>NC_142135.1:36500000-39000000 GCF_024610735.1 Ursus americanus | reverse complement strand
CTGAACTCCTGGTTTCGAATTCATTGATTTCTGCTCTCATCTTGGTCAACTGCTTCCTCGTGAGTGGATTAGGCCTGTCCCTCTGTTGCTGTTCCAGCTTCTTGAGGTGAGAATATAAAAACTGCATTTTAGATTTTTCTATTCTTTTGAGTGAGGCTTGGATGGCTATGTATTTCCCCCTTAGGACTGCCTTTGCAGTATCCCATAGGTTTTGGACTGTTGTGTTTTCATTCTCGTTTGTCTCCATAAATTGTTTAAATTGATTTTTGATTTCCTGGTTTATCGAGTCATTCCTGAGCAGGATGGTTCTTAGTCTCCAAGTGTTTGAGTTTCTTCCAAATTTGTCCTTGTGGTTGAGTTCCAATTTCAGAGCATTGTGGTCTGAGAATATGCAGGGAATAATTTCAGTCTTTTGGTATCGGTTGAGACCTGTTTTGTGTCCCAGAACATGGTCTATTCTTGAGAATGTTCCATGGGCAATAGAATAGAATGAGTATTCTTTGGTTCTGGGGTGTAGTGTTCTATATATATCTATGAGGTCCAACTCATCTAGTATGGCATTCAAAGCTCTTGTTTCTATGTTGGTTTTCTGCTCTGGTGCTCTGTCTATTGCTGATAGTGGAGTGTTGAGGTCCCCTACTATTAACGTATTTTTATCTATATGTCTCTTTATTCTGGTTAAGAGTTGGCTTGTGTATCTTGCTGCTTCCCTGGTGGGTGCATATATATTTATAATTGTCATATCCACTTGTTGGATACGTCCTTTAAGAATAATATAGTGCCCTTCTGTGTCTCTAACTGTAGTCTTTAGTTTAAAATCCAATCTGTCTGATATGAGAATTGCTACCCCAGCTTTCTTTTGAGGTCCATTGGCATGAAAGATGGTATTCCATCCCTTTACTTTCAGTCTGAATGTATCTTTAGGTTCAAAATGAGTCTCTAGTAGACAGCAAATGGATGGGTCATGTCTTTTTATCCAATCTGCAACCCTGTGGCGTTGTATGGGAGCATTTAGGCCATTTACATTGAGACTGATTATTGAGAGAGATGACTTTAATGATGCCATGCTGCCAGTAAAGTCTTTGTTTCTATTGATTGTGACTTTCTGTTCTGTATCACTCTTGGGGCCTTTTTACTTTTATAGAACCCCCCTTAATATCTCCTGTAGGGCTGGTTTTGTGGTTACGAAATTGGTCAATGACTGGTGATTCTGGAAGGTCTTTATTTCTCCATCCATTCTGAATGACAGCCTTGCTGGATAGAGGATCCTTGGCTGCATGTTTTTCTCTGAAAGAGCTTTAAAAATGCCCCCCCAACCCTTTCTCTCATTCCAGGTCTGTGTAGACAGGTCTGACGTAATTCTGATACCTTTGCCTTGGTACGTGAGAAATTTCTTTGCCCTGGCCGCTTTCAATACTATATCCTTGGATCTGATATTTGCGAAATGCACTATGATGTGACATGGCGTAGGTTTGTCGTGGTTGAGCTTGGGAGGGGTCCTCTCTGCCTCTTGGACACGAATGTTTGTTTCCCTTGCAAGATTAGGGAAGTTTTCAGCTACAATTTGTTCAAATATCTCTTCTAGACCTCTGTTTTTCTCCACCCCCTCAGGGATGCTGATGATTCTGATATTGGAATGTTTCATTGAGTCAGTAATCTCCCATAACCTACATTCCTGTGCGTGGATTTTTTTCAGTCCAGATTCTATTTTAGTTTTTTCTTCTACTAACCCATCCTCCAATTCGCTGATACACTCTTCTGCCTCATTCACCCTGGCCGTCAGAGCCTCTAGTTTTGACTGCATGTGGCTCATAGAATTTTTAATTTCTGCCAAATTGGCTCTCATTTCCGCCCTTAGAGATTCTATATTTTCATTAACATTTTCATTAATACTTTTTTCTAGTCTACACATCATCTTGACCATTGTTACTCAGAATTCCATTTCTGATAATTTGGTTATATCCATATCCATTAGTTCTATGGCAGAGGCCACAGACTCATTGTCTTTTCTTTGCTGGGGGGTGACTTCTCCTTCTCGTCATTCTGATGAGGAGAGGTTGTGGGGTTGTCCAGAGCCCAAATTATTGACCAGGACCCAGGCCGTGCGCCCTTGTTTTATAGGGATCTTAGGGATGTGGGCTTCTTGATTTTTCAGCCTGCCTTCTGGGGGAGGGGCCTGCCGCGCCGATACTCAGGCAGCCATGTTTGGGTAGAGTCTCCGTGTCCCCTGCGAGGGGGGATGGGGATGGGCACTCCCTGAGCCGGTATTTCCAGCCTTTTGTTCTCTGGCGGCTTTCCCTGGCGGTTTGCTGTGCCTCTTCTGAGAGTCAGAGCAGCAGTGGCCGAATCTCAGCCTCTGTCTCAGAACAGAGGGATCGCGGACCGTTCTCCACTGATGTTCTGGCCACTTTAACTCTGTTTCTGTTGGTGCTGCTCAACCCTGCAGCGTCCCGGGATGTGCGCCCCACATCCAGCGTCCCAGCCCTCACTTCCAGGGCCGGCACGTCTCTGTCCTTTGTGTTTCTAATACCGCCAGCCGCCCCCTCGCGCTCCGAAGCTCCAACCCTCAGTCTGGTCGCTCGCGTTCCCCGGCTCACAGTCTCAGTCTGCTGTTTTGCGGGTGCCGTCAGCGAGCCCCGCCCGCTCCCCCGTGCAAGTGGCTACCGCTTCCCGGCGCCCGAACGCGGCGGCTCCCTCCCCCTTCCGTTTATCTTCCGATATCTATGCGCGGTTTCATGGCTCCCCGCTTCGTACCTCAATACTCAGCGCTGGAGATGTTCATTTGTAGAGATCCAGATGCGTCTTCCTGCATCTCAGGCTGATTCCGTGGATGTTCAGGCTGGTCTGGTACCTATCCATCTCGACTCAGGGGACTGGCTGAAAGAGGGGTTCCCTACTCCTCCGCCATCTTAACTTCTCCTCCAAAAACACACTTTAAAGTCCCAGGACTCAATTTTAAATATACTACCAAGTTTCAAACTCTCTGAGGACTTCTAAAAGTGGATATTGTCTTCAATCCCTTGATAAATATTATTTGAAATATAGCAAGTTCTTGAGTATCTGGGGTGATTTATTACTAAAGAGATTACTTGAGGGTCCTCCTCACTCCTGCTTAAGTTAAGTCGCAGGTTGGTGCAGAAAAAGCATGTGTTTGGCTGAACCCAAGACTAAGTGATCCAGAAAGGGATTCACAACTTAATTAGCATGTGTTTCTTTGTGCCATTCATAAGCCAAATACAACCCTATGTTGAGAGATGAAAAAAAATCTCAAATACATATATTAATTTGCCTTAAAAAATAAGTTTAAAAAATTTTTTTTGATATCGCATTTTCCTAATAATTCCCATTATCATTTCTCATGTACCTGTAAGAAAAAACTGTTCCTGAGATAGAATTATTTTAATCAGGGGCGCCTGGATGGCGCAGTCATTAAGCATCTGTCTTCAGCTCAGGGTGTGATCCCAGGGTTCTGAGATCTAGCCCCACATCAGGCTTCTCGGCTAGGAGCCTGCTTCTTCCTCTCCCACTCCCCCTGCTTGTGTTCCCTCTCTTGCTGGCTGTCTCTCTCTGTCAAATAAATAAATAAAATCTTTAAAAAAAAAGAATTACTTTAATCAAATTAGAATACCAAATTTGCTTTAAGAGCATTCTTAATATGTTACCTCTGATTTATCATATGTCAGATGGGGGTAATAATAATATCCCTACCTTACAAGGTTTTGATTGTGAGGATTAAATAAGTGGTTAGAAGAGTACGTGGCACATAGTACTTGCCATATAACTGGCACTACTAATATCATACTAGTTGTTGTTACTATTTGGTGTTGTTATTGTAATAATAATACTATATATCTCTGAAAATTTTAACATTTACTTTCTGCATGCGAGATCTACTCAGGACCTATAAACACATACAACCCCTCCCAACTGTTTCCTTCTTCAGGTCTACTTAAAGTAAATTGTTTCTGTATCTTCAACCATTCACAACCTAAACAAAAACATCATTGAAGAAGGATCTTGGAGAGAGTCTTGCGTACTGTTCCAGGTTGCACACTGCCTTCCTATGTTATTTCAATCGAGTAATGTCTCCAATCTTCTTCCACCAGAAAATTTCATGATCCCTGGCAGTGGAGGGAGAGTTGGATGGTGACTGCAGGACTGAAGAACTATCTGATGATTTAGGTCTTTGTTTGAGACATGCAGGGCAGAAGACTTACTATCATTCTTATTCTGTGCCTTCAGGGTAAAAAGGGGTAGGAGAGATAAGCACTCTTTGGCCAGATGTCTCCAATCAGGATTAGCTTTCCTGAGTCATTTCTAAGATAAAATCTAGATTGCCTTATCTTACACACCTTGAGATAAGAGGGAATATTTATAGAACAATAGATGTTTTGGAGCTAGTTCCATAATGTATTCATTTACATGACAGATTTTTTTCCTCACCACCAGAATCTTTATCTCCATCACCCGCATTTAGGAAAGTAACATATTCAATTGTTCCAGATAGATAGAATCTCATTAAAGAAGCATTAATGATATATAATGGAGTAAATCCATTTTCAGCCATCTTAATAGAAATCAAATAACTTCCTTTACCCAATGAAAGGAAAATTTGAGTTTTGTATACATGTGTTGACATATGACATGACATCTATATACCACCAAACAAAAATTGGATTTAACGTAAACTATAATTAAGAAGAGAAGCAAAAAGCTCTTTTTAGTATCTTACCAGAATAGGATTTTACTCCAGAGCCTGCATCTTTAAACTCTATGCTACACTGTGTGCCATTCTGGTAGACTCCAGCTAGGACCTACCTCTTTATAAATGACAAAGTTCTCCGGCTCTAGCTCCAGCCTCTTTCTTGAGCCCCATGTCCATATTCCTAATTGCCTACAAGGCATTTGTGCTTGAATATCTGACAGAATACCTCAAGTTTAACACATAATCAATCATGAACTACCAATGTTTCAGTCTCAATTTCTAGAATGTGAGTTCCCAGAATGCAGAGACCTTTTGAAAAATCTATATGTTCCTAGTTTTAGTACACGACAAATATTTGATAAATGTGTTTTGAACAAATACCTGGCTTGGTAACTACAGTTATGACTCAGATTAATAAGAATGTACCACCTATCAAGCAGACAGAGTAGGGGCAGGCTGGCTAACTGGGGTTAGGGGAGGAGGAAAAGTGGGTACAAAAGATCAGGGCATAAAGCAGTCATCATTACAGGTCTCTAAACTACCTTTACCACACAGCTGATACTTGGGAGTTGAAATCATATGAAGCTCAAAATTGTCATCACTGCCTTTGCCACTGTATGTCAGTTCTCTTGGCAATGGGGTTTGCCAGAATGTGGGAGACTTTCACATTCAAAGCTTCAGAGAAACCTGATACGTTTTCCTTTTCAAATGGGTCAAATGTCAAGCAGTGAACAGAGAGTGGCTCAAATTCATAAAAACTGCACCAAGATATTTTGGCCCCTTGGAGTCTTGCTCAAGCCCAAACTGTCCTAGCATGTTGAGGCAACCAAAGATGTCATCTCCCAAAGCTGTAAAATTCGACTCTTCCATGATTCCAAGACATTTCTGCAGAAGTGCACAGGAAAAGAGTTCACCTTGGTCAAAAAAAAAAAAAGTCCTATTCTAACATAATAGAATCTCCAATATTGAAGGGCATAAAGGTTCAGGAACATAGGGTTGTAAAAACTGCTCTAAACAGAATGACCATATAACTTTTTTTCCAAACGAGACACTTTTGAAATGGGACACTAATAATAGTTACACTGAGACAACAGCATGAACTGGGGCTGTCCCAGGCAAGGCACACCAGGACATGAGGTTACCCAGGCTGTTCATAAAGGATGAAAGGAGGATTTGGGAGAGTTTCTACAACTCTGTTCTCATGCAGTCCATGCTGATGAGTAACAGAAAGTTCTAAGCGGGACCCTACTGTCTCTGAGTTTGTGCGAAATACAGACACTTTTAGATAATTTTCATACCTAATTTGATTACTTCATTCACCAGCAGTTTGGAATATTTGGAGACAGAGGCATGATGGATTTTAACCAGTCTATATAAATTCTATTTAATTATTCATTCAGTCTTTCAGCAAACTTTGGTTGAGCACCAACTACGATTTGGGAACTTATCAGCGCTCTAGGCAGGGCAGCCACAAAAATGAATGACACACACCTCCCTTCAAAGTCTGTGTGCTAATAGGTGAGATCCATGAAACAAACTAATTACAATGTAATATACTCAAATGCCAGAAGCACATATTTCCCAAGAGGGCATATAGGACTAGTTAAAATTCTTGAGGGAGGCTGCTGCATCTCTCATTACACCATCTCATTTTGTGATGTGAAACCCAGGTAAATTGTCATTCTTCCCTGCCCCACTTTCTTACTGAGGTCTATTTGTATCTTAGTTCACAACATGTACTTAAGGTTTATAAAATTACATGTATTTAAATATCTTCCATAATTCAGGTTGTTAACTAAAAAAGAACTCTCCCCTTTCCTCCCTTTCTTCTAGCTTTAAATTACATGGTTCTGTGATTCCCCTTTGCCTTTTATTCCACATGAGTCAAGGTTTGCTTTGCAGGAGTACTTATTAAGAAAGTATGGCCATTTGAGCCACGTTGCAAAATACACCACACAGGTTTGAGTGGGAAGCCTGATGAATGAACAATCTAAAATCCCCCTTCGCTTCAGTACTGCTAAAGCGCCTCAGCTTACAAGGCGACATTTTTATGAGCTTCTCTTTTTAAGAATTTAGAATTCTATTCTGTAGACCCGATCAATTCCCTTCTGAGAATTGCTACATGTGCTTCCATTTTCCCTAATGATTTTAGAAGTAATTAACACCTCGGGTTTTTGTATTTACCCAGTCATCTAAGGATTGCAAGACACGTACCTGGCTTCATTCCCTTTCAAATCAAGAAAGCTTTCCAAATGGGGATGTTTATTTGAGAAAAGTGAACAGTGAAATTAATTCATGCATTCCTGTATCTGATGTCTTATATTATTTCCCCCATTTTACATTATGGTAGAGAAATCTGGTGGGCATCCGTCTGTGCGGCAGCCCCCTCTATGTTTTCCTGAGATCTAATCCCTTGCTCCCTTTGCCCAAAACCCTAGCCCCCATGGCTACTCTGGGTGTCACATAGTCTTGCCTAATCCTACTCTCGCCGTAAACAATGTCCAGAGTGGGCATCTACTGAAACTAAGCCAATCATAGCACTCTACTAATTTATTCAAAATGGAATTCAAGACAAAACAAAAATAAATTGGCAAAAAATATTATTTTGGTTTTTAATAAAAGTAACACTCCACAAAGAAAATGTAGGGATCAAGAATAGTAGGTCTTCATCATGTCAATGCCATACACTTAATAGCATAGTTTTGATACATAAATAATAGAAGTGATGGGAAATGCAAATCACACTCCTGCAAGGAGATCCTAAAACTCTTGGCTCTGAAATCAATAAACCATTCAGAGGTTCTGAATAACAAACTATCATGTAGTTCCTAAGTGATAACCATAAACCTTTGCATACGACAAAAGAAGAAAATATATATTCTAAATATCCACGACATACTTGAAAAAAATTCATCCTCATGCCATAAGGCTAAATCCCATTAAATGTTTTACATAAGAAAGCGTGCAGGGTGCTGATTCTGAGCATAGTAAAATAAAAATAAACATAACAAAAAGATAAATAAAAAATAATATCTGTCCATATGATCTGGAAATTTTAAAACACTCTTCTGGATAATTATTGAATGAAAAAAAGTAAATCAAAATGGAGACTACAGATGACGTAGAAATGTATGACAAAGAGAACAAGCTCTCAAAATTTTGTGATGTAGCTCAGATGCTGTCTATACACTTAAATACACTCCTTCAAAAAATAAGAAAGAGAAAAAATAAAAATAAAGGCCTAGACATTCAACACTAGAGTATAGACAAATTAAGCTGAAAGAAAAAATTAATAAAAAGAGAGAAAATAAATAAAATAAAGACAAATCTTCTAAAAGGTCAATGTAATAAACAAGCTTTTGTAGGCAAAAAAATAGAAAAGACTTGAATATCATTAGAAATAAAAAGACAGCAAGACAGCAATTATATATATAAATTTTAAAATGCAATAAAATGAAGGGGCACCTGGGTGGCTCAGTTGGTTAAGCGTCTGCCTTCAGCTCAGGTCATGATTCCAGGGTCCTAGAATCCAGTCTCAGAGCCGGCTCCCTACAGAGCAGGGAGCCTGCTTCTCTCTCTGCCTGCTTCTGCCTCAGCCTGCCATTCCCCCTAGTTGTACTCTCTCTCTCTGTCTGACAAATAAATAAAACCTTAAAAAATACATATCTAGCTTTCTTATACTCCAAATTTAAATCAAAAAGAGACTCCATGCATTAGCAACAAAAACTATAAAATAGCTAAGAATGATCTAACAAAAAATAAACATAGGAGTGGAATTATAGACTAAAAATAGAATAGATAGAAGAAAAGCTTAATATCATTTATATGTCAACTATTTTCCAAATAGATCTATAAGTTCATTGACATCCACATCAAATTATTATTTGACTATTATATACAAGTTGGCAAGCCAAATCTAAACTTTACCTGGAAAAGAAAATATGCAAGAGGTGCCAATAAATTTTGAAAAAGAAGAAAAATGGCAAAGGATCTGCCTTACCAGCTAGATAAAGAGTACTTTAAAATATTATATATTGGCTCGAGGATGGTCAAGTGGATAAATGAAACAAACTAGAGTCCAGAAATATATCTATATATACAGGGGAATTTGACATCTGATATAAGTAACTTTTTAGATCAACCCGCATTGACTGAGTCGAAGAGTGATTCAACAAATAGTGTTAGAATAATTGGACATTCATATAGAAAAAACACCCTACCCCACGGTGCCCGTGAAAACAAATTTCAGATAAAGACATTTCTGCGTGTTTCAATATGTAGCTGTACCCACATGTGGGGATTTAAATTTAAACTTTCATTAATTAAAATTAAATAAAAATAAAACTTAAGTTTTTCAGTTCCCCCTAGCCATGTCTCAAGCATTCAACGGTCGCATGTTGTTAGTTACCACCATATCGGATGGGCAAATATCAAGCATTTCTTTTTTTTTTTTAAAGATTTTATTTATTTGTCAGAGAGATAGTGAGAGAGCACAAGAGGGGGGAGCAGCAGGCAGAGGGAGAAGCAGGCTCCCCACTGAGCAGGGAGCCCGATGCAAAACTGGATCCCAGAACCCTGGAATCATGACCTGAGCTGAAGGCAGACGCTTAACCGACCAAGCCACCAAGGCGACCCAAATATCGAGCATTTCTATCACTGAAAA
Organism: Ursus americanus; assembly: GCF_024610735.1. Classification (NCBI taxonomy): domain Eukaryota; kingdom Metazoa; phylum Chordata; class Mammalia; order Carnivora; family Ursidae; genus Ursus; species Ursus americanus. The sequence continues at coordinate 38,990,632 of NC_142135.1, read as the reverse complement.
ATATTTTTGGGCACTGAAATATTTTATACACTGTATTATATAATTGCTAGAAAAATACAGAAAAAATCTTTATAATCTTGGGGGGGGCAGGTTTTCTAAAGTACAAACCCCAGCAGTCATAAGTAGGAAGACTGTCAGTTTGACTACTCAAAAATAAAAAAAACTTATGTTTCAAAAAAGACACTAAAGTTAAAGGACAAATGACAGAATGAAAATATTTGCAACATGTGTAATAGAAAGGAATGAACTGCTAAAAAAAAAAAAAAAAAAAGCAGTGGGAAAAAGACAAACAATCCAATAGAGACTTGGCTAGAGAATGTGAACAGGCAATGTACAGGAAAAAACTGCACGATAAGAAGATGTCCCACGACTTTACAAATAAAGCACCAGTGAAATGGCAAAGTTTACTCATCAGACACACCGCTCTTGGCGTGTCAACAGTAAATTAAAATATCTGAGAACTCACGTGGAACATAAAATACTTTGCATCATCAAACTCGATGTGTCCCAAATTTATTTATCCAATTCTCCCCCACCCCAGGTGCTTTAGCTATAATGCAAAACGGAGGGCCAAGCAGAGGTCCATAGCAGTTCTATTTTAATAGAACAGCGTTCATCCTAGGTAAATGATAGTTCCGGTGTGCTTGTAAACCAGTGAGGCTCTTAAGTACGTTAAATAAAATACTTTCTCTAAAATGTTTACTGTAGTTACTTAGTAAACCTTTTTCTTCACAGATAACGCAGAGGTGTTACTTAACTCTTCACTCAATTATTACAGATTTTGAGTGTGATTTAAATTAGAAGTTATTTCTGTAAAAAAAGAAAAAGAAAAAGAAAAGCATTGATTATCTTCCTTTGTCTAGTCTCCAATGGAGATGAGGCTGCTACTCAGCACGTACCAGGAGGACCCATGAAAAATCTTGACGGGGAGGGGTGGGAAGGGTGTGCAGAGGGCTTATAACGTGAAAGAGCCTCGGTGAAATTGTACTTATCTCTTTGGGACCATGCCTCCACCTCTAGCTGAGATTCACTGGTTAAGAGGATCTACTTTCAGCCAAAACAATTTTCTATCGTCTATTTTCTACTAAATTTTATCTTCTCTGTTGTACTGACTTACCCAGAAGTCTCTCATCAGCTTATTTGTTCAGCCTGTTTTATTCATATAGCATTCTGACATTTTAAAGTCAAAATTTCCTTGTTATTCATACATCTACTCCAAAATAATGAAAAGCAGTCTTCTTTGAAATTCAGCCTTTTTGCAAAAAATGTTTTTCCAAAACTTTATTTTTATCTATCAAAAACTATGTTCTCTAGTTTCTAGAACAATTTAAAAATTTTCCGTTCAGATGTTCTCCAAACATCATCTCCGTAAAGAAATTTGAAAAGTGGGTATTTTCAACTCCATCTGCCTTTCTTCAGAATTAAAACTTAAAATGTTTTAACTTTAACTGTAAAATTGGTTAATAATTCATGCCTTCAGTAGAATAGAAACCTATTCTTTATTTGTAGATCGCTTTGGAGAAGTACAAAGGAGCATTCTGGTATGTTACCACGGCAATCATTTAATATTTGTTAGGTATAAATGGATATATTTATCAATGAAAAATGCAACGTGGCTATCCTACGCCAATCCTCACCAATCTTTTTAAAAATGATGACTTCACGTGCTGGAAATCATTGAATTGTATACTTTAAAATGGTGAATTTTATGGTATGTGAATTGCATCTCAATTTTAAAAATAATTACTTCATTGTCAGTCAGATCTTTTAAAATTAGCTTTAGATGCTAGGACAAATCATCCCTCCCTAATAACTGGGCTTTTGAAAAACAGACAATCCCTTTGAAGTACGAAACTCTGCCTCATAAGCCTCCTCCACGCAGTTCTGTAAATTACAGGCTTATTTATTTTGCATTGAACTCTTCCTCCAAACTCCCTGTTTTGGATACACGGTACTGTAAAACAAGCATTCTTCACTGCTGATGGTAAAGCCACTGTCCTAATCTGCCGTTCAGTTTAAAATCTGATAATAATGGTTACTTTACCTCAAGAGAAATCCTACAGGCAAACATGTCAGAGTGGCCCAGTTTGACTGAGAACAGATCCAAGCCACTGGTCATAAAGGGTAAACACTTAAGACATTTAACCCAGTCCAACAGTACTAAATGGAAGGGGATGGTCATCTGGATTATGAATCACCTAATTGACATGTCAGAAAATAAGCATTTTATTGACAGAAGGTGATTGTAGGGGAGAGTCATTTTTCACCTAAATAGCCAGATACCTTCCCTCTCTCTCTTGGTATTCATACTTCTGGGGGTGGGGGGGTAGGGGAGAGTGCAGGGGTGCGGTGAGAAAACAAGTAATCCTCTGCTTAATTTACTGTCGCTTGATACATAATAGTGCATGTATTTCTTGTTTTGGCCTTTGTTTCAACAACTCTTCAGATATCTATAATTGTTTATGGCTTCTAAACACATCTCAATTTTTTATCAGAGATCTTTAAGCTTCTCTGTCCCTCCTATTAGTAGTTTAAAGGAGGAATTTACAAGGAAAAGTTGGCATTACTCTCTTGTCCATCCTTTGCTCAGTCGGACCTGTTTCACTGGTTAGTATGACAATGACATTGTAAAAACACACACCTTACACACAAATACCCCACCCCCCACACAAACGCACACCCACACACACGCCACACACATACACCAACACACACCAGCATACACACACACACAGCACACACACACACCACACACATAAACACACACCAGCACACATGCCACACACATACACCAACACACACCAGCATACACACACAGACACACAGCACACATACACACACCCCAACACACTCACAGACATACCCCACACACACAGACACCACACATGCACATACACATACCACACACACACACACACACACACACACACACACTAGTTTACAACAATGGGAATGAATTAACTTCAAAATGGCCTAATCTGTAAGATACTTGAGGTTAAGAGCCTGTTGCTATCGACCCTTTACGTCTCCTCCTAACCCCACTACACCCCAATTGTGATTACGACAGATGCTTATGCATAGTAGCTGTTTAACTATTTGTTGATTTTAGTTTGTTGATTAAATGTTTGTTAATTTAATTTTAATTTGTTGATGTATTGATTCCAGGAAACGTTATCAGGCATCCTCATGACAGGGTTATTAAATTGAAACAGAATTTTTTTAATGGAGCCAAATCATTGCACTGATTTCTTGGTTAAAATGATATTTTATTTTAGTTCTAGTAGGCACTCAATAAATATTTGAGGAAGTCATCTTAACTGAATTATCTTACGTGATCAGGTTTTCAAACTAACTCCCCAATCTCCAAAATGTCTCATTCCTTACAGCATATGGATATATTTTCCACCTGTAAAACCCTTTTCTGGGAAAAGAATGGCTTTAGTTTAATTTACTTCTTTATTCATGAGATCTTGGCTGAATAAGGTCTTTAATATACTACAATTTTCCTTGTAGAAATAATAGCTTTCAACATTCTTGTGAGTAAATTAGTCAGAATCAAAGTTTAAACTTCAAACTTTACACATGGCCAATAACACAAAGGGGGGAAGTCCACCTTATAAACTTAAACAAATAAATAGTAAGCAAAATAATGGGTATATAGAAATCAGAGATAACTATTATATTTGTAGGAAAAACCACATACAGTTCTAAAATACCAAGATGTCACTTAGTATTATATTAATTTTTATGCTAAATTATATTTTCTTCTTATTTCTTTTCTAATTTATACAAACTGTTGGATTATAGATTCGTGTTTGCTCTCCCACCCCACACCCCATGTGGGGGCGCCCAGCAATTTCTGCTCTTGTGTGTGTATGTGAAGGAGGGTAGTAATATAAATACATACTGAAAAATCTAGGTCTGTTCATAATTGGCAAATAATGGTCCCCAGGAATGTTTGACCTCCTCCAACCCTGCCTTTCTCCTTTAAAGAAAACAAGATTCAGAAATAACACTCTTAAAGCAGGTCTTCTGTAAGAAATAAGTCAATCCTCAGCCTCTCAAGGGAGAAAACAATGAACAAAATGTAGTTGAGGGATGAAAATGATCCCACTAAGAAATGAAAGCAGAACGCAACCTGAAAATCATGCACAATTAATACCGCTATTTTTAGATCCCATGATTGGTTAAATGTCTTAATGTCCCAGGTATTTGTTATAAACCTGGAGAATGACCTTTTGAGTCTGGGAATAACCCAGGAAAAGATGGAAGTCCACCCGATCACAGTGGGATGTAATGCCCATTGTCCCAAATCCTCCAATTCCTTTATAGAAGGACTTTTGTGAAGACAGTGACAGCTCAGAATTCCCAACTGAGGCTTTAATCATTTCTGGGAAGGGACATCTCAAATTTTTTTGTGTCCCCAGTGCACAGTTTAGTCTATAGGACTAGTTTAAGCTCAATAAATATTTGGTATTAATGACTTAGAGAAGGGAGGAAACCGGAGAGGTTTCTCTGATTTGGGAATAGGAGAAACATGTTACCTAAGACTGGAGCAAGGAAATGTTACTTGTCTCAATAGCGGTAAAAACCCAGAACGTCCAAAGGTAGCATTGGAAGGAAAATCTGGAAGTTGGGAATAGCCGGGCCACATGCCACCAACTCTGTCCCCTGAGGCTCATCTTTATTTTGCGGCAGGGTTTCTCAATCTTGACACTGTGGACATTTTGGGCTGTATAATTCTCTGCAGTAGAGATTACTCTGTGCATTGCAGGATGTTTAGCAGATCTAATCACTGGATGCCTGTAGCACCCCCCCCCCCATACCACCACCAGTTGTGACGATCAAAAATGTCTCCAGACATTGAGAAATGTCACCAGGGAAGCAAAATTGCCCCCAGATGGAACCACTACATCAGGGTCTCTCCTTGATTATCCCTGGCCTCAGGAGAAAACTGTTCACTCATTTAAAACTGGCCAAGAGTGCCCAATATACCTATTTCTGGGGAATAACAGAAAATAAATTCAGAAAGCTGCATGAATCTAAATAATCTGGTTTACAAACTGCAGCTGACCAAAGCACAGGAAGGCACAATATTTGAGATCTCTCCCTACCTCCCGATTGCTTTCTCCTGATGGATGCTACCTTTGACCTTTGTCAAAGGAAAATCTTCCCAGACACATGGCATCCTTAAAGACTAAATCGAGAGCTCTTTCTCCAGCCTACATTCCCAGAACCTTCCATCTCAATTCCTGTTACTTGCCTAAGGATATTCCTCTTTCTCCAGGTGACTGAAACAGGAATGATCTCATCCGGATAACCATATCTGAGTAGAGTAAAATAACCATGGCCTTCACGCAACAAAAGGAACACACTATAGTTTTGAGGGAGTTGCTTCCTAAATAGGGTCGTACGTTACATCCTATTCTAATTATCTTAAAAGTCACACAGGCACTCACATTATTTTTCTGAGCACATCCAGTGCCTCCTTCTGATCCCTGGGAATCACTGCAGACGCCGTAGTGAAGAAGGGAACGGGGAGAATTCGGTGTCTGGATGCTCAGTCGGCTGTTGCCCGTACGACACAGCTGCACTGGCATGCAGGGATGGACGTGTGAGGTGATTGGAGACTGACATTTCTGCTGTAAAGGCTTTCATTTGTTTCTCATCACGGTGACACACAATTTCCTGCATTCTCTGCCCCGGGGGTGTTTCTTGCAAAGAGAAAACATTACTTTCAACTTTTAGCATATCTGCCCTGAATTAGCCTCAGAAGTTCTCTGTGTTCTCCAAGACCAAGGGAGAAAGAGTAGCGGAACAAAACCTAACATTAAGTAGAACCAACAACTGCTGTGTTTCCTGGAGAAAGTTTCTGCAGAACAGTGTGGGCTGGGTGCAATCCTTGAAGCAGAAAGCAGTAAGACCAATTCTAACAGGTGTTTGAGAAGGAATTTGTGGGAAGTTTAGGAACCGTATTAAAGTCTCCAGTAAAATTTGGAAATACACTTAGGCTCAAAGAGGTGTATATTCCAGGCAGTCAAAACAAACAACACAGAACAAAAAGTGTATTTGTCCCTAAAGCACTCGGGACAGCTTTGGCTTGGACATCCCATGGTATTGGGTCCACACGCAGCCACTCTTTGGCTTTTTGGTGTTGAGCAAGTCACTAAATCTCTTCAGGTCTCAGTTACCTCATCTGTAAAATGAGATCTAGATCAAATTTTTTTTTAATTTCAGGATATTATGTGAATATTGAAGATTGGAAGTTCTTGTAAGTGTTTTTTAATAGGAGTGTACAGGGTGAGGATTTCGTCATGGCAACTCCTTCCCAAAACATTCTCTGATTTTAACCCTCTTACCTTCCATTAGATATGATGTCCATCAATTTGACACTGTCTACTAAACAAATAAATAAATAATAAATAAGTAAGTAAAGTAAGCAGATAGCCAGACAAATACACAGTCAATACACATGGACTTACCCAAATTATCTCAATACTTCCTAGTGGTTTATATAGCTGGCCAAAACCTGAACTCAGGACTTGAGTATCAAACTGCCTACCTGACATCTCCACTTTGATGGCAGCTAGGTATCTCAAGCTTAGCCAGTCTAAAACCAATTACTTGACCTTTTCCCACAAACTTGTTCCTCCCCTGGTCTTCCCCAGATAGCTCCAGCACTATCCAGCCAGTTGCTCAAACCAAAAACAGGCAGTCCTTTGGGGCAGAGATAATGCAACAAACCTCTTTCATGTTCTTCCTGAACAGGCAGCCAGATTATATTAGCCAGCACCCCCCGAATCCCCGCCGTTAAGAGTGATTCTGTAATTGAGCTCCGGCCAATGGAATATGGGTAGAAGTGATGCACCCTGGGCCCCTGAAACGTTCCACCTGGTCTTCCATGCTCTCTCTGTTCCTGGTGATTCTGGAGGCCACCTGTTGACGATGGAGTCTCCATAAGACGTTAGAACCTCAATGTGGGAAGCAGTCTTTCCTCACTCTCCTGCTGACCCACGCTAGACTGTGATAGGAGCAAGAAAATCGCTTTTAGTGGTTAAATCACTGAGACTTAGAAGGGGCTGTCTGTCACAGCGGTTACCACCTGACGAATACATCATTCTGTTATCTCCCTTTCCCTCCCACATCCAGTCCCTTATCCAAATTCCAAGAATTCTTTCATTACAATACATCTTCAGCTCTTCCTCTCCTCCCCATCGTCATTAGCAACACTTTCGTCCAAAGCTCTACCATTTCTTGCTTGGACATCTGCAGTCACCCCTTCGCTTTCATTCTTGCTGCTCTCAAGTTTCCTCTCCGAGTAGTAAACTTCACTAGTTTCCCATTCCACTTGTAATTAAATCCGCCACTCTCGCGACCCGTACCTCAGCGCTCACCTGCCTTATTGCCTTCTTTGGTAGCTACACCCCAGCTTCTTTGGACTTCTCTCTCTCACCTCAGGGTCCTTATCGGTTCTGTTGTGCCCACCACCTGAAGTGTGCTTGCAGTGACTTCTAGTATGGCTGGGCCTTTCTCATCCTTCAAGTCACATCTTAAGCCTTGTCTTTTCAGGGAACTTTCTGTGAGTGCTCAGTCTAAAGCAGATCCTCAGATTATTCTCTCATGACGCTCTGCTTTTTCCTTCACGGCACTCAACAATTAGTAATTATAGGCTTATATTTAATTGTTTGAAATCTGTTTCCACTACTAACTATATGGTAAAATCTACAAGTATCGGGACCTTGTCCATGGTGATCACCACTGAATGCCCAGAACCTAGCACAGTGCCTGGCACATGGTGTATACTCAGTAAATATTTGTTGAATAGGTGAATGGATTGATAGAGATTGATCGCTGACTCTGTCTAGAATCCATCATTTCCTTTTTCTTCCAATACAACCTGTTCCTCCAAATACCACCTCATTCATAACTGTGAGAGGTTTTTGGTTTTTTACTTGTAGGCTCACACCCAGTTTTACCTTATTTGTGTTTACAAGTATTAATCAAACATAACCCATTTGATCAAAGTAGGTTTTTTATTATTTTATTTTTATTTTTTGTCTCCTAATTTTTTTATTATTAAAGTGTAATTGACAATGTTATATTAGTTTCAGGTGTATAGCATATTGATTTGACAATTCTATATATGACTCAATGCTCACCATCAAGATAGATTTTTTAAAGAAAGAAATCTCTATGTCACAATCGTTTTTACAACTGGAGTCAAGACATTTTGTTCTTATTTCTAACGGGAGAAAATGATCTACATAACCTCACTAGCATACCACAAGAACTAGTCTTATTATTGTTGTTTGTGGGATCAGGGGCTTCGCGAGAGCAGAGACTGGGCAGTATGTGATGAGAATCAGCCATGCGAGATGAATTGGTGTGTGACCCAAGGAGCCAAAGAAAGTTGGAGAACATGTACCAGCAAGAGATTTCCCTAAGAACCCTTCCAGAACACTGCAAAAAGTCAAAATCTGGGGACAAACCTCAGTTTGGGAAATTGAATTGAATCAGGAACAGAGTTCTTAGCAACAGCGCACAAATTCTGCTACATATTCCAAGATAAATTCTACTATATACATCCTACAAATTCTACTATGGCTTTTCTTGCCATATTTTGGTTCTGTGATTATTTTTTTTTAATCGTGGCCATCTGGGGTCTTTGGCCTCTGACCATCTTTACCTACACTGTATATATGAAATTTGTATTTCATCTTTATGTTGCCACACAGACTTTATACCACTTTGAAGGCAAAATAATAATTCACCAAGTGGTTATACTATTCTTTTATATGCAAGACAGCATAGCAGAGAGGTTAAAGGCCTATACTTTGTAGCCACACTGCCTGGGTTCCAATACCAGTTCTGCTCCTTACTAGAGCCTTGAAAAATTATTAATCTGTAAAGTGGCCTAATAATAATACCTATTTCATAGGGTCATAATGAGGATTCAGTGAGGTATCTGATATAAAATGTGTAGGTCAGTGCTATACCAATGTAGCTATGTTTATTGTTGGATATCGATGTCTCTGGTATCTGTTTAGACTTACACATAAAACTACAATACCATCTTAATGCATAAGGCTCTTTTCTTCATTGTTAACTACTTCTCCAAAAAGGTCTTTCCCATGTTTTAGCTGAAAGCTAAAGTGTATCCTTCCCCTAGTAACTGCATTTCCTTCCGACAGCTGACAACTGCTTTCACAGACTGTGAACAGCCTTCCACTGGGCCAGCGTGAAGGAGCAAAAAAGCACCCGTTCATGCTGGGCCTTGAATTCTGTTGTTGGACTCAAAGTAAACAGGCAGGTGAAGAGGTTGGGATGATGAAAGACAATAGACCATTACCCAAGACTAATGGCCTTGTAAAGGAGATAAATGTCTTTGAAGTAGCACCCTTAAAACCCGTGACCTTTAGGTTGACCTTCCCTTTCAGATTATGGTATGCAGGTTTTTTGGAGTCTGTGCAAAGTCAGCAATTAAAAAGATGGACCTTGAGAGAAACAGGTCTTTGAGAAAGGTGCCCATCCAGTATGAGCTCCATTTCTGCTACCAACTACCCGCTGGCTTCCAAATTCCCAATCACTTGCCAAACCTTGGAGCTCTAGAGCTCACGCCCTCACGGGTACACTGTCTCCCGACAGAAAATGTTAGTCCCATCCCCATTGTTACAGTTCAAGCTGTGAACACAGGGAAAAAACCAACAGGGGGATTTAGACAAATTTCCCTTCTCTTGTGAGGAGTAAAGGGAATGGAACAGATGGCTAATAACATTAAACACCAGTCACCTGCAAAGAAAATGATATCCCTAAGAATTACTCATTTTGCTAAGAGCTCAGATTATTCTCTGAGGATTGATGACTTTGCTAGAAGTCAATATATCTTTGATTAGAATTAATGATTTAACAGGCAATAGAGTACTATGGAGATTATTTGAAGCAACTGACATTTATACAGTATGTTTTCAAAAAACTTTCCTTTGTGACAACAGCTCATCTCATACAGAATTCTAAGATAAGAAAGCAGACATGATTATTGTTCTTCCAGGACCTAGAACACTTATTGTCTGTTAAACAGTGCCATGCCAAGCCATAGGAGCCTAACACAAAGAAAAAATATGTAATACAGTCTTGTCTTTTCAAGAAAACTTTTGATATTTTGCCAATCATAGATTTTTCACATTCATCTTGATTTTTGAAATATTACATTAAAATGTTATTTTGATTACTGAGGGTTTTGGTATGCCCTCCCCAACCCATTAGTTGTTCATTGCAATGTCATTACTTTTTAAATGTCATTATCCTTACAGCTCAGTATTATTAGCTAGTAAACTTAAATTCTATAGAATTATGTCTACATTTTACACCTTGGGTATATTCTGCTTTACCTTCTACAGCTCAGATGTCAATGAGTGACTCTAAGAAATTTTCCTTATTCTGCCCTCAAACTAGAGAGTAATTAGAGATACAGCTGTTTCCTGATTGATTGCTTTAATTTTTCATTTTAAATATTTTATCAAAAAATAACCTCTATAGAATTGTGTCTTAAACAAAGAACGAGGAGAGCATCTAGTGGAAATTAGCAATCACCTGACCCCCTCTTTCCCATTCCACTTTCCTAGTGTAGCATCCTGAGGCAACAATTTTAGCTTTTGAAAACTGTTTATTCTGATATTAACCTCCATTATTTTAAATAAAACAGTGTGATCCTACCTCTTGATTTATCAAATCGATGCATTATATACTGAAGTTGTGATAGATAATAAATTCTCCTACACCAACAGACTTTTAGCCTCCCAGTACAGCTATCACATAGTTTTTTTAAAAAAAATCAATAACTGCATATATACAATGGAATATTACTCAGCCATCAGAAAGAACGATTACCCAATATTTGCAGCAACATGGACAGGTCTAAGTAGATTATGCTAAGTGAAATAAGTCAAGCAGAGAAAGACAATTATCATATGGTTTTACTCATTTGTGGAACATAAGGAATAGCAGGGAGATCAGTAGGAGAAGGGAGGGAAGAATGAAGGGGTGTAAACAGAAGGGGGGATGAACCATGAAAGGCTAGGGACTCTGGGAAACAAACTGAGAGTTTCAGAGGGGAGGAGGGTGGGGGACTGGGATAGGCCGGTGATGGGTAGTAAGGAGGGCATGTATTGCATGGAGCACTGGGTGTTATACGCAAACAATGAATCATGGAACACTACGTCAAAAACTAATGATGTACTGTATGGTGACTAACATAACATAATAAAAATTTTTTTAAAAATCAATAACTGTCATTACCATTATTATAACACAAAAAATACTGTTCTTTGTACAGCCAAATAATATGATATAATTATGCTGCTTACACAACTTTTTATTTTTACTGGTACTACCTTATTACCTCCCTTTTATCTCATAATTATCTATAAACATATCCTTAGATATCTCAAATCTCTCCCTGTATCATGTGCCTGTGTTTAAACATACCAGATGATGTATCACTTTTATTTTTTTTCCTTAGGAAATTCTCCCTCCTCTTTCCTAATTTCAACCCGGTTGCTCTCTGGGTCTATGGATAACTGTCATTCTGAAGTTCCTTTTGACAAGATCTTCTGTGTGATTTCCTATATCCCAAAGCACAGGTTTTTCCCTTCCTTGTTTTATTCTCTAATTTCTCTGGAGTGCATCCTTTTAGCCTTCTCCAAAAAGGTGAATGGGAAGTAAATATTTTAGTGTGTTGTGTAATTCCCATTTATTTGTGAATTTCTCAGATTTCCCTGTGTTGTTGATTTCTAATTTAGTGCCATTATGGTCAGAAAACATACTTTGTATGACTTGAATTCCTTCAAATTTATCAAGGCCTATTTTATGCTCTACCTTGGTAGACTGTGTGTTGACTTGTTCCATGAGTACTTGGTACCTGGCAGACTTGCTCTCCGTGTACCTGAAGAGAGTGTGTACTATGCTGTTGTTGGGGGGAGTGTTCTATAAATGACAATTAGGTCAAGTTGGTTGATCGTATTGTTCAAGTTGTCTTTACCCATTCTGTTCTGATTTTCTGTCTCCTTGTTCCAGAAGTTGAAAGAGGGATATTGAAATGGACTAAAATTATGGATTTGTCTGTTTCTCATTGCAGTTACATCAGTTTTTGCCTCGTGTATTTTGAAGCTGTGTTATTAGGTGCAGGAACACTTAGGATTGCTCTGACTTCTTGATTTATTGACTCCTGTATCATTAAGAAATCATTTTTATTTCTGATCATGCTTTTTGCTCTGAAGTTTACTTTTTCTGATATGAAGATAGCCTGTGCAGATTTCCTTTGATGAGTTTTAGAATAGTAGATATTCTCCCATCCTTTGACTTTTAACCTAATTATGTGTTTATATTTACACGGGGTTTCTTGTGGGCAACATATTAATTTGGGGTCTTGCTTTTTTCTCCAATCCGATTATAACTGCCTTTTAATTAAGATGTTTATGCCATTTACATTTACATATTTATGGATATAGTTGAGTTTAAATTTACTATCATGCCATTTGTTTTCTATGTGTCCTAACAAACAAATAAATTGTTCTCTGTGTGTTCATTTTTTCCTCTTTTTTCTATCTTTTTGAGGAGCTGAATATTTTTTATGATTCCATTTTATCCTTTTTGTTGACTAATTAGCTACAACTTTTTGGGTTTTTATCTCAGTGGCTACTTTTGGTTTACAGTATACATCTTCAAGTTATAACAGTCTACATTCTAGCAATATTATACCACTTCACATATGGTATAAGAACCTTACAAGAGTATGTTCCTGTTTCTCCCTTCCCCGTCTTTATTCTAGTGGTCATACATTTTACTTTCTGCATACGTTATAGACTGCACACTGCACAGTTTATCCTTTTGTTTAAGTAGTAAATTATCTTTTAAAGAGATGTAAATAATTTTTAGGTCATATATTTACCCGTGTAGATGCCATTTCTGGTGCTCATCATTATCATATTTAGATCCGTATTTCCATCTGGCATAATTTTCCTTCTGCTTCAAGGGCTTCCGTTAGCATTTTTTATAATGCAGGTCTGTGGGTGATCGATTTTTTTCAGCTTTTATATGTCTGAAAAGTTCTATAATTCAACTTAAGTTTCCACTTAGATATTTTTGTGTCTTTTTCTGTTCGGGCCGCTATAACAGAATACAACAGACTGGGTGGCTTATAAATAACAGAAATTTATTTCTCATCGTTCTGGAGCCTGGAAAGTCCGAGATCAAGGCACCTTCAAATGCAGAGTCTGGTGAGGACCCACCTGCTAGTTCATAGTCTGCAGTCTTCTCACTGTGCCCTCATGTGACAGAAGGGGCAAGGAAGCTCTCTGGGGTCTCTTTGTATAATCCCATTAATCTCCTCATGAAGGCTCTGTCCTCATGACCACGTTACCTCCCAAAGCCCCCACATTCTAATAATGTTACACTGGAGTGAGGATTTCAACACAGAAATGAGGAGGGGGCACATTTAGTTTGCAGCACTTTGGGTATTCAAGTTTGGGTTGAAACTTTTTCTTTCAGTACTTTAAAAATATTACTCCACTCTTTTCATTGGGTACCAGATATTTTCCTTATAAGTATTCTTTTTTTTTTTAAGATTTTATTTATTTATTTGACAGAGATAGAGACAGCTAGCGAGAGAGGGAACACAAGCAGGGGGAGTGGGAGAGGAAGAAGCAGGCTCATAGCAGAAGAGCCTGATGTGGGGCTCGATCCCAGATCGCCGGGATCACGCCCTGAGCCGAAGGCAGATGCTTAACCGCTGTGCCACCCAGGCGCCCCTCCTTATAAGTATTCTTGAGCGTCACTCTAGAAGTGACTTAGAAATAGTTCGATCCTTTTGGATGTTGCTTTTAATATTTACTAAGCAAAAACAGAGTAGCATTTCATTTAGGACTAATTTTTTTCTTCTAACGAGGAGAGATCCTTCTGACCATGCTAACTAATGAGGTTTTCCAGTCTGAATAGTGGATACAGGAAGTATTCCCAGACCTATGTGAGCTCAAGGCACTGTTCCCACTAATTCTCTTCTGTGCTGGTTCTTTGCCCAGCCTTAGTGAGGTCACTGATCAGTGCCTTGCTGAATACCTGAGGGAGCTCATCCACAGGTGTCTGGACGTCTCTCTGCACGGCTCTGTTCTCTCCCAGGCTCTGCCTGTGAACTCCAGCCACCACACTCTTTGTTTAATCTCCTTAACCCTTAACTTAATCTCCCTGAGTTCAGCTCTGCAGCCTGAGAATTCTCAAGGTAGCAACCTGAGGCAACCACGTTTGTCTCCCATCCCTCAAGGATCACCGTACTTTGTTGCCTAGTGTCTAATGTCTGGAAAACGTTGTTTTGCATATTGTGCCTGTGTTTTCAGTTCTTTCAGGCAGGAGGATGAACCCAGAGCCCATTATGCCATTTTAGGTGGAAGCAGAAGTCCCTCCATTGTATTTTAGCATGTTTATTGTTGAAAAATCTAAAGCTTTACTCATTTTTGTTTCTCTGTATGTAATTAGTTTTAGGGGATCTCTTTATTTCTGATGTTGGGAAACTTCATGAAATTTCATGATGGCACATCTAATATGGGTCAATATTCATTCATTGTCTTTGGTTCTTAGTGGGCCCCCTCGGTCTTAAGAGTCTTAGTTTTAGCCTTGGGAAAGTTTGAAGGAGGAGAACTGGGTTGGCTTTGTTTTGTGTTTGTTTGGTTTGGGTTTGGGGTTTTGAGTTCTGGGGGTTTTTTCCCAGTAATTTTCTTTCTTTGATTTTTCTCTATTCTTTTCTTCTGGTCTTACAACTAGTTGAATGTCTGGCCTCAAGCTGATCATTTTCATTTATTTCCTCCTTTATTCTTTCTCCCCTGGGAAATTACCTTTGCTGTATCTTCCATCCCAGCTGCCTCTGAGTTATTTTTGGAGATTTCTATGGTTTTCTGCACTACCTTTGTTTCCTTTGGGTTTCTCTTTTGATATCTTTTTTTTTTTTCCATGTTACATACACTTTTCTCTAATGACTGTGATTTAAAGAAAAAAATTCCAAAGTGGGTCTGGATCATCGTGTCATTCCATTCTATTGATAGCAAAGAAGTTATTGATGATACTAATGTTCTATCAGGATTCAGTAGCCAAAATCCCTAGCCAAAAATGAGACAATTTAACCTTCTTAGAATAATAATATCAATGATTTGGAACATATTAAATAGGTTTAAATCCACGAGTTCATAAGAGCAGTAAAGCAAAACAAAATTTAATTGGTCATCATCGGAGGGTATCAGTGAGTCAACTCATTACTTAGAAAACTGCAAATAAAGAGAAAGGCTCAAGCACTTATTATACTTTTACTGTATGTAAGCAAACATCAAATAAGGGGAAGTTTCTCTTTATGGGAACATTCCAACTCATAAATGAAGGAGTGGAAGAATTAGAGTATCAGCACTTTGTATCCCTTACTAAATAAATGGATGAGCGTTGATAACTGCTAACATCGAAAAAAAAAGAAAGACAGTCAGATATTATGTCCCTCCAAATGGAAGAATACAATACCACCTGGGAATTTTTCTTTACAAAAAAATCCAGCCTAAATCTGACCAGGCCTTTAGATCCAATTTATAGGAAATAAGGGCAACAAAGGAACTTATTGAGCTACACCACAGAGATGCAACCAGCAAATCTTACCGCATGGAAACTCCGGAAAGGAAACCCCGGTTTCTTTAACAAATAAATTGCAAACAAAAAGAGGAAGACAGTTATGCGCCCCATGGAGGTAAAGAGATTAAAAGACATATCAACTGATTGCAATCAGTGAAACTAATTTGGGGACCGTTTCAAACAAACTATAAAATAAATTATGACCTTTATAAGACAGTTGAAAATTTAAACCTTTGACCTGATGGTGGATGATATTAAGGGACTGCTGCACTTATTTCAGTGCTGATGATAGGATAGTGGTTTCTTTTGAAGAGTCGGTATCTTTTAGAAACATATGAGATACAACCTAAAATATCTAAGGGTAAAATGATATAATATCTGGGACTTGCTTCAAAATAATACAAGAGAGTGAAAGTGGGTAGCAGTAGGGATAATACAAGATTGGCCATAAATTGCTAATTGTTGATACTGAGCAACAGTATATGAGGGTTTATTATACTACTCTCTCTACTTTTATATCTGTTTGACATTTTCTATAATAAAAGATTTTTAATTAAGCTATTTGGAAATTCCTTGAGTGATCAGGACTTGTAAATTGGTAGACTTCACTATAGCGAAAGGGTCAGCAGGCAGCTCTTCGTCAAGGAACTTCCAATTATCAGTATGTGAAAGTATTTTCTCTGGACCAGTTCAGTGTCTCCAAAGAGCAGTTTTCATTTTCAGAGGAGAAAGGAAGGAAGCAGCTAAGGGTGCCACATTTCATAATGGAGGTTTCTATTTAATTCACTCCTTCAGTTCAACACCCTCTCTTCCCTCCCTATGTCTAGTAGCCCTGAATAATTCCAAAGAATGAACTTTGGACAGCATCCAAATGCTATCCAAAGCAGGATAGCATCCCTGCTTAAATAGCATCAGGGAGTGATTCTGCTTTTTGTTTGTTCTTTTTTTTTTTTTTTCCAGATTCTACATATGAGTGAAATCATATGGTATTTGTCTTTCTCTGTCTGATTTATTTCACTTAGCATTATACCCTCTAGGTCCATCCATGTTGTTGCAAATGGCAAGATCTCATTCTTTTCATGGCTAAGTAATATTCCATATATATGTGAGATATATACATATATGTATATATCTCACATCTTCTTTATCCATCTATTGATGGACACTTGGGTTGCTTCCATTCTTGGCTATTGTTAATAATGGTGCAATAAACAGAACATAATGTATAGACTTGTCTAACCACTGTATTGTATACCTGGTACTAATGTAACATTGTGTGTCATCTCTACTTCAGTTTCTTTAAAAAAAAAAAAATGCATCAGGGAGGAAATCTTGGGGTCCAGTTGTTTCCTTTACAGAATTTCAGTTCAACAAGCCTCCTGGTTTTAGTTCGACACCTCATGCTCACCTTAAGCGTTTCCTGGCACCCCTATATTCTTAAGCACCACAGGAGGAAAGCTACAGGAGCAAGTGATTTGCCAGCCGTCAGTGTCCTTCTCTGACCCTTATCAGCGTTCCTCTCAATAGTACTCGAGGCTATGACCTCCTCTTTCCTACTGTGTCAGGTACAAGTCCTTGTTTTTATTTTCAGTCTTCTTAAATTTCTCATCTTTTAATATTTCCTCCTTCCTTTTAGGGTCTCAAGAGGTAGAGGTAGAGGAGGAAAACACATGAAGTCAATGTATCAATTTAACTAGAAGACTCGTTAAGACTTCGATTTAAAATAAAAGCTGCTTCATGGGAGATACTGTTTATCTTGTTTACCATCACACCTAACACGGTGCAGGGCAGTGTACGGGAGTAATTCTGAATACTATTTAACAACATTCACATTTTTTTTTTAAGACTGTGATGTGTGGCAGGAGGTCAAAAGCACAAGAGCAGATGAAAACTGCAAGGAAAACAGGAAAATGTCCAGAGCTCAGAAACTGATCAGTAATGTATGTGCCATCATTCTTTCTAAAGCTACATTTGAAATATTTTTGGCTTTAACTTTCCTTCCCGTATACCAATCATCTTAGTTGTTAAGTTTGTTTAGAAAGTAATTTTTAAAAGATTACACTGATAACCCCAAGCCAGTTTGAGACAGGGTAAGTCTGCTGATGCGGGACTCTTAAAATGTCCATTAGTACACTTCTCTTGTCACTTATCACCCAGGGGGTCAAGCCTTTGGTATGAAAGTTGTTTATAAACTGGTAGCTTTATTTTTAAAACAGAAAGGAAGGGCTGAGGTGCAGCTGGGCAGAAGATTGTACACTTAAAGTTTTTAGAGATTCGTACACATTATGAACCAGCCCGGGGTTTGTGAGTATTTTACAGCTCAACCATTAATCACTAATCTTCTGTTGGAACTTGATGCAAAAGGTCTCAATCTCTTTCTAAAACCATGAGGTATTGTTGGGAGGCCAAGTTTTTTTTCTATGTAATCCCACAACCAAAGGATATAATAATAACTTTTATTAAAGGGACACCATTTCATGAAGCTTGTGATTCTGTATCTCACAGTTATTTTGGCATTACTGAAACCTTCTGTGATTTTTTTCCCGTGTTCCAGGGGGTATGGTTAAAGTGATAGAATTGGCCTAATTCAACTAACCATCCAAAATCATACCTTCTTTCAAATAATAACAATTTCCCTCATGGCGATAGTGGCTATTTATTGTTTGCGATAATATCCATTCATCCCTTTAAGATTTTCATTCCTGTAATTTCCTCTCCCTTACCCAGGTATCCATTCTAGAAGCTGACCTTGCCTCCTTCCTCCCCCCAACTCCACTTTGATTGGCTTCCACAATCCGTTTATTCCATTTCCCTGGCCATCCTTATGGACTCGTGTGGCATACGTGACATTCACTGAACCAGAGTGAATCTGGGGACACTTCCTTGCAAATATTGAAGTCCCCAAGTGCTGCAGTCACTTCCACCACCATGAGGTCAGTCAGCCAGAGTCACACTGATAAATGATGGGGAGCAGAAATGGCAAAATCACAGAGCAACAGAGCCGGGGCCACGATTAGTCATCCACATGTGAAACCCAACCTACTCTGGACCTTTTCTGAGATAAAAATTCCCCTGTATTGTGGAAGCCATTTGGGGTTAGGTTTTCTGTCACATAGGACAAAAAGCGTCTGGACACCTCTGACATTCCCCTCAGAGCCTACACTTGGGGAAGCACCTTTCAAATTAAACTTAATTTATTTTGTGTGTGCGCAAAGTGAGGCAAGCTACATTGATGTTCAGAGGTGGGCATGAAGACACTGGGCAATGGCCCAAGCACATAGAATGAGTCAGAAAAATGAACTTGATTTCTAGGAGAGCATTTGGCACAGCGTCACCCAGGACCATTTGCAGCATCTTCAAGAGAGACACAGGTCTTGCAGGAGGAAGAGAGTAAATACATTTGACCTAATTCCACTGTGTTGCATGGGTCACCTGATGGGTCTCTAAAATGAACAGAAAGTTCATCTCTATTCTAGGAATAGAGAATCTGGGAGCCCCGATCACTGGCAACCACCTGTCAGTGAGAGGCACTGTCATCTCGGTGAGCGGGCTTGAGAGTGTGGCTGATGACACATTGCCCCAACAAGCCACATCCTTCGCTCTGACTGATTCCCAGCCTACAGCAGAATATGGCCTCTCTGCAGTGAGTCCACTGCACTTCCACTGCTAAGAGCAAGGCCCACCTGCCACTGAGCTCCTTTCATTTGCAGGTTCTGGACAAGGCACGTTACGTACATGTTCTCAGTCCCCACAGAAATCCTGCAAGGAAATATTGTTGTCCCCACTTTGTAGACGAGGTAGCTGAGGCTCAGAAAAATTAACTTTCATTAATTCAGTCCACAAATATGTGCTGAGAACTTAGTCTCTGCTAGGCATTTTGCTAGGCCCTGAGGCACAGAGATGAAATGTCACCGTCCTCAAAGTACTCAAGGTCTGGTGGGAGTTACAGACACTGAAACTGATAATTATAATATGTTACAGGAAGCCAAATGATAGCACTATAAACAGAGCCAGGGGTGGGGTGGGGTAGGAGACAAAAGTTCTGGGAAGGCTTCCTGGAGGAGGTGACGCATGAGCTGAGTCTTCACATTTGCACAGACATCGTCTAGGTGAAGAGGTTGAGGGAAGGAAAAGAGAGTCCTGGAAGAGAGGAAGGTACATTGAGGCAACGAGCAGGAAGCAACTTATGTGTGGGAATCTGATGGAGTTCAGTGAGGCTGGAGCATAAAGGGAGGGAAGGCAAAGGTGAGGGATGAGGCTGGAGATGCTGACAGAGCCCAATTTTGGTGGACCTCATAACCTATGTCAGGGAATCTTTGATTTTTCTCTGGGAATTTCAAAGCATTTTAAGCTAGGTGTTGATAAGAATACAATGTATCAAATGAAGAACAACTCATCTTCTAGATGGTAAAGTTTTATGTAAAAATGTAGATGTGGAAACAATCTAAATGGTCCCTGCCAAAGAAACTTGGCCTATGCATACAGTGGGATATGATTCAGACATAAAGGAGGAAGTTCCGCCATGTGCAATAGCATGGATGGACCTTGAGGACATTATGCTGAGTGGAACAAGCCAGTCATAAGAGGACAAATACTGCATGATTCCGCTTAGATGAAGTATCAAAAATAGTCAAACTCATAAAATCAGACAGTAGAATGGCAGTTGTCAGGGACGGGAGAGGGAGAAATGGGAAGTTGCTATTAAACAGGTATAAAGTTTTGGTTCCACAAGATGGATAAGTTCTAGAGATCTGCTGTACAACCCTGCCTGTAGCTAACAATACTGCATTGTGCACTTACAGGTTGTCAAGACGATAAATCTCACATTAAATGTTCTTACCACAATAAATGTGGTGTATATATACATGTATGTATATATGCGTGTGTACGTGTATATATGGGTGTGTGTGTATGTATATAGGTACACACAACACATAGAAATCTTCAGAATCGATTTGTATACTTTCTGACTCCTTCAGATTTGCAGGGAACCGAAGGGGGAACATGGCTTGGTGTCTATGAGCATGTAGGCATGCTCCTTTGTGAAATACGATTGAAATGCTACTCATGCATTCGTGTGTTTGCTGATGTCCAAAGCTTCTTGGAGGGTTGTTCTGCATCTTGGTGGTGATTCTTCTAGTCTTGCTTTTGTTTGCTACAACCTCTGACTTACCGTACGACCTACAAAAAGACTCCAACAAGCACCCTGACAACACACGAGTCCTGGGAAATGTACCCAGTGTGACGCCTCCGTTCTTCAAAGAGAAAATAGCTAGAAATAAAGCAAGTCGGGAAAGCAGGGCCCCATCAATACACTTTTCTGAATTACCTTAGCAGAATAGTGACAAAAAGATGCCAGTGGGCAAGATACCCCTGGCATAAGAAAGCTGATGTTAAATCTGTCAGTGGCTGTGAAACAACACGTAATAATGTCAGCCAGACATATGGCTGTGCTGTACGAGACACGGGCTCTACGTATGGAATATCCTCCATGCAGAATATGCCCTGAAAGGATAAGATACATATCTTCGTTTTTTTCTTCTTCCAGCGGCCAGCACATATCTTCAAAGTGGAATGAAACAAGTAGTAGCTAGTGAATGAATGAAGAAAGTTACACAGGATATGGATGCAAAAACCAAAACCCTATAGAATTCAAGGGGACAGAGAGATAGATCTGGGCGACCCCCTCCCCTATCAGCTTAGGAAATAGAGGTCAGTAGAGGATTTTCTTACTCTTATCTATAAAAATCATCCCAAGTCCCACAGAAGTCAGTTGAACTAGAGAAAGTGTCTTTGCCAAGCCTCAAAAGAAAAGAGCCCTGTGAGCAAAGTGAGTCATGACAACTCCTTCTAATTGTGGGAACCAAACAGTGACAGGCTGTAAAAGCAAATGCAGGGTACTCCCATAAACCAAGGGGGAAGTCCTGGAGATAGTGTGTAACAGGCTTGAGAGTATTCTCCTCTGTCTTATCGACGATGGTACCTATTCTTGGGGAGGCTATAATCTAGTTAATAAAACAAAACATACAGTCTTTGCAATGGTTTTAAATCACCCAGCGAGCTGCCGTGCATCGAGGGCAAATTAAGAGACTCTACGCTATGATGGGGGAGGCATCCAGGAATCAAGCAACGTTGGGCCCCCTTTGATACACAAACAAGCTGGACCCCTCTGCCTGCTCACCTCTTAAAGACTCATTTTGGCTTGTTTTCCCAGCAAGGATGATGGGCCATACCAAACCATCCCCACTGTCTTATCTCTGCCCTCTGAGCATTGGCCTATACCTTGACCGGTGTTAGAGGGGCAGCCCAGAGCCAGCCACATTTGTCTTTCTGCAAAGCTATCTGAACTTTTAAAAGATCAAGCATAGTCACGGCCAAAATACCGCACTCCCCCCAGCTAGCTTCCCAGAGTAGATCAGAAGGTAAACACAAAAGTTGTACCAACAACCATAAACTTTGACTTGATTCCTTGGCCAAAACTGTCCCAGAAAAAGTCATCAGCGTTCTAATGATAATCAGAGGGACAGTTCCAAAGAATCATTTCTCACCTCATGTGAGAGATGTTGACTTCGATTACACGGTGTTGACTTCGATTTCTCAGAAATAACTGCACTCGTTCCTGCGCACAGCTTTGTGCTGGGCTCTTTGTCATACCCTAGCGTGAGCAAGAAAGTCTCGGTTGCAAGACTCACTAGGCTTGCTTTCTAGAATGATCCATCGTAGGGTGTGGGCTAGGGAGACTCAGCAGAAGCAGCATCCTGGGGTCCCCACTTCCCTCTGCCCGTGGATTAGGTTCTTAAAAGAGAAATGCCACAGGCCTGGGATGCTATAATTATCGCGGCCATTTAAGGATTATGCTCCTGGGAGACTATAATTATCCAAATATTGTTGCATTCAGGAATATTTTACTTACAAGGGAGTGCCTTCATTTTTACAGGATCTTTCAAGGGGGCCCAAAGGGAGTGTCCTCTCTAATGTGGTTCCTGAAAGAAGCCAGAAATAAACAACTGCATCTGGCATGAGGGTGAGGCCCCGCCGAATCCAGCCCGATCAAGGACTTCCAATGTGGGCAGAGGGACCCGCTTCCTTTGTCGCCTTTCAAAGTGATTATCAGTCACTCCGGGCCCAAACCTGAGGACTTTATTCTTTCTTAATCCCATCCTCTTCCTCTTCCCCACCCATCCACAAATACCTCTTCAGCCTGAAGTCTATCTATATTGGAAAATTGTTAGGGGCGCCTGGGTGGCTCAGTCGGTTAAGCATCTGCCTTGGGTTCAGGTCATGATCCCAGGATCCTGCGTTGGGCTCCCCCTTAGCGGGGAGTCTGCTTCTCCCTCTGCCCTTCCCCCATCTCACTCTCTCTCTCTCAAACAAATAAATAAAATCTTAAAAAAAATAGAAAAAGAAAAATTGTTAAAGGGAGTCCTAAGCATTTAAGATACCAGTCCTTTCAGGGCTGTGTGTAGCGTATTATTCACACCATGATAGCCTCCTGCCCTGAGGGTTGACCCTTTCTTACTCCCTCTAAATCCAATAAGATTCTACTTGCTGTAGAAAACTATACAGCCTAAAACAAGATGAGGGGTTGGAGAAAAAGAAAAGGGGTATACAGTGTGGGAAATAAATGCTTAATTCAACTCAGTGAACTTCCTTGATTAAAATCCATTTTTTACTGTGCGGCAAGCCTTATTGTGAGCTATGCATCTCATTAACTCTGACAGCATCCTTATGAGGCAGATACTATTAAGCCATCCTCATTTTACAGATGATGAAATCAAGAAACAGAGAGGTTGGGATCTTGCTCGGTATCACACAGCTGGTAGGCGACAGGTGCAGGACGGACACTCGGCAATCGGACTCCAAACCCACTCTTAGCCACCGGAAGAGCCATACCTCTTCCTTGTCTTGGGTACCTGTCCCGTGCCAGGCATTGTTAGGAGAGGCTGAGAGGAACAGAATGATGAGAGGCATGGTTCCTGCTTTCCAGGGTCTGATGAGCTATGAGCGAAGTCTCTGCAGCACACAGCATGTGACAAATATAACAGATGTATAGATGAACCACTGCAGGAGCGTAGAGAAAGGCCAGCAGAACGGCTCCAGAGAGGGCGGCATGGATGCGTGGCAGACACAGAGAAGGCGTGGGGCAGCCAGCATGCAGAGAAGAGCACCATCAGATGCGCTGGGAAGTCCAGGATGGGCAAGGACGTGGAGTGCAGGGAGGCAGCTGTGAGAACGGAGCTTGCAAATGCCTGATGAGGTCAGAGTGAGAAGAAAAAAGAGAGGGCTGGGAAGAGGGTGGGCAAACTTAATAAGGCTTGGTCTCAGAAGTCCCAGAACATCACCTCTACCACATTCTATTGGTCAAAGCAGCTGGAGAGCCAGCCCAGATTCAAGGGCAGCTACAAAAGCAGCAATCTACCATTATACCCATTATTGGTCAGGTTCGATAAGAAGTGTTAAGATCTGGTCTTTGCTTCAAAAAGCTGGTGACCCGTATCATGGAGATTTGTGTTAGATTAAAAGAGAATGAAGAGATACAACAGTTGAAAATAATGCCTAGACTTTAATTGGATCCTGATTTTTAAAAATAATTCAGCTAAAAGGACATTTTAGGGACAGTGGGGATTTAAATACAAATTTGCCATTTAATTAAATCAGAAATTAGTGTTAATTTTCTTAAATATAATAGTGGTATTGTGATCATGCAGGAAATTGTCCATATTTTGAGATGAATTATTTTTCAGGAAAAGATATGATATCTGCAACTTTCAAATGATTCAGAAAAGAAATTATCAACTGATAGATAAAGCAAGTATTGGTCAAATGTTAACAATTATTGAGTCTAGGTGGTAATAATATGGTTGATGATTATACTATTCTTTCAAGTTTTCTGAAGTTTTTTGCAGTAGAATGTTGGAGACAAAAAAATAATGGCCTACTTCTGACCTCTCCATGGGAGGGGTTCCCCTAAAAGAAACCAAAAAGAAATATACATAAAAAGAAATCATAATTATATGAGTCAGCCCCATCACTGAAGACCCTGACTTCGGAGGTTTCTATCAGTAAATACTGCCTTCCCACTTAACACATTATTCAGAACCGTCGGGGTTAAAGTGTGAAAGAAGACCCTCCTGGAGAGGAAGGGAAGCTGCATCAGGTATTGCTACCACCCTGCTGGCTACCCTGTGCTTCACTTTCTGAATCAAGAGAACAAGATGCGTCTCCTTCTTCCTTTCCGCAGTTGAGAGACTTGAGCTGTCAAAAGAGACTTTCCTTTATGACAAGAGAAGAACGCACAGAACTCGGATAAACAATCTGGGAAATAGGGCAGGTTACTGATCCTCCAGAGCTTCCCACCAACCCTGATGCCTTGTCCGTATGAAAGCATCATCTTGAGGCCAGCCATCCTCATGATGCCCTCCTAAGCTCCCTTGGGATGGCTTGAGTTCAGGAACATCAAGGGATGCTGAATGCCCTCCCATACCTACCTAGGGCCTTGCTTTGGGGTCCTAGTTTAGAGTCTGAGGGGACACCTCTTTCCCAGACAATGGTACACATGTCCAGTGGGACTCCATGCCTGAAGCCAAAAATACAACTCCATATGGTGCAAGAGCCATTGTGTTCCTATAAAACAACACACACCCTTTTTTCCACAGAGCCTCCTTGCCACTCCTCCTCTGTTTCCACAGAGCCTCCTTGCCACTCCTCCTCTGCCTTCTTCTCTACCAACAGACACCACACGGGTGCTGCTCTTTCCTTCCTCCACCACATCTCCCTACAAACATTAGTTATAAGTTCACTTTATCCTCCGCCCCCCCACCCCCCCCCCACACAGAGTATTCCTCTGATTTCCATGATGTTATCCTCTTTTGAACCACCTTCTATTTTGCTGATCCCCTTCTACTCTGTTTTTCTCCGGCTCTTCTTCCTTCTAAATGAGCTGTTTATTTAGGATGTATTTTTTACTCCTTTGGTGGCTTTCAACTCTTTCCGAATCTAAGAATTACCTGCGGAGCTTTGAAAAGAAATATGTGTCAAGTCCAGCCCTTGGAGTTTCTGATTCAGTATGTCTGGAGTGGAGAGCAGCCATTCAATTTTTTAAAGCTCCCAGGTGATTCTGATACACATATCTTCCTCAGCTTACGATGGGGGTAAGTCCTGATAAACCCATCATAGACTGAGAATATCATAAGTTAAAAATGAACTTCATAAACCTGACTTACCAAACATCATAGCCTAGCCAAGCCTATCTTGACAGTGCTCAGAACACTTAACATTAGCTTACAGCTGGTCAAAACCAGCTGACACAAACCTTATCTTATGATACAGTGTTGACTCTCTCATGTAATTTATTAAATACTGGAAGTGAAAAATAGAATGGGCGTGAGTGTATCAGTTGTTTACCCTCATGGTCACCTGGCTGACCAGGAACTGTGGCTGCCTCTGCCCAGGATCATGAGAGAGGATGGTACCATATATTATTAGCCTGGGAAAAGATCCAAATTCAAAATTCGAAGTACAGTTTCGACTGAATGTGTATCACTTTTGCACATCCTAATGTCAAAAAATCACAAGTCAAGCCATTGTAAGTGTGGGACCATCTGTACATCTAAGATGAAAACCACTGTTCTGCTCTCTGTCTTCCTAAGAAATCTTATCAAGTAAATGAGTAAATAAATGAGTGAGTGAAGGAATGATAGCTTCAAATGTTAATATTTAATACTGATTTTTAAATTAATTACTTATTTAAATTAATTGATATTAATATGCTGATGACACCCATGTCAAATAAAATATAACTCCTCCCCCCCAACCTGGATATAAATTTAGTCTCCTAATATGGCATTTATTAATCCTCTGGTGCCACAAAGCTGAGCCTAGCTCCAGCTTTAAACACATTATTGGCTTCCAGTAAATAATCATTGAATGACTCGTGGAGTCATGTTATTTCTAGCCCTCACATCTCTTATAAGCTCTAGCCTGATGTGTCCAACTGCCCGCTAGGCTAGCTACATGCAACTCAAACTGAATTGGTCTAAAACTGAACTCATTATATTTCATGCAAAAACTGAGTTTCTAGCATCACCATCATCTCAGTCTGTCACACTGGGAACTTCAGCATCATCTTTGTCTCCCTGTCTATACAAATAGTAGATCTGACCAGTCGCCAAATCCTCTCAACATTTTTAGCAGTGGTGTTTGCATCATAGGAGTAGAATATCTAGGTGTGAAATATGTTGTGTCCAAGTGCTAGATGCAGTAAGTGGTCCTTTCTTTCAAAGAGGACATCTTGGCCTGTTCTAGACCATTGGACCTCTAGAGGTTTCACTGATAGGGCAGGCCCTGGAATTTTCTAGAGTTTACCTCTTACCCTCTGGGGCCCACATATCTTATCAATAAGGTACTTGCCACTTCTTAGTCATCTGGTCTGATTAATATGTTGTCATCAGTGGAGTATATCAGTGTTATGCTCTGAATGTTCAGAGGGCCTAGGCGTCTTTGAACTATATTGTGACAGAGGATGGAATAGTTACCATAGCCCTGGGTAAGACTGAATGTGTCCAAGTGCATGCCAACTGTGTTCAGTCCTCCTTTCCGATATGAGTGGGGAAATAATATTTTCCAGATCACTAGGTTGCTTCATACCATATACCTGAGGCCGGGTCAATCTACTTTAACAGAGATACCACATCTGGAAGAACAGCCTCAGTAGGGGCTTCTAATTGGTTTAGGTGTGTGTGGATCTGTCATCTTCCATGATCGTCTGGTTTTTGTAAGGGTCAGACTGATTAAATTAAATGCAGACATAATAAGGACCACCACCCTTGCATGTGTCAGAACTTGAGAGGTGGCAGTACTCTCTCATTCCCCTGGGAAGCAATATAATTTTTGATTTACTAACTTGGCCGGAGGGAGTGAACAGTTTCATGGGCTTCCACTTGGTTTTCTCCACTACAAGAGCTCTCACCCCAGAAGCCAAGGAACCAATGTGTAGGTTGTGCCAACTATTAAGTCTGTCCAGGTGTGTTCATGGTCCCAGTGGACCCATTGTGAACCAGATCTGGGCTAGGACCCCACTTATTACTGAGCCCCTGTGTGTCCTTACTCTAAAAGCAGGCTATCATGATGCTTTGGGTCCCCAGGTACAAAGTCAATCAGGACTTGAAATGTTTGGCTATTTCCCTTTTCCTGGTGTATAGTTACAGCATTCATGACAGAAGGGAAGTTCTTTATAGAAGATTTCCAGCTAATAAAGCACCATTTTGTAGCCTTTTAATGAAAGAATGAATGCAGGCAACAACTTAAAACAATTAATTAAATGGGTGATGGTGAATGTCATAATGAATGGATGCAGCTGACACAAACCCATTGCTCAATCTTAGTACCACTGAAAGAAAAACAGCTGCGTATTAGGTGCCTCCTGACAGAGAATAGGAAGTGTACCACCTTTCAGTGTTGCCTAAATCAAGTGAACACAAATCTAATTAATCCTAGACCTAACTACCAGTTTATAGGAAAATAAAAGAAATGAAATAATAAATGAAAGAATACCAAAATAAGCAATCAGCCAAATTTAGAATGTGAGACATTCTACAAACCAAACAGCCCAATGCCTTCAACAAATAAACAAAATGGGGGACGAGGGGTCGAGAAAAGAGGGGGGGCTGGTATAGAAGAAAAAAGACATAAGACATGACTAAATGCAAAGTATGGACCTCGTGTGGATCCTTATTGAATGAGTCAACTGTAAAATGACATTCCTGAGACAAATAAGGAAATTTTAAAAGAAATTGTGTATCCATGATATTTAGGGAACATTGTTAATTGTGGTGGGGGGTAACAATGATATTGTGGTTAAGTTAAAACAAAAACAGCATTTTGATCAAATAATATGGAGCTTATTTTAAAATATACAAGCAAATTAATGCTAATGTATGTTTTTCATTCATCTTCTATACATTGTCCTGCATCCCGTTTCCTCCCTTTATGAAGTATCAGCTAATGCTGCAAAATGTAACACAATGTGACAAAACGTAACAAGAAAAAGTTCCATGGACTATAATAGGAAGCACCAGTGAACACTTTGGGGGGAACTATATTACTTTTGGATGAGATACAAGTGGTCCAGTACAAATTAATGGTCCAATTCAGCAAGCTGGGAGCACTCAGAAAGCAGATCACGTCCACGGCAGTATCGATGAACCAGGCATGAACTCAAATGTCTCCCGAGCTTTGAACGATGCTCATGTGAGCTGATATCTCTGCCTGTCATTTTGGATTTTTTTAAAAACTAGTGCTTGTGAGCCAGTCTTGCGCAGTACGGCAGGTCCATCCTGAAGAGAGTTTCATGCACATACCTTGTAAACCAACACAGGATATAGAAACCAAAATTCCCAGAAACAGAGAATGTCTTTGGATATCACTCCATCTCAAAATATCTGAATTTCCTCCAAATGATAATGTGAAACTTTCATATGATATGATCTATTAAAAACCAAGACCTCAAGAGTCAAACCAATGTGCAAGTATTTAAAACAGCCTCTAACAAAATGTCTCCCTGCATACCTATATAATTAATCTAAACTTTGTGACCCACAAAGCGTCTGCAGATTGGAGGCCGTCCCAGGTTAAGCCACTGTACAGAAAGGACCTTTTAAAGATCCAAATAAATACAGACTAAATACAACTATAGGTCAGAATCAAGAATTTACATAAATTTATTTCTCTTTACACACCCATTTTATCCCAGTCATAGTGTTGTGCTTTATACATTTGTCTATCAATAAGTATTTGTTGAATGAATGAATGTTTAGGGTATCGTATTAGTTCAGACTTTCTCAGTATCTGATGATTTATAAAGAAAAACTCAAACTGGCTAATGAGTTAAGAACAAAAGATAGAGGCGGGGTTTTATCTCCTTGTGTAACTAAAAAATTTCAGGGCTAGTCTGGTTTCAGGCCCAGATGAATCAAGTAACACAAACAATGTCATCAGGATGTGGTTTCTTTCCATCTCTCATGGTGGCTTTCCTCTGAAAGTCTCTATTTTCAGTCATGCTCTGTCCATGGCTACCAGCAGTCCAGAAATACACGCTCCTCCCCACAACCCCAGCAGAAGAAAGGATTACACTAAAGCATTGGAGTTCTCTCTGACTATGTAGACGCAACCCATTCTCGTGCCTCCGCCAGTCACCTGATGGAGAGAATCCAAATCCGGTGCCCTGGTTCGCACCTGCAGCCAATTATGGAGCCCGACAGAGGGCGTTTGGTTCTCTGATTGGCCCGCCTGTGTCTGCGCCTGGATTGGAGAGGGGGCCCCCACCAGGATCATGTGACAGAGGAGAGGAGGTATGTTCCCAAAAGGAATCTGGAGTGTTGTTACCTAAAGCCAGGAGGAATAAATGCAAGGCATCTAATTTGCTTTTTGTTGCATACAGAGTTTCATGGTTTTGCTATGCAAGAAGGTGCTGTTAATATTGTTCTTCTGTTTACCCATCATCTAAGGTGATTCCATATCACTGAAAAGTTTGGACGCAAGGCAGTGACAGCACACTTCAGAAAGTTGGTCCTCAAAAGTGCACTGTAAATCATTATCACTGTCTGAGGCACATAGAAATTTTCTCTGGGTCTTGGGGGTACCTGGGTGGCTCAGTCAGTTAAGCATCTGCCTTGATCTCGGAGCTCTGAGATTGAGCCCCGCATCAGGCTCCCGGCTCAGTGGGGAGCCTGCTCCTCCCTCTTCCTCTGCTACTCCCCCTGCTTGTGCTTTCTCACTCATGCTCGCGCTCTCTCTCTCTCTCTCTCTCTCTGATAAATGAATAAAATCAGGAAGGGAGGAAGGAAGGAGGGAAAGGAAGGAAAGAAGGAGAGAGGGAGGGAGGGAGGGAGAGAGAGAGAGAAAGAAAGAAAAAGAAGGAAAGAAAAAGAAAGAAAGAAAGAAAGAAAGAAAGAAAGAAAGAAAGAAAGAAAGAAGAAGAAAGTAAGAAAGAAAGAAAGAAAAAGAAAAAGAAAAAGAAAAAGAAAAATTTTTCTCTGGGTCTTAGGTGTAAACCGCGTCCTACTGCCTCCTCCTACAGCTGGGAAACACAAATCTAAACCTAATACAGACGAGAGAGCAAAGCAAGGCACAAGAAGAGTCTGACTAAAAGTAACAAACTTTCAGGAACTTAATTAAGCCTTTAAATGAGGGCTCTCTTCAAAGCTGTCACAGCGAGCGGCACCCTGACCCCAGCAGACCTGCCATCAGGAACCCCTTTTGAAATTGCCTTCAGAATCCGTTTTCAAACCCTGTGGATGGTAGGGTTTCCATCTCATTAGCTATGGAAGCCCCAGAAATTGGCACAATGTCTTGGTTTTATTATGTGTTCGATAAATACTTTGAAATGAATAAATAAGAAGCTTCAAATCTCCTTAGATTGACTTTTGTGACACCACTCTCACTGCAAAACGACATAGCTTTAAGGAGCCTTTGTTTGCATCACAGTAAAGTGGATAAAAGGTCCTGAATTGTAAAAAGGGTATCCCAGTGTTTCTAGCACGCTAGCACATAGATTCTCATTCAGAATGACTCTCAGCTGAGGACAGGCCACTAATCTTATGACGCGGAAACAACAGAAGCTCCTGGAAGTTAGGTGCTAAGATCAGGATCTCATTCCTGCTCCCACACATCCTCTCTGCTCCTCACGTTGCTATAATCGATCTGTGTGACCTGCAACATATCTCTAAAAAGCGGGTCCATCTCTAAAATAGTTGAATCAGTTACAGTGATTTTCAAATATTTTATAGCCACAAACCCATTTTTCCAACAAGATATTAACCAGAGCCCCAATATAAAATAAGCAAATAAATACAAAAAGACATAAATAAATGTGAGTCCTCTGGTTGAGGGAGGAGGGAGGAAGGAGGGGGGAGTGCGTGGCGTTCTGAGGCTCCTCTGCTAAGTCCTACAACTACTGAACAAAATCTGACGATCCTTCAATTTCCTTCCAGTTCCTGGTGGAAAATAAAGAGAAGGAAGAGAAAAGAGATTTATTGCAATGGAAAATATTAATGGCCATTAATAGCCAGTACTAATGACCCTCCAAACTGGGTTTTAGATAATGTCCCATGGATTCCAAAAACTCTGCAAACCAATGAGTTTCTCAAACTTGTCTGCACAACAGAATCACTAGTGGAGCTTTTATAAAGAGTGATGCCCAGGTCCCACACTGAGCCCATTAGATGTGACCCCTCAAGGGCTGGAGCCAGGATGTGTGAGTGTGTGTGTGTGTGCGTGTGTAAGTGCCCCAAGTGATTCTATTCTGCCTCAGGGATTGAGAACACTTGCCTTAAGCCTAACATGAGAATCCCTCCTCATCTCTAACTCCTTCTTCTCAGCCTGATTTCTCAATCTCCCCAGGCCATCCAGCTGAGCCAACCTGTTTGTTGACCCTTCAAAGGACTTGTTTACTTGTGGTGATGGGTGACTCTCCCCCTGTGTGTCTAAGAAAATCTGGTGATGCCTCTTGGAGCAGGACGGTCTTGAATGAAGGTACGAAGGACAGAAGTGAGCATGGAGAGGTGGGTTTTCCTCACACGGAGTTCAGCAAGAGCGAAGGGTGAGAATGCCTAGCTAATGCAAGGGGACACCAAATCGCTGGGGGAAAGGAGACAGGCCCTAAAAGAACAATGGAGGCAGAATGTTCTCCAAAGCCCTGGAGAACATGATACAATGAGCACTGAAAATCAATGAAGTAAAAAAAATAGAGTACCACAGAAAATGAATGAGGTGAAAATAAACCAGTCTCTATATTTCTTCCTGGATTTGCACCTGTTTCTAATAGCGAGCCCCTGTTTCATCCCCATAACTGCCCACACTAAACCAAAAATGTGAACTCCCCCAGTTCTCTGACCCTCAGCCAAATCCCAACACAGGCCCCAAAAATCCTTACAAGGTTTAAAAGAGAACAAATTCATCTCGTTATTTTTGATGTGGGTAGAGTCACTGTGTTTTTTCAACTTAAATGTAGTCACCCAACAAATATATCCTGAGGGCCCATTCAGTGCTGGGCACAATGCTGTGCCTAATGATTCAGAGCTAAGCAGAATGTGGCGCCTTCCCTAGGCCAAGGCCACGTTGAATGGGAGACAGTGACGCATAAACAGTGGCAGCTACGTGGGAAGCACCATTATGGGGGGTTCCATGCGAGCTCAAAGGAAGAGGCCCCTAAAGCTGCCGGGTGGCTCTTCCAAGACTTCTAAAGGGAAGGTTGAACAGGAATGTTTCATGCGGACAGAGATGGAGAACATTCCAGACTCAAGGAATCACATGGACAAAAGTACCCAAGCAGGACAAAGCAGAATCTTTATGCACATCTGAGGGACAGCTGAAGGGCTGGGAGTCAGGGGACAACTGCTGGAGGGCCTCTGTTAATTTTTAAACAGTTGGCACTGTATCTTATAGATGATGAATGACTCAGAAAGTGTGTACCATGAGAGACTATGGACTCTGGGAAACAAACTGAGGGCTTCAGAGGGGAGGGGGGTGGGGGAATGGGATAGGCTGGTGATGGGTAGTAAGGAGGGCATGTATTGCATGGAGCACTGGATGTCATACACAAATAATGAATCATGGAACTTTACATCAAAAACTAGGGATGTACTGTATGGTGACTAACATAACATAATAAAAAATTATTATAGAAAAAAAAGAAAGTGTGATGATCTCATTTACTTTTTGGTTTTTGTTTTTTGTTTGCTTTTTTTTTTTAACTATAGGAACTGGATTGGAATGAGTAAGACTAGAGCCAGGGAAACTAGTTTGGGTATGTTGAGCCACATGGTAGACACTACTTGGGATCACCTACATACAGGTTCCCCTCCTTCCTGTGTCTATGCGACAGCTACGCTTCTCAGCCACGTTGCAACGGAAGTAAGAAGTGATGTCATGCGTCACTTCCAGGCTGAGGCCTTGAAGAGCTGGCAGCCACCTCGGCATTCTCTCTCCTGTGTCGCAATGATCTTGGAAGGTCCTAGTGGAGAAGGTGCTGTCACAAGATGGAGGAAACCTAAATCCCGAGGAAACCCCTCCAGTACCTTCCAACCCGTTCTTGCACACAGCATCAGCGTTTGCATGAAGAAGAAATAAACTTTTGCGCTCATATTAAGTAAAAGATTTCATTCTGACCTTGTCTATGAGGAAGATGTGGAAAAATACAAATGGATCAATCAGAGAATAATACAAGCCAACCGGAGCTGAGAATGAAATCAGATAGATAGGTTGTCATGTGAGGAGTAGTCTGGAAGCCTTCATGGAACAGGTAGACTGCGTAAGAGCCTTGAGGAATATCAAGTAGAACTTGAAGAGGTCACAGAGGTCACTGGGCAAGCAGTTGAAAGGAACCTCACAAATACGCCTGCTTTAATTGGGAAACGCTTGACTTCTCCTGGTGCAGGAATCTATAAAAGGATGGTGATAGCTCAAGTTCCATCTGATTGTTTTTCCAAGTGAGGAAGATCGAGCCTGGTTTGTTTTTTTAACAAACCATATTTTTAGTGGAGTCCATTATGAATCTTACATTTTTCAAGCTGTCTCAAAGCTTATTTTATGTTGACATATTTCAAAGCTTGCAAAATTCTTGCTCAGGCTGAGATGGGGAGTTCAAAATGAAAGGAAAGTGCGTAGACAAGAGCATGACTTCATAACCCATTTAAGAAGAGAGAACTTGAGAGAGAAATCATTTGTGAAACCCCTCACGTTATCATCCTGCTATTTTAAAACACTCCTGTTTATAGCAGGCCTTGCTTGGTGAGAATTCATGGCAGACCAGGTGGCCACCTTCTGCCCAGTCCCCTTCTCAGAGTCTACCTCAAAACAAGTCACCCATTCGGACGGCTCCTTAGCAGATCCAGAACCAGGAGACACAGGGAGCCCTGACGATTCCTTTATCCAAGTGTCCTAGGGCCTCATGAACTACCGGGCAAAAATACATACTTCTTGACTTGGCACAAGACTTGGCTCTTTTGATACACGTCACCTTCTAATACCAGACGCTAACTGATTCATTGGATGAGTTATTCAATGAATGTTCAGTGAGGGCATACCATATACAACGCATGCTACAAAGAGGCAAGGGACAGATAAAGACGAAGAAGATGTGGCTCTTAGCTTCAAAGAACCCAGGCTTCTCTTTCCTCTTGGCTCCGTGGTTAGGCCCAGAGGTTGCTCCACATCGCTGTTCAAATAAATCAGGGTTTTCGCTGGTATGATGGGAAATCAAATCCTCTCATTTTGGAACCCTGCCTCTTGGCCAGTTAGTTCCTGGGCAAAAACCAAACTAAAGTGTTGGCTGCCGCCAAGTCACCACCCTCTCTTCCAGCCAGAGTTGGAGTGCCAGTGTGGGCCTCTAGGAGCCCCCAGAGACTCTGAATAGCATACCGTCTCGCTGGGTGCGAAATCCATTTGGGCAGCCTGGATTTTTCACACAAAAGGAACTCAAGACAGAAGCTGTTCTCCCCTGGCTGGCCTGCTAGAGGGGGTTTTACTGAATCATCAACCAAGTCTGTTAACAAAATTTGTAACTAGGTTTGGTGGCCTAAACAGAACTTACACAAAAGAAGCTCTATGGTATCCAGAAGGAAGAAAACGTCCTCCCCCAGATCTGATAAGCAACAGTCTTAATTTAATAATCAGAAACAGCAAGAGCAATAACCCACTTCTAGTCCTTCCTTCAGCTTCCAAATACACCTGGCTCTGATATTAACAGGAAGAGAGGGCGAAGCTGAACTCAAGAGCAGGAACATGCCACTATTTAAAAGCATCAGCTAAGCAAATCAAAATACTGACAATAATCTTGTCACATGAAAACATGGGCTTTTATTTAAGTTTTTATTTAAATTCCAGTTAACATACTGTGTTATTAGTTTCAGGTGTACCATATAGTGGTTCAACAATTCCATACACACCCAGTGCTCATCACAAGTGCCCTCCTTAATCCCCATCACCTGTTTCACTCATCCCCTCACCCACCTCCCCTCTAGTCACCATCAGTGTGTTCTCTATAGTTCAGAGTCTGTCTCTTGGTTCGCCTCTCTATCTTTCTGTCCCTTTGCTCATTTGTTTTGTTTCTTAAATTCCACATATGAGTGAGGTCATATGGTATTTGTCTTTCTCTGACTTATTTCACTTAACATCATACTCTAGCTCCATCCATGTCATTGAAAATGGCAAGATTTCATTCTTTTTGTTGGCTGAGTAATATTCCATTGTATATATATACCACATCTTTATCCATTCATCAGTCGATGGACATTCGGGCTCTTTCCATATTTGGCTATTGTTGATAATGCTGCTATAAACATGGGGGTGCATGTAATCCCTTTGAATTAGTATTTTTGAATTCTTTAGGTAAATACGTAGTAGTGCAATTGCTGGATTGTTGGATAATTCTATTTTTAACTGTTCTCTGGAGTGGCTGCACCAGTTTGTGTTATAGGCTTTTATTTTTAGCTATTGTTTTCTTAAGTTCCATAAATCCATACATAATTCTTAATATAACAGCACAAAGAAACAAATAATTAATTTCACAAAGAAACCAAAGCAGACCATTACAGCTAAGAGACTAACAGGTGATTAGTGATACCCTTATCCAGAGACTTCTGTCTTGGTTTTTCTAATACATTGTATATTGGGGCTGGTTTGTTTTATGTAGTATCTGACTTATTTATAGGCATTGTTTTCAAAAGTGGAAAACACTTATTTTTAAGTTTTGTTTGTCAAAGAACTACCTTGCAAAACACGCTGTTGTTCTGGGACATTTAATTGAACTGGCATCATCCTGTTTTAAAACATCACAGTGTTAAATAAACTTGACCTGTGGCGCCAAGGCACACCTTCCTCTCCAGCTGTGTCATGCTGCCAAAACGTATTTGCACATATGTCATACCCTTACTTCTCCAGATGAACAAGAGCAAATCTCTTTCCTTAAAATAATTAGGGCTTTCTCCCCACCTACCAAATTCTGAGACTCTTACCTCTTTTTTAAGACAAACCTCTTGCACCAAAATAGAGTATTCTTATTTACTAGTCCCTGGGCAAAGTTATTTTCCCTGGAGTTAGCTGCCAGAGGTGAGTGTCTACCAATGGAACTGGACTCCTCTAATGTACGATGGGGTAGCATTAAACATCGAGCAGTCTTCAAGAATTCTAAGAATCAGGTGAGGGTTTATGCACACACATGTTCACTGCAACGTTCTTTATGATTGCAAAGGAAGAGAAAAGAAAAACAAAATGCCTATTAGGAGATGCTTGAGTAAATTATGATATAATTCCTATAATGAAATATCATACATCCTTTAAAATTATGTTAATAGTTCAGATGGCAGTGGATCAAGGAGAATGCAAAGTATGTGTAAAGCAAAGTGGGGAAAAGCAATTACTGCAAGAAACAGGTG
Source organism: Ursus americanus (assembly GCF_024610735.1). Taxonomy (NCBI): domain Eukaryota; kingdom Metazoa; phylum Chordata; class Mammalia; order Carnivora; family Ursidae; genus Ursus; species Ursus americanus. The sequence goes on along the minus strand of NC_142135.1, from coordinate 38,953,544 downwards.
AAAATGTGTATCTATCATTATGACGGGGTGGGGGTGGAGACAGGGAATCAAAAGTGATTATCCTATTCTATATTCTTTATATTTTCCAAATTTTCCACAATTGCATGTGTGACCTCCATGTTTGGTTGTTGCTGTGTCGTATATATTAAGGCAAAGGAGAAGGATCTGCCGTCCCTGGAACACAGCCTAGTTACCACCATGACCAATTTCTAACCTCTTTTAAGATGGTTTTGTGATCCTGGAATTTCATAATAGCTTACGTGTTAGGAAGAAGATTGAGTTTGGGGGGAATTTAAAGACACAAAGTACTTTCACTTCCATTTTAAAATACATGGGGAGCTGGAGGAGAAAGAGCTAAACGACATATTGGCACCAAGAGGAAATAAGCATGGAAGTTACAAAGGCACCACAGCGTGGCTTTGTGTGAGGTCAAGAGCGAAGAGGCAGGTTCTGAATTCACAACTAACACCAATGTGTCTAAGGGGGACGGGGGGGGGGGGGGAATACATGAAATGTACAAGCTTCACTTACACTCACCCAATTGTAAACATCTTATTTTTCCTTTTTTTGGGTACCCGATTTCAAGATTTCAAATGTTGGTCCCCCTTAATGCTTAAAGCAATCAAATAAAGCTTGACAAACTCCCATACTATAAATAACTCTTCCTGCTCCCCCCACCCCATTTAGGTGGGCAAATCAACACCACCTAGCAGAGAAAATGAGCCTTGCCAGGCCTCTTTCGCTAAGGCAATGAGAAAGCTGGGAATAGAATCAGGCGATTGAGTTCCAACCTTGTTCAAAATACGCCAAGATATGTGAGAATTTCCGAAGAGCAAAAAGAATGAATGAAGAGGAGTAGATAATGATTTAAAGAGAAATGCTGTGTTCTTACATTTGGTGCATCTCTGGGCTGTTAGGTTATTTTTTTAAGGGGAAAAAAAGAAAGAAAAACACAGAAAAGAGCCCCTTGTGGTTACAAAAATCACATAGCTATGTTATGAGGACCAATAAAACTATTAGCTATTGGCCCAAAGCCAAGAATCCATTAATGACAGACTGGTATCTATCCAGGAATGTAAAATGTTTTACTAAATAAACACTAAAGCAGGAAACAGTCAACTTCTGTCATTATGTAAAACTTAAGTGTGATTCTATTCTGAGTGGAACAGCAAACAGGCCAGTTCAAAAGGGAAAAAAAGAGAGAGAGAAGAAAAAGAAGCAGCAGCAGCTCTCTGGGACCAGGGAGAAGCAACAAAACTTCAAATAGTCTACGATGTAACTTACGAAGCCTGCCATATAAAGGGTAATGCTATCTTAGAGAATGCGAATGGTGGCATTTCAAAACGAAATGAAAGAAGGAACTTGTTTAGAAGGAAGTGGAGTTAGCCACCCGGGATAATGGTTAGTAATTAAACTATAATGACTGATTTTTACAGCTTTTCAAGGCTATACAAACAAAAGATTAAGGCTAATTGAAATATGAGATTAAAATAACGATTACTATTTGTCACTCGAGGCTAACTACTGCTTTCTCACACATATTTACATATTTCTTCAGTGTAATGAAATCTTGTGAAAAATTACCAATAAAATATAACAAATTCCCTGAAAGCATAGAGCTTCCAATAATAAAGCAGAATAATGCCTCGCCACTCCTAGAACACTTAGGACCTTGTATGGATCTCGTAACATTTAGGATTTTTCTGAACTTGATCCGTGTTTTTGCAGACTACAGGGAATAGTTTTCAATCTGATTATGCTTGAATCAGCATTGGCTTTCATCAGGACTTAAAACTTTGTCTAACTAAAGAATCAGAAAAGGAGATCTAGATCGTTATACAAAATTAAGTGTCATTCAAGTATTTTAAGACACACGCAGGTAGCACCAAACGAGTCATTTTGACTAAAACAATCATATTTAACTAAAGAATACACGGCTTGATATTTCCTCCTGCCACTCTCTTCCTGTCTCCTGAGACGAATCTGTTGTGTCACTTCTATACCCTCTGGATGTCTTTCACCCTTGGGAAGCCAAAATAAATGTTAAAAAAAAAAAAAATGACACGACTCAAATTATATTCCTGAAAGCAATTCAGACAGTCGATGATGAACCAGCTCAGACTTCTCTTTTTGTAAGACAAGACTATTTTCAGGATATAGTTTTTCATCCTCAGCTGTCAGATGAAAGCAAGGTCATATGTGAGGGCTCAGGAAAAAAGAAACATGAATTTAGGTACAGCCTTCGAATCCGAGGATATGAAATAGAATCAGAACACAGTCAGGGCACCAGCTTCTGCTACAACCTGACAGCCAAGTACGAGCCCTATTAAGGACCTAGGAATTTAAGGGGTAGCTGTTCAGAATGCCAGGGTCAAGTTAGTAAAGTTAGACCCTTGATCTTTAAAATATCGTTACCACCTGTTGATAACACAGAGGTAGGAAAACCTCTGCGACACCAACAAAGGTCGCCATGGCAACAGCACTCACCCAAAGCCCTCTCCAACACCATCTGTATTTCTATTATAAAGTCCAGTTTTAATGTTTTTTTAAAAAAATAAGACACAAAAGAAATATTGTAGCAAAGCCCACTTTTGAAATACACCTAACTAAAAATGCTTTTCTAGTGCAGTTATAATTCAGGCAACCACTTTAATTAACAGGAAAAATAAATTCTAAATTAGTGAAAAGTCTGAAATTATAGAATATTAAAATAAAATCTGTATATTACAAATACAGAAACTGCTTGCTATAATAAGTAATCTGTTAGAAATTAGAGACTCTCTGCAATCTTAAAGAGAAAACTTCCATTTCTCTAGATACTGTTGATGTTTTGCTACAAGAAAGCTTTAAAGAATGTATTAATTCACAAAACCTTAAGTGTACATCAGAAAATATCTTTTCAAACATCCATAGATCCAGGGGCACCTGGCTGGCTCAGTCAGGGGAACGTGGGACTCTTGATCTTGGGGTTGTAAGTTCAAGCCCTATGTTGGGTATAGAGATGACTTAAAAATAAAATCTTTGTAAAAAGAAATAAAAAAAATAAAACCTTCATAGATTCAATATCCTAATTATCTACTGATTTATGCAAATTTGTGACTATTGTCCAGAATAATATCCCTAAGGAAATATAATATCCATAAATTGAATTCAGTTACCACTTTAGCCAAAACAAAAGAAGGGGATATATTTTTACAGTGTTGAACAACAGAACTTTGTAATGCAAAAAATTAAACAACCCTATCAAGATTGTACCATCCTGTGCTAATGTTCTCAAAGAGTTTGTTCTCTACGACCTGGTTTACACTATCTTTTGCTTAGCAAACCCCTCATTCCGCAGCAAGGGCATATTTAAACCCAGTTCAGCTGAATTATCACAGTCTAAATCAGGGAACTCTTAATTAACAGGTTTTTACCATTTTTGGAAATCTCTGCCCACACCTGTTTTATCAAAACGTCTGCTACCTATTGCTGGTAACAACCATACCTGATTTGACCCCAAAGTTGAGAAATGCATTTTACCAAGTCCTGTAACATCAGTTTGACAATTTTTAAAAAGATATTTCCTGAGCTTGAATCCATAAAATGATCTTTTAAAAAATAAACCCAGGAGTGGAGGACATTTTTTTGACATGCTATAACAGTACAAAATTGACAGTAATTGGTAGAAAAGGAAAGATTAGGCAAAACCTGGAAAATCTCAGAACAAAATCATCTAAGACTAGGAGTAGAGACAGCTTTGCTATTTGAAACAACAAAAACCTAAAATAAATAAAATAACATAACTTAAAATATGTTATTTTACGCATATTACAGATAAATCTTGGTAACCTAAATGCATAAAATTTTCTATGCATTTCATAGAAACAACAAAAACCTAAAATAAATAAAATAACATCAAATATTTTATTTTGTGCATATTATAGATAAATCTAGGTAACCCAAATGCATAGAATTTTCTACATTCTCTAATATTTGCAACTGAATTATTGGATAAAAAAAATGTTAACTAATCAAGCAACTATTTGTTATATATACCAGGAAGCCACTAAAATAACATTATCTGAAAGGACTACAATATGCAGATTTTTTAATTATCCAAACTAAAATATACACAAAATATTTATATTAGATGGCCACGTCCTTGCGTCTTGGTATTAATACGGAGACAGGGTGTGTGCGTGCGTGCACATCCAGATGTGCACACACACATGCAGGTACACACCAACAACCAGCACAAGTATTTCACAAACAGATGTTTAGGGTAGGAAATGTGAAGGTGGAAAAGTGATAAAGTCCTTATGACTCTCTTAAATGAAGTTAAGACCTATTAGGTCAAACCCTGCTGGGTCAATAAACTGCTCCCTGGTGTAAATTAGAAACTTTTGGAGGTGCATTAACTTTTTTAAGCCCCTAAGGTACTGTTTGGTAAATTACTGTTCCAGTGAACTAAACGATACCCTAGGGGCCTGAAAGAGTTAATGCACCTTCAAAAATGAGCAATTTACTCTCTTCTCACCAGTAGGATATCACACACCTGCACACCCGTGTCTCACTAGCTGAGTGCTTCGATAAAATATATTCATTCATTCATTCATTCATCCACTCACTCAGCAACTATTCACTGAGCTCCTGTTCAGAGTTGGCAATGTTCTAGGCACTAGGAATACAGCAGGGAGAAGACAGAAAAAGCCAAGCAGCCTTCCACAATGTTGACATTCTGATGGGTAAAGACCAACACTAAAGAAGTAAAGAAACAGGACGTGTCAGAAGTGATACTTGCAAGGAAGACAATAAAACAAGGCAGGTGGGGCACCTGGGTGGCTCAGTTGGTTGGGCATCTGCCTTCAGCTCGGGTCGTGATCTGAGGGTCCTTGGATCAAGCCCTGCATCAGGCTCCCTGCTCAGTGGAAAGCCTGCTTCTCCCTCTCCCTCTGCTGCTCCTCCTGCTTGTGTTCTCTCTCTTTCTTAAAAAACAAACAAAACAAAAACAAGGCAGGTGCTAGAAAGAGACAGGAGCGACTGGAGAGCTGCCCTGTCCTGGGCATCTGAAAGCTTCCCAGGAGTTGATCTGTAAGCCAAAGCCTGACTGTGGAGAGGAAAACAGAAGGGAGCGTCTCGTGGGATATTGTTACAGGCAGCACAGTCCTCAGACAACAAAGCCCAGAAACAGCCCCGTCAAGGAACAAGAAGGTCAGCGCACCTGGAGTGAGAGTGGACAGAAAGAGGTGGGGCGCCCACTGTGGACCGGAAACTCCTGACCCCACCAAGTTCACACTTAGAAAGCACTCTGATGAGGAAAGGGAGAGTAGGGGGCTAGCTGTAATTTTTTAAAATTAGAAGAGAAAAAGTCTTTGGGAAGTTCAGTAGCATTTGGACAGAGCTTTCCAGGAGGAAAGAAGTAACAAACAAGCTGCAGGGGATCCTAGAGAAAGAGTTATCTCATTTTTCACTATCAGTTGTAAAAGGATTTCAACCTCAATTGGACAGGTTCTGTATTGGTTAGGGTTTTCCAGAGAAACAGCACCAATAGGGTGTGTGTGTGTGTGTGTGTGTGTGTGCACAAATTATGACATCCACTGAATGAAATATTAAGCCAATATTAAAAATGATGTTCAGATAGAAATCTCAAAAATAATGGGGAAAAAATCTGGATATAAAATAAATCTGTAGAATAGTTAACAGGTACAGATTTTAGTCCACAAGCCCAAGGGTGAAAAAATACTTTTTTTTGACCATGTAATTTCCGTTTGAGATCTGTACCTTGGAGCACTGGAAGCTTAACCTCAGAATGCAGGGGTCTTCCTTTCTCCTCGCTGCTCTGCGGTATCCACAGGGCGCTTGGGTGGCTATGGAGAAGCTCAGTGCCCAGTCTGGCCATGGTCCTCGTTTCCAACCAAAGTCAACCCCAACTGGGTCATCTTGCTGCTTCCAGACCACAGTGAGGTACAGGACATGCCGTGAGACTGGTTTAGGCTTTGTTGCCTGGACACACCCACAGCCGTTTCTTCCCTTCGCTGTAATTTGACCACTTTCCCAGGTCCCGCTTGGAAAATGAGAACAAGCTCCTCGACTCTCAAAGCTGACAGTCTGTCCAGAGCTGTTGCCATTTTCCTGAAGGCAAACCTGGAGAACAGGGCCTAGGACTGCTAGGGGGTTTTTCCTTCTCCCAGGAGAAGTGTGTCTGTGTGTGTCTCTGTGTGTGTGTGCGCGCGCGCGTAACAGGGTGCTGGCGCGAAAGAGAAGGTCCTATACTCCTCAAATCCTGTTCTCAGAACTCTGGTCTATGGTCTCCATACCCCTAAGCACATTGGCTTTTCAAACCCCAAAGTCAGGGAGAGATTCCCGTTTTCTCTGCTTTCTGCTCAGTCACATATTTCTTTTTTTTTTTAAGACTTTATTTATTAATTTATTAGAGCACATGCAGGGGGAGCAGCAGGCAGAGGGAGAAGAAGGCTCCCCAGTAAGCAGGGAGCCCAATGCAGGACTTGATTCCAGAACCCTGGGATCATGACCTGGGCCAAAGGCAGACACAACCAACTGACCCATCCAGGCGTCTTTTTTTTTTTTTTTTTTTAGATTTTATTTATTTATTTGTCAGGGAGAGAGAGAGAGAGTCAGTCACATATTTCTCCAGAAGCAATGAGCCCAGAACAATCCAGCTGATTGAGAAGTGTGACTAACCTAAAGTGTTATGCTTATATAATCTTAAGCATCAGGAGGAAAAATCCACCAGAAGTAAACATGTTAAAATGTTAGTAGTGGCTGTTGATTCTGGAGCAGGGTCTTATGGGTGATTTGGCTTTTTTATTTTCTTCCCTCTTCCAAGTTTTTCTGAAAATCTGAGCCTAGAAAGGATGAGATACGGAGCAGCTATTAGGGAAAGAAGTATATAAGAAAAGGTACGTGTACTGTGGGGAAAAAACACGATTGAGATTTTTTTGGGGTCAATTTCTAAAATCTTTGTGAAGACGGATTAGGCTGAGGTGTAATATGCAGCATGTTAAGAGAGCCGTGGAAGTGGTAACGTAGGGTAAACTTCTCGAGCCCCGCTGTGTCATAGATTGCACTGACTGTCTCAGAATACACAATTCACATCTCCTCAGACATCATTTTACAGATAACATCTGGTTGCAAAACTCTGTTTATTCTACTTGGTGGACTTTGAGAAAACATCTATAACACAAGCATCCAAACCATTCTCAGGTATTCCAATGGGTCTGGTGATTTAAAAGAGTTTCAAGAAAATGAGAAGCTTTTAATAGGATTGAGCAGAGAACGTCTCTGAGGAAGCCGATTTGAAAGTTAAATTTATAACTGTGTGAGTGCTGTCATCTTACTGACTGTACAATTCCACGATGTCAGCAGAATCCACAGTTCACCAGTCTTTCCTTCGGCTTTGCTTATTGTGTATGTCAGTTTTATAACGTTTGTAACGTACTGTCTAATTACGTGCTGGTTTAGATGCGCTTTAAAGAAAGAACACTCCCACTTGACTGAAGGTTTGGTCTGCACCCTCTTAAAATGAGGTGTTTCCTTTCTGACTCCTCAACAGGCAGGGACCCACGAGGAGCACATACTTTCAGGGCGTCGCTGACTCGCTATGGGACTTGAGTACGTCACTTCTCCCTCTAGGACTCAATTTTTCCTCACTTCCAGTGTGCAGGTGTGCGTGCTCCACGTGGAGATTCCCTGCGGGTACTGTGGGCTCTGAACAGCAGCTGCAGTCTGGGCTTCTCAGTCTCCTGCTCTGGGCCCTCCTTTCCTCTCAATCTCTAAACATTAGGTCCTCCTGGGAGCATTTGAGGGCCTCCTCCTTCCTCTACCCACACTCACTCTGGAGATCTCCTCCGGACCCAGGGCTTTCCACCTATACCACTTACTTACTGACGGCTTCCCAGTCGACTTCTCCAGCTGGGACCTTCCGCCTGAATTCCAGACCCACGTACCCCGGTGTCCCTATTGAATATGCGATCATCATCTCCGACTTCACATGTCTAAATCAGACACCAGCTCTTCCTCCCCAAACCTGTTCCACCTGCCGCTCTCCCTATTCCATTCTTCCAGGTGCTCAGGACAAAAGTCTTGAGGCCATCCTTGACTCATTTTTTTCTTTCATACACGTGTTCCAATCCAGCAGGGAATTCAATTGACTTTGCCTTCGCGGTTTATCCGGAATCTAGCCACTTCTCAACACTTCCTCTGCTCCTACCTGGGTTCAGGCCACCGCAACTCATTCATTTTGGGTGATGCAGCGGCCTCTACCTGGTCTCTCAACTTCCTCTCACGCCCTCGACAGTCCTGTCTCACACAGCAGATGGAGTGATCCCATTAAAACACCAGCCAGCTCCTTGCTCTTCCCTATTCAGTCCTCCAGTGCCTCGCCCCTACTCAGGAAAAAAGCCAGATCCTTACAATGGCTTCCGAGGCCCAGCACGATCTGCTACTTCTCTCTGCTTTTTCTCACCTGGTTCAATCCTCGCTGGACTCCTGTCCCTCAAACATGCCAAGCTGCCTAAGGCCTTTGCCCTAGGGGCGCTCCCCGCCTAGACCCATATGGCTCATTCCCTCGCTATTTACAAGCCTTCGCTCCGATGCCACTCTCTCAGCAAGGCTTACCTAAAGGCCCCAGTGTTTAAGATGCAACCAACTCCACCCTGCATACCCACTCCGGGTCACCTTGCTTTACTCCCATGTCTCAGTGACACCTTATTTTTTTTTTTTTAATTTTTAATTGTGGTAGAATTCACATAACACAAAGTGTATCATCATAACCATATTTTCGTGTATGTGTAGTCATGTGAAGTATATGCACATTGTTGTGCAATCCATCTCCAGAACACTTTTCATCTGCCCCATTACACAACAACTCTCCTCTCCCCACCCTACCCCTCCGTCTCTATACATTTGACTGTTCTAGGTACCTCATATAAGTGGAATCAGGCCGTATTTGTATTCTTATGACCACCTTATTTCACTTAGCATAATGTCCTCAAGCTTCATCTGCATTATAGCATGTGTCGGAATTTCCTTCCTTTTTAAGGCTGAATAGTATTTCATGTCTGTACTCCATTTTGTTTATCCATCAGTGGACACTTACGTTGCTTCCACCTTTTGGCTATTGTGAATAATGCTACTATGAACATGGGTGTATAAATATCTCTTTGAGACACTGTCTTCAATTCTTTGGGGCATATTATATACCCAGAAGTGAAATTGCTAAATGATACAGTCATTCAATTTTTACTTTTTTGAGGACCTGCCATACTGTTTTCCCCAGCAGTTGCACCATTTTGCATTCCCAGCACGTGCACCAAGGTTCCAATTTCTCTACATTTTTGCCAATACTTGTTATTTTCTATTTGTTTTCGTCTTTTTTTTTTTTTTGTAGTAGCCATCTTAATAGGTATGAAGTGGTCTGTTATTGTGGCTTTACTTTGCATTTCCCTAATGATTAGTGCCATTGAACATCTTTTCCTGTGCTTTTTGGACATTTGTGTATCTTTGGAGAAATCTCTATTCAAGTTCTTTGCCCATCTTTTAATATGGTTATTTGGGGGTGTTGTTGTTGTTGTTGAGTTATAGGAGTTCTTTATATATTCTAGATATTAACCCCTTATCAGATATATGAGTTGCAAAACTTTTCTCCAATTCCACAGGTCGCCTTTTCATTCTGTGGATTGTGTCCTTTGATGTGCAGGAGCCATTTACTTACTCGTAATGTTTGCTGTCTTATTGTCTGTCTCCCCCTCTAGAATGTGAGCTCCAGGAGGGCAAGCCCATGTCTATTTTGCCCACAGCTATAGCCCCAGTGCTCAGAAGAGTGCTTGGCACTTAGTGGGATCTCAACAAATATTCGCAGAATGAATGAATGAGTGAATGGACAGATCAGAGATGTGGCCCAGGCCTTTTGCTCTTTCTAAAACCTACATGCATTGGGAAAAAAATTAAATTAAATTAAATTAAATTAAATTAAGTAAAAAAAAAATCTGAAGTATAACTAATACTTATTAAAAAGAAAAATGCTCTAAAACAATAATTTATAAGTAGGATTCCTGAATTAAGGGTTTTAAAAAATGCTTCTCCCATATGAAGCTGGTTTCCCAGGCTACCTGGAGAGCATGTCTGCCTCCTTCTTTGGAATCCATTAAAGTGACAACTCTGGGTATGTAAGAACACAAACGTGCTCTCAGGCTCCATTTCCCTACCCCGGATTATTGGCTGTCCTCGTTCCCACCCACCCCTGAAGGCCTGGCCTCTCTCCCACATCCTCTTCCCTTTTCTGCCCCGCTCCCTATGGCCCTCTCTCAGATTGCAGGGCCCTGGCTGTGCCCCCATATCTGCTTTATGTCCAAGGTCCCAGGCTGCTCTGTCAGGGATTACTTTGCCTCCATTGTTCCATCAAGGACCACACACAGGGGCAGGGCTCAGGTACCCTTCACTCTAAGGAGGCCTGTGGGAATCTGGGAGAAAGGAATGAAAAGGGACAATGATTGAGCAGTACTTAGGAGGGGGTTGTTAAATGTCAACCCCGATTAATGATAATGGTAATTTAGAATCTGCTTATGGTTTCCATTGTTAGGCTTTGCCAACAAGTTTCCAATGTGGTATTTCAAAGGGTCCCAAGTCTGGCGGAGGCTGCGAACCTACTTTCGGATGCAGGGTCGTCAGCCGGGCAGGGTGAGTGTGGTTTAAGAGGAGCAGTATGTCTGACATGCTGTGCCCTGTCTTTAAATGTGGGTCCTGTCTGGTCAGGTGCATGTCTTCATTCCTGTTCACCAGGACCCACCCACCCCCACCCCCGTGCAGCCATTTAGAAACAGGAAACCCTGATCATTTTCATTACAAAGACAAGTTGTGGAGATTGTCCCTTTTCCTCTATCCCCTCTTCTAGGTTTCCATAATCACTCAACCAACCGACAACAAACAGAAAGAGTAACTACACCTCCCCACCGGGAACAAGGGACTTTAGCAGCTCTGTTGCCAGAGGAGCACAACGGAGTGATCAAGGGCAGATGCACCGGACTAAGGCTGTTGGGGTTCAGATCCTGACCCAGCTGCTTTGCAGCCTTGATTTCAGCAAAAGTCCGAACCTATGATTCACTCTTCTCATAAAAAAAAAAATAAAAAAAATAAAAAGTGATGATTGTAGAACCGGTCTTGTAATCAGCTGTGAGAAATAAATGAGATACCACGTGTAAAACCCTAAGAATGACTGCTGACACGTGGCAAGTACTTGGCAGTGTTAGTTATGGCTTTTATTGCACAGTTAGCGAAGGGGCCAGGGTCTCCTCCTTTAGGACAGGGTTTCTCAGCCTCAGCAGTAGTGACAATTGGGGCCTGATGATTCTCCATCTGTGTACTGATGGATGTTTACCTCATCCCTGATCTCTACTTACTAGATGCCAGTAAAGATCATCCTTCCTTCCCCCACCATGGCTTCCCCACCCCAATTATGACAATGAAAAATGCCTCCAGACATTAATAAATGTCCTTGAAAAGGGGTGGGGGAAGGGCAGGCAAACTTCCCCTGGGTGAGAACCACTGCTTTAGAATAAGCCACAAAAATTATACAAATGTGTGTCTCAGTGGCTATGCCCCACTGGGCAAATGTAGTTTTCCTTAAATGGAGAATTTCAGGACTGCCAGTGGGGCTTTGAAGAGTTACCTGTCACAGAAAATGATCCCAACACACTTCCCATCCTTGCGGTCGTGGTCAGCTACTCCTAGCACCTCCATCCAGCGTTCATCCCTGCCCCCCAAAGGGTGGCCATTCCTTAGCTTCCCTCTGGCTCGGCTCCCTGCAGAGAGGAAGCCAGACTTGCTGCCGTGCCCCTCCCCACACAGTGTACCACACACGCTAGCTGCTTGATGAAGGTGTAGTGAATGAAAGCAAAAGAGGGGAGTCTGAGCGTTTCAGCTCAGTTTCTTTTTCCATTTTCTGTTTGGTTTTGGCTCATAGAACACCATCACCTTTTCAAAAAGCAGCAAATTCCCTGCAAAACAGAAACTGAGTGGCAGAACAGAAAAACAGGAGGCAGAAAAACAAAGGAAGAAAAAGAGAAATTGACAGAAATCCACTGACACCCTACCCTGGGGAAAATGTTACTCTTTAGCTGACAATGCATTCCTTTCCCTATTTTATGGATGTAATGAGCAAGGGAAGAGGGGGAGGGGGATCCTCCCCAGGGGCTTAGAGATCAAGGCAGCTTCCCCCCACTTTCTGGCTGCCCTGAGGAAGGAGGTAAAGCAGAGTGACCACCTCAACAGAGTGAGAAAGTCTCCTCCAGAGGAAAATGAGAGCTCAGAGCAGAACTCAGGGGAGAACTCAACAATGGGAATAACGCCACCAGCATGCAGCCTTGAAGCTGAGGTAGAAGAGAAAGGGAAGGGAACATAGAAGAGCCAAGGAAACACCTGGAGATGATACGTGAGAGGAAGTCAGGGGTGACCCTGTTGTTCTACTTGCTAAGAGTCAATCGTCCTCGTCTTCTTTTTCTCTTGGCCACAATCTGGGGTCAGCTCAGGCCATCTGAATCGCATGTACTTGATAGTAAACTCTTGGGTGTGAAAAGTCCTAGATGGAAATATCCCACCGGATTTACGGCCGGGGGTAGGGAGGAAATGGGGCCAGAGTGAAAGATAAAGCTGGGTAGACTGAGAAGACTAAGGGGGAAGATGTCCTCCCTCAGGCCTCCTTCTTGGCCTCTTTCATGAAATCTCTTTCTTCATAGTGTCCTCATACCACTGATTTTCTGAGACAAGGGTGTTCTTGTTGCTCTCGTCCTCCAGAAATTCCATCTCATTCACTCCTTTCCCTGTGCTTAGCAGAGGAAGCTTTCAGACAGGACTTGGCACTGAAATGCCCAGACAAGGCAATTCCCATGAAGAGTTCTTAGAGAGTGGATTTCGCTGATGGCTATCTTGAGCCCTTCGGGTAGACGGTTGTAGATGTTGTGTCAGTATTGCTGGGGATCTATTCTTTGGGGGCTGGTGGTCTTGTTCTTCTGGTGAGCAACTTTATCCACTTCCTTCATAGACTTTTGTGCTCAGAAAATGATGGCAACAATGATAGAAGCATGACATGGGTCACATGCTACCATCTTGCATTGGCATTGAGGATTTCCTGGGTGAGCTTTGGCTCAGTCAGAACTCAGTACTACCAGTAGCCTAGCCTGGTGGTTAAGGCAAAAGCCAGCATAAAAATGTGAGTAAGTAGGCTACCTGAGCGGCTCAGTCAATTGAGCGTCTGACTCTTGATTTTGGCTCAGGTCATGATCTCAGGGTCATGAGATCCAGCCAAGCATTGGGCTCTGCACTCAGCACAGAGTCTGCTCATCCCTCCCCCTCTGCTCCTCCTTGTGCACTCTCTCTCTCTCTCCCTCTCAAATAAATAAATAAATAAATAAGATCTTTTTTAATAATGTGAGGTAAGAAATAGGGACCAGGCAGACCACCAGCTTATAGAAGTTAGTATTGAACTGACCAGGGAAATGGAGGCAAGCAGGCCGAGGTGAGGTGGCTCAAGTGTCCTAGTCAGTTTGAGCTGCTATAACAAAAATACTATCGACTGCATGGCTTAGGCAGTGAACATTTATCTCTAACAGCCTGGAGGCTGAGAAGTCCTTGGTCAAAGTGCTGGCCAACTCAGTTCCTGGTAAGAGCCCTCATCCTGGTGTGCGAATGGATGCCTTCTTGCTGTATCCTCACACGGCAGAGAAGAGTGAGGGGTCATGGTGAATAAAGCAAGCTCTCTCCTGTCTCTTCTTATAAGGGCACTAATCCCATCATGAGGCCTCCACCTTCATGGCCTAATTGCTTCCTAAAATCCTTATCTCCAAATACCATCCTTTTGGGGACTAGGACTTCAACGTATGGATTTAAGGGCTATACAAACATGCATTCCCTAACACTTGGGTCACTGTCTATCAGAGTTGTCAGCTTTAAGTTTCAGGAGCAAATTAGAGTACTCCATTATTAATGGTCTCCACGAACCAGTGGACAGAGAAGATGATTTTTGGCCAGGTGTCTGGGACTTTGGGGGAAGGTGTTATGCTAAAGGTTATCAGGAGGTGGTCAGGGTCCTGGTCATAGACCTTGCAAATGAGCAGGGTGACCATGCCAGAGCCCATGCCCCCCACACGGAGTCAGCAGGAGACCCTGACGCCTGTAACACCTTTATGTGCCGCGGTTATCTTCCCATGAGGGAGTCTTGGTGGTTATTCTGATAACCTTAGCTGCCTTATCACGATGGAGACCGTCAGCTGTTTCCTCCTCTCTATGGCCCTGGTCGGCTCCAAACTGATTAAAGACAAAGCTGTCCGAGGATCTAGCCAAAAGGACTTGAGCAAACTATATTTCACAGCCCTTGGTTTCTAATTCTCCCGGATGACACGACGAACAAACCGACGACCCGGAGCTTCCCTGCGACGTCCGCAGAGCTGGTCCAGCTGCGGCTCGCCGCGCCATCGAGAGTGGTGGTGGGTCCAGCGCCGCGCTCATCCCCGAACACCGCCCGGAGCTCGGCGCCCACACGATCGCCGTACTGCACAGTTTGGCTAGGCAAGGTTCCCCTCCGTGGAGAGTTTATTTTTATTTTTTATTCCCCACAAAGTAGGTGGAGAACAAGAGAATCGGAATGGTACATTTTTTTCTGCTTCTCACGCACTTGAAGAATGGCACGTGGGCCAGGAAGCCGCAGCCCCTGCATGTGAGTCCGCAGATCCTCAGACGCCGCAGCCCTTGAACTTCATTTCTTTTTCTAATTGTTTTTGCCGGTGTTCGGTTAGAAGCTTCTGAAGGGCAAAAGGGAGTGTCTGGTCCGTCCGATTAACTGTCTCTAACCTAGAGGAGTGTTCGAGGCTGGCCAATGACTCAGGAATCCCTGGCTGTTTAAAAGAAAAGCAGCTCTGCAGACTGTCAACTTTACAGATGTCTCTCATGCTCTACCTTTCTCAAACGTGACACATGGGTGGAGTGGGCTTGAAAGAAGGAGAAATTTCAGTGGTATCAGGACAGCAATTTTTCAGGGCTCCATTATGTTCCGTGGCTTACTTTTCCTGTTGTCAGAACTGAAGAAGCACCAGCTACACATACGTCAAGATAAGAACCGCGCTCCCATTAATGAAAGGGGAGGGTTCACTCGGAATCAAGGAGTTCTTTACATGGCAAATGGTAAAAGGGAATTTGTTCCAAGGTCTTATCTGCCTTTTGATCATCTGGACAGGCTTACAGAAGGAGAAAATCTGTTTATTTTAAGGACAAAAATTGCCTTTTCTTTACATCGAATATATATTGCAGCTGCTCGGACACACTGTTCGGGGAGAGGCAAGCAGCGTGAGCCTGTTCGACCCAGGTGGACAAAACAGCCAGTAAACTGATTAAAAAACCAACAGCAAGTGTACTTAATGCAAGCAGTTTGTGCAAGTCAAGAGAACTTTCAAATCCTCATCTGACTGCCTCAATGAACAGCACCCTACAATAACCAGAGGTTAACACAGTGAATAAGCAAGTGTCCGCTTGCATTAAGAGAAACAGAACAGGAAAACAGAGAGAACCATGTTCATCTGGTTCCTCTTTTCCAGTGTGGGACCGAGACTCCAAGAAAGAACAAAGCTCACTTAGACTGCCGGTGCCCAAACCAGCAGTCGTCTGAGGCATCTGCTCGCTGCGCAACTTCTGTGAACTGATTATGGCCATGCAGATACCTCTCTCTGGCTCCCGCTGAGCTCAGACTCTCGGACTTACCCCTTGTCTGCAGAGGACCAGGACATATTGACCTCGGACTGCTGTCCTGTCTCCTTAAAGCACTTCTACGGAGAAGACCATGCCTTTTCCTCCTGATTCTTACCATAGTGTCTTGCAGCTGCTAATAACCTTTTACTGGGCAAATGAATGAATGAATGGGCTTCTGTC
Source organism: Ursus americanus (assembly GCF_024610735.1). NCBI lineage: Eukaryota > Metazoa > Chordata > Mammalia > Carnivora > Ursidae > Ursus > Ursus americanus. Next base: position 38,937,629 of record NC_142135.1, on the reverse strand, counting down.
AGTATTCCCGAGTGTAAATATCATCATCACAAGCTGTTGTCTTTGTGAACATGAGAGGAAAAATTTGATTCCCCGGAGCAGCTTCAACTCCTACTCGGACATCCGCTAGTGAAATATCCTACAGGCCAAGAGTGCCCTTCCCATGTTAAATGTCTGGCTAGTCCTGGTCACATCAGCTTTTCCTCTCAATCCTGATCAGCCTTATTTTTTTTAACAATTTTTATTTATTTATTTGACAGAGAGAGACAGAGAGAGCACAAGCAGGGGGAACAGCAGAGGGAGAAGCAGGCTCTCCACTGAGCAGGGACCCCGACATGGGACTCGATCCCAGGACCCTGAGATCATGACCTAAGCTGCAGACAGATGCCCAACCGACTGAGCCACCCAGGTGCCCCCAGATCAGCCTTATTTTTATAACCGCCAACCGTCTCTTTGCTTCTTCTTATCTTCCATTCCTGCACTCGGCCCTCTCCTCTCTTCAGTCACCCTATTGTGCTTCCACCCTATATCCCTTTACAGCCTTTATCAGTTGTAGCTCTTTCTATGGCAAGTAAGAAAACCCAATCCAAATGGCTTAACTGAAAGAGAATTGGTCTATTGCTCATGCAACCGAAAATCTCATGCTGCGCCCAGCTTCAGGCATGGAGCTCAGAGGGTATCATGAAGACCCGGGTTCTCACCATAAATTGTGCGCTCCACTATGTTGTCCATATTCTCTGATAGGCTCTCCCCTCAAGGTTCTAAAGTGTCTGTTGTCACTCCAGCTTAGATCCTTCTAGGTTCAAGTCTATAATTAAAGAAGGGGTCCCAGAATGCCCGGGTGGCTCAGTCGCTAAAGCATTAGACTCTTGGTTTCAGCTCAGGTCCTGATCTCGGAGTCATGAGATGGAGCCCCGTGTGGGGCTCCACACTCAGCGCAGAGTCTGCTTAAGACCCTCTCCCTCTGCCCATCCCCCTGCACTTTCTCTCTCTCTCTCTCAAATAAATAAATCTTAAGGAAGGAAGGAAGGAAGGAAGGAAGGAAGGAAGGAAGGAAGGGAGGGAGAAAGGAAGGGAGGAAGGGAAGAAGGGAGAAAGGAAGGGTACTCTCCCTCAAGAGCTCAATGATGAATCCCAGAATTGAGCTTCCCTAGCACTGACTTGAGAGAAGTACATACACGTGTACCAGCCACTATGCCCAGGGGGTGAAATACAACGTGTAGGATTGGACCCAGCCTCACATTCCAGTACTGGGCTTAGTGGAGTCAACTTAACTCTAAGCACTTGAGGTAAACATTGAATAAGGGTGGTTTCCCCAAAACAAATTCAGGACATTCTCAGTTCAAGAAGTAGGTATGAATGTCAAGTGGCAAAGACAGCAAACACTCACCACCACCCTAAACTTGCTTTCTGGTTTTCTTGTCTTTTCCTGTGTCTCTGCACCCACATGATTCCATACATTCCCTCGCATTCTCTTTCCTTCTCTACTGGTAGCTCTATTAATGCCTCGGTCCCTTTGTCAAACACACAGCAGTTCCATGTTGTCCCTGGCAGCTCTCTGCCTCTTCAGCCATGTTTCTTCTCCTGCCTCCCAGCCAATTTCCACCTGAATTTGAACTCACCACTATCACCTGCAAGAATTAGAGTGCCTGCTGGTGGTAAGCGTCATACCAGAGCTGTGACATTGGCTGGAGCTGTTTGCTTTCTCTAGTGAGCACAGAAATCTCCCTCATTCTTCATCAGCTTTTTCCTTCTGTTTCTATAACCCCATGAAAACCAAATATATCCAGGCTTCCCCCATCCATCTCAGGAAATAAAACTAACCACTTTCCTGCAGCCTTGGCAGCATGCCCGCCCCCACCCTTCTCCTCCCCATTTCCCCAACACACTGTCACCCCATCTCAGCCCCAGCCTTCGGCTCTCCCCACCCATCTCTGCTTTCTTTCACCAAACTCGCTCCTCACATCCCTGAAGCTCTGTTTCTGGAGCTGCCTCCTTTCACCACCCTCTCAAAGATTTCCTCATAGTCAAAATATTTGCGTCTTCTCCCTCCCTCTCCTTCTACATCCAAATCGCCCTCCAGACCTTGCGAACAGATGAACAGACCGTGCAGGTGTCCCTTAGCTCCCTCCCCTCCTCTCCGATCCTTTCACCATGCAAGAGTTCTCTCATAGTTCACCCTCTCCCTTGTTCCAGTCTCACCTTCCTTCAATCTGTCCTTCCATCCGATGCTCAGAAGTCACTTGTGAAACACTCCCCTTCTCTAACAACTCTTCACGGTCAGCTGCAGGACAAAAGTGACACGCGTGCCCTCATCTGTGGTCTTAATCCTGCAGAAACTCTGTGCTCCAGTTGCACCTCCCTGCACGTGCTCACCCTGGTTGCTCCACCTGGAATGATGTTCTCATCCTCCCTTCTGCCACTCCCACAATGAGAAAATTCCTTATCTTTCTCTGAGGCCCCAGGAGCCATCTCCAACAGTTTCACACTCACTTTGGCCCCTCCTCCACAGGACCTTCATCCCACCTTGAAGCAGGATTGAGCCCTTCCGGACTGTACTCCTCTAACCTCATCCCTTGGATTTTGTAACTGCTTACCGGTGATTGTCTCAGAGTTTGAGACCATGAAGGCTGTGAGGGCTGCCTCCATGCCTCCCTTGGCTCCGTCTCACGCCTCGCACGGCGCCGGACACGCACCGCAAGTGCCCTCTTCCCTGCGGCTCTGTTCTTGAGGCTTTACCTACTGTGTGTCTCTTTCATTCCCCAAACCATCGTCTATTTACTCTTCTGCCCCCTGTTTCTGGCCCCACCAGGAGCGAGAATCCACAGAGCCCTCCACACTTCTTCTAGGCAGCTTTTCCCTGGAAAATCCGTTCTGCTTCTGGGAGCTTGCTGTTGGGCTTTGATGTCTCCTTCACATCAGGTTCTGCTTCCTCCATCTGGCCACAACTTCCTCCACCTCACAAGTACGTATTTTTTGCTCAGCACTTTCAGTGAATAAATACCCATTGTCCCCGGGGCTCTTGCTATCATACAGAGTAATGCAGTCCTCCCTTATGATCCCCCACGTGTCCCCTTGTGACAGGAGATCACCAGTGAGGTCACTTTTCACTGTTCTAGTCATCCTGCTTTGTTTATTTGCTTGTTTTATAGCAATCTCTCCAAAATCTATCCTTCCCCCTCCATATGTGTAGCTAAGTATGTGATTTATCCCTTGACTATGAACCATATGTAAACTAAGGTCAAGGGGACTGTATAATTTACCATCCGAGCCGGACACCTGGACAGGGAACAAGAGAGCTAGTAATAGTTTCAGCAGGTGTAAACTGGGACCTTCCCTAGCCAATCAGTACATGCGGCCTTCCTTCTTACTAGACACCCACCCCCAACCCTAAAGCATGCTTTGCATGCTTGCCCTGGTATCTGAGCATGCCACCATCACCTCCTCTCTCTTTATTCCAGCCTCAATACTTCCCAGCACTTCCCCTGTCTCTAGTGTCAAATTCATTCTCCTCCTCCTGCACTTTGCTGAAAATCCACCTGATCCAAATTCTTTGCTCCATCCGATGCCAAGCAGCCACGGGTGACTTTTGTTCTTTGTTCATTTTCCTCTTCGTTTCTTCTTCGGGCAGTCCCCACCTAGAAGAGTCCCCTCCCCTTCACAGTTCCAAGTCAATTTCCCCCTCCTAATTAAAACCCACCGTGAAGTTCACCCTCACTTGAAGGTCACCTTCGCCTGAAATCATGGTGAAGAATCAGGGGAGAAAATAGTCCTATCCAAAGCCAAACACTGACCTCCCCATTTATTTGAATCCTACATTATTTACAAGAGAGAAGCACAGAGAAAATAAAGAGGGGAGGTGGAAAGTATGGTGTTTATCCACAGACTCTCTTCTGCGCTTTACCCTGTAAGTACCCTGCACTTAGGACTCATGCCTCCTGCAGTTTAAACTGTCGCACATGCGTATCTCGACAATAACAGTATCAAAGATGTTAAGGGCTCACTCAAGTCATTATTAATGCACTTTTGGGGAGAGCTTCTGCATGCTTCAACATAAACGGTACTTACGGGCTCAGAGCTATAAGAGAAAAAATTGATAATTTTCTGTTCTCAGTAGCATTTTTCAATTTGACAAATGTTTTTAGTCCAAGAAGCATGCGCGCACCTACAGATGGGTGCCCGTCTGACAGGTGCCTGTACATTTCTCACCTTCCTGCCGAAGCTGCTCCCTCTTCTGGTCAGCACTGCGGGAAAGTGCAGAGGAAGGAGCGCTCTCCCCTCCCTGGGAGGGCGCCGAGGTGGAGTGTGAGAAAGACAGTCCCTCTTACTTTGGCAAGACAAACACAAAGATGGGAGATAGGCTCCGCTCAATTATCACATTTGGTTTAATCAGCTTTGTGAGGCTTTCGTTCTAATCAGAGTCCGAAAATGCCCACCATGGGTCTCAGCAACTCCAGGGAGCGAGAACAATCGCTTCCTTTCTCATCAAAGCCTGCAACCCTGCCAGGCACCAGGGCTGGAGCGCACGCGGCCCACCCCGCTCCCCATCAGCCCGACACCAGGGAGCCCTGCCAAGCTGAAAAGGAAGGGGATGGCAGTTCGGGTCATTACAGAGCACTGCCAAAAAGCGCTCAGAAAATGGACAATTAATTTCGGCTGTCAAAACAGATACTGGAGGAGCCCAGTTAGATTTCAAGCATTTTTTCTCTCCCAGCAAATCCAAGGCTTTGTCGGTGATAAGAGATGGAGCAGATTCTGGGGATGTTTGTGAGACAATATTACACAGTGGTTAAGACTGCTGTGGACTGGCAGATCAGATTGCCTGGTACGGGTCCCAGCTTTGCTTTTTTTTTTTTCTTTCTTCTGGCTGTATCCGCAGGCATTTTTATTTAACCTCTCTGAGCCTCAGTGTTCTTGTCTGTATGTGGGGAATAGTACAAGTAGAGAAGAGGAAATGGGGGAGGCCCAGAATGTGTGGGGAGCACTAGGCATTGCTTATGTCCCAGAGCAAGTGGTCTATAACCCTTGCTGTTTCTTAGGATTACTGGTAGTGGTGATATTATCATGCAAGGCCTCCTGCCTCTCTTGGAAGGTAATAGATTCAGTTTGCTCCCTCTTCATGGATGATTACTGGTTTGCCCAAACTTCAGAAAATCTTCTGAAGATCGGTGCCTCTGGGGAGTCCTCACTGGTAAGCAACGATTTATTGACTCAGTAAAAATGTTCCACGTGAATGTAAAACCTCAAAGAAGAGAGAAACCGTTTTTGTTGCTGTTCTCCCCCAGTGAGGCTGTCGTGTAGATGACACATACATAAGTAAAATGGAATTCGAAAAGCAAGAGGCAGAGTATTTTGAAAAATTAAAAGTTTCTTATAAATCTTTACGAAAATGCATCTGTGTCAACACAATAAAAATAATATCCCAGCCTACTGGTTTTCATCGTCCAGCCCTGGGTCAGCACTCACACATTAACCCTTCCAGCGCCGTCCAGTGCATGAGAAACCAATTGCTGCTGCTCTTTAGGGCACATAAGTGAGCCCTCTACCCTCATCTGCTGTATGGCAAGCGCTTTCTCCCCTCATAAGGTCATAATTTTCCAGATAATTCAAGAAAGCATATCATTTTTTTAAGTAGACACCACACCCAGCATGGAGCCCAACACCAGCATGGGACTTGAACTCACAACCCTGAGATCCAGACCTGAGCTGAGATCAAGAGTTGGATGCTTAACCGAGTGAGCCACCCAGGCGCCCCAAGAAAGCTCACCCTACATTGCTGGCTCCTCCGCTTCTCTATTCCCATTAACATGTCCCATACTATTAGGGAGAATTTACGCAACACTGTCCTTTATTTTATTCTATGTTTTTCTACTTATTATTTTTATTTTTTTAATTATCTTAATTCAAGTGTAGTTATATTAGTTTCAGGTACTCAGTGTAGTGATTCAGCAATTCTACGTGTTACTCAGTGCTGATCAGAGTATACTTTTGATCCCCTTCACCTGTTTCACCTATCCCCTCCTCCCTCCCCCCTCCGCCCGGCAACCACCAGTTCATTCTCCGTAGTTCAGAGTCTGTTTTTTGGTTTGTCTCTTTCTTCTTTGTTCATGTGTTTTATTTCTTAAATTTCACATATGAGTGAAATCATATGGTATTTGTCTCTCTGACTGACTTATTTCATTCAACATTAAACCCTCTAGATCCATCCATGTTGTTACAAATGGCAAGATTTCATTCTTTTTTATGGCTGGGCAATATTCCATTATATATACCACATCTTCTTTATCTGTCCACCTATCCATGGATACTTGAGCTGTTTCCATACATTGGCTATTGTAAATAATGCTGCAATAAACATATGGGTGCATATATCTTTTCAAACTGATGTTTTTGTATTCTTTGGGTAAGTAATCAGTAGTGGAATTATAGGATCGTATGGTAATTCTATTTTTAATTTTTGAGGAACCTCCACAGTGCTTTCCACAGTGGCTGCATTCCCACCAACAGTGCACGAAGGTTCCTTTTTCTTCACATCCTTGCCAGCACTTGTTTCTTGTGTGTTTGATCTTAGCCATTCTGACAGGTGTGAGGTGAGATCTCACTGTGGTTTTGATCTGCAGTTTCCCAAGGATTGGCAGGTAGAGCATCTTTTCATGTGTCTATTGGCCATCTGAGGTCTGTCTTTGGAGAAGTGTCTATTCATATCTTCTGCCCATTTTTAAATTGGATTATTTGTGGTTTTTTGGTATTAAGTTGTATAAGTTCTTTATGTAGTTTGGATACTAACCCTGTATTGAATATGTCATTTGCAAATATCTTCTCATTCGGCAGGTTGCCTTTTGGTTTTGTTGATTATTTACTTTGCTGTGCAGAAGCTTTTTATTTTGGTGTCATTCCAATCATTTATGTTTGCTTGCCTCAGGAGACATATCTACAAAAATGTCGCCATGGCTGTGTCAGAGAAATGACAACCTGTCAGTTGTTAAGTGTCTGCCTCCGGCTCAGGGCATGATCCCACAGTCCTGGGATCGAGCCCGGCATCCAGCTCCCTGCTCTGCTGGGAGCCTGCTTCTTCCTCTCCCACTCCCCCTGCTGTGTGCCCTCTCTCGCGGGCTGTCTCTCTGTCAAAAAAATAAATAAAATCTTTAAAAAAATAATACACACATATTCACACACCTTTGTTTAAAAAAAAAAAAGAAAAAGAAAAAGAAATGACAGCCTGTGCTCTCTTCTAGGATGTTTATGGTTTCAGGTCTCACATTTAGGTCTTTAATCCATTTTGAGTTTATTTTTGTGTTTGGTGAAAGAAAGTGGTCCAGTTTCATTCTTCTGCATGTTGCTTTCCAGTTTTCCCAGCACCATTTGTTGAAAAGAATGTCTTTTTCCCATTGCCTGTTCTTTCCTATTTTGTCAAATATTAATTGACCGTGTAATCATGGGTTTATTATGGCCTCTCTATTCTGTTCTGTTGATCTCTGTGTCTATTTTTGTGCCAGCACCATACTGTTTTGCTAACTATAGCTTCATAGTATATCTTGAAATCTGGCATTGCTATACATGCAGATATACCAACTAGAACATTCTGTGAAAAAATGTTGATATTTTGGTGGGGATTGCATTAAATCTGTAGATTGTTTTGAGTAGTATGGGCATTTTAACAACATTTGTTCTTCCAATCCATAAGCATGGAATATCTTTCCATTTGTTGGTATCATCTTTAATTTCTTCAGTCAGTGTTTTAAACAGGTCTTTCGCTGCCTTGGCTAAGTTTATTCCTGGGTATTTTATTATTTTTGGTGTAATTGTAAATGTTATTATTTTCTTAATTTCTCTTTCTGCTGCTTCATTATTCATGTATAGAAATGCAACAGATTTCTGTGTATTGATTTTATATCCTGTGACCTTACTGAATTCATAGATCAGTTCTAGTAGTTTTTTGGTGGAGTCTTCAAGGTTTTCTATATACAGGATCACGTCATCTGCAAAAAGTGAAAATTTTACTTCTTCCTTATCAATGTGGATCTCTTTTATTTCTTTTTCTTTTCTTTTTTTTTTTTTAAAGATTTTATTTATTTATTTGACAGAGACAGAGACAGCCAGCGAGAGAGGGAACACAAGCAGGGGGAGTGGGAGAGGAAGAAGCAGGCTCCTAGCAGAGGAGCCTGATGTGGGGCTCGATCCCAGAACGCTGGGATCACGCCCTGAGCTGAAGGCAGACGCTTAACGACTGAGCCACCCAGGTGCCCCTTCTTTTTCTTTTCTGATTTCTGTGACTAGGATTTCCAGTACTATGTTGAATAAAAGTGGTAAAAATGGACATCCTTGTCTTGTTCCCAATTTTAGGAGAAAAGCTCTCAGTTTTCCACAGTTAAGTATGATGTTAGCTATGCGTTTTTCATATATGACTTATATTACGTTAGGCCAACACACCTCTTAAAAACCTTACAACCTGGTAATCTATATTCATGCCTGTTATCTCAGAGACTGCCAGTATCTTCCCAATATGCATGTTTTCCCTCCTTCCATGATTACAGAACCTCAGTTTTATTTCCATCAATTATGTGCCCAGGCAAAAGACTACATTTCCCACCCTCCCTTGCAGCCAGGTGAAGCCTTGTGACTAATTTCTAGTCAATGAGATACAAACTAAAGTGTTATGTATGTGAAACTTCATGAAGGCTCCATAAAGATTACTAGCACTGCTGGGATAAGAATGGACCCTTCTTGCCTTTCCTTCTTTCTCTTTCTTGCCTACCGGAACGTGGATGAGATGACAGGAGCTCCAGCAGCTCTCTGGACTATGTGGCAAACTTGAAGATAAAAACACACTTAAATGATGAAAAATTCCCTGATGTCTAAGAAATTACCATATCAATCCTGAAATGTCAAATTCTGATTTTTTTTTTAATAGGAGAGAATAAAATATCCAGTTTGAGCCACTGTTATTTGGGGCTTTCTGTGTTATGCAGATGAACTTGACCCTATTGACCCATCTATTTCCCCCTTCACCCCCCCCCCCTTTTTTTTTGGCCCCAGGATGAATTCTCTGCATTGGCTCATCTGAATATCTGTTCTCAGAGTTTGTTCTACCCAAGAAAACACAGCAAGGTTTATTACACGGCCCACCCTGTAACCTTTAAGATAACTTACTAAAATATAGAGTCCAGGTGAGTTTGCTCAGTGAGGTGAATAAGATGTGCGTCAAAACTTTGATTCTTCAAAGGCCTATTTCATTTTAGGGAGAGAGAAAAAATAGTTTTGTAATCACACATTGCACACTAACTTAGCAACGACCTCATCATTGGTAATTGAGAGATTACCAATCAGGGTGAATGGCTCACTAAAAACTCAAGGGAATGTCACTTATCATGTGAAGGAGCTCTGCTTTCTCCTCCTCAGCATGATGTTCAAATCTCTAATAATACTTCCCATGTTGGGCTGCAAAGATTTTAGCAAGTCTTCCCTTTTACAGAGACTTTCCTATTTAAGTCTATATTCTGAGTGCCAAGCACAGCACCTGGCAAATGATAGATGCCCCATATTCACAACTCCTTAATGAATGAATGATGTTGCTTACTAGAGGCTCATTTGAACTATCATTTCTATCACCAGTCAAAAATTAATGTATTTTCAAAAATCTATCCCAAAAAACTATAATAATAATAATAATGATAACAATAATTAACTTTCCCATACTAGATCATTTGCTAAGCTTGAGAAATCTCTGTAAGAGAGCTAAATATATCTCTGCGTGTATTTCTATATTTTATCTTTATCTATGGTCCACACTTCAGGCCACACATACTCTGCACAAAAGCTGCGTAATTTGGTGCCATGACCCGGTCATAGACCACGCCACATCCACAGAGCCTGAACTGGTTTCTGAGGCCTTTCTGAGCATACTTTTTGTAAGAAATATTTGTTCCGTAGTCTACGTTTAGGAAGCAAAATAATATATAAGGTTATTGGGCACTCAAGGCTTGGTCCATGAAAGGAACTCACCTGTTAGCATTCATGTAGTTCACTATTTTGCCCATCTATGGAATAAAGACCAGCGTTAAATAATGACCAATGTAGAATGTTTAAGGTGTGAGGCAGGAGAGGCCATTTGAAGGGCATGGCCTCGTAAAACCCCACTGGAAACATCCAAATAGTGTAATATTGCTTTTGGTTTTGTTTTTTATCACAGAAAAATGTCACAAATACCATGATGCTCTTCAGTTGACTCTTAAATAACGGGTCTGATCTGCGTGGGTCCACTTACATGTGGATTTTTTCTGATAATACGGCACTGTAAATGTATTTTCTCTTCCTTATGATTTCCTTAATAACATTTTCTTTTGTCTCACTTACTTTATTATAAGAATACAGTAGAAAATACATCTACCGTACAGAATATGTGTTAATCATCGGCACCCCTGACCAGTGGATTGTTCCAGAGTCAACTGTAATTTCTTGGAGTAGCCTGATCTTTTCAACTATCTCATTAAAGACCTTTGATCTGGAGGCTAAAGAGGTTTCACTGTGGTTAGCCTGACTAGTTCTTGCCTCTATCCACTGATTAAGAGCCCAGGTCAGCACTTCATTTCAGTCAGAGTAAAGTACAGTTTTATGCCTACAACCAACTTGAGATTTTACTTATTTTCCATCACTGATAGATGGCAATGAAAGTGATATTCTTGTGATACATACCATGAAATTGCCTAGAATAAACTAATTTATAGCATTTTGGGGGCCAGAGCTCACACTGAAAGTGTGGACCACATTGGAGCAAACAGAAGAGTCTGCTCTTGGGTAGAAGTGAGCTGCTATAGGCTTTGGCTGCCCCAGACGCAATGTCTCAGCACACCTTAATCCTTACGGGCCCATTGGTTGCAGAGCTCAAGAGTTATAAGACTATGCAGTATATATATTTTTAAAGATTTTATTTACTTATTTGACAGAGACAGCCAGCAAGAGAGGGAACACAAGCAGGGGGAGTGGGAGAGGAAGAAGCAGGCTCCTAGTGGAGGAGCCTGATGTGGGGCTCGGTCCCAGAATGCCGGGATCACGCCCTGAGCCGAAGGCAGACGCTTAACCACTACGCCACCCAGGCGCCCCAAGACTATGCAGTACATTATATACACACAGGGAATCTATAAAGATACAGAATATTTCTGTGCATATATAATAATGGGATTATTTATACATCTGTAAGTATCTAACTAGATACACATAGAGCCTAACAAGAACACTTGCAGTATGAAAACTAAGGTCCAGAAGGGATCTTCTACCTTCTACCTCCCACCTTCTCCCAGGAGGAGGAGTTCCTAATCTGTTTGGTCAAAGTTACCATTTGCCTTATTGGTCAACACTTCCATTAGTATGCCCTTTCAGTTAATACGTCTTTCAGTTTAACTTTTGTTTCTACACTGAAGTCACTATATCAGAGTATGCTCTATAGATCCAGACGTTTTCTGGAGGGAGAGAGCAAAAGGCTTGTCTTCCAAGCCTCAGCTTGATTCTCCAGTCAATCTTTTACTGGAGGGCCTGTGCTTCTCCACATCACTTTAGGGACACTTGTTTTTTCTTACAGCTAACTGTACTCTCTGTAAGGAGCTCTCAGGGTTAGGACACCTTTAGGGAAGAGGATGTGAAAGTGATGAGATTGGGTCCATGCCTTAAAACCTAAGCTACTTATTGCCTAACCAAAAAATGAGCATATGCTTTATTGAGTAAGACTACATTTCCTAGTCTCCTTGGAAGCCATGTGTGGGTATGTTCCGCTGGCCAATGAAAAATTGAGAGAAGTGTTGTTTGGGACTTCTGGGAAGGCTGCTTAAAGGGAGCTGATCCAGCTGGGTGAAGCCCTTGTTTTCGATTCTGGCTTTCCTCTTTCTTTTGGCATGCTGCTGGAATGTGATGGGTGGACTTCAGCTGCCATCTTGGACCAGGAGGTAACTTTGAATATGAAAGCTTTGCACTAGAATGGTGGATCAGAAAGATAGGAATCTCGGGCTCTGAAGACACTATGGAACCCTTATTAAGCCCTAGACTGCTTATCACTGAACCTTTTCTTTCTGTGTGTGAAAACTAAACTTTTTAAATTTAAGCTACTCTTAACCTGGAGGTTTCTGTTAAATAAAAGGGAACAAAGCCCTAAGCGATACAACCATCTTTTATCGTCAAAACTTTATCTCTAATTACGAATGGTTAAAATGACTAACACTACAACCACCATTACCCCCCCATTGTCTATAACATTATATCACTAGCAGAGAATCACATCTCTCCACCAACCACAAAAGCCACCAACATTCCAGCAAGCATGAGCAAAATTCCTACCCTAATGATGTCTCCCTCACATTCTTGAATTTCTAGGGAAGATACAAATTCCTTGCTACTTCCCTGCTAGAGAACAAGGGTGGACCTACACAGACTCAGGAAACATGATTGTAAGGGAAGCGCCTCCAGCCTGGGTCACATCAAGAGGCTGGGAGACCCTGATAAGAAGGGGCCAGATCTGCCTGTCCCTGTATCCTGCTGCTGGACAAATAGCCCAAATTCAAAGATTTGGAGGAATTCTAAGATACAGTGGTTGTTCAGATCATGCCTCAAATGGGTTTTCAACCACTATGCCATCCCAATGCTCAATTCTGGGTGCTCCCACTGACAGCTAGGCAGCAACAAATACCAGTGTGCGGGCTAAGAAGTCACTTTCCAATTAATACAAGTAATCTTTAGAAATCAGAAAATGGTTTTTTAATGATATTATTATCTATTTATTTTGAAGAACCATTTGTTCACTGCAATGGCAGACGTTCTCGCTCACCGGCAACCCATTCCCAACGAACTTCAGCCATCGGGTTTTGGCAAGAGTCGAAATCTAGAATGAATATATGCAGTTTTGTTCAAGCCTAAACCAAACATTCTCATAAGGTCAATGTCCATTTGCCCTGGACAGCAATTTTAAAGTAAGCAACATTAAAAATTCTTTCTGGTGGGAATAAACTATGAACTGAGCCTTCTAACCAAGGGTCTTGAATAAATTTAAATCTTCTACCATAATTTGAATGCTAGTGGTGTCCAATAAATATCAGCCACTAGTAAGGGCAAAAATACTAATATACCTCAGAAGCTCATTACCTCCAGGTTTGCTCAACTCATCGGATATTTTAGGTTTAACACTGGAGGTAAGGCAAGTCTCCAAATTAAAACTGAAACTCCAAGACTGTTCAGACTATCTCAACATAGATAGGTAAATACTCCCCTGTGGAAATGACTATATTAGTTTCGAAGGAAAGAAGGGAAGACCTTTCTCTGTCCAGCTGCCCCTTTCTTCCAACAAATTGGAACCCATCATTTCCTGAGAACTTACAAAAATTCAAAGTCAAGATCAAGTCAAGAATTTAAAAAAAAAAAAGAGGGACAGAGAAAGTTTAGGACACAACTGGCTGGTGTAAGTCAGTTGGCATTCACGAGGAAATCATCAGGTCTTCTGGACAGAGACAGAAGATTCTCTCTGTTCTGAAGAGGGACAACCAAACATGAAGATGCCGATGGCCAAATCGCATCACAAATGTCACCCCATTTGGTCGTTGCCCTAGGTCAAGAGTAAATTATCCTGTTAAACTTGTTTTAAAAGTCCCTGGACACATACTATTGGTTTCCTAGCTGTTTTGAGGTGAACAAGTATACTAACTAGCCTCACATTCTTGCTACTGAGTCATTATCATGATTAAGGACTCCCAATAGAAGTAAAAGAATAATCACTTGGAAATACGAATTTTCAAAAACAAAGTTGCATCAAGAGGTTCTAATTTCCATTCACGTGATCGATCATTCTCAGTTCCATCTGGTGAATTCTGCCTTTAGTCAGAGATGACACTAATACATAACAAATATTTATTAAACCTTTTAAATCAAACACATTTTGTTCCTAATAAGTTTGGACTTCTTGGAAGGGTTAGCGTTACATCCTTTATAATTTTGAATGTCTGTGTGGTAGAGAATCCATGGCTATAAGTGTTTTCCCATCCCTCAAAGCTGAATCCTATTCTCCCTGCTTCCTCAACAATTAATGGAGAAAGGTGGATGAAGCTTTCAGGGAATTTGTGAGTTGGAAAGGAAAAGAGTAAGCTATAAAAATGCAGAATATAGGTAAATAGAGCAGCCTGCCTTTAGTCCTAGAACTCAATTTTGGAACTTCCTTCATCTCTAGTTCGATGTGGAAAATGTCCTGGGGCCTCACACAATGCCTGCCATGCTATGGCGACTTAGGAGTTACCTGCCAAATGAGTGAGCAGATGAGAACGCGCTCTGGATTCCACCAGATTACGTCCTAACTCCTTCCAAGCAAGTGACTGACCCTGGCTCAGCCTCAGTTTTCTCGTCTGTCAAGCAGAAAACTAAAGTTTTCATAAAGATTACCTCATAAGATAATAGTAATAATAATAATATTCCTGTGAACTCCTCAAGCATAGGGACTGTGTTTTCATTAACACAGTTTTAGTGCTGTGACCACAGAACTAGACCAGAGCAAAGGATGTGCAGTTTCCATCAGCCACCATTTTAATATCTGTAAGAGCTGTGGCTCTTCCATGGAGGCAGACTCCAGGGGAAAAAAGGCAGAATTCTGATTACCAGAGTTTGAGAATAAAGTTGGAAGAGGTTGTGGAAGAATTTTTTAAGGGCAGAATAATTCAGTAAAGTGGCAGTAATTTTATTTTTTTTTTTAAGATTTTATTTTATTTATTTGAGAGAGGGAGAGAGAGAGAGCATGAGCAGGGGGAGGGGCTGAGGAAGAGGGAGAGAGAGAATCCCAACCAGACTCCTCGCTGAGCCTGGAGCCCAATTTGGGGGCTCCATCTCACAACCCTGAGATCATGACCCCAGCCGAAAACCAAGAGTCAGACGTTTAACTGACTGAGCTGCTCAGGCACCCTGATGGGAAAGTCATTTCAAAGCCAAAGGTGAAAACAAAGACGTGTCCTAAGATCATTAAATAAATGTGAAATCCAATTAATCAGTGAGGAAAGTTAGCTATAATCTTAATGAGGAGTGTGGAATTCAATTTACTCCAATCAAGAGGAATAATTAGTTAATGACCTATCTTGAAACCAAGAGAGACCAAGTCATAAAATATAGGAGTTTGGGGTTCACATTTAACAGTGGGTGTTAAAAGGGAGTTGGCATGCGGTCAGAGCCCAGGGAGAACCCATCCCCTTTCTCGGCTGGAGCCTATGGCAGATTTGCAGCCAGTCTGCTGAAATGCTCTCTCCACCTTGCATGTGACACTGTAATTTTCAGGAGAGGGTTAGTGTTTTTAACCCAAGGAAGTTTCCGAATAGAGTACAAAGATTAAGTAAATTGACTCTAAATCATTAGCACTGTTGTACTAAGTTCAGAAGTAGGGTTTTTTAAATCATTGAGACAATCTGTATATATTTGGTATATAAAACATTTGCAAACTTTAAAAAGTGTTGTTTATTAAGGTACCTCACAGGTTAGCCTTCTGAAATCAATTTAAATGTGTAACTGAGTAATGAATTTTAAATTCTTGGTGTTAAGCTAAATGACATCAACAGTATTGAAATGCTTATTGGAACTTAAGAATCATCTTAAGAAGTTTAATTTATTAGCTCTACTTGGAGTGGTTTACATAGGAAGGTTTTTCCTGTTAGAGAAATGTGAAGGGCTTTAAAAGAGAATTGAATATATTAAATTGATAAAAGCAGTCTACACTATTTAAAGGAAGTTTATTAACTAGGTTTATAGCCAGAATTGATTAAAGGAGGTTGAGCCATTCAACCTGAGGTGAAGAGACATAAATCTAAGGCTCCCTTCAAAGTGCTTGCTAAAATTATTAGATTAATAAGCAAAATAGGATTTGTAAAATTATTCATTCAGCATATACTGAGCGTGTGCTGTGTGTTGGGCATTATTTTGGATGCTGAGAACACGGCAACGAGCAAAATCAAGGGCAACAAATTATGGGGCCTACATTCATGAAACTTAAGTGCTTTAGAAAAAAACAACTAAGTTATTAAATGTATTGCTTTAATACATTGGATATTAATTTTTAAGACAAGTCAGCTATAAATAGTCTCTTCAAAATATACTCTGGGGACATCAAAAAATTCACTTTGGCAAGGCTCTCCACTCGCCCTGTATCATTAGTGCCGAGCTCATATTCAACTCCCCAGATTGCGTGTGGCTGGAGTGTTGAGGCTTCCATATTGTCTTTCACATCTCTCACAAGAAAGCTGAGTTAACCAAGATTCTTTCCTTAAAATGCAAATGTCTCCAAGGTTAAGGAGCTAGGAGATATTTACATCTTCACGTAATTCTATCAGATTGTGTTTCTTCTACCATCTAAGTGAAGGAATAAACTTTCTGATGGAGGGAAGAGAGGCAAATAACTTTGGGGATGGAAATATTTATGCAGAAAAGGGAAATCTCTGGAGTGGGGACATATGACAGTGTGGGCTGGGATTCCCCGGGGCAGTTGGGAGGCTGGGGAATTGGGTGAGGGATATAGAAAGAGTGATGGAAAAATGCAAAGAATTCTCAACTGTTTCAAATACTGCCTCGACCCAGGAAAGAGAAGAGCAAGAGCCTCTTTTTTTCTTTCCCAGGTGATTATCTGTTCCCAACCCCCAGAAGTCAAAGTTGCTTTATTAAAAATTTCCATTTGGGTAAATAAAGCTTATACGAAATGACCTGGAAACTCAAACCAACATTGTTTCCATAGGAAAATGTTTCTCAGTTCTACACAGACCGCTTACAACCAGTCTTTTGAAACATAACCTATTTGTAAATTGACCATTATTTTGAGAACCCAAACTCACAAAACCACACCCAGGCAGTTCCAGAAAACTGCAGAGACTCTACAGAAGCCCAGCAACAACCCGAAACTATGGGTTTCCTGAGGCAAGCCCAAGCGAAGGACCCACTGAGCTTTGCAATCCGCACCCATATTTCAGCATCCCACATCCCAGCAGTCACATGTTCCAAAATCATAAGCAATGCTGGCGGCCCCTGTGACAGCTCACCGACCCCCATAATTGTGACTGATTGCAAATGCCCCATGCTGACATTTAGGCACCAAATGGAGGGCAGGTAGATGATGCTGGAGCAGAACTGCATGGTGGTTAATGTCTCAGGCCCTAGAGTCTGAAAGAACTAGGTTTAAAACCGAAGTACCACGCCCTGGCTGGATGACCACCGGCAGGTTACTTAACCTCTCCGCACCTCAGTTTCCTCGTCTGTGAAGTGGGGATAAAAATAATACCTACATCTTGGAGCTTCTGAGGGGTTTACATGAAATAATGCATGCACATCATTGTACCTGACATACCGTGAGGGCTCAGGCTGGTACAAGCCTAATTTACAGCCCGGGAACAAAGAGAGAAAGAGTGCCTATCTTCTGCTTGCTTTATGCCATCCATGTAAACAGGAGTTACGGACAGCCAGGTTGGCTTAAGTAATTTACAGCTTTTTTTTCAATATTAAAGAAACCAAGAAAATAATCCAATGCTTACTTGGGGTCTTGAGATGCTGGAATGAGTTACAGGCTTATCAACACTGCCCTGATAGTTGACAAGGATTTGGCTTTCACCTGGTGAACGAAAATTTCATGAAGACTCATGGAAGAGTTATGAAGAAAAAAGTGCAAGGCTCTAGGGGCTGGACATTTAAATCATCAGTGCCTTTTCAGACATCCAGTCCCATAGTGGACCAAAGTACCATGGGCAGTCGTTCCTTAAGAAAAGGGTTTTTCTAAATAGATCCATATAAACCAGGCTGAGTGATTGAGGGGGGAAATGAGTTTAATAATACAGTATTAGATTGAGTATCATCCAGGAAAAGTGTACTGTAAAAAATGTTCTGAATATAAAATTGACCTCTGGTAACTTTCGTGTTGTAAATACTTGTATTATAGTGAGGTAGACAGTTTAAAAAAACTCTCCATTAGACAGACTTAAAATTTTGTAATAATATTTAAGAAAATGATAACATTATGAAAGAATGAAATATCTGATTAATGCTTAACTTTGTACAACTCGAATATAAACTTTAAAAATATTAGAAATTATAACATTTGAGTGCATATAACGTTTGCACATTAGGATGAATTGCATGCTATCCACTTCCTCTTTGCACTTCCGGTCACCTTAAATAAACAAATATATACAGCCTTAACAGAACAACAGTGCATCCAAAGCAAATGTGCATTTTAAATTACTTCTCCTGGCCAAGTCTTTTTTTTTTCTTTACTTAGCATTTTATATTAGCATTTATTATCATTCTCACCCTTTCTTGGACAGTTTGTAGTTCTCTGAACCAAACAAGCAACAGGTTTAGATTGAGAGAGCAAAACCACTTAGGAAAAACAAAAACTTTTTTAATGGTCGGTACAAGTTCCCTTGTTTAAACCATTTCATGGTCAAATATGAGAAGGAAACTAACTCTGCAAAGGGCCTACTTACGGGCAGTGTTTGAAAATAATACTGGTGCAGGCTGGGGGAAAGTTCACGTGTTCCACAGTCTGGGAATGGGTATTTAAATTTCGTTGTGCTCTCTCCTTCTTCCTTCCGGAAGATGAATTCCACCCCTGCCTCCTTCCTTACTGTCCCTTCCCCGTCTCCCACCCGGAGCTCAATGTAACACTTTGCTCTTTTCACAGTTTCTCATTACTAAGGTTTAAAAACATTGCCTAACTGGTAATTACAATCTGAAACAATTCTTTTGGGGGAGCCCTGGGCTATCGCTGGCTGGTAATCTTTCAGGAATGTTAGAGAGAGGGGAGGGAACATATATGTGAAAGAAATCTCTGGGCACAGGGACCCGAGTCCCCTTCTCTTCCCTTCCCTGCTTCTGGACTGGCCCCCCTTTCCCCATCCTTCCTAGGGGCCCACCACCTCCCCCCCTGACCTCACCCTCTGCTTCTTGGCTCATTTCCCCTTCTCCGCACCTTTTCTCTTAGTTACACAGCTTCCCACCCCTACTCACTTTTTGTTTAACTGGAAAATCACCTTCCCCTTAAAAGGGGATGTCTGAATTTTGGCAAACTCTGTTCAAAGAAATCAATTAGAAACAGATACCACAGAAGGGTTTTTCCTGGGTTACCTCCAGCCTGGCTCATACACCTCAGTGTCAGCCCTGTCAGAGGCAGGCCTTGTGGTTTCTCATTATCCTTCAGGGGGTTCCATTTGGACTCATTCTTGTCATTCCATCCATACCAGTTCCCCTTTCCCCTACCAGAAAAAGCAACAGTAAAGGCAGTGACCTGAGCCCCCTTGAGTGAGATGCCAGTTGCCAGCTCCCTGTACTGGGAGAGGCCAGGGCAGACCGGTATACAAGCAGGTTCTCCTAAAGGCAGGGCCCCTCCTGGCTTTCCTATTCTCAGTGTTAATTCCTCTAGTTTAACACTCTCTGCTTGGGAGGTCACAAGAGTTAGGCTATGACATGGCCAGAGAAAACCCCACCTTCTTTACATGAGTAGAAAACAATCAAACCAAGATGTGGTCAAAGGTGATTCTTCCTCCCACACGGTTTCTCTTCTCAAGCTATAAATTTTTCAATCCATGGAGCGGTTGAGAAACATGTATGCGTCTACCCGCCCCCCACCTCCTATCAAAACCTGTGAGGCACACAAGGAAATCCAAAGCCACAGTAATAAAGAAAAAAAAAACGAAAGAAATCCTCCTTGGCTTGTTTTTCCTGGGTGGCCAGGCAAGGTGTGAAAATCCGTATCTCCCTCTGGGCTGGCAGGTGGAAGGTTCTGGGAAGGCTGAGCTCCCGCCTCTCCCACCTGGCTGCACGTCCAGGCTGTTCCCCCACCCTCCGCCCCCTCCAAGGCCAGCTCCTCCGCCTGTCTGCAGTCAGGCCTCCCCTGCGGTCTGGGGCCAAGGCCGCGGGAAAGGCGCCGCTACCTGCAGCCGCAGGACTCCACCACCATGTCCTCGTACTGCTTGTAGACCACGTTATTGCCGGCGTCGATGTACAGGATGCTGATGGGAGTCAATTTGGTGGGCACGCAGCAGCTGGGCGGGGTGGAGCCGGGATCCATGGAGTTCATCAACGTCTGGATGATGGCGTGGTTGGTGGGCTCCAAGTGCGAGCGCAGCGGGAAGTCGCACACGCCTTCGCAGTGGTAGGCCTCGTACTCCAGGGGCGCGATAATCCAGTCGTCCCAGCCCAGCTCCTTGAAGTTCACGTGCAGGGGCTTCTTGCTGCAGCGCAGCCTCGACTTCTTGCCGTGCCGCTTACCGTGGCGGCTGGCGAAGGCTGTGCGCCGCCGGCGGCGGCCGGGCGAGGGCAGCCAAGGCCCGGCGTCCGGGGCGCCCGACGGCGGTGGCCACGACCCCTCCGCGCCGGCAGCGGCGGGGCCCGCGACCTCGGCCGAGCCCAGCTGTTCGCGCATCTCGGCGAACAGGTTCTTGCGCTGGGATCTGGTGAACACAACGAGCAGGGCGCGCTCCTGGGGGGGCCGCACCCTCCGGCCGAAGCCCAGACTCCGCAGGTCCGGGGGCGCCGGCTGCTGGGGCGCCGGCGCGCGTACCTCGGCCTCCCCGGCTCCCGGCTCGCCCCACGCGGCCCGCAGCTCCAAGCACAGCTGCTTCCAGGGCTGCTGGCGCAGGCCCTGCCACACGTCGAAGACTTCCCAGCCGGCCCGGGGCGCCCCCTGCGGGTCCAGGGTCCGCGCGTCCAGCAGCAGGGGCGACAAGCAGGGGAAGAGCTGCACGTGGAGCGGCCCGGCCGGTGGCCCCCAGGGCGCTGCGGGCGCCTGGCGAAAGAGCCGCAGCTCCGCGCCCACCAGCTCTTCTTTGTCTGAGAGCGTGGACACATCAAACAAATACTTCTGTCTCCGGAGAGGAGTGTGCGAGAGATCGTCTGCGAGATAAAAAATAATTACAGTCAGTTTCACTTAAGGGGGAGATCAGCCCGGTGCTCTGCGGCCGCCCCCGGGAGGAAAAGGGCGGGGAGCAGGGCAGGCCGGCTGGGAGTCCAGCCCGGCCAGCCCGGGGCCTGACCACCCCGGCTCCCCGCCCGGCCGCTGTGCAGCTAGGGGAGGGGGAGCACCAGGGCAGGACCCCCGCCCCCCGCCCCCCCGTCAGCCCGGGACTCCCAGGGCGGAAGTCGGTGGCTGCTGGAGAGCCCGCTGCGGCGGCGGCCTCCGGGTTTTCCCCCAGGAGCCTGCGTAACCACTAATGTGCCCTTTGTGGTCGTGAGCCTGGGCCGCGCTTCCCCCAGCCCTCCTTTCGGCTGGCTGGCTCGTTCTCATCATTCACGTCTCGGTTCAAATGTCACCTCCTCCTAGAGGCCATCTTCGACCACCCTGATCTAAAGTAGCCTCCCTCGGTCACTACCACAGGACCCGGGTTTATTATCTTACCGGCACTTAGCACTATCTACGATGACCTCGTTTATATTTGTCTCCTTAGTGGTCTTTCCCAGCAACACCCTGCCCCGCCTGCCCCGCCTGCACTGGCCCATAGGAGCTAGGACCATGTCCTGTCCATCGTACCGCAGCCCGCACAGCCGTGCCTGACCTGGCTACATGCTGGTCAGTAAGTTGGAAACTTCCAGGGCAGTTATTCTCACTCTGGGTGCCCTTTATAATCATCTAGAGAATTTAAAAATTACCAGTTGCCAGGGCTTGCTTTAACCAATTAAAGCAATGTCTCTGGACAGAGCCTGGGTACTGGGTTTTTGTTAGTTTTGTGTTTGTTCGTTTTGTCTTTTGTTTTTGTTTTTAAGCTCCAAGATGATTTGAAGATGCAGCCCTAGTTTAGACCCCCTGGTCTGGGGGGATGTCGCTGCCATTAGACACGTCTGCTGAAGTATGTAGGCCCCGCACAAAGCTGACAGAATGAAGATTGCTTGCTTGCTTTTTCAAATTCACCAACCATTTTAACAACAAACAAAAGAGTAACAAAGCCTTCAGAAGTCTGCAGGGGGTGGCAAATGAACAAACACACACACACCAGGCATCTACCCATTGAGAAGATCCTACAGTCAATGAGAAATACATCAGCTAGGAGAAAACCTCAAACACACACACACACAGTGACATTCTCCCTTCCACCCACCCACCCAACTTGAGATCTTGCTTTGAAACTAATCTTGAAGATTAAATTTTTGGTTACAAATAAGAAAAAGAAATTCAGGGCACATGATGGGGGACAGGGGTGTGGGGGGGATAACAGGCTTTTAAAGTCCAAGACGAATTCTTTGGGACCAAGGCAAAGCTTGACTTCTTTTTTGACGCATTTGTGCATGAAGCCAACCCCACTTCAATGTGCAAGGCGGAAAGCTAACCAGATTTTCCTGGTCTGCCTTCTCATAAAATATTTACAACCCAGCAAATACAAAAATCCCCAAAGCCCCCAGCTTTCCCCAGAAGCTAGTAAAGTTTGGTTCGATTTCAATAGTAAAAGTGTCACTGGGTCCCGGGTCCGACCCTCACTGCCTGTCCAGATGTCGCCCCAGGGCATCGGACCTGGAGCCTCAGCCACACCCAGTCCCCACTCTGGGCTGACTGCAGGGCAGGCTACCTCACTCAAAGGCACATGTCCCAACCTGAGATGGAGCTGTGGGAAGGGTTAGAGAGGTGAAGAGGGAAAAGCTGCTGGAGGCGGCTGATTTATGGAAGCCAAGACCTTCAAACCGGCCAGGGTCACATTAAAATCAGTGGGAACTCAGCACACTTTCTTCTCCTCCTTTAAAGAAATCTGCTCTGACAACCCTGAGCCACCACCCAGCTCTCTGGACCTATTGCCTTAGGCTTCACTTTCTCGCCTCTCATATTTCTCTCTCTCCAAACTAAGGATGTGATGAGAGGGCCAGACTTAAGGCATTTGCTGCACCAGCTAAGTGTTGTGAGGGCTGACATACTCTTCATCCTTACTTTATCCGCAAACACAGACCAGTTCTGTAAGGTAGATAGCACCCATTTTACAGGTGGGAAAACCAAGGTTTGGAGAAATTAATTTAATTACCAAAGTCTGAGAGCTAGTAAGTGGTAAAGTTGAGATCCAAACTCAAGTCTATTTAATTCCGGACTTGGACCATTTGGCCCCTAAGCCCCATGGCCCCACTGCTCTCCATTAGAGTGCAGGTACCAGGTTTAAAAGCAACCAGGAATGGCTGGGATATGAGGGATGGGGGATACAGTCCAAACTCTGTTTGCAGGGCTTGCTGGGAATAAAACATGGACGCCATAAGGAAATCATTTCCATCTCAGCTTACATAACTCTTGAGATGGTTTGTCACTGGCTGGAGAGCATAGGAAGGTGTAAAGGGTAATTTATTTATTTCTCTCTCATGTAACATGGAGAAATCAGCCACCTTTTGTTTTTACTTTTTTTTTTTTTTTTAAGAAAGCGTGGGCTAATAATGGTTAGTCTCTACAGCTGAGTCACATTTCTCTGGTGCTCGAGAATGGCCAAAACAGAGGAAAGCATCTGTAAAGAGAGTGCTGTACTGATTCTGCTGCCTTGGGATTTCTGATGATCTTTCTAGCAAGACCAGCCAGCCCGTCATCTTTCCAGGGCTCAAGGAGAGAGTGCAAATGAGGACTTCAGTCTGAAACCTGCCCCTTTCTCTTTCCACACCAGCTCCATCCCACCGCGTGAGCGGCCTCGCTTGCAGGACTGTGGACGCCCTTGCTCACAGGTCTCCCAAGCTTCCCAGGCATGTATTAGTGGTGTAGATACACTTTTAGGGGAACAGACCCGATGAAGCAGCTGCCCAGACCTGCAAGGGGGCTCTGTGCTATTTGGGCAAGAGCCCTATGGTTTAGGTACCACAGTAGAGTAGTAGCTCTCAGGCCACTAAACCTGTAAGGGTCCCTAAATCGCAAGATCGCATCACATTGTACAGTATCACACTTGTTAGAAATAGAAAATTCTCGGGCCGCCTGGGTGGCTCAGTCATTAAGCGTCTGCCTTCGGCTCAGGGCGTGATCCTGGCGTTCCGGGATCAGGCTCCTCCGCTGGGAGTCTGCTTCTTCCTCTCCCACTCCCCCTGCTTGTCTCTCTCTCACTGGCTGTCTCTCTCACTGGCTGTCTCTGTGCCAAATAAATAAATAAAATCTTTTTTTAAAAAAAGAAAGAAATAGAAAATTCTCTCAGGCCCCAGGGGTTTGTGGTGGAGCCCAGAATTTGCATTTTTCTTAAGCTCCCAGGTAATGTTGGTTCTGCTGGTCTGGGATCCCACTTTAAGAACCACTAACCTAGAGGAGCATGTCTCCTTCACTCTTTAGAGTCCTCATCCTGCGGATCAGGCATCATTGGAGGTGGGGCACAACGGGGTCCTCCAAAGGGACCCAGGGCAGCATCTATGGTGGTACTCACCAGAACCAAGTCATTATTTCTCCCAGCATCTTTTTTGCCCCTCACAGCCACCCCCACATCTTTTTTTTACTCTTTCAGCCACATGTACTCTCACTGGGTCTCCCGAACCTCTAACCCCTTAACAGAGGGTCCAAGAAGGTGGCTACTCTGCACAGCTCTACTACCAACCACGTTCCCCCACCTGTCTGGACCTGCTCTGGAGCCATGCATCACAGAAATAGCCCAGAGGAGGCATCCGACCTGGGGAGTGCACACACCACCATCCCCTGTGACCCTGAAGACACTTTGCCTGCTGACTTGGCATCATAAAGTCTGGCCCTGCCACCAGGGCCACCTGTGGGTAGGAAGCCAGCCCTTCACATTCCCTTCCACAAGCCCATTAAATCCTGTATAAATGAAGGCTGAAGTCCTGTATAAACGAGGGCTGATATCATCAAGTGACCCTCTCTCCCATCCTCCTCCCTAGAAACATGCACCTTTCATTCTGTTTGTGGCACTTTT
This sequence comes from Ursus americanus, assembly GCF_024610735.1. Lineage (NCBI taxonomy): Eukaryota > Metazoa > Chordata > Mammalia > Carnivora > Ursidae > Ursus > Ursus americanus. Next base: position 38,912,808 of record NC_142135.1, on the reverse strand, counting down.
TTTTTCTACAACTTGGAAGCGAATCCTAAGCTTTAGGCCTTTAAATTGAAATCAATCAGTAATAAATCATGGGAACTTTTATTTTGCTTTTAATTTTCAGGGACCTGGTTTGTTATAGTTTGGCTCAAACCCAGTTAACTCAGTGTTTGTTGAGTATTAGACGTACAGACCTTTCAAGTTACATTTGCTGGATTTGTGCTTATCAATTTTCCCAGGTGGGTGGATGGAGGAAGGAGGGGGAGGAGAAGAGAAGGAACGAATAAACCATCTGCATTTTTGAAGAAAAGTCTTCATAAATAGGTCAGCCTTTTTTAATTAAGAGCAAGTTGGTAAAAGGCTGAGCTGAGGACACCTCAAACATGCACATCCGGTATGGAATTTGATGAACAATTTTAAAAAGAAGCAAATGAGGACACAAGGAAAAAGAACTAATCACTTGCAAGACAGGGACTATAACACACATTTTAAAGGAGAAAACTGGCCTAGGAAGGTTAAAGTCATCAGTGCGGGTGGCAGCCTCAGTGCGTGGCTGGGGGGAGCTAAGAAACACCAGATGGGAAAGGAAAGGAGGCTCACAGCACCGAAGACCCGACACCAGAGAACCTGAGCCCCAGGAGGACAGCCTCAGCGAGGACGCGTAGCGGGAGGAAATGTGCCTCGAGGGTCCCCCAGGGCTCTCCCTGCTGGGGCCAGCTCCAGGGGGGCCACCCTGTCGAGGGCTTCCGAAAACCCGCAGCTTCATTTGGTTTGGGGCGGGAAGGGCACGCACTGCATTTTCCCAAGACATCTCCGAGATAGGAGGGCCGCTTGAGGTCCCTCTTGAGAGTCCTTGTGGGATTTTCTGTCACCCGCCGCCCCGAGGGTGCCCCGGCGGCTCCAGCTGTCTGAGAGAGCTCCTCCTTGAGCGTCGGGCTCCCATCCTTTGAATTCTTGGTGACCCCGAACGGCCACTGGCCAAGAGTCCGGCATGCTCCCACCCGCCTCCACCTGTCACCCCGCCACGCGTCCCGCCCCACGTCCTCCAAAGACACAGATCCTGCGATTAGGCGGTGGCTCAAAGAGCCGAGATGATAGTGGCCTTTCCCACGCCCACCTCCCTAGGTGGGGGGATGGGAGGGGCGGGATTGGCACGCTTTTTTACAAAGAAAACTCCAGACGTCTTTGCAGTGAAGTCTTCCCCCCAACCCCCGTCGTTTCTGAGCCAACAGCAGCCCTGAACGCTTCTGGGGCGCGCCTTTGCGGTAGGCACGTGCTCAGGGTTTTGATGAGCTCTGTCCCTGAATCCTCAGCGCTGGGTGTGAGGCCCGTTCTACCGTTACACTCATTTATAGATCGGGAAGCTGGGGTTCTGCGAGGTTGTCTTCACTTGCCCAATGTCTTCCAACTAGCTAAGGACAGGATCTGAAGATCTTCATTCCCCCCGCCCTCCGACCTGAGGCCACGCCCTCTTCCGAGGCTCTGATTGGGCGGTGGTGCGAAGAGGGAGGGAGGACACGCGACACACATTCATCACCAATGCCATCAACTCCTGGCGGACTGGGTTCCCCCAGGATCTTTTCCCCCCGCTTTACTAGAAGGAAGAAGATCTGCACGCAGAGATTTCGTCGCTAGATTTGAGGTCACTTGTTCCCTAGATCACTCAGCTTCAGCACTGCCCTGCGGTGCCAAAGTCTACAGGTTGGAAATAGAGTCAGAGGTACAGAGTGAGAAAAATGAGCCGCCAGCCCTCTCCCCTAGGGTATGAAAGCCTCTGAGTACTTTGTGCTCCCACGATTACCCTCTCCTGGGACACGATAATAACCCGAGCATCCCCCTGTGTTCTTGGCCTGAGTCCTGCCTCTGTTGAGATCTGTTGCAAGCTGCTGAGCTCACTAAGCCTCCTCGCTGAGGGGCAGATTCAAGAGGCAGGCCACACAATTCGTCCTCGACAGGGTGCTCTGGCCCCACCATCCAGAAGAAAAATCGTAATAGCAAACACTAGCGTAGCAATTACCATCCGCTGTGCATGATCTCAATTCTCATAACTCATGGAAGCCTCAAAGCTAACTATGGAAAAGAAAAGGATATCACTACTATGCTCATGTTATGCACCAGAAAACTTAAAATACAGATTGTTGAATGCTAACTTGTCCAAGAAACTAAGAGGTAGATGTGGCCATCTGGTTCCAGTATCGGTGCACCACCACCCTGAACATCGAACATCGTAGCCCATGGACTCTGTGTTTGGTAGAAACCCTGAGAAGGCCCCTGCTCTTTCGTGCAGCCCGCGCTTGAGGGAAGGGCATCAATCCCTGGTCTCCTAGAGTAAATCACTTCCTAAACAGCAGAACTTAAGGGACGTTAACCATTGAACTTTTGAAAGAGAACTTCCAGGGAAACAATTCTCTCAGCTCACAGTCACTGAAGGAGGGGTAGCAAATGAGAGAACGAATGGGAAAGACATTCATCTGAAGACCTGTATAAGACTGGTTACTACTGACAACGTGGAATTGGCACAGGGCTCTAGAGTCGAAGAGACATAGATTTGGATCCTGACCTGTGACTTATTGGCTGGGTGACCCTGGAAACTCTAGGTCACATAATCTCTCCCAGCCTCATATTCCTCATCTGTGAAATGGGAGCACTATGCCCCACTTAGCAGAGTCATTGTAAAGGTCAGAGTCCAGGCACCCATGCATGGCATGACACACACAAACACCCGATGAATGCAGCCAATATTACGGTAACTACCCGCTCCAGGTAGGCAGAAGAGGAACCTGAACTCCTCTTGACCCTCTTTGAGGAGATGCAATCCAATGATTTCTGCAGGATTTCCAGAAGTGAACGAAGGAAAGGTGCCGGGCAGAGGCGTAAAGAGAGAAGCCAGGACTTCCAGTTCCTATGCATCTGAGGTCCAGTGAAGGGCAAGGCCCATAGGAGTTGTGGCCTCGCCCGCATCACACTGCTCTTTCTCAGCGCCCTACCTCGTTATGTCATCCACTACTGTGGTCTCGCTCACAGCTTCCAGGTGAACAAAAAAACCTCCAGCCAGAACCTCATCAAGGATAATTCCCTCCTCTGTGGGCTCAGGGCCAGTGCTGGGGCCTATGCTAACCATGCGGCTCCCCCGCTGGGCCATGCAGCCCGAGGCCTGGGGGTTAGTCTCCTTGCCCCACTCGTCACCTTCCACCGTGGAGCCTTTTTGGGGTGGGGCTCGATCTGTCCACAGAGCCAATCTAGGGCGGTGATGAGCGTGACATTCTGGATGATCTTCACCGGCAAAGGGCCAGGCGCATTGGGCAGGGAGATGGGCTGTAGCAGTGAATGCCTCCTCAGGCTGAGTGCAGGGCCCAGAAACAGAGCAAGTCGCCTGAGAAGGCCCAGGTGGGTGTTTGTGTGTCTCCGGACACACGCTCACCGGCCCAGCTTCTCTCTGCATCTCTTGGCTTCCCCAGTGTTTTCTCCAATAGTGTGCCCTCCGTCTCTCAGCTTCTTTCCTCCTTTCAAAGATCAGAGAGGCCCAAGAAGGGTCCTCCACGGAATCTGGAGAGGCTTTTCTAGTCTCTCTCCCAAGCCTGGCAGACTGCACCCTCCTCCCTGCAAGGAGCCCGGGCCTTGCGAACCCCACATGATTAAGCAGGTCTGGTCGCGGGCCTGGATACCACAGAGAAATCCCAGTGTCCCCGCACCAGGCTCTGGCCCAGCCAGAGGCAAATGAGTGAGGGTGGGAGTGGAGGGAAGGAGAGCCCCAGATGCCACCCGACGGAAGGTGAACGTCCAGCGCTCTCCCAGCCTCAGCACAGCCTTCCATGGCCATAAGGCTAGGTGCTGGCGGGAGACGCAGGCCAGCCCTCTCCCCTGAGCACTGGGCATTGGGCACCCCCAGCAGGACTCCCAAGGCGCTTTAAGAGGACTCTTTTTTTCTCTCTCTAAGATGAAATGGATTCATTTGTAAAGTGGGGTCCAAGAACTTGGTCAGTGCGAACCCTCGAACCCTCGTGGCCACACGTTCTTCAGAGGGGTTCCAGAACCAATGATTGGAAGCTGAGATCAAGAACACTTCAGGGAGGGTCTCTTTTCACTGCAGTCTCACCGGGGCCTTCCAGAATCTTAATTTGACACCACTGCAGATGAAATCCAAACGGAAGCTCGGTACCAATGCCACAAGCCCTACCCTCTCTCCCCACCTTTCCCCTGCGTCCCCATGTCTTCCGAAGGTCACTGCCCTTCCCTTGGAGCTGTGCTGTACAGGGCCCTGACGCGGTGATGTGCCAGGGGCCGCCCTCGCTGCACTGTGGACCAGTAGGGTCACAGGGAGCCCACTGGAGCCACACAGGCCCAGGGCTGGAGGGGAGGAGGAAATGCTGCCGGGAAACAGCCTTCGGGGTTGGAACACGATCGGGCCTTTTGACTAGAGAGTCTGGAGATCAGAAGTAGAAGAAAAGGTTCCCATTTTATTTGGTTTCTCCTCTCCGACCAGTTCTCGGGTTGCAGGTGGGGAGAGGGGTTCAAATTGGCGTGCTGCGTGGACAGGAAAGGACTTCAGTGCCCAGGGGTCCTGTGCAGGAGAAACCTCAGGGGTGAGTTCTTTAAAGTGTTGAGCCCGGCGCGGCTTCTGAAGAAGGGGTGGTGGAAACTGCTCCACTGCGCTCACCTTGGGCTGACTTCCCAACTAACGTCGCAGCAAAATGAGATTCGCGGGGGCAGCTGTGGACCATCGTTCATTCAATTTCAACAGTCGGCTGGGAAGTGGGGTGAGGGCTGGACCAACGTGCCTGGAAGCCAGGTTTGCAGAGCAGGCGCATGGATTTTCTTCGGTTCGTTCGTTCTTCAGGGAGGGCAGGAGGGCGTATAAACCACCGGGATCCCAAAGCCAACCCTCCGCGCTGCTCCTGCCCCCACTTTCCGCTCGGGTCGGTAAGCTAAACCCGCTTCAGACGGGGCCAGAGGCCCGCCCTTCTCTCCAGCACGCCCACTACCGCGTCCCCAAGCCGAACTCCGCCCCCAGACACCCGGGCCACTGGCGGCGCGGCGCGCGCATCTTCTGGAAAGCTGGCCAGCACGGCCAGCCGCCCGCGGCCAGTCCCTCCTAGCGCCTGCAGCGGCTCAAGCCACGCAGACCCAGCCCTCGGCCCCCAGCGGCGCTAATGGACTGGCCTGGAAGGCAGAGAACAGCCACCCTGGAACCCATTAGGCCGACGAGGACCTATTTAATTCCTGTAAACAGAAGACACCACTTAACCGCCATTGAGCTTAAAAATAAACAGCCCGGGCTTTAAGAGAGGCGGGGGGCGGGGGGAGGGCAGGGAGGGGCGGGCAGGGAGGGGGCTGATGCCGAGCAACGAAAGGACGCGGAGGATCCACATTCCCGCTAACCACACCGCGCGGCCTCGGCTGGGATACCGTCCCCGGGTGCAGAGAGCGTCGTTTGCCCAGGGTTACTCCATACCCCAGGATTTATTGAACTAATGCCCTTCACTTTACTTAAAAGCCCCCAGGGATTATTGCTGTTGCGCTCTGCGTCCTTCACTGCACGCAGCAGTCCTGCCAGCAAACAGTTTTCGTTCTGTCCGATCTCTATCATATCATCTTTCTCCCACTTCTGCCTCCCCTTCTCTTCTCCTTCCCCTCTCGCCACCCCAGGAAAACGGCACCAATTTCAAGGAGGTGTGCCGCTGGAACTTGGAGAACTCCGATGGGGAAAAAACTGTTTGCGTTAGGACCTCCTCCTGTGCAACGCCCGCGTTCTCCGCGGGTCCCGGCTGCGCGCAAACTCGCAGGTCGCGAGGGGGAGGTTCCTGTCTTCATTCAGTTTGCCGAGGAAGGGATTCCCAAGGCCTGTCGTGGGCTGTGGCTTAGGTAATTTGTTTTTTGTTTGTTTGTTTTTTGTTTTTGTTTTGTTTTTTAATGTGGAGAAAAGACAAGGATGTTTGAGCACGTTTTTCGATCCCCTCCCCCACCAGCAACTCTACCGCGCAAACTCCCAGAGCCCGAGTGCCTCCCGCGCTGGGGAAAACGTTCAGAGTCCTTTTCAAATTAGCCTCCCGTGCAGAGGAAGCTCGCCCTGGTTTCTGGCCCCACTTGCACTCTCGCTGCAGAAGGCACTAGGTGTTCTTAGCTTACTTGCTAAGGTGGCCCTTGTAAGAGTCTTGTAAGGTAACCCTGAAGGCCTTAGGGATGAGGGTGACAGTAACTGATACTTAACAACAAGCCAATGGCTAAGGCGTTTGTGGTTTGTGGCCTTTAAAATGTTTTAATCATTCCAACCAGAAGAGAAGAACAAACTTCTTCTTTAAGGCTTCCTTCCCTCACCCCAGGCCCTTTTCCAGGACCTTCCAGGCCACTGGCCTGATAGCAGCTCATGAACCTCTACAGCAGTGCAAACTCCACGCCAGCGCTCACTCGGGTGCGCTCTCACACGCACACTTGAATGCTCAGCAATCCTTTTCCAAGGCTGTTCCCTCTTTCCGGGGAAATAAAGCCTAGATTGGAACCTTCTGCCGGCTTCCTCATTTGGCCGTCTGGTCTGCATTAGTGTTTTTATAAGGGACTCAAACAAATCGAATACAAGGTCACCAAATAATTAACAGTTGTGAATTCCCTCCGTCCCCATTAAAATACTTCCCTGCTTATATTTCATTTTCCGTTTGCCAACGACAACAGGGTCGGGGCAAAAGCGCTGCTGCGTTGACTGCGCCACTCTGCGGCCCAGGTCCACCCAGAAATTCGCTGTTTTGCATAAACATGCTGTCCCAGACGAACTTGAATCAGAGGGAACCCTACAGCTCTTAGAATACCCTCCCCGCAGCTCGGCTGACCCCACAGTTGTCCTGTCCTGCCCCCAGATAATCGCGACCCAGAAGGTAAACCAAGAAGCCAATAACCGGCAGCAAACTTTCCAGCGATTCATTTCTAGGGTGTCAAGTTCCTCAAGGATGTTCCGATCTCGTTTGTGGTTTTTCTCTGTTCCTTACTGCCTCCTTTCTGAGAAGACTATTGTAACAACAACAATCACCAGGAAGTAAATTTTAGGAGTCTTCTGGTTTCCAAATCATCTGGAAACTGAACTCACAACAGTATTCCTAGACTCATTTTGGTTTCTTCCAAAACCAAGGGGGAAGTTTTTTATCCCCCCTTGTTGGAATTATGTGGCACTTCTCACTCCACAAAGGGGAAGTCCGAGGTGTGTTTCTCTTTTTCTCTCCCCCTCTATCTCTCAGCCACGTTGAATTCATAGCAGTTCCAATCCCTGCCTTTCCCAGGCCCCAGGGTTGGGGCCCTAAGGGCGCCAGTACTAGTGGCCTTTCAATGGTTCTATCCTGTGCTAACTGCAGTTCCTCTACATCCAACCTGACCCACTGTGATCTTACAACTGCACCAGCACACACCCGCACACACTTTCCATCTTTGTGGATTCAAACTCATCACAAAAGCACAGCACAGAGGAATATTTAAAGATCAGGGATAGCATGGTTTGTGACTTTACAGAGAGCACGAAGAGGAAGCAAAGCACAGCACAGATTCAGACCCTCAAATCCAAAGTTCTGCTCCAACTCCAAACTGGATCTTAAAAAAATCACAGAAGAGTATTAGCCCAGATGGGAAATCTGCCCCCCCTTTTTTTACTTCTGCTTCCTGCCACCATCCTTTAGAAACTTCCTCACCCCTTACCCTACCCATGTAGTGCCTTAGTTAAGCATGCAGGATCTAGAACTGGATATGTGCTTCGCCCCTCCAAGTGACCTTAAGCAACTTGCTTAACCTCTTTCTCTTCCTTAATTCACCTGTAAAACAGTGGTTATAGCACTTTCCGCAGGGGTTGTTGTTAGAATTAAATGAAATAATTCAGGTAACAGATTTTAGCACAGTACTTGGTATGCAGTAAATGCTCAATATATGTTGGTTATTATTACCCCTAGATGTTTGGAGAGGAAATCGAAAGGAGGGACATTGAAAAAATAAAACTTGCAATAAGGTCTCCTCATGGGGGGGGGGGGACGTGGCAAGGGTGAGGTAACAGAGGGCGTGCTATCTTTGTAGACCCAAAGCGCTCTTCATTTACTTCCGGCTGATTTTTATCCCTGCTCACCCACTCTTAATCGCAAGCTTGAAGGGTAACTTTTGAGGTTCCGGTGTTCCCGGGTGAGGAAGGCTTTTTACAAATATTGTACGTGAGTAAGGAGTTCATGCCTCCTGAACCCGCTTCAGGATTCCTTCCATTTTCTTTGCTCCTCCCCCTGAGGGTCCCCTGCTCTGCAAAGCCAAGCCGGCCGCACTCGACGGCGATTTAAACATCCCGAGGCAAGGCGCCAAGTTAGCGCGGCTGGCCCAGCTCTCGGCTGGCCGCAGCTCTTTCCTCCTTGCCCCGCCATCCACGGGATGGGGGAGGGGACGTAGGCGGGTTTGGCGGGGTTCAGAGTCCCCACGTGAGAGGGGCGGAAGTCCTCGCCAGGAGCCGGGGATGCGCGGCTGGCAGGTCCCTTCCATCACGGGAGACTAGACACCGTTTGATGTGTTATGACATGAACCCTCAATTAGATCGCTGAGTTGAAACACTCCAATCAGGGGCCCGATGCTAAGCAAGCCCCGGAAGGTCCAGCCCGAGGTCACCGCCGGTGACACATCAAATCAAAATCAGTGAGAGGGAAAGTGAGGCTTTCCCTTTATCAAGCTGGCGCTGTAGCCCGCAACACACCCCCTCCTCTGCGCGCCCCCTCCTGCCTTGGGCTCCGCACTCCTTCACCCCCGAGCGGCGTGCGGCGAGCCGCACAGCCTTCCCAGTCAACCAACTGCCCTTCTTCGCGTGTTCTGGGAACCTGAGAGCGTGGAAGAGACCGTGCCTTCGAAGCTGCGGTCCAAGGGGTCACTCCGCGTCTCCTCCGGCTGGGGACCGCGTTCCAGAGCTGAAGCCGACGTCTGGATCTTGGTCCGGCTAGCCTGGAGACCTTGGCTCGGGAACAGAGGCCCCTGGGCCTGGGCTCGCAGCCAGTCCCTTCCCCTACCACCGGCGCCCGGGGACGCCCAGCGCTGTGCCCGGGAGAGACTGCAGCACCCGAAAGGGTGAAGCGAGCCCGCGTCTGCGCGGGACCTGACCCCCCCCCCCAGACCTCCCACTCCTGCCTGCACGCCCCACGCTTCGGTAGACACCTCCGAACAGCCTGCAGAGTCTCTTGGTCCCGTGCCAAACTCGCAGGGCGAAGCTTACGAGTTAGGGGTGCCTGCTTGGGGGAGGGGCAGAGATTCTTGCCACTTCCTTTGGGGAAAAGAAAACTTGCGCCCAACCGCCCGCCAGCCTGGGCCTCGGGATTTCTTCCCCTGGGCGAAGGCCTCTTGAGCAATTTTCTCTGAGCTTCCTTAGTGTCTCCACTAGGGATGTGTAGGGTAGTATTTGACTAGGAGAGTAGAGAAGGTGGACGGTAAACAGGATTTGGAGGGAGGAAGACAATCGAGGCAGGGTTCAAAGACTGGGGCGGGGGCGAGCTTCAGTGGCAGCACGGAGGTTGGGGATGGAGTTGCAGCGCTACGAAGAAGGCATGTGTATCTGCAAAGGTGACTTTAGTAGTCCTAAAATCACCATAAAATAGCAGGCGTTAATTTGCCGCCCGGACCTTTCAGCAGCTCATGAACCTCGCTGACCTCGGCTGCAGCCGCGAACCGAGCGTGGGCAGGAGCCCTGGCCCGCAAGGAAGGTGGCTACAAGGGTGGAGGCTGGGATCTGAAGCCCGGGAAGAGCCCGGGGCTTGGGAGCCGTTAGCCTCCTCTGAAAAGCTCCGAGGACGAGCGTGTTGAGTAGGCAGGCGGGGAGCAGCCCTGTTCGCCTGAACCCTGGCGCTCGCGGGTTTCTGAGCGACCCCACTTTCTCTGACCTGGAAGTGGGAGGAGAACTGGTCAAAGCCAGCCTCGAATCTAAGTCTGGGTAGGATGGTGGATAGCAGCCTTAATCTTTTTTAAAAATCTCCTCCTTCCTTTTTTCTCATCCCCTTCCTTCCCTTTCCCTTTTTTTTTTCTCGCCCGTCCTTTCCTGTCTCCTTCCAGGTTATTGTCTCCCCTCTTTAGGAGCTGAGTTCCTGGCGCCGGTGGATCCCTCTTCAGTTTCTGGGACCAAGGGGAGAGCGAGGTTCTCTCGAAGGCACTCACCACGCGGACCAACGCGGGTGGCAAGGAGCGGGTGCACGGGTTTCCGAAGGCACCCACTCTTGCACCCACGCCCTCAGAGGGCACCGGGGACAGGGCCCCTGGGAGAAGCTCAGAGGACCGATGCCTGTCTGGGAAAGGTGGATGAGCATATCCACGTATCCATATGGATTAAGTACCAACAAACCCCTAAACTTAGCTGCCCTGCCCCTGCCCCGCCCTGCCAGTTGCTGCCGCTGCCTTAGCAGAAACTGCTCGGTTGCCGCCTCCGAGCGGCCGTGAGCGCGCTGCTGGAGCAAAAGGCGCCCGAGGGCGCGGGCTCCTGCCGGGAGGTTGATGCCCACATCCAGCGCAGGGAAGGGCTGAGAAGCCGTGCAGCGGCTGCGTCAGGGTATTGCCAGACGCCTTTCGCTGACTTGTTCCTCCGACCGCGGGACTTGCATCTGCCGAGCCGATAGGTGCTCGGGGTTTCCCAACGCTCACTCATGCCCCATGCCCCCCCCCCCACCCCGGTCGGCCACTGCCACTCAGGCCTTGTACGGCGCACCTCGCACAACCCGAGACCCTGTGGCAAGTGTGCCGTCAGTTCCCGCCGCGGCCCCTCTCCAGACCCAGTCATTTGCCTGCCACCTCCCGTCCTCCACGCTTCCTCCACCAGCCACCAGACGAGCGGCCACCACGCTGCTTTCTGCAAAAGACAAGAGAAAGAAGGAAGGAAGGAAGGGAGGAAGGAAGGGAAAGAAGGAAGCGACGAAGGGAGGATTGCACACTGGAATAAAATCTGCAGCCGCATTCAGAAACTTATTGGACTTGAGAAAAACAATTTAAGAAAAGAAAGGGGGAGGCGTCCAGAGAGGGAAGGGAATTCACAAATGTAGCCTCCTGCCCGAGCCGGAGCAGGGCCGTGGCTGCGGAGCTCCAGGGAGAGGAGCGGGGCATCTTCTTGGCCACTTACCTAGTCCCCTGTCTACAAAGCTAGTGATCGTATTAGCCGACTTGGAAGACTGGAAAAAGCTAGCATTGATGCCCAGCTTCTCGGCGATGGAGTAAGTCCTGTAGATTGACAGCATGTACTCGTGGGGCACCACGCGCGGGCCCCTGCCAGGAGGCTCCTGCGCTTGGAGGTGCTGCAGCGGCCGCCGCCGGGGCTCATCCTGTGGCCGCGGTTGTGGCTCGTGGCGCTCCAGGGGCGCCCGGGCCGTGGTACTGTCTCGTGGCGACCGCGGTATCTTGCCTTCCTTGCGGCTTCGCATTCCCTTGGCGGAGCCCAGCTCCGCGGACGACGAGGAGGATGAGATGGAAGCCTGCTGGAAACCGGGAAAATCCCACAGGAAACTGATGAGGAAGACGGCCGACAGCAGGACTCTAGGAGTATCCATGGCGAGAGAGTGGTAGCGTCTCCCAGAGAGGCGGCGGCGCAGGGCGCGAGGGGCACGGAACGGCTGGACAGCGGCCGGGGCCCGGCTCCTCGCGCGGACTCCGAGTGCAAGGAGCCGGGTCCCAGCCACACCAACTCCGGCCCTGCCACGCCCCCTCCCGCCCCTCGCCGGGAGGGGAGGGGAGGGAGGAGAGGGGAGGGGAGGGGAGAGGAGAGGAGGGGAGCGGAGGGTGGGAGGAGAGGCGGGTGGTGAGGCCAAGAGGTGTAGGGGAGAGGGGCCGCTTTGCGTCCGTGTGGCTGGGAGACGCAGCGCCCCCGCGGGACGCGCGCGGGGTTGCCGGGCGGCGTGCGCAGAGCGGGCCTGGAGCGCCGGGCGGGGGAAGGCTGGCGCGGCCGCCCCGCGGCGAGGAGGCCAGGAGCATCCACAGCGCCGGAGTCCCACTAGCACTGTCCGATGCTCGGTGCCCCCGGGCGCCGCGCTGGCCCTAGGTCCTCGCCGTCGTCCCCACTGGCCGGGGAGCGTGTGGCCCGGGAGGGGCGAAGCGGCGGCGGCGCCCCCCAAAGACTGCTCCCGGCGGGCGCCTCTGCCGCGGACTGCGCTCCGGCTCCGGGGGGTGGTGGTACCTTCTTTCCTCGGCCCCAACCTCCAGGCCGGCCGTTCGCTGCCTTCAGGGGCCAGCCCGGGGCCAGCGAAGCCTCGCCGCGTCCCAGGCACAGTGCCCAGCCCCGAACAGCCCCATTCTCTCGGTGGGGTACCGGTCTCCACAAAGACAGGGCGTCTGTTCCCGACCCTCGAGGTCAGGCAAAGGCCACGAGTCTTTAGAGTCTGGATGGATGCTAAAAGCTGCCGCGCTCTACGGCAGGCCCCAGCCTCTCTTCTCGCAGTCCCCAGCCTCTTCTGACGCTGGCTTTAGCCGCTTCTTTTCTCCTCGGTCGGCTCCCGGGGTCCTCTTTCCGCTCGCGGCCTGGCCCCCGCCTCCACGGCATCCCCATTTTCCCTCTCTTCTTTCCCTCCCGCCTTCAAAACTCTCTCCTTCCCTAAGTTCCTTCTGCATTCCAATCCCTCTTTCCCCAGCCTGCTTTTCTTCTCACACTGCCCTCCCATCTCTGCCTTCCCACCCTCTCCCTCCGCGGCCTCCCCCTCCTCTTTCAGTGGACCCCTCCCTTTGCAGCTCTTCCCCAATCTGTTTCTCTTCAGCCCAGCCTCGCCCCATCACGAGTTTCCTTTATCTGTCCCCAGATTCCCCGTGCGTGTCTTCCCCGCCCACTGCCTCGCTCATTCCTGGGCCTGAGCGCTGGAAGTCAAGGCGGAGGGCTGCTTCTCTCCCACAGTGCTCTGTGCCCTGGAACGCTATGGACGGTAGCGTCTCCTGTGCATTTACTGGGTGTTCAGCCACCAACCATAAAATGCTCCCCTTTCGTCTCCCAACAGCTCTGTGAAGTTGGCCTTACTATTTTCACTTTCACAGATTGAAAAAACGAGACAGGGGATAAATGACTTTTCCAAGGACACTCAGCCAAGAGGACAAGCAGCCAGGGACAGAACCCAGAGCACAGCCCCCAAACCCAGGGCTCGCATTCCAGCATAGAAGAATCAACCCTCCAGCTAGTGTCTCTGATTCTTGCCTTTTTCTTTTCTTTATGGTTTTATTTTATCTCAGATGACTTCCTCCCAGACTGCCTTTTATGTGTGTGTTCCCGGTCTTCTACTTCCCTCCTTCTCACTTTTGCCTTTCCCTGTCTTTTCCTGTCCCTGCAGAGTCCACTCACCTGACTGCAAGGGAAGGAAGTTGCACATCCCCACTCTCTTCATGCCTTAACTTCCTTAAGGTCTAGGCTGTGCCTTCTGTCCTGGACACTAGGCCTCCCCCAGGTCATGGCAAACACCTAAGAGAACTTGTGTATTGGCAGGGTTGCAAGTCCTTTACATATATTATTCCATTTAATCTTCAAAACAGTCTTACGAGTGCTGTACTATCCCTATTTTACAGGTAGGGAAACTGAGGCCCAAGGTCACACTGCTCCAGAGTCTGCACTGGCTGCTCTCTTCCTCCTCTCCTCCACGGATGCCCTTGTGGCCCTATCCCAATCCCATATACATCCCCTAGTTTTGATTTCATAATTGTCAGGTTCCGATCTTTAAACTCAAAGGTGCTTTACCATAACCTTATCTTCTTTCCTCTTTCTGGGCTTAAAAATTGTTCATTATTTACTAAATTAACAACATAAAAGGAAATGGAACTGAAACAGGACAAAATTGTTTCTCAGCTTCTTGATACTCCAACAAATCAACAAATGAGCATGTTTCCACCTTTATGGAGCCCCTTCCATTCCTTCTTTATTTGTCGTGCACATTGCTTTCCTATCCTTGCAACTGGGGGGGGGGGGGTTGATGCCCTGCTCTAGCCTGCCCTTGTCACTTAATACGATGCCCAAAGCATGTCTGCTAGCCCTTCTTTTCATTCTTTTGGTTTGGTTTTGTATTACTGCCAAGCCCATTGTCCTCAACATCTCTCCTCTGTGCCCTTCTGCCCTCTCTCCAAGTCTTCACCACCTCCCTCCTGGCCTGTGAAGAACACCTCTGCAAAACCACCGACTGAAAATTCACTTCTCACCAGCACAAGCAACATGTCCCCTTCTGCCTACCTGTCACCCCTGAAATGTCATCTAGCCGGGCCTGCCCCGGCTTCTGGCTCTGGACATCCGCCCCTCGAGTGTCCTCCAGGAGAGGCTTCCTCCTTGTGGTCTCTCTCCATCCCGTCCCTCAGGGAAATGGAGACTTGTGGTTTGTGTTATCAGTGTTTTAATTTCTATCAGTATGGAGTCTGGTTAATGATGATTCATGGTTTCAGACCCTCCATCCAATAAGAATGTTTCCTGCCTGCGACTGCAGCCCAGCGTGTTCTCTCTTCATTTTGCTCCCAGCAATCATTATCAGCCTCAAGTTATCGGTAAACAGGAAACAAAGTAATGAGCCTGTTTGCTGGGGCTTGGGATCTCTCCGCACACTAGATGGAGACATGTGTTAGCGTAAATGACACTGGGACAGGGACCACAAAGGATGTGGTCTGTCTTCCCAGCTCCAGGATTCCCCCAGGGCAGATATTACTCTCTTTCACTGCTACCGGCCTCTGGTCTATGCAAGGAAAGTTCACTGCCCTTGGCCTGACGGGCTGCGGCACTCACTGAACAGGTGAGCAAACAAACTTAGGGGCTGGGCGCAAGGGCCGAAAATTCTAGTCAGTAGTCCAGTCAGGACTGGGAGGCAAGTCTTTCTGACTTAAACATTTCAAATATCGTGACAATGATCCACAGTAATACACAAAGTCTTATCTCTTCCTCCCGCACGGATATGTTTCAAATAGGAATTCACCCCAGTGTTGACAAGGCCACCAAGGCCTTTGCTCTGTGTGTGTGTGTGTGTGTGTGTGTGTGTGTATACATTCGTGCATTACAAATAAAGATACAGAGGAAAAACTACAAATGAACGTATGCTTTCAGATCTTCTCACAACAGTTTGAGAATTTGAAAGAGTATGTAGAATTTAAGCTTTCAGTCTTTGATTTTCTCATAAGTTCTTCAGTAGTTTCATCTATGAAGAACCTAAAAAAAAGGCTAAGAGGTTCTTGAGCTGAACTGAGGTCTGGCGTAGGCACCAGGGCAGCTTCCCGGGCGTTCTGTCCTCGGGTAGGTCTTTCCCCCCACAGAGAAGGCACTAGGAACAGCTGTGCAGTATGGTATGTCCTGCCCCCCTGTGGACAACGAGGGAGTTATCTGCGGAGAACCAAACTGGTGCTGGACTCGGAATGTTTACGGGCGCTCGCCAAGATGAGCAAGGGACAGTGACATCCGTTAGCGTGATTTTGAGAAACAGAGAGTCACATATGAGATGTGTGGAGCATTCGACAACAAAACTTCCATAGGTGAGAGATATGCCTGCCCAGAAATAGTGGACCAAAGGCAAATAAAATTGCCCTGTTGCTATGTGACATCCGAGCTGCTACTGTTTTTAAGTTATTATTTCATAGTTACCCAAGGAGAAAGATTCCCCTAAAGAAATAAAGGAGTTTATCTCTTTAATTATGTCATATTTCATCCAAGTGCCACTTGAAAGGCAGCTTTTATAGAAGTGAGTGAAGAGATTTGACTTTTCGTGTGTGCCGTCCCCACAGGGGAGGTGACCATTCTAAATGTTCTGGAAGTATAGTCTAATGTGATATTTGCACAAATGAAATACCTTCTTTCATTCGAGGTACCATCTTCAGAAAGTCCTAGTTCAGATACAAATGCTATTGAGTAGGGTCCCCATTCATAGCTTGTGACCACCATTACACTGTTCTGAATACATTCATAAGGTGCTGATCTGATAAGAGTAGCTAGTCGTCGCCTATGTGGACCAAGAGAAATGAGACTTAAGACTGGTAGATGTTGATTGATAGAGAGCAAATGACTGAAAGGACCCAAGCGGTGGGTTTAAAACTCCAAGTAGGAGACCAACCAGCCAGCCAGGCAGGGCTCACGATGCCCATCCTTACTCCAACCCGAGCAGCCTTGCTCTTATGGTTTTGACATTTTCATAAAATTTCATCTGCAGACAAGATCCCTCCAAAAGGAAAGCAGAAGCCATTGGCTTAGAGTACTGGGCCGTGTTCCTCAAAGAGAATGAAAAATGTAGCAGCAGGAAGAAAGGTCAGGACTCTACCTCCGAAAAGCAGAAGAAGAGACAGAACAAAAGCAAAGGAAACACTAAGCAACAACAAGAAAACACCTCTGAGGGAAGGGTACACAGAAGCTACTGCTTCTCCTTCACAGCTCAGACTGGGAGCTACCAGCTCTGCAATTCTTCCTGCTTTCCTCCGTTTGTATGGAGACCGATAATTCCATTTCCTCTGTTTCCTTGCTTGCCGGTTTTGGCTCTCCCCTTCTTTCACAGAAGAACTTACAGACAAGCGAAATGAAATGGATTGAAAAGTAGTGCCTGATGATCTAACACGCACAAGCTCTCTGGGCCTCGGTTTCCCCGCTCCATCAGCTGCCTCTGACTTGGTTTTCACCATGCCTGCCAGTATGACAGTTCTGAGCTTGGCAGGGAAAGTTGAGTGTGGGCTCTGAATATTGAAAGAAGCACGAGGATCCCCTGGGGCATCTGGTCAACCCAATCACTGCTCTCCTTTGTTTGGTGGCACCTCAAGGCACGCAGATGTCCCACCATGTTGTAGTTTGCCAATACCGGTAGTTCTCGAGGGGCCGCCCCGGACCCTTAGCCACACATCACTGGGAAGCTCGTTAGAAATGCAAATGCCTAGGCCTTACCCCGGATCCACTGAACCTGAAACTCTGGGGCCGGGGCCCAGCCACCAACAGGTCCACCAGCCCTGAGGGGATTCTGATGCGTGCTGGGGTTTGAGAACGTTTGGTCTGCACCCTGAGATAGGGGCACTCTACCTGCCAAGAACTTCGAGAAATGCTTTGATTTTTAAGAGAAAGCTGTAAAGGAAATGCATCATATGCAACTTCATTCTCAAATTCTTATTCCTAATAAGCAAATAATTTTCATTCCCCATATGAACCAGGTGTATTTAATTGCCTACAGTCCTAGCGGGCCAAATGTGCCTCACCTGGTCAGATCTCTCAAAGCAAGCGGGGTTGGGCCTGTTTGGAGCCTGGAAGGGAGACAAAAACAGCATCAGAATGAAATGGGCCGTAGACATGTTACGTACTATGGATGTGAAAGAAGGAGGAGGGGATTGGAGCTCATGGTTCTGATCCCAGCTCTGTCTCTCTCTCTAGCTGCATGAACCCCCAATCTTCTAATTCAACTGCTGTCCCCTCAGATGGAGGTGAAAAATCCGTGCCTTTAGGCTTTTTATGCAGGTTACATATACAACAGCATATGTAATTTTTTATTACAGATATTTAGTAACTATAGTGGTCATTAATTACTTGACAATTTGGATTTTTTAAGTATCAAAGAATTCTCTGTTAATTTTAGTAGTTCTCAATCTTTATACATTTGCTCTGAAATTACATCTTAAAACTTCAGTCTAACTAGATTTCATATCCTCTTAAGAATTTCTTTTTGTTAAGTAACTCCTCTCAAAAGGCTAAATTTGTTTGACATGGTGAGCTTATACTGTATCTCACTGGGCATTTGTGGTAACACTTTTCTTCTGTAACGATTCAACATGTTTTATGTTTGTCCAAATATTCTAGATTAAAAACACATTGCAGTTTGCTAATAGGTATTGGGATACTTAAATTGAGCAGACGAAGTGCCTTCTCAAATGAGCGTAGAGGATGCTTATAAGAGTAAAGATGATTAAATTCTAGAAATGATTTGATCCTTGCCAAATCTTGCATAGAAAATTACAATTACATAGGAAATTGTCTTTCCTGTTTAGGATCAGATTTGGTTTTAAAAATTACTACCAACTTTGTAAACATTAAAATAGAAGCAATAAAGATGTGAAATTTCACACAGGGGATCTACAATATTTGGATAATTATAAGCATATGGCTACTTTACATGAGATCTCTGTTAAAAGTGTATTTACTGGGGCTCTGGGAAAACAAAGGCTCTCAAACTCAGGGTTTATTTACATGCACTGAGAACGTCACATTTACTATCAATAATCTATTTTTGCTTCAGAACTCTAAATAGTATCAGCTAAACGATTGCAGTATCTATTCTTTATTGCTCTCGTCTGTTTGTTGATATGCCAGGTTTAGCTTCTAAAAGAAATTGCAAAGAACAATTAGTCCATTAAAAGTGGCGAATGCTTTCTCAATCATTTTAGAACAATTTCATATATTTTATGTTAATATTTAGGGCATGAACCTACACTGACAAGTTTCAATATATTCTAGTCCAATAGAAATGATTGATGTAACTATTTACTTTCGTGGACTTCTTAAAAACAATACTCCAATGTCTCTGTTTCTAGGAATCACTAAAAATAAAGACAAAGAATTAATTCAATGAACACTTTAAATCTGAGAAATGGTTGAAATTTCATTTTGAAATCGATAAATATGGGATTTAAGGTTTGAAAAGGCAGTGTAAGCCCTACCTTTCCTCAAAAAGCTTTCTCTCCATGATTTTGCTTCTCAAGCGCTGAGATTATGAAATGTCACAGTTACAAAAAGAAAGAAAGAAAGAAAAAAAAGAAAGAAAGAAAGAAAGAAAGAAAGAACACTTTAAATCTGAGAAATGGTTGAAATTTCATTTTGAAATCGATAAATATGGGATTTAAGGTTTGAAAAGGCAGTGTAAGCCCTACCTTTCCTCAAAAAGCTTTCTCTCCATGATTTTGCTTCTCAAGCGCTGAGATTATGAAATGTCACAGTTACAAAAAGAAAGAAAGAAAGAAAGAAAGAAAGAAAGAAAGATCACATTTATAATGAATTGATCTTTAAAAAAAAAAAAAAGGGGGGGGGTGCCTGGGTGGCACAGCGGTTGGGCGTCTGCCTTCGGCTCAGGGCGTGATCCTGGCGGTCTGGGATCGAGCCCCACATCAGGCTCTTCTGCTATGAGCCTGCTTCTTCCTCTCCCACTCCCCCTGCTTGTGTTCCCTCTCTCGCTGGCTGTCTCTGTCTCTGTCGAATAAATAAATAAAATCTTTAAAAAATAAAAATAAATAAATAAAAAATAAAATAAAAAAGAAGAGACAAAGTAGAACAGCAGTTGCCCAAGGCTTGGGTGGGGGTAAGGGGTGCGGGTGGGGATGGGGAGTTAGTGTTTCATGGATACAAAGTTTCAATTTGGGAAGGTGAGAATGTTCTGGAGTTGGACCATAGTGATGATTGCACCACAACGTGAATATACTTAATGCCACTGAATTGTACTCTTAAAAATTGCCAAAAAGGCGAATTTTCATGCTGTGTATATTTTACGATAATGAAAGAGTACAGAGATTTAATAAAACAATACAAGAAATGCCTATTTGTAAAATAATTTTAAAGACAGAAACTTCTAGACAACTTTGTTGACAATTTTAGCTTTTTACCCCCTTTGCACCGTCTCTGTGAATAAGCATAACTGAGGGTAATTTATAGCTACCCACACAAATGTCAAATGGAAAACTCGTATTAGTCCTTTCAGGATTCAAATCCATGTGTTCTTCACCTCTCCAACGATATCATGTGATCCACCCTCAGTTCTTCTTTCCTCCTATAAGACCCCTTCAGTTCTCCTTCAATTGTTTCCACTTTCCTGACTCCTTGAGACTTTGAGATCACAGCACCCTTCAGAGTATTCTCTTCCTGCTCAGGGACTGGCTGTCATTGTCCCCAGCCTGGTCCCTCATCCTCTGTTTCTGTCCCCCCCACCCCCATCCCACCACTCTTCCTATCCCTCTCCTTTACCTAGTTAAAATTTGGGACTGAAGCACATTTAAAAACTTTGCTTTCACATTGATCCTAATTCCAGCACCAAGTGAATTGAACCTTATATTTTCCTCTTTAAAAAACCCCCAAACCCTACCACTTGAAACTAATCTACTTTTCTTTTTATTTAAACGTGTCCCTTGATAGACTTATTTTCCCACAGTGGCCCTGATAGGGGGGGAAAAACCCTATCTCCCTATAATGATTTTATTATTTGATATTTGTTTAAATATAGCATCAAATAAATACTGATTCCTTCCCTGTGGGGGGCATTTTTATGATTGTATGGAGCCGACACTATGATTCCCTTGCTGCATTTCTTTTTTGAAGGTTTAAATGGCTGCCATGAGTTGTTTGACCCTCTCTTAGAAGTTAGTTCATATTTAGCAATATTAGGCCGTATCCCACGTGCCAAGAATATCACTGTGGGAGTGTAACACAATAGGACCTGGAAGGATCATTTTAATGCTAAAGGTCTTTTCAAGAGGCATGTTGGCTTCTCCTGGCGTTCAAGGCCAGCGACAGTTCAAGCTTAACTTTGTCTTCCGTCACGCCTGCGCGCACGCCTTGGAGTGGTGTTGACATGTGTCCCGGATTCTTCTGGACTTGCCTGCGACCTCTCTAACGTCCTAGCTGTAACCGGCAGGTTGGATGGTGGCAGGTTTGAGGGTGCCAGCCTCACCACAGCTCCTGCTGTGTCCTGCAGTGGGAGGGGGGCCCTGCTGTATGTGGGTGTGCAGGACAAAGGAATAACCCTCCTTGGGTGATTTTATCACCTTGCCAGTCTTCCAGGTTCTCTGACCGCTTCCTAGAGTAAGACGCGTTGGTTGGGGTTTGTCTTCCAGAAGCCATAATTCTCTGCGGCCATCCAGCACAGCACTTTTCCTCCTCAGGAGCCACAGGGAGGATATGCGGGGAGACTCACTTTTGAGGAACTCCGAACCACCGTGACAGGCAGAATCCTAGAAACTCAGATTTGGGAAAGGCCAAGGATATCACCCAGCTCTTCTGGCCCAGGTCGATGGTATAGAAGAACGTCCCGGCTGCCCAGGCACAGATCCCGGCTCTCACATGGAGGTCCCCAGCCGTGGCATAGCACGCCACTTTCCAGGTCATGACTTTTGGCTACAATGTGGGGTCAACATCGCATGAAACTCACAGGTTTGCAATGACAATTAAGTGAATTGATGCATGTAAAACACTTAGAATAATGCCCGGCACATAGAAATACCTTAACTGTGAATAGTTAATAGTAATAGTATTATTTTACAGACAAGAGAAATGAGGGTGAGTTGGCTCCTGTACAGGGTTCTCTCAGTTGGTGACGCAGCTGGGACAAGACCTGGGTTGAAAAGCCTTGTCCTCCTGACCCCCATGTAACCAGGTAAGGGAAGGGTGGATGCCCCTTCACAGAGTTCATAGTGATTCTTTTTTTAAAGGATGGTTAAATAGATCAGAAAGAGGACTGATCAGAGAGCGGAAATTCCTACTAACGTCGCCTTCCAATCATTTTCCAGGCATGCCGTATTAAAAACAGACGGACAGTTTCACTATTGTGACCTAAAGCGGAATGCTCTAGATGGCAGTATTTTATGGGGGGGGGGGGAGTGACATCAGAGCAATGAATAATGAAGTTTTTTAACTGAAAGAATGGAATGGAACAGAATGGAATGGAGCTAGAATAGGATAGAATAGAATAGAATAGAATAGAATAGAATAGAATAGAATAGAATAGAATAGAATAGAAGGCCTGAGTGGCTCAGCTGGTTAAGCGTCTGCCCTCAGGTCAGGTCATGCTCCTGCTCAGCGGGGAGTCTGCTTCTCCCCTTCCCTCTGCTCTTCCCCCCTGCTTGTCCTCTCACTCTCACTCTCAGTCTCTCAAATAAACAAGCAAATCTTAAAAAAAAAAAAAAAAAGAATAGAATAGAATAGAATTCTTGTGCATAGTACAAATACTCTCTTAGGAAACTTTTCTTTGAGGTGTGTGTCCATATGTACGTATGTACATGTGGGTGTGTGTTGTGGATTGCCCCCACTAAGGGATGCAGTTGACATTTAAAAAAAAACAAAAACCACTTCTGTAGAAAGCGTCTCTCACACTATCGCGCATGGCATCTAGCTAGAAAATAAGAAACTGATCAGGAAAAACAACCTGCTGAATTCTTTTGGAATCCATGGCTCCATCAGCAAAGGCCCTTTCTGTTCATTCCTGTGCCTGCGTGCCCACCTTCTCCGACGTTGTCAGTCATTGCGGCAGAAGAACCGGGAGAAAACTGGAGTAAAGGAGTAGCGAGCTGCGGGAGGGGGCTGCTCATCGCTGCTGCCGTGCTCCAGAAACCCATCCCGCGGGCCAGCCGGGCCCACGGCCCTGACCAGAGCCGCCACATTTCCCCCAGGACAGCTTGCACTGGCCACGTAATTGATGGCTGAAAAAATAGGAAAGGCATCAGCTCAAATGGAAGAAGGATTAAAAGCTGAAGTCAATGGCTCCAATACCAGCGCTCACCCAAGGAAGCCCGTGAAACAAGCTGATGCTCCCTTAAAAGTTGTCTGCAAAACGTGCAGAGTGACAAAATGTTTGCAGAATCCCCAGGACCGCCAGCTAGGCTTATCTTTAACAAATCACTCTGATTAGTCTATAATTACCAGTCCTGTGGTTATCTTTCTTACACGGCTGGAGATGAAAAACAAAACAAAACAAAACAAAAACTGAAACACGCCAACTAATTCAGGCTGCCGTTCTCCCCCACGAAGAGATCTTCACGGCCACTGTTCGGTGTGTTTATTTCATTTGAGACTCTCTTTCATAAAACTCAAATACATAGAATGTGAACTTAACCCAATGATTCCTCGCTCTCTCCCTTGCTCCCGTCAAATCACTGTTTTTGAAATTTTTAATTTAGAAAAACTCAATCCATGCCATTTATTCTCATGGGACACTAACGTGCTTCAGAACCAAGTGGTTGAATATTTCTAAGGAAATGAATGAAGACGCTCGTGGGAAACCCTAGCAGAGAGTTTGAGAGATGGTGGGGGTGTGACTCACAGGCCAGCCCTCTGGGTGCCCGTGCACCCTGCTGCCCTGTGGGGGCACCCTTTCTTTAATAATTAACATTAAAATATCCAGAACCTGCATCTTATATAGGAAAACCAGCATCTTTCCCGTTCTGACATTTCTGGGGGTTCTTGGGGGAGTATGTTTCCCCCAGCTTCCTCTTATTCCAATATCCTAGTTATGCTGAAGTCTCAGTTTTCTGTCCTGTGACTGTCTCTTGCCATCTTGTGTTGAATATTGTCCTGTGACGTCTGCTTTTCCAGAGCACCCGAGGATGCCACATCTGGCAGGCTGGTACCGAAGGTGTGGAGGAGTTAGACTGCCACACGGCCCACAAGATGACATACAAAGCAACATCACATGTCTTTGTTCTTAAAGGGTCCTCGTTTGGGCTCGCCTCGGAGACCTTCCCACTGGCCATCTCTCCTCACCATATCCGCCTGGCTTCCTGCCACTTTCCTGACCCATCTCCCCCTTTCCCACAGATTGTCCCGGGAATCTCAGGATCCCACTTTATTATATAACTCAAATCACCTCCTGTTTCTTTCCTTCCTGGTGCTCAAAAGACATGAGGCCCATTATGATGCCTTGCCAAAAGACAAAGTCAACCACGATGGTCAGCCTCCATGCGTTACACAGAGAAGCCTGCAGACATGTGGACACTGAAGCTTATGTTTTCTTCGAATCAGGCTACATTCTTGGGTGGGGCATCCTTACCCTGATCTGAAACATGCTGCCTAAACTTTAAAAGCAGAAACTATATGGATTTTGCCAAAATTGGGTTCTAATCACATTTTTCCTCTCCTCGATATTATGCAAGGAGAGGAATAAATTTCATTTATTAAATTTTCATGTCTCGGAAACTGATTTTTTTAAAAGATTATTTATTTATTTATTTATTTATTTATTTGAGAGAGACAGAGACAGAGACAGCAGCAGAGATAGCAAGAGAGAGCACAAGGAGAGGGAGAAGCAGGATCACCGCTGAGTGCGGCAGGGTGGGGGGGGGGGCTTGATTGATCTCAGGACCTGGAGAACATGATCATGACCTGAGCCGAAGGCAGATGCTTAACCAGCTGAACCACCCAGGTGCCCCAGAAACTGATTTTTAAAACACGTGACACCTAGAGTTTGTGCAAGCCGACCATGCTGCCCGAGTTTTCTGAGCAAGAGAAGATATGCTCAAACCCCCCAGGACTCGTCCGGGCACCATTTTGTTGTTACTCCTGTTGGTAATACGTAGAAGTCAGTGCATGCCAGCCCAGGCTGGCAGGAAGAGCCTCCCAGAAGTTTCTCCTTCCTGTGGCCCTCATCCTGCATGTGAAACTGGGAGGCTTAGTGTTGAGCTTTCAGAGCCCCAGTTGCTCGAGGCTGTGGGGACCTTGTAATGGAAGGCTTTGCACACTCCTACAGTGGCTCCCTGCCTCACGGCGCCTGGTCCCTAGACGCCACATGAGGAGTCCGGAACGATGAGTGCACGGCTAGGTATGGAACTATCGAAGGAGAAACCACCTTTAACCCTCCCCTAGGTTCGTTTCCTGGGTTCCTGGGACACTGTTTACATCCCAGTCCTTACCCATCAGATGACAGTGACCTTTTACATGTATTCATCTCCCACAAGACGACAAACAGCCCCAGGGCAAAGGGCCTCACTGAATTCCTCTCCCTGTGGGGCACCTATTGGGACCCAGTGGCAAATAACCAGTAAGTAACTGAATGATGGATGAACACACAGAGGCTGAATTACGAATTTTTTCTTTTCTCTGAAGTTTTTACTGTAATTCCAGTGAGTTAGCATATAGTGTGATCTTAGGTCCAGGTGTGCAATGTAGTGATTCACCCCTTCCGCACATCACCTGGTGCCCAGCATGACAGGTGCACCTCTTACAATTTACACATTTTTAAAAATGTGTTTTTATCATTTTCAAAACCGTAACCACTACCAGGGTTTCCAAGTGAATAGCCTGCTGAGACCAGCTTTTATGGCCCCATGAGACTCATTTCAGTCTCTTTACACAGCACAGACACAACAGAAAAAGCCATGGACCAAAAGCTTTGATCACACATCCCCACCCCCACCCCCAAATCTTCTTCACAGTCTTCATTCGCGCACCAAGCACTTTCTCCATAAGCCTACTCTGGCTCAGGCCAGATTCAAAGAGGCAACAGACTCCCAGTGGAAGACCCAGATGGCCGTGTATTGTCCCCTGTGATGGGCTACCTGCCAGCGGAAGCTCTGGGAAAGATCCTGGACAAGGGGTGGCCTGAGGGCAGCTGTGGCTGTACGACTGAGAAGGAGGATCTGCCGCTCCGTGTGAAGATGAGTGGCGTGCAGAACCGGAAAGGCTTCTCACGGAAATTATCTCAGAGCTTTCCTCTCGTGCTGTGCACCTTCAGCTGTACAGGCCGTATGCCGAGGATATCGTAATGACGCGGGGCAAAGCCTTCCTCATCCTTCACAGAAGGGCCCAGAATCACTATTACTTGCCCCTGTGCTTGGAATTGTCAGTCCCTTGGAAACCATTTAAACCACAGTTTAAGCCATACTTATCCGCGTTGAGGTTGGGCAGGAAGGAATGGGGGAGCTTCTGTCCTACTTTATTGTTGGTAACCTAAATTCACAGCAAAGAGCCAATGACTGGCTCTAAAATGGATCTGGGGTGCCTGGCTGGCTCAGTCGGTTAAGTGTCTGCCTTCGGCTCAGGTCATGTTCCCAGGGTCGTGGAATCGAGCTCCACGTCAGGCTCACAGCTCAGCAGGGAGTCTGATTCTCCCTCCGCTTCTGCCCTCTCTGCCCCCCTCCGCCCCCTCCGCCCCCTCCGCCCCCTCCGCCCCCTCCGCCCCCAACACCCGCTTGTGCTTTCTCTCGCGCTCGCTCACACTCTCTCTCAAATAAATAATAAAATTTAAATAGAAATATAAAATAAAATAAAATAAAATAAAATAAAATAAAATAAAATAAAATAAAATAAATAAAATATCCGGAATACCGGGTATTACTTTACCAGGACACACCTGACAGGTTGTTTACGCGGCTCAGCGCAGCGACAAGAATCCAGAACCCAGGCTAATGGCGCCCTCTGGTGTTCAGAGAGCACCGTGAGCCTTTCTCATCCTGCGAGCTCGGGGCATGCTATTTAAGGCCTCCAGGAGAGCAACAGTCTTCGATACACATGGATCTTTCTGTTCTTGCCTGGAGTGGGGAGGGTTCGCCACTGCTGCCCCGGAAACTCGGCCTGGTAGCCCTGGGAATTTGCTGGCTGTGAGGAGTTTGGTCAGACCAGCCTTCTTTTATGTTTTTAAAAATACAGAATGTCACCCCCCTCCTCCCACTGGGGAGAACGGTGCCCTGCTGTCCCACACTCAGTGTGTCCCCCCTATGCAGACGGAGCAGAGGGGGGAGAAAATGTGAGGGGTGCGCCACTCTCTTGGGTAGAAGATGGCTGACCATGTGGACGCGGACCAAGGTGAGGTGGGGGTGGGGAGAGAAGCCCGCACCATGGAGGTGCCACCACTGTTCTGGCCCCCGCGTGTCTGTCCAGCCTGACCTCCTCCCACCCGGAGGGGATTCTACCCGCGGATGGATCGCAAATACTTCTGCTTTCGCCTCAGAGAGGCCGCGCTAGCGACCAACCAGCACAGGGGCTGGGCCCAGAGGGAGCGGATGTTACCACGGAATTGCCCACCTCAGGGAGCGCCCAGGCAGACGGACAATGGGCATCTCCATGGCAACGGGGGGGGGGCTCCCCAGAGAATGGATGCCACCCCCTCAGTTTTTCTGAGAAGTACGACTCCTGGGCTCTGGTGGTCCAAGAATTGAGAAAGGAGCCATGGTAGGTAACCGACACTGAGCTTCTCCCTGACATTACAGAATGCGGCCCAGACCAGGTTTTCGCTTAGAAAAGTCAGGAAATGAAAGGTTTCTTTCACCTTTTTGGCACGGATCAATTCACATCTGCCTGTGTATTTATTGTTATCCTCCTATCCCACTCCATTCCACAAAGGTTTTGAAGTATATGAGGAAAAAAAATTTTCCAAACAAAAACAAACTTTAGTGAATAGCTATTTTGTGTGTGTGGGGGGGGGTTGCTGTCTAAGATCTGAACCCCTCTCCCTGTTTGAGGAATCCCCTACTGGTTGAGTCTGGCAGGGAGGCAGGGCCTCATACACATGCCTAGAAGGCCAGAGACTCCCTTTGCACTGCTCCCCGCCCTGTGAGGGCCTCGGCCTGTGACCAGTCCTGTCCAAGCAGGTGTTCCCACACAGGACGCTGCATCTACAGTGGTGGAGACCCAGGTCCAGGGGCTGTGACAGCAGTGTCCTCCCCAGGTTGTTCCTCTCTTATGTTTAGGCTGTAGTTTGGATAACCCAGCCTCACTGGTACCTGCCCTTGTCTAAGCCAACTTTTTATCTTCTCAGAGATTAAACGTAGTGAAGATGACTATAAAGCAAGTAAAGACTAAGGACAAAGAGAAAGGCAAACATGCAGGCCGGGAAAGCTTACCTAGCTGCTAGAAAGGAGTTGAAAATTTGGCCCTGAGCTTCCTGGTAGCTGAAGTGAAAAGGGAAACACGGCCTGCTACTCAACTCTTGAAGACAAAATGCATACTAGTTCCCCAAAGGAAGTGAACATTTTGCTAAGGGTTGAAATTTGAAAGGAATTTCTCACGCTGAGGTCTCTCATAGTGACTCCTAATGCTGTAAGGTACAGGCTCTCTAGTATTATTCAAACAGCAGGTGCTTCTTAAGGTGGTTTCTCAAAGCGCCCTTCAGTGAAGGCCCAGGGCAGTGCATGAATATTTAACTCAGTTTAAACCACTCTTTGAATGGGGCAAGTTTATAGTTTTCTTGGTGTAGCACCTGAAATATTTAGGAAAATGACAGAACAGCATGCCTCTCTCGGTAGTTTTCATCGAAGAGGGGTTTTTATAAATAGTACGTAGTTTGAAGTTATTGTCCATGATAAAAACCTGGAGAATTCTGATTGTTAGAAATAAAACAAGAGAATGGTAAAACTGAGTCTTTTCCTGGGAAAATCATGATACTAAAAAGAACATCACTGAGTTTTAGGTGCTGGCTATACAGGTGCTTCTGACACATGATTTATCGATCCGGGGCGCCAGGCACGCGGCACACGCAGTGAGCGTGGATCTGTGGGACTTAACTCTAGTCTGGGGAGGCAGATGCTAGCCCAGCAAGCGAACAAATGAGCACAATAAAATGAAGTCGTGATACGGTTGTCGGGGGTGGCACTATTGATCAGGTGGTGAGGAAGACGCCTTTGGAGGAGAAGATATTTGCTCTGAGGCCTAAATGCTGAAAAGAAAGTAGTCACACAAAAGGCTGGTGGGACAGCAGGAGCAAGGGCCCCGGGGTGGGAACAAGCTTCCGTGTCTAAGAAACAGAAAGGCTATCACGTCATGAATCCCTAAAAACACTCGTGATGTATTGCTGCTCTTGTCATCTTACAGAGCAGAAGCTTGCCGCTCAAGTAAGTAGGCCCAGATCCTGCAAATGGAGACAGAGCTGGGATCCCTGTTGGGCTTCTCTGATTTCCCCCTGAGAAAACCAGCCCTCCCCGTGGGATAGAAGAGGGTCAAGGATATCCTGAGCTGCCCCCCCCTTCCATTTGCCTGGTTTCTTCTCTGCTCTTTTGTAAAATAGCCACCTTCGCTCTTGAGATTCTAGGCCTAAGGCTCTTCTCTCCAAACCCAGCTGGGGTGGGGGTGCTCCAGGAAACTGAGGAGCCATCCCCCACTGATCTTGCAAAGCAAATGAGATGAATGGGATGAAAGGTGGGGTTCTGGGCGAGACAGCCAGGGAAATCTGACCTGTCCTTTTTAGAAAAAGAATCTTTAGGGTAGGAGGAGATCATTTAGTCCATCCCTCTGCCTCCCAAGAGAAGTGCACTCAACTGGGGTCAGGCGAGAAAGGCCTGATGCAATGCAAGCAGTGGGGGCTTCCTATCTCTTCAGAGACAAAAATGGTACAGGTGAGAATCTATGCATGAGGAAATGATTAACAAAGAAACATGTCCAAAGTAACTTCCAACCAGAAATGCAACAAAACAAGGCTCATGTTCAAGTAGATTTACTGGAACAGAGAAAATGTCCTTCCCATCCGCACCTTTCCTTTGGCCCCTGGCTTTTCCCCTGGGCTCCCGGGCCTCTGTTAGAATACTAATAGTCACAGCTACCTTCCCTGAGGGTTTGTTACATTCCAGACATTGCCCTAAATCCTTTAATGTTCACCATACGTTTTGAAGTACGCGCAATTATTATCATTTTACATATTTTAGCCAACAAACGGCTTATTCAGCGCTGGGTGCCAGAAACCATTCTAGTGCTTTCCACAGAGTGACTCATTTAATCCTCAAAGTCATCTTATGTGGTAGGCATTCTCATTAAACCCCATTTTATGGATGTGAAAACTGAGGCCAAAGTTGAGTAACTTGCCTGGGTCAGAAGGCTCGTAATTAAGAGGAGAGGTTGAAGTCCAGGCCCCCTCTAACACCATCATTCTCAGTCTGCTTACAGCCATTATGGGGAGTCTCCCATTCTAGAGACTGCATGGGGGCTGGTAGGGTAGGAGGGCTGAGTGGGGAGGAGTCCCTTCTGAGGATCCTTGTCTGCCACTCCTGTGGCCTGCAGTAGTCCCCAGGCACAGGCCCCGGCTGGAGCCTTACCACCACCCTCCCCCCTCCTCCCAGGGCAGGACAGCAGTTCTCCCCCACGGTTCTCCCAGCCAAGGGGGAGTTGGCAGCACTCCTATTCACCTTGCACTTTCCACACCAAAATGAGCTTTTCTCAGGCTTACTATTTCACTGGCTCTTCCCACACCCATTCCCTGTCTCCCTTCCTCAGCCCAACCTTTGAGAAGCTGCCAGAGACCTCCTTCTGCTCCAACCCTCCAACCCTTTCACCTCTGTGGCTGGCTCCCTTGAGGCTCTGGGTGGAGCCCACACTCCTCTGAGCACCCCAGGTGCTGCACGTGTCTCTGCAGGCTGGTTCCCCACGCCCCCCCACACGTCCCCGTACCCACCGCTGCCACCTTTCCTTAATGCCTACAGCGCTGTCCCAGTCTCTCCTCTGCCTGGAAACCCCCTCTTTATCATTTATTCCATAGCAAGAGAGAAAAGCTGGCATGTCCTACGTTCCAGGCACCTTTCCGACCATGTCACTTGTATTGTCTTCCTTCTCACCTGTGCGGTACGTACTGTTATCCTCCCCAGTTGTCGGAGAAAGTTCCCGTGCTCCACAGCTAGAGAGGAGCAGGACCCTGACTCAGGCTGGCTCTGCGACTCCGAAGCTTCTGGCTCCCGAAGGCCGGTCCGCCCCGGCCCCAGTATCAGACACTCCAGACATTCCGTAGCTTTGTTCCAGCGCAGAGCTGCCCTCCGGCAGGCGGGCTTCCCCGGCACCCCTGCAGAGCTAGACTTTCCCTCCACTCCTCTCCTGTGCACCCTTTTGTGTGCATCGGAGAAGCCTTGTGGCTGCCATTTGACTCCCTGAGTGAATGCTCTTCTCCTTGCACCCCCAAGCTTAGCTCATACTGCCCTGGAACCGAGTGGGTAATCCATAAATGCGGGCAGAGCTAGTTCTCAGAGGCGGGGACGCTCAGGGGGACTGCCTCCATCACACACTGCTGGTGGCTGAGTGTGAGCCCAGACCCACATCGTTGATTCCCTAGAGCGTGCTGTTTCCACCTCCCTGGCCCACAGGCTCCCTGCACCTGGGCCTCTGTGTAGACCCACGTGTGCGGGAAGACTGTTCCTGTCACAGGGGCAGAGGGCGGCGGTGTACCCATGAGAATTTGTGAAATTCTCAAAAATCCTCTTTTCTTACAAAAATATCTTTAATCATTTGTCATTGTTCTAATGACAGACACCTGAAATTCTATTTTAAAATTCCTTTCCCTGGGGCGCCTGAGTGGCTCAGTCGTTAAGCGTCTGCCTTCGGCTCAGGGCGTGATCCTGGAGTTCTGGGATCGAGCCCCACATCGGGCTCCTGTGCTGGGAGCCTGCTTCTTCCTCTCCTACTCTCCCTGTTTGTGTTCCCTCTCTCACTGGCTGTCTCTCTGTCAAATAAATAAATAAAATCTTAAAAAAAAATAAATAAAATTCCTTTCCCTGTAATATACTTCCCCCCCCAAATGCAAATACCATCAAGGAAAGGGGAACATACTAAGCATTTCTAAGCTGGTCACACTGCGGTGTAGACTAGTTTATCCACCCTTCCCAACAGGAAACCTTGCTGACTTCTTGTTTTTAACGGGTGGAGGAGGGAGCAGAGGGTCCCGGACAAGGGCACAGCGTGCACAGGGCAGCGCCAGGTCATGGGCCCTGCCTGGGGCAAGGACAAGAGTGGTTCATAAGAGGAAGGTGCACTGCAAAGGAAGAGAGGTGGGAAGTAGTAACTAAAGTAAGGTTGGAGCAGACCCCGGAAGGGTTAGATGCGGACCAGACCCCAAGACATCTATGGACTGATAAAATCACCAGCTTCAGCTACGTGACGTGTCCCGGGTTCCAAGAGGCAAATAATTTGCAATAGATACATAGACAATGATAATTGTCCACTTTACTCCGGTTCCTGCTTCCCTTACCAATGAAGGCGTGTTGACCCATTTTATCGAACTGCTCCAAGACCCTTCCTGTTTCTCGAGCTCCTCTGACTCCTATCCCCTGCCTTCCTGGTATCACAATTCCTTTTTTGGACTCTACACCTTGATTTTCGCTCCAGAACCCTGGCCTGGCTCTGCTCTCCCAGCTTCAACTCCCCACTCCTCAAGGACGCAATGCTGAGTCTCTTTTCCCCAGCTTGACACATCACTTTGAGACATCTGCTCAATCTTGTGAGATCTAGTCAAGCCGGGCTGGCCCTACCCACCCCGTGCCGTGCACCTCCAGGTAGAGAGGAAATCATGTATTGATATATCATGGCCATAAATCCTGAGGTGGACTCCACCAGCACTCTTGAACAGAAGGCCATTAGCTAGATGTGCAATATGGTGCCACCTGGTGGCTCGGAACAATCTCAAGGCTCT
This sequence comes from Ursus americanus, assembly GCF_024610735.1. Taxonomy (NCBI): domain Eukaryota; kingdom Metazoa; phylum Chordata; class Mammalia; order Carnivora; family Ursidae; genus Ursus; species Ursus americanus. Next base: position 38,880,835 of record NC_142135.1, on the reverse strand, counting down.
CTCAAGATCACGGTCATCTTCCTATACAATATTCAGCTGTTTTGTGTTGAATATAATTACATACAGGAGAATCTGAGATTGATTGTAATGGTTCCACTGATATAGAGACATGCATGCATGTACGCACACACATTTTGAGATTCTTGTGGCTATCCCAGGATACCATGCTTCTAAGCATGTGTGGGCCTACATGTAGGTGCACTTTTTGCTTACGGGTTAGCCTCTGACAGTTGGGTGCAGGGAGAGGCTCCCACAGAGATCACAGGGTTGCTGGCTCCCAAGTGAAGAGGTAGCCAGCTGCTTATTGCCTTTCTAGATGCCCAGCAAGGTCAACTGAGCTCACATCCTCTCAGTCTTGTAACAGCAGGTAATTTGGGGGCCAGGGAATAAAACTTCTCTGCTGGCCTTCCTCTCTGGGGGCACCAGAGCCTCATCTTGGCTTGACCATTGCCACTGAAGAGCAAGCCACAAGAGGTGCCACTATACCAGTGGTTCTCAACCTGGCTGTACATGAGAATTCCCAGGAAGAGTTATTAAAAATCCCATCACCCGGGCTACACTCCAAACCATTTAGATCAGAATCTTTGGGAATGAAATCCAGGTCTTTTCTAAACTACCCAGATGATTCCAGTATGTGACCTCGGATGAGAACCACTACTCTAAAGAAAGCTGTGGTTCAAGTGACCACCGTCATTGCTAACATCATCATCATCATCTCCACCCTCGTTGTTGAACTTCTTGCCCAATCTTTTCCCAAAGCTACATATTTTGACATAATAGAAAAATCACTTGGCTGGGAATAAGGCAACTAGGGATTTTTAAGATCCCATCGCTAACTAGCTGTGTGATCTTAACTAATACCACAATTACTAATGTTACCGATGGTGATGATGACGACGACGACGACATAACAGCTTCTATTTATTGCACGCTTGCTGTGTGCCAGAAACTGTGCTAAGAGCTTAACATAGTTTATTTCACTTACTCATTGCAACCACCCAGTAAAGTAAAGCATTAGTTTACAGCAGAAGAGACTGAGGTCCAGGGAGGTAAAGTCAATTGTCCAAGATCATAGAATAAGTAGCAGGAACAAGATTTAAATTCAAGCTGTCAGACCTAGAAGCCCGTCTTCTTAACTACTCTTCAATACCACCTCTCTCAATAACTTGCCCTGATTGTAGAACTAGTGATGGAGAGAATACAAGATTCCCTTCCATGTCTGCCCAACTTCAAAGCTCACCCTAGGAAGTTGTGTTGCCCTTGTCATCGCCATAAAAGTTAAGTCAGGTTGGTATCTCTCCTCCTGACCTATTCACTTTCCAGAAAGAAACCTGGAGGACCACGAAAAAAATTTTCATGGCTAGAAGGATTTAAACAATCTAATCCAGTGAAAAGGCTCTCTGCGTTGAACTGCAATTCAAGGGACGAGCAAGTGAGTCCTCTATTTAAATGTTCAGGGATTTCCATTTGTAAGAAGAAAAACACAATTCATAGGTAAGATTTAAGACCAGAAACTGCAGGTTTGCAGGCTGGTAAATTTTTCTCGCACTATATTCCATATGGCCATAGCAAATGGAGTCTCTGATTTCCTCCATTTCTTTAGAGACCATAAAAAAGTATACATTTGCAAAATCAATGTGTGTTTCCTTTTCTGCCATTTCATATGATACACAAACACAAGCCCCATCCCATAATAGAAATTACTTTGTGCTTCTAGATCGCCCCAGAAATATGTACATAGCAACGTCTAAATTCATCAGACAGTTTAATTTCAAAGCGTGCTGGTGTCCTGGACTAGAATCTCACGGGAATGCACATTGAGATGGCTCCTGCGAAGCTTCGAGGACATCTAAGGCAATGTCTGAAATTGATTAGAGCAATATATTCCAGGAGAAACGTTCTGCATGACCTTCCTGGAGGAGACTGTCATCACACTGGGATGAGAACTGTGAGCCCACGGTAACTCACACCTGACAGCAGGACCTGGTAGGCAGGAATGGCCAAGAGGCCCACAGTCATTCCAGTGGTATGTGACCAAGTGATACAACCAGGTGAAGAAAGCGCTTTCAAAGGCTGTATGCCTAGGAAATTGCGTGAGACTTGTTCTAAGCAGGGCAGAGGGAGAGAAGAGGTAGGAGGGGCTCCCTCTGGAGATTTAGCCTCTCAGGGTCCTGGACCGATCAGCCATTCCTAATGTGAAAAGTGTGAAACAGCACTAGACGGGAGGAGAGCGGGAGTGGGTAGGAAAACACGAGAGAGAAAGAGACGTCGGTTACCTTCGGGTGTTTGACTAGCCCTCGCAGGTAGAAAGGTCGCCTAAAGTAGTCAAAAAGAAACGTTCGATCTGTGCTCCATTTTAGCCAAGTCGCAAACTCGGGCTCTATGATTTATTCGTGTGCTCATTTACACATTCAACAAACACCAGTCCCTGTTTTGGAGATAGAGTGGTACACAAAAGACCCGGTCCTGGGACGTTTACAACCTAATGAGGGAGATAAACAGTAAACCAATTAACCAGATAGACATACAGTGTCGGGGGGTGACAGGCATCCACGTGGAGACAAATGAAGAGGAGGGTTCAGAGTGTGGGGACCAGCCGGGCGTGCATTCTGAGGACACCAATTCTGAGCAGAGTCCTGAACCAAATGAGCGAGTGAGCCCTGTTCTCGCAGCCAGAGCCCCCGGCGCCGAGGGAACCGTGAGAGCAGCAGCCTTGAGAGGAGTGCGTGCTCAGCGTGTGGACGAACACGCAAAATAGGGAAGCCAATCCCTGCAGGCAGGACTTCACGCGACCGGTCCAGAAAGCCGCTGCGTCCCCTGGATCTGAGAGCCGGCCTCGGCTGACAACTTCCTACTACCCCATCGGTACCATATTGCGCAACAACGTAGATATACTATCTATTTGCTGTATGGATATATTATCCACAGTACAAATATACAGAGAGCACATATGGTATAGAATGCCGTGTGTTCATTAAAAAAGTACGAGCCTTGTTTTGTATTGAATGCAAGCTTAAAGTAACTGAATAAAATTTTGAATTTAAAAGTTCAATAAAAAGGGGCGCCTGAGTGGCACTGCGGTTAAGCGTCTGCCTTCGGCTCAGGGCGTGATCCTGGCGTTATGGGATCGAGCCCCACATCAGGCTCCTCTGCTATGAGCCTGCTTCTTCCTCTCCCACTCCCCCTGCTTGTGTTCCCTCTCTCGCTGGCTGTCTCTATCTCTGTCGAATAAATAAATAAAATCTTAAAAAAAAAAAAAAAAAGAAAAGTTCAATAAAAAGATAAAAAGCTATTAATATGATATACCTATACTTGCTCAATAACTTTTAATGTCATTTACTTCAATAAATTGTAATGTATAAAATCAGACGTCAATTGGTGACTTCTATAAATATATCATAATTAGAGCAATGTAATCAAAAATTTTAAAAAATTCCTCAATTTATTTGATATTCATGAAAATTATTTTCCAGCAAGAGAAACAATTGGGAAATTAATTTTTTAAAGATGTTATTTAGTTTGTTTATTTTAGAGAGAGGGAGAGTGAGAACAGGGGGAAGAGCAGAGGGGGAAAGAATCCAAAATAATTTTTTTTAGAATTTTTAAAAATATTTTATTTGTTTGAGAGAGAGAGTGCACAAGCAGGGGGAGCAGCTGGGAGAGAGAGGGAGAAGCAGGCTCCCTGCCGGGAGCCCTATGGAGGGCTCAATCCCAGAACCCTGGGATCATGACCGGAAGAGAAGGCAAGATGCTTAACTGACTGAGCCCCACAGGCACCTCATGGCGGAGGGGGGGAGTCTTAAGCAGACTCTGTGAGCTGAGTGTGGAGCCTGATATGGGACTCGATCCCATGACACTGAGATCATGACCTGAGCCAAAATCAAAGGGTCAGACCCTTAAACGACTGGCACCCCAGGGAAATTAAATTAATGTTTTAAAAATTATTTTTAAAACTTACTTTTCATTTTAGTTCAGTCTGAGAAAATAATTTTTGCTTTAACTAGTGGATTGGTTTAACTATCAAATTCATTTGATATTGTGGACATCTTTTTTCCAGCACTTGACATAATTATCGGTGGAATAACTTTTGTAGAGTTTAACAATAAACATTTTTATTCAACCCGTTATTTGTTAATTAACTATTTTTATTTAATTCTCAAAGACAGAGGCTCTGAGAAGCAAATACAAACAACATTCACAGAGCAGCTAATATTAACCACCTCTCAAGACAGGACTCCAAGATTTTACAGTCGAGAGAAAGACCTCTGATCGCACCCATTCACCATAGTTTTGTAGCATTTTGTGTATTTTCCACGAACTCAATGTCCATGGTGAAATTATTGATAATGGCAAAATTGAGGCTAAGACAATGGGAGGAGGTGGCTAACAGGGCTGCAGGAAAAGGTCACTGGCAGCGATGAGGTCAGGGGCTTGAGGTCGGAGTGTTGGGGAATTATCTGTGCGGATGCAGAAGCCTCCAAATATGGTGACAGGAGTGAAGACTCACCAGCTTCGGAGCTGCTCTGAGCCACTTTCTGCCTTAGTGTTTGTGATTCCTGTGATGTTCAGTCGTCTCCATTAGAGGAATCCTCATTTCTGGAACTGCACAGAGAGAGTTTCCACTCCTTGTAGCTCTAAGGCCACAATCAGAGTTCACCAGGAGTTCCTCCTATTTTCTATTTAAAAAATCAAGTTTCTATTTTATTTCCACTGAACTAGAATGAAAGACCTTGGGAGCTAGTATGAGAGAGGAGATGAGGTTGGGTCCTGGGGTGGGTAAGAAGAGGGAAGACTACACATACTTTGGTTGGTTTATTTTTGACAGTAGACTGGCCAGGTTGCTCTAAAATGGCCCTGGACTCTGCTGTTACAAGATACATGAAATCTCCTTCTTTGCACACTCTAGCCGCAGTGGGTGTAGACCACGCTCTACACATGCAGGCCAGCCCCGCCGTGCTTTGTAAATTCAACTCTTAAACTTTGATCCACGTCCCAGATTCCTAAGCATCATCTTTAGCAGAGAAATGACAAAAATTTCCGGTCAGATCATGTATTTTACTGGACTTTCTTGACTCAGGGACATGATTTATGGTGAGTTAAAACTCAGTTGAATCACCTAGAAAGATTTATTTTTGAAAGAAAGAAAGGAAGAAAGAGAGAGAAAGAAAGAAAGAAAGAAAGAAAGAAAGAAAGAAAGAAGGAGGGAGGAAGGAAGACAAAGAAAGAGGGGAGAGAGGGAGGAAGAGAAAGAATATCAGGAGGGAGGGAGGGAGGAAGGAAGGAAGGAAAAAAAGAAGGGAAGAAGGAAGGAAGAAGGAAGGAAGGAAAGAAGGAAGGAAGGAAGGACAGACAGGGGACAGGGAAGGGAACAAATGAAAAAATATACACAATGACATCCTTGGACAGATCCTGCTTTATTAAAACTCATTGGCCCATCATTGAAAGTGACTGAAAATTTCAACAGCTCCTAAGTTCGGGCTGCCTTCAATAGAACGTAACTCGCAGGGAGACACAGCTGTAGCTGTCCTTCTAAAATGAAGAAAAATCATTCTCAGGAATGAGTCCCTAAAACGTGTTTAATATGTGGCAGATGTGCCCCACAAGCTAGACTATCATCAGAACGCTGGGCTTTTCCTTGTTTCTCTGCAGGAAAACCATGTAACCCGAATGGATTTATCAGGCGTATTATCACGAATGTTCTCTAGATGCTGCAGTGTCCCTGCGGACTGGCCCAGAGAACTTGAAACAGCTGCTGCCTGACAACGAGAACACACGGAACAGATGAACGAGGCCAGCACATCACAAGAAAGAAACAAAATCCTAAGGGAATCCCCACTCGCCCCCACCCCGTCGTGCTCATCAAAAGGCCCTTGGCATGTGGAATTCTTACTTCCCACCCCAGTGACAGCACCAGCATTCGGGAGACGTATGAGAACCCGCGGCCCCTGTGGAATTGTCTGCCTCTTCCTCACCGAGGAGCTATGAGGCGATTCTGGACACAAGCCAGAAAGCTTGCCTACGGACTTTACTCCTCAGACCAGCCTGCTGGGACCTACAGCTCTACGAGCCACGGCACCCCCAGCACCAGCCCAGTGCGGACCCAGACATGAGGAGGTTTGGTTTGTTATTTCCAGAATGTCTGCTTAATGCCGCACCGTGTGTGTGTGTGTGTGTGTGTGTGTGTGTGTGAGAGAGAGAGAGAGAGAGAGAGAGAGAGAGAGAGAGAGTTCTTTTAGGTCCCGAGACTTTCTACGGAGAAGGGAAGGAAGACAAGAAAACTAACCTCATTTCCTGAGTGAGAAACTGAGACACGAAACTAGAAATTTCTATCTGTGATTATCAGAAGAAAGCTAGCACTTGGAGAGTTCCTTACAGATGCAAACTGTCTTATTCATCTTTGAATCCTCAGTGCTTTGAGGACTCAGAACCAGTATATGACTTGAATGCAAGTTTCACGTTCGAGGAAGGCTTGTTGGCAGGAAATGTGTTCTACCTGCGATACTCCGGGCACATACATGATCTTCTGTGATCCTGGAAACTCTTCTGATCAATAGATGTCATTGCCCCCATTTCCCAGATAGGAAAACGAACTCTGAGAGGGTCAATGACTTTGTCAAGGTCCCACAGAGCTCATAACGCAGTGTGGGAAATCAAGTCCCGGCTCCCCATTGGGCCGTCGCTGCCTCCTTTTCAATTGCAGATTAGCGGCCTCACCACCAGCCTGCTTCCTGCAGACCTTGATGACCGTGCCAGTCTCCTCCTCTTCCAACCAGAACATGAATTGCATGAGGCCCGGGACCTCTCTTAGGTCAGACTTTCAGAAGAAAACACTCTACCCTGGGCCGCTGTCTTATTTTTTTATCCTGTCTTGCTCAAGGCGTGGCCCACTGTAGGTAATAATGAAAGTAAGAAAAACTGAGTAAATCAATAAGCAACTTGGTTGTCAGTCTAAACTACACAGAAACCAAACCCTTGCTATGAACCGTGTTCAGGAGCTCCATGTGCATTGTTTAATGACTCTGTGAGTCTTGCCATTTAATGATTTCTCAGTGATTTATTCCTCCATTCCTCCCACAATGTGCTATTACGTAGCCATGACTATAAGGAAGCAGACTCTCTTTTGGGCCCTCGTCCTCTTCTCCAGCCCCGTCTTTCCGACTGGCTGCCACCTACTTTGTCATTTTAGATGCCCCAAAGGACCTGTAGCCCTCCACCCCCCCCCACCCCCAACACCATTATCCTATCTCCTGCCTCTTTACCTTTGCTTACACTTGCCCTGGATTCTTTCTCCCCACTCCCCACTCTGCCATCCTGCCCCAACCCCTAATTGTATCTTAGAACTCAATTTAGATGCCACGTTTTTTTGTGTTTTTTTTGTTTTTGTTTTTTTTGTTTGGTTTTTTTGGAGGCCTTCTAGGATTTCCTCCCAGGCTGGCAGACCTTTATCTGGAGCTTCTGCAAACCTCCTGAGCACCACGTTTCCACCTCCCACCAGGCTGTGAGTTTGTCAAGGACAAAAATTGTGTCATTCATCTTTGTGTTGCCATTTCCATGGGAACTTAGAAAAGGGGGAAAAAAGAGGAAGAGAGAGGTTTTCCGTAGATGGTGAGGTTGGAACAGCAAACGTAAGGAAAGAGGGTAGCGGTTCCCAAAATTGGAGGGCAGCTTAATGAAAGACTAGGTTGGAACATTTTTAAAATATCGAAGAAGAGGATGTAATTACAATAGGACCAACAGAGGGGGAAACGCAGGAGAGAACAGAATGATCTTCTCGGTATTTGCTGCCCGTAGCAAGGGGACAGGCAGCAGCAGAAGCAATCTGATTCTCTAGGTACGTAGACAGTGCTGGGGTTTGTATTCTCACTGCTTAAGTGATGCTTACAGTATGTGCTGGACTTTTCTAAGCTTATATGGCTCGGCCAACTTTGCATAGTGCGCATATTCTGGAGAAATGAATATTTATGCTGTTAGTTGGACAAATACACAACTCGAAGTTTCTTTCCACAAAAGCTATCAAGCTGAAAGAAAAGTCGAACCCATGGTACAATGGGATTTGCTGAATGTTCATCCCAGGGCTGTGCCAATGTGGGGCCAGTAGGAAAGTCATTCTGTGTCTATTAGGTGGTTAAAAAGCAGTTGCATAAAATCATCACCAAGTATCATTTTCATAGGGCCCCAATTCACTCTCACCAAGTAATTCTAGAGTTAGGAATCTTTCCAAAGAATTCCTGCAGAGCTATACCGGGATAAAATCTGGCCCATTGTGAATATAAAGTGGCAATTTTATTTAAACAGTTGTAGCTCCTTGGGTCTCTTCTGGCTGACTCTAATATTGCTCCTTGTCTATACACCTTGGACACATTTTCACTTTCCTCTGAAAAGAGTTTTACTGCTTCATCATCTTCCTCCTGCCACCTCTCCCTTCTAGTGAGTGCTGTGTCGGGACAATGGAATAATTTGTACTTGGCAGTCTGTTGATGAACTTCATAGCAAAGTTATCACTAGTGACCCTCCATACGTGTCCCTGAATCTGGCACCTGACCAAGCCGCTTAACCTTGCTACGCCATTATTTTTCTAGCTGTACAACTCAGCTGATGGGTCCTAATCTCTCCAGTATCTCAGCTGCCAAGGGTTGCATGGCGTTCCTATGGTTTCTTTGCCAGCGTGAGTCATGACTTCCAGTTAAAAAGGCTGACTTCCAGTATTGTCCCATCTGTGTCACTTCTCCGGCAAACAGGGGCTAGTAAAATGGATGTGACCTGGAAAAGCTTTAGTGGTTTTTTGCAAGGTATTTCTAGTTTATGGCCACACAATGGAATTGACTGTGCATGGGCCAAAGAATCTCATCATCAGACTTAGCCGGCAGGATGGCTTTGAGCTTCACCCAATAATAGATTATGATTTAAGGTTTGATTCGAGGAAAGCATAGATTGATTGAGGCAGCCAAGAAGTAAGTTACTATGTAGAATGAGCCAGGCGTGGTGAAGGATGGTGGGCCTGGGTGGGTTGATTGGTTTTTTCCCCCAGTGGTGGGAATGTGCTAATCAAAGAGTAAAAAGTCAAATGCTTAGGGGCTATAGGAAAGAAGTTTCCATGGCAATAGGTGTTGACGGAGGTGTTTATGGGTGCCTGACAGTGTCTGAGCAAGGGCTCTGTCCTGGTTCCACTCTGCCTGCACTACTGCGCGTGGCCATGACTTTACGCTTTTCTCTACCAAACCCCGTGGCCAGAGTAAAGGACCAAACCCGCCTCCGTGGGAGTGAATGATACCCGTGGTAGGACACAACCATCAGCTGCATTGGCCCGAATTTGCACCCTTCCCTAAAATCTACCTTAAAAATTCCCAAGTTATCAGTTTTCCTTCCCTTTGCAACCCAGTGTCTTGAAACAGAAACCCATCTTTGCTGCCTTATTTTTTTTTAACCCCACTTTGTCCCCTCTCCAGTTAATCTTCAGTGCCTTTCACATTGAAGATCCAATTGCATGATGGCTCCAAGGGCTTTTCTGGCTCCTGAGTTCATTTCTACACTCTGATGAGATATATTGCAATGAGAAAAGTAGCTAACCCCTTATTGGAAATCTAATATATGCCTGGCATTGTAGCTAAAAGCTTAATAACTCATTTTGTTCTCACAGCAGTTTGAAATTGATGCAATCATTAGCCCAGTTTACAGGTGAACAAAATAAAGCCCAGAGAGGTTTAGTAACCAGCTCAAAGTCAGGTGCTCAGGGTGGAAGAGGAAATTGGACCTAGAGCCACCTGATTCACCTGGAGCGATCAATGCCTGCTGCTTCTCATAACTTTCCCGGAGGCCCATTTAAGCGAGCCCTTCCTCCTCCGCATCTCTTAACAGGACGGCCTAGTGCAAGAGGACACGTGGTCATCCCCTGAAACAATGTCCCTTTCCTTATATTTCCTTATAGTTCTTGGTGTAGACAGAGGCCTGCTGACCAGCCTCCCAGCTGGAGGCCAAAATCACGTAGGAACGCAACTGTGGTCTAGAAGAGCAAGCCCCGTGTTTCTGGAAGACCCACCAGCAGCACTCCCGTGACAAGACATGGCCTATGTATATTGTGTCATGTTGGCAAAGACCCTCTTCAGACAGAGGAGAGGAAGGGTATCTTTGAATTAATTTCAGCAAATTCCTATATTTTTTTATCCCTCCTTGTCTGCTCTCCATCTTCAACATCAGTGACTATGTGATCCAATCACATTCCTGTTCCAAGGGTGTTCCTGACTCCCGTAGGTCTGCTCTCTGTGGTGACCCCGTGCCCTACACACACCGCACACCACCGAACTCTCCTTCAGTGGGGCTCCACCACACCCTGTGCAGACTTCCAGGTCAAATGTTTGCTTGTTTACATTTTTTGATTTGAGTGTAGTTGACACACAACGTGACATTAGTTTCAGGTGTGCGACATAGTGATTCAACAAGTGTATACCTTATGTTCACATATGTCGCTACCATCTGTCTGCGTCAAGTCGAGTATTTGTTTCATAATCTCAGTAGACTGTAAACCCCTTAAGGACAAATACCTTGTCCTGTCTTCGCCCGGGCACTCAGCAGAGGCTGAGCAAGTGTTGATCGGCTCAGCTCCATTTCTGGCTCTCTCAGAAGCCTTCCCTCACACCGACCCTGAGGCAGTCTCTCATTCCCAAGCAGAATTAGCAGAGCCCCCTGCATCCCCCAAGCACCACATTTACGCCCCAGGCAAAGCGCTTGTGTTGCAGAGTCACATGTCTACCTGCTTCCTGCCACCTGACCCCTGCTCATCTCTCCAGCCTCACCTCTTCTACTGTCCCCTTGTTTTTCCTGCTCCATCCAGACTGGCCTCCCGCGCACTTCTCAACCAAGCACCTTCCCACCTCAGAGCTTTGTACTTTCTGAGAACTCTCTCACTCCCTCGCTTCCTGCAGGTCTCTTTTCAAGGGTCATCACCTTGGAGAGGCTGCCCCCAAACACACAACCAAAATACCAACCCTATGGGCATTGTCCAGCCCACTCTCTTCAGAGCACTGATGCCGACCGGCCGGTATTACCTACTTCGTGTGCGTGATTCCTGTCATCTATGGTAAAACGTAGGCTCCTCGAGGACAGGGGTTTTGTCTATTCTCTCTTAGAACAGAGCCTGACACATAATAAGCCCATAACGACTCTCTGCTGAATACGTAAATTCCCTAAGGGACTGTGAGGCCCTCAGGAACCAGGCGTGTATCATTGTTCCACCTCCAGCATCCGGTAATGGTAGGCCTAGGACAAAACATGAGCTCGTTACTTGATTTATGACGCAAATGAGAGGTGTGCGCAGAAAAGTCTCTGCTGTGGGCTCAGGTGTACGCTCCGTTCCGTCCTCACAACTTTAAGAGGTTGTTGCCACGGCCCCCAACTGAAGAGGGGAGGAGACTCAGCATCAGAGAGCTGAGGTGACTTGTCCCAAGTCGTGGCTAGTGTAGGGCAGATTGGGGTCCTGAGACCCCACCTACACTGAAACAAGTGGATATTCGATTCATATACAGTCCTGTAATCAATGAAGTAAATCAAGGTAGAAAATTTAGAAAAAAATTTTTTTCTAAGTAATCTAGTTTACTTTCTGTGATTTTTAAATTTATTTTTCCCCTAGGTCAGTGATATTTTCAGCTTCCCTTTCCAGAGGAGAGTGAATGGAACTGGTTATGATAATGAACACGACAGTCATCGAAACCAATCGGGAAGATAAAGTGCTGTATAAAGCACAGCAATTATGAAGCTAAAGTCATTGTCATCGCTTTCAAATGAGTCACATCTCTCAGAAAAATTAAGTAACTCACTCTTGCAGCTTTTACAATTTAACCTAAAGAAATCCATAATTTTTTTATTTAAAAAAGCCAAGGATTTGCAAATACACTCCATTCCCCAGGTCTCAATGAAACACTTCTTTTCTTATAAGCGTGCTGGTCGGGGTCTGCCCTTCTGCAGTGGGTGGGGGAACGCAGCACCAGGCAGAGCTCTTGTTCAGATTGTGTTCAGGAAGGACTGTCTGGAGACCGGGGAGGGGGGCATATTTTGCAAGAGAGCTGAAGCTTGGACTGATTTTATGAAATTAGTGATTTTTAAATATTTTGCATTTCCCTAAGTCCAAAGGCAGCAGCTTTGCCAGATGACGACATTACCCACCATGCGCTCAGAGTCGATTAAGGACACATCAAGAGGCAACCATTATGAATTCAGACATCTAGAGGCAATCACGGTTTTGCAGTGCGGTGGTCCTGTCCATTAAAACACAAAACACAAAATGGAACAAACGCTTGAAGAGCTAACATGTCTCGGCTTTCACTACACCCCGTGTGCTGCTGACTCCTCCGTCTACACGGCCAGCCTAACCCCTCACGGAGACTCTGTGCCATGTAGTAGCCAGTACCCAGTACCTGCGTCTGCAGGTCTGATGGGCATCACAGAGGTAACACTGAGTCCCATACTGAGCCCTTTACTGGCCCTTCCCCTCGCCCACCAAAACCAGCTCCTACTGCCAAGTGCCCCATGTCAGCAGCAGCAACTCAGCTCTTAGACCCTGTTGGCTTTACCTTTGAGATGTATCTAGAACCTGACCCTTCTCACCACCTTCACTCTGCCTTCCTGGTCCTGGCCCCCATCTTTGCTCACTTGAACTCTAGCAGGGGTCTCCTAACTGGACCCCCGACTTCAGACCCTTGTGCCCCGCACCCTAACACGGTCCCCAAGGAGATTTTTATAAACGAAGTCAGATCATGTTGTTCCACTACCCAGAACCCTCCAACGGCTCCTTATAGCACTCAGAAGCCAAATTCCTTAATAGGAGCTCTCAGGCCTATATTACTTTCCTGGGCTTTCTGTAACAAATTACCACAATCTTAGTGGCTGAAAACAACAGAAATGTGTTCTCTTGCAGTTCTGGAGGTCAGAAGTCTGAAGTCAAGGTGTTGGCAGGGCCCCTCGCCCTCTGGAAGCTCCAGGAGAGAAGGCATCCCTTGCCTCTTCCCGCTTCCAGTGCCGGCACTCTGGCTTGTGGTGTGTTTCTCTGCTCTGTCTTCCTGTCTCCTTCTTCCCTGTGTGTCTATCTTATAAGGATACACGGGATTGCATTTAGAAACCACCTGGAGAATCCAAGATAAGCTCCACCTCTTATGATCCTTAATTGTATTTTTGCCATATGAAGTAATAGTCACATTTGCCATATAAGGGAAACTTCACAAGCTCCAGGGATTGGGATGTAGGTATCTATTTTAGGGGCTACCACTGGATCACTAGAGGGCCCTACATGACCTGCCCCTGTCACCTCTCTGGCCTCATCTCCTGCTCCTTTTACCTTTGTTCTCTTCATACTCACTGGCTTCCTTGCTATGCCTTATGTAAACCAAGCTCATTCCCGCCACAGGGCCTTTGCATTTGCTGTTTCCTCTCCTAGAGTGCTGGCTCCTTCACTTGCTTCAGGTCTTAACTCAAAAGCTACCTACTCAGTGAGGTTTTCCCTGGTCACCTTATTTAAAATTTCAGTACCTCCTAGCATTTCATTTATCCCTTCCCTGCTTTACTTTTCTCCTTAGCACGGATACATTTTACCACTTCCTCTAACTTACTATAGATTTTACATAATTGTTTATTATCTGTCCTCCCCCACCAGAATGAAAGCTACCAGAGGGCAAAGAGGTTTTTGTCTAATTCACTATATGATCCCAGCACCTAGAACAATGCCTGGCACATAGTCTTTTGGTAAGTATTTGTTGAAGGAATAAAGGCATCGAGCACTTACCTCCTTGCCAAACCCTGTGCTAAGCGTCTTAAATGCATTGCCTCATTTTAAGCCTCACAATGATACAAGCAGAAACTGTTTTTCCTATTTTGCAGAGGGGAAAACTGAGGCTTCCACGTTTACTAAATCATCCAAGATCCCAGAGCCAGAAAGAAGCCCAGCTGAGATTCAAACCCACGCTGGCTGCCCCCAAAGCCTGTACACATAGTGATTACAAACACCCGTTGTATTGGTTAGCTCGGGCTGTCATAACAAAGCACCACTGACTGGGGGGCTTAAACAACAGAGATTTGTTTTCTCATAATCCTGAAGGCTACAAGTCTGAAATCAAGCTGTCAGCAATGTTGGTTTCTTCTGGGGCCTCTCTCCTTGTCTTGTGGATGACTGTGTCCTGCTCGTCTTCCCATGGTCTTCCTGCTTGCAGGCCTGCGTGCTGCCCTTTACTTATAAAGACACCAGTCCTATTGAACTAGGGCCCCCCTACATGACCTCATTTTACTGTAATCACCTCTTCGAAGTCCCTGTCTCCAAATCCATCATGTTCTGAGGTACTGGGGGTCAGGACTTCTCCACATGGCAGCATACAACTCAGCCCATAACACTACTTCATCAGACACCTGACAAAAAAAAAGAAAGGGGTCCCCCTATTAAATCTTCGGTTCATAGTTCATCTTCCGATCTTTAGTGGCTCCTTCTCTTCAGCCCGCAAATACATATAGATCTATCTATCCAATTAAAAAACCTCATGAGTTTCTGTCCCCTTCAGTTCGTGTACACTCTCTCTCCCTTCACTGCCAAATTCAGCAGAGCCTCTGCTGGTCTTGTTCCATCCCTTGAAATCATCGTTCTCCTCCCGACATCCACTGGCATCACTTTTCCAAAAGTCACAAAGCCAAGGCCTGTGGCTTCTTCGCAATCTTCATGATCTCACCGCTCACCACCGCACACCATCCACCACCCCTCTGGATTTCACTCCACACCACACGTTTATCTCTGACAACTATGGCGCTCTCTACTTGACAAAGGTGAAAAGGTCAGTGGGTAATTTCTGCGGTTGGTGTAAGATCAGAGATGTCTGTTTAGGGTTTCGGTATTTAGGGTTAGTATTTAGGGTTGCCAGGTAGAAGACAGGTTACCATGCACTAGTTGGGACGTACTTATACTAAAACATTCCTCATTGTTTATCTGAAATTCAGATTTAATTGAGAATCTTCTATTTGCTAAATCTAGCAACCCTGCTGGTATTCAGTTGTGGTGAATGGATTCTCCTTGTCCTGAACCTTCAGTAAAGTTCAGAAGCAGAGTAAAGTCTGCTACTCCTGGTTAGTGGTAGTTTTGGAAGTAAGGGAACTAAGGTAGCATTCTAAAGAAGCACGGGTTTGAGGAAGGGAGAACACTCACAAGAGAGAGATTCAGAGAGAAATTCAGGAGAGTAGGAGAGAGGTGAGCCCAGAGATCCCTAGAGATTCAGGAAACGTATATAAGGTATCCACTTTATATGAAGAAAAAGTTCAAGCCAACTGATTTCAACATTAAAGGAAACAACCACTCATATTGTCTGTAACGTCACTCGGAATACCTCAGCATAGACAGAGTGGTAGGTATGTCATCTGCACCCTAGAAGTACCCTATCAGAAATAGAGTTAGTATTTTGGAAGACACTAGTAGGCATCCACGCTCTAGAAACAGCTACTGCAACAGTTTCAATACTATAATCGGTTCTGTAAACTAGCATTAAGAATGTTATAAAAATATCTTACAGTGGAAGTGAGTGGTGCCAAAGATATGGGGATTGGCTAGAAACACTGTGTAGGCACTTTGCATGAACAGGATATTGGATCTGGTGAATCCAGCTATACTTAATGCCTTTGGAGAGGCCTATTGTAATCACCTCCTATTCACCCCGTTGGTGAAGGAAGCATTCCTGTCCTGGGGTTATGGAGATGACAAACATGTGGTACTCGACACCGGACAGGTAGAATGGACAGCACTTGATAAGTCATGTACACTCACAACCCGAGGAAAGAGGACACAGAAGGCCCCACGGGCTTGTACAGGAACAGAGTAAACAACCAGGGACTGTGGGAGGCAGGCTTTGTAGTACCAAGAGGGGGAAGTGGCCCTTGGCTCTTTTGGAGGATGTGATCAGCTTGTTTGAATAATCCCATGTGCTGGCAGGGAACAGAAGACTGCTACTAGGGATAAGCAAGGAATGTGTCTGGTTCTTGTGATAAGGTTTGTTTGGCCAGAGGACCTTATCTACAGGAGCGGAGTGGGGAGAGAAATTTGTGGCTAGGCCATTTGTGGCCTTCCTGATTTTACAAGATGTCAAGGCAGCATAAAATATCAATCAAAATATTGATTCTAGACCACATGGCCCCAGGCTTCAGGTTCCACTTGGTCCTGCACATCCCTCCTTCAGAGAGGATTCATCCCATCAGCCTAGAAAAAGAGCTGATCCCACCACCATTGTCACATCTGTGCAGAATCAGACCTATAGATACAGAGAACAAACTGATGTTTGCCAGAGCGGAGGAGGGTGGGAAATGGGCAAAATGGGTGAAGGTGAGTGGTAGATACCAGCTTCTAGTTATGGGAGGAATAAGTCATGGAAGTAAAAGGTACAGCATAAGGAATATAGTCAATTATATCATAATAGCGTTGTGCAGTTACAGATGGTAGCTCCCATCACTATGTTGTACACCCGTAACTAATGTAATATTGCATGTCAACCAGACTGAAATAAAGAAAAATATATTTTTTTTAAAAATTAGAACATTGAATGGAAAGTATTATTGGAGATCTAGGACTTCACCAAACCTAAAGGAAAAGGCTGGGTGAATGTCTTTTGCTGATCAATATGTGTGGCGTAATCCCTCTAAGACTTGCTTTTCCATTGCAGCATACCTCCTGATGGACCACATACTTCTCGTGTACATCTAATCCTCAGACTTCTCTTCAGACCAGTCTGGTAACTGTGAAAGACCAGCAGGGTCCTAGTGGCCTGGAAGGCTGGGGGACGCCCAGGGCTGACATGAGGAAAATACAAGCCACCCCCCGAATCTCTGCTCAGTACCCTCTCTTCTCACCATGCTATCCAGTGTACCTGCTCCCAGGGCTTCAATTACATTCTCTGCATATCTTCCTGGGACAATTAGATCCTGGTCTTCTCTGGAGCACCAGAGTTACTTTCCCAACAGTATGGTGGACACCTCCACATGCTGCCATTAATTCACGAGTTCAAGCATTTATCAGACTGTTATCGGTAGTAAATGTTATCGATACAAAACACATGATAGGTCTTGCTGTCTTCCTGGGGTTTGGTTGGGTGGGAGATGTCATGCAGGCCCATGAACTCAACACATCCAATATATTATGACTGTCTTCTGGCCCTCAATCGACTCCTCCTTCTTCAGTTAAAGACATCACCATCCCACCGCCTGCTAAAATCCACAGCTCCTAAGTCATGCCTGTTTCCTCTCTCCCTCCCTCATCCTACGATTCCCTGTTACCTTTCTGCCTGTGACCTGATTCCCTTCCCTTCCGCTGGGCAAGCACGTAGCCATATAACTGCGATAAGGTTTGTCGGGCTGAACCAAATTTTACTAGGGCTTCCCCCTGCACACTCACCACGCTACTATTTCACAAAGTTATCATTCTTCGGGTCCCCCTTAACACACTGCAGCCTACGAAGAGTGGTGTTTTGTACTTTGTTAACATCTGCCTTATATCCTTAACACATATTTTTAAATCAAGGTTCTCATTACTTTCAAGGTAAAATTTCTAAGACTTCAAAAAGTACGAAAACTCCATTGTCCGAGAGACCAACACAAGCCAGCGGCCACGGTCTGGTTTTTTAAGGCCAGCTCTGAGGCAGCGAGAGAAACGTCTTCGCTGCTTGCAGAGATGCTGATGATGCTTTTCAGAAAAGGACCCCGAGGATTCCAGTTTTAAACAGACTCTAATAACAAAGCACTTGCAGCCAAAGGAGAAAGCTGAGCCCCTGACATGAAGTGCCAGCAACACCACCTTCCTCCCTCGGTGGTGGCCGCTGACGCGCGGTGACGCATCTTCTACCCCGTTTGTGGGAGAGCCAATCAGTTCCCTTTGAATGAAATCTTTCTTCGACTGTTGAAACACTCCTGGGGGAAGGGAGGGAAAGGACAAGGGGAGCATTTCAGAAACAAATGGAGACCCAAACGCCAAGTTTCTGTTCTTGTTACTGTTCGGGTTTTGGCCCCGTAAAGACGGTCTCAATTCCATGTTTTTCGCTAAGCTGGTTTGTTTGGCCAAATTCAATGATAAATACAGAGCTCTGAGGTCAGTCTCACCTTACTCGGAAGGCTAAAGCCGGGAAGTTGAGCTTTCTGTGGTTGGGGAAACCTTGGAAGCCGCTGATCTGCCACTGACAACGGGAGGCCAAGATATGGGCCAGATAGTTTTTTCTTTACAAATGTATGAATCTGGGACATTTCCCTCTTAAAAACCCAGCAGACAAGCAACCTTTGTTGATAGTTCAGTGCTAATTGCTGGGTGGGGGGTGAAGAGAAGGCGGGGGGGGGGTGGTATTCGGATCGAGTGAACAGGTGGAATTCACAGATAGGCCAAGAGCTGTTCTGCAGTGATTCATAAGCACCACAGCCGACCTGTGCCTCTTCCCCCCGTTTCCTCATCCTCCGCTACTCAGGTACAGTCACACCCCTACAAGGGCAGGACATTCCCAGTATATGGGTGAGAGCAGGGCCTGGGTATGGACAGGCCAGCTGGTCAACCTGGAGGAGGTGATGCTGACTTCTGGGGACCCTGACCTGTGTCCCCGGCGTTTCCCTCCAGATTATGAGTCCCTAGGGTGGCTTTTCTCCAGATCCATTATAGAAGCCCTTTTTAAATGCCTGCCACATCAGCGCTTCTCACTTGAAAACAAAGGAGTTTAAACATGAAGGATAATCCGTTTTAGTGCTGGAAATACGAAGGCCAAGGCAAAAGTTAGACTTGTTCACAACCTGTGAAATCATAATGGGCAACATGCAGCAGGTGCTTACTAAGTGCCAGGGGCTGCTCCTTGTGCTTACCAACTTCACCAAGCAATCTTAGAATCATCATCCCATTTCTTGTACATAAGGGAACAGGGCCACAGAGAGGCCAAGTCACTGGTCTAAGGTCACACAGCTGGGATTTGAACCCAGGCAGTCTGACTTCAGAGCCCTTGCTCTTAACCACCCCCACATGGACCTGGCCTGTCTCCTAAGTAAAGACATGTGACGAATGGCCAAGTGGCCTGGACAACACTTCTCTCCTGAATTTATGTCCACAGGTAAAGGGCAGCAAACGAGGGCTGCTTGGAAGAGCAGAGGGAACTACACAGGGATAGGGCAGCAGCATATGTGACTCCGTGCACCAGGTTCTGCCAAGAATGCAGGTCTCACGGCGCAGAGCCAGGTGCGGGGCCCCTCCATGCCAGCACGCCCGCCGACAGAGCAGAAAGGACTGAGAGGTGCCCTAATACCGCATTGCCGTTGGTGGTGGATGCGCATTCTGATGGGAGAGAAGGCAGAGCCCGCAAACTGCCCTCAACTATGGGTGAGATTCAAATGCCAATGCTGGACATTATATATACATATATATATATACACACACACACACACACACATATATATATACACACACATATACACACGTATATATGTATATACTTATATACATACGTATATATATACATATATATATACACATGTGTGCATATATATTATATTATATATATATATATATGTTATGTTATGTTATGTTATGTTATGTTATGTTATGTTATGTTATGTTATATATTAGTCATTCAGTGATCCACCAAAGATATGGAGCTTGGATTCAGTTTATGGACTAGCAAATAAAAGCCTTGGTTGTCATAATACAACCACAAAATCTCTCAGCTAAGACTAAGATGCCTTAGTCAGTTTGCACTGCTCTAACAGAATCCCACAACACAGACTCTGTGGCTTAATCGACAGTTGACTCCTCACAGTTCTAAAGGATGGGATGTCCAAGATTAGTCGTCAGCAGGATGGTGTCTGATGAGGGGCCACTTCCTGGCTTTTGGACAGTTGTTTTCTCATATGCTCACATGGTGGAGAGCAGAGAAAGAGGAAGCAAGCGCTCTCATGTCTGTTCTTACCCCCAAATCCATCATGATGCCTCCATCCTCATTGCCGAATTGCCTTCCAAAATCTCCATTTCCAAATGCCATCACACTAGGGTTTCAACATATGAATTTTGGGGGACACAAACATTCAGTCCGTAGTGAATGGCATTCCATAAGGCTTCACAGGCACCATAAAAGATTATACACACACACACACACACACACAGAAACTGTGCAGGCCTGGAGCAAACTCAGAGATTTAATTGCCCCATTGTTCCCAAACGTCTTATTTAATGTCACTGTGTCACTAGGGTGGACAGCTTCTCTGTTTTGTGCACCACATATACCCAAAGTTCACTGCCTGGAACTCAGATAGAATTGTTGAATTCAGTTACTGAGATCTTCCCATTCCTCCGTGTCATCATAGTCCATCTATACTCTTATACCTTCTTCCCGAAGCCTCTGTTTCTCCAGATTCTGATGAGGCTAATCGACCTCTGTTGATTCACAGCAGAGATGGGCACACTTTGTAGTTATGGCCCACGTTTTCATTATTGAAAGAAAGTAAAGGTTCTAAAGTAAAGGAAATAAGGGGTCAAGATTAATTCAAAGATTTTCCAAACTATCCGAGAGAAACCTAAACACACTGGGTCTCTAGTGTTGCTTAACTCGGGCACAACCCCTACACTTGAAAAACATTTGTCCAGTGACAGATTCTCTTCAGACATTTGAACAGCTGCCTCCATCAGTCCCTATACTCTAAGACCCCTATCTTAAATCTCTGAACCAAAGTTCACAGACCCTTTTCTCCCAGGGATGACAGAGTTATGGAATTGAGGTTATAAATTCAGTCAGGCCCCAAGACCAAGTTCCAAGTTCCAAGTTGGAGTGTTAGGGTCTAATGTTGATATTTTGCTTTTTTAAGTCAAAGTCATAATTTGAAACAGTTGTTCATCAGCAAATCAGTTTTCTTACTCTTTCCTGATCTTTAGATAACAGTCTCAACAGTTAAAAGATTATAATATGGGTCAGTGAGCTAAGCTATGTTTTTAGTTCTCAATACTCAAGTTAGTTAACTTACAACATCTTATACCAAAATTTCAATATGGATTGGAAAGAAAAGCAATTTGGGGAGAAAAAAGAAAAATGAACCATTGCCCAAAAATGTCTGTTCCTTCTTTTGGCTCACCCATTTGTGCTGTAAATATTTGAGTAAGGTAAAGACGTGAGGCACTCTCTCTAACCCCAGGGACAAATTCCAGCACATGGATCAGTATGTTCTTTGCCTTCTCACTCAGTTTCCAGTCGGAAGCTCATCCCTAGGGGGAAAAAAAGGCATCTGACTGTGTTGCTTTTATACAAAGTATTGCTCACTAAGTTAAGTAAGTGAGTCTTGCCATTTTCCAGTTAAGGACGTTAGGATTTGACCCTTGCTCTGGAGGGCAATTTAGGACCTACTCTTTCTGCTGCCCACAAACTGCCTTCCGACTTCAAAGGATGGGCTTGTGGTTGGGTATTTAGCACAATTTAAATGGCAGCAAAGCAGCAGTGGCTTGCTATACTGGAGGGCTTTGCTGGCAAGTTCAATCCACAACCCTTTAGAGATGATAACAGAGACACGAGAAGTAGTAAAGGGGAGGGCATTTCCAAGGAATAAGTTAGAATAGTGCTTTCTGGTAAGATGCATGTTATTAAGAAGAGAAAAAGAGGTAAAGAAGTGAAGAGAAGGAGCCTGAAGAATCAGCAAATAGGAAGACATGAAGAGAGAGAAGACATCGGAGCCCACGAAGGTTAGAGTTTGTTTTCTCAGTGTGAGAAATGCATACATGTTCAGAATTGGTGATCCTTAACCAGGGCACCCAGATGATTCCGATGGGTTTTTTTTTTCTTCTTCTTCTGCATACCGAATCAGGATCTCTTGGTGGAGTGTATTGTGAAAAAGGCCCCCAGATGGTTCTAACCTACACCACTGCCTAAGAAAATGTGTGCTGCATAATACTTTTCTGTCTTAATTTTCTCCTAATATCACAGTTTAATTTTTCAATGCCATTAATTTTTTTTAAACGCTCAGATGATAAAAACAATTCACTGAAAACCTGAAAAAGTACACCTAAAAAGGCTAAAACCATCTCTAAACTGATTAGCCAGACATATCTTCTTTAGTCCAGGGAATCTAACTCTAGAACTGCTGTATGGATTTCAAGGGGCTTGTGGCCTAAACTTCTGAAAACTTACAGAAAATTACTGTTGCCTTTTCCCCTTTAATAATGTTAACATCATCTATTTTAGTTTGAAATTGCTTTTTTTCCTAGTTAACAGGACATATCTTTAATATCCCCACGTCCTTACGTACCCTTTGAGAATACCACTTCTAAAGGGCGAGTATATTGCAACCCCCAGGAAAATTCTCCGCGTGTGCCACAATAAACAACGCTCAAATCAACATCCACGTACATACGTCTCCGCATTTTTTGTTTATTTTCTTCTTTCCTATTCTGAGATGCAGAATTACTAGACCAAATGGTATGTCTTTTAAAGGCTCTTGGCATCTATTGTTTTTGAGAAAGATCTTGCCAAACTGCGCACCCACCAGGAACGCAGTAAAGCGAGGGACTCTCGTGTTCTGTCTGTATGCTTTTAGAACATACTCTGTGACTCTCATTTCTTCTTACATACCTTTTATTTGTATTAGTATTAGTCCCCTTTCTTGGGGAAAATGACAGCCTGATACAGGGCCCAAGTGTCCTGAAATGAGCCACCTGAAGAAGGACAGAAGAGCTCACGTGAGTTACTCTAACAGCCTTCATCAGGCCGCCAGCCCCAGCAGCTCCGTCCAGGGTGATGCCCCCTGGTGACTGGTTCCTTCCTGGGGTGCAGATGTGTTCGTGTGTCCACATCAGAGCCACCAGCATCTGGACGTGCTCCTGGCACAGGCAGGGGGATCCCTCCTGTATGAGTCCCGGGGGGAGGCAATCGCCTGCCTCTTGTTACCAGAGCTTTGGGAGCAAGACACCTCCTCCCAGCAGTCAGCATGGGGTGCCTGAGCCAGGTCCCCCCACCTGGATGTTCCAACTCACGCTTCTGTCTCTTGGGAACCACACAGGTGCAGGGAGAGCTGGGAAATGACGCAGGCCGGCAGCAGGGGCCAGCAGCTGCCGTGGACAGTACAGTGCTTCAGTCAGTCAGTCCTGGGACAGGAACTTGGCAGGGCTTGAGCCCGTCCATCCCTTTCTGGAGGCCTCTCTTTTGCCTTCCGTGGTAGGCTGAATAACATCCTCTGTCCCCAAAGAGGTCCTCACTTTAATCCTTGGCACCTGTGAGTACGTTACCTTAAATAGCAAAAGGGACTTTGCAGATGGGACTTAGTGAAGAATCTTGAGATGGGGAGATTATCCTAGATCATCTGGGTGGGCCCAACATACTCACAAGGGTTCTTAGAAGAGGGACGCAGGGAGGTCAAAGATAGCAGTAAGCCCTGTGCTAATAGCATGAGAAATCGAAGAGCTGTGGCCACAAGCCAGGTGATGCTGGCAGCCTCTAGAAGCTGGAGGAACAGAGGAACAGACTCTCCCCCACAGCCTCCGGAAGGAACCGGCCCTGATGACACCTTGATTTTAGCTCCATAAGACTCATTATGGGCTTCTGACCTCCAGAACAGTCAGACAATAAATTTGTGTGGTTTTATGCTAAGTCTATGGTGATTTGTTACAGCAGCAATGGGAAACTAAAACAACTTCCACTGATTCCATGATAGTCTCCCAGTACAGATATCTGCTTAATGTAGCCACAATCTATTCTAGTTGCTTATCACCAACTGAATGTCACCCATCCTCAGCCCTCACCCAGTGCTGGTTGGTTCCTATCCTCCATGCTCCCTCCCTAGTCCCTGCTTTCAGCAAAGAAACCCTGCTGATCCCAAGTCGTGACTGCAGGCACCAGGCTATCTCCCCTCCAGGCCACAGACCAAGTGAGGACAAGGATTCAGTGCAGCTCACCTTTGGAAGCCAGCTCACCTAGCACAGTGCAGGAGTAAATATTAGTTCAATTACACATTAAAACTTGCTTGTACACACACATGGACACAAAAGGTGGAAATGCCTTAAGAAAGAAAAAACTTTTGAATAGATGGAGAAATATTCACATTAGGTACCTGTTTTTAGACAATGGGAATTATTTTTAAAAATGGTATACTTCTCTACCTAAAAGGAAAATTCTGTCCTGATTTATGAGGATTTTAAAAAGCTGACTTTTACGTGAACATAAAATACTAAACATACAATATGTTCGCGAAGTTGCTTGGATAGAACTGAAAGCGGAGCAAAAGTAATCAATTTATGATATTATCAAAACCTAAGGGGAAATGAAATGTCCGTTTCAGTAACGCTGGGTGTGTCCATGTTTCTCACACTTCAGTGTTATTGTAGGACACTTCAGCGGCTAGTTGCAAAATCTTGATGGTCTGCTAGCCTGGCTTTATCCTGGCTGGTGTGGAACATGCATTTGAGACACATGGGCTTAAGAGATCTCTCTCCCTTCCATGACAGGGAGTTTTAAAGGATTTTCTCCCCTCCCCACCAACCATGTCCCCTGTCTAAAATTTTTAAGCCTTTGGACTCTATCCTATAAAAATGCAAGAGCACAAGTGCAGAAGGATATTTGCTGTCGCTCTATTTTGTAATAGCATTCCACTGGAAGCAACCCAAATGTCAGTCAATGAGCAAGTGGTTGGATAAATTATCGGACGCCTGTAATGTGGAGAGTTCTGCTTTCCTGAAAAAGAATGAGGTAGTTTTATACATACCACTTGCTTTCAAATCATAGTTCACTGCTCTGCTTAAAACCCTCCCGGGCTTACAGTTGCATTTACATAGAATTCGAACTCCTTCCCCTGGTCTAAAATGTCCCCCACTGGGTGGCCGTGCCTGCCTGACTTCAGGTTTGCCTTCTCCCCTCCTCTGTTCCGAGTCAGCACGATGGCCTTCTCCATCAGCTTCTCCTCAGCTGCTCCCAGCTAGCTACTGCCACAGGTCCTTTGCACTTGCTGTTTTCTCTGCGGGGAGTGTTCTTCCCTAAACCAGTGTTTCTCAGCTTTAGTTATATATTAAAACCATCTGCATTACAGGCTTCATCCTAAGCCGGTCAATTCAGGATCTCCGGGGAGGCTCCCAGGCACCAGGTTGTTTTGGTTTGGGCTGTTTGCTTGTTTTTAAATTTCCCTGGTGATTCTCTGCAAAGCTCAACTTGAGAATCAGGGTGGCTTCCCAGAGGGGGTTCCTCTCCAACATTCAGGACGTAATTCGAATATCACATCCTCAGAGAGAGTACAATTACACTACTTCTAAAACTAAAGATTTTATTTGACAGAGAGACTTTTTAAAAAGAAAAGTATAAGCAAAGAATGAGTACTAAATGGAATTGAATCTGCAAATGTTAAGATGGTAAATAAGAGATGGCAGATATTGAGAAGATGGCACGCCAATTCGAGGCCGACAGAATTTAAACTTCAGTTTGCTCACCTGCTGTGGTGGGTTGTATCAGTTACGTAACATCCGAGCCCTTATGAAAACTGTACCCACCTTAAAGAGCTTTTTTTTAAGGAATAACAAGGCTGCTATTAGCACACAGTGAACACTAGGTAAATACTATTAGCTAATTTTAAATAACAAGTGATTGGTTGAAGCAGGAAGTGCTTCAGAAATTCAAAGAAAATAGACATGTCAGGTGCCTTGGGGTCAGAGAGGGCTTCTTTGAGTAGGCAGAATTTCATTTTTGTCTGAAAGAAAAACTAGAACGTGGGCAAGCTGAGAGAATGGTGAGGGTTGCGAGTGGCATCCCAGGAGATAGGGAAATGGAGAGACAAAGACTAGAGGTAGAATTTAAAGTGTGTTTGGGGAAGAGGGAGTTAAACAAGAAGAAAGAGCTTGCCCAGAAAGACAGCGCAGCAGTATGTCAGGATGGGTGACCCTTCTGTTTTCTGTCATACGGCATCTTTTTAGCACTGGCATTTCCCTGAATTAAATTGTGTGGAAGAGTAAGTCTCTGATTGGAAGCAGATCCATCAGACATAGAGGCAGAGAGTGGGAGTGGTAGGAGACAGGGTTTGGAAGGTCATTCCCTTCAACAGGAACTTGTGTGGTCTCTTGGAGGCTGACTCTGGGCCATGAGTTGGCCAACCTCAAAGAAGCAAGCTTGTAAAGTTTTCCAGGGACGGACCACAAACCAGTTCCAAGGGGCAGCACTTGGTGCTCCCATGGGAAAACCTAACTACTCTTGAGGGGAGCCCAACTCTGTCTGAGTCAGGGTCCTTGGTTGCCAGTCACATTCCTGCAACCAAGGAACATCCAGCGAAGAGACTACTAACAAAGGGCAGGCAGGGTTAAAGCAAACCAACAAAGGACGGGTGTGGAGAGGGAGAGAGCTGCAGGAATCCTGAGAGAGACTGCCAACCCATAGCCCAGCAGAGGGTGGGCTGGGGAAGTATACCCTAGTCTCTCTTCTGGTCTGCCCTCTCCTACCGGTGACTTTCCATTGGCCAACCTCAAGCCAGAAGCCAGAGGCCAAGATGTCTATTGATGTAGTCCATACAGGTCAGCATCTCAGGGCAAAGTACAGAGAGTGGATCTGGAATATTCAGCACAGCGGAAAATCTTACAGAATGACAAGCTCACAGAAGGGGCTGATTACCAGCCTGCCTCCCCACTAAAGCATTCCCTTCAGTGGATCCCCTCCATGTCTCCCTCTCTACCTCCCACCTCCACCCCCTGCACATGTAATTGATCATCCAGTCTTGCCAATTGGACTTCCTAGTATCTCTCAAAAATATACTCTGCTCATACCATATACCTAAATTCCTTGGAGATTAAAGATTTATGATTTTACTTCTTACAGCTAAAAGTACTGGATGAAAATCTCGCTGGATATTTATATAACCTTGGAGTAAAGGGCGGACTTCTCAAATCATGACCTCAAAGGCAAAACCACAGAGGAGAAGACTGATACATTGTGCTACATAAAAATTGGAAACTTCCATTCAACAAAAACCACCATGAACAAAGTTGAAAAGGCATCAAAAATAACCATAACAAAACTCAAACAATGAAATAAGAAAATTTCATCTCAGCAAATTTAAGTAAAAGGAGTACTGTCTAAATACTTTTAAAGTTCTCATAAAATAGATAAGAAATGACCCAAATTTGGGAGTGGGGGGGGGATTAAGAAGAAAACCAAACAAATAAGGAAAAAACTGTAAAAATAAAAAAGAGAGGCATAGGCAAAGGACACAAACAAGATTGATTAAGGAGGAAAAACAACTTGATAATGGCATATGGAAAAATGTTTAACTACCCAATCCAAGAAATGCAAATTTAAATAAGAAACTATCCAACCAATTTCACAAAGACTGTTTTTAAGGGGAGCACTCAGTGCAGGCAGGGGTGCTAGTGGATTGCTTAGAGGCGTATAAATCATGACAAAGTTTTGAAAAGCAAATTGGCAGTTCAGTATTGAGAAACTTTAAAATTCATCCCCCTTGACCCAACTTGAAAATTCTGGGAATTCTGGGAAAATTCTGGGAAAGTTTCTCAGTCTTTTCAAACACTTTTCCTGCTCACAAAGTCCAAGCATGTCATATGGAGTTCCCTTCCAAGTTTCATCTCGCACATCTCCCAGCTGACATCTGCCACTCCATTAATGCAAAACTGCTTGTTCTTCCCAAGACACATGCCTTGCACTTTTGTGCCTCTGAGCATGTCCTTTATATTTCCCTCTACTTAGAAAGTCCTTCACCACCTTCTTGGCTTGGCTGACTTTGCTTACTCTTCTGGAATCAGCTAAGTTGTCATTACCCTCCAGGTTGAGTAAGTTTGCCTTCTTCCATGTTTACATAATACTGGTACATATATTTTTATAGATAATTTACATGTCTATTTACATATTTATATACCAACTTACACGCCTGTCTCCGCCATCTTGGTTTCTCTCTTTGTATCCCTATATGGACGGTTTTCAACTGGGAGCAATTCTGTCTCCCATGGGACATTTGGCAAGGTGTGGAGACATTTTTTGGTAGCCACAACTGGGGGGAAACCAGGGATGCTACTAAACATCTTACAATGTACAGGAAAGCCCCCATGACAAAGAATTATCCAGCCCCAAATGTCAATAGTGCTGATGTTGAGAAACCCTGTCCTATCCCTAGCTCCCACCTAGTATAAAGCACATAAAAAGCACACGCCAAAAAAAAAAAAAAAAGTTTTAACTATATAATGAACAATAGTAAAATTACCTTTTCAAGCCCAATGTCTTCTTCCATACAATAGATGTAATAATATCTATGTCAGAGGGTTGCAGGGAGGATTAAAAGGGACAACATATGAAAAATGGTACAAAGCTGATGTTCCATCAATGGTGGTTTATCCTAACAGTAAAGTACATAAATTAAATCACAGACCCAGACTGTTTTGGTGCTGAAATGAGTCTTAAAGACTTTGCAGCTAAACCCCTTCACTTTATAGCTGAGAAACCCCAATCTGTAAAGGCTAATGACTTGCCTAAATTGTTGGCATCAGATCTGAGTTTCCAGTTTAGTGGCAAACCACATTTTAAATGGATGCATAAGAAAGGAATTATAAACTGACACTTTTGTAAACCAAATAATTATCTTTTGGTGGGGGTTGGCTTGTAAATATAGTTTTCATATATATGTATAAAATTTTCTTTAAAATAGTTAGAATACTAACAGAGCAATGACTCAACTGAATAATGTTACCACAAGTTTCACAGGGGTTTATTTTGAAATTACATTTTTGGCATTTATGCAAAAATAGGCAAATGTATTAAAATACAAAGTAAAACAAATAATAAATACTTTTGACTGTAGGAGAGATATAGTCAGAATCCAGAATAACAATTTAAATAGTTTGTCATAATACATAAACCTCTCAAATATTAACAGACTTTCTGGAATCTATGCTAAAAATTAACTGCCTTGTAATGACTCCATTCTTCTTCCCTGCTCAATTGCTAATACATACAATGACATTTCTTAGCAAAATATAATTCAGAGGCACCGTCCAATCTGAGATCTCAGATTCTAACATGTTATGACTTTTAATATGAACACGAGCATAACCAGAATTTAAACAAATTATGGCAAATAAATTAAAACATTTATATTTTAACATCTATAGACTTTATTAGGTGTTCCTTATACAGTCATCTGGTATGTTTAAAGAGTGAGCAATCATATAAAAGGAAATACGGTCATAACTGATTGAAGTAATAAAATCCTGAAACTAAATAACATCTCATAATTCATTGCACAGCATATATTAGATTTCATTACATCAGTATATAGCTTAGTTGTAAATTCTCCTGATGGCCATAAACCTCTAAGGTGTTGTCATCCTGAAAAATGAAGGGGAGGGAGTTGGTGGGGCACAGAATGGATAAATCTTCAATCGCACTGGAGTGTTGTACCTTGAAGTTGTAAAGTTGTAGTGCATCGCCACCTAGTGGCAGAATTTAGTACCTTATTCTAACAAGGCACCCTTTCCTTGTATTTTCTAAAGTTACTGATTCAGTCACCCTTCAAGTCTGTTCATCTCTGATACCACACTTCCTAAAACTCACGTCACCCATACAGAGTAAACTCAATTCCCTTCATCCTCCAGGTTGTCCCAGGTTTGCTTAGTACAGTTTTTATGTTCGCCTAACTTTTAAATTCCAAGTACTTTGGTTATTTTCAAAGCCACAAACAGGATGTCTGTATTAACAAAACCCCACCAGGTTTGTGAACATAGAAGGATTGTTATGGCTGTAGGAACTTTGGGCTTTGGCCCAGTTTTTATTTTTATTAATAAGTCTTTTAGGAAGTCAGAATTAGTGCAGAATTAATGCCTTAAAAGGGAGTCCTTAAAGTAAACATGAAATCCTTACCAAATTCTACACTTGGGATTTTATTAAGATTCCAGAGTTTTAAAACAGGCAATGGTGCTGCTGGTGAATATTCCTTCACGAACCTGTGGGCACCATTCATAGAGCACCACATAAATGTTTAGGCCGTAGGACTCCGTTTGGGAATGTTACCAAACATTGCTGTGCAGTTTGGGATTACCAGAGTCAGTACCTGGGGACCTGAGGCCCCACCATTCCTTACTCTGCTTCCTACGCTGGACACCATGAAGGTTGAGTGATGCACTACAACAGTGAGCATAAGCCAAGTGTGGGATGGAATTGCAAAGAACAGAAAAACAAAGTAGGCCACTTGAGAGTAAGTAGATCTATCCTTCTTTGAGGTCTAGGAAGCCATATATTCAAAACTTAAATCAACCTCAAACTTTGAACAATAAAAGATATCAAACATTTTACACTGTACAGACGTTTTACACTGTAGCAGGATGTGAATTATTGGAAGTTTAAAAGACACTGCCAATCCAAAAGGCAAAACAAGGAAACAGGAAAGTCTTAGCTGGGCTCCATCCCAATCAAGCTGTCATACAGGTCCGATTCCGCCTGTCCTCATCTCGAGTAATGGGTACTTCATTCAAGGCCAGACATCCAAAGGAGGCAGATGGACCAGAAATGAGAGTGCCACATAGGAGGTAGAGGAAAGAAGCCCAGGACCTGGGCCTCGACTACACCACTGCTAAACTTGATGGTCCTCAGCATTTCCCCAGAATATTTATTCTCCCTTCTCACATAAAGGAGCCCAGAAGCTAACCCTTTTAGGGCTGACCATGTGCCAGGAACTATTCTGGGTGCTTGACAGGTAATGAAATCAGGCAATTTTCACAATACCCCTATAAAGTAGGTTCTACCATGAACCCCACTATAGAGCTGAGGAAACTGAGGCACAGAGCGGTTAAATCAGAGTCCTCCAGTTACACAGTAATAAGTGGATTCGTATCGGGGCATCTCTGAGTCCCTCTAGTCTGTCTGCAGGATGATGAGCCTCTGTATTTCAGATTTTTCCACGCTGATTTTTCAAATACTACAGCTTGTGGTAACAAAAAGGCCCTCCCTTCAAATGAAAGGATTTCATTGACCAATTAACAAAATTCTCACCCCTTCAATTATTCTTTCAGTGGGCCAAATACTGTTTCTACTTTCTTACTCTTCGTAACAAGCAGAACAGTACTGATAATTAACAGTAAAAACATTGACATAGTGTTCTATGGTTTTGAAAGAACTTTTGCATACTTTTTCCATTTAGAAGAATAAGGTCATTAGGTGACGTGGAAAAGCCTTACCAGTTTGGCTACAAAGAGCTCTCACAAAGTCACAGATTGCCCTAATGTCATGCCTCATTTTCTACCTTGAGCGGGTGGATGACCCACTTCTTCCTGTTACACCTTAACCTTGGTCAGTTGTTTGCCCCCGTCTTTCAGTGGAGCCCTTAGACTTGCTTTAAATGTCAACAGCATTTACAAGCATAGTTCCTAAATTTAGTGCCCTGGCCTCCCTCCACCCCATCCTTCTCCCCACACACCTTTGTAGGGGTCCGGTGGGAGGTGCTTCAGCTCTGGTCTTCTTGTAAAGGTGCACGTTGGATCCTTAGTTGAATGATTATCAGACTCCTGCAAAAATGATTTTGAAGTTAAAGGAGCCTCTGGAGAGTCCTAGTCAAGGAAATTCTCTGAGGATACAAATGCTTTTAAAAACAGGGGTTCTGACCTTACGCCAGTTAGAATGGCAAAAATAGACAAGGCAAGAAACAACAATTGTTGGAGAGGATGTGGAGAAAGGGGATCCCTCCTACATTGTTGGTGGGAATGCAAGTTGTTACAGCCACTCTGGGAAACAGTGTGGAGGTCCCTTAAAAAGTTAAAAATTGAGCTACCCTATGATCCAGCCATTGCACTACTGGGTGTTTACCCCAAAGATACAGACGTAGTAAAGAGAAGGGCCATATGCACCCCAATGTTCATAGCAGCAATGTCCACAATAGCTAAATCGTGGAAGGAGCCGAGATGCCCTTCAACAGATGACTGGATTAAGAAGTTGTGGTCCATATATACAATGGAATATTACTCAGCAATCAGAAAGAACGAGTTCTCAACATTTGCTGCAACATGGACGGCACTGGAGGAGATAATGCTAAGTGAAATAAGTCAAGCAGAGAAAGACAACTATCATATGATTTCTCTCATCTATGGAACATAAGAACTAGGAAGATCGGTAGGAGAAGAAAGGGATAAAGAAAGGGGGGGTAATCAGAAGGGGGAATGAAACATGAGAGACTATGGACTATGAGAAACAAACTGAGGGCCTCAGAGGGGAGGGGGGTGGGGGAATGGGATAGACTGGTGATGGGTAGTAAGGAGGGCACGTATTGCATGGTGCACTGGGTGTTATACGCAACTAATGAATCATCGAGCCTTACATTGGAAACCTGGGATGTACTGTATGGTGACTAACATAATATAATAAAAAATCATAAAAAAAAAAACAAAAACAAACTACTTTCCAAACCAAAAACAACAACAACAAAAAAAAACAGGGGTTCTGGGCAGTCTGTTTTCTCAACCTTCTTCCGTCAAGCAGGACTACGTTGAAACCTCCTCCCGGTGCGACCTGATCTTTTTCTTAAGAACTGCCAGGGGGTCTTGATCTTCCCTGAGTGGTTTTCGGTCCTCACCATACTAGCAAATTCACTGGCAACAAGGGAAATACAAGGGCAGAGCCTGCCTGCTGTTTCTCAGTCTGGTCTTTATTTAGCCTGAACATGTTTTAGAAAGATTATTCAATCTTATTGCTAGCTACCATTTCACCCATTAGAGCCCCTGGGGCAGGGGGCTCAGGTAAGTAAAGAGATCCTATGACTTACAGCTTTTATGCCAAGAACACAAATATCTGCTATTACCTTTCCTACTGTTAAAGTGATTGCTACTCAATTATTAAAAATTAACCATCAGAGAAAAGGAAAAGTACTAAACCACCCTTACTCATTAAAAGATAACCACCACTGTCGCCTTAGTGCTTCCCATCTTTCATTAATGAAGAGTTGGGGATTTTGTTTCACCTAGTTAAATCTTTCTTCATATAATATCACAAGAAGTTTCCGAGTTCATAAATATACTTTTCCCACTCAGCACAGCTTACTTAAGCATGTCCTATTATTGAAAACCGACATTGCTTGATTTTTCACTCTGATAAGCAATGCTGCAATAAACAGCTTTTTCATAAAGCAGCACAGCATCACAGTTTTGGAGTCATACACTATTTCTGTGGATGCATGACCTTGGGCAATTTGCTTGACCTCTGTAAATAAGCCTTAGTTTGCTCATTTGCAAAGGAGTAATAATCCTATCTCACCGCATTATTGTGAGATCAATGATCATAAAGTGAACAGTGCCTCATGTAAAATAATCATAATCACTCAATATAATGGTGGCTGCTATTGGAATTATTTAGATTTTGCAGTTCTTGATACATATTGCCAAAATGCTATCCAAATGGGTCATACGCTTGTAACACCCATCAGGAACATATGAGATTCAAATTCGAAAGGATGTGAAAGGAAAGAAATTGAATCACTGAAACACTGGGTGGTCCTTGGGATCTGGGTCTGAGAATTTATCTTAGTTGCCTCATTAGGCCTGATAAGGAAGTATCTTGACACAAAAAACAGTAACTGACTAATCATATATAGTACCTCACTAAACCATTCCCCAACACTAGCATCTACTGCCATCTTGTTTCTCTGTGATTTGTGATACTGTACCAACAATATAACTCAAATGGACTGCAAAATCAAATCACAAATCTTATAGAATATTCAGTATGTTAAAGGAGAACCGCTTTTACCATGACCAAGACCATTCTCAAATGAGGATTCAGGCAACTTGGACCAGACTAAGAAAAATTGGCGAGAAATGATTAGGCGTTTCAGAAAATACTCTGAATGTGAAAGATAAAGCTCCTAGAGAATTTAATGTGGCTTTCTAATATTTTAGATATTTTAGAAAAAATTTGAAGATACTCCTGTTCATGTTGTAAAAGTCAATCATAAATGACTATCAAATGTCATAACTCATTTTGTGAAAAAAAATATATACACTTTCGATTCTGCTTTAGGAATTTTAAATATAACCCCAAACTTGCTTTTCACACTGCTGCTCTGTTCTCCGAGGGAGGATCCCAATCAGATGCTCTCTCGCACACAGCAGAGGCTCGTGGAACCCTGCACAGGCTGCATGTCCTATACAGCTCCTTCCACTGAAGCATTTTAGAATTCAGGGGTGGGAATGACATTATTGAATGGTTCTAATTTATATTTAAAATTATAACCTTAACACTTTAACTTTGTATTTTTGTCAATTTCTTTAATGTCTAGTTTTTGTTTTCTATTACACATATTAACACAAGAACACATACATGTTTCATACACAGACCCATATTGGGACCACGTATGTAACTTTTTAAAAAAGGATAGGATGTAAAATCAAGAATATTCGGAGAACAGTGGTTGGAGAGGGCTGTTTACCAATTCTGGCAAACAAGGGGGTGAAAAGAGAGAGGTCTCTTTTCATTGGGTAACTTGTAAATTCTGAGGGCCAATCTGTTACGGTGGTTTGCTTCACACGCAGTAAACTCACTGGCACTTGTTTCTTGCTCTACTCCATCCCTGCCAAGTGAGGCCCTGAGGGGGCTTCTAATTACCTTGCTAATCTACAAAGGCAATATAAAGGTGACTATTCTACTTGCAAGGATGTTATATCCTTCCGTAAATTAAGACATTGTCCAACCAGTGAAGAAAACTGATTAAAGTGGCCTGAGCTCCAGGAAGCAATAAAACACTAAAAAATATCTTAGAAGTCTAGAAAGAATTGTAACAGGTAAGTAAATTCAGTAGTTATTAAGATTTAGAATTCAAACACTCCAACAATAATCACAACAGACATTTATTTAAAGTAGTACATTTGCAGCTCAGATAGTTCTAAATTGTACATTTCAGGTTTACTCAACTTAAAAAGTTTGAGGGCAACTGCAACCACAAATTCAACTTCATGATTATTTCTTTGCCCATTCTTCCCTCTCTTTTCTTTCCCGAATAACTTCTTTCAGATATGGTTCAAGGTAGAATTTATCCTAAAGAATGAATAAAAGAAAAATATTATATGTAGGCATCACATACTGATATATCCCAAACACTAAACAAGTCTTTGACAAAAGAAATTCACCAAAATTAATTTTTATTTCCAACTTAAGAAAACGTATTTTCAAGCAGACTAAGAACAATCTGCTTTTCTAAAATGTAAAAACCCACAAAGATATTGTAATAAGTGGCTTTGATAGGTTGAGAGGGGAAAATCTGCAAGAGAAGAACATATGAGAGTAGAAGCTTTTGCCTAGCTTCAATGCAGTTCAAGGGGTGAGGGTTTACTTCAGAGTCCTTCCTGGGGGCCAGAGGGCTACTGCAGGGCTGATCACATGGATACCACCATTGTTTCATCTGAGCAGGGTGCAGAGTGTAGAGGGAGAACAATGACCCAGAAAACAGAGGATCTGCACTCTAGCCCTGGATCTCTATATCAGAGACTTGTTTAGTGATTTTGGAACAATCATGTCACCTCTAAGTCACAAAGTATTAATCTCTAAAATGGAGTTAACATTTGCTCTATTAACCTCACTGGACTGCCATGAGGGTATTTATGTGACACAACTTTAAGAACTCTAAAGCACTGTACAAAGCAATGTGCTTCTCTGTTTCTAATGCTCAATGCTCAGTGGCCAACATTGTCAGATACATAAAAGCTGAGCTACCTCCTCATATTTTGTCCACTGCTCTTTAGGCAAGATCTGATGCCTCATGGTCAGGTCCAGTGCCCTCTTAATGCGAAACATCCTGTCGTTATAAAGGTTCTCAGGAAGCCTTCTTATGGCTTCTTTCACATCATCATTCTCATGTATTGTATCATCTCGCATTAACCCTGTGATAGAAAACAAGAGTCAGATTGAATACACATCTCAAAAATCAGACATTTTTAAAAAATGAGTGAAATATATTTAGTCATAAACATAACTTAAGACTTGGTTAAGTTGTGTGCATTTCGTACATAATAATGGGTTATTTCCTTTTTTAATTTAAAATCAACTAATTAACATATAGTGTATTATTAGCTTCAGAGGTAGAGTTTAGCTACTCATGAGTTGTGTATAACATCCAGTGCTCATTACATCAAGTACCCTCCTTAATGTCCATCCCTCACTCACCCCATGCCCCCCCGACTTCCCCTCCAGCAACCCTCAGTTTGTTTCCTATAGTTAAGAGTCTCCTATGGTTTGTCTCCCTCTCTGATTTTATCTTATTTTCTCCTTCCCTTCATAATGGGTTATTTCTTAAACGGTACTGTAGAAACAATATGAGTCTTTTAAAATGCACTCACAAAATTCACATTTTATCTAACAATTTTAAAACATCTAAAATATCTACTTTGTTTTTAAACACTCATCAATAAATCACATCTCTACTTTCTTATACTTTGAATCTGAGATCAAGGTATTAAAGAACCTTAAGATGACAGTGCACTAATGAACCAGTAACATTTAATGACGCTTCTGTCAAGCTTCAATTAAAAAAAGATGAAGTTCATGGCAACTTCTAAAGTTCTAAAAGAGTTCATGTATCCGATGATTTGAACATTTGACAATTTTAACATTTGAGAAATCTTACTTTCAAAGTTCATATAACTTAAATTTTCAAATGCCAAATGAAGGAGTCGGGAGGGGGAGCGTATAAGGAAAATGTACTGTGACCATATTTCAAGAACATAACTTATTTCCACCTCAAACATCTGAAGTGATTGATTCTATTACTCTCTTCTCAAAGAAATTTTAAAAATGACTGGACAATAAAATATGGCCTAATTTTAAAAATTTTCTAGTACATTGGTACAATTAGTTAAGCTGTTTTTGGTAATCATAACAACTCTTGCAAAAGGACTATTCTCAGAAAAAGCAAAAAAAAAAAAAAAAAAAAAAAAAAACCAAGAAAAGGCAAATAAAAAGATACTCACCCAGTTTATTGAACCCTGCAGCATTGTAATACCATTTTCGAATACCCTCCAGCCACCGGCCTGATGCTGCAACTGATATTGTCACACTGTTAGTTGCTACGATTCACTTATACTATACGATCACCTGGATAGGCAAGCAACCAGTACTCTTGTAAGTTACCTTGTTAGAGAATGCAAACATAGGAAGGAATTTCCTTTTGGAAGTGTATATTCTGTATACTGTAGACAAAAACTGCTTATTTTATCTATGAGCAAAAGTGATTACAGGTTAAAAAAAACTGGGCAGCAAGTCAGGGGAAAAAAGGGTAAACTCAAGCACATGATGTACAAAAGATCTATAGCAGTTATCAGCACTCCAGCCTCCTCATGTCAAGTATCCCATCTTTTATGTACCCCTGCTACCATCAGAACTGAAGGGTAGGGTGTGGGAATGGAACTCAGAACTCCTCCATCTTCTGTAATTTCAGAAATAAATGACAGGAAATAAGTGTAAACTTTTCTTATCAACGGAGCTGGAATTACATGTAAAGTAGGTAAGACTTCAGGACAGGCTGGCAGGTCTCAATGACCTTCATCCTCCAAAATCTTTATTCTACATTACTTTTAATTCACTTGGCTACCCTCTTTAAAAATACACATATTTCTGGGAGGATTTTGATACCATTACCTAGTCATTTAATATCAATATGGATTAGTAGAAGACGTTCATTTTCTTCCTCCCAAGTAGCTAACTTTCCAACAAGGAAATAGATATTTGAAAAAGGATGAGAATGAGAAGAAATGGGTAATGCCAAAGCTCTCTGGGGGAGGACTGAGCCTGATGGGATAACCCAGTAGGGACTAAGGGCAACACTATAGTGCCTGATGCTCGTTAAGAGAGATGTGGTAAGAGGGGGAGATAGAGTAAATTTAAATTTTCTTTTAAAAATTTTGTCTGGGGCTATTCTCTCACCAAGGAATGAAAGCAAACTCTTTTATTCCAACCCCTACTCATCCCTACTTCTTAGCATATCACAGATTACACAGCCTTGGTAAATCTCCTTGAAAATTAAACACCATGTAGAAGATTGCTTCTAGAAAAACAAGTACCAAAGAGTCAACAATCTACAAACATACTTGTAGAAAACAAATGACCTACATACATATTTTCCTTTGATGGTGATGATTAATATTCATTGAACACTTGTGTTCTAGTTACTATCCTATCTGCTTTACCCACATTAGCTCGGTTTATT
The DNA here is from genome assembly GCF_024610735.1 of Ursus americanus. Classification (NCBI taxonomy): domain Eukaryota; kingdom Metazoa; phylum Chordata; class Mammalia; order Carnivora; family Ursidae; genus Ursus; species Ursus americanus. Next base: position 38,842,681 of record NC_142135.1, on the reverse strand, counting down.
TACAACACACCTGTCCTCGCAGAATAATAAGGCTTACAGAACCTATCCTCTCCAAGATCAGAGCCAGCTAGTGAGAGGGTTGAGACCAGGTCTATCTAGTTCTCAAACACAGGACAGAGTGCCTTCCATATTTGTCAAATTAATGAAGCAATGAATTCTTAAATGTCTCCCCCAACCCCCCAAAAAAGTTCAATGTCATTTAGATTAACGGATTTTTCCGGCAATCGGATGTTTCCCAATAACTTCACCACTGCTGAGCCCGAGGAGAAAAGGACCAGTATTATTTAAAGGCTACTCCAATTCATACCTCCAGAGGGCAGCGAACAGCAAAAAAGGTGCGGGGAAGGGAAAATTCTTCGTGTTCACGATCTGTTTCAAATATTCCGGTAATCTCTGTATTCTACTGCAGAGTAAGTATGTTTGTTTTAGTGCCTAGAGTAAATACAAACTTCTCCAAATCTACAGACCGAGCTGACGTTCCAGATAAACCTAATTAATCTGAAGCTTCGCTGTAACCCTGGCTCAGCTGCCCCGAATTCCGTTTGAGAAGCGCGAGGCGTAGAAGGAAGTTTGCAGACCTATTTCCTCCGGTCACTCTGCCTCGGTTACCTGATTAGCGTAAAAGGGAAACTAATATCTCCCTCGTCACACAGGCCGGAGAATTTATCGCACACGACAGGGCTTGACTCACGGCAAGCACTCGGTTCATTTTGGTTGAAAGTCATGCACTGATTATCTCCCTGTGCCCCTGAACACTTCTAAGGCCGAGGGGAAGGCCTGCCGAGCACGGGCAGTTGGAATGGCAGGACTATCGGAGCCACCGCGGGCACCTTCACAGCAGATCCACCTTCAACCCTTCAGGTGAGCCCCGCCTGGGGACAGTAAGGGTGGGGGGCAAAGGCGCCCTTTAGGCTAGAGCGGAGCCTCCACCTTCGCTGACATCACACACCTAGCCACTTAGGACAGAGGAAGCGGAGCAAATTGCTGCAAGAATAAAAGGCTGAGTGTGGCAATGCCTGTCAGAGAGGTCACCAACGACTTACCGCTAGGCCTGCTCGCCATTTTGACCCGAGACTGCCGCGTTGCCTGCTGGGTAAGTCCTGGAGGACGCTTTGGGCCCAATGCGCAGGCGCCTCCTGTCGCGTCGCTGGGCGAGGAAGGACGCCCGCGCAGGCGCAGTTTCTGGTAGCCGACTTGGGGCTCCTGCCGCTGGCGTTTTACCCGTCTACGTCATGCCAATGTAGTAGGGTGAGTGTTTTGCGCGCCCCGTTGCACGAAACATTTCATGTGACCTGATGGGAAGAACATTAGGTAATGAATAAGGGGCATTAGCCTAGGTTCTGTGATGGACGAGCTGTGAGAATTTAGAGAGTATTTATTGCGCCCTTTGTGCGCTAAACCTTTTACCTGCGTATTGTCATTTTAATTCTCTCATTTAGTTCTAAATCCCTGAGGTAAGTACCATGATTATCCCAATGTAGAGAGGAAACGGGCTCAAAAAGGCTGTATAAATTGTCCAAGACTACACAGCCAGGAAGAATCCAGATTTATCTTCTGGTATCAGAGGATCCGGGTAAAACTTTGGGACTCCTTAATTTTAGGGCCATATACCACAATACTAATCCAGGAGACACTAACCTTTAGACCTTAGGTTTCTCCAGCTTAAGGTCTACACCAAGCCATTTTCGTGGAAGGGTAGGTCAGAACAAAAAAAATTTTAATGCTAAATCTAAGATATATAGCAGAATTTGTGTGTGATTTTAAGATAAAAGTATACTTTTAACGTCTCAGCCCCAACATGTTAAGTCTAAGGCATTAAAATCTAGGGACAGAAACAATTATAGTGTGACTGACTCATTAAGTTACTAGTGACCTTCTACCACCATTACTGTCATGGTCAGCCCGAACTGCCATAACAAAACATCACAGGCTGGATAGTTTAAAAAACAAAATGTATTTCTCACAGTTCTGGAGGCTAAAAGCCCAAGATCAAGGTGCAAGAATGGTCACTTTCAGGTGGGAGTTTTTCCTGTGGGTTTTAGAGGAATGCCTTCGCACTGTGTCCTTACACAGCAAAGACAGAGCAGGCTCTTTTGTATCTTACAGGGACGCTATTCCCATTATGAAGCCCCTATCTCTAAATGCCATCACATTGAGGATTAGGGTTTCAACATGACTTATGGGGAGACACAATTCAATCCATAACAAGCACCCACAAATATCTACTGTTGTTTTCTTCAGGCTTAAGCTGAGAACTGGGACCACATAGAACTCCATCTCCTTGTCAATTCAAAAGGTTAGAGTCAATGGTCTTAGTCACATTCCAGTTCTCAACTTTTGTTGCCTTCCCCTTTTTTCTTCTTTGTGCCACCAGATTCTCATGTTACTCAGTCCTGTATGCTGCACTAAAAACTGGTGAATGTGTGCTCCCAGACTACACTAGCCAAAGTGAAGTCTGAAAGATGCGAAGAAGTGCAATACATTTGAACACTGGCACATTGCCTTGCAAGAAGTACTCAGTAAACCCTTGTTGCTTCATTACCCTTAAGTTTCAGCTTGCTGGTTACACAGTGATGGTGGTAAGAGAAGGAAGACCTTGTCAAGAGATCAGACGCCCAAGACTGTCACAAAATCCAGCTCCTAGAGGTACTGAGCCTAGCGCTCCTGGATGTTTGCTGGCAGTCATTAGTATTGATTCAAATACTATGTTTGATTACTGGCACGTGGGTAGGATTGCATTTTTCTGCTCCCTTAAAGCTAGGCATGGCCATGTAACGCTTTGGCCAAGAAAAATGTGATCAGTTTTTAAGAGCAATTCACATTGCAGGACACCTGGGTTCAGTCGGTAAAGCGTCTGCCTTTCGCTCAGGTCACGATCCCAGGATCCTGGGATCAAGTCCCCATCAGGCTCCTTGCTCAATGGAGAGCCTGCTTCTCCCTCTGCCTGCCCCTCCCCCTGCTTGTGCTCACATTCCTTTCCCCTTTCATAGATTTTCATAAATTTCCCTTCATAAATTTTTTGGTCCCGAGTAGGACATGTATGGGATCAAAACCTCTGTGGTTTTAAACCATTTAAGGTTTGGGGCAGCTGGGTAGCTCAGTTGGTTAAGCATCTGCTGTCAGCTCAGGTCATGACCTTGGAGTCCTGGGATGGAGTTCTGCATCAGGCTTCCTGCTCAGCAGGGAGTCTGCTTCTCCTTCTCCCTTTGCTCATCCCCCTGCTCATGCTGTCTCTCAAATAAATAAATCTTTAAAAAAACCGTTTTAGGACCGTTCATTGTAGCCTTTTCTGACTGATACAAGTGGTTTGTTAATAAGGGCAAAATGAGGTTCTGAGCCATAGAGAGATCATTTGGGATGGTTCCATGCTTTGTTTTTTAGCTGAACCCTGTTTCCTGTGTATTGATCTCATCCATTAGAGAACTCCATGAAGGCCCGTAACTATGCCACACTCACCACTGCATTTTAGGAACTCAAATGTCTGTTGGGCAAATGAATAAAATACCTAACTGAAAGGCCCTGATCAATTACAAATTTAGTTTCTTACAAGGCTTCCGGACCTATAGCACACCACAGAACCCTGGTGCGCAACAAACTGCCCCCGAAGTTAGTGTCTTTCTTTTTTATCCCAGTTCTGAATTCAGCTGGATCGTTCTGCTCCATGTTGTATCTGCTAAGGCTGAATTGTCTATCTTCCCCCACACATCTGGTACTTGGTTGGCATGGCTGGAATAGCTGAGTTTTGGCCAGGCACCTCTTTCTGTCCACCTCATTTCTCCGACAGTCACCTGACCTCTTTACACAGTGGCTCAGGGTTCCAAGAGCAAATGTTTCAAGAGGACAGGCCCCAGTGTGCAAGGACTTGTCTAGCTTCTGCTTGATAATGTTTCAGGGCCCAGATCTCATTAGCCCAGAGTCAGTGTGGAAGGGGACAAGAACAAATACCAGGGTGGTTCGCTGGAAGCCACCAGTGTTAACTACCCAAGCCAAGCTTGTGATCCCAAGGCAGATAGCTGAAGTCACAATGCCTTGTTTTACAAATAAGGATCTGACCCAGAGAAATTACTAGCTCAGGATTACATGTCTACATGATAAATGGGAAAAAGAGTATCAGTTCATACTGTAATAAATCTTTGCATACTGGCAATAAGTCAGAGGTTTATTATGGCCTTTTACTATGTTTCATTGCCCTTTACTTATCTCCCTCCCACCTCCCCAATCCTTTTTCCTTTCCCGATTCTCAGTAGCCAATTGTGGGCAACTCTGAATATCTATGCTCAGGAAGATACAGTGCGGATCATCCAAAATGGAATGTGTTTTGTAGCATTATCTACATGAATAGTAGTTATTAGGTGAATAATAACATAGGATACTCCAGAAACTCTTAACATTTTGAAGAAAATAAAGAGGTCTTGCCACTTTAGAAGGCCTGCGAATATCAGAGGGAAACCTCTATCCTCATCCTCACCAGAAGGACAGTGTGCCAGCCCATAGGAAAGTGACTCTCTCTCCTCTCAGCCTGCTGTGGTTTAAGTTCTGTCCTCCCCGAGAAGGAAGGAAATGGTGGAGGTGAAGAAAAATTAAGTCACTAGGAACTTGTAAGAAAGATCTGCCACAAGTGTACCCAAATTCACAATATCAAGAAATTGTTTCCAGCATCAAAGGAGGCCTGAGGCATTTATTTAAAAATATATATCATTCATTCATATCCACATTCATTTTACATTATTACATTTTAACACTCATCAAAAACTAAAGAGTTTTTAAGAATTTTTCAAAGTCTTGTACTGAGGCTTTGGCAATCTCTTCACAAAATATTTCATCAGGCACAGACACTAACTTGTCCAAAGAGATATAGTTAGGTTTTGTTGGATCATATTGTGCTCTTCCTATATAGGTAAGAAACAAATGCCTTTCTTTGACTTTAAACAACCTTGTATTAAATACCTAAAAAAGAAAAAAAAAGTTTTTAAAAACAACATTGTGCACTGAAAGATGAACTATTAAAATGTTTATTTTGCTAAAATTTTTAATTAGGCTAACAATTATAAAGTACTGACCACATGCTTAGTAACTATGATAAATGTCACAGGGTTTAGCCCGTATAGCTTCTGCTAAGAGATTATGGTTAAAAAGAACTAACAGAACAATTATAAAGTAATTAAGGGCTATACTGTAGGCAAAGAACATTGGCTAATCCAGATGGAGGAGACATTAAAACAGCAAATCCTCAGGCTCTGTCCCCAAAATACTTAATCAGAAACTTTGAATGGGGCCCATAGGTTCTCCAGGTGATTCTGACACCGTCAAGTTTGAGAACCAAAGTTAGAAATCAAGATCCACTGGCACCAAAAGTTTGTAAGATTTCACAATCTATGGAAGCTTCCTTTTTTTTTGTAAAATTCCTGCCTGCTCCCTCTCCCTGCCTAGTATTAGAATGAAATGAACCTGGTCTCTAGGCGAGCAACTAGGGAATGCACGTCTTATCCATCTTGGGGTTAAAACTCTTAAGATGTAGCGTTAGTGGCAGCAACTTTAAAAAGGAATCAGGAATAGGCCAACCAGAACCGTTATTTGCAAGAGAAAATTTGTTTCATACCACTAAGTTTTTAAAGCACCAGCCAAAAATTTAAAGTCTTTCAGTTCCCCCCCAGTCCCGTCAGTTAATATTTTTCCATTTTTTTGTTTATTGTTTTTTTTTTAACAATATTAGCCAGACCCCTACGAGTCTGAGAATCCCAATAAGGAAGTCACAGTTCTACAAGTGGGCTTCCCAAAAGCAAGGGTTTGGGGTGCCTAATAGTCTGTGTTTTTTAAACAAGTGATTTTGATGTATCTGGTCAAGTTTATAGTTTCCTCTAGTAGACTTAGAAAGTTTCTATCCTTCTGGAAGACCCCACTCATTCTACTGACAACTCAAATGTCAGTTCTTAGAGTGGTAGCATTCATATCCTAGTTAAGAGCATGGTTTTTTAAACTCGACTGCCAGAGTTCTAATCTTGGCTCTGTCCCTTATTACCTGGGTAACCTTTCGACGATCCTTTTATGTTCACTTTCGTCAGTTGTAAAACAGGGATAATAATAGTACCTATCTCATATGGTGGTTGTGAGGATTAAATGAATTCATACAAGTAAAGCAGTAAAGACAGAGCTGGCACACAGTGAGCACTTAGTAGCTATCATTATTTGTATGATTTTCCTACCTCTTCTACATTAAATTAATAAGCTCTATAAGGTTAAGACTTACCTAAGTCTATGTTACAGAAGACTTACCTAAGTCTAGGTTACAGTAGACTTAGACTTAACTAAGTCTATCTGGTTAAGACTCTAACATTATGTAAATCAATGACATTTTAGAAACTTGTCTTCCACACTAGATCACAAATTCCACAAGCATACAGACCATGTCTGATTGACTTTTGTATCCCCAAATGAGATTATTTTATGCTGTGTCACTGAATTATCTAACAGCCCAGGGGAGAACTAATTGTTACTGCTTTCTAGTTGAAGACCACTTACTTTACAATTGTTCCAATAAGCCAAATTTGTACCACTGCACTTTTAATAATGAATACATTTGATGAAACAGAAAAGCTCTTTATTAAGGGCCTCCTCATAGTGAAGTATGATAGGTAAATAAACATTGCTATTTGTGAAGGAACTGTACCAAATGCAATCTAGTTCTGAGTTATATTAAAGTCAAATTTCTTTTGCCTATCTTTAGATCAAGAACACATGTAGAAAACAGAGTAGGGGATCACTCTAATGAAATTCAGTCTTTCATTTATCCAGTAAATATGGAGTGTCTATTCACATGGCAAACAGGAAAGAAAGGATGACTTTGATGAAATTCAATCATTCATTTGTTCAGCAAATATTTATTTAGTGCCTACTAAATGTCCTGGTACAGTTCCAGGCACTAGGAATCCAGCAGTGTATAAATCAGACAGGCTCTCTGCTTTCAAAGAGTTAACATTCTTGTGAACAAGCAGATAATGTCACTTGCTAAAGAACAGGAAAGTCTGATTAGCTTGGAAAATATAAATATGGCTTTGGCACAATGGCAAACTAGAACTGTTTTATGCTTTTGTAGGAGATCATTACAATATGGCTCATTAACTAATGGATTTATTTATTTATTTTAAAAGATTTATTTATTCATTTTAGAGAAAGAGAGAGAGAGAGACCCCACACAACTGCGGGGAGGGGCAGAAGGAGAGAATCCCAAGCAGACTCCCTGCTGACTGCAGAGCCCGCTGTGGGGCTCAATCTCAGGACCCATGAGATGATGACCTGAGCCAAAACCAAGAGTTGAACACTTTAACCGACTGAGCCACCCAGGCGCCTCTAACTAATGGACTTAGACTGTGAATAAAAAGTACATGTAGAATTGACAGGACCTTTAAGGGAAGTGATCTATTTCAAATTTAAGTGGAGAAAAACACAATTGGGAATATGTTAGATTGCAGCAGGCAATAGGTAACAATCATAGGCAAACAGACTCGTCACTTGTGTCTCCTATGGAGATGTACATGTGTGCCCTAGAAGCTGTGAACTTTTCACAAGTGATCCCTCAACTTCATTTGCTAGATGCATTCTTGATTTAAAAGATGGGCAAAAGAAATATGACCTTACTACAACTGTCAATCTCAGAACCAGACTATATTTGGTCCAATTCCTTCCCAAACAGCAAGTCATTTTTGCAGCGAACAGCACTACGCACACAGAGAGCAGTTCTGGATGAAGGGCAATGAGAGCTCCCAGAGAGAGCTGTGCACTTGTTACCTGTGGGAACTTGACAATGAGGTGGTGGGGAATGCTCATCACATTGTGCACATAGTCGAAAGTCTCAGTAAGTTTCCTTTTATTTGCAGTCAACATCTTTGGGACTTTGGTGATCATATGTTGAATTTCATTATGTTTAAAACCTAGTTCAAGACGATAAACCTAAAAGAAAGTAGAGTTGCTTGAATCACAAATGGAAACAGTTATTTTGGTAATATGCCAGAGGACAAACTGATTCTTTTAAAATTTGAAAAGAGGACATTAAAATCTGGAGACAGCTATGCCAATGCCCTCAAGGGTCCATAGCTTCCTGCTTCCGGGGTAACCTGAATTTCAAGCCCCTCTTCTGAGATGAACTCTCACAGCATGGTGATCATCACGAAGGTCACCAAAAGGAGCTATCATGACAATGCAACAAAATAATGGTGGATGTGGAAGGCCTGGTCAGGCTATCTGTACGGGCCCTACATCACAGACCAGCAGTTAAGATTTCAACGTGTTTTTTGAGTCTCTGCTCCCAAGCACACGCATATACATGTTATCTGGAAAAACTACATGTCAAAATTTCAGACAGAGATGGTAAAACTAAATATCCAATAGTGTGTTAGGTCCCCTGCTCCCCTACCAATCCATAGTGGGGGCTGCCCCCACTAGATTATAAACCCCATGAGAGCAGGGACTATCTCCCCAGCACAGTGCATGGGCAGGTGCTCAACAAAAATTTCTTCAACAACTGGACATGAAAGACTTTAAGCACCTCAGAAAAATAGGCCTTCTATCATAATTTCAAATCTTACTACAGCTTTGTATACTAACTAGTCAGCTGCCTTTGGCTTTATACTATTCTCTTGGAGGAAGGACAGTAACGAGTGTCTGGTAAGTCCTGTGACAGAATTAGAGCTGGCAGTGGGCACAGTTCTAAGGAGAGCGATGTGCTTGGCCACTGGTCTCTTCACAGAAGTCTTTTGGATCCAGCCTCCAAATCTCATCTCCCACCGAGGTGACGTTAAGCTGGCGTCTCACACTGGACAACAGATGTGGTTTCCAGGCATTGCGCAGGCACCTAATGCATTACTCTAGGATTACTGGTATCCGTGTCTACAAGGTGATTCACACATGTAACACCTGCTCAACATGGGAACATATTATTAACTAAAACGTATCGCCTGCTAGATATTTATTACATCATTTCCTATGTCCATCTTTTTAGAAATAACTTCTTTCACAATCTAGTGTTCTTTAAGAAGATAGTAGCAAAATCTATCCTCTTCTTAAGCACTTGAAGAAAGAAGCTGATTTCTGAAAATCTTAAAGTCAACCTACCTTCATGTTTTCTTTCACGGGCTCCAGACTTCCAGTTAGTAGCCTTGGGAGACGAACTACCAGATCTCTAGTCTATAGTTATAAAACAATCTATTATTACTATTCATGCACATTCAACTAGTTTGGGAAAACAAGGCATTACTAGGAGCACAAAACTAAAGTTCAAAATATGAGCCAGTCAGAAAAATGCTAGGAACCCTGAAAATACATAAACTTAATGCTGTTGGAGGAAAAAACAAATACTGAAAACAAAAGTTAAGGCACCAACTTGATGGAATATTATAAAATGATACAGTTATATATTTAACCTAGTAGGATAATTCATTCTTATACAAAAATACCAGGCATTTATAGAATTCATATGGGCCAGGCATCTGTGAGAAACGTGAGATTTAAGTTACTAAATGTAGCTCATATGCAAATATATAAATTCTCCTCTTTTCTTTACCTTCTTCACGCTAAGTTCAAGTTCTTTCTGAAAAAATCCCAATCTGTTATCCAATCTTTCCACTGAAAAACTCAGCAAAAATGGTGCATTTCTGACCATCTGTGCAATATGTGCCTTACTGAAATTTTTTGACTGCAGATAAGCCACTCTAGAAAAACAAACAAAAAATACATGTAAATATAATTAACATTTACTAATGTCGTGCTACTTTCCAAACAAACAAAAGAAAGGATAAGTAAAAACATTCTATAGTAATGGCCCAAATACAGTTAAAGCAAAACAAGCACCCATCCAACTCTAGAATGGTTCCCATTTCTACTTAGAAACCAACTAATTCTGAAATCTAACAGATTCTCTTTTCAGTTAATTACTATTACTATTACTATTACTTGGTAGGAAAAAATCAAATAGCTTCTGTTTAAGAATCTCTTGCTAAGAACAGAAAATCCATAAATTAAGAAAATAAGATTCCAAACTCTTTTTATAAAGACCCTCAAGTGTGGCAGAAGTCAAGAGAGGAATTTTTTAGTTTAGCAAATTTATTGAATATGTATACTCGTAAATAATTTTTACTGTGATTTCCATTATGCATTTTGTTAACAACTGAGAAATTTCCTGCTAAGTTTCTGGGAACCAAAATAAGGTAGTAAAATATAGAAAGTTTGCCTATGAAATAACATTATTGATTTTTAAAAACTTATAAACATTGTAAAAGGAGGTTTTATTAAATGCCTAAAATATACCAGGACATTATCTTGTTTAATTCTCACCAAATAAAAAGGTAAAAAAACAAAAACCTGTGAACCAGGTAATTTTCCACATTGTATCTGAAGAAACATAGATTCAGAGAAGTTACATAACTCCTCTCAGACCACCAGCTAATTAATGACGAAGCTGAGATCTGAACCCAGGCATGCCTATACCAAATGCCTATGCTATTTCTATACCAAGTACCACTACAGCTTATATTTTGTAAGTGACTACTGCTCCTTTAAGGGACTCCCTTAGAGGACATGAGAGAAAAGACCGATAAATTTAACTATATAAAAATTTACAATGCAAGGCAACCCCCCCAACCATTGACAAAGTCAAAACAAGTGTCAAGTATTTACAACATGTCACAGAGAAATAACTAATTTTGTTAAAATATAGAAGAATGCTTACAAAAGAAAGAAAAAGACTTAATTTTAAAATGGCAAAGGATATATGTGATTTATAGATAAGGCGATGTAAATAGAACTTCAACATAGGAGAAGATCCTCCAAACGTCATTTCTGAAACAACACTGAGGCATTGTTTTTATCTATAAAATGAACCGAAACTATGAAGTTTGATGACTCTGTATTAGGGTAACAGAGAAACTGGCATTTCTGTATGGTGTTGATGGGAGCGTAAACTAGAAAACAACCTTACAAAGGCCAACTTGTTGACATCTATTAAGATTATAAATGCACATACCATTTCACCTAGCAATTCCATTTCTAGAAATCTGTCCTACAGATACATAGCAGTATGTGCGAAATGATATATATACACACACATAGGAGAATCACTGCAGCCTCGTTGTGATAGCAGTGACTGGAAACAAGCACCATGTTGATCACAAGGGACTGGATGATCCGCAGGATGAACTATGCTAGCACTAAGAAGAAGAGGAAGTCCCAGTACAAAACTCTCTCTAATATACAGTTAAGGTAAGAAAGTGGGGTGACAACAGCATGTATAAATGCTACCAGTTGTATGCACGTGGGTTCATGTGTATTTGTACACACATATACACATATGCTTGCATATGACAGAACATTCTTAGCAGGTCAAACAAAAAAACCTGATCATAGTAGCTGCCTCCACAGACAGGTCTCAGACAGTTGATGAGGGATAGGAATTAAGTAAGTGGGAAGGAGGATTACTTTTTCTTTCCCTCTTGTTTTTTGGTCACAGCAAAAATCAGTATCTGACTAAAACACTGTTAAAACTGTTGTCTACCTTGTGCTAATTTTTCTAATAAAAAATTAAGATATAAGGCCCAGCCAAAAGAAATTTAAATAATTAAATGCAGATTATCCATTTCAAAATTCTTACAAAGAACCAAATAACTTCTTTATACATTTGAAATTTTCTTCATTCAAAGGAGAACAAGTATATGAAATCAATGCTATTACAGAAATCCTAGAAAATAATACTGTACATACCAGAGACAAAAGTTAAGTTCAATTAAATAAAGATTATCATACTCTTGCCTCTTACAGTAGAAGCTTATTTTTTGCTGTATGTGGATAAACCTATTAAAAAATTCCAAGTAATTAAAAGCAACCCTCCAGAATTTGAATCGGCCAGGTTTAGGAACCATTAAACTACGCTGTGTATGAGAGAATATCCTTTCAGTGTTAGGAGCATGTGTGATCTTGAGCAAGTCACTTCACCTTCCTTTAAACTTAGGTTTGCTTTACAGAATTAAGAGCAGGGAGACAGCATGGTGCAGTAGACAGGACGCTGCAGTTAGACTAATTGGGCCTGAATCCCAGCTCTGTCACTTACACTATCCACGTCATCTTGGACAAATTATTAAACCTTTCCGTGCCTCTCCTGGAAAACGGGGATATTAATAATGGTGGTGCAGTAGTCAACGGCATTGAAATAGCGCTGTATGGTGACAGATGGTAGCTACACTTGTGGTAAGCACAGCATTACAGATAGCCTTGTATAGACTTGCTGAATCACTCTTTTGTACACCTGAAACTAATGTAGCATTGTATGTCAACTGTACTTCAATTAAAAAAAAATCATATTAGCCCAGTAGGCAGTCTCTGAAATGGGTCCCAACAATCCCCACCTCCTGGTATGCACACTTCCTTTGAATAAATCTTGAAGAATAGGGCAAACTGGTTTTTGAATGGGGAGGGATCAGTGTTCCAGACAGTCAGGAGGAGAAGCAGAGCTGGATATGTCAGACTGAGTGTCCTAGAATCACTCATTCTCTCCCCTGTAATAGTCTGTCTATATTATATCAGAAGGTAAGTCCATGAAGAGAGAGGGTGTGCGTGTCTATCTTAGGTGGTTGAAGTCTAGCTCAGTGCCTTGCATATACAGGAGCCCAAATTGTTCAATGTAAGGAATCTAGTCTTTTGTTTCCTTTTTTTCCCCCTAATTCAGACAAGGCATTGGACTCTGATGTTGTTCAAGGAACTGTAGTGTTCTCTGAAGTGCAGTGAGGCTCACCATCTGGTGGTGGAGACTAGAGGCAGACCAGTTAGGAAACTGTTACAGCAATCTTCATGTGAAATGGGGACCCGAGGTGATCTTCATAGTGAAGATTAAGAGAAATGCGTTGACTGATTTGAGAGATAAAAAAGAATTGATAGGTGATTTATTAATCAGATGTGGATACTAAAAGAAGAGAAGCCAAAGTTACTACCAATATTTCTGATTTGGGCAACAAGGTGAACCATGCTCCCATTAGGTGAATCTGGAAATACAGGGAAGAACTGACTTACGTTGAGTAGTAGAGAGGATAATAAATTCAAAAGGTGAACTTAGGGACAGGCGCTCTGTCTTGTTCTCTGTGGTGTTCCCAATGCCTAGCAGGATTCTTATCTCACAGATCAATACTATCTCATCGCCCTGTATTGATTCTCACAGATTTAATAAATTATTTGAATGTTGAATGAAGTACAAAGATGTTTATGGAAGTGCTTTTTAAAGAAAAAAAAAAGGAACAACCAAAATAGCCAACTTACGGAAATGATTAAGCAAATTATACAATAATGTGCCAAGAGGATGTCAGATGTCTACCATCAAAAATTGCCCAGAAAATTAAAACTATCCACGAAAGTTCAGGCTTTCATAACTCTAAGTGCACTCTCAGGTAATTTAGCCATTTGTTAATGGATTAAAGAAAATTTTTATTCCAGTTTCTGAAGAGAACCCGTTAAGTATTGACTCAGCAATAAGTTGAACACATAAAAATGAGAAGTCGAATAAAAGAACTGTTTGATCCTTAATCTTGATCAAAGAAAGTCCATAAGAAAAAAATAAATAACATTCGTGTTCATTATCAGCTAATCCTTATGCAGCTAAGACTTAATAACTTATACATACATTTCCTTCATAACCACTTTTTGGGTTATGTGAAAATCATTGTAAAAGCCCTACCTGGTCTTAAGATTTTCAAGGTCTTCAGAGAAAATAGCATAGTTTTTGGTCAGGTATGTTCCCAGCTGGTTATCCTCTATACCCAAATCTTTAAGAAACATGAGTATTTGCTTAATGTCTTTTTCAAAATCCAGTCTCAGAAGGAGGTTGGCTGCATCTGGATGTTTTTCGATCTTTGAGAGATCCACTCCTATAATAAATTACAAATACTGTTTGAAGACAACTGTTTAGCGAGGTCATTAAACTTCATACATAAAAGCACGAGGAATTACTGATGAAGATCAACAACCTGTGCAAAAGAGAACTGGAACAGGCCAACAGAAACTTCTAAATATATTCAAACTAAACGAATTGCAGAAATAAAGTTAAATTAAAATGAAAACATAGTATTTATGTCAAAGTCACATATAAAGGAAAACAATTCATTTGGGGCTAAATTTCTACCCGAAACAAATTCACCAAGTCACCACCCAGCTAGGGTCATCACCTTATGTACGGTTTCTTGAATATTGTTTGAAGAATGCTTATGAGCTCCCAGTGATCTCCACAGTAATTGCTGAACTGGCAATTCTACAGTATAACAAACCCTTTAAACAAATCGTTACCTTCTTTGACGTTTGTCATTTCCTTAGTTATAAGCATTATTTTCGAGATATATTTATGATCTCCTCCAGGGAGGGGAATAAAAATAACCCTATGTCTTACTCATTGTAATCTCCAGGTCTTCAGCATGGAGACAAGTACCTCGAAGGAGCTCAAGAAATGTCTGTGTGAGAACAGGTGAGCATATACAGCCCTCAAATATACAACAAAGCAGAAAGTATACAACCTTTGACCTTCACATATCCCTATAATCTTAGGTAGTCTAAGTAAGTGAGACAAGGCACAGGAGAAAGAAAGAAGAGGGAGAAAGCAAGTTGTTACTTTAAAGTATTCTCTGGTTATGGATATAATTAGATGACAATATTAATTAGGCCGGGAATCAAAGTAACCTGTAATTCAAAATTCTCATTAAAACTGAGCGTTTTATTCTCTAATTTTTTTCCTTTTATCTGATTAAAAAGATAACCATGAACAGGAAAGGTCTATTCTTTACCTTTAGAGTAAACATTTGAAGATATTCTAAAACCTTAAGGTTAGACTTAAATTTTATATTCTTTTTTTTTTTTTTTAAAGATTTTATTTATTTATTTGACAGAGAGAGACAGCCAGCGAGAGAGGGAACACAAGCAGGGGGAGTGGGAGAGGAAGAAGCAGGCTCATAGCAGAAGAGCCTGATGTGGGGCTCGATCCCATAACTCCGGGATCACGCCCTGAGCCGAAGGCAGACGCTTAACCACCCAGGCGCCCCTAAATTTTATATTCTTAAAAATATTTCTTTAGGTGAAAAATAACTCACCAACTGATTTCCAGATGCAACTTTCAAGTCTTAAATATAAAAGCAATGAAATAAAAACATTCTTTCTTTAATGGTGTACACAACCAGAAAAATCAATTATAATTTCATATATTATTATATCCAAACATAATTCTAAACCCAAATTTCTTGATAGTAAACAGGCATTGATATAAGATGATCATGACTAGAAAAATAGATTACACAAACACACATACAGAATGAAGACCAGAAACAGATCCAGGATCAACTAAATGAATAAAATAAAAAAATCAGCATATAATAATAATGGCATTTCAAATTAATGGTGAAAAGATACAGTGTTTATTGCAACATAATGGGACCACTAACTATACATTTGAAAAATAATTGTTTCTGATTACTACACTTATCATGGTGAGCTTGATGTATAGAACTATTGAATCACTATGTTGTATATTTGAAACTATGTAACATATGTCAATTTTACTTAAATAAAAAAAAATCCTTCTATATCTGATACAAAATTTCAGAAAGATTAAGAATTTAAATTTGTACTAACTCTAAAACTAGTAGAAGAAAACAATTTTAAAAATATTAAGCCTGACTACATAAAAATGTAAAACCCGTGTATGGCTTTCTGTAATAAATGGATTTGCATAGAAAAAGGTGGGAAAAGCTACCTCTGGAAAGTGGAAATGGTATGTAGAGAAGGTGAGAGTTCTTTCTCTTAAAGTACTTGCATTATTAACACTCGATGGAATTCTGTTATAATTTTAAAATAATATTTATAAAAAATAAATTACTGGATGGATAGATACATAAATAAGACAGAAACTCGTTTCAGATCTCTGTGATAAATGTGGGAAGGGGTGCTTTAAAAATAACATGAAGGGTTTAGACTTGGAATTGAACTTACTATTACAGCTGACATGTGCTGAAGTGCCTTGCTCAGCATGAGCCATCACACCCTGACTGTGCTCAAACAGAAATCCTGAAAAGCTGCCTTTTAACAGCAATAGGAGAGCAGAATCTCATCAGGAGAGCACACTGCTGTCAGCACAAATCACTTGGGCTTACTCAAGATTTCTTTAACTTGAAAAAATAGTCACTGAATTCCCACTATGGACCAGGCACTTCTCTTAGGCTCTGGGGATATAACAAATGAGTAATCCACGCCTCTAACTTCTGGGTGACCACAGTCTAAGTTGCTTTTATCCATTCAGTAACTACAATTATTACCACTGTATTCAGTTATGGTTACACATATTTAGTGTAGCCATCAGGATCTGGCAGGCAGCAGATACTGCCCTAGAAAGTGCAAACAAAAAGACCTTCACTGAAGGGACTTCACACAGTGGTGTGACAGAGCTGAGGGAGCGAACAAGGGCACCCCTAGTGCTAAAGAGACAGGGAGCAAAAAGTATTACCCGATCCCAGAGGGAACTGCAAGCTATTAAGAAAGGGCTGCTCAGTAGGAGCTGTTGTCATGGAGCGAGGCAGTTAGAGGACCCAAAGCAAGGAGGGGACAGGGAAAAAAAATGAACTCCCACCTGCCTTCCCTCTCCTCCTGCAAGTGCCTCCCGCTGGCTGAAGCTGCCCAGAAGCCAGCTGGCAAAGGAGCTCTAGTGCATAGAGGCTGGCCTCCTGGGATACAGAATAGGCAGAGAAAGGCAGAAAGTAGAGCTGAGAAGCAGACAGGCACTGGGACATGTGGGTCCTCAAAATTACTATCTGACAATGCAATCATGGCTCCTCTAAGGTACTGTCATTTAAGTCACTTCCAAGATGTGCTGTTGACATATCAACATACAGAGAAGGAATGGCTGAAACATATATTCCCAAAACTCTTAACTATGCTTTAAATTGTTTAAAGGCAGGGGCCATGTCTTCTGTTTATCTTGTATTAGCCATGACACCTATCATAAGGCTGGGGAAGCTGTTCCAGAAGGAAGGTGACTGGCTCTCCTGTTTGTAGCAGATGTCATCTTTCTCTCCCCTTTGAAACCACAGAACACTTTCTTTGTATGTCTTATGTAGCACTTCTCACTTTACCTTTCATCCTTATAGTCCAGTTATTCTTATATATGTATATTTAGACACTTCTGAAGACTTGAAGCTTCTTGAGAACAAAGGCCATTCCCTGCACATTTGGGTAACTTGCACAGAACAGAGAAGTAAACAACTATAATATTGTTATTAGTGCTAGAATGGAACTAAGTCAGGATGATGTAAGGGTCCAGAGGAGGGTCACCGAAGACATTTCAGAAGTTACCTGAACTAAGTTTTCCAGTTGTCAGAGCTGGCCAAACAGAAGGAGGGGAGGGGCAAGCAGTAAAGCTGAAAAGGTAAGCAGGGGCCAGACGAGGCAGAGCTCTGGCGTCCCGGGAAGGCTTTGAAGGATTTCCAGTCAGATCGGCATTTTAGAAAGAGAACTGGTATTTGAGAGATCATCATGGCAATGTTGCTGATAAGACGACTATCAAGTTAGGAAGCTCCTAACTTTCCAGCGAAAAATGAGAGCCTAAAGTACAGCGGTGACTGGAGAATGAGAGAAGCAGATGAATTTGAGAGACAATCCCTTATCTACCCTGTTCCTCTCAATCCCCCGGGGGAAAGGAGGTTCATCATCTGGGAAAATGAAATCAGAGATGTGCCAGACTCAGAGATAATGAGAGAAGCAGATGGCTGCAATAAGGTGTTGGACTGAACAGGAGAGGACTAAGTAAAAAGTCTGCAGTGAGATCCCTTGGCTGTCTTCAACTATCCAGACCCAAGTGCATCCTCCCAGCCAACAAGCTAAAATAGTTACAGAGCAGGCCTAGACAGAAACCATCCACATTAGGGGGATAGTGGGCTCTAGGAGGAAGGGGGAGGGCGGAAAGGAAGGAATTCCTCATCTGGTAGGGTTTGCTGCAGGAAACACTGTCCGGACAGGCTACTGTGTGGGAAAATTTAGCCCTAGAAATAAAACTAATCAAAGGAAAAACAAGAGTTATTAACAACTGTAGAAAAATGAAAAGTTGTACAGGAAGGAAAACAGTCCCAGAGAGCAGCAAGTGATATTTACAGTCATAATATAATCGCCGACTGATGATTCATCTAAAAATTGTTACCATAACTATGCGGGGCAAACTGAATAGGGGAAAAGTATGTGCATACATACAAGGGATCAACCAATGGCTAAAACTGATGAACCAAGCAACAGCACCACAAACAATGACATAAACAGAGATCAACTACAAACAGAAAGAGCTGTAAAAAGTTAAGTAGATACCTCTGGGGAATAGCATGACGATCAGGAAGGATGGGGCAGAGAGTACAGTTTTTCACTAGAAGCCTTTTCACACTATTTGACTTCTGTTCATCTTGATAAAGATTAAAAATGCTGATCTGAACAAAGTAAGGCAAAAAAGCAAATGAGGAATACACTCAAGAAGTACTTGCAGGTTGCTGAGACTTACCTAGAAGCACTAATTTCTGCAGAGTCTCAGAATGATCCACGTAGTCTCGAAGTGTGAACGTATCTGGGGGCAGTGGAGGGTCGGCAATAATCTGAACGGCCTCCTCCTCGGAAACTGGCTGCAAAGGAGACACTGGAGGCAGGTCGTCCAGTGCTTTGAAGGCAGACATGCAGAAAGACAGAGGCGGTCAGCTCTCCAGTCTGTCCACCTAAAGCTAAACCTCTTCCCTAGTTTGCTTCTTTTTAAATCTTGGGATCATTTCAGCACTAAGTATCTGCGAAGTTCAAATATTTTCTACCTTCTAAGAGGTAAGGCTAAGACTATTGAGAGAAATCAACTACTGCTCCTCCAAGACAAAAAACCTGTTGGTAAGTTTCTATTCATAAGGAGGAGGTCCTACACAAAATTCCTTTCCTTTATGTCACTTTTAATCAACAGGTGAGATGCTAAAGATCAACTGACCTTCAAGTACCTTTTGAGATAGATTCAACCACAGCTTGTTAAAGTGGCCCAAAGTACAACATATTCTACCAGCCCGATTTGTATGAGTTAAAGTCATTATATCCTGAAATGTCTTTTGATGAAATCCCCTTTCCTCCAAGTTATGCTCAAGTAGGTCTTTATTTTTATTTTTATTTTTTTTAAAAGATTTTATTTATTTATTTGACAGAGACAGCCAGCGAGAGAGGGAACACAAGCAGGGGGAGTGGGAGAGGAAGAAGCAGGCTCCCAGCAGAAGAGCCTGATGTGGGGCTTGATCCCAGAGCGCTGGGATCACGCCCTGAGCCGAAGGCAGACGCTTAACGACTGCGCCACCCAGGCGCCCCTCAAGTAGGTCTTTAAAAGGACTTCGTGACCCTCTCTAGCACAGCCTCGATTCTGAGGTTTTGTTTTGTTGAAACCAAACGCGGTATGTAACCTCCCTTAAGCTAAAGAATTAAGACTATGATTTTTTTTTTGTTCTATTTTTTGCTTCTAATCACTACCGTTTCTTATTTCTTATAGCCAGTCTTTACTCCCTGCCCTCCTTGACCCTGCTGTCTTTCTTCCATATTCTACTTAACCTAACATTACGTCATTGTGGTGAAATATTCCTTGCACGAGAATATTCCTAGAATAGGAAGAAGCATAGGAGAGAGAGGACTGACTAAAAATAACAAGGGAGCTTTTTGGGGTGTTCTATTTGTGTTCTTTTTGGTTTGTTAATTGTGGAGGCTGTTACACTACTAGATGTGTTTATCAAAATTCATAAAACTGTACACTCAAAACTGATGAATTTTACTTGGATAAAATTATATCCTGACCAGGAATATCATATTAGGATAAACTATACCCTAGTAAACCTAATCACCACCTGAAAATTTTTTATAAAGAATTTAAATAAATAATAAAGTATTTAGAAAGCAACTATTATAAATATAACTATAACATAATATTATATATATTAATCTACAAACCTTTTATTCTTAGTCAAATAAGTAAATGAATAGAACTGGCATTGTTCTTTTTCTTACTTGGTACAAA
Organism: Ursus americanus; assembly: GCF_024610735.1. NCBI lineage: Eukaryota > Metazoa > Chordata > Mammalia > Carnivora > Ursidae > Ursus > Ursus americanus. The sequence goes on along the minus strand of NC_142135.1, from coordinate 38,822,610 downwards.
GTATGACTTGAAATGGGCTAACAGACTATAAACAGTTAACCTGTTCAAACTACCAAAGTGGGGCAAAGGGGACTCTTCTGGAAGTTCAGAATTACCTTCTAGAGATAGCTCAGAATCAAAGTTGGGTGTCTTCTGTGTCTGTTCATTCACGGAAGGAAGCAGAGTACTTTGGGCAGAACCAATCTCTTGCCTACTTGAGTTGGTAGACTGGGAACTATTCCATAAGGAGGAAGTCCCGTAAGTCTTGAATCCCCACTGGAGAAAGCAATTGTCAGAGGACATCTGTGGCTGAGCAGAAAAGCCATGCAACAATGTTTTTCCTGGTCTCTGAAAATGTTTTCTGAGTTGTGTAGCTGTAATGAAGCTACTCAATTTAACTGAATTGAACCATCTGGGTATCTGTTGGGCTGACAAAGCCATTTTTCTTAAAGTAGCCTACAAAGGAAATATATATAAGCATCAAAAAAGAGAAACTTACTTAAATGTTTAGAACAGTATTCAAACAAAAAAAATGATAAACTGGAGATGATAAAATGATAAAATCTTTTTTCTAATTAAAAGATATTTAAGAAACTTAGATGATTAGAGTAGTCAGATATTACTCAAGCACAGGAAAAGCCAAAAACAAGGCAGTCCCAGTTACAAACCAAAAGACGGAAACTTCTTAACTGGAAAAATAAAGATTGCTTTACAATTAAAAAAAAAAGCAAAACCATTGGTATAAGAAAACCATTTAAAACAAGAATCTGTAAATGTTCAAATTACAGCTGAACCCAATATCTGTTAATTTAATATTTAAAGGAAATAAGGTGATGCAATTAAGTGTTTGAAATTTGGTTTAAAGGACATTTAAGGGGCGCCTGGGTGGCTCAGTCGTTAAGCGTCTGCCTTCGGCTCAGGGCGTGATCCCAGGGTCCTGAGATCGAGCCCCACATCAGGCTCCTCTGCTGGGAGCCTGCTTCTTCCTCTCCCACTCCCCCTGCCTGTGTTCCCTCTCTCGCTGGCTGTCTCTCTCTCTGTCAAATAAACGAATAAAATCTTAAAAAAATAAATAAATAAAGGAGATTTAAGAACCAGATTGTTGATCAAGACACTGAATTATGCAAATGCATTTTATGTTTATACATTACTCACAAAATAAAAAACAAGAAGAAATCTACTTTGTCCTAAATAAATTATCACTGTCCTAAATATTATCAATGTTATCTAGAAGATTGTTTCTTGGTTAATCCTCAGGGCTGAACACTCTTGATTATTTCAGATAAAGCTGTTCCTCCAAAGGGAACTGAACAAAACCAATTTTGAAATATTCTGTTTTTTGGCTGTAGAAAAAAAAGAAAAAGAAAAGCCTTCAAAAACAAAAGGTCAAAACTAGTGAGCAAAATGAAGTGACAGAAATACATAAGCAACCAGTACAGAATACACGAATATTTTACCAAAAATGTGTTGTTTTTAAAAAGATTTTATAAGGAAAGGCTGTTAATACTTTAAGCTCCAGGATTATGAAGAAATTTTATATTTAGACAGCTTAATTAGAAGAGAAGATTTGATGCATATAATTTTATGTTAAGTAAAATAATCCATATAACACACAGCATGGAGTCCAGCATATGGAAAATCCTCAACAAATGTTAGCCATTAGTATTATTATTGATTACACATCCATATCTAAATGTTTTCTGCTGAATTAATTGTAGCATACAATTTTTTTACTTGTTTTTCTACAGACTGGAATTCAGCTTGTTTTATGCTCAGAATTAGACCAGATATTGAATGTCTAACCTCCTCCTGGAGATCTGTAATTTAGGGAAGTCTCCTGAAACAGATTTATAAAAGTGAAAGTCTCACTATCATTCTGAAATGATTTTAGAAAGGAAATAAGTATGCACAACAGCCTTGTGGGATAGGTGCTTTTTGTTAAATTCTGGCAGGAAATGATCTGCCATATCTGTCAGGTTTTCCCTCAAACCTCTCTGCACAAAGTCAGAAGGGAGCAAACTGGAAGCCAGAAGACCTCAGTTGTGCTAGTTGACAAGACTGTTTCTTGTGGTGGTGGGCAAACTGGCCCATGATGCGGGTTCAATAACTATTCTTTAACAATTTTTTGAAAAAGTTATGGATATAATAATATGATTCTTAAGGTCCCTATCAGCTTTAAAATATTTTGACTTCTAAGTTTGTCTAAACATTTCATCCTACTTCAAAGCAAACTTCTGAAATCCCACATTCACTGTGAAGCCTACCTAGGCTCAAATTAATACTCCTGCCATATAGCGAAAATTAACTTCTGAATTCCATCCGTATTCATTAAAAGACCTTTATGCATTCAACTAATGTTTATCCTGTTTGTATTTACAAGTGCAGTATCCTCTCTACATCATCATTTCATTGCTGTATATACCTCTTAACAATTGATGAATTGTTCGTTCACCCGAGCAGGGCTGGATCCTATCTCTGGACCCACCGTCCCAGTGACTATTCCCCATTAGCCCAGGGACTTGCACTGCTCCAACGTCTGTTGGATGGAAATCAATCAGTTGCAACTATGATTAATTCATTTGTCTACTCAGTATTCAAAAGCGGGTAAGGCATTTGCAGACGTGCATAAAAGCCCTGCGTGGTGATAACAGTAAATCTAACACGACTCCATCAGTAAGATTAAAGAAAAAAGCCCTAAAGGATTCTGTCAAGTCCATTAAAATATCATATACTAGGTTCTTGCTCTAGTTCTTCGCCAGGAATAGGAATTGTCACTGAAGTACTGTTTTTCCAGGGTTCAAGATTTCTACCTCTTTGAGGCTAATTAAGTGAAGTCAGGAGATGAAAGGAGGAGATAGGAAGATGGCTTCGTAATCGGGGCCCCTCGTGAATGCTACATGCCCCTCCTAGGCCATTTTTGCAAGTCCCCTTAGCGAACTTCCGCAGGAAGCCAGCTGACACGCTAGGCTTCCTTCCGCGGCCTCCGCAAAAGGCGCTAATAAACAAGCATGGTTGCCTTTTCGTCTCGTCGGCCACAGAAAAAAACAAAACTAAACTAATCGCCTCCGACTGGGCCGCCGAGACCCAAGGGCCAATGAGGCCCCGGGCGCGGCCTGGACGCGTGTGGGTCCGGACCCGAACGCCACCAGGAGCGCGCCCCGCGTGCTCCGGCGGCTCCCGCTTTACCTGTGGCGAGGCCCACGCTCCCGGTTTGTTTGGGGGTGGCCGCAAGGCTAGCCCGGCCCGGCCGACAGTCCCGCTGCGCCTCACGCCCACAGGTCAGCCAGCCCCGCCGGCCCGCGCCGCCGCGCTCCCTCGCCCACGTGGACTGCGGCCGGAGTGGGCGAGACCATCTGCGAGGCTGCGCGGGGGGAGAGCGGGCGGCGTGCGGGAGGAAAGAGCCAGCCAGGGGTCACAGCTTCCCTTCTCCCGCACGCCACTTCCCTGAGACCTCGTCCCCTGGGAATGTGAAGACCCCATGAGTCCGTAGAGATGCTGTTCCCAGAACGTCGGCGGCCGCACAGCCGGCGGCGCCCCCCCGTCCGAGGCCGCGTTGGCGGCGCCGCGACCCCGCCCTCCCGCGCCTGTCCTTCCCTCGGCTTCCAGCCTTTGCTCCGCGCCAGACCCGGCCCCGCCGTCCGGCTGCCCGCCCGCTGCGGCTCGTCACCTCCGGGGTCCCAGCCTCCACGGGCCGGGACCGCCGACGCCTCCGCAGGACGGGGAGGCGGGCCATGGCGTCCTGCGTGGGGAGTCGGACCCTGAGCAAAGATGATGTGAACTACAAGATGCATTTCCGGATGATCAACGAGCAGCAAGTGGAGGACATCACCATCGACTTCTTCTACCGGCCGCACACCATCACCCTGCTCAGCTTCACCATCGTCAGCCTCATGTACTTCGCCTTCACCCGGTGAGACGGGCCGGGCCGCGTGGAGGGAGCGCCTTTGGGCGAAGGGAAGGGGCTGGCGGGAGGCGGTGGTGAGGAGCGTGGGCCGGTGGAGCTCTGGATGAGGAATCGGGCTGGCTGTTCCACGCACACACTCGCAGACCCACCGCCCATCAGCTCCTCCACCGGCGCGGTGTCTCACAGCACACCCAGCTTCCTGCCCTACAGCTCTTCTGGACTGGCGTTTGCCCGTGCCCTCCAACCCCCACCCTCAACCCCCACCCTCAACCCCCACCCTATACTACCTCTTCCTGTACAGCGCTTCGGGCCACATCAGGAGCACTCGGGGGTCACCTAGCTCGATCCCCACCTCTCCTGTCGTACTGAGCATCGCTCCCTGCACACCTTACGACGCGGCCCCCTCCTCTCCAGCCCCCGTCCCTACCGAGCACACCGTATGAATCATCTCTTATGCACCGCTTTCAGCACATACAGCTACACGCTGAAAGCACCCGGGTCCACAGCGTTTTCACGCACCATACACAGGCCCAGGGCACAACCAGTACCCCTTCCTGTGGGATCTCCTCCCGTATTCACTACCAGCCATGCACAAAACGCACATGTGAGTTGCACTACACAGTCTTTCCCATGCAGCACCTCCGGTATGCGGGGGACACAAACCATCTAGCATAACCCTTCCCCCAGCCTCAAACAGGACCACAACACAAATGATGTACATACAAAGCAAAGCTGACCCTTCCCCTTCCAGCGCAGCAGCTACCTATCACCTCTTGTGCACATTGCTACCCGATGAGATATTGTCAAGCAATTGTAGCAGTGCCTGGTGCATAGTAAATGCTATGGAAGTGATAAATAAAACACATAAACCTCAGCATAGCACAGCTCTTTTCTCCCTGAAAACACACACACACACACACACACACACATACACTCTCACACAAAGCTCATCTAATACATACTTGTGCATAGGAGCTACCCAGCCCAACTCTTGATACATCATGTAACTAGTCACCCTAGTGGCCCCTCACCCCCAACCCAGGGAAATAGTCCATCCCCGGTTCATAATGACATGAACACTATGGGTCCAACTTACAAGGATTTGTATTTTCTGAATGAACCTCTTTGAAGGAAAGGCATACCTACCACACTCTTATGGCTTAAAAGATCAACCAGAGAAGTGTAGTTTTGGAGCCAGACTATTGACTTCAAGGGTCTTTTTGTCCATGGTTGAGTTCCTTAACCTGTTTCTGAGCCTCAGGATCCACAGTTGTAAAATGGAGATAAAATATGTACTTACCTCATACGGGTTTATGAGTAATAAATGAAGATGTGTGAATGCACTTAGCAGAGTACCTCATTCACAACGCACAATTAATGTCAGTTACTTCTCTCAGTATTTTTATCCAGCAATCAATGGTTCTTGTTCCAGGTCAGCAGAAAATGTGAAGAAGTATATTGAGTGATCACAAGCGTTGGAGCTTCTGGTATTTAGTGGGTGGGGATTAAGGACACCAAATGTGTTGTCACACGTGGGACAGCACTGCACAACAAAGAATGAACTGTCCCTTATATAAATGCTTGTGTGTGCACATATACCTGTAAGATACACACGTATATACACATGCACACCTGCACACATGCAAGTGCCAGGTTGCCTCCATTGGGAATCACTGCAATCTTTCATATTTTCATAAAACTAAATATCTTCCCACATCACACTTTTTCCTCCCTCCACAATCCATTTGACTCTTCATTCTTATTTCGTGTTTATCTGTTTCCGTAAGTCTACCTAAAACTATAAACCATATGTAACAATTACTCTTAGTGATTAAGGGATACAGCTACTATGACTGTAAAGTCTTCTGCTAGTTCTGTGCAGTGGGATAAGACCAGACCTTTCCATAGTATCCAACCAAGAACATATTTCTAGCCTGGGAGAAAACTCATTCTTGTCCCTAATTATGGTTACTCTCAAATACTTCATTTGTCATGTCATCTGATTTTAGCACTTAAAGCCATGTGGCCACTTAATTTTGCTAAGCCTCAGTTTCCTTATTTATATGTAAAATGGAAATATCTAATAGTACTCCATAGGATTATCTGTCATGAGGATTCAACTCATTTTTTTAGATAATCTGTGTGTAGCTCAGTGCATGCCAAATAGTAAGTGCTCAGTAAACATTAGCCATAGCTATTACATCATTTCATTGTATGCTAATGTCTTCTAAATTATATTTGTCATGGAGTGAGGATGAAGTATGCTCTGTTATTGAGAAAAAGGATGAAGGCAGTGAAATAGTGGACATCGCTTTGCTTGGATAACATACATGTCTGTTTAGTGTTAATTTCAGTATAACTTCATCTCCTGTGTGGGTAGACAATGATGGAATTAGTGCGGGGGTTTCTTTGGAAATAAGAAAAGTAATTGTGGTATTTTGTTCTAAATAATGAGAAAAAGAATGAGCGGTTTGTTTCAGCCTTTTATCTTTAATATTATTCTAGGCCCTCTAAGAATAGATCTCTCTTCCTCTTTTCTAACACAGAAAGTCACATTCTTCTGTAATTTCCCTTTTACAGCATATTCTGCCAAAGCAGTCGAAAAATTGCAGCAGAGAATATGAATTTTAACAGCTTGTCAGAAGTAATAGAAAAGGCATAATCTGAACCTCACACTATGGCCTTTTCCAAAAATAATAATCATTTTATTTCTTCCAATAATTTCATAAAGAGAAGCCATATATTGAAGAACTCATTAATAACAAGTTTCACCTTCTATAAAATCATAAGCACCATTAATGCAGTTGGTACTTACTATCTCTTATTCATTTTTTGTGATGATTTGTGACCCTTTAAAGTGGGACATTACAGTGATCGCTCTATCTTTCTCCATAAAGATTGAAAGTAATGACTTCTTAAATGAAAATTATTCATTCTGTGCTCTTTTGTAATGATTGTCTCCAGTACCTTATACTTATTTTATAACAGGACTTTAGCTGGATGACTCTTCAGTGCAGTTCTTCAGCAAAAGTGAAAAAGTGTGTTTTTCAAGGACTAGTGATGTAAGAGAACAGGAGATCGAATACTTTCGGGGTGCTGTATGACCAGGAGGTGAGCACTAGTGGCTAGGTCCTGTCACGTGCTGCAGGCACAGCAAGAGTTTCGGATCATGCAGGATTAGATACCACGCACAGAAGACTGAGACCGGTTTGGGTTTGTCAAGTAGTTCTTTTGTTAAATAGCAACTAGGCCAACTCACTGTTAAATCATAGTGTTTTGAATCTTCTGTCTCTTTCACTATCATTAAAAACAAAGCCACCGAATCATCCTCCCCAAGCTCATTTTGCCACATTTTAGAATAAGTCTTCCTATAAGATAAATGCTTTGGCATACGTCTTGGAAGTTTGTTCAGCCAAAATGGGGCAAGGAGAACCTTTGTCTCGAGTTCAGAGTATAATTACTGAGGTGCTTCATATTTGTTCTGCCTTCAGAGATTGGCAAACTTGGCCATCGTGAATGGCCCTCGTGGCAAAACTCAAACATCAGATTTGAAAACACCTAAATGTACTAAATCTGGTTCACAGCAGCCCACCCTGTCCTTAAGAGGCACTTGGCAATAAAACCGTGGAATCCGCCTCTCCAGGAGTGCTTGTCCGACAGCCTCGTCCAGTCGTCCCTTAACCCAGAAGAGACTGCCTTCCTGCAGCTTGCTGTCCCCGTGTGCTTATTAGTCTGTCTGCGCTAGCTTTCTCCTTGATAGGAGGCCCAGGAGACAGAGGAGGGCAGGGACGTGGACAGACCTTGGGTTGATTTGTTCTTATTTACTTGCTAAGAGTGGTTTTGATTTCATTTCCCTTAGTGGGCTTGGAGCTCCCGTTCTTCCTCAGGTCCCTGAGCCTTACTTAGTTCTGCCTTCTTTGTCACCCCTTCTCATGGAGACCTGCCAGCTTTCTCCATTCTTTCCCCTTTAGCCCATATAAATCCCAATAGAAAATGTCTCCTGATACTGCCGATTCAGTTGTCTTGGTTCTTTTTCCTTTATGTACATCATGTTCTTTCTCTCCCATTAACAGAAGGCCTGGATGTCCTTGTTCTCTGACACCAGCTCTATTAAGTGAGAGTCCAGAGCGGCTGTGCGCTGGGGTTCAACCGGCCTGCGGGGGGGGGGGGGGGGACAGACAGCACACTGTCAGGTGGTGCCCTCTGATGAGGTCCAGTTACCAGTGATCTTCACATTTCTCTTCCCCACTTCCTGTTTGAATCATATTTCTCCTTGGATTTCAGTAAGCATCTTCTGTATCCTTTCTCATATTTACGTCTGGTGTTTTAGGTCCCTAATACAATTATAAGCTTATTGGAGGGGAAAATGTATCCTGTGTTTCTTTGGGGTCTCCTGTAGGAAGTAGGTTCCTAGGTGACCTCAGATGTTTATTTGGTTTAAATGCTCCCTTACCTCAGAGAGATTACGTACCTACCAATTGCTACCTGGTGTTTAACATTTTAGCTATAATTCTGTTACCAAGAGTAATACAGTTTGTCTTGCGATAATAATCCCTGTAGCCTCAGGTTTTTGTAGGGAAGTTAGCAGTTTTTCAGTCTCATTGAATCCAGAAACCAGGGCTTATCCAGTCAGCCACGACTGCTTCCTGAGCTCTTGGCCCTGGTATCCCGTGTAATTCAATTCTGTAATTCAACAGTCCGGGTTTCTGCTCACCTGGAGTAGATCTAGTTTATTTTCACCAGGTCTCACTGGGCCTTCACAGCTCTTAGAGCTGCTCTCTTCTGCCCAACCCCAGGCCTTGGCTTGGCAATTCCCTTATCGTTTGGGATAGTATGCCCCCAAATCTTTACTCCAACTCCCTCCCATTTGTCCTCCACACTTCTGCCCTCATGACCTTCTAAGACAACTTTGGGACCCCATCTGTCCCTTGCATACAGTCTGTCACTGCATCCCCATCACCTGTAGAGAATGCTGGCTAGACTCTGAGGTCTTTCACTGTGGAGGAGTTCTGCTTCTCCAGCCTTGTACCCCCACCCCTGACACCTGCACGCAGGGCACACAGGCAGGCCCAGATGGCTCACCGACCCCAGTGCCAGGCTGGCAGCCCCCTGCTACTGGAAAGCACGCCCTGGTGCCACCTGTCTACGCATGAGCCCATGGCATCCTGCACAGTCCACCTGGATGGGCTCCTTCCTGGATACCTTTCTCAACTGCTTGAAGACATGTTTATATACTTCCAAATATTGTTTATTATTGTATGTCTCTTATGGGCATTATAATATTTGTCACTGTATCAATTTCTTGAGGCCAAATACCTTAATCCTCCCAGGATACACACCTAGTAAATGCTAAATGAATCAAATACAAGAAATAATTTATCCAATAAGAACTTGAAAAAATATCACTCTTCTCCTTTAGTTGATAGATCTAAGATAACTCTCAGCAAAGATTGTTGTAACTTACTATAAATTGAAATGAATGTAGTCTTTAAAGACAGTACGAAAGCTAGTCAACATCGATGCACCTTGTAACCTGGGACTAGGTTTTCCATTGCGAGAGAGGATCCTTAACAGGGACCGGCCTTACCAACGTGAGCCTACCTGTATGTCTCAATTTCAAGGACTCCTACTAAAGGGAAGGGAGAGAGAAGATAGGGGAGGGAGGACAACCTGCTTAGCAGCCTTAGGTGTCCTGGTGAAAGGTTCCTGACTGCCTGGCCACAGGGAGGAAGCCTTGTCAAGGTGGCATGTAAGTCAGTACATGGAGTTTGCTTCAGTTTCCCGAAGTCAGCCTCACCCACTGCCTATAGTCAGACACTAAACTGACACAGAATCTGAGTCCAACATTTTTTCTGAGTGCAAACTTTTTTTAGTTCAGGGATTTCCTTCCACCTTTCCTGCTTTTAGGACCTTCTCTGTTCTCTGGGTAGTTAGTTCCCTATACGGGCTGAAACAGCATTGGACAGAAGGAGTTGAAGTGTTTGAATATTTGGCCATCGCCACCAGGACAGGAAAGCCACTGTTAGTGGACTCCGTGGGCTCAGGCTGTGCTTCACCCTTACGTGACTTGAGTCGCTGGGCCCACTCAGCCACAGCATCTCGCTCATTCTGGCTCCCACTATATTGACAATGCCTGCCGCGTGCCAAGGATTGTGCTGGGCGCCGGGAGGTGCCACAAAGGAATAAGATGGGATGCGTGCCCTCTGGAGCTTAAATGACAATTTTATTGTAATCTGCCCATTCAGTATTTTCACTGTATGTAGTCAGGGCTACCCACACACACTTCCGGAGCACCTCCTAAATTTGGCAGAGAGGGAAAAGGACTTTGCCTCCCCCCCTCCCCCCAGCCTGTGTCTCTTATCATTTTGGTAAATGTAGCAGTCTTGACCTAGAGCCAGTATTTCAGAAGCCCTGGCTCCTCCTTCCACTCAGCGTCCTATTTGTGTGGAACTGTGGGCCAGATAAACCAAGAGCTTTATCTCCTTCATCCTTCAAGTCAAGATAATACTCCTCCACAGAACTGTGGGCCAGTTAAAAGAAAATGCCAGCTGCGGAAGTTGCTTGGCAAGTTCAGAGCACCAGAGGCTGAGACCTTTGTGGCGGGTGGCTGCAGTAGACCTCGGGAAGAAGTCAGGGCTGTGGTCAAGGTTGTCGGAGCCCGGAGCGTTGGCAGGGCGGGGTGCGGGCGGGGCGCTGGGCAGCAGCCTCACCAGCCAAGCATTCCGTTCTTTCCGCGCACCCGCCTCCTGGAGGGACCGCTGTCACCGGTCTAGCTGAGCTGTGGCGGGTACACGCTCTCCACTCTCAGGCCGCCTGTGTGCGAGGCTGGGCTCTGATGGCGCTCACATTCCTTCTGAAGCTCACCTGCTCACCCTCCCGTCTTGGATCACAGAAGTCTGATCTTGTGCTGTGTATTTTCCATTCATCTAACAACACCGCTGTCCGTCTTTGATAGGCTTTTTTTAACCCCTAATTAAATACAAAACTACCAACTTTCAGACCCCACTGCTACTTTTTCTTAGGTTTAATCAGCCTTTTTTTTTTCTCCTGAAACTGAGCCATCCATTTGATCCTGTCTTTCTAATAAAATCACTCAGAATTTATGAAATTGCAATTTCATTGGTTTTATATCCTTTTTTTTTTATTACTGACCTTAAGGTTTTATACATTTAATGTTGAGGTATATTTTCAAGCATTTTGACTAGCAAGTAATTTTAAATAGAGACCAATGTGCTGGTTTGCCATAACCCTTTGTTTAGGTAAATTTTAATTAACTGTGTCCACATTGCTTGAAATCCAAGCTTTACCAAAGGGTGAGTGGAGAAAAGTCTCCCTCCCGCTCTTTTCTCCCCCTTGGAGGAAACTAGTGTTGCCACTTCCTGGGTAGATTTCCAGAGACACAGTGTGCAACTGTCTGTACAAGTTATAAGTTGTATGCACATACACATGCCCCCTTTTTTGAGCCAGATATTTGTTTCCCGTACTCAACAGCTTGCTTTGTTTATCTCATGGTATCTCTTATTCTGTAGCAGTCAACTTATAAAGAGCTTCTTCGTTCTTTTCCCAGCTGTCTCGTATTCCATTATGAATAAATCTGTAATTTATTTAATCAGTTCCCATTCAGTGGACATTGATTTAGCTTGTTTCCATTCTTTTGCTAATACATATAATGCCACAGTGAACAACTTTGTATCTATGTGATTTTTGCGTAAAGGAGGGTATATCTGTGGGATAAATTCCCATTCGTGGCAGTGCTGAGTCACAGGGTATATGCATTTATAAAGTTAATATGTTGCCAGATTGCCCTACATTATTAAGGTGGTTTCAATTTATACTACCACTGGCAATGTGAGAGATTACCTGTTTGTATTTTTCTTCATATCCTCTCCAGCTCATTCAATTTTTCCCTTTGTCATAGGTACATAAAAAATGGTCTCTTGGTGTTGTTTTAATTTGTCTGTCTCTTATCACGAGTGAGCATCTTTTCACTTGCCTGAGAGCCCTTGGATTTCCCACCCTGAACTGTTTCTTCATATCCTTCGCCCATTTTTCTGTTTGTTTTTCTTTGTCCATTTGTTGTTCTTTTTTGTTCTGCGAGTGCTTTGTGTATTAGGGAAATGAATGAACTCTTTGCCTTGATCTAAGTTCCAAGTTTATCACTTGTCCTTTACTGATTTCTTTGTCCTGCAGATTGACCAGTTATTTTTTTCCTTTGTGATTTCTGGGTTGTGTCATACTGTAGAAAGGTCTTCCCTGCTCTGGAATTGGTGTGTTTTGTTTTTGTTTTTTTAGTCCATTGTTCCTTCCAGAACTTTTTTGGGGTTTTGTTTTTTGGTTTTTGGGTTTTGTTGTTGGGGTTTTTGTTTTTGTTTTTTTTTTAACTTTTATTCCTTGAATCATCCAGAATACATTTTAGTATAAAGTGTGAGTTACAGAATCAACCTTCTTTTCCCAGGCAACAGTTAATTTATTTCAGCCTTGCTTTTATTTTATTTGTGACCTACAAATGTGTGCCCTGTCAAACTCTCTTATACCATCCCTGTACATCTAACATGAGTCAGATAGATTTAGGATGACATAATATTTTTAGGAAGCAGCTTGGCATAGGGAGAGATCATCATCTTCAGAGTCTAACAGACCTGGTTTCAAATGGGGACTGTGCAACTTCTTACATATGTGGGCTTGGGCAAATTAAAATTACGTAACCTTTCTGCGCCTTTGGTACCTCATTTGTAAAATATGGTTGATAGTACCCCATTTCACAGATGGGTTATGACAATTAGAGATGATGTTTAGAAACTGCTTGTTCAGTGCCTGGTACACAGTTAAATATTGATAAATGCGAGCTGCTACTATTGTCGGTATTGTCACCAATATCAGTAGGGTGATGTTGGCCAGAATGAGGACAGTGTGTCCCCCTAGTCCCTGTGCGTAGCCATTCTTCAATAAAAGCTCGTCCTGGAAATTGGATATAGGGCTTCCCTGCCTAAGCCAAAGGCCATGTACCCTAGTAAATGATTGGGCAAGCATTTTTAGGGCTGTGTTCATAACTTCTGGGCAGATGTTAAATTGTTGGGGTGTACATTAAAATATGATTGCACTTTGCTGTAAGAGGAAGTCTGTCTGATTGCGTAGTTTGGCTTTATAAGCAGATCTATGAAGTTAACAGTGAAGCATTGTTTGTCCAGCATTAGTGTCAGTGCTGTTGGGCCAGATGATGATTTAAGGAATGGGATCTGTATGATCTCTTACCTCGGAACCTTATGTTCCGTCCTGTCATAAATCTGGAAATTATTTAATTGGGTGCAGAAACTTAGCCTGAACAGAAGTTGATACCTAAATTAACTTCCCTTTTTAAGCCCAATACCCCACAACCTAGTCTTTAATTGGGTCATTGATTACTGTTTCATTCCACACCTCTTCATGTATTTGATGCTCTAGACTATTTTATATGTTAACTTGATTTTCCTGTAAGGTTTTTTTTTACTTCTTTCTTTTCCTTCAGTAATGTTTAATCTTAATTTAATATCTGTCTTTCGAAAGCTCTTTCACTGCAGTCTTTGCACAAATAAACTCAACTTTCAAAAATCACTTTTAAATTTATTGCTACTAGTCTCATTATGTGTAAATATCTCCTTCCATTCTGTTCTATTTCTGTCTACTCACCCGGCACCTTTTTATTTTTTTAATGTTTTTTTTTATTATATTATGTTAGTCACCATACAGTACATCCCCGGTTTCCGATGTAAAGTTCGATGATTCATTAGTTGCGTATAACACCCAGTGCACCATGCAATACGTGCCCTCCTTACTACCCATCACCGGTCTGTCCCATTCCCCCACGCCCCTGCTCTCTGAGGCCCTCAGTTTGTTTCTCATAGTCCATAGTCTCTCATGTTTCATTCCCCTGCACCTTTTTAAACTGAAATGCTGGACTTCCCTCTCTCAAGCTTCTTAATAATTATCAATAATTCAGAAAATCTTACTGACCGAGACTTCTCTTTTCCAAACTCTTTTGTTTGCTTTTCTTGAGCCCCAAGTAGTATGTTGCTAGACTTTCTTTCTTTCTTTTTTTTTTTTTTTTATATAGACCGTCAGAACCTAAATGTTCTCTGCCATAAATGTTAAGAAAATTTCCATTTGGGAAATTTTACATAGTTTTATGCAATAGAGTTTCTTCCTAATCAATAGACCACAGATATCTGTTGAGGGCTTATTGTGTCAGCCTTTGAGGATACAACAAGTGAATAATTCTCTGCCTTCAGGAGTTTACTTTCTATATATTTTTTTTGTTCTGTTGGTGGGGAGCAGAAGGATGGGGGGAGAGAGAGAGAATCCTAAGCAAGCCCATGCCCAGCATGGAGCCCGATGCAGGGCTCGATCTCACAATCCTGAGATCATGATCTGAGCTGAAATCAAGAGTTGGGCACTTAACCGACCAAGCCACCCAGGCGCCCCCAGGAGTTTACTTTCTTTTTATTTTTTATTTTTTTTTAAGATTTTATTTATTTATTTGACAGAGACACAGCCAGCGAGAGAGGGAACACAAGCAGGGGAAGTGGGAGAGGAAGAAGCAGGCTCCCAGTGGAGCAGGGAGCCCAATGCAGGGCTCGATCCCAGAGCCCCGGGATCACGCCGTGGGCCGAAGGCAGACGCTTAACGACTGAGCCACCCAGGCGCCCCCAGGAGTTTACTTTCTATATTGAAGACAGACAACAACCAACAAATGGAATCATTTCAGTTACTAGGGTTATGGAGGCCATAAATACACCAATAGATCAGAAATGACCAGGCACAGAGTGAGGAAACTCATCCCCTTTCTTTATAGTTCTTTTGCTTCTGGTCTGACTGTGATCGTGTAGTCCATTTTTCTCGTGATTTTTTCTTTTAATATTGTTTTCTGGTGCTTTCTTCTTACCCAGCATTTTGCCCTTTTCATTCATTCCTCAGATGGCCAACTGCCCATTTTTAAGAATTGATAGATAATCTCATTGCATTGTGCTCTTCTTCCTTATAATCTTATGCTTTCTTTCTGACTTCTGAAAGATTTCTTTGCCACAGTGTATATCATAAAGGTCATCTTTAGTGATTCTTGAAATCAAAAGGCATTTCTCCAAAATAAACCTTACCTTTTGACATCCTGGGTATTTTTTTTTTTTTTTTTTTTAAGTAGAGTGATTCTCAAATGTTTGTCTCAGTGGCATGTGTCTCGGTAAGGTTGCCAACTGCATTTCTTGTAAGACTGGACTTTATTTAGGATCATGTTATTTTAGGAAAGGATAGTGAGGACTAAGTAGCGTGTGTAAAGAATTTTTTCAGCAAAATGAAGTTAACAGTCCCCGGTTTTTAGAACAGGGAACACTTATGCCTTCTGGATTGACTGTTTAGGTCTGAAAATGAATACTCAATGTTTTCTTTTCTGTTTTCAGGGATGACTCTGTCCCAGAGGACAACATCTGGAGGGGGATCCTCTCTGTCATTTTCTTCTTCCTTATCATCAGTGTGTTAGCTTTTCCCAACGGTAAGTGATGTCATGCTTTACCATCTTACTCCTGTGCGTTGTGCCCTGTTGATGTTTTTTTGAGAGGCATGCCATCTAGAAGATGAAGCCAGAAAATGGGAATAAAAACCTAATCTGTGGTGCTTAGGGCACAGGCTCCAGAGGCAAACTGCCCATTCTGCCCCTGGCCAGCTCTGTGGCCCTGGGGAAGTCACCCAACTTCTTGCCAAGTGCTTGAGTCTCTCTCTTCTGTAAATGGAATTTGTCAGGTAGGTCCTGTGGAAAGGGTTAACTAAATTAATACATGTTAAATTCTCTGAATAGTGACTGACAAATTGTAAGCCCTTGGTAAGTATCAGCTGTTGTTCTTGTTGTTGCTATTTTTGTTGTATCAGCTGAGTCATAAAATACTCAATTATTATTTAGTCCTTTTTGCTAAGGACAGAGTCAGTGCTGTAATGAATATTGCTTAATGTGTTGTCCCAGGTGATCTTTAATCACAGTAAACCTTGCTGATCGTGCATTTGGGATATGAATTTTCATCATCAGGTGAAAAAAAAGAGACAATGATTACTGTGAATTTTATTCCCCATCATGATTATAGAGTGAGGAAAAGTCTTTGTTTTGTTTTGTTTTGTTTTAAAGGGGTGCCTGGGTGGCTCAGTCAGTTATATGTCTGCCTTTGGCTCAGGTCATGATCCCAGGGTCCTGGAATCAAGCCCCAGGTTGGGGCCCTCTGCTCACTGGGGAGCCTGCTTTTCCCTCTCCCTCTGGCTGCCGCTCCCCCTGCTTGTGCTCTCTCTCTCTTGCTCTGTCAAATAAATAAATAAAATCTTAAAAAAAAAAAAAAAGCTGTTATACTTAAGATTCATCCCTTTCCTCTGAATTGTCCCCTGCTCTGTTTTTTCTTATTCCTCTTCAGTAACTTCTCCCTAGAATATTCTCTACTTATTCCCTGTAACCATTTCTCAATGCTTCCTTTTTATATCCTGTTTCATTTACTGTGAAGTTATTTTGAAATCGTTTAGTCTTACCTACACATTATGCTCCATGGGCCCTACCCGGGTTTAAACATCATACTTTAGGGTGTGTTTCTTCTCTCTCCTCCCATCTATTCAGTAGAATGTATGTGTAATATAAGAAGCCCATTGTGAATGTTACTCATTGCTACTTGGAAATCTACCATGGTAACAAAGTTCTAATACTAATTGCAAATTATGTGTGCTGAGGGGACAAGGTAGCAGCAGGGATGGGGGTGTTCCCCACCAATAAGTAATTTTTGGATACCAGCTGGCTGCCCTGTAGTTCAACTCAATTCTGACACTGTCTATCCAGAGTTAGCATCAGATCCCACAGGTTAAGGGCTCACAGGACGGCCCCCACTTCAGATGTGCTTCTGACCAAATGGTTATAAATCAGAGGTTCCCATGACCCCTCCTTGGGTTTGATTACTTTGCTAGAGTGGCTCACAGGATGCAGGAAATACATTTACTCACTAGATTACAGTACCCGTTTATTAGAAAGGGTACTCATCAACAGTCAGATGAAGAGATGCATAGGATATAGGGATGTGGGAAGGGACTAGGAGCTTCCATGCACTCTTCAGTGTGTCACTCTTCTGGCGTCAGAAAAGTGTTCACCAACCCAGAAGCTCCCCAAACCCCATCCTTTTGGGGTTTTTGGAGGCCCCATTTGCATAGGCATGATTGATCGCATCATTGGCCAGTGGGAATTGAACTCAGCCTCCAGCCTCTCACCCTTCCCTGGAGGTTTTGGGGATGGGACTGAAAGTTCTAACTCTCTAATCACATGTTTGGCTCCACTGGCAACCAGCCCCATCCTTAGGTACTTTTCTAAGGTCTCATTAACAAAGCAAAAAATATTCATTATTCTGATCACTTGAAATTCCAAAGGGCTTTAGGAGCTCTGTGCCAGAAAACGGCAGAAAGACCAAATCTATAGTTCTTATTATAAATCACAGTATCACACACGGCAAGGCCTTCAGTCTTTCCAAGATGATGGCAATGGCATTATGTTCTCTATTTTTGCCTAATCTTATGTAGCACTATGTGATTTTTGCTGGGAGTATAATAATCCAACCAGTAAAACCGTGACTGGCTCCTTCAGAGAATGAATTGTTTCAGATAACCAAGTTATTTGCAGCTGAGTTTAACTCTCCAACCACTCAAGCTTCTAGATTAAATTTTTATTTTTAGTGGAAACCTTTCAAGATGTGAAAACCTGCTGTGTCAGTCAATGTAGGCCGCTGTAACAGAGGACCATAGACTGGATGGCTTAAACAACACAAGATACACCTCGTGGCAGAATTCCTCTACACCTGTGGACCTATGAAGCCAAACATGTGCTTACAAAGTCCAGTAGGGGGACAGGCACAGGATAGAAGCTCCCATTCCAAAACGGAGAAATAGGAAAGAAGGGAGGGTGATAAGTCCCAAGCAAGTTCAAAACCAGAAAGCAAACTCGATAAGACTTTAAGGGTCAAGAATAGCCAATCTTGGGAGCCGCCTGACTGGCTCAGTTGGTAGAGCATGTGACTTGATCTCGGTGTGAGTTCCAGCCCCATGTAGGGGGTAGAGTTAACTTAAGAAGAAGAAGAATCAGTCCTCTTTGGCTCAGTGCTCTGCCTTCCAGACCTACTGGGGTAATAATAGTCTGCTTCCACAGCTCTGCCCAGCTGGGGTTTGGCCTGCCCCCATGGCACTGCTGGGTGTTGATCTTGCCTTTTGAAACTAAGGTGGAGATATTCTTCCCACTCTGCACCCCCCCAGTGGCCCATGCACTCTAAGGCCTGTGGTGGAAGTGACAGCCCAGATAATCTCCCAACTGCCTTTGAGGTACTTCGTCCTGTGTCTTTAAGAGTAGCAAATGTTCATAGCTAAGTAGCTCAATGGTTCAGCCCTGTAGGGTCCAAGAAGTCCAACAGAAGTCTTCACTGTAAGAGTTAGGATTATCACATAATGAATTTTGGCAGGGGACACAAACATTCAGTCTATAACACCTGCATACCTTATGCAGATACAACAAACATAGTTTGGCCTTTCCATTTTGATTGAGAGTTCTGGTAATGCAGAATTATGATGTGAGTATGAGTATGATGATTCGATGTCCATGGTATGGCTAGGTCGTGGAATGAAGGGCTATTGACCCTACTCTAGAATTTTCTAGGAAAAGTCCCTGATGTTAAACAGCTTTTTTGGCTATTTGCCAACTTTCTTTTCCCTCCCTCTCCCAACATACAGAAACTCAGAATTCAGAATTTTTAGTTAAGAGGAGAGCTTGTACGTTATAGGGCCCATCCTTTCTTTCAAGCGTCCCACGTTGTAGGACAGCTAAGTGGCCACTTGCTGCATAAAACATTCTATACACACAAACCACCCAAGTCTGTAGGTGGTCCCCCTGAGCTCTGGAACCTGGCCTTTTCCTACAAAGGTGGCATAAAAATACAGCCCAAAGCGAGGAGATGCTGAGCCCCGAAGGCGGGTGAGCAGGTGACAGTTAAAGGGGTGGTGACAGCCACTCTTCCCTTTAGCCATTCTACCATTCCTGTCCTGTGAGAGTCTGCTGCTTACTCCTATGTCATCAGGCAGTGGCCTGACCATTATTGCTCTGTGCCCTTTATTCTTACTTCTTATTATCTAGTCTGTCCCTGTCCGTGCTCAGGGAACTGGTCAGTCCAGAGGTGTCAGGTCTGTTCTGCAAACCCTCAGCTTTTCTTGGCTGCATGTTCACTGTTGTGAGTTCTCAGAGGTAACTTCTTCGTGGCTCTGAAGGTTTCTCTTCTCCCTTTGTTTTTTTCTTTTAAACTTTATTTTTCTGAGTCCAGTGCCATTTTGGAAGTCTGAGGATTCTCAAAGATGAGTCACTCAGTAGCCATGATTTTATGATACTCTAGGCATCCCTTGCGTGAGGCTTTAGCAGGGGCTGGGTTTGGGGCTTCATTAGCAGATGGTTCTCTGCAGGCACCAAGGGCCCTGAAGTCTGTCTGTTGGGATGAAGCCTAGCGGACATAACATTTTGGGTGCTTTCTGCTGGTTTTTCTTCTGTTCGCTAAGGAAGTCCTCTAATCTTCAAAGTCCGCTTAACCCATTCAGCCTCTCATTGTGGGACTGTATTGTTTTCCTTCTGGGAAGATTAAAGTTAAGTTAGTTTTATGCTTTTCTTATCCTGGCTCGTGGACTTTGTGATACAGACAAAGTGGGGAGGACCCATAGACCGGTGTGGTTCATTCAGCCTGCTCCGTTTACAGCTGCGAAACCTGAAACGCTCGGCCCTCATTCATCCCTGAGAGGTCACCCAGCCGCTCAATGTCAGCCTGGTGGGAGGGCCTGGGCTCTGGCATCTTCCTTTAATCTGTCTTGCTCTGGTTATTTCTCTTATTAGGTCCATTGTGATGTGTTTTTATCTGTCTTTCTATATATTTTTGTATCCTTTTTCTTCTGTTCCTCTCTATCAATGTCTAGCTTTTCTTTTTTCCCAGGAATGCAGTCTTAGGGTCTTAGTTGGTCTCTACCTCATGGCTTTGGATCCTGCAGAAGTTGGTTGGTGGTTGTGCCCAGGACCCTCCATCACCCAGATGTCATCTGTGACCAGAGGGCCTAGCAGATCCCCTGGAGCCTTCTTCCCCTCTCTTTTATCTCGTCTCTTCCTGCCACATCCTCCCTCTGCCATCTCTGTGTCTGCCTGCTCACACACCACTCCCCTGTAGACAGAACATGCCCAAAAGAAGGTTTTTAGATCATACAGAAAAGGACAATAGCAGTTCAGTATTCAATGTAGAGAAAGATTAGGACGTTAGGGCAGCACCTAGTTAGAGGGATTCTCTTGAAGCATTGTGTGCAGAGCAAACACATTGTGTCTGCCTTGTTTTCTAAAGATCCCTTTGTCCACACTTTACATGTGATCAGTAAAACTCTAAGTTTTCCACAGTAAAGAATGTTATTATCGAATATTTTAAAAGTAGGGGTGGCTTTAGACGGTACCAGTGTGGGTGATGGGGGAGCTGGCCAGGCCCCTGGGGAAGGGTGCTCCCAAGCTATGTGGCTGTCCCCTCCCAGGCCTTCCCAGGGGCCCCGTGGCTGGGTGGCTGCTTCTCTGAGCAGAGTGTACATGTCTCTTCTTGCTTCAGTCTTGTCACCTTATTCTCTGTTCTCCCCCACCCTTGGCACATATTCTCAAGTTAAGTAATGAAAATGGATGGAAGAAACAGAGCCCAACATTAGCCTTCTCCTTGAAAGGCAGTTTTGGGGGAGTGCCTGCAGTGGATGGCATTCCCAGAATGGCTCTGTTTTGGCAACTTCGAACGCGTTTATCCTTGACCTAGCAAAGGCTGCCCTGTGTGTTTGAGTTTATGCCTAAATTCGATCGTGTCCATATGTCTCGTCTGGGTGAGCTCATCTATGCTATGTGATAGAATCCGCTAACTCCTTCAGGAAGGGGGGGGCCCATGATGCTTTTCGTAGAGTCTAAATAACCAAGGAAGCCCTCAACATTCTCCATAGGGTTTTATAACAGTCAGGATGCTTTTGGCCACAAGTAAGAGGAAACCCATTTCAAAATGGCTTGAAGCATAAAGGGAACCTTTACTGTCCCGCATGTCAGGAAGTTCTGAGCTAGTGGTTCCCGGGCTGGCTAATTCAGCCGCTCGGTGACGTGTGAAGACCCAGCTCTTTACCTTTTTCTCCCTGCCCCGTCCTCAGCCTGTGGGTGCTGTGCTCGGCTGCCCTGAGGATCCCATGAGAGCTGTTGCAGTGCTGGACAGACGGTCTCGGGCAGTGTCCAGAGGGGGAGGGGGGCACTTCTTCTGTCTGTCTTTTTAAGGGTGAAGAAACCTTTTTTAGAAACCCTCCAGCACACTTTTCCTCACTTCTCTTTGACTAGGATTGGGCCCTGTGCCTCTTCTCCATCCAGACCTGAGGACAGGAATTTATAGTGCCCAAAGGAGTAGGCACATGGTAGATCTTCACTGACCAAAAGAATAAAAGAGAAAAAGGATTGCTTCCTTTGGCTTAGATTTTACCACTGAGTTATCTGGGAGAGGAGTGGACACTCAAACAGAATTTCATCCCCAGGGTGAGTGACTGGGGTAGGTTCTAGAATTCCTTCCTTCAGACCTGTGAGGGAGATGTGGTGCGAGAGACCCTGGGGTGAGGCCAGGGAAGAAGGATCTGATACTTACACTGTGCTTTTTCTTTCCTGCCTTCTTTTCTTTCATTCTCCATCAGTTAGTTCCCTTAAACGTGTTTTTTTTTTAAAGATTTTGTTTATTTGACAGAGAGATAGAAAGAGCACGAGTGGGGGCGGGGCACGCAGAGGGAGAGGGAGAAGCAGGCTCGCAGCTGAGCAAGGAGCCCGACGCAGGGCTCGATCCCAGGGCCTGGGATCATGACCTGAGCTAAAGGCAGATATGTCACCGACTGAGCCACTCAGGCGCCCCTGCCTTAGATTTTTTTTTTAAATGCTACCTCCATCTCATTATAGCAACTGGCACTCAAGCAGAAGTGTGATTGTAACTATACTGCTGTATCATTAGGGTGTAATTATAACTGTATCAGTCTTTCCCTGCGGTGATATTTAGAAATCTGTTTGGCTGTGAGATTTCTGTCAACAGGTGACCTTCAGGTGTACTTTTCCAGCTTCTGGGGGCTTCCTTGAACCGTTCCTTCCCCTTCCACCCTGCCCTACCCAAACCGCCTAAGCCTTAGCTGTACCCCCAGTGCCTGGCCCACGGGGGCCTCTCAGTAGGTGTATGTGGGATCAGGACATGAGTCTGCCCGGAAGAAAGTTCCCAGAATCAGCCCTCCCTTTTCCATTCCTGGTCTGCAGGAGGAACGCCATTCAGCACTAATTTAAGGTATTTTGAGGAGAGTGAAATACTAGTATTTCTTGATTTTCCTGAGTTCATCCTTTGCTTTGTCCTTTGGCCTCATTTGACTTCTTGAGCTAAGTTAGTGTTAATCACATCTCCTCGAGATTTGAAGGTGATCCAGAAGATTCACTGTCCCCTAAATTCGAAACAAAATTCTTGTTCTTCCCCCATCCTGTTTCCCGTCCACTACTTTTTCTTTTTCTTTTTTTTTTAAAGATTTTATTTATTTATTCGACAGAGATAGAGACAGCCAGCGAGAGAGGGAACACAGGCAGGGGGAGTGGGAGAGGAAGAAGCAGGCTCACAGTGGAAGAGCCTGATGTGGGGCTCGATCCCACAACGCCGGGATCACACCCTGAGCCGAAGGCAGACGCTTAACCGCTATGCCACCCAGGCGCCCCCCCGTCCACTACTTTTTCTTTAAAAAAATTCTTTCTTAGGTTTGAAATTTGCTTAAAGATAGTCTTACCTTTTCTAGGTTTTTCCTAGAGGAATTTAAACTTGCAAATAATAATAATCTTTGCCAATCATACCTCATTAAAGCTGAGAAACAGTGATAATCAAGAGGAGAAGCAGACAGAGAGGGCACAGACCTGTAGCTTTTGAGAGGCCACTACTTCCCTAAGGCTTGGTCCCTTGAACTTAGTTATTCATGGGAATCATAACAGGCTGCGAGCGAGTCGAGCTGTGATCTTATTTTCGTCTTTAATTTTTTTTTTAATTCTTATTTTTGTGTGTGATCTTATGTTCTCACTTCTGAGGTATAGTTTTTGAAGTGGTAGCTCTTCTCATGGCAAAGCCATTCGATTTCTGTTTCCTTTGAAATCAAACTCACTCTTCACAGCCGATTGAAAATTACATGTCCTAGATGGAGGGACTGATAAAGTAAACCGAGCCATGTCTGAGTGTGGCCGCGGAAGAAGACACAACCCGAAACAAAACAGCACTGGTTCTGCGTTGCCGCCTGGAGAAGCCCTTCCCCGTGCCTCCCATGGGATCAAGAAGAGTAGCTCTCACCGGCAGCTGTTATCAAGTCAGACGTAAAGCCTAGAGGAGACGCAAGACCCTGAGATGGGGCGCCCCTAACTTCTGGACTGTAACACTGGGCAGAGGAGGAAAAGGAGCCCTGCCTGGACTTGCCCACTGAGAAAGTAGTCTCCTGGGAAGTGGGATCTGTGGGGAAGGCGCAGAGATAACGTGAATGTTCGGAGGAGACTGTGGGCAGCGTTCACATGCCCGGGCAGATGAGTGCTGTGGGAAGCACGGCTCTAAACCCGGCTGGGGTAGCCAAGTGTGGGTGATCTGGTGAGAATCAGTGTCAGGGTTTATAACAGAGAAAAACACACCAGCCTCATCCTCTGTTTTGTTTTGTTTTTAAAGCAAAATAATACAAATAATATTTTTAGCAGTATTCCCGTCTTTGATGGTAAAGTTGGTAATCTTAGTGAGTAATGCTGCTAGAATGTACTTGAAATACAACATCAAAACATTTAGAGTGCCTTCTCAGAAAGAAGTGGGCAGACATGATGACTGAAATAAAGCCTCGATTGGGTTTTGCAGGTATCTGCTAAAAGTCTCACCTTACATTCCAGGGCCTAATCTACACCTTTTGTAGCAAAGACACCAACGCTTCCCACCTACGTGGTTCAGGGTAGAGCAACTTGTTCTCTGAAACTCACCACATTAGATTTCTAAAGCCGTTCTCTAATCCATCCAGTACATTTCGATTTGCAAAGATAAAGGACATTTTATTTTATATTTTTTACAGATTTTATTTATTAGAGACAGAGAGAGCACAAGCAGGGGGAGGAGCAGAGAGAGAGGGAGAAGCAGTGTCCCCACTGAGCAGGGAGCCCGATGCGGGGCTCAATCCCAGGACCTTGAGATCATGACCCGAGCCAAGGGCAGACGCCACCCAGGCACCCCTAATGGACATTTTAAAAAACTGTATTTTTTTCAGAAACGTCGTGATGTGATATTAGACGTATAAGTGGGAAATGGGGAGAAAAGAGGAAATGATTCAATAGGGAGAAGTCAAGACAAGACTTAGAACAAACAACAAACTGCACTGTAAGAAGAGGAAAATTCGCACCCAGAGTCTGGAACATGGGCCTGTCACAGGCATCACAGACCGATGGAGAGAGATGCCATGTCCAGTTACGGAAGAGCCGCAAGGCCCCGTCAGCCCCAGATTCCTCCACCACCCTATCCTCTTACTGATGCTGGACACACTGCACAGGGTGAGGAGAGAGGGCTGAGTTCTGTTTCAGAAGGCTGCTCTTCAAGTCATTATGGACTGAAGACGACTCTGGGGGCCCTTCTGTTACTGATATGAGGGACCTTACTTCAGCTTTGCATCCTGCCCCTTGTCCTTCCTGACCTTGCTTACCAGTTCCGCACAGCAGCACCTCTGAACACCACTCATTAGCTTGCTCCTCTCCCCTCGTTCTCCTGACCCTGAGACAGTCCTGGTTGAAACCCTCAACGTCTCCCCACCCACCGCTCCCCCGCCCCTTCCTCCTGAGCCAGCCCAGGCATGGCCGAGTGGATCAGAAAGCACAGAAGTGCTCTCAGACCAGACGTGGAGTCCTGTGGGCCGTGGGACCCAGGGCAAGTACCTGTGCCTGTGTCCTGAGCTGTAAAATGGGTGTAATGATACCCTCTCACCACCCAGCTGTCATGACAACTAGGAGACAATAGGGGATGGGGGTCTCACCCCCCCATCTGCTACGCGCTAAGTGCCCAGCAAAGTACTATTATAATTGTGATTGCTCAACCCACCTTACGTGGTTTTAAGTGTTGATTGGGCATTGCATTGTATTGCAAGCCAAATAATCGTACCGTTTAGAGTTTCACCTTATGAGAGGAAACCTAGAGAAAGCTGGGGTCCCGTGTTCTGTCTAAAAGGTGAGTGCAGCGGTTTGGATGAAGCGATAACTTGCAAGCCGGGCAGCCACCGTAACGCAGAAGCCATTCGTGGTGATGGATGGCATGAAGAGAGCATTGGGAAGAGGAAATTAAAAGATGACCGTTTTAGCCATCCGTTCTCCAGTGACTTGAAGAAAGTTATCCGTGTTGTTACTGGAAGGTGATCCTGGTTTTTATGCTTCACTGTGCCTTTCTGAGAAAAAAGCGGCGGGTGAGAAAGAAAACAGGTATTCCTTGCTGTCTGAGCCTTCGCTACCAGAACTCAGAAATGGAATGGATTTGGAGACACTTTATTTAAATCCTTCAATCTGAGCTCTCACTCCTTGCCATTCCAAAACTCAGATACCATATTAGTTTGGATAAAGCGGGGCCCGCACAAACCTCACTCACCTTCGGATCTGCCCATCTAAGCTCAGGAAATGACCAGATTTGGATGGCAGGGGCTACCTGCAACTGATTCTCTTAGTAAGAACCTGATCCATCAAAAGAAAGCAGTTAAAATATGTTTCAAAGTCATCTTTTTAAGATGAGGTGGGTGACTGAGGATGAGTTCCAGAATAAAAAATGTAACGTAATGTTTCCTTCAGACAGGATTCCAGGTTGCCAGCCACAGAAGCTGACAACTGATTGAAAAGACTTATTAGGATGTTGGGTGGAGGACTCCGGGGGATGGGGGGGGGGGGTCTAGAATCCTAGGCTGGGTCCCAGGCTAAGCTTCTAGAAACTGGCAGGTCCCCCAAAATTGGTCTAACAAGGAGACCCCAGTGAGCACTGGCTATTGTCTGTCCCACTGTCACCTCTGCAGGGAACTGCCCTGATCACTAGTGCCACCTCCCCCCTACTGTCCATGCTGATCCAGGCGGAGGGAGAGGGAGAGGTGGAGGAGAGCTCTGCATACTTAGGTCTGTGTCACCAGCTTGTGAGATCAAGTCTGGCACAGGTGCAATTGAAGAACTAAGCCCGAGTTAGGAAGGGGGCTGGGCAGCCAGCTCTGGCATCTTCCCTGGAGATGTGGGATTCTGATGTTGGAAGTCCTCCAGCAGTACGTAGGTAGGCTGTTCCACAGGGCGGGCAGCCCCAAATAGGTCGAGTGCCCACGAGAGCAGTGTTCAGTATTCATGAACTGTAACCCTTCCCTTGATGGTCAGTCAGTCTAGTAGATCAAGGCCCGGCTTGCTTGCTTCTACTTCTTTTTTTTTTTTCCCCCAAAGAAAGAAACAAGAAGAGAAAAGTATTGGTGGATCCCTTGTAGTCAGAGTAAGTTTCGTCCTGGGAAGCGTGTTTTCATGGTGCAGAAGCTGCATCTGTGTGTCTGATCTGGGTTGCCATGTCAGAGGTATTTTGTTACCACAGTTCATGATCAAAAGCCGCTGCACTAGCACGTTCTGGTGCTCAAAGGATTTATTTTCAGTTTCATACCCCACCTCGTGTTCTCAAAGCAGTGTTTCTCTTGTTTAATTTCCAGAGCGCCTGCCCGGCCATGTCTGTCTGTCTGTCTGTCTGTCTGTCTCTCTCTCTCTCTCTCTCACACACACACACACACACACACACACACCCCGTGGCTGGGCTCGGAGACCTGGCCATGTCTGTCTGTCTCTCTTTCTCTCTCTCTCTCTCTCTCTCTCTCTCTCTCTCACACACACACACACACACACACCCCGTGGCTGGGCTCAGAGACTGCACTTGTTAAAAACGCTTCAGGCTGGCCTGGTAACCGCTCAGTGTTGTAACATTGTTTGCATGGGAAATTAGGGTCTGAGTTCTAAAGACAAAGCTTTGAAAACAAATGTCTGTTGTGGAGACTGGTACCTGTTACCGTTGTGGTGACAGTTGCTACAGTGTGAATAAAACATTTCAACCTACACTTGACCTCAAAATATTTATGTAGAAAAACATTTTGACCGTAGAGAGTTGTTTTTTTTTTTTTTTTAATCTCTGTAGAGAGATCAGCACTTTGCTTTTAGTTTTTGTTTGGAACCAGTTTGTTCTAACCTTACATTTTCTATCTGCAGGCCCCTTTACTCGACCTCATCCGGCCTTATGGAGAATGGTTTTTGGTGAGTTATCCATTAGTGGATTTAGAAATATATTGTACTTAAAATCCATTTTCTGTATATCATTATAGCAGTTTTACAGTAAATTTTATAGCCTTTTACCTTTTGGTTTTCCTAATATAAATTTTTATGAAGATTCTTTGACACAAAACAAATATATTGGTGATAACTTTAGCTTCTCATATGTGTGAACTGTTCCAACTCCGCTCGCCCCCTGTGTATGATATTGTTTCTTAATGTACCCGGGATCTGACAGAAGGGGTTGTGGCTTGTTTTTCTTGATGCATCTTTCTGTTGCTTTTCATGGGTGCTGTGAGCACGTTTGTCTTGTCAGCATCCAGAAGGGACTGAAAACCCAGCAGTCTCTTGAGTGTTGTGAATAGGAAAGATCCTGGAAAGGGTGAAGTCTTTAAACAGAGAGCCCAGATTTGAAATAAGGGTTAGTGATAAGCATCTCTATAAATATTGGATGTCCTGTTTTTACTTGATTTCGAGTCCACGGATAGTTTCAAATACCCTGAATGGACTTAAAATGCATCTTTCAAATGTTGGCTCTTGGCTTTGTCTTGCCTAAATACGACAGCAAGCAAATTATTTTAGGTTCATAAAATGTAACGTTATGAAACGGACCCTGTTTTTCTCCTCAGCCTTCAGAGATCATAGGTCAATCCCTTCGAATGGAGTGGCGTCCTTCCTTTTGCAGGAGTTCACTGAGCGCCTTTGTGTGGAGAGCCGCGCTGGCCCCGAGGCCGCAGGGGAGGGCCAGACAGACAGGAGGCTCCCCTCGGGAGGGAGGACAGCTCTTGCAAACAATTAAATAAATCAATAATCGAAAAATATCAGATGCCTCCAAGTGTTTTGAAGTTAATTAAAGCCATGCGGGCTGATAGTGACCGAGTGACTGCTTTCACGTGCACGTGCAAGGAAGGATGCTTCACGGAAACGTGTGCAGAGTAGGAGCTGGCAAGCATTGGGGTCACCGGAAGCAGGCAAAGGGAAAGGCTACTAAAATGGTCCCTAGCCAGAAAGAGCATGGTGTGTTGCAGGCCAGTGTGGCAGAGCAGAGCAGGCCCTAGGGGAGTAATAAGAGAGAGGCCAGAGTCGGGCAGGGACAGCCCTACAGGGCTTGTGGGCCAGTAGAGGGCACAGACCGGAAGGGCAGTGGGAAGTCCCAGGAGGATTTTTCACAGAAAAGTGACATGATTCATTTCCATTTGTAAATAGATTGTCCTGTTTGCATCATACTTACATCTCATGGACTTAATGTTGCTGCATGAAATTAGGAGTTATTTTCAGCTGGTTGGCTACATTTGAGTTTTTCCTATTTCAAATGATCCATGATAGGTAATTAGTTTATTTCTTACCTGAGATCTTTTTGGGATCATGGAGCCCTTTGATAATCTGATGAGAACTAACCCTTTCTCAGCACGCGCACGCACACACACACACACACACACACATTTGTGCGTATTACATCTGGGGCTTCATGGACTTTGAAGCTCAACCATGAATTCCAGTTTAAGAAGCCCTGCTCCACACAGGTAGTTTCTGTTGTCTTAAAATAATTATTTTGAAAGGATTATAATAAAAAAGTGTAGTGGGAGGCATGTGAGATGAAAATTTATAAAAGCAGCTGGTAATAAACGTGAGGAAGTCCCTATGCTGACAAAGTATGTGGCTCTGGGGTGCACAACAGGTCAGCCATGCTGTGATCGGGTCCCCTGAGCTCCCTGAGGACAGAGAGAGCTCCTTTTGGAAGGCCTGGAGCTGTGGATGTTCCAGGGGATTTCATTCCAGCCATGGACATTGTCTCCTCTGGAACAGTTCGTGGGAGATTAGCGCTGAGCCAAGTTCACACGGAGTGCTGTGATCCAAGGTCATTTGTATCACAGTGTCTAGGTGTCCTCCACAAATGTTTTAAGTCTAGCAGGTTCGAGAGAAAGAGAAGTGATAGAGCCACTGGTGGTTGGTTTCCAAATCTTTCTAAAAGGCTTTTGCTCTTTTAAAAGCAGATGATTAACTTTATTTTTAAATGACATGGGGTAATTATTAGGATACGGATTATGGTATGATGCCCAGGAACATAAGGCCCACAAGGGCTGACATGGGGTGTAAGACGTGGATGTGTGTCCCTAGGCCACCTCTCGGCCCTTCACACCTGTCTCTGCTGATGTGGCCCCCGAATGGACTGTTCATACCCAGCTTGCCTTCCTCCCTCCACTCTCCACACAGCAGCCAGAGTCTGCTTTGCAAAGCGGTACCCATATCATCCTATTTCCCCATTTAAAGCCTGTCACGTGCTCCTTGTTTCACTTAAGGTAAAATCTGAGATCGTTGCCTCGGACCTCAAGCCCTTGCACTTCAGGGCCACATGCTCCCTTCCCATTTTTGCTGGCGGCCCAGCCACAGGCTGGCTTCCAATGCCGCGGGCTTACGTGGATGCCTCTTCTCTACCTGAATGTTGCTGGTCTTTCAAGACTCAGCTCGAGCATCATTGTCTCAGTATTACCAACCCCGTCAGTGAGAGTTAGGACTGTGTATCAGACTCGCTCGTCAAAGGAGCTGCCAGGCTGTCACAGGGATCTCGACACACTACCATGCAAGACCAGTGCCTGACGTGTGTTTGCATCTGACCCCCACATTTCTCGTTTCCCTCAGGACTCAGTGTGCTCTACTTCTTGTTCCTGGTATTCCTCCTCTTCCTGAACTTCGATCAGGTTAAATCCCTCATGTACTGGCTGGATCCAAATCTTCGATACGCCACAAGGGAAGCAGACGTCATGGTATGTACTTGTCAGTGGTCTCTCAGAGAAATCGGTAGGCTCTTGGGTATAAGAGATAGTCGGCTTCACTTCCTAAATTGTTACTTCTGCGTACTTCCCGTGTAGATAATGTAAAAGTCGGGTCTCTGGGAAGGTGAGGTGTGCGGTTTCCGGAGTGATTACAGTCCAGGGAAATGATACCCCTTCTTGGAGCAAAGGGGGATGGTGGGAAGAGTGTGACAACCTTGGGTGTGAATTCTGCCTCTGTCCCTTGTTAGCTGTAAGACCTTGGGCAATGTACTTGTTAGCTAGCCTGTTCCTTTCTTTGTAAAGTGAAATAATAGTACTTCTTTGGGGAGTTTTATTGTGAACTAAACAAAGTAACCTTATCTCTGAAGCCTCCACATGGTGCCTTGCACACAGCAGGTCCTCGGTGGTGGTGGTGGTGGCCGCTGTAGCAGTGTGACCCTCAACACGTCTGCTCCACACTCTGGCCCCGAAGCCATGAGGGGCCGGTGTGAATGATCCAGGCCATTTTGTTCATTATTTTTCTTAACCCACAAAAATTATTTTATTCTTGGGTAAAACTTCTCCCTGCTCCAGCTTTTAGGGAAGAGACTATTTTTTTTTTTTTAAAGATTTTATTTATTTATTTGACAGAGATAGAGACAGCCAGTGAGAGAGGGAACACAAGCAGGGGGAGTGGGAGAGGAAGAAGCAGGCTCATAGCGGAGGAGCCTGATGTGGGGCTCGATCCCATAACGCCGGGATCATGCCCTGAGCCGAAGGCAGACGCCTAACCGCTATGCCACCCAGGCGCCCCAGGGAAGAGACTATTTTATACTCTAATGCTGTTTCTTTCCTTTTTTTAAAAATTTTTTTTAAATAATACCTTACATTTGGTACAGACTGAAGGAAGAACCTAGTAATGCTCAGAAAAGGAGAGCAGGCATCTGGGCCACAGGCAGGGTCTGGTGTAAGAAACAATACAAGGGGCGCCTGGGTGGCTCAGCGGGTTGAGCGTCTGCCTTTGGCTCAGGTCGTGATCCCAGGGTCTGGGATCGAGCCCCGCATTGGACTCCCTCCTCTGTGGGGAGTCTGCTTCTCCCTCTCTCTCTCTGCCCCTCCCCCTGCTCGTGTTCTCGCTCACTCTCTCCTTCTCTCTCTCTCAAAATAAATAAATAAAATCTTTAAAAAAGAAAAAAACAATACAGGGGGACTTAATAAAAGATACAAGAAGTGATCATTCTACTGGAGTTGAGACTGGTCAGACCCTTCTTGAATGGTGTTTCAACATTTTAACTTTTATAAAGGCAGAAATAAGAATGCCAAAAATTATTTAAAAGTCTCAGGAAGAAAAGTCTGTCCGGGGGTTTCGTACTTTAGGCAACAGAGTGGCGTGCGGCGCCTTGGCGCTTCTCCCGATGATGATAATGATAGCGGTGGGCATGGTGAGGGTGGGGCAGCTACTGACTGTGGGTTGTCTGTTCTGCCAGCACTTACATAAATTCTATATAAGCTTCACACATGCATACACATGCATTAATAGCCCTCATTTTATCAAGGAGGAAATGGAAATTTAAAATGGATAAGTATCTCATTCAAAGCACAAAGCTGGTAAGATCCCTCTGACTTTGGGACCTATCCTTTTCCTTTGGACTCTGCCTTAAGTACATAGTTATAATAATGGCAGTGCTTTGACACTCACAGGAGCCTTATGAAACAGATTGGGAGAAAGGTATTCCAGGTATGCTATCCCCCCCCCCATTTTCTTGGGGTTTTGAGCAAAAGGGGTTATATCACAAAGTAAAATGACCTGCAGAATGAATAGGACTTGGATTTGGTTAAGTGTTGGGCAAGCGAGGAAGAGGGTGGAGCCACCAGGATCAGCCCTGCAGCCATTTGGGAGGTGGCCACAATTTGTCTTCACCTCCTGTGCACTCATGCACACACCTTCCCCTCCTTGCCCCCCTGGCTCGGAGATGCCCTCATTTAATGCCTCCTCCCCCTGCTGCCCAGAGTTGTGTCTGCACCCAGCTCCCTAGCAGCATTAAACTGCAGTGTCCCGTGTCCCTCCTATGGCCAGGACCTTGAGATCTTCCTGATGTGATCATTGGCGAGTCTGTGCATTAATAATTATAACGCTAAGAGTTACACTTGGCTCTTTATGACTGTCGAAGAGACTTTGCATGCATTGAAGCCCAGAAATATTCTCAGGGAGGATCAAGGGCCCCCAGAGTTAGCCCACAATGACTTGAAGAGCAGCCTTCTGAAAACAGAATTCAGCCCTCTCTCCTCACCCTGTGCAGCGTGTCCAGCGTCAATAAGAGGATAGGGTGGTCAAGGAATCTGGGGCTGACGGGGCCTTGCGGCTCTTCCATAACCAGACATGGCATCTCTCTCCATTGGTCTTTGATGTCTGTGACAGGCCCATGTTCCAGACTCTGGGTGAGAATTTTCCTCTTTCTATAGAGCATTTTGTTGTTTGTTCTAAGTCTTGTCTTGACTTCTCTCTATTCTCTTTTCTTATTCTCTTTTTAGAATATTCTCTTTTCTCCCCATTTCCCACTTACACAGCATAATTCACATCACAATGTTTCTGAAAAAATAACAGTTTTTTAAAATGTCCTTTCAGCTTTGCAAATCAAAATGTACTGGGTGGATCTGAGAAAGGCTTCAGAAATCTGATGGTGGTGGGTTTTGGAAGAGACAGAGGAGTTCCAACTTGCTCTTTTGCTCCCTTAGCAGGCGTCATTTCTAGAATTTGAAAATATTAATATTTACAGGAATTCTTTCAACTGGCTGATAATAGGTGGTTGTTTTCCAAATCTTACTCCATCCTATCAGATTAATTTTGGGAAGACAGAATGTCACGTGTGGAGGTCCCTGAGAAATGTTACGTTGTCATATGATGATTACTTTCCTAATAAATACAGAAATATAAGGATGTTGATTTAAAATTTCCTTGAAATATGTCATATTAAAAACAAAAAGATATTAGAAACAAAACCAAAAGTCTTAAAAGCTTTGCCATTTTTATTATTTATTTATGTATTCATTTGAGAGAGAGAGAGAGAGAGAAAGCATAAGCAAGGGGCAGTAGCAGAGGGAGAGGCAGGCTCCCTGCTGAGCAAGGAGCCCAATGTGGGGCTCAATCCCAGGACCCTGGGACCATGACCTGAGCCAAAGGCAGACACTTAACTGAGCCACCCAGATGCCCAGCTTTGTCATTTTTAAATACTTAAATTATGTAGCCTGTGATAACATTTGGAGGTGGGGAGGTTTATTCTGTTTCCTTTAATTTCTGAAATTGGATGCTTCAGCTTTTCCTCTTTTCTGACATAAATATTTAAGGCTTTAGGTTTTCCTCTGAGTTCGTAGCTTCATCTCATCGTTCTGATACATAGTATTTTTTTTTTAAGATTTTATTTATTTATTTGACAGAGAGAGAGACAGCCAGCGAGAGAGGGAACACAAGCAGGGGGAGTGGGAGAGGAAGAAGCAGGCTTCCAGCAGAGGAGCCTGATGTGGGGCTCGATCTCAGGACCCTGGGATCACACCCTGAGCCGAAGGCAGACGCTTAACGACTGCGCCACCCAGGCACCCCTGATACATAGTATTTTTATTACCATTTAGTACTGAATATATTTTACATTTCTTTTTTTTTTTTTTTTTTTTAAGATTTTATTTATTTATTTGACAAGAGAGACAGAGAGGGACACAAACAGGGGGAGCTGGAGAGGGAGAAGTAGGCTTCCCTCTGAGCAGGGAGTGCAACTCAGGGCTCAATGCCGGGACTCTGAGATCATAACCTGAGCCAAAGGCAGATGCTTAACGACTGAGCCACCCAAGCGCCCCTGTATTTTGCATTTCTATTCTGATTCCTTATTTACGCTGTGATATTTAGATGTGTTCTTAAATTTCCAAACCTTTTGGGATTCTACTTACTCTTTATTATTTGGGATTCTACTTATGTTCTTACCACTGGCTTTAACATAGTTGCCCTACGGTCAGGTGACATGGGCTGTGTGATTCCACTTCTTTAAGACAGGCTAATAAGCCTTTGTAAAATTATTTTGCTTCCCATTTTAGTCAGACTTCTGCAATCAGAGCAAAGCAGTTCTGATTCATAAACTTAAATATTTGTCCATTTTTCCTAAAGGGTGTTCAGTTATTAAAGCTTTTGGGGGTAGGGGGGCAGGACAGGTTTGACCAAGGTTATATTAGTTCTTTTCATTTATTGTCAGGATCCTGGAAGAAAGTTGATTTTGAGAGTGTCCATTAATTATTTCCCTTTTTATTTTGAATAGGAATATGCTGTCAACTGCCACGTAATCACCTGGGAGAGGATTATCAGCCATTTTGATATATTTGCGTTTGGTCACTTCTGGGGCTGGGCCATGAAGGCCTTGTTGATCCGTAGTTATGGTCTCTGCTGGACAATCAGTATTACCTGGGAGCTAACCGAGGTAAGAAGGGGCTGTGATCAGTTAGTTTACATGTAGGAGGAAGGTAGTCTGTCCATTCACAGGCAGTTAATCCATTCTTTGCCTCTGTGGTGCAAGCTGTGTTTAAACTACCCCTTAGGAATATTTTATGTCTTTGGTGGGAGGCGGGGTGCAAATTCCTTATTAACTTAAAATGTGTCTCTTGTCTCACAAGTCTTAAAGAGAAACAAATGAAATGAAGCAAAAAGAATGAAGTAAAATCCCCAGTGAGACAAATACAAGGTAATGAGGAGATGTGTTTAGAAGTAAGTAGGTAGGTTACCCACCAGCTAGTTGCCAGTCTGAGATAAATAGAACCGTGGTGTTTCGGAATTATAGGAGCCTCAAGGGTATTTTGTAGCTGAAAAATGGATTCCCGATAGCTCTAATACCTCATAGTCAAGTTTGTCTCATTAAATGAATGAAAGAGATAGTCTTTTTTTTTTTTTTAAGATTTTTATTTATTTGTTTGACATAGAGAGCACAAGCAGGAGGAGAGGCAGGCAGAGGGAGTGGGAGAAGCAGGCTCCCCGCTGAGCAGGGAGCCTGATGCAGGACTTGATCCCAGAACCCCGAGATCATGACCTGAGTCAAACCAGGTGTTTAACTGACTGAGCCACCTGGGTGCTCCTGAAAGAGAGATAGTCTTGAAAAATTATTAGGAAAATGAAATTTGGGGGACTTACTCATTTATCATTCAGTTATGATATATTTTTTTTAAAGATTTTATTTATTTATTTGACAAGATATAGACAGCCAGCGAGAGAGGAAACACAAGCAAGGGGAGTGGGAGAGGAAGAAGCAGGCTCATAGCGGAGGAGCCTGATGTAGGGCTCGATCCCATAACTCCGGGATCACGCCCTGAGCCGAAGGCAGACGCTTAACGACTGCGCCACCCAGGCGCCCCCAGTTATGATATTAATCACTCCCAGGGAACAAAATTTGGCCACGTGTACAGTATATTTCTTTTCTTTTTTTTTTCTTTTTTTAAAGATTTTATTTATTTATTTGACAGAGGGGCAGCGAGAGAGGGAACACAAGCAGTGGGAGTGGGAGAGGGAGAAGCAGGCTTCCCGCTGAGCAGGATGCGATGCGAGGCTCTATCCCAGAACTGGGATCGTGACCTGAGCTGAAAGCAGACACTTAACAACTGAGCCATCCAGGTGCCCCAGGTGTACAGTATATTTCTTGATGCCAACTGTTGTCTTGACCCTAAGTTAGGGAAGCGTGCCAGTCACATCTAGCTTCTGTTAATGTGCCTCTGACAGCCTCCGAGGCTGGGAGTCTGAGTTCAAGGCATTGGCAGGATTGGTGTCCTTTGACGGCTGTGAGGGAAATCTGGTGCAGGCCTCTCAGCTTCTTATGGCTTGCTGGCCATCTTTGGTGTTTCTTGGCTTGTTAGATGCATCACCCCAATCTCTGCCTCCACCTTCGAGTGGGGTTTTCCCTGCATGCATTCATGTGGCATTCTTTTTGTAAGGACACCAGTCACACCGGATTAGAGGCCCACCCTATTTCGAGATGACCTCATCTGTACTAATGACACCTGCAGCAACTCTCTTTCCGTGTCATGAGGTACTGGAGGTTAGGGGTTCAACGTGTGGATTTTGAGGGGAACACAATTCAACCCACAGCAGTACCCAACACTGTAAATGTATTGTCCTAAATCCTCACCATAAACCGAAAAGGCTGTGTACATCCCCAGCGGACAGATGAAGGAACCAGAGCCTTGCTTCATGAGGTGAGCCAGATCGCACTCCAGCTGTGCTTGGTTCCAGGGGTGCAGCGCACACTCCTGCTCTCCCAGCACGTTCCCCTTGGAATTCCAGGCATCTTCCTAACCTCGCTGCTGTGGGACCGTGGCCAGGCCCTGGGCCTTTCTCCGCCCGCCTGCTTCTCTCCCCTCACACTACACATGGCTCCGTGCCTGCTTCCCTGCTCCTCAGCATCCTCTCGCCTCCTGTAAGCAGCGTGGCTCCGTCCAAGTCTTTCACGCCGCTGCTCCATGTGTATCTAACCTCCTGTCCTCTCCTGGCTGAACCACTCACCTCCTCCCTTCACCGTCTCTTCCCAAAGGAATCATTTTCACTTCTCGGTCAGGTTACATTCTTCTCCAACTGAAAACTCTTTAATGTGTGTCCATTGCTCTTATGACAAAATCCAAACCTCCAGACCAGCCTCCAAGAGGCCCGATATTAACCGGCCACAGCCCACCTCCCCTACCTGCTTGAGACCCTCCCCACCTGCAGTGTGCACTCTAGCCATCTTTGCCTTCGTGTCCAAGATTCCATATCTTTTCCTGTCTCAGAGCCCACCTGCAGACTCTTCGCTCCTTTCCCTGCTCCCTGCCCTGGCTGTGCTGCATGTTTGTACGCCTGGAAATGGAGTACCTGGCCCTTCTCCTTTGAAACGCTCATCACAGTTTAGATGCTTACAGTGTCTCTTTGCTGCCAAGGGTTAGGCCTCGAGAGGGCAGGGCCCCTCTCTGTGTAGTCCCGGATACTGTGCCTTGCAAGTGGCACGTGCTTCCCAGATTCCTAGTGAGCGAATGAGTGAATCCAGCCCTGTCTAGCTCCTCCTGCTCAGGTCTGGACAGACGAGGGGACCAGGGCCCAGCACCTTGCTTCGTGAGGTGAGCCCGGATTGGGTTCCAGATGTGCTCCGCTGTGGATGGGCAGCCCTCGTTCCTGCTGTTTGACGTGTCCCCCTTCCCGAGTTCCAGGCATTCATCTGGATGGCCCGTCTCACCCCCGGTATCTGGTACTGTCCAGGAAAGCTCTGGAGGCCGAAGCCCGTCCTCCATATCCCACTGCTCTGCATAGTGTCGTGTCAGCAAATACGTGTCATTGACTCTGTTGACGTGTCTCTCTTCCCTGTCTAAAGGCCACAAGTTAGCGCCCCATCTCATGGCTGGGAACCTGGGGGTACACTTCAGAGGCTGTGCGTGGCTCGCCTCGGAGAGGAAGGCAGCCACCTGCCTTCGCCCATGGGGCAGCTGTGCTCCTCGGAAATTTGCATTGTTTTGCAGTTTCTGAAATGCT
Source organism: Ursus americanus (assembly GCF_024610735.1). Taxonomy (NCBI): domain Eukaryota; kingdom Metazoa; phylum Chordata; class Mammalia; order Carnivora; family Ursidae; genus Ursus; species Ursus americanus. Next base: position 38,785,069 of record NC_142135.1, on the reverse strand, counting down.
TTCATGAACAGTTGTATTTCATAGTATTGATTACATTACTTCAGAGGTTTGCAGTTACGGAGTGGCCTCTTTCCAGAGAACTCCCAGGCACTGTCTTTGTCATTTCAGACCTTCTTAAAATGGGCCTGCACGCAGCAGGGCACGCTTCTCTGGACACAGCTGACCCACTGTTTTGGACAAAACTATTTCCATAGGAGATTTCTGTCCCCTTTCCTCCCTTCATCCACAGAATGTCCTCTGTCTTCATCCCCGTCTCGTGAAACCTGTCATTCCTGTCCTTACCAGTCCCAGTCCAGTATGTCGTGCTCCAGTTGCCATCTGTCAGCACGAATCTCTCTTTTGTCCCACCGTGCTCCGTTTTTGTCGCCATGGAAACATTTGCCACAGCCTACCTGATTTTGTGGTTCTGGATAAACGTCTGACTCCTGCCCTTGAGATCAAAAACCTTGACTGTTTTGCCTCAACCGCTTATACATCATAAGCACTTAATAAGATGATTGCAGATTGGTTATCGAAAGGTTTCCTGGTTTCCTAAAACATGTCATCAAAACCTAACCTTTCTACTTTTGCAGTTTCCTTGCTGTTTTACCTAAATATCTATGGAATATTTCTAAAATGCGCAGCTTGAACTCTCAAGCTGCTAATTTTAGGACTATGCCAACTCTCTGTTGGCAGGTACGAAGACTTTTCTCCTTCTCCCCTTCTAGATCCGTGTCTTGTTACCTTTAGCCAAGGTCGTTCATCATTAGTATTTTTCAGGAGCGGTTATCATTTCTTTAAAGCCCTATGTTAAAAAAAACAACAACAACAACTGTTTGGATTCATAATATTTGTAAATCGTCCACAGCATAAAAAGCAAACCTGATTACAGACCTTGTTTTTATTTATTCTGTTCATACATTAGGAAAACCTGACACGTCAACAACTCTTCCTTTTTTTTTTTTGTCAACAACTCTTCCTAACAATATATTATTCCAAGGAAATCCATCTTTCTGTGGCGTTGTTTTTAAAACCATGGTCTCTTGTTTCCTCAGCTTTTCTTCATGCACCTGCTGCCCAATTTCGCCGAGTGCTGGTGGGATCAGGTCATCTTGGACATCCTGCTGTGCAATGGCGGCGGCATCTGGCTGGGCATGGTCGTTTGCCGCTTCCTGGAGATGAGGACCTACCACTGGGCCAGCTTCAAGTGAGTGGCCCTCTTCCTGCACATGAGTCACCGTGTTTCACAGTGCATCCTTCACCGTGTTAGTAGCGTGCAACTTTGGTGTGGTCTTAGAGGATGAGAAGTAAATTACATGGTAGTAATTGAAACTCACGAGCGATTATAGACCTAATTTCAGGCATTCCTCCAGAAAATGCTAAATCATTTGTGATTTTCTCACATCCATTTTATTTTTATGCTTATGCCTCAGTCTACATTCACCCTGCCGTCACTGGATTAGGTAGTCCCCTCTTCCCCGGTTACCCCCTCCAAGCAATCTTTTTAGGGATGTCAGATTCATCATGTCATTCTCCTGTGATGGCTTCTCGTGGTCTTTAGGACAAAGTGCACAGAGGGGGCTGGGCAGGTCCGCTCCTTTCCTCCACACCCTCTGGGGCACCCAAGGCTTTGAGCCCATGCCACGTGCTCCTCTGGACCTGGGTTTGACCCGTGTCCCCAGGGTGACAGGTCCTCTTCTTTCCTGCCTCAGCTCCCTTGATACCTTTCCAGGTAGTTATCTCTGACTCTCTGATTCAAGTCACACGTCCCTCCTCTATGCCACCATGGGGGACGGCGCCCACCTCCATCATTCCTCATCGTGCTCTCCTAAACTCACTCACTCCTCAGTTTGACGGTCACAGGAACTGTGCCATTGGCCGGGAGGGAAAGAACAGCAGTAATGATCATGAAAGTAGTTGTTTTTATTGTGTTTACACCTTCATTTATTTATCAAACAAAACAGGAGCATTTTCCCACATCATTAAATAGTCTCCTAGACCATGATTTTAAGGGCTTCTTCATATCCCAACATATAAATAAATCATGAGGTATTTAACCAGTTCCCTTTTGTGGTCATTTAGTTGTTTCGAAGTTTTCAGTTTTATGAAGAAAGCTAGAGTGAACATTCTTTACACATAATCTTTGTGTAAATTTTTTTCTGTAAATGAATTTATTTACACCCATTTATATTTTCACCCATGTTCGCTAATGTATGTATGTGTCCATTTCACTGTTCCTTTGAATTTTACCCTTAATCCTTTTTCAATGTTATCACACATAGAATTGTGTGATACTGAATTTCTCGGCCATGTCTGTTAGGTTTTCCCTCTTTTTATTAGTGCTTTTGATAGGTTAAGGATATTAACACTCTCATAAATGTGACTTTATTTTCCATTTTGTCATCCAGCTTTAATTTTCTTCATGGTAGGTACTCTATTTAAACTTCAAAAGATTTTAGTCTTTTTGTTTAGGTAAATGTTGACCTGTATTTTCTCCCAGTTCTTAATGGTTTGGTTTTTTATTATGAGTAACTTATTTAATCTTTCTCAAACTTAATTTGGTATATGGTGTGAAAGAGGGATTTCACAGTGTTTTTGCAATTGAGTCAACCGTGTTCCCCATTCCTTTTTAAGTAATCCTTTCTTTGGGTACTGGCTTGAAAGCATACTTTTTAATATAGTTAAGACCGTATATTACGGAACAAAAACTGTAGCTGTGAGAGATGTTGTAAGCAAGCTTGATAAGCAGTATCTCCTTTGAGCCTGACCTCAATCCTAGGGATTGACACTACTTTTCTCTTCCTTCTAGGGATGGTGACAGTGAGAACTAGGTTTAGTACTTTGTCTAAGGACACACAGGTAGCAAGCGCCTGAGTGTGAATTTAGGTCAGGCTGCCTGGCTCTTTACACATTGCCGTAACGCTTCCCCATTTTCATACACTTATGCTTTAGTTTCAACTTGAGAGTCATTTTGTCAGTTTACCAAAACACAAGCCCGACTAATAAGCAGAAATGCCACTGGTATATTTTTTATGTTAACGTCAAATATATAAATGAACATAAAGTTGAATTAACCTCTTTACAGACAATCCTGACTTACAGTGATGGTTTGACTCCATGATTTTTTGACTTAACAATAGTGTGAAAGTGATACGCATTCAGTAGGAATCATACTTTGAGTTTTAAATTTGGATCTTTTCTCGGGCTAGGGATGCCCGTAGGACCCTCTCTTGCGATGCTGGGCAGTGGCCGCGCAGCTCCCCGTCAGCCAGGTGATCGTGAGGGTAAACAGCCATTATACTCACAACCATTCTGCACCCAGACAGCCGTTGTTTTTCACTCTCAGTACAGTTTTCCTTAAGTTACATGAGATACTCAACATGCTATTATCAAGGAGGCTTTTCGTTAGAAGATTTTGCCCAGCCCCCATAGACAAATGTTAAGTGTTCAGAGCGAGTTTAAGGTGGGCCGGACTGAACTATGATGTTTGGTGGGCTAGGTGTATTAAATGCATTTTCATCTTATGATATTTCCATGTTATGATGGGTCTGTCAGGACAGAACCCCTTCATAAATTGAGGAAGATCTGTAGTAAGCATTCCAGTACTTGACCCCACTGTGTCACTCTCTTTATTTCCCATATTCCTCTTCCTCTTTCCATATAGTTGGCTTTTTTTTTTGTAAATACAGTTCCTTCATAGTTTTTGTTTATTTTTGGATAAACTCTATTTTTTTGTTGTTGCTCTTGTCCCTCAAATCTTGCTGCAAGATTTTCTCAATACATGCTTGTTGATGGGTTAGGTAAATGAACGAAGGAACAAACCCTCACCTCTTCCCCCACAAGTATAAAAGGCCTGACCTGTTTTGTCACGGGAGTATGAAGTATTTGAGTGATTTCTAGGATTAAAACTAAGGAAGGTTAAAAATCGCTGTTTGTCATCCCCAACTGTTCACTTACCTTGGGAACAAATGGGATGAAGAAAGGGTGTGGGTGACCTCAGAATATGGAGCACGTCCTCTGTTTCACTGAAATGCCCTGACTTGGGAGGCGCACAGCGGGTGGGGTCATATCCTTGCCGGCGCCCTCGTTCTCCCTGGCCTGGTTCCAGGTGGTTGTTCACAAGTGAAGGCCTCTCCTGGCTCTGCCGTGACCTGACCCCTGCCCCGTGCTTGTCATCACTGAAAGTCCCCATCAAGTATACAGCTCTCCACGCTGCCTATGGATAGAGAGATCATTGTTGGAGAGACGGTTCGACTAGAAAGGAATCTTTTTCTTCTGAGCATGTGTTGCAAAATTATCAGTGCAGGTTATTTTTTTTTTTTTCTTGTCTTTTTGTTTTTCTTCTTCCCTTTCCTTATCTCTTCGGATTTTCACCGGGGCCGTTCTCTTCTTACAGAGACATCCACACCACCACCGGGAAAATCAAAAGAGCCGTGCTCCAGTTCACTCCTGCTAGTTGGACCTACGTTCGATGGTTTGACCCCAAATCTTCATTTCAGAGAGTGGCTGGAATATACCTTTTCATGATCATCTGGCAGGTATTTTTGCAGATGCCCAGAACTCGGGGCAGGGGGGAAGCAAAACCAAACAAAACCAAAAGCAAAATAAGAGCCATCCAGGAATTTAGAGTTAACGCTAGTTGACACTGCTTAGCCACTGGCTGGTTCGGAAGATAGAAGATCCTGCAGCTGACATATAGAATAATTAAACAGAACAGTGTTATCACGCCTAAGGTCTTGCTTCCTGGGGAAGACATTTTCAAGTATCTTTCTTTGAATTGCAAATTAGAAACACCTTAAAATTCCCCGAAAGAAGCTTTTGGTCAGCATCTGTCACCCAAGGAGTTAGGCATGGATAGCTTTTCAGAGTGATCGTTTTCAGGACCAAAGGAGCAAATGCAAAGGCTTTCTCTTACGTTCCAAATTTAATGTTTGATTTTTAAAATTGTGCCTCAGCTGTTACTACTCTGCGTAATTTGTAGAGAGCTAAGTAAAGAAGCCGTCTACCACCAGGGGCCTGTGGGGGCACTGGAGCCCTTTGGGGAACCCTGGGTCCTCCAGGAAGATGCCGTCAGTGGAGGGAAGGTCTCCTCCCACGCGGCCCACTAGGTGATTGAAGTGATTCAGACAGCCAAGGGTCTTGGAAAAGGATTACCAGATATCTCTGTTTTCTAGAGATAGCCTTTTGTGTGGCTCCTCCTGGCCCCAGGTTAATTATTTCACAACTCTGGGGGACTAGCTTTTGCCTGAAGAGTCTTTTGGAATCATCAGAAATTATATTTTGGACACATGCACAAAATACTCCCAGCATAAGAAAAAATAAGCATGTGTCACCTTTAAGACAATTGTCCTGGTCCCCACGTGAAGAATAGTAGTGCTCATCTCAGTAAATGGACTTTAGGGATACAGAACTGTATGTGAGTAGTTGAACAGTCACCGTGGTTTGGGGAAGTCTGTATGTATAAAGATGGGAGTTTAAATGGATGGGGATTCAGTTTTACCTCATGAGAGCAGCATCCAGGAAGGTGTAGGTTTTCCTTTAATCCACGAACTAAGGAGGAGTGTGGATTTGTCCAGGAGAGATAGTAAGGCGTGCTTCCAGAAGGGCAGCATTACATGCAGCATACTTCTTCCGCAAGCATGAGCACTGAGCTGTGACCAGCTTTCCACGTGTGGGGTTAATTAGTGGACCGTGTTTTAATTTTATACCCTTGAAATCAGTGCTGTGGGAAAAGACACACGTTTTACGTCACTGAAATGAACCTGCTGGTCCATGTGTTTTCTAAGCAGTGACCTATCCTAATCTCTGCTCCTTGCTCAATCTGGATGGGAAATGCAGGAGGCGGGCTCAGCAGGGAACCCACCCCTGTGCTGCCTCCTGTGATGAGCTGCACCGGGATGCTAACCTCAGGGAAAAGGACCACGGCCTGTAGATGGAACCTTGAACCAACCCTTCACACGCACCCTTAAGAGCTGCCTTTGGCCGAGGCGTGTGTTACAGGCGTTCCCAGTCATTTCTCATGCTCAAGCTTCTTTTGGTGATTAAAGAGCTCACTTTCGTACAGTCATACATCTTGTAGACCCGGCCTGATTTCTGTAAGACCGCAGGGGTGTTCCATGGCAAATACTGGTTTTCATGATTTCTGCTGTTCTCAAAGTATCTGTGTCCCGACTGTTCAGCAGAGCACATGTATGACCCAAGTGACAGCCACGCCCCAGGAAACATGACCGATAGCTGATGCCATCATGTACCCCTTCCCCTACCCCAGCACCTCCCCCATTAACCCCCAGTTGGTTGGTGCCAATATTGTACTGGCTGTTACTTAGTTTAAAAATAGCAACTATTCTGGTAGCGACTTGGACGACCCCATCTATTTTCTGAAAATGTTTTGAACATACTAATTATTTTTTAGAATGTCCATAACAAGGAATATATTATTATGACTTAGCATGCAGTATCAGGTTGACTAATGCCTCCTTCTTTTTCAGCTAACTGAGTTGAATACCTTCTTCTTGAAACATATCTTTGTGTTCCAAGCCAGTCATCCATTAAGTTGGTGTAGAATTCTCTTTATTGGTGGCATCACGGCTCCCACAGTGAGGTAATTCTATACAAGCCTGACTGTCATTTGAGCACATTAACCTGCTATGTATTCTCCTGCTCAGCTTAAGGAAAGTCACGTAAACTAGCAGATTTTCCATGAAAATGTTAAAGGATTAGACCTCTGAATATGACAAAAATGTTTTGCTCTCAGACCTCAGTCACATGGAGAACACCACACAAACCATTATCTTCAAACCTTTTTATTACCCTCCACTGCTGTTCCATTTTTACCCCCTTTAACATCCTTTAAATTAAAAAAAAAAAGTGGTGATGCTGACTTCTTTCTAAGATGAGGTGATTGAAAAATACAAACATTTTTCTGGTGGATCGGAAGTCATAAATGATGTTATTTTTAGAATGGCTCTTTTAGAGCCGGTTAATTTCCTTTTCACATTGTCCTTCCTGTCATCCTCCAGGACAACTGAGATAAGCTTGGCTATTCATACTGTTGTTGCCCCGATATGGGTAGGGCCCCAGAGGTGAGGTGTTCTTTGGAGACTCCCACTCACGTAGACTGATCCCAGTGAATATCAGACAGACATACTTTCATCTGTTTCATTTTTCCTACTCAGAGCTAATAGCATTTGGGTTTTACAATTAATGTTGGAGCACTGGCATTGAGCAGGAATAACACCAAAGATAGCTACTCAGTCAATTCAGATATAAACTAAGCAGTTACAGGGGTTAGCTTTTCAGAAGCTGTGGGATAACTCAATTCACCATTTTTAGTGTGCATGCAAACCACACAAGCAGAGTGGATGTTCTCCTTGGTCAAATAAACCTCTTTACTCCAGCCAGCACCTCTTCTGGTCCTCATTAATTATTATAAAAAGGAAACAAGCATACATAGATACATAGATATATAATATATATAATGTATATCTATATAGATATTTATGTATCTATGTTTATCTGTATCTGTATCTATATATATTTCCTCCCAGATCCTGGATTGAACAAGCCAAATAAGAGACAACTGAGTTCTGTGGAGCTAAGGCCTAAAATTCCATCTCTGGTGTCATTATGAACCAAATGGGTAGCCAGCCGTTGGTAGGCAGGTGGCGTTCTGACGTGTCACAGACCAGTGGCCTGTTGAAGTAGTGTTCTTGCAAATATGCTATTTTCCCTCAGTGCATTGGAACCTCCTTCTCTCATTTAAAATTTAATTTAATTTGAGAAAGATTAGCCACAGCTTCTTGGTAAAACTCAGAATAATCAACAAAGTCAGTACGCGAGGAAAAGAAATCTCTTATAAAACAGAATCACAAACCACATCTGATTGATCATGAAATTTTAATATCGTTAAACATCACAAAACAAAAACTGGAGACTAGCCGTCCAGTATTTTGAGGGTTTTTTTTGAGAGCTTAAGATTTTTGCTAAACCCTAGGATTTCTACGTGATTCTTTCTTGTTTAAAAATCAGCCACTTTTCTATGTTTTTGTACCTACCAGAGGCATTTCCTCTGTATGAAGACGCTGTGACAAGCCACTTGGAAAGATGGAGGTGCTCCAGCGGCTTTTAACACAGCCGCTCCATGTAGGGAGTGCCAGGCCCCTAAAAGGAGAGGGAGCATATAGGCTTCAAGATAAATCATACAGACCACATCTCCGTTTTCTTCCCTTTTGATTCGACTCTCTTGCTTTGAGAAGATTTTTGACTGAACATTCTCTGAATCTGGTAACGTAAAGTGCAGTCCAAGGGGAGGGACGCAGTCGGAGGGTCGAGTCGCCAAACTGGTAAAAGCATATTAGGTAGACCTGAATTCTTTAGGACTAGAATTCTCCCCTCAGGCCTTTAGGGTGAGGTGATAGTTTGTGGATGACCTTCAGGTATCCACGAATCCCCTGAGGCTTAATGCAGAATTGTGTGTGTGTGTTCGTTTGCCTTTATCATAGGTTTCATTAAATCCTCAAAGGAGTCTGTGACCCCACAAAAAGATGACGAGCTCCTGCTTCAGATGCTACTTCTGGAGGGATTGATTGAGTTTTGGGGGTAGTTATGAGGGTCTAAGCTCGTGCTGTCCTAAGTAGCAGCCACTTAGCACGTGTGGTGGCTGAGCACTGGAAATGTGACTGGTCTGTGTGAAAATGTGCCATACGTGGAAAATACGCACCGTATTTTGTAGACTTAGTGCAAAAACAACGTAAAATGCTTCACTATAGCTGTTTTCAATATGTTGGATTAAATGACATATGTTATTGGAACGAATATTATCTGTTCCTTTTTACTTCTTCAACATCACCGCTAGAAGATTTTAAATTACACTTGTGGCTTGTGTTACATATCTATTGGACGGTGTTGCTCTAAGCTTTTCAACTTCATATCATTGCCTCTTTTTTTTTCTGATCTCATCAGTCGCATTTAAAGTCATTGGTATTCAGTGAACAGTGAACTGCAGCTGGGGTCCCATTCCAGTTCTTGAGAGCCAGAAATGTGTGTCTGTCCTGCCTGGGTTACAATCAGCAGCCTTTGTCCTGGAGAGTGCCAGAGGAGACAATTACTGACAGTGTACGTGACCCTCTGGAATCGCTTCCATGCAGAGACTTGAAGCACCCATTCTGTCCCCAAATCAAAACCACCTTTGCGAATAATTGGCTCTTTAAACCATGCTCTCCTTCTTCCAAACCCAGCCCGAGCTTGTAACCTTTTACAAGAACGTTTCAGCAGGCACCGGCTTCCTAGTCCCTTGACCAGAAGTAGACCAGGCAGCCAGAGTACGTACAAGGCAGAACATCTTTTATATTTGCTCTGTCAAAGTGATTTAATTCTGTACCAACCCCTTGGTCTTCCAGAAGCTCTCAATGAATTCCACGTTTGTTCTTGCAGGCAGTACTATGCTTACCTCACTGACACACAGTGCAAACGCGTAGGAACACAGTGCTGGGTGTTTGGGTGAGTAATCTCTTACTGTGGACGTTTCAGAACCACTTGAGCCTTTGAATTGCCTTGGTTTTTTCTTGACCCTAAATTAAGTGCCTTTCAGTACAATTTTCCTATGAAGCTTGCTGTTGTTTTTATAGGTCTTTTCATTTTTTAACATTCTCTTTTCTGATTTAAGTTTAGGATATTGTAGTTCATTGGCAAATTATAGAAAGATGATAGATAAACGGCTTTTTAAGAAAAATAGGAAATCAAAAGATATTTTGTGCATAGAACTTGGGAGACTTTATTTTGTGAAATAAGTAGATGATGGATTGTTGAAATTCCCTCTAAATTCAGTGGCAAGTTTGGGACATCATTTTTGTGATAGGCTTATCAATGCTTTCTGTTACTTTCACATCAGAAAGGCCCCTCAAAACAGCTGCTTGCTACCTACCAAGGTATAATTTTATTGTTCCAAAGAGAACTAACACATAGTCACATGGTCACAATTTATTGTCTTGTTAGAGATACCAATGCTCTCTTAATATATTATTATTTAAATGTTTTGAAAGACCGTAAGAGACCCTTAACTGTAGGGAACAAACTGAGGGTTGCTGGAGGGGAGGTGGGCGGAGGGATGGGGTAAGTGGGTGATGGGCATTAAGGGGGGCACTTGTTGGGATGAGCACTGGGTGTTCTATGCAACTGATGAATCACTAAATTCTGTGCCTGAAACTAATACTACACTATATGTTAATTAACTTGAATTTAATTAAAATCTTGAAAGAAGAAAACGTAAATGATTTGGAAGAGACCATAGGCTATCTAGTTTAACCCCAAGGTGTTAAATGCGAGACCGTCCTCTGTCTCGGGTAAGTGATTCTATTGCTTAGATACCACCAACAGTTTACCATTCCACTTAGCAACCGGGGTTCCAGAGATGTCCAGCACATCTGTGTGCGAAGTTCAGTCCCAGAGGCACCTTAGATTTAAGAACTAATCTAGGTTCTAAATTGAGTGTGATGGCATAAAGACAATGTGGTGAATACCCGTAGTAGGGAAGAAATTACTACTTTCAACAGATTTTTAAACAGAGTTAACTTTCTTTTTCTCAGTTAAAAAGGTAATACATATATATAGATAAAAAAAGTGGCAAAACAAAACACCCCAAAAACCTAAAGATGATCCAAAGAAGTCACCTGGTCAGAGATAATTGTGGTTAACATTTCTGTGTTATTCCTTCTAAACATTTTTCTGTGTGTGTGTGTCCAGCTCTCAGTTCAGAGACTGACGGGTTACTCACGTTAGCTGTAGGCAGTCTCCACCCCGCCCCCTGGAACACAAAGGGTCGTTGTCCTTATTTCTCATACATTCTGTGACATAAACTGATTTTCCTACCGGGTGGTAACATGGATTCGCTTTCCACTGTTTGTGATGGGAGCGAGAACTTACACTGACGGAGCAGAGGCCGTGTGAGGGCACACTTGTTGAGTCACAAAGGAGGGAGGTGCGCTCTCTTTCCTGTCCCGCCCAGAGAGGATAAGAAGCATTAGTTTTGCATCTCCTTGCCCACAGAGCGCTTGAGTCCCCCTCCACCGCTTACAGGAACCTTCTGCCCACGTGCGGTTTTTTCTTCACATTCACAAGTCCTTGCCAGAGTCTTCACTCCACTGCGAGTGGACGTATTTTCCCCACAGCCGTCTCTGTTTACCTGTTGAGGGAAAGGAGATGCTGATCAGGGAGAGAGGTAGTGTTACAGCAAAGTTGGTTTCTCATCGCGCAGCCAAAAAATAACAATCCCTGGGGGTGGGAGAAATGGCAAAGTCAGCAGGGCTCGAGCTGCAGAAAACGCGGCCACAGAAAGTCGGATCTTGATGAAAGTGACCCAAAAAATAAAGCAAAATGCAAAGGAGTGCTCACTGGGCTTATTTAGTATGCTTCTCGAGAGTAGAGAGCTTCCAGAAAGGTGGGGTCAGGGCTCCGGAACCTTGAGAACTAGTGGGCCGTGCTGAAAATGAAAAGGCCTCTCCGAGAATCACACCCAGCCATCCGGCTGGGCCTGCAGACGCTGGCAAGGGCCACCTCCCATCAGCCCGCAAAGGAGAAACAACACGGCCCCAGCCTTGTCTCTTCTCTCTGCAGCGTTGCCCCTCAGAGGCCACCCCCTCCCCTCTTCTGCCCCATCCCTCCTCCAGTCTCCCTGCTGCCCTCCTCTCTTGTTTTCTCCATCTCGTATAGAAACAGCAAATGTTGGGGTGCCTGGGTGGCTCTGTCCCTCAAGCATCCGAGTCTTGATTTTGGCTCAGGTCATGATCTCAGGGTTGTGAGATCGAGGCCTGCATCGGGCTTAGCGCTGAGCCTGGAGCCAGCTTGAGGGATTCTCTCTCTCCTCTCCCTGTGCCTTTCCCCTCACTCGCATGTACTCTCTCTCTCTCACAAAAACAAAGACAAAACAGCAAACGTTTAAATGTCTTATTTCTTTTAATAACTAGGAGCTGCTTCATAGCTTCCTTTTCACTAATTTTAGAGTAATTTCAGGCTTTAGCACGGTGTGGAGATGTGGGGAAACAGAGTAGGAGCGCCCCTTATAGTGACAGCGGAATTTTGCTTTTGGGGAGGTGGGCGGGAGGGGGGGGGGAGACAAATAGGACCACCTGAGGTGTCTTTCCCACCATTCCACAATTTTTTCTCCTCAAGAGAGCACTTTTTTCTTCTGTAAATGTTATACCCAGAAAAAGTTTGTATTAGTTACTCACTGATGTAACTAAATACAGTCTTACAATGTGGTCTCCCATAGTCATGCCATAGATCTGAACTTTTAAGCCTTTTATTTGAAAACACACTGTGCCCAGCAGAGAGATAGGACCCCATCCAGCTCAGGAATGGGAACCCCACCAAGGAAAAAGCAGTAGTGTGAAAGAGCTGGTCTCTTCTCTCGTTAGAAGGTCCCATTACACTATTTCCAGCTCTGGGGGGGGGCCTTAGGGCCGGACCAATAGGAACAGATTCCCTAGGGGTGCACTTTATAGCATCTTTAACTTCATCTTTCTCCCCACTCAGCCCTCATCATAACTGAGTTTCCAAACAGGAGAGAAGTAAGCTGATGTAGAAAAAAAGATGTTTGATCACTTGGCCCTAAAGGAATGTATCCTACAAGCCTTGGCTGTCGTAGGAGTGAACTGTCACTTTTCATTCCCGAGAGAGTTCTAGGTGGGGACTTTGGGGGTTGGATAAGAGTCCACTGGGCCCAGGGGACCCCAGGACCGCGTCTGCCTCGCTGGCAGAACTGCCCTTTGTTCCGTGTCATTGTAACCCTACTGGTGCCCCTTTGACAATCAGCTGCCATCTCCGGTGCTCTGCTGAACTGTCTGGCCAAGGCCAGTCCCGAATCAGCACGTTCTTCCTCCATCCGCGGCTCTCCTGTCTTCTCCCAGCATCTGCCATCTTGATACCATTCCTTCTGCAGCAGCTGGCCTGGTTTTCCTCCTACTTTTCTGTTCCTTCTCAGTTTCCTCTGCTGGCTGCCCATTCCACGTCACTCCACTCCACAATTTCTTATAATTGTGCTTGTTTTTCCAGGCTCTTTTGGGTCTTTTCCCCCCACCCAAGGATGGACAACAGCTATGAGGCAGGGGGTCCTTCCAGGAGGCGGGTGCGTGTGAGGGGAAGAGACCTCTGTGGGAGGTCTCATCCCACTCTGACCTCTCCCAGCATGACCCGTCCCCACCGTCCTGCTTCTGACCTTTGTTCCCAGCCTCCTGCGTCCCTCACCTTCCCTCCCATCTGCCCACTTCTGTTTCATGCTCACACTGCTAGGGTAGCTTCATAGCCAGTTTCCCTTTCCCACTGTCTCCCCTTCATCCCATCCTCATTTATCCCACCACTCCCTGCTTCTTTCCTCAAAAACACCTCCACTGACAGCCCAAAACCTCTGGCAGTAGGTACAAAATTTTTTTTAGCAGCGGAATCCTGTTCCCCAAATGATATCTTGCCCCAAATCCTAATAGCGAAACAGTTGAGCAGAACTGTCCTGGGTATGCTGCCCAGGACCCTTTTGCCCCTCTTCCCACCCTGCCCCTGGGGTTCTTGGGAAGTCAGAAAGTTCCAGGAAACACCGTTGAACCTTTTTTTTTTTTCCTATCTGGTAAAGCCTAGCTCAGGTATCACTTCTTCTAAAAAGGTGTCTTTGCTCACCCTAACCAGGACCGGAGCCCAGTGCCTGGGGGCCTCTGTGGTTTTGTGGTAGATGTGTCCCGTGTCTCCATGTCTCCTTTCCACTGCGGGAGGGTCCCAGTGTGAGCCATCCTGGCAGCGTGTTCCCGGGCAGCCCGGGGCTTTACGTGCGGCAGGTGCCGGGTGCACCCGGGCTGTGGCATCCTCAGAATCCTAAAGTGGGTTTTGTTGGCAAACTGAAAACTTGCTCTGCTTCTCCGGGTTGGCTCGTACACCAGTGCTTTTATGCCGCAAGTTTCTGCATGTACCTGCTTACATTCTTGTCCCACTCACTGAGGAGCTCCTTACCCCGGACTCTACATTAATGTTGTCTTTATTTGTACCGTATCTGGAAGGAGCTCCCAGGGCAGGGGAGCTGAGAAGGTCCGAGTCAGCAGACCAGCCTCGTCCCCCAGGCAGGAGCACTGTCAGGCAGCCTAGACATTTGGCTGCCTTCTAAGCTTGCTGATTAAAGATAAGGATGGGCAGAGGCGTCAAAGGGAGTAGCAGCCCCGACCCAATTCCATCAAACCACAGTTTGGCCACCGAGTTCAGTCTGGTAAAGATCAGAGAGATTTAAATTTGCACCCCACCCCACCCCCTTGGTGAGGAGGTCGTGCGGTCCCAGCTGACAGGCTCAGTAACACGGGCTCCCTGTGTACCCCAAGCCTTTGGGCTCAGCCCTAAATGAGCCGCCACTTGGGTCTTGTACAAAGTAATATCAGCCTTCCTTATGTAAGGACTTTATCAGGATTCCCTCAGGGGGCCAGGGATAATGGTGGGAGGACGACTGGTGGTAAAAGGGATCATGTGATTGTTGGGTTTAAGGCTTCCGAGTTCTCACCACTTCTTACACCTCCACAGCAACTCCCCTGGTCCTCTCCCCAGATTAGAAGCCTCCCTGCTCCTGCCCCCAGAATGACCATATTAAAATGGAAATTGAGTCACGGATGCTTTGCCCTTTGTTCAAAACCCTTCCTCAGACTAAAAGCCAAACCCTAGTGTGGCCCTCGGGACCCATGTTGCTCTGTGCCTCGTCTCTGCCCCTTCCCCTCACTTCCTGCCACCCGACTTTGCTCAGTGTCACGTGCTCCCCGAGAAGGCCATGCGCAGGGACCACAGCTTAGCTAAGATCCCTCAGCACAAAGGAGCAAATCCTACTCCTGAAGTCGTTGACTGAAACACTCTGTTGTCTTTAACTTCAGGTCATTACGAAGTCAAATTGAGTGGGTCCTGACCAGCATTTTCTTAAAATGAAATAGAATACAAAGATATCAGAGTAAAGGAACAAATTATTCTGTGAAACTTTTGTTTCAGTTGTATGTATACGTGTGTGTGTGTGTGTGTGTGTGTGTGTGCGCGTGTATGGGGTCACAAAGAAAAACGTGTGTCTTGCTGTGGGTCTCGGGTCGTAAAAGTTTGAGAATCACAGCCCTGGTTACTGTGTTTTTGAAAGGTGACTTGATCGAGTAGATACCCAAAACTCTCACAGTAAACTCTGGGTGTTCAGTCTGGCTTAAGGACAGATGAGCACACTGACTTCCTGGGCTGAGCACCTGCTCTTGTAATTCCTCAAGAAGCCCCAGCCGGAGGTTAAGTGTTCTTTCCGAGTCCCCCCGCCCCCCTCCAGACACCTGCCTGCTCTGTGCTGCCACCCAGCGGCCGCTCACAGTCCTGACTGGACCATTCTGGTGACGCTTAGCCCTGCACTAATTATATCGCAGCTAGAATGGTGCTTTCTCACACATGGACTTTCTTGGGGGTGGTCTGGGGCGGAGGTGGTCTTTAGAGATTCAGGCCAACCACTTCTAAACAGTGTTTGATCGGGGCTAAGGGAAAAGAACCCCAAACTCTCTAATGATACATTAAGGAGATTTTCTGCTTTGGTTCAGATTTGAGGCATTCGGTTGTTTAGAGCCATCCATCATTTGATGATGGCAGTGATCTTTGTGTCTGCCCTTGGGGAGGGGGACCGAGGACCTCCTGAGCCCCTTCTTGCCTTTTGAGAGAATATCTGTGCAACTACACTGATCCCTGATTGACCAGATTCCATCTTGAGTGAGGAACACCTAACGTGGAGGTGTCTAAAATCAGCATTCTTGGGTAGTCTTTGAGATCACGCGGCCAGCACCATCGTCCTCACCTCCTCTGTTCTTACCTCCAAACTCTGAACCTTAATAAAGGTCTGATCTTTATATTCGTTAAGTGAAGATGCAGAACGTAAGAGTGGCCTTTTTCTCCCTTTGCTCTTTTAAGTAAAGAGTAAAACGAAATTGTTTTCTTTAACATTTTTGTATTTAGAGGATAAAGGATTATGTATATGGTCAGCAAGAACGGGGAATGCTAAATCTGGAAATGCTTCGAAGTCTGGGAGGGAATGTGATTGCTCCCTTCAGGTTATTGAAAGACAACTCAGAAGGCTCGAACTTGCCCCATATGACTGGAAGACAGAGTTAGGATCCATGGGCAAAAGGAGGCAGATACCAGCCTGAGACAAGGAAAACTTGCCAGTGGCTGAAGAGATTGAGCGGCAGAATAAGCGGGTTCCAACAGAGGCGGTGACAGTTCACCCTGATGATTATAGGCCCAGTTGGAGGTTTCCAGCTATTAAAACATGGGCGGTGAAGTTTTGGTCTGGGAGAAAAGAAGAAGTGAAAAATATTTTATCATATCTGGGGAGGTATGGAGAGACAAATCGGCAGAACACAGGATTTTTAGGGCAGTGTAAGAACTCTGTATGACCCTATAATGTTAAGTGCACAAAACTATACATTAGTCCAGACCCACAGAATGTACAACACCAAGAGTGAACGCTTACGTGAACTGTGGTCTTCAGGTGATAATGATGTGTCCCTGTAGCCTCATCAGTTGATACAAATGGACCCCTCTGGGGAGGGGTCATGACACACGGGGAGGGATATGACAGATCTGTACTTGGCCCTCAGTTTTGCTGTGAACCTAAAGCTGCTGGGAAAAAAAATCAGGTCTTAAGAAAAATAACAATAAAATAAACTTCGTATTAAATCTAAATCTGTATGTTACTTCGGAAGAAATTGCTGTGGGATAGAACAAGTGTCATTTTGGGGGTAGCCTGCTAGCAGCATATGACAATAGAATAATGCGTATTTCTGGTAGTGCGCATGCTCAGCCCTGCACTGTATATATGCGTATGTATCATGCACGTGATAAGAAGAATTAATATTTAATCTCTCGTTCTGACTAGGGTCATCGGTTTCCTGGAAGCTATCGTGTGCATAAAATTTGGACAAGATCTCTTCTCTAAGACCCAAATACTCTATGTTGTGCTTTGGCTTCTGTGTGTGGTAAGTCATTACTTTTTTACCCAGAAGTGTTAGCAACACTCTCCATGGTGTCTCTTTAAAAGAACACAACAGCAACAACGAAAACTCTTAGGCACCAAGTTCTTTTAGAAATTTGCAGACAGGACCTTCTACTTGTAATAACCCGAAATCGGCCACTCGTCTAAAGGTCAAGATTAAACACATGAGACCACCCAGCATCCAAAACGGGTCACCTTGGCAGGTGCTGGTCAAATGCCTTCTGCAGGTGCACCAGACGTGCATTTATTTTGCTTATGGGAATTCAGCTCCGTGAAGGGACAAGGACAGTTACAGTGCCCCGTAGCATAGGTATGGCTGTACAAGGGTTTACGTACAAGATGACAGACTGTGGTTTGTAGGCCATGTGAGATGTTCTTGAAGGTAATCAGACCATGCAGTTTCTGCCCCACAGGCTGACTTGTTGGGCCAAGCCCTGTGGGATGAGTTTCCTCTCTGAAGGGAAGAGCCCTTGGGGGCCTCTAGCTCCACTGCCTGGGACTTTCCCCTCTTTTTTAAAATGAAGTAAGATCTTTCCCCATGATCCTCTGTCTTGTTTCTTAAATTCCATATATGAATGAAATCATAATTGTCTTTCTCTGATAAGGGAAGGGAGGGAAAAAGAAAATAAGACAAAATCAGGGAGACAAGCCATAAGAAACGAACTGTAGGAAACACACTGAGGGTTGCTGGAGGGGCCGGGGGTGAGGGGATGGGGTCACTGAGTGATGGGCATTAAGGAGGGCACGTGATGTGATGAGCACTGGGTATTATATCAACTGATGGATCTCTAAACTTCTGAAACTAATAATACACTCTGCATTAATTAATTGAATTTAAATTTTAAAAAAAGAAGAAAAATGAAGTAAGATATTAACCTACCATTCTGTGTCTACCCTTCTTAATTTGTTTTATTATTTTGGAGAGAAGTCTTATTTTATATTTAAGCTTAAGATTCTTCACTTTTTACTTACTTGGTCCAGAAAATGAACTCAGGCTTTCATTATAATCATAGAAAATTTCAAACGTATGTGGAGGTAGACGACCCCTCAGGTACCCATCCATCGTCCAGTTTCAGCAGTGGCTACCTCATGGGTTTCTTGTGTCCTTATATTCCCTACCCACTGCCCCCGTGCTGAATTATTTTGAAACAGATCTGCCTTTAATAGTTCCAGATGCATCCCTAAAGGAAGGTCAGAATGTTTTTTTGTTTAATGCAACCACCATACCATTGTCACATCTGAAAAAGAATAATTTTGTAATACTATCAAATACCTAATCAATGTTCAGACTTCTAGTATTTTTTAAAATTTAGTGTTTTTTAACAGTTTATTTGAATCAACATCCACTTGTTACAATTGGTTGGCATGCCTTTTAAGTCTCTTAATGTATAGTTTTCCGTGTCTCTAACTGTCTCTCTTTTACAGTTTATCTGTCAAAGGACCTAGCTTTGTTGTCCCATAGATTTGCCCACAGTCTGGATTATACTGATTTTATAGGGTACTCATTTAACAGAGGTCTTTTTTTTTTTTTTTTAAGATTTTATTTATTTATTTGACAGAGAGAGAGACAGCCAGCGAGAGAGGGAACACAAGCAGGGGAAGTGGGAGAGGAAGAAGCAGGCTCCCAGCAGAGGAGGCTGATGTGGGGCTCGATCCCAGAACCCTGGGATCCAGCCCTGAGCCGAAGGCAGACGCTTAACCGCTGTGCCACCCAGGCACCCCATAACAGAGGTCTTTGTCCTCTGTTATTTTTCTGCAAATTAGTAGCTGAATCTAGAGGCTTAATCAGATTCGGGTCTTTTTTTTTTTTTTTGGCAAGACTAAACTTTGTATTTTTAAAGTGTTTTTTATTACCTTTCACAACATCTATTTTTAGGGTCACTTGTTAGAAATCTGAGCTGTGTCAGAGCACCTTGAGCCTCTTCTGCCCTGTTTTATCTGAACAATGAAAGGGAATAATGATTTCCTTCGTGCCTGTACTCCAGAATTAATGTGCAAATCTATTTTTTCCATCCCAGTGAGACTAGATGTAAGGATTGGTTAGGGGAGCGTGTCGGAGGAGCCTGGAGATTTTAACTTTGTGCTTCTCACATGTCCGTCTGGCACGTGCACCAGGCACGTGAATTGTAGCTTGACCGACTGCAGGGACGAGCAGAGGTGGGTGCTGCCCTCACCTGGTGCCTGAGCCCTGGGGACCACGGAGAGCTTCAGGCAGGAGGCAGGACTCCTGGGATGTGGACAGCATCCCTTCTCACAGCACCTGCATACAGCCCCGCCCTGGGCCATCAGTGGCCAGCAAGGTCTTCGCAAGGCCGTGGCCAAGAAGCCCTCTCCGGCACCTTCCTGCAGGGGTTCCCCCAGCCTCTCTTTAAGTTTAGAGATTTTTCTTTGTTTTACTTATTTGACACTTGGTGTACGCTCCCTTATGTTGGTGACTTTTGGTTTGCCTTGGTGCCTGTGTGAGTGTCACTTTCTCGAGGACACGAACCACTCCTTGTCCCCGCGTTGGTCTCTCCTTCACCTAGTGTGGTCCCTGGAAGTCTGCCATTCGTTCACAGAACGTTTACTGAGGGTTTATCAGCGCGGCCTCTGATGCTGGAGTCGCGCCGAGGGTGATGATAGGATTATATTAATGCTCACTGTGAGCCAGGCGCGAGTCTAAGCACTTCTCATGAATGACATGTTTGAGGGTTGCTTGGAGGGGAGGTACTTTATTAGCCCTCTTTATAGATGAAATAAAGGCCCAGAGAGGTGCACTGACTGGCTCAAGGTTACACAGATAGGAAGTGGCAGAGCTAGGGCCCACATGCAGTCTGGCAAGAGAGTTTCTGTTCCCCCTGCAAAGGCGTCCCCTTCCAAGGATCTCCAGGTCCTGATGGGAATGAGCCATGCAAACTAATCATGTTCCTGTGTGATAAACATTACGGAGAGTGTGTACCTAGAGCTGAGGGAGCCCTAGAGAGCACCGCACGAGCTGGGAGCTGCCGAAGTCTCCCTGGACGTACCATGTGAGCAGGGTTTTGAAGGGTTGCATGGTGCTCTCGCTTCTGTCCGGTGCCCCAGTGAAAAACTGCAGGGGCTGCTTCCTCTCCTCTGTCCCTCTTGAAACCAGCGGGTCACCAGGTTCTGTCCACCCAGCTCCGTCCCCTCCCTCCCATCCCGCTGTCCCTGCAGCTATTGGGACATGAAGCTCCTCCCCGTTCTGCCCCTCAGCGCCATTCTCTATGCTGCCGCCACGCCACCTTCCGGGACTCAGTTCAGAATAGTTCAAAGAGAGGGTGAAAGAAGGACGTGGAGATCAGCATAGCATCTCTGTTACTGAGGATTCACATTTTTCAATATCTGCTTTGGATGCGTGGCGACAAGGGGCTTCTGAAGAGTGAAGCCCAGAATGAGGCACACTCTCCAGCTCCAGGAAGCGTCACGCCGTGTGGGTGGCCCAGCCCCCAAGGAAGGACTGGAGATGTCCAGCTTCCTTATCTCAGATTCACCCGTCCTTCAAGAGGGAACTCTTCTCCAGTGAGGGGAGTCGGGTGGAGAGAAGCAGGAGTATTGTACCAGCAAACTCCTCCGTGTAGAAAGAAGTATCGAGAAGGAAGAAGAAGCCCTACCACAAAACCTGCCAGCTGAAGTGTGAGCTCTTACCTGTGTGTTTAGGACCGTCATCTTCTGGAGCTCTCATCGTACCCACCCTCTCGGACTTTATTCGCAGGCTACTCCACACTACTCTTAGTGCTTTCTTTGCCTCATCTGAATGCTTTTCCTTGCTTGTTCTACCTAGTGACTCATGCCAAGACCACACTAAATTCCTGCCCTCCGTGAAGTGCGTCCTGCCAGGAGGGCTGGTTAAGTCCCCTTGGGGGACTGGTCGCACCTGGTACATTTTTCTTTGAGTTCAAGCCTCAGTGTCACATAATTTTGGGCATTTACATTGTCTCCTCAGCGTTGTACCTCTTGCTTACAAAGACTAAGTTTTTGTTGTCCTTTTGTCCCCACTGATCTAGTACAGTCTCTGATGCGTAGGACTCACTCGGCAAACGCATGGAGGACAAAGGAGTGGGTTCAAGAAATAGAGGCCAGGAGAGACATCCAGGCAGGCTGAGAGACAGGCACATGCAAAGACATGCAGCAAAGATGGCACCCCTTTTGGGGCACAAGAGTGAGTGAGGAGAGTAAGGTGGGGGAGGGAACAAGGGACGTCTGCTTGGGAAGGACCCTTGTGTGTCTGTAGTCGGAGATCTAAGGATGGTCATTCAGTGGGAAGACCCTGGTTCACAGAGAAAGGCTGCACGGGGTGGGTGAGTCTGGGGGGAGGAGAGGTGCTGTCTGAGGGTGTTGAGGGTCCCAAGCAAGAAATGACGGAGGCTGACCCAAGGCAGTGGCATGGAAAGATACAGAGAGAATTTGTTTTGGATTTGTTTATTTATTTTTAAAAGATTTTATTTAATTATTTATTTGAGAGAGAGGGAGAGAGAGCACGAGTGGAATGAGGGGAAGAGGGAGAAGCAGATACCCCGCTGAGCAGGAAGTCGGATTTGGGGGATATCAGAGAAGTCCATGGAGTGAAAGGAGATGAATTTGATTAGGGCATTAGGGTTTGAGGGACCCTTAGAACTTAAAGGCAAAGATGCCCTCTGTCATTAGAAATTCCAGTCTGTCCAGTAACACTGGGAAGACTTGGTCAGCTGTGGAGGTGAACGAGTTGAGGGCCACTGGTGCACAGGGAGTGGTTGGAGCCACTGGATTCAGTTAGGGGAAGGAGCCGGGGTAGGAGAGGGGGTGTGGGGGAGGCGGGCAGGAAAAGCTGGCTGAGGATGGGATTCTTTGGAGCAGCCACATTTAAGAGGCTGGGCCTGAGAAACAGCCCCAGGAGATCAGGCCTTTGAAGATGAAGCAGAATCCCCTGATGAGTGTTATCAGTGATGAGTGCCACGGAGGGGGGACCTGGCCTGAAAAGAGGCCATTGGCTGGGTTGATTAGGGGTCCCCACTGCCCATATTCAGGGCCTTTATTAAACATTAAGATTGGTCTCAAACTCAGAAGGGAGGTGAACATTATTCCATAGGAGAGTTAAGTGTGGCCAGGCCTCCCTTACTACTCAGAAAAACTAAGCCCCTAATTATTCCCCTTGCTTGGTAAGAGAACAGGTCCAGACCTTGAGATGAAGGCAGAAGCAGAGATCCCGTATGCTGGTTACCAAGCTTCTCCTCAACAGTTGTCTGGTCAGTCATCGTAAATTTGCCTGCTCATTACTCTAACTGGAAGGCAAGCCAGGTCTTACGCCCTCATTGCCACCACACCCCTGCTTGTGTGCCGCCTTGGCCCTCATCCCACATGTTTTTCTTTCTCTTTTTTTTCCTTTCCCTTTCTTTAAACAAAATCTGTACAATCGCTATTTTAAATCCAGGCCTTGACATTTTAAGTGGATATGAGGCCAGATTTTCACAGGTGTGATTGCAGACCTGTAAATTACAAGCTTTTGTCTCCTGGGACAAGTGTGAAATGGGCCCCTAAGTACCCAGGTGAAGTGGTAAATTTGGCCACCACAGCAGTTCCTTTGTGTGGCGATTGTGATGATAAGCACCTGTCGCTCACCACCTGCCAGTGTTTGCCTGCCTGCAAATTGCAAAGCCCATTCAGCCTGAGCACGCCACAGCTGCTGCCACCTGCCCTCTCAGGGACAGGGCTGGGGAAGGCCGAGCTCCACACTCCTGCCCTCCAGTGGGCAGAATTCGCAATGACAGCCAGCCTCCTGCTCACGGCCCCTTAGTCTAGTGGAGTGACAGCTGTCTGTCCAGCCTCCTGGTCTGGGGAGGTGGAACCTGCCCCCCACTCCCCACTCCCCACCCCCAAACCTAGGACAGTCTGTTTTGCTCTTTTTAAAGGAGCAAACACATACCTAAGCTTGACACTTTGCAAATCCTCTAGGCTTCCCCACTCTTTCCATCCCATGAAAATGGTACATTTAATGGTGGTATATATTAGAAATCTTGAGCAAGGCCCAGAATATGTTAAAGGTTAGAAGTTATTTTCATTTTATCATCTTAATATATTCATTCATTGTCTGATTTTTTGATGGGGAAGGCTATGAGCTTCCTTCTCTTGAGATCCCTCATCTGCTGATGTATGCCACCTTGCATATGGCTTTAAAATAAATGAACCAGTGGGTCTCACATTTCATGTTGTCTCCACCACGCCAGTACTCCCACTTCACTGACGTAGAAGAAGGCCCTCCACAGCGCTCGGACTCCTGTCTTTTTTGCACTTAAGATGACACTGCGCACCTAGCAGGCACTCAGTAAACATGGCTGACCGACAGGAAGTGGGCCAGAGCTATGCATGTTGGGCTGATGAGAATTCAGAGCCCCTGCCTTCCCTGCAGGCTGGGCTCCACCCTCGGGTCTGGGGCTGGTGCAGAGAGATGCTGCTGGTGCTGCCTGTTCCCAGGGATGCTTTTCTTTCTTTGGGGATGGGTGAATGAATGGCTGGCTGGCTGGATACAGATATAAGGATGTATAGACATCATATCAATGATTTATTTATCTCTGCAGCCATCCCTAAAAGTTGGATCCAGGAATACCAAGGGACCTGTGTCCAGGCCCTGGTTTGCCACAAACTAGCTGCGTGCCTTTGAAAAGGCCATTCGCCTCTCTGAACATTCATTGCTCTTCTATGAAATAAGAAGAGTTGAAATGAATGCTATCTGACAGGCAGCCCTTTGGGATCTAAAGTTATGATTCTTGGAAAGAATTAAACTTAATCAAGAAGAGAAGGTTCTGCCATGACTTTACAACTGTTCGAATGGTTGGTTCAAGGTGACAGTTCCCAACAGGAAATTCAGAGGAAGAAACGGAGGTCAGACAGTGAAGGTGCTTTGGTGTTGGTGATTCCTAAGGCAAGGAATCCCGAAGACAGGGAACTGGGATGGACAGTCATCTTGCTTTGTTTTGTTTTGTTTTGTTTTGGTGATTCACTTATAGTCGGGAAGGTCAGGCCTGGCTGGAGGGCCTGGCGGGAACTCATCTGTCTCACTCCCCCTCTCTCCTTCAGTGCTCCAGCAAGACAACCAGAAACTTCTCCCTGATTTTTAGTGTCTGGGCACATTTGAAGATTTTGGATTTCCGTAGATGCTATTCTTTGCTTAAATTAGAGTATAATTTAGGGTGTGGTGCAAGGTGGGTGGGGGAGTTGTCAGGGGAAGTAGAAGTTATCCCTGCCTCTGGGTACCCACGGACCACTCCCTTCTCATTTCCCTCAGGGGCTTGCTTCCAAAGCGGTTTTGTTTCCTCTGTATTTTCCTATCTACTTACAGAAGAAAAACAAAAGCAACCAGAACTGGGGCTGGGGTGGGGCCATTGAGACAAAAAAGGGGTTGAGAAAGCAGAGTCACCGGGTTGTCAGTCCTCGATGCCCACCACTGTGATTCCAGACCGCATGAAACTCTTTTCTCCTTTAGAGCTCCTCTTCGCCACAGAGGCTGACCGCTGGAGTCCTTGTAACTTCTCGGTGCTGTTGGCAGAGGATGGGCCCCGAGAACCAGATGTAAAGTATAGGAAATCCTATACGTCTCTCAAGGAAAACCTGCAAACCTGTGCAGACAACGCATTCCACCTTATCCGCCATCGAAAAATGATCTTGCGTTCTGATTATCGGCGTCATAAGTAGTCACGAGGGTCTCATCGTAACTCTTGTCCGGAGCTTTGGTGGATGACCTCCCCCGCTCACTCACACACACACACACACACACACACACACACACACACACACACTCGTGTCCCGGGGTCCATCTCTGCCATTGTGTAACCAGTGTCCTAGGAGAGATGGCAAAACCGCATCGAGCTATTTCACGTGCGTTACTATCGAAACCCTGAAATCCTGGGAAATGGGATTTTTTTGGTGCAACGTTGTGTATGAAATGTACTTGTTTTTCTCTTCCAGGCTTTCACCACCTTCCTGTGTCTCTATGGTATGGTTTGGTATGCAGAGCACTATGGTCACCGAGAAAAGGTATGGAAGGGAAGGCAGAGTTGGTCCCTCTTTAAAATGATCACACCCTGCTTGGAGCTTTAGCGGGGGGTGTTCATCTGAGAACATGGCATGGCCAACCCTGAGCTCGCGGCTCCAGTCTTGGCTACCGTAGAAACGTAACCAGCTCAGGATTCGTCCCCGATCAGTGGCTGCCCATGCTTGTGCGTGCCCTGCTCACTAGGTCACTATTTTTATCCTCCTTTTGTAAAGGGGTTTAAAACCCAGTTACGTGTCTGTTTAAAAATAACATTGCACAGAGAGGCCTGGACTGGTTTTTGAAAGGCTGGGTTTTCTTCCCGGCCCTTGTACGTTGTGCGGGCCTCCTTGTGACCCAGCCTTGGGCTCCCTGCTCACAAAACGCCTGCCCTGCCCGCCTCGTAGAAGACACAGGGGTTACGGTTAGGAAACGGACGTGAGCGGGCTGAAAGCGCTGCGCTGTGTTGGTAGTCTACGCAAAGTGTAGTATCTTCTTAAGTAAAATACGGCTTTCGTCCTTGATTCATACCCTAAGTCTGAGGAACTGACGGTACTTTCTAGAAGATTGATGCTGTAGCCCCTGGGAGAGGGTGGTGGTTTTATAGCTGAGGAGCAGAAGCGTGAGGAGTTTCTGCCACTTGCTGGTGACGCGGGGGCGGGGCAGCCTCACTTGCTGGCCCTGCTCCCCCCACCCCGGGGAGCACTTGAAACTCCATCACTAAGTTTGCCTCTCTCCCCAGACGTACTCAGAGTGTGAAGATGGCACGTACAGTCCAGACATCTCCTGGTCTCATGGGAAAGGCTCAAAAGGTATCTCTCTCTCTCTCACTCACTGTTTAAAACTTTATTGGGCTCTCTTCCTCCTGAGGCCCAGTAACGAGATTTGCAATCAATATTTATCCTCTGAATGTTGATAAACATACGCCCTGAAGGCTCTCAGACCTCCTCATCACATGTCATCCGTTACCTGTTCATGAAACCTGCAAAGTACTGGCCAGATCTGCCCAAGAAACTTGCCTCATAAGAAGAGGCGCCACGTGGTTCTGCCTTTTCTGAGACGGGAGAATGTCACGAGGCCTGCAGCCGTCTCGGGCGCCCTGATGGGAATGTTCTTCCTCCTGGCTTTTGTCATGAGTGAAAAGGGTTAGGAAGAATTACTTACCAGGAGGAGAGGTCTCCCAGAAGAGGCAGGTTGATTTAATTATATTGATTCAAGAGACAGACCAGTATGAGAGAGATTTCAATAGGGGAGCCAGGGATCTTGAGCCTTTTGGAAAGATTTGGGGCCACCTGGCTATTTTAAGGAATTAGGCTTGTGGAATGATACCAAAGAGGCTCCGCTGGACAGTAAGGTCTTGTCAGTTCTCGTGAGCTGATTGGAGGGCTTGGCTGAACGGAGAGAATTATGAATGCTGGAGACCATGAATTTGAGCTCACAGAATTGCTCAGAGAAACCATGGGCCCAGGGAGAGGAAAGCACTACTGTTGGCATTGCTTTCCCGAGTTTTCTGGGGGTCAGGCTTTTCAGAGTGCTTTCCAGGGAAGAGGCGAGAATGCTCCCTGCTGAGTGGCCAGGCGCCCTTTCTGAGACTCCTGAATCAAGGAGTTGATGGGCACCCTGTTTTGGAATGCTGATACTAGTGGGCAGAGGGGTTCCCTGGGGCTCCCTCATTCAGAACCATCTCCTCACAGATTGATTCTGGGCACTTCTAAGCCCTTCTCCATTGAAAAGACTGCAGGAAGTAGGCAGTGGTAGAGATATGTTTAAATGAAAGGTAGACAAAATAGTTCAAAAAAAAAAAACAAACTTCAGAGTGGTTGAAGAATCTCTTGGACTAAGCCAAATGGCCCTTGCAATGGAGACCAAAACTCAGGGAACTTTTTATGTTTTTCGTGGCTGTCTTGGGTGGAGGGCCTGGATCTGAGCCCTGGAGCAGAGAACTGTGTGGCTTGACTGCTGGGCTGGAGGGTGGCCATGTGCTCAGCCTCAGGGCAGAGCCAGCCAGATGCCAGGCAGTCGTGCTTCTCCCCCAAGCCTTACACCCCACTACCTGGAAGCCCCCCCCCCCCAACCTGGCTGACACCTGCTGGTTGCTCAGCATCCCACTGATGTGGAAGTTTTTCTCTGAGGTCTCAAACAAATAATAAGTGTGGCAGATGATGCTGTCCCCACAGACCGTGAGCATCTCGAAGGTGTGTGGCATCCTCAGTGGGAGGCTCCAGAGCTGTCCTGAGCAGCAGGGGCCTGGTTTTTAACGCTGCTGTCTGGATCAAATGATAGAGGGCATAGTATCTTTAATTTTGTAGAGTCAGGAACCCTTTCAGTTTGGGGATGTAGAAACTCTAGTGTGTAAATGGGTCAAGGCATGGAAATCTAGGAGATGCCTCCCTTGGTTGGAAGAGTAGACCCGACACCTGGCCCCTTGTGCTTTGATTTCATTTGTCCTCTCCCTTCTGGAGCGCATCACCGCGAACACAGTCCATCTTACACAGCGAGAATGTAAAAATTCTTTAGAACAGCCCGCCTCCATCTGCTTGGATACACCGGCCATACCAGCTCGGTGCTGGGTTTCCGGGCCTTGCCTTCGTGTATGCATGAGGCCACTAGATGGAGTGCAAGTATCAGCAGAAGAGCCTGCACTTAGGGCCGGCCCAGGGTGGCCTGAGCAAGCAGGGAGAGCTGCAGATCTGAAGAGCGAGCCCGCAGCCCTGCATAGCCACGGTGACGGGCGTATTCTCATTCCTTTGGCCAGGTTCTGAAGACAGCCCACCCAAGCATCCAGGCAACAACGAAAGCCACTCTTCCAGAAGAAGGAATCGACATTCCAAGTCAAAAGTCACCAACGGAGTGGGAAAGAAATGAAAAGAGCCTGGCTCGTCGCAGATGTCCCAGAGAGTGCCTAGAACTGAGAGGGGAAATGGAATGGTGTGGACCTCCCTGCGAGGAGGAGGGCAAACATGCAGTGCCATCAGGACGAGGAGAGGGGGCTCGGGGTTCGTTATTTGAGAGCGTGAGTCTTGTTTCCCACAGGCCCGGCCACCCCAGGCAGCTTACTGCCTGGGATCCTTTGCCAATTCGGGGTCTCTTCCAACTTCAGCACTTGGCTTGCAGTCACTGGTAGGAGTGCGGAGCGTTGGCGGGCAGGCACAGCTGCTCCCTCCCGCCGCCCCAGGGCAGCGCTGCGCTTGCCTGTACTGTGGCCTCGGGTCCCTGAGACAGGCATTTGTTCGCGCACCTGCAAACTGGTGACCAGTCTTTCTCTTTCTGAATCTGCCTCTCCCATTCGACTGATTGGTCTAAGTCCAGGCCCCCCTTCTGTCTTTTATTTTATCGTTGTTAGTGTTTGGTTTTAAGTTAGAAGCCACTGCTGAAATTGAGCTGGGGAGGGCGCTTCTCTCTCCCAGAGACAAAACGGGGGAGAACGTTTGTGTCACTCTCTCGCAGACGCATCCCCTCTTGAGGACCTTAAACCTCGCGAGGGTGGGTGGAAACTGGTCTGAGGAAAGATGCGCTACCCACAGAGGCTCGCGGGCTTCAGGTTAGAACCCGTTCCGTTCGTTCCCGATGTCGTTTGTCCTGACGTATCCACAGTGCACAGAAGCGAAGCTCCTTGCGGGCAGCGCACACCGGGCTTCTCTCCCAGCCAGGTGCCTTCTGCATTGTGTTGGTTTTCCTCCCACGCTGTGTGGCTGACATTGTCTTTTAGTCCCATGTGAGGTGCTGGTGAGTATTACCTTTCATCTGTGCCATGCTCTAGAACATTTACTTACCCTGATAGTTCACCACCTCTGATGGATTCCTGTTTTAAATAAAATAATTCACGTTAAAGGCCATCAAAGATAAATCTCTGTAAAGTGCTCGTTTCTTTGCATCGCGTTGGTATTTTTTACCATTTGTAAGCAATCACCGTATTCTTCAAGTGACTTTAGGATAATGTGAATGCATACGTGCTTTATACAGTGCGACGAGAGAGGAAGAAACATAGGTATCTTAGAGGGCTTACGGACACAGGTTCTGTTTCCTCAGATCCCCGGGTGATCCACGGGAAATTAACAACATCGTTGGTGTGTTCATGTGGTGATGGTTACACCCACCGAGTTGGATTTTTTCCCTCGAGCAAGAGGCCAGTCCTCAGCCGATTGGCTTAGAGATCTAAATCTGCCAAAAGAAATCCTGTTGTTCCTTCATTTCCCAGAGCAGAATTTTCCGTGTCTTTTCCCCCTTTAAGGAAATCTTTCACCCTAGAAGTGTCATGTTTTTCTTTCTCTGCAAAGGAAGTCCGGGGTGAAGGGGTTAAATGAATCATGCAAAGCCGGGGTCACATCCTGTGCCCTGGGCTTCCAGCGACCACTTGGGTGAGAGCATCACCCAGCCTTGCTTCAGCAGCCAGGCACATTGCCAGTGGAGGGGCACGGTGACTGGGGGAGTCGGCTGTGATGGGTTCCCCGCCCCCCACCCCGCTCCGCATTCACATGTGGTCCACACGACAGCCCTGACCTTCCCAGAAAGGGCTGAGAGAGCAGAGGTGCTCCTTGGATAAACCCACCTACACTTTCATATCCCGTCAAAGAGGTGTTTTTAAAGCATAGGTACAACGCGAAGTTTCCTTGCAAGTGAGTTTGTTTCGTTTCCTCATGCTTTCTGCTTTTCTGAGCACCGAGTGCCTGAGTATATCACAGTATCCTTATGTGGTCTACCTCGACTCTCCTTCCTGTGCCTGGCCCACATCGTGGAGTGTTTCCAAGTTCATTGTCTAGGAGAGCTGGGCCTGGCACTGGAACGCTCCTGATTCATAGCTCAGTAACTGGTGCGGCACGTTCCTTTCTCCGGGGCCAGAGGAGGGCGGGGGGTGGTGGTGGTGGCACCCGTTCAGCACACGGCGGCTGACTGTCCCATGGGATATCCGAAAAGCAAAGTGCACATGAGACTGTTTCTCCATGGCCTTGTCTGAAATCCCAGCAAAGGCCTCAGGTACTGTCTGTGCCTGCTCTCTCAGTTTTGTTTTTTAAGATTTTATTTATTTATTTGACACAGAGAGAGACAGCCAGCGAGAGAGGGAACACAAGCAGGGGGAGTGCGAGAGGAAGAAGCAGGCTCCTAGCGGAGCAGGGAGCCCGATGCAGGGCTCGATCCCAGGACTCTGGGATCCTGCCCTGAGCCGAAGGCAGACGCTTAACGACTGAGCTACCCAGGTGCCCCCTGCTCTCTGAGTTTAAATTTTCTTTTTCTCCCTTTCTGTAAAAGCTCTTTGACACAGTTGTTACAAAACCAGTGCTATCCGTGACTGGCCAGAGCCTCAGCTGCCATTCCTCCTAGAAACCATACTGCTGGCTTTGGCTTACTTTTCTACTTGTTTCTTTGGAAATGGACCTCACATTGATGGAAATAGACCAGAGGCATCATTTAATATCAGAAACGATTCGATTGCAGATCATCTCACATTCGCCATTTGCAAACCTCCCTCTTAAAAGACACCATTGTTTTGGACATAATGTGCAAAGAATGTTTCACGTCTTTTTCTCCGTAAGTAGCATTGTGCCGAGTGTTAGGTACCTTTTCCTTTTTGTCCTTCTTGGTCTTTCCATGGCCTTTCCCTGCTTTCCTTCTGTCTGCTTTCACCGTTTGTAGAAGACATGGCCAAACGGCTCCCACAGCAATGCTAGGACATTTCATTGACCTGTTAAGCATTTTGATGATAAAAGACATCCCATAAATGCCAGCCTTATTTTCACTAGAACTTCTTCTATAGTGAGCTCGTGAGTAAAGTACTCACCCAGGAGAAATAAAATAAAATTCTTTCCCAAACACAGCAGGCTCAGCCCTAGTGATCTCCCGTCCGAAGCTGCATCTCTGAGTGGTAGCTCTCTTTGTCCAGGATCTCCCTTTGGAAGCGGACACCGGATTGTTTCGTTTGTTTCTAAGAGTGCACGTGGTCAGACCCTTACGGCGGGGAGGCTAAACTCAGGGTGGAATAGAGCCACCCGTTCACCATTGAAAACCGGACTGAAGTGAGCACGTTCAACACAGGGGGTCTGACTTGTGTGCTCTTTGAATTATGCCCAGCGCCTCCTGCGGAATTCCTGGGCCCACCACGGTGTTCACCAGCTGGGCTTCATTGATAGTGTCAGAGAAACCAGGAGTCCCACAGGCAGGCTATCGTAATCCTCAGTACATTTCCCACTATGTGATTGAAATCAAGATGTGAGGAGAGCCAAGCCTTCTGTCCATCAGTGAGTGTTTCATCATAAATGCATGTCTTTCCTTCGTATGTGTGTGTGCATTTGCAGGGGTTATGTTTGAGATTTGGTGCTTCACGAGGGTCGACGTTAGTCATGGCTAAGACCGATGGGCTGCAGAGTCTCATTGCTAGCCCGTAGTAGTTGAATTTTTACATTTCCTTGATCACATTTTATTCTAAACCTGATGCTAGGACTATCACGGGTGAAAGTCACAAAAATTTTTAATTGGTATTATTTTTGGTGCAATAAATACTTAATGGCATTTTTACTTTCCTCTCTTCTGTGAATTCAGAGGAATCATTTATGAATGTCATCCAAATAAGGAGAAAATAGTTGCGTGTGGTGTTTTGTTTTTTGTGGGTTTTTTTTGGTTTGTTGGATGCTGAATTGTAAAAAATCTTCCTTGTCTCCTCTGTTCACTAAAACTGCCTTTATTCCATTTCAGAAATTCATCTGTGACTTTGTCTATCTTGACATTCCCTTTCTTGTAGCTTTGTTGGGTAGATTTTGAAGCGGCCTGTTCTATAAGAAAATATCTGTTGTTAAAGTCTCACACCATTAAGGATCTGTAACAGGTCCAAGTAGCTCCAAGGCCTCCCATGACTAACCTTAGCTTTTATTACACGTCACGATCCTCTGGTTGGAAATCGGTCTCTATGTACAGCACACCTGGCTGGCTGGAGGGATGGGTGACAGGCAGGCTTCCTACTTACAGTGTTGGCAAAGAGACTCCAAGGTCCCCAGCATTCTTGTCCTCTTAGAGCAAGGAGAAGAGCATTGGCAAATCCATCCCCTTCTCATAAACCCAGTGAGGACAGGAACATCATTCAAGAAAATAGAATTTGCTCAAGAGTTTTGCTTTCATAGCTGATGCAGCCAACCACCAGCCTCCTTTGCCATTCTGGGCTACACGTGAACCTCTTGTGCCCCGGGTAGTAATTATTTTTTTCTTTGTGATTGGAAGGCTCTGAAAACATGTTCAGAGGGCCTGCAAGTTGTGGGCACCGATAATGTCCCACAGTGTCTGGAAGGTTTTTTTAGATCTGCCTGGCCTCCACCCCCACCCGCAATGCTGTCTCCCCTGGGCCTCAGATGCTGTTGTGTGTCCCCGTTGTAGAAGGGTGCTCAGGAAAGGAGACTCGTGATTCTACAAACCACAGGAAATAAGGTTTGTTTGCCTTTAAAAGAAAAGAAAAATCTGAGAATAAAGAACGAAAATAATGTGTTTTCATGTCTAAAGTATACATAGAATAGCCTTAATTATGGTGTCAAATCGCAGGCAGGGTTTATGTAATAATCCATCCTGGAAAACCTGGACTATAAACCTTAACTATTCCCGCTCACCTGACAAAGGGCTGCTTTGGCTCATTCTCGTCAATCTGACTGCACACGTCGTGGACTGATTAGGTATTTTACGGTTGCAACCCAGGAAGGGCTTAAGAAGGATCTCCAGCTTTCAAAATGTTTAGAATCCTCTACCTAGTTTTGGAGTGGACAAAATCCAGATCAGGAGCAAGGGGATGAGTTTCATGGGCCACTGCTAACATATCTTCCAGGCAGGCTTTCAGAGGACTGGAAACCTTGGAAAGACCTCTGGGCGAGGCTGTTAGGACCCCCCTTGCTCCCCTGAATCTTCCTAGGGCCGCAGTAGCGCTCAGCTGGCTTTGCTCGTGACTGACACCAGGATGGCATTTTCAATTCCAGGAGAAAAGGGCGTCCCTGAAACCGCCCCTCACCTGCCCTGTGGGTTCAGGTGTATGTATGTAGTGTGTTCTTTTTGAAATCAGTGAGTTTGGTGGTGGTAGCCCCATGTTCTGGGGTCATGAAGCTCAGGGAGGGAGTACACAGGCATTAGAGGCTGTCGGATCAGCACAGAGCCTAATGCTCTTTCTTCCACTCAAGCTCCTGGACTCAATTCTTGTGCACAGGTCTCACGCCCCATTGCCAGACCAGAGCCTCCACAGACTTGCCGCCACCTTGCTTCCAGCCAGCATCCATGGCACACATGCGGACAGTGAGAAGCCTGCTCAAATGGGGGAGCCCAGGCCCTTGTCTGCCCTCGCCCTGGAAGGCGATAGTGCGACTCCTCTCTCAGGTGCTCGCTGTGTTAGGGGTGGCTGAACGCCCAGCTTCTGTCCACATGTTGGCTTCCCGTGTGATTTTGGCTGGTTGCGTGCTGGATGGAGGGAATAACTAGTGTCATATGAGGAGACGGACTCTGGCCTCATCAGCCCTTTGTATGGCCTCAAATGAGTCAGCATGTCGTTCCTTGAAGCAGGTCCCATCTCTGTTTGGGTTCTTTTCCTGATGTTTTGACGCATTCTGCAAACTGTCAGAAGGCAGTTCCTCAGCCTAAAGCAGCTCCCTGTACCCTCAGGAATCTGATTTATGATCTGGTGAGGCCATAAACCTCTGCTCTTCACTTCTGAAAAACAGCGAAGTATGGGAAAGAATGTAAATTATAAATACTGAATTCCTATGGTCAGCAATAACGGAATGGCCTGGGTGGTTTTTTTTTTTAATATGGTATGCATATGGCTTTGATTTCTAAGGGTCTGGGTCCCCCCCCCCCCCACACCATATTTCTAGGGAGAACAGAGAGCCGTGAACTGTTCCGCTGAGATACAAATGAGAGAGAGCAGTTTTCTGATGAGTCCCTGGCCAAATGCTTTGAAAGCCATTCTTCACAGAGGGACGGGATAGTAGGTGACTGTCACACACCCAGCACAGTCTGATGCTGACCTAGTGCCACGCCCCCCCAAACCAAACCTCGGTGTTCTCACTTAGCAAGCCCATGTCACCCCAGTCATAACTCTCTAGGAGGAGGTTTTCCTGTAAGATTTTTGCAACTCTCCACCTGTCCCTCTTATCAGTCAAGGTTCTGCGCTCTCACTGGGGGCAGACTTCTTACTGCTGCCACAGGCGGTCAGGAGAGCCGCAGAGTCATCCTGAAGACCAAACGGTCGCCTGGGTTCGAATTTTCATTCCAGTGGTGGGTCAGCTCCCGCTTCGATTTCACAAGCTGGGCAGAAGCAGCTCCCAGTCTGCTGAGGTGGGAAGGAACCGCTCGCTCGCCGTGTGAACTCCTCTTGCCGCCGGTCCCAGACCACGGACTACAACGCCCGGGATCGCTGTGCTGGCGTTTAGCACTTTTCCCCTTAAACCCGACCTCGACCCAGTTCACAAGGATGGGTGAAAGCTGAAAAAACAGCCAGAGTCTCAGAGTTCCCAAGCCTCTGTTAGCATAGCCCCAGTCTGCCAGGGCATCTATTAAAGTCGATAGGATCGTGTGTTTCCGTGTGTGGTCAGCGAGGATGCTGACAGCAGAGCGGTGTGTGTGGGAATACGGCGCTTAAAGTCACAGTCGTGTCCACCCACAGACACACATACTCTCACGAGCACCTCTTCACCCCCACACTCGCCCTGCACGTCTCCCAGGCGTATTCTTTGGACCACATTGGCTTCACAGAATGCCAGGCTCAGCTCGAGGGTGGGACCAGCCAGACCACACATAGGGCATGGACGAGAGGGCTAAGGTTCTCGAACACACCCAAGTGCGAGTGTACGTTTTGGCCACCCGGATCACCTCCACTGCGGGTCCCAATATTGTGTCTCTGCCGGAAGTTTCTGTTTATGGACATCCAAGTAATTTCAACAGAAACTGAAGATAAGCCCTACAGTGGAGGCCAAAGAAAATGTCTAGGTCAGTGGGGTGGTTAATTTTACGTGTCACCCCTGACTGGGCCGAGGGAGGCCCAGACGGCTAGTAAAACGTTATTTCTGGGTGTGTCAGCGAGGGTGTCTGTGGACGAGATTAGCATTTGAATCAGCAGGCTGAGTCAAGCAGATGGCCCTCACTAACGTGGGTGGGCATCCTCCAGTCCATTGAAGGCCTGAATAGAACAAAGAGGTGAAGGAAGGGCGAATTTGCTCTCCCCGCTTGAGCCGAGACATCCATCTTCTCGGACATTATTGCTCCTGGTTCTTGGGCCTTTCAAACTCCGACCATGACTCCCCCCCCCACACACACACACACAAACATGCACAATTCTCAGGCCATTAGACTCAGACTGGATTACACCATCCACCAGCTTTCATGGTTCTCGAGCTTGCAGACCATGGGTCGTGGGACTTCTTGGCCTCCATATCCACATTAGCCAATTCCTAACAAGTCTCATGTAGATAGATACAGATACAGTTATAGATCTAGATATAGATATCCTGTTGATTCTGTTCTCTGGAGAACCTTGACTAAGTACAGCCAGCCTTGTAATTGGACTGAGGTTTGTAAGTTAAAATAGGAAATGAGAAAATCAAAGTGGATCCTGGTTCACCAGCCAGGCACCCACCTCCTGTCTTCAGGATGAGCCCTCCTTTGGGGCCTCAGTATCCATCACTGCTGGGGACCAGCTAATTCATCCAGGAGATTCCCCTAAGCACAACCCCAAGAGGGAAGAGTTAAGCTTTACCCGCCCCCTCCTCGTGCCCTTTGGCCTCTCGGCAGCTCTGTCACCTGCCCGGAACAGCTTGCCCACAGCACATGCTGCAAGTGGGTGCCATCTTACAAAGGCAGAACGACAAAGTTCTGCTACAAATGCCCTGTTTCCCAGGGTTCTGGTTCTTTCCCTGCAAGGAGCTGGCGGATGTGCTCCATCTGATCTGACAGTTTCCAGAGGAGTTACTGCTCCCATGTGAGCCGCTTCCTTCCTGACCAGACCTGCAGCCCCTCTGGTTTTCAGATGGTGACAGCCGTGTTCTGGGAGGTTCTTTCCCGGAACCACAGGGGCTGCCCTGCCAGGGTCTGTGTCTGCCAGGCGTCTAGGGAAGATGTTCTTTCCATATCTTGCAAGACCTGGTTACTGCTTTAGTGAGAAAAGAGCCCCCAAAAGAAAGACACTTCCATTGGTCGTTCTCCCCAAAGTGAAATAATTCTCTCTCATCCTGCTAACTTTATCCTGCTGTGACCGGTTTAATTTGGGGAATTATTTTTGCTTTTGAACACAAATGTTCTTCCGTCTTGCATCTGCTTACCACAAGCTTTCCAAACAGGCAACGACAGACCATGGAGTAAAATGTTTTATCCGCTGGATAAAGCACTTATGTGTTTCCTCAAGAAAGCCATGTGCAACTTCCGCCTCTTCCGAGCAAGTGTCTCTGCGAATCTGACTTCTCTCGGGGGTTAACTGAGCCAAAACTCAATCACTCCCTTGGCTGCAGGGGGAGGCCCACCTGCCCTTCTGCAAGATTACAATCCCGTAATCAGCCTACCGATCCCTCCTGCTGTTGGAAGCCAGAAGACTGGGCTGTATTAAAAGATAGCTGAGGAAATGACACAGAATAACACATTTTCACGTCCTTTCCAGTCCAAAGAAAGTTGCTCCCAGATGCTGTTTCTGCCGTCCAACTCTGACTCGCAAACTGTTCAAGAAGGAGGTTGTGGCAAAGAGCCCGTGTGACCTAACCTTTGTGTTGTAACACACACACACACACACACACACACACACACACACACACACAGAGCCAGGAAGCCAGGAGACATTCGGAGGAAGGGGCCCAGGGTCAGCCCGTGCTCAAACCCCCGTGGCACCCAGGTCGACACCAAGGTGCCCCTCTCACCCACTTGGCTACCGTCCCAAACAACAAACACAATAGCAAGTGTCAGCAAGGACGTGGAGAAACTGGAACCCTTGTGTGATGGTGGAACGTGAAATGGTGTAACTTCTGTGGAAAACAGTATGGTGGTTCTTCAAGAAATTAAAAATAGAGCTCCCAGATGGTCAGCAATCCCACTGGGTATATCTGGGTATATGTCCCAAAGAATTGAGGGCAGAGTCTTGAAGAGCTATCTGTACACCCGTGTTCACAGCAGCACTAGTCACAATAGCTGGAACATGGCAGCAACCCCAGTGTCTCCGGATAGATGAATGGATAAAATGGGGTACAGACAGGCAATGGAATATTGTTCCACCTTAAAAAGGAAGAGAATGCTGCAATATGCTGCCACACGGGAGAACCTCGAGGACCTGGTGCTGAGTGAAGTGAGCCAGTCAAAGAAGGACAAATACCGTAAGAGTCCACTGACAGGAAGCACTGTGGTCAAGATCACAAAGACAGAAAGCATAACGGTGGTGGCCGGAGGCCGCGGGGAAGGTGGAAATGGACAGTTGTTATTTAATAGGTATAGAGTTTCAGTTTTAAAAGGTAAAAAGAGTCCTGGAGATGGATGGAGATGACAGTGGCACAACATTATGAATATATTTAAAACCACTGAACTGTATACTTAAAATGGTAAATTTTATGTTCTGTATGTTTTACCACAATGACAAAGAAATTGGAAAAGAAAGAGAGAGAGAGAAAGAAAAAGAGAAGGAAGGAGGGAGGGAGGGAGAAAGAAAAGAAAAGAAAAGAAAGAAAAAAGAAAAGAAAAGAAAAGAAAAAAGAAAAGAAAGAAAAGAAAAAAGAAAAGAAAGAAAAGAAAGAAAAGAAAAAAATACACGGAGGCCCAGAGTAGTCAAGTAACTTGGCCAGAGTCACACAGCTGGCTGCACCAGCGCTGGGGTTTGGGCTGCCCGTGGATCCACACTCCCGTGCCCCTGCCCTCGTCCACCACGTCCCCCTACAAGTTACTGAAGTAAGTGAGCCATGTGTCGCTGGCGTAGCCACCAAGTCCCCCTGCGTTTAACATATTCGTCTTTTCAACTAAATTTCTTCCTCCCCCAGCTCTGTGTATGTCTCACCTTCAGAACCGGCTCCACCCTTGGAAGCCTTCCATCACTAACAAGTTTAGAATTTTAAAAGGCATCTACAAAAACAGAAAGCACGTAGATAGCCAGGGATGCTTACAAAAGAGGGACAGAACCCATGGAAAAGTCAAGTATCTGAAGCGGCCAAAGCCTGGGCTGCTATTTGGGAAGTGCTAAGGACAATTTTTTTAAAAGGAAGTAGGGAGAGTTTTTGCAAGTCACACAGAGGACAAGAAAGGAAAACAAAAGATTGGTGTCTGCTATTTGAAAAAAAGAGTTCAGTCTGATTATATTTTATTGTGTCTTATTTCCCTGCTGCAGAGCCTTCTGTGACTTCTCTTTGCTCTTGACTATGGCTCGTTGAGTCAAGTTCTGGCCCTCCCATGTACCATCTCCCCCCGCCCCGCCCCTGCACTCCAGCCATTCTGGCCTGTTTTTATCACTCAAATATCCACCAGGGTCTCCCCCACCACATCCTGCCTCCCACTATTCCCCTAGTAAACTCATCCACGTCTTTTTGTTCTCAATTAGAACATTGCTTTGGTAGGAAGACCTTCATCAACACACAGACTAGCTTACCACCCCCACAGCACCATCTCCCTCCTCTTGTAACTCTTACTTCCTGTGCAACATCTGTCTTCCCTGGCAGATTATTGACTCCAAGACTGTTTTCCACTCTCAGATACCCAACACCTAACACACTAGGTATGTTTGTTGGAGGAATGAATTCTTGAATGAAAAAACGATAGAGGAAATAGGACGAGTCGATACATGCATGACACAGGAATATAGGATGGGAGAGATGAGGTTGGTCAGGAAGAACCTAAATGAAGTGAGAGATCATCCAGCTGGTTCTAGAAGGAAATGACTATGAATTAGCTAAGAGGAGGTCCATGGGAAGCAGTGGGAGAAACAAGTCTGACACAGAGTCAGGAAAGACAGCCTTGAGCACAAGGGAGTTATTTTAAAGATTTTCTTTATATGTTTCCCATCAACAGTATGATATACAAACTGGAAAAAGGCAGAACGTGCATTGGTGGAAGGGAGTCAGAGCCCAAGATAGCACCTATCTGTGTTAGAAATGTCAGCTCCAGGTAAACATTGTGTCAACGTGGTGCTGAATTTTAGAGCTGCTGTTGGCTCAACCCTGAGGAACAAGAAAGTGTCATTAGGAGAGAGGAGGACAGAGGTAGATTTTGAAAACTACAGATCAACACGCTTGGCATTAGTCCACAGTAAAGTTCTAGAACAAGTTATTAAAGATGGTCTGTGACCATCTTTACAGAAGAAAGCATTAATCACTGAGCATTAGCTGAGGTTCACTACGAACAAACCATGCAAGGCTAATGTGTCCTTTTTCACAGGATTACCAGACTGGGAGATCAAATCTCAAACTTCAGAGTACAAATCCCATCTAAGTTAAAAAATAATTTTAAACGATTAAAAAAACAACCCACCTCAACTTTGAGAAACCCAGTATGCTAATATACTCCTCCTAGTCACAGTGCATATTAGCACATTAAAGGTTCTGAGAAATCCTGCACCAAAGAAACCTATTTAAAATACTCTATTGAGCAAATGTTCCACAGAACACACTTGGAGAAAGGATGGTTTGGGCAAATTTCAGCAAGGTGTTTTACAAAGTCTTTTATTGTATAAACTGTGAAGGAGGCGAAGAAATAATAGGGTTAAAAATAGCTCACTGGAATCACATTTGGGTAGACAACTGTACAAAGAACATTAGTCAATTAGTAGCCACTCTTTGGAAGGCTCTAATAGAATGTCTTGAGGCTTTGCCCTTGGTCTTGGCATGTTCAACATTCTTACAGTGACTTGTATCACAACATTGAAGACTAGACCTACTTTAAAAATTTTCCAATAACCTAAAGTGAGAGAGGCAGCTAATATGCTCCATAACATTGAAATACTGTCTCAAAACAAAGCAAGGAAGGAATCCAACAGAATGCCATCCAAATTTGTTAGAATCAATAGTATAAGTAAAGGATAGATGAACTCTGACTTGAAACTAGCTCAAACGAAAAAGACATGGGGTTGTAGCTCTGTCAGGCGAGTGTGCGATGGGGCTCCCTGCTTCTGAAGTCAGTGAAGCCATCCTGGCCGATACGATGGCTCGCAAGGCAAGCGAGGCAGGCAAGATGGTCTGGCCACTCTGGGAATAGTATTCCAGGCTTACGCTGCGTTTTGAGAGGGACATGGACAAATTGGAGCACGTGTAGAGAGTGACCACCATCAGGGAAGTTCTGGAGAACATTTGCTCTGAGGAGGAACGTCTGAAGAAACCAGGGACATTTAGGTGGTCTGTAGGAGAGATGATAAGGAGCATGTTGATAACTGACTTTGGGAGACAACATAGTAGAGTAGAAAAGAGGTAAGTTTGGGCTCACATGTCTGCTCTAGTACTTCTGGACTGTGTGTCCTTGGACAAGTTTCTTAACATCTCTTACCTTCCAAGCCCTTAGATAAGAAATCATCATCCCTATTTAGTGGGGTTATTGTGATATCCTGGAGCAGAGTAGGTGGTCAATGTGTGCTTCTCTCCTTTCTCCATGCAAAGAAGGGCAAACATAGCAATCGGAAAGGTGATTTATTTAATGTAGATCAGGGTGGGGGGAGGAGACTGGGATCAATAGGAGAATTCCCCTAAGGAAGGTACATTTGGCTGATGAAAAATAGGAACTTTGTACTAATCAAAACCTGGAAAACAAAGGAAGTGGCTTAGTTGCGTTTAAGTTGACAGTGGAACTACCACAGATTCTGTAGAAGAGATCTCTGCTTTGGGTAGGAGGTGGGATTTGATGACCCCCAGATCTCTTCCAATTCTGAGATTCTGTGATTCAAAGACTCATGAATCAAAGATTCAAACAGTCGGCTGGACTGTTTATTGTTCTCTTCCATACGTCGTCAACTCATACATGTTCAACTCCCATTCATATATATTGAAGAGATACTTAGGTATACTTACTTTAAGTTGTTCTTTGGCCATTTCCTACGTATGAATGCTTTCTCTACAATTTTGGGGCTCCATTACAGCCTAGTTCAGGGATTTGTTCTCAATGGGCACTTAATAAATGTTCATTTATTTGTTCAAATCTTGGCTCTACATCTTGGCCGTGTGACCTTGGGCAAGTTGCTATTTGGGCCTCCGTTTCCCCATCTGTAAAACAGACACACTACTTACACTTTATGCGATAAAATGAATAGTATATTTTAAGTCCTTAGAAAAATAGTAAGTTTGCAATAAACGTTAGATGTCATTATCTTTGTAGTTGCTGTCAGTGAAATTAAATCTACTTAGTACTTATATAGGAGTTTTCTGACTGCACAGTAAGAGTCTTAGGGATGAATTTGTTCTTCCTGTACCATCTTTCCTGTACCAAATATTTTCTCCTACAGACTGTTCTTGGTTATCATGCCCCAAAGCCTACTTAAGTCTATTACCCTAGTTCCTGCAGCATTCACAATGGGGACAAAGAGGAATCAACTGGAAATAAGCAAAAGTGGAAACATTGAAGTAGAGGCAATTTAGCATGGCCAGAAAATCTCTGACAAGGCCAGAACTGGTCTGAAGCATCCTCCCAGGGAACACCTGGCACGCAGTCAGCCCATGCCGGAGACTAACCTAGCCTCTAGCTGTGGCCCTGCCTTTTGTTGATGAGCTCTATGGAACAGGGAGTGCTCATTGGCATGTGATGGGGGGCCTGGGAGAGCCTCCAGACAGAGCCTGCACCTTGGCTAGTGCCTAGCCCAGCATGGGCCATGGCCTAGACCTAGAGATATTTGACCAGGAAAGGACAGAGGGAGGGAAAGAGGAGGGGAGGGAAGGAGAATGAAGTAGAGATGCTTTTTTAAAGAAATTTTTTAAATTGCAATAAAAAACCCATAAAATTTACCATCTTAACCATTTTTAAATGTATAGTTTTGTAGTGTTAAGTATATGCACATTGTTGTACAGCAGATCTCCAAAACTTTTTCATCTTACAGAACTAAAACTCTCACAGCTCCTCATTTACCCCTCACTCCTCCTTCTGGCAACCACAACCCTACTTTCTCTTTCTATGAATTTAACTACTTTGGATACCTCATGTAAATGAATCATACAGTATTTGTCTTTTTGTGACTGGCTTCTTTTAATTAGCATAATGTCCTCAAAGTTCATTCATGTTGTAGCGTGTGACAGGACTTTCTTCCTTTTTAAGGGTGAATAATACTTCGTTGGAGATAGAGATGATGACAGATCGATCGATCGATCAGTTGATCACATTTTGTTTATCCATTCATCTGTTGATGGGCACTTGGGTTGCCTTCACCTCTTGGCTATTGTGAATAATGCTGCTATGAACATTGATGTACAAATATAGACATGCTTTTAAAGGATACAGAAGTTAAGATTTTGGAATGTTAGGAGGGGAGATTTAGGGAAGTAAATTTGTAGAGACAAAGAAACTCAAAGAGCAATTCATGCCCAACAATGGCAATTTTGAAAGAATACCTATGAACAGTTGGCACAAAAAAAAGTCATTAGTCAAGGATCGTTGAGTTGTAAGAAACAGAACCCACTCATACCAGCTCAAGAAAAGAAACGTGCTTATCATAAGAACACAGGGGTGTCTCATGGTACCCAAGGTGGACCCTCAGGAAGGACTGGATCCAGAAACTAGAGTTAAAAACCAAATTCCTAGGGGCACCTGGGTGGCGCAGTCGTTAAGCATCTGCCTTCGGCTCAGGGCGTGATCCCGGTGTTATGGGATCAAGCCCCACATCAGGCTCCTCAGCTATGAGCCTGCTTCTTCCTCTCCCACTCCCCCAGCTTGTGTTCCCTCTCTCGCTGGCTGTCTCTCTGTCAAATAAATAAATAAATAAATAAATAAATAAATAAATAAAATCTTTAAAAAAAAATAAAAATAAAAACCAAATTCCTGTCTTCATCTCACAGAACCCACACTGGTTCTTCTTTTTTTTTTTTTTTTAGATTTTTTTTATGTATTTGACAGAGATAGAGATGGCCAGCAAGAGAGGGAACACAAGCAGGGGGAGTGGGAGAGGAAGAAGCAGGCTTCCAGCGGAGGAGCCTGATATGGGGCTTGATCCCAGAACACCGGGATCACGCCCTGAGCCAAAGGCAGACGCTTAACGACTGAGCCACCCAGGCGCCCCATACACACTGGTTCTTTCAACTGCAGACACTGCTGTTCTAGAATTTGAGGATTCAATTGTAAATAAAACTGACTTTACACTGGGGAAGATGAGTAAGAAGCAACTATATAAACAAGAAATTCCAAATTCTGTAAATTGTGTGAAGAAAAAAGCACATGCTGTGAGAAAGAATATCAGGGAGGTGAGGGTGGTGGAGGGAACTGACTTTATCCTAGCTGATCATTGATTGCTGCTCTGAGGAGGCAACACTGAAGCTGCAACTGGAAGG
The DNA here is from genome assembly GCF_024610735.1 of Ursus americanus. Taxonomy (NCBI): domain Eukaryota; kingdom Metazoa; phylum Chordata; class Mammalia; order Carnivora; family Ursidae; genus Ursus; species Ursus americanus. The sequence goes on along the minus strand of NC_142135.1, from coordinate 38,741,640 downwards.
ACAAGGAGGTGACAGCCACATGACAGGCAGAGCAGATATTGTGTTGAAGTGAGAGAAAGCCATGAGCCTGGAGCAGGGTGAGCAAGGGATAGTTTAGCAGATAGGAGTGTCATGGTGGGCACCAGATCACACAGAGCCTTGACTATGGAATGAATTTCTTTTCTAGTGCAATCGAAATTCACCGAGAAGTTATAAGCTAGGAAGCAACAATATCTGATTTATGTTTCTAGAAGATCCTTCTGGAAGTCAGGTGGAGAGTGGATTTGAGGGGGGGAAAGGTGGGAGAGGGAGGCAGGAATGGGAATCTCATAGACAGTGGCTTAGGCCAAGAGCAGGGAGGTAGAGAGAGGGGGCCAGGGCCAAGCTATACTTGGGGTACATGAGTGTTCATAGCAGCATTATTCATAATAGCCAAAAAGTGAAAACAGCCCAAATGCTCATCAACAGATTGAATGGATAAACAAATGGTGGTATATCCATACAGTGGAATATTATTCACCCATAAAAAGGAATGGAGTACGGATACATGTACAATGTGGATAAACCTTAAAAAATTGTGCTGATTGGAAGAAGCCAGTCACAAAAAACACGTGTTATTTGATCCCATCCTTATGGAAGTGCAGAATAGGGAAATCTATAGAGACAGAAGGTAGATTAGTGGTTGCCTAGGACAAAGGGGTGGGGGTGATGGGAGGGGAGGTGACAGCTAAAGGGTAGGGGGTTTCTTTTTGAGGTGCTGAAAATCTAAAATTGGCTGAGGTGATGCTTGCACATACTGATGAATAAACCATTGTATGGTACATTTCAAATGGCTGAATTGTATGGTATGTGAATTATTTCTCGGTAAAGCTATTGAAAAAAGAGAGACTCACACATGGGAGGCAGAACTGACAGGACGAGCTGCTGGCTTGGAGGAGGAGTGCACAGCCTGTCCTCTCTCTTCAGTCTCTCTCTGCTTCCATTTTGTTCCCCTTCCTCTGTGGCTGGGCTTCGTGCACAAGGAGAAGAGTGGCTGTCCTAGGGCTTACTCGACGTTGCATCCAGCCCCCGTGCTCGTACAATAGAAATCTCTGTAACCCAGCTGTAAGCCCCCTGGATGGAGACTTGTTTGCCCAGCTAGGCCGCCTCTTAGTAGGGCTGTGTGGGATGAGCAGTTCCCATCCGCAGAGGTAATAGGAGTCTATTTTCAGAGTTTTCTGACAGAACCAATGTATAATGAGCACTTTCCATGTTCCACATACAGTGTCAATTGCTCTCATAGCCTTAATCCCATATAATCCCTTACGGACACTGTATGAAAGCATGTGTTGACTAAAAGAAACTTTCTCAGCTGGGTTCAACTTGTAGGGTATAATAACATCCCATCAAGGCTACAACTGGTAAAATCTTCTACCCCGAGGGTAGGAGGAGGCCTCCTTGAAAAGGGATTACCAGCCACAGAGTCTGGTTTTCATAGGGTGGTAGTGTTTTCAGTTCGCCGAAACACAGGGCTCAGAATTCCTTCTGGTTAGTTGCATTGGCCAGCAGAGAGATGCTTCTGAAAAATGCTTTAAAACCTGTCTGATGGGAAGAGAATCTGTTACAAAAACTATTTGGATCTTAAACATTAGCAATCTATAAATTCCCTGTTTAAAAATCTTCCCTGGCCTTCCTGATCTGACATTACTCTTTGGAAAGAATGATGGCAAATGCCCGAGGCTGAAGGTGCAGAGCGAGACCCGAGGAAAATCCATATTCTTTAGCTTTACTTAGTGTGTGGAGTAGGCAGAACCCAAATCCAAACCATATTTTCCAAAAAGATTTTCCCTCTTAATTCTTAAATCCATGTGTATTACATGAGAAATCTAATCCATATGTTTCTTACTCATTTACACTTAACTCATCAAAGCGTTTCCTCTGAAGAGCTATTTGATGTCCAAGGAGACTTGAGAGACTTTTTTTCTTTTTAACAAGCCTTTGTTCTTAGAAATAAAGAAGCTGCTGAAGTCGTTATATGCAAAGAATAAGTGAACTTGAACCCCAGAAAGGTTAAACTCTGTTTCAAGGAGGTTCTATATTGGGAAGAAACGACTTTAGGAATGAGCTCTTTTCCTTTTAAAAAATTTTTAGGAGGAGCCTTCAAATGGGTGCTTGGATTTTCATGCCAAAACAATTTGCCCATTGGCTGCTGTTGGTAGGGACCATTAGATAGATAAAGTCCATCTTCTTACGGCATTCTGCGGTGGTCTTCAATTTTTTAGTTAGAAGAAACCACAGCTAATTGTGATCTCTGTCTGATCATTTGGGGCAAAATTCTGTTCAAAACAAGATGCCTCCTTCTGAGATTCCCAAGATGTATGTTGGAAAGAACAAAGCTCCATGAGGAAAGGTGCCATGGAACCAAAGGGCTGCGAGGTTCATCCCTTCACTGGGAGACAACGTGATCCAAGTGAGAAGCTTATCAGGCATGTGCTTGGTGAGTATTCCAGGACTTCCAAGAAGTGAAGGATGGTCAAGGACAGACAGCGCAGATAAAGCTTCCCAGGGCAGCTGGGCCCTGGAGGCTGAGGAATAACAGCCTGAGCATGGATGGAGCCATACCCAGATGAAGACGCAGGCGTGCTGGGCTGGCATCAGTTGGACATTCCTTCAAACTAATGTGTTAAAAATATTTGCTTGATGTTTATTGGAAGAGAAACTGAGAACTGAGTGTGTAAAGCGAGCAGGACCGAAAGTGGCAGGACTCATGGTCTCTATCGCCTCTGCAATTCCAAACTCTACCCAAACCCGTCTACCCCACCCAGCAAACCCAAGCCGTGCAGCCTGCTACTGGCCTGTTGGGGACCATCCGTTGTGACTTTTCATGCCCCTTGGGATTCTTACAGCCCACTAGAAGTGCTCTCCCTGTGTTCTAGTAAATACAGATTTCTTCACCAACTCAAGAGAAAACATTAGTGACATTGAAACCTGGATGTCAGGGGTTTGAAGGGAAAGATGCTGAACCTGCTGTGTTTGAGGTTCTGGAAGTACTGCAGTCTAGGCTTCTGGTCTGTGCTGGAGAACGGTCAGGACTAGACTGGAGGACGTGCCGCGGGTTGACATTCTGAAGGACACAGATGGGATGCCAGGCAGGGAAACAGAGCAGCCCACTGAACATGGAACCTTTGGGACCACCGTACTGTTTTCTCATGATACAGTATCTCTGCTTCTCGATGCGGACTGTGCTACCTCTGATGCTTAACATTGGAAAATGGAGGGGTTGTTTTTGGTTGTCCCAGTGGTTGGAGGATGCCACTGGTCTTCAGTTGGCATGCAAGGTAAACAGGGATACAAGATGTCCTTCAGTGCAACGGGACAGTTCTGCACAGTGAAAAATCATTCTGGGGTCCTCTTGATTTCTAAATATCCCATTGGACATTCATATAGGTGAAAACTCTTTATAAGTCTCTGAGCCTAGACTCTTAAGTTTCCATATATACATATATATTTTGTTCCATTTAAATTTATACTCAGTTTCTTTTTTTTTTTTAATGATTTTTTATTATATTATGTTAGTCACCATACAGTACATCCCCGGTTTCCGATGTAAGGCTCGATGATTCATTAGTTGCGTATAACACCCAGTGCACCATGCAATACGTGCCCTCCTTACTACTCATCACTGGTCTATCCCATTCCCCCACCACCCTCCCCTCTGAGGCCCTCAGTTTGTTTCTCATAGTCCATAGTCTCTCATGTTTCATTCCCCCTTCTGATTACCCCCCCCTTTCTTTATCCCTTTCTTCTCCTACCGATCTTCCTAGTTCTTATGTTCCATAGATGAGAGAAATCATATGATAGTTGTCTTTCTCTGCTTGACTTATTTCACTTAGCATTATCTCCTCCAGTGCCGTCCATGTTGCAGCAAATGTTGAGAACTCGTTCTTTCTGATAGCTGAGTAATATTCCATTGTATATATGGACCACAACTTCTTAATCCAGTCATCTGTTGAAGAGCATCTCGGCTCCTTCCACGATTTAGCTATTGTGGACATTGCTGCTATGAACATTGGGGTGCATATGGCCCTTCTCTTTACTACGTCTGTATCTTTGGGGTAAACACCCAGTAGTGCAATGGCTGGATCATAGGGTAGCTCACTTTTTAACTTTTTAAGGGACCTCCACACTGTTTTCCAGAGTGGCTGTACCAACTTGCATTCCCACCAACATTGTAGGAGGGATCCCCTTTCTCCACATCCTCTCCAACAATTGTTGTTTCTTGCCTTGTCTATTTTTGCCATTCTAACTGGCGTAAGGTGGTATCTCAGTGTGGTTTTGATTTGAATTTCCTTGATGGCTAATGATTTTGAACATTTTTTCATGTGTCCGTTAGCCATTTGTATGTCTTCATTGGAAAAGTATCTGTTCATATCTTCTGCCCATTTTTTGATTTGTTTATTTGTTTCTCGTGTATTGAGTTTGAGAAGTTCTTTGTAGATCTTGGATACCAGTCCTTTATCTGTAGTGTCATTTGCAAATATATTCTCCCATTCCGTGGGCTACCTCTTAGTTTTTCTGACTGTTTCCTTGGCTGTGCAGAAACTTTTAATCTTGATGAAGTCCCATAAATTCATTTTATCTTTTGTTTCTCTTGCCTTTGGGGATGTGTCATGAAAAAGGTTGCTTTGGCCGATGTCGTAGAGGTTGCTGCCTATGTTCTCCTCTAGAATTTTGATGGATTCCTGTCTCACATCGAGGTCTTTCATCCATTTGGAGTTTATTTTTGTGTATGGTGTGAGATAGTGGTCAAGTTTCATTCTTTTGCATGTAGCTGTCCAATTTTCCCAGCACCATTTATTGAAGAGACTGTCTTTTTCCCACCGGATGATTTTTCCTGCTTTATCAGATATTAGTTGCCCAAAGAGCCGAGGGTCCATTTCTGGGCTCTCTATTCTGTTCCATTGGTCTATGTGTCTGTTTTTGTGCCAGTACCATGCTGTCTTTGTGATCACAGCTTTGTAGTACAGCTCGAAATCCGGCATTGTGATGCCCCCAGCTTTGTTTTTCCTTTTCAACAGTTCCTTGGAGATTCGGGGCCTTTTCTGTTTCCATACAAATTTAAGGACTATTTGTTCCAGTTCTTTGAAAAATGTCCTCAGTATTTTGATCGGGATAGCATTGAAAGTGTAGATTGCTCTGGGTAGCATGGACATTTTAACTATGTTAATTCTTCCGATCCATGAGCATGGAATATCTTTCCATCTTTTTATGTCTTCCTCAATGTCTTTCAAGAGTGATTTATAGTTTCTAGAATATAGGTCCTTTACGTCTCTGGTTAAGTTAATTCCAAGGTAACGTATGGTTTTTGGTGCTATTGTAAATGGGATGGATTCCCTAATTTCTCTTTCTTCGGTCTCGTTATTCGTGTATAGAAATGCAACTGATTTCTGAGCATTGATTTTGTATCCCGCCACGTTACTGAATTGCTCTATAACTTCTAATAGTTTGGGAGTGGCTACTTTTGGGTTTTCCATATAGAGTTTCATGTCATCTGCGAAGAGAGACATTTTGACTTCTTTGCCGATTTGAATACCTTTGATCCCTTTTTGTCGTCTGTACACTTCAAAATGGTTAAGATGAGAAATTTCTGTTACGCGTTTTTTACCAAGTTTTTGTTAAAGAGCAGGTGAAATTAATTTTAATACTATATATTTATTTAACCTAACCTAATGCTATCACTGTAACATATATCAATATAACAACTATCAATGAGAGATCATATATTCTTTTTCTTGCACAAAGTCTTTAAAATCTGTGTATTTTATACCTCTAGCCCTTGTCAACCCAGATTGCACACATTTCTAGTGCTCAATAGCCACATGTGGTTAGTGGTTACTGTACTGGGCAGCCAAGTTCTAGAGAAGAGAATAATAACAGAAGAACACTTGTTGAGTAGGCTTTAAGTGCCAACCACTGCTGTGAGTCCTTCACATAGAATGACTCATTTAATCCTCATAACAGCCCTATGAGATTGGCACTGTTACTGTCCCTGTCACACATGAAGAAACTGAAGCCCAGAGAGCTTCAATGGCTTGTCCTAGGTCACACACCATTGTGTCCCCGAGTGGAAAGCTGAACCTGGGTGTTCTGGCTCCAGAACCCTGCCTTAATCACTGTGCAATGGGGGCCTTTGTAGGATTTTCTCCTAGGATTCCCTTGTGGGCCCACTGGGAGTCTGCACAGCCCTGGCAGGTCTTAGGGCTGCAGGGACAGGGCTGAACCATGAGGGAGCTGGTTCTCCTTGTCTTTCCGTGCCATTCCTGAGGAGCGTGGCAGAGGCACTGGCTGGCCCTTCTGAGAAGCAGAAAGAAAACTCATGCTTGCTTCACAACCGCCAGCAATGTCCTCTGTTCTTCTCTGTATTTCCATTAAAAGAGGTAGTGGGGCTGGGCAAATCAAGATGGAACACAGAAGGGACAATAAGTCTGTCCCAACTCATGCATCTAATAAGGACTTGCTACCAGGACCTCGCTGGTGAGTTGTCTGCATTCCAAAAACTTTCTCTGGGATCCTCCTTAATAAAGACAGATTTCTCATTTCCTGGGACTCCATCAAGATTATGCTGACAACTTCCCCATTAATTATTAAATTATGCACTGTCACAAAATGATTGCATTTGGTTCCTATCTAAACACCACCCCTCATTGATGAAAAATCTCATTTAAACTAATATGCTTTTAACTTGCTTCATTTCAACACCTCCGTGGAGGCTACTAATGAGCTGACTCTTTGCCCAGCTGGTCCCTCGGCTCTTCTTTGTGTTCTCTGTTCCAAGACCAATCTTGCTGAGCAGGAAAGGGGAGGACTTGCCATTTGAATAGGAGTCTTGGCTGGAGACTTCCTGAGGGATGTGTATACTTAAACATGCAACTTTGAGTTCGGGACCCCCACAAAAGTGAGACTCCACTTGCTGCTTCCAGAACCACCAAAATTGCTTAAGAGTGTGGCCACAGGAGTAAAACAGCCTCCCAGTTTCAACTGGACAGCTTCATGAGTCAGGTAATTACATCCAGATTCCCTTTACAGGGGCCTCCTAATTATTATTTAATAAAGAGATGATTCCAGGCTGTGACCCACAAGGCTGGCAGCATCATAACCATGGAGGTGGAGAAGTGCCTCCTCCCAGATGTTGTCCTCCTCTGGCAGGGAGACAAGATGCTTTGAAAGGACCCCTCATTGTTGCTTTTGGAGAATATCATTTGCCAAGCAGCTCATCTTCCTGGCACTGTCTCGTCTGGGGTGTCAGATGGGTCACTTCACTGGAGTGCTGTGAATCAGGTCAGTCTGTTCCTCTGATTAACCCTGATCTCATTCTGTTGGCAGCAGGCAGTAGCCCGAGGCCCTGCTGCCTTTCTGAAGGCTGCCCACTCATGCCAGGGGTACTGGGAACAGGAAGAGCTGACTGAGCTCACACCATGAGCCAGGCTTGGTTCTAAGTGCTCTTGAAACCTATCTCCTTAAATTTTCACACAGGTAGTATTTTACTTCCCTCCCTGTTTTACAGGTCAGGAAACTGAGGCTCACTGGGGTTATGCCCAGTGCCCAAGACTACACAGCTAACATAATTGGGAGAGCTGGGATTTGAACCTACATCTGTCTGGCTCCAGGGCCTAAGGGCTTAACTCCTATGCCATACTGCTAAGGGTTAGCTAGCCAGAAAGGGAATTATTTAGGCCATGTTTTCATGGCCAGAACTCGGCTAGATTATCCAAGGACACCCATTTTCATCAGTATGGGTGATGCATCATGCTCTTGGCCTCTGCTCGGGGACACGTACGGTAATCAGAGTTTTCCTTCCCCATTGCAGCCACATTCGTTAGACCAGGGATGGGCCCACCATCCCAGCCAGAATAATAAGAGGTCTTCCCCAGGAATTTCCAAATTCAAATTGAAAAAAAGAGGACCCTTTCCTACTATAGTGGTGCATCTAGGTAGATAAGAGCTCTAAGTGGCCATGAATCATGGTCCAGACTTGTGTAGAAGGGCAAGAAGATAATGCTTGATAATACACAGAGAAATGGAAAAACTTCCATGGCACTTGAGCCCCTGATTCAAATTTCTGGGGCACGCCATTGTATTTCCTACAATTCAGCTATGTAAGCAAATAATTTTCCTCTTTTCACCCAAAATAGTCCTGCTTAAGATTCTATCAGTTGTAATAAAACCACACTAAAATAAAACCACACTAATAAACCACCTTGCACTGGAATTTGGTCTACTAAGGACAGTGCAGAGCTTCTAAAGGGCTTTAATGTGCACTGGAGAGAAGACAAGAGTGGAGAGGGGGACACTTTAAGCAGGAGGACCAGCAAGGAGCCTCTTGCTGTGTAAGCTGTGTCAATGGTCCCACAGAGATGATGATGAGGGCTAGAACCAAGGCAGTTGGGGATGGAGTCAACTTGGGAGAAGTTTTCTGATTTGGCAGTTGATTAAAATTAGGGAGATGATACAGGAGGTGCCAGGATGATTCTCAAGTAGATGGTGATGCCATTAGCGAACAGAAAAGTGCAGGGGGCAGAGCAGACTCAGAGGAGGGGCGTGGAGAAGCAATAGGTAATAAGCTTGGCCATGAGTAGCTGACTGGTGTTCAGCTGTGTGTGGCTCCTTTAAGTTAACACAATATGTTTTGGCACCACGACAAGGGTGTGTTCTGGCAATCACCTGCTGGTGACAGCCTCAGTCCTGAGTCATTTACCCTAACCTGTGCCCCACACCTCTTTCCATCCTGCTTTCAGCTGTCCCAGTCGCCAAGTGGCCTTATTTTGTCCTTGCATCACCCTGCAGCTTTGTCAGAACTGGTATTGTCTTCCTGGTAGAACTTAGGCTCCCTTCCATGGAATTCTGTCCTTCCTGCTGCTCAGCTGAATTGAGCCATGTTGGATAACTCCCTCCCTGGAGTGGTGGGGATGGATGGCTAGCACTATTAAAAACAAACAAAGGAATCATGCTGTGGAAATCTGACTCTAGCCAATTTGGCTGCTTATAATTATTAGGTTCTTTGTGCAGGGTATCTTAGCCTCCCAGAGTTAAAAAGCGATGAGGATTATAGATCTCCACTACGAAGACTGCCCAACTAAAGGGTATAAGGGAAGGTTGCATTGAAAGCAAGACCCAGACCAAATTCTGTTATACATGCAAACATTTATTAATAAGCAGGCATTTTTTCTAAGTTTGATAAAATCACTGCTCTCTGACATACACTGCTCATCTTTGCATGATGAGGTAATATTCTAGTGGCAGAATTCTAGTCAAAATCAGGCAATAGCCTCATCTGTTAGTTCCAGCACACAGATACAGATTCCATCTTATGGATTCCATCTGGATGGCTTGGCAGGCCATTTTGAAGGGTGTAAGCTGTTGAACTTGGAAAATTCTTACACTGTGTTCATGTAAGCATGGAGGACCTGTATTGTATTTCAGGCTATCCACATACCTTTTGCACCAATTATTTCACCAACAAAAAATAGTTTCTAAACCCATTACACAATGAGCAAACCCTTTAGTGCTGATGTAAGATAAAGATTGCTTAAGTTCTACTCAGAAATAAACCCATGCATACATAGTCAACTATTACTTGACAAGGAAGCTAAGAAGACTCAATGGGAAAAGGATAGTCTCTTCAATAAGTGGTTTTGGAAAAACTAGATAACCATATGCAGAAGAATAAAATTGGACCCCTATCTTACAACACTCACAAAAATTAATTCAAAGTGGATTAAAGACTTAAATGTAAGATACAAAATTATAGAACTACGAGAAGAAAACAAAGGGGAAAAGCTCCTCGACACTCGTCTTGGCAAAGATTTTTTTGGATATGACACCAAAAGCACAAACGACAAAAGCAAAAATAAATATGTGAGACTATATCAAACCAAAAAGCTTTTGCACAGCAAAAGAAACAATGAGCAAAATAAAAAGGCAACCTATCAAATGAAAGAAAATATTTGCAAATCATCTATCTGATAAGGTCTAAGTATCCAAAATATATAAAGAACTCATACAATTTAGTAGCAAAAAAATCCAAACAATTCAACTAAAAATGGGCAAAGGACTTAAAGAAATATTTTTCCAAAGAAGACATACAACTGACCAACAGATACACACAAAAAAATGCTCAATATCATTAATCATCAGAGAAACGTGAATCAAACCACACACCTGTTAGAATGGCTATCAAAAAAAGACAAAAGATGGCAAGGGTCGGTGAGGAAGCTGAGAAAAGGGAACCCATATATGCTGTTGCTGGGAATGCAAATTTATACAGCTGCTATGAAAAACAATATGGAGGTTCCTCAAAAAAAATAAAAATAGAACTATGATATGATCCAGCAATCTCCCTTCTGGGTACATATCTGAGGGAAATGAAATCACTATCTGGAAGAGAGAGTTGTATGCCCATGTTCACTGCAGCATTATTCACAATAGACAAGACATGGAAATAACTTAAGTTGAATAGATAGAGGAAATGAATATTTATGAATAAAGAAAATATGGTATATATGTACAATGGAATTTATTATTCAGCCATAAAACAGAAGAAAATCCTGTCTTTGTGACAAATAGATGGAACTATGAGGGCATCATGCTAAGTGAAATAAGTCACTCATAGAACTCATAGAAATAGAGACTAGAATGGTGGTTACCAGAGGCTGTGGGGCGGGGGAAATGGGAGATGTTGGTCAAAGGGTACAAACTCCCAGATATAAGATAAATAAATTCTGGGGATCTAATGTACAGTATGGTGACTATAACTAACGATACTGTATTATATACTTGAAAGTTGTTGATAGAGTAGATTTTAAATTTAATCATCACAAAAAATTGTAATTGTGTGAGGGGATGAGGTGTTAACTAACTTATTGTGCTATCATTTTGCAACTTATGTGTTTATCAAATCATCATATTGTACATCTTAAACTTGCATATAAGTTAGTAATATCTCAATAAAGCTGGGGGTGGAGGGGAAAATTGCTGAAGCTCTTGTTGAACCTATATCCTAGAGTGTGGATTTCCAGTTAGAGTCTATAGAGCTTACAAAACATTCTGGAATGTGTTTAGCTGATTAGGGTACTTCGAGCATTAACAAAATGTTCTTAGGATGTGGGTTAAAACTAACATATACATCTCTTTGTCTATAAATAAAATAAATGACATGCAAATATATATAATTCATACCACGTGCTTGCCTCGGAACCTTTGCATAAGCTGCTGTCTGCACGCAAGGTCTTCATCCCTTTCACACGCATTTTCCTTAATGACTCCTATTCAATCTTCAGGACTTGGAATAGCTGTCGCCTCCTTCAGGAAGCCTTCCCTGATCCTCTGCCATCTCCATCTGGGGGAGTTGATTGACTATCCTTTGTCTTGTATATCTTTGTAGCATCTTGTGCTGACTTCTTGTCATTGAAAGCCAATCAGTCTGTCCCCTTCCCTTGACTGTAATTCACAGTCCTTTTCTCCATAGTGCTAGCAGAATACCTGGCCATTAGTAGATGCTCAGTTTGTTTGTAAAATTGAATTTAACTCAAAAGAGACACCAATTTTGTTTTCGTTCCTCCCTGCTTTCCATCCATATATTGGAAAGGGAATCATCAATGATTATTTGTTGACCAAAGGTAGATAACCAGTGAGAAGGGGCTGAATGGGACACTGCCCTCATAAGTTTGAGAATAATTTGGAATAATTTGGAAGCGACCAAACATAGAAACATTTGTTTTCACTTTAAATGCTCCAGGTGTTCACTGATTTGCTCTCAGGGTGAGCGCTGGAGCTGGGGTAGTGGTGAGTATCTTCTGTGTTGGCTGATCACTGATATTTATCCTGAGGAGAAGAAAGCGACCAGAGACCTTATTCATTTGATGCTTCCCTATGGGTCATGCAATTCCTCATGGACTGAGGTCATGAGGGGCCATCAGCCAGACACACAGCCCATCAGGAGGCTGCCGACCTCGTTTTGTCCACCACAGTCCAAATACACAGACTCGGACTTGACATTTGCCAAAGTACAGCTAAACAAATGGTGGTAAAATGATGCTCACACATTCAGCCCCACATCAAAGGGGCTAAAATAGGGTTTTAATGTTAGAATATAGACTCGGCAGAAATATGGAGACACAGGTCATTTATTTGGAGGTACTCTTCCTTTTGTGGTTCTGAATCTGTCATTTTAAATAAGACCAGGCCTGTATCTCATTGAGCATTTCATCTCATTTAAATAAAAAGTGAAGAAGGAGGGAGGATGAAGCAGAATGTATGCATTCAAAATATGTAAAGTTTACGTTTTGGGATTATGTGGAAAATACTATGAGTGGATGATTGCTGTCCCCTGAGGTTCCAGGAAAGGAACTAGAGGTCGAGAGGGGGCATAATACCTATTTCTCTTCTGCATCTTTATCCACAACCCCAACGTTGCCCCGGACCCTCAACCCCCTTAGCCCTATAAAATTCCACACCACCACTCTGGGCATGGAAAACAATGCAGGAGAATTCTGCAGTGCAGAGTTGAAAGCCATAGCTAGGAAAAAGACTGGACGGCAGCCACTAAAGGTCCCTGGGTCTGCCTTCGGGCAGAGCTGGGGGGGTGTGCATGGCCTGGGGCTTGTTAATCCACCTCGTGGCGAGCAAAAGATCCCCTGAAGAGTTCTCAGATAAAGGATCTTTCAACGAAGGTCATTCTGTGAAAGAAATCTGGTGTGTTTGTAGGCTTTGCTCTGGTAAGTAGCAAAAAACGGTCAGAGATCATTTAAAAAGGCCCCAGAGCCTTCATCCAAAATTCAGAATTTTTCAGGTTTTAGAAAGGGAACCCAGAAGCTGAAGACGGACCTGTAACAGCATTCTCCTGAGGGGTTATTACCCCGTGTAGCTCTCTGAAGAAGAAAAGCTCTGATTTCCACTCCCGCATTTAGGAAACCACAAACCAGCACAGACATTCAGGCTCGGAATCCCGACGCCCTTCAGGTGAACCTGCGCCAAAGCCTCTCGCACCGGCATTTTCTTCCCAGAGATTTTGAGACTCTGTGTTTTTTCATTTTCTCTTTCTTTCTGCATTGTGCTTAAGGCAGTGTTGGCTTCATCGCTCCTGCTGATACCCACCACGGTGAACTAAGATGGAATCACGGTCAAGGGCTAAGACTTGTGGTCAGAAGGAGCGGGGTTGATATCCTTCCCCTGGCCCTCTTCGGCTGTTAGTTGAATGCTAGGAAGCTGCTTAACCTCTCTGAACCTGAGCTCATTCAGCGATAAGCTCTCTTGCAGGGTTGTCACAGGAATTAACTTGAGGCTATGAAATCGCTGAAACTTACAGGATGCTTGCTCTGTTTCCAGCACATGTTAAGAGTTCTCCACGAAGGGTTATTCTATCAAATAGGAAACTGACGCTTATTTTATGAAGGAACAGACTCAAGAAAGCTAAGTCACTGGAGCCATATTTCAATCAAATGGAGAAGCTGGCATTCAGTAAGTAGTCTAACCCCCGGGACTTTTAAATCCTCTGCTACAATGACTCAGTGCTTACTGAAATGTTTTCAGTGTAAGTAACTATGACGTCATTGCATCGATGATGATATAGGAGGACCAAACTTTAAAACAAGTGGAAACTGGAGGAGGACCATTGAGTGATGTGGTTGTCGGTGATGACCCGTGCGTGGCTCCTGACTTGGCAGCCCGGAGATAAGCCCCACAGCTCTGTCAACATCCTTTTCAGTAGAGTCTCAAGGATAACTGGCTCAGAGATGGTCTAAACGCTCCCAATGCGTTCTCCACACCCTCTAATCCAGTGGTGCAACAGCACTCGTGTTTTAGGTCAGGTTCCTTGGGAAACAGACTCACAGATGGAGATTCAAACTCAGAAAAATTGTTGGTAATCTCGAGATTACCATCTGTGGGGAATAAAGGAAGTAGGATCAGCGGAGGGGAGAATTGCAATGTTATGCAGTCCCAACAAAAGCCTCAGTCTACCTATCCCACAGGGAATGCTGAGGCTGCTAGTCTGTGGTGGGCAGAATTCCACGATAGCCACAAGATTCCTGCCCCCTGGTGAACACGCCCTGTATAATCCCTTCACCTTTGGTGTAGGCAGAACCTGGAGATATGATGGGATATCACACCCATGATTAGGTAACTAATAGGTAACTTGGAGGTAATCAAAAGAGAGATTATCTGGGTGGGCCTGACCTAATCAGATGAGCTCCTAAATGAGCCTGTGCTCTTCCAGAAAGCGAGATTCATTTGAACCTAAGTGAGAATAAGTGGCTGTTGTAGGTCTGCCTTCCCTGGACTGTATCTGACTCATCCCTCCCCATATTATAGATCAGAGCTGAGTGATGGCCACAGGATAGATGAATTATATGTTTGTTGGATGAATGAATTTTGCTTGAAGCTCATAGGTGGCAAAAGAGAAAACAGACTCAGAAAGCCAGTTCTGGCTAAGAAATGGGGCCGACAAAGTGTAACTTACTCGTCTCCAGCTTGTATTCCTCTCCAGGGTCTCCCTGCCCAGCTCCTGGCATATCTCCACATCTTTCCCTTCCCCCCTGGCATACTCCAGCATAGCTAGACTTCTCAAGACAGACCCACGGGGCAAGAGAGAGACAGGAGATCTGCCCCGTGGTGCTCGAAATCCACTCTCTAAGTTTCCAGATTCTGACATGAAGGGCTACATCTTTCCTGGCTAATAGATTCTGGAACTGTCCACCTCTTTAGGGGTGTGCACTTACTCTAGGTCAGAAGGGAAGATTGAGAATTACAAGAAGGAGTAAGTCATCAATTTACCGTGACTGCCATGGGTGTGGCGAGCAGGAAGGATAGCATTTATGAAGTGTATTTGCCTATAGTCTCAGCAGGACAACCTGTCTTTATATAACAAAAAGTCTAAGATCCATACTTGGGGGATTTATGTCATATGTACCATTTAAGATTGTAAGGTTTCCCTTGGTAGTCTTCACACCTACTCCTCCACTACAGAGATTTGAGGAGTGGGAAATTTTAATAACTTGTATCCATTTCCGGTGTGATTTCTTTTCTTCTGAGATATAATAGAAGCTGAAGGAAGCAATCGCAACAGGAAGGTATTTTGCAATGACTCAATTTGTTCATTTTAAAAATGTTTTTAAAATGTTTTAGAATTTTATTGTGAGCCTGTAATGGGGCGCTGTGCTGTTTGTCAAGCATCATTCCCAAGCACCGGCAATGGTGACAGGTTCACCAGGGACAGTCCAGATTGTTCCTCCCAACCTCCTGCCCCACCTGAGTCTGAAACGTGCCCCAGAGGGAGTTTAGCTCAGCAGGTGCACCAGGACCCTCGATATTGGAGCTCTTGGTGGAAGACCAAGAAGGCTCTTCAGAGAACCCATGAGGGCGGTGGGCGATGTAGCTGGGGGAAGGACCTGATGGTTCTGGGGATATTTAGCACAAGACATAAAGGATAATCTGATCCACTTTGCCTCACCAGCTCCTGACAGGGGGGCTGCAGACCTGGAGAGAAAAATGACAAAATGCCTGGAAAGCTGAAACAAAAGTTGGGGGGTAGCAGTGCAGACAGAGGCAAAGGAGTCATTGCCAGAGTGACGTGGGAAAGGCACAAGGGCTGAGTACCCCCAGCGAAGTACAATATTGTCTTTGAATGCTCAAATCACCCCAGGAATTTCCAGTCCTCTTCCATAACTCTGTGACCAACCGTGTGCATGTGACATTTCTAAAACTGATTTGTTTAAAAACTGTTAGAAACAGGAACCGACAGAGATGGGCTCTGACTATTAAAAATGGAAAGGAGGGTTTCTCTCTGGCTCAGTCCTGTGACCAGTAAATTGAAACAAAGCAAGCATGAACGCATTACCTCACTCAGGACGTCTCAGCTCGTCTTCCCACGCTTCCAGCTGTTTCTCAGACTTCGGAGCGTTTAATCTTCCTCTTTCTCAATGGGCAGCACATCTTACTGAAGGTGAAGAACACCCTCCTGTGTGCTGGGCAAAGACTGAGTATCTAGGAAGTGTTTGTTTTCCTACTGTTTAAAAAATTGTTTCGCTAGAAGATAAATGTAAACCTCCATGGATGATTTAAGAAATGGCATTGATAATGACTTGGGAAGAGGAAAACCCATTCTGGATCCTCTGTCATCCCGCTGATGCCTGAGACAGCAGAATATTGTTTTCCATTCTCTCTCTTGACCCCTTGGTGACAATAGCAGCACATAATATTCACAGTGACCATGTAATTTATTACCCAAACTGCGGCTCTTTTGAGAGTGAGAGGGGATGCTCATAATCGTCACTCCTAGACAGCAGGCTTACATGAATGGTCACCCCAATATCAGTGGAAATAGGATTGAGTCCTAGCTGCTCACATACTTAGTCACCACATGAATGCAGACATGCTATTTCCCCTCCAAAGCCCCGTTTTGCTCACTTTATATTAACACTCATCTTGCAAGATGGTTATGAGGATTACACGAACTAGTGTACGTGAGGTCACCTACCAGAGCACGACGGTGGCATTGCACAGATATCCATGTTCTTTGCTTTACAGCAATATGCCAGGATTGGCGAATTTAGTGCATTTGTTCATGCGCCCATGGGTGAGTTGCATAAGCATTACTGAATGGAAGAGATCTTCAGTGGAAATCGTACTTCTCCACAGAGCATGTTTTAGAAAGTTGTGACGGAGTATTTGGTTGTCATAATGATTCGAGGGGTGCTACTGGCACTTAGTGGGAGGGCGTCAGGGATGCTAGATGTCCTGCAATAGACAGAAGAGCGTCCACCATGAAGGATGGTCCCTCATCCTTCATGGCCTCCTAGTGTCCCACTGGATATCCATGTGGGTTAAAAAAAAATAATAATAGCTCTTCATAATGGTCTGAGCCTTGAGACCATTTTTATTTTACACAGAAATGGAAAGCATTTTTTGCAGAATTCTCATATGCACTGGATTTTCCAGGAATGTGTCGGCTGTATAAATTAAGAGAAAATTGCCTTTTGTTTGGAATTTTACCAAGAGTTGCTCACCATTTGGGGAACCCTTACTAGTAGCAACATCACTGTTGGATAGTAATGGTAAAATGGGAAGGACAAGTTAGTCACTAAGACAGCACACCTGCCTTAAACTGCATTCGAGGCCTTCACATTCACATGATTCCCCATATAGAAAGACACATCTTACTTTCATGTCTGCTAGTATGGCCATGCCTAAGGATTTATATCATGAAAATCATATTATTTTAACAATTATTTTTCTTTTATTTCTCTATAACAATGGAGTATTGTATTTTGTGGCAGAAACTGCTAAGTGTTTACCAAAAGCTGTGTTCCTCTCTCTTCTGGGCCCCCCAACTAGACTCGATTTCTCAGCCACCCTTGCACTTAGTACGGTCACGGGCTGAGTTCTAGCCAATGGCACCTGAGAAAAGTATGACCTGCCACTTCCAGGCTTGGCCCATGAAAATCTCCTACACACCACCCTCCATGTCCCTTTCCTTCCCCACACATTACTTATCTGCCAGTCCCATGATAGGAGCTAGAAATAATTTCTATTGTACGTAAGCCTTTAAATGTACCCTAACTAATACAATATGGTCTTCTTTTTTTAATACCTGTATGTGTGGGATTTCATTTTAAGATAGTAAAGAGGACATTTAAAATATTAGCTATAAAAGAGGTCTTTGGTTGGATAAGGTTGAAAGCTACTGGCCCAGGCTGTGCAAGTTTTTGTAAGGACTATAAAGAAGGATGGCACGTGGTTGGTACTTCATCAAGTGTATAATAAGAGTGTACACAACTACACAGACACACAAATGTGTGAGTGAATCATTAATTCGAGAAAGTGTGTAACAAGAAGCAATTGAGTTGTATAGATTGGGTGGCCTCCAAACCTTTTTTCGTTTTGCACTCCCATTAGTTAAAAACTTTCTTGAGGAAGCACACCCAATATATGTTTATTTCATAGAATTCAAGACGCTATCAATTGTATATGACATCATTATCTAATGTCTCAGAAGAAAGAGAAATGTTGCTGCCAACTGTATCAGGACATAAGGCTTTCTTTAGGCGTCCGTTGTAAAATACATCTCAATATGAGAGACGTTAAAACATGAAGCAGTGTATGTCTTAAAATTGATGAGAATTGGTCATGTACTTCTAAATGAATATATTAGGTCTATTTAAAAACACACAAAGATGGGAGTTTTAAAAGGTTAAATTTTATAAGTAAAATGTCTACTACTTTCTTGTTGCACCTCCAAGGATCACCCTGTACCCCCACTTTGGAGACCACTGGCCTAGACAGGTCCTCTGTGGGGTCGGAAGAGCAAGGGTTACTATTAGCTGTGCCTGTAAGGCTCTGGGTAAGTGGAACAGCATTCCAGGTCAAAGATGTTTCCAGAGTACAGAAACAGGGATGTCTGAACAGTGTCGGCGGGCAGTGAATAAAGCAAAGGGCTACAAGTGACCAAGATTCTGAGTCTCCATGTTAGGGTCAATGACAGAAGTAGGGTAGCCAGGAGAGGAAGCTAGTCTTCAGGGAAAAGATAAAAAACGTGAACAGGGCATCCAGTAGAGCTCACCTTGTACAGGGCAAGCAAAGGACAGCTGGGCTCTGGGTTTAACGTCAGCCCGAGGGAAGAGCAACACGAGCTCTTGGTAGGTGCCACTCAAGGCTGATCTCTGTAAGCCAGGTGTGGTCCCGGCTCAAAACATCTCCCTTACTGACTGTCATAGTGCCTGATATTTCTCCTTTGAAAATTAATCCCGGTCGGTTAAGGGACTAAAGACCCCAATTAAAATGCAATTACCCCTAACAGAAGCAACGTCTTTGTTTCTTGTGAATTAATCCTTCAAAGGGGACAGGTTGCTGAAAGGAAAACACTATAGAAATATAGTGGGGAAGCTGGAGGTAAGAGGAAGTAGGAACTCGAAGAGGAGAAAAGGTCATACTAACAGGAGATGTGGGAGAGCGTGGGATCTACTGAAGTGACTTCCATGTTCATAATCTGCATAAACAGTCTGGGATTCTTCATTGAATTCTATATGTACGTTTATGTATTGTGTGATATATAACTACATCTATTAAGCACCTTGTGAGAAAACACACACATATATAGTGTCATTTATATACAACACACAATTATATAGTATATATATGTATTTCTGAGTATGTATATAATATATATCTGAGTTTTCTTATGATTTTTCTCTTGTGAGAAAACACACACATATATAGATATATTTAATTATGTATAATCAGATAAGTATAATATTATGTATATTGCATTGTATATATATTGTATGATACATATTATGTATAACTAGGTATAATTATTATGTATAATTAGTTTATTACAAGAGTAATATAATTATATGTATCATATATGTGTGTGTGTTTTCTCACAAGGTGGTTTCTAGCAAAAGAAAAATTGTAAGAAAACTCAGAAATAACCATTTTTAGTATTTTCTAAAGTCAAAAACAAGAGTAAAATCATAAGGGAAAAGATCAGTAGATTTGAATAGACTATTTTAAAATTCTGTTAAAAAAAGAAAGCACCACCAAAATTAAGATTAAAAGGCAAACTGCAGGAAACATTTGCAACAAAGAGCTGCTGTCTGTCTTTGCTGTAGAAAGACCTCACGTGACCCAGTAAGAAAAAAGCAAAGAAGCCTCACCGTACACAGGCAAGGTACGTGCAGACAGGTCACGAAAGAGAAACTACCACCAGTCAATGATTATAAGGTCCATGAGGAAGGGAACATGTCTGTGTGTTCACTACTGTAGCCCTTTTGCCTGGGTCAATGTGGCTTACCTATTAAGTAAATAGTTGTTGAATAGTTGATTAAGTGAATGAATCAATCAATACAAAAAAGTCAACCAAATTGAATATTTTTGCCCATTAGCGTAGCAAAGATTTTTTTTTTAAAGGAGTAATATCCAATGAGCATAGTAAATACATGTAGTGAGAAGGACTTTCTCGTGTGAATTGACGGTCATGTAAATTGGTGTGACTCTCCAGGGAAACCATTTGTTGATAATATTAACCTTGATGTAACAGAGAATTTCAGGGCCCCCCTCCTTCCATTGTGTGCGAAGAGGATACCTCCTCGCCGGACCTCATCCCCTTTAAGGTCAGCCAGCGCTGTGTGATTGGTTGCGGCCAATGGGTGGCGGGCAGGGTGACGCGCGTCACTTCTGCACTGAAGCATTGGAGAACTTTCCTCTGAGGATGCCAGTCAGAGAGGAGGCCTTGGCTGAGGTGGTGAAGCCAAAGACTGAACAGTCTGGATGCTGAATCCCTGTGGAGAAGATGGCAACTTCAGAGATCACTTTATATCACTAAGAAATAACTTCTTGTCTAGTCAGGTCATTGAGATAATAGAGCTGCTTGTTACCGCAACACACCTAGGCTGTTCTGACTAATATACTCATGTCGTTTTTAAATAAATATCTACTGAGCTAAGCGCCTACTATAGAACAGACCCAGGCATTCCATTTATGGGGAAGAAAATAATCCTAAATATGGAAAAAGATATTTATACATGAAGATGCTCACTTAAGGTTATTTTAAAACCAGCATTCCCCTAATAAGAATTGTTAGCTGCTGAACAAAAACATGTCACATGCACTTAGTAGATATTTATAAAGAAGATGTAGTCACATGGGAAAATATCTGTGACTGTCATAAACTTCCGATACATATGAAAACATTGAAAGGAAAACCACAAAAATGTTAAAGACTTGTTCTGTCGGGTAGTAAAAATATAATTTTTCCTTCTTATTTTTTCTGCAGTTTGAAGTTTTCTAAATATTTAAAAATAAGCTGGCATCAATTTTCATAATAAATAAGTGTTTCTCTCCCAATTACTCAATTTTTAGATTTCTAACAAATAGATCATTTTATTATCTCATTGGTAAGGTTTTTTCTTAGTCTGGAAACTTTTCCCAAGTTACACCAAAATCCAGATGGTGAATGATCTTTGTAATTTTTGCTACTTCTTTTTTGTTTGCATACATGAGAAAATGCAAATTTTGAAGAAAAAATTTCTACCCATTCATCTCTTTTAAAGGTATCGATGTTTTAAAATAGAATCTGACCTTGAGCAAGACCTTTCTCCTCTCTGGAGCCCATTGTCCTTGTCTGAATAATGGGGGGCTGGGTCTGATGACCTTTGAGGCCACTGCCAGGTCTAACAGTCTGTGATTCTATGTACAAACGGTATAAGAAGTTGATAATTTCATATATCAAAGACGTCATTCAACCAGGTTTTGGAAAACACTCATCTCACTAGTATTTGTAAACAGATATCTATGGAAACTACTTATATTCGTACTCAAGAAAGATAATTTATGGATTTATCTTCATGCAGTCTTCACAAAGATAAGGTTGTGCCCAGGCTAAGCTTCTAACAGTGTATACTGGAAGACAGTTTTATACCCACTTTTGGTGGGATCAAATAAAAATCAGCTTGACAAATTGAGGTTCCATCAGACTTCCAGAAACTGGATGGTTTCACTTGAAAACATACCATTCAAATCCTGAAAATCACAGTACTCAGTAGACACAATTTCAGAAAATTTGGTGAGCAGAAGAGAAAAACTAATTAAACGCAAGCAGCATCATTTTTCATCCAACCTGGGTCATTTTTATCCAACGATTCTGGAATGACCAGCTTGTTCCCTAATTAGCTGTGCCTCTCTGGCACAGAGAGCTTTGGCATGTAGAAAATGAGGGACCTTAATCAGATAACATCTAAGGTCCCTTGCAGCTTTCGTAATATGACAATTGAGCTAGCGTTTATTTTTGCTATAATTTGATGACCTTCATCACTTATTAAAAAGAAAAAGAAAGAATCAAAACCCAGGTTATATGCAACGAGGCACATCTGTGTTTCATATTGTCTGATAAGCAGAACTTGTATCTTCCAGCTAACTCTTCTTTTCTCTAGCTGCATTGTTCAGGGCCCTGGACGCCAATGACAAAAGCTAAACAGGACTTAGATGAACTTGAAAGAGTGTGCCTTGGCTCATGTGATGAAATCACTGAAAGGACATGGGTCAGATAGCCAAAGGACAGTGGATGCATGGACTTACATTCCTACAGCTCAGGACCAGAGAAGAAAATTAGCTCTCTTCCCCAAGATCGAAAATTCACATGTAAAGACAATGATTGCACAGCTCAGGTCACACGTCCAACGTCTGAGCCAATCATTATGCCTAGAGGCAAGAGAAATGATGATTTGCCAGCCTGGTCACTTGCCCACTCTTTTTTGTCTGGAAGATCGGAGTCTATTAGAAGGAGTTGAAGAGAACGGTGCTGAGCAGGGAAAGAGAATAGGTGCTGTATTAAGCTTGTATTGCTATAGGGCAAATTAGTACAAACTTACTGGCTTAAAACAGCACCCAGCTATTAGTTCATAGTACTGTGGCCAGAAGGCTGTCCATGGCATGGCTGTGGTCTTGCTCAGGTGTCAGCAAGCTTTTGTTCTCCTTGGAAGCTCAAGGTCATCTTCCAAAGTCATGCGGTTGTGGCAATATTCAGTTTCGTGTGGTTGTAGGACTGAGTTTCCCGTTTCCTTGGCGACTGCTCTCAGCTCCTAAAGGCCACTTGCATTCCTTGCCCCATGGACCCTCCATCTTCAGAACCAGCCAGTCTTGAATCTAGCTCTCTCTTTGCATCTTTCTCACCAGGAAGAGCCCTGTCCCTTTTAAGGGCTCACCTGATTATATCAGCCCTCTGCCCCAGGATAATCTCCCTATTGATTTGACACCTTAGTTACATCTGCAAAATCTCTTTGCAGGATTACCTAGCTTAGTGTTTGATTGAATAACTGGGAGAGAGACATGTACTGGGGACGAGGGGGATGCGATTACTGGGGCCATCTTAGAATTCCGCCGACCACAGCTGCTATAGGAGCATAGAAGTTTAAATCAATCTTGAGTAAATATATATCAAAAGGTCAATCGGGGTGCCTGGGTGGCACAGCGGTTAAGCGTCTGCCTTCGGCTCAGGGCGTGATCCCGGCGATCTGGGATCGAGCCCCACATCAGGCCCTTCTGCTATGAGCCTGCTTCTTCCTCTCCCACCCCCCCTGCTTGTGTTCCCTCTCTCGCTGGCTGTCTCTATCTCTGTCGAATAAATAAATAAAATCTTAAAAAAAAAAAAAAAGTCAATCATCCCTAGACAAAGTTTGCTTAAATCTTGAGCAACTAACTCATTTATCAGACTGCTTGCTTGACTCATGTAATCAAAAGCAAAATAATTTGATTAAATACATTTTTTATTGTTAATCTAATTGTCTTAATTGTAGGAAGATAGAATATAAAATAAAAACAGAGCTTGCTTAGTGAAAAGCATGTCCTAAGCTCTTTTGACACGTTCTTCCTCTGGATCACGAACTGTTTGATCCCATACACCCAATATACTCAGTCCGGTCCCCGTTATACACCCTCATGGAACTGTATTCTTCTCACTCATGACCTTTGCCAACACTCCTAATTGCTTATTCAATAGCATTCCTGCTAGACTATACACTGATGACACAAAATCTGTGTTTCCTGTTTAATGCAGTATCCCCTCTACATAGCATAGTGCTTGGCACATACAATAGATATTTATTTATAGAATGAAAGAGCCAGGTGCCATCCCATGCCTTAGTCATTTGTGTACTTCTATGCTTAGGGCAGTGCCAGCACATGGTAGGTGTTCAATCAAAGTGAAGGGGAGGGAAAGAGGGGAAAAGAGAGGGGGAGGACGCAGTGCTAGGCCTTTAAAAGAAAACAGCTAATTTGATCAATCAGAATGATTGATCAAACTATATCAATAATTTCTTAGCATTTCACTCCCCCCCCCCGCTTAGGGCCAAAAAATTGCATAAGGTGACTTAAATTATTTTTGAAACTCTCCAAGCCAATGCGGTACAATGCATAAAGGGTCCCACACCAAAGGTTGGCGTTGGGTGCCCCGGAGAATGTTTACGTGGCTGGGCTCCTGACTAAAGCACCGGGGCTGTTCTCTTGCTCTGTTTTATCCTAAGCACGGTCACTTGCCTGCTTCAGGACTCCATGCGGATGAAGTATTCCTGGAGTCAGTGACTCCTGTTGCAAAGCAAAAACACTCATCCCGAGGCAACGGCAGACGGGCCAGAAGGCAACCTGGACTCCAAGAACATGGCGCTGATTATAGAAAAGATCTCCTACCGTGTCTGGGAGATCAGTCTCACTTGTACGTTAACTACCGCACTAGCTCTGGGGATCCAGCTTTGAAGAGTGTCTCAAGATTTCAGACATCTCAGAAAAAAATACTTTCTGGGTCCAGAGTGTCAGTAAAAATGCACGAGCAGCCCATCTTCGCTGAAGGCAATTTGGAGAATACCCTCCAGGGCCACTGTCAGTGACATTGCGTTGGTCTTCCTCCAGCCTCCGCCTCAACCTCCTCCCCCACAACTCTGGCCTCCCCCACAACTCTGCCCCCCTTTAACCTTTCAGACTGAAAGTCTGACAGAGATCACAAACGTGTCCTGCCTTTTTTCTCTGGGAAGCTATACATAGACCTAGGAACAAGTGAGTGGAAAAGAGACCATTGGCAAAGATGTGTTTTCAAATCTAATCACACCTCAGTGCGGCCCGGTCCTGTCCATCTCCCTTCCTCCCTCACTTATTGAGAAGGACTGAACGTTTGTGTCCCCTGGGAACTCCTGTGTTGAAGCCCTAACCTCCAGTGTGATGGCATTTGGGTGTGAGACCCTTGGGAGGCAATTAGGTTTCAATGAGGTCCTGAGAGTTGGACGCTCAAGATAGGATTGGGGCTCTTTGAAGAAGCAGAAGAGGGAGATGTCCATCTCCCTTCTCCTGCATGTACTGAGGAAAGGCTATGTGAGCACATAGCTAGAAGGTGTCGGTCTGTCCTCAAGCCAAGAAGCAGGCTCTCGCCAGCAACTGAATCAGCTGGCACCTTGATCTTGGACTTTCCAGCCTCCGGAGCTACGAGCGATAAGGATTTGAGCCACCTAGTCTATGGTATTTTGTCCTCGCAGCCTGAGCTAAGATACTTCTTTTTCTGCAATTATTACTATTGTTATTATCATTATTGTTAATTTTTTGTATCTTGACAGCTTTCCAAGATCATGTCTTATTCACCTTTGCCCCCTGTGGTGCCTACCCACACGTACCTGACTGTCTAAATATTAACCGTTACCCCTCAATTCTGTTTCTAAGGAAAGTTTGGACTTGAATAATGGGAGCCAACGAGAGTTTTTGAATCAGGAGTGGTGTTAGCTGTGTATTCTCAAGCAAATAACGTGCCCTTTGGAACCTCAGGGGTAAGAGGAATCAGTTGCACAAGGACAAAAAGATGTGAGGACTCCCTGAACTACCCGCACAATTCCTTGCCTGAATGTAAGGCGGCCCGAGGGGCGCGCGCATGCTGCGCTTTCCCCGCAAGGCGAAGCATCGCTGAAGGTCCGGTCTGTGCAGGGCTCCTCTTTGTTCTGTTCATTTAAGCTGGACTAACCTTGTGACCGACTAATTCTGTCTGACCCTGTGCTGTTGCTGCCTAGCCCCGGAGAAAGTGCCCACATGCCGAGGGGATTTGAAATCCTTTATCGTGGGAGAAATCTCCGATCATGGCTTGCTGCTTTGCTTCCAGGCGATATGTGGGCATGCCTTTCTTTTTTCCTTTTAATTATTTATATATTTAAGAGAGAGAGCGAATACAAGCAGGCAGAGCGGCAGGCACAGGGAGAGGGAGAAGCAGACACCCCGCTGAGCAGAGAGCCCCACTCGGGGCTCGATCCGGGCACCCCAGGATCACGACCTGAGCCAAAGGCAGACACTTCACCGACTGAGCCACCGAGGCGGCCCGCGGGCATGACTTTCTAAATAGTTCAAATTCACTTCACTCTCCAACTACTGAAGGGGATGAAGCCTTGAGCTCAAGTTTGGTACGTATGTTCTAGCAGCAGTAAGGGCTGTTTAAACACACACACACACACACACACACGCACGCGCGTTACTGCCCTTGCCATTCCATCCTTAGCATTACTGAGCTTATAAAGCCCACAGCACACTGAACGCTTCCTACAAAAATGTCCTGGCTGGGGAGTCAGTTATGTGATAAGGATTTCCATATATGGGAGTGTGACTAAGAGCTGAGAGAAAATGTGGCAGAGGCTGTTGGCTACAAATCTTGGATAATTCCCTGAGCAGGGGAAAAAAAAAAAAAAAAGGAAGGCTCCCCAAACCTGTGGCGTGCAGGAAATGCCTGGCTCGCATGTGGGAAAGCGCACAGGCTCCTAGGGGAGACATGGCTTCAAAGCGCTCGCCCCCATTTTTCCCCTTCCAGACACCTAAGAGCTTCTTTGGGGACTCTTGAAAAGGACCTTGGCACTTCGGGCCAGGACATTCGGAGCGGCCTTTCTCACAGGCTCAGCTCTGTGTTCCTTGCAAACTGCTATATCCTTCAACCTCTAAGTTCTGTTTGGAAGTCATAAATTTCTCTCCAGGCCTCCTAGTTTTCGGAGACGAGCACAGCATGTTTCATTTGAGAACAACTGGAAGAAAGCAACTTTACTGCCACACGAAAAAACAATTTTTTTAACTCTTATTAGCTTTTAATTTTACATAAAGATATGCCCTGTCTGCCAGACAGAGGGAAGTCCGCGAGAATTAAAGCAGCTTAATCCTCAGAACTGTACTGATTCTGTAGCCTAAAAATATCTGTACAGGCTACCATGTTGGGCTGAATTAAAATATGAATGAGAAGAGAAGAATATAGTATCTCTCATTTAGCTTCCAAAATTCAGCTGCACGAGTGCATTTAGGGGGCTTAGCCAGCTGCAGGTCGGCTGGCCCCCGACCCGGTCTCCATCCTGCCATCTCCTGTGCACAGCCAGGCTGGGCCGCGGTGGGTTCAGACGGACCCAGATTATGGTCCTAGGCCGACCCCTTACATAGGCCTGTGGGGGGCAAGTCACTTCACTTCACCGAGACTCTCGGTTCTCACCTGGAGAGTGAGGAAAATCGGAAATCTCTCCCCAGAGGTGGGCCAGGATTAAATGAGCTGACAATGTGGGGCATTTATCACAGCACCTGGTCCCTCTTAAGCGCCCACTAAATAAAAGCCTGGTGTTCTTAGGGTCGTCTGTCTCTGCCTAGGTACCACTTTGGAGGACAAATGGGTATTTCTTTTCTTTTTTTTTTTTTAATTTTACAAACGGGTATTTCTGATATAAACCAAATCTCTATGGTCATTACACTGAAAACATTAAAGCCAAGATGAGTTTCTTCAGAATAACTAAATGCATACAACCTGAAGAACTTTGAAACCATTCACAGGATTTCAATAATTGACTATATATATATTTTTTTAATATTTTATTTACTTATTCAGAGAGCAAGCGCGCACGGGGGTATGCAGAGGGAGGGAGAGAGCATCCCAAGCAGATTCCATGCTGAGCGCAGAGCCCATGCAGGGCTCAATCCCAGGACCCTGAGA
The DNA here is from genome assembly GCF_024610735.1 of Ursus americanus. Lineage (NCBI taxonomy): Eukaryota > Metazoa > Chordata > Mammalia > Carnivora > Ursidae > Ursus > Ursus americanus. Next base: position 38,714,153 of record NC_142135.1, on the reverse strand, counting down.
TCACGACCTGAGCCCAAATCAAGAGTCAGACGCATAACTCACTGAGCCTCCCAGGCGCCCCTTGACTACATATATTTTTAATGTATTGGTCTATATCCTCGTATCAGTCCTTCCCAGCAAGTGTCAGGTTGACTGGCAGGATCTCCCACATCCCCCCCCGCCCCCATGCCAGGTATATGGCTGGAAGTAGCTCACGGCCCAGGGAGAATTGCTATCAATCTTCTTCGTATCTGCTATCTCCTTCCTGCTCATGTTAATTCACATTTCTTCCCTTTTCTTCAGAGTTCTCCGTGCCCCCTTCCTTTTCCCATTCTCTATCTCTCTTTGTACTAGAGACATTAAGCTTTCAGACTAACGTCGCTCCTGCTGTTTCTTCTTTATAGGGACTGCTTGGGTCCAAATCCTCTGTACTGAAGTCTTGTAATCTCTCTGTGCCTCCGTTTCCCCATCTGTAAAATGACTTGGAGCCAGAAAGTACCTGCTTTCCAACAGCGTTAGGAAGGGACATCCGTTTGTGCCAAGTTCCCAGGCCATGCGGCCGAGTAGAAAGAGCAAGAGATTTAGACCTCGAGGGGCCTGGCTTCGAATCTCCACTTGACCACCCTCTAAACCGTCTTAGCATGTGGACACGGAAGTTACTGTATGTCTCTGGGCCCCATTTCTCATTTGCAACACGGCCCGGCAGACTTACTGCTTACCCCAGGGCCCTTTCCCGTTTTTGTTCACCCATAAAACCCTCCCTGATTTTGTTTGGAGCTGATATGTGTCCAGATAAAATTTTTCATCATCTCTCTGTCCCATTTGATAAGTTCTGGCCCACGAGCTATAAAGGAGAGAGCACTCAGTATGGTTAATAAGAAGGTTGTTTCTTAAAACATGGCCGGCATGAACTGCTCCCTTTGCCTTTTTGACTTTTGTCCTCTTCCCCCTAGAATGTGCATACGATGCCGAAAGGGACAGCAAGCCATCCTGTGTTCATGAGGTGACATATGAGGATGAAGGCTTCTCCTGTAAGGATGGCTGGTCTCTGATGGCCTCACAGGATTCCCAGCAAGCACTGAGCTCCACCCCAGACTTGCAAAATAAATCACAAGGCAAATAGATCCTTATCTCTTCAGGTTTTCTCCATCAGCTTGTCTGTTATTTGCAGCCAAACTCTTTCCAAACGAATACTCACAGGAACTAGAACAATACTTGCTTCCTAGGTTTCCTGTGCCAGTAAAAAGAGGTTAGGTTTGTGGAGCACGGAGCTCAATGCCCAGCCCTGAGCTGACTTCCCCTATGTGTGTACCCCGTCCCTCCCATTCTGTCTTCCCATGACGAATTCACCCTACTACCAGTAATGATTGGGGGTGGTGGGGCCATCGAAGACATTTTGCTTTTAATGTGTCCCTACGTGTGGGCTGCCCAACCAAAGGTGACCTCATGGTCAGATGTGATTTCACAAAGCAAATACGTTTCTCCTCTGCCTCAGAACAGAGTCCCAGGAGACAGGGAGCTAACAGCCAGACCCCGCACTAGCACAGGACTCTTCAAGCTTAATGACAAATTCCAAGCCCCACATTTCAGGACTGACATCCCTACCTAGAGAAGGGTCTGAAAACCACTGTCTTATTGGCTACCTTTGGATGTTTAGTTTAGAAAAGCAAAGGTTTAAGGGGAGCACGGCAGCTTTCTTCAAATATCACTTGGGCCCCCAGGGAACCTTGGCCAACCGATAGCTGTGTGGATATGGAAACAGCAGCTTCTAAAAAACTTTCCAGTTCTAGCTGAGATGCATTGCGGGTCATGAGCTTTGAAAGGATGACCATGATATGTTCCCGGCAAATATTTAGTTAATTGATTAATTAATTTAAAACTTCGGGATCTAGCCCTTATACTTCTGTGGGAAAAATGTAGCTTGAGTCCTCCATACCCAACTCATTAGTGAGAACATGGCTTTGAAATGGGGTCACCTGGCTTTGGGGTCATCTGAAATCCAGCTTCACCTTTCTCCTCCTGATGAGTCCCTTTCTGGGAATAATCTGGGGAAGATCACCTGGAAGGGCCAAGGCGGTCAGTGGCTGGACAACTGGACAACTGGAACTGCTAGGCCAGAAGGACTGGTTTAAGCAAAAATCATGTTTCCAAGCATCTTGCTTTATTTCAACCAAATTAGCATCACACATGCCTGGCACCTCCTCCAAGAAGCCTAGTCTGCTGGCCAGAAGCATATGAAACAGAGCTTGAGCTCTCAGAAATGCTATGTTGACTGTACTTAAAGTTATTAAATCTTGAGCGCATGGAAAAGAAAATGTCATACTGCTACCAGTGGAGAAGAAAAAGCATGCACAAAATCCGCTAATGCGAAGACAACGTGTTGGGAAATGAAGCCAAAGGGAATTTTTCATTACTTGTATCTGGGTTTTATTTTATGGAAAAGTATCTGGCTACTACAGTTGGTTTTATGGACACCTCATCTGTAACTACCTAAGCACTCCACTGGGCTAAAATTTAATCAAATATCTTGGTTTCTAGTTAGTAGATTTGTGGCAAGCATCAGTGATAAAAAAAAAAAAAACCCCACAAACCCACCTGAAGTATTCCCCCCTTGGACGTAATAAATGTTCTCTTCTCAAAGTCAGGTTAAAAAGAAGGAATTCTCTGATGGAGACAGGTGGAAATGGGTTCTCTCACTTTTTATTCTTCGAATTACTTAGACAACATGTTCACTTTTTCAAAGACTCTTGGCATTAAGTTTGAAGTTTCAAAACGTCGGAACTCATTTTTTGAGGTGATATTGGGAAACAGCATCACGTCATTTTAATGAATTTTTTTCCATGATCCACACAAGTCAGCGGAAACTCTTCCCATCGTCCTTCACTCTTACACCTTGTCCCAAATTTACCTTTTTATTCAAACCTGTGGAATTTCAAGTAAAATCTTTCCCAAATTACAAGGCATTTTTAAAAGTGAAATTAAGCCACGTGACTTTTGGCAATGAGGGAAAGGTCCATTGTTGACTTTTGTTATGACTTATTTGAATCATCTAAAATGCCCTGTATTTTTTATACATGTTGTTTTTGTTAAGTCCTGTAAGAGTAGGTAGCACGTATTCTTTTGGGAAGGTGGGAGGAGGTTGTGTTAAAGTGAATTGGTTCCTCAAGTGCACATCCGGAGCCGTCTGCCAGCCCCACAGAGTGTAGCCTGAGCCCCCCACCACCCGCAGGTGCAGGCAAGTACTGGGGAAGTGGGATTAAGGACAACCCAGGCTCACTGTACTGAAAGCTTGTCAGATGACACCTGGAGTCTTGTGTTGGGCTCTGTGGGCCACGTGTTGACCCAGCTACTGCAATCTGGGGAACCTCCAGAGAGGCTGAAGGGCAGCGTGCCCTCAGCTGAGGTGTGCTTAAAGGAGCTGCTGGTGTCCAGCATGGAGAGAGGCCCCCATGGGGGCTGAGCAGCTGTCCCCGATGCTTGAAGCTCTGTCACCCCAGAGCCATATGATGAGGTTTAGTGTCCAACAGCTCAGATCAGAGTGGAAGGAAGATACAGGGGAGCCAGTCTCAGATCAAGATGCAGAAGCACATTCTGACATGGAGAATCGCCCCAAATGAGTGGACAGCCTCATGAGAAGGTAATCCTAGGGACCCTGGTGTCTGTAAATCTCAGTTTGCAATGCACTTGTGTAGCTATCATCTCAGTCGAGAGGTAGTATTCTGGTTTTACTGAGGAGAAAACAGATTCTGAGAAACCAAATGACTTTTCCAAAGTCATGTGTCTAATCATCCTAGAGTCTTGGAGGAGATGAAGGACGTCTTCCAAGCAGGGAAGGTGAGCAGAAGACTGGAGATGGAAAGCAGACCTGCCGGCCTCCTGGTCTGCTCAAAGCTCACATCCCACTTCCTGATCCTCTTATTAGGAGCCTTCATATTCTGTCTGGGCTCACCCCTCTTCTCCCACCCTCACTCACAGCAGTATGACACGGTGGTTGAGACTTAGGCCAGCCAACTTGGAATCTCAGCTCTACCACTGAACCAACTGTGTAGTCTTGAGTGGGTTTCTTCCTTTCTTTTTTTTTTTTTTTTAAAGACTTTATTTATTTATTTGAGAGAGAGAGAGTGACACAGAGAGAAAGAGCATGAGAGGGCGGAGGGTCAGAGGGGGAAGCAGACTTCCCACAGAGCAGGAAGCCCAATGTGGAACTCAATCCTGGGACCCCGAGATCATGAACTGAGCCGAAAGCAGTCACTTAACTGACTGAGCTACCAGGCACCCGCTTGAGTGGGTTTCTTAACCTCTCCAAGCCTCAGTTTCATCGGCCCCACCGGGGAGGACAGTAATAGTCCTCGTGCTGCCAGAGGTAAATGAGATGATGCACGTACATCTCAACACCCCATTGGCACCAGTGGGTTTCCAGCTTGATTTTACCTGGCCACGGCAGATTTCTACCTCGCACCAAACCTTTTCACCTCAGGGCCTAGAAATGTTCTACCACCCCCTCAGGAAGTCAAGCTGCCCCCCCCCCAACCCTACATACTCTCAGAGCCCCATTTATATCCTTTCATGGCACTGTGCCCATTCATGGTTATATATTTGTGTGATTATTGACTATATTCTGTCTCTGTAAACTATAAGGGTCTTGAAGGTTTTGCTCACTGCTGTTTCCCAACATCCAGCATGGGGCCTGTCTTTTAGTAGGTGCTCAAAGAAAATGTGTTAAATGAATAAATGGCTTCACAGGGGACACCTTCAGAATAGATTTTTGTGATACTTAATGTGGGGACGACTAGATTTACTCCAAGGTCCCTTCCTTCTCGGGGATGATTCCACACTTCTCTGCATACGCTCTCTTCCTTCTCCAAACCTTGCAGCACTTAGATGAGCCCGCGGGAGTCTTTCAACGAATCCTTGACATTATCTCTACTCCCCCACAAAAAGGTAGATGCTTATTCGTTGTATGATTTGGGACAGATTAATGAATATCTCAGGACCTGTGTCTTCATTATAAAAATTATTAGAGCTAGCAAAGAGTTCAGCTAGATTGCAGGATGTAAGGCCAACCTATAAAAAAATAAAATTGCATTTCTTTGAGCTGTAACTTTAAAAAGATGTTATTTATGATAGCAATGTGAAATATAAAGTATCTATAAATAAATATAACAAAAGTTATGTAAGACCCTTGTTATAGAGCTTTATCAAAGAACATTAAAGAAGACCTAAGTAATCAGAGAAATAGACCATATTCATGGATAAGAATACTTAATTTTCTTCAAATTAACCTATAAACTCACTCCAATCAAACTTCTGAGAGAAATTTTTAGGGGTTTTGACAAGTTGGTTCTGGAATTTATGAAAAAGCAGCGAGCAAAAATAACCTAGGCAATTTTGAGAAAGAATCAGGTGGCGGAGGTACAGAGGAAATAAGATGCCTCTAATTATCTATAGCAAATAAGACAATGTGGTTTGGCACCGGGAGAGAAACACAGACCAATACAAAAGAATAAAGAGCTCAGAAATAGATCCTTGCATATACAGAAATAATATTTGACAGAATTAAAATTGAAGATCAGAGAGAAAAGAATGCTCTAGCTAATAAAACTGTGCTGGAACTATTGGTTATCTGTGTGGAAAAAAACTGGAAATAGATCTCCACTTCTCCCAATTCCCTAAATTTAATTTCAGATGGATGAAGACATAAAAGTGAACAGCAAATCTTTAAAACTTGTAGAAGGAACTCTAGGAGAGTATTTTTATGAAGGATTTAAAGAACATGCACAAAGTTCAACCCCTAAAAGAAAAGACTGCTAAATTGGAGCGCATCAGAATCGCAAACATTATTAATGGGCACAGAGTTTCCGTTGGGAAAGATTCAAAAGCTCTGGACGCAGATGGTGGTAATGGTTGCGCAACAATGTGAACGGATTTTATGCCACAGAACTGCACTCTCAACGTGGCGAAAACGATCAATTTTACGCTCTGCGTAGTTTAGCACGACTTCACAAAATTCTCAAACATTATTAATAAATTGAAAGACAAGTCAGAAACTGGAAGAAGGTATTTTCAGAAGTGTCCACAATACATAAGAAGCCATACAAATACATACAGAAAGACAAATGAGGAAGTTAAAGAACAGGAAATTTGCAGAAGAGAAGATCCAAATGGTCGATAAGCACGTGCACAGACGCTCCTGTTTACCAGCCATCGGGAAACCATAACTTTATGTTTCGATAAGATACCAGTTCCCAACCATCATACCAGCAAAAATTAAAACACCTGACAATACTGTGTGTTGTCCAGAATATGAAAAATGCACGCTTTCACAGTCGGGAGTACCCCCCTGGTGTCAATCTCGCGTGAGGTCAATCTGACAGCATCTCACAAAACTCAAGATGGCCCAGACTTGTCACTCAGAGATTCTATTACTTGCTAGACATCCCAGAGAAACTCTTGCCCCTCTGCCCAGCACAGATCAATGACTAGAAGAGCAAACAAACAAAAACATAATAACCCAACGACCCGCCAACAGAAACACGAATAAATAAGCAGTATGGTCATACAATGGAATACACTATCGCAATAAAATGGATACATAAATGAACTAGAACTTCATGTGTTAGCACGATATATCTTTTTTTAAGTTTAATAATAAAAGCAAGTCTCAGAAGGATGTATGCTACATAGTCCCATTTAAATATTTTTTTTAAATAAACGAAAGCACAAAATGGGATTATAGGGATTCTTATAGGTGTAATAAAAATACAAAGACGTCGATGGGACCAGGGAACACCAAAGCCGGCGCAGGGGCTGCCTCCACAGTGGGAGGAGGTCAGTGTCACCTGAATACGGTACTTAGGGGGCTTCAGCCATCTGGGAATATCGAGTTACTGAAGCTGGATCGTTGGTAAACTGATTTTATGATAACAGTCTCTCTGCCTTTTTGCATAACTGAACTATTGCATAATTTAAAAAATTTACTGTATTTTCAATGGTTGATCCAACTCAAAACAACAAGAGTAGCCACACAGGACTTTACGTGGCTCTTGAGCAGGGAACACGCTCACGTTAAATTGGGTTTCCTCTCCTCTTTCTGGGCATAGAGGTGCCAAGTGAATTCTGAGCCTCTTTGCTGTGCCTCCAGGTCCCCCATCTCCCCTGGGCATGTTCTCGGGGGACCCTCAGGAGTACTCAGCCCAAAAAGTTTGAAAGATATCTTGCCTTCAGCCCCGGGCTCCAGGAACAGGAGACTTGAAGCTCCCGTACGTAGGACACTGGCAGGAGAAGGGGCTGAAAAGAGCAGATGGGGCAAGCAGATCTGAAGTTAGCTCAAAGGTAGGCATTATTGTGGATTAGCTTTCACTGTTCTGGCCGGAAGGAACACAGGGCTTTTGGTCTTCACATCAGCTATGCAAATAAAAGCAATTTCCCCGAAGGGCCCACAGGCAAAAGCTGCATGGGGCCTTCTATTTCCCCTCCACGCCGCTCAACACACCTGTCTTTCAGCAGCTGCCGAAGCAGGGAATGTCATCCTAAATCAGCAGGACATTTTATTTGTCTCTTGATGATAAGCTGGGTAATAAGATGTCAACACAAGGTCTGCTTCCGAAATCTCCTGTCCCATCGGCCCTCTGCTCCTTCTAAGGAAGAGCATAGAGATCACGGACCCCGGACAAAATGAACCCGGGCCCACGATGAGGGTAGAACGAGGGTGGAACCACCAAACTAGCCCCAGAGGGTGCTGCTAGTAGAGAATTTCTTGAGCTTCTATCAGCTTGAACCCCAAACCAAACCAACATCCCTTGTGCATAAACCTCAGACACTGCTCTCTGGTCTCCTTACCACTCTAACTTTAATGCCTAAAACAGAGCAAATCTACTACATTTTGGCAAAACACTTTATAGCTAACCAACCCCACGGCTTGGGAAAGATGCTCTTAGCTTGGCTGGTTTACCCTTCGGTGCTAAGATTGCAGGAGCCTCTGTAAGGGGTGAGCGCCGTCCCACCGTGTGGTGTGGGACCCGTCTTCTGCCCTACCTGCCGCCCCGGAGGTACTATGGCCGATAAAAAATGTATCTCAGTGAAAATCACCGAAAGTTTATGTCATGTGAGCTTTCTGCTCACTGTCCTGTCTCGGGGCAGCCGTAAGTCCAAGGTGAGGGTGTGGGAAGGAGTACGAAGGTCGGAGTGAAAGAGGAGGGGGTTCGTGGGCGGGGGAAGGAACAGGTGTTTGCTGAGCCGCAGGAGGCAGGGAGAGCTGCAGGGCTCAGTAGACAGGCCTGGGGCTGGGAAGTCACCTGCCCCAGCCACTCACCTGTGAGGTGCTCCTGCGATAGGTTTGTAATCTGCTGCCCCCCAGCATACACACACACACACACACACACACACACACACACACACACACGCCTGGTGGATAGGCACACAGGCTCTGGCACCACACTGCCTGGATTGGGATGGGAGGCTCCATCTGGCTCCACCACTTCCTCACTTGACGACCTCAGCCAAGTCATCAAGCCGTTGAGTGTCTCTGTTTCCTCCTTCTCCATAAACCACATTAATAGAAATGGTGGTACCTGTCTCATGCTCATTGCCAGGACGATGAAATGAGTACTGTGAGTTACGTACTCAATGTTGGCATAGAATTAAGTCCCACCTCTGTTCCGGCGATCCAGCTGCAGCATTTCCGATTGCTTACCCTCTCCCCCTTTGGCCTGCCTCAGCGTGGCCCCAGGAAAACTCTCGAACAGCCAGGGGCCTGAAGGCAGAGAGAAGGGTGGGGCGGCCAGGGAATCAACCACCCCCACCTCGTCACCCCAGGTTCCAAACAGTTGCCACCTGTGCCAGAAGGGGAAGGTTCCAAAGCCCCCTTAGCTCAGTCAGCAAGTTTTTCAGAATCTTCTCAAGATGCATGGCAGCTCTTGACCATTGCTGGTTAACCTGCTCGCTCTCGTTCCACGAGCCTGCAATTAGGGGAGGCTGGTGAGAATCTGTCCTGTACCCTCTTACTGATATGACGATTGTAGAAATGGCAGAGTCACACACTCTTAATATCTCTGCCCCACAGCCCTGATCGGGGCCCTTGCCCCATTTCCCCAGAAATATTGCTGATGTTTGATTAATATGCGTCTGGTCCTGTGCTAAACAGTGAACATCTGGATTATCTCTTTAATCCTCCCAAGAATCCCATGAGAGAGGTACTAACTAATACTATCCCACTTTTACAAGTGAGGTTAAATATGGCTTAGCGAATTCGAGGGACGTAGCAAGGTCTTGCCCCCCCCCCCCCAAAGCTTCACCTGTAGCCTGGGAACTGGCTTGAACCTGCTGTCCATTACGTCTTCTGCTGCCTTGCTGGCAGGGGTGCAAGAAAGGTGAGGGAAAATGTGGCTCTTCTCCTGTTTTCTTCTGTTTGTCTTGACTTCCTGAAAGCACAGAAAACGCGTAGCCCAGGGCTGAGAATATAGCAAGCTGTTAATGTCCCTGGCTGGTATTATCCTACAATATTTATTGAATACACTGTATGAGGCCCTGGGAGGGGGCCAAGGCTAGGACACCATTCCTGTCCTCCGAGCACTGACGTCCTCGTGTGAAGACACTCGCCTCAGAGTCAATTGCAAATGCACCCAATAACCACTAACCCCCAATGGCCGAAGGAGAGCTACTCCTGGGCTGAGGCCGTTCCTGACGCTTCCCGGAGGCCGGGGAAGCCTGGGCAAGATTTCGGAGAGAACGGAGATTGTCTACAACAGCGTGGAAGGGAGGCAGGCGTTTCCCACGGGGATGCCTCCCGTTCTCAGAACCTCAGCAGGACAAGGGTCGAAGGTGGGGGGGGGGGGGTTCTCCCAGGACAGGACTCAGCGCGGTGCTCCGAGTTGTCTCCGTGTGCCCACGCCTGGCCTTGCCCGGGAGGCGGCGGGTGGCCGCGCCCGCGAGCTGGGCTTTGCGGTCAGCTGTGCCCAGTGTACAAGTGAGGTATTTCTTGGCTGTATTTCACCATGCAGATGCACCCTCGTTTATTTAACCATTCACTTTGATTAGGCTTTAGGTTGTTTCTCAATTTTCCACTATTATCAATAATGCAGCAAGGCAGAGTGGTCATAGACATGGACTTGACTGTCAAAGAGCCCTTCTCGCCGCTTACTGGCAGGGTAACCACAGGCTAGTTAGCTCAGTTCTCCAAGCCTCCATTCCATTATCTGTAAAATTAGACTGATAATGCAACCTATCTCATTCAGTTGTGACAAGAGTCCAGGGGAACCGTATTTAAGTTAAAAAACATTATCTATATATGAGTGTTTATTATGTGCTTACTAGGTGTCGGGCTCTATCCTAAGTGCATTGTATTTTAACACCGATGAGCTTGGCGACTGGCTTATTAAGAAGATTCTGTTACTAATATCCTCATGTTCAGTGTAAGCGAGAACTGCAGGAACTTCTCCGAGGTCACCAGCCGGAATGAGGCTGGGATTGAATGTGGGTAATAGGTCCCAGAGCCCCCATTCTTCAGCACCCCTCTGCTCTCCTGCTCAGTCAGTGCGGGCGATCGCTGCATTATTATTACCCTGCTACTGCTGGCCACGTGACAGGGTCTTTCCGAGGCTGGGGGAGGCTCTAAGTCACTTTCTGTCTTTCAAGCTTCTGGTAGAAAGGAGGCAATGCCAAAAGAAGGTTTTTAAAAAATGTAGTGTATTTTAAATGTTTACATTGAACACATGCAGACGAGTAGATGTTTATTTTAAAATACAAACCTGGAACGCCCTGAGGAACAACAGACTCAGGAGACAAGAAACTGGCCGAGTCCCTCAGGGGCTGCTCTGCCGCTCCTGCCTCCCCCCACACCCACACCTGCACCTGCCCCCGCACCAGGATCTCACCTCCACAAGCAGCGGCTTTGGAGTTCGGGGCTGGAATGAGAGAGGTGCTTTGGGGGAAAGAGCATGACAGTGGCTGGTGGGGTCTTGACATGCAAAGCAAATGCTGAACGTTCACTGTGTAAATATTAGCATTTTAAGATCCCGGAAATCATGCCATCCATTTACTTAGGAACGTACGCTCCTGGAGCTTTCTGTTATTTTAGATTCTAAGCAGAACTTTAAAATTTTTTGAGCAGGTGCCATCCTATTTGAACTTGGGTAGGGATGCTAAACTCACGAACGACCACTGCCCTCCCTCTTTCCAAGTGAAAATATAGAATAGAATTCAGCAAGTGTTTATTAGACAAATCCTATGTGCGAAGTGCTGTGCTTGAGAACAGACATGAACCACAGCCATTAGCTGCGGCAACACTGCTGTCTTGGTGCTTCCCATACATTATTCTTACTTAAATCTCACTACAGCCCTGGGGGATGGGTGTATTATTATCATCGCCACTATCCCGATGAGAACATTGAGGCTCAAGGGGCAGGTCCATCAGATTCTAGGTCTGTTGGTCCGGTGTTCAGACTCTGCTCCCACTGAGAGGCCCAAGTTGAAGTGACAGGTCAGATTGTCTCTTTACAATTAAGTTTTGTCATCTGCCGAATGGATAAAGAAGATGTGGTCCGTATATACAAAGGAATATTACTCAGCCATCAGAAAGAACGGTTACCCCACATTTGCAGCAACATGGATGGGACTGGAGGAGATTATGCTAAGTGAAATAAGTCAAGCAGAGAAAGACAATTATTATATGGTTTCACTCATTTATGGAACATAAGAAATAGCAGGGGAAGGAAGGTAAGAATGAAGGGGGGGGGTAAACAGAAGGGGGAATGAACCACGAGAGACTGTGGACTCTGGGAAACAAACTGAGGGCTTCAGAGGGGAGGGCGGTGGGGCAATGGGATAGGCTGGTGATGGGTATTAAGGAGGGCACGTATTGCATGGTGCACTGGGTGTTATACGCAAACAATGCATCATGGAACTTACATCAAAAACTAAGGTACTGTACGGTGAATAACATATCATAATAAAAAATTTTTTAAAAATTTTTTAAAAATTTAAAAAAAGTTATGTCATCTGCAAAACATGAAAATTGGACAAGATTATGTCTAAGTCCCTTTAAAATTCTAATTTCCTCTCCCTCAAAAGGGGAGACATTTCATATAAACTGGAACTCTGTCTTTCATATTGTACTTTCCTGTACAATTTTCTACCTTTCTGCCCTTTCTTTTTTAAGTTTACAACCTACCTAGAGAAAAATGTATACATCTTGATGAATGAACACCCCCATGTAGCCAGCACTTAGAACAGAATAGAATCATAGGCTTCTAGTTTAATTTCAGAGATAAAGTGCTATTAACTAACTCATTCTTTAACTAATACCCATTGAGCATTTACACTACGCTAAAAAATGGTGCAGGGTCAAGAGAATGAGAAGGCACACTGCAGACTGGGAGAAAAGATTTGCAAAAGACATACCTGATAAAGGACCTGTACCCAAAATATACAAAGAACTCTTAAAACTCAACAAAGAGAAAGCAAGCAACCTGATTAAAACATACGCCAGAGACCTTAACAGACTCGTCACCAAAGAATATATATATATTCTGTATATACAGATGGCAAATGAAATGAAAAGGTGCTTCACATCCTAAGTCACCAGGGAAATGAAAATTAAAACAATGAGATACCACGACACACCTACTAGGATCACCAAAACCCAGAACACGGACACCACCAAGCACACCCATTCAGTGCTGGTGGGATGCAAAGTACGACAGTCGCCGTGCAAGATAGTTCGGCAGTCTCTTAGGAAACGAAGCACACTGTAACCATATCACCCCCCGTCACGCTCCTTGGCATTTACCCAAAGGAGCTGAAGATGTGATGTCAACACAAGCACCTGCTCTGATGTTTGGAGCAGCAATTTATTTATGCTTGCCCAAACTTGGAAGCAACCAAGATGTCCTTCAGTAGGTGAGTGGATAAATAAACTGGTACATCCAAAGGAATATTAATCAGCACTAAAAATAAATAAGCTTTTACAGCCATGAGCAGACCTGGAGGAAACTTACATGCATATCACTATGAAAGAAACCAGTCTGAAAAGGCTGTGTATGGGATGATTCCAACTCCACGATTCTGAAAAAAGGCAAACTATGGAGACAACAAAAGATCGGTCATTGTCAAGGGTTAGGGGTGAGTTTGGGATGAACCTCTGGAACACAGAGGGTTTTGGGGGGCAGAGAAACTACTCTGGATGATACTATAATGGTGGGTGCAAGTCATTATACATTTGTCAAAAACCATACAGTATACATCACTGAAAGTGAACCCGAATGTAAAGCAAGGACTTCGATAACGATGTGCCAGTGTAAATTCTTGGATTGTAACAAATGCACCATGCTGGTGGGGGAGGTCAATAAAGAGGGAGGATTGGGGCAGGGTGTCTGTGAAATTCTGCACTTTCTGCTCAGTTTTGCCGCGAACCTAAAAACGTTCTGAAACATAAGGTCTATTTTTAAAAAATGATGCCTTGTGGAAACTGACGTTCGGAGACCCTAGTTCTAGCTGTGCCGCTGTTAGACCCGGGACAAGTTTCTCAATCCTTTCTGGAAAATGCAAAAACAAGACCTGATAAGCTCACGTGCCCCTTTAAGCTCTAGATACTGTGTAATAACAATTATAGTCAGGAGCTTAGCTCATTCGACAAAGCATTTTGCCTTTGCCGAACTGAATCCTTTTTGTGTTTGGTTTTCTCCTGTGACTCTATCAAGGAGAATTCATCAGCTCTTCACCATGTCTAAAACCTTTGTACAACTGTTCCTAGTACACAGAGTGCAGACGCCAAGCAAAATGGTGAAGAAAGCAAACAGGACTTTGTCCCCTTTTTTCTTTCTCTTTCCTTAGTACCACTTCTGTCTTTAGGGATCCCAGCACCTCCGGACTCCGCCTTTGCCCTCAGAGAGACCTGCTGTCGGGAAGGAGCACTATCATTCTCCATGACGTACTTGCCTCACCCAGTGCGAGAGGAACCTATATGGTTCCTGTGGGTGTTTCCCAAAGTGCTCGAACCAGCTCTGTGATGGCCCTGGACGGGAAGCCATCCGTTCCCTAACCGAACTCTAAGCTCCTTAAAAACGACAGCCACATCGTCCTCTGCGCACAGGCTCAGTTTACAATGTGGAATAAAGTCACTTCACAGCTAGTGTCCATTGATGATAAAACCTGCTTTGTCAGCCTACGAGAGAGGACATGTCATCCTTAGTCATGGATTCTGTGTTTTCGAATTTTCCTTCTCACTGGAATTTATTTGTAACCTCACCAGTGCTTTGGAGTTCATTTGCGGATCGTGCAGAGTGACGCAAAGGTCGAGTCACTGACACCCATCCCCCAGCCGAGGCCGAGCGAACCGGCCCTGCGCCCGCTTGTTCTAGCTATGCTTCAGCTTGTTTCGGTGTCGTCAACAGTGTCTCTTCCGTGTGTCTGGTATATTTAGCATCACAGGTTTGGTTCGGTTTTGTTTTTTGCATTTTTGTGCCTTTTTTTGGTGATGGTTTTAAAAGGATCTTCAAGTATAGTGCTGAAGGGCCGTCTAGTGCTCTTCATCACAAGAAGGCTGCGATGTGCCTTATGGAGAAAATACGTGGGTTAGATAAGCTTCATTCAGGCAGGAGGCATAGTGCTGCTGGCTGAGTTCAATGTTAACAAATCAACAATATATATTCAGTACAGTGTCCTTAAACAGTACGCATGTAAAACAAGGTTGTGTACTGACCAATTGATGAAAATGTGACCAGAGGCTTGCAGGAACCTAACCTTGCATTCCCCCTAAGAGCCAGGTTTCAGGATTTGCTCATTCAGTGTTTGTGCTGACTTTGTAGCATACAAATACTCTGAATAATGAGAATTAACTGCATGTGCATTTTTACAAGAAGGAAAGGCCTGAATCTCTTACAGGAGTCCTCTGACCATCACAAACAAGTGGGTTTACTTGGTGGACAAAGAAGGAAGAGGGAGTGCCAGTCCCAGGGTCCCTGGACGCATGTTCCTCCCCTGAATGCACACAGTTTAAAACATTCTGCTCAATTGTACCTGAAAACTTTCCCAGAAAAGCAAAAAGAGCAACAAGGAGTCTTCCTGCTTTCCAGCCAATGATTTTACTGTGGGAAATCTAAACTTCATAGTAAGTAAAAGCCAATTGTTTTCAACACTTTACTCTATAAGACACATCAGTAATAAGTAAATTGGTTGTTTAAACAACTTATTCTGAGAAAAACAAAATAACTCTTACCTAACCCTCATCTCTGCAATACTCAAAATTTTCAGATTCTTTATTAAAGACCAAAATACAAATTAAGTATTAAAATATAAATTGTACTGAAGTACCAAAGAACTTACTGGAAGATTAATACTGAGCAAAACAACTCTTTACTACTCAGTATATGCAAAGAAAAAGGCATCAAAACTCGTTACTTGTAACTCGAATCTTAGGCTCATTAATTTTGCATGCTTTTTTCCCCCCCAAAATGACATAAAAGATGAGGGCAGTAACCTTAAAAACAAACAGCAAAAATAAAAATTATAAACAGCTGTTGCAATAATTCAACCAAATAGTTAAGATAAGCGGTGTATTAGTTTCCATGGCAACTGTAACAAATCACCACAACTTGGTGACTTAAAACAATAGAAATGTATTCTGTCACAGCTCTGGAGGCCAGGAGCCCCACATCAGTCTCCCTGGGCGGACATCAAGGTGTCAGCAGGGCCATGCTCTCTCCAGAGGCGCTGAAAGAGAAACTCTTGTCTCTTCCAACTTCTGATGGCTGATGGCAGTCCTTGGCTTGTCACCTCATCACTCTGTGGTCACATGCTTTCTCTTCCGTGTGTGTCAAATCTCCTTCCTCTGCTTACCATGATACACATGATTTCCTTTAGGGTCCCCTGGATACTCCAGGACAATCTCCTTATCCCAAGGCCCTTAACTTAATCACATCTACGAAGTCCTTCTTTGCCTTGTAAGGTGACATTCACAGGTTCCAGAAATGAGGACATGGATATCTTGGGCGGGGGGGAAGGGAGTGGCCGGCATTATTCTGCCTACCACCAGTGGTTAGCCTAATATTGACCATATCTGTGCACCAGCAACCTAACATAATGAAAAACTCAGAGAGGTGCCTACAAGAACACTGCTTCTGTTCCTGAGCCCCCATGCCTCATGGTCACTTACGATTCTTGGATAATGATGATGATGAGAGGTAACATTTACTGACCACCTGCCATGTGCCTGTTCTAAGTTCCCATACAATTGCCTCACAGAATCCTCACAACTGCTGTATGAGGTGGGGCCATCCCATTTCTTTATTTGACGATGTGGAAGTGGAGGACACTAAATCCATGTTAAGACAGAGGCAGAACCAGGATTCCAAACAGAGGGTGTCCATCCCCTGTGACCCTGCCTGCGGTTCACGGGGGGTACCCCCTGGCTCCCTGGAACAGAACGTCTCACAGGCAGGAATGTGAGCCTCGGGCGCAGGCATGCAACCCCTCCTACGAACTGGGATGTGAGCTCCAGCTTCACGAGTTCCGTATTCCCATAAAAGAAGAGCCTGCACTAAGAGAATAAAACTCTCCTTTTCAGGTGCTAACGATGGCATAGCTGTCCAGGAGATCATTTCGGGTCTACGTGAATGCTCGGGCAAACCTTCCCTTTCTGGAGGTGAATGGAGCCCATCAAACACTCTAACTCCCTTCAATTTTGGATCCTAGGAGTTTCTGTGAATAGCTACTGATGAGCCTCGGTGCTGAGCCCGTGGGGATGACTGATGTTCACGGAAGAGAGGGTTGCAGAAGCTGCAGATTCTTTTATATTTTGTTTTAACAGCGTAGGGGCAAGAGGGACTCAGTAAATGCCTATAATTGAGATGCCCAGTGATAGAAGCCAGACTTACTGCTCAAATGGAGTAAATGGCCTGTAAAATTATATTTCTTCTGAGCCAAATGGTCTACTCACTGTCCTGGAACACACTATCTCCAGACCTGCGCTCACCCTGCTCTTCTTGTCTCAGTTCCCACCTCCCTCTAGCCATCCATCATCACATATTGAGCACCTAATATATGCAACGCTTTGGGCTCAGTGATGCCCAGACCAAGGCAATTAGGCAGGATCTCTTTCCATGGTGGAGCCTAGAGTTAAGTAACAGAAAAAGACAAGAGTCAGCTTATCCTGACCCTCTTACGCTGCTGAAGAGTTAGTCATTCATTTATTTACTCATTCAACAAATATTTATTGGGCATCTACTGCATGCCAGGCACTAAGGATGTAAAAAATAAAAAATAAAAAGGTATCTAACCCAGACCGAGAGAGAGGGTAGCTAATGCTTTTAGGAGGAATTATAGACTTTGCTTAATTTGAAATATATGTAGGAATTATCTAGACGCCGTTAGAGCAAGATTCCCAGGCAGCAGAGTAGCCCTGGGAGGCTGGCTCTGGGGGAACCAGGTAAGGAGTGGTGATAGATAACGGTGGGGAGTTAGGACCAGAATTCGGAGTGGCTTGAAGGCCACATAAAGAGTTCCAGACTTTATCCCCAGGAGCTCTTGAAAAGTTTTTATCTTTTAAATAAAGGGAAAGTTTATTTTCATCACAAGAAGCACCCAAACTCCCTG
Source organism: Ursus americanus (assembly GCF_024610735.1). Taxonomy (NCBI): domain Eukaryota; kingdom Metazoa; phylum Chordata; class Mammalia; order Carnivora; family Ursidae; genus Ursus; species Ursus americanus. Next base: position 38,696,588 of record NC_142135.1, on the reverse strand, counting down.
TAATACACACCGCCAGAAGTAAAAAGAGCAGTCTGCATCTTCTACGGCAAACTCACAGTATGAGGGTTACTGCCTTTTAAATAAATACACAATGTGTCTAAAAAGAAGGAAAACAATAACATTTTAAAATACTGATGTGGATTCTATGGATGTCAATTTCCTGGGTTGTGATACCGTACATAACTTAGGCCAAGATATTATAATTGGGGGAAATTAGGTGAAGAGAAGGAGGATGATATCTTACCACTATACGTGAATCCTTAATGACCTCAAAACAAAAGGGTTTTTTTAAAAAATGTATGTACGTAAAAAAATAAAGTCGAAGAGATCTTCAAGGGAGAGAAAACATTGATATAGTAACACAATACTGTGGAACCCACCGGTAACTCCTGAAAACCAAAAAAACCCAGCTTATCCTGAGGCGCTTTGGATGTGGCTGGAGGGTCATTGGTGTATCTGTAACCTGCATTTCACTGCAAAAAGTCACGCATGCTCAGGGCTCTTATAGCGGAAGGGACACAGAATAGCTCAGAGGACAATGAAATTCTATTAAAGAGCAAGATCGTGTGATTGGGAGAAGAGGTGGCCCCTGGATTATGGTTCAGAGATAGGTCTAGATGCACCCAGCTCCCAGCTTACTAACAAACTCATGCTCTTTCGCTGGCTCACATGGGATAGGGTGCCAGCCAGCGGCTTCCTCGCTGCTGGGACAGCCCCTGCTGCTTGTAGCAATGCTCCAAGGAGACTTACAAACACCCAATATAAACTGCATAGCAAAATAAACGCAAATAGTGAGTAGGACATGCTCAGGTCCTAATATTCAATTCATAAGACAAAGCATGCAATCACGAACAAGTTAGACTTTACAGTTTCGTGAAACATTTTTAACTATGGGACTGATGCAATCAAGTGTGTCCCTTCCACGATCATTCTTGCAGTAGTAGAGACAATTTTTGGAGGGGGTGAAGAATGAAAGGAGGGACAATAAGGACTTCCACTAACATGACAATGGCAATGGACGGGAGGTGGATTCCAGAATTATGAAGGAAGCAAAAACCACCATTTTAATGGCAAGAAATCCCCAAGAGAGCTTGGCCTTTGAATTTGGTATGTTCAAATTTGGCTGCAAAAACAGAATAACTCAAAATAACAGTGGTTTAAATAGGATAGATGTTCATTGCTCTATAAAAAGAAGTCCAGTTCGGGTACGGTATGACAGCTCCAGAGCGACTCAAGCTTCTTCTGTCCTTCTGATCTACTTTGCTAGTATATAGCTCCCACTCTTAAAGCTACCTCATGGTCCAAGATTGCTGCCAGAGCTCCTCTATCACGTCCACATTACAGGTAGCAAAACAGCAGAATGGAGAAAGAAAGGAAGAAGGCGGAGTCAGCAACATTAAAAAATTCTTCTCAGAACTTCCACACAACATTGTTGTTTATATCTCATTGGCCAGTACATGGCTACAGTTACTAACAAGGAAGGGAGGGAAATAATAGATTGTAGCCGAACACCTTGCTATCTTTACCCAAATGTCTAGGTTGGATATTTGCTGGATAACGAGCTGTCTCTGTCACAGCCATCAGTCAATCTCTGCGGCACAGAGCAGGGGAGAATATCCTAATTCTCCGGGGTATGTGTCAAGGAGCACAGTGGGCACCACGATGTGCCATCCAGGGACCCTTCAATAAAGGACTGGCTTTAGCTGAAGGGGGTGTTGTCGGCAGAGAGCCTTCAAGTGTCAGCACCTTCAGAAAAGCCTCTTCACCTAAGAAGCCTAGACAGCCTCTATTCAATGACTGTTGATGCAGGAGTATAAAGGCACGCCCATCTTGGTCCAGTTGATGACAACTCAGAAGACTGACAACTCAGAAGGACTAGCTCCAGCTTTCCCCTGGAGTTGGCCAAGGCTCTCGTTGGGTCACACTGTAGCCTCAATTTTCCCTCTGTCCCCTCTGGCTTCCTTCTCTTCCACCATGTGGATGTCATGGTCCCTTTAACAAACACCTTGTATGCCAAACTCCATCTCAGAGTCTGCTTTCCTGGCAACCCAGCCTGTGGCAAGGAGGGAGGGTATATCTATCCTGAGCCAGGTGTCAGAAGCTGTAGGAGGCCCAACATTCCTATCTACTGAAAATAGAATGGGCTGAAAATGTGGAGAAACGCCACTGTATGCGCATTTCCTTTATTCTGCCTCCTGCTGGCTTCTCCGGGCTGTCAGTACGCACGCGTATAGCACCCTCCACATCCCTTCCAGTGTATCGCTGTCCACTTAGGTTTGGATAACCAGTTTCTCCGACTTGCTGCAACTGTGTGTAAAGAAGAGAAAATGTGGAATGAAAGCTGGGTCTTCCCAGATACAAAGCGCAAGAGTGTCCTCGTGATGGAACTCCCATCACCACGAGGAGCCCTTTTTGGTTTCTTTCTTGGCTCTTGGCTGGGCTCCAGATAGGTGAGATGTAACTTGAAATGCAATTAAGTTAAGAGGGGAAAAAAACGACTCTAACTTTGTGGCATGTGTCATTCTAGCTCAGAAGCCAATTTTCCTTTCTCTTTTTGGCACTCGTAGAATTTGGCTTACAAGCAGCCTCTCTTCATAGACACCCCTCCCTCTGGCATTCCGTTTGCATGTTTTCGAACCTTTGTCCGCCTAAATGCTCACATGGGATGGACAGAGATCGCCTGGGCTCCTTGCTGTGTGTGAGGGGTGCTCATGACACACGGAGAGAAATGTCGAAGAGATTCCAGAACTTCATCAGCCGGTGTTCGGGCTGGTGGTCTTTCCCCTCACCATGGGACTGCCTCCTAACCCGTGTACGCAGTGATCGGCACACAGGAGACTGAGCCAAAAACGTAGTCCTTAGAAAGTTTTTTTCATTTCCATGACTCAGAGCAACCATTATTCATATAGTACCTATGAATCTACCCAGTTCTGGAAAAAAAGAGAAATTGATGGCAAGAAAAGGGAGCTTTGCCGTCCATTTCTTTGGGGAGTTTAAATTCTAGGTTAGCAAGCCGCAGAGGTTAGCGACACAAGGCTGCGTGCTATGTGACTTTTGAGGCTTCCCTATTCACAGATCTTTCTGGCTTTTCCCATTTGTCTATGTCAACAGTTGACACAGCAGTCTTTTTTCATCTGGATTTTTAGAAATTGGATTTGTGATAGCGCCTTCCCTCACAAAAGCACTTTTCAGGGCAGGATAGTTGAGCAGTCCACAGCAAGTCTTTCTCTGTTTATGTTAGAGAAAAGTGTAAGGAAAAGATCATCTTCATTTGAAAAACATTAACTGAACGCACACAACTGTGTAAATATATTTATACAAAGACTTTCATTCATCTTTGAATCTTCCAGGGCCTGCCGCCTGGAGTATGGTAGACACTAAATGTTTGTTGAATGAATAAATGAAGGAGTGAAAGAGAGAAGTGAGGAAGTGAATGACTGAACTGTTGAGCAAATAAGCGAACGTGAGCTCAAGAAGCTTACTGATGGGAGGGTGCGGTAAGCACACAAAAGGGTTAATACAGAAGAGATTGAATGCTGTCAGGAGGTGGCAGGGAACAATTGCATCAAGTGAGGTCAGTGATCCCCAATCCTGGCTGCCTGGTACAGTCCCCACAAGGTCTCAAAAGATCTCAGAGCCCAACTTGTTAAATCAGAGTCTTTGGGGATGAACCCAAACATTGGTGATTGTTAAAGTTCCTTAGGAGATTCCAAGGTCAGCCAGGTGAGACCCACCCGGACAGGGAGATCAGGAAGGGATTCAAAAAGGAAGTGTTTTTTGTAAACACCCTTTTAAGGATGGATAGAGTTTTGACTTGTAGAAATGAGCAGGAATTGGGGAAGATGTCCCGACTTCCTTCCATCCCAGCCATAACTCCAGCTGGTCTATTTTACCTAATCCAGACAGATGTTAGCAGCTGGTAAGGAGGCATCTGGCATTTAAGTGGCTTTCTCTCCTCTGGGCCATATGAGAGCCCGGCCACTAGTATCTGAGGGACTCAGGCAAGAATGTGAACACTGAGTATCCTGAGGCAGCCACCCCCGAGGGACTGTCCAACCTAGGGGAATGTCTGTATCCACGGGTATATCCCATCTCAAACGCTGGAAAGGGAGTTTGAAGCCATTTCATCCTTGAGGTTGGGAGTTCATGAAAAGATGGTAAAGGTACAGTCTTCCTTCCTGTAGTGACTTCACAGTGATCTGACAAACTACATTTATTCTGTCAGCCCCTGGGACAGAGACCATAGCACCTTCTAGTGCTCTTGGAAATGATACCACAGAAGGTTCTTAGCAGCACCTGTGCTCCAAGGAACAAAGAAAAATTTATGTCAGAGAAGGACAACGGCCAGGAGAGAGAGAGAGCAAGAGAGAGAGAGAGAGGAATACCAAAGCAATCAGAACTTAAAAAATAAGGACTTGTAAAAATTAGCACTACTGGAGGAGGTAGCCTATAATCTATACAAAAGAAAATAATAATAAGAGAAGCTGATGAGATTTAAGAAAAGTCTTCAAAAGACAGTCTGGAATTTAAACAAACCAATGTGATTTTTAAATCATAACAAATTGAATTAGGTGAAGACGAGGATAGTCAGTGTTGAGACTCCAGTCAGGGCGTGGAGGGTCAGGTGGAACCACAGAGCTGACACAAAGACATGGCCACCATAAGCGAAAACAGCGATGCCACAAGAAGGAGACACAGCTGGAAAATAGGCCCATAATGAAACAATAAAGCAAGAAGAGTTCCTGCAGATAAAGTAAAATCAGTAACTGTCTTGCAAGTATTAACAAATTCTACACCCAAGCACATCTTGGTAAACTTCTGAATTCCAGAGGTAAAGCAATAAATCTTTCCAGTTCACAGGTAAAAAGACCAAGGAAGGAGAACCAGCTTGGCGTTCAACTCTGCTATATGGGAAGCTAGTGCCTAACATGGATGGACTTTGGAGAAGAAAGGACGGCAAGCTGAAATTCTTATTTAAGGAGTTAAAGAATTCCACAAAATGGATAATCCCCCTCGCAAGTCTGATTAAAGAAAAGAGAACAAAAAAGAAACAAGACAGGGAATGAAAAAGAGCCATCATCACAGATACAGAAGGGAGTAAAATAATTATAATAATTGATTATATGCTAATTCAATGACAAAAAATTTGAAGATCTAGAGGAAATTACCAAAATCAATCCAAGAGGTGAAAACCTGAATAACTAATTATAGTGAGAGAGAGAGAAGAAAGATATTAAAATTCTACCATTAAAAAGGGCATCAGGACAGATGGTTCCACAGCTCAGTTTTCTAATCTTCAAAGAAGAGATAATTTCAGTGTTAATTAACTTATTATAGGCCATGGAAAAAAATGAAAACTTCTCAATTTATGTTATGAAGGAGGCATAATTTTAAGACTAAAATCTGATCAAGATAATATACAAAAGGAAATAGGCCAATCTTACAGCTATAGATGCAAAAATTCTAAATAAAATATTAACAAATAAAATCTAGCTACATGGTGAAAGAATATTACACTGTAATAATACGCTGTAACTAAGCAGAATTTAGTCTAGGATTACAAAGCACAACATCAAGAAATCTGTCAACATAAATATTTCCATCAGTATATTAAAGGTGAAAAAGCTTATCATCCTATCAATAGTTCCTGAAAAGGCTTTTGATAAAATTCAGGGCATCCCCATTTAAGCTTTAAGAAAAATAAGAACAAAATAATAGTTGTTAGATATAATAAAGTCTCTGTCAAAAACCAATAGCCAATATCATTCTAATCAGCAAAATACCAAAAGCATTTCAATTAAAATCAAGAACCACGGGGCACCTGGGTGGCTCAGTCAGGTAAGCATCTGCCTTCAGCTCAGGTCATGATCCTGGAGTTCTGGGATTGAGCCCCCTATTGGGCTCCCTACTCTGTGGGGAGCCTGCTTCTCCCGCTCCCTCTGCTTGCCGCTCTCCCTGCTTGTGCTCTCTCTCTCACTGTCAAATAAATAAATAAAATCTAAAAAAAAAAAAAAAAAAAAGAAGAAGAACCAGACAAGAATGCTCACTATTGCCATTTTAATTCAATGTTTTTCTTAGAGATTACAAATGTAATAAGGTAAGAAAATGAAATGATTAGTATAAATATTTGAAAAAGAAATAAGGTATTGGAATATTTCTTTTCATTCATGGTTCTCCCTTTTTTTTTCCAGATTTACACCTGCTATTAACATTACTATTTAACACTGCCTTGGATGTTTTTAGGAAATACAGTAAGAACATAAAATTAAGTAACTGACATAAATATGTGACAATATTTTCTTCCACCAATGACATGATTGCGTTATTAGAAAATCTAGGAAGCTGTAGTTTCGTGGTTTTTTTTTAACCCTCAAATTAATGAAGAATTTGATAAGATAGCAAGACTTATAGAAATGCACACAAAATTAGTCACTTCTCTACACTATAGCATGTTCACCAAAAAATAGATAAGAGGAAAAATCAAATTAATTTTAGTGGCAAAATCTTTAAAATATTGAAGGATGAATATAAAAGAAAGGTATAGAACTATGTGAAAAAAATTCTATAAAAAAACATAGAACTAAGTCTGAATAAATTTTAACACCATACAATTTGTTCAGAAGAGTTAATATCATAAAGTTTATTCTCCCCCAAAATAGAAATACAATGTAATCCCAATTATAATCCTAGAAGGTTTTTTGAATGTAAGTAAATTTTATTTTGAAGTATAACATACACACAGAAAAGTGCTCAAATCATAAATGTGCCCATGTAACTAACATCTCTGTAAAGAAATATAACGTAACCAGTCCCCCAGAACTCTGCCATCCTGCCTCCTCCCCATCCGTCCTACCGCCAAGGAGATCTACCAACTTGACTTCTAATATCATAGACTTATTTTGTTTCCAACAGGTTGTGTTTTTTAACTGGATAAAATGCACTTAAAATTTACATGGAGGAATAAATATCCAGAAGAGAAGAAAATAGGAAAGAGAGTAACAGTTAGGGAGGCCTGACCTTATTGGATATCAGAGCACTCCAAAAAATCTTTATCATCAAATCACTGTGTATTAGTACAGGAAGAGAACAACCAGGAGAGGAACAGGATAGGGAATTGAAAAAAATCGATCCCATTACATGCAGGCATTTAATACCTAACAAAGTTGATAGTTTAGGTCAGCAGGGAAAAAATAGACTTACATGATACTAGCTCAACTTACTATTCTCTAAAACAACAAATTGTATCCTGTCGTACATCATGCCAAAACAATTCTAGACACGTTAAGGACTTTTCACATTTATATAAAATAAAAGGATAAAAAGCTTAGAAGAAAATCTAAGTAAATACATGGATTGGAGTTCTCCATATCAGGATGGGAAGCCCAGAACCTCTGAAAGAAAAGACATATTTGACCTATTTAAGTTGAAAATGCTTAGCAAAATACGATAGCCAAGTGATAGGTTGGTGGTGGGGGATGTTCTATAGATAGCAGAGAAATGATAAATAACAGTAAGATAAAAGAGTTTACTTTGCTTACATTTCTTGAAGAACATTAAGGATCCAATTCACAATCCATGTCAACACACCTTAAACTACCCTTCCTCACGGTTTACCTTTGCAGATGAGAATGTTTAGGAAAGACACGGCAGTCAGTCGCACAACACTGTGAATGTAACCAAATGCCACTGAATTGTTCACTTTAAATAGTCAATTTTATGTTATGTGAATTTCACCTCAGTAAATTACTTAGAAAAATACCCTTTGTCTCCCAGCCTGAAACTTTTGTATCTCTCTTTCGACTCTACCAAAAATGTTCCTCCAAGCTCAGCCCACACGCCCCTCCCATGAGCTCCCTTCTCTCTTCCTTCCCGTGCTTTCTAGTCCTCTGTCTCTGTAGCCCTCGCCGTATTCCAGATCTCAGAATCCCAGGCCATGGGCTGGCAAACGTGGAGTTCTCCACGTGGGTGAGGAAAGAGGGAAGCTCAGGAGGAAAAGACACATTTTCCTTTAACAGGCGGTGGGAACAGGCGAGGGAAGGCTGGGATTACTCATGAGTAGGTTCTGTCCCACTTCACGTTCATGTGTGAGTCTAAGGTAATTTGGGGACAGGCCGCCTTCAGCAGTCTGTCTCCCCCAACACACACACCCTGAGCTACTGCCCCCCGTCTGTCACCACAGCTGTTCTCAGCGCCCCCTAAAGTCAAGGCCCTGAGGCTGGGAGCCCCCAGTCTAGGTGACTTCGGATGGGGTCAGGGTACCTCCAGCCCGCTGTGGGGGGCGGGAGGGACGGAGGGAAAGCTCCGCACTTGGTAGCACGCAGGCTTGCCGGACAGGTGGTTTTGTTTATTTTTCGCCATTTGATATACAAAATTGTACCCTTTACTGAAACAGCCCCAGAGCTCAAGCACAGCAAGTACAGGCACAGTGAGGTGGCATTTAATTAAAACACAGAAATATGAGCAGTAGACACCATGAAGGAGCAGCAAATTACCACAAAATAAACATTCAAGCGGCCACCGCCCTTTGGCTGCACAGCAGCTGAGAGGACGAGGAGACAGAGGTGTCCCCGGCTCAGCCCCTCGCCCTGCTCCCCTCCTGCAGGGCGGGAAGGCAGGAACAGGGCCTGTCTGCGGGGTCGGGGCCCCCCAAGGTTCCAGAATGTCCTACTCCACCACTGCCTCTCTTCCTCCTGCCTTCAAGGCTATCTGTGTAGATCAGCTGTGTTTTTGGGAATCGCTCTCCTGGTACAGTATTACTAGTATCAGTGAAAGCCATTATGGCACAACAGAAAGAACTTTCGACTCCTTTTTTTGTTTTGTTTTTTAAGTCAAATTGACTTGACTTCAAAGCCTGGCTGTGTCACTTACCAACTATGTTGAATGTGCACAAATCACATAAACTCTCTAGGCTTCTGTTTGGTCACCTCCGGGGCAAGGTTATTGGTTAGAACGATATGACTGGTTTATTGGGAGTCTTAATTCACTGGGGGCATAAACATGAAGTGGTTGTATTTTTCCTGAAATTGCTCCTAAACTGTACTTATGTCAAAGCCCCATTTCTGACCGAGGAGCAGCTGCTTTGACAGATCAGCCCAATTCCCTAATGTCTCAGGCAGCTTTTTATTATTAAACAGCTACTTTTAGTCAACAAGATTCTGCCTTGTTCGTGTTAAAATTTCAATAAATAAATAATAAAATTTCAAATAGTTTCTCTCCCTCTTAGGATTGTCAGGTAAAATGTGTAATGCCCAATAAATTATAATTTTATTATTTTGTCAAGATTTTATTTATTTATGACAGAGAGAGAGAGCACAGCAGGAGGAAAAAGGCAGAGGGAGAGGGAGACGCAGACTCCCCGCTGAGCAAGGAGCCCAAGGTGGGACTCCATCCCAGGACCCTGGGATCATGACCTGAGCCGAAGGCAGACGTTTAACCGACTGAGCCACCGAGGCGCCCCAGGTAAATTATAATTTTAGACAAATAATTTTTTTGTATAAAGATGTCTCATATAATACTCTTATTTTTCTTTGATAAATCTGACAACCCTACACTTGCTCCCAAGCACAGGATATACTTTGGCTTTAGAGAAGTGGTTCCCAATTCAGGGAACCACTGCTTATTAAAAATTTCAGTGCCTGTAGGGAATAGAGGCGATCGCGTTGTAATAGTGTTGTATTGTGACACATGGTAGCTACACTTGTGGACAGCATGGCATAACATAGAAGTTGAATCGCTATGTTGTACACCTGAAATTAATGCAACATTCTGTGTCAACTATATTCAAATAAAATAATTTTTTTAAAAAAGAAAATGAATGAGGTGCCTGGGTGTCTCAGTCAGGTCAGTGACCCACTCTTGGGTTTGGCTCAGGTCATGATCTCAGGGTCATGAGATCAAGCCCAAAGTCAGGCTCCCTACTGGGGAGATTCTCTGGGCCCCTCCCCACCCAGTGCACGATATAGATAGATAGATAGATAGATAGATAGATAGATAGATAGATAGATAGATATCTTTTTAAAAAACAAATAAGTTATTTAAAAAAAAAGAAAAAGAAGAAAAATGAATGATCTTCTTCCAAAAGAAGACAAGTATAGGACAGGTGTTGCTATATCCAAAGGGAGAAATTGGAAGAAATAAAGAATGTATTGGTCCCAAGCAAGTTTTGTTTTTTATTTTATTTTTTTTTAAAGATTTATTTATTTGACAGAGATAGAGACAGCCAGCGAGAGAGGGAACACAAGCAGGGGGAGTGGGAGAGGAAGAAGCAGGCTCCTAGCGGAGGAGCCTGATGTGGGGCTCGATCCCAGAACGCCAGGATCACGCCCTGAGCCGAAGGCAGATGCTTAACCGCTGTGCCACCCAGGCGCCCCCCAAGCAAGTTTTAAATTCAGCTGGGCAAATTTCATTAAAAGTCAAAGGCTAGAAATAAAAAGTAAACTATCAGTACCTGGATTCCACTCTAGACCAGATCAGTTAAATCAGAATATCTTATAATCTGATGAAGAATTTTATTTTAAATTCCACAAGTGATTGCATTGTGCAACCAGGGTTGAAATTATTGCTAGAGTGAGGGCGGTCTGGCTCCCTCTTGCCCTAGCAACCCTCCTCCTTCCCAGCATGCATTGCTTTGGTGTTGCGGGAGGAGGAAGGGGAGGCAGGTCTCATTTTACAGGACTGCCTGCTGTAAGCTAGTCACCCTCTCTGTTGGTCACGACAGCTCCTCCGTTTAACACCCACAGGCCATTTGTTCCCAGTGAATGGCCGGTGTCCAAGATGGGTTCGCCTGAGGCGCATTTGTTGGTCCTTCGGAGGGCCCCATGAGGGTCTTTCTTCGGCCTGGTCCCTGGTGTGGATATCAGATCTGAGTTTGCCGTCTTCAGATCAGCCCTCTGCTACAGGTAACCCCCCAACACCCTCTTGCCACCGAGTCCCCTCCCCCGAGTCTGCAGCCTTCCAAGGGGGAGGATATTGGCAAGATAGCTTGAACCACGCCACCTTGCGCAGCTCAGCAAACCTGCAGGGTCTGCGGGGACCTCAAATGCCTGAGTTCTCTGCGCTTTGAGAAGTGGGGTACTTTGCACCTGTTCTCACGCGAGGGCCCGGGTTCCCCATTCCAGGACCCCCTCAGCAGGAACCACCACGTTACGCTCACGAGAACTTAGGTTTGTTAAGATTTTCCGCGTGCCAGGTGCTGCGCTCAGCTATTTCAAACATGGCCTCCTTTACCCCTGAAAACAGGGCAGCGAGTTAGGAATCACATCCTCATTTTTCACTATAAGTAAATTTTGGGTAAGAGAGTTTAAGTAATTTGCTGAAGGTCATACAGTTAATAAGAATCAGAGCTCAAATTTGACTCCAAAGAGCTTGCTTTTGCCACTGCAATTTATAACACTCCCACCGTGATGTAATTTATGAACGAAGCTTATCTCGCTGCCTAGTACCCAGCAGGCCCTCGGCAAATATTAGTTCTCTTCCCAGAGAACCCTCCAACTGGAAATCTCTCATCCAGTACAATTCTATAATGTTCCATTCAAGTTACCCAAAAACCGTTTAAAGCTTTCTTTCATCACCCCGATGTATTAATGTTAATTAATTCACTCTTTTAAAACATATCATACGGCCAGGATCTGTCCTACTACTAAGATCGAGGATAAAAATAATTTAGTATTGGTTTCCCGTGGCTGTTGGAACAAATCACCACAAACTCGGTCACTTTATTTTTTCTTAAGTTTTTATTTAGGTTTCAGCTAGTTAACACAGAGTGCTATATGAGTTTCAGGTGTACAATATAGTGATTTAACGCTTCCACACACACCTGGTGCTCATCACAAGCATCCTCCTTAATCCCCATCACCTATTTCACCCATCCCCCCGCGCACCTCCCCTCTGGGAACCATCAGTGTGTTCTCTATAGTTCAGCTTGGCTTAGCTGTTGGTTTGCCCCCCCCTTCTTCCCCTTTGCTTGTTTGTTTTGTTTCTTAAATTCCACATACGAGTGAAATCATATGGTGTTTGTCTTTCTCTGACTGACTTATTTCACTTAGTATTATACTCTCTAGCTGCATCCATGTTGTTGCAAATGGCATGATTTCATTCTTTTTTATGGCTGAGTAGTATTCCAGTGTGTGTGTGTGTGTGTGTGTGTGTGTGTGTGTGTGTCCTCTTTATCCACTCATCAGTCAAACTCAGTCACTTCATTCTATCACAGTTCTGAGGCTGGAAGTCTGATATCAAGATGTCGGGAGGGCTGCACTCCTTCTGAAGATTCTCTGGGGGGATATCTTTACTTGCCTCTTCACACCACCAGCATGAGTAATGGGGAGTTTCTGAAGGATTTGAAACAAGGAGGAGTGACATGATGAGATGTTAGAAATATCACTCTGGAGTGATGTTGGGGAGACAAAAAGGGAATTTAGCAGGTAGCTTAGAACTTCTAAGATTTCATAGACTACTACTAAGAGTAATATAATAATGATAATAGTGTTATTGAAATTTGTCAACTTTATTGTTTTTGCCAAATAAGGATTAAAGGGAAAAAAGATTATTTAAGATTTTGTTTTTAATGAAACTCATTTTCATACCAAAAAAGTATGAAGGACAATCTCAGATTAGAGGTGAGTTCTTTTTTTTTTCTTTTATAGCTTTTTTTTGTGGTAAAATATACATAACATAAAATTTATAATTTAACCATTTCTGTGCGTTACAGTTTTATGGCACTAAGTACATTCACATATTGTGTGACATTTATCACCATTCTTCTCCAGAACTTTTTCATCTTCCCCAACTGAAACTCTGTCCCCCTCAAACGCTGACTCTCCATTCCCCTATTCCCCTGCTCCTGGCAGCCACTTTCCACTTTGTCTGTATGAGTTTGACTGTTCTAGGTACCTCATAGAAATGGAATCATATAATACTTGTCCCTTTGGGACTGGCATAGTTCACTTAGCACAATGTTTTCAAGGTTCATCCATGTTGTAGCATGTGTCAGAATTGCCTTCCTTTTCCTTCCTTTTTAAGGGTGAACAATATTGCATGTTTTGTTTATCCATTCTGTAGATGGCCAGTGAGTTTGTTTCCACCTTTTAGCTATTGTGAATAATGCTGTTGTGAACATGGTTGTACAAATATCTGTTTGAGTCCCTGCTCTCAGTTCTTTGGGGGTATATACTCTGAAGTAGACTTGCTGGATCATATAGAAATTCTATGTTTAATTTTCTGAAGAAACATCATCTTATTTTCCACAGTGGCTGCTCTATTTTACATTCCTTCCAGCAATGCACAAGAGTCCCAATTTCCCCATATCCTTACCAGCACTTGTTATTTTCTGTAATTTTTTTTTAATAATTGCCATCTGAATGAGTGTGAAGTGGTATCTCATTGTGGTTTTGATTTGCATTTCTCTAATGCTTAGTTATGCCGAACATCTTTTTATGGGTTTCTTGGCCACTTGTACATCTTTGGAGAAATGTCTGTTCAAGTTCTTTGCCAATTTTTAAAAAATATTTTATTTATTTATTTGGGAGAGAACACGCATGAGTAGGGGGAGAAGCAGAGGGAAAGGGACAAGTGGACTCCGCACTGAGCTCAGGGCCTGTGATATGGGGCTCGATCTCAAGACCATGACATCATGACCTGAGCTGAAATCAAGAGTCAGATGCTTAACCCACTGAGCCACCCAGGTGCCCCTCTTTGCCCGTTTTTTAAGTGAATTGTTTGTGTTGTTGTTGTTGTGTTACAGGACTTCTTTCTATATTCTGAATATTAATCTCTTATCAGAGAAATGATCTGTAAGTATTTTCTCCAATTCCGTTGATTGTCTTTCACTCTGTTGGTAGTGTCCTTTGATGACAAAGGTTTCTCATTTTGATGAAGTCCAATTTTCATCAATTTTTTTTCCATTGTTGCCTGTGCCTTTGGCATCATATTGAAAAAAATCTTTGTCAAATCTAATGCCATGAAGCTTTTCCCTATGTTTTCTTCTAAGAGTTTTATAGTTTTATTTTTATAGTTAGGTCCTTATTCCATTTTGAATTAATTTTGGTATATGGTGTAAGGTAAGGGTCCAACTTCATTCTTTAACATGCAGATATTCGGTTTTGATTTCTCCATTGTAAATAAATTTAGACTTAGGGAGAAAATGACTGCATCGTCCTTAAATTTATTTGTCCCTTCAGACTGGTACATATTTCACTAGAATCTGTGGAATGATACTTGGAAACTCCAGTCTAGGAGAGAGACAATTGTGGCCTAAACTAGACCTGTAGAGTGGGGTTGGGTAGGAGAGGTAGGGCCCAAATTGAACGCTTTCTCTGATGCAGAATCCACAGGATGTCATGGCTGATGGGATATGGAATGTGGTGAAGTCCAGGCAGAAGTCTGTTTGAGTATTGGGGCAAATCATCTTGTCTTTAATAGTTGAACATAGAGAAAATAAATCTTAAAAGCTGGAAGCTACATTAGAATTCCTCTTGAAGAGCAAACAAATTTCTGTTTAGGAAACATCTCCAGTCATTCACTGGGGAGTGGAGGGAATAAACATAGGCCTTGATATGAAGAAGAAGAGAGGGCAAGGGAAGGCTGAACTCATTTGCAAAGGAAATTAGAGTGTTTTAGTTGAACAGAACAGGCACAGAGGAAGAGAAGAGGGACCCAGGAGGATAAAGGAGAATAAAGAAATGCAAGGGAGTTGGGGCCAGAGGAAGATGTTGAGTATGATGGTGGAAGTTGGTGCCTAAGGGGAAAGAGAGCCAGACTGCGTAGAGACTTTGAAGAACAGGTTAATATCTCATGTGGCTTGTTGTTCCGCATGGTCTGTAACCACCTCAATTATCTTCAACTTCCAGTAGCCATCTACACAAACTGTTGGTGGTACTGGTTCTTTGGGAAGTAAGTCAAAGAAAAGGGGCCTAGGTACCTTTATAGATCCAAGGTAGAGAGAAGGATGGTAAGTGAGGTGCAAAAAAACCCCAGATCTTTTCTTCCCCAACTATTAAACAAAATCTTGCACTTGGCAAGCCTGAACCAATCTCCGGGGCAATGGGAATGCACAGCGCTGATGAGCTTACATTGGTCCCTCCTCATCTCTGAAAGGATCACTGAGACAAAACGATGATGATTATGCTGACATACAACCCGGCCTACCCCTGACGTTAAGGGCAGGGCCAACTCTTCTGCCACACCAGCTGGGGAAATAGGGGTACATGGCCTTGCTCTTAGCATTTGCTTCCCCTACCAACCTGCTGAATGGTTGCTGGTTTCTTCCAGTTGGTTCATGGATGTGAGCTCCTGGCTTCTGGCTCCACCCCCACCGTCTTGGTGCTTCCTGGGACACAGCCCTCTCCTCGTGCCTGTGGTGCTCAGCAGCCTCCTGAATCTCCTGTCACACGGTCTGCAATGCAGAGTGGCATCAGGGAGCCGGGAGCCATGATAGAAGTACTGGGAAAAACGTGTGCAGGTGGCTTAAGCCACACTCCTATGTAGCAAAAAATCAGTCTGAATCATGTTCAACTTTTGTTCTTAAAAATCTCTCTCTTACCTTATGCAAGGCTGAGCAACTCTTTAGGATGATGACATGAATTTTCCTGGAAGGAGCTCATGTAATGCTTCTAAAACCTATCTTGTGTTTGTGGGAACAAACCAGGACGCTACTCTCTAGCTTCTTTTCCTCTTTTCACGTGTCTATTTTACAGATCAAGGAATGCCTAGATGCTAGAATAGGCTCTCATTACTTCTTGCTTTTCCTTTGAGACTAATAAGCTCCTGGCGTGTGGGACAATTTTTGAGGGCCCAGCAAATGACCCCCACTCCTTACCATCTATGAAATTTGGGAAACACAGCAGAAGAGAGAAGAGACAACAGCAGCCCCCACCAGCACTACCAAAAACAGAGCAAGAGACGAGGAGGATAGCAAAGATTGGAAGTTATTTGTCAAAATGCACAACAAACAAAAGGAAATCGTGCAGTGAGAAATGTGCCTGGGCCACCAGCCTTTGAGGACCGGAAGGCTTCTGCTATAGATGGCCCACCTCTGCAGGGCGTTGATCAGTAAAAGCTGGACAAAGGGGAGATGGCGCCAATGGCTGAGTGTGGAAGCAGAAACAGGAAAATAATGGATATTGGAAATCAACGAATGAGGACACTGAATGATGACAGGAAAGAGCGTGACTTCCCCACACTGGAGCTATTTGCAAGCAGCTGGCCACCTATGGATTTCCTGTAAAGTATCCCAGATCTCCAAGAAGAGACTTTGTAATTAGAGGCCAGGCTAAAGTGGCAAGCATGGAACAGATCAGTGTCTTCATTTTTTAAGAAGGATTTTTCTGTCATAAAAGGTGGCAGATACCGATGAAAAGCATGAGGACACAACACATCTAATCCCATCACCCAGGGAGCACAGTAAGCAACTCTTTGGCTCTTACAGCCTTTGTTTCATCTGTGTATATATGAACACCTTCAAACTTTCCCTCCTCAGATTAGGAAATCATAAGGCCCATTCTGTGTTGTGACCTGCTTTTCTCACTTAAAAATAGATAATGGTGTTGCCTCATATCAATGCATATAGTTCATATCACTTTTAATGACTGAATAGTTTTCAATCATATGGATTTAAACTCTTTGAATTCTCTCTGGGTTAGAAATTTATCTTTTGCACTTTTTAATCATTATAAACAATATTACAGGAGAGTCTTTGCTGATCAAACTCAGGATACAGCCGTGATGATTATTTCAGGATAAATTCCTACAAGTAGAATTGCTGGAACAAAGGGCATGCGTGTTTTTAAAGACGTTGAATAGTACTGCAAATTCCCTTTATAAAGGTCGTACCAATTATACTCCTGGGTCCTGCTGGCAGCACATACACATCCCCATTTTCTTACATTCTTAATAAAGTGCACCTCACAAGATGTTAATTCAGAACACTGGCCACACTAATTAGGCAGATTTGAAGGGAAGCACACATCAACACTTAATCATTGCAGTTTGCTTCCGTATTCAGCCCTCCACACCCCCTTGACTCTCTCTCCTTGCTTTCTCCTTGGCATTATTTGGGTACCCATCTCTCTCTTGCATGAGGCTTAGCTCGTCTGAGGGTGAGAAACATGTCTGATTCAATTTATAGTGTAGATCCCGGAGGGCCTAGCCCAGAGTTTTGTTTGTGATTGAATTGTTCAATATTTGTTAAAGTAAATGAACAGAATTCAAATGTATAATTTAGATCCACAGTAACATAAGAGATAGAAAGTGACACCGTGTAGGGGAAAAACATAGCATTCTGTAAATTATGAAAAGATTGAAAGGGATAGTTTTATTTCGAAGTTGAAACGCTGCTTAGCAAGAATCCTTCCCCTTGGGTTGCTGACAATATCCTTGCCAATGTTGCCCGTAGTCCACATCCTCGTTTAGTTCTGAATTCCCTTCTTCAGACTCTCGTCAGCAGCTTGTTGAGCACTGAGCACATCAGTGACATAAAACTTGGCCACTGCACTCATGGGTTTTACAAAGGCGCTGGAGAGTGGAAACGTGCATGTTGATGCAACCATAGTTATCAAACACTCATGGGCGCATGGGATACGGAAATAAAGAATACTAGCTTATAATCCCAGGAAGAAGAGAGACCGTAGACCACTTATTTCCCCACTGTGGGATTAGTGTCGTCCGTATACCAGCGTGGTGGCCGCAGAAGCACTGTGGTGTGTGGGGAGCAAAGCATGAGCTTCAGAATCAGGTAGACCTTCATCTGAATTTATGATTGTCTGCTTTCTGGCTCTGTGACCCTGGCAAGCTGCCTCAAGCTTCAGTTTTCTTCTGCCAGGCTTACTGTGCAGGTTGAATGAAATAATGTGTGTGAGGGGCCCTCAAAACCTGTAGATGGTAAATGAGTGCTGTTAGCAGGAAGGCCAGGGAAGGAGTCATAGAGGAGGGGGTGCCAAGACTGAAGCAGGAAGGCAAATGTGACGTTACTGGGCACAAATCATGGCGAAAGGCATTCAAGCAAAAGGAACAGGATGGGCAAAGTGGGGGCGTGGAAACCACTGGTCTGTTTTGAGAGTTATCGTAGTTTCATGGTATTGTACCGTAAAATAAGAAACAAGGAAGGTCATGAAATGAGCAGCAAGATGTAGGCAAAAGACAGATCAGGGGAGGGCTTTGGACATCACAGTGAGAGTATGGATGTTTCCTTCTACAACTGTGTAGTCCAGTCCAGTAGCCGTTAGCCACATGTGGCTATTTAAATTTAAAGGAAAAAAATAAAATAAAATTTAAAATTCAGTTCCTCAGTCACACAAGCCACATTTCAATAACCACATTTCGGTAGACAGTCTCAATAGTCACATAAGACTAGTGGTTACCATATTGGACAGTCCAGATAGAGAACATTTCCATCATTGTCGAAAGTTCTATTGGACAACACTGTTCTAGAACCTTGTGATTGAAAGTGGTTAGCAGACCAGAAGCATGGGCCTCACCCGGAGCTTGTGAGAAATGCAGGGTCTCAGGCTTCACCCCAGATCTAGTGAATTAGAATCTACACTTTAACAAGTTCCACACCCCCCTCCCCCAACCCACCCTCAGAGATTCATATGTACATGGAAGTTTGAGGCACACTGCTCTCTGGAATGGGGAGTCACTGAACAGTATAAGCAGAAGAAGCATGGTCAAACTCCCATATTTCTCTTTATTATTTCCTTTTTTTTTTTTTTTTTTTTTTTTACACGTAGGCTCCGCACCCAGCATGGAGCCCAACACAGGGCTTGAACTCACAACCTGAGTTGAGACCAAGAGCCAGGTTCTTCACTGACTGAGCCATCCAAGCACCCACTTGTTAATTTTTTCGTTTCAGTATCTCCCCATTCCGCCCTCCTACCCCACCAACCACCATATTACTCTATCTCTGTGAGTAGAATAGAATTTTCTTTCTGTGCCTGTCTTATATCACTTATGAGCATAATGTCCTCCAGGCTCATCCATGTTGTTGCAAATGACAGGACTTCCTTCTTTTTTGAGGGCTAAATTATATATATATACATATATATATATATACATATATATCACATTTTCTTTATCCATTCATCCTTCGAGGCACACTTGGGTTGTTTTCATATCTTGGCTATTATGAATAATGCTGTAGTGAACGTGGGAGTACAAATACCTCTTGGAAATACTGACTTTGTTTCCTTTGGATAAATCCCAGAAGTGGGATTGCTGGATCACAGGGTAGTTCTGTTTTTAATTTTTCAGGGAACCTCCATACTATTTTCCATAATGGTTATTCCACTTTACATTTCCTCCAACAGTGCACAAAGGCTCTCTTTTCTCCACGTCCTTGCCAAGATTTACCTTTTGATAACAGCCACTCTCACAGGTGTGAGGTGGTACCTCATTTTGGTTTTGATTTGCATTTCCCTGATGATCTGTAATGTTGACCATTTTTCATATATTTTTGTATCTATCTGGCCATTCATATGTCTTCTTTTGAGAAATGTCTATTTGGGACCTTTTCCCATTTTTTAACTGGGCTATTTGTTTTTTTGTTATTGAGTTCCTTATGTATTTTCTAAGTAAGCCCCTTATCAGATTTGCAAGTATTTTCTCTCATTCCATAGGTTGTCTCTTCACTCTGTTGATTGTTACCTTTGCTATGCAGAAGCTTTTTAGTTTAATGCAATCCCACTTGTCTATTTTTGGTTTTGTTCCCTGTGCTTTTGGGGTCATATCCAAAAAAAAAAAAAATCGTTGCTCAGACCATTTCCCTATGTTTTCTTCTAGGAGTTTTAGTTCAGGTCTTAGACGTAAATCTTTAATCCACTTCGAGTTGACTTTTGTGTATGGAGAGAGGTAAGGGTCCAGTTCCCTTCTCCTGTATGTAGATATCTACTTTTCTCAGGATCATTTATTGAAGAAACTGTCCTTTTCCCTTTGTGTATTCTTGGCATCCTTGTTGAAGCTCCTTTGACCATATACGAAAGGGTTTGTTTCTACATTCTCTATTCTGTTCCATTGGTCTCTATGTGTGTTTTTATGCCAATAACCACACTGTTTTGATTACTATATCTTCATAGTATAGTTTGAAATCAGGAAGTGTGATGCCTCCAGCTTTGTTCTTCTTTCACAACACTGCTCTGGCTATGTAGGTCTTCTGTGATTCAATATGAATTTTAGGATTCTCTTTTCTACTTTTGTGAAAAAGGTTATAGAGTTTTAATAGGGATTGCATTGAATGTGTATATCCCTTAAGTAGTATGGACATTTTAACAATAATAATTCTTCCAATTCATGAACACAGGATATCTTTCCATTTATTTGTGTGTTCTTCACATTGTTTCATCATGCTTTCAAAACCTGCATTTTATTTTTTATTTTTAATTATTTTTTTAGTTTCAGAGGTAGAATTTAGTGATTCATCATTTGCATGTAACACCCAGTGCTCATCACATCAGGTGTCCTCCTTAATGCCCACCACCCAGTTACCCCATCCCCCACCTCCCTCCCCTCCAGCAACCCACAGTTTGTTTTCTAGAGTTCAGCATCCCTTATGGTTTGCCTCCCTCTCAATTTTCATGTTACTTTATTTTATTTTTCCTTCCCTTCCCCTATGTTCATGTTTTGGTTCTTAAATCCCACATATGAGTGAAATCATATGGTATTTGTCTTTCTCTGACTGACTTATTTCACTTAGCATAATACCCTCTAGTTCCATCCACTTCATTGCAAATGGCAAGATTTCATTCTTGTTGATGGCTGAGTACTATTCCATTGTGTATGTACACCACATCTTCTTTATCCATTCATCTGTTGATGAACATCTGGGCTCTTTCCATACTTTGGCTATTGTGGACATTGCTGCCATAAACATTGGGGTGCAGGTGCCCCTTCAGATCACTATGTTCTTATCCTTTGGATAAATACCTAATAGTGCAATTGCTGGGTCATAGGGAAGCTCTATTTTTAACTTTTTAAAGACCCTCCATACTGTTTTCCAGAGTGGCTGCACCAGTTTGCATTCCCACCAACAGTGTAAGAGGGTTTCCCCTTCTCCACATCCTCGCCAACATCTGTTGTTTCCTGAGTTGTTCATTTTAGCCATTCTGACCAATGTGAGGTGGTATCCCATTGCGGTCAAAACTTGCATTTTAGAAGTTTATTCTAGTGGAAGGATAAATAAAAGGAAAGCAAGACCAGAGGAAGAGAGACCTGTCAGGAGACACTAGCAATTGGGCTATTGTTGCCACTTTTGAGCAAATTAGAAAAGGTCACCTCTTCTTTGTCAAAACAACCGAAACCGGCTTGATGAGCAGTGTGCAGGCTGGCTTTAAGCCTTGCTTTGGTCCAGGCACCCTCTGCAGTGACTACTATGCCTGAGCATGTGAGGAAGCCTGGTGGCAACTGTCCAGGTGCATGACAAGGAAGGCCTGAAGGACACAGCTTGAGGATGTTGATGAACGGTAACAAGACACCACTCTACGGGGCGTTGTTTTGTATAACGCTGTGTGCAGTGGGAGGCAAGGGCAGCGGCAGTCATGAGAAAGTGAGGCTCTGTCCTACAAGGACCAAAACAGAGGGCTGGCCTTTTCACACCGGGTGCTGTTGGGCAGCGCTGCTCTGTAGTGTCCCTGTTCCATTTCACAAAAGGAAAATGATTAAACTAATTGCCTTAAACCAGTGCTGTATTTCATGTGTATAATACCCATAATTTGGGGTTTGAATATAATTGCAGTAAATTACACTAATCACAGGAAAACTTCATTAAACTAAT
This sequence comes from Ursus americanus, assembly GCF_024610735.1. Taxonomy (NCBI): domain Eukaryota; kingdom Metazoa; phylum Chordata; class Mammalia; order Carnivora; family Ursidae; genus Ursus; species Ursus americanus. Next base: position 38,674,834 of record NC_142135.1, on the reverse strand, counting down.
ATAGGTTTATTCTAAGGAGTGTAGTTTTAAGCAATCAGTAGTCCCTAGTTGAAATGGTACCTTCTTGTTTTATAATAAAAGATGTTGAATACTTCAGAACTCTGTTAATTCAAAGTCCATTTTTTTGTAAAATCATGGGAGTTTCAGAGAATATTCACCCATTTGGAGTACAGTCACCTTTTAAACCATGAGACATGATGTTAAAAAAAAGATTAAAAGCAAAAAACCAAAACCACCTAGAAGCAACCGTAAGTGGAGTCTTTAAAACTCAATTCTCACTATTCCAAATTCTTCTGCATTTCTCAGACAGACAAATTTTAAAGTATGCACTTCCAGTTTCCTTCGATAATGAGTTGGGGCAGAGAAAATGTCTACCATTTGCTACACAAACACACACACAAATGCACACCTCCTGTATTGACCAGAGCTCCTGCAGGAATCTGATGGTATACTCATTGATGGTAATTGAGGACTGTTTAATAAAAGGGTCATATATAGCAAGTGGATAGGGGCTAAGGGAATTAACAAGGACAGCAGCACCCTGGGTCCAGCCACAGCTGGCAGCTGTTCACCACCCTAGGCCAGAAGGGGAAAGAGGAGAGGGCGCTTCCTAAAACTCTCTGAGGGTAGCTACAAGAGAAGGCTGACCACGAGGAGCTTTGGCCTTTGGTAGAAGGATACAACCAATTTACAATGACCTGCCAGGAAGGGAGTTGAAGAGATATATATACCAACCTCACACTCCTTCTTCTGGCGCCTCCCTTTGGCCAAACCCAGTATAGGTTGCCAAATGGTAAAGAAATCCATTGCTGCAGTCCCTTCAAGGGAGGCTCCGACAACACAAAGCAAGGTGGAGAAGCGTGAAGAGTGAATGGACAGTATCCAGCATTCATTCATAAACACATGCCTGGTTATCACAAACAGACTTACATTTCCATAACACCCTACAGTTAGCAAGTACTTCCAAATATTTCTTTAAATATGCACCTGACTTATGGCAGGTGACTCCATATGCATTTACTGAATAAATCAATGAAATACATTTTTTGCAACTGAACTAATTTTTTTCTTATTTACAGTAATTAGGTTTTAGATATATTTTTTATTATAAAAACACATAACATAATTGACCATTTTAGCCATTTTACAGGGTACAATTCAGTGGCATTAAGCACATTCATGATGTTGTACAACCACCATTATTATCTAGTTCCAGAACTCTTCCATTATCTCAAATGGAAACCCCATACTACAAATTAATTTTTTAAATGACAGACCTGTTTTGCACGCAGACATTTGTGAAAGGCTAATGGTATATAAGGTCTACTAAATGGTGTGGCAATTTTCCTAGCAGTCAGGATAAAAAGACCAAAACTTCAAAATGATCTTGTCTATAGAAGCATATTGAAATACACAGAGTAGTTACATAGAATTAACATACATAGAGCAGTTACGTCAAATATAGAACCTGGATATTTGCGGAAATAACTTCCTGTTGATTACCCTGATTGATCAAATTGGGCTGAAAGTCGATCCATTTTTCACTTCAGTTTGACTGTAGAGATGCTAATGCATGGATGGCACATCCTTCTTTCCTCTCCAACAATGAAATAGCCATTTTCAGGTCCTGGGCTTTGCCGATGAGGCCAAAATAAATTCCCGAAGAGTTTTGAGCAAACATAATTTCAGTCTCAGGTGGCCTGTTGATGGCAGATGGGATGTCTTGTCCTGGTTCTGCTGTTTAGCTGGTGATCTGGCCTCCCTTATCTAGTAAAAAAAAGAAAAGAAAAGGTGGTGCCAGACTTTGATCCGTAAAGCCCCTGACAGCTCTCACCTCCCTTGCTACTCCAGGATCTGCCCAAAAACCTCTAAAGCTTTCACTGGGAAACACTCTCAGTCTAAGCACATCAAATATCTAAACACGCAGTGTTCACCCTTCTGATGAAACAGCCAGTGTGGAATTTGACCCTTTCAGCAAATCATGGATGTGAAAGCCAGCGTTCCGTGCATAGAAATCCAGGTGGGGACAGGTGTAGCACGGAGGGAAACAAGGAAGCCAAATCCATTGACGAACAGAGGTTTGAATGGGTATTTTAATGATGTAGAGAGGCTAGCTCTGACCTTTCATGAGAAGCACGGATTTCCCGGTGGAGCTGGCAGACTAGCACTGATCCATCCCCACCTGGTCTCCTTGGTAACCAAGGGCCTAGGTCTGTGAGGCTTTTGCAGAATATCTGGCCAGAATTAAGGTGTAGACCACCGCTATCCAGAGATCAAGCCCATAGCCTTGGCCTTTGAAGACCGCAAGCTAATCAAGGAATTGGCGGCCCCAGGCAGGGATGTTTAGCACCCAGTACCGCTGGTGAGTCCGGTTCACACAGGGGTGGAGGACGTAGGCCCTGGAAGCAGACTGGTTGGGACTGAATACCAACATGTCTCTCACCATAGGGTGGAAACGTGCCCGAGTTTTAATTTGCCTTTCTGGGCCTCAATTTCCTCTTTTGTAAAATGAGTTTCATAAAAGTAACTTCCTCATGCAGTTGTTGAAAGGATTAAAGATATTTAAATACTAAAAGTGCTCAGAGTCATATACAGTGAGAGCTCAACTCGAATGGGCCAGCCGTAGTAACAATACAATGATTATGTAACACCAATAAGAAAAATAGAGATTTTAAGATGATCACAGGCAGCATTGTTTTAGGGAGCCCCATAGCAAAGATGGTAGGACTTCAAAACTGCAGCTGGAAAACCCTCTGCCATGGTCCCATTACAAATAGGTAAGCTTAGACCAGCAGGGCAGGAATTTGAACAGCAGCAAGAAATGGAGCAGGTCAACATCAGTGGCTTTGGCATCAGACAGATCAGAGTTGGGATCCTGGCTCTGTAGACTACCAGCTGAGCGCCCTTGAGTGGCTCAGTCTAAGCTTTGCTTTCCTCAGATTACAGCGAGGAGACTGGCAGAACTACCCTATCAGTCGTGCTAGTGATTAAGGGACAGTGCATGAAGAGCGCTCAGTGCACTGCCTGGAATGAAGCAAGTGGCCAACAAATATGAATATTATTACGAGGTGCAGTTGTGCCTCATGAGGCCCCAGTTTTCTTCCACATCCCTCAATGTATATTCCTGATTCATTCATTTCATCTGACAAACATCTGCCAGTGCTGGCTTTGTGTCTGTTACTAAATGGACACGAGGAATTCCAAACTTAATTACAAGATGAAGTTCGTGCCACCAGTCTAGTCTGGAGGTGATTCGTAGACCCACCAAGTAACAGGAGAGCCACCTTGGAGGACTCCTGGCACAGGTGTGAGAGTACAGGGAGGGAGCAGCGGGGCAGGGTTGGGGTGGGCGGTGAGGCTGTTCAGGACTTAAGGGACATCTGGAAGGTGGTCTTATTGGCTGAGGAGAGGCAGTGGTGTCTAGCAGTGAGGGGCCCAGGCTCTAGTCCCAGACGGCTGACGCTCTCAGTCCCAGATGGGCCTCCATGAGCTCATGGGACCTTGCTCAAGTCACTTCATCCCTCTTTGCCTGGTTTCCTTAGCTGTGAAATGGTGAAATGATAATACGTACAGAATTAAATGAGTTAAAAACCTGTGAAGCACTGAACAGCACCGACTGGTAGTAAAAGTTACTGTTAGATGGTGGGAAGAGAGAGGGAGATATTTTTTTGCCAGAGAAGCTATCGGGACCTTTGCTTTTTGGTTTGTTTTGGTTTGCTTTTTAACTAGATATGCCCATGTAATACTTCCATTGGACCCCTCAAAGTCTAGAAAGGTGGATCCTCTTAATCTATCTCCAGGAAGAACCCAGTCTTATCACAGCTTATCAAAAACACGTGTGGCTGCCGAAGGCTGGCATACATATTTTTCTTGCCTTTCCTTTGGGCCACTTTTCAGCAAGTGCTGCCTCAATCCCACGTGGCCACACAGAAGCCCCTTCTCCTCAGCCACCTACCTGCCCACCATCTCCACGCTCATCTCCATAGGGTCCCAGCCCCTTCCTGTCATTGCCCCTGGAGTGGAGCTAGTGAAGGCCATCTCTCAGGGCTCCCATCATTCTTTGACTGGGGTCCTGTTTGCCTGGGTTTCTGTGGCACCCACCACATAAGGCAGCCTCTTTTGAGCTGAAACCAATCACCTTCCATAGAACAATTGGTATTTTATACTGAGAAACCTCCTCCCCACTAAGGGAGAACAGGGAGGGACAATGGGGGTGGACAGTGTTGAATGTGCGGAAAATATATTAAGGAATTTCCTACTCGATTTCCCACTCTCAAGTCTGGCATAAAGAACGGTTCATGGGCTTCCTTTATAAGGTCACCCAATGCCACATTTAAGCCCCTAAAGCAGAATTTAGGAGGGTTAAGGGTTTAATGGACGATTCGCGTTGCTGAAGAGCAGCTGGATAGAGGCGCCACCCTCCACCCCCATTGGGATTCTGATTCCAGCAGCATCGAAAGTCCTAATCATCCCAGCAACTCAGTGAGCAGCTCGGCACAGTGTGTCACTGTGACGCCCGTCACTGGATGCATTTGGCTTCGCCGGCCATATGGCAGTGCGGAAGAGCTCCTTTGTAGTTTGATGGTCTGGAAACGACTAAGGCTCTCTTCACATTCTGTGTTGCTGGCTCGTTTCTGTTTGGAAGAGCTGATGCTGCTAGGGCTTACCTTGCCCTTGACATTGCTGAAGGAGCCTTATGTACAGATCCTTTTCATCTCTCAGGCACAAAGATCTCAACTTGTAAGGCAGATGGGGAAGGAGCAGTAGTTCAGAAGCACTTAACGATGAGCAAGCAGCATTTCTTGAACAACAAATATAAACATGCCAATGGCTCCATCTAGTAGGGGACAGAGAGGAGGGAAATGTCACTCACCAGCAAAATGGAAAAAGACAGAGTGGAGGGGTACCTGGGAGGCCATAGGAGATAAAAGAGCCAGAAATAGTTCCAAAAGCAAGCTCCAGTTGAGTTGTAAAAGAGCAGTATAACTTCCAGAGCACCTACTACAGCCGGGTCCTCTCCTGGATAGTCTACTTACGTTTTTTCCCTCATTCTCTCACCAAAGTCACAAAGCTAATAATTATTGGAGCTGGAGTTTGAATCTAGGTCAGTTTGAGCGCCAAACCATCCCACTTCATCCCACTGCTGAGGAAGCAGGCAGGCCTGGGTAGCTGGAGGATGGGATCCCAGGCCAAGAGAATCACCTTCCCAAGGGGTGGGAATCCATCACAGATAGAAGTCAGACAGAAGGGTAGTTATGGAAATCCTTTCCCATGTCTGAGGCAGGCCCACAGCATGGTTTGTTGCTGAACCCTGAAGTGGCCTTAAAATCCTTCTCAATCCAGCACTCCAGGAACAGCACGAATCATATTTAAAAACTATTTGCCACATAGAAGAAAAGAGCAGATCTGGAAGAGCCACAGGGGTTTCTAGAAGAATCTCCCAGAGCCAGAAGTTCAGGAAGCATGATTTGAATTTTCTCAAATTCTCAGTCAAGAACTTAGGGGAGGAAGTTATTAACCTGAAAATCTTACCGCTAAAAAGTTGAGGCTAATGCTTACTCGAGGGATAAGATCTGAGTTCAGGTCAGATGGCTTTTGCAGGGCCGGGGGGTGGGGGGAGGTCTTGCGCTGAAATCTCACTTAGCTGCTGGTAAACACTTGTTGACTACCCCAAACTCATACTCCAGATGATACTGAAAGCTTAGTAAGAAGTGCCCCAGATTGGGCCTTGGCATTGAAAACTTAACAGCCGAACGGATTCACACCAGCTGCTTGCTTTGCTTTCCTTAATTAAAGCACTCTGTAGTTAAGTAAAGGCTGCCCAGCTTGGGCTGGCGCATTAATGTGAGGCTGAACTAACCTGGAACATCACTCTGACCCAGCCAGAACTTTGATTAAAAACCTGCAAAGTTTTCTACCTCAACGGCTTTTGAGCACTTGGCTGATGTCTGATGCCCAATTGGGATTAATCTCCACATCCTATTAAGAGGAACAACTATTTCTCAGGTAGTTGGGTTCTTTTCCTGGCTGCAATATCTTTGTAATATCTTTCCAGGGGCTCCTGTGGGCTTAAATATATGACATTCAAAAAATAATATGTAAATGAATGTCTATCCATTTCATCGAGGGAGTTGTTTTCTCCATTTGTAATCTTTTCTTATGATTTTATTCTTCTTGCAGGAAACAGAAGTAGAGGTGCATTCAGGCCGTGTGTGTAATTTTGGGATCAGCTTTCTGTAATGAAAGTGGAAGCAAATCCCAGATAAGAGCACCAACTGCTTCAGAAGAACATTGCAAAGCCCAGTGGTCCTGACCAAGTTGTCACGCACAGAGCAGAACTATCGATGAGAGCCATACAACATCTGTTGCCCAGGTAACCATCAATCCACTAAGCCAGCTCTGAGTCATAAACGGCGTGGAGAGGTCTGCTAGCATAGAGGGCAGTGCAAACTCTTCTCATCCTTTCCCCATCTCCCCGGCCTAAGGCTGCCGTACAAGGTAAATAGAAACCTACTGTCAGACCCCTAAAGACTGAAAAGATCTCTCTTTTCCTAGCCCCTGTTCAAAGATTCTTGGACCTCCATTGGTCTTATCACAAAACCTCCCCAGATTCTTATCAGTGCTTAGCACATTATGTACTCAAAATGCCAGCCTGCTGAGTGGTGTTACATGGTTCACCCACCGGCATCTGGCCCCCAGCATCTGGCCCCCAGCCTGCATTCTGAGTTGCACTGTGGGAGCACCTGCTCCTTAGGACCCCTGTGGCAGCCCAGCAGGGCTCACACGCTTATCATGACTTCCACTTGGGACTGTGGCATGGGAGAACCAACCATATGGGTCTCCTTTCCTGTGTTCCATCCCATCCAAAATGCTGCACACAAATTCAGAGAGAAAAATGAATAAATATGCCTTTGCCGGGTAACTAGATCTGGCTTTCTAAGAACATTCCCAGGGGTGTTCCCAAAAGAATTGAGAAGAGGTCTTCAAACAAAAACTTGTACACAAGTGTTCATAGAAGCACCGTTTCCCATAGCCAAAAGATAAAAACGACCCAAGTGTCCATCAGTGAATGAAAGGGTTAACAAAGTGTGGTGTATTCGTACAATGGAATGTTATTCCATACTATGACATGGATGAACTTTGAAGGCATTACAGTAAGTGAGAAGCCGGACACAAAGGGGTGCGTATTGCATGATTCCATTTACATGAAATATCCAGAAAGGTAAATATAGAGAGACAGAAAGCAGATTAGTGGTTGCCAGGGCTGGGGAAGAAGAGGGGTGAGGAGGGCTGCTTACTGAGGACAGGGTTTCCTTTCGGGGTGATGAAATGTTCTGGAACATAGAGGTGACAGATCCCTAACATTGTGAATGTACTTAATGCCACTGAATCGTGCACTTTAAAAATGGTTAACTCTGTGTCATGTGAATTTTACTCAATTATAAAAAGAAGGCCGGTTCGAGAAAAGTTATAGAAAAAGAAAAGCAGAATGGATATCACTTGTAGTCGTATCACCCCAAACCAAATACTGTTCACATTTTGTTCTAGCTTATATTCCATGGTAATAATTTGTATCTCATATATAATTTCTATTGTATTTCCACATTCATGTTATTTCCAGAGTATTACCTATAGTCTGTATGTCTCATGAGCTCAAACTACTGGTTAAATTTCTTGATATGTATTTTCTAAGTTGCCTCATGATATTGTACCAATTGATACTGACACCTACAATACATGAAACTATCTACTTCCATGCATCCTAGCTAGCACGGACTAGCATTGATTAGTCTCCCAAAAGAGAGAGAAAAAAAAAAAGAGAGACTATTACATGGTTGTTTTAATACTTTTTCATTTGATGATTAGTAAGATCGTTGCCCTACAACTTTTTTCTGTCTTGAAATAATAAATACATGTTTAGTAGACACTTCCATATGCTTTGTCTTTATTAGAGTAGAGAGTAGCTAGTCATTATTTGGGGAGGGGAGGGGAGAATCCAATGGTAAATTCTTTAAAAGACTAGGCTAGATATAGTTGTCCCTGAAGGAGGAACTAGAGAACTAGAGGGTTGCTGAGACCAAATTACCTGGAATGCAATACTGAGCAGAGATAGAAAATACGAACTATGAAAGATAAGAACATAAAAGAGAAATTTTTTAAATTCTCACAAAAATCAGACAGGTTGTGTCAGTGAAGGATTTGACCTTGCACAACAGTGGGAGGTGGTTAAATACTCTGTAAGGCTACTGTCTTCCTGTCTGATGCTGGGATAGGTGCTAGTCTGGCCCCCATGGCCGGAATAGAGGGTCACAGAAATAACAGACTGGCGCTGGTAGATATCCTAAGATGGAGGCTGTTCGGTCTCACACACGGTTCCCTCATTGTACCTCAAGCTGTGGAAAGGGGGAGAGTGACAACAGGAGCTGGCGCTGTGGAGGCCACTTAGTCGTTCTTCGCCAGGAATTAATAGAGATTGAATTTTAAATCTGAAACTTATAAATATAATAGCACTATAAATTTTTAAAAAATTTAATCTGTACCATTCTTGTGTTGAGATGCTACGGGGCAATGTGGCAAAAAGCCACCAACATTGGGGCGCCTGGATGGCTCAGTCGGTTAAGCGGTTAAGTGTCAGACTCTTGATTTCTGCTCAGGTCATGATCTCAGGGTTGTGAGGTCGAGCCCCACGTTGGGTGTAGAGCCTGCTTAAGATTCTCTCTCCCTCTCCCTCTGCCCTTCCCTCTCATGCACATGTGCACATGTGTGTGCATGCTCTCTCTCTCTAAAAAAAAAATATAATAATAATAGAAAGCCGCCAACTTCACACTAAAAAAATGGAAACCTCGGTTGTTAATGAGTTATTGGGGACAAGACTTAGGACCACCATATCACTGACTGGCTTGAAGCCCTCGCCCACAGCCTTTCTGCTTCTCAACTTTGTTTCCTTGCTAAGCATTCTTTTTTTAGGAATGCAAAGAATTGCTGGGGGAAAAAAAAAACAACACCACAGAGAAACCTTAGGATTATAGTGAACATTGCCCAAGATTAATCTTGTCTCTGTTCCTTAGTAAATCTAGGTGAGACTCTCACAAATTCACAAAGAAGACTGAGGGTGGTAGTCTGTCAAGATGCAGGATGCCCCCCCGTCTTTCCCACTTTAGACTAAAAATAACGGGCAAAAGGCGTTGAACTTCAGTGTGCAGACAGGGAAACTGGGAATGACTGTGGCGAAATTTGCTGAACTAATGAAGGCATGACAGATGGGCTTCACTTCTGGCGAGAAGAAACTATGTCCTCAGTGGTCATGTTTCAGTCCTTCAATGTCTAATCGTGATGCAGGGCAGTAGTTTTCACACTCTACCACTCAGAGCATAATGTCCTGGAGGCCAGTCGTGCCCTTCAACCAGAGCAACTCTGTTCATACCTGTTTATATATTGGAGTTTTATGAAGATGTTGCTTGAAAACAGTCTTAATTTTAAAGTTCCCTTGTAATTCCACTGGCATAAAAGAAGGAGCTAAGCTATACATTCTACAATCAATTGGTGTGAGTCCTGATTTAAATTTCTATGAGCTCTGTTATCTTAGGCTAGCTACTTATTATTTTGCTTCTCAAACTCTGTACCTGAAGCATTAGAATAATATATGATTCTTCACTGAGGGCCATGGGGATCAATAATGTGTGAAAAGACATTTCGTAAACTGTGTCCCCATATAAATGGTAAGAATTACCATCTAGTATCAGTGCCTGCAGGATTGTCAGGTGAGAAATGCATCTAGCTTCACTGCTGCACAACAGATGGTAGAACAGGTCAGTAAATGACTGAGTTAACCTTAGCACAGCTTTTCCATTTGGAAGGCTAATATTTCAGAACTAGCGAGTGAAACAATAATGAGAGAGAAGATTGAAAATAAAACGAACCGAACTTCAGGGATCTGTGGGATAATACCCAAAGGTCTGATGTTTTTGTCATCAGAGTCTCAGAAAGGAAGGAGAAAGATAGATATATTTTTTAAAATTGCCTTTTATCGTTTTTTAAATTTAAATTCAATTAGCCAACACATAGTACATCAAAAGATATATACATTTGAAATATATATACATTTGAAGACAATTTCCCAAATTTGATTAGAGACATAAACTTATAGATTCAAGAAGTCCCCAACAGGAGAAACTCCAGGAAATACACATATCACAGTGAAGCTGCAGAACACTGAAAATAGGAAAGAAAATATTGAAAGAAGCCTTAGAAAAATGATTCTTTACGTGTAGAGGAACAACAATTTGAATGACTATAGGTTTTTCTCCAGAAACTGTAGAGGCCCGGAGGAAGCCCTACAACACATTTAAAGTGTTAAAAGAATTGTCAACTTAGAATTCTATACACAGTGAAAATACCCTTCGGGAATGAATGCAAAATAAAGACATGAAAATTAATAAAATTAAACCTCATTTAACATGGAGCCTGGAGGCCAGCAGGGGGAGCTCTCATGCCCTACCCCCTTCTTGTCGATTGCAGACCCCAACAGGAGACTCCGTTGTATTCCCAACAGGAAGAAGCCTATACTTTACTACTCCAGCAGGAGGAATTAAGATTTTCCCCTTGCCTGGCAACAGCCCAGGCAATGAGAGAATGTCACAACGCAGCCACCATACCTCGAGCTCCTAGTTTACTCCAATGGACTTTTTGTTTATAAGAGCAGAGCCCCTCCCGACTCCTTCTTTCCTCTGTAAAAGAGTGCTCTTCTCCTTTGTTCTCTGAACTTGCCAATGGTTTTGCTGTAGGTTGTGTGTCCTATATTGCGATTCTCTGCTATTCCTGAGTTAACCGATTTTTTTTTTGCTAGTAAAATAACTGTACAGTTTGCTTATAAGGCTAACAACGTTCTCGGGAGTGGGAAACAAATAGAATTTGTTGCCAGTAGATCTGCTCTAGAAGAAATGCTAAATGTAGTTGTTCCGATGGAAAGGAAATGATGGTGGAGGGAACCTTGAAACTTCATGAAGGAAAGAACAACAGAAATGATAAATATCTCGATAAATAGAATAGACTGAAGTCTAAAAATATATGCGACAGTTAAAAGCAAAAATCACAACACTGTGTGATGGGTTTTCAGTGTATCTAGATATACATATCTACATATACATATCACAACCATAACAAAAAGTGGGGAGAGTAAAGAGACGTATTGATGGCAAATTTTTTGAATGCTACATGAAGTGCTAAAATATTTATTCTTAGTAGATTGTGAACGTTAAATATTATATTGTGATCTATAGAGCAACCACTAACAAAACTACACCAGAAATATAGTAAAAAACTCACTACATAAATTAAAATGGAATACTGAAAAATATTCAAATAACCCAAAAGACAGCAGGACAGGGCAGAGATCAGGAACAAAAATATAGGGAACAGATAGAAAACAAATATAAAATCGTATACCTAATGCAAATATATCAATAATGCCATACAATTGCAATAGTCTACATCAATTAGAAGAGAATGTCATCATAAATAACAGAGCAAGACCCAACTATATGTTGCCTACAGGAAACCCAGTTTAAATATAATGTTGTAGGTTAAAAGTAAAAGAATGAGAAAGGTATAGTGCAAACACTAATGGAAAAGGACTAGAATGGCTACTTTAATATCAGGCGAAGTAAATTGCGGAGGAATGAAAGTTACCAGGGATAAAGATGGACATTACATGGTGATAAAGAAAGGGGTCAGTTCACCAAGTAGATATAACAAGTTTCAATTGCATCCAACTAATGAAAATATCAAAATACTTGAAGCAAAACTTATAGTACAGAAAGGAGAAATGGAAAAATGCATGCTTATAGCTGGAGACTTTAATACTCTTCTCTCAGTAGTTGAGAACAAATAAACAGAAGATCCATAAGGATATAGTAGACTTGACCACCACCACCAACCAACTATACCAAATTGACATTTGTACAAAATCCCACCCAACCACAGAAGCATGCAAATGGTTTTCAAGTGTGCATTGAACATTCACCAGAACAGACCATATTCTGCATTCTAATGCAAACTTCAACAAACTTAGACGAATTTAAATCACAGTGTAAGCTCTCTGACCATACTGAAATTAAATTAGAAATCAATAACAGAAATAAAACTAAAAATACCCAATACTTGAAAATTACAGAATACACTTCGAAATAACCCACAATCAAAGAGCAAGTTTCGATAGGAATTTAAAAATATTTTGAACTGAATGAAAATGAAATTATAACCTTTCAAAATTTGTGGGATGAAGCTAAGTAAGTGCCAGTTAAGGGGTGATTCTCAATCTTGATTCCCATTTGAACCCCTGGAAAGCTTTTTAAACATACAGATTCCTGGCCGCCCCCACCCCAGGCCAATGACATCAGATTCTCTAGGAGTGAAACCCAGGCAAAAGTATTTTTACAAAGCAGCCCCAGTGATTTTAATGTACAGTCACAGTTGAGAACTGCTATCCTTAGTGCTACAAAAGTGATAGAAAATGCTCTGGGAACACAGACGGAACCATTAAGACTGCCTGGGCCATGGGGGATGGCTTCACGAAGGGGCTGCTGGGTAAAGAATAAGCAAGGATTTTTCAGTTTGGAAGGGCACAAGAGGAAAGGTATTCAGGCATGAGGAACAGCATGGGCCAAGCCACAGAGATATGAAAAGGTATTCAGGGAGTGAAGATCAATGTATAAGGCATATCTGTTGTGCCACCTTACACACACTCACAAGTGCTTGTTTATACACACACACACATGTCATCATTCAAATATAACCTTATCTCCCACTGTTAGGGTGAATTTTGCAAATGAGCTAAACTTACTAAAATGCTACACCAAGAAAGGAAAGAAAATATTTGGAGATGGGTTTTTATTGGGGAGAAGAAATTTCAGGAGTAAAAATTGCTTTAAAAATGTTGCTTAAATCTCATTTTATATATAGGGATTTTAATTTTACAAAATTGTGGCAAGCAGAAGCAGTCACTAGATCAATATAGCCCACTGGAATATAACATTTTGAACTCAGCCTGGGCTAGTTTGGGTTTTTTTTCTCAGACATTTGTTCCTTGTCCAAGCTTTCCAGTTTCATTTCTTGCCATTCTCCCTGTGCCCCTCACACCACCTTGTACTTGATTCTTTAATAGCAGAACACTGCACAGATTCACCTCCCTGCTTCTCGCTTCTGCCTTTGCTCGAATCATACTTTTTGTCCAGATGGTCCCACCCTTTGCCCCCACCTGACCCTGATTAACTCCTACTCATTCTTTCATACCTTGGCTCAAATAGCAGCTCTTTCAGGAAGCCTTCCCAGAAGAAGAGTGTTTGGGTTGGGCATTGAAAATCCTTTAAGATTCCTGTTTATAAATTCAGGACACTTTGTATTTTTCTGCATTGTCTTGGCATGTGCATTAAAGTTTTAAAATTTTATTCCTTCTTAATTCTGGAGCACAGGTCTGAATAAGACTGAAAAGGTTGACGTCATTCCTGAGACTTTGCAGAGTGGCTGAAATCTCTTGTGGTCATTATTTCACAGGAAGCAGATCTGAAAGATTGTAGCAAATGAGTGTTTGTTTTTCTTGGGTATTCCAGGAAACACCAAGGAGGGCGTTAGAAAACAAAACTCTAAGGGTGGCAGGTGGTGTTATTCCAGAGGAGAAATGAGTCGTTAATAAGAGTGGTAATACTAGAAACAAATGCATATCTCTTCTCTGTGTTCAGAGGTTGCTGGAAGGATGCCAGGGTGTTGCACGGACATATCTGAGGCCCTCTAAGAAATACAGAATTGGATCCCAAGAGGTCCTTTCTGGGAGGGCGAGGTTTGTCGACCATAAAGCTTTTAACCAGAAGTGAAAACCCAACATAACCATTGATTCTCTCTCTCCCTGGAGTTCCCTATGGCAGGGGACAGAAGAGAGAGAGAGAGAGCCCAAAAGTCTCAGCAGAATTAAGGAAATTAACCTGGCAGTGGGACAGCCACAGTTGATGTGAATTTTTTATGATGAGGCGCTGTAACTCTTGTCATTTGGGACAAGAGTTGTTGAACTGAGCACTGCCCGCCTTAAATGACGTCAGTGTGTAGGTACAAGTAGGAGGCTGTGCTTGATACGATGTTGTGTGAAGGGCGCCTGAGTGGCTCAGTCAGTTAAGCATCTGCCTTCAGCTCAGGTCATGATCCCAGGGTCCTGGGATGGGGCCCCATGGCGGGCTGCCCGCTCAGCAGAGGACGAGAGGGGGGTCCTGCTTCCCCTCCTGCCCTTGCCCCCGCTCCTGCACACTCGCTCATTCTCTCTCTCTCTCACTCAAATAAATAAATAAATAAAATCTTTTTTAAAAGATGTGTGAAAATGCAGTAAGCTACAGAATACTGTATGTAATGCCATCCTACCTCGATTTAAAAATAAGAACAGATGCTGCTTACAAAACATGTGAGGAATGTCATCAACATTTCAACAGTGGTTGTTTATGGATAATTGTTTTTGCTTGCTTGCCTTTTCTAGTATTCTCTGTATTTTCTGTACTGAGCAGAAAAGTAGCGAACTTCACTAAATAATAGCAAATAAATAATAATAAAATAACTAAATGAGAACATGAGGTTGCATGTTGCAGGACGTGGGTATTAGGCCAGTGAAACCATGAACTTGCAGAATGAAAGCCTAGACAAGGACATTTCTTACTCTTTCCCAATTTGACAAATGAAAAAGATACCATAGTGTCTTTAATTTTTATTGCTTTGCTACCTGTATTGTTGGACATTTCCCTTTTGGAGAAAACACTGAGGAAGCACTTCAGGGATCTGCCATTCGATCTGATACCATCAAAGGGGACACCCACGGTGTTCTCGGTGTTCTCGTGCACACAAAAACCACACTTTAACCCTTGGTGGACTTTTTTAAAAACCGGGGATGAACTTCCAATGAATGCGTGGATAACGTTCGTGGAGTTCTACATTCCCCTAGAGAGCCACTGGCCTTATTTGGAGCTCAGAACTCGGGTGGCGGGTGAGGTGGGGGGACTTTGGAGAAAAGCTGGCAATCCAAAGGGAAGAAGGTAGATGACTGGCTCCATTTGCCACCTACAGCTGGTATCGTAGGTAACTCCGTTTCTGCCTTCACGGTGAGCCGTGGCTGTCTACCAGGGCCAACCCTCTGGCCTCCGGAGGCAGCTGCAAGACAGCAGTACCCAGTTCTCAGAAGCAGAGTCAGCCACTGAGGCAGGGTCGGGGCTTGATTAGGAAATGACAAGCGAAAAGGAGATGCACACGGTGACTCGTGCAGCATCCCCTCTCCGGTGCACACCCACTGGGAGCTCTCCGAGAAAGCCAAAGAATCTTTCTGTCCTTTCAAGTCATGCTGATGGGTCACTCCTGGGAGCCCCCGGGACGTCCTTGCCACATTTCGAGCCGGGACTTGCTGACTCTTGTGCCAGTGGGGAAGAGTTATTGTCAGTATCTGGTAGGCTCTTCCTGCACCAATGAACCATTGAGAAAATGCTCCAGAGTTTCAGGACGCTGTTATCACCATCAGCTGCAGCAGCGGCATTGTCTCCATTACGAACTTCCAGTAAATTGACCAAGCAATCTTCACGGCATTTTATAGCTCTCCCTTGCTGATCCAATGTTCTAAACAACATCTCCCTGGTCTGACTATAGGATTGAATGACGTTTTAGAACACAGCAAGATGGGGCGCCGTCTGCCTTCGGCTCAGGTCATAATCTCAGGGTCC
This sequence comes from Ursus americanus, assembly GCF_024610735.1. Classification (NCBI taxonomy): domain Eukaryota; kingdom Metazoa; phylum Chordata; class Mammalia; order Carnivora; family Ursidae; genus Ursus; species Ursus americanus. The sequence continues at coordinate 38,659,094 of NC_142135.1, read as the reverse complement.
TGGGATCGAGCCCCACATCCGGCTTCCTGCTCAGTGGAGAGTCTGTTTCTCCCTCTCTCTGCTCATGCTCTCTCTCTCTCTCTCTGTCTCTCTCAAATAAATAAAATCTTAAAAAAAAAAAAAAAAGAACACAGCAAGAAGGTGCTGGCGTGAGCTTCCTAAGGAGGTTTAGCAAGGTGTGGAAGTGAAAACTAGGAATGCTTAAAGCAGGGAGGTAGCAATCAGTGGCAACTATTATTTACAAAACTAGCCCTCAAAGATATCAATATTTATAACACCAATGACTAATTTTTAAATTAATTTTATTTTTTAAATTATGCAGTAGAATCAACTTTTTTTTTTGTTTTGGTGTACAGTAGTATGAATTTTAACCTATGTAGGGATTCATGTAACCACCACAACAATGAGGATACAGAACAATTTGACCCTAGAAAACTCTCTCATGCTCCCCCTTTGTGGTCGTGCCCTCCCCCACCCTATTCCCTGGACACTGATCAGTTCTGTGTCACTATCTATACTTTTGTGTCTTAGAGACTGTCCTATAAACGGAATCATATTGTACGTGATCTTTTGCGACTGACTTCTTTCGCTCAGCATAATGCGAATCTCCTTTGAGATTCATCCACATTGTTGCAAACGTTCATAGTTTGCTCCTTTACGCTGCTGAGTAGTGTTCTAGTCTATGCATGTACCACGGTGTATGCATCTTTGTTGGAGGACATTAGAGTTGTTTCCAGTTTTTAGCAATTAAGAATGGTGTTATCAATATTTGTGTACAGATTTTTGTATAAATACAAGTTTTCATTCATGTAGGGTAAATACCCATGGGTCATAAGGTGAGTCTATATTTAACTTTAAAGGAAAGTTCCAGAGTGACTGTACTATTTTGCATTCCCATTAGCTATGTATGAGAGTTCCGGTTGCTTTGCCTTCTTATCAGCACTCAGTATTGTTAATATTTTTTATTTTAACCATTCTACTAAGTGTGTAATGATATCTCATTGTGACCTCAATTTGAGTTTCCCTGATGGTCAGTGATGTTGAACATCTTTTCTTGTGCTTATTTGCTATCATTATATCCTCTTTGGTGAGATATCTGTTTGTCTTTTGTCTGTGATTTAAGTGGTTTGTTTTCTTACTGTTGAATTTTGCGGGTTTTTATGTATTCCGGATAGAAGTCATTTGTGGAATATTTGTTAACATTTTTTCCCAGTCTGTAGCTTGTCTTTTCATTCTCATAACAGTATATTTCACAGAGAAAATGTTTCTAATTTTGATGAAGTCTAACTTATGATCGTATTCTTTTATGAATCATACTTTTGTGCCATGACTAAGAACTAACCTCAAGTTACAAATACTTTCTCCTCTGTTTTCTTCTAAAAGTTTCATAGTTTGAGGTTTTACATAAAGATCTATGATCTGTTTTGAGTTCAGTTTTGTATAAGGTGTGAAGTTAGGTCAAGGTTCATTTTTTGCCTGTGGATGTCCAATTGTCCCAACATCATTTGTTAAAAAGACCGTTCTTTCTCCATTGAATTGCTTTGCACCTTTGTCAGAAATCAATTGGCTTTTGTATTTGTGCGGGTCTCTTTCTGTATTCTGTTCTGTATTGATCTATGTGTCTCTATTCCTTCACCAGTACTTCCACTGTCTTGATGACTGTAGCTTTATGTAAGTCTTAAAATCAAGTAGCATGGTTCCTGCAACTTGATGTTCTTTTTTCTCAAAATTTCAACAACCAGTTTTCAACGAGCTTCTGCTATGAATCCAATACCATGCCAAGCACCTTACATGAATTATCTCATTTAACCTTCACAAGAAACCTTTGAGAATGTGTGGCAGTTCAAGTTGCTAAGAAGCAAGATGTCAAGGTGGATTTAGAAGTGCTGTAAAGGGGAGAGGAAGCAGGAGTGACAGGGAAAGGCTTCAGATCGTGATCTGGTCTCACACGTGTATGAGGAGGGAAGAAGGAGGCGGACTTGAGAAGGAGGATATGCAGACTGTGGCACAGCGTGGGGAAGGTCTCAGCCAGGCTTATGGGGGTAGGGGGGAATCCAGAGCAAAACTTTCCCATTAGAAGAGTCCTATGTTGGGCTCTTGCACCCAACCGTGCCTGGCCATTGGCTGGGAGCAGCCTGGAGCAATTTCGGCCTTGGTGTGAATGCGGCAGAGGAATTAAAATCCAGAACGATCTGATCCTAACTCTTACTATTTCCCCAAATGCAAACTTCATTTCATGGTTACATTTAATTATAATACAAATGTGTAAAATAATTTGAACCCTACCTTGCTGAAGAATGAAGATCTCAAGGTAAATAGAGTTAGAAAGTCTATAGAAATTTTCCACTTGGGCAAGATCCAAATATGAATAAAGCTCAATATAAGTGCTTTTTTGATGACATTTAGATCCATTTCCCTGGACACAGATAAGGGACTGGACTCAGAGTCTTTTTCTTGCCCTGGCTCCTTATTAATTGATGTTTCTTTCCTTAATACAGTTGCTTCTTCCTCTTCTTCCTTTCTTATCCCTCTGTGTAAATTTCTTCAGAGATCAAAGTCGCCATCCACTCACGTCCTCCTGTCGGGTTAACAGAGGCCAGCTGTCTTCTGCTCTATTAAAACACCACATTTAGAATCTCTTGTATCAATGCTCCCATTTAACATTAAAGTGCTAAAAATGATGTGGCCTCTATGCAAATCTCTTATTGACTGTCAGAACCATCACTGCACTTCGATAGTCTACATGCATCCTCTTGAACATTTTAGAGCATTTCAGTTTGTACAAGATATTTTTGGTGTGTTTTAAACATGTATGCTGATCAGCAGCTGGCAAGTCAGCACTCTCTCTCCACTGATTTTTCTCTGATCTTTCTATTCTTTAAGAAAAGAAACAGTTACAAATGTAAAATTTCTTTTCTGTAATAGCAACACCATCATCAACTTAAATGTATATAATTCTCTTTATTTTGGAATGTGCTTCCTTTGGGCCCTGAAATGAATCTGTGAGGGCCAGTGTTATCCCCATTTTACAGATGAGGGAAGTGTGGCCTAGAAAGTTAGAGTGACATCCACAGCAGAACTGTGATGAAAATCTAAGTTTTATTATTCAAATCATGTGCTCTCTTCTCTATACATGAAAGCCTGTATATAGCATCATAATCTGTAAACATAGAAGATATACAAACCTTGCAAAAAGTAAATAGTTGACAGAAGGTTTTGAGTGTTTGTGAACATGGAACATGCTGGGCATACACATGTTTATGTAGGAGCCCAACCACCCACGCAAATGAGAGATCCACGTGGACAAGGTTCCCAAACCGTTGAACGAACGAATGAATGAATGAATGCGTGCATGAGAGCTTGCCCCAGATCTGGGCAAGGCAGCCACTGCCAGCATAGGAAGTCAGAGGGTAACCACAGAGCTCTGCTTGTTTCAGAACATCTCTTCCTGTATCATGATGTCACATTTTCTTTCCATTTGCCTTGAACGCCTTCGCAGACAGCCCCTCCTAAGAGTCAGGCAGACAGTGAAGGTGGAGTGCTTTCCCCAGCCCCAGACAAGATGCACTTACATGATCTGGGGAGAAATGTCAGTGATGGCTTAGCCTTTCCCGTGAGCACATCTATGCCCACTAAATTCACCCACAAAACGTATCGATTTCCTTCTAGCCTCCTCCCTGCCATCACCCCCCCCCCATCATTTAACTCACCTCATTGTATGTTTGTCTCCATCATCGAGTGAGCAACACGACTTCAGGAGCACGCTCGTGCATTTTCATATTCAAAAGCACCCATCACAGTTCCCGGTATAGTTGACATTCATTTGGCAAGTGTCCAAACGAAGGACTGAGAACTATATGTTCACTATTAGGGTTGAGTTTTCTAGTATTCATGTGAGAAGAAGCAGAATGAAGAAGGTAATGATACCAGTTAACATTCATCAGCACTCACCGTACCCCAGGTTCATCTTTTACACACACAATCTTACTGAAGCCTCACACAACCCTATGAGGTTGGAATTTCTACTAGTCACTTACACATACTAGGAAGCTGAGGCTTATTGGGGTAAAATAATCTGCCAAAAACTGCACAATGAGTATCTTGAAGAGGTATGTCTGTTGGACTCCAGGCAGCATAGTCTTAACTTCCGTGTTCCTCTACTGGCCAGACTGTCCAATCCAGAAAGCAGATGCATGGTCCAGGCCTTTCAAAGAAGGCAGGAAAGATTCCTTGAAAAATCTGGGAACCAAGTCACCTTAGCCATGGCGAAAAAAGAAATTCGGTAGAAGAGAGGGTCCCATCTTCAAGGAGATTACAGTTATAATGAAATGGGACCAACATCTGTATTACTGGAAGTGACCCAGACATATGATACTGCCTGTCTAGATCCTGCCAGTGATCTTTTAAGAGTATGTGTTATCCTCAATTTATAATTGAAGAAATTCTAGCCAGAATAAGTAAATAAATCATGCTGGATCACAGAGCTAAGAACAAATGGTGGATTTGGGCTCTTTCAAGCCAGGTCACAGGACTTCAGAACCCAGAGTACAACCCCCATTCTCTATGTACTGTGAACCAGGAGTGGTAGAGACCTGGCATTCATGCCATAAGAGGAGTGTGTTTCCAAAACATACTGCTGAAAGAAGACATCTTTATGGAAAATGAGAATCCTTAGCAAAGACTTGTCAATCTGATACAAACTAGCTCTTTCAGGTTAATAATAATTCAGTCAGAATCTTACAAGCATGGGACGCAGGACAGATAAATATTTTATCTTCTGCCCAAATATGGTAGGTCTGTATGTGGGCCGCATGAGGCGTCCTGTGTAAAGGGGATGGAAGTACTATAACCCAAGGACTCTGGAAGTCTGTAAAATGGGTACTAGAATGGTGGAGAGCAAGTCCACAATTTCACCAGGGTCTGGCCCTGCTTAAGAAAGTAAAGACTTACGGGGTGCCTGGGTGGTTCAGGCAGTTAAGCATCTGTCTTCAGCTCAGGTCGTGATCCTGGGGTCCTGGGATGGAGTCCTGCATTGGGCTCCCTGCTCAGTGGGGAGCCTGCTTCTCCCTCTCCCTTTGCTCTGCTCCCCCTGCTCGTGCTCTCTCACTCACTCACTCTCAAATAAATAACAAATAAAAAATCAAAGAAAGAGGGGTGCCTGGGTGGCACAGCAGTTAACCTTCTGCCTTCGGCTCAGGGCGTGATCCCAGCCTTGTGGGATCGAGCCCCACATCAGGCTCCTCTGCTATGAGCCTGCTTCTTCCTCTCCCACTCCCCCTGCTTGTGTTCCCTCTCTCGCTGGCTGTCTCTATCTCTGTCGAATAAATAAATAAAATCTTAAAAAAAAAAAAAAAGGAAAGAAGTTTAAAAAAAAATCAAAGAAAGAAAGTAAAGAATTATGTCTTGGAGACTTATTCTTGGAGGTCATTCTGCTTATTTTGTTATAGCAGGATAATACCTTGTACAATAATTAACATTTTGGAGCACTGGATATATGTGTCAGGCTGCATTCTCAATAAGTCCTCATTAAATCCTCTCAACTGGGTATGAGGTAGTTGGCTCTCAAGAAATATGCATTGAATAAATGAGTACCATCTGTATTAACCTGTGACTTGCTTTTATTCACGGTAACAATATGTTTCAAGCTCTTTCTAGATAAGGATGTTGGCATCTGCTACATTCTTTTAAATGGCCATAGGATATGCTGTAGTATTGATGTACCGTTATATATATAACCAGTCTCCCAGTTTGGGATGTTCAGGACATTTCTATTTTCTTTATACAAACAATAATCCAGCGAATATTTTTATTCACACAACCCTGTGTACATTTGCCAATGTTGCTGTAGGATGGGTATCAAAAGTAGAGTGTCATCGTTTTAGAAAAATAAAACGAAAAATCCAAGCTTTATTAATTGTTGAGTTGACAAAACAACTCTAACTTCTGACCGAAATGGGCTTTGGGAGCATTCTTCTTCTGTTCTAATGTAAAGCTGAAAAACATCTTTTTTGAAGATAGGACGTATAAATTACAGGCCTTCTATTTTAGATAATAGACCAAAAAGTTATGTGTAATCATAACAGAGCTATAAAATTCTGTTCTGTTCTTCAGCATGAGGCAAATAAAAATTTTCAGAGTCATGAATATAATTTTGGGTGTTTTGATGTCAAATTCAGGTTTACATCTTCTAGTAATGCCCTTCATTACTTATATTTTCAGCTGATCTTTTTTTTTTTGTAGATTTGTTTTTAATACACGGAACACCAAAATATGGGGAGAAATGTACTTGCGAGTCCTTGAGTGCTTTTATTCTTACTTTATTTTGAAATTGTACGTATTTTGCTTCAACTATTTTCCAAGTACTTGAATGGGTCATTTCAGAATTAGAATGCACTTGGTGGGGAGGGGTCGTTAGGAGGTGGGGAAATAAAGACTTGAACTAAAATGTTAGCTGTGGGGCGTGCTCCCTGTAGACAAGGCTCCTAGACTCTGAGAGAATTATAGATAAGCCACTCAAATGTCCGTCTACAGATGAATGGGTAAACAAAATGTGGTCTCTATGTACAGTGGAATATTATTCAGCCTTAGAGGGGAAGGGCATTCTGACACAGGCTACAACATGGATGAACTTGAAGGACATTAATGTTAAGTGAAATAGGCCAGTCACAAAAAGACAAATTCTGTATGATTCCACTTGTATGAGGTATCTAGGGTAGGACAGTTCATAGACTCAGAATATAGAATGGTGGTTGCCAGGGGCTGGGGGGACAAGGAAATGGAGAGTTTTTGTTTATTAGATACAGAATTTGTTTTGCAAGATGAAAAAGTTCTGGAAATCTGTTTTACAACAATGTGGGTATACTCAACACTCCTGAACTATACACATAAAGATGGTTAAGATGGTAAATGTTATGTGTATTTTACCACAGTTTTAAAAAATTAACAAGTGATCTAACCCAAATAAGAAGGAATCTGCTAGACTTTGCATAACCTTGATTTTGAATAACCTACCTTCAAGTGCTTACATTTAAAGATGCATTCTCAAACTAAGTAGTTTCAGTTGGGGTAGCCTAGACTCCAACAAGTTTACCTCAAAATGTAAAACAGCTAAAATATAATAGAAGATCATTACCTTCTCATGGAACAGTCCATGGCAGGTGGTAAATAAATATTTGTTAAATGAATAAATAAATAAATGTGGTTATAAGATACATATAGAATCTATAGTACCAGATATGAGTCTCAGTTTATAAACTCATATGTGGGAGAAATGTGATTTTATTCTTCTATAATTAAAATGAAGATATATTTTGAACTTCCCTTCTGCTGGGTTAGTTGGCCAAAACTATATCTGAGATAGCTTCTTGCCACCCTGTGGTAGGCAGAATAAGGGTCCCCCAAAGATGTCCACATCCTAATCCTTAGAATTTAGGACTATGCTACCTTATATGGCAAAGGGACTTTGCAGAGGTTATTAGATTAAGAATCTTGAGACGGGGAGATTATCCTAGATTATCTGGGTGGCCCCATATAGTTACCAAGGTCCTTATAAGTGAAAGAGGGAGACTGGAGGGTCCAAGTAAGAGGTGTGCAGATGCTAGTCTGATGGCTCTGAAGAAAGAGGTAGGGGTCATGAACCAAGGAATGTGGGAGATTTCTAGAAGCTGGAAAAGGCAAGGAAATAGATTATCGCCTAAAGCTTCCAGAAGGAACCCTGCCAACCGAACAACTTGAGTATAGCCCAAAGAAGCCCATTCAGACTTCTGACTTCCAGAATTATAAAGTCATAAATTTGCGTTGTTTTAAACCACTAAGTGTGGTAATTTGTTCCAGCAGCAATAAGAAACTAATACATCCCCCATCCCCACTTTGCTGGCAGTGGTATCTAAATTCTGCATTGGGGAGACAATAGTGACACAGGAACTCAGAGTGGAGACCACCTGGATTTGAAACTCAGCTGTCACTTGCTTACTTTGTAACCTCAGTGAAGTTTTGTAACCCGTCTATGAATGGCTGCCTCCTCATCTATAAATTAATGTCCTCATCTGTAAATTAGAAATAAGAGCAATACCTACCTCATTGGGTTATTGTGAGGAATAAATAAGTTCATTTAAGTAAAGAGCTTGGAACAGTGCCTGGTATGCAGTAAGCACTATATAAATATTAACTGTTATTGTGGTTACTCTTATTATTTATCATCTGGCTCTAGGCCTCAATTAGTCCATGCTGATTTCTGCCAAGTAAGCCCGCACCGTAGACCATAGGCTGTCCCCGCTCTGCTTGTATTTCAGTCAACTCTGCTCCAGAATGCTCCCCACATCTGGAAGCGTGATGCTGATTCCCATGCCGATCTGAAACAGAAGATGTTGGTGCCACACCCGGAGCCCTTGGAATCCCTTTTATTTGTTGGTTGGTGTGCTTGTCCCCCCAGCTTCTGCTGGTGCTTTGGCTGAAGGCTCACCCCTGCAACCTGGTCCAGAGGATTGCCCTTGGGCAATGGAAAACACCTTGCCCAGAGTTAAGATGCCCTCATTTGAGGTTGGGAACCCTGGAAAAGGGTATAAAAGTCTCCCTTGACAGACTCTGCAGAATCAGGGGAGACTGCAGACTCAAGCTCTGGAGGATAATTTGTATATTTATATTTATAAAAATAATTTATGCATAAATTATGCTCCAGAGCTTGAGAGTATCTGGTGGAAGCCACATTCTTGCCCTTCCCATTCTTTCCTTCACTACACGACAGATGCCTCCTGAGAGAACACTCTCAACATGTCACATGTGCACAAAGTTCTGTTGTGGGCTCCGTTTCCAGGGAACTTAACATGTGGTCTAAGGCCTTAAGCGCTTAGTAGGGGCTGTTTACAGTACATGGTAGGCGACCCAGGAGATGGTAACAAAGAGCTGTGGGATTGCAGGGGAAGCACAGCTTTGGGCTGCAGGAGCAGGGAAGGCCTCGCGGAATGGCCTGAGCCAACGCTGGGTCTGTCCGCACCGAATCAACAAAGCGTCCTCTCAGACTAGGCTTTGTTCTGTCGGCCACCTTCAGATGTCATTGTGTCCTGTGCACACAGGATGTGTGATGCTATTTTCAACCCAACCTTAGTTGTCACAAAGCCAATTTTTTTTTTCAAAAGCAGTAACACTTCTACCCCTTAAGACCTCCTTATGTCCTAGATGTTAAAAGTAATACTTAAGAGCTCAATTTTTTTGTTGCACCTAGAAACCAAATAAAAAGTGTCTAAGACATGTAAAATTATGTTTGTAGTTTTTCCTGAATAGATTAAAAAAAAAAGTTCAAAAAAGTCATTAAAGTTTGAGACATCTCAGCAATTTATACTATTATCTTTTTGTTTTATTTCCCCTTTAGGTGATATATTGCTTAATATGTAAGCATTTATTGCCATAGTGTCTCAGTACTTTATGATTTTACTTCATTACATTTTCTGTAGTTTACATGTTTATGTTCCTTCCTGACTTTCCCCACTATCCAAGACAACTCCTGCCCCCATTTAAACTCTTCTCTCTGATACCATCCATACAAATGCTTCTTGAATATACCTTAAAAAAAAGAAAAGAAAAGAAAAAAGAAAAGGAAAGGAAAGAACTATGGCCATTGGCAAGCTATTCTGGGAGTTATAAGAATATCATACGGATTCACTGAAAAAGGAACATCGCAGATGCGGACAATGCAGGTATTACCCTGCTTTTTGAAAGTTCTTGTTACAACACCGCACTTTTATGAAAGACCTACTTTAATACCTGTCTTCACTAACTGAAAGAAATCCAAAGGAGACTTGCTCTGATGAAAAAAGGTGAAAAGCCAGGGTGCCTGGGTGGCTCAGTTGGTTAAGTGTCTGCCTTCCACTCAGGCCATGAACCCAGGGTCCAGGGATCGAGCCCCAGTGTCCTGTTGGGCTCCCTGCTCAACAGGGAGCCTGCTTCTCCCTCTTTCTCTGCCCTCCCTCCACCACTCATGTTCTCTCTCACTCATAAAATTTTTAAAAAAATTAAAAAAAGAAAAAAGGTGGAGGGGCGCCTGGGTGGCACAGCGGTTAAGCGTCTGCCTTCAGCTCAGGGCGTGATCCCGGCGTTATGGGATCAAGCCCCACATCAGGCTCCTCTGCTATGAGCCTGCTTCTTCCTCTCCCACTCCCCCTGCTTGTGTTCCCTCTCTCGCTGGCTGTCTCTATAAATAAATAAAATCTTAAAAAAAAAAAAAAAAAAGAAAAAGAAAAAAGGCGGAAAGCCGGGATAGCATTCAGCATTTGTTCTGCAGCGAGCCCTTGTAGAGGCAGTGCTCACCCCAAGCAGTGAGCCCCACCAAGCTCCTTCCCCAGGAGCCACGCTCAGCTTCTCAGCATCAAGCTGCCTTACCTTTGAGCTGTGTCTGTGAGCATCTGTGCTTTATTTTGATTTATTTTGTGCATCCATTAGCAAGATGTGTCCTAAGGTATCAGAAGAGCCTATCAGAGGTTATTTTTTGGGTCTGGGAATGCCAAAAAAATTTTCCATATAAATGGATGGTAATTGTTTCTTCACTTTATGCCATTTTGGCTTATGAAGGGTTTCATAGGAATGCTCTAGTTTTGGATAGCTGGGGAAACCTGTAAATCTAAAGGACAGTGTCTTCCCAGGACATGAAAGTGTTCAATGAAAGGAGCATCCAACAATGACCAATCATTTGCCACTGAATAGGACAAGAAAAATGGTAACGAGTGACTCTCCATCGCCCTTCTGCTTTTGTATTTCCTCCTTTCTTATCCACTGCCTTCTTAGCTTTTCTGGACAGTTGCCAGAAACCAAATGAACCAAACGGAACTGTGGGAACTCCCTCTAAGTTTACTCAGTGAGGGCACAGGCCCCTCCAGCCCTGCTGGGTGACGGGCCTGCACGGGCTGGTTGCCTCACAGCTGCTAAAAGGCTGCACATCCTCCCCCTGGACCACAGGTGCAAGAGAAGGGGGTCAGGGAAGGGCTTGCCCCTCTCTGTCTACTTCTCACTGACAAACCCTGGCATACGTGTTCTGACGCTTTTACATTGAGAGTCTCCAATGTAATTCTTTGATTTTTGCTTGTTTAGGGTTTAAACTGAAACTTGAAAGGAAAGGACAGGAAAGATACTTTTATTCCTTCCTCTTATTTCTCTCTCTCTCTCTTTTTTTTAAAGATTTTTATTTATTTATTTGACAGAGAGAGACAGTGAGAGAGGGAGCACAGGCAGGGGGAGTGGGAGAGGGAGAAGCAGGCTTCCCGCTGAGCAGGGAGCCCGAGGTGGGGGGGCTCGATTCCAGGACCCTGGGATCATGACCTGAGCTGAAGACAGACGCTTGACAACTGAGCCACCCAGGCTCTCATTTCTCCCTTAAAAATATACAGTAATATATGCTTTGGGACTTTTGTATGGTCTTTTCTGTAATTTTCTGCTTTACCCTTTTTAGTTTTAAACCAAGAATGGAGATAGACCAGGATCCAGATGCCTTACAAATTACTTCAAGGGGAAATGAGGAATTGTGCTAGTAAATATAGCATGTAGTAGTTAATCATACTGAACTATTTTTATTTCCAACAAAAGCCTTGTAAAATGTGCTGGTCATCTCCATGTAATATAGTAACGAAAACAGATGAAAAATGGAGTGATTTGTTAAAAACTCATCACAGTCATGGCAGAGGCAAAGCAAGAAAGCAATAACTCTTTGATCTGAACCCAGAGAGCCTATATAGCTTCCAATCTAATGGGGGAAAAAGTTGTGCGTACACGTCTTTGAACATAAAACGAATACAAATGTAACTTCCAATGTGTTTACTAATTCTCAGAGAATGCAGCCTCCATTTTTAAAGTCTGTTTCAACATTTGGATGGTTTTAGCACCAGGCTCAAGTAAGCCTTCGTTTAGACTGTCACTAGCAACATTACTACACAAGAGATTGTTCTAACCAGAAAGAAATTAAATGCTTATAGATCTTTTCCCTGACCCCACTCCTAGATGCACTTTCCTATTGTCCTTAAATGCAAGAAAGTCATCATCAACTTCAGCTAACTTTCATGTGAGCCTTCATGACTCACTTCTTAGATTCCTACCTTGAGAGCACGGAAGCTGTACAGGAGAACCATAATTCAAACCCTGTCCTTAAAAAACAAGTATCCTTTAGCCTATGACAAAGGATCCATGGTGAGAATGTTAAAGGCAGGCAAATTGAGAGGTATCAAGCAGAAAATTTCACCAGAGAAGAGCATCAGAATATAGTAGGAAGAGATGACACCGTTTATGGTCTTTCTCAGAAATATCAAGTTTGATTAGGTTTCCTGGCTCATTTTTATCCTGATTCTTTACAGAAATGAAGACAATTATCACTTTTATTACTAGATAAAATATCTATCCAAGAGTGTGATCTTGTATTTGGATTACAAGTAGAGCTTTCTTGGTGATCTGTTTTCAGGTTGTAGTTAGCTAAAACAGAACTACAGCCTATTTAATTATTTTTGCCCCTTCTTTCCCTGTTATCTAAAGAAGTTCAAAAAACCTGAGAATTAAATTTATAATTTGTAATTCATTCTTTGATTGTTGCAGCTGTTGTTATTACTTAAAGCGATCACAATTCCTAACTTCATCCATGTATTTATTCCCTCCCCTAGGATCATGAGAGCTAAAAATAGATTGGGTTAAACTTAAATAAAATTAAATTAATGCAGTAATTTTTCAACTGAGAAAGAGAACCATCAATATACTCTATGCTCTTAATGACCCCTGGCATTACCACATCAGGGCTATGACAAAAGATAGGCAAATGTTTTACAGGCTGGTAAAACATTTTACAGACTCAGATTCAAAACCTTGATCTGCAACACTAATTTAAAGTAATTTGAGTTTATGATCTTTGGAGAGAATTGTGCTCCACGTGCAAATTATTATTACAATACATTATTTCCTAGTAGGGGTCAATATAAAGGAAATGAGCATGAGTCTATGACTAGGGAGAGGGAAACTTTCTAACAAAAACAGTTGAGAGTAGGAATGAGAAATCTTTTCCCAGAGATATCTTAAAATGAGTCAGATATTTATTTGTCCTGAGTGGTTTAGTTGAAACATCTCTGGACGCTGAGTGATGGGTTATATAACTCTGAAGGTTCTTCCCATTTCTTCAATCTGATGATAAATCTCGAAGCAGTACATTAGATTTGTGTTCTCACAAATGGGGGGTGTGGCCTTCTCCTCTGACTCCAGTGAGAAAAATACATGCTCAGAGATTTTCTTCCTGGGCTTCTCTGTCACTCTTCCTGCCTGAAGACAGTAAAGACAGATACAATTATCTATAAAGGGAAAAAAAGAAAAAGAAATTGGATCCCTACCTCAAACCAACACAAAAATCAATTTTATGTGGATTAAAGTTTATATGTCAAATGCAAAACTTTAAAACTTTCAGAGCTCTGTAGGTGAATATCTTTCTGACCATGGATCTTTTAAACAATACAAATTTTTTTGGTATTTTTTTTAAATTTAAATTCAATTAACCAACATGTAGTACATCATTAATTTCAGATGTAGTGTTCAATAATTCATCAGCTGCATGTAACACCCAGTGCTCATCATATCGTGTGCCCTCCTTAATGAGAAATTCAACTACGTTAAAACGAAGAACTTCTGCTCATCAAAAGAAACTTCAAAATTAAAATCCCACATCAGGGAGAGAGGGTATTTGTTATTGTTACACACAACAGAGAATATTGTTATTAGCACATATAACTAGAACTCTTTCAAGTTAATAAGAAAAAGACAATCCAATAAAATAATAGGCAAAAGAAATGAAGAGGCATTTCATGGAAGAGGTAACATACATAGCCAAAAAATATTTGAAGAGATAGATGATCAAGCTTATTAGTAAGAAGGGAAATGCAAATCAAGACTAGGAAGTAACATTTTATACCCATTTAATCAACAAAAATTAAGAAATAAGACAATACCAAATATTGGAAAAGATGTGAGTCAACAGAATCACTTGTACATTTCAGGTAGGAGTATAAATTGCTACATCCATTTGGGAAAATAATTTGGCATTATCTTGTAAAGTCATATCTCATGACCTGATAATTCTATTCCCAGGCATAAATACTTGTGTACCAAACATTCTTATTTTTAAGAGTACCAAGAAAAAAACCCAACCAAACAAAAAAAACCCAACCCAGATGTTTACACTAGCAGAATAGAGAAATTATTCTGTGGCATATTTATCCAATAGAATGAGTGAACTATACCCCCAATATGGATGAATTTTAGTAACATAATACTGAGAAATCACATGTCCAAGATATAAAATAAGCAAACTAAACATATTGTTTATGCATATATGAAAGTAATAAAGACAAAATTGAGGATACTGGATGTTTCTGGAGTTGAGGTTAATAACACATCAATAAGTTTAATTTTGGGGATAGGTGTTCTTAGATCGGATGGCAGATTCATAGGTTTTTGTTAAATAACCTAACAAAAACAAATTAAAACATAAGTGAAAGAATGAAAGAAAAGATTGCTACCCTCAGACCAAGGATGATAGCATTTGTGAACCAAGGAGTATGATTAACCGGATTTTGTATATATGAGGTCTCACTAAGCCCCCAAAAGAGAATAAATAAAAATCGAACTAGTGATTTCATAATTGGTTTCATTTGTGCTTTTATAATATTTCAAAGATTACAAAATATCTTACAAGTTTCAATCCGTAGATCCTATTTAACTTAACAGTATTTTTACCTACCTCCCCCCCTTTTGTCTCTTCTTAGTGTTTCATTTTTGACTTCCAGTTGGAGAAATGGGCAAAAGAGAAAACACTTTAAATGTTTTTCTCAAAAATCAGTAGTGAGCCTAGAAAAATGACTTCCTAGGCTTTATCTCTATATCCAACAAAACACCAGTGCAGACTTCACCCTAATTAGCACCAACAACATGCACAGCTCTTTGAGTTTTTCAATTTCTCCCACGGGGCTACTTTTTTTTTTCTTAATCTTGCTAGGGGGTTAATACTTTTGTTAATCTTTTCAAAGAACTGACTTTTTGCTTTGTTAGTTTTCTCTACTGTTTGTCTATTTTCTACATTATTAATCTTGACTTTACTATTTCTTTCTCTCTACCTATTTGAGTTTATTTTCCTTACCTTTTATACTTTTTTAAAAAAGATTTTTTTGGGGGGCACCTGGGTAGCGCAGTCGTTAAGCGTCTGCCTTCGGCCCAGGGCGTGATCCCAGCATTCTGGGATCGAGCCCCGCATCAGGCTCCTCCACTGGGAGCCTGCTTCTTCCTCTCCCACTCCCCCTGCTTGTATTCCCTCTCTCGCTGGCTGTCTCTATGTCAAATAAATAAATAAAATCTTTAAAAAAAAAAAAGATTTTTTTTAAATTTATTTGAGAGAGAGAGCATGCCCGCATGAGCAGGGGGAGGGGTAGAGGGAGATGGGGAGGGAGAAGCAGACTCCCCCACTGAGCAGGGAGTCCGATGAAAGTCTGGATCCCAGGATGCTGGGATCATGACCTGAGCAGAAGGCAGACACTTAACTGACTGAGCCATCCAGGCACCCCCATTTTATACCTTTTTAGGTTAGAAATTTAGGGACTTGGTTTTAAGCCTTTGTTTCTAATGTAATCATTTAAAGCCAGACATCTCTCTCCAAATACTAATTTAGTTATAGTTCATATATATATAGAGAGAATATATATTTGGATACATATATTGAATATTGAATATATATATGAAATATATATATACACATATATATGAAATATATATATACACATATATATGAAATATATATTTCATATATTTCACTTAACACATTATTTTGATTTTAATTCAATTAAAAATCTTTATAAAATACCTTGTGATTTCTTCTCTGATCCACCGATTATTTAAAAGCATGTTATTTAATTTCCAGATGTCTAGGTCTTTTCTAAGTATCTTATTATTATTATTATTTTCTAATTTGTTATTAGTTTTTAGTTCATTTCTGCTGTAGACAGAAAACATATTCTCTAAGATTTAAATCTGCAATTTACAGGAAGTTCTTTTATGACCTAGTGTGTGGTGTCCCTTGGTGGTGTACGGTGTACCTTGGCAATGTCCCATGTGCACCTGAAAAGAACACAGATTCTGCAGTGGTGGGTATAGTGCTCTGCAAATGCCAATAAGGGCAAGCTGACTGGTCGTTTTGTCTACATCCTCTATTTCCTTACTGATTTTCAATTACTGAGAAAGGGGTGTTAAACTATCCAGGTATGATTGTCTCCCGTAAGTTCTGTCAGTTTTTGCTTTGTGTCTTTTGGAGATCTCTTACTAGTTCCCATGTATTTACGCATTACAATTCAAAGGAATTGACACTTTAACATTAGGAGGTGTCTTTTTCAGTCTTTTGTAACAATGTCTGAAGTCCACTTTGTTTCTTAGGCTTACTGTTTACCAGGTATATTTATTCTATTTTTCCTACTTATAACCTATTTGAGGTTTTATATATAAAAGTGCATTTCCTATAAAGTGCCCATAGTTCAGCCTTACTTTTTTAATCCAGACTGGTTCCTGCTTTTAATTGGTGTGTGTAGTCCATTCGAATTTAATGTCAGTATTGTCGTAATTGAGTTTAAGTCTACGATCTTGCCAATTTTATTTTATCTGCCACACATATGAAATAGGATGACTAACCATCCCAGGAAACACATCAGTCCCAGGCACACCAGAAGAGCCGGCCACCCTCAGATCACAGTATGCAACCTTACCTTATCAATTTCTAATTTGAATTAATTTTGTACCTCTTCATATAAAATGTAAGAACCTTAAGTATAATTCCACTTACTGTCCCTTCTCCATTCTTTTTGCTACGGCTGCCTTGGGTTTTATTTACATATACATTATAAATTCCAAACTAAAAGTATAATTACTTTTGCTTTAAACAATCAAGTGTCTTTTAAAGAAACAAAGAAAAGAAAGAAAACAATTTTTAATATGACACATTTATTTACCATTCCTGGTGTTCTGCATTCCTGCCTATTGATTTAGTTTCCATTTGGTACCATTTCCCTTCAACCTGTACAATGTCTTTTAGTATTTCTTATAGTGCATTTCTGCTGGCAATGAATTCTGTCAGCCTTTGCTTGTCTGAAAATGTCTATTTCATTCTCATTTTTCAAAGACAGTTTTACTAGATATTGAATTCTGGGTTGACAGTAGTCTTTTGCCCCATCTAGCACATTCAAAATAATCTCCCACTGTCTTCCGCCCACCAAGTTGCAGTAAAGAAGTCATCTGACATTCCTATAATTCTTTGTGTCTAATGTGTCTTTTATTTTTGACTTTTTAAAGATTTTCTCTTTATCTGTGTTTTCCATCAACTTGACAATAATGAGTCTAGGTGTGGTTTTCTTTGTATTCATCCCACACACTATTTGTTGAGCTTCTTGTATCCAAATTGGGAAAATTTCAGCCAATATCTTCAGATATTATTTTCTACACCCCTCGCTTTTCTCTCTCAGTCTCTCTCTTTTTCTCCTTCTCCATTGCTTCCTCTCTTCTCCCATCCAGCCTCCTCTCTTCTCCTTTTCTTCTCTTTTGGGGCACTAATACATGTACGTTAGACCACTTGATACTGTCCCACAAGTTACTGAGGCACTGGTCATTTTTACTTGATTTTTTCCCCCTGATGTTTTACTTTTCAGTTCTAGGATTTTCATGACTCTTTCTTATAATTTCCATTCATGTGCTAATATTCTTATTTGTTTATTCTTTTTGTCTGTCTTTCCCTTCCAGTCCTTGAAATATGTGTAATTGCTATTTTAAAGTCCTTATTGGCTAAATCTAACATCTTGGTCACCTCAGAGTCTATTTTTATTGACTACCTTCTTTTTTTCCTTATAATTGGTCACATTTTTCTATTTCTTTGCATGTTTAGTAATAATCAATGGCATTCTGGATATTACGGGTGATGTGTTGTGGGGAGGTTGGATTATTTTGCCTGCCTTCAAAGGGTGCTGAATTGGGGCACCTGGGTGGCTTGGTCCCATTGAGCATCCAGCTCTTGATCTCAGCTCATGTCTTGATCTCTGGGTCGTGAATTTGACCTTGCATTGGGCTTCATGCTAGAGTCTACTTGAAAAAGGAAGGAAGGAAGGAAGGAAGGAAGGAAGGAGGGAAGGAAGGAAGGGGAAGGAAGGAGGAAGGAAGGAAGGAAGGAAGGAAGGAAGGAAGGAAGGGGAAGGAAGGAAGGAAGGAAGGAAGGAAGGAAGGAAGGAAGGGGAAGGAAGGAAGAAGGAGGAAGGAAGGAAGGAAGGAAGGAAGGAAGGAAGGAAGGAAGAAGGAGGAAGGAAGGAAGGAAGGAAGGAAGGAAGGAAGGAAGGGGAAGGAAGGAAGAAGGAGGAAGGAAGGAAGGAAGGAAGGAAGGAAGGAAGGAAGGAAGGGGAAGGAAGGAAGAAGGAGGAAGGAAGGAAGGAAGGAAGGAAGGAAGGAAGGGGAAGGAAGGAAGAAGGAGGAAGGAAGGAAGGAAGGAAGGAAGGAAGGAAGGAAGGAAGGGGAAGGAAGGAAGAAGGAGGAAGGAAGGAAGGAAGGAAGGAAGGAAGGAAGGAAGGAAGGAAGGGGAAGGAAGGAAGAAGGAGGAAGGAAGGAAGGAAGGAAGGAAGGGGAAGGAAGGAAGAAGGAGGAAGGAAGGAAGGAAGGAAGGGGAAGGAAGGAAGGAAGAAGGAGGAAGGAAGGAAGGAAGGAAGGAAGGAAGGAAGGAAGGAAGGGGAAGGAAGGAAGAAGGAGGAAGGAAGGAAGAAGGAGGAAGGAAGGAAGGAAGGAAGGAAGGAAGGAAGGAAGGAAGGAAGGAAGGAGGGAAAAAAAACAACAACAAAGGGTGCTGAACTTTGTTCAGGCAGGCAATTACAATACTGGTAGATCTTCATTTTCCTGTCAGGCTTGATTTTGTGCTCTGTTAGAGTGATTCCATTTTGATTTTATCCTTAGTCCTAGGGAGTGGCTAGAACTTACTCTGAAGATGAGGTATTCCTCAGATTTTAACTGAATGCAATGACGTCTCTACTCTAGCTGGATCAGGACTCCAACATCTACCAGCGTTGTAGGATGTCTAGTATCTTTCTTCTGCTTTTAGCTTCATACTAGCTGTCTTCTACGAGGCTGCTAGCCCTCTCCAAGAATCTACACAGACTTCTGAGGTCACCCTCTATGTAGCTAAATCCTTTCTAGTACCCTGCTCACACATTTCAGCATTCTGCAGCCCCATCTCTCATCTCATCTCCTCAACAGAGCAGGTCTCCTCTTTGGGCTTTCCCTCCCTGAGTCATGGTCCAGAAATTTCCCCCCCAACAGAAAGCTAGGGTAGCCATGAGTGTCCCTTTGTTTGCTTCCTTTCTCCCAGGAATCACAATCCTGCACTGCCTGTTATGCAATGCTTTAAAACAGCTAGTTACCTCATACAGTTTGTCCAATTTTATAGTTGTTTATGATAGGTGGGCAAACTCAGTAGCAATTACTCCATTCTGGCTGGAAGAAGAAGTGACATTACTTGATTTTTATAAGCTTTCATTTTGTTTTAATAAAAACTTTGAATTTTTTATGGTGCTGCAAAGCAAATTGAATTATGACTAACATTCACAATTCAGAGATCTAATTTCTCATGTTTTTGTGAGGCTGTCTCATCCCCAACTGCTGCAAGTTTTTTCCCTCTCACATGTCAGAACATTTCTCTGGGACATTTGTGCCCCCTCCTTCCACCCCCATTCCCAGTGCTTCCCTTCTCATGTCAACTTAGGCACCCTACCCCAAAGTTTCTTATCATCCACATCTTCTAAAATACTCATCTCAAAACTTGAATCCCCCAAATCCTTAAGAGCTTTTAAAAGTCCAGTGTCCAGTCATCATTTGTGTATTATGGAAATGCTTCTTGAATCTGTTTATATTTTCATTCTAAGCCATATTTGGGAAAAAGATCTCCAGTATGTAATTGTTTTTACTTTTATGCATGTTTCGAATTTTTTATGATAAAATATAGCAAAAACAAAAAGAAATTTCTAAAAGTTCACGATTAATCTCTCTTATTTGTCCTGAGAGTATTTCCTGCAAGAACTAAGTCATGCCCTTTGGTTCCAAATCTAGAATTTGATGAACAAGTCTGACTTCTCTCCAGGATTACTTTCATTACTGTATAAACATCAGTCACTTTCCTGCTATCCTTTATCTTGTCTGAACCCTACTATTTCATTTAGTCTCTCCTCAGATAGCTTCTAACTCTGTGGTCGTTTTTGTTGTTTTTCTATAGAACCTTCAAATGTCCTTTATGCCTCTTCCTGAAGTACAGTAACTCCAGCTGCACCTGATATTCCGGGAGAGCATCCACGATGGATATGTACAAGAAGAAAATAACAAATTACCAGCAAGGAGGTTCTGAGCTCACTTTGAGGTCCTCTTTGGCTTGAGACACATAGCAGTGACAGAAAAAATATCCAGATTATGTTCTCTGATGACAATACAAGTCATTGGCACTAGATTATAAAAAGATAGATTTAAAAACCTACATATATGGAAACTAAAAAACACATTAAAAATGAAGCTGGAAACTCAGTGAAATATTTATGGATTTTGCTTAAACCTTTAGAAAGCTAACAGATAATTAATCCCTCAAATTTATGGAAGAGATTCCAGAAGACTTTTAAAACTTCCAGACACACTGGGCTGGGAATCCTGGCTCTAAAACTTAACAGTTGGATCAATTTGGGCAAATGATGGAAACTCCTAGAGCCACAATTTCTAGTCTGTTACACAGACATTCCTTGATTTGCATGATGTTTTCCCTGAAACGTTCACCTTGCAAATATCTCCTGCTCTTTAAACCTTTTCTATTTTTACTTAAATGGGCTTTAAAACCAAGATCTGTTGGTCCGATGCCACAGCCCCGTCCAGTCATTCTGTCATAATTTCACTAGTTTATTTCCTGTTAGAAAATATAAAAAATACCTTAGGAGAGGCCACAAAAGTGCCAGTCCTTAACACACACCCCCATTTGTACCCTCAATTCCCCAAGGAGAATCCAAAAGAAAAATGGGCCACAGGATGTCTGTAGGGCAGAAGACACTGTCTGCTCTATGTCGGTTGCTAACTCTTTCTGATCTTTTCTGCAATGGCCAAGGAGAGGTAAATCTTCCCTGCCCTTAAGGCGGAGGACCAGGGAAAAGAGGCTTCCTCCAGGTGGCCTGGCAGGGAGGCAAGAGAAATGACAGCATACCTGCCTATCTCTGCAGGGACACATGAGCAAAACCCTATTGCCTTCCCCCACCGGTGGATCTCCATCATAAGGATATTCTCTGATCAGCGAGATCTGAGACCAAACCAGCCAACAAAGCAATATAACACCCCATCGAAGCAGTAGGTCTCCAGCAGCCTGAGAGAGGAAAAACTATTAGACCATATACCCAAGGAAATAAAACTGCTAGAGGAAACAGATGGAAACATTAGTTTTAAAAAATTACACTTAAAGAACACAAATGCATTTGCAAATAAATACTATTAGTTGATAATAAAACAAGGTTTCCCAATAAAAAATTCAGAAGGTAAGCTAAAGGAGAAATGCTCACTGCTGTTAAGACTGGAATAGTGGTGTGGAAATTCATGAACATGAGCAAGCAAAAACATGAGAAGATGGAAATCATGTCAGAAAAGGTAAGAGATTTAGAGAATATATTTAGGATATTTATTTATTTATTGCATTTTTTTATTATTATGTTCTATTAGCCAGTGTATAGTACATCATTAGTTTTTGATGTAGTGTTCAATGATTCATTAGTTGCGTATAACAACAAGCAAGTAGTAAGAGTAACAGGTAAATACTAGAAATTCTGGAAAGAAAAAAAAGAATGAGGAACATTAAATAATAAAGCTCTGTTGGTCCGATGGTTCAATTTGCTTTGCAGCACCAAAAAAAAGTTCAAAGTTTTTATTAAAACAAAATGAAAGCTTATAAAAATCAAGTAATGTCACTTCTTCTTCTGGCCAGAATGGAGTAATTGCTACTGAGTTTGCCCACCTATCATAAACAACTATAAAATTGGACAAGATATATGAGGTAACTAGCTGTTTTAAAGCATTGCATAACAAAACAAAAAAACCCGCAATTAAAGAAACGAATAAGGAAACTTTGACTTGAGTAGAAGGACCTGAGTCTGAAAACTGAAAGGTACATTGATAAGAAATCACAAGGATGTAGGTATATCCTGGTAAAACCCCTCAATTCTAAGGACATCTAGAAAATCTTAAAAGCTCTTCAACTGAAAGAACAAATTACCTAAGGGGAAAATGCATGGCCTCAAATGCATTTATTATTAAAGAAGAAGAAGAAGGAGAAGGAAGGGGAAGGGGAAGGGGAAGGGGAAAGGGAAGGGGAAGGGGCGCCTGGGTGGTTCAGTCAGTTAAGCATCTGCCTTAGGCTCAGGTCATGATCCCAGGCTCCTGGGATCAAGCCCCACATCCCTGCTCAACGGGGAGCCTGCTTCTCCCTCTCCCTGCCGCTCCCCCTGCTTGTGCTCTCTCTCTCTGTCAAAGAAATAATAAAATCTTTTTAAAAAAAGACAAAATAAAAGAACTTAGAATTCCATTTAAGAAACTAAAAGAAATAAATTTTTAAAACAAAAGAAAGGAGTAAGAGAATGAACATAAAAGAGAAAGCAAACAAACACGAAAGGAGTAAGGATAAGTAAATGTAAACGTACTCTAAAGAAGACGGATAACAAAAGAGGTAAATCTCCAGAACCGGATGAGAAAGAATTGTCAGAGACAAGGTAAGGAAGGAGAAAAGAAAGCAGGAGAAATTTTAAGAGTCATAAGAGAATGCTTATCCCTCCAGAAGCAAATATATGGCAACAAATTTTAAAACGAGGATAATAATGACTTTCTAGTGAGATACAAATGACGAATTGACCCAAGAAGAAATAGAAAGCTTAAATAGACTCAATTATGGCAGAAGAAATGGTGGTGAAAGAGCTACCACCTGAACAGGTACCAACATTAAATGGGTTCCTGGAGCGGTGCTATCTAGCCTCTAAAGAACAGATTCTTTCAATGCTGTTCAAACTAGTCTGGGCCAGAGAGGAAATCCAGAAAGCTCCCAATTCATTTTATGCCATCAGCCCAACTTTAATGCCATTGTCTGATCAAGTAGAAAATGAGATGAAAAATTACAGAGTCATTCTCACTTTCAAATAAGATGCACAAAATCCTAAGCAAAATACTAGCAAATATTCTCAAGAATGGTTGTACTAAGATCACGCAAGTGTTATGGGAGGAACTTGGCAGTGACTCACTATTAGAAAATCACCCTTGGGGAACATCAACACAATCTAGTACATCAACCAATAGGGGATAAAACACATAGAATCATCTTAATAAATCTTGGAAAGGCTTTGATAAAATTCAACAACGATTTCTAATAAAAACTCATATTAAGTAACAAAATTTTTGCTCTACTGAAGACTACCCCCAAACCAACCACAACGGTCATTCTAAATGATAAAACACAGGGCCCTAAATTGTTTTCATTAAAATCGGAAGCTAGAGCCGAGACACCTTGTTATCACCATTACCCTGTCTAGCACTTCTGTTGTTAAATAACTGGAATAGGCATTCAAGAAGATATTAAAACCACACTTTTTGCTGATGATATCATTGTACACCTAGAAAGCCAAGAGACTCCAGGGGAAAAATGTACTAGATTAATTAAAGAATCTTTAAGATTATAGCATGCGAAGTAAATATTAAAAGATAAAATAGTTTTCTTCTAGCCCAAAGTTACTAAGTGAAAACAGGGGAAATCCTACTTATAATAGTGACAAAGTATACATAAATAATGGGAATATTTATAAAAAGAAGTTCACAGGATCTATAAGAAACTATAAAACCTTATTAACTAATAGTTAACGATCTGAACAAAGTTGAATATAACATTTTCTGGCTTGAGAGGCCTTAATGTCATGAAAAATGTGAATTTTTCCAAAACCAAAATATATGCCTAGTTGAATTTTTTTTAAAGATTTTATTTATTTGTTTGAGAGAGAGTGAGCAAGCAAGCGAGAGAGAAAGAGAGAGCATGAGCAGGGGGAGAAGCAGACTCCCCACTGAGCAGGGAGCCTGATGTGGGGCTGGATCCCAGGAAACCAGGATCGTGATCAGAGCCAAAGATAGATGCTTAACCAACTGAGCCACCCAGGTGCCCCAAGCCTAGTTGAATTTCAGTTGGAATTCTAAAATGGTTTATTTTGTCTGAAATATCCTAAAACTTATATGGATAAGAAGATACCCCAAAATACCCAAGAAAAACATGAAAAAGAAAAGCAAAAGCAGGGGCGCCTGGGTAGTGCAGTGGTTAAGCATCTGCCTTCGGCTCAGGGCGTGATCCCGGCATTCTGGGTTCGAGCCCCACATCAGGCTCCTCCGCTGAGAGCCTGCTTCTTCCTCTCCCATCCCCCCTGCTTGTGTTCCCTCTCTCGCTGGCTGTCTCTCTCTGTCAAATAAATAAATAAAATCTTAAAAAAAAAAAAAAGAAAGAAAAGCAAAAGCAAACAGTGTGTAGTTAGGAAGAATAGCGAAATTGGAAATACCAGAGGGTCCTACATTGTCAAGGTAATCAGATGAATATGGTGTGACATGAGAATAGACACACAGATCAATGGATAGCATACAGAATTGGAAGTAGATGGCAGTATGTATAAAAGTACACGTAAGATGCATTAATATCACAGTTGTAGACTGATAAATTAATAGCAACCATATAAGAGCTCTTTTACGAAAAAAGCCATATTATCATGTAGAAAAATGAGAAGATGTGAACAGACAGTTCACAGAAGACCAACTCCAAATAGAACAAACACATGAAAAGATGCTCGAAAGCACTAGTAGGCAGGAAATGCACATAACACTAGCAATGAGCTGTCACTTCATACTTATCAAACTGGCCAAAAGGAAAACTAACACCGATTGCTGGCTGAGGCGCGGAGGAAAGAAAAGGATACTCTCAAACATCACTGGTGGGAGTGTGAGAACTTTTTGTGTTGTTGTAAAACTGTCAAACAACATCTCATAAAATTAAACACATTTATATTCTCCAACTCCACAATCCTACTCTTGGGAATCTAGCCCACAGAAAGAAAATCACCATTAATTAAGGAAATATATAAAAGGTATTTCCTGTAAGATTGTTTGTAGGAAACAACTGGAAACAGAAAGAATGCCTTTTACAGGGAAACAGCTGGATGGAATATGAAATACCCACACCAAAGGGAAATACACAGCCATTAAGAAAATGAATAGAAGTTCAGTCAAGTGACTCGGAGGAATTTCTACAAGATGAAAAAAGTGTTCAGTGGTAAAACACATAAGAACGAAACAAACAAACAAAAAAAACCCTCGTGTGTGTCGTGGATGTGTGTGTATCCATTTGGGTTATGTGAGAAGGGCGGGAAGGGGATGATTCATTCACATGGGTCATGTCGGAGTGTGCCTGTGCTGAGCAGGGGTGGGGGACACAAGAGCTGTTTGGTCGTGCAACACTGGGATGAGTTCTGCGGAGAACGTCCCATCCTTTATCCTGGCGTTACTGTTAGCTCTAAGAGCGAAAGTAGACATTTTGAGTTCTGACTCCATGATAGATAGGATTATTTTCCTTCCCAGAAGCATTTTTCTTATTTCCATCTGAATTCAGAGGGATGGTTTTTTGTTTTCACAATCCAATTCTCTTCACTTTTATTTTGGAACTTGCCATGCTGGAATTTTATACTCTTTCCCTAGATTTTTATTTGGGTTTAAACTTGGTATGGCGCACATGGTTTTTTAAAGAGAGAATGGTGGGTACTTTTGTTTCCTATGTCCTCCTAACGCTGTTCAGTTTTTTTGTTAATACTTTTAGCCACAACATAACATGTTTCTACCAGCAAGTTTTACCAATACGCAAATATTCTATCCTAGCTTATAATTCATAGGTGAGAATCGTCTTGAAGGTCTGTTATTCAGTCTAGGAGACTCAGGGAAGGCTACCTGGAGGGGGTGTGTGATACACAGTAGGCACGCAAATATTTGCTAGTGAGGACACTTCAAAACTGTCACTGAAGGGGCAAGTAAGAATTAGCCAGGCAGAGAATTGGGTGAGTAGATAGGTTATTCCAGGCAGAGGAAATGCAACTAATGACAACTGGCATTTATATGGAGGTCACTAAAGTAACTCGCTAAATAGTTCGCGTTCATTAGTTCATAGACTCCCCACATTCACCCTATTATCTCCGATCTACAGGTGAGGAAACTGAGGCTTAGATTCAGTCAAGGCCTCTTAGAGCACAGCGAGAGGTGGAACTGGGAAGCAAACCCCAGTCTGTCTGTCCACAAAGCCTGTGCTATTCTCCACTGCAGTGTGCGGACTCCCGTAACAGCAGGTGTAAGAGGATGCATTATGTCTCCTTCATGTATTGGGTTACTTAACAGCTCACCCAGTCATGACCATCTTACCTGTTTCACATTTCACTACCTGAAAGAATTTAGTAACATTTTCGCACCTGGACATTTGTGCACTTTGCCCTCTAGATATTTTAGAAAAATGTTCAGTGAAATAATTTCCTGCATTAACCTGTAGGTGATCCCGGTATTAATACCATTGTATTCAGAGAAATATCAATGTATTCTATTCTGCTTTTAGAGGTTTTAAGATACCTAGCTCTACTGAACAAGGAACGTATTTCCCCTAAGGTAATTTAATAATTAAAACATCTTCTTTAAAAGTTTTTTTCCCCTCACAAGTCTAAATAATTTTTATAGTAGTTTGTCTTCATTAAGACTGTTCTTTACCTACATATGCCTTATTCGGCACTAAACAGTGAGGACTTCATTCTGTTCAGAGTGAAGATAGTCAAAAGTCTGATTCATATTCATCTCTTTGTCTGGGATCATTTGTTGACTGGGAACAAAAGCCCTCTTATGCTACCTAAGAAAAATTAATAATTTACCTTAAGGACACTAAAATATCTCACAGATCCTAAAGGAACAAATTTGATTTAGGTCTCAAAAGAACTAGAAAAGGAACAGGGGGGAAAAAAAAGTCAGGAACCTCCATTATTCTGGAATCACGTGTCCTCTATTTCTACTTCTTTCTGTTTACCTGCTTTATTATTTCCTCTGTACATCAATTGGCCTTTTCTATTTCATCACACGAGGACCCCTTGGAAGTTTTGGATGACTTCCAGGTCAACGTACAATGGAGTTCGACTCTGAGCTCCTTGGCGGAAATGATCTGAAGGGTGGATCTAATTGGCCTGTGACCACTAATAAATTGCCTCCCCCCACACCCGGCCCTGGTCTACAAAGCTGATCAAGAGGGTGTGGGACCATGTAGTATACAGTCTGTAGGCCTCTCCTTCAGGGCCTGGGAAAGAATAGATGTCTGAGAACAGCGAGTGCGATTAGGGCTAGCTGCCATCAAAGTCATAGTCTACAGATAGCAGTGACAAGAGCAGTACCATTTTACATTAAATCAGCCAGGATTCTATTTTCCCATTCAACTGGATATATACAAACACGATGCAAGTAATTTGAAGATACCCTTGTGGAACCTTGCTAAATTCATATATCCAAATATGGCTCTTAGGTAAAATGTGTGATGCCCCCAAACGATGTAGTCTATAAATAATGTTTTCTTTAGAATTTCCATTTCTGATTTTAGGATGAAATTTGATGTGGACCTTAATCACAGACTTGTGATTTGAGGATGACTCTTAATTTAAAAATTAGCCAACCCCCCTGGCAAAGGAATGATGGAGGTGAATGAAGAGAACAGTGGAAAGACTGAGGCTAAGAATAGATTTTTTTGGATGGCCTGTAGATTTTTGTCAGGGCCTCGGCTCACTTGCCATTATTAGCATGGGTAATTAATAGTTGGCTGGCTGGATTTCCTCTTATTCTCAGGTTCTATCACCTTTCAAATGAATTTAGTCAGGGCCGATTCTACTAAACAGATTTCTAGCCTAAACCCCTGGTTACATTCCAGAGAATGGCAAGTGAAGAACAACCAAAAACAACAAAGTGGCATCTTTGTCCCTTTGCGGTTTCCTACGATGACAGCTCACCTTGGACCACAGCCCCTGCTTGTCCATGGTGATAATGCGGTATCACTAGGTACCCTAATGACAAGGTCCAGTGCATCAGGTTAGGTGAAAAATATGTCTCTAGTACCTTTCATTTCTATTTTCTCATGTGTTCTCTTCCTTTTAATTCACCGCCCCCCTTTTATTTACATGTCTGCATTTCTGTCTCTATATTCTGTTCATCTTCTATATTTTCCTCCTAGATTCTTGAGGTGGCTTGTTTATCCCTTCAGCAATCAGTGAGCTATTTGGGGAGTGATTGATTTTGCTAGTTTACTTGCTGCGTCCCTTAAAGCACAGCCCTCAAACAGAGGACCTGAAAACATACATTATGGAGGAGCTTTGGCTTTAATCAATTACTGCCTTTCGTGTGTTAGCTTATACGCCACAAAATCCCACGGAATTCCATTCAGTTAAAAGAAGTTGCAGTTAGCAAAACACACAAACAAGCTGCTGCAGACAGAATGTTCGTGCCCCTACATCCTCCTCCCGGTGCCCTCCCCCAGCCCCATACAGAGGTTGAAATCCTAATCTCCAAAGTGATGGTATTTGGGGGTGGGGCCTTTGGGAGGGGACGAGGTCACTAGAGTGCAGCCCTCACGGATGGCGCACAAGTGCTCTAATCCAAGAGGCTCCAGAGAACTCCCTCACCCTCTCCCTCACCATGTGAGGACACAGCAGAAAGAGAGCCATCTCTGAACCAGGAAGCCTGCTCTCACCGAATTTGCCAGCACCTTGATTTTGGACTTCTCAGCCTTCAGAACTGTGAGAAAGTTTTGTTGTTTAGAAGCCAGTCTATGATAGTTTCCTTATAGCAGCTCAAACAGACTAAGACACAGACCTTGGTCATTTCCAAGTTGAGAGGTTCTTAACACCCTCGGACATCCCTTGTCCCCTACCCCCACTCCCACCCCCACTCAGCATAGGCAACTTTTTTATACCCAGCTCTTGTGTAGTTGCTTTTACTATTAGTGCCTTTTATACCTCCAGATTATCCTTCTGGTCACACCTGTTAATGTATTTGAACACAAGATTTGAATATTTACTTGTTATCAGATACCTGATACTGTGTGACTCTCACAATGGTACCATCCCCTTATTACACATACTCTCAATGTTGCGTTATCATTTATAAAAAAGCAAGTCACTGGGAGTCTCGTCAACACCAAGAGTTTGGGGGAACATCTTCAGGTGCAAGGACATATATGCTCCTTGAACGGATGCATGTGCTAGTTTATTTTTATCACGGTCTGCCCCAGCTGAATCAGAGCGCCACCACCATGCTTCTTTCTGGGCAGATGCCCCGATAAGCAGCAATAACTCAGAAAGCCAGCGAATGAGTGCATTTCCCCCTTTCACTGGCTTTCTAATGTATTTGATGTTTGTTAACTATTGGGGAGAAGGGAGGTGCGGCCTTGCCCAAAGCCTGAAAAGCAGGCTAGATCTCTTTTGGAGGTAGAGGCAACATTTTATGGCTCTTTGCATTTCCCTCACATTGCTTTTTCCTTTGGAAACTCCTTTCAGAAGGCCCTCTCTCCCCCATCTCATGAAATTCTTCAAGGCACAAAGAATCCATCTTTAAACTATGGCTGTAGTTCATCTTTCCAAACACCAAGCTAGACACACATGGACCCACAGTGCCAGCTCAGTTTCTGTGGAATCAGAAGCATCTGATGATAAAACTTCCAGTTCTCCTGATTCCCTCCCTTCCCTTCCCTTCCCTTCCCTTCCCTTCCCTTCCCTTCCCTTCCCTTCCCTTCCCT
This sequence comes from Ursus americanus, assembly GCF_024610735.1. Lineage (NCBI taxonomy): Eukaryota > Metazoa > Chordata > Mammalia > Carnivora > Ursidae > Ursus > Ursus americanus. The sequence continues at coordinate 38,629,195 of NC_142135.1, read as the reverse complement.
TCCCTTCCCTTCCCTTCCCTTCCCTCCCCTCCCCTCCCCTCCCCTCCCCTCCCCTCCCCTTCCCTTCCCTTCCCTCCTTCCTTTTCTCCTTTGCCCACTTTTCTATTTCTCCACATTACCTCTTGGACTGTCAATGCCTTAGATTTGCCCGTGGGGAGCTTGGTGGATGGCACCCAACACCAAAGAGCTGGATGCCTCTGACTTTGCGCTGTAACTCGCCAGGTTCCTTCATTTCTTTCTTTGAGGTTTATTGCAGTGAAAGGTTACGAAGACACTCTAATTCCCAGAGTATGACTGTATTTTATTCTAAGTTCAAAAATTATCATGGCCTAGTAGTTACATATCTACATCTGTGTATCTTAAAGGTTCACGACTCATATGCAGTATAGACTGGGTTTTAGATCAAAACTTACTTAATAAATATTTGTTGTGTCTTTATATACCAGGAATGAGAATACAGTGGTGAAAATGACAGAAAGGTCCCTGGTCTCCTGGAGTGGGTGTTCTAGGAGCAGAATAGTGCCACAATTCATTTACTCCATAAGTCAGAGAGAAAAAATAGTGTTAGAAACTGGAAGAGAATAGGTATTTGCCATGTTCTGCAGTATACATACCACAGACACCGAACTGAAAAAAGTTTCCATCACAAAAGATTTCTGATCAATTACATCTATTCAGGAAATACATATTCCTTATTTTTCTTCAAACTAGAAATTACTTTATCTCTCTTTTCTTTGAAGTTCTCTTAAATCTGTTATTATTCAGTGTCTCTATCCAATTTTTCATCAAATTGCCATATTTGTAGCTTCCGAACTTTAACATCCCTATGCTGAAATGGAGCCTATACAATGACTGAGGGGCTTAAACTGTGCGTGAGGTAGAAATGGTATTTAAGTCCTTAATGAAATTATGAGCTTTGAAAGTGTTGTATTTTGGGTTTATAGGGGTCTTCCTTCACTCTTAACTTCTATTATTTTTTTTGAAGGGGGGGTTTAGGGAGGGTGGGAAATACTCTTACTGCACATTTATTACATTTATTGTCTTCTCTTTTAAAAGACAATTTTCATGAAGTTGCGATTTATGACCAGTTCACAATGCTTGAAGGCATCTGTAAAGTTTGTGTATGTTTTTCCAACTCTCAAAGCAGTTTCTTTCTACTGGTCTAATTCTCATGGGCAGAAAAGCTAAATTATGTCTCTCGTTGTTTCACCGATCTCTCGCCAGAAAAGTGAGAGTGGAGGGACAAAACCGAGAAGAAAAGAGCATGAAGGAGAGGAAAAGCGGAGAGGGAGGGGAAACATGAAGGAGCTTTGGAGCGCTGGAGCTCTGATTGCGGACGAGCAGATCCAGAGCGGCCACAGAGCGGAGCCACCGGCGCCCACTGGTCCCCGAAGCTGCCAATCGGGGCGTAATCCTGTAGGAATTTCTCCCGGGTTTAGCTGGGAGTCACACTGCCGCCTCCTCTCCCCCAGACGCCCGGAGGAGCTGGGAGAAGCAGGCAAGGGAGGGGGGGAGGGAGGGAGCGGGAGGAGAAGAGGAGGAGGAGGAGGAGGAGGAGGACCGGGGGAGGGAGGCGGTGGCGGGAGAGGAGGAGGGGCACAGCCGCTGAGCCACTAGCCCGGCTCGGACGCGCTTCTCTCCAGATACTCCGGGAGCTCAAGCCGCGCGGACCGCGCGCCCTTACCGCTCTGCCCCCAAACTTCAGCTGCAGCTACATTCCAAGCCATCTAATTTATTCCTCAAAACCAGCAACTGAACCACGACACCGGGAAGGAGTCCGCGGAGGAGTAAAACAGCAGCAGAGCCAGAAGAGCTCGAGAGAGCAGCCTCCCCGGAGCAACAACTAGGCTTCGGGAGTGCAGAAACCAACAAGTGAGAAGGCGCCGCATTCCCGGGGCGCAGCCGCGGGCGGCGGGAGCAGGCGCAGGAGGAGCCAGCGAGCGCCCCCGAGCCGGCAGCCCCAGTGCCGGAGCCCCAGCCGCGGTCGTTGCGGCTGCTCCGGCCCGGATCTCTTTGCACCGGCTGCGCCGGGCGCTAGGCAATAGGCTTCGTTTCGCCCAGGTTGCAAGCGGCGGCTGAGAGCAGCCGGTCCCCGGGGAATATGCGGCGCGCTTGGATCCTGCTCACCTTGGGCTTGGTGGCCTGCGTGTCGGCGGAGTCGGTGAGTGGACTCGGAGGGGGGAGCGCCAGCCGTTTTTGGGGCTCGCAGCCGAGGAGAGTCCGCAGCGCCCTCGGGGAATCGGGGAGCGCCGCCTGGGGGATCCCTTCCCCCCACCCCCCCGACTTGGCGCTCGGTCCTCGGGAATCTACTGGGACAAATGCGCTCGCTCCTCCACCCCTTTCCCCCTTGCCTTCCCTTGCCGCAGAAAAGCGCCGCTCGCCGGAGTTGCCGCGAGGTCCCCGGGGATGAGGGCGCGAGAATCGCAGTTTTGTCTAACCGCAGAGGCCCCTGAAGTCACTCCCAACTTCTTCGCCCTTGCAGGGTTCTTGCTGCGTGGCCCGAGACGGACCCAGGGAAAAGGGTGGCCAGAGCAGCCGGAGGAGGGCCGCGAGGGAACCCGCCCCCTCCGCGCGCTCGGCGACACCCAGGGACAACCTGGAAACTTTGGGGTCCCCTCCTCCACACACCATCCCCCTACGCTAGCTAGCTTTCCCAGTCGGTTGAAGGCTAGTTCTGGGGAGATGGGGTCCCGATTTAAGAAACCTGAGAGTGTCCGGAAAGTTTGCAAAAAGTTCTTTTGTTTGATGTTCTCGGTGGCTGGGGCGAGGGAGCAGACACTCCGTGGAAAGGCTGCCTACCCCCTGAGGCCCAGTCCCCGGTCCCGCGGGGGGGTGCACGGAACGCGACGGAAAATGCTGGGGCCCCGGCCCCTGGAATCCCAGTCCTGCGGCGACCCCCTCCTCTCTGAGGGGCGCAGGGCGGCCCCGCGGGCCCTTAGGGGTCGGAGGACGTGTTATTGGGTTGCACTGGAGTGGAGCGTGCAGGGCGAGGCGTGGTGCGGGGGACGCCAAGCTCGGCCTCGGGCCACGCCAAGCTCGGCCTCGGATCGCCTGGCCCTTCGGGGACCGAGACTTCCAGCTTGCCATGCTTGCCCTCGCGGACCCTGGCAGGGGTGCTTCCCAGGCCCGGAGGAGTCTCTTCTCCCGCCGGGGCGGGCTGCGAGCACCCAGCCTCCCTTCCCGGCCGAGGCTGTGGGAACTTGGGTTCTCCTTTGGGTTGCGTTTCTGGGGCCGGAGCTTGTTTGCCTACGTCGCCCAATGAGCGCCCTCTGAAGGGAGCTGCTTCCTGGGCTTCTTGTCGGTGGCGGCCCCTACCTGGGTGCCCCGAGCTTTGCCCCGCTAGGTGGAAGCCCAGCACCCCCGGTTCTGTCTGCAACCGCGGTGCCGTCCGGGCTTCGGTTTGGGAGCGCTGCTGTTTCTGGCCCTTCTAGTTGCCATATCTCCTCCCTTTGCCACCTCTTGCCTTGCCCAGGGGTGGTTTCGTGAGTTTTCCCCCCTGCCTTTGGAGTGTTACTTCCCTTCCTCTTCCCCCCCCCCCACTTTTTTTTTGAGTTGAAGCAGTTTAGGAATGGAATAACCTCTTAGGCACAGAGCAGCAGATGGGCATTTTCATCAGCGTGGGGAGCGTCTGTGTGTGCTAGCCGGTTCCCCAGCGTTCCTTGAGATGCAAGAGCGGGTAGAATTATCCACATGCGTATTTGGGTGCTTGGGCTGTAAAATAGATATCCGAGCCTTATCAGTAGTTCTCTATGGCAAATGATCGGTTCATCCGTTGGGTCTGGTAATCTCCCAGCCAGTTATGAACTTTGGCTCATTGTACACAGAAAGGGAGAAATTCACTGTTTATTTCAGAAAAAACATGATTGCTCATCTTGTTGCAAAACAGGGAGAACACCCTCGAAAGGTTTTCAAGAGAAGCCTGCCTCAACGGCTGTACAGGGTTAAGGAGTCCTTTTTTCGCTGAGTCCCGTTCAGGATTTGCTAGGAAGTGTTACTGAATCCCCAATCTTCTGGCTCTCTGGATTTTTGCATAAATCTGACCGTGCTCTTTAAGTAAAGAAGCTTTTTGCCCGAACTATGCTCCTCCCTGGTGATACCTTTCCCCTGAACTCTTGTCTTTGCGGTTCTAATATTTCGCATTTCTGACCAGGATTAGATGCCTTCCCAGCGAGCTCCTCTGTTGGAGAGACTCTCTTCAGTAACTGGAATATCATCCAAAAGGGTGATTAGATATTTTTCAAATGTCGATTTGGACACTCTAGCAGAAAGTCTTTGTTAGGCTGTTTCAAAGCCCAGGGTGGCCACTAGTCCATTTAAATTACTTCTAGTCTCCATTTGATGCGTGGCAGCTTCAGTGTATGTGAAGTTGAAAGACCTCATTTTTCAACACTTAGCTATTACAGCATGTTATTTCCAGTACCTCTTATTTTAATGTGAAAACGACAACTGTTTCCTGGGAGTTAGAAGTAGCGGTTGTCTGAGCTCAAAGTCTGTGTTTAAAAGGAGGAAAGGAGAAATGTCTGCAGTTAGTGAATTCTTGAGTTTTATGCTAAGCACAAGGGAAGGTGGGGGGGTGCGGCACAGAGATTCTTGGGAACGAAGGCTCAAAGCTGTCTGTGAAAGAAACTGGTGGCCCTTCCTTTCTGGATGCTGGAGGCCGCGGGGACTGTTCGTGGTCATGCATTCATACTTTCCACCGGCAGGTTACGGCTTTCACTGCGGGAACACCATGTGAGGGGAAGGACTGACTGAGTGTGGCGGTAGTGATATGCTGCTGTTTTTCTATCCGTTCTTTTTTTTTTTTACCGTGACTGTTTACCTTTAGAAATAATATATTGCACGCTGCTATAAACACATAATTTGAACTGGAAATATGTTTAAGAAAAGGAAGTGTTTTGAGTTAATGGAATTTTATACACGTGTTTCAATGTGTGTAAATTAAAAGAAACTGTCAAGTCATTTGGACTCATGGGTTACCTCTCAGCCCATTATGAAAGGCAGGCTTTGGAAAGTTTGCATTAGAAAGAAAAACAAGGGGCGCCTGGGTGGCTCAGTCAGTTCAGCGTCTGCCTTCTGGCTCAGGGCATGGTCCTGGAGTCCCAGGATCGAGCCCCGTGTCTGGCTCCTGCTTCTCCCTTGCCCTCTGCCCCTCCCCCTTCTCTTTCTCTCTCCCCCTCCCTCTCAAATAAATAAGTAAAATCTTTTTTTAAAAAAGGAAGAAACATAAAATTGGAACCATATAACCTTTATCAGTTCTGTAAAAAAAATATATTTTGGCTGTGCTGGTAATGAAACAAATTACTTTTGCTAGGGAATTTTATAAAAACAAGGGCTGTTTCTCTTTTGGTTGGATATTAGCCGTAGGTAGACATCATTTAAGAAAGAAAGATCTTGTAAGATCAGGCTTGCAAAAGATGGATGTCCAGGGGCGCCTGGGTGGCTCAGTCGTTAAGCGTCTGCTCAGGATGTGATCCTGACGTTCTGGGATCGAGCCCCACATCAGGCTTCTCTGCTGGAAGCCTGCTTCTTCCTCTCCAACTCCCCCTGCCTGTGTTCCCTCTCTCGCTGGCTGTCTCTATCTCTGTGAAATAAATAAATAAAATCTTAAAAAAAAAAAAAAGATGGATGTCCTTAAAGGAATTAGAGTATGCCCTCTGATTCCTGCTTCTGGGACCTGGTACCTCGTTTTGAAGGAGTGTGTAACACGATTGCTCACATGGCTCCTTGAATAATCATTAGTTTGGAAAGGATTTCAAAAGATCACCAAGTGTTTTCCTGGGCCGGACTAATTCTCAGCTCCTCAGAAGTGCCCACAGACCTGACCGGTCAGCCGCAGGTGGCCCGGAGTCTCCTCAGGTTGGCAAAGCCCCGAGGCTGAGCGAGCCACACAGACGACTCTGTCATTAGGGTTTATAGGGAGTCTGGTCAAGCCACTGTGTTATTGGCATGTCAGCTGGCAGTGATCCAACAGACGATGTGAGGAATGTCATCTGAGTTTAGATTCTCACAACACTGTCTCTTTTCTGTTGCCAAAAATCAAGCTAAATGATCTCAGCCATCATTTCCCTCTCACCATGGAAAGAAGTCCTGCCATTCCTGCCACCGTCAACAGTACATTCCAGTATCTCAAAATCACCCAATTCTTTCATGGAGCAGAAGCCAAAATAAAGTTCTAGAGAAAAAAAAAAAAAAAGCAAGAAGTAACATAGAAGAGACTTTGCTGAAAATAAGCTACTCTTATTTACCTTTTCTAGTCATTTGGGCCAATACCATCCTCCTAATTCTGTTCTTTTGGATGTGAATCTTGGAGACATCCTTGACTCATTCCACTTGGTTGACTGCTCACTCCACCTATGTGTGGTTCATTCCACAAACACACTTCGGCACCGACTGCGTGCCCGGGATAAAGCATCGAGCAAACTGTACTAACTGCTCTGTGTCCTTGGAGCTCACGTTCTAGTGATCCAGGAAGCTTTCTCTTTCTTGACCTGTGCCTTTATGTCAGCAGCTTTGTAGTTGCCTTCCTGGTCCGGATGCTCACCGGCTGTTCGATTTATCCTGTACCATTCTGATGGTGTTCCCATGGTCCACAGACCTCTGCGTGTCTTATTGTATGGCATGGAGTCTAAACGTCTCTGCCAGGTTTATACGAGGCTCGTAATAATGCTCCTTCCTGCTCATCCCCCCTTGGTCACTCTCCGTCATGTCTTCTGCCACTGGCCGCTGGTCTCACTGTCATGAACGCTCCTGGGACGTAGCCTCCTCTTCAGTGTTTCTCTTTAACGCTCTGTTGATTCAGACGCAAGCTCCAGATGGTCTTTCATGTTTGAGCCCTTGTTATTTATCTTTCTGTAAATGGTACAGCAGACGGATGATGAGAATCACTGGAAGTGTGTGAAAATACAGATTTCAGGGCTTCATCTCAGACCAACATAATCAGTGGCCTGGAAGGGGGTGGGGTGATCTGTATTTTTATGAAACATCTCACATGATTCTAATGAATCAACCACATTTGGGAACCATTGGTCTGGGTCACATACTTTACCCCTTCTTTATATGCCATTTTGTGTTAGCTGGTGGGCTCCCAGCAGTGTGTGGCTGTGTGACCTTGGGGGCCACAGTAGAGCGCAGAGGGCTTGGCATGGAAAGTGGACAAGCCGGGTTCAGATGCTGGTACTTTGCCACTTAATGTGGTAGCACTTGGACAAGATACTGAAGCTCCAAGTTGCTTGAAAAAATACCTATGTACGTGTGTATAATTTGGATCTGAATGTCTTTATAACATGATTATTGTGAGCATGTGATGAGGGAGCCTAGGAATGGTGCTTGAAGCACAGAAGGTACTAAGTGGTTTTCTTCTTCCTTTCTTGGTCTCTGCTTGCTTGCTGTGAAATGAGGGAGCTGTGCAAGGTGTTCTTAAGCCTTCTGACATTCTAAGACGCCAGTTTTCTCTTCTGTTGGGATTGGCGTCACATGAGGGGAGGGCCCTTATTGCTGTGCCTTTGACGCCTGCGCAGTGCTGAGCTTCGTAAGCACCTGTGGATGCTCGGTGTTTTAAGGGCAGGTGCCAGGGGCTAGGGCAGTCCGGATCCGTGGGTTCTGCTCAAGCTCAGCCTTGCTCTGCCCACTGCAAGCAGTGTGGTCTGGGATCCACTGAATCCACCAACCTGGGGATGTACCCGGGCTAGTTTGCCAGTTCTGACTCACCAGACCTCAGTTTCATCAACATTGCAGTGTTGGTGTGAAGCATAAACGAGACATGAAGTCGAGTCCTGCCACACTGGTCTACGTCCATGCTTCCTCCTGTGTGCTTCCGTTGAGATTCCAGCACAGGGAAGGAGAGAGTGTTGTCTGTGTTGGATGCTGGAGTGCCGCTGGTCATCTAGAAGGAGGTGGCAGGGGTAGTGAGGGAATGTTGGGGAGGGGGGGCAGAGAGAGTCTTATTTTTTAAGGGTAGAACTGCATGAAATTTTTCCTTTTAGCAATTTGAGATTCGGCTCCTACTATTAAAAATCTCACAGCGTTTTTGACAAGTCTGTTTCTGGGGCCGCGTTAGTTTTAGCAACGAGGCTAGAGGGGTGACTGCCTCTGAATGGGAAAGAACAGTGTCGAAATAGAATTGTGAATGTCTGTTTTTCTTGGGTATCTCACAGAATTGGTAGGACTGGGAGAAGGGGAGAGACCGTGAAGTCTTTGGAGATTTCCCATTTGAATTTCATATTAGCAGAGAGAGGCCAACTGGTATGTAGTCGATGATGTGAGAGCCAGCTCGTAGTCTTGGACTCCAGGCTATGGAAAATGTTGTTAAAGACGAGATAGGTTTTCACATTTTTTTCCTCTACTGTTGAATCTGTTTTGTCAAAAATGTCACGAAGATGCAGTAAATGTGCCCTTTAGAAAGCATTTGGATGTTTATTTTCTTTTATGATTATACAGGTATATTAAATACAAATAGTACTGATATTTAAGGAGTACGTGCAATTAATAGGGTTTAGTCTCATCGTAAGAATGACATGTGGAATGAGATATCCAATTATTAAGGGAAAATTATTTTTTTCAAGGTCTTACCACAAACGAGTGAAGGTTAAATATGTAGTTTCATATGATGTATTATTAAATATAAACACAGTAAAAATAAATGTACAATATTTAGGGCACAAGTGAGGTTTTACATACATGGAGTTAATTCTCTCAATCTCTGTGGGATGTCAGGTTCCCCATTTATAAAATGATGGAATCCTAGAAGAATGTTCTGTCCTTAATATTTAGTTTTTCTATATGCTTCAGGGTAAGATTGGAGAAATGTTAAGATTAACCTAATCAATAAGTAATTATTAAGCTCCTGCCAAATACTTACTATTTTATTTACTGAAGCAGGGAATTCATTCGCATTACTGAGAGGTGAGTCATTTCTAATAGCTGAGGGTAATCCGTTAACTTGAACTGAGTATTCATCATGTACTGAGATTGCATACATGGCCCTGAGTGTCCATGATCTAATGTCTAATGTTTTCTCATCTATTTTCTGATATAAGCCAGTGTAGCATCCAGACCAGCGGATGTGATCGAATTCACTTTCACTCTAGACAGAGACAACATGACTTGTTGATGGAACGTGAAGGCCTAAGTCACTGAGGGGTCTCAGGCTCCTCATTTGGTTTCTGGCCCAGACGCCCATTTGCAGAGAGGGGCCTCTAGCTGGTACCTTCCCTTTGGCTCATCTCTGTAGCACTGGAGCCCCGTGGAAGTGCTGTGGACGCCACACCAAGCAGGAAATCTCAATGAGTAGGCAGTGTGGTAGACTGGCTCAGAGCCTGGTCATTGGAGGTGGGTTTGAATCCCATGTGTCACCTTGGGCAAGTTTCTTAATCACTCTGTGCTCAGTTTTCTCCTCGGTGTAATGGAGTATTCTAAATAAGGTTTTCAGGATGGCGTGAGACAGAAGAGGTAGAAGCTTTTCACACAGAGCCATGTCCAGGCTTTATGTCCTGTGTTAGTTACTATTACTCTGATGCGTGATTTTCTGTCTCCTTAAAGAGTGGGGGCTCTGTATGCTATAGGGCTTACCTGGTTAGCTCCCACTCAGAGAGTGGCCCAGGATAGGCAGGATTGAGCCTGCGCTTTCACGGCTGGGGTTCTCTTTCCTGATTTGGGGAGGCCTAGCTCAATGTTGAGATATTTGGGATATGTTTGTATTCAGCTTTTCTCTAAATGTGGATGATGTGAGAGGATGACGAGAGAGGTCATTGGTTATTGTTGAAAGGAAACAACCTGAGTGTACAATAAGAGAAGATTGGTTAAATAAAAAATTCTAAATTAAACATTAAATACCATATAGCCATTAAAAATGTATGGGAAGAATGTTTTATAACTTGGAAACTTTATAATAGACAAAAAGTCTGATATGAAACTATATAGTGAAACTAAGGTTATATTAAATAAATTTATATATGTATACATAGATCTGTACCTGTGATAAAATGGCTTAGAACCATATATACATATACACACAGACGCAAAGGAGTACAAGTAAAACTGAGGAATGGAATAAGATTGGTGGATGGTATCAGTGTCCATATCCTTGTTGTGATATTTACCATAGTTTTATAGATGTTACCATTGAGGGAAACTGGATAAAGGGTAGAAGAGATCTCTTTGTATTATTTCTTATAACTGCATGTGAATCTACAATTATGTCAACAAAAAATTCAATTAAAAAAAATGGCACCAGACCTAGAGGGGTTTACAAGTACGTTCTGCTGATCCTTGAAGGAACAATTGTTGTTACAGAGCTTAGAGAGTGATAGAATCTGTTCTTTTTCATTTTTTGAGGTTAGCATTACTCTATGTCAAAATCAGACAAGGAGGGTGTAGGAAACAAACCCTAGGCCAGCTTCACTTATGATGACAAAATTTTAAATTTAATATTCTCAAACTGAAAACAGCAGCTTATTAAAAGAATAACGATGAATCCAAGTTTATCCAAGGCATGCTTCCACATCAGAAAAGCAATGCAGATAACAGTTTAAGGGAGATAATATGATCTCAATAGATGCAGAAAACATGTGATAAAAGGCTATACAAATGTTAATACAAGGGTCTCTAATATCTGGTTAACTCAAGGGTTTACTATATAAGGGTTAGTACATCTGTGCTGCTGGCTCAGTTCACTTGACATGTTTAGGAACCAAAAGATCGCTGTTTACTGAGTTGTTAGGCAACAGTGTAGTTGCCTGGGTGACAGGTGTGTGACAGTGCAGTAAAGTACGGGTCATACCATATACAGATTCTATTCCACATGAACGTGTCGTTCTGGCATTGCCAGGATTCAGTGTTTTGCTCTCCCAAATTGAGATGACACAGGAGATGATCTTAAGGGTTTTAGAATCAGGCATATTGGGTTTGGTTCTGGTATTGACCATCTGAAATCCACGTGACCTTGGGGAAGTTTCTTGTCATTTCTGAGCTTGTTTTTTCAGTGTAACACTGGGGATTATAATAGTTTGCCTTTTTGGTTATTTTGAAGATTAGCTTCAATAATGACTGAAAACTTCTAATACAAAAACCTGACCCATAGTAGGTGTTTTAAGCGCATTTGATTCTCTTTCCTTGTAGCTTTCAGTTTTGTGGTTCTGGGATATATTATACATGCATAAATATGTGTGCATATGTTTTTTGTTTCTCATTTGCATTCTCACCTTTGACATCCAGGGACATTTATTTTCACAAATCTGTGACCAGTTTATTTTTTACCAGGCAGGTCGTGATGTGAATTATACTTTTTCCTTCTGCCATCATCTGTCTCCTGAATTATATTCAGCTAAAACTCAAAATAGACTTGTACCCAAGTTGGAAATTCAGTTAAGACTTGAAAATCTAACATAGGACTTGGGATTGTAATTGTAAAATGCTTCAAGAAGGTCAACATTGCAGTCTTATGTTGTAAACACTGATTTATCTGTTAGGTTTGCTGATGAATTAAAATCTTAACCTTAGTTCTATCCCACTTCTGAATTCGTTTAGATAAGAGTGGTGAGTATTGGGGCGCCTGGGTGGCTCGGTCGTTAAGCGTCTGCCTTCGGCTCAGGGCGTGACCCCGGCATTCTGGGATCGAGCCCCACATCAGGCTCCTCCGTTGGGAGCCTGCTTCTTCCTCTCCCACTCCCCCTGCTTGTGTTCCCTCTCTCGCTGTCTCTATCTCTGTCAAGTAAATAAATGAATCTAAAAAAAAAAAAAAAAAAAAAAGAGTGGTGAGTATTTTTACTTCATTATTCAGGCATCCTCCTGCTTTTTTTTTTTTTTAAAGTTCACATTAGGCCACTGCACTTTTATGAAAGATGTACATTAGTACCTGTTTTCACAAACCAAAAGAAAATCTGAAGAGAATTTTTGCTTCTATGAAAAAAGGCAAAAAGTAAAAATAGTGCTCAGTGTGTTTTGCAGTGAGCTGTGATGGAGGCCGCGTGTACCCGAAGCAGCAAGAGCGGCCCCCCCAAGCTCCTTCCCCAGGAACTGTACTCAGCATCTCAGCATCAGGCCACCATAGCTTTGAGCTGTGTCTGTGAGCATCTGGGCTTTATCGTGATTTCTTTTGTGCATCCATTAGCAAGATGTGTCCTAAGGTATCAGAACAGCCTAAGACAGGTTGTTTTTGGGGTCTGGGAAGGCTCAAAACTTTTCCCACATAAATGACAGGTCGTGGCTTCTTTGCTTTCTGCCATTTCGGTTTACGAAAGGTTTCATGGGAACCGTCTACTTTCAGATAGCAGGGGGAAACTGCCTTAGATTTGGTTAGATTTTGTAATTGTGCTGATTGGTTATTGAATGAGGTTTCATGTTTGGTAAGTCGGTCCGTTAAGACTTAACTCATGTTACGGCACATCAGCCAAGGACGAAGCTCTTTGCTGGTCTTGCAAGTTAAAAAAAGAAATCATGACATGATACCTGCCTTCAAGCAGCTATCACCTACATTTTGATTATTTCGGGGAGTTGACGATGGGTTGGGCCCATAGGTTATACATGTAAAATATGCGTTAGTTTTTATCTGAATCTAGTTAGACATACCTAGCAATCAAAACTGCCAAAGAACTACATCTGCAGTTGAGAAGGATAAGAAGAACCCCTTGTAGAAGAGAAATCACTGCTTTCCCAGCAAAGCAAGAATAATACCTTCTCTGAAGTGGCATGGTGTGAATTTTATTGATGACCTGAAGACACTTGACTTTCACATTTGTTTCTCTTTCACCACCTGTTCTCCAAGGAAAGACTTCTGAGTACTAAAATGTACAAAAGACACAAAGAGTAAGAAATTGTTTAGAACCTGAATAATTTATTGATGTTTATATCTGCAGAGAAGGAAACCTTACATTTCATCCAGTCTAATTCTCCATACTCCATAAACTTTGGGCTCTGAAACGCAAGTACTGGACCTTATGTATCTGGCAAAGATCAGTCGTCCTAGCTGATGAACGAAAGAGGTATAGAAGTGTTGGGGTGATTTTCCTTGTATTCTTTTGGATTCTGCTTTTTCATTATGTAACAATGGATTTTCGAGCGGGAATTGACTTTTAAGAGGAAACACATCTAGAGAGGTTAAGTGATTTGTTCAGGATCACATAATTAGTTAGTGGTAGAGTTATAATGTTGGGCTTAGGCCGTCAGTGATTTGTTAGTAATTTTTTCTTACCATAAAATGTTCCCTTTCTGGCTCCTTCTTCTTCCTCATTCCTCACATTAATGATTAGCACCTGATAGACTTAGTCCTGGCCCATGTTTGACGCCCGAATGAAATAACAAATGGAACATACATTATATGTTCTATGCTCTGAATCAGTGTGCTTAATGTGTTCTCTGCAAGATGAATAATTTAAAATGATGCTTAGATAATTTCTCAATTTGCAGCAAAAATTGTTCTCCGGCAGCCTCTGTTATTATCTGTGACCGTTCTGGCTAATTAGGGGAAGAGAGCAGAAAGCCCTGGGATTTGGGGAGACCAGGGGCTGAAGTCCAGTTGATTTGCAAATTGTAGGAAGGTTGTGGAGACTTGCAGACAGAAAAGGAGATGAAAGGTTCCTGGAGATAAGAATCAAAATTAGAAGTAAAGTCCTCATGAATTAATACCACATTTTGTGGGACTAAAAAAATACCTCATTTTATGAGGGAAGAAGAGTATTCCTTAGAGGTTTATACTAAAAATAAACAGGTCAGTGCCTTCCAGGAAAAGAGGGGTGGAGGCACTTCTGGTTCAGGTAGAAGCTTTAGTTCCTTTTGCCAGTGTTGGATGTAGGGTTGTCTTTTCTCCCAGCATTTTTCTCTCGAATACTTCTTTGGTAAATCCGAGTGTAACAACGCAAATATATTTGCATCGTAGTTTTTCAAAAAATAAGTCTGTGGGGTGATATTTTTAAGAAATGAATTTTGTTAAAGAACACTGACATTGAAAATCACCACGCAGACGTCCTACTGTGTACTTAGAACCCCGATAGGCACCTTCCATTCTTGTCTATAATTGTCTCACAACTGCCTGGCGGGGTCACTTGCCACGACTGCATTTTAGGTGACCTAGCAGAAGTTAGATTCTTGGGTTGTGTGGGTTTTTTTTTTAAGCTTTAAATAGCCCTGCCATGATACTATCATCTTTCAAGAGAGCAGTAAAAGTGTTTAAATGCATAATCACTTTTTAATATGGTCCAATGGGTGCAGCTCCCAACAGTGACGTGTCAGACCTTTCCTTTGCGTTGCTTGGCCAAACATTCTGGGCCACATATGTTCTGATTCCTTTACCAACATGGAGCCTGTCACTTTCATGGCTTCTCTCCACAAACTTGTGTCTGGTAATGGGGGAACCAATTAGTGGAATTCATGGGGTCTCTTTAAATTCCCAGCTCTGCGGGTGTCCGGCTGGGTGACTTTGGGCAGGTGTCTTAGTCTCTGTCTGCCTCAGTTTTCTCATCTGTAAAATAGGAGATTAGTCCCAGGAGCCACTTCGTGGTGATGCTGTGAGGATTAATGAGTTCCTGCATGCCCAGCCTTTCGAAGCACGCTGGGTGTAGAGCCATCACTGGTCTTGTGTTGACGCTGATTGAAATGGATGGCTGATTCGATGAGCTATCCAAGAAGAAAGGCTCCTCTTCGGAGGTTGTGAACCCGAGACTGAGAAAAATGACCAGATGGGAAAGACAGGGTGATGGGAAAGAAAAGAGGAGGCCGAATTCTTTCCTCTTTTTTCTTTTCTTGCTGTGGCTGTTGTGTTTTGGGGAAGAGAAGGTGGTTTAGCCCCTCTGGCGCTTAGCTCTGGAGAGCGAGGGGCACGTTCCGGATCACCGACTCTCACCCTTTCCTGCACATTAAATGCATCTGGGGAACTTGGAAAAGCTGTGGACGCCTGAGCACCACCCAGAACCATTAAATCAGACTCTATGGCGCGGAGGGGCCAGCTGGCTGTAAAAGCTTCCCAGGTGCTTCTAAGCTTCCAGAAGGTTTGAGAACCAGCGCTCTGGGTGCCTTCTGGGGCTCCTCCAGCTTAGAGGGAAGTCTAGCGGGTAAGATTTTTGTCTCGTTAAACCACGTTCCCTACTGCTTGTGACCAAAGCCCGTGGAATGCAGCGGCTTCCCGGGACCGCCCTGCCTCCCGTCCCAGTCCGGAGCCCTGTGAAAGAGGCCGTGCTTGCTCCTGGCTTCTTCCTTTTCTGCCCTTCTCCTCTTTTTCTGTTGGCTCCTACTTTCTTGATAATTACGTTGGTGGGCTAGGAGACATGCTCTTTACACAAAGATTATATATGTAAAAATGAAACCTATCTGAGGGTGTCTTAGAAAAAAATGGAAACATTTCCCTTTCCTTTCAAAAAGTTTCCTTAGTGGAACAAAGGATGCTTGTCCCCTTGGCCTGGTTGCCGAAAAGCATGTTTGGTCAGCTTATTAGATTTGCCTGAGTTCATGCTTTGAACGGAGAGCTTGTGTTTTACTGATTGGGAATGTGGCCTAGACCTTGTCTGAAGTTACTCGTCATGTATAAGCCCGACACACGTGTCTTAATGACGGTCCTTTTCTTCAGTTTCTCCTTTGTTACTGCCGCTCAGCTACTTGGACCTTGTTCAAGTCGAATTAATTCCGTGGAACTCGACTGTTTCCGGGCTTGAAGTAGGGAAGAGAGAGTGCTCTAGGCTATCCTGTGAATAAGAAGTCGGAGTGGTCTTTAGTTCTTGCCTAAGTAAAAAAGCAGCAGCCCATTATCTAATCTATTCATAGTGTACTTTGTTCAGATATCTAATTTGGGAGCATGTTTGCCCTCACTCAATTCTGAAACACAATTTTTCCATCCCTTGAATAAAAGGGGCTATCTTTAATTGACTTGGCAAGGAAAAAAACCCCCAAAAAACCTTGTTTAAGAATTCTAGAGTTTTCAGAGCTTTTAGAAATTACTCTGCAGGATAACATTAAAGTGCTGACCCTTGGGAAACTGCTGCTTAACGTGTGTCTGCCGCACAGTAGAGTTAGAAGGAGTATTCTGAGCAAGCCGTTAAAATGAACCATTTGCTATGATGCATACGCTCTTAAACCTAACAAGTCTGTAATACCTAGAATAAAACTCAACATCGCCGTTTTGTTTTTTTAATTTGGCAACAGCAGGGTTAAATGTGTCTCTTCAAAGTCTGAAGTGCATGCAGACTACTCTTAGAAATTGAGGGAGTGTGGGGCGCCTGGGTGGCACAGCGGTTAAGCGACTGCCTTCGGCTCAGGGCGTGATCCCGGTGTCGTGGTGTCGTGGGATCGAGCCCCACACCAGGCTCCTCTGCTGGGAGCCTGCTTCTTCCTCTCCCACTCCCCCTGCTGTGTTCCCTCTCTCGCTGGCTGTCTCTATCGAATAAATAAATAAAATCTTTAAAAAAAAGAAATTGAGGGAGTGGAAGTATGAATTCTCCCCTCCCCCTCTTAGCGTGTCCCTGATACATAGATGTTCCAGAGCATTGATAGAATACAATTTGCACATAGAAGTGTGTGTTTTCCGTGGAAACTGAAGTCGGTTAGAGTTGTTAACCTTCGCATTAGGTCCAGTCTCTCCGTGTGAACGGACCAGCAGTATCTGCATCACCTAGGAACTTCTTAGAAATGTAGGCTCTGGGCCTGACCCCAGACTGACGGAATCTGAAATCTGGGGGTAGGGCCCAGCAGTGGGCTTTAAAAAAGCTGTAGGTGACTCTGTGGCGTGCTAGAGATTGAGAGCTGCTGAGAGGGGTTCTCCTCCCTGCTGTCACAGACTCTTGCATGGGAGCCCCTGGCTTTGGGGCCCAGGTAGCAGTGGGCTATTGTTGTTGTTTTTTTTTTTTCTTTCCCAAGCTGCCTGTTGATTCTGACGTGCAGCCGGGCTTACAGGCCGCTGCTTTAGGGCCTTGCTTCTCAAAATGTGGACTCTGGACCCGCATGAGCCTCACCTGGGAGCTGGTTAGAAATGCAGAATCTCAACCCCACCTGAGACTCCTGAATTGTGATTTGCGTCTTTGAACAAGACTCCCAGTGACTCCTAAGCACATTAAAGTTGGTGAAACAACATAGAAATAGTGAGTTTCCTTAATAGAACTCAGTTCTAGAAGGCCCTTCATTTAAAAGTTTTCCGAGGAGGCCGCACAGCTGCTTTGTTTGGCTTCTGCCTGGGGTTGACTCAAGGAAGCTGGCACTGATCGGGAGGCAAGGGTTGGCACGGTAGCTGCCGCCAGAAGGGCCCCGGGCTGGTGGGTGTAACAAGACCCCCATCATCAAGTGAGTGATCGCAGTTAAGATACTCCCAGGTGCTAGTAACAAAAATCCCAACTGCGATTGGCACGAGAAATAAAAAGGAACGTTGTGGCTTAGGTCATGGGGGAAGTCCAGGAATAGGAATAAAGGAAAAGATAAACAAATTTATCTTTGGCTAATTGGTAAGTGCTTTTTAAAAAAAACTTTTCCATGAAGTGGTTTGCATCCTTAACTGCTAAAGATTGTGTAAATAGAGGCCTTTAGCACATCAGTCATGAGCGTTACACAGATGATGAATTGCTATGTTTACTCCTTCGTTCTCAAGATTTTGGTTTCTTTAATATATATATTAGATATATATTTATATCTCACACAGAAGACTTGAGGTGATTTCCCAGACTGCCTACCTTTCCCACAGCCTTTAGAAGAAATTATATAAATGGTTGAATTCTCCTGCAACCAGAGCTTTCTAAACACACATTATGTAATTTTTTTTGAAGTTTTAACAGTCTTAAATGATAGAAAAGCAATACACGATATTCAAAATAACCTCCCATTTCCAAGCATTCTCAACTGAATGCTTATTGTCCTTTTAATAAAAATGTGGATTGCAGGCACATTTGATGTAAATGAATTAAAATTTCATTTGCCCAGAACTTTGTGTATTACGTTAATAAGATTTACCCAAAACACTATTGTTGGCTTAATAAATATTAAGAGTGCATTTGCGAGCTGCCTCCTGGTGTTTGCTGTCTCTCTCCTTGGGCATTAACTGCTCTGTGAGTCTCTACCAGGCTGCTTTCGTTGTTTTGTGCCTTGAGGTATAAATAGAGGCGGAGAACCCAGAAGATTCAAACAAATTCCATACCATAAACTGTTTGCAGATGTGTTTAGTATTCATTCAAGAGAGCCTTTTAGTCTATTTAACATCAAATTACTTTCTTTTAGCATTCTACATGTGCCAAGTGGTTCGGCTTTTATTTTACTGGAAGTTTAAAAAACAATAATAAAAAGATATTCTGGGAAGTACCGTCTATGAAGCACCAGGAAGATATAATGTAATGACTTACATCTGACCCTTTGTCTCCCTGGATCTTCTATTCTTTTGGTCAGTCAGGAATGAAAGGGGTGGAAGCTTCTAAGGGGACAGATTCTGATGGAATAAAAGGAAGACCTTTCTAAAAGGCGGTCACAGAAGGAATAGACCACTTCAGAAGTAGTGAGGCCCCACGCTTGGAGGGAAGCAAGCATGTGTTTGGCCATTTATTTGGGAATCTTTAAAACCTCAGCTGCCTGGGAGATTAGTTGACATTTACAGCTTCCTACTAACCTTAGGTTCTGTCCTCCTTTCTGTATTTTGAAGTTGAATGCTGAGCAACAAAAAATATATCTTGTTTCCTCTCCTGATAACTTGGTCTGACAAACTACACATCATTTATGGCCCTTGGTTGAAGGAGTATGGCATTCTAGGACAAACTTTCTGTTAAACTGATGGCAAAACCTCTATTTGCCAAATTTAAGAGGCCATGTAATTACGGAGATTTGATGTTGCTGTAAACTTCAGGTGGCCCTGATAGGTATTTAATCAGGTAAACTAGCCAGCTTGACTGGTGTGAACCAGAGAGGTGTGTACTGGGGGGTTAAAGTCACAGTGGGTGGCCCTGAGGGGGAAGGGAGAGAGCCTTAGAGGTGGAGAGGCAGGGGGTCTCTAAGGTAGCATGAAGAGTATCCAGGGAAGGGGACCACAATCAAGGGTGTGGGAGGTACCTTTAGCTCCCCAAGCATTCACTCTTCTACCATCTTGCCACATGGACGGAGTAGCTCTTAGACTGGCCGGGGTCCGTAGTGTTGTGCCCCACGGTCACCCATGACCCATGGGTCCTAGCACAGAGCTTTCCTTATGAGGCTTACACAACCATGGTGGAAAAACACCACCAAAACAAACGACGGGCACAAGGACTCGAGGTTAGGAACCGTTCCTCTACTACTTTACTTTGCCCAAATAGCCCCTACTTTGTGTTTCCTTTTTAATTCTGTGTCCAGCGGGAGAATGCGGGACAGGTAGCTAGAAGACTTGGGTTCTCGGAGCTAGCCTTCCTCCGCCAGCAGCCAGCTGTGACCTCTGGCAAATCATGCCACCTCTCTTGCCTCTGTTTCCCCGTTTGTAAAACTCCTTGATCTTTGTAGCCAAGCATACTGTAGTTCTACACTGTGCCCTTTGTTTCTTTTTTTAAGGGAAATAATTTTCCTCCTACCTACTGCCTTGGAATAAAGATTTAAAAATTCCAGCCTGGATTTTCACATGGTGCTCTAGTCTCCCCTCTCCTCCTTTGCCAGCCAAGCAAGTTGGTTACAGTTGTCATCTAGAATGCAGTCATCTTTTGTGACCATTTCCTCTCAGAGATGCCACTCCAGCTAGCTGGTATAGCTCCGATTTCTTCCTCCTGGAGAGGAGGGTGGAAGTCACTTTTGAATATGGGAAATAGAAGTTGGAGGGAAAATTCCCACAGTAGGGGAAATATGTTGTCCACCTGTCAGGGACGGGAAACAACTGGGGTGTGAAGGGCGGCTGTCCTTGTTCAGGGATAATTCCCAGCTGATCCCCTCCCCCCATTTTAGGCTCTGACTCTCACACACTGGGTACGTGGGCTTGTTGTCCTGGAATCTAGTATAGTTCTACAGACCGGGCATATGAATGCACTCCAGAAAGATCATGAGGCTGCAGGTACCCCACATATTGTATTCCGGGGGCCCCAAGGAATTGACGGACCTCCTCTTCCAAAGGCTAACATGTCACCCAGCGTGATCTAGCTACAAACTTCCAAATTTGAAAATCTCCCGAATGCCTACAAAACTGACCGTGAGAGTTACTATGAAGCAGGTGAAAAATGCTGTGCACCTGTGATCATGACATCCCCATCCGTTTCCAGGCCCTCAGCCCCAGGGCTGCTTGAAGATCGCTGGGCTGCGGGAGGAAAGGAGACTTACGAGGCTGACGGGATTTGAATTTTCTGGGTGTCGGTGGTGGTGGGATGGATTTGTTAAAAATGCACATTCTGGGTTCCCACTCTAGTCCCTATATTTTATTTTTTCCCTATACTTTAATGTGGTGGAAACATACTGAAGTTACAGAATAACTACGTTGGTGGGGCGCCTGGGTGGCTCAGTCGTTAAGCGTCTGCCTTCGGTTCAGGGCGTGATCCCAGGGTCCTGGGATCAAGCCCCGCGTTGGGCTCCGTGCTTCACTGGGAGCCTGCTTCTTCCTCTCCCACTCCCCCTGCTTGTGTTCCCTCTCTCGCTGGCTGTCTGTCAAATAAATAAAATCTTAAAAAAAAAAAAAACAACAAAACTACATTGGGTGAGAGACCAGCAAGCTTGGACTAAGTTTCTGTGGACCCCACCTCTCTGCTAATCTTTTTGGTGTTTTCAGTTCCAGCTGTAAGGTCCTCTACAAAATGTAAAACTTGACCCTGAGAGGATCAAAATATGCTTAGCATTATCGGGAAAACTATTCATTTAAAACAGTAGTTTATCTGACCACGCAATAGGGTAATTGCCAAACAATATTAATTTTTTAATGCTACTTGCAGTCAATGAACATATATCTTTTTTTTTTTTTTAAAGATTTTATTTATTTATTTGACAGAGATAGAGACAGCCAGCGAGAGAGGGAACACAAGCAGGGGGAATGGGAGAGGAAGAAGCAGGCTCATAGCAGAGGAGCCTGATGTGGGGCTCGATCCCATAACGCCGGGATCATGCCCTGAGCCGAAGGCAGATGCTTAACCGCTGTGCCACCCAGGCGCCCCAATGAATATATCTGTACATAATACTTAACAGCTCTCTTGAGACTTAACTCCTATGCTATAGTCACCCACTTAAAGTGTATGGTTTAGTGGTTTTTAGTATTCTCACAGAGGCATCAGTCCCCAAAATCTAATTTTACAGCATTTTCATCATCCCCCAAAGAAACCCTGAATTTATTAACTGTCACTTCTCATTCCAGTCCCCAGCAAGTCCTAGGCAACTACTGATGTCCCTTCTGTCTCTGTAGGCTTGCTTACTCTGGACCTTTCCATAGAAGTGGAATCCTACAATAGGATAGGTGGTCTTTGGGACCGACTCTGTTCACTTTGCATAATGTTTTCAGGGTTCACCCAGGTCTAGCATGTGTCAGTACTGAGTTGCTCTTAATTGCTAAATATTAACCTCATTTTATGGATATACCAAACTGCTTTTATCCATTTGTCAGGTGATGGGCATTTTGGTTGTTTCAGCTTTTCGGCTATGACGAGTAATGCTGCTTTGATCACTCACCTACAAGTTTTTGTCTGGACCTGTGTTTGCATTTCCCTGGGTAGTTAGTCTGTAGGAGTGGAATCGCTAGGTCCGATGGTAACTCTATGCTTAACATCTTGAAGCACTGCCAGACTGTTTTCCAAAGTGTCTGTCACATTTTAACACTCCCACCCGCAGTGCACAAGGGTTTGGGTTTCTCCACGTCCATGCCAACACTTGTTACTTTCTGTCCTTTTGATTACAGTCATTCTTGGTGTAAAGTGGTATCTCATTATGGTTTTGCATTTACCTAATGACTAATGAAGTTGAGCCTCTTTTTGTGTTCCTGTTACCCGTTTGTGTTTCTTCTTTGGAGAAATGTCTTTTTAAGTCCTTTGTTTTAAAATTGGGTTATCTTACCAAGTTTTAAGAGTTCTTTCTATACTCTTAATAGAAGTCCCTTGTCAGACCATTCATAAATATTTTCTCCCATTCCATGGGTTGTATTTTCATTCTCTTGATAGTGTCTTTTGAAGCACGAAAGTTTTTAATTTCTATGAAGTCCTATTTTTTTTTCTTTTGTTGCTGTTAGTGGCCTATGTAAGAAACCATTGCCTAACTGAAGGTTGCAAAGGATTATCCCTGGGTGTTCTTTAAGAGTTTTATGGGTTTTTAGCTCTTACCTTTAGTGTTATAATTCATTTTGAATTAACTTTTGCATATGTTATGGGGTAGGAATGCCTTTTTTTTTTTTTTTTTTTTGCATGGGGTCTTTAGTTGTCCCAACATGTTTCATTAAAGACACCGTTCTTTCCCCTACTATATTGTCTTGGCACCCCTGTTGAACAGCATCAGTTGACCATAAATGTGAGGATTTATTTCTGGATTCTCCATTTTATTCCACTTACATGATCTGTATGCACTCCTTCGTGCATATATTTATGTACATAAATGTGTGTGTATATATGTCCACAGACACACCTGGAAGGGCATCTTCAACTTGGTTGTGATGGTGTCTTTCCTTTGGCTTTAATTTAGGTGGTTAGGAAATGGGGCAAGTTAAAAAGTAGCAATTTCAGACAATAATGATGTCAGGGGATTCAGACATGAGGTCCCTCAAGCCTCCATTGAGTCGAGGAGGTGGGCCTGCTCTTTTTGGTCCTCTTCCCCCCGTTTCTCCTGAGGTGGAACTCATTGAGGAATGTTTTGGAGTGGAGCACGTTTTAGATTTCTGGTCTTGGCTTAGCCCTGCTGGTACAGACTTAGTTAAATGACCGTTAAGAGCCCCGAATGCCCTTCACACTGCCTATAGATTCTTGGGCCTGAAGTGTCTTTGGCTATAAAATGAAGGAGCTTGATTAGATTCTAGTGCTCCCCCCCCCCCCAAGCAGCTTGAAATTCTGTGATTTGTGTGCCTGGCCATCCCTTAAAAAGTGGTACATTTTATCACTGTCCTCTGTACCTAAAACCAAGAGAATAAAGGCCTGCTATTAATTTTACTCCTATTTTCCTGCTGATTCTGATGAGAAGGGGCTGGGAAGCAAATGGTGGGAATGAACTGACCAGTTATCTTAAATTATTTAGTTTAATAGTATAAAAAACCTAGTCATGTGCTCTTAATGTTTCTTGGTTATTTTAATTTTTAAAGATGAAATGCATGACAGAAAGAAAGGAAAACACAAGATTTTGTTGCGACACTGTGTGCTTTCTGCCTTGTGGACATAGTTGGAGAGACTGCCTTACCTTGAGAGCAGTTAACTACAGACACAGAGCCAAAACTTCTTTCAGAAATGTCTTAATTTTATTCTTGGGTTCCTGGGAATTTAGAAATATAGGCTTTTAATTATTCACAGCTGGTGCATGAATAGAGTAGTAATAATTAGGAATAATATGGTTCACCTCTTAAGCTGTTAGTTTTAATCCACTAAATGTTTTTTGATCTGAAGTCTGGCAAAGTCTTCAAGTGGAACATTTGGAGGAGGTCCATCCTAGTTTTCGGTCAGGAAGTGTGCAAATCTGCCTTGTCTTGCTAATTTGTTAAAGGGTTTTGATGGTTTGATCTTGATGCCTTCCACTTACAAGCTCACTCGTCCAAGGCCAGCCCACACTCAGCAGAACTCATCTGGACATCCTCACGCAGACCGTTGGGCCGAAACAAGGAGCACCATCAGCTTGCATCGAAGTGCCTGGGGAGCCTGCGGCTTCCGGTGCCGCCCTCTGCAGTGGGACCCGACCTGCTGGAGGAGCTTAGGAGCCTTGATAGGGGAGAGAGAGTTTGCTTTAAAGGCCCTTACGAATGGAGGCTGAGCCGGGTGTGCGCTCACAACTTCCTTGGGATCAGAAGAATCCTTTCAATTCGCTAGGTAGTAGCCTTAAAAATCTTAAAGCTGATATAATAAGATATTTAACGCCCCTTGCTTTTTGTAAAATCCTCAGATTCCAAAGTATTAATATAGTTTAGTGGTGGAGTTTACTTTCCATGGTTTCTTAATATTTCATCATAAAGATGTTTCCAAAATGTTTCGCAACAATCAATATTTATTAGAGAATATAAAAAATAGGGTATGTGCTCTTCAAGGGTCGTTTGGATTGAAGTTGTATTCTGAGAAACTGTAAAACAACAACATAGCTGTCTTATGAGAACATGTAATTACATCAGGTTATTACCTTGAATAACTTGGGGAGAGAAAAAGAAATCTCAAAATTGTATTTCTTAGGTCAAATTTTTAATCCCAATTAACTTCAGGTTATTTTTAGAGGTAGTAGTATAACCTTAGTTATATGAAAAAATTGGTAGCTTTCATAATTTATGCTGGCCACTAATTTGGCTGTGAGTAAACAGTTATGATGTGGAACTAAGTGGTTGTCCTAACACATCATCTTCACCTTTCTCACCGGACTTCCTACACCAAGATGACTTTTGCCAGGTATAGTTAGGAGAATTCTGCCAGGAAGACTTTGCAGTGACAACCTTTTTACTTTTAAAAATACACGTTGTTAAAAGCTCTCTTGAATCTACAAATGGAACCCATTTTATGAGGTTAAGCTCTTAAGTCACCTTGTATTTCCGGGAAAACGAAGTAGAATTTTTATTACTATGCGAGAGCACGCGTGTGAGAGAATGAGCACATGCGAGCGGGTTGGGGAGAGCGAGAGAGGTTTGTTTTTTTTTTTTTTTTTAAGATTTTATTTATTGAACCGAGAGGGAACACCAGCAGGGGGAGTGGGAGAGGGAGAAGCAGGCTTCCCACTGAGCAGGGAGCCCGATGCGGGGCTCGATCCCAGGACCCTGAGATCATGACCTGGGCCAAAGGCAGACGCTTAACGACTGAGCCACCCAGGCGCCCCCTAGGATTATTCTTACTTTAGGGCCATGGAACTTAAGTGGACAGAGGCTGTGACTTCATGGAAACACTATGAGTATTAGAAACTATTAGAGAGATCTGTAAATTCAGCAATATCCATACAAATAAGTGATTTTTGCTGCTTTCCTCACTTTTACTGTTTCATGAAATCTTGTTTGTCAAAGTGGAGAAAGGAGCAGTAAGACTTCCACTAATAAGGAGTCCTAGTTCCCTGCCCTTCAAAGAGCCTCTTTTCCCATCCCAGACTGTTTATATACCATCAGCATGTGGACACCGTGCATGCTTATGTTTTAAGTATTTGCTTCTGGAGAGCCAGCTTGAAAAAGCAAAACAGAAAAATCCATTGGCATTTTGAGAGTTGAATCCACAGAAGATGTTGTTTGCAACGTGCCGAAAACATAAGGTCCAAACAGCCGGAACAGGCCTGGTGCCAGGCAGTTTCACTGTGAGAGAAAGAGGAGGTCTGAAGCAGTCCTTCTAGGATTATCTCCAACTCAGCAGCTGCTGTCTGAGTTTCATTATGCACAGCGTGCTCCGGGAGACCTGCATTAACCCTCGGGCCCCTGGGGAACGTCAGGGCTGTCTTTTCAACAAAAGACTCTTCCCTTGGACACCCAAGGGCAAAAGCCAAAACAGTATGGAGGTTAAAAGAAAGTGGAGCTTTTGAAGATTGAATTTGAGAGAACAATCTAGGAAGGAGACAGCAGAATTTCAGACCTGCAAGTGCCTGTTCCGACCCTTTCATTTTACTGCTGAGAAAGCAGAGGCTTCGGAGAAGTTGAGTGACTTGGCCAAAGAGAAGCAGGCAGAACTAACATTCAGGACCCCTACTTCTCAGGTTAGAGCGGTTTTAGATAGGACCACATTCTTGATGGCCTAATTCTCATGTCTGTACAAATCCTCTTTTGAAAATTGAGACGGAAGAGAAGAAACTTTAAAAAAGCATTTTGAAAGTATGCATTAACCACATTTTATAGACTGTTCCGGCTTATTCAGATTTTCCTTTCTAGTAGTAGTGTTTTATCTGTGTAAGTAAGTCAGTCCTAAGTGAGCAGCAAGTACATTATTCCAGTAAATTCTGAGTACGATTCTTCAAGGCAGAACAAGCATAGCGGAGAGGCGTTGGGAGGGAAAACTTCAATCTGGGAGGACTGCTCTGAAAACTAGGAAGGATGTTGATGTCATGAACCTTTTGTTCAACTATGGCGGCGTCTGGAGCAGGGCTGCAGCCTCTGAGAATTTATGGCCTCCAGTCTGGAGAAGGTAGGTGGGCTTACATTATCTGTGTTGGCGAACATGTGTGGGGTCTTTGCGCCTAAGGTTGTCCAGGTAACAGAAGGCTTTGTCAGAGAAGATGGCAATCTAGCATTCTTTGAGAATAATGTGTTGCTGTTCATTCCACATCTGTGTTGGAAATTGAGAATTTTCCCGGCTTTGTGATCCCCGGTTTTCTTCCTTTTAAAGGTTGGGAAGCTAATTTCTCGTTGGAAAGAATACATTAAATCCAAGGATATCCCTGAAGTGGGAGAGTTCTCTTTTCTTGCCAAGTGAGCAGAGTTGTTTGATATAATGGTCCTGTTTAACATTGTTGACCTAAAAGGTATTGATTAAGCAAGAGAGAAAAATCAGGATGATCTTATTCACTGAAATTCCAAATCGATCTGGAATCTGTTACACTTTTTAAGAGTGTTTTTGTTTGTTTTTTTAATAGTGGGGTTTTTAGTTGCTTTGTTCATTTTTAAAGGTGAGTGTGAGCTGAGTGTCCTTCTGGGTCCCACATTCTTTCTGCAAAGCTTAAAAGCAAATGTTACATTTAGGATACTCTGTTGAGATATGGCGAATGTCTGTCTTTGCATTTATTCTGAGATTTTGGTGACGTCGTAGCCGTACATAAAGGGGGGAAGGGAGGTGTGGAGCGCACAGTAGGATGAGCTCTCTCAAATAGGCAGTTGTAAGTCATCTTTCACAGCTCTGCTTTGGGTGGTGGTTTTTTGTTCAGTGGCCTAGTTAGGGCATACCTGTGTCTGCTTACTGGTTGAGCTTTTTGAAGTACCTGTTGCTTGAAAGTGCATTTTTCAAGTGGTTACCTGTTTTGTTTTTTCCCCCCTCCTCTCGCTGGGGAAAAGCTAGGGCAAAAGGGAAAGCTAGCTTTGTTTTTGTTGTTCTTCACCAAAGATACCCTTTTGGATCCTTTTGAAAGAGAAGGTATCAAAAGGTGTTTAATCCCTTCCTCCTTTGTTTCCCTGAATGGATAGCAGTGGCTCTTCGGCCCCACTGAGAAACACTCTTACTGCTGTATTACGCTGTAATGATGTGAGAGGAGGTGACTAAAACGATAAGTAATTATTCCAATTCATAGGATCTAGTATGAAACTTTCTGGAGAATTGTTTGGACTACTATGCTTGGGAAAATAGCTTAAGGATCTCTGATCTATATTTGAGATAGTGATTAAGCTATGCAATTGGACATGGAGCAAAATGAGCAGTTTCAGAATGTAAGGTGTAAGATAAATCCTGTCTATGTACTGCTTCCAAATCCTTGCCTTGACCAGAAGGAACATTCCTCAGGTGGTAGCTTTCTCTAGGAAGAGGATATATGGGTCTGTTTCTGGATTAGGTTTACACAAATGAAGTAGATTTCCTTCCTGCTGCTCTTGCCTGGGGTTGGAATTTTTCCCTTTCACTGCTTGTCACTTGGCGTTTGAATGGAAATATGTCCTTCCTTTCAGAGCCAGAAGATTCTATGTAATTCATCAGGAAACATTTCTCCGTGGAGTTATTAATTCAGCTGCTTCATAGTGTATGGCTCGCACTGCAGTGATAAACCTCTGAATTTGAAATCTCTTCTAAAAATCTTTTTCCCTTCAAAAAAAAAAAAACACATACAATGGATTTCTGAGCCGCTAAAAATCCCACATTGTATAGCAAGCCCTGCCATTCTCTATAATCTCTTTTTAGAAGATTTGGTGGTGGTTTGCTGCTGGAATTCAACTACCTTCACGTGAAGTTAGGCTTTTGAAGTGTAGGAGTAGTTCAGGATGAATAACGGGAGCTCCTTCAGATGCTCTTGAAGAAAGATGAATGTCTGGTGAATATACATGAATCTTACATATTTGAAAATGTTCCTTATTAATGTGGGCTGTGAGTTCAGCTGGCCCCAGCCGACTGGGCCTCTTCCAGGAGGAGCGCTCGGAGTCCTAGGTGCTTTGAGAGAGGAGACTTTCATTCTTGGCATTCTGGGAGAGATTTACATCCCTAAGCCGGATAAAAATACGTGGAAAGGTGATTAGTTTAACTGGCCCACTGTTATAATTATTCAGTAGGAGGTGACGGTGGGATGGCTATTATCGTCAAAATGCCTGGTAGGAAGGGGAGGGGACTCACTGAGAGCGGCAGCAACATTATACAACGTCGGTTTAAACATGCACTTGATAACAAATTACCCCGGCGCTCTAAGAAGGTTGGAGGAATTCCTGTTTCGGACAAGAATCCACCTCTGAAAAGAAGTGAGCTTCCCCCCCCCCCCCCCCCGCCAAGGATAACTATGGGGGATTCTAGTGATTTCTCTTTTCGTAAAGTAGTAACAGGATTTAGTGGATGTACGCTCACTCAAGTGCTTGTCACTTTAAGACCGTCATTCTGCAATTGTTGGGACCGACACTCAGGGTGGCCACAATGGTGGCGGTGTCTTCGCTGCTTTCAGAAAAAGCCCAGTGCAGGGTCATGTTATAAAGTGGAGTATTTTTCTTGGACATCAAAGGGCGGGGAATGTTCTACAGACAGTGAGCTAAGACGTAGGGAGCAGGCATTTCAGGGCTTGTGTTGGGAAACTATGCATGGAATGTCCTAGTTCATGGACCAGGGACCCTGAAGTGAATCCAGGTGCCTGTACGGCGCTGTTTTCCTGGAGCAAAATGACTGTGGGCAGAAATTGCAGCCAGATGAAGTCCAAATAAAATTGATGGCTTTATTGGACATTCTTTTCATGAAGTCTAACTTTCTAATGTGCACATATATCACTCTGGGGATGTCATTATAAATGGCTGACCTTTTGTTTGGGGGGAGCTGCTGTTCACTGTCTGTGCAACTTCACTCAGCTCGGCTTTGATTCTGGCCCACATCTGTTGAGCATGTGACATACATACACACACATATATATACGTATATATATAATGTGTGTGTATATATATAATGTGTATATATATACGTATATATATAATGTGTGTGTGTATATATATAATGTGTATATATACACGTATATTTATAATGTGTGTGTATATATATAATGTGTATATATATACGTATATATATAATGTGTGTGTATATATATAATGTGTATATATACGTATATTTATAATGTGTGTATATATATAATGTGTATATATATACATATATATATAATGTGTGTGTATATATATATAATGTGTATATATACGTATATATATGTGTGTGTGTATATATATAATGTGTATATATATACGTATATTTATAATGTGTGTGTATATATAATGTGTATATATATACGTATATATAATGTGTGTATATATATAATGTGTATATATATACGTATATATATAATGTGTGTGTATATATATAATGTGTATATATATACGTATATTTATAATGTGTGTATATATATAATGTGTATATATATACGTATATATATAATGTGTGTGTATATATATAATGTGTATATATATACGTATATATATAATGTGTGTGTGTATATATATAATGTGTATATATATACGTATATTTATAATGTGTGTGTATATATATAATGTGTATATATATACGTATATATATAATGTGTGTGTGTATATATATAATGTGTATATATACGTATATTTATAATGTGTGTATATATATAATGTGTATATATATACGTATATATATAATGTGTGTGTATATATATATAATGTGTATATATATAATGCGTGTGTGTGTGTATATACACACATTTTTTTTTCCTCTGAAGCACACTGACAACTGACTAAAAAGATTTAATGAAAACCAGTCCAAATTCATGTCCGCTCGATATTCCAGTTCAGGCTATTAGCTCTTTTGGTTTCAGATGTCCAAGTTAGGGCTTCCTTAAAAGTTGGGGTGGAAAACAGCATCAGGAAGTCTCCTTGAGCAAGGAACTGGGTCTCTTTGTCTTAGCTTCCCCCACTGCCGCCCTGGGTTAATGATTGCGGGGTGGCTGGGAATAATGAACCAGTGCTGCAAAGCTTATTATCAACATGCTTGAGTGATACTTAAAAATCTTTCCTCTTCCATCTTGCTCCTGTCTAGTAGAAGTCCGAGCACTGCTGTGGTCACACTTAATAAATACCGCACACTTCGTTGCGCTGCTTAATGGGATCTAATGTAGTGTCATCTCTGCACTTCAGTGGGTGGTTCTTATTTTTGTGTGGTTTACTGCTCAATCTTGCAACGATATGATGTTTGAGAGCTTTCTAATAATTATTGTCTTTTACGGAGCCAGAATTTGAGATAAGACTTGGACCATTATTTAACAGGTCACCTGGATTTCCATATGAACTTTGGAGGACTTGTCTAAGACCATGCCTTACTGGTAAACTGGATTCCCAGAGTTTTTCTTTAAATTTCTGAGGGTACTCACGTGCCTCCTGGATCTGCTGGGGTTGCTGTGGGCCCGGCCACTGGCCAAGAGGGGAGCGGCAGGTATCCTCTGAGAAGGTGGTGGGTCCATACGACAGCCTTTTCCTGAAATTTGGGTGACTACAGTTCCTAATGTTTGGCTTTGTCTTTCGATGTCAGAGTCCTAGTCTTCATTTTTGGTGACTGCTCCTGCTCTCTGGCACTGATCCATCCGGAATTTATTGTGGCAACTCCTATGATGCCTGACCCATAGTAGGTGCTCAGTAAATATGGGTTGAGTAAATATAACCCCCGGAGGTGGAGAGGGAGGCCTATTGACATGTTGGGGGGAGGGACCATGCTTGGGGACAGGTTCATGAGCTTCATTATTTCTGCCTCTGGAGTATATAGCAAGAGAGGCAATATTGCAACAGCATAACCCACTAGAATCCTTCGCTGTCGTCCTTGTCACTACCTGTCTAGAACAGGGACCACAGGAGACTCCTGGGTGTTCTCCTTGCCTCTATCCGTGCTTTAACACTAATCCAGCTGGTCGTCTTTGTCCTTCTAACACAGACATCTGAGCAGGGCACTCTCCTACTTAAAGGCCCTTCAGTGGCTCCCTGCTGCCTCCAGTAAAATCTGTACTGTGGGTTAGGAGGGCACACAGGGCCCTCTGGGGTCTGGCTCCGCATGCCCTGCAGCATCAAATCCTGGAGCCTCTCTGTGCCCTGCGTGGTACTGTGGGCAGCCCTGCTGGCTGTCCAAGTGGGGGCTCGAATCCAGGTGGAGTTGGAGTTCTGGGGTTCGAACCTGCATTGAATGTTTGGAACAGGAGCACAATAATTCATGCGAATGGACTAGAGAAAATTGAGGTCTTAAGGGATCTTTGCATGTAGTCTTCAAAAATCAATTTAATAAAAAGTTTTTCAACTGACTCTATAGTTTACCCGGAAGAATGTGTATAGGTATACAACACACACACACACACCCCTATATACACATAGGTGTACATTTTAATTTGGAAAAAGAACGAGGTTAGGATTGGTGCTAGAGATTAAAACACAGCTATGATAATAAAAGCTGATGTGAGTGTAAAAAAATATGTAGTCAGACAAAGTAGCACCTCTCAGATCTTCAGTGTATAGAATAATTAGGTGATAAGTCATAGGAAGGTACAGATTATCTGGTAAAGGAGGTTGTAAAATTGAATACCTGGGGGGGAAAAAAAGACCTATTTAGATCCTTGCCTCAGGTCATATACCAAAATATCAGTCATGTGAATTGAAATTAAATCTACATTTTTAAAACGCTAAACTAAAAAAAAAAAAAAAAGGAAGATATTTGATCTCTGAAGGAGGATATCTTTTTAAGCCTGGAAGCATGAAACGATCAGTGATTGCGCAACTTAAGTCCATAAAATTGTTCCTTTTATGGAAGAGTGACGAACGACTGATGATCACTGGGATCAAGACAGTGCGAAACAAGGATTCACTTTTTTCATCGTATTAGGAAGGACTTAGAAAATGTAGATAGGATATACCTTGATACCCTTTCCAGAAAGAAATGTCATTTAAAATTTTAAAGTATTTAAGATGGTTTGGATTAAAAGCAAATAAAAATGGTTGGATTTTACATATACTAGGAAATATTACTATTTAAAAACTGTACAATAACTTGAATATTTCTAATTTTAGTTTTTCATAACCTTTTTAATCTAGTTTTGCTGTTGTTTTTTTTTTTTTTTAAGATTTTATTTATTTATTTGACAGAGATAGAAACAGCCAGCGAGAGAGGGAACACAAGCAGGGGGAGTGGGAGAGGAAGAAGCAGGCTCATAGCGGAGGAGCCTGATGTGGGGCTCGATCCCATAACGCCGGGATCACACCCCGAAGGCAGACGCTTAACCGCTGTGCCACTCAGGCGCCCCAGGTTTTGCTGTTGTTTTAAACAACCTTTTGGCCTTTCAGTTGTCCAAGAGTGAACTATCTGTAATTTACCACTCTTAATTATACGCTTCTCTATATACCGTGTGGCAAAGAGATAAACCATTGGGGGAAACAGGCCTTATGAAGGAGATTTATGATCCTTAATATCCTAGACCAGATGATGTGTCCTGTGTAAGAGACACGTCGTGTTAGATTCCGATTTCTGAAATGCTCAAGTTATAGTACACAATGGGACTTTGAACAAGACGAGAACAAGACTCTACCTCTCTGGGTCTCGATGTCCTCATCTGTACGATGAGAGAGTTGAGTTAGATCCTTCTGCTGACAGGGATGCCCTTGTACAGCTGTGCCAAGATTCG
Organism: Ursus americanus; assembly: GCF_024610735.1. Lineage (NCBI taxonomy): Eukaryota > Metazoa > Chordata > Mammalia > Carnivora > Ursidae > Ursus > Ursus americanus. Next base: position 38,596,408 of record NC_142135.1, on the reverse strand, counting down.
GACGCTCCTCGGCCCTTCAGGGAGCTGGACAGAGCAGGGGGTGGAGGTCTGAGATCTCTCACCTCCAGCCAACAGCAGCCATTTGTTTCCCCCAGTGAGTTGTGCAAATAGTACCACACGTCACACTTAATGCATGAAACCTATATGCAGTGAGTTGCTCTAAATTCAAGAGGTGAAAACTGGGTGAAAAAGGAGATAATTTCAAATACAATGGACCATTGATCCTTCCTACTCAATATTCAGTGGCCATGTTAAAAAATGAACAAAAGAAAAACCATCAGAATGTTATCAGTAATTACCTCTGGTGATCTTATGGGTAATTTTTATTTTCTTATTTATAATATTCTATTATCTTTCAGATTTCCTTGGTTCAGAGTGCCTTAAGTGTAAGATAAGACTAGTTATTGATGACCTCACTTGTAAGCCATATCCCAAAACTCCATGAGTGGCCACCGTGGCCATCCGTGTTAAGATTCTGACGAAAATAAAATGCCAACCCTGGACTGACTTCTCATCGTGTCAGTACCCTGGGGCATTTTCATCCCATGGTTTCTTGCTCGGTGCTTCTTTTCAAGGGTGCTTTAAGGTGAGCAGTAATCTTTGAGCAGCAAGCCTGTGTGTAGAGTGAGGCAGAATCCTTCTCCTTACTCAGAATAGCTTGTCCCCAAAGTCGCCTTCCTCCCCATTTTTCTCCCCAAATGCTTTCTTTCTCCTTTCCCCCTTCCCCATGATCCCTGGCATCAGGGAACAATTCTTCTTTCTTTATTCTTCTTGATCCCCAGTGTGTGTATGTAGTTAGGTGTCCCTTGTGCCCGCTTAGCTAAGCGACAGAGGTTGTTTTTCACTTGTCCCCGATGCCAGCCCTTCTGCTCCCTTAGCCCTCACGGTTTTTCCTCTCCCAGGTCCCTCCTGCTTATGTACAGCTTTCTGGTAATGAGTTGCCTAGAACTTTCCGACTAGATGGCGGGGAAGGGCAGGGAACGAGGGCTTTTATTTATTTTTTTTTTTCTGTCTTTGGTTGGTTTTGCTTTACTTTGAGGATGAACACTATACACATTAAAGGTTGTTTAAACCTTATTTTTTTCTGGCTTCTCAAACAGGTACTTTTCGTTGACTGAACATTTTTTAAGTCTCTGGAAGCTGATCGTTTTGTCTGATGGGGGTAGTGGACACATGGGGAATTAGAAGCGCCATTATAATTCTTTAGCAAAATACTAGAATGATTTTTTTTTTTTAAGATTTATTTATTTAACAGAGAGAGCGAACACAAGCAGGGGGAGCGGCAGGCAGAGGGAGAGGGAGAAGCAGGCTCCCCGGCTGAGCAGGGAGCCCCATGCAGGGCTTGATCCCAGGACCCCAGGATAGCGACCTGAGCCGAAGGCAGAAGCTTAACTAACTGAGCCACCCAGGTGTCCCCAAAATATTAGAATGATTAACAGGGAGGCTACCATGGCTGATAGTAATTATTTATAAAAGTTAGACTGTACTATAACATGGTTGGTATTAAAACTGTGCTAAATACAACTTTCTGTAATACCTTAGGATCTTACATTGTGACTTGACATTCTGAATAGAGATAATAAACTGAGATCTTAAGTAATAGAAATTTTCAGTCAGTAGAATGCTAGTAAACAACATTGTAATTATATATTTAATCTTTATAGTAGTGTTGATTTCTTATAGTGATGCTAGGGCAGTTTGAGCCATTGTAACAAATTTGTTGAGTGCCTCCTAATTATAAACCACCGTGCTTTGCAGTGTAGACGGTGGAATCACATCGTCGGCTCGGGCAGTAGCTCAGACTAAAATTACAGACTTATAAAATGTCCAGGTTAGCATGAACCTTGAGGCCGTCTACTCCAGTGCTTCCCAGCCATTTTCCCATCATGGTCGACCTTGAAAAGGTTTGCACAGCTCACTGCGGAAAAAGAAATGGCCTCTCTTGGCTGAAGATGGCGGCTCTGGGGCCTCCCTCCATTGTGGGCACTGTCCAGCTGCCCTGAGGGCCAAGGGGCATTAGTCTCTTGGTGCAGGTGGGAAACTAATCCAACCCTCCCAGTTTATAAGGGAGACACATCTGTATTGACTCAGGAGACCCAGAGAGGTTAAGTAGCTTGTTCAAGGTTACACAACGAACTAGTGGTGTTGTAGTAAATAGAATTTGAGCGTTGCGGAAACTGGAGTCTGATAGGACTTTCTTTTACATAGGATGCCTCATTATGGTCTTCTTCCAGGACATTAAGTACCATAAAAACATTTTATAGGGCATGTTTTCCCAGAAGGTTTACCTCTTAGCCGTGTTTTATACAGAGAAGTGTATGACTAAGAATAGTAAATTATGTATTTCTTTTGCACAGCCTAAAGAATAAAAGGTGGTTTTTAAAGAACAACAAAATTAAAGTCCTGAACTCAAAACAGCCTAGTGTATATAAAAACAACCAAATATTTCATTTACACAAATCAAGAATGTACTCAAGGTATCAAACGTGTGCCCTTTGGAACTTGCCTTGCTTTCAAAACCGAAGAGATGAAAGCAAGTTGGAAAAGGGAGACAAAATTTTAAATATAACCAACTACCACCACCTACATCCTTCCACTTACCAGCCATCAACTATTTAAACTCCTTAAGGACACTAGGAAACTGTGCTTGCTGGGCATGGTATTACAATTCAGTTCTGGTAAGTTCTCTGTTTACCCCGTGCTATGATTCCCCAGTTCTAGTGTAATGGTAGCCCGGTTCAGCCTTACGTACGTTCATGTGTTTGCCAGGCAAGACGCATTCTGGAACATGGCATCGTGTCTTCCGTTCCTTGACTGAACTACAAACTCTACCGGTTAAGTATTCGGGCAGTTTTATGGAACCCAGAAATGGCTTTTTCATGCAGCTTAAAGGCATGATGTTGAATGAGAAAACGCAACAGGAATGATTTGTGTTTGTCAACGGGGACACTTAGGGAAATGTCCGTGGGGAGCACCGAAGTAATCAGATGATATGGATTTGCCCCTCAAGGAATTTAATTTATGGGTGAGAAATTTGAAAATAGAAGGGCTTATTCCAACTTTTTCTTTTTGTTTCTTCTTTCAATTTCCCTCTCTGAGAGGCAGAACTGGGGCTGCCACAGCTGTGGATGGGAATCACCCGGTGGAGGGTAGCCCCGGCCCGGATGCTCGCAGGTGGAGGTTGCAGTAAGGGCTCGGCGCTCTCTGAGTGCCTGCGGGATGCGGGTCGTCCTCCTCGTCGACCGCCTTGTGGATGGCGGGCAGAGCTTTAGGTGATATGGATGCAGGAGCGCTCCAGGTACAGTCCCGGCTTCTCGGAGCTTGTGCTCTGTCCTCGTCAGTACTCTGAGAAGTATAAAGACGTGCCAGGTCAGGAGGGAATGCTGGCCTCTGGGAGCTGGCGTTAGGATTGATGACCTCTGAGCTCTCCCTCTGTGGTGATCAGAGAGCGTCTGCTATTGGCCAGGACACTGGAAACCTGGCTGTGCATTGTGTTTCTGAAAAGCTCTTAAGAGCTCAGGTCCCTCAATGGGGAATTTTCTACCAGAATTTTCAGTAGCCAGTCCAGGCCGACAATGGCATGCTATAATAAAAGAGCTGGTCAGTCAGTCAATCAATGTATAATGCTTCATGAAATAATGAAGGTACTCTCCATCTGACGTCGGATAGAATGCCTCCAAATATTGGTATGTTATTAGTACTTTTGTGGGGTTCCATTATGAAAAATAGTAGAACTTGATGAATTCGAATGATGTTTTGATAAATTTTAGGGGGCTGAAAAGATTGTACTGTGACAGTAAGATATTTCCTCCTTCTCAAAAAATTTATAAATGGTACAGAGTAAGAAAAAAGGTAGTGGTCTCGTAGTTCTAATCTTTTTTTTTTTTTTTTTTAAGAGGAAAAAGTAAACCTGATTTTAAACCCCTTGGAATATGAAATCTTGTCTGTGTTCTAGAAGCTTCATGGGTTGCTCAGGATCCCCAGCCTAAAGTTTATAGGCTGTCAATGTCTAGGTATCTTAGAGCTGTCGCAAAATTCTCAGAAAATTCTGAAAACAATATACATAAGGAACAAATGCACTTAGTGGAGTATGGTTGAGGGCTAGCAGGGTTCTTTGTTGGGGGAAATAGCAAATCAGGCAGTTATCCGGTGTTATGTCAATAAAACTGCATAGGAATCAGTGACTTTAGGTTCAGGGAAGTTAAAAAAATTACTAAAAGACTTTTCTTTGGCATATTTTGGTTATTTACCTTTTTTCTGGTTTCAATGCTTTTTTAATGAGCCCAGTACTTTGTAGTGGGGCTATAACCTACAGCCATGAATTTTAAGGATAACTTAGGGGGCAAAGAAGTCCATTCTCTCATTCCTTGAGGGCTAATGCACTCACAAATATCTATCAGCTTTGTCTTTAAACTCTTTTTATTTAAAGTGACCTCCGACTTCAGGCCTAATTGGTTCCTGAACGTTTAGTCTTGAGGCAGGGCCATAACACAAACTCTTATTTCCTGTAGGCTGTGTTAAATGTAAAGCTTCTGTTATATATTGGGCTTCCTTTCCTGGAAGTTTATTTTATGATATAAAAATATGTATGAAAAAATACCAATGCACTTTTTTTTTTTAACAAAACTTTGTTAAATATTTCAAGCCAAAGATACAGAAGATAATAAAAAACCACTTTCTGTAAACGTTACTTTTGGGGAATTTTTTTCTGTTTAGGCTGAATTGACTGAAGCTGGTTAGAGTCCAATGTTAAATCTCTCTAAAGCAAATATAGGTAGTTTTCCATTGCTTCAAGGATCTTTAAATTTTGTCACGCAACAGGGTTATCGGCCTCAAATTCTGTTGCACAAGAAAAGTGTAGAAATGTAGCTAAGTTTCTTAATTGCTGAAAGTTGAAGGAGGGACCGTTGCCATGACAACTTCTTCAGCCACCCATGCTCTTGATATTTCACAAGGATCTTCTTTGCTGAGCTGTGAATGAAATATTAAGAATTCAATCAAGTCTTCAGAATGCAAAGAGCAGTTGCTGAAGAAATTCATTTGGCCTAAGTACAGTTAGATCAGACAGCTGGGTCTTACCGTCCCCCTCGGAGTCAGCCTTGCCAGTCCACTGACCAAAGCACTGGCTTTGGACATGGTCCTTCGTGGGTCTGATTGCCGTCCGTTTTGGTTAGCCCTGGGTGGCTCTCATGACAGGCAGGTGCAAGTTGAGCTATCTTTGGAATTTGCCGCCCAAACGTCATTAGGATGTCCTCCTTTAATCTTTTATGTGTTTGTGTCTCGAAAAACTACACAAAATATAAATTTTGGATAAAAGACCATTTTCTGGTTTTCCTTTTAAATACGAGGACAAAGCAGGGCCTGGCATTATTTTGTAATAACCACTACCGACCGTAGAATTGTGTGTCTGTATCTACAGGAGCTGTTAGAGTTCCTGCAGAAATGACATTAAAGGAAGATCTTTCATCTTACATGTTTTTAAAGATGAAACACATCTAAGCATGAATGAGAGGATATGAAAGTATTTTCTTCAAACATTTTGGGGTACTTATTTTTGCTTACTGATCTCTACTAGATTTTTTCCTTTGTAGGGTTGCATACATGGTAAAGTACATAAATATTTGTGGATTCATGCTACGTTGACTCTCTTTTTTTTTTTTTTTTTAAAGATTTTATTTATTTGACAGAGACAGAGACAGCCAGCGAGAGAGGGAACACAAGCAGGGGGAGTGGGAGAGGAAGAAGCAGGCTCATAGCGGAGGAGCCTGATGTGGGGCTCGATCCCAGAACGCCGGGATCACGCCTGAGCCGAAGGCAGACACTTAACCGCTGTGCCACCCAGGCGCCCCTGACTCTCTTTCTGATTGAGTTTGTATTTTAAAAATTACTGAATTATGTTAAGGAAGAGAAACCACAATCTTGCATTATTACTCATTGTCAGGTAAATATCACTCTATAAATCAATATGTATTAAGTAGAATAGATATTTACCCAGCGTTATACCACAGGGATCAAAGGGACATGTGAGGACTGATCCCTGCTCCCTTTAGTTGCCTAGTTTGATTTCCTGGTCAGTTATCAGTGATTAAAAAGCATGTGACATGAATTAGATTTTTCACTACAATGCATTTTACCCAAATTTTTTCATTCATTCAGTTTTCTTGTTAGATTACATTTCTGGAATTCTTAGTCTTGTGGGTCACTGCCCAAGTTTTCCAATTTTCTAAGGTGTCCTTTCTGGATCAAGGTATAATTTAACCCTTTCCTACCCTTAGGACATCATAGGATAGAAATTAACAGAAGGTGTTCTTTTTGTTTTTAATAAGGTTTTATTTAATTATTTGACAGAGACAGCAAGAAAGGGAGCACAAGCAAGGGGAGTATGAGAGGAAGAAGCAGACTTCCTGCTGAGCAGGGAACCCGATACGGGGCTCGATCCCAGGACCCCAGGATCATGACCTGAGCTGAAGGCAGATGCTTAACGGCTGAGCCACCCAGGCACCCCAACAGAAGCCGTTCTAACCAGTTAACTCAGTTGGGAAAATGGGCCCATATTGACAGGAAGAGTTAACAGATTGACACACTTTTAAAACAAGTCATTATATTTAGCTTTATGGAGGAGATCAAGCCCCTAAGAAGTTCTAGGTGGTGGGAAGAAAGAGTGTAGTGTTTATTATGAAAATGATGTGTGATTATGCATTTCTGATGTCAGTTCAGAATCTCAGGATGGTGGGAGGAAGGGAACTAGAAACCCCTACAGGTACACCAGTAATGTCCTAAAGACTATCAGAATGGCACACAGTGGTTTTTCGTGGGACCTCTCGGACCCACCTGCCCATCTTGGTTGGTCACCTTGTGATAGTTGCTGCCCAGGGGCCTCACCCCCTTCTTTTTAAACTTCTGTGGCTTTGGAAGTCAGGATTTGAAAAGATTTAGCTATGTTTGTTCATTCTATACTGATTTTTCTCTTTCCAGATAAAGAGGCTATCCTCCTAACCTTCATGAAAATAGGTTTTACTCATGTGTTGAAACTGAAGTGTTAAAATACAAGCTGGTAAAAGCAAGGTGGTTTAGTGGAAAAAATCTCAGTTCCAAGTGGGTTAGTAAGTCATGCGTTCTCCTTGAGTAGTAGAAAGAAAAGAGCCTTGGGAAGTGTTTTCTTACCTGATTTTTTTTAAAAAAGATTTTATTTATTTGAGAGAGAGAGAACATGAGAGGGAGGAGCAGCAGAGGGAGAGGGACAAGTAGACTCCATGATGAACGTGGAGCCTGACACGAGGTTCGATCTTACCACCCCGAGATCATGACCTGAGCCGGGAAAATCAGGAGTTGGATCCATAACCGACTGAACCACCCAGGCACCCCGATCTCTTTAATTGCCAATTCATCTGTTTTCCTTAAGAAATTTTAAATATTCCAACCCAGAAGACTTGAAATTCTCTCAAATTTGGAGACTGTGTTCTAGTCTCCAAGGAATGTTTATTTCATTGATTCAAAAGATACTGGAGAAAAACAACATGTGGTATATCCATTCAATGGAACATTAAGCAGTCTTTAAAAAGAAGGACATTCTGACCTACGCTACAACATTGGGGTGAAGCTTGAGGACGTTATGCTGAGTGAAATAGGCCAGTCACGAAAAAACGAGTACTGCATGATTCTACTTACGTGAGATACTTAGATTAGTCAGAGTCAGAGAGACAAAGCAGAAGGTTGGTTGCAAGGGGCTAAGGCAGGAAAGAATGGGAAGTTGTTTAATGGGCACAGAGTTTTGGTTTTACTGGAGATAGACGGTGTTGATGGTTGTAGAACATTGTGAATGTACATAGCACCACTGAACCGGACGTGTAAAAATGGCTAAGCTGGTCCATTTTATGTTATGCATGCTTTACTACCATTAAGAAAAGGTATTTATTGAGCACCTGCTTTTGGGGGGCTGATTATACTCCAGGGACTGACATGAAAGCCCCCAGGCTTGAGGGGGCTTACAGGTCAATGAAAGGTGAGGGTTCAGAGCTGCTGAAATGGGGGAATCCAAGGTCATGTCATGGTTAAGGATGCTTTGGTCCTAAACTCAGGTGACCCTGAACCAGGCCATGAAAAAGGACCTGAAATGGTTCTCTCTGTAATTCCCCCTTCTGCCCCGCTTCCCTTCACATCACGTAGTGCTGCCCCAGACCAGGGCCTCAGGTCATTGAACCAGTTTCGGCTTTCACTGCTTTGCCTTCTGCTCTGCTCCCAAATCCAGCTGTGCTCTTCCTCATCGGCCTGCACTTCTGAATCCCCTATGTGATGTGTGTGTATCTCCTGTTTACAGCCCACATGGTTTTCTTCCTTGGACTATAAATTCAGAGAGGACGTGGGCTGTGCACTTTGACCTTTGCAGCACCCAGCACAGTAAACCGTACTTAATGAATGTTTTGGATGAGGATGAGCCCCTGAAGTTGGAAGCTGACGTTGCTAATGCCTATTTAATTGAAGGTTATTAATACCTCTTTTGCATTGAAGTTTGGTTCTGTTTCCAGCAGAGAACAGACGAGCCGTCCAGCTTTTTCCAGGGTTCCCAAAGAATTCACAGTCAGGTTACCTACTGACCTGGACTCCCCATCCCAGACCGGAGTGACGGGGCAGTGGGACAGCTTCTGTTTCTGGTGCGGGGTTCAAGGATGGGAACTCAGGGCTGGGATAGGGCTGGGGCTTTATGTACTAGTTCAACCTATTAGATACAAGATTTTCCTTCTCTTCCTCAGTGAATAGGCTTTTCCTTCTCCCCAGAATAGTAGTTGTAAGTAGGGTCACCATATGTCCCAGTGTTTTTATACCTGTTTTAATTATGAATACCCCCTCCCCCCCAAAGTGCCCTGGTTTGGCTGATACATTTTATTGCTACTGTGGTTATAAGAAGGAATATGTAGACAAGAGAATCAGTTTTTAGGGGAAGGTGGGGAGAAAAAGGTGGGGAGAAAAAAGAACCTTCAGCTGCTAGAGACTCAGGAGGTGAGGAATTCAAGAAAGCAAGGTAGGGGCACCTGGGTGGTGCAGTGGGTTGAGTGACCAACTCTTGGTTTCGGCTCAGGTGTGAGATTAGCCCTGAGTCAGGCTCTGTTGCTTGAGATTCTCTCCCTTTGCCCCTTCCATTCATGCTCTCTCTCTCTAAAATAAATAAATCTTCAAAAGCAAAAAAAAAAAAAAGGCAGTATTGTCTGGCATGTTGCATACTCTTTGGATGGAAAAAATTATTTGGCTTTTCAACTATACCCACGCTAGTGTAGTATGTTAGGATTTGAAAGTCTTGAGGACTGCATGGGATCAAAGGAGGATTTATTTTAATTAGTCATACTATAGAATCCCTCCATGCAGGTTAACAGGATAATGTGTTTACTTAGAGCTTCAAATAGTTTTATGGCTAATGGCAGAAGAGTTCACTGCCATGTACAAATGTGAGTGAGTATACACCTTGCATTCATTTCCTTAACTATGAAAATGAATTCCAGTCTGTTGAAATTCTGTTTTATATGTGTATGTATTTAACTTAGATAATTGTATAGTGGATATTCAATATCGATTGACCTTAGCTATTAAGAAAAGCCAAGCTGTTAATGAAGGAGATTAGGTAGGGCCATGTTAATATCTTCATATTTGTTAAGGGATCATCATGTAAACTGAACAAAATAAGTGTTCTCCCCCCCCAAAGATTTATTTTAGAGATTGCAAGTGTACTAGTGTACATGAGACTGGGTGGGGGGGGAGGCAGAGCGAGAGAGAGAATCTCAAGCAGGCTCTGTGCTGAGCCCCACACAGGCCTCGATCTCAGGACCCTGAGGTCATGACCTGAGCTAAAACCTAGAGTCAGATGCTTAATCGACTGAGCTATACAGGCATCCCCAAAATAAGTGTTTTTTTAAACCAGTATGATTTAGGAACCTTTTATGTTGTGAGTTTCAGTTTAAATCAGGTTTGAGCTGATCTTCTATTAAGGAGATGTCCCTCTTTAAGTAAATGGAAAGTCGAGCTGCAAGGTGCATTCGGGGCTGTCCGTCCAGCAACCCAGCTACCCTAGCACCATCCTATTTCCTTTCTCTGCTCTGGTGTCTTTGGCTTCTGCTTCAGCCTGAGCCTGGCATCCTCCTTGTTGTGGACAGGACTCTTACTAAATTTTATTTAATCATGACCACCATTTGTACTTAAAATTTTTAAAAATTTTTCAACAGTTGCCCAGCAATATTACCTTATATTTTGAAAGAGCTTTCTAATTTTACAAAGGACCTTCACACCCATCTTGTTGGATCAGCAAAAAGTCCTATTGGATGGAGGAATTACCATTTGTGTTTTGCATGTGAAGAAACGGAAGCGTGAGTGACTTTCTGAAGGCGTTCTAGCTGGCAGGGTGAACTTGAACTTCAACCCACGTCCTCTGACTTGGTCCATTGTTCTAGCTATGATGTTCCTTCTTCTTGCCCAGTTTATTTCAGAAAAGTTTGGTTTTTTTCCAATTTCCTTTCCGTTTAGGCTTAGCTCGAGGCCATGCCACACTGTTCCTTGTGAAGAAAGAAAGAACCTTTGAACTCATTGGACATGGTTGGCCCATCAGGAAAATCACTTTACTAACGCAAAATTATCCCCGTCCTATGGGCTTACCCAAGAGGCCATGAGGCGTCAGTTGGAATATCTTCTTGACGACCCTGTTTCAGTTGCCTAGTCCCATTCCATTGAGAGCATAGGGATTTTTTTCATCTGTGTTCTTCAGCCTTGCTCTTCCTGCTTGACAACTGTCAGTTCCAGCCTCCACTCAGCAGGCTTACCCTCCCCCCTCAGGAGCCAGGTGAAATGCTGCCACGCGAATGCTGTTTTCTCTCTTCCAGTAATCACTCCCCTAAGCTCCTGTAGTTCCTTGACTTGCTCTTGTGACACTTAGCACACAGCTGTTTCGTACTTAGCTATTTGTCTTTATTATATTCCTCCCTCAAGATTGTGCGGAGCTCCTCGAGGGCAGTGACCATTTCTCATTCATCTTGGTGTCTGGGCAGCACTCAGCCTGGTACCATGTCCCTGGGAAACTTCGCACCTAGGTTTTTTGAATGAGTAGTTTTAGAGATGGTTATACCCGCTGATAAGACTTGAGGATTGCAGAAATTTAAAACACATGGATATTATGTGGAACCTTATTATTGGCGTAATTATCACCTACTTTGTGCATAATTTTAAAAAAGTAATTGCGTGTTTTTTGTGCAGTGGGTTATCACATACAGTTTTCAGTCTGCCCTCGTTTTTATGGGCCTATTATTTCGTGAAATTGCATAGGTGTTTTTCAGAATACTGCTGTGAAGGGGGAGAGGAGCTGCGGAGTTGAGGTCTTTTTCAGAAGCCCGCTGAGCCAGCCCCTTTTGCGGCCGCATATCCTGTGAGGCTAAGCCACGGAGCAGCTGTTCGCACCTGACCAGCTTTTCTCTTAGAGCTTACGTTCATTGCATTAGCTGAGAGGACAAGCGTGAAGACCTTAACTCTTCTCTGCCTGGCCTCAGATTCAGAAACACTTGAAAGGGTTTTCAGAAAACTCAGTGGATTACCTTTACGTGGTTCTGGGAGTTCCTTCTGTTTTATATATACTTTGTTTTTTAATGTTTACATATTTGCATTTCATTCCATGTTCTTCTAATACAGTAGAACTTGGATTGGTCTAATAACTGGCATTTTTAAGAGCTAGGTAATTCTGATATGAGGTCAGAGAAGAATTCACCTTGAGAGACACCAGAATAGATCAGTATTGGGGAAGGGGAGGGACTTGGAGATAGACCTTTTAAAATGCATAAGATTTAGGTAGGTGGAGAGGCAGGCGTTTCCATGTAGAGGTAAGAAATAGAACAAAGTCTAGGGTGAGAATGAGCATGTCCTGTTAAGAGATGGGCAAGGAGGATCTTTCTTTTCTTTTCTTTTCTTTTTTTTTTTTAGATTTATTTATTTGAGAGAATGAGCAGCGGGGAGGGAGAAGCAGACTCCCCACTGAGCAGGGAGCCTAATGTGGCGCTCAATCCCAGGACCCTGGCGTCATGACGTCAGTGAGTGGAAGGCAGACGCTTAACCGACTGAGCCACCCAGGCGCCCTGGCTAGGAGGTTCCTAACCAGGCTTCCATGGAAGACTACTGGAGAACGGTGGTTCTCAAAGTGTCCAATGAGCTTCTTGATGTTCACATTCCTGTGTTCCACCCCACCCTGAAATTCTGTCAGTTTGGGGTGTTCTGAGGGGTGGGGCACGGCCTGGGCATCTGCATCTCAGGCGAACATCCAACTGACCTTGCACGCCTCAAGTGATGGAACCTCCGCTTCACGGAGTAAAAGAGGGTAAGCTGACAGGGTGGCGGGACTACGTTTTGGCAATCCTTCCATTTTTGGATGAGGTTTTTAAATTTATGATGAGGAGACTAGAGCTCTAGCTTGAAGGTCCGGTCCAAGGCTGCTGGCCACCAGTGCTCCTGGTGAGATGACATGTGTGAGGAGACTGGGTGAGGGGAGGATCAGGAATGAAAGGGTAGACCTTTTCCTCACAGGAGGGTACAGACAGCTGAAAAAGACTGCTAAGAGATTGCAGAGAAATTTTCCTTTTACATAACCTGTTGAAATGTTTTAGAGTTAGCCTTTTCAATCTACCCCTCTAAGTGGTTCTTTATAGTCCTCCAGAGTAGCCCAAGGTCAAAGATTGGTGTAGTCTTGGAATCTGTGAACCCCTATGGCCCTAAGGACTTTGTAAATCAATTCCCGGAAACTGTAGGGTTTTGTGTGGACACACATTTTCTGGGGAGAGGGTCCATAGTCTTGATCACATCTCACAGGATGTGACCTTACTGAGGTTTTGGGTAAGATAATTTAATACTTGGCTGATTGGGTGGCTTGCTTTCTCTCTCCTGTCTCTTTTTAAAAATCCCAAATCAGTTCCTGGTAGTGGAAAAAATTAACCAGAAGAACAAAGGAGGCTCCAGTCCGTTGGATGGAGGGCTAGTGGAGCCCTGGACTGACTTACAAAGCCCTTCCATTTGTTTCTGTGTGCGTGGGCATGCCATCATTAATAATAAATCCGAGGAAAAAGGGAACAGGGAGCTTTTTGTAGAATGTGATGAATTTTTCCTGTTCCTCATGGAGCAATTTCAGTGGTCTCCGCTGAAGTACAAAGAAAGGGCTATTTTAACAGCAAGGAGGTGAATTACTAGTTATTACTATCAAGTTTGGAGCTGAGGAAAAAAGCTGCTGTGTGACACAGAGCTATGTGTGAATGGATTTCTCAAGTGTTTCATTAAAGATTCGTCAGAATGGTTAGCCCTCTAACCATCCTAGAGTCTCTTCTTCCTTCTGATTCCTTTTGTGGAATTAAATGCTTTTGGGAGGAAGGGCTACACAAGCCTTTTGTTGGAATTTCCATATATTGATTAATGGGCCCAGCAAAGCCTCCTGCTGTGAATTCCCTCTGCTGAAGGTAACATCGCAAAGAGCAACGCCTTTTTCTGAGTGGGCACTAAAGCCTGTAGGCTGCTATACTGGGTGTGACCATTTAAGAAAAAAAAAAAAGTCATAGTGCCAGAATGAAAATGGGCCAATTCTAAATGGCCTTTTGATTTGCAGTCCTTTTTGTGTCAGACTGAAAGGTCTCCTCTCTGAGTTGAGGGGAAGAATGTAAGCTATTTTCAGTTTATTATTGTGTCTTAAGTTTGTGTTGACGATGTTTTTTCCGTGGTGGTGCAAAGGTCTACTGACATCTTAGGCCTTGGTTAGACATGCAAAAATCTGGTTCACTAGCTTCCCCTGTAAAAGACTTCTACAGCCCCACTTACAGTGTGAGTCACCGTCAGTAAATATGGATCTAGAAGGCCTAATTATGACTCAAGCTCACCCATAAACTTGGGGACCACCTCCCCACCAACGCTCTCCACTGAGCTATTAATGGAAGAAGCCACGAACAATTGTTAGGTGTTAGCCCAGACAGCAGGGTCTGGATTCGGGTGCCTCATTGCGGTATTCGGTCCTGAGGCTAGCCTGGGCTCTTCGTAAGAGCTGGAGATGGTGATAAGCCACATCAGGGTGTACCTCGGTAGAGCGTGGCTTTTGCCTGCTGATTCAGGATATCAGGGTGACTGTCATGAAATGTGGGGTCTGGGTTTAAAGGATGCGTAATATCTGAGTGGACCTGGTGTGCGTCTGGTTTGACCTTCTATGCAGACGTTTCATGCAGCTTTTATAGATGTTTGTTACTATCAATGATAATAAAGGTAGTTGAGGTACATCGTATTTGGGTTTCCCCAAACATGAAGGGTCATGGGGGAAGAAAGTTCCAAGAGTCACAAGTGATTTCTGTTGCAGGCTTGTGACGTGATTCATCCTGACAGAGGAATTCTTCAGGTTGGAGGGAGCTAGGTGCCCAACCTCCCACCTGTTTTTAACCTCTGTTTTAGCCTCTCCCTTTACTGCTTCCTTTGTTTCTTCTCAAAGTGGCAGGAATATTCCTGAATATTGAGGAGCTACTGGAAGTAGCAGAAATGGACGAATGAAATTCCCGGTTTGAGCCTTCTGTTTGAACTGCCAGGTTGAACGGTGAGCATCTGCTTTGCGGTGAACATGTGACAGGGTGTTTGCAGCTTTGAGAGCTGTGCCCTTCACTGTCTTGATGTCAGTTTTGCTTGGTAAGTAGGACCAGAGCAGTGAAGGAGCTCTGACCCCAACTCTGGGTGGGAGACAGAACTTCCTAGAAAACAGTGCGCACAAGAAGCAGGCGTCCTGTTTAATGAGCTTTGCAGCATATTGTGTTTGTGTAAAATTTTCTCTTATCAGCATTGTGTGTGGTAAATAGAAATCAGATGTGCCTGTGTGTCTTTTATCTCACGTACAGCAGACTCTATCGTCAGAAACATTTCTTGGGTAGTCAGAGTATAGGAATCTAAAAACTGAGTGCTTAACAGAACACCCTTATGCTGAAATTGAGATACTTATTTTCTTAAAACATTAGGAAAATACATTCTTTAAAAACAATTTGGGGAGGGGCGCCTGGGTGGCACAGCGGTTAAGCGTCTGCCTTCGGCTCAGGGCGTGATCCCAGCGTTATGGGATCGAGCCCCACATCAGGCTCCTCTGCTGTGAGCCTGCTTCTTCCTCTCCCACTCCCCCTGCTTGTGTTCCCTCTCTCACTGGCTGTCTCTATCCTGTCAAATAAATAAAATCTTTAAAAACAAAACAAAACAAAACAAAAACAATTTGGGGAATTTCCAAACTTTTCCCCTATGTTCCTCCTTTGCATTACCAACCCCCACCCTTCCCCAGCCAGCGGACTTGACATGGGTGGAGGAGAGTGGGGGGCATAAACAAAACCTTTTTCCCCTTAGGTTTACCTATGTTTCCTACTTTTAAATTACAAGCCCCTGAGATGCTCTTGTGGCTTGGAGAGGGCGATGTGAATAACAAAAATCATACCTGTTGGTAACTCTGAAAATGGGACCGAAGTCTTTATCCCTGAGAACTGTCCAGCAGCTGCCATGAACTGAGGAGCTTTTAGAGAAAGGAGTGGCCGGTCAACTGTTGAGAAAGGGGAAAAGTTCTGTCCTAGTAACAGTGACACTGAGGAGCGAGCATTAATATAGCTTACTACAACTGGTATATAGAACCAGTTATAGGTATTTAATATAGACAAGTATAGATATAAAACTAGTCTAGTTGGTAGATAGAACCAGTTGTCCTTTACCTAGTAGTCACTGAAGCAAGTAATTTGGGGGATGTTTATTATTGGCCCTTTGTTTCTCCTTGTTTAGAGGATCTTACTGGGCTGATCTTTGTGCCTCCCATCAACGAAAATATGGCTTCAGAAGTCTTTATATCCGTTCCTCTTCTGAGGGCTGGAGCAATGACTCAAATGTTTGCACACCCTGAAATGCCTTTGTGTAGGGATTCAATAAGTATTTACGATTGAATTTGATTTCTTAAAATTTAATGAGCATTGTTTAAAATAAAACCTATTTCTTTACATGGAACCAGAGCCTAGAAATTGTGGTCATGTAGTAACATGTGCACTCTTCCTTTAGCCAAGGATAGTCCACTAAACTATAGTTAGAATAATCTTTCTAATTCAGCAGTTTTGAAATCTGGCTCCCCTTCTGAGACTGTTTTCTCTTTTAGTTTTGAAATTTTACACTCGAGCTTTTTGGGTCTCCCCAGTAGTGCACAGTATTTCTAGATACAGACACCATAGTCTAGGGACCTTTCTGTTCCTATGAAAATGAGAACCCAAAAGGTTTGTCAAAGACCGCATATTTACGCGTACGTATGCTGTAAAATGTAAAAATTAAAATCAAAATGGGAGATTGGATGGTCGTCTCAGCCTGACTCTAGTATTTTGGATAGAATAACGTTCTAATGGAAGTGCTTGATGGTGGATGCGGACAGTCATTCCCAGAGAGAAATTCCGCAGAAAATGGAAGTTTAATGGCTGGCCACTCATCGTTAGTGGCACAGCAGTTGTGTCAAAGGTGCTCAGGAAGAAGGAGTTTTGATACTCTCCTCTGTTATGTATGTATCACACATCTTGGGCTGGTTGCCAGCCAACTCACAGACCCCCGGACTCTGGGGAAATAACTTGGTAAGACAGCCCGAAACTAGCCCCCTGATCTCCATTTCCTAGACACGTTTTATTAGCAAATAAAAAATGTTCTATTGAAGTATGCTTCGCGATTCCTATTGAAACCGGCCAGTCATGAGTCTGGTGCCCTTCTGTGATGATTCCTCTTCAGCCTCTGGACACCCCCAGGAGCACTCCTGGGGTGACAAGAGTCAAATTTTTTCCTATCGATGGGTGCCCTGATCATTTTTCTAGTCCTCATATTGTCAGCTCTTGGTTCCTACCCACAGTCCCCAGGATCCTGTGTCCGATGAGGCCCCCAGGTGTACACGGCTCACAAGTCCCTGTTGAGGAAGACTTGGGACTCGCCTCCTGCTCAGCCAGCAGTGAGCATGCTCACGGGCCCAAATCCTGCCGGTGAGCCCGGCTGCTGGAATAGGAGGTCCCTCTCCCTGGGGACCTTCCACTTGGTTCAAGCCCCTTCTCCCACGGAAGGGTTTCTTTGGCCATACCTAGCCTAGGCAGGTGCAAAGATGCCTGTCATCGCCTTGCTCTGGGGTGCATCACCTTCCTCCTGTAAGCCCCCGGAAATTCACAGCTCCCCCAGTAAATGGGAGTAAGACAAAATCTGCCCATGGTTACAGTTTTCCTAATCAACCCTATCTCTTCTTCATAGGGCAGTGTGAAACCGTTGCAAACAGACCACTTCCTCAGTAAGGAATTACTAATAACCAACACGATGTCCTGCTTGCTTTGTGCCAGGCTGCTAGTCTAAGCAGTCTGTGTATGTTGTCAGGGAATCCTCATGGCTGTCTTATGAGGCACGGATACTGTTATTAGCCCCAGTTTATAGGGGAGTTAACCGGAGAGACAGATCTCGCGCAGGGTCACCGGTGGGTGGTTGGAAGCAGGCGTTAACCCATCTAGCTCCGAAGTCTGGTCCTTAACGCGCTGTGCCGCTCATCGCCAAGGGCAGGCTAGTTTCAGGGTGCTTACTTCTGGATGCTGATGGGCGTTTCAGGCGGTTGAGTTGGGTGACTTACGAGAACAGGCAGGTCGTTTTCTGAATCTGCGGGGGAGAGCTACCAGGGAAAAGATGGGACGTGCATGGTGTGTTTGGTAGGCTCCAGGGGTCTGGGACTTTCTCGCCTTGCCCTCTGATGCAGCCCTGTGAATGTGGGTGCCAAGTCCTCTTGTGCCCATTTCCTTTTTCTTGGAATAGATTTTCTCAGATATCTTCCTCTTCCTTCAAATCTTTCTGCTCTCTTCCTCTTTCCTTTTTCTTGAACAGGATCAGCCTGTGTTCATTCTTGGGGGGGGGGGCATGTGCCCCATGGGTCAGGACTTGATTGGCTGGGGGAGTTGCCAGCTCTTGCTGCCTCTCTGGAGGCCTTGTCTCCTGATTTGGGGAAAGTCACAAATTACACACCGTATTCTTCAGAAGCTGGGACACATTGGTGTGTATTTTTGGCCGGCTTCTGGTTGGATGCCGCTCTGCTCCCACTAGGCTTGACCAAAGCCCCTGCTTTACCCAGACCTTGTTCCAGGTAATGTTTCAGGCTCTAGGTGAAATGAAGAATGAAATATAGATTCTGGTATCTAATATATAACTCTAACTTGTTTTTACTCTGAGCTCCGTCTTGGGACTCTATTCTATCCAGAAGCCCCGAGGAACTTCTTTCCCTCTTTTGTTTTGATATATTAAAGTTCTTGAATTATATCCCATGTTATTGATCTTGGCAAATGTGGGTTTCAAAATTGAGAGAGAAGTAAATGGTGCTGTGTTGTTACCGTGTATTTGTTTGAATTCTAGCCAATGTCTCTCAAAGAAAGGAATTCTATCAAGCCAGCCTTTTGACATAAAATCAGTTTGTGCTTTGCCTTTTAAAAAATTGATTCATTCAGTCTATTTGGTGTTTGCCATATCTAAGTTTATTCTGATTCAGTATCATCGTAAAGTCCTAAGTTTTACTTGGACAGAATTTTCTAGTAGTTCCACGGACACTGCCTTCCTCTGCATTCTGAAATGGACAAAGGAGTTTTAAGGTTTTTTGTCACTAAATTCTAGTGGTTAAGAATAGCGTTATGCTGTTTTGAACCCTCTCAATTTTGTGTCTCGGTTCTGCTGTTCCTTAGAAGGGACACTTTACAGTTGTCTAGTGTATTTAGTGAACTTTTCATCCAGCGTGGTATCCCCTCCCTGCCACGTTCAAGGACTCGCAGTGATGAAATTCCTGTGGAGTCTCGAAGCGTCTTGCCTTTGTTAGGGAGTAATGCTTCCCCAGTCATTAAGCTTATAAGAGTTCTCTGGTATTGAATGAAAAAGAATTGTAGGTATTTCAGGAATTTCTGATTAGCTATTTTTATAATCAGACTGATGAAAAGAAACCAGTTTTCATCTTGGGGTTGTGCGTAATACAAGTTTCAGATTTTAACATGATGCAAACCTCTGATGACCTTATTTTACAAAAAGGCTGTTAGGTTGGAGGGGAATTTGCCAAAAAACATAAAATAAGTTTCATTTGGTGACTATTTGGAAGAAAAATGTGTTTTGTGAGGAAATAGACTCAAGCCTTATAAACCAGTATTCAGAAAATATTACAGGCATTCATATTTGATATAACTAATCTATAAATATACTTATTCATACTGGTTGTATAGGAGAATACATTTTTTAAAAAATTGTATATTGTTTTATTATTTTGATTTAAAAAATTTTCGTAGATACCTACAACAATTGTAACTATAAATGATCTGGAAGGTATACGTTTTAAGATATAAATAGCCTGAACAGTTTTTGTGGGGGGTTGTTTTTTGTTTTTGTTTTTGTTTTTTGTTTGTCTGCTGAGTCATTACTCTTGCTAAGTGTGATTGCTTTAGCAACTTCCTTTTCGGAAGAGATAAGGGTAATAGGAAGTTGTAGAGATAAGCTACACTTAGACCAACTTCAGTTTTAAAGCACCTTGCTCTTTTTTTTTTTTTTTTTTAACTTTTCAAGAAGTTTCAGTATAGATAACTGGCCAGTGAGCAGAAGTATTTGTTTGTTTGTTTGGGTTTTTTTTAAGATTTTTTATTTATTTATTTGACAGAGAGAGACAGGCTGTGAGAGAGGGAACACAAGCAGGGGGAGTGGGAGAGGAAGAAGCAGGCTCCTAGCGGAGGAGCCTGACGTGGGGCTCGATCCCACAACGCCGGGATCACGCCCTGAGCTGAAGGCAGACGCCCAACGACTGAGCCACCCAGGCGCCCCTGCTCTTTTTTTTCTTAGTATTTATTTGGCAGCAAGGACCACACACACCAATAACAGAGTAGATAACACAGCCATTTATCCACCATAACGAACCACAAGTGCTGTTCTTCTGTATGCTTCATTGCTCTCCTTCAGAATATTGCCTTCAGACCACGAGAGTCACTTGTACCTTCAACTTACTTGTGTTTAATTTTGTACAAAGATTCATAATCTGTCAGGTTTGACTCCAAGCTCTCTATATAATAAGGTAATTGATTGATGACCTACACCTCTGGATTTATACCAGGGATATGTTTTTCTGAGGAGCTTTATGTGGTGCTTATTTAGTATACAAGATTCTGCTGTATTGAAATTACAAAATATAAGTATGCGAGCAGCCTGTCCTCCATGTGTAAAGGGTCAGAATGCAGGGTATAATCCACACTGTAATGAAGTCTTGAAATTTGTGAATATTATTCCCTTCAGTGAAGCACACATATGACAGTATTACTCTTAAAGTGATCCTCATCTTCGGGCGGATATTTCCTCATTAAAAGGATAAGGTAGATTTTGTGCAGATCATGGTTTATGTTCCTAATTAAAAATAATCTTTAGGGGCGCCTGGGTGGCGCAGTCGTTAAGCGTCTGCCGTCGGCTCAGGGCGTGATCCCAGCGTTGTGGGATCGAGCCCCACATCAGGCTCCTCCGCTAGGAGCCTGCTTCTTCCTCTCCCACTCCCCCTGCTTGTGTTCCCTCTCTCGCTGGCTGTCTCTCTCTCTGTCAAATAATAAATAAAATCTAAAATAAAATAAAAAAAATAAAAATAATCTTTAATCTTATAATGCTGTTAACTTTCCATACACTTCACACAGCAGTTTCACATACTTTTATCTGTTCATTCCTCACAAGGGTGCACGGAGATGGGTGTTAGTATTTTCAGCTGATGCTCTGAGTGGGACAGAGGCCAGGCCCAAGGGTGAATGTCACTCAGGTTGTTTTTTGAACTGGAACTTGGGACTTGGGTTCACTTGTCTGACTTGATATCCAGTCCACTTTCTGCTGCACCATACAAAGCTCTGTGGTTTTGATTTTCCTCTTTTTTATGTCCAGATAAAGACACATTGTCAACAAGGCACTGCAGGTCTGGCCTCTGCCTTCCCACCCTGCCCTCCCACCATTCAGAAGCATGGCAGCTTTTCAGCCTCTCCTGCGGGCTTGGCTTCCTCCCTCCGAGGCTGTATTGACTAAGTGGCTCTGTCAGCGTGGAACCCTCTTCTCCCCCTTCGCTCGTCCTAGTTAAGGCTGGTTATCCTTCAGGCCTCTGCATATGTGTGTTTTGTTTTGTTTTGGTTTTTTTTTTTTTTTGGACCAGTCCTTCCATCCCCCAACCCCACTCTACATTATTGCAACTCCATTCATCTCTCCTTGGAAACACACTTCTGTGGGTTATTTTTGTGGCACTTGGTGGTCTCCCTGATTAGAGCAAGCTTGAGAAGGATGGGGACTTTGTCCAGTTTTGCACCTGTGTTGTAAATGGAGAAGTGAATTCCCTTTGTGAGATCTTTAAAGATTCGTTCCAACATGACGGCAGAAATTTCACCCAGAGACACATATGAAATTAAAGAAATTGTTATGCTTCCAGTCCTAGAAGAGGGAGGTCAGGCGTGCCACGCAGGGGGCCACATGGAAACGAGTGCCCAGGAAGCATGCTCAGCCAAGCGGGTGGCGAGCTGGGAGGGAGTGAGGTCCCCTGGGCAAGTGCCTTCACTGGGGTCAGGATGGAGTTCACAAGCAAAAGGCTTGAGGGGATGTCATCGGTGCCTTTGTCACCAGGTCACAGGGGAGTGCAAGAAGAAGTTGTGGGAGGGGGATCAGCCTTATCACACTCTCCACTGGACGCCTGAGCAAGGATATCAACAACCTATTTGAGGGGATGCCGAAGCACGAGGAAAACAGGACGTTTTCAGAATTTACAACGTGCACCCATTATATTCTCAAGCCTGGCATGGTGCCTGGCGCATAAGAGTTCTCACGTGTCTGGATGGATGGATGGATGGATGGATGGATGGATGGATGATACAGACTTTGTTTTGTCTCCTTTCTTAAGCCATTAGAATAATGGGGCACCTATCCATTAAGAGTAGCTCGTAGAACACTCAGATTCGACCCCATTAGGACTCCTGTGTTTTGTTTAGTCCTGACTCCAGTCAGTTAGCCAGTATTTATCGAGTGTGGGACAGGGCATGGAGTGCTGTAGCTTTTGCTTCTCTATCTTAGCGTTGCTTCATGTTTACAGAGCCACGAGGATGGCTCAATTAGTTACTGGAAGTTTCCAGGTGAAAGCACACAGATAACAAATATTAGTATTTGCTTAGGGGCGCTGCATAAATATTTAAACACCAATGTATGTCATTGGTGGGATTTAATAATGTAGGCTAGACTTAACATTTTTCTCTTTGGCTTATATACTTTATAGTCTTGGAAGTTTTCAAAAAAATAAGGCCACTTCTCAGTTACTCCTGACAAAACTTTTCATATTTAATAGCGTTTTCTGCACCAGTCACCTTCCTTTGTTCCTCTTTCAAACTCCCTTTATTGACCCCGCAAGTTGATGCATCCATACAAATCCACATATTTCTTTGCTGCAAAGAAGGCTCGAGATTGTATAAATTTTCTCTCGGGCTAAGAATAGTAGATTTCCAGCTTGAGCTGTAATAAATTGTCAAACTTAGTGAAAGCTAGACCTTTCTACTTCCTCTTGGGCTTGGTTGTTAAAATAGTTTGTTTGGACTGAATTCTTAGAATATCACACACGTATATTCAAATGTGATTAAGTGACATGTGTGGAAGTCAAACTTGAACTAAAAGCTTATGATGTGGGTTATTTTTGTGATGTTATTTCTGATTTCTCACCATTATGTTCGCCTCTTTGGGGCTGATAATTTGAGAAGTTAACTAAATATAAACCAGCTTTAGTAAGACGTTTTATTACGTTTAGAAGAAAAATGATCCTTCCTGTTTGGTTATGCAATGCCCCCCTCCCATGCACACACACTTTTAACCAATTTTAGGATTATTTTGGTATCAATTTTGCCATGTGTCTGGTCAGTTGGTGTCTTTGTGTAAGAATGGTGCTGTTTCTTGCTGAATGGTATTTTTATCTGTTTGATATTTGCCCCAAACCCAAGAACTGATAGCTGTGTTGTGTAGTAGGAAGGTCCTAGAATGCCAGGCTGGAATTTTTTTTTTAAAGAAGATACATAACTGCAGGAGGGAACACAAGCCCATTAAACTGATCCTGAGAGTAGATGTCAGGGCATGTCTAAACCTTGTCTACGTTCAGTGTGCTTTGTAAATAAAGGCCATAATTGGTATGCATGAGTAGTTAGAGCAGTTCTAATTGCATGAAACCCGTCTGAGAGAAGGATCCATTCTGTTCTTGGCGGTTGAAGAGATTCTAAGTGTAGGGTAGAGCTGTGTGTCATTTAGAAATGGTTTGCTAGGGTTCAGACATGCTGCTTTTCTGGTGGGTGGAGATGGGGTTGAGAGGAAAATAACTAGATTGGCCCTGGTGCTTGGAAGGGAGAAGGGAATTTGCGATTCCAGCTCAAGGTCTGGGTGAGGAGGAACGATGCCGGAACGAAAGAGACGGCTCGTGGTGGTCTGGTGGCAAGCGACTGACGGGCCTTCAGTGGTGGGTATGTTGCCTGTGGGGGCGCTTGCGTTGCTCGTAGTCGGCACGTACATCCGTGATGCGTATGGAAGAGTTCTTTTCAAAGTAAACAGGACAAAGAATTTCTGAAATGTATCTCCTGAGATCGGCTTAGGGTTTGTTGACAAAGTTCCTGACACTCAGTGGATGCTTTAAAATATTTAGTGAATCTAATGACTGAATGTAATTTTTAAATGGGATAAGTCCGTATAAATCAAATAATCATTTTTGAAGTGTTTCCACAGGTCAGATGAAACATTGTGTAATAAACTAAGGTGATAAGAGTTTTCCCCTGAAGTGCTTAACTAACGATACATGGCCTTAAAAGTCCCATATAAAGGTAATGTCTGGACTGTTTTATGAATTGCTAGTGGAGGAACTGGTTTATTTTTTAGACTGTTTTTGCATGCCTTATTAGAGCTGGGGAGTAAATCTAC
The DNA here is from genome assembly GCF_024610735.1 of Ursus americanus. Classification (NCBI taxonomy): domain Eukaryota; kingdom Metazoa; phylum Chordata; class Mammalia; order Carnivora; family Ursidae; genus Ursus; species Ursus americanus. Next base: position 38,572,441 of record NC_142135.1, on the reverse strand, counting down.
TCATGGTAATTTAACAGCAAACGTTACCTACTTTATGCTCAGTAAAGGGCTAGGTGCTGTTTTGTGGGATCTCCCCAAGGAATAATGGTGGAAACAAGGTTTCCGTATTTGGCCCAAGGGCCAGTAGGGACGAGGTGGGGTATGATGACAGGAGAGTCAAGGCTGAATGGCCAAGGAGGAGGTGAAATTTGAGGTGGGGCTTAAGAGATCTAGGATTTTTGACAGCTGGAGAGGAGAAAAGAAGGGACTGCTGGAGAATCTCTATGAACTTGGATCAGAGTTTGGACAGTGAGGAAGGGTGACCATCTCATGGAGTTGTTGGTAAAAGGTAGGAAATGAGGTGGGGTATGGGGCCAGGCAGAAGGTTTCAGATTTAATAAATGAATAAGAGGCCACTGAAGATCTCTGAAGAGAGAAATGGAAGAATGAACTTGTGGCTTAAAGAGAGAAATGGAAGAATGAACTTGTGGTTTAAAGATAAGCTGGATTTGCCATGTTCGTGAGTGCTTTTCGTAATTTGCTCTTTCTGTAGCCGTACGTCACGTATTGCCTGCGGTTGGTTTTGCCCCCATCTTTTCAGCCGAACGGGAACGAACAGTAATGATTTGGTGCTCAGAGCTTTGTGCCTGTTAGGGTTTTGTCTCAGTTTTCATATCTCTCTGAGTTAGAGTGCAAATAAATAGTGCAATCATCCCCGTTTTATAGGAAGGGAGATTCATGAAACTTGAGGGTTCTTCAGCTGAATTCTAACCAAGTTGGCATTAATCCAGGAATACTAAGCCAACTTTTCTAGTTACTACCAAACTTTCTGATGTGGAATGAATCAAATATTTAAGGGAAACAAAACACCTGGACCTCTGTGAAGCCTTTAGAACTTCACGTGGGGCCAAATGTGAGTTTTTGAGTTGGTATTTCTCTTGATCTTCAAGATGACAAAAGAGCATTCACCTCCCCCTCAATTTTCAGTTGGTTTAACAGCTTCCTTGAGATATAGTTCACATACTATATAACTTAGCCATTCAAAAATATCCAACTCAGTGGTTTTCAGTATATTCAGAGCTGCGCAGCCATCACCGCAATCTAATTTTTAGGATTTTTCCATCCAAGTTCCCACCCCCCCTCAAAAAACTCCCTGTATCCATTAGCAGTCACTGCCTCCCCTGCCCTGCAGTTCTCACCTCCTCTTCCCCCATCCCGCCAGCTCTGTGCAACCCCTAATAATGATTTCTGTTTCTACAGTCCAGTGGATTTTTTTTTTAACCAGTATTATACCAAATGTTACCATGGATTTTGGCATTGGTAAACCTAGGTTCAAATCCTGGTTTACTAGTATTGTGACCTTGAGAAAACTTCTTAACTTTGTAAAGTCTGCTTCTATATTTTTAAAAATTTACGTATTTTTAGAGAGTGCACGTGAAGGAGTCCATATGAACGGCGGGGGGGGGGGGGCAGAGGCAGAAGGAGAGGAAGAGAGAGAATCTTCAAGCAGACTCCCGGCTGAGTGTGGAGCCCGACCCAGGGCTCGATCCCAGGACCCTGAGATCATGACCTGAGCCGAAATCAAGAGCCGGGCACTTAACTGACTGAGCCACCTGGGCGCCCCTATTTCCATATTTTTAAAACATGGATAATATCTACTTCACAATTTGTGAAGATTAAAGGATATTTATGTAGAAGTGTTTTGTTAAGTGCTATATGAGTTCATTGTTCCAAAGTTCATGGTTCCACTGAATTCTTAGTCTCAAATATTAACCCTTTAAAATAGTTGGTGGAACATGATAGAGTGCATAACAAATGTTTGGATATGACAGGACAGATTTTATGTTTTTAAGACTATGGACTTTTTGTTCATGGGACTTTTGGGTTTGACTTTCAGGACAGAAGAAGTGTTTGTGTCTCCCTGTATAACCTAGTATGGTAGTACTTAGCCTATTTTTGGATCATAAGCCCCTCGGAGAATCTGATGAAAGCTATGCACTTACACTTGATTTTATTTTTAAAAAAATCAGGAGGTTCATGGATCCCTTAGAACCATCCATACACTCCCTACATACCAGGTTAAGAGCCCGTGGTCTTTTAAAAGAGAGAGAAAATAGCTCTTCAAAGCTGGAGTGAGCAGTCCGACACATTGGCAGGAAAACACGGCCATCATCCTGAAGTGTGTCTGTTTACCCTCCAGTTCTGACATCCGTGTAAAAGTATGCTGAGCCTGTGCTTGGCCAAGCAGGCTGGATCTTCCTCTAGGTACAGAAATGTGCATACATCTCACGTAGAGAAGAGATGAAGAGTGGCATCCCTGACCGAGCGGGGGAGAGGAAGAACAAGCAGCCAGAGCCTCTTCCAGATTGTAAGCAATCCCCCGCAGGCCTGCACGTTTTAGAACCTTCGTACACACTAGCATCACATTCCCAAAGGACCCAGTGGGAAGTGGGAATTCACAGCAGCTTCCCTGTGCAAGGGGAGTGGGCTGGCCCCGATTGCATTTATTCTCGGGATAGCTGTTACTCCCAGGCTACTTGATAGCATTGTTGTGTATTTCATAGCAGTTAAATAGCCCGACTGTGCAGCATCCCTCGATAGATTAAAGAAGTTCTTGTCGTGTCTACAGAGCGGATTTCTTCCTTACCAAATCTGGTTTCCTCCTTACTTCATTTGAAATGCGTTAGTGTGGGAAGTTATTTGGGTACCAGTGGTAAGAAGATCCAGCTAAGAACAGGTCTCAGAGGGCTGGGACAGGGAGAAAAGATGGGGCAAAAGCCAAATAGTAGTCAACTCCGAGTGAGCAGGTGGCCTCTGTCAAATAAGAAGGAAGACCCCATGCTACACAGCCTTTAGATGACAGTCCTTTATCAGGTATGTCTTTTGCAAGTATTTCCTTCCAGTAGGTGGCCCGTTTTCTTACTTTCCTGGCAGTGTCTTTGGCAGAGCAGAAGTTTTAAATCTCAATGAGGTCCAGTTTATCAATGATTTCTTCTACGTATTGTGTTTTTGGTGTTGTATCTGAAAAGTCATTGTCCTTGGCCATGTGAGTTCACTTATGTGGAATCTAAAAGAACAAATGAACAAAAAGCAGAATCAGACCTATAAATACAGAGAACAAACTGATGGTTGCCAGAAGAAAGGGGGGAGGTGGTGGAGGGCTGAGCACAATGACTAGAGGGGAGGGGGAGATACGGGCTTCCAGTTATGGAATGACTAAGTCCTGGGAAGAACGGGCGCAGCATCGGGAACATGGTGCGTGGTGTTGTAACGGCGTTGCATGGTGCCAACTGGGACCTACACTTGCTGTGAGCACAGCACAACGTTAGACATTTGTCAGGTCACCGTGTTGTACCCCTGAAACTAATGTAACATTGTGGGTCTACTGTGCTCAAATAAAAAAAATAAAATGTCATGTCATACCCAAGGTCATTTAGGGTGTCTCCTATGTTCTAAGAGTTTTATAGTTTTGTGTTTTACAGTTAGGTCTATGATTCATATTGAGTTAATTTTTGTAAAGGGTGTAAGGTCTATCTGGATTTTTTTTTTTTTTTCCCCTTGCGTGTGGCTGTCCAGCTGTTCGGGCACCATTTGTCAAAAAGACTACTTTTTTCTCCGTTATATTGCCTTTACCCCGTTGTCAGAGATCGGTTGAGTATTTATCTAGGTCTGTTCCTGGGCCTTAGCCTTCCAGTGATGTAAAGATGACAGAGGTGGTCTCTCCTATGGGAGCTGCTCCCTTGCTTGTCCTTGGCAGGGTTTCTGAAGGTGATGGTCAGCCTGTGGGGCGGGGGGGCGGGGAAGGCATGCAGGGCACTCCCTGTGGGTCTTGGTCACTTTGGGAGTTTGAGGAAAGGACTCCCTGTCATCAGAGTACGATGGAATTAGAGTGAGTCCAGTCCTCCTTCCCCCCTCTTCTGCAGGCTTCTCATCCCTAACACACTCATTCTAACTGATAAGCAAAATTTTGCTCTAATTATCTTAATTACTGGAGCCAGGGATTCCATTGAAACAACTATAATTGGTAATCCTCACCTTCAATTCTTCTTTCTTAGCAAAACCTAAAATAAAATTAGGGATGTTTTCAAGCAGAGCTTTTATGCTTAAATTACCCCATTTCTCTCTCCGTAGCTGCAGGCTAACCTAAATTCCCTCTTTCCCATTGGGGGACTTGGCTGGTTCTCCTATGGAGGCCAAGGTTAATTTAGTGATGTGTTAGTGACTGTGGGAGAGGGGACACGTTCACGGTGGAGTTTCATTCTTTTCTTTCTTTATGTCCCCCTCCTCCACTCTCCCCCCTGGTGATATCACTTAACTTTGTGGTTTCAGTTCATCGTTTTCACACGTATCACCCCTAATTTGTTTTTCTGGCTCTGTGTTCTTGCACCATTCCAACCACCTGATAGACTTTCCCTTGGACACCCTGTGTGTACCTCAAATACCAAAAGCAAAATCTGCCCGTCTTCTCCTCAGCTTACTTATTGCATTGCTGTTTCTGTAAATGCTGTCAGCGAGAGGTCTCTGTTGCCAGGTCTTCTTGGAGTTTCCCCTTCTGAAACCTTATAAATCTCTCCTTTGTCCATATTCGATTACCTTGCTCCAGATTAGCCGTCTTGACAGTCTTCCATCTGACCATCCTAACCCCCCCGTCTAGGATCTCCCTTCTTGCCCCCCAAATTTTCAAGAGCTCAAAATTTCCAGTTAGAGTTTGGGCTTCCTGGGCTGGCGCTCAGTCCTCCTGCCTTTCACCGGACCTTCGTCTTTTCTAGTACACCCCCTCATACTCGGCTTCCTAACTCAGCTGAGTGTTCTCCCAGTCCTTTCATTTCCTATAAATACCTTCTACATTTGCGCTTTTTATCTTTGTTCTCAGACTTCTAAACTACTGGTCCTCCAACCGTAGTGTGCGTCAGACGCACGTGGAAGGCTTGTGACTGCACAGATGGCTGGGCCCCACTCCCAGAGTTTGATTGGGCAGGTCTGGGGTGGGGTCTGAGAATTTACAGTCCTGACAGGTGTCTGGGTGATGCTGATTCTGGTGCTCCAGTCCCCGTGCCTTGCATCTTCAGAACCGCTCTTCTAAGCAGTCTGCGAAGCTGGATGCAGACGCAGGACCGTTCATGTTGCATACCTGTAGGCTGGGACGTGAATTCATAAGGGGGCCATCAGTTATTCAGATCTGTGCCTTGGAGTTTATGTACAAAAGTGCGGACATTGTGTTTTGAACTTTAAAAATACATAGAATACACTTTAAGCTCTTAATCTGTGCCAGCTGAGAGGCCCTTTGCCTGTAAAAGCACTGTTAAATTGCGGGTTATACTTCTGTTTCCTCTCTACATATTGGATGAGGACGCTTGCCATAGTTATCCGTGAGCCGCCGATGGCCACACGCTGTCATTGCAGACCAGCGGGTCAGTTACCAAACTACAGGCCTGCGTTCCCAGAGCGGTGTAGCCAGCCTGTGCCGCCATCGCCGTTGTTCCTCTCGTGAGCGGCCGAGGCACGGTCTTGTAGCTTGTTGCAGCTTGACGGCTTGGTAATTACAACCTTCTGAAAGGCTCAGGTGTCCCCAGTTGTCCTGGTGAGGTGGTTTTACATTTGAGTTTTATTGTTAAATGTAGGGATCATTTCCCTGTCTCATTCAAAATGGAAATGGAGGTCACCTGTCCCCCCAGTGCGGTTAGGGAAAGAGGGCCGGGAAGGCGCTGTGGCCATAGGGTCCATGGATTCTGCCCAGGCCTATAGGCTATTAGAGGCCCTTTTAGTGCTTTTCACTTTGCAAGCGCATGTTCAAGCGTGAATGGGATTTGAGTAGGGCATTTGGGACTCCTCAGAAAGTAATCAGTACCTCACAGAAGAATTTCACTTCTCTTCTCGTTAACGATTGCGTTCTGCCGGCCTGGACTGCAGCCCCTTACACGGAGGGCGCTGCATGCGGGCTGTGGGGGCCTCGCCCCGCAGAGAGAGGTGGAGGACCTGTCACTCAGGGGGCTGCTTCTGGGAGGGATTCTGAAGGGAAAGCCTGAAGAGTGCTCTCTGATGGCTGAACGCACCTGAGCTGTTTCCCTTACGCACCTGGACTTGTGATATCTAACTGAAACAAACCTTTCCACGGAAAAATACTTTAAGATACGACTTTTTCATTTTTTTTTTCCTGCGGTTCATCTTTCAAGTTTTATTATCGCTGGTAGTTAAGTGCCAAAATTAGCCCTGCCAGTGCTTTGGGAAAAGTGCCTCGCCCGTCGTTTTTGGAGTTGAATTTTGTGGTCCTTTGGAACACTGACTTAATTGTATGGTGTTGTATCTTAATTCATTCTCTGTACAGGGGCGCCTGGGTGGCTCCATTGCTAAGCGTCTGCCTTCGGCTCAGGGCATGACCCCAGCGTTCTGGGATCGAGCCCCACATCAGGCTCCTCCGCTGGGAGCCTGCTTCTTCCTCTCCCACTCCCCCTGCTTGTGTTCCCTCTCTCGCTGGCTGTCTCTCTCTCTGTCAAATAAATAAATAAAAAATCTTAAAAAAAAATTTATTCTCTGTATATTCTTCACTCTGCTTTATAAACTTTGATAAGTGAGCATTAGGATATTTTTTTGCCCAGGCATATTTGTTCTTTTAAAATTGTACATTGAGGAAAGAATTTTTAGGAAAACTTTAATACATTAAGCATATGCATTAAAGGTATGAGATGTATCAGGTATTTTAGTTGTAAATTATGAATGAATACCATATGAGCGAATTGTATGAATGAATAGTATGCACGAATACACTAAGCTCTTATTTCTGAAGTTTGTTTTAGAAATGAGATGTCTGTTTAGTGTTAGTCTGGTTCAGTGAGTCTATATTTGCCATTTGTGAATTATCAATTATTAAAAAATGTCTCATTTTTTTCCTAGAAGTGAAAGTTTTATTAGAGATGTTGCAATTTCTTATTTTATAGGTGAGCTCAAAGAGGTCCTGATAAATCCTATCAACCACCGAAACCAGCTTGGATCTGACTTAATCTTTGATTTAGAGGCAATCTGAGGTCTTGTGGGATCATCAGATCTTCATTGTTTCTCTGTGCCGAAGAAATGAATTTACATTAAGTCTTTAATAAGTTTTGGATATATATATATATATATATATATATATATATATCATAATAGGTAAATCTTAATATGTATGTGCATATGCAATCTTGTCCATGAGGGCAAGGACAAGGTAGGGAGTGGGGTGGGGAAGGTACAGAGTTGAACATCTGTGACACTGACATCCGTCTCTTCTGTGACTGTGGTGTTGAGTGTTGCCTTGTGGCTGACTGTGTCTTAATTTCCCCTGACTCCAGTCATACCTACATCACGCATAGATTGGGAAAGATTGCATTTCCCTCAACAAGCCCTAGAAATATCTGATTGGAAAGGCCACGTAGCCAACTGCCATGAAGAAATGGTAGACCTTGGGAATATAATGGCGTCTCCCCTGCAGGTGGGGGAGGTGAAGGGCCCAGGGATGGAAAATTGAGGAATTAATGATCTGGAAGTTCTGCAGCCAGTTGACATGCCTTAGTTATTGTTACCCCATCTTAGATTCCTGTTGTTAGTGGAAAATACAGTGGGCATGCCACCCACAAGATCTGGACTCGAGTCTTCTTTTCTGCCCCTTATGCCACTCACTAGCTGTGTGATCTTGAGTAGGAGCCTCGACTCACATCCGTTTTGGTATTGATGATGCCTCCTGCCTGGTCTAACTTAACCTGGGTGCAGTGAGCATCCACTTTCACTAGGGGACCTAAATTGTGTCATAGACATAAAGCAGCAAAAAGAAATGTCTGATGATGTTTTATCATGATTATATTATTTTGATTATTGGCCAGTTTTATTGTGGGTTTCTTAGATGCTTCTCTTAGAGAAATACGGAATTTTTATTTAAAAATATATTTCGTAGAAGAACATTGGAGTTGACGTTGGTAAATGAACTTAAACACTTAAACTCTTTCGTGGTCGTTAAATATTTCTTGATTATTTAAGAGAGTTTAATTTGTCCTGATGCTGTGAAGTTATGAAACCATTAATACCATTAATGGAAGCAAAAGGCTACAGCTAATTCGCTAGAATGACAAGGACTACTGTGAAGGGTTTTCAGGCGTTCTACTCACACATTTCTGGGAAAATAATGAAATGGAAATCATGACAGCTCTAATTGGGCATGTTTTAGATGTCTAAGGGAGCTCTTATAGTAACTATTGTACTTACTAGTTTTATATGAAATTGAAGTAACAAGCATGTATACCATACCAAACAGTATCTTTGCCGGTTCTTCTTGGTTTCCCTGAGATTGGTGGTCTTTTTTCTTTAAGTCATTCTGAACCTTGCAATATGAGAAACATATGCATTATTTTCCTACTTTAATCCCATTGTGAGCATTTATATTTTGGGAGAGGGGTGTGTGTGTATGCGTGTGTGTAAGTATGTCTTTATTCTCTGAAGTTTACACAAGTAAAAATGTTTTAGGAACACCTTATGACTCTAACATTTTGTATAGAATGTCCTCAAAGTCTGATTTCCAAGAATTCTGATAGCAAAAAAAATAGGGAGCAATTCTCATTTCTCAATTGCAGTTTGAAGAGAAAATGGAGTCTTACGAAAGTCTTAAGTTTTGGCATGTTCTGTCATCTTTAATCTAAGAGTATTCACAAGGATAATTTAGTTGTCATAGATATTTTTTTCCTAAACCTATTTTTACCACGAAGCCTTGTTACCCAACTGTATTCTGCTAAGTGGGGTGGGAATGACCTCTGTTAAGCCCCTACTGTGTGCCCGGCACTGTTAGACGTTTGATGTGTGGGTAGTCGTCATAACCACCGTAGTGGTGGGATAATCTTCACTTTTTAGGAGGAGAAACTCTACAAAGCGTTGTGGTTGTTCGAACCTAAATCCGCGGCACATTGGAAAGTCTGTATTTTCCCCACTGCTTCTTTCTAGAGGCGTAATTACTGACTGTTATCTAACCGATAGAAGGAGAGCTTATTCTACCCTTAAAGGAGAATTGCCTCCGTTTGCTTTGCTTTTTGTCTTTCGGAGTTACGGAGGTCGGAGCCAGGTAACCCCTCTGTCTGCAGGGAAGCACATGGGTTATTCCTCCCTTCCTCAGAAGTTCTTAATTACTCTTGGCACATCTCGTGGTGCAAGCATGCATCTTGTGGGGGTGGAGAATGAAATGTTCACTGTAACGAATAAAATTGTTGGCCAACCCAAAGAGTTTAGTTTTTAAACGAGAGGTGGAGCAGCTCAAATGAATCTCTTTTTATCATGTTCCTCTAAACCCTAACCAGAGCCTGGTGGGGAGGCTAATCTGTTGGCCAGTTGCTAAAATGGTTGGATTAGTGCTTGGGAAGGGCTGTGAAGCCCCGCCTGTGTTGGCTGGACAGGCACAGTGGCTGGAGGGGTGGGTGACCTGTGTGGGTCAGAAAGGTTCAGTGACTCGCCTAAGGGGAAACGTGGAGGTGGGACTCTTACTTGGAGTTCCTGGTTCATAGGTGGGAAATAACTACCACAGAGACAGAGTCAGAGCCATCTTTTCATGTATCTGCCGGTTTGTAGAATGTGAGCTGGTCAGATAGGATACGTTGAGCCTGGGTCTGCCGAAGCCAGGAGCTGCTTACACGCTAGCCCTGGTCTAGGACCATAGCTGAAGTCACCATTCTGGAAATGTGGGTCTTTCTTCCTAAGGGGAAGCAGGGAAAAAGTGAATTCATTCATTGGAAACATGGAACATTTCTGTGCTTAGTAACGAAACAGGTGACGTGGGGCACTCTTCCTCTGTTCGGAGTAGGCAGACCTAAGTCAGAGTGCAGTACAAGTAACGCAGGATGAGAAGTGAAAAGCCATGGGGTCAGGGAAGGGTGAGAAACTTCGTGGGGCTGGTGCTTGGGTAAAAATGGTAGAATGTTCTTTTATACCCACTCCCCCGTATTGTCTCAGCCTAGATATTTCTTCGACAAAGCCCTCCACCCCAAGACTGCGTTAGGTTCCCTTGCTGTGGGTCTGAGCCTGCAATGTACCACCCTTAGCAGACCATCTACCCCTCCTGGATTATAACAGGCTCTTACTTGTCTCCTACGTGACTGTGAGTTCCCATGAGTGGAAGAGCTTAGTAGATGCTTAAATGTTTTTTTAAAACAAAATGAAGCTATAAAGGGTGGAGTCCAGGGACACCTGGGTGCCTCAGTCAGTTAGGTGTCCAAGTCTTGATATCGGCTCAGGTCTCAATCTCACGGTTTGTGAGTTCAAGCCCTTCATTGGGCTCCACGCTGGGTGTGGAGCCTGTTTTTAAAAAATAAATAAAAAGGGTGAATTCTAGTTGTGGAGGGCCCTGCAATTATAACAGTTGTTTATTGATTGCTTACTTTGTGCCAGGGACTGTGAAAAGTGCTTGGCAGGTATTAACTCATTTAATTTTTTTTTAACACACTGGAAAAGTAGGTGCTGTTATTCCATTTTACAGATGGAGAACCTGGGCACAGAAAGTTGGCTATGTGCTCAGAGGCCACTTAGCTCTTAAGTGCGGAGCCTGGCCCAAGCCTCACCATATGGAGCTGCAGTCTGGCTCTCAGTCGCTTTGGCACTCAGCCTCTCGCCTGCCCTGCAGGGGAATTTAGACTGGCTCCGGGAGGCCTCGGGCCCTTAGTGCTGTAAGCAGGAGAGGGGGCGAGCACGTGTGCCCCGTGGGAAAGTAATCCCAGTCCTGCTGTGTGGATGAACTGTTCAAAGAGAGAGATGTCTGGAGCAGGGCTGTCACTCCTAAAATGGCAATGGTGAGGCCCATTAGCGTGATTTATTGACCTAATGCACGCACGGACCGCTTAGTATGCGCCAGTACTTTACAAATACTAACTGATCTGCTGCTCATGGCGGATCTCTGAGGTAGGCACGATCACAATCATTTCCACTTTGTAGGGGAGGAGCCTGAAGTTCAGAGAGGTCCCACCGCCCGTGGGGGAAGCGGCAGGGCCAGGCCAGTCTGGTCCAGGCTCTTACCCACTTGCTCCCGCTGCGTTGTCTTATAAAAGGGAACAATTACTGAGCAGTCTCCGGTGGCGTTTCCATTACATGGTGGTGCAGAATCTCAGGCATATTTTGGAGACTGAACTTTCCATTTCCAGGAGAATCTGCTCTAAAGACCTTTGTCTAGAAATATTTATGTGATTATATTCTATTTAATCTATGTTTGGTTTAAAGGAAAGAAAATCACAGACATAGGCCTTGCCCTTGGGGAACTTCTCTTCTGCTGAGGGGAGGCAGAAAAACATATGGGCATATAAAGAAAAAAAATCTGTCTAGAGAAAACAACAAAGTCACATGATAGACTTGTGCTGTCCACTGTGGTAGCCACTGGAGCCACTAGCCACACGTGTCCAGTGGACACTGGAAATTTCACTGGTCCAAATTGAAATCACTGTGAGTGTAAAATGTACACGGGAGTTCAAAGACTTTGCATGAAAAAAAAATTATAAATACCTCAATTTTTACATGGATTACGTCTTAAAATAATTTTTTGTATATTGGATTAAATAAAACATAAGAATGCTAAGTGAAGTAAGCTAGGCACCGAGAGACCAATATTGTATGATTTCCACTTATGGGAGGAATCGTCAGACAAAGCAGAATGGTGGTTATCAGGAGAGGCATGGATGGGGTGGAGGGAGGTGGAGGGAGTGGGGAGTTATTGTTTGATGGGTGAAGTTTCAGTTTGGGGAGATGCAAAAGGTCCCGGAGATGGGTGATGGTTATGGCTACACAAGAATACGAATGTACTTGCTCCTGAATTGTGCACATTAAGATAGTAAAATTAACGTATGTTTTACCCACAATTCTTAAAAAAAAAAAAAAAGGATTTAACTTAAAATTTGACTACTAGAAAACTTAAAATTACATATGTGGCTTGTGTTATGTTTTTGTTAGACTGTGCCGGGATAGAGGGTGATGGGTAAGATGATCAGGAAAGGCTCTTTTGAGGATATCTTCAAAAAGACAAATGAGTCCTCTGAAATGAGAAGGAATGGAGCACAGAGAAGCTTGAGGGAAGAGGATGAGGTAGTTGAAGAGCTGGTGCAAAGGCCCTGGGGTGGGAACAAGTTTGTATGTTTGAGAAGATGGGGTGAGGTAAGGATGGAAAATGGGGAGTTCCAGATAATGCAGAGTTTACAGACCATGGTGAAGAGTTCATACTGCCGCTGCTCAACTCAAACAACAACAACAACAACAAAAAACCAAACACAGTCTGTATAGACTTGACCCTATGGAATTGCTGATGTTTCTGACCTACAAAATGGCCATTTCATCTGATTGAACCGGATATCATGTTTGTGGTTTGGGGGTTGGATCTGTTCACCAGTGATGTGCCTGGTGTGCTAGCAAAGAACACACCTCATTGTTTTCTAATAATTTGGGCATTGCCGGGCGCCTCGAGGACAGCATCCTGCCTGTTGGCTTGCGGATCGCAATGCCTGGCAACAAATCTGTGTTGAAATGGAAGAAAACCGAGCTGACCGCAAACTAAAACTGTCAAAAATAATAAATGTTATAGTCCCTTGAACATTTCCTATCTCCTAAACCTTCGTCTTTGTCAGCTTGGTGGTATTTGGATCCCAGAAGGGGAGATAACAGTATTATTAGCACCTTTGGGTCTTGGCTCTGTCAAGTCTTGGGGGCATTTGTTATTATTGCACAGGTAGACTTTCCTTCTGGAACCTTCTTGGCTCAGGACAAGCAAATTGAAGGGTTGGCATTCTCAATAGGGGAGGGTTGTTAGGTAAGTTGGGGGGGGTGTCCTTGTACTAAAGGCCATCAAGTGCTGGCTCAAGGAGCCTTGTGACTGTGTTCTATTTCCTGGGTCCACCTTGGTGGCCTCATTGTGTGTTATTACTGCCTTTTGCAGAGCAGAGGGCCTGGAACAATGAGAGGTGACCCCACAGGAGGTGCTGCCGAATGAATCTTTTCCTTAATAGTCTTTGCCTCCAGAGCCCCTGGTGGAAAATGCTTCTTCATATTAAAGGGGAAGGTGGTTAATGCCTAAAATCTTTCATGGAAACATTTTCGGGGACTTGAAACCTCTCCGGCCACCTGCTGGGAAGTGAGTTCAGCCACTCACTCAAGGTGATAATGATTTATCACCTTGTGCTCTGTTCTTTGGTGGAGGCGTTCCATGCCGTGTTTGAACTCCTGGGTGAAACGGTTCTAATGGTTCTGGGCATCTCAGGGGGCGTGAGGTGGAGTGGCCTCAACTGTGCCTTCCCCAGGCTGTTTGGGATTTAAAAGTTGACTGGATATTTTGTGCTCCCCTGGGATGACTACACATTTCCTGAGAGCCTAGGTGCTATGTAGGCTGACTTCCTAAAAACAATAGACGTGTGAGTTCTGTCCCCTTATTGTGTAATGATTGGTATCTGAGCCCCAGAGCAGAAATCTGTCTAGATTTGTCAGCTCTGCACGTACTGTGATCCATTTTGGGGGAGTCACTTGTTGTGTTTTCTGTGTTTACTGTCAAAAGGTCAAGTAATCTAAGTCATTACCTACGTTAATTCAGCACTTCCTCATCTCATGAAGAACCCCTTATTCTGACAGGTTTATATGGAGGTGGGATGAGGTTAAGGCTTAATTACAAATCTTTTCTACATTTATTTCTCGGCCCTGATTCGTGTGTGTGTGTGTGTGTGTTGTTGTGGTTGTGTTCGCATCAAGGTTTGCCAGGTTGTGGTGATGAGTGGCTCAGCTGTGAGGCAGACTAACAAAGCTGTGTGACCTTCCTGCTGGTGGCTTGAGTGTGAGGAACAGTCGCTTTTTTAACATGGCCCCTGACGTGCCTCAAAGCGCGTCTACACAAGTAAACGTTTGTGTGGGGTTTTTACTTGACTGTGGATACTGACTCACACAGTGCATCTCCTTAGTCTTCCTGTGCAAACGGGCGCTGTTGGCAGGATTGGCTTGATTGTCTCCTTTGACCCCCAGGGAAACTCGCCTTCAGAGTTTAGTCCACATGGATTCTCTTCACGACACGTCCCAACTCCTACCACGTTGCCTGACTTTCCTGCATGTGCCCAAATGGCTATAAGAACCCTGTCATTCAGCAGCAGTGGAGAAAGCCATCATCTCCCCATATCCTTTCCAGTTCTTTCTTTAGTAACTCCTGCTGGCACATCCTACTTGCTCATTCTCCACACTCATCACGTCCCAAACACAGCTTAACCTCTGACCCCGCTGCTGCTTCTTCCTACCTTCCTGAGTCCATGAAGGACTTTACCCCTCACTCAGGGGGCCCAAATCAGAAATCTGGGTGTTAGTCTTAGACTTACTCTGTGGGTGATGGTGGGCAGACCATGTCATCACCAAGGCTCAGCAGCTGGAAGATGGGGATAATATCGTTGTACTGCCTTGTTGGGTGTTGACAGTATTTCGGTGTCTCATCCACACACAAATACTCTGTAAGGACAGCAGCTTTTGTTGTCATAAAAAAACCCTTGCATCCTCTCACTCACCCCTTATTCTGCCAGTGTGGAGGCCTGTAGATTGTACGCCTGTTGACCTCGTCCTCTACTTCACAATCCCCCTGCCTTGGACCTCTTACGTAGTTATTGGCCTAATCGGATGCATCAGCCTGCCTGCAGTCCAGGCCCTCAGTGCAGCATCTACACTACACCCAGGTGGATCTTTCTGGAAACACAAATTGGAACTTCTTGAAGGTCCCTCATTTGCTTTTGCAGAATAAATATAAATTCCCTAGTTTTTTTCCCCAAAGCCCTTCAGGATCTGACCCTTTTCACAGCCTCATCTGACACTCTCATTTCTGTGCCTGGACATACACCCTACCCTCCACTGTGTGGACCAGGACTCCTCTGAATTCCCCATCCTGTCTTGGACCCCGACATGCCAGTGTTTCCTGTGCCTGCGTCTCCCGGCCCCCCAGTCCCTCCACACCTCCCCCCTACTGCCCAGCTAGATCAACTCTCCTGCATGTAGCAGGCGTTCAGTGACTGAATGAATCAACCCTTGGCTTAAGTAGAGTGGCCAGCATCTTTAGCTTCGGGGGCCTCTCAAGTCTCTTCCCTTTCTGGATGGTTGGCAGGCCTGGACCTAGGCTGGGTCTTCAGGGGAAGACCCTGGGTTGGTACCTGAGCTTACCAGGAAATGTGGAATCTGCGCCTGGGAACTTGGGGTGAAGAGAAATGAGATCACTATCACCACAGTTCATCTGCTTTATCAGCAGCAGCTGTCCCATCAGGGATTTATCTAGAGTTGCCATTTGGCTGTTCAGAATTTAAACCATAATGGCCCCTAGATGCCCCCATGCAAAAGCAGCTGCCCTTTCCCCCAAGCTGCAGCCAGCTAAGAGTGGTTACCTGTGGTTACCGGGTACAGAAATCGCCATTGGCTGAAAAGTAGCAAAGCCAGACCTACTTTCCACACAGGCTGTAGGATCTTACCCTCTTGCGGTAGGAACCACATCTGTCTATAGTCATCTGACAGCTTTTTGTGGAAGGTTCTGAGGTACTAGTCTGGTCTTCACTGTTCTGTGAGAAAGACCTTTGACTCCGCCCACCCTTATGCTTTACTTCTTTGGGAAACTCAAGAACCATGGGAAAATTATTGCAGTACCTGTGAGTTCTGAACAACTAGAAATCCAAGCCTTTCTCCGTCATGAAAACTGTGGGGATTTGCTTTGCTCCCATAAGATGCAGAGCCTGCTAAACGCTTGCTGGGGGTTGGGGGGGGGGCCTGGCTTTCACGTCTGATTGGTAGGTGTGCCTGAAAAAGAGCTCCGTGATCCACCTGCTTTGTGTCTTGTAAACGTATGCAAATGCAAACCTGTATTCTGGAAAATGCTGTGACCAGGGAAAAGGGTTCTAGGAGACTCCGTTTTAGTCACCTTTTTACTGAAGTGTAACAGTCAGAAAAGGACACAAGTCATGAGTGTGCAGCCTGAATTTTCAAGTTGCCCTTTTAATAGATAAATATATAATACGTTAATCATTTAGGTTTTGGTGCTACCACTAATTTGTTTGATTGAGGGGCTGGTGGGGATGGGGATGGGAGGGAAGATGAGAATGCTGTTGTCTTGACACGGCTGTCTGATAACCTTCCTGTTACTCCTGTGCTCAAGGAGGCAACATTTTGTTTTCCTGCTCATAATATCTGAACCTACTCGCAGCCTATAATTGGTACTTCTAGTTGGAAGTTGAACCCCATTAAAACCTTGCATGTAAAAATGGCCGCTCCCATCCCTGTGTGTCGTCCACTGCCTATTTGTCCAAAGACGGATCACCTCAGAGTCTAGCTGTACATGCTGTTCTGGTAAGTTCCTTACCTTGAGTGGTTTTGCTTTCTGCCCTTACATCTTCAAAGGTGGAAACCCTTTCTGTTTGGGGCTGTAGTATGTCTTTCAAGGTCATAGCTGCCTTTTCTTCTAAAAGACTCATCATCTCTCTCCCCTCCCATGCAGTCTTTTGTGGGTCCAGGTAGCTTAAACCACCTAACCACAGGCTGGCTTGATTTTTTTCAGTGAAGCTCAGCTCATTCTTCTTTCTGGTACGAAAGTTCTACTTTCTCGTCCCATTAGTGAGGAACTGTTTGCCGTATGACCAGCCTTGGTGTCTCCTGGAAGTTTTAGTTTGTTTTTTAACTGGTGTTTCCTCTCTTCCCCAACTTTTTCATTATGAAAATTCTCAAATATGCAGAAAAGCTAAAAGACTAGGACCGTCTCTTCCACCTAAATTTAATAATTTGGTAGCATTTTACCATCTTTGCTTGATTCTCTTTTATATAGATTCTTCTGAGTTGTGCTTTGAATAGTAAATTTTCGTCGTGAAGATACTTTGCCCCTGAATAGCTCAGCATTCAACGCCTGTAAGGGTGATATCTTCTATAGGAAAGTTAATGATGATCCTAGGTTATTTTCTAGTATCCAGTCTGGATTCAGATTTCCCCAGTTGTCCTAAGAAAGAATGTCTATTTTAGTTCTTCCTTTTGCACCAGAATGCACTGGAGTTTTTATCTCCTGCAATTTATTAATGCATCAGAGAATACCCCGATGATGGTGACAGCAAGGGGGGGGGGACACGAATGGTGCAGCTCATTACTTAATACATGGACACGAACAAGCTGTCTTCCCAGGAGAGGACTGCACTTGGCTCTCAGCAGTTTCCTTCCTTGCCTGATGGAGCAGCGTAGGCAAGAATGAATGAATGGGCATGAATTCACTAAGCCCTCACCACGGCGAATGGACCATGTAGAACATCTAGAAATCTGGAAATGTCTCATTTGTTTGTTGAAGCTAATTGAGTCCGATGCCGTGGGGGTGAGGCAGCCAGGTACACACGTTGTTAGCAACTAGGAACCATCTCTTGTGTGCCGGTTTGCCAAAAACCTGTTGTCACTCTAGCAGGAGGCTTAGCTCAGGGCAGACTACTTGGGCAGGCCTCAGGAGTTCTCCAGGGATTTGGACTTCATGATAATTAATAGACTTTATTTGGTGGGGGCAGGGGAGGACTCTTTAAAATGTATAGAATAAATGTTACAGACTCCCCCAGCCTCCCCTTTTACCTTACTGTTACATTTGTGTACAGCTGCAATTATTGAGCCAGCGGTGGTACTCTTAGCTGTAGTCCGCAGTTGACGTTAAGGTTCCTACTTTATGTTGTACAGTTCTATGGGTTTTGACAAATGCATAAGCATTTGTCATGTATCTTCCACTCCAGTTTCCTACAGGATAGTTTCACTGCCTGGAAAATCCCGTGTTTCACCTATTCATCCCTCCCTCCTCCTCCCCCGAGCTCCTGGCAACCGTGATCATTTTACTGTTTCCATAGTTTTGCCTTTTCTAGAATGTCATAGAGTTGGAATCATATAGTCTGTAAGCCCTTTCAGACTGGCTTCTTTCACTTAGTAATATGCACTTAAGTTTCCTCCATGTCTTTTGGTGGCTTCATAGCTCATCTCGTCGTATCGGTGGATAATCGTTCATTGCTCGGCTGCACAATATTTTGTTTATCCATTCACAAGCCTTGAGGTCTTATTTTTAAGCAAATGATAAAACGTTTCAGTGCATAGTAGGTGTTTGACAAACGGTTATTAAAGGACCTACTTAGATTGAATCCTTAATTTTTCTGACAGGTGTATAGTGCCCAGGGAGCCTTGTGATGGAAAAGGTAATTATGTTGTTAGGCACCGGTTCCTCTAATGTGCAGTGATT
Source organism: Ursus americanus (assembly GCF_024610735.1). Taxonomy (NCBI): domain Eukaryota; kingdom Metazoa; phylum Chordata; class Mammalia; order Carnivora; family Ursidae; genus Ursus; species Ursus americanus. Next base: position 38,554,242 of record NC_142135.1, on the reverse strand, counting down.
GTTTAAGGAGAGCACTTGTCCCTCAGTGGTCGAGCCTGGCAGCGGTCACCGGCTTCCAACAGCAGTTTAAAAATTCTCTCCGGAACTGCACTGTCCAGTATGGTAGCCATTAGCCACCTGTGGCTATTTGAATTTAAATGGATTACAAGTAAATAAAATAAAAAACTCAGGGCCTCTGTTGCACTCGCCACACCTCCTGTACCTGCTAGCCCTGGGTGCCTAGCGGCTACCATTTTGGACAAGGCACATATGGAACATTTCTGCTCACACTAGTACATTTCAGCAGCTAGCCCTGATCCAGGGCATCCAGCTAGAAGGATGGGATTGGCATTGGTTGACCGGGCTGATTCTAATTCTGGTTTCTATTTAATGCTTGGGTGTTTGGTGCTGCAACAGTTTTACAGTGGAAGAGAGGAAGGTCAGACATTTGTTTGCTGGAGGAAAGTTGCTTTAAATAACGTGCTGGGGATAAAAAGGCTGCCCAGGCCAGTAAAGCCGTGAAATCCTCCTTGTGTGGTGGCCCCAGGAGGTAGGGCTTGACAAAGGTTCCGGCCCTTGATCAGCTAGTGTTAAGGAGTTTTACAGAACCCTCAGCTCTTGCTTATTTAGTTTAGTGAAAAAGCGGGGGCCTTCTCTAATTTGAAGGGTTGGGGTGGGTGTGGAGAGGGAGTTTGCAGATCGTATACCCATCCCTTCAGTAAACTCCTGTGGTCTTTGGATGCTGGGAACAGGAAACCTGAACGAGGATCAGATACTTACCACAGAAATCATAGCTCACTCCCTTGAAATTGAAATTATACTTACTTGGGAGCAAAGCAAAGGGCAGCTGAGTTTTCTTGTTTTTCTGCTTTATTGCCAGCTCTTGGGTTTGACCAGATCTCCTTTCATTCACGTGGTCAGTGCCACGCTGACACAGTGTTGTGGGCTGTCTATCTGCTTGGATTCCAGTTCTTTATTCATTTATGTAAGGCATTTTAATAAAGTTGTTTTTTTCCCCCTCCTTCTAAACAGGAGTACAGATAACAGACATAACATTAAACCGTGCTTTTCCTTAATGTCTAATCTGGAAATGGGCTGTTGAGGCCGGCAAGGATTTTTAATATAATTTTTACATGAAAATGCCAAATTGCTCTATCTGCACATTACAGTCTTAAACATTGACTTTTTGCCTTTTGAAATGTTTGTGTTTCTGAGAGGCCTAGTGTGGAAAGGCAGATTTGACAGAATAATATATCTACCATAATTCCTGGGAAACGACTTAAAATATTCTGGTATTTGGAAGTTCGGTCAGGATGTGACCACTTGGAATCATGACGGTCTATAAACACAGGCTTAGAATTGATAGTTTTCTCTAAGAATAGGCACAGGGAAAATAGCATATATTGTCTTGCAAATGAAGAATTGGAAAAGCCAGATCTCAAATGAAGACCGATTTCCCTTTCATCTTTAAGTTAGTGTCACCTGCTTAACGACTCTTAGTTCCTGAGGTTTAATCAGTATTTAATAATTATTGCATTTGTTCAACTGACTTTCCTTTCAGAAAACAAACGTGTTTTCCCTAGAATGAAAGGCAGGATAACAGATGGATTTCTTATATCGGCTATGGTTTTTATTGAATTTAAAAAAAAATATATTGTAATTTAGATAGGGTTTCATGTTAGCAAAGTCTAGAGAAATTGATTATGGTTTCTTAGCATGGGACTGTTTTCTTAAAAGCCATGAAAGGGGAAGGAATCAATATTAGAGCTTTCCGAGTGGCAGTTTTTTACAGAGTACCCCCTCCCCTCCCCAGCACGATTGATTACAGCTGCTTTTGTAAGAGATTTAAAAAGAACAATCTGTATTAAAAACATCATCTTTGGTACGAGCTTGAACAGTTCCAAATGGGTTTCCATGGGGGCTGCGCTGCAATGTGACCGCTTGGAGAGATTGTGGCCGTCCCCGGCGGGCCAGGGCAGCGAGGCAGAGGAAGGCTATTAGGTGAGGAGTTGCTGGCTTGCATGCCAAAGAGGTTGCCCTGGCAGCTGCGATCATTCAGCCCCGCATTCTTCAGCCTCCAAAGCAGGAGGGGCAAGAAGTGAGTAATTTTTTCTACAAGTAGTGTGCAAGGTTAAGTAGCAGGAGGAGAGTTGGAGGTCTGCCTTTATTCCAGAGCATTGGCCAAAGGCAGGTATGTCCAGCTGACCTTAGGAATCCTAGAAGCTGATGGCCCCCAGCTGTTTCCCTGAGGCCCATGGACTTGTCTTCAGCGGGCATCTCACATATGTGTGCTGTGACGGAGTTATTCTCGGGCTGCACGCAGATCTCGTACCAATGAAATAATAAACACTCTGGGTAGAGGGACTGTCTGGAGGCAGGATGCCTGGAGCAGTGAAGTTGATTAGAAATTGGTCCCATGTTGGAAGGCATGTGATGGAACCCAAGTGAGAAAGCATTTCTGTGGCCTGGGCCCCCAGGGTTATGCATTGGCAGTAAGACTCTGAGCTCCCTAGGAAATTAAGAGGTACGGGTGGCTCGGGGGGCTTGCCCCCTAAAAGGGGTGGGAGGGTCTTTTTATTGAGACTTTGTCACTGGTTATTTTACGGAGGCATTTGCAGGAATGGGGTGGTCCGTTACTTTGGGCAGAATTGAAGATCCTGGGGAATGTGGGAATTTTTAGAAAATAGTGTTAGGTTTAGCTTCATCAAGTTTTATTTAGCACTCTTGGGTGCTAAATCACCGCAGAGGCCTTTGGTACGGCTGGCTTTGGAACGGGTGGAATCGGCAAGCTGCTTTTATTACAGGATTCAACTTGGAGAAAAAACAAATTTCCTGAGATGGCCTGATGTATTTTGACTCATAACTATTTGCTTTTCTTTACCATATTTTCAGAAAACTAAGTGCTCTGTCTCTTATGAAATGGTGCTTATGAATGTGTGTTCCAACTGAGACTTAATTATCGCTAGTGAATTACTGCGAATCAGCCTCACGTGGGGGCAGAGAGTCACGACATGCTGTTTTTTAAATAGATATTCAGAAGCACTCCTTAAATATTTTTGAATTGAGCAGGTAATTGAGCCATCTTGCAGGCTCCCTCTGTCCCATCATCCTCCGTACCGTCGTGTCATGGCAGCGTACAGTTGCATCGGCAAGGTGTCTGAATGTCCTCACATCTAGATTCTGATAGAGGTAGATCAGAAAGACGGACGGCAGCGCCGCGATGGGTTAGGTTACCTTGTGGAATTTTGGAAGTTTTGGCTGCATGTCCGCCTACCAAACCAATAACGTGTTTATTGTTGGTGGGGAAAACATACCAGTCTTTGTGTTCCTCTTCATTTGGCAAATACGTAAATGTTGTCTTCTCACGAATCAGTCAAACACAACACTTTAGCAGACCAACAGGAGCACTTTCTAGGATGCATTTGCTTCAAGATGGCACAGGTGGTGGGACTCAGGTAAACACACTCCGTGAAGCACGTGCTTTTGTCTGGGAGCTCGTGCTCCTGCCTCAAATGCCGTGGTGCAGCCTGGGGAGGCTCCGTCTTGGGAAATTTCATGCAGGGTCTATGGTGCATTTCATAACCGACTCTAATGACATCTTTAAATCTTGTCCTGGTTTCTCTACCAAGGAAACCATTTCTTTAAAAGCTGCTTGCCCCTCATTGTTTTGTTTTGTTCCCCCACTTGGTTAAAAAGTTTGGTCAAGAACAATTCCTTTGTACAACAAAAAGAAACATGGGGCCTGGGGCTATGAGTCGTGGGCAGAATCTGGGTGTTTATTTGCAGCAGATAGCAGGAGTGTGAATAATCACTTGGGCATACGGTGAGCTGCCACTGTGACTTGGCACGAGGTCTTCAAAGCCCACTATTCAGAGCAGCTGGGCTCTCATTTGCAATCAGTGGTCTTTACCACCTTTGTATTTATCCCCTTCCTTCTTTGTTACTTTTATTTGGGTAAGTGTGGACACACTTTCAATCTTCCAGGATAAGGAACCAGCCCAAATGTCATCTTTATTGAAAAAGTCCTCCTAGATCAGGTAGTCACTACTAGGTCAAGCCAAAGGCTTTCTGGAATCATTAAGAGAGGCTCTCCTTACAGACAGATAAGCATAGTAGAACAGACTCCGAAAACCAGGAGCAATGTGGAACATCTGGGGGCTCCCTTGGCATGTTGGTGCTGTACGCCCGTCAGGGCATGGTGCTCCAAGTTCAGGTTTTGGCCTCCACAGGCAGGGCCTAAGCTGGAAGGGAAACTTGTTCACTGAGAAACCTGGGCAACCTGACTTTGACAGGGAGCAGCTTCCTCGCTTTAAATAACCCAGGAGCCAAGAGTAGCTAATAGGATGGGTAATTAAACCCAGGAAATTTTAGAACCCGGAATCTTGTGATTTGAATATCCATTTTTTTTTTACTATACCTTTTACTTTTGTGACCTCAGATGAAACGATTCAGGAGTGGCCCAAGCACTGTCGGGTCATTCTGTGACACTTTTCTGAAGTGTGAAGTTTTTGTTTTGTTTCTAATGCTTATCACTTATACACCTGTATAATACCACGTTGCTTTCTTTTAGATTCTCGTTCTCTCTCTCTCTCTCTGTATATATACATGCACTTGTCCATGTTTGAATGCATGAGCTGTTGAACTTCTGAAAACGTACTTGTTTGTAGTGTTGATGTTTAGAAGTTGGTCCCTTGTTATTTGTGACTGTGACTCATTGGCTTTGTGCTTGCTGTGCATTTAGCACCATATATATGTGTACAAATGCAATGATAATATCGATTAGGAAAGAAATCACTCTAAGCCACCATCCCCACCAATGCACTCTCTTCATTGTGTGTGTGTGTGTGTGTGTGTGTGTGTGTGTGTATAACTCATGACCCTGAGATCAAGACCTGAGCTGAAATCAAGAGTCAGACACTTCATCGACTAAGCCACCCCGGCACCCCCAGAATGCTATTCATTTTCCATTCCCCTATCTGCGTTTGGCCAAATGGTATGAAGTTTTAATAGAGTTGTAATATTAGGAAAAATTAAAACAAGATATGCTTTTAAATTTCATGTGTTGTCTAAGTACTTCTTTCTCTTCGTTGCTGTGTGGGATGTGATTTTTAGTGGCCATGTTGAGAAAGCTAACACGTCAGACATAATTTAGAGAGCAACCCCCCCCCCCCATGATCGGCATTTAGTTGTCTTGGTGATTTTGCTTTAGTGTGGTAGTAAACACCCGAACTCTTCTTCCTTTTAGAATTTTTCCTTAGGATAAATTTCTGAGAGTAGAAATATCTGGTCAGATGGTATAAAAGATTTCGTATCTTCTTAAAACACCTTAGCAGGGTCCTTCCCCAAGGGCCTATGCCAATTTCTGTTAGTTGGCGTCTGTTAAATGGTCTCTTTACAGGCCAGTACTAAAGTGCTCTGTATTCCTATCAACGTTCAAACCCAGAGCTCGGTGAGACCTCTGAAGTGCAGTCTGGGCTGTAAGTTGCCTCCATCGGCTGCTGCGGGCCTCGCCCAAGGTCCCTTCTCTGGCATCAGCTGGAGCCTGGGAGGGCGTGGTCTGCCCTTTGGACTTGAGGTCTTTCCCATTTTCCTGTCCCATAGGCGTCCCGTGGCATTCTGTCACCCCCGTATAGGGTGGAGAATATATATGTGTGTGTGCCGTGGGGCCTAAAGTTGCCACAGTTGAAAACCCTTAGAGTGAATTATTAAATCTAAACCAGAGCCTGTTGGCTTCTTGTGCTTGACTTGGAGTCTGTTCCACTATGGTAGTTTTTACAAAACACTTCTGAATAAGAAATAAATTCCAGATCTTTTTTTTCTCCCTGCTCCTGCCAAACTCCACCAGGAAACAGAATCTCGTTATTTCAGTTAGAATATATTAATACTGACCCTCTCCAGCACTTGGGACTTTTCAGGTTAGGCTCACACGGCTTCTATTTTTACTCTAGTCTAAACTGTGGTCATATGGATAACCAAATAAATACTGGAATATTCTAGCTTGGGAGGGGGAGAGGCAGCAATGCTTATAATAACATGGCTACAAACCTCTTGCTTTCCTCTGTTTGATATTCCAAAAAAGGAAGAAAGCACAACTTGGAGCACATCTGTAAGTAATGAACATTTTCCTTTTGTGCGTCATGCATATTCAACAAAATCCCACTCAAAAGGCCCAGGCATTGCTTTAATGTACACTGCTTTGCGGAGCCGTATTTTTGTTGCCAACAAATTTAATTCAGGACAAAGGTTCTTCCCTTCTCTCTCTGGATTAGGAATCTGAACCCTTTACCACAAACAGAAGTAAGAATGGTTGGTGTGTGAATTAAAATAAAAACAACAACAAAAAAAGAATCCGTGTGTCCTGCCTCCCCGCCCTCCCCCGCTTGACTTCCTTGTTGCCTAAGAGGAAGACTGGTCTTTGTCTAGCGTTAGCAAGAAACCAATTTCAGGAAGAGTATTTTTTAAAAGACATATTGATTGAATTTTGTAATTCAAATGTTTCAAAATTCAAAAGCTAGGAAATCAAACTGCTTTGAACCACTTTCTGTTCTTTCTTTTTTTTTTTTAAACAAAGAGGAAAGTTTCTACCGTGAAGCACACCAACCCAGTGTTACCTTTTAAATGCTCTTCAGCCATTTAAGTGTTCTCCAAAGACGAACACTGTCACCGGCTCATTGGAGGCATCCTTAATGAGTTGGCACTTTCTTCTGAGGTCAGCACTTATCTTTATGGCTTCTCCTCACAGAAGGCAGAATTGCAGATTGCCCTTTTTAAAGAGACCAGGTAAGAGAACATTGATCTGGTTTTCCCAGATGTGAGATAACGAGGTAACTTCATTAAAAAGCATGGTTCTTTCCTTTCCCCAAATGGCTTTCAGGTTGGGTTAAGCCTCTTGGGGAAACGTGACCTCTTCTGCTCCTTGTTGAGCCTTTGTCGTGTGCTGGCTCTTAGAGCACAATGCTAGGTCTGGGATGCAGAAAACATCAGACCCTGTCCTGATTCTTGGACCTCTTCAAGGAACGTGCGTTGTTAAGTGGTGAGTGAGAGCCCTTCTGTATTGAACAGGAAAACCCCACCTGAGTGGTAATTCCGAGTGAGTGGTTCAGACTTGAAGAACTGTAGGAATTCTGTCGTCTGCCATGCCTTGGTTTGTTGCAAAAGGTTCGTGGAACCAGTTGGATTTCTCTATATAGTTGCCTGTGATTTTGCATTAAAAAAATTTTTTTTAATTTGCCATTTTTGTGAGCAACCCTGACCAGTCCTCCTCCTCCCTCACGCTTCATACCTACGTGCGATTCTTCCTTCAGAAAACCGAATGATTTTTTTCAGAATTTGGATTCATGTTTCCTAATCCGTGGAAGTAAATAATTTAGGGGTGTACCTTGTTTTATTGTGCTTTTGCAGGGATTGTGGGTTTTTTGTTTTCGTTTTGTTTTGTTTTACAAATTGAAGGTTCGTGGCAACCTTGCATCAATCAAGCAAGACTGTCAGCACTCTTTTTCTAACGGCATTTGCTCACTCTGTGTCCCGGTCACATTTTGGTAATTCTTGCAGTATTTCAACTTTTCGTTATTATACTTGTTATGGTGATCAGTGATTATAACTCACTGAAAGTTCGGATGATGTTAGCATTTTTTAGCAATATTTTGTACTTAAGTTACATAGATTGGTTTTTGGACATGATGTAATTGCACAGTTAATAGACTGTGGTGTAAACATAACTTTTACATGCACTGGGAAACCAAAGAGTTCATCTGACTCCCTTTATTGCGATGCTCGCTGTATTGCGGTGGTCTAGAATCAGACCTGCCGTATTTCTGAGGTATGCCTGTAAACCCATTCCCCACTTTATGGAATGTACCCTGAAGTGTTTCTTAAAGGCTTTAGGGGCGCCTGGGTGGCTCAGTTGGTTAAGCGTCTGACTCTTAGATTTCAGCTCAGGGTATGATCTCAGGGTCCTGAGATCCAGCCCTGCGTTGGGCTCCCTGCTCAGCAGGGAGTCATCTCCCTCTCCGCCCCTCCTCATGCTTGCATTCGCTCTCTCGAACACTCTCTCTCTCTAAAATAAATAAGTTGTTTAAAAAAAAAAAACAAGTGAAACACTTTAGGTCTCTTAAGTAAAAGGTTTACGAATTATCTTTCAAGTGTGACCTCACCTCTGACCTTGGATTTTTGCATGTATCTTATATAGGATGTTAGACTAAGCCTGGGACATGATTGGGTACCAGGTAGTTAGTCAGATGTAAACAAACCCTTAAAATAAGTGCTTGTAAATACAACAGTATTTGCTTATAAGCTTACGTAACAGGCAAAATGTCACCTGTTCAAGGACAACAGTATCTTTTTCCAGCAATAAACATAGGGTTCTTCTATTACGTCTTTGGTTTGGATGGGACACTTGACAGAGATGAAGGTATTACTGAAATGAATAGCAATTGAGGGTCATGACTCCAGGCATCCTTCACATGGGGAACTTACAGGACATTAGGCGGAGAAGAAACTGTTAAGCTAGAACTCTAACTCTTCCTGTAGAATTTTTGTCCCCTATCTATGATGCCAAGAATACTAGTTCTGAAAGGCGTTAAATAGATATCCTGGGGGAGAATTTCCATGGCCAAAGTTTGTAAGTGCTGCCATCAGGCAGGTCAAGGTGACTCATGGAGATCATCTCAGGACCTTTATTATGATTAGGAGTGAATCACAGGAAAAGCAGGCAGGGAGGTAGGTACAGCATGGCCAGCCATCTCAATGAGCATACATTTTGAAGTTCAGACTCGGATATGAATTCTGCTTCCCACTTCTGTATGTTTTTCGGGCAAGCCTCATTTCCTTGGTCTGCAGTGGAGATTGTTGTGATGATTAAATGTGCCAGTGCTTATAAAACACTTAGCACAAAATGCCTGGCACATAATAAACACTTAACAGTTAGCTACAGCTAATCCTTTTGAACCCCAGGCTGAATGGCTCTGATATCCTCGTGTTCTGGGGAATTACACTATAACAGAAAGAGCCCAGAATTAAGTGTCCAGAGTCTTGGGCTCAAGTTTGAGCACCAACTAGACTGGATGATTTTAAGCTACTTTGCTCTGTTCCTTCACTTTTGAAACAAATAGATGATCTTGATGCCTGTAATGTCCAGTCAAGCTCTGAGATCAATGTTCTTTGGGCTCCACCTAAGCCGGAATCGTCAGGTTCATGTGAAGGACACACATAGCCTCTCTGAATGACTGTATGGGAGAAAATTTTAGATAATTATTATTCATTCACAGTGTATGTTAGCTAGCAACAAAATAGTTTATTAAGTCATCTCTGGAAAGATAGGCTAAAGTTATAGCCAGTTTGGCACTTTGTAATCACCATAAAAATTAATATACATTTGAGTCTAAATTGGGACTAGATGTGCCTTAATCCTAAAACTAAGAGCGTCATCTAGGTGTTTGTTTTGTATGATGTGATATGTAATATTAGGCCACGTGAATATTTTATTTTTATATCCAAAGGCTAATTTTCTGACGGTTCGTTCCAGGGATGTCTGGTGTCCATAAATAGTTAGATTTTCTACTTTCTGACTTTGTTATTAACCTAAGTTGAAACCGTAAACTGAATTTTACACCTGCTGCTTTGAGCTTTAATTATCTTGACCACTGTTGACTAGTTTAAGGCAGTTAGAGGACATTCCTCTGGTAGATAAGGCAGTGTATCTTTCAAGGAAGACCTCAGATTTCTAAATAACCGATTTCCACACCGGCAGTTTGAAACATAATATTTGTTTGAGGTAGGCTTTATCTACGTGAGAAAGTCCAATACGTAGATTTGTTCAGTTGCTGTCTCACAAATAGGGTGGTGCTATTACTAAAACCAGGATCGGGGCCCTGGTCTTTTATGTGTTGAATTAACATTTCTCTGTTCATTTATAGTACAGATACCATATGAGTTTGGGCTGAATCATTCTCTAAAAATACTGTTTTCATCATCCTCAAGCATGTAAGGCCTAGATCACCATTGCTTTCCTCCATTTCCCATCCTTAAAGGAGTTTATTTCCTCGTGTAGGCCTCACATGAAGGCCGTTGGCGTGCCCAGGTCTCTTGAGTTGGCCGTGGAGCCCGGGGTTGGGTAGAGGAAGTGGCAGCCGCCGACACCATAAGTGCCAGGGAGACCACACGGGGAAAGCACTTCTTTCAAAGCTAAGGCATTTAATTTCATCCTGTAGGGGACAGAGAAGTAATACAAGGTTTTAAGCTGGGAGTGATACGGTGACATTGAAGGATGGTCTGTCTGCAGACAGTGGATTCAAACACAGAGACTTAGCCAGTGGCCAAGTAGGGAGGCCTTAGTAATTCACGGTCCAGGCCCAGTACGATGAGGTTGCTGCCGGTTGGGGGCGGAGAAGGAGGGATGGGGTTAGGGTCGAAGCAGGTGTGTATCTTGCCTGCTTTCAGGCGGGGGTACAACGCCGAGTCAGTGGTGCGTTCTCGGGGAAGGACGGCCTCCTCCTTGGAGACCCTTCACTGCTCCAGGTTCCGTGGCTGAAGGTGGCATAAAGCATCAGCTTCTGTCTTGGTTTGCAGTAGATTTTCCTCCTCACTGTACCGCGTGGCTTTCCGCAGCTTCCCTTTGCTCTCCCGTAGTCACATCTTGCATCAGCCAAGGGGGGAAAGTCTGAAAGACCAGCTCTATTTTTCTTCCAGCTCGTACTCTGAGCCCTGTTAGCCAACAGGATTGGCACAGCCTCACAGAAATGGTCAGTCCCAAATTAAACAACCCCGTTATGAAATCCTCTGGTTGGCCCGCTGCTCCGTGCTGCTGGGCTGTGCCTGCGTGAATTTTCTCCCCGTTCCCTTAGTCCAGTGGCTCTGTCTCATTGAGCAAGAGGGTGCTTGGAGTGTGTCCTGGGGCTTTCTGCTTAGCAAGGCCGTTTGGCTAGGTGTAAAAGCGGTCCTCTTGAGCCCCCCCTTTTCATGGCTTTCGAGAGCCGCACATCTTGCCCCAGGGGAGTGCATGTGCGTAACCCATTTGTCTCTCCAGGCATGGGGAGTGCAGAAACTCTTTCAGCCAGGAGTGCAGTCTTCGCAGAAGGCATTTGTCATGTTAGGAAAGGTATTTTGTTGTTGTTTCAAGGAAAGACGGTGGAGGTATTCTTTAAGCATTATCTGCTACGGAGTGAAAAGGGTCCTGCTTGTTAATGAATTGGACTCTGGAAGGATTTTGGAAATTCCTCCTCGGTGCTTGGTGCCCCTGACCTCAGAGCAGGAGAGAACGGAGTTTGATGGCACAGTTATTTGCATGACACTGGAGGACGGAGGAGCCAGATACCCAGAGTGGCCGAGGGCAAGCCTGCTGCCCCAGACGTGCCCGCGCTTCTACCCCGAGTCCGAGTCCTGTAGCAGCTCAGGCTGGACAGCGTCCTCACAGGGTTGACCTGGGGAAGTCAGCGGCCCGTCAGGCTACCCGGCGTGCTTGAACTGTGAGGTGGCCAGAATCCCCTGGGAGATGTGTTTGGCGTCTCTGCCTGTCTGTTGTGACAGATGTGTCAGAACAGACAGCTGGCTCGCCTAGTGAATAGAAATTCAGTTTACCCATAGGGATTAGATAACTTAGTGTTACCATGCCACCTCCAACTTCTTGGACAGAGCCAGGAGGAAAAATGAAGTCAATATTAAGAAAAGACAATAGGTGTCTACTGTGTTAAAAGGTACTTTGACTTACGTTTCAGACTCTAGGTGATGCAACGTATGTGGGAGGTTTGGGGCAGACCGTCTCCCAGGCTTAGAATGGAGAGATTTTAACTGCAGGAATCCTGGCGCTCCTGTGACCATGTGTTCACTCTGAAACCGGAGTCAAAGGCCAATTTGTTTCTAGGTCATCTCAATTGACAAGTATTTACTGAGTACCCATGCGCTTTGAGAGAGGCAGGGAGCATGCTGGGTCGTTGAAGACCTGCCTTCAGCAAGTTCTGCTCAGCTGAGGGGCAAGAGAAAGGACACATGAAACCATGAAAACTAGTAGAGTTGAGGGCTTAAACTATTCAGAGGCTATAAAATCCAAAATTGCAGTTTACAACTAGAGGACATCCAGGGACTGGGGAAGTTAGAGCCTGTTTCATAGGATCTGAGAGAAAGAATGAGAGGGTCCTCCAGGTGACATTCACAGGACAGAGTTTAACATCAACAGGACGGAAAATTGCTTTGCAGTGTGAGCCCCAACAGCCCAAGCAGCATTTACTGAGCACCTACTATATATATATATGTGTGTGTGTGTGTGTGTGTGTGTGTGTGTGTGTGTGTGTGTATGTGTGTGTGTGTGTGTGTGTGTGTGTGTGTGTGTATACACACACACACACACACACACCCCAGGCACCGTGATTGTGGGGAGCTGGGGTGGACTGAAGAGACGTGTGGTCCAGTCCTGGCCCTCAGAGCAGCGGAGAGTCGGCTAGGGGTCAGTTAAGTTGATTGTAGAGCCGCGGAAGGCTCAGCTCCTGACATGGTTCACAAGCTTTGGGAATTATTGCCTGGAAGGGTGATGATGGCCTCGGAAACCAGTGTGGTGCAGGATGGCCTCAGGTTGCAGAGGTCAGCTCTGACCGTTGTATCAGAAAAAATGCCACCACACTCTTGGCTCAGGGTGGTCACTCATTGTCTGCCAGCCAGCCCCTGGAAAACCGGTCCCGAAGGTTTCAGTGCTCCACGCGCAGGCGTGGTAAGCTCACACAAAAGAAGCTCCCGTGCTTTTCTCTCGGCTGGCACGGAGGCCCGGTGGAGAACCTGGGGCTCGGGTTTACAAGGCTTCAGCTTGTCTAGGCAGCCGCTGAAACCCGAGAGAGCATAGTGCTGTTAGGGAGGGCTGGACCCGTCTGTCGTCCTAGGAAGGTTCCAGTCAAGGCGACCGCTGGAACACAGAGTTTTATTTTAAGAGGAAATCTAATGAGAGCCAGTATAGTAAGGGAAACATTTCTTATAATTCCTCTTAGGAGCAAACATTCAATTTAATATTTAAAAATAGGACAATAATGAATGTTGCCTGTGTCTAAACACAAATGTTGTTTAGAATCTGACAGTCTGCTTTGTTTCTGAGTTTTCATGAGATACTGGTGGGAAAATATCAATTTACTAAAACCATTTAAAAAAAATTATATGTCTACTCTGCCTCCAATTCATGTGAGTTACTTACTCTTCTGGCAGGATGAGGTTGAATTTTCATATGAAAAGACTTACTGAAGAGCTAAGACGCTGTGGAGCTGGCATACTTCTCGAATGATCCCTCTCCATATGAAGTGTGTGATTTGCTGGTTCCAAGTGCCAGTAATATAAAAAGAATGTGCTCATGTGGCTTTATCTACATTTGTCATTAAGGCTCTGCTAAGCCAGTGAACCCTAGAAGCAGGCTCGGGGTGGGCTTTAGCTCTTGTCGGATGCGCCCCTTGGGGACTGCTGCCTGGAGGGTGCCCTCCCTGCCTGGCGGGTGCCCTCCCTGCCTGGCGTCTGCACGGATCCAGGCTGCCCAGACACCTGCAGTGACAAAGCTCTCAGCATGGTCAGGCCTGCAAACGTTTGGTGGGCCTTGATGGCTCCCTAGGTGACGATTTGGCCTAAGCGTGGTCATACCGTTGTATTCATCCCCAAGGAAGTCTTAAATAATCTGAGTGTTTGGTAGTTCTCCAGTAAGGGAGCCTCACAGTGACTTTGTGACAGAGAGAGCGCCCGAGCTGGCTTATATCTAGCACTGGGACCACCAAAACTCAGACAGGTTTAAGGGAATATAATGAAATAAGCCCCTGATAGGTGCTTAGGTCTCTGAGCTGTTCCGTTCTCCTGGATTAGGCTACAGAGGCTTCCCTTGGGGGCAGGGGGTTTGCCTCTGGTCAGCCTGGGACATAAGCCATGTTATCGGGATGTCCTGAGGAAGGGGAGGGCCGGAAATGTGGGTTCGAAAGACTGGAGGAGAGAGGGGTAGTCACCGTGGTATAAACCGGAACAGTAAGCTGAGTGAGCGTGTTTCTTGATCGCTCGCCATCCTGAATCCCTTCTCGTTCTTTTCTCAGAGAGCAGAGCTGACATCTGATAAAGACATGTACCTCGACAACAGCTCCATTGAAGAAGCTTCGGGAGTGTACCCTATTGATGACGACGACTACGCTTCTGCATCAGGCTCGGGTAAGGCTGGCTCTTCCGTGAGTGCCTCTGTTCTTCATGCTTACACATGCACGTGCAGGCGCACACACACCCTCCTGGAGCCTATTTCAAGGAGACAGGCAGGGTGCACAGTGGTTAAGGACACACCTTGGGAGTCAAAATGCCTGGATGCAAGTTCTAGCTCTCCGCCGCTTGAGCTGTGAGATCTTGGGCATGTGTTTGACTTGGCTGAGTCCCCGTTTCTTCCTTCATAAAATGGAAAGTGATAGCGGTCTCTATGGCCTCGGTGGTCGCGAGCTCAAAGGGGTTAACACATCTACAGCTCTTAGAGTTCGGTGCTTGGCAAGTAGTCAGTGTTCTGTTAACATTACTTTTAATTTTATTACAAAGGCTCTCGGAGTGATAAAAGTGGGAAGCCACCCTGAAAGAAATCCCTCAGACACGAGTTTCATGAAGCCACCAACCCTATGTTCTAGATTATGGGTGGAACCAGAAAGAGTTGTACCTTCTTACTCAAGAGTAGGAGGGAGAACATATCAGCCAAGCAAAATGATGATACAGTGATATCCTGACTCCCCTAGTGTATCTGTTACCTATGACCCCAGTAATGCTGTGTGGCAAACCACCCCAAAATGTAGTGGCCAAAAACAACAGTCATTCACTAGCTCCTTATTCTGCAGGATGGCAGTTTAGGCCGGGCTAACCGGACCCCCTCGTGTGTCAGTGATCAGCTGTAGGCTGGGTTTGCAGCTTTACCGATTTTGGTTGGGCTCTGTCCCGTCTCTGGGGCAAACTTGGCTCTGGTCTGCACAGCTCTCCTCCTCCAGTGGGCCAGCCGTTTGTTGAAAGGAGGATGCAGAGATCCCAAGAGAGCGAGCAGAAGTGTGCAAAGTCTCTTGCACACTAGGCTTAGACTTGGCACAGCATCCCTACCACATTTTATTAGTCAAAAGCAAATCACAGGCCAGCCCAGACTCCAAGTGTTAAGGAAAGGATGTGCCAAGTCACATTACAGAGAGGATGTGGATACAAGGTGCGGGGAGTGAAGGATTCTGGCATTTTTGCAATCTACCGTACGTGGTAAATGTTTCACCTGTTCCAGGAATGGCCCCCCAAGAAGCTGGAGAGGAAGAAGAACTTGTGCGTATATTGAGCGAATAATCAAGTCAGGAATTTGTGGTCAGAAGTATGCTAGGAAAGTCTTATCCAGAACCTTTCTTGCTTTGAGTTTTCACTGTAGATTCAACAGATGGTAAAAGTTCTGCTGAACATAGCTGTCTGAACTCAGACTGGCCTGGGCCTCAGGATGACCCAGAATAGACTACAGTCAATTGTCGAGGTCTGCTGTATAGAAGTGAGTGTTTTAAGTTGGAAAACAGCAAGTCTGAGAAAGACGAGAGAGGTGATGGCTGACCTAGTAACAATGAGCTGACAGTGCGATCTGAATGTATAAATAGCCCTGGGTATTCTTGGGGAGGTGATGTGTACCACACATGCACAATGAGTGTGGGAAGAGTTGTTCTCCGTAGCCCACAACACTAATAATATCTTTCACTCATGGCACCTCTTTTTTTCCTTTAGCACCTCAAAAGTGCTTTGTAACTATCTTCAAAATGTCCCAAGAGGTAATAAATATGGACCCCTTTTTTTCCCATTTCGTAGATCTTAGAATCCAAGAGTTGTTAGATCTGTAGATGTTGTCCCAGTCATTTTCCTGACTTCTGCCAAGATTGTCCTGAGGTTTAATATCAAGAAAGCAGGAACATCGTCCTGCTTCTCTGCCACATGCAGGTGGAAGGAGCTTGGAGCGGCTCATTTGAAATCCAGAGCACACGAATCAGATAGAGCTAAGCCTTCAGTGTGCAGCCACGTTGCTGTTACCTTGGCTCCAGCCCTGGGCAGAGCATTGCTGCAAAGAAGCACATCATTCTAGACTTTGGAGAGCCCCCTGGCACTGCTTAAAGGTATATTGATTTACAGCTTAAAGTAGTAGAAGTTGTAACTAGGACTTGTAAAGCCCTTACAGTGTGTCAGGCTCTGTTCCTGTTCTTCCAGCATCCCTATGAGGACAGATTGTTACCACCTCCTGTTTTCACATGGGAAAGCCCAAGACTCAGAGAGGTTGAGTAACTCGCCTCCGATCACACTGTTGGAGAGTAATGGAGTGGGGGTAAGGGCTGGGGAGTCGGACTTGAGAGTGTGTCCCTTTTTGCTCCTTTGTTGACCTGCCTCCTGTGTCATAATACGCCACTCTAGAATTAGGGCGCCCTGCCTCGTTGATGCCCAGTCTCAGCTGGAAATTGGGGTGCCCCAAGATTTTGGCCAGTGTTCCCTCTGTCCTCAATCCTATCTTAGCTATCTAGTGGAAAAGCAAATGGACCAGAGGAAAATGGCCAGAGGCCTAGAGGGTACTTCCCAGGTGAAGAGACGGGACCAGGCTATTTGTGTGGATTCAAGAATGGGCATTAATGACTATGAACGCTCCAACCATCCACTGAAATATTTCAGAGGTGTTCACGGTACACCAGACATTCTGCTGTGTCCTTGGGACCCAGAGATGAGAAGGACTTGGTCCCTGTCTTCAAGGAACCAAGAGTCTGAGAGAAATGCAGAAATGAGAAAAAATAACTGTACCACCATGTCATGAGTGACATAATATGGGAAAGTGCTGGGCAACAAAAATTTGAGAGTTAAACATAGAGTTCTGGTTAAAAATGGTAGGTGGAACACACTGCCTTCCAATGCCCAACTAAGCCAACTAAAGGAGTTGATCCTCAACTCACAAGGACACGAAAACAGTAGAGGAGACAAAAGCCACGATGTTTTGAAGGCTGGGAAGCCGATGGGTGGAGAAGAGGGGATGACTTTGATTCTAGGCAAGGAAGCGTGAGCAGCAGGTTTCCGGGTGGAAATGGGCTCCGGGGTGGGATGTCTCAGGCCAGGGGAAGCAGTGGGAGCTTGCAAGTCAGGGATGACGGTGATGTGACCCAGGGGGCTCCCAGGTCTCTGGTTTGGGTGGGGTGGGGGGACCATCTGTCTGAATAAAGATGATGATAAATACGGTAGAAGAGCCACCGGAGGCCATCACTCCTCTGTCTCTGGTGGAAGAAGGCCAGCTTGAGGGCATTTTCGACCTTACAAAAATCTCTCTCACAACAGGTCCTCCTATTTTGGTGATTGGTTATTTGTAACTGTTATGAACGAAGGGCATCTTGAAAGCCCTTAAAGGAAAACTTTTCATTTTGGCGTTGGCAAAAATCTTTTGTAAGGAAATGATTCATTGTAGGAACGAGTCAAGCATATTACGTGTGAGGCTTTGATAGAAAATCAGGTGGGCTGATAGAAAGGAGCAGTGTGTTTCCGGAGCCATCATTATTAATGGCATATTTACGTGGACTGTTTTAGGTGCACAGTGCTTTCCAGTGTCACAGGCAGACCTCTGAGAGTTAGTTATGATCCGCACGTGACACGTGAAGACGCTAAGACTCAAGCATTTCTCACCCAAGGTCACACAGCTAAAGATGCTAGAACCAGTACTCGGTTTGTTTTTCATGCCAAATCCCATATTTATTTCAAATATACCCTCCCCTTTCTTCTCCGTACGATGAGTATACATGCTCAAGTTAAAGGAGATATTGAGAGAATAAAATAGTTTAAAATGTGATGTTAAACAGAAATAAAAGCAACACTGTCACAGCTCTTGCCCTGTTGCCAGCACGTCACCGCTTCTGAACGGCTCGTTCCGTTACCTTGATTCTGTGAGGAATGCGGAGGTCCTCCTTCCTCCTTCCTCCTTCCTCCTTCCTCCTTCCTCCTTCCTCCTTCCTCCTTCCTCCTTCCTCCTGAGGAGGTGGGTAGTTTGAGTTACAGAGTTTTGAGTTTGAGTTGTTACACGTTTGAGAAATGATCACCTTAAAAAGAATGTTGCATTCGAATGTCAGAAATTCTCAAATGCTATTCTGGTAAGAAAGCAAAACAAAACAACAAAACAGTTAGTGCCCAGGTAGCATTTGGTGGTTAGTCACTCATTGAACAGACATTGGATCGGAGCCTGTATGTGCTGGGGAGTCTGTGAGGCCCTCAGAGCAAAGCAGAGGCTCTCGGGCCTTCCAGAGCATCCGGTCTAGCGGGGGGGGACTTCAGTCAATAGCCTGCGAATAACTACATGACTACAGATTTGTGGTAAATGTACTTAGGCTAAGAAAGGTGGTACTAGAAAGCCATTTAACAGAGGACTCTGACATAATATGGAGGGCAGGATGAGATGGGGAATGACCTTTGTGCTGAGGTCTGGAGGTGAATTAGGAATTAGCCAGGTGACAGCTCCTGGCAGGACATCACAGGACAGCCGGGAGGGGGAAATGATGCTCAAGGAAGCTGGAAAGGTGGGCCAGGGCTGGGCTCTGCAGGGCTGGGCTGAGGCATTTTCTTTTCATCTCAGGAGCAGTGGGGTGCCATTGTAATGGTTTTAAACGGAGGATGATGAGGTCACAGCCAGTCTGTGGGCAGTGGCCTGAGAGGGGGCTCTCAGGAAGAAGGCAGGTCAGTGGCTTGTGGACAGATTACAGTGGCCTGGATGAGGCTGGTGGCCTTGGGACTGTGGAAAGGTGTTGAAGACGTATTAAGAGTGGAGGTGATGGATTCGAGGTGGGGGTAAGGAAGAAGTCAGACTTGTGATTTATAGGACTGGAGGGGTCTGTCCACTGCCAGGTAACACAGGACGACAACCAGGTTTGTTAGGGGGACAGGGAGGGAGATCATGAGCTCTGTTTCGAACATGGGTGGACAGTACCTTTGAGGCCTTTGGGTGAAAATGTCAAGCAGGCCAGTGGATATGTAGGTCTCAACTTCAGAGGAGCGGTAAGCTAATGATACAAGCGTGGGTGTCAGTTGTATTGAGATGGTCATTGAAGCCAGGAGTGTGAGCAAGGGAGAGAGGGTAGAGTAAGAGGCAGCCTAGGGCAGAACCTTAAGGAACTCTGATACCTTGCGTCCAGGTCCAAAGAGAATGAGTCTGTGAAGGAGACTTAGAAGTGGCCCAAGAGGGGTGAGGGAGAAAGCTGGGAAGTCAAAGCGCTCGAAGCCCAAAGATAGCATATAAAGGAGATGATCATTGACCAGTGTCCGTGTCATTGACCAGTGTCCCTGTCATTGACCAGTGTCCGTGTCATTGACCAGTGTCCGGTGGCACAAGGAGGTTCCATCAGATGGGGACCACTCTGGAAAATGCCTTAGGATATGGCAGCGCGGAGGATGTTGGTGACCTTACTAACAAATGTCACCGATAGCGTGATGACGGGGGAGATCTGACTAGAGGGAGGACAGCAGAGCGGATTGCTGGTGAGGAAGGGAGCTGGCAAGGACCCTCAAGGCCACTGGAAAAGTCTGGCTATAAAAGAGAGGAGAAGAGGGAGGCGCTTCCCCTCCGACAATAAAGGGTCTGCTGTGGGAGAGTCTGCCTTCCTTGTTGTTTTGTCGTGTTTTAAAAGGGAAAATGAGGAAAGACAGAAATCTTGTGAGCAGAGAGATTTGAGCACGGAAGTGAGAGAAGAGCTCCTTGAGAGCTTTGGGGATGATATTACCGAACAATGCCAGGCGGCCCGCAGATCCAGTCTGAAATCACTTCATCGCGGTGAAAACGGCAGGAAGGTTCGTGTGGGATTCTTGGGGAGCAGGTAGTTTGAAAGCACCTGGCCCTGTCAGCGTGCACCCTGCACAGCACCCTCGGCTCATAGAGACACCTGCGTTGGGATCCCTGTGCTCCGCTCACCTTTGCTTGTTGGGGGTTTTTCCCGTAGGAGCTGATGAGGACGTAGAGAGCCCGGAGCTGACAACATCCCGACCACTTCCGAAGATAGGGTTCACTAGTGCCGTTCCAAGAGTGGAAACCACGACACTGAAGACTCAGAACAAGATACCTGCTCAGACGAAGGTGTGTGTGTTTTGCATTGTGTTAGCGGGTTCTTGTAAAGGCTTTTCAGAATTGCAGAGAATGTTCCTTTTGAGAAGCCCCATTGAAAATGATGTGAGAACCCATGGTCTTCTCATTATGTTGCTGTGAATGGCTCTTCCTTACTCTGTGATCGTTTGGACGTGTACCCACCTACGACTTTTTTGCTGTGGTTAAATAGACTTTGTTCTTCAGAGAAGTTTTAGGTTCACAGCAAAACTGGGGGGGACGTCCAGAGAGCCCCCATGTGCCCCCTGCCCCCACACGTGCACAGCCTGCCCCCTGTCAGCATCTGCCCCGGAGTGGTACGTTCGTTACAGGCGATGAAGCTACACTGATTATTATCGCCCAGAGTCCATGGTTCACCGCAGGGTTCCCTCGCGGTGCCGTCCATCCTGTGGGTTCTGGCAGATGTGCCATGACGTGTCTGTGCCGTGCGGTACCGTACAGGATACTTTCACTCCCTCAAAGCCCTCCGTGTGTTGGCTCCTCATCACCCCAGCAAGGACTGATCTGTTCACTGTCTTCATAGTTTGGCTTTTCCAGAATGTCATAGAATTAGAACCATACGTGTGTGTAGCCTTTTGGGATTGGCTGCTTTCTCTGACATAAGGCATCTAAGGTTCCTCGGTGTCTCTTCCTAGCTCGGTAGGTCATTCCACCTACGACTTTTGTCACCCAGGTCTAGCTTATGTATGGGTATCTTTTATAGGGTGCTCCTCTGTAAGGATCTCACAGCCCGGTGAAGACGCAGAATACGTTCTGTTTACTTGGGCTTCAGCCAAGAAAATTTGTTTTCATTTCATAAAGAATTTGTTCTGAGTTGAAACCATTGTGAACGTTACGCTTGCTGAAACAGGTTATGGAATAAGGACACTCCAGGTCCCCGTCTCATTAAGTTATTTCTGAACGTCTCCTCAGGCCTGTCATCAGTGGTGTACAGACTTTGGCCTCTGTCAGTGATGAAGTGTGTGGTTACGTCCCAGTATATTCATTTTGAGAGCTGAGTTATTAAGAAATAAGGTCTTTGGATTTAGAACACAGCAAAACTAGCTAGTGAAAACTATGAGACTGCTGATTTTGGCTTTCTAATCATCATATTGTAATTAGTTGACTTACCCTTATGCTACCAGGTGAGCTATTTAGGTTGGAAAATGCATATGAAAGTCTGAAGAAGGGCGCCTGGGGGGCTCAGTGGGTTAGGTGTCTGGCTTTTGATTTCGACTCAGGCCGTGATCTCAGGGTCCTGGGATCGAGCCCCACATCAGGCTCCATGCCCATCATGGAGTCTGCTTGTCCCTCTCCCTCTGCCCCTCCCCCTGCTCCGTACACTCTCCCTTGTGCATGCCCTCCCAAATAAATAAAATCTTTATTTAAAAAAAAAATGTCTGAAGAAGGCCTAGGCTTTAAATCCTGCATCTGGTCAAATTTCTTAGCTTCTCCGAGCCATTCCTCACAGGTCCTTGAGAAGATTAAATGTGGGCGCATACAGCATGGCACGTGAGACCCAGTAAGCCTCCTGTAAGCCTCCACTGAATTTGGTCAGAGCCGTGGAGACCCGAGGCAGTTCACCAGTGAGCGTGCAGAACTGCAGTAGTAGACTTTGTCGATGGTCCACGGTAGCAGGCTGCTCCTGAAAACCTAGAAACACAAGTGTCCCCTTGGAGAGCTCACCCATCTGTTGGTCAGAAATGAGATGCTGCCAGGCTCTTGTAGGAGACAGGATGCCGTCTCGTGTCGATAGCGACATGTTTTCTCTGGAGGAAGAGGTGCCCCCCTGCAGGTAGGAACACATGGGGGCTTCCCACGCTTTCATCTTCCTCCCCTTGTCAGAGTGCGTTTGTTTTCCCTCGCAGCCCCAGTGTGCCCCCGTGAACAGGTGCCCCCTGTGTGAACAGGCTAGTGAGGGACAGAGCCGGATACACTTCTGTGGGTGTTCAGTCCTCTCCAGATTGGAGCGCGCTCTGCAGGATTAAGATGGGTCAATTACTGTTAGTGGCAACTGACTTCCCGGGCCAGGTGATAGGGGAACACAGGAGAAGGTCTCTGAACCTGGAGGCAGGTGTGCCTAGCATGTGCTGGCTTTATACATGGTAGCTGCTCCATAAATGTATGAAGTTGAGTGAATGAAAGGATGGGAGAGGGGGAGAGACGGGAAGTAACTGGGGTAACTGATGGTAGGATGGGGAGAGGGCCCTCGGAGCGTGTGCGGCACAGGCATCCAATGTGGCCGTTGAAAGATGCATTTGGTGTTACCACGGTTTTATTTGACCCCTTGTCATGACTGAATCTCTTGAAGTCGGTGACCATCAGGACCCACTAGCTTGAGGCAGGAAACTCCATTTTGGCTTTCAGTGGCAAAGAGTTGGTTCCTAAGCAAAACCTAATTTGACAGTAGAGTTCTGGTCAGTTGACAAGAATAGATTGAAAATGGATTTAAGTTTTTAAAAATTGACTTTAAGGAAGTAATTGTGTCAGATCTAGATAAAGAAGATCGATGTTCGGTGGATGGGCTCAGAAATTCAGAATCCCCAAACATTTTAACATATTTATATTCCTAGTATCAGTTGTATTCAATGGAGTCGTCATTCATCTCTTCATGAGAGCTTTATTAAATGCTACTCATTATGTGTCAAACATTAGTCTACGTACTGATAGTAATATTGATAATGAGTATTATTAATAATAGTGATTTAATTTTCTATCTTATAGTTACATGGTACAACTAAATTAAACGTTGCCTCTAGGATACCATTAATGTAGACTGCTTTCGAAATGGGTCTGACAGTGGCATCAGTGTCACTGTTACAGATATCCTATCTGGCTTGTTGTCAATTTATGTGACAGAAATGAAAAGAACACGGTTGTTTGTTGAAGCAG
Organism: Ursus americanus; assembly: GCF_024610735.1. Taxonomy (NCBI): domain Eukaryota; kingdom Metazoa; phylum Chordata; class Mammalia; order Carnivora; family Ursidae; genus Ursus; species Ursus americanus. Next base: position 38,531,303 of record NC_142135.1, on the reverse strand, counting down.
AGTGTTGCTCACAAGCTTCTACTTCTGATACATTTCCAAGGCATCAAGTCATCCAGACAACGAGACGTGGATGCGACAGATTCTTTCATTGACTTCATTTAATCATCTATGGTGCCTTTTTGTAATTTCATTTTGCACATATTTACAAGAGTTAAGGTATTTCAGATTTAGCTCCATATACTGTAGAAATAATTCTTCTTCATCAAACCCCTGCGTCTGTACAATGAAGTGTGTCAATGTAAAGAATGAATGTTCCATCCAGAGCATCTGGAAGCTTGTGCGCTGGTGGACTGTCCCTATAAGTGCACGGTGGCCCCAGCTCTGTGGAGACCTCCTATCCTCACACCCACAGACCCCTGAAATGCAGGCCCCTTCCTGGCTGCTGGATCAGAAGCTAAGTTAGAGGGAATTGTGTCAACTCTCACAAATGATTATAGAGCTTCAAGAAATCTGAGGGGAATTCATGGGATTCGCCATAATAATGGGACAAAAATGATATGAATAAGTTAAACTCAGTCTCGCATATCACAGTGGCTACTGTGTCCATCTTATGCACCACCACTACTGACAAGCCCGAGTATCCACCTGGTTGACTTTTCTCTTCCCTTTCCTAACCTCCAGTAGCAGTGCTACTGAGCAGTGACAAGGATACTACATGAGAACCGAGAGAATCCATTCTCTTAGCTGTTGGGCTGTCTGTCCTTCCACCATGCCAATTAATAATGAGCTATCCTTGGGAAGAATGAAGAAAACGCAGGCAAAATACTGCCAGTGAGCTTCTCTTTTCTGCTTCACTTTGGTACATGAAGACTTGGGAAGACCTTTCATATTTTCTTCTCTCCATAATGTAGATCGTAGTGACGAGTAGGTGCTTGTTGGGTGAATGTTGTGCAGCAGTGAAATAATTCTCTGTGGCCTCTGCTTTCTGTAAGTCATGGCAGGTTGAGGTTTAAGGCAGTATAGGGCTTCCTACAGCTTGGGGAAGTGTTGACAGACATTCTTTATCACACTTGAGTGTATGGATGCTATCTTCATTGGAAGCCTAGTGCTCTGTTCACGGAGGCAGGGACTCATGACTTTACATAATCCAGAGTTCAGATGGATCCACTTGATCTAGCTGGTGATCCTTCCTGGAAATACCAATGACTTTTAGGCACTCCAAGAAGGTGAGGTCTTTTATGTTTTTAACGCTCTAGACTTGAGTAGCAGGCTGCCATTTTGGATGAACCTTGGCCTTCAGAAAGCAGTCAATCGCTTGACCACAGCTTAGAGTCCTAATGAAAATGGACTTCCCTGTTTGTAGGAAGACGAGCAGAGCCAATAAGGGTTGTTGTCTACAGTAAGAGCCAATGGAGTTGACAGTGTTTTCCATCAGTAGCATTGGTCAACAAGAACTTCAGCCTGGTGGTTAGGGGTTGCTGCATGAACGTGGGTGTGATGTGAAAAACACCTGAACAAGGCTGTGGAAATGGGAATCCAAGGAAGACACTTAATTTGAGGCTGGTGAAAGGCAAGTTGACAAGACTGTAACATATCAAAACATACAACTTAAAATGTGCTCAAATAGCTTTGAGGGCCCAAAAGAATACTGGTCCCATTAATGGAAATAGAGAAGAAGGTTGATGTTATTCAGTGATACAGCCAGGGGTTAGTGTCCCATGGGCTCCTGGGTGGTTGGGGTAAATGCTGACTGGAGATGAGCTTCTGAGAGTTACCATCTTGGATTTGTGCTTTAGAATTGTGGAAATCCCAAGAGCTCAGAGTGCCCGTCCTTATCGGATGTAGACACCGAGGTGCAGGAAAGTGGTATGACTTGGTCAGGATCACGCAGGAGTTGCTTTCATAGAGCCCAGACCCCTGAAGTTCTAGTTCAGGGTTTGTCGAAGTTGTAAAAGTGAGTAGGTACAGGGGAGCATTGCTGAGTAAGTCTGGAGGGCTACTCCCCAGAGCTGGTAGCAGGAAGAGCCCTTGGAGAACACCTGGAGAGAAGGCCTGAGAGGAAGCCGTCATCACAGTGCCCGGTGTAGCAAAGAGATGAGGGAGTAAGGAGAAATGGGACCATGTTCTTGGGTTGGCGCAGCCAGAGAGAGCTGGAGCCTGAGGTCAGAGGAGTGGTGAGAAAGCAGAGCTCATGAAATGTCAACTAAAACAACCTAACCGTGTCATTTGGATCATCATGAGCTCACGAAGCGGCCATCTTGCCTCTACCTGTGATGGTGTTCTACAAGACCGCGGACAATGTGGCCTCATCCTAGGACTTGCCTGTTGGTGTACAGATAATTATTTCCCAAACTCACTGTTTGGAAAAAAAATAATAAACCTTGGAATATACTTCTGTTTTCTCTTCTTTCTAGCACATTTAAAGAGATCTTTATAATCTTCCCTTTTCCCTTATCAGTCACCTGAAGAAATTGATAAGGAAAAAGTTCATCTCTCTGACTCAGAAAGGAAAATGGACCCAGCTGAAGACGATACAAATGTGTATACTGAGAAGCACTCGGACAATCTGTTTAAACGAACAGAAGTCCTGGCAGGTGAGGAGCCCGGTGGGGGCCTGGTGGGAGCGTCCTTAAATAGGCCGGTTTGGCTAAGCGATATTCAGAGGTGTAGGCCAAGCTTGCTGAATGTCACCTTCCTGCCGAGAGTGACAGTCTGAGGGTCTGTCTCATTCCAGAGTGAGAGACAAGAGTTAGACAAATGTTCTTTATTTTCTCTCCACTCCCTTATCCTACAGCTTGGTGCAAGAAGAGGAAAGTTAGGAACTGAATTGGTCCAGAACAGCTGGGCGTGGGGGGATGGTAGGATGTGAAGCTCAATCAGTCTTGCTCCAAGTCATCCTGATATCAAAAAAAAACTTGAGAAGGAAAAGTCCTTTATGGGGGGGGAGGGCAGTTAACGCTAGTAACGCCCAGGGCATTAAGGATGCTGTCTCTGATTGTAACTGACCTGACGAAAGCAGTCACCTTTTGATTTTCAAGGGGAAGATTTGTGGGATTTCAGAACACTTAGTCCTTGAAAGGATAGTCCCAAAGCCAAGACTAGAAAGGCCATTTGCTTGCTTTTTTTTTTCATATTTACCCTTACAAAACTTAAGTCCCTTGTATCCTGTTTTTATGTCTTCACTGAAAAAGCAGTTAGAAGATGAGACCATGTAAAGTGAGAAAACTAAAGAATTTTGAAGTATGGAATTAGTTGAGGCCCCAGCCAGGTTTTTCTTATTGAGGCTTTTGGCTGATATCATTCATACGAATCAAAGAAAGTATTGTGCCTTCTTCGGGAATGTCAGATTTGGGTAATTACCCGGTTGCCTCATCGAGTCCAGTTTTTAAATGTTTTGGGGTTTTTCGGAGGGAGCCTTTTATAAAAGAGTAACTAGGTGGGGCTCGACAAAGGTAAGTTCTGCAACCCTTGAATCCCTCCTGAAAGCAGTCTTCCTTTTGGCGTGTTTCAGCTGTCATCGCTGGCGGAGTTATCGGCTTTCTCTTTGCAATTTTCCTTATCCTGCTGTTGGTGTATCGCATGAGGAAGAAGGATGAAGGAAGTTACGACCTCGGAGAACGCAAGCCGTCCAGTGCCGCTTATCAGAAGGCACCTACTAAAGAGTTTTATGCGTGAAACTCCCACTTCGTGTCTCTATTTATGAGATCACTGAACTTTTAAAAATAAAGCTTTTGCATAGAATAATGAAGATCTTTGTTTTTTGTTTTTTTCATTAAAGAGCCACTCTGGCACTTTAATGATAAAATCCCATTGTATTTAAAACTTTTCATGTATTTCTTTAGAACGACATAAAATTAAAACGTAACATCTGCAGTGTTCTGTGAATAGCAGTGGCAAAATATTATGTTATGAAAACCCTCTATGTTCATGGAATCGGTTTAAACTTTCATGCGCAAATACACGAGGATTGTTTTTATCCTGTGGTTCGGAGAGGAAGGCTGTTTGATTGGTGTCCGCATGTCTCCGATTGACCTTACCAAGTTGGTCTTCACTTTGTTAATTTATCTGTTGTTCCCCTCTGCTCTTTCCTCTGGTCCCCTTGAAAACAAAACAAAACTCTATGCCTTTTTGTAGCTATTACGGTGCAATTTGTCTTTGGATAATTCAGATAATGGTAATTTAGTGTATATGTGATTTTCAAATATGTAAACTTTAACCTCCACTTTGTATAATATTTTAAGTGTCAGACTATCCATTTTACACTTGCTTTGTTTCTCATAACCTGTAGCTTCAGGCAGATTTGCAACAGCAAATTTATGTGTAAAATTGGATTATTACCACAAAACTGTTCAGTCATAGCTATCTAGTCGGATCTTCTTTTGGGAGGATTTGATGTGAGTTACTGATATGCCTCAGCAAACCCAAAGATGCTAACAGTATTTTGAGAAGTTGCTGCAGATTCCTTTGGCCACTGTATTTGTTAATTTCTTGCAGTTTGAAGGTACGAGTAGGGGTTTAAGGAAAAATCAGTTTCTGTTCTTAAAAATGCATTTAAGTTGTAAACGTCTTTTCAAGCCTTTGAAGTGCCTATGATTCTATGTAACTCGTTGCAGACTGGTGTTAATGAGTATATATAACAGTTTAAAAAAAAGTTGGTATTTTATAAGCACAGACAATTCTAATGGTAACTTTTGTAGTCTTACGAATAGACATAAATTGTAATTTGGGAACAAAAACTACTGAATAAATCATGTGGCCTAATATTGAAAATGTCACTGTTATAACTTTTGTACATTTTCGATCAAATGTACATCTCCCCTTTGCAAATGACCATCTGCTCTCGAGGATGATGATGTGGGTTTGATTTCTGAGTGGTCCGTAGTGTCTGTGAATCAAAACCAAAGAGCTCATGGATGAGGCTGTTGATTACCAGACTACTTGTGAATGGGCCAGAGGAAATCTGAATGTATCCTCCTGCCTGGGTTTGGGTGTAGCTAGGGGGGATTTGTGACGTTGGCAACCTTTGTAGGCTAGCTGATGGCGACATGGAGAGGGAAGCCTGCTTTTTTGCACATTAACTCTTGGGAGGATACATTCCAAAGAACTGCAGGGGACTTGCCCGATGTGTCAGTGTCTAAGGTTTTGTCCTGTAGACCGAAAGAAGACTGATTTTCCTTGGAAACTGCTCCAGATCTCTCCTGAAGCTTCACTGAAGAGCCAATAGATGGAATGCCAGAGTTCTCACCCTAGGGAAGGAAGGCAGGGCAGGGGGGCTGTGTGCGGTAAGAGGAGGGCCTCACTGCCGGGGATTGAGACTGCCGCAAAGCAGGAGGAGATGGAAGTCTGAGGGTACCCTGCCTGGGTATTTTCTGCTAACAACATTTCCTTTTCTGTTTTCACCATAAATTTTGTTTTAATGTGTGAGCCGCCAAAGTAGGAAGAAGACCGCAAAAACAGCAACCCTTTCAATGCATAATGTACTTTTAATAAAGTATGAATACTTCATTTAGAGAACGTTCCCTGGAATTGCCACATAACTCATTAAAAAAAAAAATTTAAGCAGCACTCGGAACAGTGTTTACTTAAATGCTTAATGGCCTTAATTCTCAAATTCCTGTCCCATCACTTACAGAGTCAATCCACTTTGGAGTGATTAAAAGGAAGTTCTAGCACCTTCTAAAATTGCACAATATCCCTCGATTACAGAGGTTAAGAATGTAGTGGGTATACCTCTAACTGTGCAAAGCATAGTGAAATTCAGTTCCTGGAATAACAACTGCTTGGAATATCCCTGCCAGGAAAAGAAAGTTTCTGGCAAATATTTTGTCACTGCTGTAAAGCAAAATATTTGTTAAAGTGCCAAAATAAAGTCTGTCATGCTGAAAGTAAAAAAAATCATTGTATAGACTGACATCCAGTTTTCTTCAACTGTATGTTTTCTGCTTAGTTTTTTTTTTTTTAAGATGCAGTAAATAGTACTATAAGAAGTATTAGTAATGATTACTGAATTCAGGAAAATTTTGGTAAAATATAAACATTAAAGCCAATGTGAAAATTTTTCTGTTTCCTTAACCACATGTAAATGATTTCCTTTTTGTGAATATGGCTTTGTGTTTGAAGGATGTGGAATATTCAGACTGCCCCATTTTCAGCGGATGGGGAAAGTGGGATAAGCTCGTGGTGTGGGGTTTTTAAGTTTTAGCTGCAGGTGCAGAGTACCTGAACTTCAGGATTAGGACCTGGTTAATACAATTGAATTTAGGTTGGACAAGATAGCAGAAATTGCCATTTATTCATATTAAAAGTTGATAGTTTTGGTTCGAATGTTTAGTGAAAGGGTATTTTGGTAATCATGTCTGCAGAGTAAACAAAAGACCCTTATTGAGGCTATAGTCTGTCTGTATAGGGTCGAGGAGACTAAATTAGAACATAATTACCTTACTCTGGTTTCCCAAAGGAACTTGAATGCCCTGCAAAAGGGTGCTGGGTCCTGCAAAAATAGGAGCAGTAAATAACAACTTCCTGGTTTTAGGAGCTTACTTCTTCAGCGTCTTAGACATGGGAAAGTTTTAAGTGAGGAGCAAAAATATAAAACCTAAAAATATTGCAGGGTGAATTTGATAGTGACAATCATGTTTACAACTTTATTATGATTATGTAATGGATGGTAGAAAAAGTGTTTAATACGTTTGGTTTTAAAAGGCAGTGACTTTAAGCAACATAATCTCTAACTTGAATTTCTAAAGTTCTAAACCTCTGGCAGGCGTCAGTGAGACCCTAACGAGTTTTCAATTAAAATTAACCAAGCCAGGTGATAAATGGAGTCTGAATTGAGTAACCATGAAGGTGTTTTCAGAGCTGATATTTTATTACAATAGTGAAAGTTGAGATTTGGCTATTTCTGGGAAATCCACTTTAGCAGGCATGGGAAACTTTTTTTTTAAGGTTTTATTTATTTATTTGAGAGAGTACAAGCCAGGGGGAGAGGCAGAGGGAGAAGCAGACTCCCTGCTGAGCAGGGAGCCTGCCGTGAAGCTCTCTATCCCAGGACCCTGAGATCATGACCTGAGCCAAAGGTAAACACTTATTAACCAAGTGAGCCACCCAGGCGCTCCTGGCGTGGGAATGAAAAACTGTGCCATTTAGTGGTAAAAAAACTATCAAAATGAATTTTGTCCCACTCTGTCTCCTAATTTTGGGCGACTTCACTCTTAGATTTATCGTTCTAGGATTTCATTCCTTTTTGTGTATCTGTTGCATATGATTTTTGGCAAGGCTTTTTCTGACCAAGGAATTGGGTGGCTTTGGGAGCAATTTGGTTTCCTGTGAATTAGCTGGAAGGGTATATATGTGACCCAAGCAATAATTCTAATCCACAAATGGAGTGAAGCTATAGGCTTTGGTCTTTCCCCTCTGTGAGCACAAGATCCATTCATTCTAGTTGCCTTAGCAAAGTAGCATTCAAACAAGCAATGCTCATATGTGCAAGGGTTCAGAGGTTTAATCAGCAGATATTTGCCTACTGAGTATGCACTGGGCACTCTTCTGGAAGCTGGGGGTACAGTGATGAGCTAGACAGAGCTCCCGCTTTTGTGGGATTTGGAGAGGGGTGCGTAGAGGAAACAAAACTAGCAAGTAGGAATTGCCAATTGGTAGCAATTTCCAGGATGGACATCATGCGGGCTGATGCTAAGGGACTGAAGGACCATATGGCCCAGCTAGGCTAGATACGCTGTTGCAACAACCTCAAAGTCGCAGCAACTTGCAACAGCAAAGATTTATGTCTTCCTCCTGCCACGTGTCTGTCGGTTGGCAGAGTTCTGCTGTGAAGAATTACCATCCTCAGCCCCGGTCTCTGGTCAGTGGAGTACCTGTTATCTGGAACACTGCCAGTCGTGGTGGTAGAAGGAAAATCATGGTAGGAAAACAGTGGCTCGTAAGGTTTCTACCCAGTAGTGACATGTGTTACTTTCCACCCACACTTCATTTGCCAGAGCAAGTCATGTGGCCACACCTGACTTCCAGTGTGCAGCGGGGTGCAATCCTACTCGTGCCTGTAGGGAGAGAGATGGCGTATTGGTGAACAGCTATACTTACCACAACCTGGTCAGGAAAGATCTCTGAGAGGGGAAGGCCTGAATGATGGGAAGCCAGTTGTGCTAAAATCAAGACAAGCATTCCAGGCTGTGGGAAGCCCCTAACAGGGAAGGAGCTTGGCATGTTGGAAGGTCTGTGACAAGGCCAGTATTGGACCTTAGTAGAAGACCATGGTAGAAATGGTAGGGTAAGAACAGCTGAGAAGCATAAGTGCCTCCTTACTGGTCTTCCTTCCTCTACTTTTGTTCACTTACATTTTATCCCCACGATGAAGCTGGGCTGATTTCTTTACGATACAGATTAGTTCATGCCGCTCTCTTCGGTGGCTCCTACAGCACTTTGAATGAAGCCCTGACTCCTTACACCTGCCCTCAAGAGCTTCAGCACCTGACCCCTGGACAGTGCACTATAAAGAGACACAGGAGGCGGGTAGCATGGTCATTCAGGGGATCATCGTTACCCAGAGGAGAAATGACCATGGCTTGGCCTAAGGTGGTAATGGTAGAGATAGAGAAGACTGGAGAGGGATTGTTTGGGGAGGTGGAATCCGCAGGTCTTGCTGAGAGGATGGAAGGAGTAGAGAGTAAGGAAAGAAAGGGATCCAAGAAGACATCCATATTTTTGGCTAAGCGGAGTGAGTTACATTCTGAGAAGGGGAGTATCAGGAGCTGGCTGATAAGAGTTTCTTCTGGTCCATGTTAACTTAGAGCTATCAGACACTCGAGTGCAGATGTCAGGTGAACAACTGAATGCAAATCACAGAAGCGGTCTAAGCTGCAGATAGTAACTTAAGAATAGTGTCCACCCCTTGCCTGTTGGCACTCTCATTTCCTTCTTTGCTCTGCTCTGTGTGGAAGGTGGAGGGCAGAGAAAGCGATGCCCCACGCAAACGATGTTTCACAGGCTTCCTTGCCAACTGGCTTCTGGGAAAGTTTGGCCAACAAGAGGTTACGGGCAGAAGACTAGAGGTCAGGAGGAAGGGAAAAGCCAGGGTACTTGCCCCTCTCCCAGCTTTGGGCGGCATCTCTAGCATTGATATATCTGCTCAATGGTTTGAATTTCCACTGGACCAACTCTCCTTCAAGTTCCCAGCGCCCACTGTTCCTTAACTCTCATGAACCCCACTTTCCCCCATCTCTCCAGCCTTAGGGAGGGAGCGGCTTCCTGCCGTTACTGTTCTCTGGATTCTCTTGCCTTCCCCGGTTTGCCCTTGTAGCTTTTCCAACATCTTCATAACTAACTCCCTGGACTGACTTCCCTCTATTGCATTACCCAGCATGGGCTCTAGTTTCCTTCCCGGACCCTGACGGATGGCAGAGGAGTGAAGGGAAGGTAGATGGTGTTACAAGTCCTGAGTCCAGATGAGATCGGCTGGAGAGGTAGGTAGGTGAAGAAGGGTGGCTCCAGGTCCGTCTTCCAGCACAGTCTCGCTTCTTAGAGGAACTATTACCAGTTTCACCCCTCAGTGCTGGTCACAGAATTGGGTTTTCATTTTCTTAGGTACTTAGCAGGGAACACCATCTTTCAGTGCAAGAGGGGAAATTCCCCATAATGCACCATAGCTCATTTGTGAGCAAATTAATAAGCATATTAAAGCATCCACTTCTAGCAGGTCCTAACATACAGTACGAACTGTTTTTAAAACTGAAAAAAGTAATTGGGCAGAGGAGTAAGAATTATTTGAATATTTGGGAAATATCTCTATTATCTGTGTTTACAATAGGAAAATATCAGCAACTAAAACGATAATCCTCCCATTTGTAGCCTTGGCCTGGGGTCATTGAAAGCAGGATTTTTGCCTCCTTAATTACTTTCTGCTTAGGTAAATGCCAGAGTAAGCTTGCATTTCCGCTGTCTAGACCAACTGCGAGCAAAAGCAGGAAAGAGGATACAAAACGTAGATGGACTTGGCTCCATGGCAGACCTGGAATTTGGGGATCATGAAGGTCCCTTTTCTGATAACACGTATCTCGGGCCTTTCCTTTTCTAGTATGTTACTGCTTTTTTTCCCGTGTATAAAACAAAGAGAACATCCAGTGCACTGGTGTGTGGGAATTCAGTGAGGCGATGCCCTTCGCACGTTGTCTGGCATCTGGTGGAACCCCCATACAGAATTATGTCCTCGTTCCTCCACCAAGTGATTCCTGGGCACTCACTCTGTACCAGGCGTGGCTCCAGGCTTGGGGAATACAGGAACCAGCAGAACAAAGTCCCTGCTCTCAAGGAACTTACGTTCCAGGGGGAAGAGACAGACAGTCAGTGTGCAATGTGTTAACAAAAAGATGTTTGAGCAGAGGCTTGAAGGTGGTGAGGGGATTGAGCCATGGTAGGTCGGGGAGGCGCTCTGGGGTCCTGGGGAGCTTTCCTGGCAGAAGGAAGAAGTGCCAAGGCCTTGTGCGGCAGAGGAGCAAACGAGCTAGAGTGGTGGGCGGTCAGTGACAGATCCGTGGGCCAGATGGTGTATGTACGACCTGGTAGCCGTTGTGATGACAGGACTTTGAGCTAGCGGTGATATGATCTGACCTATGCTTACCATTCATTCTCAAACCTTAGTAGGCATCAGAATCACCAGGAGCTGCTGTTAGAACACACATTTCTGGGGGTGCCTGGGTGGCTCAGTCAGTTGAGCGGCTGACTCTTGATCTCAGGGTCCTGGGATCGAGCCCCAAGTCGGGCTCTGCGCTCAGTGGGGAGTCTGAGGCTTCTTTCCCTCTGCTCTTTTCCCCATTCGTGGGCTCTCTCTTTCATTCTCTCTCTCTAAAATAAATAAATCTTAAAAAAAACAAACAACCAGGTTTCTGGGATCCAGCATTTCTGAATCTGTAGGTGGGCAGAACCCGAGAACTTGCATTTCCACCAACTTTGCCAGGTGCAGCTGCTGCAGCTAGTCCAAGACCCCACTTTGAGAACTGCTGCTTCCAAGGGATTGCTTTGATTATCGTGTTGAGGATAGATTGGTTATGGTTGGTGGACATGGGCCAACGCACAAGCAGGCCGACTCGTGAGGTTCCTCAAGTACTCGAGGAGAGACCATCATCGTGGATGGAAGCGGCAAGAAGGGATGGGATTCCGGAGAGCCAAGATGGCCACAGGGTCTGGAAATCCAGGTGAATGTATAATACCTGGCTTCCCGACATTTATACAAGACAACCTGATAACGTAATATGATCCATGTTTCCAACTTTAGGGCCACCCCATCCTTTGAAGATGTAGCCAGAGGGAATTGCTAACAAACCCTTAGTGACACTCTTCTCCCAGATGGCCTCAAGCTCCAGACTCTTCCCGTAGGATACTGGAAACCACTGTCATTATTCAGTCCCCAGTCAACCTCACTCCTTTCGTTGCGGGAATTCTCTGCCTTTAGTGCCCTTGGTTCTTTGTCATGTCGCTTCGGAGAATGAAGAGGTAGACCAGACGAAGAGTGGTGGTAGCAAAGCAAAGTTTATTGAGCAAGAGTATAAAGCTCCCGGGGAGGGAGGGAGGCCCGTGAGAGTTGCCCTTGGACTTTCTAAGGTTAGGGGGTTTTATGACCCCTTTTGGGGAACTATCTTAAGCAGTTGGAGTGTGCTGAGTCGTGCCAATCATGGCTTTGGTCACGTCTCGGTCTACCCCTTCGGTTAATGTCTACATGCTGATGGAGGTTTTTTTGCTGATGTTGGGGGGCTTATTTCTTAACTGTCCCTTGCCCGTGATGGTGACAAATGCTTTGTGGTTCATTGTTTTATCTTAGGACATTTTGCAGAAGTCATTTCTGCAAAGGCTGCAAAGCAAATGCCAGTGCGGTCCTAAGCTGCAAAACGGGATGTTAGTGCTGTTTTATCTTAGCTGTTCTGACTCCATATTTTCTTGTTGGGGACCCTGGCCCTGACTACCTAACGGTCCAACTAACTCCTAACATTTTCTCTTCACTCCTGTAACCTTCAACATATACCTTGTTCCAGCCTGATTTTATCTTCCGTTCTAAGCATGTTGAGGACCTAGGTCAACTTTGATTCATTTCGCCGCGCCCCACCTGCCCTTAGGACCAGACCCCGTCCCTAGCCCTGGGTGATAGATGCATGCACACACAGACAGATTTCTCTGACTAGCCTTTGATTCAATTCGTCTCTGAAATCTAGTAAGACCCCATATGTTGGGGACTTTTAACCAAACCAAACAAAATGAAACAACCTATATGATGGCAAAAGCCTAAACAGAATTTCAGTAAGCAGGCATTCACAGATACTTGTTAAAACCCCGGGCTTGAACTTCACCTACTTAAAACACAGAAAGTACTCTTATGGGTTAATGGTTTTCTTGCAGATACATTTTATAATTTTGTAGATAAATATTTAGTATTTATACAGGGCGCTGATTAGTGTTTTCTTTCTTTGTTCTTTCAACATTTCCGTTACTGTGCCACGTAATCACCACGCTGGATCCATGCTGTCCTGAGATCAAAAACTACCCTTTTTATGACCCTCTCTCCCATTTATGTGACGGAGGCTGGGCTGTAAACATGGTATGAGAAAAATTCTTATATGCCATCGTGATTGCTAACATCTGTTCAAATTTCCATTCATAAATTTAAAATTCAGGCTTCTGCAGCCATCTGTTTTCTTGCAACAATCTGAAAAGAAGAAAAGCCCAAGGCAGATGTGCAGGTGGGAGCTTCTGCCTGGCTTGGCCAACTCTTCAGAGTTTTTGCTTTGCTTCCTTTTCTCTCCCTCGCGGAGCAGGCAGGACATTTCTGGCTGCAGGGTGGGATTTTAGTCCCTGTGTTACCGTCCCTGTCCTAGTGGGAGAAGGGATTAGAAGTGACCAGAGTCTTCTTTTTATTTCCTACCCCTCTTTTTAGTTTCTTTAATCCTGTGGACCCTGTCTTCTGGACAATTTGGGAAAAAAGCTTCATTGTTCATTTTATCATCATCTCCTAGTGCCCTCTCTGTCTCTCTTTGTTCTTGCTTGCGCTCTCTCTCTCTCTCTCTCTCTCACACACACACACACACACACACACACACATATGTTACGGTGAAGTGCCCATCTCATGAACAAGAAGACAGGAGCAGAAATCTTTGTACTGACTTGTTCAAGTCGCCTGGCAACCTCAGCAGACACTGGAGAACTGGAACCCGCTGCTGCCTACATCACAGGCAGTTTTCTAGCTTGCTGGGCCGCTGGGCCTCTCGCTGGGAGTTTCTCCGCGGGTTACTTGGCCCGGTTATGGGATATGATTTGGCGGCTGCAGGACCCAGATGCCAAGCTAGGCAATGGCCCTTTTTTATTTTGCTCTTGGCAGTGTCATCCACGTCTAAGGGACGGGGCTGCTTCTAAAGCTGCCTGGCTTTATTCCAACGGTGCTCTTGCCGCAACTGCGAAGTGCCTTCGAGAGCGGACACGACGTCGTGTGGGCCTGCTGGGCTGCCGTCGTCTCTCAAATGCAACTGAGCTTGGGATTCACTTTCAGCTTTATGGACTTACGTTTTCTAGTTTATCCTGAGAAATAGGTCCTCGGCAAACCACATGCAAAATCCACTTCACATTCCACTGTCCCTCTCGGAAAACCTCCCCAGTAGGAACGAGGATCCGCCCATCCCAAACCTTAGTTTAATCGTCCTGTACGTAAGTTGGTGGTTTGTGGGATCGTCTTGCTGGGTTGTACGTACTCGTTTTCATTCTGCTCTGACATTGCTTTTATATATAACTCGTGACAGATGTTCTGACCTCACCATGTGACCTAGAATGAGTCATTTAACCGTTCGGACAACTTCTTGAAGTGCCACGAGACTAGACGCTGTCAAAGCCTTGCCTCCCTTATGCTTGCTGGTGTGTGGACCAAGGGGGTGATGCCTGAATGTGAAGAAGGACGTGGGCTGACACAGGAATACTCGACTACGTTCTGCTGTTGTCACCCCATGAGAGGAGCCCCACCCTAGCCACTGATTGCACCAGACCTTCCTACACTGTCACAGAAGCCCCGGGCATACTCTGCCTCCCCCTCTGCTCTCAGAATTCCTGCCCCAACCCCTTCCCCCATTCCCTGGGCTCCTCAGAACTCAAGACTGAGAAGTGTCCAGAGAGCAGGTTGCAGCCCTTAGCTTCCAGCTTCGTGTCAGGGTCTAAAAGGATCTGAAGCAGGGATGGCAAATGCCCAGCCTTGGGGCCTCTCTTCCTACTTCTCCATTCATGGCAGACACCATTGATTGATTCCAGTATGCTCTCCTGCTAAGGCCAGCCTCGGAATTCTTCTCCAGACAGTGCTGCCTGTAGCCACAAGTAATTGATTAAAACTCGGTCAGAAGATGAAACCTATCCACCACCCTCTGCCCAGAGGGACAGGATGTCGAGGCCATAGCTGTTCTGAGTCAGCCATGTTGGGAGTTAAATAAATTTGGTCTATTTAGATAGGTTGGCTTTAGGAACCAAACCTAATTTGTAATATTGTTTTGGTGGAAAATGCGTTAGAACTTGAAACATAAGCTTACAAGTGAACTTTTTGAAACCCATTGATCTATAAATTGGAGCTCTCTCCTGTACTTGGTTATGTGCTGATAAGAGCGGCCCCAGAGGTTAAGACTGAGAGTTTGGACTGCCTAGTTCTCATTCTGTCCCTGCCTCTTACTGGCTGTGTGACTTTACACAAGTTAATTAATCTCTCTGTGGCTCCCTTCCTTCACCTATAAAATGGGGAAGGTGATAGGATTACCCTCCTGTCCATAGGATTATTATGATGATTAAAAACTTATTATTTGTAAAGCACTTAGAATAGTGCCTAGCATACAGAAGGTACAATATAAGAGTTCATAAAATAAATACAGTAGTCCCCCTTTATTCATGGTTTCACTTTTCGTGGTTTCAGTTACTCATGGTCAACCCTGATCTGGAAGCACGTGGTCCCCCACTGATGTATTATCAGAAGGTTAATGGTAGCCTAACGTGATGTCTCAATGCCTATGTCATTCGCCTCACTTCATTCCATCACGTAAGCATTGCATCATCTCACATCGTCAAAAGAAGAATGGTGAGTACACTACAGTAAGATATTTTGAGAGACCACATTGACATAACGCTTATTATGTATATTGCAATTATTTTATTTTAATTATTTATTACTGTTGTTAATTGCTTACTGTGCCTAATTTATAAATTAAACCTTACCACGGGTATGTGTATATAGGAAAAAACACAAAATACAGGATTTGGTACCATCTATGGTTTCAGGCATTCATTGTGGGGGGTCTTGGAATGTATCGCCCATGGATAAGGGGGACTGCTGTACCAAGTTCCAATCCGAACGGAGAGGCTATATCTTTATGAAGCAAAAAACAGAGATGAACGTTATTTTCTTTACGAAACAAAAACCAGAGATGATCACAAATTTTGTATTTGTATAAGTGAGATGTGTTGGTATCTATTAATAATTTATTCAACATTTAACAAATATATTAACTCATGTAATACTCCCAATAATCTTCTGAGGCAGCATATTAGTACCCATTTTACAGGTGAGATAACTGAGGCATTAAAATTATATGGCATTAAAATGAGGCATTAATTATATGGCATTAAAATGGACAGATATAGCCATCCATGCCCCTTTGGCACCTCTCAGACACATATAGCAGAGTTAGGGACCCTAGGCTCCTACTTCAAGACTTTGCCCAGATGTTTCTGTAACATCAACATGTCCCAGCTGATACAATTGTGAGTTATTCAAGGTTGTGAACACCGATTCCATTGACTCTTCCTCCAATTCTGTTATTTAAATTTTACTTTTAAAAATTATCTTGGGGTGCCTGGGTGGCTCAGATGGTTAAGTGTCTGCCTTCGGCTCAGGTCATGATCTCCAGGTCCTGGGATTGAGCCCCACATCAGGCTCCCCGGCTGGCTCAGCTGGGAGTCTGCTTCTCCCTCTCCCTCTGTCTCTCCCCCTGCTTGTGTGCTCTCTGTGTATCTCTCTCTCTCCAATGAATAAATAAAATCTTTAAAAAAAATATCTTTTACTACTTTTACTACTACAGAACCAGGGCACGTACATTGTCATATATTAGGAAATAAAGACAAGTGAGGGGCGCCTGGGTGGCACGGCGGTTAAGCGTCTGCCTTCGGCTCAGGGCGTGATCCCGGCGTTCTGGGATCGAGTCCCACATCGGGCTCCTCCGCTGGGAGCCTGCTTCTTCCTCTCCCACTCCCCCCGCTTGTGTTCCCTCTCTCGCTGGCTGTCTGTATCTCTGTCAAATAAATAAATAAAATCTTTAAAAAAAAAAAAAAAAAAAAAGGAAATAAAGACAAGTGAAAATCACAAAATAAAAAAGTATTCCCACCCCTCTGTGAGTACCAGTGCTAAGGTAAGTATTTATCCTTCCAGGACTTTATTTGTATTTCTTTATTTGTATTTCCCTTTTTTCCATAAAATGAGATCATGTGATACATACTATTGTTCTCTTTTATTGCCTGCCTTTTTCCCCCCTTTTCTGATCGATGATCTCCACTTTTCCATTTCAACACATTTCATCTTATCTAATAATAAACCATATTTACATTCCCCGATTGTCTCCAAAATGTGCTTTATCACTGTTTTTCCAAACTTGGATCTCATCCAGGACCATGTTTGCATCTGCCTGTTATGTCCCATAAGCCTGTTTTAATCTATCCCTTTTTTCATGACACAAATGTGTTGAAGAGACTGAGCCAGTTGTCCTGCATTCCTGAACTTTATTATTTTGTTTTTTTTAATTTGGAAAGGATCCCAAATTTGCAGAAAGTTTGCAGTACAAATAATTTGATTTTCTTTTCCGAAGTAGGTGAGAGTAAGCTTCTGCCATGACTGATGCCCCATTCCATCTGCTATTGTTATTTGCTGTTTATTCGTAGCAGTGTGGACTCAGAGATTCCTGTTTTATTTAATGGGTCGTAATCAGCTACTATCTTTATTTTCATGCTTATGTTGTTTCCTGTCTGGCTTGTGGGAGTCCCTTCACGCTGGCTTCTGTGTCCTTTGGATGTGACATGTCTCTACATTCTTTGATCACTTTTGTAGTTTTTGGTACAAAAAGAAGTATCAGGCTTATATGGCGCCATTTATCCAAGAATCCCTTATGTCTGTTGGTGGAGAATAGTGTTTAGGAACCAAAATCTATGCACTCAGTGTGCTTATTGCTGTAGGAGTATCGCTGCTCCCGGATCGTCTCCGTGCACAGAGCTGGGGTATGTGCAGGTGTGTGGATGCACACTTTATATTTAAAAAAGTCTAGTATCTGCCTATCTGTCTACAATATCTATCATCTATCTATCATCTATCTATCTATCTATCTATCTATCTATCTATCTATCTATCATCTATCATCCACCATCTTGAAACCCTTGTGTTCACATCATCATCTCCAATTGCCACAGAGTTCCAGTTTTCCCCTTTTCATATCTGTAATTTCCTTCTCCGACAATGAGAGAGTGCTAGCTCTCATTGCTCTTAATATATTTATTTGTTGAATCAACCCACCCCTATGTAACCAACCTCTTTCCTTCTACCTTCCTTACACCACTTGGGCTCCAACACCCCCCATTGGGCTGACCTGCCACATGGATGCCCCATTTACTCAGCTTAAGCCCTGCCACCTCACACCACCCCAGCCTTTTTTGTGGGCATCCTCCTCACCCCATTGGTGCTCCAGCATACCATGCCAGTGCCCCCCTTCCTGCCCCCATGTGGATGCCTTCGTCATCCTTCTAGTCCTCTGACACCACGCTGAGCCACCTTGCCATAGGGATGCCTTCCTCACTCTGCTCAGACTTCGTTGTGTACACTGGGTTAAATCCCCATGGGGAAGGGACACCCTCCTCACCTTGCTTTGGCTACTGATACCCCACATGGGGTCCCCCTCCCACATGGAGACTCACCTTACCCTGCTCAGTGTCAACTCTTCACACCAGGAGCCCACCTACATAAACGCTCTTCTCACTCTTCTCAGTCAGGCTACCCTGCGCTAGGCTCAGCCCTTATATGGATACCCTCCTCCTTCCACTCAGCTTCTAGCACTCTGCTCGGGGCCACCGTAGCTTATTATTTCCCTAACCCCCAACGTACACACTTTGCTTGCTCAGCTCCATCTAATAGGTTTCGCACAAATGACTCAAGAAGAAGAGAGGAAGGGAAAGCAGAGGAAGAGGGACTGTCCTTGACTCTGGAGGGAAAGAATGCTATCACTTTACCACTAACTTCCTCTCTCACCAGTGACTGAGACCCCAGATCTATTCCTTAGTTACTAGATAAATCGTAAGTGTTTAGTGGTAATTCCACAAATACCATGGGTTTCTTTTCTGTGGATATTTTTTTGAGAGAAAGAGCCAGCAAGAGGTTCCTATTGTTCTTTCCCAAAGGATTTGATGAGGAGAGATGCCAGTTTACTAATAACTAGTAGGGGAATGTGATAGTTTGCAAGGGGTACCATAACAAAGTGCACAGACTGAGTGGCTCAAACAACACAAATTTATTTTCCTATAGTTCTATAGGCTAGGAGTTCAAGATCAAGGTGTCTCCAGGGCTGGTTTCATTTGAGACCTCTTTCTTTGGCTTATAGGTGCCTGTCTTCTCTCTGTGTCTTCAGCTCATCTTCTCTCTGTGTATCTGTGTCTTACTTTCTTCTTCCAATAAGAACACCAGTCATACTGGATTGCGGCCCACCCTAATAACCTCATTTTAACTTAATTACCTCTTTAAAGATTTTTATCTCCAAATATAGTCACACTCTGAGGCACTGGGGGTTAAGACTTCAACATATGAATTTTTGAGGGGATGCAATTGAGCCCATTATAGGGACATATTCCCATAAGGCTAAAAGTCTTACATTCTTCTTTGTGTGGTCAGAGTGTTTTATGCAATCTAGATTTTTAGGGCTTCCTTATTTGAGTGACTAACCTCTTTAGAAAAGCTTATTCTTTTTTATCATTTCCCATCAAAATTCCCTATTACCAAATATGAGGAAAACAGTGTGAATATTTTGGAGGGCTAGAGAGGAGGTTTTGATCTTTGGGTTTCCTGAATAGCAAATTAAAGCCAAGGACAGCAATATCAAAAGAAAGTGAGCATGTACCAAGGGGACCCAGAAGATTCCCTGCAGGGCCCACTGAAGGAAAGAAAGTGACTCAGTGTCTCTTGCTCTGGGAGAGATGTCTGGGTCAGGGGTCCTGGGCTGGACACAGAGGTTGGAAACACTGGCCCATGGGATAAAAAGGGTGCAGTCCAGGATTTTGGGAGGAACTACATTCAAGGTGAGATTGAAATGGAAGGTCTGGCTCCATGGACCATGAAGTATTGATCCAAAGAGATCCAGGTACCAGAAACAGGATAAGAATAGACATAAGGAACCAGAATAAGAGGGTTTTGAGTAGAAAGTACAAAATGGAACATGGAGGAATTTTCTGAAGCACTGGGACATAACTGTAGGATCTGTTTTTATGTCCTCAGCAGTCTGGTCATCCTGGAACTGTAGGAGCTGTTAGGGTAACCGAACCAAGTCAGGGACTTTGTAAATCAGAACTCTCTTGGAAGCAAATGATAGACATTCTAACTCAAATAAGCTTAACTAAAGGATGGGAATGTATTGGTGCATGTAGCTGAAAGGGGCAAGCTAGCTTCAGGCACAGCTGGATCATGCGGTTCAAATATATCATTATTTCCCTTCTGCTGTGTGCTCAACTCTGCCTCCCTCTTTGGTCTGGCTACATTTTTACACCACATATGACCTTGCTAGGGCTAGGAGAAATGTTTTCGAATAGGGCAACTTCCCCCCACCCCTTTTCTTTGATTCTATCAATATAACTCGTTTTTTTCCCCCAAGCTCCTGCCCGCTCTTTTTTTATTATTATTATGTTCAGTTAGCCAGCATATAGTACATCACAAGTTTTTGAAGTAGTGTTCAATGACTCATTAGTTGCATGTAATATCCAGTGCTCATCACAACACATGCCCTCCTTAATGCCCATCAGCTGGTTACCCCATCCCTCCAACCCCCTCCCTTCTGTAACCCTCAGGTTGTTTCCCAGAGTTCAGAGTCTCTCATGGTTTGTCTCCCTCTCTGATTTCTTCCCATTCAGTTTTCCGTCTCTTCCCCTGTGGTCCTCCGCTCTATTCCTTATGTTCCACTTATGAATGAAACCATATAATTGCCCTTCTCTGCTTGACTTACTTCACTTAGTATATCCCTCCAGTTCCATCCATGTCCATGCAAATGGTGAGTATTCATCCTTTCTGATGGCTGAGTAATATTCTATTGTATATATGGACCACATCTTCTTTATCCATTGTCCATTCCATTCCTTCCACAGTTTGACTATTGTGGACACTGCTGCTATGAACATTGGGGTGCATGTGCTCCTTTTTACTACATCCGTATCTTTGGGGTAAATACCTAGTAATGTAATCACTGGGTCATGGGGTAGTTCTATTTTTAATGTCTTGAGAAACCTCCATACTTTTCCCAGAGTGGCTGTACTAGCTTGCATTCCCACCAACAGTAAGAGGGTTCCCCTTTCTCCACAACCTCGCAAACACTTGTTGTTTTCTGTCTTGTTAATTTTGGCCATCCTAACTGGTGTAAGGTGGTTTTTCATTGTGGTTTTGATTTGTATTTCCCTGATGGCTAGTGATGTTGAACATTTTTTCAGGTCAGGTGTCTGTTAGCCATTTGTATGTCTTCTTTGGAGAAGTGTCCATTCATGTCTTCTGCCCATTTCTTGACTGGATTTTTTGTGTTTTGTGTGTTGAGTTTGATTAGTTTTTTATAGATCTTGGATATTAGCCCTTTTTCTAAAATGTCATTTGCGAATGTCTTCTCCCATTCTGTAGATTGCCTCTTAGTTTTGTTGACTGTTTCCTTTGCTGTACAAAAGCTTTTTATCTTGATGAAGTCCCAAAAGTTTATTTTGCTTTGTTTCCCTTGCCTTTTGAAATGTGTCTTGAGAGAAGTTGCTGTGGCCAAGGTCAAAGAGGTTGCTGCCTGTGTTCTCCTCTTGGATTTTGATGGATTCCTGTCTCACCTTGAGGTCTTTTATCCATTTTGAGTTTATCTTTGTGTATGGTGTAAGAGAATGGTCTAATTTCATTCTTCTGCATGTGGTTGTCCAGTTTTCCCAGCACCATTTATCGAAGAGATTGTCTTTTTTCCATTGGATATTCTTTCCTGCTTTGTCAAAGATTAGTTGACCATAGAGTTGAGGGTCCATTTCTGGGGTCTCTATTCTGTTGCATTGGTCTCTGTGTCTGTTTTTGTGCGAATAAGCCAACTTCCACTTTCCTTTGTCTCTCCAGAACTTCCCCTCTCTCTTCCATTGTCTCTGCTAAATTTTAAGGACAACTCTGGAATAGTTTGAGTCATATATCCATTCATAAATCAATCACATGGTCAGGAAGACGGCATACTCTGAGTGGTTATTCTGCTTCTGGCAGGGGCTGGGCACAACTGTATCAGAATCATGTGGAAAGGATCCCTAGATGGGCAGCAAATTCTGAGTGCTAGATTATCTCTAATATGCAGGAGAATGACCCTAGAAGGCCGGTCTGAGGACTCCTTTTTTTTTTTTTTTTTTTTTTAAGTAGGCTCCATGCCCAGCACAGAACCCAAAGTAGGGCTTGAACTCAAGATCTTGAACTGAGATCAAGACCTGAGCTGATCAAGAGTTGGATGCTCAACTGACTGAGCCACTTAGGCACCCCTGGGCTGAGAATTCTTTATTTTTATTTTTTATTTTTATTTATTTATTTATTTTTCCTGGGCTGAGGATTCTATAAGACATCCTAGAATTTCTTGCTGTGGCACAGGCCTCCTTCTGAGTCGGGCCCTATTAAACCAGTGTCCTGCTAAACCAGTGTCCACTCTGGCCCACTTTTGCTTGTCGTTGTAGTGTTCCCCTAAGAGACCAGTAAGCAGTTAGTTTGACCCTAGCACATGTGGTAGGCAAAGTACATCCAAGGTCAGTCTAGCAAAGAAATGAATCTTCAGGTCTCTGGTGAGATGTTTCCTACCATAGGGGCCTAGTGACTGTTTCTGCTTTTAGTAGAAAATGTTATAATCTATTCCAAAATATGGAGGAAATGTTTCTCAGAGTATTTCTTCCCTTTTTTCTGCCCTTCCTTCCTTCCTTCCATCCATCCAACCATCCATCCATCCATCTATCCATCCATCCATCCATCCACTTATCCATCTCTCTATCTTCTATCATCTATGACACTTATATAGCACTCATTATGTGTCAGGCACCATTCTAATGTGCTTTTTACAAATATCAGCTCCTTGTTCCACATAACTGTCATATCCTAAAATCTTTGTGTCCCAGTTGAGGAGAGGTTTTCTTCTTCAGGCTTATGAAAGTCTACAAGATGATCCTGAAGATTTGGAAAGTCAAAGGAATCAAAAATTAAAACTAACGAAGAAAAACTTAACTCGGAACAAATCAAGATTACCCTCATCCCTCACAACAAAGAAGAAAATGTTACATAAGTATTCATTGAAGTATTTAGCGTCTGGGTCTTTTGAAAATTATACCTTAAGACACTCCTCTGGATTACCTTATTGTGATATAAGTAAATGGAATTCAATCAAAATCATTAAGTGTCTTCTGTGTACTAGATACTATACAGAAAAAATATACTTACTTATTTGTCCTTAGTGAATGAGACACAGTTCCTGCTCTCATGAAACTTACTGTCTAGAGAATAATAGTCAAATGTGGCAGAGGTTGATAATTATCTCCCTGTTTATTCCATCCTCCTTCCTATTAGTAATAGAATCCCCAAAAGTTTTAGCTGTGCATATGGCTGCCAAGCTGGAAACTAATTTCCCCAGCACCTCTGTGACTAGATTTGGCCATGAAATTATATTCTGGCCCATCAGGTGTGAGCAGAAGTTATGTACACAACTCTCAGGTTACGTTGTTTAAAGAATCTCCGCTTTCACTTCTTTTGTTTTCCTTCCCATAGATTGGAATGTGCAGATATGGTGCTGGGGTCCAGCTTCAACCACAGGATAAGAACCACACTCTAGCAGCCTATCTCAACTGGATTCCTGTAAGGGAATTAAGCCTTATAGAAAATGACTTAAGTAACTCTTATCTCCATTATTCCAAGGATGGTACAAAGCTATACTACTCTAAATACATAGGAAAAAAGTTAATTCATTAGCACAATGGCTGCTTTAAAGCATTAAAACTTAATTCTTTTGTGAAAACTCCATTGGGAAGGGCTGCTTGAGGATGTTGGAGCAAAAAACAAGGCAGAACCTGGATTCCTGGAAGTCCATAGGGACCACAGCCTCTAACCCATTCTAGACTGCCTGCCCATCTCTGGACTATATGAAAGAGAAATTAATGTCAGTATTATTGGAACTACTATATTTTATGGTGTCTTTTATACAGCAGCTTAGCCTTTTGCCTATCTAGTTTATACCAGCAGGAGAAAGAGCATCATTGTGGGACTCAAGAGGCTTGGGTTCAAAGAGCTGTGTAATGTTGGGCCAGTTTGTCTCAATCTGAGAAGATAAATAAGAGCACTTTGGGTATTGTCTTTGGCACAATCTTTCGGCCAAGGGAGGCCATCTGGACAGGGCAGCAGCTGCAGACTCAGGGAGAACAACTCTAAAGCAATGCCAGGAGGTGCTTTTTGCATTTGCGTCCTTCCTGCCCAGCTTTGTCCTAGACCCTTCTGGGGTAAATACCCCTCTTATTCATGAGCCAAAAATTCAAGCTGCCAAAGAATGAAGTGAACATGTAAAAGAACTGTCAGACCAAACACATATTAGCAAAAGGCTGGCCTTTCTTTTGGTAGATACATCTTTCCTCAAAAACAAATAGCTGGAGTTGCCAACAGAGGGTTGTTAATAGACATCTTGGGGCATACATTCTGGGTTCTCCTGGATTTTTGTTTCTCTCCAATATGGTGACTTTGCAGCACCGAAGTCCAACTGTTGATCTCCGTCTACGTAGTTTTTACTAATAGAGTCATGGCGCGCTAGATATAACTACCAGAGAGGTCCTAATTAGTACTGATGCTCAAAGTGCACACCCACGGACATTATCACAGACAATACTTACCATCAGTTATAAGGTGAGAGAGGCATCAATCTACATTTTGTAGATGAACTGATGTCTGAAGAATTTTAAATAACTCATGGAAAGCCATGGAGCTATTAAGTGACAGTCTGTCTGGCTCCACAATTGAGATAGGTAGGTAGATAGATAGATGATAGATGATAGATGATAGATAGATAGATAGATTGATAGATAGATAGATGATAGATGATAGATGATAGATAGATAGATAGATAGATGATAGATAGATAGATAGATAGATAGATGATAGATAGATAGATAGATAGATGATAGATAGATAGATAGATAGATAGATAGATAGATAGATAGAGATATAGATTTTTATACTATGCAGCTCCTATGTATTGAAAAGACCTCTATGGTAGATTGAATCATTAACCCCACTTTTTCATCTCTCCCTGTATCTACACTCTTTAAAAGTGAGTTTATAGTTCTTCTCATTAGAGGCAGAATGTACTTCCCTGTCTCTTGACTTTGGAATCAGCTATCTGACCTGCTTTGGCCAATGGAATGTGGGCAGATATGTGCCTGTTCTGAGCCTCAGTCTTAAGAGACATCACAGTTTCCACCTGTACTCTGCAATGGCTTCCGCCATTGCCATGGGAAGGAGATGCCCTGGAGAGTCAACTACACCAAGGAGGATGAGAAGAAGCCCTGCTCAGTAGTGCCTCCCCTTGAACCCGGGGCTCAGATTTGCTCCATGTATGCTCATTCTGAATGGAGCAAATCTCAGCCGACCCCACAGCAAGGAACTGAGCCCAGTTAGGTTTGCGGAATGAAGCAGAGCAGCCAGCCACGCTCAGCCAAGCATAGGCCTGGCCAACCTGCAGACATGTGAGCAAGGATAAGTGAATATTATTTTATGACACTGAGTTGGTTTGCTATACATCAACAGCTGATTGAGGTGATCTTTTAGAACACTTCTATAGCTACTATGGAAATATGATTGCATTGTCCCAAAACTGGGATTACAGGAACCATCATTTTGCTTATATAATTCTTTAATGGCGCCCTGTAGCTTTTATAATAAAGTCCACACTTTGACCTCTAAACAGTCTTGGATCTGATCCTTGCCTGACTGTCCACAGCATCTCCTCCTCTACACACCCATTACACTGCGTCTCCAATGCTGTTTCACCCCTCCACATCTTTGTGTACTCAGTTCCCTCTGTTTTCCTTCTCTGCCCAACTAATTCGAATCATTCTCTAGTATCCATTTCCCGTGTGGTTTGTTCTGTGCCTAACATTGTGCCACAATTTCTACATGATGATGGCTCTACCCACCTTCTTCTGACATTTAATCACTGCTGCCTGGTCACTGTTACCTTGAGTCTCTATCACCCCTCTTAGGAGCTTGATTCTCTAACACCGCCTCCTACTTGGCCGCAGACAGTAGCTACTGCTGAGCTCATAAGAGCATCGGTGCATCCTTACTGTGGCGATAAATGGTTGGCTGGTGGTCTTTCCTGCGTTTGGTAATTTATCTTGTGTATCTATCTGGTAATCTCTGGTGTCTATCTGGTAATCTCTCTGGACTTTTGATCCATTCCCCTGCCCACCATCTGCCTTGGCAGCTCTGGCATTTGCATTTCCTTTCGTGTGCAGTGTCACTTTTCCCCAGATTCCTAAAAAGCGAACGTAGCTGCCTATTAGTATCATCTCCTGAGGTCATGGCCAGGTGTTAAATCCCGTGTCAGCGGAAAGTGCTACCATACTAGACAAACTATCCCTTATTCATCTCTATGTTCCACCTTCCCTGATCCTGCATCTTTAGGGACAGTCCCGTATTTTCTGAATTCCTGCTGGTACATATTAGCCAGATCCTGCATCGGCTTTGGGTTACAACCTTATTCCCACACAAAATCCAGCACAGGCCATCCAGAGTCCTAATCAGACCTGCCTAAATTGAGAATTTTACTGGCTTTGAAGCTTTCCTATAGTGATTAAGGAGGGTCATCAGCCTTTTCTGCTCTCCTGTGTAGGTGATGAAAGCCTCTTTAAATGCCACCGCAGGAGTGGTCTGGCTTCCACGCTTAGCTTTTGATTATACATTAATCACTCTCGACCACTGTCTATTGCTTGAGCCCAGCCACTCAATTCCAGTGTTCTTACAATTTCTTCCACATTTCTCTAATGCATCACACCCTCTTTTTGTGCTAAAAAAAAATAAGGAAGTACTCAATGAATAAGGAAACATGCAAGGAAGGAAATTCTGGAATAGGGCTAATGGCTGCGGGCTGGTTGTCAGCCAGCAGTACTCCCAGAAGTTAGGGAAGTGAAGGCACAGAGGCATGAGGCCCTGTGGTCCGGTGGAGGACTACAAGCAGTTTAGAATTGGAGTTAGAGCTGGAACCGCGCATGTCTTCTGAGAGTTAGTCTAGTTGTTATTCTACTGAAACAAGCAGTCTTTGTGCAGTCAGGTAAGGCAGCTAGACTCCTTGCTCACAACGGGGAAAAGCCAGGCACTCTCCTGTGCTTCTCAATTACCACCACCCCTTGTCACAGGAACAGGATAGGGAAGTATAGAATAGAGGCCCCAGCAAAGTGCTTACAGCTGAGGCTTTATTCCCACACTTGGGGGAATCTCTCAGCACCAGTCACTGATGCTTCCCTGTACTGCCATGTTCAAGGGTTCCTGAACCAGCCAGCCCTTCAGGGAGACAATGGCAATGACTAGAGATTTCTCCCTTCGTCACCTCTCTCCTAAGGGGCGGAGGACACAGGGCAGCCCTAACTTCCATTTCGAGGATTGTCATCATCCACTTTCCAGAAGAGACTCAACTTTATTAAAGTATTTACTCTCACTTGTAAGTCTGTTTGAGAAGGTAATGTTTTCAATGTAAAAGTAATAAAAGTTATTTCTAGAAAAAAAAATGGACATTTCATCCACAGAAAAAGAAGAAATAAACACATTGATCTCATCACACAAAGTCAACCACTGTTTCATTTTGGTACATTTTATCCCATGCTTTTCATGATTATTTTTTACATAGTTAAAATCACATAAAGCATTTTTCCTGCTTTAGACTTTAATATTATAAAGGAAGCATTTTTTAAATTGTAATCCTTGTAAACATAATATTAAGAGGAATATTACACAGCAATGAATATATTGCCTACTTAACCATATCCTTCTTTAGGGGAAGATATATTATATATATGACAAATATATACTTATATAATTGAACAGCTATAAATATGGCCTCTCAAGTCTTTTAATTTAAAATTATATGCTGATATTTTCCGTGCATGTTATGAAAAATTATTTGTAAGTAAATTGCTGCATATTGCACTAAGTGGATGTACTGAAACTTACGAGCTATTTGGTATTATTAGTCATATGATGTATTGTTGGCATTTCGTTATACTAAATTAACCTGCTTTAATTTTGGTGTCCTTAGGATAGACTTCCAGAAGTACATTATTAGGTAAAAGAGTGTGACAAAGACTGCTAGCTTTCAACAGACCCATTGTCTCTTCTTCCTGGGCACACAACTACATTTCCCAGTGCCCTTGCAGTGAAATGTGCCCACATAGCTGAGTTCTATCCAGAGGAATGTGAGTTACTTCCAGGCATCCCCATAAAACATTACACGCACACTTCTCTGTACTCTTTCTTCTTCTGCAGAATGACCCCTGGACATCTCCATTGAATCTGGCCAAGGATCCATTATTTTCTAGATTCCGGAATGACTGTATAATTGTGTAGAGCATCTCTCCCTCCCAGTGTCCCTCCATCTCTCTCCCTCTCTTTCTCTTTCTCACACACACACTCACACAGACACACATACACACTCACAATGAGACCTGAAATAGTTCAGTAACATCACATGAACAAGAAATATACTTCTGTTTTGTTTGAGGCATTATACTTCATTTTTGGGTCAATGTTTCAGCAGCTAGCGTTAATAAAAAAATATACATTTTAAAATATCTTTGTATATTGGGCTGTTTTTTGTACTTATTTTTAAACTGCTATCTAGAAACGTACTGCAAATGCATATTCTCATCTGCAATGTATGAGAAAGCCCACATCATTGTCAGCATTAAAAATATATTTGCCACCTTGCATGAAAAGATTTATCATAATTAACTTTGCATTTTTGGATTACCAGTGAAGTTGAATATTTTTTTGTTTATTAGTCATTTGTATTTCATGATTTTTTTTCAAATATGAAAGCTGTATAATTTTTTTAAAAGCACTCAAATATATCTTTCCTTCTGTGATGCCTTTTACTGTTCTAATCTATATGTTTATAGACAATATGAAATTCATACTCTGTTGACCTGAAGAGTCAAGTTTACCTTTTTGGGGGCTAATATTTTAAAGGATACCAAACTCTAACTATATTTTAAAGGCCTAGTAAGTAATATTTCATGACCAATAATACCAAGAAAAAAAACAAGTGGATTTGGTCCTGTAATTCTGGGAAAACTGAATTGTTAATCAGATAATTGCAGAACAGCACATTCAAAACAAATACCCGGCAGTTCATTTGAAACTCTGGTGTTGGAAAACAGGGCCACCACCTGGTATATTATATATTTATTTAGTTTTGGGGAGTGTTATTTGGCTTCGATTCACTGTAATTAGGAACAGCATTATAATGGAGGTTAGCTCAACTCATATGTTGGCTTTGATTTATGTGACATGTTACCATCTTGGGTTTCTTACATGAGCTGAATGCTTTCTTCCAAATGCGGCCTCTGCCCTATAGCTGTTCTCTGCTAGAAATGGCGGAATGGGCAGTGACTCGGATTCCAGAAGTAACCCATTCCCCTCTACTTATTTTTACCTATCTCTTCTAACATGGCTCTGCTAGTCACTTTACCTTACCCTCATGGCTACCTTGGTCAGCTCAGTCTCAGCTATTATTAGGACAAACAATACAGACATTTATTGAGTCCTACTCTGTGTCAGATACTGTTCTAGGTGATGGGACTATAGTAGGTAAAGGAGTAAAGGAAAAATCCCTGTCCTTGAGGAACTTTCAGACAGTATATGATAACATAATTAAATACTATTAGATAATGTGTTAGCACATTATGTGTTAGCTATGGGAAAAAAAAAAAGTAGAGCAGGGCAAGGGTATTTGGGCTCTCTGGGGTGAGGAAGGGGCTGGCTGCAGTATTAAATGGGTGGTCAGAGTTGGCCTCATGGAGAAGATGAGATTTGAGCAAAAACTTGAAGAAAGTGAGCGAGGAGAGTTGGTCAAGATGTCTACAGAAGAGGAGCAGCCAGAGCAAAGTCCCTAAAGCAGGGGTGTTTAGGAAGTAGCAAGAAAGAAAGCAGTGGGGCTGGAGCCAAGCAACCATGGAGAAGGGAGGAAGAGATGGAGGCTACATCACGCAGTATCTTGCAGGCCATAATAAACACTTTGGCTCTTACTCTGGCACAATGAGAAGACACTGGAGGGTTTTGAACAGATGAATGACATTATCTGACTTTCACTGTAAAAGGTCCTGTTCCCATTATCATGGTTTGCATAACAAACCACCCCAAATCTTAGTGACTCAAAACAATTTATTATTATTTCTCATGGTTCTGTGAATTGACTGGGCACAGTTAGGCAGCTCTTCCTTGAGGTCTCCAGTCAGATGGCAGGTGATGCTGGCTGTTGATTCCTCAGCTCAGGCATTGGCTGGAACAGCCTCATAAAGGTTGGGTTTCTCAAACATGGACGTTGGGGGAGCACTGCAAAGGCAAGCATTCCCAGAGGCCAAGTGGAAGCTGTGAGGATTCTCATGAACCAGCCATGGAAGTCCCAGAATGTTACTTTTGCCTCATTCTATTGTTCAAGCACGTCTCAGAGGTTAGCCCAGATTTTATAAGAGGCGTTTTAGATTCCTCTTCTGCCTGGGGGATGGCAAGGTCACATTGCTAAAGAGTACATAGGATGGGAAGTATTCTGGCTATCACTGGAAAATATAAAATGCCTCAGGGTCCCTCTAGCTGCTATGATGAAAATAGATTGGGTGGTGGGGGAAAGGATGGGAAGGGGCAACTGCCAAACGCAGACTATCTAAGACAGTTATTACAATAATCTAAGCAAGAGATGATGGCAGTGTGATATGATAACAGCGGAGACAACATAAAGTCGTCAGATTCCGGATAAATTCTGAATGTAGAGCCACCATTATTTACTGATGCCTTGGATGTGGGTGTGAGAGAAAGGAGTCAAGATGTTACCAAAATTTGTTCTGGGGCAACCAGAAGGATGGAGTTGCCAACAGATGTGAAGAAGGTTGCAGGCAAAGCAGATTTGGACATGATAAGTTGAAATGTGTATTAGATATCCAAGGGGAGAACTTAAGTTAGCAATCGGCCACACAAGCTGAGAGCAAGGATGGAGAATATTTTAACACATTTAAAATCATTATGAGTCCTCTATGAGTGCCTTCTAAACTCTAAAAATCTGACAGGTTTTTATTTTCCGCATTTTAAAATGCTATATATAGCACTAATTACAATAGCCACAAACTACACACTTTCCAAATGCCCACCAACGGCAGAATGGACAATATATTGTGGAATATATAATAGAATATATATAGCAATGAGAATGAATGAATCCTAGTTATGCACAATAATATGAATGAGTCTCAAACATTTAAAAATTTTTAGGTGTTTAATTGTAGTAAAAGCATGTAACATAAAACTTTTGAAGTGTACGTTTTTAAGTACTATTCAGTAGTGTTAAGGATATTCACATTGTTATGCAACAGATCTCCAGACCTTTTTCATCCTGCAAAACTGAAAAACTATACCCATTAAACACAACTCCCCATTTCCTCCTTCAGCTAGCCCCAGGCAGTCACCATTCTACTTTCTGTGGGTCTGACTGCTTTAGATACTTCATATAAGTGGAATCATACAGTATTGGTTTTTTGCGACTGACTTACTTCTCTAAGCACAAGGTCCTCAAGGTTTATCCGTGTTGTACCATGTGACAGGATTTTCTTTCCCTTTAAGGCTGAATAATATCCCTTGTATGTACATACCACATTCTGTTTATTTATTCTTCCACCGATGGGACACTTGGGTTGCTTTCACCTCTTGGCTCTTGTGAGTAATGTCTCTATGAACATGGGTGTGCAAATAATCTTCTCAAGACTCTACTTTCAGTTCTTTTGGATATATACCCAGAAGTGGGATATCTGGCTCCTATGTTCTATTTTTACTTTTTGGAGGAACCACCATACTGTTTTCTATAGTGGCTGCACCATTTTTCATTCCCACCAGCTGTACACAAAAGTTCCAATTTTTCCATACCCTTGTCAACGTTTCTTACTTCCTGTTTTGTTTTTTTTTAAATAGTAGCCATCCTAATGGGTGTGAGGTGGTATCTCATTGTGATTTTGATTTGTATTTCTCTAATAATTAGTGATGTGAGCCTCTTTTCATGTGCTTATTGGCCATTTGTTTATTATCTTTGGAGAAATGTCTGTTCAAGTTTTTGCCCATTTTAAATCTAGTTGTTTTTTTTTTTTGGTTGAGTTGTAGTTTTTATATATTCTGAATATTAGCCCCTTACTAGATATATGATTAGCAAATATTTTCTCCAATTCTGTAGGGAGAAATTTTTATTCTGTTGATTATGTCCTTTGCTGTACAAAAGTATTTAGTTTTGATGAAGTCCAATTTATCTATTTTGCTTTTGTTCTGTGTGCTTTCGGTGTCAGATCCAAGAAATCATTACCAAACCTAATGTCATGAAATTTTTCCCTTGTATTTTCTTTTAGGAGTTTTATCGTTTTAGGTCTCACATTTAGGTTTTTAATTCATTTGAGTTATTTTTTGTATATGGTATAGGGTTAGGGTCCACTTTTATTCTTTTGCATGTGGATGCTTTCCCAACATCTTTTGTTAAAGCCACTGTCCTTCCTCACCGAGTGGTCTTGGCACCCTTGTCAAAGATCATTTGGCCATTTATGTGAGGACTTAAGTTTGGGCTTTCTATTAGGTTTTATTGGTCTATACATCTATCTTTATGCCATCAAACATATTTTTAAATGAAAGAAGCCAGGCACTAAATAACAGGAACTGTATGATGCCATTTATATAAAGTTCAAAAATGATTAAATCTAATCTACAGTGTGAGAAGTCAGTCTAAGGGATATCTTTACGGGGATGGGTGGCTGGAAAGGGATATGAGAAGGGCTTTTGGTGGTATTGGTAATACTGTTTCTCAATCTGTGTGCTGATTTTATAGGTGTGTTCACAAACATTCATTGAGTTACATACAGGTATTTGGCATTCACTTACTTTCAGAATCGTTATACTAATACAGTCTTTTTTAAAAAGTAAGCTCTTCTGTATGGTGACTAACATAACATAATAAAAAAAAAAAGAAAAAAAAAGGAAAAAGTAAGCTCTTCCCCCAATGTGGGGCTGAAACTCATAATCGCAGAATCAAAATTTACATGCTCTTCTGACTGAGCCAGCCAGGTGCCCCTATACTATTTAACACAATCTTAAATCAAAACTGGTGTATATGAATGGAGAAATATGATAAAAATCCATTGATCTTCTATTGCTTTTAATTACAATGACGTGTGCGTGTTTTCCCTTATGGGATTCAAACTTAGTTGACAAGGTAAGAGTTTCCGTGTAAGTTTCAGCCATTTGCATTCAGGTAGATTTCTTTTTTCACATAACTAAGACAGTACTTAGGAATGGATGATGAAAGAGAATAAGCAATGCTTCATATTGCATTCTTGGAAGGATCAGGGTATTAAAAAACAGAATCCAACAGAGCAATGTGAAGATCTAATTGGCTTTATTAAGTGATTCATGAATCAGGCAGCATTCCATCCAGCAAGCAGAGAGATGCTTCGGAGGAGTTGCACAGAATGGGAAGGGTTTTTTTTTGTTTGTTTTTTGTTTTTTGTTTTTTGTTTTTTTACAGGAAAGAGGGTAGGGTAAGCAAGTTATTAGCAAAAGAAAAGAAAGGATTGTTTCAAGCACCTTCATCTTTCCTTAAGGGAGAAGGCAGGGAGTCTTATCATGCAGATTAATTCATCTTCCTTTTGAGCAGTGAGATAAAGAGGACCTCTTTGTGCTGAGCAGAAAATTCCTGACTGGTCAAGACTAGTAGAGGTTGAAACTGCCCTTAGGTTAGGTGTGAAGCCCTGGAGTGGTGACTTAGCCTAGCATTAAATGACTCCATCTGGGGCCTGTGCTTTTCTTGTTAACAAAGGTAATGCTGACTTTTGTAAGTTGAGGGACAGCATCTGACTATAACACTCTCTTTAACTGTGGTATTCTGGTAATGCCTACTTTGACAAAGAAACGTTTTTCTATATTGCCAAGCTAATAAGGATAACTGGCAAAATAAAGACCCATCAGCTATTCCTGCAAGTCCGTGTCAAAGGAAAAAGAGAGTATAGACTTCAGCTGTATCTATGGTAGAGCTTCCCAACCTGCGTGCCTTGGTGTACTGAGTGCCCGGGATGAATTACAGGTACGTGGACGCACAGATTCTATTCGACCCTCAGGGTGGTCAAGCCAGGCGTGGGGAAACTGAAACTACTTGGCTGGCCAATGAAATGCCTCAATCCGTCACCCCATAATGCCCTAAAGATAACATTTTTGTTGCGTGCAGTGATATGCAAAGGGTTGGAAAGTCAGTAATGAGAAAAAATGGTAAGAAGGGACCCTAGCACCGTGAACAGTTCCACTTACAAATACAGAATTACTCCTCAATCCCGGTAGTAACTCAGGTTGCTGAGATGTGCAAGGGGGGCCTCTAAGGAAGAAAAGTGAAGATACAGTGGTTTCAAGGGAAGGCTCTAGAGTGAAACTACTTGATTTTGAATGATGGCTTTATCGCTAACCAGTTGTTTGGTAAAGTACTTGAAAAGCAAAAAGACACTGCTCCGTGCCTCAGTTTACTCATCTATGATTCATAGAAATGCACCTCATAGAATCATGTGAACATTAAACTGCATTAGCTCAGTGTTTATCATATAGTATCAAGAAAGTATTAGCTATTATTGAGTACCACCGAGTAACATTTATTGTGTCCCAAGCTTGAGTGTCAGGTTTGCTAGGAATTTTTACAAGGATTATTCAATCTAATCTGCAAAGTAGGTTTTATTATTTCCCATTTTATAGATAAAGAAACTCATACTTAGGTTAAATGACTAGCCCATGGCTACACAGCTAATAAATGGCAGAGGTAGACTTTAACTTCTAGGTCATGTAAACCCACGATGTTCAAAATGTTTTTGCTCATATAGTCCCTGGCACATTTTTTAAAAAAGATTTACTTCTATAATTTTCATTGTAAGGTTAATAGTTGCAAAGAATAAAGTTTCCAGCATGTTGTAAATATTGATGTTTCAAAATAAAACTCTTTTCTCACTCTTCTTTTTTTTTTGTTTTTTAGAGGGGAGTAGAGAGAGAAAGTATGAGTGGGGGTGGGGGTTGGGGCAAACAGAGAGGGAGAGAGAGAATCTTAAGCAGATTCCAGGCCAGGCAGAGCCCCACAGGAGGCCTGATCTCACAACCTGGAGATCATGACCTGTGCCGAAATCAAGAGTCAGAGGCCCAACTGACGGAGCTATCCAGGTGCCACTGTATCACTCTTCTAATGTATCCTGTAGAATGTAAGTTCTAATGGTTAATACCATTACTTGTGAAAAAAATTCTTGAAAAACTCTTTTTAATAGTCAAAAAGTTTGTATTGTTCCTTTCCTTCCATGAAGTTGTTTTTCCAACCTAATGACCCTCATCCAGAATTTTATCCCCCTGGTTTTTATGCTTCACAATATTTTGTTGATTGCTCTATCATACTTTTTCTCCACAATAAAAAATACACGTATAAATTTTACTTTAAAAAAGTTCCTATGTTACAGAGCTAGGACAAACAATCCTAAAATTTGTACGGAACCACGAAAGACCCCAAATAGACAAAGCAACTTTGAAAAAGAAAAGCAAAGCTGGAGGATCACGACCCGGACTTCAAGCTATACTACAAAGCTGTAGCGATCAAAATGGTATGGTACTGGTGCCAAAAAAGACACACAGATCAATGGAACAAAATAGAAAACCCAGAAATGAACTCACAAGTATGTGATCAATTAATCTTCAACAAAGTAGGAAAGAATATCCAATGGGAAAAAGACAATCTCTTTAACAAATGGTGCTGGGAAAACAGGACAGCAACACTCAAAAGAGTGAAACTGAACCACTGTCTTACACCAAACACAAGAATAAACTCAAAATGGATTAAAGACCTAGATATGAGACATGAAACCATTAAAATCCTAGAGGAGAACACTGGCGGCAACCTCTTTGACATGGGCCTTAGCAACTTCTTACTAGATTTGTCTCCTGAGGCAAGGGAAACAAAAGCAAAAATAAACTATTGGGTCTTCATCAAAATAAAAAGTTTCTGCACAATAAAGGAAATAATCAACAAAACTAAAAGGCAACTTATAGAATGGGAGAAGATATTTGCAAATGATATATCCAAACAAGGGTTAGTATCCAAAGTATATAAAGAACTTATAAAACTCAACATGCAAAAAACAAGTAATCCAATTAAAAAATGGACAGAAGACATGAACAGATATTTTTCCAAAGAAAACACACAGATGGCCAACAGACACATGAAAAGATGCTCAACATCACTCATCATCAGGGAAATGCAAATCAAAATGATAATGAGATATCACCTCATACCTGTCAGAATGGCTAAAATCAACAACACAGGAAACAACAGGTGTTGGCAAGGATGTGGAAGAAAGGGAACCCTTGTGCACTGTTGGTGGGAATGCAAACTGGTGCAGGCCCTCTGGAAAACAGTATGGAGTTTCCTCAAAAAGTTAAAAATAGAGCTACTCTATGACCCAGCAATTATACTACTAGGTATTTACCCAAATGATAGAAAAATACTAATTCAAAGAGATACATGCACCCCAGTGTTTATAGCAGCACTATCAACA
Organism: Ursus americanus; assembly: GCF_024610735.1. Classification (NCBI taxonomy): domain Eukaryota; kingdom Metazoa; phylum Chordata; class Mammalia; order Carnivora; family Ursidae; genus Ursus; species Ursus americanus. The sequence continues at coordinate 38,495,234 of NC_142135.1, read as the reverse complement.
ACAGCCAAACTATGGAAACAGCCCAAGTGTCCATCAAATGACGTGGGATAAAGAAGATGCAGCATATATAGACAATGGAGTATTGTTATTCAGCCATAAGAAAGAATGAAATCTTGCCATTTTCAATGATGTGGTTGGAGCTATAGTGTATTATACTAAGTGAAATAAGTCAGAGAAAGACAAATACCATATGATTTCACTCACATGTGGAATTTAGGAAACAAAACAAATGAGCAAAGGGGAAAAAAGGACGGGAGAGAGAGGCAAACTAAGAAACAGACTCTCAACTATAGAGAAGAAACTTGATGGTTACCAGAGGGAGGTGGGTGGGGGATGGGTGAAACAGGTGATGGGGATTAAGAAGTGTACTTGTGATGAGTACCAGGTGTTCCACAGAACACCACGGAAGTGTTGAAACACTCAATTGTATACCTGAAATGAATATTACACTGTACATTAACTAACTGGAATTTAAATAAAAACTTTAAAAAAATTTCCTGTGCTATAATTTTTTCTCTGAATTGAATTATTCTAATTACTGATAGTAATTATTTAAATATAAATATATTGCACACTTAATAAAATAAATTTTAATGAAATTTATTAAACTATAATTCATTAAATTTTTAAAATACTTATTAAAATAAAATTTATTAAATGGGGAATAATTTATTAAATATTTATTAAATATAATTTATTAAATTTATTAATTTAAATTTTATGATTTATTAATAATTTGTTAAAATACAAATATATTACAATTTAATAAATATTGAACATAAATGTAAGCTATTGGAAATGAATCTTCGTGAGATACATGGGAGTCACAGGTGTTTCTGCAACTTTGTTTAAAGGAAATATCAAAACGCCCCTTAGCTTGGCTTCTGGGACTTTTCCCTCAGGGCAATGCATTTTGGAGAGGTGTGGGGTATGTGAGAGGAATTTTTTCTTTTGGAAAGGAGGAGAAAGGCAATTATAAAAGACACCTTTCAGGCAAATCAACGTTTGGAAGGAGACAATATGAGCTTTGAGGTTCTGGATCTTGAAACTGGTGACTTAAAACTCCGTGTCTGTCTGCCTCTTGGAAAGTACTCGAGTACTAAGATGACCGCACGCTCCTGTTGTCCTGGTGTAATTATTAAGAGTGCCCCCTGTCACTCTCTAACTATCTCAGTTTGGATGATATTATTGGTCACCCCATTAAGTCCTTTCAGCTTTCCCAAGGGAACACGTATTCACATTTGAAGACCACTCATATAAACCAGGAGGTGCCTGACTTATTTCCTATTTCTTTCTTTCTTGCTAAATTTCTACAATATGTTGTATACCTGTTTTGTGCCACACATCATCAGTTACCTTGACATCCATTTTGTCATTGTAGCATCAGAATTGTCATGTGAGGTATTTTTATTGTACTCTTCTTTTCCTTTTTTGCAGAGAAGAAAGCTGAAAACCCAGAGAGTTTAAATGACCAGTCACAGCTAAAAAGTGGGTAACTCAGAATCCACGCCCTGTCTCCCTGTCTTTAAAGTCTCTGCTTATCATCAAGGCCAGCCCCCAGGCCCCCAGCGCAGGGCACACTGGCTTGTGTGGTTGGTTCCCTTCTCTGGGATGTGGGGTCCCACCTTCTGAAACCTCCTCCAGGCTCTCTTTCATAGTCTTCCCTCCACACTGTCTCTTCATCTCTGTCCTGATTCTGTTCATCAGCATCTCTTCTCTGGGTGGCTACACTATGCCCGACCCATTTGGTCGGCATAGTGCTGTATATGTGAATATTTGACTAAGGTCAGTCTCCCCCTTTGAACACTGTAAGCCCCAGGGTGGCAGGAACTGTCTGATTGCCCCACCTTTATATCCTCAGCGGCAAGCTCTTCAAAATGCTAACTTCACCATACCACAGACCCACTTAAGCCAGTTTGGTGCCTCCCATAAGGATAAAGCCTGAACCTTACCAAGATTTACAACACTCTTTTCCAATGGACGTGTCAGCCCCTCTGAACGTTCTCCTTTCCTTCTCCACCCCCCTACGCCTTGTCAGTCTGTTCCACACATGTGTCTACCTCCCAAACCTGTCTTCCACTCGTATTTCAAATCCCAGCTTCGATCCCTAAGCAGCTTTCCTGGGCTCTGTGCACCAGTCTCTGCCCCACTACTCTGGGGCCCATCCGGTGGTGTGCTGGAGCCAGCTGGTACAACCCGTCAAAGCCAATTGCTCACATCACTTCCTGCTTCAGTGTTGCGTGATGTCATATTGGCATTTCGAAATTGGCCATGGAGGGAGTATTTATGCCATAGAAGTTGGCAAATGGTACAAATCAGGTCTTTTTTTTTTTAATTGGTTGGTAAACATTAAGCAGCACAATACTGTGACCCTCCAAAGTTTTCATAACACTCTTCATTTCTTCATTTCTTCAGTGAATATTTATTCACTGCCTACTCTGGGTCAGATACCATTGTCGCCGCTGAGGATATAAAGGTGGGGCAATCGGACAGTTCCTGCCATCCTGGGGCTTACAGTGTTCAAAGGGGGAGACTGACCTTAGTCAAATATTCACATATACAACATAAAATAATTATGTTAAAAACAAAAAATGCTTTAATGTGTCAGAAGATATTTGCCCTAGTCTAAGAAGATTTTCCTGAGCTAAAAATCTAAAGGCTGATTTTGGGTTGAGGAAGGAACAAGGTGAGGGAATAGCACTGCAGGCCGAAGGAACATGTGCTGTGGTCAGAGAGAGCAGGAACCTCAGGAGCAAAGGAAAGTGAACAAGTGTGGCTAGGAGGGGGCTGGGAAGCTTGGTGGGAGAGGCAGGTGCAGAGCGAAGGCCACACAGAGTTTTGAAGGCTCTACTAAGGAGTTTCACTTTTATCCTAAGAGGAGTAGAAAGGCATTGAAGTGTTTTCAGCAGGAAGACCACCTGGTGTAATGGAAAATCAGTACAATGCGATGGTTGAGAAATCAAGTCTGGAGCCAGGTTACCTGGCTTGGGAATGCTGACTCTGCTGCTTGCTAGTATCTTACTAGTAATTTCTCTGTGCTTCAGTTTCCTCCTGGGTTAAATGGTGATAAAATAATACCTACTCTATAGGGCTGTTTATGAGATTGTAAAGCTCTGAGAACAGTACTTGGCATATCATAAGTGCTTTGGAAGTGCTAGTTCAATTAAATAAATACAAATATCTTTGACATGATACCTGAATGTCCTGGGTATCTGTGATCTAACGGGGGATGCAGACATAAATAATTATAACGTGAAGTAAGCACAAAAGATATGGTAATAAAAAGATAAGGAGAAGCTTGCTTTCCAGGGGTTGTTATGAGCAGAATTGAGGGCATAAAGGATGTTCCTGTTGGAGAAAGCAGCACTAAGAGCCTTAGAGTTACACAAATATCACAAATGTCACTCTGAAGCTTAAAGCCTAGTGTAGGAAACAGATGTGAAAGAAAACCAACAGGGAAAAATATATTGTAGAAGTACAAGCAAGGAGTGATTAACTTTAACTCCAAAGCAAATGGGAGGTTTCATGAAGGTGGGCCAGCATTGTGGATGACTGCATGGGCTCTGGAATCAGGTTGGCTCAGTTTAGAATGCTAACTTTGCACCTTACTAGTTGTGTGATTTGACTTCTTTAATCCTCAATGTCCTGCTTGCTAAAGCAGGAATAATAATAATAATAATAATAATAATAATAATAATAATACCTAGCTCATAGGGTTGATAAAAATTCACAGTTAATGCATGAAAAGTCTTAGCATAGAGCACTCAATAAACATTAAGTTATTATTACTATTACATTATGAGATGAACTTTGAATGAGAAGGACTTTGATCAGCACTAAAGGAGTAACATGAGAAAAGGTCCAGAAGTTGAAAAGCATCTGACACATTTAAAGAACAGCAGTCAGTGCCGCTTAAAGTGTGATGATCACTGCCAATCTGTGAACTGTTCTTACTGGTCCACAATGAGATAAATATAGATATTGAGAGTAACCATTTAGAAATTAGAAGAAAACAAATTTTACACTTGTATACTTGTTGTACACTCATAATGAAAACTGGGGCTTGTAGTTTTTGTGCCTTATTTCCACTTTTTCTAGCAAGTTTTTAAAGATTAATTGGTTTGAGAGAGAGAGAGAGAGAGAACTCGAGCAAGCAGGGGGGAGGGGGGAGGGGGGAGGGGAGAATCCTCAAGCAGATTCCCCACTGAGCCCGGAGCCCAGGTTGGGGGGCAGATTCTCAGGACCCCGAGATCACAACCTGAGCCCAAATCAGGAGTCTGCCCACTTAACCCACTGAACCACCCAGGCGCCTCTGTAGCAAGTTTTTAATTGCATCTTACAAAAATAACAGTCCATGACTGATTGAAAAGAATAAAAACTTGTCCTGTGCCCCAGATAGTTTTGAGAAAAAAGTAATTCAATGAGGCTGGATATAGCACCACAGAGATGAACCCGCAAGAGTGGGTCAGAATCACATTGTGAGGAACTTCTAGGAACCTTGAATGTCTCAAAGTTCATACTTTATTCCACGGGCAACAGGGTTAATAAAAGTTCACAGAGATTATTAACTAAGGGTTATGCGTATATAGGTAAATGGACATTGCATGCTTTACACTTTTTTCCCCCAGTGAGCATGTCGTTTTTCTCTTTTATTTTTTATTAAAAGATTTTTTTTTCTGGTTATGAGAGACCTGAATTGCTCTGTGTTTCACAAAGATAACTGTTTGTATTTGATAAGAGTGTGCTTAAACAAAGAAATTCAAATTTATCAAAACATAATACGTTGAAAATACCTGAGCACACTCTCTGTGACCAGGAATGCGTGTGACTTGTTGAGATAAGCTACACCAGGTGCTCAGATGAGTGTCTTTTGTTCCTGGGCACCCTCTGACAAATAATGCATAAACGGAAGAGAATCGACTCACCCTGATCTCGCAGCTTGGGTTATCCCCTGCACGACTAACCCCACCACCTCTCTAGCAATCCTGCAGCGGGCCAAATGGGAGAATAACGTTGGTTTGTTTGTTGTTGTTGTTTTAAAAGATTTTATTTATTTATTTGCCAGAGAAAGAGCACAAGCAGGGGGAGTGGCGGGCGGAGGAAGAAGCAGGATTCCAAAGCAGGACTCCATCCCAGGAGTCTGGGGTCGGGACGTGAGCTGAAGGCCGACCCTGAACTGGCTGAGCCACCCAGGCCTGGGAGAGGGGGGATAACGGTTTAATAATCAGCGTTTGACAGCAAAGCCTGGGGTTCCAGCCTTCGTTTGCCAGGCTCGGAGACAGGCCCTAACCCGTCACGTTCTCCTTTCAGCCTCACAGCCCCGTCCTTCCCTACCTGCACAGCCACTCATCAAAGCACAGGTCGCCTCTGCCGTCTTTCGCCTTACCTGAGGCTACACACTTTCCGAAACACCCGGTGGCCCAGAACCCCAGGCCGTGGGGACCCGCCAGGGTGGGAGGGCGGCTCCTGAGTCTCTTCCGTCCCTCTATAAACAAGCAGGGGCTAGGGGCGCAGGGCCCAGCCTGTGACTCTCAATTTTCCGACGGGCGCCAGAACTCAGAAGGTGAGGAGCCATCCGGTCGACCTGTGGCCCTCTGGTCGCCTGAGCCCGAGGCCCCCTGGCGTTCTGGAGGCGGAGTCCCGGCCGCCGTGCCCCCCGCACCCCCGACCCCGGTGCCCCCCAGCCCCTCGGCAGGCAGCGCCGAGCCTTTCCGCCCGCGGCGCAGTGGGGGCAGGGCCGCAGTCACCAGACGGCGCGGAGGGCTCCGGGCGCGTCAGGGGTGTGGCCGCCGCCACCTGAAAGCTGGGCCGCAAGTCTGGCCCCGGGTGCCGCCGCCGCCGCCGCCGCCGCCAAGAGGCCCCACAGGTGCGTTCGCCTCAGCCCGCCGTTCCCGCGGGCGGCGGGGTCGAGGCCCGGGCTCTTTCCGCGGGCGGGCTGAGCGGGTGCGGGCCCCGGGGATGGCCTTGCAAGTCGCCCATTCGTGGGAGCGACGGACGGACGGGGCTGGGAGGCCACGGGGACGCGCGGGCCGTGCGGCTTCCGTGACGACGGAGGACCGGGCCCAGAAACGGGAAGCCGAGCGCCGGCGTCGGAATGGAGGAGGATGCTGCGGAAGTGCCGCGGGCGCGGCGGCGGCGGGGCCTTGCCCAGAGCGGCGCCCTCCCGCAGGCCGCGGGGCTGCCCTTCCACCGTCTGCAACGGGCGCCCCTCTTCCCTAGGCCTCCAGGGCGCTTTATCCGAGCTCCTTGGAGTTGTTTTCCCGCCGTTTACCTTGTGCTTTCGCTTTTGGTGTGCGCGCCTAGGCTCCGCTCAGACTCCTAATCACGAGGGCAGAGCCTGGCTGGCTCGGGAGGGACTCGGTGGTGCTCCCTAAGCCGTGGAAGGCATGGGCCAGTGCCCGCGAAACAGAACTGATGAGTGGACACTCAGTAGGTGCATGCCAGCCTAGGAAGGAATACAGTGCAGGCAGGGAAGACGGGTGTACTACAGCTCATCTTCTGGTGGGTTGATTTCCAAAAAGTTGTGCTAATGTTGCACTCTCGTAAATCGAGCCATTCACTTAGAAGGAACTTTATTTTATACTGTTTTTAAGGAAATAATCACCGGAAGCGCCCCCTCATATTTCCAGTTTGGGTAGATTTTTGTAAATGCGTTGATTAAAATACGCCGGGGATTTTTCTTGCTTGTGTTTTGTTTTCTGCTGCGGACTTTTGAAGAATCATCGTCACTGTAATATTATTTACTGTATTTCTGTAAGATAAGGGTGAATCTAGAGGTAGAAACGCATGACTCTGATTTTAGTAACTTGTTTGTAAAATCAGACATTTCTCTTGAATTCAAGTTTGTGAAGAATCTTGTTTGTTTTCCTGAGATAGGTACTGGCTGATTAGTGAGTGGCTGAAGAAGGCTGAATGTAGCCCAGAGAGGAAAATGAGAGACATTTGCCTGGGCGGATGCTTTGGAAGTAACATAGGCTGAGTCTGGTTAATACTATTGGTCACTGCATCAGTTCTCTAGGTTCCCAGACTTGAGTTCCAGAAAAGCCAGATGACTTTGGACTTGTCATTTGATCTTTGTAGGTCTCAGTTTCTTAATCTCCCAAGATGAGGGAGGGTTGGTGGGGCCCTTTCCTGAGTTAGGCTTCTAGGATTCTCTTTCATCAGGGGTCAAAGGTGAAATGTAGGTGACTTCATGGAATTCTGCTCACTTCAGCCTGTCTGTTTGGGATTCTGTAGAATCTTGGCCCTACTTTCTTCTCTGCAAATTACAGCTTATTCCTTATTCTTCTCCGCATCTGTTGCAAAAGGATCTGGGGGTTCAAGAAGAGAATAATAGACTCCTGGCTGGCTGGTGGGGAGAAGGAGAGGCAAGACTTTACTCCGCGTTGCCGGAGGCTCCTGGGCCTGGGTCTAACTTGTTTCCAGTGCAGCCCAGACTGACAGTGCCATATATCTCCAGTGTATCTGGGGAATTATATCACTATTAATTTGCATGCATTTGAAATTAGTTATTATAGATCACAACATTTTGGAGCTGGAAGGGCCTTAGAGATTTTTTTAATGGCACTTAAAAAGTCATTTTACAAACATATTAAAATATTTTTTGCATGCTACATTTAACAAACACAAAGTCCCAAACGTGTTAAGTAAAATAAAATTAATGTTACCTACTTCAGTTATTTCAAGTCTATTGGGAGAAGTGGGGCCAAAAGTGGTACTTGGTGAAAAAGACCAACTTTCTTGAACTCTTTTCCCAAAGAGCCATTTATGAGGTCATGTGTTGTTCAGGCATGGAATGTAACAAAAGTTGATATTTATGGGTCACTGACCATGCAGCAAGCACTGTTATGTTTAATTTTTTTATTTATATTACCCCATTTAATCCTTACTATAAACCTAAGAGCTAGATAGTATTGTGATTCCCATTCAACCTTCCTAAGTAGAAACTGCTTGGAAAATGGGAAAGTCAAGTACTCAAAATATAGACAGTTGGAGTCAGGGTTTCTGCCAGAAACATAGGCAGTCTCTGCTAGGAGAGTCTGTGTCATGTTAGAAAATGAGGTCTCTGTGTATGTTCTGGGATATGTATATATAACTCTGGGGCATTGTGGGTAAATGAATTTAGGATGGGGGCTTGGGGATGGAATGATTAAGACTGAATTATAGAGAATTGGTTGTTATATCATTTTGAAAATTATTGAATTCCACTGGGACTCTGGTAGACTCTGATACATTGACCTAAATGCACATGCATCCTAATTTTCAACATGTTCAGACTTAACCAATTTAGGGAGTGTAAAATGGGTGACATCAAGAGCTAGCATCAGCTTAAGAGCTTTGGACTGTGAGTACAGAGCATTATTATTTCCCGGGCTAGCTTTGTGTCCTTGTTAAGGCTTTGCCTCCCAACCTCCTTTATAAGAACAACAACTCCTATTGCAGGAAAAGTACAACAGCTCTATCCCTGTAATCCAGGGATAAGATTGCAGGACCCTTATAAGTAATTGATGAGAACAAAAAGAAGAAAAGAGGGGCCCATAAAATAAGTGGAAAATTATTTTATTTCTTCTTTGTCAGTCAAGTTTAGCTTCATGGAAGGCAGAGACCTATGGTGGCCGCTTGAAAAACTGAGAGCACATGCCAGTTTGATTTAGCTCAGGAGGCTGAAACTTTCTGCCCTGAAGGCTGGTGTGATAGAATAGACCTTCCCATTGCTCACAATATTATGAAAAAAACATTAAAGCAACAATTTTTATTACTTGCCCTGGAGCTAGAGCTTTAAAATGTACTTTCCTCTCCCCCTACCCTCCCTAAACCACTTAGCTTTTAAAAACAAACAACCCATTCATGTGTTTGCCTCAGTCAGATTATTAGTCCTTTCTCTTTACTCCTAGGCCCTGTTCCTTTAATGCAGTGGAAAAAGTAGGACCTGTGTGCTTCTAGGTCTCTGGAATTTTTTCTTTAGTTATTATTTTATTTAGCACATGTTAATTTTGGTGGCCATTTATTGAGTGTGTACTGTGTGTCGGATTAAGATGAATGAGATACAGATTTTAATTAGGAAAGTGACCATTCTGCAGATAACTGCCCTATAGGGTGATGTTAAAGTGGGGGCATTCGTTCTCCTAGCAAAGAGATATGGTTAGAGCTGGGGAAGACTTCAGAAGGCAGGTGAGTTTTGACCTTGATTTTGAAGCCTGAGGGCCAAGAGGAGGGAGAAGGGCATTCCAGGCAGAGAGAACTACATTGGCAAGGCCTGGCAAGGATGAACGTGGCGTTCTCTGGGGAGAGATGGGAGTTCTGTGTGGCCTCAGTAGAGAGATCGTGTGAGGGTGGGGCCATGTTATCTAGATTTTTTTTTTTTAAAGATTTTATTCATTTATTTGATAGAGAGACAGCCAGCGAGAGAGGGAACACAAGCAGGGGGAGTGGGAGAGGAAGAAGCAGGCTCACAGCAGAGGAGCCCAATGTGGGGCTTGATCCCAGAACGCCGGGATCACGCCCTGAGCCGAAGGCAGATGCCCAACGACTGCGCCACCCAGGCGCCCCATGTTATCTAGATTTTATCACAGCGTGGATACTCTGTTTCAGAGTTTTTTTTAAGCAGAGTTTTTCATCAGAGGAGTTTTATGATTGGATTTTCTTTAGAAAATAGCTCCAGCAATAATGCTTTGGAGGAACTGGAGATGGAAAAGCCAGGAGGCTGGAAGACCATGAGGCTGCCGTTGCTATAGCCCAGATGAAATAGGGGAAGGGTCTAAACTAGCACAGGTTTGAAAGATATTCAGGAAGTAGAGAGGGCAGGATTTAATGACCAGCTGGATATGGGAAATAGGGCCGAAAAGAATTCTGAGGTTTGGGATTTGCTTGGCTGGAAGAATGCAGATGCCACTAAAGAGACTAATCAATATAAGATGACGAGGAGGTTTCAAGAGAAAAGCAGTGAGTAGAGACAACTATGGGACATCCAGGGGAGACTCCTAGTGTACAGCCTTGACTGTAGCTGCACTGCGACATCATACAGTTGGGACCTGCCAAGCATTGCCACTGGTCCTCAGTCTGAAAAGAAAAATCAATTCAATAAATCTCTTAAAAAGAAGGAAAAAGAAAACCATGTTGGACTTGGCTAATGACCATTGCATCACATTTCATGTGTTTGTTAGAACTCCAATTCTTATGTAAGTTCCAGTGAAGGAAAAGAAGTTGGACACTCAAAGCGTAAGGGATTACTATAAGCCACCAAAAGAAACCGAAATAGAGTGACATAGACAGGAGTGGTTCAAAGGAACGCAGGTAAGCAAATGGCAGGAGTGTAGCAGAGAGGACCGATCGCTGTCGACACAGGTGTAGGCAGACTTGGAATATAGAGAAGAAATTTGAGCAGGCTCTTCCAAATAACTGTATTTCTTTAATGGTAAGAATATCACAGGCTTTGGTTTCTTCTCTTATTCAGCTTGTCAGGAAGAGACAAATAGGAGATTGTTCAGAGGTGCTGGGCAAAGGGTTTGATCTTACTTTGCAGAGAAAGTGTTGGGAGACTTTGAACTAAGGGAAGAATAAAAGAGGTAGAGTAAGATAAAATGAAAAGGATAATGATTAGGAGGAACTCTCAGAACATTTAATGAGTTCTATGACCAATAGTTGCTAACAAAGAAAAAGGGAGATTGATATAGTGTTCCCTTAGTGTTGTGGTATTAGACTTGCTTGGAAAAAAGACTACATTAGCATGGCACCTTATATTTAAGAAGAATTTTTACATTTGATTGTTATATGAACCCTGAAAAGTAGGTACAGCCAGGCACTATTACCTTTCTTTTATAACTTAAAAATCTGAGTATTAAGCAGGCTGTAGTTTGCCTCAGCTCTGCTAGCTGGCAAGAGCTCCAAGCCTTCTGACTTCCAGTCTGCTGCTCTGTCTGTTGTATCAGAGCCTTGCTTTGCCTTGGAACCCTGGCCTTTTATAGTGTGTCCCCTCCACCCCCTAACTGTGTCACGTCATGTAAAAGTAAAGCAGATGATATTTGAAGGCCAACAAAGCCAAGATTTCTCAGGATGAGGCAGTGATAGAAAGTATCTTTAGCACCAATTCTGCTATATACTGTGGGGATGGTCATGAAGGATTGTATATAGAGAATATTTGTAGAAATCTAATGATACTTTCAATGCAATAAGAGAATCTACAATATGTCTTAATAATTAAATCTTTCATGAGGCAAATAACCCCTTTATAAAGTGAACAATTAATCACTCCTTAATATATTTGTCTAGAGAAATCCAGACTTTCAAATATGGGGTTTGCTTAAAGCAAGACACATCTGCAGGAAGCTACATCTATGTTGATTGTATTATATGTTGAAGACTTTTCTAATTTGAGTATCGTGTATGGAAATGGGGAACTGGAGTTGGATCCCTTAATCATTAGAGACCATTGTACATAATGATTTGCAGTTAAATCCATCTAGCTACCTTTACTGCTTACAAAGCATGGACAAATAGGACATTGGGTAGGGTGAAGCTCAGCTGGGAAATAGAAAAGCCCAGCACTGGCACTGCCCTGGTGTGATGGTGGGACCCACAAGAGGCAGTCGTGAATGTAAATGTAAACAGAATCGGCCAGGGTAGGGAAACCAGAGACTCTTATGGGCCTTAAATTCTACATCATTTTTAAAATGAAATCAGCTATAATTCCAAGGAAAGAGTATTAACACTAGATCCAGGCTTGTTTTATGTTATTGAAAGATAAAATCTGTAAGGAAGACAGAATAGTTGTGACTTTTTATGGGCCAAGCATTTAAAAATACTTACTCTCAAAATATATAAAGGAAATTGTCAGAAGTGCGAGAAGATGACCAGTTTATAGGAATACCTTAAGATCTGTTGTTACAGGGCAAACGAAATAGGCACAAAAGGTAAATGGTAGGATTTGAATAATGTAACTAATGAAGTTGAAGAATATAATTCATAAGGACGAACAGGGATATAGGAAGTTCCAATAATATGACATTCTTAATATTAATAAGATAATACAGTTATTTATATGTGAATATATATGTGTGTGATGTATATATGTGCACATTATATAGGTCTCTCTTATTTTTATCATATATACATATATATATATATAAAATCTCTTATTTGCAGAAAATTCATTTCTTCCTTGGAACATTTATGAAAGATTGTTAAAAAAAAGTCAAATGAAGATTTCAGTGAATTCTAGAGTCCTGCTGGCCTAGTGCCTCTGTTTTCAGTTAGTTTTGGACTAGGTTGAAACAACAAAAAGAAAACATCCTCTTTCTTTCATGGTGCTGTCAAGGCACTCATGTAGTCATCTGCCACCTTCGTATATACATGTCCTTTTTGTGCCCAGAACATCATTTTGAGATTCTGTTACCATTATCAAAATATATCGGGTCTGTGTTATCCATGTCTAATCCAAAGATGCACTTGTTACATTTGATTAAGTGTTGTAAATCATCAATGCCATGTGTATTATATTGCAAAATTTACTGTCTCAAACATTTGGCTGTTTTTTAACAGGGTTTTTCTTTTCACTAGCTTTTCTGAACTAAAGTTTACAGAAAACCCGGGGCCATAGGAAGAGTAGAGAATCTATGGAGGGTCGCCAACCCCAGTTAAGCTCTTTGAGACGCAGAGGGCAAATCCTGGAAGTCTGCACTATTCTGACATTTCATTACCTACTCATTCTAAATTTTAGAGTTTACTACTTAAACAAATCACTCAGTAGCACCCATGTTCTCTAGAGTTTAATGGTTGAGAATATGGGCCAGTTTCCTGTGTTTAAATCTCAGCTCTGCCAGCAACACCTGTGTGACCTTGGACCAATTACATAGGCTCTCTATGCCTCATTTTCTTCATTTGTAACATGAAAATAATGATTATAACTGCTTGTGTCCATGCCCTATTCCCCGGAACCCATGACTATGATAGATTATGTGGCAAAGGAGAATTAAGGTTGCAGATGGAATTAAGATTGCTAACTATCTGACCTGAAAGTAGAAAGATCATCTTGGATTATCTGGGTGGGCCCAATTACCAGTGGAAGAAGGAGCAGAAGAGGAGTCAGAGAGTTAGGGAGATGTGACTATGGAAGACTGGCCAGAGAGATGCAATATTGTCTGCTTTGAAGATGGTGGAAGGAGGCCATGAGACAAGGAATGAGGGTGGCCACCTGAAGCTGGAAAAAGGCAAACATCCCCTTCTAGAGCCACCAAAAGGAATGCAGCCCTGCCAGCACTTTGATTTTTACCTGGGGGGGGGGGGGGTTCCCATGTTGGACTTCTGACCTACAGAACTGTAGGTTAATAGGTTTATTTTATTTAAGCCACCAAGTTTGTGGTAATTTGTTCCAGCAGCAATAGAAAAAATAATGCATTTTTCTGTAGGTTTGTTGTGGGCTTAAGAAATGTAAACATTTAGGACAGGCCTGCCACACCGGAAGTGCTCAGTCAATATCAGCCACTATTGTTATATTGATTGGTAGTTTAGTTTCCCTTCTGTCTTTGCTCCTTTGTCATAGTTGTCTTATGATTCTCTAAGATTGCTGGAATCCCCGGTGCCCTCAACCTGACCCGCACGGTGGCCTGAGGTGTTTCTCACTCTCACGGTAGTCCAGACTCAGTGTCCAGCACTCTGTCAACATTACCACGCAGGTATTCTTACCAGTTTAAGGCTCCAGTGGCTTCTGCTCCAGGTAAGCTGGTCTGGGCTTTACCTGTCTCTGGGTTTACCTGTCTCTTCAGATTTTAAGGTGGTGGTTTACTCTGCATCCTTAGTTCCCTGCTAGGCCCAAGGAAAGTTGATGCTTTTCAGTTTGTTCAGTTTCCTTTATTGTGGTAAGGACAGGGGTGATGACTTTCAAGCTTTTACGTTTTGGGGCTGAAATTGGAAGTGAGGGCAATGCTCTCATTACCCTGTGGCTTTAAGGAGCTCCTCTGTACTCAAGAGAGCTTCATCTCTACACTTGAATTCTCTCTGATTTCTCTTCTCTGGTTTTTAACTCATCAGCAGTTTCATTCCCAAATATGCTCTCTCTGTGTTTTGTCTTGTGGTTAATGGCACCTCAATCAATGGGATTATAGGTAATGTGATGTGTCTGAAATACAGGGTACAAAACGGGCTCAAAATCTGGGAGGTTATCCTTAACTCCCCTTTTCCTCATCCTCCAAAATTACTAAGTTAGCAAATGCTGTTTATGTCTACCTGTTATAGTTCCTAAATTTTTCTGTCTCCCCCCTCTCACCATCCTTTCTGTCACTGCCCTAGTCATACCCCTTATTGTCTCTTGCCTTGCCCAGGCAGAATCTTTTAAACCACTTTATCCTCCATGCTGCCTCAAGAGTTGGATCATAGGCTGGGTCGTATTACTTCCCTCCTTGAAAGACCTAAGGTTTGAGAAATTGTCTGTGGAACAAAATCTAAACACCTAGTATGGCATTTAAGGTTCTTAAAAATCTGGCATTAAATATATTTCTGGGTGCATTCTTCACTTACTGTGTTAGTTTGCTAGGGCTGCCATCACAAATACCGCGGACTGGGGGACTTACGTAGCAGAAGATGATTTTCTCATGGTTCTGGAGGCTGGAGGTCTGAGATTAAGGTGCCAGCAGGTTTGGTTTCTTCCCGGGCCCCTCTCCTTGGCTTGCAGTTGGTTATCTTCTCGCTGTTTCCTCACAGTCTTTTTTCTGTTCACACATATCCCTGGTCTGTCTGTGTGTCCGAATAGTCTCTTCTTATAAAGACCCAGTCAGATTGTACCAGGGCCCACCTTAATGCCCCCATTTTAATTTAATGACCTCTTTAAAGGCCCTGCCTCCAAATAGAGTCATTTTCTGAGGTACCGGATTAGGACAGGACTTCTACATACACATTTTGGTGGCGGGGGCGGGGGGTGGGGCACAGTTCAGCCCATAACACCTCCTATATTTCTCCATGTATTCTGTATGTGTTGTACCCAGTCTCATCCTGAGTGCACGTCATGACCTGGGAAAATTTTAAAAAATACTGATTCCTAGGTGCTCCTTAACTGTAGGTCCTGAATCAGTAAGTGTGAAAGGGGACCGGAAATACATTTGTTGTGTGCATGTGTGTGTATTTCAATTTCTCCCCAGTGCATTATAACACCCCAGCTTCCCTAGACTTCTTATCGTTTCTGGGGAAATTATAATTGTTCAGACCTTTGCTCATGGTTGTTCTTTGACTAGAAATACCCTTCCCACTATACAGCTATGAAAATTAATGTGTCCTATAAGGTTGAGCTGAAATACCATCTTCTCTGTTATTTCTTCCTCATTCTCTCCTGTGATAATCCTTCAGTACTTTATCATGACTTTATTGTAAGTACATGAAAATTTCTTTCCTTCTGTATGATAGTCATTTGCCTTCCTCTTTCACTAGCTTCCTGAGGCCAAGGATGACATATTCCTTCTTTCTATATATCTGAAATGTTTGCCGTTGCTGTGAGCATAGTAGGTAATCAATCAATGTTTGTAGTATGAATGAGTGAACTCATTAGTAAATGATCATAATTTTTATGGCTTTTTATACAGTGAAGACCATTGGATAAAAAATAAGCTTATCAAATGCAAAACAAGTGACAGGATTTTTATTTTTTAATAATTCTTGGAATGATTGCATCACCTAAGACCTGGTTTCTCGGCAGGGATCTAGAGTCTGGCATTTTCTTTTTGTTAGTTTTTCAAAAACGACTAAAACTTCAACACTCTACTGTCTAGAGCTGGAGTAATCACTTGCCAAATCATTTCTCCAAAGCCTTTTCTGAACCAGGACAGGCAGTTGCGGAGATTGGCGGGAGGAGGACTGATGTCTACTCACCGGGGTGGAAGGGGGAAGAAGGACTGTGCTTTGAAAACACAGATAAGCCTGTGGATGTGGAAATTTACAAGGCTCAGAGAGCCCTGAAACATCTTTAAAAGCCGAGCCCAGCAGAATAATGGGAGGCTGTGTGCTGGCTTGGCATTGGAGCCTGTCTGGCACAAACTACACTGTAAACAACTCTTCAAACATTTGCATCTGCATACATGACATTAGATTTTCAAAATGTCCAATTAAACACTTGTCAATGGAAGAAATGTTTGTTTCCTCAGCTGACCCGGTGTCAGCCTGGCCTTTCTGATGGGGAAGCACTTCAGCTGATACTGTTGTGTGCTCTTCCTTTCTGGACCTGATCTCGTCCCTCTTGTTCAGACAGAATTCTTCTTGAAAGCCGTGGAGACTCTGCCAAGCTCGGGACCATGGGATTAGGTTAAGTGACTGAAGAAAAATACCGAGGCTATGAGTGCTTCTCAAACCCAGGAAAACCTCCTCAGTGCTTTCGTTTCTTTTGCACAATTCTAAACTCTTGGTGCTTGAAAATTTATAAAAGTGATAGCAGCTGAGAGAAAGAGAAAAGGGCATTGCTGCTATGTGGTGTTTTGTTTTTTAAATATAATTCTCCTAAGGGCTGGATTTATTTTTTCAACATTTCAACGAGTCTGTTTTGAAGGAGTGTTAATAGTGGTGTTGTGTGTGTCTGTGCGTGCAGTGTGCTGATGTCCCTACCCTTAAGTCGCTGTGATTGATCCGGCAGTGAAGGTTTTGGAGCTATGATGTAGAAACACAGGGGAAGAAAGGAAGGAAAGAAGGGAGAAGAATTAAATTTAGATCATTTGTTAGAAAAGTTCAAGTTGTATACGGAAATAGAAAGCTGTGTGACCTTAAGCAAATTTCCCAATACTGGCCTCAGTTTCTTAATCTGTAAAATAGGGGATATGCTACCAAAAGCATCAAAGGTTATTGTTAAGATTAAGTAAAAATGATTGCTGTGAACTGCTTCCAGTGGCACTGCCACATTGTAAGTGCTCAACAGACATTAGCTAATAATGAAATACTCTTTAGACAGAAGAAGTTTAAGCATTCTTGTGTGGTAAAGGGAAGGAGCCAAAGAGAGGGAGAAAAATTAAATAATTGGTATAGTATGAATAGAGAATTTGGCTTTGCAAAGGAGGGTGGGCAATTCTTTCACTGGAGCATGAGCTGAGAAGGGCTGTGTAAAGGGATAGAAAAATTTTGAGTTGAGGATGAAGAAAGCCAAGCCATCTCATGGTTGTAACATTGTATCCCGAGTTATGTGGAAGAGGAGATCTTGTGCTGAGCATGTGGGGAGTAGGGGCGGAATTTGGGGCTTAAGGAGAGTGGAAAAACTCTGTAGCAGCTGCAATGGGGAATTTGATAGGGGTCAGCTGAAGATAAATATAAGAGTTGCCGAGCAATGCAGAGCACCTGGCTGAGATCAGGCAACCTTAGAGTATAGTGGAGACATATGATATGATTAGGTAAATGTGGATGCTGGTATTACGGAGCAAGCAAGCACAGGGAAAATTCAAAACTGGTTTTGAGGGATAGGCAAGTAAGTGAGGAGGAAAGGCAAAGGCAATCTAGGGTGTTAATGAAAGCATTATTGGAATCACCACCAAGTAAGGTTGTGAGCCAAGATTAATCTTTAATGGTGAGTTGAGTGGATAGAATCACAGTCAGACTGGAGATGAGAAGGCGTCTTCGTTCAGACTGCTGTAACAAAGTGCCGTAGCCTGGTGGCTTATAAACAATAGAAATTAGTTTCTCACCGTTCTGGAGACTAGAAGTCTGAGATCAGGGTGCAAGCATGGCTGGGATCTGGTGAAGGACCTCTTTGGGGTTGCAGACTGCCAACCTCTCATTGTGTACTCAATATAGCAAAAGAAGGGTTCAAGAGCTCCCTAGTGCCACTTTTATATGGGCACTAGTCCCATTTATGAGGGCTCTACCCTCGTGACCTAATTACCTTGCAAATGCCCCACCTCCTGGTACCATACATTAGGGTTAGGATTTCAACATTTGAATTTCTTGGAGGACACATTCAGCCTATTGCCAAAGACTCTTCTCTTAGCCAGCCAACAACAAAATCTGGCTGCTACTCTGTGTTGCACATGCACTATATGATGGAGACACAAGGATGAGGGAAACACAATTCACTTTAAAAGCTCAGAAGCATTTATTGAGCTTCTACTATATACTGGACAGATAATCCATTTGACATTGATCTTTCCCTTGAAAAGCTTTAAGACTAGTGACATGATGTGGATAATTTTGACTTAGGCTGTGGTAAACTTTGAAGGAGGTAAGGGGAGGGTCCTGATATCACTGAAGAGGACATTCAGCCCTACCTGTGAGAAGAGAAGTCAAGTCAGGAACAGCATCCTGGAAATGATCATGCCTGAGCTGACTCAAGATGGTTCTAGGAGAATGGGGTTGAAGAATGGCAGAAAGGGAGAGGAAAAAGCAGAGCGGGGGCGGGGGGATGTTTTGGTCAGGGAAGATAAGAAAAGGTTTCAAAGAGAAGGTGATAATTGAGATGTGCTATGTATAACACTATTGCTAAGTGAGAGAAATAAAGAAGACCAGAATTAAAGTGGTGAAAATTTTATTGGTAGGGACAAAAGGAAGTGATGTAAGAGAATAGAATGATGAAATTTAGTGGCTGACTGAATACACAGTTGCTTTTGTACTTTTGAGCCTGAGTGATAGGGGCAATTATGATTTCATTAACAGAAAAAGGGAAATCCTCTTTCTAAGTTAAGAGATGATTTTGGGGAAGTTGATAAGGTTGGTGATGTTGAATAAGGACATTTGGTTGGAAGTGAAAGCAATCCAACTAAAATGAGGTAAAACTAAAAGAATTTATAACTTTCATAGCTGGAAAGTTCAGGGATATAGCTGGCTTTAGGCATGGCTAGATCCAGGACACAAATGATATAATATGGGTCCATCTCTATCCCTAATTGTCTATCTTTCAGCTTAGCTTGTCCTGCTTGGTTTCATTCTGCAGATAGGCTTTCAGTATACAGTAGGCAAAATGGGTGCCTAAAGCTCCAGATTCACATCCTAGCAATCTCAGTGGAAACAACTTTTCCCCCCACACATGAATACTTTATTTTACCTTTTCTCAAGTATAATTTTATTTATTTATCATTTATTTATTTAAAGATTTTATTTATTTATTTGACAGAAAGAGAGAGTGAGAGAGGGAACACAAGCAGGGGGAGTGGGAGAGGGAGAAGCAGCTTCCTGCCAAGCAGGGAACCTGCTGCAGGGCTTGATCCCAGGACCCTGGGATCATGACCTAAGCTGAAGGCAGATGCTTAACGACTGAGCCACCCAGGCACCCTGTCAAGTATAATTTTAAAAACACAATTTATTGTAAATGTTCAGTCTTCAGTGTAGTCTGGTTGAAATACTATAATTTCCTTCCAATAATTTGAAGTTTCAAATACATGTATTTTCTAAATTTATTTTATTTTCATCAATCTAGGAAACTACTAAGTTCCTCAGATTTTTATTCCTTCATATATTTATACCATTTTTTATCACCAACCCACTCATTGGACTTCTCTGTTATTTTTTACTAATCAGAAGACTCAAGAAAATCCTGTTTTAAAAATCGTATTTGCATTGTCTTCATTTGCCATCGCATTTACTGTGGTTAGTGCAATTAATGCAAATAACTCAAACAGCATTTATTCAGCATCTTTTTGATTCCAAACACTGAAATATGGAGGAAATCAGAATACATAGGTACATAAACAAAGCTCCTTTCAAGGCAATCATGATCTACTGTCAGAGACAGAAATGCAAACATAAAATTCAAATAAACTATCCTCAGGAAGAAAATGAGTAGAAGGCTCTAAGAACCAAGAAAGCAGAGCCCCTTTCTCCTGGTTTTTTGGAGGGAGGCCATAAGGGCTGCCCTAAGATAGGACAGAAAAAGTACAGTGGTAGATCAATGTGCAGAATTTTGGGGGAGGAAGATTGGGAGTCAAGGCTGCCCACCGAGTTTGGAAGATTTGTATTCCCTATTTCAGAAATAGGGAACCCTGAAGGAAAGACCTTGGGGAGAAGAGATTATGAATTTAGTTAGGCTTTGAAAACATTTGCAGATGGAGATACCTAGCAGGCATTTGAGAATGTAGATCTGGTTATAGAAGACAAAAACAGGGTTTAGGACTAGGTGTAAAGAGACACTGAATATGATTAAGTTGGGTAAGAAAAGCAATTGGGTGATAGAATAATAACCAAAAAATCCACTCTGGTAGATCTTGGAGGCATCTAATGTAAGCATAAAAGGAACATTTAAAAAACAAATCCCAGTGATAGAAACACATTTGAGCTCACATCCTTTAGCAAGGAGAGGTTCTTTTCTTAAAATATAGTTAAATTAAATTAATTTATTGATTTTCATTTATTTAAACTAAACAAACAAACAAAACCCAGAGAGTTCACACATTTCTCTCCCCCCTCCCACCTCTGCCTCTTGCAACCAACAGTCTGTTATCTGTATCTATGATCTTGGTTTTATTGATTGATTCCAAATATAAGAGAGATCATATAATATTTGTCTTTCTCTGTCTGACTTATTTCACTTAGCACAATGCCCTTGAGGTCTAGCCAGGCTGTTGCAAATGGCAAGATTTCATTCTTTATTATGGCTGAATAATATTCCATTGTGTATATGTACACCTTGATTTCTTTATCCATTCATCTCTCAGTAGGCACTTAGGTTGTTTCCATATCTTGGCTATTGTAAACGATGCTGTAGTGAACATGGGAATGCATCTATCTTTTTGAGTTAGTTTTGTTTGGATAAATACTCAGAAGAGGAATTGCTGGATCATATGGTA
Source organism: Ursus americanus (assembly GCF_024610735.1). Lineage (NCBI taxonomy): Eukaryota > Metazoa > Chordata > Mammalia > Carnivora > Ursidae > Ursus > Ursus americanus. The sequence continues at coordinate 38,474,502 of NC_142135.1, read as the reverse complement.
GTTCTATTTTTATTTTTTGAGGAAACTCTATACTGTTTTCCATAGTGTTTATGCCAGTTTGCTTTCTTACCAGCAGTGCACCAGGGTTCCCTTGTCTTCACATCCCCACCAACACTTGTTATTTTTGTCTTTTTGTTTTTTTTTTTTTTTGAAAGTAAGATCCATTTTATTTTATTTTTTATTTTTTATTTTTTTTAATAATGATTTTTTATTATATTATGTTAGTCACCATACAGTACATCCACGGTTTTCGATGTAAGGCTCGATGATTCATTACTTGTGTATAACACCCAGTGCACCATGCAATATGTGCCCTCCTTACTACCCATCACCGGTCTATCCCATTCCCCCACCCCCCTCCCCTCTGTAGCCCTCAGTTTGTTTCTCATAGTCCATAGTCTCTCATGTTTCATTCCCCCTTCTGATTACCCCCCCTTTCTTTATCCCTTTCTTCCCCTACCGATCATTCTAGTTCTTATGTTCCATAGATGAGAGAAATCATATGATAGTTGTCTTTCTCTGCTTGACTTATTTCACTAAGCATTATCTCCTCCAGTGCCGTCCATGTTGTAGCAAATGTTGAGAACTCATTCTTTCTGATTGCTGAGTAATATTCCATTGTATATATGGACCACAACTTCTTAATCCAGTCATCTGTTGCAGGGCATCTCGGCTCCTTCCACGATTTAGCTATTGTGGACATTGCTGCTATGAACATTGGGGTGCATATGGCCCTTCTCTTCACTACGTCTGTATCTTTGGGGTAAACACCCAGTAGTGCAATGGCTGGATCATAGGGTAGCTCAATTTTTAACTTTTTAAGGGACCTCCACACGGTTTTCCAGAGTGGCTGTACCAACTTGCATTCCCACCAACAATGTAGGAGGGATCCCCTTTCTCCACATCCTCTCCAACAATTGTTGTTTCTTGCCTTGTCTATTTTTGCCATTCTAACTGGCGTAAGGTGGTATCTCAGTGTGGTTTTGATTTGAATTTCCTTGATGGCTAATGATTTTGAACATTTTTTCATGTGTCTGTTAGCCATTTGTATGTCTTCATTGGAAAAGTGTCTGTTCATATCTTCTGCCCATTTTTTGATTTGTTTATTTGTTTCTCGTGTATTGAGTTTGAGAAGTTCTTTGTAGATCTTGGATACCAGTCCTTTATCTGTAGTGTCATTTGCAAATATATTCTCCCATTCCGTGGGCTGCCTCTTAGTTTTTCTGACTGTTTCCTTGGATGTGCAGAAACTTTTAATCTTGATGAAGTCCCATAAATTCATTTTATCTTTTGTTTCTCTTGCCTTTGGGGATGTATCATGAAAAAGGTTGCTTTGGCTGATGTCGTAGAGGTTGCTGCCTATGTTCTCCTCTAGAATTTTGATGGATTCCTGTCTCACATCGAGGTCTTTCATCCATTTGGAGTTTATTTTTGTGTATGGTGTGAGATAGTGGTCAAGTTTCATTCTTTTGCATGTAGCTGTCCAATTTTCCCAGCACCATTTATTGAAGAGACTGTCTTTTTCCCACCGGATGTTTTTTCCTGCTTTATCAAATATTAGTTGCCCAAAGAGCTGAGGGTCCATTTCTGGGCTCTCTATTCTGTTCCATTGGTCTATGTGTCTGTTTTTGTGCCAGTACCATGCTGTCTTTGTGATCACAGCTTTGTAGTACAGCTCGAAATCCGGCATTGTGATGCCCCCAGCTTTGTTTTTCCTTTTCAACAGTTCCTTGGAGATTCAGGGTCTTTTCTGGTTCCATACAAATTTAAGGACTATTTGTTCCAGTTCTTTGAAAAACGTTCTCGGTATTTTGATCGGGATAGCATTGAAAGTGTAGATTGCTCTGGGTAGCATGGACATTTTAACTATGTTAATTCTTCCGATCCATGAGCATGGAATATCTTTCCATCTTTTTATGTCTTCCTCAATGTCTTTTAAGAGTGATTTATAGTTTCTAGAATAAAGGTCCTTTACGTCTCTGGTTAAGTTAATTCCAAGGTAACGTATGGTTTTTGGTGCTATTGTAAATGGGATGGATTCCCTGATTTCTCTTTCTTCGTTCTCGTTATTTGTGTACAGAAATGCAACTGATTTCTGAGCATTGATTTTGTATCCCGCCACGTTACTGAATTGCTCTATAACTTCTAATAGTTTGGGAGTGGCTTCTTTTGGGTTTTCCATATAGAATATCATGTCGTCTGCGAAGAGAGACATTTTGACGACTTCTTTGCCGATTTGAATACCTTTGATCCCTTTTTGTTGTCTGATTGCTGTTGCAAGGACTTCTAGTACTATGTTGAATAATAGTGGCGAGTATTTTTGTCTTTTTGATAGAAGCCATTCTAACAGGTATTAAGTCGTATCTCATTGTGGTTTTGAGTTGTATTTCCCTAATGATTAATGATGTAGAGTATCTTTTTGTGTACCTCTTGGTCATCTGTATGTCTTCTTTGGAAAAGTGTCTACTCAGATCTTCTGCTCATTTTTAAATTAGTTTAATTAATTTTTAATTGTTTTTTGGTATTGAGCTGTATGAAAACTTTATGTATTTTAGATATTAACCCCTTATTGGATATGTAATTTGCAAATATTTTCTCCCATTTAGTAGGTTCATTTTCATTTTGTTGCTGGTTTCCTTTGCTTTGTGGAAGCTTTTTAGTTTGATATAGTCCCACTTGTTTATTTTTGTTTTTGTTGCTTTTCCTTTTGGTGTCAGATTCAAAAAAATCATCGTCAAGACATGTCAAGGAGCTTACTGCCTGTTTTCTTCTAGGACTTTTATGGTTTCAGGTCTTATGTTCAAGTCTTTAATCCATTTTGAGTTCATTTTTGTGCGTGGTGTAAGATAGTGGGCCAGTTTCATTCTTTGTGCAGTTTTCCCAACACCATTTATTGAAGAGACTACCCTTTCCCAATTGTATATTCTTGGATTCTTTGTTGTAAATTAATTGACCATATATGTGTGATTTTATTTCTGGGCTCTCTCATCAGTTCCATTGATTTGTGTTTGTTTTTATGCCAATGACATACTATTTTAATTATTATATCTTTGTAATGTAGTTTGAAATCAGGGAGTGCGATGCCTCAAGTTTTTTCTTCTTTTTCAAGATTGCTTTGGCTATTTGGGATATTTTGTACTTCCATATATATTTTAGGATTGTTTGTTCTCTTCCTGTGAAAAATGCCATTGGAATTTTGATAAAGATTGCATTGAATCTGTGTATTGCTTTGGGTCGTGTGGACATTTTAACAATATTAATTCTTCCAACCCATGGGCATGAAATATATTTCTACTTGTTTGTGTCTTTTTCAGTTTCTTTCATGAATGTCTTGTAGTTTTCAATAGATAGATTTTTCACCTCCTTGGCTAAATTGATTCCTAGATATTTTATTTTTTTGATGCGATTGTAAATTGGATTGTGTTCTTAATTTCCCTTTCTGATATTTTGTTATTAGTGTATACAAATACAACGGAGTTTGTGTACTGATTTTGTATCCTGCAACTTCACTGAATTCATTTATGATGACTTTTTTTTTGTGTGTGTGTGGAGTCTTTAGAGTTTTCTATATATAATATTATGTCATCTGCAAATAGAGACAGGTTTATTTCCTCCTTTCCAGTTTGGATGCCTTTTATTTCTTTTTCTTGCCTAATCACTGTGGCTAGGACTTCCAGTTCTGTGTTGAAACAACTCTTATTTGCAACATCCATATGTTTTAAAATATATTTTATTATTATTCAGATGTGAAGAGTCATCAGATCAGGAAATGACTGCCATTGGAAAGATATTTTGTTACATTTCCCAAGAGGAGGGGCATGCCATGCCATGTGGAACCACACAGGGAAGCACCAGGGTCAGGTAGGAGGCAGAAGGAGTGAGGGGAAAGCATGTGCAAAAGCCTTTATTGTAGTTTTGGTGAGAAAGAATGGGTGAGACAAAGTAAACAGGCTTGGGATTGGTTTGAATAATTTCAGTGGGCTCTCAGGTATATGAACTGTCTCAAGTTGTCTGGTCCCTGGCCCTGGGTTGATTAGGACAGGGAAATATTGGCTGAGCATGTGAGAGTTAGATAGTGGAGATGGTTTGAGAGTATTGGTTTAAGTTGGTTGGTTTACATATGAAAGGAGTGTTCTCCAGAAACTCTAAGAATCAGCTAACCTTGGGAGGGGCAGTTCCTCCTGATCAATGAAGCCCAGGATGTCAGAGCATCAAGAATACAGAAAATAGGAAAATGTAGTTGATATGCCATATATCAATGTCGTTGAAGATTCTGATTGGCCTTACTTGGACCATTCTGTCTCTGTAGTTTGGGTGTAGAGTGTGGGATGAGGAATGGTACTGTGATTGACAATCAACTTAGACCAGAGTGTGGGGATCAGGGAGGATGACCTTAAAGAAAATGAAAACAGAAAATGGGGAAGTGTGCTGAGAAGTCAAAAACCATAGCTACCATAGTCTACTATGATGTGCCTGTAGCCATCTTGGTTGAGGTGACCAGTTCAAAAGTGGCTCTGGGCTTCTAGATTCCAGACAGGTTAGTTTTGTTTAAGAGCTCTCAGTGCACAACGTGCAATGCTCCTTGGCTTGATGTCTTTTCTTTCTTTTTCTTTTTTCTTTTTTTTTTAAAGATTTTATTTATTTATTTGAGAGAGAGAGAGCAAGCAAGAAAGTGCACGAGCTGGGGGGTGGGGAGCAGAGGGAGAGGGAGAAGCAGGCTCCCAGCTGAACAGGGAGTCCCACATAGGGCTTGATCCCAGGACCCTGAGATCATGACCTGAGCTGAAGGCAGACACTTAACTGACTGAGCCACCCAGGAACCCCTTAATGTCTTTCTTTTTTCCTGCTTTTTTAGAAACCTATAGAGTTCTTGAAATTCAGTATCTAAACATAAACTTATCATTTATGTTTTCTGATCCCCTTGACTAGGTACCAGTATTTTCCTCAATGCCGGCAACAGAAACCTTAGCTTTTTTTTTTTTTTTTTTTTTTTGGCCCTCTTCCTTCCCGTTATGTCAAATCATCTATCTTTTTCTGAAAGCTCTCCTAGATTTACTCCTTTCTTCCCCATGTTTGCCACTGCCTTTCTAGTTAGGCTCTTCATTACCTTTCTAGTCTCTTCCTTTCAATCTGTCTTTTAAAATATTGGCAGATTTCTCTCACTGGGAAAAGAGCACTCCCACCCCCAAGATCAACCCCCCAGTTATTTGAACATTACCCAGAGAGAATGGTGTGTACACGGCAGAAGGGTGAATGTCTGAAGACCTAAATTCGAGTCACTCCATGTTTCACTCTGTATTTCATCAAAGATATTTGGTGGCTTCAATGAGAAAATGCATGTTTGAAAAATCTTTGTAAACTGTAATATAGTTCAGATGATGATGACTTCTTTATTTCTTCTGTGCTGTGTGAATACTGAGTCATTTTCAAAACTCTGATTTTCAGCCATATCCCCTCTAAGTGAATTCCTCTCTGTCCGAGTTCATTTCTATCTTTGTATCTTTCTACTGTTCCCAGAACTGAAATACCCTTCTTTTTGCTTTCCTCTCAGTCAATTAAAACATAATTATCTTTAAAAGCCTGACAGCAGTCCTGCCTCTCTTATAAAGTCCTTTTTAATGATCCAGATCACCCTTTTTCTTTTTTTTCTTATAGTTCATTTTCACTGATTTATTCACTCTTTAATTTTTGCTTATCTTTCGGTCTCCACAGTATATTTTATGCTTCTGAGGACAGGAATCTTGACTTGCACTTCTTCTGTACCATGCATGGTTCTGATTGTGTAGTTTTTAAATAAATAGTTGCTAATTAATTAATTGTTAATTGGGAAAAAGTAATAATCTGCAATAATTGCACTTTGGATATACTTTGTGGGCTTCTTTTCCTCTTGGGAAGAAATCATTGTGGATTGATTAGACTGACAGATGCTGAAACAATTTAGTCTGATTTAACAAACCCTTCTTGAGTTCCAGAACATATGGGCAAGTGCTAAATAAATGTTCATTTGTTCACTTATTCAGTCAGCAGATATTTACTGGGTCTCCACTACTTTCCCCACACTGTGTGAGTTACTGTAATACATGCGTACTCGTAGACATTCAGACATTGAGAGTCCAAACATGAATCTGATGTGGACTTCATCTTCAGTTTGCTTTGCTTACATGGCCAGTGGTCGCACCATTGGATGACTGTAGGCTTTACAGAAAAGTAAATGCCATGCTGTGGTTACACAAAGAAAGCAGTAATTAATTTTGACTTAGATAGTTCTAGAAAGGATTCACAGAGGAGGTAATATTCAGGAAAAAAATGAAGCATGCAGGGAGGTGGTGTTGACACTCATGTTTGCTTTGTGAAAATTTTGTACTTTAAACAGTGTGTTGTTTAAAATTGACATGCTGGAAAGTTTACAGTTCTGGAAAGATGGAGTAGATGTACTTTTCCACTCTGAAAGGTGGAAGGAAGAAGGCAGACCAGCTAGGGACCTTGGGACCTGAGTTCCTTGGGTTTTCTTTTTGCATCATATACCTCAGACTTGGAGCTGAAAAAGCTGGCAATTTGGAAATGCCAGTGAATGTAGACAAAATAAATAAATAAATAAATCCCTAACAAAAGCCTGCTCTCTGTAGCCAGTGGACCAGGAAGGGGATAGTTTGTCAAGACAGAAAACTTAGAAAGTAACTATTCAACTCCAGTCAGATACTATAGAAAAAAACCCATGGCTCCACAGTGACCCATACCAACAGAAACTGAGTGAGTAACTTAGATTCACAAGGCTGTTACAGGGTATCCCAACACCCCTGCCAGAGTGGTGTCAGGGAAGACGAAGTAGGGAGCCAGGACTTTCATATATCTAGCACCCATTAATGAGCCTCCCCACCCCCACCTTTGGAGTCAGTAGAAACCGTGTGGGGAGTTTGGAATTATGGCCCGGCTGAAAATAATGCACCCTACCTCTTCCCTGATGGCATGGTGTTAGAGGAGATCTAGTGGAAAGTCAGGACTGTCACCATTGCCAGCAGTAATGAGATCATCCTACTGAATTGTGTTGAGGTGAAAATTATAATACTCTCTAAATGTGATTCTAGATATATGTTGATAAAATATTTAAGAAAATTATACTATAAACATGGAAGGGCAAAGGGATGTATGTAATAGGAGGTAAGTTTTCTGTACTTTACTCAAACTGGTAAGGTGATGACACCAGTAGACTACGATGTTTTATATATGTACTGTGATGCATAGGGAAGCCTCTAGAAAGAGCTATGCAAAGAGATATACTCAAAAACACTACAGATAAATCTAAGTAGAATTCTAAAAACTGTTCAAGTAACCCACAGGCAAGCAGAAAAAAAAAAAACATAGAGAAACAAATAACAGAGAGGAAAAATAGAAAACCAAAAAAAAAATAGAAGACTTAAGCTCTAATATATCATAATTACATTAAGTAAACACTATAAATATACCAACTAAAAACCAGAGTGGATTAAGAACATACCCAACTATATGTTGTTTATAAGAAACTCATTTCAAATATAATGACATATGCAATTTGAAAATAAAAGGATGGGAAAACATAAACAGTTGATTCTCCTTATTTGTGGTAGCTAATTAAATCACTGTGAACGCTGAATTAGCAAATACCGAACTGCTCCTAGGACAAATACAGAGTTAGGCTCCTGTGAGCCTCTGTTCACATTTTTGTCAACTGGTCAATATGTATTCTTGTTTTATGTGTGTTTCTGTTTAAAGACACTTTATTGGGTATATATTGTTGATTCATTAACTTTGAATTCACTGCCAACAGCACTGTGAGTCCTGTCTCATTCTAGCACACCTTTTCTCTGTAAGGCACCAACAGGCTTCTTGCTCTCGGGAGCCGAAAACAGTACTTCACTATGCTCAAGGCCATGTTACGCAGTGAAATCACCAACAAAAAGCACAAAAATGGGAAAAATGTGGTACTAAGTAGATTGTGAAAAGCATTTCTGTTTTTAGCTTGAGAGTTGAAACAAGAAGGCAGAGTGTTGCCTTGTTTGAATTTAGCTGGGAGTATGTGTGTCAGGTAACTCAAACATTTTGCTGCTCTGTGCATGTCCATGAATGACTGCAAATATATCGCAAGTATTGATTTTTGGGATACAAATAAGTTTTAGCGAGTGGGTAAATTAGCAAATATGGAATCCATAAATAATGAGAACTGACTAGATCATTACAAAGATGAACCGAAAAAAGCAGAAATAGCTTTATTAGTATCAGGTAAAGTACACTTCAGGGCAAAGAAAATGATCAGAGACGGAGAGAGACGTATGATAAAAGAGTTAATCCACTAAGAAGATACAGCAATTCTAAATGTGTAGGTACCAACAAAACGGCTGTAAAACCTGTGAGACAAAAACTGGTAGAAATGAAAGGAGGAACAGATAAATTCAAAGGATACCTCAGTATCCTTATCTCAACAATTAATAGAACAATTAGGCAGAAAATCAGTAAGAGTATAGCAAAACTCAGCATCACCACCAACCACAATGATCTAATAGATATTTATAGAACACATCACTCAATAACTGCAGAAAACTGTTCTTTTTAAGTGACCATGGAGCGGAGGGGGGGAAGTGCCCACGGAGAATTATACCAAGATAGACCATATCTTAGGCCACAAGACAAACCTCAAAGTGTTTAAAATAATTGAACTCCTACAGAATGTGTTTTTTTGACCATAATGCCATCAAAATGGAAATGAATAGCAGAAAAATAACAGGAAAATCTACAAACACTTGGAAACTAAACAACACACTTCTAAATAATGCATGGGTCAAAGAAGAAGTCTCAAAAGAAATAAAAAAGATATCAAAGAGAATAAAAATGAAAATATGTCAAAATTCATGGGACACAGCTAAGGCAGTGCTAAGAGAAAGATTTATAGTACTAAATGAATACATTAGTAAAGAGGAAAAGTTTAATATTAATATAAGCTAGGAAAGAACCTAGGAAAATAAAATAAAAATAAACCCAAAGCAAGGAGAAGGAAGGAAGTAATAGCAGAAATCAATGAAACTGAAAGCAGTAAAACAATAGAGAAGATTAAGGAAACAAAGAGTTAGTTCTTTGAAAAGATTAATAAAATTGACAATTCTCCAGCAAGTCAGACAGAGGAAAAAAAGGAGGACACAAATACCAGTATCAGGAATGAAGCAGGAAATCACCGACTGCAGACACCAAGAAGTCAATAAGGGCCTACTACAAGCAACTCGTATGTACATAAATTTGACAGTGTAGATGGAACAGACCAATTCCTTGAGAAACACAACTACTACAACTTACTCAGCCTGAAAGAAATAATTTGAATAACCCAACAGTGATTAAGGATATTGAATTTATAATTTGAAAACTGCCAAGAAAGAAATCTCTAGCTCCAGATGGTTTCACTAGAGACTTCTACCAAATATTAAAAGAACTAACACCAATTCTATATAATCTAAGCCAGAAAATAGAAAGGGGGGGCATTTCTCAATTCACTTTGTGAAGCTAGTATTACTATGATGCCAAATGGCAAAAGCAGTACAAAAAAGAGACCAATGTCCCTCATGAATATAGACACAAAAATTCTTAACAAAATATTAGCAGATATAATCTAACAAAATAGAAAAAGAACTATCACAATGACTAAGGGTGGTTTATTCCAGGGATGCAAATCTGATTCAGTGTTTGAAAATCAATGTAATCTACCATATTAACAGACTAAAGAAGAAATATCACATGATTCCAAAGAAGAAATATCACATGATTCTATCAATTGATGCAGAAAAAGCATTTGGGAAAATTCAGTACCCATTCACAATTAAAACTCTCAGTAAGATAGGAATAGAAGGGAGCTTCCTCAATTTGATAAAAAACAGCCACAGAAACCTACAGCTAACATTTTACTTAACGGTGAAAAACCGAATGCTTTTACCCAGAGATCAGAATGAAGTGTGAAGAATCAGTCTACTTGATTTCAAGCCTTATTATAATGAAGACTCTGTAATGTTGGTGGAAGGATAGACACATAGATCAACTGAGCAGAATAGATCTATGTAAATGTGTCCAACTGATTTTCCACAAAGGTGCCAAAGCAGTGCAATGAAGAAAATATAGCCTTTTCAACACATGGTGCTGGAGCATTTGGACACCATCAGCAAGAGATGAACCTTGACTTAAGTCTCACATGTCATATGAAAATTAACTCAAAATGGATCACGGACTTAAATATGAGATGTAAAATTATAAAACTTTTAGAAAAAGACAAGAGAAAGTCTTCAGGATGTAGGTTCTAGATGAAGAGTTCTTAGACTTGACACCAGGAGCATAACCCTTAAAAAGACAAAGTGACAAGTTGGATTAAATAAATTTAAACCTTTGGCTCTGTGGAAGACCCTGTCAATGAGATAAGAAGACAAGATAGAGATTGAGAGAAAGTGTTTGCAAATCACCTATCTAACAAAGGACTGGTTGCTAGAATATGCAAACTCAGAAAAGTTGACTGTTAGAAAGCAAGCAGTCCAATTTGAACTTGGACCAAAGAAGAAACATTTTATTGCATAAGATATACAGAAGGGAAATAAGCACCTGGAAAGTCCTACATCATTGTCCATTAGGGGAATGCAAACTAAAACCAATGGGATAGCACCATACACCTATCACAATGACTAAAATAAATAACACTGCCGGCAAGGGTGTAGAGAAACTGGATCACTCATACATTGTTGATGAGAATGTAAGATGTTACAGCCACTCTGGAAAAGAGTTTGATAATTTCTTAAAAAAAAACTAAACATGGGGGCTCCTGGGTGGCTCAGTCGGTTAAGTGTCTGCCTTCAGCTCAGGTCATGATCCCAGGGTCCTGGGATCAAGCCCTGCGTCATTGGGCTCTCTGCTCAACAGGGAGCCTGCTTCTCCCTCTGCCTGCCACTCCCCCTGCTTGTGCTCTCTCTGTCAAATAAATAAATAAAGTCTTTAAAAAAATAAAAACGAAACATGTAAATACCAGGCAATCTAGCAGTTGTATTTCTGAGCATATATCCCAGAGAAATGAAGATTTATGTTCATACAAGAGGCTGTACACTAATGTTCATAACACCTGTGTGTGTAATAGCCCTGAACTGGAAACAACCCAGCCATGTTTTAATGGGTGAATGGCTGAACAAATTGTGATACATCCAGGCAATGGGATACTACTCAGCAAAATAGGAACAGACCATTGATACAGCCAATGACCTGGATGAAAAAAGCCAACCATAAGTTATATACTGTATTATTTTTTATATAGCATTCTTAAAATGACAAATTATAGCAATGGGGAAGACAGTAGTGCTTGCTAGGATTACAGGAAGAGGTGGTAGTGGGGGGGGGGTGTGGATACAGCTGTAACAGAGCAAAATGAGGGTTGCTTGTGAGAATGGAAATGTTCTGTATCTCAGTTGTTCCGGTGGCAGTATTCTGGTTCTGACATTGTACCATAGATGTAAGAATGTAAGATGTCACATGGGGGAAAATGGGTAAAGGGTACTTGGATCTCTCTGTATCTTTCTTATAACCTCTTGTGAATCTACAATTATCTCAAAATAAAAAGTGTAATTAAGAAAACGCAGTATACTTTAGTGTAGTTCCCTTTCCTGTTGTTGATAATCTTAAATCTTTTTGTCCACCAATGACACACTGGTCTACAAATACTTATTCAGAATTTCTGCATTATATTCAGCATTATGGTGGCTGGAACTATTAGGAATACAGAGCATTAGGAATATAGAAGCATAAGATTTACAGTACATACAAACTAAAGTGTTGTGTGTGTGAAAAGCACGTGCAAGTATGTCTAAGGGAATGGACATAACTCTCTTCAAATATTTCTAATGTTACACGATAAATTGTAAGAGCGAGAGCATAAAAGTGGTACTCGTAATCCTATTTAGCTCTTAACTTGCCAAGAAGAATATCCTTTCTCAGGATATGTAGCTTCAGTACAGTACTAACCATTGTACTGTCAAATCCATGTGAATTATGCAAAACAAAAGAAAAACAAATGGCCTAGCTAAGGTTTGGCAGCTGCAAGAAGGAACCTATCAATTTGAGGTTTGTTGTAATGGATTACATTTAAAAGAACATTCTTCCAAGTAATCCTAGTGCTTGGGATGAATGAAGAATCATATGAAGAATCTGCAGCTCATCTCCAAAAATTGAGAAAAAAAGAAAATTCTTGCCAACTTTTCGTTGGTTCATGTTTATGGAATATATGAATGTTTAGCATTTTAGATTTTTTCCTAATTGTCAGTTAATTTGCCTGTAGAATTTCTTTGAAGAACCACAACTCAATTTTTTTTTTTAAGATTTATTTATTTATTTATTTGACAGAGAGAGAATGATAGCCAGGGAGAGAGGGAACACAAGCAGGGGAGTGGGAGAGGAAGAAGCAGTCTCTCAGCAGAGGAGCCTGATGTGGGGCTTGATCCCAGAACGCTGGGATCATGCCCTGGGCCGAAGGTAGATGCTTAACAACTGAGCCACCCAGGCGCCCCCCACAACTCAATTTTAACCAGAGTGACAATTCACCAATACAGTTTTCAGGGATCTGGCAGAAAAAGATCCGATCAGATCTCATGGTTTAAAGGAATTCTTAGAGATTTGGGTGAAATAGATGAAGATTTCTGTTTTTCTAGAATCAGGTAATTGTCTTTCTATGCAGTATCCAACACCAGTTTACTATGTAATAAAAACGAAACCATAAAAGCAAAAAGGAGGCAAAAATAAAGCTTCATGGACTTCTCAGATTGTCAGAAAGCTGCTGTATTACAGGTCACAAAGCAGGTAGTTAGCAAATGCTGAGTGCCTTGACAGGACTGCACCATTGCACCCCTCCAAGACTGAATAGTGTCCTCTGGGGTCATGTGGGACACTGCCTGGTGCTACACAGCAACCCTGGCACCTACCATGTGCTTCTCAGTGTCCTATGTACGAGGGACACAGCCGAGAGCAAAACAGATGAAAACTCCTGGCCTCAGGGAGTTTCCATTCAAGCCTGGAAGTATGGACAATAAGCAAATGGGTAGATTAACTTTATAGTATGTTTGGAAGTGACATGTTCTATGCAGAAAAATAAAGCAAGGAAGGTGGAAAAGGACTGCTAGACTCAGGGGAGTCATCGCCAGTTTGAATAGGGCTGTCAAAGAAGGATTCAGTGAGATGTGCATTTTGAGCAGAGCCTTTGAAGGCACTATATTCCCTCTGGGGAAGAGTGTACAAGCAGAGGGAATGGTTAGTACGGAGATTCTGAGGTGAAAACATTGCATGTCAGTGTGGAGACCAGAGTGACTGGAGCAGAGGGAGGGAGGAGTAGAGGTGAAGTCTGAGTGTGGCAGGGGCCTCATGGACTACTCTAAGGACTTAGGCTCTTACTCTGAGCAAGATGGAGAGCAGTGTGAGGGCCCTAAGCGGGGAAACAACGGAATATGACCAGATAGCTTTGGTATGAGCACAACAGTGCCTTGCTAGTTAGGAAGCAGCTCAAATACCATATTGAAGCAATTCCAAGGAAATGATAAGTCAGGGTTGCGGCTGGGGGAAAGGGTGGTTAGAGGGAAAAAACCTACAACACCTTGACAAGACCTTTCTATTACTTTTAAGAAAGTGGAGGTAGAGACACCGGAGATCTAGTCTTGTAATAAAAACAGCCTTGTTTCTAAAATAATTGTTGGATAAAAACAATGAAACCGATCACAGGACATCTGTTTTAGTAGATAATGCAACATAATCAACCATTAGCGTGGTATCTTAAAATTTTGAGCATTGCAGAATTCCCAAAGCTGGCTCTACAGTGTGGGTTCCTCCTGCTGGCAAAACCAGCTGGAAACAGAAAAGGTTCTGAAGAGGAAGGGAGTCTGAGAAGTAGACAGGACTGAAAAACACGTATTTTCTGAGCTTTTTGTCCTTTCCTTGATGATGTGCTTTAACCATTTTTGTGGGTTTATTGAAACTTTAATAGTCACACTTATTTATATCTTACTGAAGTCAGATCTGCATAGCTGAATAGTGTAGTTTTGCATTCTGTAATGTGTAAGACTTCGTGACCTGAGTACACTTTTATATCACTCTGAATTGGTGTTACTAAGGGTATAAATTTCCTTAAGAGATGCTTGTGTAGACTTTAAAATAATGAATAAAATAACGCACCTGGCTAAGAATTACTGCATTAGATTCACATTTCTCTAGATAAAGGTCTGTCAGCACATTCATCACAGGCACATATTTTCAGGTTGAAACTTGGCATAGCAGTTCTCAAGAAGAAAGAGGTTCAAGCAAAACGTGAACAAAATCCTTCTTTTTCTTTTGTTTGAAGGAGGCATTCCCTTCATACCCTGATACAACTGTATCCCACAAAACTTTGGGAATCTTGATTTTTGTTTTGTTTTTAGTAAAATAAGAAGTGCCTTTGAAAAACAGTTTATCTTTGGATGTAAAGGTAGAAAAAAAACCCCTTTTGATGTTTGGCAACCGATTTGCTTAAGAACAGAGATGATTTAAAGGACTTTTTAAAAAGAGCCAGTGTTGTCTATTTTTTTTCCCTCCTAGAGATTGTAATCACACTGAAAATTGAAACACTGATACCTTTAAAGGTGGAATTTATCCTGCCTGCCCCTGAACAAAACAAGAGTACCCACAAAGGTTACACCTTCTTCAGAAGAATAAACACTAAGGGCATATTTGTTGAGAATTTGAGAAGATACATGAGTCAGAGAAAAGAAAGCCTTTATAGTCTTTATAATTTTGAGGTCATATGTGCAAGCGAGATACCACTCAAAAAGTGTGTATAGTAAAATGTAAGTTTCCCTCTTCCCCTTTGAGCCAAGCTGCTGAATTACTTTTCACCAAAGCACCTCCCATTCTCAGAGGCATCTCCTATTCTCAGTGTCTTATGTATTCTTCAAGAAAGAGCATATTCTTTGTTTGTAGTTAAAAGGTAACTTACTATACATTTTGTTCTGCACCTTATTTTGTTCTTCTGACATTTCATCTTGGAAGCTGTTCAATATTTGTTCATAGAGAGCACTTCGTTTTTAATAGTTTGGTGTTCTACCTTATGGATGTACCATCATTTACTTAGTCTACTATACGAGGGCATTTAGGCTTTTTCAAACTTTTGCTATTACGAGCCATATAACAAGGAAAATCTTTGTATGTAAATCATTCTGTCTGGATATATCTGTAGGAGAAATTCTAGAAGAGGGATTTTTGTATTAAAAAGTGCAGGTACGGGTGCCTGGGTGGCTCAGTCAGTTAAACATCTGACTTCGGCTTAGGTCATGATCTCAGGGTCCTGGGATGGAGCCCCACATCGGGCTCCCTGCTCATGCGGGGAGTCTGCTTGTCCCTCTGCCCCTCTCCCCAGTCATGCTCAATCTCTTTCTCAAATAAATAAATAAATAAATAATATATATGTATATTAAAAAGTACATGCATATATGTAGACTGCTCTCACAGAAATTGTACACCAGTCCCAGTAGTGATATGTAATTGTACCTACTTCCCCTTTCCCTTGTCACCACAGTGTGTACCAAACCTTACGATCTGTAGCAGTCTGATGGAGGGAAGTGGTACTCTGTGTTAATTTGTATTTCTCTCATGAGTGATGTTGAGCATTTTTTCCTAAGCATGAGTCATTTGTATTTTCTGTGAACTGTCCGTTCATATCTTTTGTCTCTATTTTTAAAGCATTATTGGCCCTTTCTTACTGATTTGTGAGAGTTCTTAATGAATTTATGAAGTTAGCCCAGTGTTTTATGGTTTGTAAATATTTTTCTTTGCTTCTTAGTGATTTGTCTGTTGACATTTTTTAATTTTTGCTATGAAAAATTTTTTATTTCTATTTATTTTAGTCAACTTTATCAGTCTTCTATGGATGCTGAGTTCTGTGATATAATTAGAAAATCTGTTACCATTCTGGAAATATTTTTGAAAAATCTTCTTGTTTTCTTATAACATTTTAATGGTTTTTACATTTAAATCTTTGATCTATCTGGGATTTATTTTGGTGGAAGTTATGATATAGAGATCCAACTTATATTTTTTCCCCATTTAGCTATGAGGTTTTTTGTTTTCATACCACTTGTTGAATACTTCACGTTTTTTCCATGGGATTCAAATTCATTTATCACATTTAAAATTTCTAACTGTATTTGAATCTATTTCTGGACTTTCTATTCTGTATCATTGATGTTTTTGTCTGTTCACACATTTATAACTCATCATATTAAATTTTATGGCTTTGCAGCAGGTTTTAATATTTTGCAGTATTAATCCTTGATCATTTGTCTTCTTTTTCAAAATGTTCCTGGCTATTCTTGCTTGTTTATTTTTCCTGTGAACTTCAGAATCGATTTGTCTAGTTTCAAACAGTGCTAGGGTGTGTGTGTGTGTATGTGTGTGTGTGTGTGATCATGTTAAGTTTATAGATAAAAATATAGGGAGAACTGACATCTATAATATCTTAATTTTCTTGACCATGCTTCATCTTCTCATTTGTTAAATTCTTGTGTGTCTTTTAGTAACAATTAAGAGTTTTCTTCATATCGATTATATGTATTTCTTTTTTTTTTTTAAAGATTTTATTTATTTATTTGACAGAGATAGAGACAGCCAGCGAGAGAGGGAACACAAGCAGGGGGAATGGGAGAGGAAGAAGCAGGCTCATAGTGGAGGAGCCTGATGTGGGGCTCGATCCCGGAACGCCGGGATCACGCCCTGAGCCGAAGGCAGACGCTTAACCGCTGTGCCACCCAGGCGCCCCCGATTATATGTATTTCTTATTATACATTTTTTAGCTGTTTTATAACTTTTGGTTGTCTATCTATCTATCTATCTATCTATCTATCTATCTATCTATCTATATCATTTATGAGAGTGAGTGCAACACACATGCTAGCGGTGGTGGGAAGGGACCGAAGGAGAGGGGGAGAGAGAATGCCCAGCACAGGGCTCCACTTGGGGCTCGATCTCAGGATCCTGAGATCATGACCTGAGCTGAAATCAAGAGTCAGACATTTAACTGACTCAACCTGCCAGGCGCTGTGGTTCCTATTTTAAATGTAATCTATGAATCCTTTACATCTGCTACTATATCTGCTACTCATCTACTATATATATAAATATATATAGTAGCAGTGTTTATTATGTTTATTAACTATACTATGTTTATATTCATCCACTTTAATGTATTCTCTTATTATGTTTTTCAGTTGATTCTCTTGTGTTGTCCAGCTACATAGTCCTGTATCCTGAAAATAATGATAATTTTACCAGATCCTTTAAAATTTTATACCTTATTATTTTTAATGTCTAATATTACCAAAACCTCCAAAAAATTAATGGTTGTTGTAGTGGACATCTTTATCTTTTAACTTGACTTTAGTAGAATATTAATAGTATTTTTATTAGGCATAATATGATAACTTTTGAGATGTAATAAGGATGTTTTATGCTAAGAGAAAACCCATTCATTCTTAATATAGTATATGATAAAAATTTTTGTCACAAAGGATGTTGAATTTTATCAAAAGTTTTTTCATAATCTATGGAGATGATCTTTTAATTTTCTTGGTTGTACTTTTCTCTGTTATCTTTATTGGGGTTTATCTTCATAAAGATAATTTTGAGGCTTTCCTTCTTTTTTCTATGCTCTAAAACACTTTGAATGGCATTGGGGTTATCTGTTTTTTAAGGATTTGGCAAGATTCCCCTTGCGAAACCAACTGTGTGCTTTAGTATTTCAGTGGGAGTGAATGTTTGACAATTTGTCCTACTTTTCCTATGGACATTGGCCTGTTAAATTTTCAATTTCATCTGGGATTTCCTAGAAAATAATCCATTTCATCATAGTTCTCAAATTTATTAACAATGAATGAGCAAAGAGGTGTTTTAGAATTCTTTTAATTTCTTCTGTTTCTGTGATTTTCCCCCCACCTTTATTTCTTTCCTCCTAGAGAAATTTAGCAAGTTAAAGGTTTTCTTTTCTATTCCCCCTCTCCCTCCATTCAAGAAACAGCTCTCAGATTTACTTATTAGTTCTTGTATGTTCTGGTTTTCTAATTCATTAATTTCAAATTTATTTCTATTAATTTCTCCTTTTTTATTTTTTAATTCAAGTATAATTAACATTTAGTGTCATATTAATTTCAGTGTACAATACAATGATTAACAATGCTATACATTTCTCAGTGCTTATTAAGATAAGTGTACTGTTAATCCCCTTTTATCTATTTTACCCCTGTACCCCCTGCCTCTAGCAACTACCAGTTGCTCTCTGTATTTAAGACTTTTTTTGTCTCTTTTTTTCTTGTTTGTTCATTTGTTTTGTTTTCTTAAATTCCACATGTGAGTGAATCATATGGTATTGATATTTGTATGGTATATGTCTTTGTCTTGCATTTTTCCTTGATGTTGAGTGATGTTGAGGATCTTTTTATGTGTCTGTTTGCCATCTGTATGTCTTTGGAAAAATGTCTATTCAGGTCCTCTGCCCATTTTTTTAATTGGGTTATTTGTTTTTTTTATTTTGAGTTGTATAAGTTCTTTATATATTTTGGGTATTAACCCCTTATCAGATGTATCATTTGCAAATATCTTCTCCCATTCAGTAGGTTGCCTTTTTATTTTATTGATGGTTTCCTTTGCTGTGCAAAGGCTTTTTATTCTGATGTAGTCCCAGTAGTTTAATTTTGCTTTTGTTTCCCTTGTCAGAGGAGACATACCTAGAATATATATATATGAATACATTTGTCTCTTTTTTTTCTTTTGTTCATTTGTTTTGTTTCTTAAATTCTGCATATGAGTGAAATCATATGGTATTTGTCTTTCTCTCACTGACTTATTTGGCTTCTCATTATACTCTCTAGATCCATCTATGTTATTGCAAATGGCAAGATTTCGTTTTTTATGGCTGAATAATATTCATATATATGAATATTCATATATATGAATATATTAATATATATGAATATATATGAATATTATTCAGCCATAAATGTTGTGGTACCACAACAGACATATGAAAGATGCTCAATATCACTCATTGTCAGGGAAATGGAAATCAAAACTACAATGAGATACTGTTTCACACCTGTCAGGATGGCTAAAATAAAAAACACAGGAACCAACAAGTGTTGGCAAAGATGTGGAGAAACTGTTGGTGGGAGTGCAAACTGGTGCAGCCACTGTGGAAAACAGTAGGGAAGTTCTTCAAAAAATTAAAAATAGAACTACCCTATGATCCAGTCATCACACTACTGGGTATTTACCCAAAGAATATGAAAACATTAATTTGAAAGACTATATGCACTCCTATGTTTATTGTAGCATTATTGGCAATAACCAAATTATGGAAGCAATCCAAGTGTCCATCAATAGATGAATGGATAAAGAAGATGTGGTGTACATAACATATCCATTCTGTCCTATAACCATAATTTGTATATTTGTTTTGGTCTAGGATTTACTATACTGTGAATTCAGTACTACTCTTAGTTATTTTAGCCAGAGTTTTCTCCTTCATTTCTTAATTGGCTGAAGCTCACGTATTAGCAGTTTCTTCTGGGGATGGTAAAGGGGAAGGACGGAATAAAATTCTTTGGGTTGGTTCTTGCATGCTCAAAAAATGTTTGTCAGCTGTCATTATACTCAAACAACTGTTTTATTGGATATAAAATACTTGGTCTTAATGTATTTCTTTGAAAATTTTTCCCTAGACAGGGGGAAATGATGGATTTAATCTTATTTCATTGTTTTGATTATGCTGTTTGGAGATATTAGTTATGCATATGTTTGATTTCCATTTTCTAACTTTCATGTGTATCATTTTGCTGTAATTATTTGAAACATTTTATTTTTGCTGTAATCACTTTTAACTCAGTCATTTACATTTTATTCTGACTATTTTTCTCATTTGTGTCCTTCATGGTCCTTATTTTGTTTTCAGCAATATTTAGTCTCTTTGGGCTGTCTCTAATATGATCTTCATTCTGATGGCCTTATTTTTCTCTTCTATTTATGGACCCTGCTGATACCTAAGTCTTCTCTTTCTATTGCTTCACTTTATTTTATTTGAGCTCTTGTATGTTTACATTGATTTTTTGTTTCATAGAGGCATATGCTTGTTTTTTATTTCATGGCATCGTGCTTGGCAACAGTTTTTATCTGTTCTGTGGCAGTATTTTTTGTATACCCCTCCTTTTCTTCCTGTGCCTTTTTCCCCCCTCTTCTTGTGGCTTGTATATATATTTTTTCCTTTTTAAGAGTTGCCTTAAATGAGACATGCTCTTTCTGGAACAGCTATTTGTACAAGATTTATAGGGGACAAGAATCAATGCTGTCTGTGTTCCAGACAAAATAGCAGTTGTCTTTATGACATGGGGTTTATGTGTGAGTGTGAGTTTTTAGCTTTTACTTTCCTTCCCACTCCTTTGCCTGCGGCTTTCTGAAAATACAGCATGTGCGTGTGATTTGTTACTCATTTCCAGCTACCTGCTTTCTTTTGTGCCAAGGTTTGTCCAAGAAATCTCCTGCTGTCAGCTCATGCACCTGGAAACGTTATTCCAAAAAAGGGATAGTTTTTCCTATTAGGGTGTGATAGTTTGGTGAATGGCCCTCTGCTGGTTTTGTCTCAGATCTATAGCCACAGGTGCTCTCTTTTGATATCTTCCTGCAGCCCTATTTGAGCTATTTGAGCTGTGACACAAAGTTAACATGTCTAATGTAGGGGTAATGATGTGTGCCCTGCTCTTTCAGATGCTCTAGTTGTTGACTTGTTCAGACTCTTATGGTCTTTCCTGATAATAACAGGAATTAGGAAAGGCTGGCCTAGAGTCCTCTCTCCACCTATGTCTCTACAGCTGTATTAAGATGTCCTGTTCTCATGACATAAAGGTATAACTATATCTGTGGTCTTTTATGAAACACAAAATAAAATGTCCTGCTAGCAACTGACACCCTAAATCCAGGGAGTAACCAGATTTGCTTTAGGAATATATATTTCTTCAAGGCAAGATCTTTATGTATCTAAAATGCCTCGCACAGTGTCTATTTGGTATATAACAACCTCTGGGGGAATATTTTCCTAATGGAAGAATAAATACACAGAAGCAGCTTGTATTAGTTACCTAGAGCTGCTGTAATAACTTACCACAAAGTCAGTGACTTACAATAACAGAAACTTATTCTTTCACAGTTCTGGAGGGCAGAAGTTTGAAGTTAAGGAGCTGGCAGCGTTTTGCTCCATTTGAAGACCCTAGGGAAGAGTCATCCTGTCTCTAGCAACTTCCTGTGGCTCCAGGTTTTCCTTGGCCTGTGACTGCATAACTCCTAGTCGCTCTGTCTTCACATGGCCTTCTCCTTTGCATTCTGTGTCTTCTCCTCTTCTGTCTTTTATCAGGACACTTGTCATTAAATTTAGTGCCCACCATGTAATCCAACATGACCTCATCTCAAGATCCTTAATTGTATCTGCAAAGGCCCTTTCTCTGAATAAGTTCGCACTCATAGGTTCTGGGGGTTAGGATGCACACATAACGTTTTAGGGACCTATTCAAACTCACTTCCCTGGCGGTGTGTGTGTGTGTGTGTGTGTGACCTCTCTTCATCTATGCAACAGGTATTTACAAGCACTGCCTTTGTGAATAACACTGTTCTAGGGGTGTCAGAGTATTGGCTGCTGCTACTACTAGTATCATTAGTATTTCGTTAGATGTTTAAAATTTAATCGAGGGCTCAAGAACTATATTTGAACAATAATATTAATTAAAACAAAAAACAAAGTAGAGTCATCTTGGTAACTGGTATGAGAATTCCTTTGCTGGGAAAAATGACTTTCTTAAGATGATGCTTTGAAAAGCTTGGGAAGGAGTTACCACCTTCAAGGCCTGGCTGGTCCTCAGATTTCTGAAAGAAAGATGGATCTTAAAGGCAAGAAGGTCAAGAAGGTCATTGATGGTGGCATGAGAGGTGGCTTTTAGAGAGAGGCAAGCCAAGTGGGGATTTATCCTGTGAAATGCTGTGTTCCATGTAATGTAACCCTTCCTCATTACTCTATAAATATCAGTAAGACCATAGAAATCACAATGAAAATTTGTTGAGTGGATTTCCTTTGGAAACCATTGAAAGAATTGGGTTTTATTAAAACACACAATTATGTATGATTAGATGCAAGGCTGTGATACTATTAATAAGGCTACAGTTTTGGAGAAGGGCAAGATTTCCGTGGCTGGAGTTGTCTCTGGGAAATGGATCTTGAGCTGAATCTTAAAGGCTGGGTGCAATGTGATTGAGAAAGAGGGCATTCCAGCAGTGAGAATGACATTGGTAAAGGCAGAAATGTACCTAGGACAAGCTTGAAACACCAGGTGAATGGTCTGGTCTGGCTGGACTGCTGTGGGCTTTCAGTAGACGTGCAAGATTGCACCCCTGCTTGTAAGTGCGTAATCCGACTTTCCCGAATAAAGCTCTAGGTCTTTGTAAGGAGAGAGCCTTCCATAGCCTGTGAGTTTTTACCGTACTCTACAGTTAGGGCCACCATTCATTCTGTAGTGAGATTTGGTCTTAACAATGTTAAAAAAAGAAGTGGACTGAGGAAGTAAAAGAGGCAGAGAAGAGCTGGCTAAGAACACAGAGAAGGAGCCACCAGAGGTGGGAGACCTAGAATAGATTGGTGTCACCGGGGCTAAAGTAGGAGCAAATTTTCAGAAGCATGGTTTGACCTGTAAAACCGCTAGCTCAGAGAGGTGAAGTAGGGCATTTTAGCGACTTGGAGTTGCTGATTTTTGCTAACAGTTTCAGCGCTGTGGGTGTGTGATTGGTTGGAGAGCACTACATGTTGTAGTGCGGAGAATTGAGGAGCAGGAGCGTGGTGAGGAAATGGAGCCTATTGAAAAGTGTCATAGTGAATGGAAGGCAGATAGCGACTAGAAAGCCATGCAGGCGATCCAGACAGGTTAACTCTGCTTGCAGGCAGAGAGGGCTTGTACCCACTGGCTGAGAGGGTGGGAGGAAGCAGAGTATGCACACGGATGCAAGGGTAGGGAGTGCCAAAATACTGGAGAAGGTGGCCAGGGACTGG
Source organism: Ursus americanus (assembly GCF_024610735.1). NCBI lineage: Eukaryota > Metazoa > Chordata > Mammalia > Carnivora > Ursidae > Ursus > Ursus americanus. The sequence continues at coordinate 38,451,371 of NC_142135.1, read as the reverse complement.
GCCAAGGGCACAAGTCAGACTGAGTTTACTTGGCAGAGAAAGGACGTTCTCCCTCTGGATGGCTCCTTCAGCAGGTGGTTCTGAGTGAGAACCAGAGAAGGGGAGAGCACAGCCTTGACGTCTGAAAACCAGCACAGTGTGGAGTCTGGCTCTTCTGTGCTCTGATGTGTAGGAGAGGCTTAATCTTTTGAGAGATATGAATTCTGGCAGAGAATAGAGACTGAGGAGATATTAAGGGAAAATTTGGGTTCAATTTATTTGATTATTAAAGTTTTGATGCAAGAATCATTGAGTTAAAAAAAAAAAGCATTTGCGGGGGGAGCAAGCAAAGGAGAAGCACCATGACAGTGACAACGAGCGTCTACAGCGCTAGTGGTGAACACGTTTCCCGTTTCACTTGGAAAATGGACGATGGGCAACGCTGTGTGCATCCCTGCATGGTGACAGCCCCAGGAGCTGAGTAGTGGCTCTCCCCTCCAGCCTGGGCAGGTGTTGACAAAGAGGTATCAAGCACCCGTTTTTTATTTATTTTTAAATTTTTTAAAAAACATTTTATTTATTTGACAGAGATAGAACACAAAAGCACCCTGTATTTTAAAGTGAGCTACAAATAACTGGGGTCAGATACTTCTCCAGAGCTCAGTAAGAGCTAGTCAAACAGTTCTCACTAACTACACTGTCACTCTGTGCCTTCCCTTTCCCTTCTCATCTGATAAAAGAAGATATGGGGTAGAGAGGAGAAGGAAGACATTGTTACAGTTGTGAATTGCTGACCATCTGGCCAAAAGTTACAGTGTTTCTGTCCCTTCGCTTCCTGCCTACCTCAAAGCCCCATGAACGGTGGACTCCTGGACAAGAGCCTCGAGGTGTCACAGGAGATGGCTTCTCACCCCTAGCTAGATGTTGGGTAGAGATGAAGCGGCAGAGGCCGTTCTGGGTGTTAGCATTGGTCTCGTGTGGAGCCAAGTGTGGTGAAGGAAGGAGAGAGGTTGACAGGGGTTGCTGGTGTCAGGGCATATGGGAATGTGAAATTGGGGCCTGCTCTTCGCCTGGCCCTGGTAGTCCGCTAAAGCTGACAGAGAAGGGGCCCCAGGGTAAGGTGTCTAGGAAGACAGAGGGAATACCCCTACCCCACATGAAAGGCCTGGAAAAGGATTTTCATGGTTTCTGTGGCTCCACAGGAGAAGTAAAGAGTGCAGAATGGGAAGAATGAGTTTTAGGCCTGATCAGGTGACATCTAGTAGGGGATGACCCATTTGGCAAGATGGCTGAGGGCATGGCCCACTGGCAGAGACAACATGGAAACACAGTTGCCCTCTCTCTGAGGGCATTCTCAGTCACGGACGGAGATGGAGTGAAGCACATCCCTCCAGGTAAACCGCATCCCCCTTCTGTGTTAGCGAAGCAGAGGAAAACCAGATCTGGCTAGAAAGGAAGCAAGCGGGCAGCCGGTATTATATGTCAGCTCCTGCCACCTCTCAGCTCTCAGCCTCCCAACACACTGGCGGACTTTAGCCTGGAAGATGGAGGAGGGAGGAGGCACACTGGACCCTGAGCACATCTCCTCTCTCACCAGAGGGTGGGGAGAGGAGCAAGAGCCGACCAGGGCTCCTGCTCCCTCTCAGCCCCGACCTGAAGCTGGGCCAGCCCTGAGGATGTGGAAGGAGAAGAGCTTGGATGCAGAACTGGAATTTAACAAATAAATGGGTTTGAGTCTTAAATACTGGAATGGCACTCTTCTAATAACTGAACGTGATTGGGAAGTTGTAGAGTCTATCCACATGTTATTAAGGAGCAGTAAAGTATGATTCACTGTGGCAGGAGGGACTGGGAAAAATACATCCATTTCAAGTTTGTATCCCACTGAGTGCAGACTGTACAATTACCTGGTTATATACAAATACACTAGGACATGTAGATATTAGAGTCAGACTGCCTTGGGTTTGGGTCCTTGCTCAGTCACTTACTTTCCACATGATTTTTGGCACATTATTTTTCACACAGTTTCCTTAACTGTGAAATGGAGATGGGTTGTAACGTCAACCTCTCAGGGGTTTGGGGGAGGATTAAATGAAATAAATTTTTGGATGTGTCTGCACTGTGTGTGATGCCTGCAGCACAGATCCTTGAAAGGGGGAGTGACTATTATTATGACTGGAGACAGATCTGATAAATTAAGAACTAATGGACAATGTAGCTATCAAATGTAGTTTGCAGTCGTTAGATGTGTTGAATTGGTAAGTATTTGATGTTTTCTAAGTCCCAAACTATCTTTCTTGATGAAGGCAATATATTTTCAAAGCATTTTTCTGCTTAATTTGGAAGTTTGAAAGTATCTAACTGGAAGCTAATACTATGAAAACCATGAAAAAGGGCCTCTTGTCTTGATCAGAAAGATGAGGAAGCTCCAAAGAGGAGATCTGAGGCAGGGATTCTGCCAGCTTCAAAATGTGCCACACACATTTCACTGAGAAGATGCCCTGAAAAACATACTCTTGGCCTTCTGAGAGCGTTCCTTGGCAACCTTGGCAGGAGGGGACTTTCATGTTGCCAGCTAAAGCCCTGGCCCTTGGGGCTAGCCTGGGTGTTACTGCTCCTGGAGCCTTCTCCGTCCCCAACCCAAAGAGCTTTTGTTTGCGCAATGGCCATTGTATCTCTTCCCTTCTACTCATTGGCTCTGGCCCAAACTTCCTCTCCACTGTCTCCAGCTGGGACATGCACGTGGGAGGTTTGCTTTGAGAAGCTCCAGCTTTGGCATTGTCAGTTTCTCATCTGGCTCCTCATCTCTCTCTTTACTTTGTCTGGAGGCTTGCTTGTTTGGTGACCCACTGAACACTGAAGTCGTGCTGGCAAGATGGCGACTGTCTAGTCCCTTGCTAGCATGGAAAGGGGCAGTTGTTGCAGAGCTTCGGGGTTAACATGAAGGCTCCTTCTACTGAAGCTGGTTGGGTGTCCAGCAGGGAGAGATGTTCATTCCGGAAGCTGTTGGGTCTGCACTTGAAGGAAGTGTCGTCTTAATTCTGGAATGAAAGCTGCTTGCCTCTAGGTCAGTAAGCTCTTTGAGGGAGAGGGACCTTCCAACATCCTGTGTGGGCCTCCAGGGAGTCCGAGGCAGGCAAGAAGGATTCAGTAAAGAAAAAGAAAAGGTTTGGGGAGGGAAAGGGAGAAGAAGAAGGAGAAAGATGAATGATAGCTGTGGGTATTGAACACCCATCACATACTTTTACTGAAGGTTAAGACAATCTCCCAGGGCTTTATGCTTGTTTATTTTGATAGTCAACACTTAGATAGCGCTTACTATGCGTCAGACACTTCACCGAATACTTTCTTTGTATTCACTGTTTTAATCGTCACTGTAAACCCACAGGATAGGTAATATTATCTTCATTTCAGAGAAGGGGAAACTGAGGCATGGAGCCATAAAGTAATTTTTCTAAGATTATACAGCCTGTAAATGGTGGAACCAGGTTTCAATCCCAAGAATTACACTTTCTTTTTCTCTTTTCTTCCTTCTCTCTTCACTCATACTGTAAGCAAGTATCTTTTTCCTGGTTTATTTACTGACATATTTTTGTACCCTTTGGGGTGATTACTGTTTAATGATGTTAAAGTGTAGTGTGACGTGCTGGCTAGTGTTCTGCGGTGCAAGAAGACTGCGATGTACCCTACATAGAAAGTACATGTGTTAGATAAACTTTGTTCGGGCATGAATTATAGCGCTGTTGGCTGTGAGTTCGGTGTTAATGAACCAATAGATATTAAATATGGTGTCTTTAAAAGAAACACACATAAAAAGCAAGGTTATATATTGATAGGTTGACAAAAATGTTGTGATCAGAGTTTCGCAGGAACCTCACCTTCTATTTCCCGAAAAGCCATGGTTCAATTTTCTCTCATTGTTTGCAGTGACTTTATAGAATGTAACTGCCATGAATAATAAGATGCAGCTGTCTATCTTTTTCTAGCAAAAATGATAACAAGTATTTCCTGCCACATAACTTTGTCTAGATGTATAGTTATCTTTCCAAGTAATGTGGTCATTTTGCTGAGCACTGTCACCACACAGATTTTCTTTCCTCAATTCATAAAATCCTGTACAGAGAATCTTCCATGGTGCCTGGCAAGGAGGCAGCGCTCAGTAAATGCTTATTGAATGAATGAGTGAATGAAATCTTCAAACCTACAAGATAACCTAGTCTAAAATTCTGAATCTTAAGAAAGACATGAATGGACCTGGGAATCAATAGTTTCTTTCTTTTTAAGTAAGCCATGAAACTCGGATAGCAAGCAGGTTTTCTCAAGTTGCCTTCTGGTTGATTGTCTACTGTTTGTTGAGCACTGGCTACCGCATCACCTGTTTTGTTGTCCTCATATTACTTATTATCTGAAATTATCTTGCTTTTTTGTCATTTACGTATCGTCTGTCTCTCCTCATGTCAAGTATATAGCTCTAAGAGAGTAGAGACCTTGTTTGTCTTTCCTGTTGCTGAATCCCCATCACCTATCATGCTTGGTCCAATAGTATGTGCTTAGTAAGTGTTTGTTCTTATTTAATTATAATTATCATAATGCTATGAACTGTATTCTTAGAGATTTTGACTTAGTGTGGGAAATCAGGAATGTGTCTTTAAGGAAATACTGATTGAGTCAAACTGTGGAGAAGTGGGAATTAACTAAAGCTGGTAAGGAAGATGTATTCCAGGCAGAGAGATCAGGATAAAACAGGGCGCATTGGAGTGTGTGAGATAAAGTCAGCGTATCTGGAGTTCAAGAGTAGGAGAGTGCATGAGATGAACCTACAGAGGTAGGAGAAGACAGGACATTCAGGGATTAGGAGGCCATATGGGGATGTGGAGTTTTATCCTAAGAGCAGTGGGAAGCGGCTAAGGAACTTTAAACAAGATATCAATCTTGCTGATGGAAGCGGGACACCTGAGTGTGTGAATGGCGTCACCGTTTGTGGTCTTGAAGATCAGGTGTTCAGTTTTGGAAACATTGAATTCAAAGTACCTATAAAAGATTCACTTGAAGATGTCAAGTAGACAGCGGAGATATACTTGTTTTTGGGGTCTGAGATGGATATACACATTTAGGTGAGAGTATTTGAAATCATGGGCATTGATGAAATTGTCTAGGGAGAGGGTATAAAGTTAAGAAAAAAAGAGGGTTCTGTCTGAGCTTTGAGGAACTTCACCTTTTAAAGACCTGATAAAGAAGGATGGATAGGGCAAAATCTTAATTAAAAGCAGAGTAGGCTAAATTATTTATGCTTCTTTCTGTGGCCTCTCTAAACAGTTTTGTTGTCAGTTGCCCAAAGATAATTTTATTTACCTTGAGCACCTCTCTCTATTAGGACTCAATTTAATCATGTTTTAATCATAAATTTTCTTGTCTTTTTCTTTTATTGTGTCTGGGAGCAGAGATCTTGTCTTTTACAATCATGCTTGAAACCCTAGTACCTAGCACACTGACTGCTTTGTCGGCATGGGTATGTCTGTGTTTGAGTGGGAATAAAGATCCTCTCTAGGGAAGGTGAGCAAGAACAGAAAGCAGCTTTCCCCTCACATAGCTTCTCTGTGTGGGAGACCAGAGACTCTGGAGCTTCCGCATTTTGGCAATACCAGGTATCAGCTAGCAGACGGGAAACTTTCTAAGAGGCAGAGGAATCTACATTCTTCATTTGTGGTGTCTTTGCGTGGATTTGCTCCTGCTCTGAGACCTGTGGCTTCTAGAAGTTATTTCCAGAAGCTGCTGCAGCAGAGAATTTGGTGTCTATCTCACCAGTTGGGAGCTTGGCCTGCTTAGGGCTACTAATAAGCTCTTTCCCCCTTTTCCCTCTCCCTTTTGACTGCTTACTGTCACTCCCCCTAACTTTGTCTCAATCCCTTTTTTTTTCCTTTGCCCAGAGAACGCCAGGGGCATGTTTCATAATTTCAGGTATGATTTTACTAGGATTTAATAATATTTCTGTATTATTAGCAACTCTCCTCTCCCATTTTCCATTCTGAAGTCCATTATTCCATCTCCTATTATTTTTACCTTTGGTAAGGAGGTCTCTGTATTCTCTTTGGTAATGGATCTAATGATAATGTGACCAGCATGGGAAGATCGGTGGGCTCTCCTCTCCTCCTGCCATTACTCATTCCTGCCAGGTGCCTGTGCTTCCTTTGTCTGCCATCCCTGTGTTTGGGAACTGGGTCTTTTTCCCCGGGCTGAAACAAACAACTATCATGTTGAAGCCTTGCTGTCAGCTGGTGATCCAGTCCTTGTTTCCTGGACTCTGCTTTAATTCATGATCTTTGCTGCCGGAATTTTCTTTTCTCAAGACTTATTGTTTGATCTTGACCTGAGGAACTTTATGCCTACTTGACCTGTGGAATTTTTCTTAAGTCCCTGATTTTGATCCAATGACTCTGTTCTTTTAAGCCAGGTATGTGTTTTTCAGGCTGTGTCTGTTATCTTTTGTGTTGCCTGTTATAGTTCTCATCTCCAAGTGACTTGGATGACTGGACGTGTTGTTAGCTTTAGGGAAAAGCATGTGGCTGGATCAAGAGTAGGACCTAGCTCTTGAGGGCCGAGGTGAGTGCATGGAGGGTATCAGGGTGGAAAGCCTAGGTGAAATAGGGGCTAAGCTGGAGAGAGACTTTCAACAAAATAAAATTTCACTGATTTCAAACCAAGGTGAATATGAAGTTCTGTCTACATGAGTGAAGACCAATTTTTAAAACATTTGAAGGCATACATTTAAAATGACAGCTTAATATTAAAATGGGAAGTTATGATTCATAAGCAGTAGTATAATTTTGAATAACATGACCTTATTCATTGACACTAACTGCTTTACATCTTCAGGTTTCATCATATTAGTACCATGAATAAAACCCAGAAAAGTTATAGAGGAGGAAATGATTTTGACTTTTTTTTTTATTCAATAGTCATTACTTATATCCTTTTACACTTTTGCAAATTTTAAATTTCAGTAATGATCTTGCTATTCAATTTTCCTATTTCTTACAACCATAACCTTCTGGAATAGCCATAAATGTAGGAGAAAACTGAAGTAAAAAGCCTTTGAGCTCAATGAAAATACTTTCTATAAAGCCCATGGCTTGACTCAGTAAAGCCAGAATGGAATTTCTGTTCCTATAGGGGGCTCAGAACTGATTTGATTTAGTTATATCTATGGTATTTTATTTATTTCCTCCTGGAAATATATAGTTTTTACTTTTGATATAGGAAATGAAAGGAAGCTTATAGCTCTAAAAATAGCCCTCCACAAAGTTATAGGCCTTAAAGTATAATTGAGGAGAGACTTTGAAGAGATCAGTGCTGTCCAATAGAAATTTCTGCAATAATAGAAGTGTTTGTCTGCACTGTCCAGTGCAGTGGCCACTAGGCTAAGTGGCTATTGAGCCCTGGAAATGTGGCTATTGTCACTGAGGAGCTGAATTTCAATTTTTATTTTGTTTTAATTAAGTAATCATATGTGGATAGTGACTACTATATTAGCACAGTTCTGGAAAACTGTTATTTGCTTTCTGTTGTGGCTATAAAAAACCATAATGTTACTGGCTGAGACAACACAGTTTTATTATCTTATACTTCTGTAGGCTAGGAGTCTGGCACAGGTCTCATTGGGCTGAAGCTAAGGTGTTTGCGGGGCTGCTTTCTTTTCTGGAGGCTCTGGGGAAGAATCTATTTCCTTGACCTTTTTAACTTTTAGCAGCTGCTCACATTCCTTGATTCGTGGCCCCTTTTCTCCATTTTCATGCAATGTTATACCTCTTTGTCCCGTTCTTCCATAGTCACATCTCCCTCTGACTGCCCTCTTTTGCCTCTTACTTCAATTTTTAAGGACTCTTTTAATTATACAGGGCTCACCTGGTAATCCAGAATAATGTCCCTAATTTAACATCAGTTGGTTAGTAATCTTACTTCCCCCTTGCCATGTAACCTGACATTTTCATAGATTCAGGGATTAAGATTTGGACATCTTTGTGGGAGACATTATTCTACCTACTATAACATCTCCTAAATATGGAGCCATTTAGTGGAAGGGTGGGCTAAACCCTGTCCATCTTTTTCACATTATTTGCTGAGCCTATATCCATTTCATGTATTGCAGTGCAGGGGTCTCATAATGATTCAAGAACAATAGAAATTTAACTTTGAAAGGAAATTTATATGATACATAGTCCAATCTTCTATCCCATACAGTATTATTTTCTTCTATAGAATCTATAATTCACTTGTTTTCTGCCAGCGGTTTCCTATGAAGGGTACTCCCTACTTAGCAACAGAATCAGTTGCATTGTTGCATACTCTAGTTGTTCGGTCATCCTGTCATCTAGCTCTTTATCATTTCCACACAGTTGCCCTCTGGTTTTGACTTTTGGAGCAATGTAAACCTGCTTTGTGTAGGGTGTTACCTATCTCAAGAGATAGCACACACCACGGAGCAAAAGTTTGGTAGTCCTGTTTACTTTATTCTCCATATTCATTCACCACTATTGAACATGCTGAATGTATAACTCCTAAAATATCTCTCAGGTCTGTCCGCTTTTTTCGTTTTAGTTATTGTTCTTTTCAGGTATAGAATTTAAATATTTTTTTTATAGTTTTTTTTGTTTTTTAAAGATTTTATTTATTTATTTGACAGAGATAGAGACAGCCAGTGAGAGAGGGAACACAAGCAGGGGGAGTGGGAGAGGAAGAAGCAGGCTCATAGCGGAGGAGCCTGATGTGGGGCTCGATCCCATAACGCCGGGATCACGCCCTGAGCCGAAGGCAGACGCTTACCGCTGTGCCACTCAGGCGCCCCTATAGTTTTTTTTTTATAGTTTACATTTTTCTGTTATAATTCTCATTTGTTTAAATGAAGACAATGTTTTCCTTTAATTCTCTGAGCATATCTTCTCTTAATTCCTTGAAAATATTTATAGTAACGATTTTAAAGTCTTTGTCTGGAAAACCCAACACCTGGGCTATCTTGGGATCAGTTTCTTTTGGTTACTTTTTCTTAACTATGGATCCCATTTTCCTTTTTCTTTGCAGATATAGCAATTTTTTATTGTATGCTAGATATTGTAGGTGATACATTTTAGACACTGTGACACTGTGACCTGTTATCGTCCTGTGAAAATATTTTCCTCTGAAAAGTAATCTTTTTTAGAAGGCAGTTAATCACCCTGAACTTGGATAAGTTTGGATTATCCTTTGCTGAAATGATTCTGTAGAAAGCTCTGTGTGTTGCCAAAGTCCCTTTAACTTAGTGAGACTTAAATTACAAATTCTGCTTCCTCTGAAGATCTCATCAAGTCTTAGTTTTAGGTGCTTCTGCCCCGGGTCCAGAGTAGTTTGTACTCTAGAGCAGTATTTTTCAATCTTTTTTTTTTTTTCATAATTATCCTCTCAGGAGACTTTTTAGACATACCACCCCCCAATCGTTAACTCCCACCCTCCAAGATCAATACCACAGAGGTAACTATTTATCTGTTTGTGTACTGTGTAGTTTCTAAGATTTTCTTTTCTTTCTTTCTACTCCCTTCCTGGAACTAATTTTCACCCTTTTGATGATATCACTCCTATTGAGAAAGGCTGTTCTAGAGGTGGTCCCCGTTCCTAAGGTGAAGCCTTTCTGGTGTTTCTGCTGGATGCCCAGGGGATTAATGAGGTGTTAATGAGATTTTTTTCCTCCTCTGGCTGTACCAAACTGCAAATATCCTCCACCAATGCCCAAACCCTATTATTTTTGCTCTTTTTTCAGCCCTTTAGCAGCTACTTTCTGGGAAGCTTTAGGTGGTTTCATAGTTTCACTCTGTGTGTGTAGCCCAGCCCTCAGCCAAGGACTTGCAGGGGATACCCACAGAGACTTTGCAGCTCCTCATTGTATAGCTGCCTCTTCTCTGCCAGATTCCATCTCTTCAAACTCAGGACTCTGCCTTCTCAGTTCAGTGAGCCTGTTGTGCCTGAATTCTAGCTCACTTCGCTGTAGTTGGGAAGTTGTCCCTAGGCAAAAAGCTGGGCAATTGGTGTCACCTTGTGAGTTTTTCTTCTTTGAGAGATTGCTGTCTTTTACTGTCTCTTTCCCATTGCCTGAAAATCATTGTCAAGTTTTGTCCAGTTTTATGGCTCTATGGCCGTTTTTGGTGGGAGGCTTGGTTCTGTACCACTAACTCCACTGTCTCTGAATTCTTTTAGAAGCAGAAGTCCTCCCTCTACTTTTTTCCATCTCTGTCCATAGCTAGTACAGGTGGTAATCAGCCTATTAGGATTACAACAACCACCTTTTAATGGGTCTCCTTACCTTCAGCCTCCACACAACCTCCGGAGTGAACTTGCTAAAACACCAATCTCTTTTTGTCATTTCACTGTTTGAAACCTTTGTAGGCCTCCTATTACCCTCAGGATAAAGTTCAAGCTCTTTAAAGTGACTCACAGGCCTCCCTTTATGATTTGTGTCCTATCTCCCTCTTTAGCTGTGGCTTGTTTCACTTTATCTTGAACAGTTGTGCGTGTCATACTGATCTTTTATAGTTGGTCAGATGTGCGGTGGTGTTACTTGCCTCCTTGCCTTTGCACATTTATTTTCTTCTGTCTGGAATCCCCACTCTCTGACTCCCACCTTACTTGGTGAACACAAAGACTAACTTTTTTTGAAAGACCTATACCAGGATGGAGGCCCTTGCTTTATGCTCCATATGCCACCTTAGTAGAGAGCATACGCTCTCCTATTTCTTTTCCTTGTTCCCACAGGGAATTAGCTCAGTAAAGGCAGAGATCTTACCTGTCTTATCTAGTGCTGTATCCACAGTGCGTAGTTATAATGTCTGGTGCATACATACGTATTCAATTAATATTTGTTGAATGAATGAATAAACAGGAGATCATGTTTATTCCCTTTTTTATATAACTGCTCTTCAGATATACAGGATAGCTATTGCTGTTCCTTAGTCTTTACCTCTCTAGGCACATTTCCAGAGATCATAAAGGGAAGGTTTAATTGTCTGTAGTCAGGTTTGACAAAACTACAGCTAGATCTGGCTTGCTGTCTGTTTTTGTAAATAAATTTTTATTGGTACATAGCCATGCCCATTTTTTACATATTATCTATGGCTATTTTTTTTTAAAAAAGATTTTATTTATTTATTTGACAGAGAGAGAGTGCAAGCAGGGGGAGCAGTAGAGAGAGGAGGAAGCAGGCTCCTGCTGAGCAGAGAGCCCGACATGGGACTTGATCCCAGGAGCTGGAATCATGACCTGAGCCAAAGGCAGAGGCTTAACCGACTGAGCTACCCAGGCACCCCAACCATAGCTATTTTTTTTAAATAAAAAAAATTAAGAGCCACTTTCTTTTAAAATTTGGGTCCACTGGTTTTTAAAAATGGATTTCATTTTAAATATTTGGTTGACATTATTTTCCAAGAATATGTCAATCATGCAAATTAAATGAAAAATAGCAATATTTTATTTTATTTATTTATTCTTTATTTTTTATTATGTTCAATTAGCCAGCATATAGTACATCATTAGTTTTTGATGTAGTGTTCAACGATTCATTAGTTGCGTATAACATCCAGTTACAGCAATGTTTTAAATGGCCTAAATGATCTCCCTGAGATCCTTTTATGAACCTTACACGTAGATTGAAAACTTTATCCTATTAATGGAGTTTTCTTATTTAGAGTGGTGGTTTTTAAGCCCCCTTCCCCTTATTTTGTTTAAGCAATGGAATCCTTTCAACAAGTGAAATCTTGGAAGGAAGACCAATTTATAAAACACATAAAGGTTGCTGCTGTGGTTGAAGAGGGCTAGCTTTGGAAACCTCCTTAGTCCCTCTTTCATTACCCCATCTCTATGTGGGCACTTTTCTAGTATCCTCAAGGAGTGAGAACCACTGTGTAAGACATCTACAGGACAGAATTTTGAATTCGTCTGGTTAGCAGTTCCTGTTCCTGACATAAGGTATAAAAGCTCTCTCAGTGTCACTTCAGGTTTAGTCTCACTGTTGTGTTCTGTGGTGCTGCCATCTTGATTTTCCTAACTGCTTGCGTCCTGACAGTTCTTTTACATCTCAGCTAGCTTTCTGGCTTCCAGATGCCTAGCTTGCAGCTAAATGTTATGGAAAAGTAACTTTTGGGGCTCATTAGCTTCCAGACTCCTGGTCTTTTCCCAAGTTCGGAGAAGTGGGATTATGGTGATCTAATGACGGGGTAGCCTCTTCTCATGGGACATGTCCAAATTTTTATGTGAAATCTCCTGACCTTTTTGGGTCACGGATTTATTTGATATTTGGAAAAACACTGGGCAGGCCAAACAAAATATATTTGCCCTGGATGCGGCACACAGATCATTCTTTTGTGACCTTTGCTTCAAACTTTGGCTTGTCTGCCTTTTGCTTTGGCTATGGCCTGGTTTCAGCCCCCTTCGGGCTGTTCCTGCCAAGGCATCACCCACTCCCTGGGGGGACACTTCATCGAAAGGGCTGTCAGGTTGACCTTGACTTCCAAGTGATCTGATGTTGAGAGCAGGCAGGCCAGTGTCTGATTACTTAGTCTTTGCATCACTGCTTGCCTTAAGTGCTTCTGCCAAGTGTTGGTGCTTGGAGGCCTGATTTGTTTTCATAATTTTAGTAGAAAAGAAATGTTAGATGGAAGGATTTTTTTTAACTATTGAAAAAGTAAGTATGACAAGAGGCCAGCATTTTATTATGCACTGACTCTCAAACCTGTTTGTTTGCACGTTAGGGTTTCTCTGCTTGATCTTGCTCTAATATTAATCAGGTGGCCCCAATTTAATTTGAAGCTGGATTCCTTCCCCCTCCTTTATTCTAATAAACTGGTGGACTAAAGAGCAGGTTTTTTTTTTAACTTAAAAAAAAAAAAAAAAAAGAAGGTCTTCAACCTTTTACCATCTTAGAAATTTTCAGTACTTTTTGATTTGTAAATTTTAGGCATTTGAGCATTTTGGGCTTAGCCTTTTTGAAATGGAAAACCTTTGCTTTCCTTGGGATTATTTGGCACATTCTGCAGGTGGATGTGGTCAGTATCAAGTTGGGAAACCAAGAAAAACACTTCATAAATCACTGTTTTCTCTGTTCTTGAGTCAGTATCAGACATAGGTATTTTCAGAGCCAGCCCTGCTGCTGTGCCACGTCTGTGAGATTGAGCTAGTGGACTTCATTAGAGCAAGGTGCAAATGAGCACAGAATTGTGTGTTTCATCCCCAAAAAGGTCTGTTAGCTTAGCTCAAGGAGGGATTCCAGGTTCAGCCAGTCTGGGAAATAAATGTATGGTCACAGTCCAAGGAGGATTGGATTAGAGAGTGAGCCAATCCCTCATCAGTAGGGGAAAAGGAACCTGAAGCACATGTCCTACTGGGTGTGGTAAGCGATTCAGCACCTATATTACCTACATGTAGGGAGAACTTCTGCATCACTTGAAATATTCCAGTATTCTGGGCATATGAGTTGTAAGTAACCAGCAGAAACTAATGGCTTCCAAGAAGTCTGGGAAGTGAAGGGGAATCTTATAGCTAATGGAGCTGGGGTGGACCTCCAGGGCCAAGGTAGAACTCTGTGACTATCCTTTTTAGGTGTGAAGCATGCATATGCACGCTAAGACAATTTTCTCTTGTCATGCAGGATGAATGAAAGGGCAGAGAGAGTTGTGTGTGGGTCTAGGATCGCACACAGTTGTCCTATGGCTGTCTTACACATCCTGTGTATTTGCACACCCTGCTTTCACATTTCTTGAATGTTTTCCTATGGAATTCTTCATTATAGGAAGGGCAATTCTAGCTGTACCTATTTTCCAAAGATGAGAATTTTTGCAATTATTTTGTGTTATGAAAAATTTCAAAGTAATGAGAATCTAATAATGAATATCAATATACACATCATCTGGACTTAATAATTGTCAACGTTTTGCCATACTTGCTACATCATTTTTTTTGCTAATGTTAAGGTGCTCCTACATATTTCTCTTAATATATGACTGTTTCTTGCCTTACTATATACTATTATCACTCCTATTAAAATGAGATGTAATTCCTTAATATCATCTGCTACTTAGTCCATGTTCAGATTTCTCAGTTGTCTCCAAAATGTCTTCTGCAACTACTTTGTTCAATTTAGGATCTAATCAAAGTCAATGCATTTCATATGGTTATGTCTCTTAAGCTTCTTTTTAGCTTAGAACAGTCCTTCCTCACCCCTGCTTATAGGTGTGTGTGAGAGAGAGAGAGAGAGAGAACATGTGACATTGACTTGTTGAGGAGATAAGCCAGTTGGCCTATACTATGTCTCATCTTCTGGATTTGTCTGATTTGCAGTGATAAGTTTTGATGTTTTGCATTGATGTTGAAAATGGCCTTGGGTCTGGGGATTGGCAACAGTCAGGAGACCCCATACATGGAGAGCTTTTGAGAATGAGGGAGATAAACACAAAGGTGGTAGGAGTGTTCCATATTCCTTGCTCGAGCTGACAGGTGCAGAGTCATGTGAACACACCAGGCCATAGTCTTTTTGGAAAGAATTAGGCAACTTTTTTTCCTCTTTGCTAGGCCACAGCAGAGAGCTTGAGGATGTAATGATCCTATTGGGTATGTATTCTGAATAGTGTATCCTGAATAAAACAAGTTAAAACCGAGAGACAGGAAAATGAAAGGAAACAAAAGTTATGAGAAGGTCATAGAAAATTCCCTGTGGCCTGACAGCTTGAGATTGCTCTTTCTTGAAGTCTGCTCATCTCTCTTGGGGTTGGAGAGAACCTAATTTTGAAAGAGACAACTGCAGAGGACCAAGTGTCTTGGGAGAAGCTGATGACAGACATTAGGAGATTAGATTTAGGAAGAAGGAAGCAGCTAAAGAAGGCAGCTCAGGACAAGGGGGCAAACAGTGAGAGGGTTCAGCTCATCTCTTTTCCCCTTTCCCTCAAAAGACTGGTGTTTGTCAGTGGGCCCATAAAATCTTTTCTGACCTTAAAGGTGTTTTGGAAAACTAACTTAATCCTTAGCATTCTCAATCTGGAGCAGGGGTTCTGAGAGTTGGATGCACCTTAGTATCACCTGGGAAGCTTTAAAAACTACCGATACCTGTGTCCTGTCCCCGGAAATTCCCATGTCATTAGTCTCAAATGCAGCCATGGCAACTGGGTTTTTAGATTCCCCAGGTGATTTAGTGTGCATCTACATTTGAGACCCACTGACCTAGAGCAAAAACTGTATATACTTTGGCCTTTTAAAAAAAAAGATGTCTTCAGTTCTCTCCCCTCCTCTTATAAACCTTATGGAATCCCAATGCACAGAAAAGATAAAAGTGGAGGTTCTTTAGTTAAGGTAGTCCTGAAACCTTCCTAATTGGGTACAATCTTGCATCTCCATTACCCATTTCTTCCAGATCTCTCATTTCCTCCCTATGGCAGCATCTTCATATAGCTGAGCTCCAAAGAGGAGTATTATTAAACAAAATAGCCTATCTAGAGTTTACTGGATTTTAACCATCTAGACCTGGATTTGAACACTGGCTGTGTCACTTAACTGACTGTGTGACTTTGGAGAAGTATACCTAAACTCCCTGACCCTTGGTTCCTTTATCTCTTAATTAGAGAGAATACCTATCTCACAAGTTGTAATGAACAAAGTTGGATGTAAAATAATGTATTCTCAGTAGAGGTTAGCTCCTTAGATAATTCAGGCTGTCCATGAGGCCACTGTAAGCTTTCAGATCCATTTTGGGGAGGGATTGATGGTTTGGTTTAATCTGGAATCTTTAGTTACCTTTATATTGCACCCGTATTGCAGGATGAACCCAGATTCCCTCTACCCATGATGGATCTAAAATTCTTGATTGACCTGTAGCATCATAAGAAGAGATGGGGTTGGGAAGGAGTTGTTCACTGCTGAGTGATGAAGAGCCAGGAGCTTCCATGAAATGCCTCAGGAAATGCTCTGTAACTCAGATGTACTGTGCTAATGGATGGAGAGGCAGTAGGCAAAGTCCATTTTCATGTGAATGACTATATAAAAGTGGTATGAGGGTCCATAATAATGCTGATAGTGTTTAGGCTGGGGGGTTGAGGTGGGAAGAAGTTCTCTGTGGATCAAAGATACAGGTTCGTGACTGAGAATTTTTTTGAGTTTCAATTTTTTTTAAAAGAACAATGGAATTTTAAGCGGGCATGAAAAAACATAAACATATTCTTTCCTATTTTGGTATATTCTCATATGGTCAAACAAATTCCAGGTAATATAGAAACCTCACTTTTTCCCTTGTGACTATTTTACAGTGTTGCTAAGAAGTGAAATTGACCGATATGAATTTAACTTCCTCCCCCTCCTCCTTCCCACTCAGACATTAGTAAGCAGTGAAGTGGCTAGAGGTGCCCAGAGAGATGACAAGAGAAGTCAGAGGCTTGGGGAATTACAGAGTTAGATGGTCTGATCTGTAATTGAATAATTTTGAGTAGAATACACAAATCTAAGGTGTCTAAAATCTGTTAAAGGAAAAGACTCATTTGGGTTTGGTCCTGTCTCAATGATAAACCAGTGATTCAAGTCTAAACATGGCACAGGTGGTATTTCCTGTTTGTCCTTTACAAAGCTGGCATCAGTTTCCACATGGTATTCTCTGCACACCCCTGACCTCTACAAAAGGAAAAATGCTTTTTAGTTTCCTCAGTACTTACAGTGAAGAACCTTCCAGAGAAGCATTCTTTCCCTAATGGCATCTTGATAAATATAAGAATGGCACACAAGTGTAGGTGTTTGGGCCAGTAGGATGTTTGGTGGACTAAATGTGGATTATCTTAGTCTGTTAAAAAATTTTTTTGAATTATTTTATTCACAAATTATTATCTGAAACATGTGGGTTTATTTTTAATTTCCATCTAATAGATGAAAATTTAAAAAATTCCCATGAACTGAAACAGTGAAAACTGGTTATTTGGGACAGTGAAATCTCTTTTTTGTAATTTGGAGTTGAGACCAAAGCAAATTCCAGCAAAATTGTGGTGCTGTCTCGTCAGTGGTCTCTTTCTCGTATTATCTTCCTGCTCTCCAGCACACCTCTACTCATTTCCAGCTGCTGAGTAGGACCCCTATGTGCCTTGAAAATTTATATTTTAAAAAAAATGCCTCAATGTTAGTAAGTTGTCTAAGAATTTGATTAAAATAGCTCAGATCAAGGTATAGGAGAGAGATTAATCACTGATAGGATTCAATGTTTTACCCGTATAGGAGTATATACATTTCAAAAGGAGTCCCTTGTAAACCCCAACTAATGCGTATGTTAACAAAGGCATTTTCAGGATTTCAAGTCCAGATTTGATGGGTGGGGCGGAGTGGTGTACAGAGTCTTTTAAACAGACCCCCTTCAAATCTCAGTGCAGGCCTTCTTTTTCAAACCTATTTTGAAGATAGGACCTAATTAAGTTTTACTTTAACATCACTAAATCCCCTTTAAACCTCCCCTTTGCCAGGACATTCAAAAGTCCCCTTCATTCCTGCCAAAGACAAGAAGACATTGGTGACATCTCAGTTCCTGCCTACTTGTGACTGTTCTCAGTATTGGTAAGAAGTGAAATTTGTGGAGTATAGGGATTTCAGTTCCTCACTTCGTGTTCAGTTATCAAGTGACTTAGGGGTACCTGGGTGGCTCAGTCGGTTAAGTGGCTGCCTTTGGCTCAGGTCATGATCCCAGGGTCCTGGGATTGAGTCCCACATCGGGCTCCCTGCTCCGTGGGGAGCCTGCTTCTCCCTCTGCCTGCCACTCTACTTGCTTGTGTTCTCTCTCTCTCTCTCAAATAAATAAAATCTTTAAAAACAAAAAACAAGTGACTTAATTTATTGTGCCCCTGACTTTTCGGTTTCAGGCTTATCTTATTTCCCTTTCACCAGTTTTAACAGTGAACTCTTTCAATCCATCATTACTTAGTGAATACATGGTACAGTTATTTCTTACGACGACCCTGTCCAATGGGACAATAACATGGATTCCAGACCTAATTTTAAATTTTCTAGTAGTCACATTAAAAATAGAAAAAGAAACCGGTAAAATAAATTTTCAGTAATATATTTATTTAATTCAGTGTTTAAAATATTATTTCATCATGTAATCAATGTGGATAAGGGGATATCTCATATTCCTTTTTTCCTATACTTAGTCTCTGAAATCTGGGCTTTATTTTACAATCACAGCACATATCAGCTTGGAGTGGCCACATTTCCCATGTTCAGTCGCTAAATGTGGCTACTGACTCCCATGTTCATAGGCTTAGAAAATTTCTGAGTAAGAAGAATAGAGAATTGTGAGATTATGCTGAGTTTTAATTAGACTGTCCTCCTTGTGAGCAATGTTTAAATCTAAATGATTTTTCTCCCCAAGTTCCCTTGTCCTTCAGTGTTCCTTGATTCAGTAACTGTGGCTGACAGGCGTGCCACGTTTGGCTTCAGAGGTGGCACACGGTACACCTCTACGGAGTAGAGTTACAACGCCTACGGCTGGGTGTAGTACTGTTTCAATAACACTGACTAGTTGTCCACGCCAGGCGGGGAGTTATTCACGACACTTCATCTCCTCATCCTCACCCCACATCTTCTCCAGTCGTGTCTTTCGCTCACTTCTGTTGGGTCTGAACACATCTTGCGGTCTCTACCCCCGTCTCTTTAGGGAGGCCACGGCTCCCCGGATTGTGCAGCAGCCTCCAGCTGGCTCCCCACACCCCTCTGGAGGTCCCCCGCGGTCCATTCGCCCCACTGCAGCCTGTGTGGTGAAGGGCACATCTGGGCAGGCCACTCTTCCACTTAAGATCCTCTAACAACCGCCCATGCCTTTAGAACAGTCCAGAATCCTATGGTGGCCTCCAAGGCCCTGTATGATCTGGCTCCTGTCTGTCCCACACCACTTCCCTCTTTACTGTGCTATGCTTTTCTCTCTTCCTGTGTCAGGCTTTTTATACACCTCTTATTTTTATCTGCAATACTTGTTTGCCCTCTCTCTTTCCCTGGCTAACTTCTTTTTGTCATTTTGGTGAAATATGACTTCCTCAGGAACACCTTCTTTAACTTCCTTGACTCTTGGGTCCCCATTTTGTGTTCTCATATTATCACTATGTTTCCTTTATCACACTTATCACAATTTATCTACATGATTATTTGTGTAGTCTTAATATATTATCTGTCTTGACCAAAGTAAGCTTCGTAAGAAAAGAGAACTACATCTTCCTGGTTCATGACCTTTGTGCATGCAGGCTGACTCAGGACCTGGCATATAGTAAGCCTTCAGTCAATTCCAGCTGAATCTATAAATGCAGGTGCCCCGCCTGTTGTTTCCAGCAGTTTGGTAGCTCTAGGAGGCTTCCCAGCATTGCAGAACCTCTTATCAGTATGGCTAAGTGTTCCAGCTTCTGCGCATTGTGAAGATTTTCTAGTGTAGCTTTTAAGGGGCTGTTTCTTTGGCAGATTACTGATAAATCTGGTTAAGTTCCACCAGGCCCTGCGATGATGATCACAGTATGCTCAACTTAGCTTTGTAAAATAAGCATATTCTTGCCCCCGACCTCCCCTGCCCCTCGTACAGCGCATGCGGTTGTGGAAGTGCTAGGTCACAGGTACGTGCAGGCTCAACTTTATGTAATACTGAACTGTGTTTTCCAAGGTGGTTCTGTCGCTTCACGCTGTTGCCCGTGGTGTAGGAATTCTTCTTTTGTGTCATGTTCTCTCCTGTACTTATTATCAGGCTTTTCGTTTTTGCCTGTATTGTGGTGTGAATGGTATCTTGTGATTTAAATTGTAATTCCCTGATTACTAATGAAGGGAAGCCTCTTTTCACTTTTTTATTCACCATTCCTGTTTCCCCTTCTGTTGAGTGACTGTCATTTTTCCATTAGATTTTTCATCTTTTTCTCATTGATTCTTTGAGATTTTTATATATTGTAGGTTCTAATCTCTTTGGATAGTATTTGTATTGCTAATATATTTTCCCAGTTTGTGGCATTTTTTTCAGTCATTCATCCTTTTTATGGATCAAAAATTATTTATTTTAATATAGTAAATTAATCAATCTTTATGGAGTCTCCTTTTTAAAACTTCATTTAAATACATTCTTCACTGTTTCAAAGTTATGAATCTGTCTCTAGCTGCATTTCACAAAGTTTGATCAATAGTATTTTTCTCCGGGGATGTACTGTATGGTGACTAACATAATATAATAAAAAATCATCATAAAAAAATAGTATTTTTCTGATCTTTCAGTGTTTTAAAATTTTCATCCTTTTATAATGTATGGGTAATTTAGAGGTGTGTTTTTGAATTTCAAGCATAAAATTTCCTCTTATGGTTCTTTTTGCTACTGATTCTTAATTTAGCTATTTGTTGTTAGATAATGTGGTATTTGAAGTACACATATCCTAAATCTGTTGAGATCTATTTTATGGCCTGGAATGTAGTTAATTTTCATAAACTATGTGTGCTTGAAAAGAATGTGTACTCTCAAGTTGTTGGCTGCATTGTTTCAAGTTTTTTGTATTGTTCAGATTTTTATAACATTACTGATCCTCTCCTCTTTGTTGCTTGATGTATCAGTTACTGAGGAGAGAAAATCTTCCGTTATAAGTGCATTTTCCATTTTTCTGTAGTTCAGACATATGTTTGCTATATATACCTCTGAATCCATGTAATCAAGTGCATATACATGTAAAATTGTTATGTATTTCTAGTGAATTGAGCCTTTTATGTAGAGATTCTCTTTATATCCAGTAATTCTTTTGCCTTTAAATCTATTCTGTCTGATGTTGATATAACTTTACCAGTTTTTTGATTAGTGTTTTCTTGATATATCTTTTTCATAAACTTTACATTTTTGTGTGTTAAGATTCAGATGTATCCCTTGCAAATAACATAGAGTCGTATTTTGTTTTTTATTTTTATTTTTTTAGTACTTTTAAAAAGATTTATTTATTTGAGAGAGAGAGAAAGAGCACACACACATGAGCAGGGGGAGGGGCAGAGGGAGAGGCGGGGAGAGAATCCTCAAACAGACTCCCCACTGAGCTCGGAGCCTGTCGTGGGTGTTGATCTCAGTACCCCGAGACCGTGACCTGTACCAAAATCAAGAGTTAGGCGCTTAACTGATTGAGCCACCCAGCCGTCCCTTTATTTTTTAATCCAGTCTGACAATATCTGTCTTTTAACCAGATATTTAAATCCATTTACGTTGATTGTGATAAATGTTATATTGAATAAATTTCTTCCATCTTGTAATGGTTTCAACTGTGAAGTGTTGGTCTGAATTTATCATATCCCTTGGTTGAAAGATGTCACAGTCACTGAATCACCCAATCACCCACCACAGCCCATTATGTTGGACTGTCCCCATGACCCCAACAACATAGTGGCTTGGCATTAAATGGTACCATAAAATGATGTAGAAACTGGAGATGGTTAGCAGGGTAAAGAACAGTGTCAGGAAGAAGAAGTTCACCATCAGCATATATTTAAAGGACTATTGCATGCATATAAAAGGGGGATTAAAACATTAGCAGCAAACAACAGAGCTAGAACGAGTGAATGGAATAATACTTTATTCATTGAACAACTATTATGTGCCAGGTGAATTGCTAAATGCCTTTCACAAACCACTGAGGTTATCTTCATTTTATAGGTGAGGAAACTGAGGCTCAGAGAGCTTGAAGAAGATACTCAAGACCAAACCACCAGTAAATGGCAGAATTGGGAATTGGACACAATTCTGTCTGATTCTTAAACTCTTGCTTTGTTCACTGAATTATATCACAGGGAGGTTCATTGTTAAATACCAAATAAAGGAAGAATTCTCTTCTAATTAAAATTAATAAAAAAATATAATGAATTATCATTTGGGGTAATGAATATCCCATCTTTGGGCATTTCCAATCAGAGATAAGGTAGGCATACATCAAGACTACTGTAGTGGGAATTTTACTTTGAGTGGGAACTGTACTTCAGAACATATGCTTGGGTTATATGACCATTAAGGTCTATTTCAGTTTCCATCACCTCATTGAAACTGTGCCAAAGCCTAACAAGTATATGCCTTTCTAAACTCTCCCTACTTTTTGAAAGTGGCTGCGATGTGAACTTGTCCTTTCTTCGCTAAGCCTCCTTAACTCACTGCAGTGTTATATGATGTGTACAGGTGGGGGCTTAATAAAATGCTGTTTGATGGTGACTTGATGCAAGTTGACTTGGCCTGTTTAGGTAGGAGAAAAACAAGTCATGTGTATTTTATAGAGT
This sequence comes from Ursus americanus, assembly GCF_024610735.1. Lineage (NCBI taxonomy): Eukaryota > Metazoa > Chordata > Mammalia > Carnivora > Ursidae > Ursus > Ursus americanus. The sequence continues at coordinate 38,429,102 of NC_142135.1, read as the reverse complement.
GGATACATGACTGCAGCATAAGGTTCATTAATTTGATATGCTGGAGCCAAGAAATGCAAAAGCTGAGAGACTTTACTATTAACATACGTCCTCATAATAAAAATCTTAACAATAAAGCCATACCTGATTTAAACAATTTTTTTAAAATTGAAATATTATTTTATAGATAGCTTTTAGTAAGTAGCCAGCTTACATTGGGGAGATAAAGGTATTTCCTCTGTCTCTTGCTTTGTTGGTACATTCTGCCTTGTGAAGGCCAAGAACCTATAAGAATAAAAAAAATTAATTTGTCAGTAGTCTCATCAGTTTGCCCCCCTGTGCACTCTGCTTTTGTCCGCCTAATTTTCTTTTTCCTCACTGCCACTCCATCAGTAACTGCTTCCCCTTCTTTTAAAGGCCACCTGAAACATAATTTTTCCAGATGTTTCTACTGACCTGTGCCTCTCTTCCTGTACCTGTACCTTTCCAAGTATCTGAGTGGCAGTTGAAGTATATGAAAAAGGACTTTACCCATTCTTTACTTTTGAGTAGTCCTATTAACCCTTGTGAAAGCAATTTCACAACTGTCTTCTAGAACACTGCTTTGAGGTGGGTCAGGTAGATCTCATTATAGCCTTTGACACATGAAGAAACTGAGGCATAAAAAGGTTGTGAATTGGTAAGTAGTCAGCACTTTTTTTTATCATCTTTCAGCTCTATAGCTCTAACAGCCAAATGTGTTCCAAAATATTTCCCATGAGTTTCTGATTCTTGGGGTTTAAGTTACATGACATGGCGGATCCCTGGGTTTGGTATCTTTGCAGTTGGCTGAGCTCATTATTTAAATGGACCACCCAAGGCTACTCAAAGCCTACTGCATGTGAACACACTTTGAGGTGGGCCTACTACTGAGGTGAATGTGCCTGTCCCCTGCATGCATGAGACCAAAAAAACACCCAAGAAAAATTCTTGCTTTCAGAATTTGACCCCTTGTTGCTGTAGATCAGTTGTTTTGGTTTCACCTCGTTGGCCCACATTGACCTTTGGATTGTTTTGGGCAGTCCGTCTTGTGTAGTGTAAAGATTACTTGGAATTGGGTGCTCGGGGTTCGAATTCTGAGACTTCTTGAAATTAGATTCATCACTTTCATTTCCTGGCCTCAGGTTTCTCACCTGACACTTGAGGGGCTTGCACCAGATCAATGATTCTTGGAATACAGTCTTTGGAGGATCACATATATCAGAACCACCGGGACTGCTTGTTAAAAGTCTAAATTCCTGGACTCCACCCCAGGCCTACAGAAGTAGAACCTGTGGGATTGGCACTCAGTTCTTTGCCTTTCAATAAGTTGACCAAGTATGTGCCCTAAAGCTTGAGCACCTCTGGGTGAGTGAATCTCTCAGGTTCCTTCTACTTCTGCATGTCCTATGACTCTGAGTGAGAAAGACAAAGAAAGAGAGCAATTATGGATTTAATTTGGTAGAAATTTCTTTACTCTTGTGTGTGTGTGTAAACATTTTTTTATATAACAAAAGCTGTATATATTTAATATATACAATATGATGGTTTGGAGATAAGTATATGCTTGTCGGACCGTCACCATAATCAGTGCTATAAACATATCCGTCACCTCCAAATTTTCCTCCTGCTTGCTAGCTCCTTTTCTTTCTTCCTTCCCTTCTTCTCCCCTTCTTTCCTTCCTCTTCCTTTCTTCCTTCCTTCCTGCATCCATCCCTCCCTTCCGTCCTTCCTTCCTTCTTTTGTGGTAAGAATATTTACCATTAGATCTACCCTCTTAACAAATTTTTAAGTAGACAATACAGTATTGTTAACTATAGGCATTATGTGGTACAGTAGATTTCTAGGACTTATTCATCATGCATAACTGTAACTTTGACCCTTTGACCAACACTGCCTCATTTCCTCCTCCCCCAACCCCTGGCAACCACCATTCTTCTCTCTGCTTCTATGAGTTTTACTATTTTTTGATTCCTTATATAAGTGGGATCATGTAGTATTTGTTCTTCTGCGTTTGGCTTATTTCACTTAATACAATGTCCTCCAGGTTCATCCATGTTGTGACAAACGGCAGGATTCCCCCCCCGCCTTTTTTTGAGGCTGAATAATATTACATTTGATGTAAATACTACATTTTCCTTATCCAGTCTTCTTTCTATGGACATTTAGGTTGTTTCCATGTCTTGGCTATTATGAATAATGCTACAGTGAATATGGGAATACAGATATGTCTTCAAGATTCTGATTTTAATTCCTTTGGATAATATACCCAGAAGTAGGATTGCTGTATCATATGATAGTTGTATTTTAATTTTTTTGAGTAACTCTTATGCTATTTTCCATAATAGTTTCACCAGTTTACATTCCCTCAAATAGTATACATCCTTGCCAGCATTTGGTATCTATGTCTTTTTGATAATAGCCATTCTAACAGGTGTGAAATGATATCTCATGTTCGTTTTGATTTGCATTTCCCTGATGATTAGAGATGTTGAGCGTATTTTTATGTACCCATTGCCCATAACCAATTACTCTTCTTTAATATCAAAGACTCTAGTTGTTTTAAATTTGCCAGAAATCAACTAATTAGCATGTGATGACAATATACTATTTTCATTATTTATGCCTGCTTCTCCCAGCTCATCTGTTTTGGTCCTGTTTCTTTTCAGCATAGCTATAGTAACCTTCGATCTCTTTTCATTCAAGTCCATCTTTTATGCTATCATCAGGGTTTTTTTTTTTTTTTTTAATTTAGTGAGTAACAAACACTAAGTCCCTCACACAATTGATGTTATTTCTTTGTATTACAAAACAGTGAATTTCTCAACATGTCTTACTAGACCTTTTCAAGTATTGCGACACCACTTGTCTTTGGAGTTTTAGCTTTTCACCCTCATCCATGCAGGAATCCTTTGGTTCTCAAACTGGTGCAGGTAGCTGATTGCCTAGAGTCATCTTGTTTTTTGTTTTTTGGTTTTTGTTTTAAATATGAAATAGCTTTACATTTTACTCAGTTGTTGGATCCAGGGACAATCATATTCACAGAAAATGTGCTAAAACATTAAGCCATAAGCATTTATTAATAAAGAAAACAAGTATGGATTTAGTTTGGCTCCTTGAGTTTTTTATTTAATATTTTTGTGTATTTTTACTGTGGCTACTTCTTGCTATTAGAAAACTGAAAACAAATATGAAAGAAATATTTGTGCAAGAATAATTCACAATTAAATCTAGTCTATATATTTCTTTAGAAAAAAGATTCTTTGCAGCAGATTGTAACAGCTTGCCACGCTCTGTTTGAAACAGTGAAGTACCTTGATCGGTGTTGTTTGTGAACAGTGCTTAGTGGCAGGGCCTGTGTCCTTGGGGTTTCTCTCTCTGGGATGCCTTTCTGAAGCCTCTCCTCTTGAAGAGCTCTTACTCATTGTCCAAGATCTGGTGGAGTTGTTACCTTCTCTGAGAGCCCTTCTCTGACCCTACGGATAAAACCGACTACTCTGTCCTCTGTATTAGCCATGTTACCTGGGATATTTGTCTGTACTTTCTTCAATTCATATTGAACTGAAGATGGTGATGATGATGACGATGTTTCTTTGTTGCTAAGTTATAGCTCATTCAACCTTATACTTAAAGGCCTCTGTGGGGTCTGGATGCAGAGTTGATGTTCAATAACTGATGTTAAATGAAACCTTATTTTGAATTAGGTATTTGTTCTCAAGAAACTTATCCTTCCTACTTTATTTGTAGTACCTAGAACACAAGTTCTTATATGTACCCATTTGGCAATAACAGAGTGGCCAGGTGATGTGGCTTCTCTCCTTGCTCAGGAAGTAGTTCAACTCTATCAAAGAGCAGTCAAGAAAAATTCATATATCGAGAGTGATGTGATGATGGCTATTTGAAAAGCTTGGAACTATCATTTTTAGTTTAATAGACTTGTGTCTGTCTCAAACCTGGATTCCGGCCCATGCTTTGATATCTCAATCAGCTCGGATGAGAATTCAGGAATTTTTGATCTTTCATTTCGATCTGAAAGTGGCTTAAATGAACGGTCAGTAAACAGTGAAGGCCTAGGACTAGATGTAAGAAGGACAAGGAAGCCTACAGCTTGGAAGGGGTACTCTTCTGCCAGTATGCAACCCCGGACTGTGAAAGAGGCTTACTTTGGATCTGGTAAAGAACTTGAGGGGCGCCTCGGTGGCACAGTCGTTAAGCATCTGCCTTCGGCTCAGGGCGTGATCCCAGCGTTCTGGGATCAAGCCCCACATCAGGCTCCTCTGCTAGGAGCTTGCTTTTTCCTCTCCCACTCCCACTGTTTGTGTTCCCTCTCTCTCTGGCTGTCTCTCTCTGTCAAATAAATAAATAACATCTTAAAAAAAAAAAAAAAAAGAACTTGAGAAGAAAGGAAATACAAGGATACAGTAGTCAAGAAAGTGTTTTTGTCCCAGGGTTGGCTCAGGTAGGGGACACAGGAGCGTGGCCCTGTTAGGACAGAAGTGTAAATTGGTACTGCCTTTCAAAAGTGCAGCTGTGCAGTGTGTATTAAAAATCCTCAAGGTTATATTGACTTTTCTTACTAATTCCACTTATAAGAATTTTTCTTAATGACATAATCTGATGAATGTACCAAGATGTTTGTATAAGGACCTTTTTTTGGATCCCATCTGGAGGCGCCAAAACAGAGAACTGATCAAACAAATTGATTCATCTATACAGGGGAATATTATATAGGCATTCAAATGATATAGAGATATATTTATGGAAAAGGAAAGAAGTACATAATATACTGTCAATTTTGTTAAAAGCTGTCTATGAGACCACAGGTTGATTATGATTACTTTTTAGAATATAGATGTATTTATGTACATTGACACCAAACAAGTACTGGGAATTATACACTGAGAGATTTCTTCTCTTTTCTTTTTTTTTTTTCAAGATTTTTGTTTTTTATTTTTTATTTGAGTTAGAGTGAGAGAGAGAGAGCATGAGTGGGGACAGAGAGGCAGAGGGAGAAGCGGGGTCTCCACTGAGCAGGGAGCCCAATGTGGGGCTCAGTGCCAGGACCCCAGGATCATGATCTGAGCTGAAGGCAGACACTTAATAGACTGAGCCACCCAGGCACCCCAGAGATTTTTTTCTTCTGATTTATCTTGATGTTAACACATTTTCTCCAGGAAACATAAAATACTTGAGTTATATGGGGATAATAATTTTTTTTTTTTCAAAACGATTACCTATAGAAAGGATAATTCCTTCAGACTGGTATTTTCCAGATGGAATGAATAGTGCTTGGACTGGAATAAATGTAATGTGTATTTTAGCATATTAAATGACTGAGTGAGTAGGCAAACAGCTTTACTCCCATCTTGGTAGTAGTAGCTAATATTAGGGAGACACTTCTGAATTTAATTCATTGATTTTCCACTATAACTGTTACCATGGGATACCTGCTTTTTGATTCCTGGGATCTTTCCTTCTTCCTTGGTTTTCAGTCACTGTCATATGAGGTTACACCCCTTCCTTGGTTGAAATCGTGTTCCTTCCTTTGAGTGTTGCTGGATTATTTCTGGCTGGTCATTCTTTTTTTTTTTTTTTTTTTGTTAATTTCATTAAAGGTTTTGAGAGTAAGGTTTCATGATCCCATATCATTCCATCATTTTATCCTGTGAGTCCTTCCACTACTATTAGGTTTAGAAAATTCTTTCTCTCTAAAATCTGGCAAATATTTACCCATTCTGCCTCAAAAACATATTTTCATTTAATTCTAAAATTTAGTTTAAATCTGTTTTCGTGTGGTGTGAAGTAAGATCATCATTTTTCCCCCCCTCCCAGAATACTTAGCAGGTTTTGCACAAACCATTTATGTACTTTCTCATACATTAAGTTAAATAGATACAAAGCCATATTTCATGCCTATTTGTTTTGTTGCATTGAAATGTTGATTCTTAACACCAGCATTATACTGTTCTGATTATTAAAGGATTAAAATACAGTTTGATATCTAATTTGGGTTTATTTCCACTGGTTTTACTTAAAAAAAAAACCTATCTTCACACACAGTAATTGCCGTATATGATGCTTGCCATTATGTTAAAAATGTAGATTTTGGGGGGAATAATTGACATTTTCTATTATTTTTTCCACCCCTCTAAGGGCACATTTTATCTTTCCATTTGTTTAGATTTTCTTCTCTGTTTCATCTCTCAATGTTTTGCTTAAGTAATTTATAGTTTATTTATTGTTATTATTAAGTTTAGGTTATAGCTATTGTGAATTGGATCTTCCCCTCATTACATGTTCTAACTAATTATTTCTAGTATATAGAAAACTGAATCTTGGATATAGGTTTTATAATTAGCCAATATTTTAGTTGTACTAGATTTTTGGTTCTCTTTTATCATCTTGTGCAAATAGTCAACAATTTCTATCCTCTTTTCAAATATTTATATGTCTTGTTTCTTTACTTGAATGTTAGTTGTGATCCTGGACATCCTTACCTTCTTCCTGAATTTAATGAGAGCATCTTCAGTAATTTGCTGCTAAGAGGTATTGGCAATTGGTCTAAGAGAGATTTGGAAATCTACTTTGCTTCCTAGTTTACTATGAGAGGCTTATAAATCAGAAAAAGATGTTGAACTTTATCAAGTGACCTTTTGTCCTTTTTTGATAATTATGTGCTTTTCTTATTTGACCTAGTGATGTGATGTGTTATATTAATATATTTTCTAATATTAAGTAATCCTTGCATTCCTGAGGTAATCCCTACTTGATTGTGCTGGCTTATTATTTTAATATACTTTGACTTAATTTGACTGGTTCCTTATTTAGCATTTTCACATTATATCCATAAATGAATCTTTTCTGGAGTACCATTTCTTGAGGTGTTTTCTAAGAAGGAATATTATGAGGAAAAATATAGTTCTGTGGTCAGATGCATTTGAGAAAGGCAGATGAAAATATTTAAACACGTTTTTTTGCTTCTGGCTTCTCAGAGACTAATACATGCTGTAAATCTCTGAGAGTGTTTTCCAAACTAATCCACAATAGACTACCCTTCCTCAGAAAGTGATGGTAATTTCCACAGAAATCTCTTTGGAATATACTAGTCATTGTCATATTTTGGCATCAGATATATGTTAACCTCATAAAGTAAACTGGGGTAGCTTTTCATAATTTTATGAGCTCTGGAATAGATTATGCAGTGTGGATGTAATCAGCTTTTTGAAAACTCGAAAGGCCTTGTCCATAGCATTGTCTAGGCCTAGAACCAGGTTAGCAAATTATCCCGTGGTAACATTTGCAGTGTCTTCAATGGATATACAGCTTTCCTATTCCATTGAATCAATCTTATTAATCAGTATTTCTAGAAATTATTCACTTTATTTAGATTTCCAATTTGTTTAAATGTAATTGTGCGTCAAATTCTCTTAAGTTATTAAGACATATTGACTTATCTGTTGGTAAAAAAAAAATGAAATGAGACCTTCTGTGCCAAATGCTTGACACACAGTGCTTGGCGCTTCGTCAATGATGAACTCTTTTATTTCCTACCTCTTTTCTAATTTTGTTTCTTTGTTTTTTATTTAGATTTGTCAAAACTTTGTCAATTTAAAAGTCTTTTCCCAAATTATCACCTGTTCCACTTGTTTACTTATTTATCTACTTACCTACTCATCGTTTATGGTTTTAAAATTTATTAGTTTTCTGCTTAGATTTTCATTTTATTCTTCCTGCTTTGCTTGCCATTGTTTTTTCTTTCTTTTGTAGCCTCATGATTGGTTCATTTAAAACAAAATTCTTGGCTAGTAATGAAAATAAGTTTATCAATTTGATTTAAAAATACTTATGTATTTTGTGGTCCTTCATGCGTGTGGTGCAACATTCAAAGAATACAAAAGGACTCACAGAGAAAAACCAAGTCTCCCTCCTTCCCCTGCTCCCGTCTACGCGGGCCACACTGGAAGGCAGCCCTGGTTCCAAGGTCCCCTGGCTTTCCTTCTAGATCTTCTCTAAGCGGATTTGGCTTTTGGGTATAGCTCTGTCAAGAATGCTTACATTTTTACTTAGTTATTATTATTTTCATTAGGTTTAAATAGGCTCTACTTTTAATTTAAATTTCTCATTTGATATGGTAATAGGAGAGTGGCTTTAAAACTCTTTTTCATAGGAGTTGAGATTATTTTGTTATTAATTTCTACTTTTATTGCATTGTGGTTAGAAAATGTAGTCTATGATTTATACTGTAATATTTCATAGATATATAAAAATGTATCATCTCTAAAGGCAGAAGGTACATAATTATTAATTTAAAATAATATTTATTTATTGTGGCTTACTTGATCTATTATTGTAGAAAGTGATAGATTAGTTCCCTTTTCAGGTTGAGCTTTTGTAATTTTTATTTATATTATTGATAATTTTTGTTTTATATTTTATTCCATAATATTTATAAATTTGATGATTCTCATATGTATTCTGGATTGTAACTTTTAGTTCTTTAAAAAAAAATCCTAAAACTAACACCTATACCTGGAAGTATAGGACATCAAATGAAGAGTAAAATCTTTCTTCATACTGCCTAGCTGTAATCTCACCCTTCAGTGGTAATTACTTTTGAATATTTTTTACTATTTGTATTTCTTCTGGTGGTTATTTTCGTAACTCTAAATAATATGTTTATATCTTTCATTCTTAATTTATTATTAATTTAGTAACTGTAGATATTATCTATGCTTCTTCAAAATGAAAAATTAAATATACCCTTACCTCTCCTTCTCAAATCCCTCCCAATTTTTTTTTCATATCCTTTATAATTTAAAAAAATACTTAAACTCCTAGTTCTTGATTCATCAACTTAGAACACTTTTTTCGCTCTTTGGTATTCAAGATGGGGAAATGAATTTCCCAGTCAATATCCTTTTCGTGTCTCTTTCTCTACCATCCTACTTCTGTTAGCTCTGTTATCACTCTTACGTGAGCAAGGTTTCGAGCATTCTCTTCTCTAGTTATGATAAATCCTCCATACTTCGTCTGCAGGTTGACTCTGAAAGTTAAAAGCTGATAGACAGCATTTTAATACAACAGTGATATAAATATTCACTGTGTATTTGCTAGGAATATTGGATACATAGAGAAGGTAATGCAATTCAGCACTTATGCCCCTGGAAGGGGAATGAGCCAAAGGTCAAGGCTAAATGGATTCTCTCTCTTTTAATATCCCATTTATTACTCAGACTCAGGCCAGGATTTAACTTGTTTCATATTTTGGGCTGTTCTTGGAAAATGTTTGTGGTTTTTTTTTTTTTTTCCTGGAGTTTCTAATTATCTTTCTTTTGACAAAAAGAAACACATGCCTTTCCATCATATTACTAATATCTTACAACTGTTAGTCATACTATTTGTTGAATGCTTTAGTATGTTTTGACCTATTTATTTCTCGGTATGTCTAGAGCTGTCATTCTGGGATTTTTCTTCATGCCACATCTGGATTCGTTCCATTCTTTCTCACATCCTGTATAGTACTCTTTTTTTTATTCACTACCCCCCCAACCCCTGTAGTACCTATAAAAGTGATTTTTTAAAATAGAAAATGCACATTGGTAGTGAACTTTCTGGTCCTTGCTTTTCTGAAAATGTTATAATTTTGACCGCATGCCTGACTAATATTTTGCTATGTATAGAATTCTAGACTTAAAATAATTTCCTGTTAGCAATGTGAAGGCATTGCTCCTTTGTCTTTTAGCATGTACCATTCCTGGTAAAAAGTCTGATGCCAAGCTTAATTTCTTTTTCTAGGTAACTTGAAGTATTCCTTCTGGAAGATTCTAAGATTTTCTTTTTAATTTCAGTACTCCAAGTTTTGCCAAATGTGTCTAGAAATGCTTGTTTATATTCATCCTGGTGAACATTACTAGACTCTTTCAACCTAAAGACTGATATCCCTTCAGGTCTGAAAGATTTTATTCTATTATTTCTTCAATTATTTTCTGCTTTTGCTTTCTCTTGTTTTTTTTTTTTTTTTAATTGTTATTTCAGTGGATTTTCAGAAGAGAGAAGAGCTATATATGAGTAATCAGACTGCTTCCTGAACTGGAAGTCTGCATTGTAGATTTTTTCAATATTAAATGATCTTTTTTCTATTTAATAATTTTTGCCTTGAATTCCTTCATGTTTTGCATCTACAATGACATCCTCTCTGTCTTTTTTATACTTTTTCCTGGGATAGCTTGATTCAGTCTATGGGTTTATACCTTATTTTCTTTCAAGTTTGTCATTTGCAAACAGGATTGAGTTGGATTTAATGCTGACTACCAGCCCCTTATTACTGTGACTTTCCTCATCATCAGTTCTTAATTTTGATTAGACCTGCAGTCAGAATGTCTTTAATACTCTTAGGAAGTATGGCTGTGTCCAGATCTTTGCTGAGCGCATTCACACCTGAAAAATCATGTTCTTTTGCTCTGGGACATGCAGAGTAACTTGGCTGAGTGTCAGATTCTTTGGGCACAGATTTTTTTTTTCCTTACAATCTCTTTACAAATTGACACTTGTTGGTTCCTAATGTGTAGTATGGGGAAAGTCTCAGATCATCCTTTTGCTCCATTCCTCCCTTTTCACTCCATGTTTCCCTTTGTGCAGTTGTTTTGTGGCCTGGATCTGTGTGTTTGAGCGTGTGTGTTATCCCATTGAAATTCAGAAATCTATCTAGGTATGTTTCTTTCAGTAATTTTCACACAACCTGGAACACTGTCTCTTCATTTTTGTCTCCTCTTCTTAAGTTGAGAAGTTTTATTTGATTATTGTTTTTAATCTTATTTTTTCCTAAGCATATCTCTAATAGGTTGGATATGTATTCTATATTCATCCTACCTACCATCTTCCTTCTCGTAGCTTTTGTTTCTCTGTATTCGAGGAGAATTTTTCAGCCTTGTTCTCTGTATGTGTGCTGTCTATATGGTCAATAGGACGAGCAGTTCCAGCGTCACCAGGAACTTGTTAGAAATGCAGAATTTGGCCCCATTCCAGAACTGCTAAATCAGAATTTCTATTTTAACACGACCCTTAAATGATCCGTGTGCACTTAAAAGTATGAGAAGCACTGCTCTGTCACAAATTCTGTTTTCTCCAGTCTCATCCTATTCTTCATTGTTGTTAATATGTTTTTAAAATCCATCCTGATTACATTTTGGATTTCCTTATATTTTCATATTTTAGCCAATTCTTTTTCCAGTTTGTTTTCTAATTATTGTGCTCTGATCTTGTTTCCCAGAGGTAGTGATCTTTTTCATCTTTATGAAGACAAGATATGGTTTAATTTTTCACCTGTTGTAGAAAACTGTTTTTAGAAGTTTCTCTTTCTTTGAGGTTTCAGAGTGTTATCTATTTTCTGTTTTGTTTTGTTTTTTCATAATCCCATTGTTGGCTCTGTTTCTACCCTTTCATTCTTGAGAGAGAACTCAGTGAGATCTAGTCAGGCTTTGTCTTGTTAACCAAGAATTATTTTTCACTCTACTTACTGTTCACATGTTCTACTCAGATTTAACCTAAAAATTTAATTTGATGTTTCCTTTATTTCTTATTTTTATGTCTAACAGGCACTTATCTATCATAGATTGAGCAGATTAGGATTATAGTTAATATCCTCGTAATTAAGCCCTTGTATTTTTTAAAACTCTAAGGTTAGATACGATTTGCAGTTACTTAAAATAGCACAAAATACTAAATATTCTTTCACATGTCCTCTAGAATGTAAGCTCTGTTTGTCTTTACTCATATTTATAAAGCTTTTTATAAAAAACTGTTCTTTCACCTTTATTCATTATCTTGCTAAATTGGGAGAGCTGAGGTCTCAGCCAAAGTCGAGTAGGCAGGGCTTATAGGACAGGACAGCTGATTTCGGTAGGACTCCATGACTGCAGGAGAGTTCCCATAAAAGTGGAGCTGCTCACCATATTTCTGCAACTCCTTGGGTTCTGAAATTTGTTCTAAAATTTGGTGTAGACTCTAGGGGTGATTAAGATCTTTTCCTACATTTTTGGGTACTATCGTTCTGTCTGGTTGTGAGGATGAAATACATGATGTATGGTCTAAGAAGGTACTTCCTAACCTGTTCCTACTGGTGCTGTACTAAATGGAAATTTTACACTCACAGTGAATGGCTCTTCCTTCTGATCTTTCTGCACTTTGCCAGTCTTGTGTGTGTATGTGTGTGTGTGGTTTTTAGCATGAGAAGTGAGGAAAATCTCTGTGATGCACATCTAGCCTGCTGCCATGTTAAGAAGTTAAACCATTAGCCTGTTCCTGAATTTGATGAGCTAGGCGTCTCAGGTGGCTTTTTGGTTTTCTATTTAGTTATTATTATTATTATTGTTATTTTGCTTTTTCATATTTTGTGTTTATTTTTGTGTTTTTAATTTATGCTCAGGGGCTGAATTCTCTCTCACTTAACTCATTTTTTGTCCTTTTCCAACCTTTTTACCCCAGAAGTCCATTATGAGTCTCCTTATTGCTTCTACATCCTTTCTTACTACTTGCCCACTTGCACTGATAATGATCTCAGGTACTTTATCAACAGTTGGACTGTGAGCCACTTCCTTGAAGGTTGGGAGCTCAGTCTTACTTCATTGTATTCCCTAAATAGTAGATGTTCAATACATATGTACTGGTAAGCTGGTCAGCTTTGTGAAGGGGATGGAAATGAGCTCCTACTCCTGTGTTCTTCCACCAAAGCTACACCCTGGAAAAGGACAAGGTTTGAGTAATATTTTCTAAGGAGAATTTGGAATCCAGACACCTACTATGGTGACCTCATCCCCTTGCTTCCTAGTCTCTTAGTGGGGGAAATAATGTGCTACCTAGTCACGTGTCCTGGGACCAAGCCAATAAGTATGCTGCTCTAAAACCCCACTGGATGGGCTCCTTCACCTTGCTCCATCCCTGTCCTACGTTTAATCTGCCTTCAAGGGGCTCAACTTATTCTCTTGTTTCCTTTCTTGCCTTTTGCCCAAAAACTTCCAGTGAAAGAAGAAGAGATTTTAGTATTAGGAAAATGGGCTGTTGAATTCCAAAGTCAGAAATAGACCACATAAATATGTATGATGCATTAAAACCCTTCTTTGAAGTGTGATTTCCTGACTAATGGATGCTTCTGGGTTGATTTTTTTTTTTTTTCCCTCACTCAGTTAAGCCCTGTTCAGATCAACTTGCTTTTTGGATGAACTTAAGAACCTTATAATTAGCGTCCATTAGCATTTCTACAACAATTTGTATTGTAATAATAGCATCTTCTAAAATTTCTACACTGTGTCTTTCACAGAGTGCTTTTATGCCCATTATTTTATTTTATACTCCCAACAGTGCTGTGAAGGATGGTGGAGTTTATTCCCATTCCATTTTGTGGATGAGGAGACTGAGGTGCAGAACGTTTAAGTGACATGTCCAAAGTAACGTGGTGCCTAAGGGCAGCATGCGGACTAGAAGCCATGTCTTCAGCTCGTAAGACAAGGGCATGCTGCTTATAGCTGTTAGTAACAGGAAATTATCACTAACATTGAGTATTTGCAACATACCAGCTACTGTGCTAGGCATTTGAGATACAGTTTGTCATTTAATATTCTTCCTAACCCTGCAAAGCAGGCCACTACTATTATCCCCCCTGTTACACAGGAGGAAACTGCAATTTAAAGAGGTTAGGTAGGGGCGCCTGGGTGGCACAGCGGTTAAGCGTCTGCCTTCGGCTCAGGGCGTGATCCCGGCGTTGTGGGATCGAGCCCCACATCAGGCTCTTCCACTATGAGCCTGCTTCTTCCTCTCCCACTCCCCCTGCTTGTGTTCCCTCTCTCGCTGGCTGTCTCTATCTCTGTTGAATAAATAAATAAAATCTTAAAAAAAAAAATAAAGAGGTTAGGTAACCTGGTCAAGGTTGCAGCTAGAGTTTGAGCCCAAGTTTCCTTGATTTCATAATCCAAACTCCTAGCTGCTTAACTTCCTCGTTGCTTTCTTGGACTGAGCCTATGAGGCTGGTCAAGCCAGCATAGCTTTTAAAAGCCTGTTCCATTTCTTATGATTTCCTGAGCTGTGATTACAAACTCCATTCTCCTCCCTGTGGTTCTTAACAGGTCTGGGGCTTACTCTCATGGGCAGGAATGGGAGCTGCATGGAGAAGGGCAGAGTAGGTGAAGGGAATGGACATCTCCTGAGCAACTATTATATGCCCAGTGGCTATTTGAAATCTGTTTTGCAAGAACTCTTTACATATGATATTATCATTCCCACTTAATGGAAGAGGAAATAGATTCAGAGAGGTGAAGAAATTTGTACAAACTTGTAAGTGGAAGAGTCAGGATTTTTACCCGTGTCTTGTCAGTGATGATATTCTAAGAGCGAATGAGAAGTATTTCTCAGGGGCCTAAGTAGGACTTTAACCAACAGAGATGAATTTAGCCCCTGCTGGTTATAAAAGGCATTATAGTCGATGTTCTGGAGTCCTATAAAGTACTCTATGAAGGAGCTCATAAGAGAATCCAAAGAGAAGGAAAACTGCAAGTTTTAGGCTGCATTGCTAGACTTATATCACAATGCCAGCAGGCCTTTGACTGAAGTACATAGGGACCGCGACTTAACCAGCAAAACACACTGGTAAACATCATAATGACACACACATTTAGGAAAATGATGTTTTTAATTTTAAATGCTGTGCCGCCTTGCCTTATATAGTCATTGCTGGGAAGTTGTGGTATACCAGGAAATGATTTACATTTTAGCCTTAGGGCAAAAATATGGAACTTGTAATTATGTCTGAGAGAGGCAAAATCTTCTAACAAGAAAAACTAAAGCTATAAAAGTCTCAGTTAGGATATGTGTCAATTAAACTGTTGTGTGGCTGAGGCTTCTGCCTGAAACTTCATAGGGAATAAGCAGCTGTTAGGGACTTTTGGGTAAAAACATCCCTTCTAAGTCTTCAGTTCCCTGTTGCCCAAGTGCATAAGTCGTGGGTGACAAGCATTTTCCCGTTCTTTCTAAGGCCTTCCTGGTCTGAGGTGGTTTTGAGCAAGGAAGATTGGCTTGACTGGGTTTTCTACTCAGGGGAAGAAAGCCGCATGTCTGCCCCTGATATGCACAAACCAGCCCGAAGTCTGTGGTGCCATCAGCCGTAGATAAACTGCATGCAGACCAAGTGCCTCACAGGTGTGACTCACCACCTCCAGGAGCCTGGGCGTTCTGCACCTTCTGCCCAGCACCTCTCATTTTCCTCCCCTGCAGTCCTGCACTGGCTTCTCCACTGGCGGACCCCTTCTATAGGGTCTGTGAGATGAGCAGGGGATTGAGTGCCCTGCCCCAGGGAATGGAGTGGAAGGTTACAAAGAAGAGATTGGAGAGTTTTCTTGTTTTCTTTCCCTTCCTCTCTCTTAAGAGAGGTAGACCACAGCAGTAGTTCAGAGAACTTGTTCTGTAGTCACTGATCTGGGTGCAAATCGTGACTGTGCCCCTCATTTACTACTTGAACTTGACCTTGTCATTTATCTTCCCTAAGCCTCTTTTCCATCTATCACAGCGTTGTTGTGAGGATCAAATGAGGTAACATGATATTAAGGTCCTTAGGACTTGATAAAGATTAGATATTATTGTAACTGTTACCTCCACTAATAGCATCAAACCTTGGGCCTAATCAAGGCTCTGGCTCTTTATTGTTTGTGTGACATTAATATATTCATAACCAATTTGCTATTGCACCCCTCTTCTGAATGCTGCAAAGTTAACTGGCTTACTTAGACCTTTAAACAAATGGAATTTATCAGCTAGCTGCAGACCCCCACGTGCCACTTGTTCTTGATAGCAGAAAGGTATGTGTGTGTCTGGGAGAAGGGCCTTGCCAAAGCCATTTGCTCTATAGCGAGGTTATCGCACTATCACATGGTGGCATGGCTTTATAGGAAGAATATCCTGGATGTTTATTATATGTTATTTTAGCTGGAGTTTATTTTTCTAGGGAAATAAGAATTTCATGTTTTAGAATTGACAGTTACTTTGTACAAGTGGTTTATGTCCACAGAAAGTGCAAGTTCTTGTCTTTTATGTTTGGTTCCAAGGCAATGTGTGTATGGTGTCCCTGAACATTGGAACCCAAAGGAGTGTGGTCTTGGGTGGGTCAGCACTGGGTTCAGATTCCAGCTGTGGCTGTAAGAGCCTTAATTTCCTCATGTGTGAATGTAAATAATACCCACTTAATGGAATTAAAAGAGAACAAAATACAAGAAGGTATCTATCACATTATGTAATGCGTACATAGCCTCTCAACAAAAGTTAGCGGTTATTTTGGGCAGATACAAACATCCTGTTAATAAAATCCAGTGGTTTCTACTTTTTATCTGTAGCCCTGTGTTTTACAGAGACAGCTTAGAAGCCACAAAGGGAGGTGATGAGGGGACTAAGGAAATAGTACCCAGGATCCCTGCCCCCTTCAAAAGGAGCTGTGCTTATATTTGTTCTCTGTATAGGTGTTGTGCATAAGTTTTTTTTTTTTTTAAAGGAAAAATGCTTAAAAAGTAATTAAAGTCCAAGTTATCAATTTTTCCTTTATGGATCATACTTTCAGTATGATATCAACTTATCAAATTGCATATTTGACATATATATATAGTTTATTTTATGTTAATTATACCTCAATAACTCTGCTAAAAATGTTATTGAAAGTATTTGGACTAAAGGTATGAAGAATTAAAGAATAAGGTGAAAAAATACAAGAGGGTTAGCCTTCAGCTTTTGAATTTCTACTACCTCAGCAGCATAGGAGGGACCATTTTTCTTGTATACTTTAGGACAAGCCCAATCCAGGCAGTCAGCAGACCAAGGAGAGATTTCCCACAGTGGTGGTAGCCCTAAAATACAGCATGGAACCACACAAACGCCAAAACAAATTGAGAAAGGCTCAGCTTTTTTTCCATGGAGTTCAGTACCTTACATGCATGTCCAGCTTGGTTCTAGTTGCTAGAGGCTATTTTTTTTTCAAGTCCACAATTTGCTCTCCCCATTGGGTATGGCATTCAGTAAAATCAGCTTTTGCACAAGCCTTTATTAGAGCCCACACCTAGATGTGTTTGGAACAAGAGAGAAAAATAACTGGAAGCAGATTTACTGCAATCTGGACTTAGTTGTTTGGTTGGCTTCTTTTTGCTGGTTTTCTGGGTTGATCAGACTTTGCTACCTGATGGGGCTTCGGGGTAACAGCCGAGGCAGAGCTACTCTGCTGTGCACTTGGACTTAGTACAGACATTCCTGGTGGTCAAGTCATGTATTTTCTACTTTGGAAACAGGCATTGGAACAGGATTGCTGGAACAATTGCATGGGTTCTATGGTGCAGAAACCATAATGACTTCCAAAAACACGGGCTAAGGTAATTTGGCTCTCTTTTTGTTCCCATCTCTGAAAGAAAGAACCCACTAAAGTTCAGAGCATCTTAAACATTTTGAAGTTGTGACATTGAGTGTGAATAATTGGTGTCTGTGGGATTCTGAGAGTAGAAAGCAGGGCTTACCCGGGTTTCTCATTACTTTACAGAAAAGAACCTGGAAAAAAACCAACATTCGTTTTCAACCAGGGAATAGCAAGTATTACAGAGCTGTAGAGCCACTTGCATTTAAACACCCTGTTTTACGAGTCCATAACTAGGTGCCACAGAGCGGCATTAGAACCACGGAGACCGCAGAGTCTGAGCTCGAAAGCAGGAGATGTGTAGTCTTCATAACTAATCTTGTTCATCTCACTAAGCACTTGGTGAAACTACAATTCCAAGCAGTGTTCTTCAGAGACAGCATGGGATGGTGGGTTCTCCTCTCCGGCCCAGCATTCTTGGAGCCCGTAGAGACCGGAGGCGTGCTGAAGAGGTTGCCTCTGCCTTCAGTGAGCCCTCAGTCTAGAGACGGAGACGAGAAATAAACAGGCAGTTATAATGCCGAGTGTTACGTACCGTGGAGGAAGTACCTAGAATACAGTCACACGAGGGGGCCCCCAACCCAAACTATGAGGGTCTGACAAGGCTTTTCCAAGGGTGCCTTAGCGTTTGCTCCTCAAAGAAGTGAAGGAGAGGCTTCTGCCTCTTACTACCCAATTGTCCATGAGCAAATCACGTTCTCTGAGCCTCCGTTTTGGAAGTACCCCTACCCCTCAATGGCTGCTTATGAGGACTGAGTCAGATGATTGCTATATGAAAGCACGTAGCCCAGTCACTTGCTAGGGCAGAGGTCCATACTGGCTTTCTTCCTCTTTCCTTCCCTCCTGCCTCCGTCAAAGGAGGAACATGACTTCCAGAGCAGGCTACACAGAGGTCACTTCTAGAGGGTTTCAGCTGTTATCTCTGTCACTCCACGTTTATCTTCCTGCTTCCAATTCGTCAGGGTCTTTTCCCTCTGATGCTGGGCGGGTGCAGCATGAGGTGTTTCATGTCCTGCCTGTGAGCAGGCGGTGGAGGAGAGAGAAGACCAGGGGGACACGCGCAGCTTGGGGGGGGGGTGCTGTGTGGGAAAAAGCAGCAGCGTGGCCCGCGAATGAGGGAGGGGCGGGCAGCAGCCACCGTCTGAGAGAAGATCGCCTTAGTCCTCAGGTGGACAGAAGAGAGGAAAATCATCTTCAAGTATAAAAGTTTGCTCTGTATCTGTGGATCTTGCAAGTGGTACGATATTCCCACTCTTGGGCAGGCCTAACCGCTCTAAAAGCGCATGGTGCAACTGCTTTTGGGGGGGGGGTGTCTTCAGACCGGGCAGTAGGCACTCCCGATGCAGGGAAACAGGGCAGAGAACTTCCCAACAAGCCGGGCTCGCTCTGCTTCCCCCACCTGCTCTGCGCTTCCTTTTGTTCATTTTTCTGTGAGCTCTTCTGAAGATGGCTTTGCTTTTTCCGAACCCAGATCACCTTCTCATGTTGCAAACCCACCTAACCTTCAGACTTTTTTCCGCACAGCTGTCACAACAAACTTCCCCTCATCTGCTACTAAATGTATCAGACACCGTGGTGCGGGCTGCGAGTTGCCGACTCATTCCCCGGGGCTTTCCAGTAGAATCTGATGTTATCCAAAACTTCTCATCTGTTTCAAAGGCTACAATTTCCTGCATTCTCTGGAGGGAAATCAAACACACTACATTGAGGAAATAGGCCGATCCTTCACAGATTTAGTAGACCTCTAGGCAATTAGGGGGTGATTATTCCAAACTGAGTGTTTCCTCACCTCATTTCCCATCACAATGACTTGGGTGACCTGACGATGGGCTTTTCATCTTTCGAGTGAGAGATTGGGAAATAAGTCACAAAAATTGAGATAAGCTGTGATTCTTCTGATTTCTCTCTGTCCTCCTCCTAAGCCTTTTCTGTCTCTCCCCAGAGGGAAGCCAGTTCTCTTCTCCCTGTTTGGTCTGCAGTCTCTA
Source organism: Ursus americanus (assembly GCF_024610735.1). Taxonomy (NCBI): domain Eukaryota; kingdom Metazoa; phylum Chordata; class Mammalia; order Carnivora; family Ursidae; genus Ursus; species Ursus americanus. The sequence goes on along the minus strand of NC_142135.1, from coordinate 38,409,689 downwards.
TCCGGGATCCAGGAATCTTTTCCTTTAAACCTATCTTCATAATCCTTTAAATCATACACCTCATCTCTTGATGAATGGGATTCTCTTCTTAAAAATGGCTTTTTGAATTTTAGAAATTGCCCTTTACGAAAAAGCACTCTCTGCCGGTCCCTGGGCCTCTGTGAGCTCTTTTCTCCTTCCTCCTCACTTCTGGACTGGGGTGCATTTTCTGCCACGGCCTTTGCTCCACACTCCGTGCTCGTCTCTCCCTAAGTGTCTCCCTAATTCCGTCTTTATTTTGTTTAGGTCCCCTTTTTAATTTCCTGCTGTCAAGCATTTGCTGTATCACCTTGCTTTCTCCACTTCCTAGAAAACTTGTTTTATGAATGCTCTTTCCCCCCAGGATAATGTTGCTGGCTGTTCACTGATGTAGTGCTTCAATGGTTTTATTTTACATTGACTGATTAAGCACTTTGAATAATTGTTTTAGCTCCATTACTGTGAATCTATTTGGCTTAACTCTTTTCTTTTGGCACCTTTGATTAATGTCTGACCACTGGGACAGAGAGGAATCAGTGCATTCATTTCCCCTTGACACCGTTGAGAAATGCTCTTTTTCCTGTGCAAGAGCCCGAAGCAACAGATGCCGCACGCCCCACGCGGAAGGAGGGAGCTTAGCTCGCACTGCTGTGAAGGAAGTATGTGTGTGCTCTCAGCCGGTGTTTGCTAATGCTGCTATGTGTCAGCCATCTCGTAGCAGAGAGCAAATGTTAGGATTTGGGGAACAGTGTACCCGCGTATCAGATTTTAAACCTGAATGGTGAATCTCTGTTGAGTTAACAGTGTATAGCTAGATGGTATTTCCTTTTTAAGCTCATGAAACTTAACAGCTGTTTAGTGAAGCGGTGTTTTCATATATGTCTGTTTGACAGGTTTAATAGCAAATTTTGCAGTAAGTGACTTGCTGAACAGGCCTCCCTGGCTTGGGCTGTAACAGAAATTGCGTTTGCAGCAAGATTCATTGAGGGTCTTTCTGCTTTTGTGTTTATGGGATAGGGGAGCCTGGCTAAAGTGAGGGAAACTGAAAGGCATGTTCCAAAGGAAATTACTAATATCTCTACCAGAGTGTTCGTTGGAACTTGTTATTAACCAGTTCAGGGGAAGATACATGGGGGAAACATGCTGTTTAGCAATAAAAACACATTAATACAGTCAGCTTACTGTAACCCTATATTGGTGAATGGTAATTAAATCTATATATCTCTAGCTTTATAGTTTTCTGCAGCTGACTCTCTGGAAGATTTCTGCACTTTGTCTGATTCAAGGAAGACCATATTCTCTCTCCTGCCTCTGGAAGAGGCTGCCGTGCCTTTTAATAGCTTTTTAATATCACCAGATCGAAGACAAATGCTTTGCTGCTTTTACTGGCAGAAATAAAACACTTCCTATTACTCTTATGTTGGGGGTCCAAGTCCTGGAAAACTAGAACTTTACGAGGCTACAATCCCATTTCCTTTCATCGCTTTTTTTGGTTCTCCTGGATCATAGGGCCTCAGAATTGCAAATGTCTAGGGTTACCCACTTTGTATTTGGCTCCAAGGCATATAAGCTGCATTCTTCATGATTTATCTGTGTTTTTATTGATCGTATGTGCTTCATATGGCTGCTGACTGCAGGCGTGTATGCATGTGGCCGAGTCACAGATCAGACCCCTAGTCTCAAAGGCATCCACCCTCATGGTCAGTTTGGCATCTTCAGCTAACAAAGGGACCAAGAACAGTCTCACAGCCTCTTTGAATTTCAGTACAGATTATGCAAGCCAAGGATACAAAGTTTGTCCTAGGGTTTATGGTTGATTTCATTTGTTGGAATTTTAATCATATTGTTCACTTAAGCAGCATGTAAGGGAACTTTATATTTATTTCTCTCAGTCCCATTATGATGTAGGTCAAAAGTCAGTTACATTTGGCTATGTGAACAAATATGCCTACAAAGAACAGTAGGAATTTAGGCTGCGTTGTTTTATACACTCAAGAAACTTGAAAGGAATAAAGAAATCCGGAAAAAGTATTAGTAGAATGAGCCCAATTAATTTTTTTAGAAGGCAAACTCAAAAACTGCTCACTGGTAAACAGTAAAATGTCAGGACACAAGGAGGGACAAGAGAGAGAAGATCACCTGAGATCTATAGAGTCTGGCCATGAATGATTCAATATGGCGGGTGGGAGGAGAGGGGTCTCTTGGTGAGCCTCTCCCAGCAAGTTGTCACCCCTATAATTCCTACAGTTCCTTCTGGGAAGGGGACTACCTGTCAGTTTACTACTTACCCTCCTCTCATCACCTCAATAACCTGCTGTCGCTGTACTGACTTCCAGAACCAGTGGGAATAAATGGAGTATCACGTACTGGCTTCTTTGCCTGGCTGTTAGGATTTGTCTCTCTTCCTTCAGTCCTCCTCCTTTTTCTCTATGATGCCCATACCTTATTTAGGATGACATGTTCAAAGTCAGAGACATTGGAAATGAAGCCTCGTTATCTTGGCTGTTAGAAAAATAATGGCAAAGTTATTGGATACAGGTGAATCCTAGTCTAAGATGGTAGGAGAAGTGGGCCTGAACACTCCTCTCCCTATTTTGGAGTTGGACCAGTTCTGGTTCACTCTTGTATTTTTTTTTCCCCCAGAAGTACAAATAAGTGTTATGATTTTTTTTTTTTTTTTTAATGCTTAAAAAGGAGTCTGGTAGGTAGGTCTTTTTTTTCAAACTTTTTATTTTGAAATAATTATAGACTTATAGATTGTCACAAAAAAGAGAGAGATCCTGTTGTATCCTTCTGCCAGCTTTCCCACAATGGTCACATCTGTGGCTATAGAATATCGAAACCAGGAAATTGCCATTGGGAAAATCTCGTTCACATTTCACCAGTTTTTACTAGGGACTTTCAAAAGATTTCAAACTCTATGTAATTTTTTTTTTTCTTAGTGGGTATAACTGAAGGTACAGTGGGAGGAAAGGTTCTTCTCTGGTCTCTTCCTTTTTTTCTATCTTGCCCTCCTGTCCCCCATCATGTGAAAAATAGATACTAGAAAACTAATATGAACAAATAAAGTCTGAACGCTTACTCTAAAAAGCAGTAAATTAGGTGCCAATGAGGACACATATGCTTATAAGAAGAAATAGTCTTATGGCTGGGAATTATCTGCTTAGACAGAAAGGTTAAGCTCAAGACAGTACATATTACTAAGCACTTTTCTTTAAATTATAAAGAGAGAAGAGCTACTCTTCAGCCTGGAATGTACATTCACTCCTCCTCCCCAACCCATATGCCTGCTAGCTCTTAGAGTTTTCCCAAACAAATTCATTTCCTGCCTATGCTTATTGAGTACCTACTAAATGTCAGATCAATGCTAGATCCTAGAGGTTCAAAGATGGCTTCTACACAGTTCCTGCCCACATTGAGTCCCCATTTTAGTGGGAGAGATATACATTTCGAATATAAATATTTTGAAGAAAGACAGCCAGTGTAGTAAAGAGAATGTATGGGAGGAGAGGAGGCTGGAGACAGGGAGATGAGTTCAGAGATTGCTGTGGTGGTTCAGGTTAAGGTAGTATGGCCAGAAACCAAACTGGTGAGGAAGATTTAGAGGGGAAAGGTAGATTTAGAGGGGAAAGGTAGAGATGAGTTCAGAGATTGCTGTGGTGGTTCAGGTTAAGGTAGTATGGCCAGAAACCAAGCTGGTGAGGAAGATTTAGAGGGGAAAGGTAGATTTGAGGGCTTTTTAGCACTTAAATTTGATAGCACTTAATACTCAAGTGGCTGAAGGGTTTAAAAGAGGGTGAGATGACCCAAATGGTGCAGATGATCAGTGGTAGAAATGCCATGCATCAAGAGTGGGCATTCAGGGAGAGGAACTGACTTGGGGGAAAAGTCATAAGAAGGGTTTAGATACGCTGAGTTAGAGGTGTCTGTGGGCATCCAAACTCAGAGAGCTTATTAACCTATAGCTGAGCTCATGCCATGCGTGGTAAATGAAGCCTTAAAGTGGATGACCTTCCCAGTTAGAATATGTAGTAGGAGAAGAGGGTCAAGGACAGAGCCATAGGGAAAAAAAAGCTTTGAAGGAGAGATGGAGAAAAGAGACCCTACAGAAAAAGGTTGGGAAGGGTTAGATACAGGAAGAAGGGTATTTGGAAAAGGAGAGGCTGTTCATAGAGTTAAATGTTTCAGATGTCACGTATGATAGGAACTGAAATGTTTTCATTGGATTTAGGAACAAGGGCATCCATAATGACTTTTGTGAGTTCAATTTCAGTTGGCTAGTAGGAGGAGACAAAATGGTAGACTGAGTAGTGGTTTTTATATATGACCCGATTAAGTGTTTGGTATAAGGTGATTTAGTCAAGTGCTATCATGGAGTGCAAAGAAAAGTGTGACTCCTATTAAAAATTTAAGAAAATCCGTAGTAGACTATTAGAGCTGGTATGCAACTCCTTATTTTGCACATAGAGACTTCCAATACATTGTTCAAAGTCATACATCTAGAGAGGGACAGCCAAGACCTAGTCCTGGGTCTCTTGACTCCCTTTATGAAAGCAACTTGTGAATATGCTACAATTTAAAGGAGCAAATTCATGTCCGATGCAGGAAAAGTAATCATGAAAGTGATGAATCAGAGCCATATACTTATGTTGTGAAATATAACTACTTGTTTGATGAATTTATTCATTTATTCTATAAATATTTATTGACAGGAATTTTGCTATTTGCTTAGTATACAAAATAAATAAAACATATTCCTTGCAGAAAACATGCTTGGTGAATTTTATAACTGTAAAATATTATCGCTATTAAGTGATATATAGTCCAGCAGGGTGACAGACACAAAAACATGGAGCATACAATGCATTGTTGAAAAGGCAGCGAGTAATCCTGCCTGGGAGCTGGAGACTGAGGAGCTGGACCTTGTTATGACTGCAACTTCTCCAAATGGAGAAAGAGTGAAAGGGCACTTTATTTATTTATTTTTTTAAAGATTTTATTTATTTATTTGAGAGAGAGAGAATGAGAGAGAGAGCACGAGATGGGGGAGGGTCAGAGGGAGAAGTAGACTCCCCGCCAAGCAGGGAGCCCAATGCGGGACTCAATCCTGGGACTCCAGGATCATGACCTGAGCCTAAGGCAGTTGCTTAACCAACTGAGCCACCCAGGCACCAGTGAAAGGGCACTTTAGCAGAAGGATAGCATGAGCAAAATCAGAGAGGCATAAAGAGTGTTCTGTGACATCAAGGACTGATACACAGCCTGTTGGGGCTTTGATGTCAGGGTGGGGGAACAGCAGGGAATGATCTTGAAGACTGCCATACCCATAACACTGAACAGCGAACAGTGGGGAAACAGATGTTGCAAGCCAAGGAGTCATTCGATTTAGGTTTAAGATAATTCTGGTGGCAGTAAGGAAGATGGGTTGGAAAGGGACCTGGCTCTAAGGCAAGGATATGTGTGAAAAAGTGTTTCAAATGAAGGATAATGAGGTTCTGAGCCAGGGGAGTGATGATAAGGTGGAGAGGAGGGAAATTAGTCAAGAAAGAACTTGAAGGTGGAATTACAGGCAGAACTTGCCAACTGTTCACCTGTTCTCCCTGAGAGAGAGGCAAGAATCCAATAATACACTGCAGTTTCTAACTTACTGAGTAGGGCAGACAACAAAGGAAGAACAGGTTTGGAAGGGAAGATTCTAGTTTGATGTTGAATATTGAGAATCCAGGTGCATGTGGGAAATCTAGGTAGACTGTAGGCCAGATCCTGGACCTTCCTTATGGTATCAGTATAAAAAATATATTTAATTATGGACCCCCAAGAAGCCCATAAAATAGTATAGCAGTTGGAAATGTATCACAGCTCAGTGAACAGAAAATCCAGCTAACAGTGGCTGAAACAAGTGGAGTGTATTTTCCTCACCTAACAGACGAGTTGGTGGTGCTGGTATTGGTTCAGCTGCTCAGTGATGCCAGGACCAGCTGTCTTGGACTTGCCCGCATGGTCACAAAGTGCCATATGCAGCTCTAGAATTGTGGCCACTTTCTTGTCGTTGGCTTCTGTCTGAGTCTCTTTGGATAGAACCGGGTCACAGGCCTCCTCTGGCTGCAAGGTCGGCTGGAAGAGTGAGGAAAAAAATTGTCCAGTTCACCTAAACCACTAGTTCACTATCCTATTAGATGCAATCCCTCCTTTTTAAAAAATAATAATTTATGGTACCTGTTTTATTATTCTGAAGAAGCATCACAGATAACCTGCTTATGTACATTTTTGATTAAATCAGTATGCTATCCTAACTATAATGTAGAGGAGAAATTAAAGGAAAGTAATTTCTAAGAAACTACTTCAAAATGTACATTTGCAGGCGTGACTCCACTAAACGTAATGAAGTAGTCGGATGCTTGCGTGGTGAATGTGACAGCATAGATGGCCCAGGGGTGTGGTGGTGGTGTTTCCAGGACCAGAAGCGGCGTAGTCATGAGTGTTTTGGTGAGATGAGGACCAGCCCACAGTAAAGTTCTGAAGAAAATAAAGCATAGTCCTCCCTGGATATACATGGTAGTTGCTTCTTGAAGAAGTTAACTTGCATCAAAACTATAAAAAAACTACTTTTGTACATACAATACAGTTAGGTTTAAGGTTCACATAATGGGTTTTTCACATTTAAAAAAAAATCTATGTGGAATGTTAGAGAGTTCTTAGTATACAGGATTGTACCCTGTGTCACAGTCCGTCTACTATCTGTGACCCCTGCCGAGTAATTACTAATAGGACCCCCACGCTCTCATGACAACCAGAAATGCTCCCTCCCCCACCACACATTCAAAAACGACTCCTAGGGGTAGCACCATCCATATTGAGAACAACTGGCTTAGATGAATGAGGCCGGACACTTTGCATTTCAAACAAAATTGAACTTTGGTTAGCAAGAAAAAGGGGGAATGGCTATGGAATAGATAATTAATAGTGCCTGCCAATAGCAGGAACTGAGTCTTGCTTATTTTTCTGTCTTCTCCAAATTCTTGCATAGTTCTGACATGTCATAAGTTCTCAATGAGCTTTCTTGAATGATTGAATGAATAATTGTAATATCAGCTATGGAAAATGGAAGCCCGGCACTGTGTGAATTTTGAATTTAATAAAGGAAAGGATGATCTTCCTTAAGATGGTTAAAGGGCTAATCATTATAAATCTAGGCATGTTAGCAGGAGTCAGAAAGTGAGCTTCGATGTGCCACTGTCTCTGCCAGCATTTAGAATTTCTGGTCTTTATGTCTGTGACATGCTCTAGAATGAGACTAAGAGTTAAATTTATATCAGTGAGCTCTGTTCAGCAATGGAAAGTTTAGGGGAAATATTTAAGTTTTCATGTAGGTAGTATATTCAGTCTTCAGAAGAAAAAAGTGACACAATTAAAAATCAGTGAAAGCCTCAGTCCCTAAATCCTACTCCTTCTGTCTTTCAGTTCATTCTCTTTTCATCGTGTCCCTTTCCACTTCACTTAGTCTATTCATCCTGGCATTTCTGTCATAGCCTGAGACATTTTTAAGCAATATTATTCTAGGAAAAATATTTAGAAATAGAAGCAAAGGATTTTGTTTTGTTTCCTCAACATATAAACCTATTATTAGAGAGAAAATAATTCACAGTAGGAGAAAAGTTGGTTTTGCTTCAGTTTGCTTCCAGATTTAAGTAAAAAAGAAAGAAAACGACATTATAAAGAACTTTATCTCTTTTTATGAAAAAGATAATCTGTAACTATGGATCATGAAGACAATATATGAAAAGCAAGTCTTTGTCAAATAGTGCTCCCAATTTCCTTTGAATATAGAACTTTCTGAATTCAAAGGCATGATACCGCATGGGTTTAAAAATAGTTGTTTAAGATTTTGAAGGGTATAATATTTAATATTTTTATAGTTTGAATTCAAGTAAAGGAACAATGACTTCAACCTTTGTATAAAAAATAAACAGTATTTTTAGAAAATGTGCAGTTTAAGTTTAGATATTTCATATGCCCTGTAATTGTTCAAGAGTGCACTAGATTTTTTTTTGTCACTTAGGCTACGAGTATTTAGGAATTTTAAATGGAAGAAAATCTTGAGTTTTTTTATAAATGAATTGCTTGACTAATGCACCTTTTGTAAGCGTGGGTTACTTTTCCCTCAGTGAAAATTCCAAGGAATAACCAGATAGTAATAAGTAGTGGTGTGTTTGAGGATTTTGAGGAACTTCATATGCTATCCTTGCCCTGAGGTGGAATCTGGATGCGTTCTCTGTGCTGAGGATATGGGAGGTAGTGAAGATCAGAAAGAAAAGAACAGAGGTATCCATCAACAAATGAATGGATAAAGAAGATGTGGTGTATATATATAATGGAATATTACTCAGCCATCAGAAAGGATGAATACTTACCATTACATCGATGTGGATGGAACTGGAGGGTAATATGGTGAGGCAAATAAGTCAATCACAGAAAGACAATTATCATATGGTTTCACTCTTACGTGAAATAAACAGGGCAGAGGACTGTAGGGGAAGGGAGGGAAAACAGAGTGGGAAGTTATCAGAGAGGGAGAAAAATCATCAGAGACTTTTAACTATAGGAAACAAACTGAGGGTTGCTGGAGGGGAGGTGTGTGGGGGGGATGGGGTAACTAGGCGATGGGCATTAAGGAGGGCACGTGGTGTGATGAGAACTGGGTGTTGTACCCAACTGATGGATCGTTGAATGCTACATCTGAAACTAGTGATGTCCTGTAGGTTGGCTAATTGAATTAAAACTAAAAAAACAAACAAACTTTTCTTCCTTTTTTCTCCTCCCTCCTTCTTTCCCTCCCCTCCCTTCCTCCCTTCCTTGCGTCCTTCCTTTTCCAGCTGCCTGAGGGATGGGAAACGTTCTTTGTATCCCTTGTTCAGCACCCTGGGGCGTTTTGCTCCCTATATGTTGGAGCTTCACCAGTAGATCTCAGTCGGACCCCGTTACTACTGTATCGTCCACTATTTACCCCCGACTACTTGCCCTTTCCTCCGGAGCCCATGTTTTGTAAAGCCACTGTGTCTTTGCTTGGGTTGTTCCCGTGTTGGGTTACCTTTTCTTCAGTGCCACTCCCACCTTCTTCACATGCCCTTCAGTACCCTTGAAACCTCAACTCAGGCATTGGCCTCTTCATCCCCTCCTCTCCTCTGTTCTCACAGAACCTTGTAACTGCCCTAGTTACAGGGATTTTTACATTCTGTCTTCCTATTTATACTTGGTAGCTCTTTGAGGGTGTGGATATTCTCTCACACATTTGTGTCTTCAGTGCTCAGTAGGTGATCAATAGATTTTTGGTAAATGAATGGCGAGATGAAGTTATGACCCAAAACAGAACACTTTTTACGGTTAATAAAAAGGAGATGTTTGAAATGAGTAGTACTACTTGTCTTTGTTGATCACCATAGAATTCTTTTCTCTCTTTGCAGGTTGTAAAAAAAAAAAAATACTACTCTAGCTTGCTTAACTTTATTTCACTGAAATGATGGTGTAGGGATATTTGTATATCTGAGCCAGGGCAGACTAGGTCTTTCAGGCCAGCAGATCCTCCGAGTGACCCTCAGGGAACTTTGCTTGGGTCAGTGTGGAGCCAGTGCTTTTTGGTAGATTAAAATAACTTCCAATGATTGCATCATTCATGATTTTATCAAATTCTTTCTTCTGTTGAGGGAACTATTCACATGTTTATCACTCATTGTGAAAAACTGTACATTTTGATTTTCCCAAAATTAGCTGTGAGCTACTAGGACTCTTCCCTAGTACTAATATGAAAAGATTTAGTGAGTAAATCTTTATTTGTGTTATCAAAACCCTTCTTGATTTCATACACCAAACTATTTCTACTTTTGGCCTATGTCTTTTCACACTGAGGAGGGCGGGTGTTTTTTGATTCTTTCATGCAAATGAACTGGTGCCTTTGATCATTCTTCTCTTTTGAATTGACTCCAAGTCCAGAATGAATTTTTTGGTGTATGGTGACCTTGCATGTGTGAATTGGGAGAATATTTCCTCAAGCTGTCCTTGATTATATTGGCCTTTATTTGGTTTTATTCTGTCTCTGTATTTCACTATTTTAATTTTTATTATAAAGCTCTATTTCTTGCTAGGAATGTATAAATTATATATTGGATTACATTATTTGGTTTTAAGTTACAAACTACAAATTACATATTTACAGTGTTTTTCATAAGTGGAATGCGATACAGCAATATTTTCTTCCATTTTTGTTACCTCTCCAACTATGTACTGTTAGTAATAAATATTATGTTCTACTATTTATTAATGAAAACATATCTTAGTTGGGCTAATGTGCCTTCCTAAAAAGAATAATAATAAAAGACTCTTGCAGTGTTCTACTGGAGAGATATATAATTATGCATTTTAGCCAAGAATTACATCAGTAATTTTCAGATTGTGTTCTAGGGAAAGCCAGGTTTAGAATCAACTAATATTTGTTTAGTGTTTACTTATGTCAGGTGTTTTAGGTGATTTCTTACGTAGTTCTGTGCCTTTGATCTTAGTAAACTTTCTAAAGTACTGGTATTACATTCAGGGAAAAACTGATCCATTGAAAGGGAACAAATCTATCATCTTTTAAATTAAACTACTTTTAAAAATAAGTATTTATTGCATTTGTGGGATTGAAGATAAAGTGTAGTTAAGTTATTAAGAACAACTCTCAAAGATACTGGTTTATGTTTTAAAGTAATTACATCATTTTTTAGTGTCAAAATTAATTTAACTGACCATGCTAGCAGGCATTAAGAATTATTATCAAAATGGCATGTTTTCTATTAATTCAACTGACATATATGCAAAGAGATGTAAAAATGTTAGATGCAGACCCTTATTTTCTGAACATATCTTCTAACCAGAATGTAGCCTAGGGATGATGTCCCAGTTGTCCCTCTGAAAGTGATCCCTTCTCTGCCTGTGGAGCCATTACTCGAGTCTGTCTTGAGATGTCATGTCTTCTCTATAGCTTTTCATGCTTTCTTTTGTTCTTCTCTGTGTTCTGGTGCTACTCTATATATGAGACTGTTTGAGTACATAGTTTTTGTTATAGTCGTTTGCTTCTCAGACTGCATTTGGGTGTCCTTCATTGAATTTCTATTATATGTAAATGCATACAGTTTCCTATAAGAAAACAATCTGTAATCCTCTGGGAAGTCTGCACTAGTTGGTGCAGTTACCTGTTTGATTGTACTTGCTGGTTTATCTGCTATCTAGGAATCACAGCACAGGCCCTGTTTCTGCAAAAGAAGGGTAGGGACTAGGGATTCCTAAGCTCTCCTGTATCTCCACAATATTGCCATTATAAGATTCTAATCCATCACTAGAAAGATATTATGGAATATTTAATGTTTAAGGGATGCTTAGAGAATTTTTTTTTAAAAGATTTTATTTATTTATTTGACAGAGAGAGGCAGCTAGTGAGAGAGGGAACACAAGCAGGGGGAGTGGGAGAGGAAGAAGCAGGCTCCCAGCGGAGAAGCCTGAAGTGGGGCTCGATCCCAGAACGCTGGGATCACGCCCTGATCACGCCCTGATCTGAAGGCAAACGCTTAACGACTGTGCCACCCAGGCGCCCTGCTTAGAGAATTTTTAATGAGAAGTAGATACTTGTGGTTAGTGTTAATTGATAGATGTGTCATTGACCTTTTCTTCTTTTTTTGCACCAAGACCACATTGAAAGAATGTACTTTGAAGAATAAATTGCAATCTGGTGAAATATTTTCATGGTTTAATAAAATTTAGCTTTTAAAAACAAGCATCAGTAATGGTGAGTATAGAAACCAAGAACCTTGCATATAAAGAGTTACAATAAAAAGGAGAGCAACATCAATGTATAGTTTTTATAATTTTTCAAAATATTTTTAAATATGATAGCAAGTTCTTATTCCTTCAGTTTCTTTGTAAAGGAGGCAAGGCAAGTACTCTAAGATCTAGAGAGATTAAGGGCTCATTCATTCCTTAAATGAAAATGTTCTGAGTGTTTATACGCAGATACAATGATTGAAGGTACAATGATGAATAATTTACCCTACTCGACTTCAAGAGTAGGAGAGACAAATTTACAAACAAATATTTTAGTTGATAATATTGTTAATTATGGTAGAAGCATGGAAAATGGTGCACATAACTCCGGAGTGGTATTTGGTGAGACTCCAAAGAAGAGGTGATTGTTAAAGCATTTTCATTAAAGAATGGGTGAAGATTTGTCAGAAAAAGAGGAATAGGGTGAGGAGAAGGGTCTTGCAGGAAAAGAAAAGGAAAATATGTTGAGATCCAGAGTTATGAAACGGCCTGGGTATTGGAAGAACAGTGTCAAGTTCAATGCAGCTAGAGCATTACTGTTCAATATAAATATAAATATGAAGTTAAAAATTTCAAATTTCATATTAAAACATAAAAACCAGGTGAATAATGTTATATTTTATTTAACCTAATACATCTGAAATATTTATGTTTTTTTCGTACTTAAGTATGAAGTATTTGATTTTAAAGATTAAATCAGGTCTGTATTTTACACTTAGAAAACATCTCAATTTGGGCTAGCCACAGTATCTAGAAGCTTCCCTAAGATGTGTGTGTGTGTGTGTGTGTGTGTGTGTGTGTGTGTGTTTAAGAGAGAAAGAGAGGAAAAGGGGAAGAGAGAAAGAGAGACTGAGAAAAAGAATGAAAGCATTTGTGGGGTGTCTGGGTGGCTCAGGTGGTTAAGCATCCGACTCTTGATTTCAGATCACGTCATGATCTCAGGGTCCTGAGATCAAGCCTGTGTTGGGCTCTGTGCTGAGTGTGGAGCCTGCTTAAGCTTCTCTCCCTCCCACTCCCTGCTCCTGTGCTCTCTTTCTCTCTCTCAAAACAAAACAAACTTAAAAAAGAATGAAAACGTTTGTGTGCTCTAGAGGGGGAAAAGTTGGAGCCATATTTTGAAAGCCTTGTATACTGGCTGAATTTGGAATTTATCCCTATAATATAGTAGCTTATTACTGTGATTCTCAAATTATTTTTGGTGAAAGCCTAGCTTTTAAAATTTCAAATTTGTTGCAGACTGATACTTTTTGCAAAATAGATCAGCAGTAAATTAGAAAAATGAAATGAAAGAGACATACAAAGAGAAGCACCATTTTTAAATCATTATATTTGACAAATTTAGTCAGCTGATTATAAAGATGTCTAAATTAATGCTATCCAATAGAACTTTTTATGATGATGGAAATGTTATGTCTGTGTTGCCCAGTATGGGAGCTACTAGCCACATGTGGCTATTAAGCATTTGAAATGGGGCTAGTAGGACTGAAAAACTAAACATTTTATTTAGTTTAAGTCAATTTAAATTGAAATAACTACATGAGGCTATTGGCTACTTTGTTGCACAGCACTGGATGTGTTTCCTCTTAATGTCTGTATCCACTGTAGACTAGTGAGAAACAGCTGTGGACTGGCATTTGTCCTCAGATCATCCTTAAAGTAGCATTGTTTAGAGCATGGACTCTGGAGTGAGAAATCCTTTGTGGGTCTATGGCAAGTCACCTAATCTCTTGCTACTCTGGAATTCTTATTTATAAAACAAAAGTAGTATTAAGAAACTGTTTCATAGAGTTGTTGTGAGGATTAAATTTGTAGCAGGTGGCATTAGGGAAAGCACCAAGAAAAGATGATATTTGCAGGATCCTCAATGGACGAGTTCAGTAGGCAGAGAGGAAAGAGCCTATAAGGTACAGAGAACTCTAAATCCCATCATATTCTATTTAGAGGGAGGGGCAGCAGACAGTATGGTTTTAACCCTACCATTTTAACCACCACACTGCTAACACTCTTTCTTTCTCTGTTTCCTAGTTGTCTTACTTTAACCTTTTAGCATATTTTAAACTGGATCACTAGGTAACATGCGATTCTGTGGTTTTAATAAATACTGCCTATTATGCCAATCATTGCCTCTTTATACTTCTTCATTCCTGGGAGTTATGTTGCCTGAATTTGATGGTGGAAGTTGGGCAGTGGTTGAGAAGGGAAGGGGACTCCTATTTGAAAAGCAAATCCCTGGGTTTGAAAACCCAATCCCTGGGTTATGGCAGATAGCTATGAGATTCTTTCCCCCTAAAACATGTTTCTTACTTTCATAGATTATTTTAGGAAGAAAACCAACGGGAAGAATCAATGAAGTTCCTTCTTTTCACGTTTGTTGGTGTTGTTCACCTGTTCTCGCTGAACTCTGGGAAAGCGATATATAAGAATGACAACTCTCAGAGGACTTTTCAAGAAATAAAAGAAGAAGTAGCCCGCTATGGAGATGTTGCTAAAGCAATCATCAACCTTGCTGTTTATGGTAAAGCTCAGAACAGATCCTATGAGCGATTGGCACTTCTGGTTGATACTGTTGGACCCAGACCGAGCGGCTCCAAGAGCCTGGAAAAAGCCATCCAAATCATGTACCAGAACCTGCAGGAAGATGGGTTGGAGAATGTCCACTTGGAGCCGGTCAAAATACCCCACTGGGAAAGGGGAGAAGAATCTGCTGTGATGCTGGAGCCAAGGATTCACAAGATGGCTATTTTGGGTCTTGGCAGCAGCATTGGGACTCCCCCAGAAGGTATCCTTTGTCTTTTCAAGTTAATTTGCTGTGTACGTTATAAAATCAGTGTCATGGAACATAGGTGATTACAGTATGAATGACTCATATTATAATTTAGGTGATAAGATGGACGATAGAATCATTTCTCATTCCATTGGCGTAATGAGTTTTCTACTCTTATATTCGTTTTTCTTCCTTCTTCCTTTCCTTCCTTTCTTTCTGAAAGAAAGTTTATTGTGTAGGGTCACTTTTTAAATGAAGATCTACAACTATTGATCCATGATATTTATCAGCCCTATTGCTTACTAATTTGTAACTAGTATACCATTAGTTTCATTCTATAGAGCATTGAGATAAATGTGTATAGGATAGAGAAACTGTAATTTCCTCCAAACAGCCTCAATGTACAGAAATTTTTAGAGTTAATGAAATGGGGAACAGATCTTTACACATGGAATTGATTTAATTATTTTTACAGAACCGGAGGCCTCAAATGCAAGGAATTACCCAGGGTGAATTTCTACCTTTACTTATCAGCACCCTAGTTCAGCTTCATCAGACAATATAAATGACTAGATCAGGGATATATAGCTAGTCACTAGTGAGCTGTCAGTCTTGGACTGTTCATGGACTGTTTTCATATGGCAGAGAAGCCATAATCCCACTAGGTCATAACATATGATCTTTTTTTATATATTACTGAATTGAGATTGCCAGTACTATCTCAAGTAGTTTTGCATCTATACTCATAAGGGATATTGGTCGATAGTTTTATTTTGCATGTGTGTGATATCTTCATCTGGTTTTGTATGAGGGTAATTCTGTACTCAAATAATTGGTAGGAAAGTACTACCTGGTCTTCTGTTCTTTGGGAGAGTTTGTGAAAGACTGGTATTAATTCTTTTAAGTTTTTGGTAGAATTCACAAGCCATCTGGTCCTGGGATTTTCTTTGTGGGAAGATCGCTAATTATTAACTTAATATCTTTCCTTGTTATAGATGTATTCATATTTTCTATTCTCAAGTCAATTTTAGTAGTTTGTGACTTCCTAGAAATTTATTCATTTTGCCTAAATTGTGTAATTTGTTGGCATATGGTTATACAGTATTTCCTTAGAAGTATTTTTATTTTTGTGAGGCTAAGGATCCAAATTACTGTTTGGTGTCACTTGCTTTCAGCCTGAAGGATTCTCTTCAGTTTTTTTTTTTTTTTCTCAAAGCAGGTCTGTTAGCAGAAAATTCTCCAACCTTTCATCCATTCTTATTTATTTATTTAATTTTCATTTTTGAAACACAGTTCTACTGCATATGAGATTCTTGGCTAACAATTTTTTACCTTCAGCACTTTGAATTTGTCGTCCATTGTCCTTTGGTCTCTGCCGTTTCTGATTAGAAGTCACTTGTTAATATTATTGGGATTCCCTTGTATGGGATGAGTCATTGTGCTCTTACCGATTTTCTTTTCATTTGTGGTTTTCGTCAGTTTGACTTTGATGTATCTAGGTGTGGATCTCTTTGCTTTTTTCTTGCTTGGAGGTTGTTGAGCTTCATGGATGTGTCAGTTTTGTTTTTTTTTTTTAAACCAATTTGGAAAGTTTTCAGCTATTATTTCTATGAATATTTTTCTACCCTTTTTTGCTTTTCTGGTCCTTCCACTGGGAGTATGTAGGTGCAATTTCCGGTGTCCCACATTATTCTGAGGTTCTGCTCATTTTTCTTCCCCCCTTTTTTCTCTCTATTCTTTAGGTTATATAACCTGTATCAGTCTATCATCAAGTTCACTTATTCTTTCTTTTGCCAGTTTAAATATACTGTTGAGCCCGTTACTGAATTTGTCTTTTCAGTTATAATTTTCAGCTTCAGAATTTTTTTCCTGCAAGTTTTGTCTCTTTATTGATATTCTTTATTTGCTATGACATTGTCATCATACTTTTCTTTAATTCTTTAAGTATGGTTTTCTTTAGTTCCTTGAACATATTTATAAAAGCTGCTTTGAAGTCTTTTTCTCATATATCCTACAACTGGGCCCCTTCAAAGGCAGTTTCTATGGCCTGCTTTTTATTCTATGTTTTGGTCACACTTTCCTATTTATTTTCATGTCTCATTTTTTTTGTTGTTGAAAACTGAACATTTAAAATAATATATTCTGGCAACTCTTGATACTGATTCTCCCTTTCCCTCTCCTGCCTGATGGAGGTTGATGTTGTTTTTGTTGTTTGCTTTGCCCTTTATTTGTTTAATGATTTGGTTATACTAACTCTATAAAGTCAGTTTCTCTCACAGTGTACAGATTCTGATGTCCCTGTTTAGAGTGCTTTTTTCTCCTTTTTTAACTTCTAGTCTGGCTCACTAGGAGTCAGCCCTGGATCCCCATAAACTAATTATTGGTCAAAGGTTTACACAGATCTCATTAGTCAGTTATATTTTCCCCCTTTACTGTTGGATGTACATATGACTTGGGGGCTGTTATTAAAACTTAAGGAGTTTATGTTTTTGCCCCAAGTTCAGCTACAATCTAGTAGCTTGGAAGTTCTCTCTACCATCAGCATGCCTTGGGCATGCACATACTCTTCCACCTTGTGGGGTCCAGGTGATTTTATTATATCTTGCTTAACGGTATTTTCCTCTGTATCAGAATAGCTTATTATTCAGATTGCGTTTGGTCAGAGTTTGTGTGTAATCCTCTTATGCCAGTGATGCTTCTGCCCTTTGTTGATGGATCTGTGTGCAGCTTGGGAAAACTTTTCAATCTGACCTAGGTCCTGTTTTGATTGTTCCTGAGTAGGAACACGTGCATAGCTTTTCCAGTCACCAGGGTTTACTGTGATCCCAAGAAGGCTTTTCATGGTTGTTTCTTTTCTTGGTTCTTTCTGTTAAACTTTGGATTGCTCTGCCATTTTGCTTGTTACTAGCAGTATCATGAAGCTTCTAGCACTCCTTTAGTTGTTTTCTAGCACTCCTTTAATTGTTTTTTTCCAAGCTGTCCATTGTTTTGAATAACACCCTTAGGCATGGGATTCTCTATGTTCTGCTCCAAATACAGTCACTGTCCTGGGTAAGAACTGCAAAGCTCTTCCTTTTCTTTGCTTGCCTCTTTGCTGGAAGAACCTTGCTACTTCCCAGGAACTAGGCACAGTGATAATGGCGTTTTTCTCCCAGAGTGATATCCTTAGCAGGTGCTAGAAGGGGAGGGTGGTAGCTCCTGGTCTTCTCAGCTTGCCTCTCCCAGCGTGGGGCCTCTGCCTATGAGGAAACTGAGACAGACAGAGGATCTGTCTTGGATCAGGATCCAAATATTATTGGTGGCTATACTTAGGGTAGGATTTTTACCATATGAGTTGGGGCTGGGTAGAGGAATAGGGCCTCAGCCCTTTTGGAGTGGAGTGCCCATAATAGTGTTTTTATAACATGGAACTGGGGATGGGGGAAGAAGGAGGTTATGGCCCGCATGCTATAGACTCTCATTATTCTCAGATATAGTAGTTTTCTTGAATGAATGTTTCTCCATTTGCTTTAGACCCTTAAGACAATTTTTCGAGACTTTAAGTGATTTTTTAAAAAAATATTTTTTCTCAGTTAAATGTTTTGTAGAGGACAGATCTGCCAGGTTTCTCCCTGCACCATTCTGAAGTACCACTGGGGTAGTCTGTTTTGATTTCTCTGAGACTGCATGAAGAGGTGACCTCTGCGATATTAGGGGAACCCCTCAGCCTGGGTTCTATAGTGTCAACCAGGAGTTTTGTTTAGTTGCCTCTGTTATTCAGTAATCCGTATTGGGCACCAGATTATGTATAACTTCTTTTTCCTTTTTAATCTTTCCAACTATCTTAAAAGATCTAGCCCTTTTTCCTACAGATGAGAAAACCAGACTCCAAGAGGTGAGGTAGTTTGCCTATGGTTATACAATTAGCAAGAGGCCAACTGTCAAACTCAGGAGTCTGTGCTTTTAGTTATTAGACTATATTGCCTCACATGCAAATACTTTAACGTTCTTTTCACTTATATAAGGTTTTCCTTTTTAGCCATCTGACTGAAACAGATCTGTCTCAAAAGCTGCTGATACCTGTACTGTGACAGCAGAATATATTGGTGTCTGCACTTTCTTTTTGGACATGTTTTCTCATTCCTGTTTCTTTCTTATCCTCATTTCTCATTCTGTGGCTGGGCCTGATCTTCCTTGGCTATCCTCCTGGTACTGAAAACTGAGCCAAGTTACTGATTGCTCCTGGGGCCTTCAAAACCCAGGGGAAGTGAATTTTACTCACTAGAATCTATTGTAGTGTTCCAAGACTCACTTTCACCGCACTCCTTATTCCATGGGGCTCAAAGTAGATAAACAGTTGTCTGGCTATTTTCAGCTTGGAGGATACTGGAGAGTTAGGCTGAACCAGGTATGGAAAAATTCCCACAGGAGATAGTGTGAAGCCAACATGAAGGGACCTCTATATGCAGGTAGTGCTCTGCGGTGCTCATCTCTTAGGAAACCCATGTTGTGTCCTTGGTTTAGCCACCTACTAGTTGTGTGACCTTGGTCTAGTCTTTTAATCTCTATGGACCTTAATTTCGTCACCTGTAAGATGAGAGATATCTAGGCCGGTGATGGGTAGTAAGGAGGGCACATATAGCATGGTGCACTAAGTGTTATACACAAATAATGAATCATGGAACATTGCATCAAAAACTAAGGATATACTGTATGGTGACTAACATAACATAATAAAAAATTATTAAAAAAAAAAAAGACGAGAGATGTCTGACATTTGAATCTGTAAGGTCTCTTCCAGATTGAAAAGGTTGTGATTTTTCTAAGAATCCACAACGGATCAGTGAAGCTAAAGTTCATGAGAGCGGGGGTTCTCCCAGGCATATGCTATGGAGTAGATTCCTTATAAAACCAGAGGTGATTGTTTTTAACCATCCAATTCTAGAGTTGAGTATTACAGTGAATGTTAGTTTATTTGTGTGTCAGGGTTAGGGCTCTGTGAGTTATCTATGGAGAAGTGGAAGAAGACAGATGTAAGTTGGCCAAGTAAGATGAAGATACTGAGCAAAACTTAGAAGTAAGACAGGACAAAAGTATAATTTCAAATCAATCCTGAGATAACAGCTGACATAAGATTTAAATGGACTGACTGAAAGAATGAGAACCAGCAGCCAAATCCAAGAAAGGCTGATATATGGGCAAGAAAGAGGAACTTGGGCGGAGTGTTGTTAACCCTTCCTCTGTAGACGTAACTCGGTAGGTCTCGGTATATAGTCTCTGAACCCCAAACAGCAAATCACTGAGTACTTATTAGTCCTCTGTGGAGACTGGCATCTCTATAGAGGTACTGGGCTTTCCCAAAATATTGTATGTTGCATATTGTATTGGGAGCTCCTGGGAGCTCCTGAAAAACTGGACTGAATCTTATCCATCTCTCTATCCTCAGCACCTAGCACCGTACTCAGTGCTTATTAGTTATTCATTCAATGTTTGAGGAACAGTGAATTATTTTAGGTAGGTCTTTCCTTAGAATATTATTCACTTGTAGTAATAAAAAAATAGTGGTTCCTTCTAATTATCAATGATGTTGTTGACCCATCGTATTTTGCTTAGATTTTTCTGATTTTAAAACTAATACTTGGTCATTATAGAAAACATGTACACAAATATAAAAGTAATAACAATTGTCTGTGATCTTTTCTCCCAGAATCATTGTTAACATTTTAATTTTTCTCTGATTTTTCCATATGCACATATATTTTTGTCTTATTTTATTTATTTTTTAAAGATTCATTTATTTATGTTAGAGAGCGTGCATGTATGCATGTGTGAGCAGGGGAGGGGCAGGGGAAAGGGAGAGGAAGAGAATCTCAAGCAGACTCCCTGCTGAGCACAGACCTGACAGGGGCTCGCTCAATCTCATTACCACAAGATGGTGACCTGAACCAAAACCAAGAGTTGGATGCTTAACTGACTGAGCCACCCAGGCACCCCATATTTTTGTTTTATAAATCTGAGATGAAACTACATATATTTGTGTCCTTTTATGCCATATATGGTGGACATTTACCACATATTAATAAATATTCTTTGAAATAAATTTTAATGGTTAAAAAACACAAATATACAATTAATAACATAGCCAAACCCCTCCTATTGGAATCTTGGTTATTTCTTTCTTCCTTTTTTTCCTACTGTTTCAAATAACATAACTACACAGACCCTGTAATACAGAAGTAAGAATAGATTTTCAAAGATTTTTTATGTTTTTGATGAATATCAGAAAGAGAAGAATGATTAGGATATTCTAGGGAGTCTTAAGAGGGTGGCAAAAAATAACTTTGAAACTACTCCTATAGATATAAAAAATGGAAATAAATTCTTAGAAACCATTTTTTTGTCCAAATATTTTTAATTATGTGAAATATTAATACAATAGAATTTATATAACATTATAATATAAATTTATAATACAATGTAAATAGTATATTTAATTATTCAAATTTTAATATAAATACTGATATTTTAGGCTCTTGGTATATTTGTTAAATTGTTTTCCAGAAAATTGTACACATCTACTGTCCTGTCAGCAGTGTATCTTAATCTCTAATCCCTGTGTCTTCATATGCATTAGGTTTTTTTTTTCTAATCTTTGCCATTTTGATCGGCTTAAAATGATATTTCACTATTATTTTATTTTGTATTTCTTTACTTATTGGTGAAACTAATATTTTCATTTATTTATTGATTACTTGTATTTTTCTTCTATAAATTATCTGTGAATATCGCTTGCCTACTTTTCAATTGGTACTTTAAGGGTTTTCGAATTGATATATAGGAACTCATTACATAATAAAGATCTAAATTCTTTGTCACCTGATTCAAATTGATTTTTTGAAGCTATTGAAATGCTTTGTATTGATTCATTGTCTCCTTTTTCATTTCTTCTTAAGAACTTATTTATTTCTCATTTTTGCAGAAGGCTGGCTGTCCCTGGAGTATAGTTAAAAGACTGTAAAACAGCAAAATTGACTAATTTATGCTCCCTCTGCCCTATCAAAGTGCTCTAAGAAACTGAGTTCTTTAGCTCAGTTTACACAGCTTTAGAACATCAGCTTCATGGTTTGCAGACTGGTGGGTGTCTTGCTCTTGAAACGGCACTTACAAGCTTAAGAATCCAGTCAACTGGGACTTAGATTTTGGGCTGAGTGTGCTGATCGGTACTTCTGCTGAGGCATGTCAAAGTATGTGTATTTCGTGATTTTCTTCATGGAGGTGATTCAGGAGTGGGAGGGAGAGAGGTAGAGACAGCACTAGCCTGGGCTTAGTGTGCAGAATTGACTAGCAGTTAATGTTTAGTTGTGGAACTACTCTACCGGGGTTTAAATTTAGAGCACATGTGGATATATTATAGGGTTTTAAATTGTTTTCATAATGCAGACTTCCTCGTAACTTGAGCTTCTCAGGAATGAATTTGAGAACCATTCTGTAGAACGAGGCTACCAAGACTTCTGTTGCTTTTCTTAGATTAAGCAATGGCTTTTATCAAGAAGTTGCTGTAGGAAATCAAGACATTGGCACAGTTGTGCTTGCCTCTGAAATAGTAGAAGCAGTAGAAAGAGGCGTTCACCTAATTCTGCCTTCCAGATCTTGTTCAAGTGCATAAAAGTGGTGACACTTTAATTACTTCTAGGACCGTAGCTGTAGGAAGAAATTTAGTTTTTAGGTTTTTAGTCTTTATATACAGAAAAACACATTTAAAGGAAGTTGGAGGGGCACCTGGGTGGCTCAGTGGGTTAAGTGCCTACCTTTGGCTCAGGTCATGATCTCAGGTTCTGGGATTGAGTTCTGCATCAGGCTCCTTGCTCAGTGGGAAGCCTGCTTCTCCCTCTGCCTGCCACTCCCCCTGCTTGTGTGCTCTCTCTCTGTCTTTCGCTGACAAATAAATAAATAAAATCTTTAAAAAAAAAAAAAAAAGAATTAAAAAAATCTTATTTAAAAAAATACATATATAAATAAATAAGGTTGGAATGGATGTTGAAAGCCAATTTTTCATATCTAACACAATGCTCATTTCATTATGCCTCTTTGATAACAAAATGATATGAATTCTTTTTTGCATAAATAAACAAGTAAAAAAAAAAGATACCTATTGATTATATAGTACGCATAATACCACCAATAGCAATTTGATCCTCTGTAGCAAATGAATTGTAGTGTCTTTAAAAGGACTAAAAAGAATATAAGGAGAGTTATCGTGAAAAAAAATAGGGGGCATGTCTCCTTTGGCATGCTGATGGATTGAAGAGAAATGTTCTAGGCTGATTGTCAAGTTTGCCATATAAATTAAAGTGGGTTCTCTCCTTCATCTATTCTGCTGTTTCCTTTTGGATGCTTCTCTTTCCTAGGCCTCATCTTAAATGTTGGTGTTTTCAAAGGTTTCTGCCTATAAACATTTTCTTTAAGTAATACGATCCAGTCCCATGGCTTTAGGTACTTCCTGTATACTTATGACTTTTAATTGTACATATATGTGCTTGACTTCTATCTGCAGTTCCAAGGACTACTGGATGTTCTACAAGTCCCACAAACTCATCATCCTATCTCCCCTTTGTTTCTCATATTCGTTAATGATGTTATCATACACCCAGGCACCCATGCTTGGAGCCTCAAATCTAAAGTCTGAGGTGGTATCTTGCCTTCATGTTTTTATTCTCTGCCTGGAATGCCCATATTTAAGGATTCAGCTCAAATGCCTCTTCTGTGGAGACTTTTTCTATGCTTGCTCATCCCCAAACAGTTATTGACCTCTTCCTCCCTTCTGCTTTTCCTGTACTCTATATATGCTTATATCATAAGCATTTCTCTGCTAGATAATAAGCCTCTTAGCGTTAGAGATCCCAGTTTCAGTGGTTCTCAACTGGGGACAGTTTTGCTCCCCAGGGGAAATTTGGCAATGTCTGGACACATTTTTGGTAGTTGTGACTGAGACGGGGTACTGCTTGCCTTGCCTTCAGCGGGTAGAAGCCAGGAATGTTGCTAAACATCGCATAATGTATAGAAGAGGCCTCTTTCCCCCCCTCAACAAATAGTTTTCCATTCCAAAGTGCCTATAGTGTTGAAGTTGAAAAACTTTGCCCTACTCCTTAGCATGATGTCTCATGCACAGAAAAGCTTCAAGAAATATTAGTTGAATGAATTAAGTCTTTCCATTTATCTTGTTCCAACATTTTGTTGGTCACCAAGTCTTAAAATGTCACACATGACTCCTTTTTTCCATCCTCACTGTCGCATCAGATTTCAGGACCTAACATCTCCTGACTAGTGTTATAATCATCTCCTAAGTGATTCTCCTGACCCCAGTCTCATTT
Organism: Ursus americanus; assembly: GCF_024610735.1. NCBI lineage: Eukaryota > Metazoa > Chordata > Mammalia > Carnivora > Ursidae > Ursus > Ursus americanus. The sequence continues at coordinate 38,385,707 of NC_142135.1, read as the reverse complement.
TGATCCATTTCAATACCGCTGCTTCAGTTGTCTTTGTAAAATATGGATCTCATTATGCCACTCCCTTCCTTAAAATCTTTTCATTGTTCAGGGTATCCTTCGAATTCTTACAACCTTTTAAAAAGTGACCCCAGGCTGTGTTTCTAGGCTTATGTCTAGTTCCTCCCTAGCCACACACCTTATGCTTCAGCTACATGGGCCTAATTGCTCTTGCCTCGACATGTTCATACCAATTTGCCTTAAAAGCTGCTTCCTGGACCTCTGGCTAACCCTATTTCTAACTCAACCCAACCCAACCCTTCTCTGCTTGGAGAATTCCTACTCGTTTTTAAAGACTCATTTAAAATGGATCTTTTCTTTAAGTCTTTCCTGAATCCAAACCTTAAACTTAATTGTTTTTTCATCTCTATTCTCTTAGCACTTTGCCTATAGAATGCAATGATCACAATTTATTGAAGTCAGTTGTTTACATGGTCCTCTCTGCTGAGAAACTGTGACCTCCTCCAGGGTAAAAGCTGCATCTTACCTTGGTATGTCCTTTAGCAATAGGCTCAGTGCCTGTTATGTAATAGATGCATATTAAATACCCATTGATCTGATGAATAGATTGGGAGAAATATCACATATTTAAAAGTAATATTTAAAAATGTATTCATACTCAAACAAGTTTCCTTTAGCCCTATGTGGTTTCCATATGTCTTTTATGTCCCTGTCATATCCAAATAGCAATAAGTTTTGGTGAGCATCCAAAGGAAAGGCACATAGCAAAGAGAAGGGTAAATGAACATCAGTCAAATCATGATTAGATTGTTTGCCTCAGTCTATTCTTTCTGCAAATTTAAGCAGCATGGATTGGAAAGTCTAGAAAAGTGCAGTTTAAGCATATTCCAAACTCTTATTGTATTCATCTCATAGGAACTTAAAATAGCCTTCCTGCATACTCTTAGCATATCTACCAAAGGAAGACATTCCGTAGCCAATAATTTTGATCCATTTCTTAGTGAAGTGCTAGCTAATTTGTGCACAAGGCCCCATCATCAGATAATTAGTTATTTGCGCCTGTCCTCTTCTCCTCCTTTGGTCTCATCAGGGAAGTAGGACTTGCAGTTTTTTTTTCAGGGCTTAATCTTTGTCTGCTATCTAATCACAGTGTGAGCAAAAGTGTTCTAGAGAACCTGATTCTTGGAATTTGCAGGTATAGGATCAGCTGAAGGATCCAATTCCAAAGTGTTAGAGATTACACATTTTCTCTCTGCATCATGACGGGAGTAGGAATGAGGAGGAAGGGGCAAAGGGACTCACATTTATTGAATGCCTTTTATACACTAGTCACTGTGCAGATTCTGTTACTTACATTGTCTTTTGGGCTAGGTATTGTTCACATGTTACAGATGACAGGCTCTGAGAAGTTTAGCACTTTGTTTAAGGTCTCACAGCTGATATGTGACAGAGCCTTCCTAACCCTCCCCCAAGTCATGCCTTCCCAAGAGACTTTCCTCTTCACCTTGCCTCATGGTGGGTATTTCTAACCACATCTCCCAGGTATTTCTATTTTCCTCTTAGATGTTCCCTTAAGAATGGGACTTACACATCTATCTCCTATGTGCCTTCACACTCTCACAAAAACACAACTTGAGAAGCACAGACCATAAAACAAAAACATTACTGAATTTGATTGCATCAGAATTAAGTATTTCTACAAGGAAGGATACCATAATGAAACCTGTTAGATGACAAAATGGGAGAAGATCTTAACACTGTCTGAAATTGTTATGAGATTAATATGTACGTTATGAACTATTGGAAATCAACAATAAAAAGACAGTAACACTCATAGAAAAATGGGCGAAGGTTCTAAATAAATAATTTAAAGAAGAGGAACCCTAAAAGCTAACATGTGTATAGAGAGTGCTCGGCTCATTAGTAATCAGAACAATGAAAATTTTAAAAATAATGAAATAATTTTACAACAGAGATGTAAAATGTGTTGGTGGGGTTGGGAGGACGCAGAAACCCTCATGCACTGATTGGTGGGCATGGAGCATGGTGCCATCAACTTGGAGAATATACTGGTAGTATTCAGCCAACTTAAATATATTTTCGTACTCAATGACCCAGTAATTCACTTCCTTGGTACATTTCCCAAAGAAATTGTCATTGAGTTATCTAAGGGTACATACACAAAGATAATTATGATAGCCTTATTTGTGGGGGTAGTGTCCATCTGGAGGTCCCTCACTAGGAGAGTAGACATGTAAGATATGGTGGATGTTTTACAGGGAATGTTTTACAGAAGTCAGAATCAACAGTCTAATATATGAATAGCAACATGGATGGATCTTACATACATAAAGCTGAGTAAAAATAATAAAAAATAGAATGAAATGCATAATACATTTGCATAGATATAAATACAATTTTGCATGCACACAGAGTAATATTTCACATCTTATAAGAAGACATATAAACAAAAAACATCTTAGAATGGTTGTCCACTTAGGATGTGGGGCAGAGGTGGGAATGAGGAATGGGGTTAAAAGAGAATAAATAAGTTTCAGCAACATGGACGGGACTGGAGGAGATTATGCTAAGTGAAATAAGTCAAGCAGAGAAAGACAGTTATCATATGGTTTCATTCATTTATGGAACATAAGAAATAGGAAGATCAGTAGGAGAAGGAAGGGAAGAATGAGGGGGGCGGGTAAAGAGAAGGGGGAATGAACCACGAGAGACTATGGACTCTGGGAAACAACCTGAGGGTTTCAGAGGGGAGGAGGGTGGGGGATTGGGATAGGCTGGTGGTGGGTATTAAGGAGGGCATGTATTGCATGGAGCACTGGGTGTTATACGCAAACAATGAATCGTGGAACACTACATCAAAAACTAATGGTGTACTGAATGGTGAATAACATAACATAATAAAAAAAATAAAACAAGCAAATAAAAGAGATTTGCCTTGAATAGGCCAATGATGATGGTATACTCTGAATTAAGGAGTGTAATTAACCCAGCACTCCGCATTTGATATTAAAAACAAAAATCGACTTGCCGCTTGAGGCATGAAGTTAAGGTAGATATTTGGCTAATTGGTCATTTTCTCCAAGAGAAAAGAAAGCTGCTTCTCTTTTACTTTTTAAACGTTACCTGGTTTCTTCTTCCCCCATAATCTTATGACATTCACTCAGATTTATGCTTATACAATGTGAAATCCTGACTTTTTACTTAGTGTTTTTAGTTTTCATATAATATTTATCTTTATCATTGCTGTCTTCTTAGTTTCAAAGCTTCTGGAGGCAGGGCTGATGTCTCTTTTCATTTGCTTTGTAGAGCCTTTAGTATAGTCGGACCTTTAGATCACATTAGTGATATTCTCAATGTTTAATGTTAAGAAAAATCTTCCAGGAAGAGGTTTTCTTTTGAGATTCTGCAAGTATGGATGATGTGCTCTGTAGACTTACTGCTGAAATAATGTGGGTTGTTGGATCCAGGTATTTTATCCAGCTCACATTTCATTCTTTCCTTTTCTTTAGCAAATCTCTCCGATTCCTTTTTCCTAACAGAAAATATCACTGGTTAATAACTATAGGTTTTTGATAACTGATGTTGTGCGTGAATTTAAGAAATGTGTTCAGTAATCAAAAGGTTATAATTAGCATTGAACTTAATCACGTAGAACTAGGAAATTTAAGTATTTCTTCTTCATAGTTTGAATTCTGTCTCTCCTTTTTCTCTTTGTGTCTCTGTTATTTAGTCTGCTTGTCTCTCTCTTTCTCTGTACCTCTCTACTAACCATCTCTGCCTTTCTTTCTGTTCCCTTCTTTATCTCCCTTTCTTTTCCCTGTCTCTTTCTTTGGTTTGGACTCTCTCTTTTTTGTCTCTTTTTGTTTTCTGCCTCCTAGTTTCTGGTTCTTGCCTCACCCACAGGGTAGTCCAGAGCTGCTGTATTTGCAGCTATGTCAGATTATTGCTCTGAATTTCATTGAAACTTTTATCTTTTTCTTAGTCTGTAAAAGTCCTCTTTGACAGCCCCATGGTATTCTGAGAATTACAGTCCCTGAAGCAAACTGGTGAGTACATATTTTGTACTCATAGCAGTAAAGAAAAATTTTGTGATGAATTTCACATTGAAAATGGTTTCCTAAGAATCAGTGCCATTTTGATGGCTATTGGGAAAATGCATCAATAATATCAATTAACAGAAGGTGCTTTGATTTCTCCAGGGGAGCTCAAAGGCCAAAGTCTTACGGGACTCCTTACATTCTTGATTTCCTTTGTATTGAAAAATTGCATGGGAAATTTCCAGGAAGTTTCAGAGCTTTGTATCATTAAATTGAAGCATTTTTCTGAGGAAAACATTAAGAAAATTTGTTTTCTTTAGAAATAGACAGCTTAGAGGTTTTCCTGATTGACAAAGTGGGTGATCAGCAAACCACTGGGACCAGATGACATCCATCCAGTATTTCTGAAGGAAATTGAGGGTGAAATTATCAAGATTGGTTAAATTGTATTTAACCCTTGTTAGTTGCCATTGGGCTTAAGAATGATCAGATTTTCCTTGGAACCACATTCTATAGGAATTCTCCCAAGAAGAACTTGAGAAGTACATTTTGTTGGTGATCATTACTTATTACATATACTTGACAAGGGAATGTATAGGGCATTTCTGAAAGGTGCATATAGATGACACATTGGAGGGAAGATGATGTCTGAATAATGGTGGAAACCTAGGACAGGGCCAGGTTGGATTTATTGTTAGTGGGAACTACTGCACACTTACAAATAGGGGAATTTTTGGATAAACGTTTTTTGGAAAACATTCTTTTGGTTCTGTGACAAATAGATGGGAAAGGAGAAAGACCAGAGAGAATTCAGATTTGAGGGACTAATAGTTTGGAGGAGTAATGATCTCAGAAATCGAGAACCAAATATTATTAAATGAAGATCAATTAATACATTTTGGATATGAGAGATGAGGAATGGGAGTAACCAAAGATTACAAAGCTTTAAAGTCTGGGTCTTAGAAAAACCATAGTGATATCACAGAGAGAAAGGCTGGGGAGGGAAGTTGGCTGAAGGCAGTAGATAATAGGGTTAGTTTGAATACACTGATCTTTTGAGGTTGATTCCATAGAAAACAGTCATCTTCTCTTATGCAACATCCCTGAATGCCACAAAGTGCTAACAGTGGACCAGAGTGATCACTGACTGCACCCATGTAACATTTCTTATTTTCTTCAGTTCAATTCTATAAACTATTGAATCCTCTGTTGATGCTGCCGCAACAGTGATTCCTGTTTACTGCTGTATCAAATCACTGTACTGTGAGCCCGATTCAGACACAGGATGCCTATAGTCTCTGTCTCTCCAGCCCCTAAGGCAACACTGGCCACTTAACTGATGCTTGGTAATTGGTTACTGTATTGGCACCCACTGTATGCCCTGCACAGGGTTAGGGGTGATGATACACAGATGAATCAAACCAGGACTGGTGTAAAATGGGAACAAGGAGGAGCGGGTTAGTTCTCTCTGGGGGTTGAACAAGCCTTCAGAGGAACATGACACGGAAGGATGAAGGATTCCCCGAGGCTAAGAAGGGAGAAAGGGTATATTCAGGACAGGAAAGAAGACAAGCAAAGGTATGAGGATGTGAAAGTATAAGACATACTTGCCTAGTGACTGGAGGAGCCAGGTTCATGGTGAGAAGATGGAAGAGGATGGTGATGGGCCTGGAAAGGTACAAAGGTAGACTGTAAAAAACCTTGCTAAGGCCATCTCGCATGTTCTTACATTTCTTAGGATAAACGTTATTTCTAGGGTGAGGGGAGAAGGGTAGAGGTGTTAGACGGTCACCTCATTTGGCATCTCTTAGTGGAAGCGTAGAGAACTAGGCGTGAAGAGTTTTGGATTCTAATCTTTGCTACTAACTACTGTGACCAGGTCAAAGTTACAAAAATTCTCTGGCGTCAGCTTCTATGGTACTTACAGATATTATTGTTAGCATAATTCGTATTTGATAGGATTTCTGAGTTTTTTTGAGTAAGGTATCTAGTTTTTTGATTTTTTAAGCATCAAATAAACCAAAAAACAGTTCATACTCTCTCAGTTGTATGGGATCAATGAAGTAATTGCCAATGTCCACTTCCCAGGCAACGGTTAGCCTCATTGCCTACTAATATTCCTCTCCTCCTTTATGCTGCCATTTCAAAACCTATCTCTGTCAGTCTTCCTATGGTCCAGATGACTTGAAAGCTAATGCAGCTTTTAGTGACAGAACTAATATGCAAAATGTGTTTTTGTTTTTACAAAACTCAGACTACCGTATTATGCTGCTCCTGAACCTTATCTTAAAGAGCATTTTCTCTACTTAATTTGGGGGAGATTACCACAAAACATTCAGCGCTTTGTTTTCTGAGAAGGCTCTTGATTCTCTCTCTAGTTCATGGAATAAGACATTTGCCCTCAGAGCGCACTTACATGTTATTCTCATCTTGAAGAGTATTTATTAAGCACTCATCTGTGGGAGCTATGGATAATATCTGTGTTCTGAACAAAAACCAAATAGCAAATGGATGGGCAAATGGGAAGTGTAAGTTTCATACAGTGTCTTAAAATAATATTTTCTTGATTAGGAAAGTAATATATTTATTTTCAAATGTAGAAATTTGAAAAATAAAGAACAGCACAAGTAGAAAATAAAATGAAATTCATATGAAGTTCTGTTGCCCCAAAGTAAGAACTATGAACATTTTTGCTTATATGCATATGCTATTTCTTTCTATGGATTTGAATATTTATATATATTTACAATGTATTGTGAATATTCCTCCTCTTTTTTTTTTTAAAGGTTTATCTATTTATTTATTTATTTTAGAGATAGAGATAGAGCATGAGTGAAGAGGGGCAGAGGGCAAGAGGGACAGAGAGAGAGAGAGAGAAGGAGAGAGAGCATCCACAAGCAGACTCCTCACTGAGCACGGAGCCCGATGCTGGGCTCAATCTGAGGACCCTGAGATCATGACCTGAGCGGAAACCAAGAGTCGGCCATTTAACCAACTGCGCCACCCAGGTGCCCCTCTCCTCTTTTTAATGAGAATATAAAGCAGTTGTTCAGAACCTGACTTTGAGGGTGAATCCTGATTTAATCCATAATTGACAATGTGACCCTTTACCAAATTATTTAACATTTGAAAGGCCCTGTTTTGTTTTCTGCAAGAATGGGGATTGTAATAGTGTTTACCTTATAGGGTTAGAGTCAGGGCAAAATGAGGTAATACATTTAAAGCATTCACTGCCTGGCACATAGCATTTTATTGTATGAGTCCTTCATTATTGGATATTCCGGTTATTTCTAGGGTCTTTTTTTTTTTTCCTGTATGTAGTGTTTGCTAAGCTACATGATAACAGTTGGTATCATCACGTTCGTTACCATTCAGTTATTGATCTGTGTGTCTCGTTCAGTTACAAAAAGAATTGCTGAGACAGACTCTCACCCGTTGTAGGTTGTCCCAGGTGGAAGTTTTTCCATTGATTTCTGAAACTTGGGACCTCTGTCAGTTGTTCCCCTCATACCCTTATATAGATTCGGTTACACCAATGACCTCGCTTGGTTGCCATGGGAATTTTTTCTGCAGTGATGCCATTCTCTCATTTCCCTTCAACAGTAGGACACAGTTGGAATGAAACCTGGCTGAACGGGGCTGGTAATAGAGCTGTCCATGACCTTCCGGGTGGGTCTAGAAGCTGGCTGGATCCTAGCCACCTCTGGCAATGGGGTCAACCATAGGATTTTATGTGAGTGGCCACCAGAGCCCTTTTAAGCAGGGCACTGATGTCTGGCGATGGAACCAGGCTGGGATTTAGGGTGGGGAGTCAGATATCACTAGCGCGAGGTGGGATGGATGAGGGGATGAGACCGCCACTGCTTTAAATGAATTTGCTGCTCTTTTAGTTGGAGATACTGGCTTAGCAGTATGTCTTTTTGGGCCTTGGTGACATCTTGGAGTCCCATACGCCTTCTCTCACCCCTACTTATATATTTATTGAAAATATAATAAACATGAGATAATATTTAAATTTAACAAAACTTGTAAAGTTTGACTTTAGCAAAGTGCTATGGAGCAATGAGCGGCTGCTGCAGCCACTTGAGAGCTCCTGTGCAAATGAGCGTATCCTGAGTCTAGGCCCACACATTACAGACACGCTCACACAGTCTCGAAGGAGACATCTACATGTGTGTTGATTGCAGTTGTTTGTAATAATAAGAACTTATTATTATGGGAGAATGAGTAAATAAATTGGAGCACGTTTGTACAATGAAATACTAGAAAACAGTTAAAATAGATGAACCAGTGTTACACAGATCAGCCTGAATTACTTTAACAAACAGCTCTGAATTTAAAAAAGTGAGTTGAGGAAACATTGGTAGTTATCATACAATTTCTATGATGTTAAAGAACACGCAAGTAATGCTATGTTTATACATTTATATGTATTGAAGGTACAAACACATGCACAGTTTGAACACCACTGATAATAAGTGTCTCTGGAGAAAAAAGAGAATGGGATGGGGAAGATAAAACATTGCACATTTGTAATCTATGGATATTTATTTAAAGAAAATAAGAACTGAAGCAAAGATGACAAAGTATTAAGATGTAAGGAAATTGAAGTATGTTTATATTATCTCTATTTTTATGTAATTACCATATTCATGACTTATTAAAATGGGGAAACGGGGGCAGAGGGTGTTAATATATGACCACAATGAAGGGAAAGTCTAGCAATGCAAGGGAAAGTAAGTATTTGTTGACCCCTGACCCCTGGTCCCTGTTGCCTTTTCCAGAGAAAACCACTCTGAACGGTTGTCCATGGATCCTTCCCATGGTGGTCTGGGGTAGAAACCTTCCTTTCCTACTTGCACAGTTAATGCTCTTTGCTCTTTTCACCAAACTATATGTATCTTGGTGATCATTCATCCAATAACTTCTGGTAATTTTGTCTCAAGAAACTTCTGCTTCATGAAGGTAAGTACAACTGTAGTTTCTTCAACGCTCAATTTTGGACTCACTGATCCAGGATACATAGGATGAGTCTTAGATACTAAATTGTAAGGACAGATTGTATTCAGACCCAGATCAACCTTGAAAATAAAGTATGTTTATATTTAGATTTGAAAAGCTCTTTTCCCGTTTCGGGTTGTCAGACAGTTGAATATATTAAGCTTGGGACCAGGGACAATGCCAGGGTGAACATATGTGAGCGATTCGCACCCCTAAAAGAAAAATGCACTTTCCATGGCCTTGGAAAGCGGGGATTTGGTGCTGTTGCTACTTTTACAAGTCACTCTGTGGAGACCATGACTGCATCTTGGGGTTGCTGTTGGATCCAGGTATTGTTAATTTTGTCCTCATTTGTATTCTATTCAGTTTTATCAAACTAAATGTTTGTTAGTGACTTTTAGGAAGGTTGGTAAGATTGTGGCAGTATAGCTATTATTTATGAAAATGGGGAAAGAGCTCCTTTTAAATTACTTGAATCTTTCTTTGAGCTAAAGAAAGAAAAACAAAATTCACGAAGTAGTGAAGTGGGGCTTGATAGTTGAGCTGTAGCTGCCAGGTGTCTGGCCTGGCTCTGACAGAGTTGGTTGTGGGATCACAATGAGCCTGGATACACAGAGCATGGAAAGTCCCTGATCCTTGTCATCACAGAGTTTGGCTTATCGCCCTCTCCCCTCAAAGATGGAAGCTTCTGGCATTTCTGATATTGTTTTCTATTCTTGTCCCTCTTTAGGGAGAGAAATTCAACGTATTTTTGCTAATATTTTCTAGAGTTGAATTTGGGAACATCATAGGACAAACTCTTCTCAAGGTCTGTGGGAAGAAAGGAACCCTCTTTATTAATCTAATTATAGTTCAAATATTCCCTGCACCCATCTATTTTCTCCTTTGTGGTGCTCACAAGACATGGAAAAGACAGTAGTTTAGAAGTGCTAGGTAGGAGTCCTTTGTCCTTATGTTTTCTGAGGTCTCATGGTGGTCAAGATCCTTAACTTCTTTGAGCCTCAGTTTCCTTGTCTTCAAATGGGGCCTATAGTACCTACTCCAAAAGTGATATTTGGAATGTCTGACAGCCAGTTTAGCTTGGCTGTCAGCCAATCAGATAGATAACATACACATCTGGTAAGGTTGTCTCTGACACTTACCTGCTGAATATCAACCAGGACTATCTTACAGAGTTGCTAGAAGGGTAAAATAGGATCGTGCATGTGAACATGCTCTGAAAACTGCAAGGGGTACACATATCTGGGTTAACGATGCCAAATTCATGAATTGGGCGGGACAGCTGAGAAGTGCTTTGGGCTGTGTGACCAAAAGAATCTTTAATGAGAAGGAACGATTATTGCCCCACAGTTCCAATTTATTTAGAAATCAGTTTCCTATCAAGCTAAATATATGCTTATTATAAAACCCAGCAATTCCACTCCTAGATATTTACCCAAGAGAAAGGAAAACACATGCCCACACAAAGGCTTGTATGTGACTACTCACTGTAGTTTTATTCGTAATAGCTAAAAACTGGCAGCAGCTCACATGTCCATCACTTGGTGAGCAGATGAGCACAGTGTGGTGCGTCCATATGGTGGGATACTATTTAGCAACACAGAGGATTGGAGGCTGGTTGGACAGCACAACATGGATGAATCTCCAAAGCATTCTGCTGAGTGAAAGAAGAGAGACACAAAACATTGCATACCATGTGATTCCATGTGTTCTAAATTCTATAAAAGACGAAAGTTTAGTGATGGAAAGAAGATCACTGATGGCCAGGGGTCAGGGATGGGAAGGAGGGATTGAGGGCAAGAGGCATGAGGGAACTTTCCGAAGAGATGGGAATTTTCTGTAGGTTGATTGTGGTGGTGGTTACATGACTATATGTATTTGTCAAAACTCAAAGAATTGTATATTGAAAACTAATGAATTTTATTGTAAGTAAATTATACTTCAGTAAAAAGCTGATTAAAAAGTTGAAGTAGGTAAAAATAGTTTGCTTGTGAAAAAGTAGAAAATGTAATGTTGAAAGAGAAAAAAGGAACATTCTATTACAAATTAGCATAAATCTCCTTTATAGTTTATATATTTCAGTTTTAGCTTTTGAGTAATACATTTTTCAGCCTCATCTCTTGCAGTGAGCCTTAGTCTCTGAGAGCACCAAACTTGCTAATACATCCTGTTGTTTCTCTCTTTGCTGCTGTTCATTTATGCTCAATACCTGTCTGGAATAGCTTCCTCCCCGCCCCTCCCTGGGACTCCCACCTCCTCTTTCCCTCACCTGGCAAACTCCTACCTACCCTTGAAGATTCAGTTTGGAATTCACCTTCTCTAGGAGGCTCTCCTGGATTTTTCCTCACCCCTGCACGTTAAGACAGCTTTATCATTGCATTTACCAGATTATACTATAATTAGCTCTTTATGAATTTATCTTCCATAAAAGATGGTAATCTTTTAGAGATAAGGCACCATATCTTACACACTTTTTACCCCAGGTGCCCACCACATTGCTGATGGTCAGTGAGTGTTTGAGAATGAATGAATGGGAGCGCCTCATGGAATTGTGGTGGGGTAGAGTGAGATATTGAAAAGAATGGAAAAGAAGGGAATCTGGTAGAATCCCAGCATCTCAGTGGTTGGAGTGACTTTGGACAAGTTGTTTAATGTATTAGCCTTAGTTTTCTCTGATAGAAAGTGAGGGAAATAGTTCTCTGCACTGGATGGGATTGTTGTGAGACATGAATAAAAAGATGTATGTGAAAGTACTCTACAGAGTAACACAGTTTGGACACATACAGCATTGGAAGAGTGTCATTCCTCAGCTCGAGGATATAGTAATGCAAACCAAACCAACTAGGTAAAGTCTGTTCACCTTCAACTGTTTACCTGGAGCCTCAGTGTTACATTGACATGTTTACTTGACTCCTTGTGGCATCTAGTTAGAGCTTCCTCTGTTTGTGAGAGACATCTATAGACTTTTCAAATCCATTCACTCTTGTGTTATTTTGCACGGAAGCAATTGCCAACCAGTCTGTAAAATTTTTGAAGACATGGCTCCTGTCTTATTTATCTTTGGGTCCTCTAAGTTCTTTTTTTTTTTTTTTAAGATTTTATTTATTTATTTGACAGAGATAGAGACAGCCAGCGAGAGAGGTAACACAAGCAGGGGGAGTGGGAGAGGAAGAAGCAGGCTCATAGTGGAGGAGCCTGATGTGGGGCTCGATCCCGGAACGCCGGGATCACGCCCTGAGCCGAAGGCAGACGCTTAACCGCTGTGCCACCCAGGCGCCCCTTTGTCCTCTAAGTTCTTAATAGAAAACATTGCACCCAGAAATGTTAAAATGACAAACCAAGTAGAGCTTAACACAGAAGTATGAGAAATGTTTTCCAAGTTTTGTTTTGTTTTGTTTTGTTTTTTTGTTTTTAAAGAAGACTACTTTTCAGGGAGCCTGGGTGTCTCAGTCAGTTAAGCATCTGCCTTCGGCTCAGGTCATGATCCCAGGGTCCTGGGATTGAGTCCCACATTCGGCTCAGGTCATGATCCCAGGGTCCTGGGATCAAGTCCCTGCTCAGCTGGGAGTGTGCTTCTCCCTCTCCCTCTGCTTGTGCTCTCTGTCAAATAAATAAATAAATCTTTATTAAAAAAATAAACAAAGCTACATTTCAAAATAAAATTTTAATTGCTTCTCATTGTTGGAGTCTGCTCAAATAATTTATCACAGAAACTTTCAAGTTTAAGCTAATAAAATGTTTTGGATCTTTGGAGGTCTTCTGATGTCTTTGGAACTTTGTAAGACTAAAGAATTTCACTGTATCTAAGATCCATTTTCCTCAAGTCCTAAAATCTGACCTATAGAATGTTATCAGTGTGGTATTCTTTACATCATTTCATAGACGTTTTCATTTTAAAAAATAATATTTTACCTTGATTATATAAAGGGGACTATGTCTTATTTTTAGGTAACAGAATAAACACTAGTCTCTTGATTCACTCTAATTGGCTAGATTTGTCATTATTTTTAATTTTTACTAACCTTATTGATATTGCTTAAAACAAAATGGGATAAAACCTAATTAAGTGTGTAAATTTTGAGGTACATTAAGAACTCATCAAAATAATATTATGGATAATATGACTGTTTTCAGACACAGGATAAAAAATAAATGAAATTGACAAGAAAATGTTAGAGATACTGAAATATTTTACTGGCATGTTATGCAAATATTTAAATTTATGAGATAGAATTATAATAGAAAGCAAAAAGTCTATATTATAGTCATTATTAATAACTGTGTTTCTACTTCAAGGTGATTTAAACCTATGTTCTAATCTTGGTAAGTAATTTAAAATCATTTACTGCCTTGTTGATTTAACCTTTCAAATATGTCAAGGGCCACTAACTTCTTGCAGCATTTATAGATATTTATCCAAATGTGTTTTTGGTTAGGATGTGAAAATATTTGGGGAATAAATCCAATACTTGTACTTATTTACTTTACATAAATCGCATTTTCCCATGAGTGACGGTGTAAATGGGAGTAAGTGGAAAGGAAGAGGAACTTGAATATAAACCAAATGGTTGTTTATGGGCTTTATTTAGAAATCCACATTAGTGACTCTGATAGTTGGGATATTAACCCAATAACTCCTTTTCTTTGTTGATTTTTATTTTCATTTACCATTATATATTCTTATGAGGCAATTCTCTTTGGAGTACCCAAAGAGAGATATCACATTTTTACAAAATGCATTCTTTTCCATATTCTACTGTAGCAGTATTTGCATTTAGGAACACTACTTTATTTCAGTATAGCCTTTTTTTTTTTACACAGATATTTTTCTGTTTACACTCTACCCCCACCCCTCCAAAAAAAAAAAGAAAAAAGCATCATAACCTCTCGGAGTTTTATATGCTTTCAAGATGGTTTGGCATCCTTACTGGGTTATATGCCATAGCAAAAATGTTTCCCAGCCATTCATCTTTAATTACATTTAAATTTACATTAAAATTTAAAAGGATTAAAAGCACTTTAAAAAATGGTGTGTCTATTCACTAAACAGCATGTATTAATTTATAACTGTTTATTAAAATAAATGTGGTTAGTCTATGTCTCTTGCCTCATGCATAATAAAGAACTTCTCTTTTTGAAAGTAATTGCTGTAAAATATTGCTTGAGGGATTGAAATGCTAGTGTGATTGGGAGGTAGTATCTTTCCTCTTGGGCAGACTGTTTGAAACGTCTCAGGTTCAAACATGAAACTGGGTAAGGGCAGTTGAGGTCAGGGAATGACAGAGTGGTTGGAAGGGATCCTTAGATAATGAAGTCCTTGAGAACAGGAATGGGGTCTTCTCTATCTTTTGTAAAATCCTAAGGGCCTCGTGCAGTACCATTCACATGGGAGGAAAGGACAGTGTTGCTACCAGAACAGCCAAGAGAAACAAAACCGAGCTTGATTTTAGAAAATCCTGAGTCCCTCTCAAGGTTTTCTTTTCAAGCTGAGCTGGTATCTGTTACTTCTTCTCTTCATAAGAAAGAAACAACATACTCATCTTAAAGAAAGCTAAAATGTTTGTCATTAAGCCTGACAATGATTTGGGCCCTCATTCAAATAGAGTGAAAGACTTCTTCCTGTGATTTTGGTCCTGTGGGGTTAGGTCAGAAGGACGTGGTTATAATACAAGCTGTGATTTCATTTTTGTTCTTCTCCTACCATAAACCTCCACTGCCCACCCCCCCCACTTTCCCACAATGACAATAGGAAAGAGTCCAAATACTTCAGTGTAGGTGGCAGGTGGAGGCCTTTGGAATTTGGCTCCAAACTAAGCATAACTTTTACCATCTTCCAACTTGAACCTCATTGTGGCTCAGCCATTCTTCTATCTGGTCAAGAGATATTCTAGGCATTTCTGATGGGAAAGGAGAGAAAAAACTAAGATTGGAAGTGGGTGAGGCCTGGGGACTGCCGACAGAAATTAGCATTCCAACTCACTAAGTTCAGGGGGGACACAGAGAGCAGTGGTGCTGCCCACACTGATACTCTTTCCAGGGTGACTTTCCAAGGTAAGGGAACAGTGCTCCTCTAGGTGACTCTGTTCAGACAGTGTGTCATTTCTTGGTTCCAGTCTGTCGTTTTACTTATAGATCAGGACGTATTCTGGGAGCTGATGTATTAGATTCTGGAAGAAGGAGTCAATCCCAAAAGACAAGTAAGAATTAGGTGAGAAACTCAGGACACTGGACTGTCAGTCTAGTGTTCGGGGCTGGACTTGAGTCCTTGAGGAAATTACCATGAAAAACAGGGCCTGGGGGATATGTGGTCAGACTGGCCTCCGAAGGTGGGGGATGAGGTGGGGGTAGTTAGAAAGATAGCAGCTCACCTTGGTACTTAGGACTTTCATCACCCCTGGCATTCAGACAGCAGATAGATGCATCATACCATTCCAGTTATTCTCTGGCGTACTGCAAGGCCCTGCGTAGGCAGAGCCTGTAGGTGAATGGCTTTTAATTTTGACAACTGGACAGGGCAGATTCTTTCAGGGATTGACGTCCACCTGCTCTGGATCCTATCGGCATTATAACAGGCCTCATTCTGATATTTGGGTAGCCATATATTGCATGTGATTAATTATTTTATCACTTCCAATTAATTTATGTTACTTCAGCCTAAGAAATGTCTTACATTTATTTTTTTAGTTTTCTTTAGGTCTTACCCAGGTATCAAGTGCTTCTTGAATGAATAATACATTTTCGTATTATTAAGGATGAGACCACACAATAAACCCAATTTCATTTAAGTTAGCTTTCATTTTTTAATGGACATAAAATCAATCTATTGGTTTCCTTAAGCTCTATTCCCACCCCCCACCCCCCTGCCCTGGTAGTGGAATACAAAACTACAGGGACTTTATCACTTAGACTGTGGATTATGAGTGCTGTGAAGGCAAATAAGTGCCTTATTATTCTGACTATTTTGGAAACAATGCATTTTTCACTAGAAAGACTAGAAGCTGGAAAGCCAAAGATTTTTGGTGCAAAACTGTGAAGGGACATATGGATGAATGTATGCTCCAAAGGAGCTTTCATTCTAAGTTAAGAAATTCAGGCTACTTGGAAGGAAGCAGTCAGTTTGCTTTGTAAAATTAGTTATTAGGGCTATGTAAGGGTTAATGAATGAAATATACTAATCTGAATCTAGATATGTGCATTTATATAGATCTTGCCCTCAACATATAAATTATTTCAATAAATGATTTTTAAATCTTTATCATTCTTTCATTCATTGAATAGACTTATTGAACACCTGCTTTATGCCAGCTGGGTGCACATACTTTTCGTATAGAAATGAGTAATACGTAATTGCTGATATTAGGGGCTTACAGCCCTCACAGGCATCATATGATTCGCTATAGGGAATACAAAGATGAGTCCTGAAGCAACTGCTGCAGGGATTTAAAAAGAGTATATTCACACAATAGAATATTATTTGGCAATAAGAAGGAATGAAATATTGATGTGTGTTAAAATATGGATGAACCTCAAAAACATTAGGATAAGTGGAAAAAGCCAGTCACAAAGGATGCATTTGGTATGATTCCATTTATATGAAATGTCCAGAATAGGCAAATCCATAGAAATAGAAAGTAGATTAGTAGATTGGTGGTGGTGGTGGGACACGTGGATGGCGTGTGTCTACTAATGCTGTGATGTCTGTCTTGGGGGTGATGGAATGTTCTAAAATTTATTGTGGTGATGGTTGCATACCTTTGTGAATATACTAAAAACTACCGAATGGTACACTTTAAGTGGGTGAATTGTGTGTTAAGTCAACTTAATCTCAATAAAGCTAGTAGCAACTAAGGAGAGGGAGAGAGAGAAAATGAGTGAGTAATGGAAGGAGTAGATAGATCTTTCATATAATTTGCCCATGACGGGAAGTAGAGAAATGGGAAGGTGGTAAAGGAATATGTTTTATTTTTATATTATCTAATTTACACAATAGTTTCAAGTACATGTTCTCATTTCATCCTCATAACATTGCTGTGAATTTATTATATAGATAAAGAGACTGAAGTTTGGAGAGCTTAAGTGACTTGCCAAAGAGTGTACAGCTTAATAAGAAGCAGAATGGGTAATTAATTTAACTCATTTTTTTAGGAAAGCAGAGCACAAGTTGAAGGATTGACTCAGAAAAGAGGGACAATGCCTACTGAGATGGGAGAGTAGGAACAAAGATAAGATGAAGTTATAGATACTGAGAATTCTCTGATAGCAGAAACTCTTCTTGTCCAAATCACATTTTTAGCATGATTTACTTTTATGCTTTTATAGGCTAATGTATTAATATATGAATGTATTTTTTTGGCTAATATATTTGTAGACTAGTTAAGTATTTACATATTAAATTCCTTGAGGGTAGGGAAATGTCTATATCTTTTAGATCCTTTCCAGTACATGTGGGGCCTTGATTACCCATTTATTTGCCTGTGTTGAGCAACTGTATTCTGAAGAAAATCAGAGCTCATTGGCTACCAACTAGTAGTAGTATGGTGGTCATGGATTCAGACATGTGTTCTTAGTCTTAATTTTGTAGGAGGATATCAATTGTCTCGTCAATATGGATTGCCCTGCTTTGAATTGACAACATGGACTACACATTCACTCCAAGTTTTTGATAGAGAATCTATACTTTAACTCTTTGTTTTTTAATTCTCATCAAATCATTCTCTCCCCCCCCATTGTACCCTTCTTTCTGTCTACACATCAAATCATTCAGCAAAACCTCTTGATTCTATTTCTAAAATATATTGCAAATTCATTCCCTTCTTTATTTCTTCTATGAATTAGACCAGGCCATCATCATCTTTGTCTAGGTCTTTCCTTTCAGTCAGTCTCACCTCTTCAAGTCTCTCCCTTCTCTACTCTTTGAAAGCAAGAGCTGTATTCTTTATCATAAGCCTCTTGCCACCTCCTTCTGCCTAGAAAAATTATCATCACAAAGAGTTATCTTTTAATATACATGTAAAAACTCATTCAACAAATGTTTGAGGGACAACTGTTTGCTGCATGCATTCTTCCACTGACCATAGAACAAATTTTAACTCTACCATGACCCACAAGGCCCTGCATGATACGGTCCTTGCCTTCTTCCCAGACTGTCTCATATTTCAGTTTGCCCTTTCTCACTACACTCCAGACAAATGATCTTCCTTCAGTTCCTCAGAAATGTTCTCCTGCCTTAAGGCTTCTGGAAGGAGTACTTTTGTCATCATTCTTCTTAGTGGATAGACCCTTAGCATAATCCTTCAGTTCTCAGTTTAAATATCCCCAGATTTGAAGGAGGTTTCTGTCCCCCCTCATTCTTTAGTTAGGAATGATAGAAAGCTCAAAATAATAGCAGTAGCTTAAGCAAGATTGAAGTTTCTTTCTCTGTCATATAAAATTCTAGGTAATTGTGCTCCATGGGTTAGGAACCCAGACTCCTGTCCCGATGTTCCTTTTCAACTCTACCTCATTAAAAGATGGCATCTTCCATCTGCATTTGAGTGACCAGGAAGGAGTCAAGAGGACGATAAAGACATGCCTTCCCTAATAAGTAACATGGTCATAGCTACCTACAAAGAAGTTGAAAAATGAGTCTTTTTTTTTTTTGTTGTTGTTTGTTTTTAAGTAGTCATGTTCCATCAGTATTAAAAGGTTCTATTACTGAAAGAGAGAGAAAGAGGATATGAGGGAAGAGAACAATGTCCCCATATGTTATACTTGTGGTAGGAATGGACTCTTGTCTACTATTATATCATATGGCATTTTCTTTATGATGACCCACAAAATAACTTTTTTGTTAGTAAATTTGTGCTTTTCCTGACAACTGGTTTGTATTTCTATTTTGTGCCTAATTATGTTTCACTCTTTGCTTTGTTTGCCAGGAAGTTTATAGCTAAATTTATAGTCCTCTCTAGCAACTGCACAAAACTTATGACATGTATTTTCTTCTAGAATATTAACCATGGTATTATGTTACTACACCTGAATTCTCTTCATTGACTTATTTTTCTTTTTTCAATGTATTTTTATAGGTCTCCTCAGATTCTTTTGGTAATAAAGTTGGAAACAAATAAATAAAATGCAATTATGAATAAATAAAATACCCTGTGTTTAATGAGGATTATGAAAGTATCTATATCCTAGAGTTGTTGAGAGAATCAAGAGTTAATGTAAGTAAAACATTTAGAACAGTGTCTGGTATACTATAAGAACTACATAAATGTTTGCTCAGTATTCGTATTATAATTAAAGCTATTCTGAAGTGACCACCAAGTAAGCCTGCTTGAAAAGACAGTCTTAGGAACACTCTCAAAGTAGGTTAAATGAAGAGGGAAAGGATAAAGCTATATATTTAAGGGTCACTCATCAATAATTATTCTGTGTCTACAGATTATAATCTGTGTAGGAGCTAGCAAGTGCATTGTGCTGTGTAAGATAATATGCTAAAAATCTTAGAGACGGTCTCTAAGATAGTTCATATGTCTGGTAGTTAGGCATCTTGTAGACACAAACATATGGATGGCTAACTAGACTCAATTACTAGAAGGACTGTTGCTTTCTCTCTACCTTTCTCCAAGTTAGGGATAGAAAGTTTCCATCAGATAGATCTGGGTTTGAATCTCAGATCTGCAACTAACCAAACTCTGATAGGTCAAATCTCAGTTTTCACCTCAGTAAATGGGAACAACAATACCTACCACATAGGGGCATAAGGATTACATGAAAAATGCACGTAAATAGCTTTGCATGGTGCCTGGTCAGAGCACGCATATAATAGTTATTCCTGTTATCATCAGTTTCATGCAAATCTTTTGAACTGAGAAACTATTACGTTTCACTTCTTGGATTTATATTGAGTATAGACAAACTTGATTTTTTTTTCTTTAAATATTTGAAAATCCTGCCCTACAATTTGATGAGAAGCCTGCAAGTGTTTAAATTTTTACTTTTCCATCATGAAGTTTTATGAAATAGTGACTTCTCAGATATGGTTCAGAGCTAATCAATCGTCCACATGGGTTCTTGGGAACCATGCAAACTATGGATTTCTGTTGTATTGATGTTTCTATTAACATAGCATTTCTGCTTAAGTTTCTGGTATGGATTAATAAACTATTAATGGTGTTAAATGGACACCTGTTTTTCATTAATTGGTAGCTCTTCTAGAAACTCATCAAAAACTTCCCATTCATTTTGTTGAATGGTTCGGGATGAATGGCCTGAGAGGCTCTTTACTCTGCCAAAGTGGATCATGAAAAATATGGTCAATTTAATTAAACACAGCAAACATACATTGAATTCAGAATATGGGAAAAGCATTGTACTACATATTGTGACAATATCAAGAGATATCCCCTGTGCTGGCCATCTGTTGTTTGCTACCCAGCATCCATTTTCCCTCTGTTTGGGAGTGGGTGGCTTTCACCCATTCCCAGCTATATGGTTTGGGTGGGATTGGCCCCTTACCCAAGTCTAGAGGTGGGCCTTGCTTGGCTTAAGGTACTTGGCACATCCCATCCTCAAGACCATAGTTTTGGATTCAGAGTGGGCATATAACACATGGTTTTAAACAGAATTGTTTCCTGGGGCTTCTTGAAAAATGAAGCTTGCTCTGTTTTTCCCATGGGAACTTCTGGAAGAGACACTCCCTCTTTCCTTGGGCAGTATAATAAGGATATGAGGTCTGGGAGAATCTAGAGCTGTGAAGGGGCAAAGCACCACACAGATTCTTAAGATGAAAGGGGGCAATACCAAGAGCCAGGAACTATCTGAGGCCAGCCCTTCTACTGGTCAGGTGAGACGATATATATATATGTATAATGGAGCCCAACATGGGGCTTGAACTCATGACCTTGAGGTTAAGACCTGAGCTGAGATCAAGAGTCAGATGCTTAAGCAACTGAGCCACCCAGATGCCCCACCAGTACATTTCCTTAAGCCAATTGGAAATTTGCTTAAGCCGATTGGGGTTTTCTATCACTTGCAAGTATGAGAATCCACATGTTCTTTGATCTCGCAGTTAGGAAAAAGATTCATGATAGCTGCAACCCAAGTGTTACAATTGTTCTAAAATTCTGATTCAAATGTGTAAGAAAACTTTATACAGGGAGTAAAATTATTATGGAAACAAAATTAACCAATGGCAAGTATTTATTGAAATGCCTTGAGAGAAGGGGTCCTATCTGTTGGGTCTCCTAGGACCATTCTTAGCACATAATTAAACTCTCAATAGATGTTGATCGAATGTGTGAGGTTAATACTATGCTAGATGCTGTTTTTCCCACATAAAGGAGGCCTTCCCTTTGCCATTGGGACATTCCTGATTACAGGCTTTACTGGCAATAAACTTTCTTTTAAATATATTTTTATACATTTTTTAATTAATATAATTCTTTCTTTCTTTCTTTCTTTCTTCTTTTCTTTTCTTTTCTTTTCTTTTCTTTTTTCTTTCTTATACTAGAATTAAAATTTATTTTTTAGGGCAGCTTAGGTTCACAGCAAAACTGAAGGGAAAGTATAGAGAATTCTCATATACTCACTCCCCCTGCACGTGGATGATTTATTTCTTCCACTATCAACATCCTATTCACAGTGGCGCATTTGTTATAATTAATGAACCTACATTGACAAATTATCTTTCAAACCCATAATTTACATTGGATTTCACTCTTGGTATTGTACATTCTATGGGTTTTGACAAATGTTTAATGATATGTATCTACCATTATAGCACTGTGCAGAATAGTTTCATTGCCCTAAAATTCCACGGTGCTCTGCCCATTCATTTCTCTCTCTCCCCAGCTCCTTGCAGCCACTAATCTTTTTACTGTTTCCATAGTTTTGCCTTTCCCAGAATGTCATATCATTGGAATCATAGTCTTTTTAGATTGGTTACTTTCACTGAGTAATATGCATTTAAGTTTCCTCCATGTCTTTTCATCGCTTGATAGCTGATTTCTTTTAAACATTGAATAATATTCCAGTGTCTTTAAGCACTACAGTTTATCCACTTATCTGGTAAAGGAAATCTTGGTTGCTTCCAAATTTTGGCAGGTATGAATAGAGCTGCTATAAATATCTGTGTGTAGTTCTTAGACATAAGTTTTCAAATCCTGTGGGTAAATAACCAATGGGTGCATTTGCTGGATTGTATGGTGAGAGTTATGTTTAGTTTTGTGAGAAACTTCCAAACTGCCTTCCAAAGTGGCTATGTCATTTTGCATTCCCACCAGCAATGAATGAGTGTTCCTTATGCTCCTTATCCTTGCCAACATTTGGTGTTGTCCATGTTTCAGATTTTTGCCATTCTAATAGGTGTGTAATGATATCTCATTGTTTTTAATTTGCAATTCCCTAATGGTATATGATGTTGAACAAATGAAATGTGGTTAATGCTCTTGTACTTAAATCTCTCCTGCTTAAACTGCATGATGATG
The DNA here is from genome assembly GCF_024610735.1 of Ursus americanus. Taxonomy (NCBI): domain Eukaryota; kingdom Metazoa; phylum Chordata; class Mammalia; order Carnivora; family Ursidae; genus Ursus; species Ursus americanus. The sequence continues at coordinate 38,363,179 of NC_142135.1, read as the reverse complement.
GCTTTGAATTGTAATTGTAGTGGGATTGACATTGATAGTTGGATTTATGTCTTTCCAGCCAGTGGACTTTAATAAATAACATTCAGGAAATTTTCATGTATAAGTCCTATGGTTCTGATATTTCCATCATGTCTCTAGAATCTTCTCGTGGCAAATTGCTGTGTCAAACTGAATTGTGAAAGCGAGTCAGGTTTCTTCTTATTGAGGGCAAAAATTCTGTTTTGTTACGGTATTTTTTCTCCAAGTTTTACTTCTTTAAGAACAGCCTAGGAAGTTAACATTTCAAAACATAGCTAAATGAAAAAGCCCATTTTGGAATGCCAAGCTGTCATAGAGTTATTTTATCTCTCTGATATAACACTATAATAACATTATTTTGTACTTGATACAAACATAAGCACACCAGTTTCTATCATTTTTGCCCTTGGTTTTTGGAGATGGAATTTAGAGGGAAAACACATTTAGATATGAAATATTGAAATCTATTGAAAGTGTATAGAATTATTTAATAGGGCTGCTTGTTTCTTTAGAAGTGACATCAGGTGGGTTAGCTAACTGAAGCTGCCAAGACTGTATTTTAATGATCTCTAGGGTTTATCTCTTATTTAAATTCTTTGTCATTTAGTCTGCATGTGTTAAATCACTGACACTTGCTAAATTCTTTTTCAGATTTGTTGGTTGTCTATTGTTTGGCGTTGATCATTTGACCACTTTGATGTGTGATAGGAGGAAGAAAGTAGTTATCTAATTTTCACTGAACAGTCTTCCCTAAGGTATTAAATGTATTCATTCTATATTTTATCTGTCATCAGCTATAGATAAGGAAATGCTCTGATAGAAACTTTAAATTCAGGGCTCCTACTTTAGTCAGCTCTCACTCAGTATTGCAGTGGTAACAGACAACCCCCAAATTTCTGTGGGTTGGACCTCCTAAGAGTTTCTTTAAAAAAAAAAATTATTTATTTTAGAGGAGGTGGGAAGGGCAGAGGGAAAGGGAGAGAAAAATCTCAAATAGACTGCATGCCGAGCACGGAGCCAGATGTTGGGCTTGATCCCAGGATCCTGGGATCATGACCTGAGCTGAAACTAAGGGTTAGACACTTAACCCACTGAACCAACCAGGTGCCCCTCCTAAGATTTCTTTCTTGTTCACTTTGCGTGTAAATATATAAACTTGGTAGCACCTTTGCTTCTGCCTCAAGTATGTTTTTCATTCCAGGATCCAGGCTGAAGAAGTCCCCATCTGGGACATGTCATTCTTGTGGCTGAAGGAAAAGATCTCTTAAAAGACAATCAAAGCTTGCAGTGACTCTTTAAGTTTCTGCTGAGCTGTGGCCATACACCCTCCCCATTCACTTTCCATTGGCCAGAGCAAATCTCATGGCCAAGCCCAGCGTTGGTGTCTTCCAAGGGAGACACTGCAATTTACAAGGCAATTGATTGGCATGTGTTATTCTCTTACAGGAAAGGGGAGGGGCGATAATACAATATAACATCAGTATAATTTTAGACAGGGCCACTGGTATCTTTTTCTATCATGTCCTGTTCCTCTGATGCTTCTCTGAAAAGTCCTTTCCCTGCTCCTCTCACAACACATTCCTCCATCATCCCTGTGTTTTTTGTTGCCAAGTAGACCCACAAAACCTCTCCAGCTTCTCTGCCCAGCTTTTTGTGGCATCTTTATGATACAGTGCCTACATGATTGCTTTAGTCAAAACTGACAGGAAACCACATAGCCTCTGGAGCTGTCACGTGTGATAGTTCTGCTCTGAGCCAGGTAGGGTCCGTATTTGCTGGTTATAGCCATCATTTTTGTTTTATTCCTGGTGATTACTTTGAAGTGAAGTTTTAAATAAATCAGATAATTACTGCTTATATCTATTTGATACATGTCCAGAACCCTTACAAACCTTACTCTTTTAGTCTTATGTTGCTTTATAGCACACAGAGCAATTTTTACCTCTGTCATCTCATTTGATACTCGCAAGAATCCTGATGGTGTCAATATTACTGTGAATCCCATTTTACAGGCTGGGAAAAGTTAAGCAACTTATTCATGAGCAAAGGCTAGTGAGCTCTATAGCCAGTACTCAAGCCAGCTTACATAACAATGGATGCTTTTTGTTACTGATAAAGACATACCCTGTTTTTTTAAAAAAGATTTTATTTATTTATTTGACAGAGAGAGACAGCCCACGAGAGAGGGAACACAAGCAGGGGGAGTGGGAGAGGAAGAAGCAGGGTCCAGCAGAGCAGGGAGCCTGATGCAGGGCTCGATCCCAAGACCCTGGGATCAGGCCCTGAGCCAAAGGTAGACGCTTAACAACTGAACCACGCAGGTGCCGCAAGACATACCCTGTTTTAAGCATATCCGGAAGAATGCATAACGTAGTATAGAAAATAGAAAAATTGTAAAGAAGTTTTAGATGAAGGTCGTTGTTTCACAGGTAGGATTCATCTTAAAATTAAACAAAAAAAGTCTTCGTTTTGAGTGATCTGATAACTGAATACCAGTTTACATACAACTTTCCCCGGGAAAGCAATCATTATATAGATTGGGCAATATGGTTATGGAGTACAACACTCAATAAAGCCGATTTCCCCATCGCAGTAAATGGCGTCCCCTCCATACTCTTGCTGGAAGTGGTCTGTCCAGTCTTCTTTCTCTCCACTGCCCTGCCCTCCTCCAACCACTACTGCTCTGAACCAGAATTTGGCAGTTGCCCCCTAAATAGCCCTCCATACTCTCCTTGCCTCCTCCAAGCCTTCCATCACTCTAAGACTAGTGGTATTTTCAAAATGTAACTCTGAATTTGCCTGACTTCTCTGTCCCCACCCAAATTCCTTACTACAGCAACAGGGCTCCCATGTGATGTCACCCTGCCAACTCCAGCCTCCTCTTGTGCCATTCTCTCCCTCGCTCTGTGTTTTTAATCTCTTCTCCTCCCTGGCTTCCTGCCCTAGTTATTAGCACTCCCTTCTCAGATCCCGCCTTCCCGGCAGAGCCAGCCATGACCCCCAGACTACAATAACTAGTCCTGTTTCAGTCAACTGCAGCCAGAAACTCACCTCCATAGCCCACCATCACTAAGACCTGTAGATTTTCCTTTTTAAATATCACTGGAAGCTGACTGACGTACATAGGACCTTCCAGCTGCTCATTTTCACAGATGTCTAAGAAAATAATGTTTTTTTGTGGAAGTGCCCACTCACTCACACTGGTCACCATTACAAGGAAATACTCAGGGGTTGAGGAGAAAGCAACCGAGTTCAAACAGGTTTCAAAGCAACCATATTTAAGACAACCAAAGCAACTGTGTTTCAAACACAGTACACCTCCTGTTTTAGACTATAACTGGCTCCCTGTGATAACTGCTAAAATTAATCAAAGTGCCCCCAAAGTGTGACTGCCTTTCATGCTGTGGCCGGACCAGTAGAAGCAGTTTGGGATCTCCGTGGTCGGATTGCTAAGGATTGGTCTGTGCTCCATACTGTTGCCATTGTGTGTTGCAGGGTTGGGTTCCCGTACTACTTGAGTATGCTACATGACGGGTCGAATTAACCACAGAGGTCCTGTGGTGGGTAGCTCTCCATTATACAACAAAATGTGTAAGTTCTGTATTTTTGAGGTCAAAGTAGACCAGTCACTTGGCTTGTGGCTCGTCCTCAGGTGTCATGTGGCAAGACGGCTTGTGGTACAATGCTCCATCAGCCAGACAGCTGCCTCTCGAGAGATGCTGGTAATTCGCTGTGCCCATGGATTTTGTTGAAGTCAGGTCTGGGCTTGCTCTCCAGGTACCAGACCAGGTTTAATTTGAGCCAGATCTCAGGAGACAGTTTGGAGAGGGTGGGTCACACACCTGCAGCTATCATTTGGGGGTGCACTTTGCCTCTTGCTCTTCTTTCATTCAACTAATAGCTCATTTTAATATTTTTTCCCGGTGAAAATTTTTTTCAAGGAGACTGTTTTCCTTGCCTTCTTGGAACTCACAGAATGAGAATAGGGGTCCATAAATATCTTGTTTGAGAATTAGAAGATTTTAGAGTGTCTCCTTGTCTGTTTGGGGGCCTGGCAGGAAGCCTCCTATTCACTGTAAATGAATAGATGTTTTGTCTATTTTTGTCTTCCCTTCCTTGTTCTTCTCCTAGGAATGCCCTTTTCTTCATTTTCAGGCTATTGAAGTTTTCTAAGCCTCATTTAATGTTTCATCTTATAGGACACTTCCTAGATTTCCCCCAGTCAGAATTAATTTATTATTTTGTGAAATTTTACTTTGTACATTCATTTAGACTTGTCACATTCCATGCTCTTTTTAAAGTTCTTGTTTACCTACTTTTCTCCCCCAGATTTTCCAATTTTTTAAGAGACTTTATTTAAATTCAATTTGATTAACATATACTGTATTATTTGTTTCAGGGGTAGAATTTAGTGATTCATCAGTTGCATATAACACCTAGTGCTCATTACAGCACATGCCCTCCTTAATGCCCATCACCCAATTACCCTATCCCCCACCCACCTCCCCTCCAGCAACCCTCCATTTGTTCCTTATAGGTCAGAGTCTCTTATGGTTTGCCTCCCTCTCTGTTTTTATCTTATTTTATTTTCCCTTCCCTTCCCCTATGTTTATGTTTTGTTTCTTAACTACATAGAAATTATATGGTACTTGTCTTTCTCTGACTTATTTCGCTTAGCATTATACCCTCTAGTTCCATCCATGTCACTGCAAATGGTAATATTTCATTCTTTTTGGTGGCCGAGTAATATTCCATTACACACACACACACACACACACACACACACACACACACACACCACATCTTCTTTATCCATTCATCCATCAATGGACATCTGGGCTCTTTCCATAGTTTGGCTATTGTGGACATTGCTGCTATGAATATCGGGGTTCATGTGCCCCTTTGAGTCATTATTTTGATATCTTTTGGGTAAATACCTAGTAGTGCAATTGCTGGATCATAAGGTAGTTCTGTTTTTGACTTTTTGGGGAGCCTCCATACCGTTTTCTGGAGTGGCTGTGCTGGTTTGCATTCCTACCAACAGTGTAGGAGGCAGGGTTCCCCTTTCTCTGCATCCTCACCAACATCTGTTGTTGCCTGAGTTGTTAATTTTAGCCATTCTGACCCGTGTCAGGTGGCGTCTCATTGTCGTTTTGATTTGTATTTCCCTGATGATTTTTTCATGTGTCTGTTAATCACTTGTATGTTTTCTTTGGAGAAATGTCTGTTCATGTCTTCTGCCCATTTCTTGACTGGATTTTTTGTTTTTTGGGTGTTGAGTTTTATAAGTTCTTCATAGATTTTGGATACTAGCCCTTTATCTGATAAGACATTTGCAAATATTTTTTCCCAGTCCATAGGTTACCTTTTAGTTCTATTGATTGTTTCCCTTGCTGTGCAGAAGCTTCTTATCTTGATGAAGTCCCAATAGTTCATTTTTGCTTTTTTCCCCCTTGTCTCTGGACACAAGTCTTGTATGAAGTTGCTGTGGCCAAGGTCAAAAGGGTTGCTGCTTGTGTTTTCCTCTAGGATTTTTAATGGATTCCTGTCTCACATTTAGGTCTTTCATCCATTTTGGATTTATTTTTGTGTATGCTGTAAGAAAGTGGTCCAGTTTCAGTCTTCTGCATGTGGCTGTCCAATTTTCCCAACACCATTTGTTGAAGAGACTGTCTTTTTTCCATTGGATATTCTTTGCTGCTTTATTGAAGACTAGTTGACTAGAGTTGAGGGTCCATTTCTGGGTTCCTTATTCTGTTCCATTGATCTATGTGTCTGTTTGTGTGCCAGTACCATACTGTCTTGATGATTACAGCTTTGTAGTACAGCTTGAAGTCTGGAATTGTGATGACTCCAGCTTTGGTTTTCTTTTTCAACATTTCTTTGGCTATTTGGGGTCTTTTCTAGTTCCATACAAATTTTAGGATTATTTGTTCCAGCTCTGTGAAAAATGCTGACGTTAATTTGATAGGGATTGCATTGAGTGTGTAGACTGCTTTGGGTAGCATAGGCATTTTAACAATATTTGTTCTTCTAATCCATGAGCATGGAATGTTTTTCCATTTCTTTGTGACTTCCTCAATTTCTTTCATAAGTGTTCTATAGTTTTCAGAGTACAAATATTTTACCTCTTTGGTTAGGTTTATTTCTAGGTATCTTATGGTTTTTGGTGCCCAGATTTTCCAATTTTTAAGAAGGGGCTGAAAATTAGTCAAATCCATGCTACCCCCAATGTCCAGTATGAAGCAGCCACATCTACTAGGAGGGCTGTAAATTTGTTGAATGAATTTGAATCTTTAAGGCTTGTTCTTTCATGAGAAGGACATTGCACAATTATAATTTTCTCCATAAACAGATGGACACTCAAAAAGGACTGCTCTGATGTTCTTTTATCTATCTTGCCATGAATTTGCAATTTCCTTACTACTTCAGGCCAAAACACTGAGTTTCCAAGAATAACTATTTTCCCTTCTCCATAACTGAGCTCAGGAAAAACCAGCCATTCCACTGGACCTAGTTACCTTGTGTAGTGTACTCAGCATAAGATTATGTGATAAGAGTAAGAAGCTAGGCTTCCTTTTGGGTGGGGCTGGCGTATTTCCTGTTTGGAGGCTAAGTCTTCTGTAATCAGAATCAATTTTCTAAAACATACCACATTGAATTGAGCCCCAGAGACGTGTTTTTCTGTTTGTAGTCTTTTCTTTTCCTTTTAATAACAGAAGACATTATAAAAATTCTCACTTCACTATCTTTCTATTTTTAACTTTTCTTGGGGTGAATCCAGTTAGAAGATACCAAGCTTGGAGTCTCTTTATCAAATTCTTCATAGAAAAAATGATCTCTGAGCCAACACCACAGCAGCCAGCATCTGTTGTCTCTGCAAGGAGACCACAGCAGTAATTATGCTCAGGGTAAGTCGCTTAAAAAATAAATTGATCAATTTAAAAAATTAGGTGTGGAGAATAAAAAGGCACCTGAGGATTTTTACAGTTTTTGTGATATAATCAGCTGTAGCCAAGAGACTTGCTTTATAATGTGAATATTCTTAGCTTCAGTCCCACGTTTTCTTCAGAATTAAGTATCATAATCCTTTTCATTACTCTAACAGAGTCTGATGACTCTTGTCCTAGAGTGAAGTCTCCCTCCCAGCTCCTCTGTTAATAGTTCAGGACCTAATGTGACAGTAGTACTCTGATTTATGAGTCAAATCCAGGGTAGACTAAGAAAAATAAGTGGTGACTTAGCAAGACTTTTTATATACCTATTTATTTTTCCTCTTTATTCCCCTTAAAATGAAAATACTGAGCCTTTCTATTGTACATGTGTGAAGGGAGATAGCAGTGCAATTAATAGGAGGAGCGTGATCCTTGATTCAAATCTCAGCTTCGACACCTAGTAGTTGTGTAAATGTATTTCTCTGCATATCAGTATCCTCCTAATAACTACTTTGCAATTTCTCTGGCCATTAGTATAAACAATAGATACTCGAATATAGCTCTTATTGCTATTATTGTCAATTATCCTGACCCACAGAAATACACAAGTTCCTTGAAAAGTATACCTTTTTGGAGAGTGATCAGGGATGGGGTGTTGTTATGCTTTAATTTTTTCTTTTTTGGTTTCTTTTCCTTCATTCCGTATATGCATGTGTACATGTGTTTGTGATTATAGTGTGTGTGTGTGTGTGAGTTTCACATAATGTGTGTCGGGCACCATTTCAAGCACTTTGGTAACATTAATGAATAAATCAGATAAAGAATTCTGCCTGCTCATGGAGCTTACATGATTGTAGTAGGTATAGCTGGAAGGTGACAAATTCTATGGAAAAATGAAGCAAGGGAAGAGGGAGAGGGAGTCTGAGAGTGGGTTGCACTTATGAATAGGGAGGTCAGGGCAGGCCTTAGTGTGATTATGACACTGGTTTTGTGGTCTTAGGGGTTTTTATGTACTCTCTTGGAGAATGGAGAATGGGGAGAAGGGAGATGAGAGCACGGGAAAGAACAGGAGCATGCTGGTTTGCAGGAGAACATGAGTATTTCCTTTGTGTAACGTGTCAAAACACAACTAATATAGACGAGTGAAGTCTTCCCGGTGGCCTCGTTTTATTTTATTCAATTTGAGCAAAAATCTTCCTTAAATGCTTTTTCTCCATGCCCTGCCTTCCCAAAAGATGGATACTGAATGCAGTCCACTTGGCCTGTGACGGCTGCTGGTCATCACCATGACTCTCGTGTCAGTTACTGAGCTGTCATGGAGCAGGGTCCTCAGGGCCGACAGGGATGCTTTTGGCTATTTGCCTCCACAATGGCTGAGTCCGCAGTGGTTGTGAGCTCTGCATTGTAGCTACTACTCACATACGGCTCTGCAAATGAAAGTAAGTGACATTAAAAATTCAGTTTCTTAGTCACATTCGTCACATTTTTAGTGCTTGATAGCCGTATGTGTGTAATGGCTACTGCACTAGCACAGACAGAGAACATCTCCAGCACTGCAGAAACTTCTGTCAGTGTTTGTTATTTTACATGTTCCTATCTCTGACACTGGGGTTTTTGGTACTATCAGCTCCTAACCATATCTCTCCCTTTTGATTTGTTGTTTTTCATGGTTTATAGGTTTAAATACTAGATTTAGAATTTTGTGTGAAGTAAGGGTAGAGAGGCTCTAACGGAGAGCAGAGGAGCTTATGTTCACGTCCTTGAGTTTTCATACTTGGAATTTATATTCCTATTCTGACTGCCCCAAGGCCTTTTTCGCTTGGTTATTGTTATGCAGCTGTGCTCTGGGTGGTAAGAGAATCAGACTGCTGAGTTATTATGAGAGAAGTGCTATCAAACTTTAAAGGTAAAATTGCACTTTTATGGAAATGCTTTAGACCCAGTCAGTGGTACCCTACTTGGAGCAATGCTATTCAAGGAGTGTTTATTGACCGACTGCCTACATGTATGCCAAGCACTATATTAGGCCCAGGAGATGCAAACAAAAATGAACATAGCCCCAGTCCCTGAGATCACAGTTTACGTGGTGGAAAGAGTCATAAATAGGCAGAATTTCAGTTGTCCGGTGCCCAGGTAGGCCCAGCATACTCTGAAAGCCCCGAGGAGGATGGTTTATAAGCCAGCCTTTCTTGGGGCTGGCAGGGAGGAAATGAGACAGGAGATCAGAGGCCAGGGAATGCTTCTTAAAGAAGAGATTCTTAAAATGGCATCCTGGAGGATAAGTAGGTGTTAGTCACATGATGGAGTTGGGAGAATGAGATCAACAAGACATGATGTACCATAATGTGAACAAAGATGCTGAGGAGTGTCCTGGCACAGTGAGAGCAGGAACTCTCAGTGCATTTTTGATGGAGCTTAGAAGAGAAGGGAGATTGGGTTTGTAGAGAGGGACAGGCTTTGAATGGTATGTTAAAGTGAAGGTTTTCAGCAGAGCTGGAGAGGGGCAGGGCTGGGGTGGTGACATAGGCTGATCTGACACCTCAGTAGTTCAGGTAGTTCAGGCAGCTCTGTGGAGGTGAAGTTTGGGGGAGCTGGGCTGGAGCCTGGGGCACCAGTGGTGGTGGGTGGGTGGAAGAGGAGGGAGCCGTAGCAGGCCCTCAGTCCAGAGGTAATGAGGGCCTGATGTGAGAATGTGGAACAGAGGACCTGGGTTCAATCAATGTTTAAGGCATAAAATTATCAGTATTTGAGGATTAATTAGATGTGGGAGCTGAAGGAGAGAAGAGTCAGAGATGACTCTAAGCTTTAAGGAAACCAGTTAATTTGAACTGTTCTTCCATGTTTGCAGTCACAGGTTTTGACCTATAGCTTCTACTAGTGATTTGCATTGGGAACGGTGGTGTCTGGGATGGGTTTTGGCTGTTCAGGACACCGTCACACTCTCATGTGTTAAAAGAACTTGTACCACAGTCCATTGTGAAGTACCACCCTCCTATGACTTTAATTCTGCAGCGACCTATGAAAATTTATAGAAATCCAGCTTCATTTCTAGTGGCTCTAATCCAGATGCCAAAATTACCCCAGTGCTGGGACAGCCTTGGGTGGACCCTTGAATCTGTTATTCATTATGAACAACTGAAAACCATCAACAAAATTCTTGTATTACGCCAACAGTAACACTAATCAAGTATTAAGGTAGGTTTCAGAAAGTTATGAATCTCAAAGTCTGTCTAGCTGAACTCTTACTTGTATGTTTATATGTATGTATTTATCATGTGGAAAAGCTAGTGGCTTCCTTTTTATAATTGTACATTGCTTTTTTTTTTATTATAAATTAAATTCTGAATGTTGGTGGAGACATGCTTATAGATCTGTGGCCAGTCACTTTAAAGTAAAAGTACAAATTGAGTCCAGAAAGGGGAACCAGAAGGAGGAGTGGAGCCAGCCCAAAGGGTCCATTACAATGAGGCCTGTATTGAAAGCAAGAATTCTCTCATACCTGCAGTGCATTTTCAAAGGATTTTCCAAGTAACAGTTAATATTTTAATGACATCTGTTAACCTTCCAGAAAAACCTAGTTCTCTATTTTGCAAGATTAAGGAAGCATGCCAAATACATGTTGATACTTCAGTTTTTACTGACGTATTTCATGACTGCATGGCTAAAGCCACAAAACAGTAGGCGCCGGCCACTTTCTTTTCATAGTTTTAGTCACTGCACCTGGCCTTTGATGCTGAGTATCTTCTCCTTGTCACTCAAATGGCTCCATCAAATTGGATCTTCAGGAGTCTGGCAATTTCGAATGACTTCTTGGAGGCTGTGAAACCCTGTTCCCTAATCAGGAAGATCTGGGCCAGTTTTATAGGAGGAAAGATGACATGTCTCTTCTAAATGAGACAACAGGATTATGGGACAATTACACAACATCTTCAGAAGTTTTATCTGGAGAATAGCGATGTGTTTTGGAGATGGACAAGTACTTTAAGTCGAGAAGCATGGGAAGTTTTCATATTCTTTAAGACTGTTTTGTATAAAGGAGGAAAGAAAACAAGCTGATTTTTTGTAGTTCTTGATAGAGGTTACATTAGCTATTTGTCAAAAGTTGGATTTTTGAAGATTCTTGGCTTCTAAGAACATTCGTCATGAACTGCCATTCTTTGTATGCTGTCCATGAAGGTTATTTAACAACATATCAAAATAATTTTATAAAAAGATAAATATGTGTTTCATTAATCCCAATGGGAGCTTTCTGAAGTGCATTTTCTTTATAAATAATTAGTGTCATTCTGTGAAACTCATGACTTCTTAGAGTGGGAAAGAAGGGGTAAAAAGCTATCTTTTCAAGTAATTTGTGATTTAGTACCAGCTGGTCAAGTGAGTTGAAAAACCTTCTGAGTCATACGTCATATTATTTTGAATGCCTTTTCTCTCTCTTGGGAAACTGGCTAACCTCTGCAGTCTTTCTCCCATGGCAGATCATTGTAAGACTTCGATGTCCTCAGACTAGTTTGTCAGATGTAGCAGATAAAGCATGTATGACCTTTTGTGTGCCGATTCAACCTGGCTGGTCGGAAACCATAAGTTAATCCCGTATGACTTTTGTTTGCAGGCATTACGGCAGAAGTTCTGGTGGTGACCTCTTTCGAGGAACTGCAGAGAAGGGCCCGAGAAGCAAGAGGGAAGATTGTTGTTTATAATCAGCCTTACGTCAACTACTCGAAGACAGTGCAGTACCGGGTCCGGGGGGCAGTGGAAGCTGCCAAAGTCGGGGCTTTGGCGTCCCTGATTCGTTCAGTGGCTTCCTTCTCTGTCTACAGGTTGGTCATGGTATTCATTTGAAATTCTTTAAAAAACCAGGATTGTCCATGGAAGAGGGGCCCTTATGAAATAAAAACAAACCATTCAAATGAAAATACTGATTGTTTACAGAATTTTCCCCCATTCCATATGTGGTCATTTGTTTGTAACATCTTCTTTGGCCTTTTTAGGATTCCAAGCATTATTTGTACATTCTTTTAAAAAGCTTTCCACATCCACGATGACCCCATAACATTCCTTATGTAACCAATATGTTATGTATTTTCATTGGAGGGAGAACTGAATTCACGTCTGTGTTTCATCAAAGATTCCTAATGACTTCAGAGGAAGCCAGGCCTTTTCCCATTGTTGCTAGAGAAGTGAAATAACAATAAAGTGGGGAACGTGATGGGAGTTGTCTGTGGTATAGTGGAAAGAGAGGAGGAAGCAGAGGATCTGGGATATAGACCTGGTTCTGCTCCCGAACACATATGTGGCCTTGGGAATGTTCTTAAACTCCTTGGGTCTTGGCATTCTCCTCTGTGAATCAGTAATGATGAAGAATTATAAATTTACAATGTTACTTTGAGAATTAATGAGATGAACTTATGAAAGATACTTGATTTTCTGCAAAGGTCTGTGTAAGTATTTTGTGGCATTTAAGGGCAACATAAGTTTCGTCTTTTTCTTTGTAGTTCTGATTGAGGTACTTGTGAAGTGCTTTATTGACCCTCAGTCTTAGGATAAAATTTAGCATTGCAGTGGATAAAAGTTCCAAGACTTGACCTGTAGACATTTGGCCTAGTTTAGCTACATATGGTAGTGTCACACATTAAGGGTGAAGTATTTGATATAAACATGGATAAAAGAAGCACCATTCTAGTCACAGTCTGAGCTCCCAAAGATGAAAAAAAAAAGAGAACATGGCATAAAGAAACAATTGCAAATAGGGTTTTTTTGGGTTCAAGATCAGATTAGTGTCTATTGTAAAGAAAAGTTTATTTATTCTACACGATTTTTGTTTGGAGCTGGAGACACCGCTGCTTGATCTTAATTAGCACCCTGCACCCTTGAAAATAATATAAGAGAGGGGATACCAGCACATAGGAAACCAAGTCAGAAGGGAGTTGTCCAAAAGCACGAGAAAAAAAGGAAAGGGACATTTTTCTTTTATGTGGATAAGATATCTTCCCAGGGAGGAAGATGGGACATGTTAAAACCACTTTTAAAAGTTTTATAAGACAGAAACTAGTTCCACTGATGTCATAGTGCTAAAATAATGTTCTTTGTAGAGTCTAAAGGTTTGGGGACTAGTGAAATAATCATTAGACCATATTCTTTTGGATGGTTAATCTTTCCAGAAGGGAAGTCCTAAACTGGCTAGCTTACTTCCCAGAATACCTCAATTGCCCCTTAAAATAACAGACTCCTCAGCAAGCTGTGGCCATTCGCCATGGTTTCACTGGTCATGAGATCTAAATTATGGAGTTAGACTATTGCTTTGTGAAACTGGGTGATTGCCAAAAATATTTATTTAAGAACTGCTACTCAAAAGACTAATAAACTCCCAAATGACTTAGTATACTGCAATCTGCCAGGGTTAATTGACATTTTTTTTCTGGTATAATGAAGACATCTGGAAACCAAGGCTATAACCTAGGAGGCCCAGAAAAATTTTGCCCAGCTTAAGATGTAGACATCTATTGTTAGCTTCTAATATTTGGGGTCAGTGACTTTTAGTGTATATTAAAAAGACACTTTTCTTTTTCTTCATATTTCTAGATCTAGACGGATTATAATTTTTCATTGATTTTTATAGCTAACTATATTTCACCGGACTCTTGACTTTTATAACCTTGTATTTTTGACATTTATAAATACATAATAACATTGTCCTTTACATACTACTTCAGAATCTTTCGCATGTGTCATCTTACTTGTTATGACAACTTATTGGACCTTGCAAAAGGGACATTATCATTCCCATTTTACAGATAGAGAAATAAAAGTTCGGAGAATTCAGCATATTACCATGTTTAAGTCTTACATCCTGAAAAATAAAACGAGAGTGAAACAAACTCTGCCTCTTTGTCCACTTGTAGCTAGTTGCTCCTTAGAGCTAACTTTCCTTAAAGAGTATTTTATGTTCCTGTCTCTAATTCTTTATCCATCATTCACTCTGCAGACCATTTTAATCTGGCTTTGCTAGTATTGAAATGGAACCTATGAAGGTCACAAAGAGCAGCCCTAGTTGTCAAGGATAACAGACACTTTTCCGGCCATCATCTTAGTTCCCCTCTCTGAAGCTTTTGTCACTGTTGACTGCTTCCTAAATATCTCTTCTCTTTGGCTTCTACGACTTCTTTCTCATATTCTTTTTCTCTTTCTTGCTCTCACCCTTTCCCTCTTTTCCCACTTTCCCTCTTCCTTTTCTGTCTCCCTGGCTTCTCACTCTGAACATTCTCCCTGAGCAGTCCTGTCATGCTTGTGGCTTCAGCCACCATCTCTGCTGGGACACTTTTCAAACCCACCTCTCCTTCCCCTACCGCTGCCTGAGCCCTAGGCCCTTACATCCCAACACCTCCTGATACATCTTTCGGATGTTCCATAGCTATCTGCACTTCCGTTTTCTTCAAAACTGAACTCATCTTTTTACCTCTTTATCCTGCATTTCCTCCCTCAGGGAAGAGAGTGTCATCTGTTTTGCCTTTTAAGTTAGATGGTTCTTGAGTACTTTTTTTTCTCTTCCCTTATTTCTGATAATTAGTATGTCTCCTAGGTTCTGCTCTTTATTAGTCATTTCAGCAAACACATATTGAATAGCTCCATTTCCCAACATCACTCCGCATTCTAGTGGTCAGGAGTCACACTTCCCGACGTACCACGTTTCCTCGAGGTTTCATGACTTTGCATATGCTTTCTCTCTTGCAGCCTTCTATCCTTTTCCTCACTGCCTCATACTGTCCTTCAAGATTCATCATAAGTGTTTCTTTTTCTGGGGGCCCTCCCTGATACTTAACTCCAGCCCAGGCGAGCCGCCTCTTTCTGGTATTCCCACATCATCCTGTGCATACTCTGTATAATAATGTCTCGGGGGTAGTTGTGGTTCGTGGTGTGGTAGGGTACACCAGCTGTTGTAACAACTTCAGATCTTAGTCACTTAACACAATAGGAGTTGACTGCTCACATAATGGTTCCAAGAGGGTGTTCAGCAGGTGGCCTTCTGCTCCTTTCCATTTGTGACACCATCACCTCTAAGACCTCAGAGTCCTCTTTTGCATCCAGTTGGCAAGTAAGAAGATAGAGAAAGTCGAAAATCAAACAGGAGGTTTTCCATGGCCAGGTCTGGACAGGCACAGCTCACTTCTACTCACGTCTCACTGGCCAGAATGAAGTTATGTGGAGGCTGGGAAATTTGGTCAGCCCTTATGCCCTCAGTGAAAGGTAAACTCTCCAGTCCATCCGAATCACCTGACTCCACTCTAAGTTCCAGAAAAACATGAAAAAATATATGTGTATATTTAATATTATATTTAATATATTTAAACGTATATTTATATATATTTAAAACTTCTATATCTCCATCATCTAGTATGTTTGTTACATAATAGTCACTCAGGAACTGTTCTGTCGAAGGAAAGAACTTATTTGGAATTGTATAGTCAGTCATGGCAGGGCTTTTATGACAAACCAGGTGACCAGATTCTAAGTGCTCTCTGACCAAACTGCGTGGGCTCCGTATAGTAAGCTCAAAACAACTTGAATTTTTAGAGCACTTTGCTCTGTATTTAAGGAAAATATCCAGGTGCCCTATAAGCCAGATAATATCTTTTTTCTGCCACAACATTCATGAACAGTGATGTTTTGAATTGCTAATTGATTAAAACCACTCCCTTCTCTCTAGCAGACATTTCACACATAGTTCTGTGGGGGTGGTGACACAGGATTCCGTTTAGGAGTAGCATAGAGATCAGCAACACTAGAGAACAGAATATAAATTGTAATTAGTTTCTGTTCAGCTTCAAAATCAGAGAATCTGCTGAAGGGCAGAAATTGTATTTGACCAGTTTGCAGTGCAGTTAACAGTATTTGTCAGCCATTTTGGAAATACAACAGTCACATGGTTACATGACAGATGTCTTTAAGAAACATCTGTAAAACGTCCGTTACTTCTTGCCTTCAATATCTCCAGGCTCATTGTTGTCATTGCTCTGTATTGCCATTATTAGTATTCTTGTGCTCAAATACTTCAAAGAGATTTTTTTTTCTTTTTTTTTCAGAGATGCTTTTTATGGTGACTTTTCTTTTGTTCACCATTAAGTATCAACTGGGACTCTCATTAGATCTTTTTTAGGTTTTCTGTATGTAAAATACCTTTTGCCTTTGTCATAGGAGGATATTTTAAGGATAAAATTAATTTTTAATTTAAGTTCTGCAGAGGAAACATTTGTCTTACATTATTTCCCAGATTAATTAGTTTTTTAGTAAATATTTATTGAGAGCTTACCAGTGCTCAGAAGTTGCCAAGCCGTAGGGTTATTAAAATGAATTAGACATGTTTTTTGTCCCTCAGAGATATTCTATCTGGCTAAAAGAGAGGAGGGTAAGCTTAAAATATAAAACTAATGTAATCTCTTTTTATATTTAGTGCTAAATGAGTGATGGGGAAAGGAATGAAGGAAAGAAATGAACATTTATTTAGCAACTAGTTTGTACTATGCATCTCTGAAGGCTTAAATAGTTTGTTTTAATTAATTCTTTATGCAATCCGATAGAGGCAGATAATTGGTATCTCTTTTACTGAAAGAGAAACAGGTTCAGAATGCTTAAATAATCAAGTTACACAGCTAATGAAAGAACTAGGATTCATAATTAGAGTCTCTGTTTCTAAATTCTATGCCCTTTGGATTGCACCAAGCAACCTGAAGAGCCAATGCTTTGGAGTCTAAAGGGATAGCAGAAATCTGCTTAGGGCTGGCTACATAGAGGATGTAGATTTTGGGTACACTCAACAAAGAAGTTGAACTTGAGCAAGAGAAGGGGGGTGTATAGACATTCTACACATGATCAAGGTGGGGATGCATGATGCACTTGGGTAAAACCTAAGTAGACCAGTATGCCGGGGCCAGAAGGTTTCACAGGAGATCAGGGAAATGTAATTTGGGGGTGAATGGAAGAGACCAGGTTATGAAGAATCCAGACTACCAAATTGGGGAGTTTTGAGTTTTATGTGGAGGAAATGGGGAATCATTGAATGTGGTAGAGTTGTTTTAGAGCAATGTTTCTCTAAAGATGGTCTCTGGAACACCGTCATCAACCTCACCTGGGAGCTTGTTGATATGCAAATTATCAGACCCCACCTGAGACCCATTAAATTCAAAAAGCCTGGGGATGGGGCTTGTGGTTTAATTAGCCCTTCAGGTGATTCTGATGCGTGTTAAAATTTGGGAACTACTGTTTCAGAGAGATTAATCTGGTGACTGCATAGCCTGCTGTGAGAAGGAAAGCCAGGATAGTGCTCTAATAATGCAAATGTGAAATAATGAGGGCATCAATGATGGCAGTGGGAATGGAAAGTGAGAGACAGCAAAGAGGGATAGTGTGGAAAAGTGATCAGTACTTGGTTGTATTTGAAGGGGAACAGGAGGAAGGGTCGAAATTTACTGTAAGGCAAGAATCAAAAACCGTGGGATGCATCTGTGTTCAGTTCAGCCCAATATTTAAAAATCATGAGAATTACATAGAAATAGGAGTTTGTGGTTTTTAGAGAAAAACCAGATCTGGCAACATCTAGTATGTTCCATAAGGCAGGCCAACGGATTGGATAAGCCACCAAGTCTGTTTAGTTGATGGGATGTACCCTTTCTAGTTGTGGAAGTTTCCCAGTTTCCCTCCACCTAGCTTGGTGACTAGAGAATGATGAGAAGTGTGAGGGGTCAGGAGACAGAGCTGATTGCTGGCAACATGAGCAGCTTGGTTTTTAGACATTTTGAGTTTAAGGCAACTGTGGGAAGTTCCATTAACCTGGCTTTTATATTTTGTAAGAAAAAAACAGGGAACAGGTAAGCATTTCCATTTCTCTATTATCTACTTTTTGGATCACCCAAGGCAATTTAAAATTCTAGGC
This sequence comes from Ursus americanus, assembly GCF_024610735.1. Taxonomy (NCBI): domain Eukaryota; kingdom Metazoa; phylum Chordata; class Mammalia; order Carnivora; family Ursidae; genus Ursus; species Ursus americanus. The sequence goes on along the minus strand of NC_142135.1, from coordinate 38,345,302 downwards.
TGGCTTCCTTGCAATGCAGCACACTTTGGGACTCCTGCCTTCTCAACATGCGAGCTCAAGAATGCAAAGTAATTTTTATATAAGCCCAAGTAAAATGCAATTCAGAAGGTAACTCTACTGAGGCCAAATTGTCTGTTGTACTCCCATTGCCAAATACACGTTTTCTTTCCTAGTTATTTTCTCCATTGCCCCAGATAATTGAACAGACCGTAAGTTTTAATCAGCTAAGGAAGCAAAAGGCTCTCCCTCCACTTCACTGAGAATTGCATCATCGCGCTGGGTAAGAATGCATGGAGGTGGTGATGAGTTGTTGCTAGAACTTGCTTTGTAAATTCTCCTGGTTTATGTTTTATATCACTTGGCCTTCATGTACCGTGTTAATAGAAGATAGTGAAGAGGAGGGAGGAAGAGCAGCAATCCAGTTTGAGGATGGCTGAGATCTGATTAAACATTCAGCTGGAGAGAGAGAGAGACGAGTGAATCCAGGTGATGTTTATGGAGCGTCGGAGAGGGAGAATGTTATACCATCTGGTGAGAGAGCTGTGAAAAAGTCTATAAATCAATCCCTATAATGATACTTAATTAATACAGAGCCGATAAATGACTTAATTGAAGCGCTGGTTGGGCTACATCGTAGGGTTAAATAGCTTCAAAGAAGGCTCTGATTAAAGCCATTACAATTTATAAAACATTCTTCATCTTAAGAAAGCTTCTTGATGAGATTTAACATGAACATTTTTGTAATCAGAGGGCCAGCTTAAAACGTTCCGAGCAGAGGTGAAATGTCTTAAGAGGTCTGTTTTGGATGATTTTTGAAAACCGGTTCTTCCCAGAGAGTAAAAAAAGCTTGTCCCCCCACCTCCTGTTGCTTTTTTAATGGGAGAAAATTAATGCTGCTACTTCACACTTAGACCGTCTTGCATTTTTGATGTCCTGGTGGTTTGGTTCTTTGGCGTGACCTTAGCATAATTAGCTATCAAGCTTGATTTAAATTGTTTTGAAATATCGTTGCAATTTGGGGGGCATATGTGCCTGCTGGGGATTACAAAATAAGGAAGATACATACCACCGTGACTCAAAACCAGGCAACTGGGCCAGCCTCCATTAGTAGGTCCTTTTCCTGCCTTACGTTGTTTTTGCTTCATTCGCTCTGAGGCTTGTAACAGATGCACAGTAATCAAGCAGAATGCCAGTTCTCATCATTCCTGCAGGTGGAGGGCCACTGTGCTCCCGAGGGGGGAACCAGAGAAGACCCACACTGAACGCAGCGGTTTTTTTTTTTCTTCTCATCATCCTTTTCTTTCCTCTCTCTCTGATTTTGAAAGGCAGATTCTTTTTAGAAGGCCTTTGTTAGAAATTCCAAAATGTTCTTTAATCACCGAAATCTTATTATTGCTTCAGGTGGTGTGACAAGGCACACTTCCTTATAATGAATAGGAAGGATCGGGCAATGACTCCTGACCCCACCCCCACTTCTGGAATCTTTGTTAGCCATTTGCCAGATGTGTGACCTTGGCAAACTGTAAACTCTGGGCCTCAGTTTCATCTGTAAAGTGGGAGGAAATAACTACTTTCTTCCTGGTGTTTTGTGCGGTTTTAAATGAGATGTTGGTATTGCCTGACACATAGTTTTACATACGTGTAAAGTGCTAATGTTGTATAGTCTTGTTAAATAATGACTGGATATACTTATTGACAAAAAGAGGAAGGACAGGAGGGAAGTGTGGAGTGACAGAGAGGCAAGGAGGAAGAAAAGGAAAGGAAGAAAGGAGGGAGGAGAAAAAAATAATTTATTTGCTATTACTGTTGTCATTGCAGCCCTCTGCACTCTGCAACCTAGCACCATATTGTCAATTTGAACTCCACCTGTTTAGTTTGTCCAAATTCTGGGTGACGTGTTTGCTAGTCCGTTTCTGTCTCTGGACTGGAAGTTCTCCTGGGGGCGTACTGTGTGTCTTCATCATCGTCGTGTCCCGGGGGCCATGCTCAAGGCCTGGCACGCAGTAGCGCTGGAATGAGTGAATAAAGAGTGACGGGCAGCCTATCTAGTTTGCTAACATGTGAATTCAAGGTGTCACCATTTCACATTCATAGAAGTTGAGTAATACTATAGATGAGGTGACTAACCTTTTGAATTGCTACTTATCAAAAATAGAATCTCTGGAATCTGAGAGGAGACTATATAGTTATGTAAATTTTGGTAAAGTGTTGCAAACTGCATATTACTCTGGTGCTTTGTGCGGCTTCTATAATTAATGGTCTGTTTGCATTCCTAGTACTGACTGTCATTTTTCATCTGCTTATAACCTTGATATAAAAATGTGTTCTTGGCTGCTATTTTGCATTCATAATTTTAAAATGTATATAAATGTTCACCTTCTATTTTCCAGCTTTCTGATTATTGAAAGCACAAGCTTAAGAATCACATCACCGTGGCATGTTTTCCTGACTCTCTAGTGGTAAAAAGAAATTAATGCATTTTGACTTCAGGTTTCAGGATTATGACAATGTTGTTTGCTTATGCAGTTCCCTTTGGAAACTGCCTAGTGTAGGGTATGAATCAGAAGACTCCTGAGTAGCCTCTAGTCAGTCTTTCGCCGTTGCGGGTGCTTTTGTCCTCTCTCTCTCATGAAAGCTAAAGACAACTCTTTGACTCCTCTTGCATCCAAATGACCTGTTGGCTTCTTTAGCTTTCTGGAGAAAGTGCCAACCAGAAGGTACCACTAGGGACATTTTGGAGGCTAACAAAGCTGACAGTGTATACTGTGGGGTTTGGAATCAGATAGACCTGGATTCAAACACAGGTTCGGCCACTTAGAGGTTGTGTGGCCCACCTTCATACACTACCTAACCACTGGGAGCCTGTATCCTCATCTGTAATGTGGGGAGAATACTGTTTACCTCTAGAGTTGTCAACAGAATGGAATGAGATCAGCACTAGACATGGGACCTCGTACATGGGAAGCACTCAGTGAATTATAATTGACATCTTATTTTGATCATGGTCAATATTGTCATTGTCATCATTAGGTCACGATAGGACAGAGCAGGTAGCTTGATCTGAACTAACTTATCTTAAAAAGCAGAACTCCAGAATTCTCTACAGTGTGGGCTCCAGAGACCTTGGTTCTGATTATCTCCTGATTTCAGGAACTACTCTCGTCTCCTTCAGTCTTTGGCTTAAAACTGCTCTTTATCTTTTCTCCCCACTCTGGCCTCACACTGAATGCTTGAAATTATTCTCGCATGTAAGTGTTAAAGCTGTGGTGACTCAGACCAGCGATTGGTGGCCAGCTGATGGAGATGCAGCAAGTTTCTATTTTAAATGCTATCCAAGCTATTTTCCACCTCAGGGCCTTTGTACTCATTGACCTCCTTTGTCTAGAATTCTGTTTCCCTAGCTTTTTCTATGGCTGACTTCCTTTCAATTTATAGATCTCAACTGAAAGGTTTTTTTTTTTTTTTTTCCCTGAAAGGCCTTTCCTGACCATCCTAAGTAGAGTAGCATTTTCCCTCAAATTCTCTTACCTAGTACCTCTTCTGTATGCTCAGAATCCTAATAACATTTGGTAACTTTTGTCTATCTACCTATTATTACTTGTTTAGTATGTTTGTCCCCATGAGAATATAAATTCCATGAGGACTGGATTGCATCCTTCTTCTACACTGTTATATTTTCAGTACACAGGAGATTGCCTGACACTGACAGGTACTGACGAGAGATATTTGCGAGTGAATAATTATTTAAAGAAACCATCTAAGATCAAAAGAATAGAGAACCCACCAGAAATAGATACATACTGAATCATGTCTGTTTTCTGAAGCCACATTCTAAAGTATCACAGATTTTTTTCCCCAACTTTTTTTTTGGGGGAGTGATATCAATCTATGCTAAAAATTGAAAGAATATTAAATGACTCATAAACTCTTTATAAGAAATTGCCTAACTTTTTCCAGAGAGGTGGTACCATTTTACTTTCCCACCAGCCCTGTGTGAAAGTTCAGGCTGATCCACATTCTCACCAAAATTTGGGCTGTCAGTGTTTAATTTTAGCCGTTCTGGTGGGGGTGTGCTGGTACCTCACTGAAATGTTGATTTTCATTTCCCTTATGACGAATGATGTTGAGCACTCCTTCACGTGACAATTGGTCATTTTTGAATCATCTTTTGTGAAAGAGTCTGCTCCTGTCTTTTCCCCCCTTTTATAACAGGATTTTTTAAAAAATATTTTATTTATTTATTAGAGAGAGAGACAGAGAGAAGGCACGCACATGAGCTGGGGAGAGGGGCAGAGGGAGAAGGAGAAGCAGACTCCCCGCTGAGCAGGGAACCTGATGTGGGGCTCGATCCCAGGACCGTGAGATCATGACTTGAGCCAAAGGCAGACGCTTAACCAACTGAGCCACCCAGCCATTCCAACTGGATTGTTTTTAAATTATTGAGTAGTAGGAGTTTTTCATTTATTCTAGATACAAGTGCATTATCAGATATATGTTTTGCAAATATTTTCTCACAGTTGACGTCTTGCCTATTCCTTGTTTTTGTTGTTTTGTTTTGTTTTTTGGTTTAGCAGTCTTTGGTGAGGAAAAGTTTTAAAGTTAGTGAATTCTAATTTATCAGTTGCTTTCTGTGTTCACTCATATACCCTTCATCAACATTTATTATTTAATATTTTGCCACATTTGCTCTCTCTGTCTTTCTCCTTTTCTGAATCATATGAAAGTGAGGTAGGTGTAGCCATGAAGACACCTCACTCAGAAATACATTAGCATGTATTTCAGGAGAACAAGAACCTTCTCTAACATAATGCAGTGTTGTCACTCTCATCATACCTATGAAATTTACATTGTTACATAATGCAAAGTTTATCCATATGCAGATTGCTCCAGTTGTTCCTCGCTCTCAGTAACGTCCCTGCTTTTTATTTTCTTCCAATTTCAGAATCCAATCAAGGACGTCCTTAACATTTAGTTGTCCTGTATCTTTAGTCTCCTTTAATCTGAAATCTTACCTAGCCTTTGTAATACTTTACGACATTGACATTTTTGAAGAATACAGGCAGCTGTTTTGCACAATGTCTCTCAGTTTGGAATTGTTATTTCCTCATTATTAGATTCAGATTAATAATTTTTGGCAAGAATCCTATATGGATAATGTTACGTCCCTCCTATTGCATCGCATAAAGAAGGAAATAATGTCAGTTTTCTTTCTTAGTGAGCCTGGATGTGATCACTTGTCTAAGGCAGCATCTCTGGATTTCTTCATTGGAAAGCCACTTTTCACATTTCTAGGGGGAATACCTTGTAATTATGGTGAGATGCTTTGAGATTTTGTGAATCTTAAGTCCCCCAATAAAATTTCCCCCGATGAAAAGGTAGCAGATGTTAATGATTCTTGTCTGAATCAGTCATTACATTGCTGGTGGCAAATGTTTTTCTAATTCAGTGATTCCTCTCATGTTTATTAATTGGCCTGCTTTCGTAAAGAGGAGCTTTCACCTTTTTCCTCCTCTTACTGTTTTTGAGTATCACTCCATGGATTTTTAAAACCGTATGTATTAAAATTCATTACAGTCATTATTCTTTTTGACAAAGCATCAAAAATTTCGAAGTGCTTAATACATGTGAAAGTTAGTATTTCACAATAAGCTTGAATATTTGAAGCAGTGGAAGGAATTCACCTTTTATATCCAAGGGAACCCAAGCTATCTCAGATAAGCCAACTAATTAGCAGGGTGTAATCAATACCATTTCCTCTGAACTTTCTCATTAGCAGCATGAGCTTTGGAGTAATAACTCCTGAAGTTATTTTTAGAGTTTACCATTACTAGTGTATACCATATGCAAATGAAGATCCTTTGCCCCATACCTAATTGCTGTTAATTGTTAAAATAAATGAGCAAAAATCTTAAATCCAGCAATTACTTCTGATTTTCTCTACATTTTTTTTTCCTTTTTTGCCCTGCAGAGCTGATGTTAGGAGTGTGTTTTCCAAGAGCCCTTTCCAGGAGAAATAAGTGTCTCAGTGTGGGTTTGCAGAGGCCTGGAAGGATGCTTCTTTGGGAGGAGGTTACCTAATTTCTGAGGTGGAGAACAGAACACTGTAAATTATCTACCCACTCCACCTCTCCCGCGTCATCAGTGGTTGCGAAAGGGTAACCTTGGTTAGCAGGTCAACGGTGATAGTTTAAAAGCTGAATGAATGTCAATTGCCACCCTGGTTGCTGTTCCATAAATTACATATTTGACATCTAGGAGAAAAATTTAATTTTTAACATTTTCCAATTTTATTCATTCAGTAAACATTTATTAAGTGTCTGGCATATTTTGGACCAGGGGAGGACCGAAGTTTCATAGGACTAGGCTCTTACATAATTTGGGGGCCTCTTTAAGAATAAGAATACGGAGGTACAAATAAAAATTTTGATATAAAAATCAACACTTACTTAGAATAACAAAAATTATAACAAATTACAAATTTAGGAAAGCTGCCAAATAACACAAACATAACAAAATTCAGAAAAATATCATAATGTTTTTGTTAAATAACTACCTGTCAAGCTTCTGTATTTTTTCTAGGTTTTTTGCTTGCCTACACTTTGATTGCTTTTCATATGACAATGCTTTTGTATTACATTTTCCAGAGAGCAAATAAAAAGAGAATTCAGTCTTTCCTCCAGCACAGTGGATAGAAATGTAGTTTTTATTATTGATAGTTTGGGAAAGTTTATTTCAGGTTTACAGCTTTTTACTGGTAATACCGTATACATTTTTAGGATTGTGTCCAATTTTGGAAAGCTGCTGTTAAGTTTCTTCCATGTATGAGCAGTAAGATTTCAGGACATTATACCCTTTCTTGTATAGTGACAATGATTTCACCACATTTGAATGAGTTTTGTGTCTATTTCCTCTTTAGTGGCATCTTACAACTTTCTGTTATCTTTATATCTGTCAATATTTTGTGTCAAATCAATAAGAAATTTCAATCTTTTTTCAAGGTGATTAACTCTTCACTATTTGTATTCCTAAATAATCCAAGAGGCTGTTCACCATGGAAAAGTACATCTCTTTCTCTCAGTAAATCATGGTTTTTGTATGTCTTTTGTCTGGTATTGACAGACTTGATTAGGACAAATATGTTATATATGCTGCCATGAGACCCAATATTGTTGATACACATAAATCATGTGATTTCGAATGTAAGTGCACTCACTGTTTGTGGTACAACTACAGGTTTGCCCCCCACAAACACAGAAATTCTGTTAAATTCTAGTGTACATGACTTCCTCAAAAAGGAAAGGTAAAATATAAAATTAGAAGTTGTGTTCATAATATATGCTGAATTATTGAATCTGTTCTTGGCAGGAAAGAACTTCCTTTTTAAGTAAGCATAGATGAGGGGCACCTGGGTGGCTCAGTCCCTGAAGCATCTGCCTTTGGCTCGAATCCAGGGATCCTGGGATCGAGTGCCCCTGTCAGGCTCCCTGCTCAGTGGGGAGTCTGTCCCTCTCCCTCTTTTCCTCCCCCGACCCTCTCTCTCTTCCTCTCTCTCTCTCAAATAAATAAAGTCTTTTTTAAAAAAAGTAAGCGTAGATGAGAACTGAATCATTCATTTGCAGTTTTACGATTTGATAATTGGAAGAATTTTCCTAGTGACCAGCATCTGGGTCTCTACCACTATCTCCCTACTTTCATTGCCAGCTGTTGCAGGATAGTTCTTAGCACGAGATGGCCTCTGGCCCTGCTCCTTTGTATTATGACACCAGTAGTCCCGGGAGCCATTTCAGGATGGAAATGACAACTATGCATTGCATAAATACAGTCCCATAAACCCAAACTAATACAACCCCAAATCAACTTCCTCTTGGCTGGATCCTCAGAATGCCTGTGAACATTCCAGTGTTGTCCGGTGTGATGGGAAGTATGACAGAAAGGAAGTCAGAGTGGATTACAAGAGTTGACACCTGTCAAGTGCATAGACCACTGCTGGGCTCCTAGTAAGGCATCCACAGATGTAGTTAACACCATCCTCCTCCTTCTCACCACTATACATATTTTGGTGGACTTTTCAGTTTTTAGTGGTTTGGCACTTGGAATTCTTACACGCATCTTCTTCCTACTTCTACTTCCTTTTAGAATCTAGATTTCAAAAATGTTAGAGCTGGGTGACCCCTTAGAGAACATCTGCTCCACCCCTTCGTTGTACAGATGAGGAATTTGGGGCTGAGGTCACTCAGCTAGTTAATGGCAGAACAAGGGCACATGTCTTTTAGCTTCCGATACCACGTTTCCTTTCCCTCAAGTCTCCTAGGCAGATCTCTATCAGACTACACCCAGCCTCCTGGGATTATGAGTACATTGATTTAGGCATGCATTGATTTAATCGCTGTGGGGTTCCTCCTCCCACCCACTCCAGTTGATGTTTTTAAGAGTTAGCATACCCAGTGTGCTTCTGAAATGCCACATGGCATTGCTCATTTTGATAGGACTTTCAGCAAAGTGAACTGTATCGTGAACATTCTCACATGAAATGGAAACTCACCTTGTCAAGAGGTAAGCTTTCCACAGGCTTTGTGTTTTCCTTTCCTCAGCAGGGGAAGAGCCTATTTGTCAGCTGCCGGGCCTTCTCTGGTGCTTGGTTTTTAATCTCCAGGGAGGCGAGGCCGACAAAATGTCACCCCTTCTCCTGCTAAGGAAGGAAGCTGTGAAATAGATCTTCACTGCTTACGTGCCTCACGTTGCTTAGCACCAGCTGTATCCATAGCACCATGGAGTATTTAAAATACTGCTCCATTGGACTATTTTTTGAAAGGAACTCTGGTGCTCATAAATACCCCAACTAAGCATTGTGATATTATGCTGATTTTTATCTTAATTGGAATAATTTCTCCGAGAAAACGTAAGTTTACGGACATATGCTTATATACTGCCCATTACGGATCTGGATTTTCTGCTATAAATTCTAGTAATCTCTTAATTCAGAGAGAGGAAGAGAAAAGAGCTCACATATATCCAGCAGCTTTTAAGTATTTGTGCTTCTGTCTATCCTCTTGGTTGAACCTTAGCAAGAGTCTTGGGAAGCAGGAAGCTTGAAACACATTTTAAATTTGAGTAACTCGATCAAGATTGTATCATAGGACATTTTGGAAAAGGTTTTTTTTGCTTATCTGTTTTCCAGTTTAAGAACTAATAGTCTTGATATAATTGAACTAGAAATAAAGAAAAAAAATACATAGATACGGTTTTTGGAAGATCATGTTACTAAAGGTTGCAAAAGAGACCAAACGGTGTGTTCCAACTGAGACCAGGCTGGGAGAATAAAAGGTAGGAAACTACCAACAAATGTCCTAACACCCGCAGTAATGACATCGAAGAGGCCTCTGCAGTCTTGGACCCTCTGCTTTGGAAGGTGGATTTTGAAAGACATCTTGGTTGTATTTCCGTGAGGCTCATTTGTCTCCTACCCGTCCGTCTTGTCTCTTTCCTCCTTCTCTTTATTCAGTATCTTCTTGTGGCAAATAACAGTTTCTAAATTTGATTCCCTGTTACCTTACAACTTGAAAGACAGAGGCACAGGCAGTATCCTCCTGGCAACTATTTATGACAGCTTCCCTTCCAGAGATTTGCCCTGTGGCAGCTTCGATCCATTACCATCAGTTCTTTTGCCCATTTTGGCAGTTCCCCAAGACCTAGGGAGGAAGAAACAGATCTGCAGATATGCAAACCTCAAAATCAAGACTGAGTTAATGAAATCACTCCTCTACTTGCCCTTGCCTGTTACTGAATCCTGCTCCAGCTGGGATGGAAAAAGAGCATTGGTTGTGCTGTCAAAAGCAGATCAGATTTCTCCACTGCTGTTGCTTTCTTTCTGAACTCAAAACAACACAAAGCACCACACAAAACAAACAGGATAAAAAAAAAAACGACCACGAAAAAACAAACCATGATACAAGGTGGGCGTTAAGGTAGTTTGTACTATTTTCATATTTCATGTGTTCAGTCATATTTGTTCTCAGCAAATACGATCGGAAGTGGTCCCTTTTCCTTCTTTTCCCACCTTCTGGCATGAGGTTGATAGGTGAAGATAAAAATACGCTGGCCCTCCAAGAAAGAGCTGCTTCTGCTCTGCACATAGCCCATCTCCTTGCCCTCTTCCTTGCTCCTGCTCACCTCTCTCTCTCTCTCTGCCTCCCTCTCTTCTTCAATTCAGGGCTTAGAGAAATCTTTCACTCTTCTTTTGACAGGTGTCAGATAGACAGTATGAGCTCATTTAGGCTGAACTGTCTGGGGGAAACTAAATTTGTTCGGGAGAACAGCAATTTGGATGACAAGTGCCAGGACACACCAGATGGCATGACTGGGGAAGCTCTTATCAGGCTCCCAGCTCACGTTCCAGGTGGCCTCTCTGTCTCTCTCTCTCTCTCTCATTCCTATTCTTACTTGTTCATGGTTGACCCAAACAGAAACCTTGAAATACAAATGAAGTTCTTCTTCTGAGTTCCCCAGAAACAGAAATGGTAGTGACTCAGCATGAGATGTATACATTCCCCAAAAGGATAGCCAGTGCTGATTTACTGTCACTTACATTTATTGTCACTGATGCTTCCCAGACCTGTTTGGAAAGAAGCCTCAAATTGGAGCCCTGCTAGTTATTTAATAAACAGGGCTGTTACCTAAGATGCAAGAAATTTGACATTTTAGACAGTCCCCAACTGTGACTACAGTTTGGCAATTCTTGCCAAGATATGAACAGAAGTGTCCTTAAACCTTTTCCCCCTTTTGCCACACAGATTGATATCTTGGATTCTTACTTGCCTGAAAGGGAACCTGTGGTCGTAAGTGTCATGGGAAGGCATTTAGTGAACGTGAGATTTTTTTGGTCCATGTAAAACATTGTAAAATTCAAGGCCAGGCCACTGTGGCAAGCTCTAATCTATGAATCATTATATTCTTAACATACCCTGAGAACAGGAAGAGAGAGATCAACCTTTATAGCCACAGGCGGAATTTCTCCTCTGAACACTGGAAATTCATGTGACATTTGCTATTTGCTTATGTTTGCAGTGAAATTCTTTCCCTCAACCTTAAACTGTACTGTTACCGGTCACTTCACAGACCTTCTGGAAGAGCAGTACAAGATGATGTTTTAGGTACATAAACAAAGCAGATGTTTTTAGTGCTGGGCATAGGGTTTGTTTTGTTATGTTTTGGTTTGGTTTGGTTTTGGTCAATATTTGGTTCACATCAGAACCTTTAATTTTTCTAGCCTGTAAGCTTTGGCTCTGAGTTTACATGTTTTGGGAAGTTTGATGTTGTTGATAACTCAGTGACGAAACTTATTCACAGAAAAGGCTTATTGTGAGTGAAAAAAATAAAGTACTGAATAGTGTGGACAACACACTCTTTTATTTTTTATTATTTAAAGAATTTACTTATTTACTTTAATTTTGTATTATTTATTCATTTAATTTTTATGAAATGATAGAAGTGCTTGGTACTAGGAATCCCATAGTTTGGGCAAAACCAATTGCTGACAATGCCATACCAATCTGAAGGTTGAAGTTTTATAAACAATTTTAGGTAGAAATCAGAGAAACAGCCTCTGAGCAGTTCCACAGAGCTGTCGCAGCCCCCACCTGGCAAGAAAGTACACTGTACTTCTGCTCTTCCCACCAAGAGCTTTTGGAACTTTAGCATATTTTTATTATTAATTTTGTTATTATTAAGGACTTAATTTTTTGAATTCTTTTTAAGGAGCAGTTGTACATTTACAACAAGACTGAAAGAGAGGTACAGAGATTTCCCAGGTACCCACTGCCTCCAAACATGCACAGCCTCCCCCATCATCAACATCACTTCCCAGAATGGTAAAATTTTTCACCAGAGTCGACCTTAGGGTTCATTGTTGGTGTTGTGCATTCTATGGGTTTGGACAAATGTATAATGACGTATCACCACCATTACAGTATCATTCCATGTATTTTCACTGCCCTGAAAGTCCTCTGTGCTCCGCTTCCTCATCTTTCTCTGCTCCTAGCCCTAGCAACTGCTTTTCTTTTTATTATTTCCATATTTTGTCTCTTCTAGAATGCCATAAACTTGGAATCTACAGTGTGTAGCCTTTCCAGATTGTCTCTTTTCACCTAATAATGTACATTTAAGGCCCCTCCATGTCTTTTCATAGCTTGATAGCTCATTTCTTCTTAGCGCTGAATAATACTCCATTGTCTGGATACCACGGTTTATCCATTCACCTGCTGGAACACATCTTGATCATTTCCGGGTTTGGCAATTACGAATAAAGCTGCTATAAACATCCATGTGCAGGTTTTTATGTGGACATAAGTATTCAGCTCCTTTGGGTAAATACCAAGGAGCATGATTACTGGGTTGTACGTATTTAGTTTTGTAAGAAACTGCCAAACTGCCTTTCAAAGTGGCTGTACCAGTTTGCATTCCCACCAACAATGAGTGAAGTTTCTGTTGCTTTACATCCTGGCCAGCATTTGGTGCTGTCAGTGTTTTAGGTTTTGGCCATTCTAATATAAGTATTTAAAGGTATCTCATTGTTGTTTCAATTTGCATTTCCCTGATGACATATGATGTCATCTTTTCATATATTTATTTGCTATCTCTATGTATTCTTTGGTGAGGTGTCTATTAAGGTTTTTGGCTCATTTTAATTTTTAAATTTTCCCCCCTTCTTTTTGGAGAAAGGAGGAGGTGAGGGGGGAGGGTGTTGGCTTTATTTATTTGTTTATTTTTTAATTTTTAAGTAGGCTCCATGCCCAGTGTGGAGCCCAGTGCAGGGCTTGAACCACCATCCTGAGATTAAGACCTGAGCTGAGGTCAAGAGTTGGTCACTTAAATGACTGAGCCACCCAGGTGCCCCTTTGGCTCACCGTTAAATCAAGTTATTTTCTTATTGTTGAGTTTTACGAGTTGTTTTGTTTTTTTTTTTTTAAAGATTTTATTTATTTATTAGACAGAGATAGAGACAGCCAGCAAGAGAGGGAACACAAGCAGGGGGAGTGGGAGAGGAAGAAGCAGGCTCATAGCGGAGGAGCCTGACGTGGGGCTCGATCCCACAACACCGGGATCACGCCCTGAGCCGAAGGCAGACGCTTAACCGCTGTGCCACCCAGGCGCCCCTAAGAGTTCTTTGTATATTTAGGATAAACATCCTTCATCAGATATGCCTTTTTCTCCCAGTCTGTGTCTTGTCTTCTAATTTTCTTGATATTATCTTTGCAGAGCAGAAGTTTTTGATTTTAATGAAGCCAAGTTTTATCAATCCTATCACAGATTATGTCTTTGGTATTGTATCTTAAAAGGCATCACTGTACCCAAAGTCATTTAGGTTTTCCCCTATGTTATTTTTTAGGAATTTTATGTCTATGAACACAAATATTTAATTCTAAGATCCATTTTGAGTTAATTTTTTTTTTAAAAGATTTTATTTATTTATTTATTTATTTGACATGAGAGAGACAGCCAGCGAGAGAGGGAACACTAGCGGGGGGAGTGGGAGAGGAAGAAGTAGGCTCCCAGTGGAGAAGCCTGATGTGGGGCTCAATCCCAGAACGCTGGGATCACGCCCTGAGTTGAAGGCAGACGCTTAACGACTGAGCCACCCAGGCGCCCCTCATTTTTGTGAAGGGTGTCAGGTTTGTGTCTAGATTCATTTTCTTTTGCACGTGGATGTCCAGTTGTTACAGCATCTTTTGTTGAAGAGACTATGCTCCATTGTATTGCCTTTGCTCCTTTGTCAAAGATCAGATGACTGTATTTATGTGAGTCTATTTCTGGGCTCTCTGTTCTGTTCCACTGGTCTGTTTGTCTTTTCTTTCACCGATATCATACAGTTTTGATTACTGTAGTTTTATAGTATGTCTTAAGGTTGGATAGTGTCAGTCCTTCAACTTTGTTCTTCTTCAATATTGTGTTGGCTATTCTTAGCACATTATTTTAAACAAGTTTAGATTTCTGATTTTTTAAAAATATTTACTTATTTATTTGAGAGAGGGTGAGAGAGAGAGAGCAAGCACAAGTGGGGGAGGGGCCGAGGGAGAGAATCTCAATTAGAACTCCCCATTGAGCCTGGAATCTGACAGGGGATTGATCTCATGACCCTGAGTTCATGACCCGAGCCAAAATCAGGAGTCAGATGCTCAACTGACTGAGCCACCCAGGTGCCCCTAGATTTCTGATTTTTAAGGACATATCAGATTAGCAGACATAGGAATGATGGAGGACATTCTGAACTTAAAGGAAGAGACAGGAGAGCTAAAGTATACCCACAAAGCTAGATTGCCGTACCTACAATGGTGGAAGTTCGTGAGTATAATATTGAATCACCCAGAAAAGTTGTATCTTTTTTTTTTAAGAAACAAGGTGGGGAATTAAAGTCCGAGTAAAAGTGTTATATATATAATTTACTTTCTTATTATAAGGAACTGGCTCATACAATTATGGAGGCTGTTAAGTCCCAAGATCTGCAAGCTAGAGACCCAGGAGTCTGAAGGCTTGAGGGCCAGGAAAGCCAATGATATGTTTCCAATCCAAAAGCTGGCATGCTCCAGACCTGGGAGGAGCTGATGTTTCAGTTTGAAGGCAGGGGAAAACTGATGTCCCAGTATGAAGGCAACCAGGTAGGAGAGATTCTTATTCTGGGATGAGAGTCTTTTTGTTCTATTTAGGGCTTCACCTGATTGGATGAGACCCATTCATATTAATCTCATCCAGAAACATCCTCATAGAAATACCCAGAATGATGTTTGACCAAATATCTGGGCATCCCATGGCTCAATTTGACACATAAAATTCACCATTTTAGCCATCCTTCCAGTCAGTCACATTAAGATATCTTCCTATCTCTGGGCAGCTGGTGGCTGTTGAGAAGGGCCAGGAAAAGGAGGCTGATAGTGTTATCATAGGCCCAAGGATCCAGGGCAAAAACAATAAACCCAGCCCTGAAGGGAGAATGCCTGGTTCTGGGAAATAGGTAGGTTAGCTTCTAAATTATGTGAAGAATTCATTCATTCATATTTTTCATTCCATTCTTAACTCGTGTACTGCTTCCTCAGGGGGACAGTCCCTAGACACTGTCTAAAATAGTCCTTTCAACATGAACAGACATTTCTCCAAAGACCACATACAAATGACAAACAGACACATGAAAAAATGCTCCACGTCACTTGGCATCAGGGAAATACAAATCAAAACTACAGTGGATACCACCTCACACCAGTCAGAATGGCTAAAACTAACAAGTCAGGAAACAACTAATGCTGGCAAGGATGCGGAGACAGGGGAATCCTCTTACGCTGTTGGTGGGAATGCAAGCTGGTACAGCCACTCTGGAAGATAGTATGGAGGTTCCTCAAAGTTAAAAATGGAGCTCCCCTATTACCCCACAATTGCACTGCTAGGTATTTACCCAAAGGATATAAATATAGTGATCCAAAGGGGCACCTGCACCCCCATGTTTATAGCAGCAATGTCCACAATAGCCTTACTGTGGAAAGAGCCCAGGTGTCCATCGATGGATGAATGGATAAAGAAGATGTGGTGTATAAATATACAATGGAATACTACTCAGCCATCAAAAAAAAAGAAATCTTTCCATTTGCAATGACCTGGATGGAACTAGAGGGTATTATGCTAAGCAAAGTAAGTCAGTTGAAGAAAGACAATTGTCATATGATTTCACTCACATGTGGATTTTAAGAAACAAAACAGAGGTCCATAGGGGAAGGGAGGAAAAAATAAAACAAGATGAAACCAGAGAGAGAGACAAATCATAAGAGACTCTTAACTATAGGAAAGGGACTGAGGGTTGCTGGAGGGGAGGTGCGGGAGGGATGGGTAACTGGGTGATGGCATTAAGGGCATGTGATATAATGAGCACTGACTGGGTATTGTATAAGGCTGATAAATCACTGAACTCTACCTCTGAAACTAATAATACAGTATATGTTAACTAAGTTGAATTTAAATAAAATAAAATTTTAAAAAAGTAAAATAAAATAGTCTTTTCAGCTGCTGTCATTTATTCATTCAGAAAAATTTATTGAGAGCCTACCCCATGAAAGGCACTGGAGATTCAAAAATGACTATGAATAACAGACAAAATCCCTACTTCCATGCATCTTACACACTAGTGGGGTCATAGAGAAACTAAAAGAACAAATAAAGAATGTAATTTCTGATAGTGATAAATGCTATAAGAAATAAAGTAGGGTAATGTGGTAGAGTGTTGATTTGGGCATAGTAGTAGTTGTACTAGCTATACTGGTCAAAGAAGACCTTTCTAGAAGATCACATTCCTCTTGGATTTGAATGGTGAGAAGGACCTATCCATTTAGAGACCTCGGGGAAGAGCCTCTTGGGCAGAGGTAACAACAGGGAGAACCTGTTCCAGGCACTGACAGGAACTGATGTGGCTGGATCAGAGGGGAGCAAGGGTTAGAGACGCAGGGATTGGCTGGCATAAAGGTTGACAGAGCCACATCTTTATGGAAGGTAAACTAGGCTTTGGTTTGGAGCTTGTGTTTTACCCTGATGGAATTGGCTTTTAAGCAGAAGAGTGATACAATCTGATTCATGTGTGAGGAAATCACCACCCTCTAGGTGGGACATAGATTATGGGGAGCAGGAATGGAAGTAAGAAGACCAGACATTTAAAAGGCTGTTGCAGATGTCTAGGTGAGAGATTATGAGAGCTGACTGTGGTAGCAGTAGTGGAGATGGTGGGCAGTGGTCAGATTTGGCTGTTCTGTAGGAAAGTCTTCAGGTCTTGCTGATGGATTGGATGTGGGAACAGAGGGAAACAAAGGATTCAAGGTTGATCCGTACATTTTCTTTTGTTAATGGCACTTATATTTATTGGAAATTATCTTATTTCATTGTGTATTTCTTGGCTTTCTGTCTCCTCCCAGTGAGAGAAATAACCTTATCTTATCAGATACTGAGGAACTGCCCTTTCTTCAGTGTCTAGAATAGTGGGTGCATTGAATGAATGCATATATAAATACTGACTGAGGTGTTTGTATGGACCAGGCCTGTCCTAAGGCTGAGATAGAGAGGAGAACAAGACAGAGACCCCTCTACAGGCATGCAGCCTGCATCCTGATGGAGGAGATGGACAATAAACATAAATTAAGTTGTTTCAGGTTTTGGTAAGTTCTGTGTTGAGAAAAAGATCAGTAGGGTGGTTAAGGAAACATCTCTAGTTTTTCTGTTGTGCTGCATTTGTTCACTAGGTTGTAACTTCTGTGAAAGCAAGGACTAATTCTTATATTCTTTGAATAGTTCTGAGAGGAGAATATGTACCCAGAAGCCATGGGATGCTCATGCCCAGAAGGCATGCTTGGTTCCTGGTGGACCTTAGGTCCCTGTTTTGTGATCTGTGCAATCTGACCAGGAGAGAAGTTGACAAAGCCCCTCCTTTTTCATGGAGGTCAGCAACACCTAGACCCACGGGCCTGTGCCTGTGGCCTGTAATTTAAATGCTCCCCTGGCTTTGGTTGTTAATAAGCATGGGAAGCCCACCTATGGCTTTGCCAACCCACACACAGCCTTGCTGCAAATTTAGCAGCAGATCATGCCTCAAGGCCACTAGGGAAGAATTAAATCTGTAAGGGAATAAACTTAGGCCAATAAACAGGCAGTGCCAGAAAGCAGTGCCCAAAGGGATCTGAGGAGCATCTGCATGTTTATTAAAAAACAAAACAAAAAAACCCCACCCTCCCTCCTCTACTTAAGGAACATATTTAGAGCTTCTCTTATGAAGTCATTTCTTCCACAGCATCTGCTTTGAACAGATTTTCAAAAGAGCTTTGTTTGCCCTTAAGCAGTCTTTCCCTCAGATAAAGGTGCACAATTAGAGGAAATTTTTACCTGGGTTGTTGGTCAGCTATCAAAGTGAAAAATGAAAAACCTTCTCGAACTGAAGTAAGCACGGAATGCCTTGGCAGCACGACACTTTGCAGTTGTCCTTTTACAAACTACTGTCCACGTTTTAGCCAGAACAGACTTTTTGGTTGTCAGGTAGTCAATAAATATTTATTACGTGCTTCCTGTATAGTGTTTCTCCACCGGGAACTATTCCTCAAGGTTTGCCTTCTTGTTACTTTTCTTGTCCCTGTGTTCCCCATAACTCAAGATCGCTGACCCATTTAGCACCTTTAGGAGGAAAGGGACAGCAAGGCTGATCAGAAAGCAGACTAGGAAGAGATGAGTCATGACAATTTTTCTGCTGTGAAAAACAGCTTAGCATAATGCTAAGGAGACAGGAGATAACTCAATTCATAATACAAAACCGATTGTTTTCAATGAGTGATGCCCTGCAAGTTGAGTGCCTGACTGTTTTCTTGCTGATAAGCACCATACGCCGAAGTCTCTTTATTTTGACTTAGACCCTAAACAAGTGTAGAGCACTGACCATGGGAGGACACTGCTGGCAGTGAGGCAGGATATGGAGATCCGTCCGACACAGTGTCTGTCTTCTGGGGCCTCAGTGGTGAGTGCACAAAAGATGGTACATGAAGACCGTATCTCAAGGAAGACTATACCAAAGTTAATCAGAGAAATAGGAAGTCTTGTGAGAACACAGGAGAGGGAGATATTGACTTCTTGGAGGAATCCAGGCCTAGCGAGGTATCCTTCTGCACACTTTATCCCAGCTCCTAATTTTGAGTGTTTCTCTTGGATTATTAGTTTTCTCCAGCTTGTGGCAGGCCCCATCAAGCCTGGTATGTGTGTCTGTGTTTGCTTTTATCAGATAATCTTCTACCTACTTTGGGTTTACCCTTTGTTTCCAATTCCTTGCTTAACTTCAGAGTTCTTTGCACAGCAGGGCCAAATATTCGGAATGTTACTCCTTTGTTTCCTACCCAAGTGAAGATCACTGATGAAAAATTGTACTAGCAAAATGGGTATGACTAAAGTCACCACTGCTGGGTAGTTAAGAGGAAGAGATCTCCCACTCCCTGTACTCCTACCAGCTTCTTTCCTTCTATCCTATCAAGGTGAGTAGGTTGCTGGCTCACTCATTCCCCAGCTGTTGTAATCAAGTGCCTCCTTTCCTGTAATGCAGGAAGCTATGCGTATCTCTCTACTTCCGAGGTGACTGAAACATTTAAGTAGTTTTGAAAACTAATTACTTTTAAAAATAGGAAGAGTTGAACACTACATGTAAATATTTTCCTTGACTCTCCCCACCAACAGCACTGTATCCACGTCAGTATTCTTAGATGGAATCACTGATGTGAGTTTGATGTGTGTTCTTCCAGACTTCTTTTCCATGCATGACATGTATGTATACAAATGTTATGTAAATGTGTAGTCTGGTGTTTTTTCTGTCAACTCAGTTTAGACATTTTTTTATGTTAGTACATACTACTTCGTAGCTTTTCTTTTTCTTTTTTTTCTCTTGATGGTCATTTTTTTTAACTCTTCCTTTGCCTTATAATTTTTGCTTGAATGCCAGACATTGTTTTGAAAAGCTGTAGAAGCATCGGAGGTTTATCTTTCCTCTGCTACACAGATTAAGTTGAAGGCCTGAGTACCTTAATCCAATGATATATTATGTTGGATCAGAATAGGTTACAGTTTCATTAAGTCTCAGTCTACTTCTGGTTATCCCTATTTTTGGAGCATGGCCCTTCAGGGCTTTCAGTCAAAAGCCTGGTAGGTCTTTGAATCCACAGCACTGAGGGAATGCAGTAGTTCTAGTCTGCCTTTGGGAGATTTCGGCTTAGCTCTGTAGTGTTGTGCCGTGAAGCTTCAGAACCTGACAAATAGGGGCGCCTGGGTGGCACAGCGGTTAAGCGTCTGCCTTCGGCTCAGGGCGTGATCCCGGCGTTACGGGATCGAGCCCCACATCAGGCTCCTCTGCTATGAGCCTGCTTCTTCCTCTCCCACTCCCCCTGCTTGTGTTCCCTCTCTCCCTGGCTGCCTCTATCTCTGTCAAATAAATAAATAAAATCTTAAAAAAAAAAAAAAAAAGAACTTGACAAATAACTTGCTGCGGAGACCAACTGTGTGGTCAGGACCCCTCAAATTTCCCATTTTGTTACTGAGGTTCAAATGGCTGCCAGAGGATCTGCTGGTTTCTCAGTCTCAGCGGTTGTCCTCTGCCCAGGCCTATTCTGAGTCTGTCTTCCTGATCCTCTAGAGTGAGCCAGCTCAGGAGTGGCAGGTGTCCCCTGAGGGTAGCTGCATAGACTTAGGGCACCTCTGAAATCTTTTCTTTTTGGAATTTTACTTTCTTTAGGCCTCTTTGCTTCAGTAACTCTAATGTTTTTAAATAAAAGATTTTTATAGTTTATTTGATTTTTCTTACTATTTTACTGGGAATGTTGGCCAGCCGTGAACAACTCTATAGCCAGAAGTAGAACTCTCTCTTACTGTTTTTAACTTCTGCAGATTATTTCATTGCATGGCATATTATCTTCTATGGTTTATTTAGTCATTTCCCTGTTTATAGACACACAGATTATTTTAATTTTTCACTTTTATTTACAATCTTGCAATTAAAAATCTAGTATATGCATGTTTGTACATTTATTTATTTATGACAGTTATTAATACCTGGAATTTCTGGATTGAAAAATATGGATTTTTAATTTTAATAGAGATTGTCTAATTTTCTCCAAAATGATTTAAATTTGAATCTCAGAGTTGAGGCTTCCTTTCTACTGGACCAATGCTTTTTAGGTCTGTGTTTGATCTTTTGGCTTGGACCTAGTACCAAATAGTTTTCCTAGGAACATGTGAAGGCCTATTAACTCTTTCGAAGACACTGAGCACACTGAGGGCTTACCTGCTGTGTTGCCCTTGCCACTCTGACCTCAGTGCCCTCCTGAGGATATGTTCAGTACTTTTACAACATGTTAGATGATCATGCAGTGGAATATGGAGTTCAACAAAATCGATAAGACACCAGGGGAGTGATGTAGGCACTGAGGAGACATTCAGTAGAAAGAAATAAATCACCAAGAATAGCATATTTTCAATACAGGCAATTTCCCAGCTGAAAAGCTTAGCTACTGCACTGAGAGAATACTGGCCACTGCTTCAAAGCTGTAGGGCTTGCTCTTTATTCATGTGACTGATTTTCCCATGTGCGTGCTATAACATCAATCCTTTGGATTGTTTGATCAGTGTATTTGAATACCTTTTTAGATCCCCTCAAGCTTTTTGGCCCAGTAGTTCCTTTTCTTGGCAAGGTATGGGGAGCAGGAAGGTAGCCTTCTCTAGGCACTTATTGGTATCAAGCAGTGGGAAGGATTGGAGCTGGTGAATTTGGGGTGTGCAAATGTGTTCAGCCTATAGGAGCTCCTCCAATGCATAGGGTAGATCTGCTGGGGTAGTTGTCTTGGGTCTCCTTTCACTCCAGGATAGAATTAACCTCATGGCTGAATAGGTAGGAGGTAGGATAAGTCTTAGGCCTCTGGACACTTAACCTAAAATTCTAAAGGAAAATTCCTTATTCTTTTTTCTTTCGCAGACACTTAGCTTTAGGCAGCATTTATATACTCTCTGTTGTACTGAAACAAAAAGCTGTAGTGCTTATTTTCAAAACTAGTAAATGGATTATCAATGTGAGTTTTCTGGTAATAAATACTTGTTTATTTTGAATTAAGAAAATTGAATTAGGATTTAATGATGTTGTTTAATTCTTTGAAATATAGTGGAGGAGGGGTCAGCAATAAAGCAGTCTCTGTTCTGGATTCGTTCATTTATTCACTCTCCATTAAGCAGTTCTTAAGACCCTACAAGGAATTAGCCATTGGGCTTTGCATTGGTGATAGAAAATGAATAAGACTGTGATATTTTTGTTGGTACTATATCATAAAAATTGTCTAGATTGATTTTTAAGCCAGCACAAACGTTTTAGAATTTAGAAAATAGAAACCAAATAAAAATACTACAGTTAGGAGCAAAATTGTACAACCAGTTGTGTGAGAAAGTACTCTGCTTTTTACCAGTAACTTAGAATCTTATGACTAAGACTAAGCAGAAAATTGGGAAGAACACTGAAAGAGGCAAGAAGTTAATGGAATGGAGACAGAGCTGAGAGGACAAAATTTGAACAGAAGGAGGAAAAGCAACAAGGATTGAGGAAGGTTGCTTAGGTCACTTAGCTTACAAGATCTTCTATTTCCCAATCAGTACATTGTGACCCTGAAGATGTAAGGATATGACGAAGATATCACTGGGGTGTGATAAATTCTTTATATTCTCACTTCCCTTTGCTAATTCTGGCATCAGAATTGTTGCAGAGAATGTGCTCAACAGGGAATGGAGGTACATCTTAAACAGGTGTGCCTATTCTAAAGCAAACTTGATATGTTTAAATTCAGATTAATTCACTTAACAAAAATTAGATGATTACCCAGAATGCCTGGCACCCCGTGCTCCCCACTCTGGGGATACACATGACAAACACACAGGTCCAGCACTCGGATTGAGAAGCCTTGAGGATGGACAAGCTTGTATATACCCAATCACGATACAAAATAGGATATGATTAAGACTTTAAAGAAAATTCAAACAAAATATTGTGGCTGTTCAGGGAGAAAGTACTTCTGGTTGTTGGGGAATTGAGTAGAGGGGAGGAGGGTAAACAAATCAGAGAAGTTTTCATGAAGGGAATAGTTTTCTAACTGATCATGGAAGATGATTTGAATGTCAACAACTGATGGATCTCAACAGAGACGGAGAATGTGGACATTACTGGTGAGGGAACAGCAGGAACAAAGCCATAAAGAAGGAGAACCTGTCTCATGACTATTGATGTTTAATGGGAAGAGGGGGGAGATGGACCATGCAGAGAAACAATGTACTTTGGGGTCGCATAGTGTTTTCAAATTCCTTCTACTTATGCCCATGCTACCTAACCTTTCCAAACTCAGATTCCCGATCTTTAAAATGAGGATAATAATATTGGTTTTGGTGTGTGTGTGTGTGTGTGTGTGTGTGTGTGTGTGTGTTTTGATTTTTTTTTTTTGTGGTGAAGATTGGTTATAATCTGTGTAAACTCTCTGCCTCTTAATAAATGGTAGCAAATATTATTGTAAATAGGCTGTCTCAATTTAGGGTAATGGTATTAGATAAAATGAAAAAAATACCCTGTGAAAAAGACAACTTTTGGATGGTCTTAAGGAACTAGTTTAAGAATATAGACTTTATATATAGGCATTGGAAAGCCATTGAAAATTTTTAGCTAGGGAATGGTGTGATTAAGGTTTAGAATTTGAAATTTTATACTGGTAGCAGTGCTGATGCCAGATTCATTGTAGAAATAATGTGTAAAAGATTAGAACAATTTGATATGGAAAATGGTGTCAGACACTGCTACTCACACCTGAGTATCTGTTCTTTTCCCCTTCGCAGTAATAAAACCCCTGATATTTAGCTGTAAACTTGGCCATCTAAAATAAAGACTATATTTCTCAACTTTCCTTGTGGCTAGGTATAACTAAGAGACTGTGTTCTGGCCAGAAGTATCATATGGCATACCTAAAAGTTGGCTGGCACTCAACCTTTTCTTCCATCACTTTATATCATTTAGATAATCTGCCATTTTGGTCTTGGTCTAGTTGTAGTGGCTCATTTGAAATATTGGAGGGATGAATTGAAAGGAGCCTGAGTCTCAGACTTCATGGAACAGATGATCATTCCAGTCTTAGACTGAATTCTACCAGACCTCTCCATGAGAGAGTATTAAACTATATTGAAGCCACTGAGACTTTGAGATTCTGTTACTTGCAGTAGAATCTAATCCTAGACAACTCAGAGTCAGAGGAAAAAATGAATGGGAGCTTAGGTTCTAGGATTTCAAGCCATCAGCAGTATTAGGAATATAAAGGAAACATGTTTGGAGCAGGAGGATGATGTTTTGGCTTGGGGTCCAATCCAGGTGGAGATGTCAAATGATTACCAACCAGCATTAGGAGCCCAGAAGAGAGGTCAGAGTGGGAGATTATAGAATTGGAGTGGGTAACGGTCCTCTCAGTAGCTCTGATAATTGAATGTATGAAATTTCCAAGGGAGAAGAGTGTAGAAAGAGTATAAAAAAATGTGCGCAAAAAAACTGAAAACTGACCCTCTGGGAGGTCTCTGTGAGGGGTCAAAGAAAGAGGGGTTGAGATTGAATTGGAGAAGCTTGTTTCTTTTGCACCTGGCAGGAAATGTGCAAGAAGAAAAGGAATTTCCAGGTTTCCCATAGTTAAGACTGTATTGATTATATGTGTTTGTTAAGGGATAAAAATGCTATTTTTGTTGAATGTTTCAGGGAGGACTTCGATTCCAAACCGTAGGGTTGTTTTCTGCTTTTAAAGCTTGGTTATAGCTTTGGGCAGGCTCTTCTCAAGTGAGCAGATACATACCAAAGTGTCCCAGTGACAGAATTGCCAAAGAATTCCACGGAGGATGAATGGTCTTGGTTGGAAAGTCACTTAATGGTTTTTAAAGTTTGAACAGATGATCATGCTGCTTAAGCAACGGACCGTGAAGAGTGAGAACTCATGAATGCTTTTGGTATTGGCATCAAATAAGAATAATAAGAAATTGGATTTGACATGTTACAATAGCAAGCATAATTATCTTTGGACTTGGTGACGAGAGGTCATCCAGTAACTGGCCATAACTGGTAATACTCAGCATAACTTTTACCTGGATATATACCAGAAATTTATGGGGATAGCTAAAGGGGGGAATAATGAGAAATGTGAGGGAAAGGAAAGTTTGTGCCAAGATGAAGGATTGGAAGGAGGCAGGCACTGTTCCTTTCCTACTTCCTAACCAGCTTGTTCTAGAGATGGAGGCCTAGAGTGACTTGCCCCCAGCTGAGCACCTAGTGTGTCTACTTGCACGAGTTCCCACTCTCCAGGACCAGCAAATCTGCCAACTACATTCTCTCATTTGGAGAGGATGAAAGATATCGCTATCTGGTTCCTTGATTTCCTGAAGCGTCTTTGAGACTTTATGCATGGCTCAACCCAAAACCTTTCTTCCCCCCAACAGGAGAAGAGAAAGCTGCAGACCATGGAAACTTGTCTAAAGGGGTAGGGCTGTGTTTGTAAAGGTTACAGGTATCTTGGACAGGGTATTGACCTGAGTAGCAGTATACAAAACAGTTATATGTTTCATGTTTTCAAAGATGAAACAATGCAGAGTGCAAGACCTTAAGAAACCCAAAGAGTCACAAACCATGTAACAAAATAGCACATTTGCTGGTATATCATCCAAACCTAGAGGAGTGCTTAAAATATTTGCTGAATGAATTTTGGGTAAATTCTTATTTCAGGAATATTTAAGCCTTCATCCTAAATCTAACGTGTGCTCTGTAATTTTAAACATAAAGAAATGAACACCAGTAGCTACTTAGAGGAATGGGATGGGAGATGAGGCATAGCATGGGGAGAGGAGTGAGAGATACTATGTCTTCCCCATAAAATATTCATTGTAGGTACTGGCAAAATCTTGGTTCACATTTCAGTTCCTTTAATTGCTAGTTGTGTGATATTGGACATATTTCTTAAATTTGAGCCAGAGTGTCTTTGTTTTTAAAATCTGAATAACAATGCCCACTTTTTATGATTTTGTAAAAAGTAAATTAAATTTATGAGAACCTTCTTAGTAAATTCTAAGTGACAATTCAAATGTTGGATGTTATTATTGGTACAATAGCAATAGTAATAAAATAATAACAATTGAAGCACTTCCAGAGAGTGGAGTCTGTGGAGGAAGGCATGAGTGGAATGCTTATGTGGAATATATGGGCCTTGGGCCCCTGGATGATAGGAAGGCTGGTGGCTCCAGAAGGTAGAATAATAAGGATGGCTGCTATTTTAAATTATGGTGTGCTCGGCATTTTGTATAAGCTGTTTTGGAGACTCACCAACACTCTGAGCTAGATACTATCTCCATTTTACAGATGAGAAATCTAAGGCCGAGCCTGGTTATGAAAGCTACTGTAGGTCATCCTGTTAATGTCCTAGATGGACTTGACCCCTGGTCTCTCTGGTTCATATGGTGACCTTGCCTCTCCAGGATTCAACATAAAATCAACAGTTCCTTGAATGACAGCTGAGCTCTATCCACTGTGAATACTTCAAAAGGCTAGCTCTCCTACTCAGTGAGACCCTGCGAGTCTGTGGACTAGAGAGGCAGGCGTTGAGAGTGAGCCACCATGGCGCTGGTTCTGTCTTGCGGGAGACTGGAGGAGGACGCCCCACTTAGCTTTGAGTTAGTTTTGAGCAGCACATAGATGATGTGCTGAGATACCCAGGTGTCTCTTTCCTTGACAAGTGCATGTGAAAGGAGCCCAGCGGGACCTTTGCTGGTGTTTGTGGTCGATATGCTACCCTGCGGAGGGTGGCCATTTATTGAATTCCTATTCCACTCAACTTCAGTTCACTTGACTTTGGAGGGTTTGCAACATGCCCTTGCCTCTTAATCTGGGCTTTCTCTAGAGTTGTTGTGTGACTGACTCTTTGTCAGACTTAGTTAGAAATTCAGATGATATCGATTTTAAATAGATCCATGGAGTTTGAGAACAGTTAGAGCACAGATGAGGAGAGGTTAAATTTTTCCTAAACTCAAGTTGTCTGTTATTAAACTCATCATCTCCTAGTAATGGACATCATCTTGGAAATAATAACCTGTATCTTATTCATCCATCCATCAAACATTTATTACAAGCCTACTGTATATCAGTGTGCATACTAAGTGCTAGACATATAAGGATAAATATATGAGCAATGCCTGTCCTGAAGAGTGGAATGGAGAGCCTGAGGGTGGTATTAGGTTTGTCCGGAAATATATGCCCAGCAAATTTTTGTGAAAGTGTAAATTTTTTTTCCCTTAGAGGACAGGAATTGCATTTATTTTGCTCACAGATATAGCCTAATTCCACTGAATCTGGCACAGAATCTGGCTTAGCTAAGTACCCAAGACATTTTGTGAGTTGACTTAATATTTCAAATATTGTATTATTATAATATAATGTATTATATTATTAATGTTTCCATTTACATGATCATGTGGCCAGAATGAGTTCATTCGGTCCATGAGTTCTTTTTGCTCCCTTTAGTGAGCTGGAAATTTTGGTTGCCAAAGTGAACCTGATAGCCAAATGTTTAAATTTTGGTAATTAATGATTGCGCTTAGTCACAGGTTTGATGAATGATTTATTTTTAATAAAAGCAGAAGGTTCATGACAAGCTCAGCAAATCTGTTGGCAGTTTTAAGACGTTACACCAGGTTGCTTAGGAAAATTTCCCATCATATGACACCTGTTAGATTATATAATATTCTTGCAAGGTAACTAGGAAAAATTACATCTATTTTGCTATTTAAAAGTGGAAATTACCTGAAAAAGTAACAAAATACGGAAAATTGATTAGATATTTGATGGCATTTTTTTTTTGTAGTTCAAAGGAGTAGTAGATTTTAATTTCTTGCAAAAGTTAAATCGTAGCTCTAAACATGGAAATAATAGTTTCCATTTGATTACTAATTTTTTTTTAGAGTTGGCATACCTATTTTTGGATGATTTTAGCTACCCCTTCCTTTTAAAATTCAGACTCTAAATTTAAGGCTGAACCTCAACATAATGTTTATGAAGTGGGTTAAATCTTATGGAATGTTCCAGTGCAATCTGAAACCACACCGAGTCCAGAGGTTTTATGTTTGAAAAGTGTTTTAATCAGTGATGGATTTGGAATTATTGCCAGGTGATTCTTGAATCTTTAGGCCTAGGCCTTATGAATACATTATCCAGATGTTTATAAAATGCCATTCTACTAATGTCCTGTTTATACTTTGACTTTGTGGTAAAGAAATACATTTGCCTACTTCAAAGTACCAGATGAAAGTATTTTACATCAACTAAATATTATACTCGAGAAGTTCAACAGCCCTTCACCCTCATTCCTTCTGCCTTAAAGGGACTTATTCCCTATCATCACCTATTTTCTCCATGACATATGATAAGAATTCAGCCTGTTTTGTGGAATTTCATGTGAATACTAAGTCCTCGGTAATGGTTCTTATACCTCTGCTAGCTTTTCTACTTTCCCCCAAATGTATTCTCTCTTGGAACTAAAAGTTTCATTTCTCAATTTTTAAAGCCAGATTATTAATTGAAACTATTCAAAATGAGTGGAGGAACACCCACTTTTTCCTCAAAACTCAGCAGCAGAGTCTAATCCTTTGAAAAATCCATCTGCTTAACTTATCACTATTAATCAGTTTAAGATGACTTAGAAAGGTATACTGGGAGAAAGAAATAGAAAAAAAGAGAAGAATAAAGCAATATTAAAGCTGACATTTTATATTCCAGTTGGGAGGGTAAAAAAAAAACACACTTCTTTTACTTTTTCATCGATTTTGGAGTCATTTTTTGCTGCATAAATTTACATATATACTACTGGGGTTGGAGTATATGCACAATTTCAAAATATGTTTTAACCATTTTCCATGTCATTAAATATCCTTCAAAATATGGTGCTTAATGGCTGCAGAGTTATTTGTGATGACTTTACCATCCTTTATTTGGTCTTTCCTATTTTTTTATGGTGCTGAGTCTCAGTCGCATGGTGATTTGCATTGATAAAGCAGGAAAAAACATCCAGTGGAAAAAAGACAGTCTCTTCAATAAATGGTGCTGGGAAAATTGGACAGCTACATGCAAAAGAATGAAACTTGACCACTCTCTCACACCATACACAAAGATAAACTCCAAATGGATGAAAGACCTCGATGTGAGACAGGAATCCATCAAAATCCTAGAGGAGAACATAGGCAGCAACCTCTACGACACTGGCCAAAGCAACATGTTTCATGACACATCTCCAAAGGCAAGAGAAACAAAAGATAAAATGAACTTGTGGGACTCATCAAGATAAAAAGCTTCTGCGCATCCACTCTTTGTCTTCACAGAGACTCTCTTGGTTCACTATGGTATTCATTACTGCCTGTCACCAAATAGTTCTGGCTGTTCACTTTCTACACATAAAAGAGCACTGCACTTTCTGGCCCCATTGGGTTTTGGTGAAACATATGACTTTTTCGAGCCAATGAGATGTGAGCAGAACGTTTAATTATTGATGAGAGAAATCTTCCAGAGTGCTTTTCCCTCTGCCACAGTAACCGGCAGTGTTCCAGAGAGCGGCTGCTCCATTAATCTGGATCCCAAAGTGAGGGTGAGGCCAAGGTGAGCACCCCGAAGAACTGGGATGGATAGGTAATGTGAGCAGGAAATAAAACTGTGTCTTGGGAGTTCTGGTCAAAGATGCCAAAACAGGAGGCTTCTAAACTCCTCTCCTTCCACATACACATCAAATCAACAGCTCTGCACGGAGCAATTCCCTCTGAAAGAAATTCAAAAGCTAGCTTAGTGACTCCTACCTACCAGACAGGGAAACACCCTCACGGGAATGGGTAGGAAGGACTCAGGCACACTCTCCCTATAAACCTTAACTCTGGCAGAGTGATACATAGTTGGGAGCGAATGCGTAACTCCCACCTTTTTCCCCGAGGAGCAAAGTGTTTGGACCTAACATCTAATGTCCCCAGCTTTTAAGACTTCCACCTAAGGGACAGGATCCCCTAATACGTAGCACTAAAAGCCAACAGGATTTGTGTACATGAGACCTATAGCAAAGAAACTGTTCCTACAGTGCTTGTGAGGACTCGCCGTAGCTATCCACCTCAGCCGCAGCACCAGGGAGTAGATGGAAACGCTCATTTCTCAGTATCTCCCTGAAAGAGGCCTGTTTGCATCCTTTACAAGCTCCTGGCTGAGGTTTGGGCTTCTAAAATATAACATACATCTAGGGGCTGACTGCAGTCCTCCCCAGAGACTCGCGAGGCAGTAGACACCATCTTCGCGTTCTCCCTCTGGCCTGCTCCACGCTGCTGTTGTCTCCCTGGAAGCTGCGTGTGTACACATCTGGCACCCTGGCTTTTGCAGCTGCCGCCCGGAGGATACACCCTTGGATTGCCTGGCTCTGGTGGCCAGTGGGACCTGCTTTTTTTTTTTTTTCAATTAAAAAATTTTAATTCCAGTAAACATACAGCATTATGTTAATTTCAGGTGTACAGTATAGTGATTGAGCAGTTCTGTACGTTACTCAGTGCCCATCATTATAAGAGTAATCTTAATTTCCTTCACCTATTTCACTTATCACCCTATCTGCCTCCCTTTTGGTAATCATCTGTTAGTTCTGTATAATTAAGAGTCTGTTTTTGGTTTGTCTCTTTTTTTTCTTTGTTCATTTGTTTCTTAAATTTCGCATAAGTGAAATCATACGGTATTTGTCTTTCTCTGACTTATTTCACTTAGCATTGTACTCTCTAGCTCTATCCATGTTTTTGCAAATGGCAAGATATTACTCTTTTTTATGCTGAATAATATTTCATTTATAGATATACCACATCTTTATCCATTCATCTGTTGATGGATATTTGGGCTGCTTCTGTAATTTGGCTATTGTAAATAATGCTGTAATAAACATAAGGGCGCATATATCTTTTAGAATTAGTTTTTTTGTATTTTGGGGGTAAATGTCCAATAGTGGAAATACTGGATCATATGGTCATTCTATTTTTAATTTCTTGAGGAAACTCCTTGGTGTTTTCTACCATGGCTGTACCACTTTACATTCCCAACAGTGCAAGAGGGTTCCTTTTTTTCCACGTCCTTACCAACACTTGTTGGTTCTTGTGGTGTTGATTTTAGTCATTTTGACATGGGTGAGGTGGTATCTCATTGTGGTTTTGATTTGCATTTCCCTGATGTTGAGTGATGTTGAGCATCTTTTCATGTGTCTGTTGGCCATCTAGTTGTCTTCTTCGGAGAAATGGCTGTTCATATAT
This sequence comes from Ursus americanus, assembly GCF_024610735.1. NCBI lineage: Eukaryota > Metazoa > Chordata > Mammalia > Carnivora > Ursidae > Ursus > Ursus americanus. Next base: position 38,314,408 of record NC_142135.1, on the reverse strand, counting down.
TCTGCCCATTTTTAAATTGGATTATTTGGGGGGTTTTTTGGTGTTGAGTTGTATAAGTTCTTTATATATTTTGTATATTAACCCTTTATCACATATGTCATTTGAAAATATTTTCTCCCATTCAGTCAGTTGTCTTTTAGTCTTATTGCTTGTTCCCTTTTCTGTGCAGAAGCTTTTTATTTTGATGTAGTCCTAATGATTTATTTTTGCTTTTATTTCCCTTGACTCAGGAGACATATTTAGAAAAATGTTGCTATAGCTGATGTCAGAGAAATGACTGCCTGTACTCTTTGCTAGGATTTTTTATGGCTTCAGGGCCCACGTTTAGGTCCTTAATCCATTTTGAGTTTATTTTTGTGTATGGTGTGAGAAAGTAGTCTAGTTTCATTCTTTTGCATGTAGCTGTGCAGTTTTCCCAACACTATTTGTTGAACAGACTGCCTTTTTTTCCATTGGATATTCTTTCCTGCTTTGTTGAGGATTAATTGGCCATATAATTAAGGGATACTTTCTGGGTTCTTTATTCTGTTCCATTGGTCTATGTGTCTGTTTTTACCAATACCATACTGTTTTGATTACTACAGCTTTGCAATATAACTTGAAGTCAGAATTGTGATGCTTCCAACTTTGTTCTTCTTTTTCAAGATTGCTTTGGCTATTTGGGGTCTTTTGTGGTTCCATAGAAATTTTAGGACTATTTGTTCTAGTTCTGTGAAAAATGCTGTTGATATTCGATAAGGGATTACATTAAATTTTTAGATTGCTTTGGGTAGTATGGACATTTTAACAATATTTGTTCTTTCAATCCATAAGCATGGAATATTTTTCCATTTGTGTTGCCTTTAATCGCTTTCATCAGTGTTTTATAGTTTTCAGAATACAGGTTTTTCACCTCCTTGTTTAAGTTATTCCTAGGTATTTTATTGTTTTTCATACAATTATAAATAGAATTATTTTCTTAATTTCTTTTTCTGCTGCTTTGTTATTAGTGTATAGAAATGCAACAAATTTCCAGATATTAATTTTATATCCTGCCACCTTACTGAAATCATTGATCAGTTCTAGTAGTTTTTTGGTGGAGTCTTTAGAGTTTTCTATATATAGTATCATGTCATCTGCAAATAGTGCAAGTTTTACTTCTTTTTACCAGTTTGGTTGCTTTTTATTTCTTTTTGTTGTCTAACTGCTGTGGCTAGACCTTCCAGTACTATGTTGAATAACAATGGTGAGAATGGACATGCTTATCTTATTCCTGACGTTAGGGGAAAAGCTCTCAGTTTTTCACCATTGAGTATGATGTTGGTTTTGGCAAATGCTTTTACTGCATCTGTGGAAATAATCATATGGTTTTAATCCTTTCTCTTGTTGATGTGATGTATCACATTGATTGATTTGCAAATATTGAACACTTGCACCTTTGCATCCCAGAAATAATTCTCACTTGATCTTGATGAATGATTTTTTTCATGTATTGTTAAGTTCAGTTTGCAAATATTTTATTGAGGATTTTTGCATCTATGTTCATCAGAGATATTTGCCTGTAGTTCTCTTTTTTGGTAGTGTTTTTATCCAGTTTTGGTATCAGACTACTGCTGGCCTCATAGAATGAATTTGAAAACTTTTCTTATTCTTCTATTTTTTGGAATAGTTTGAAAAGAGTAGGTATTAACTATTCTTTAAATGTTTGGTAGAATTAACCTGTGAAGTCATTTGGTCCTGGACTTGTCTTTGATTACTGATTCAATTTCATTGCTGGTAATTGACCTGTTTAAATTTTCTATTTCTTCTTGATTCAATTTTGGGAGGTTACATGTTTCTAGGAATTTATCCATTTCTTCTAGGTTGTCCAATTTATTAGGCATATAATTTTTCATAATATTTTCTCATTATACTTTGTATTTCTGTGGTGTTGGTTGTTATTTCTCCTCTTTAATTTCTGATTTTGTTTATTTGAGTCCTCTCTCTTTCTCTCCATTTTTTTCTTTCTGATGTGTCTGGATAAAGGTTTATCAATTTTGTTGATCTTTTCAAAGAAGAAGCTCCTGATTTCTTGATCTGTTCCGTTGTTTTTTTAGCTTCTATTCTTGTGGGGCCTCCTTTGCCAGTCCCACAGAACATTGGCAAACAAAGAAACAGTTCTTAACCAGTGATCTCCCCAGGGCTAAATACATAGGTTGCAGACACAAAAATTCATCTACTAGTCTTTCTCAGAAGGAAGTCTATTTGCATATTTGAAAAGCGACTGCCTGAGGGTCTGAATTCCAATCAGCCTGCATCTAGATGTTGACTGAGATCCTCCCTTTGGAACACTGACAAGTCTTAGCACACCCTCAACTACTGAGAGCCACTATGAACAAAGATGGTAGCTTGGACATTCACAAAGTTTTGAGAGACAACCAAAAGCTCAGACTGGGTTAAATGACAAGATTCATCTCCTACATGAGAACATTCCCTCAAGACTGGGAAAGTTGGCTGTTTTTTCTAATGTGTAGAAACCTACAAAGAGAGTTAAGAAAAATGAAGAAATAGAATATGTTCCAAACAAAAGAACAAGGTGAAACTCCAGAAACAGACCATAATGAAACGTTGATGTGATTTACCTGATAAAGAATTGAAAACAATGGTCATGAAGATGCTTACTGAGGTCAGGAGAACAATTTATGAAGAAAGTGAGAATTTCAAACAGAGACAGAAAATATAAGAAAACACCAAACCAGAAATCACAGATCTGAAGGATAAAATAACTGCATGGAAAATTTTAAAGAGAGTTTTATAGCAGACTATGTCAAGCAGAAGAAAGGATCAAGGAATTTGAAGATATGGTAGTAGAATTCATCCAAACAGAGCAGCAAAAAGAAAAGTGAAAGAAAAAGACTTAAGATGGCTTAAGGCACTTATGGGACACTATCAAGAGGACCAATATTCTCATTATAGAGGTCCCAAAAGCAGAAAAAAGAGAGAAAGGTGCAGAAAGCTTATTCAAAGAAATAATGACTGTAAATGTCCCTCACCTGGGGAAAGAAACATACATTTGGATTCAGGAAACCCAGAGAGTTGCTCTGTGGAAGAATCCAAAGAGACCCACACTGGGACACGTTATAATTAAAATCTGCAAAGTTAAAGAAAAAAAAATTGTTAGGTACAGGGGAACTCCAATAAGACTATCAGCAGATTTTTCAGCAGAATCTTTTCAGGCAATAAGGGAGTAGCATGATATATTCAAAGTGTTGAAAGAATAAAACTGTATAGAAAGAATAATACTGTACTTGGCAAAGTCGTCCTTCACAATTGAAGGAGAGATAGAGTTTTCCAGATAAGTAAAAGCTGAAGGAATTTGTCATTACTAGGTTGTCTTTAGAAGAAATGTTAAAGGGAATTCTTCAAGCTGAAATGAAAGGGTGCTAATTAGTTACAGGAAGACATATAAAAGTATAAATCCAACTGCTAAAGGTAAATATATAGTTAAATTTAGAATACTCTAATATAATGGTGGTGGGAAAATCACTTATAAATCTAGTAAGATTAAAAGACAAAAGTAAAAATGCCCTGAATTTCAATAACTGGTTAATGGATACACAAGGCAAAAAGACGTGAATTGTAACATTGAAAACATAAAACATGGGTGAGAAGAGTAAAAATGTAGAGCTTTAGAATGTATTTGAAGTTAAGCTGTTACTAGCTCAAAATAGACATATAAGTATAAAATGTTTTATGTAAGCCTCATGGTAACCACAAACCAAAAACCTATAGTAGATACATAAAAGATAAAGGATTCTAAGCATACTACTACTGAAAATCATCGAATCACAAAGGAAGAGAGCAAAAGAAGAATGGAACAAAGGAATTACAAAACAGCTAGAAAACAATTCACAAAATGGCAATAGGAGGGTTGTATCTATGAATAATTACTTTAAATGTACCTAGACTTATTTCTCAATCAAAAGACAGAGAGTAGCTGAATGGATTAAAAGAACAACAGCAAGACCCAACTACATGTTGCCTACAAGAGATTCACTTTTGCTTTAAGGAAACACACAGACTGAAAGTGAAGAGATGGAAAAACATATTTCATGTAAATGGAAACCAAAAGAAAGCAGAAGTAGCAATACCATTATCAGACAAAATAGACCTTAAGGCAAAAAGTATAACATGAGACAAAGGGGGTCATTATATAATGCTAAAGTGGTCAATCCAACAAAAGGATATTACGTTTGGAAATATTTATGCATACAACATAAAAGCACCTAATTATATAAAGCAAACATTAACAGACCTAAAAAGAGAAATAGATAACAATAAATAATAGTAGGGGATTCAGTGCCCCTTTTCAACCCACCTTTCAGAAAATCAATAAGGAGTATTGGATTTAGTACATGTCAGACCAGATGGACTTAACAGATATTTACAGAACAGTCTATCCAACAGGAGCAGAATATACATTATTCTCAACAGTACATGGAACATTATCCAAGACAAATCATATGTTAGTCCCAAAACAAGTCTTAATAAAGTTAAGATTGAAATCATATCAGATATCTTTTCTAACCACAATGGTATGAAAACAAAAATCAATTACAAGAAGAAAATTGAAAAATTCACAAATACATTGAGATTAAACAATATGTAACTCAACAACCAATTGGTCAAAGAAGACATTAATAGAGAAATCAAAAAATATCTTGAGACATGTGAAAATAGAAATACAAGATACTAAAACTTATAAGATGCAGCAAAAGCAGTTGTAAGAGGGAAGATCATAGCAATAAATGCCACATTAAGAAATGAAAGATCTCAAATAAACAACCTAAGTTTACACATGAAGGAACTAGAAAAAGAAAAACAAACTACAGATCTTCCTTGACTTGTGATGGGGTTACATCCTGATAAACCCAGCATAAGTTGAAAATATTGTAAGTCGAATTGCATTTAATACACCTAACATACTGAGTACCATAGTTTTAGCCTCATGTACCTTAAATGTCCTCAGAACACTTACAGTAGCCCACAGTTGAACAAAATCATTGAACACAAAGCTCATTTTATGATAAAGTGATGAATATCTCATGTAATTTATTGACTATTGTCCTGAAAATGAAAAAAATTGTTGTATGGGTACAGAATGGTTATAAGTGTATGGGTTGTTTACCCTCATGAATGTGTGACTGACAGGAATCTGTGGCTTTCTGCTGCTGCCCAGCAACACAAGAGTGTTGGCCACACATCCCTAGCCTTTAAAAAGATCAAAATTCAAAATTTGAAGTACATTTTCTACTGAATGCCTATTGCTTTCACATCATTGTAAAGTTGAAAAATCATAAGTCAAACCCTCATAAGTTGGGGACCATTTGTAAATCAACGAGTAGAAGTAAATAAAGATCAGAGCAGAAATAAATTAGAGACTAAAAAGAGAATAGAAAAGATTGATGAAATTAAGAGCTGTGCTTTTGTAAAGATACAAAAAATAGACAAATCTTTAGCTAGACATATAAAGAAAAAAAGAGGACTCAAGATTAGAAATGAAAGGAGACATTACAGCTGCTACCAAACAAATACGAAGGATCATAAGAGACTACTATGAGCAATTATATGCCAACAAGGTGACAACCTAGAGGAAATGGATAAGCTCCTAGAAACATAACCTTACAAAGACTTAATCAAGAAGAAGTAGAAAACTAGAGCAAACCAACTACTAGTAAGATTGAATCAGTACTCAAAAACTTCCCAACAAAGAAAAGGCCAGGACCAGATAGCTTCACTGATGAATTCTGCCAAATATTTAAAAGAGTAATACCAATCCTGCTCAAACTCTTCCAAAAATAGAAAAGGGGAAAACACTTCCAGACTCATTTTATGAGGTATGTCTGATACCAAACTAGACACCAAGACAACAAAAGCAAAAATGAACGAGTGGGACTACATCAGACTAAAAGTCTTCTGCACCATAAAGGAAACCATCAGGAAAATGAAAAGGCAACTGATTGAATGGGAGAAAATATTTGCAAATCATACACATCATCTGATAAGGGGTTAATATCAAAATATATAGAGAATTTGAATATACAACTCAATAGTAAAAAAACAAATAGTGCAATTAGAAATGTGCAGAGGAACTAGAATAGGCATTTTTCCACAGAAAATATGTATATGGTTAATGGGTACATGAAATGGTACTTGACATTACTAATCATCAGGGATATGCAAATTAAAACTGCAGAGAGATATCACCTCATACCTGTTAGAATGGCTATTATCAAATGGAGAAGAAATAATGAGTGGTGGTGAGGATATGGAAAGAGTGAACACTTATTTACTGTTGGTGGGCATGTAAACTGGTGCAAGCTCAAAAAATAAAAAATAGAATTAGCATATGATCTAGCAATCCCACTTAGAGGCATATATCCAAAGTATATGAAAACAGGATATCGAAGAAATATCTGCTCTCTCGTGCTCACTGCAGCAGCATTCACAATAGACAAGATAGGAAAACAACCTATGTGTCCAGCAACGGATGAATGAATATAGGTGTTTAGATAGACACACACAGACACACATACACACACACACACTGGAATCTTTTTAGCCACGAGAAAGAAAGAACTCATGCCATTTGCAAAAACATGAATGGAACTTGAGGGTGTTATGTTAAGTGAAATAAGCCAGACAGGGTAAGAAAAATACTACATGTTATCACTTATATATTGTTTTAAAAAAAAAAGAAACGTCTAAGTGATTGCCCTGTCCTGGGCGGGTGGGGATCCCAGGGGAATAATCAAGAGGCTGGTAAAAGCCTTCAAACTTTCAGCTATAAGGTGAATAAGGTCTGAGGATCTAATGTAAAACATAATGACTATAATTGATAACACTGTGCCGTATAATTAATATTTGCGAAGAGAGTAGAACTTAAGCGTTCTCACCAAAACCAACCAAAACCAAAACTAAAAATGATAAATATGTTAGGTGGTGGGTATGTTAATTAGCCAGATGAGAAGAATACTCTCACAATGTATTATCAAATCATCTTAATGTACACTTTAGATATCCTACAGTTTTATTTGTCAATCCTACCTTCAAAGAAGCTGAAATTAGAAAATCTATTGTTTGAGGAATGCAATTGTAGGGACTATTTGTTATTATAGTACAGTTTCACCCATCTTGACTGATACACTGATCCTTTGTATTTAGATTGGGAATCTGGCTTAGACCTGTGATTATCAAGTGGACCCATGCTCACCTTCATTTTCATGAATTCTGTGCCAGGTCATGGTAGAGCCCCTCAGATTCTCAGACAACTGGGAATATTTCCCCCTACACGTCTATTTTCAAAGTGTTTCTGTAGCTGACTTTAGGCATATTTGATAACTCGTGTCATACACAGATATAGGCATTTATACCTTCATTCTCACAATATTTATGATTAGCCTCATCCATATTTTTCTGTTGCTCTGGCAAATACCCATGGCAACTTTAAGATAGAGATTTTTTTAAGTCCAAATTTTGTAGTTGTATGAAAATGAGAAAGTTGAAAAGAACAAGATGCTGTCATTTCTCCTACCATCTAAAATTTTTTCTATGATCCTATATTTCCTTCTATTCTTTGTGCATAAAACTTTATATCATTTGTCATAGTTTACAAAGACCTTGTCATTTTCTCCATGTCAAAAATTTCATATTGTTTTATATACTTCATAATTAACATTTTAATGGCTACAAAATACTCCATTGAAATTGAATACTGTAATTTATACTACAATTTCCTCATTGAACTTTTAGGTTGCTTCCATTTTTTAAAAGAAATACTGTTGGAATAAATAATTTTAAACAAATATGCAAGACTATATACATCTAATCAACATTATTGTGTAAATACCTTCTAAGTCTAAACACATAGTCTAACACAGGTGCCATTGATGTAAACATTTCTGATACTTCTTTTTTGAGATTGTCTTCAGATCCAATTGGTCAGCTACACATTAAAAGTTTCATTATTTTAAAACATATCTTGGTTTTGGACCCTAGATCATTTGTTCTTTTGTTCATATTTTGGCTGTTTACAAAAATCAATTCTAATTTTAAAATACCTAATTTTGCTTCCATTTTGACCATTTGGAAGGCTGCCAAAATGTTCAGAAGCCAATTTTAGAGGAAAAAGTGCCAAAAATGCATAGAGCAATGGGCAATTACTGCAATAACTGTGCAGCTTCGCACAGTGACAGCTTTGGAGGGCTAACACTCCTTTTTGTTATGTGAATTTGGGTAGGTTTGTTACTATTTTCATTAAGTTCATAACTCTAGTCGCACTTCTCATGAAACAAATATTGCCCCAAATAATGTCACTTTCTTGAGAGCAGAGGTGATTCTTTCATAGAACCTGCATTCGTGCCTTGCACATAGAACATACCCATGTATGTTTGTGACAGATTCTCTAGCAATGAATAAATACTCTGTCGAGAATACACTTTTTCCATTGGCGAGCACCTATGTTTGAATAAACTCTTCTGGTGAAGGCTTGAACTTTCCCACACTTGGCACCAACAATATCTGCATCACCTGGGAATTTGTTAGAAATGCATATTCCTTGGCCCCATTCTGCACCTCGTGAATCAGAAATTCTGGATGTTGGGCCCAATGATCTGTGTTTTATCAAAACCTCCATGTGATTCTGACCCATAATACATGATCAACAAATAGTAAAGTTTGGAGAAAACTGGAAATAGAGTTCAGGGAGACAATATTATGATGAGCAAAAGTTAGTGTCAGAGGCCACAGGTTAGAAAATTCTATGTTTTCTGAGCACATATTCTGGACTAAAAACTATGCTGTAGCCCTGGGTAGACAAAAGCAACAAAGAGAATGTCTTTGTTCTTATAGAGCTGATGGTCTAGAATAGATAAAAGATGAGTAATGGGTATAAAATATATAAATAGTTCCAATGCCCTGTGATGCTTCAATATAGAAATGTATGTAAAATATGGGTGGTAATGGTCATAACTATCATTGTAAGTCACACACTATCCGTCAGGCACACTGCAAGTGCTTTCCATCACAATATATTATTTTTCTCAGTCTGCCCATCAGAAGAAATATAAAAGCTTAAGAGGTGCTATGTAGTTTGAATAGGTTCCCTTGAACCTGGAAGGAAGAGTTCAGTCTCAAAGTTCACTCTCTCTTGCCCAGAGCACTTGAGCTCTTCATGAACTCTGCATTTGTCAGTTCCTTTCAGAAATGGGTGTATGGGCACCTATCTCAGAATGGATATGAAGATTAAATAAGGTAATGAATGAAATTGCTTAGCTCGGTATATGTCTTAACTATTCAATAGATAGTAATGTTTTGATTGCTGTTAATGGTAACCATCATCATTACCACTACCATCATCATCAAAATCATCATCATTGTTCCTAGAGTGGTGAGTGGCAATATAATATAGATTCTATATGAATGAAGAAGATGGACTCCAGCCAGACTGCCAGGGTTCAATTCTGGCTTTGTCAGCTTCTAGCTATGAGGCTATGGCTTAGCCTGTCCGTACTTCAATTTCCTCAGCTGTAAAGAGGGGACAGTAAGAGTGCTTGACTTCATAGGGTTATAGTGACTGGTAGATGAATTAATGTATGTAAACACTCGGAACGCCACCAGCCCTGTAGCAATTGTTCGGTAAGTGCTAGTTATTGTTATCATTCATGTTTGGGGGAATGTTCCATGGACTGCTCTGTCAGAAAGTTTAACTTTTCTTTATGGTATGTTGTGAGTTTTGATGGAGGGACTTATGCTTTAGGGGCCCATGGGATAAGAATATCACTTCCTTAGGGGCGTCTGGGTGGCGCAGTCGTTAAGCGTCTGCCTTCGGCTCAGGGCGTGATCCCGGCGTTATGGGATCGAGCACCACAACAGGCTCCTCCGCTATGAGCCTGCTTCTTCCTCTCCCACTCCCCCTGCTTGTGTTCCCTCTCTCGCTGGCTGTCTCTCTCTCTGTCAAATAAATAAATAAAATCTTTAAAAAAGATTTAAAAAAAGAATATCACTTCCTTAAATCTGTAGGGTTTAAGGCTCTACTACTTGAGTAAAGACCTTTTTGTGGTACCTAAAAATAAGGACAAAAAACTAATACCAAAATAGAGCTTTAAAAAGGCCAAGGGGAAAAATTTTAAAGCAAAGATCAGGGCATCCTTTTTTATTTTATGGAAAAGTCTTATTTGAGCAAATTTACTGATGATGATGCACAGATGCTGTTTGTAGACATTATTTTCCTCCTTTGAAATAACTGAGTGCTGATTTCCTATCTGTGCCAGCAGTCTTTTCAGAGTTAACTCCGTGCTTCTCTATATCATTGTGGAAGAGATTTCATATACAATTTTTCTAAAGATTAGAAAACTAAAACATGTACCTATTGCCTCAGAGGCTGAGAAGACGTACACAAATGTGAATAAACAGTTAAAACACTACCAGATGCACAGGAAGAGCCCTTGAACACAAATGCGATTGACATCAAGAAAATATTAGCTTTGTAATTCTGCCTAGATGGCACATTGATGGGCCGGCGCTGCAGAAGGATTCAGCTGCAAGTATTTCACGTAATTGATGGTGGAAGAAAAGAAAATTTCAACAGATATTTTTCTGTTAATTTGCCACAGGTGCTCAAATGCCTGCGACCTAGTATTTCAAGGATTCAAACTGCCACTGTGATAGCTTCAGGCTTGCTTCCGGGTTATTTTACAGACTGCGGCATAGATTTTTAAGAATTTAATTTTGGTTATTGGTAATGTTGTGCAGTTCACGTGATTACAGTCTAACAGGATGAGTGTAGTTTCTCAAAGAATCAAGTGGTTACTAATTTATATCACTCCAGATTCATGTTCAATTTTTATCATGTGCATTTGGTATTCGGTTCTTTTATTTTAACTCAACATTATTTCATCTACATGTTTCCATGTATTGCTTTTGGTCATTTACTTGCCTTGCCAGTCTCATTTTCCTGCTACCTCTGCTGGATTGTTTCTAGATTTTCACATTTATACACAGAGTTGCAGGAAGTATTTTAATATAAATTGTTTTTTTTCTCATTTTATAATATTGCCCAAGAGTTCGTTCTCCAAAATAGAATAAACAAAGTAAGAAATTTTATAGTTCTTGCTACATATTAGGAGATAACACTCTAGAAATATTAAATTAACAGTACTATCAGCATGGAATGTATGTATACTTTCCCCTATAATTTACATAATATTGGGTTTTATTTTATGTCTGTAATGGCTTTTTAAAATACAAATGACATAAAATTTACCATCTTACCCATTTTTTAAAGATTTTGTTTATTTATTTGAGAGAGAGCAGGAGACCAAAAGAGAGAGCACAGAGGGAGAGGGAGAAGCAGACTCCCCACAAGGCTGGAACCCAAGACCCTAGGATCATGACCTGAGCTGAAGGCAGAGGCTTAACCGACCGAGCCACCCAGGTGCCCTTATCTTACCCATTTTAAGTGTACAGGTTAGTGGTATTAAATACATTCATAATGTATTTATCTCCATAACTCTTTCATCTTGTAAAACTGAAACTCTATACCCATCGAACAATAACTTCTCATTTTCCACTACCCACCAGCCCCTGAAAACCACATTCTACTTTCTGCGTCCATAATTTTGATTACTAAGAACCTTGTATAAGCGGAATCATATGGTGTTTGTTTTTTTGTGACTGCCTTATTTCACTAGCCTAATGCCCTCAAAATTTATCTGTGTTGTAGCATATATCAGAATTTCCTTCCTTTTTAAAGCTGAAAAATATTCCATTGTATGTATATACCACATTGTGTTTATCCATTCATCCACAGTTGAACGCTAGCGTGGCTTCCAGATTTCAGCTATTGTGAATAATGCTGCTATGAACATGGGTTGAGACTCTACTTTTAATTGAGACTCTGCTTTTAATTGTTTTGGGTATATGACCAGAAGTGGAATTGCCAGATCATATGATAATTCTATTTTTCATTTTTTTAAGGAACCACCATACTGTTTTCCAAAGAGTCTGTCCATTTTTCATTCCCTGTTATAGTGTGCAAAATTTCCTATTTCTCTGCCTTCTTTCCAATATCTATTATTTTGTTTTTTGATAGTAGACATCCTAATAGGTGTAAGGTGGTGTCTCATTAGTTTTGATTTGCATTTCCCTAATGATTAGTGATTGGGCGTCTTTTTGGGGGGCTTATTAGCCACTTGTATATTTTCTCTGTTGAAGTGCCTATTCAAGTCTTTGCTCACTTTTAAATTGGGTTGTCTGATTTTTGTTGTTCAGCTTTTGGAGTTCTCTAATTATTTTGAATATGAATCCCTTATTGGGGATATGATATGCAAGCATTTTCCCTAATTCTGTGTGTTGCCTTTTTACTTTTGATAGTGTATTTTAATCACAAAATTTTCTGATATTCATGAAGTCTAATTTGTCTTTTTTTTCTTTTGTTGCCTTTGCCTTTGGTATCATTTACAAGAAATCATTGGAATCTAATGTCATGAAGCTTTTGCCTTGTATTTTTCTTCTAAGAGTTCTATAGTTTTAGATCTTGCATTTAAGCCTTTTATCCATTTTGAGTTGATTTTTGTGTATGATGTTAAATAAGGGTCCAACTTCATTCTTTTGCATGTGGATATCCAGTTTTCCCAGCACCATTTGTTGAAAGTACTGCTCTTTCCCCATTGAAAGGTCTTTGCACCTGTCAAAAATCCCATATAGTCAAGGGCTTATTTATGGGCTCTCTATTTTATTCCATTGGTCTAAACATCTGTCTTTATGCAAGTATAACACTATTTTGATTGTGGTAGTTTGTAGTAAGTATTGAAACCAGGAAGTGTGAGTCCTCCAGCTTTGTTCTCTTTCAAGATTATTTTGGCTATTAAGCATCTCTTGAGCATTTTAGGATAGTTTTTTCTATTTCCACAAAACATGTCTTTGGGATTTTTTGATAAGGATCGTATCGAATTTGTAGACTGCTTTGGGGAGTATTGACATCTTAACAATGTAAGTCTTTTAATCCATGAACATAGAATGTGTTTCCATTTATATTTTCTTTAATTGCTTTCAGCAATGTTTTATAGTTTTCACTGTACAAGTTTTTCACCTCCTTGGTTAAGTTCATTCCTAAGTATTTTAGTCTTTTCAATGCTGTTGTGAATGGAATTGTTTTTGTAGTTTCCTTTTCAGATTGTTCATTCTTAATGTATAGAAATACAGCTGATTTTTATGTGTTGGCTTTGTATCCTGTTACTTTGGTGAATTCATTTATTAGTTCTAACAGGTTTTTTTTGTGCAGAGTCTTTAGCCTTTTGTACATGTAAGATTGCATCACTTGTGAACAAATATAATTTTACTTTTTCCTTTCTAATTTAGATACCTTTTCTTTTTCTTGTTTGATTGCTCTGGCAAGAACTTTCAGTACTATATTGAATAGAAGTTGCAAAAGTTAGCATCCTTTCTGTGTTCCTGATTTTAGAGGAAAGGCTTTCAGTTTTTCACCATTGAGTATGTTTGCTTTGGGCTTTCCACATATGGGTTTAATTATATTGAGGTAATTTCTTTCTATTTTTAGTTTTTTGAGTGTTTTTATCATGAAAGGGTCTTGGAATTTGTCACATGCTTTTTCTTCACTACTTAACATGATCATATTTTCCCCTTTAATTCTGTTCATGTGGAAAATTACATTGATTGATTTTTGTATGTTGAACCATCCTTGAATTCCAAAAATAAATTCCACTTAGTCATGGTGTATAATCCTTTTAATATGCTGTTGTTTGCTAGTATTTTGTTGAGAATTTTTACATCAGTGTTTCTAAGGGTTATTGGTCTATAGTTTATTCCTCATAGTGTCCTTGCCTAGCTTTGATATTAGGGTAATGCTGGCTTCATAGAATGAATTAGAAAGTAATCCCTCCTCTTTAATTTTTAAAAAAGTTTGAGAAAGGTTGATGTTAGTTCTTCTTTAAATGTTAGGTAGAATTTGCCCTTGAAGTCATCATGTCCAGGGTTTTCCCTTGTCAGGAGATTTTTTGATTACTAATTCAGTTTCCTTACTATAGTTACAGATGTATTCAGATTTTCTCTTTTTTTTATAGTAATATTTTTTATTATATTATGTTAGTCACCATACAGTACATCCCTAGTTTTTGATGTAAAGTCCCATGATTCATTACTTGCGTATAACACCCAGTGCACCATGCAATACGTGCCCTCCTTAATACCCATCACCAGATTTTCTATTTATTCATGATATAGGGTTGGTAGGTTTTGTGTTCCTAGAAATTTGTCCATTTCATTTAGGTTATCCAACTTGTTAGCATATAATTGTCCATATACTCTTTTATAATCCTTTGTTTCTGTGAAATTGGTAGTAATGTCCCCAGTTTTATTGCTGATTTTAGTAATGTGACTGCTCTCTCTCTATTTCTTAGTCCATCTAGCTAAAGGTTTGTCAATTTTGTTGATCTTTTCAAAGAACCAACTTTTGGTTTTATTGATTTTTCTTTTGTTTTTCTATTCTCTGTTTCATTTATCTCTGCTCCAATCTTTTTTTAAAAATCTCTGTTCTAAACTTTATTTCATTTCTTTCACTAGCTTTGAGTTTAGTTTGTTCTTCTTTTTCTATTTCTGTTCCTTAAGTTGTAGAGATAGGTGGTTGATTTGCGATCTTTCCTGTTTTTTAATGTAAGCATTTATCACTCTAAACTTTCCTTTTAGCAGTGCTTTTACTGCATTCTATATATTTTGGTATGTTGTGGTTTTGTTTTCATCCATAGCTAAAAATTTTATAATTTCCCTTGTGATTTCTTCTTTGATCCATTGGCTGGCTAAGAGTGTTGTTGTTTAGTTTCCACAAATTTGTGATTTTTCATTTTCCTTCTGTCATTTTTCTAACTTCATTCTGTTGTGGCCAGGAAAGATACTTTGCATGATATATATACCTTTTTAAATCTGTTGAGACTCAGTTTGTGGCCTAACATGGTCTATCCTGTAAAACATTCCATGTGCTTGAGAAGAGTGTGTATGCTGTTTTTGGATAGAGTGGTCTGTTAGATCTAGTGGCTTTAAAACAATAATGTTCTTTAAGTCCTCTGTTTCCTTACTTATCTTCTGTCTGGTTGTTCTGTGAAAGGAAAGTATACACAAAATGACTTCTAAAGGCTGAAGGAGACATAAAACTGAAGAAAAAGATTGAGAAGTCCAGTTTGATAAGAAATGGTTTATCAAGGGGACTCATGGACAAAAGTGTGTTTTGGGTGGATACGAGGCGAGTAGATCTCTGAAACACCATCTCCTTTAGGACTTGCTTTTATCCCTAGAGGCTAGAGCTAAATGCTGAGGGACCACTCAAGAGGAGAACGTTTATGAACAGGTGTATGTCACAGGTTATTCTAGCCACTATTGAGAGTTGAGTATTGAAGTCTCAAACTATTATTCTAGAACTGTCTATTTCTACCTTCAATTCTGTCAATTTTTGCTTCATATATATTGGCTGACTGCCATTAGGTGCATAAATGTTCATAATTGTTAATATCTTCTTGGTGTATTGACCTCTTCGTTAATAGATAATGTTCTTCTTTGTCTCTTATAACCCTTTTTTATTTGAAGTCAATTTTGTCTGATATCAGTATAGTCATCCCTATTCTCTTTTGTTTAATATTTGCATGGAATATCTTTTTCCATCCTTTTATTTTCAAAATATTTGTGTCTTTAGCTCTAAAGTGAGTCTCTTGTAGATAGAATATAATTAGATAATTTAAAAAATCCTTTCTGCCAATCTCCACCTTTTGATTAGAGATTTTAATCTATTTACATTCAAAGTAATTATTGCTAAGTAGGGACTTATTTCTTTCATTTTGCTATTTGCTTTTTTTATGTTTTTTAGGGTTTTTTTTGGTCCCTCATTCTCTTCATTACTGTCTTCTTTTGTGTTTAACTGATTTTTATAGTGGAATGTTTACATTTCTTTTTCATTTCCTTTTGTTTATATTCTAGAAGTATTTCTTTGTGGTTACAATGGGGATTACATTTAACATCCTAAATTATAGGACTTTAATTTGAATTTATACCAGTTTAACTTCAATAACATATAAAAACTCTGATCCTTTTCAGCTTCATCCCCATGCTTTTTGGTCACTGATATCACCAAGTTACATCTTAATACATTATGTGTCCCCAAATAAACTAATAATTATTTTAAATGCATTAGTCTCTTAAATCATTTAGAAAACATGAAAGTGGAACTACAAACCATTGTTACAATAAAAATAGCTTTTATAATTGTCTATTTATCTTTATTGAGATCTTAATTTCTTTATATGGCTTCAAGTTACTGTCTAGTGTCTTCATTTCACCCTGTAGGACTCCCTTGAACACTTCTTATAGGGCAGGTTTACTTCACTATCTTCCCAGAATCCTTTATAATGGCTTCTTTTTTTTTATACTAATATTTTTTTATTATATTATGTTAGTCACCATACAGTACATCCCTGGTTTTTGATGTAAATTTCCATGATTCATGAGTTGCGTATAACACCCAGTGCACCATGCAATACATGCACTGGAATAGATAATGCTAAGTGATATAATGGCTTCTTTCAGTAATTTTGATTTGGATTTATTTATTTTATATGAAGCTGTATGTTTGTGAAAAGAAAGGTTTAAGATTAATATTTATAATTTTTAAATATGTAATGCACCATTTAGCTATTTTGGTCATTGCAAATGTTGGGAATATATTTGGCTGCAAATAAAAAGAAATTTGACTCATTGTGGCTGTTTTAGTCATGATTCTCTAGAAATAAAGAGAACCAGTAGGATATATCTATATCTATATATAGATATAGATAGTAGATAGATAGGTAGATAGACAGATGATAGATGAAGAGATTTATTATGAGGAATTGACTCATATGATTGTGGAGGCTGTGAAGTCCCAAGATCTATAGGCAGCAAACTGGTGAATCAGGAGAGCTGATATTCACGAAGTTGTACAACACCCATCACTAATTTTAGAACATTGTCATCATCTCCCAAAGAAACGCCATACCTGTTAACATTCACTGCCCATTTTCCTTGCCCCCAACCAGCTCTAGGCAACGTAAAATTTACATTCTACCTCTACGGATTTACCTATTCTAAACATTTCATATAAGTGGAGTCTTACAATATGTGGTCTTTTTTTTTTTTTTTTTTTACTTTTTTCACTTAATATAATGTTTTCAAGGTTCCTCCATGTTGCAGCATGTATAAGAACATAATTTTTTAATTGCTGAATGATATTCCATTGTAGGGACGTACACTTTATTTATCCATTCATGAGCTGCTGGACATAAGGGTTGTTTTTACCTTTGACTATTATGAATAATGCTGCTATGAACATTTGTGTGCAAGTTTTTGTGTGAATATATATTTTCATTTCTCTTCAGTATATACCTAGTAGTACATGTTTCACTTTTAAAGGAACTGTTAAATTGTTTTTAAAGTGACTACACCATTTTACATTCACATCAGCAATGTACAAAGATTTCAAATTTTTCCACATCCTTGGCAATACTTTCTCTGCCTTTTTGATCATAGCCATCCTAGTGGGTATGAATGGCGTTTCATTGTGGTTTGGATTTGCATTTTCCTGATGTCTAATGATATTTAGCATCCTGTTAGGTGCTCATTATCTGTATATTTTGTTTGAAGAAAGTCTATTCATATTCTTTACCCATTTTTTAATTAGGTAGCTATTTTATTTTTGAGTTCTTAAGAGGTCTGTGTATATTTTAGATATAAGTGCCTTATCAGGTACATAATTTACAAAAATTTTCTCCTATTCTGTGCATTGTCTTTTCACTTTTTGATGGTGTCTTTTGAAATACAAAGGTTTACAATTTTGGTGGTTCAATTTATCTATTTTTTCTTTTGTTGCTTATGATTTTGGTGTTGTATCTAAGGAACAATTCCATTACCCAAGGAAGGTCATGAAGTTTTAATGTTTTAGCTCTTACATTTAGGTCTGTGATTATTTTTTTTAAGGATTTTATTTCATTTTTATTTTTATTATTTTTTTATTTATTTTTATTTTTTTAAAGATTTTATTTATTTATGTGACAGACAGCCAGCGAGAGAGGGAACACAGCAGGGGGGTGGGAGAGGAAGAAACAGGCTCCCAGCGGAGGAGCCCGATGTGGGACTCGATCCCGGAACACCGGGATCACGCCCTGAGCCGAAGGCAGACGCTTAACGACTGCGCTACCCAGGCGCCCCTCATTTTTATTTTTATCTTTGTTTTTATTTTTTTAGAGAGAGAAAGGAGGTGGGGGAGGGGCAGAGAAAGAGGGAGAGAGAGAATCTTAAGCAGGCTCTACATCCAGCACAGAGCCTGACTCAGGGCTCGATCTCATGACCCTGAGATCATGACCTGAGCCCAAATCAAGAATTGGACACAGCCAACTTAGCCATCCAGGTGCACCCTGTGATTGATTTTTGTATATATATATATATATATATATATATATATATATATATATATATATTTTATATATGTTGTGATATATAGCTTTTTTTCTCTTTTTTCTCTTACATGTGGATATTTGGTTGGGCCCAGCACCGTTTCTTTGAAAATATTTTTCTATATCCATTGAATTATTTTGACACCCTTGTTGAAAATGAACTGACCATTCTTTTAAAGGTTTATTTTTGGACTTTAAATTCTATTCTATTGATCTATGTCTATCCTTATACCAGTGCCATGATTTCTTACTACTATACCTTTTTTTTTTTTTAATATCATGAAGGAGTGTTAGCTTTTGTCAAATGCTTTTTCGCTATCTATTGAGACGATCATGTGGCTTTTGTCCTTTTCTATTATATGATATATTACATTGATTGATTCTTGGATGTTAAACCAACCTTGCATTACTGGGATAAATCCCTCTTGGTCATGGTGTATAATCCTTTTTATTTGTTGCTGGTATCAGTTTGCTTATATTTTGTTGCGGATTTTTTTTTTTTTTTGCTTTTATATTCATAAAAGATGTTAGTCTGTAGTTTTCTTTTCTTTGATATCTTTGTCTGGTTTTGATATCAGTAATAGTGACCTTGTAGGGTAAGTTAAATTTTTGGAAGAGTTTCTAAAGAATTGGTATTAATTTTTAAACATAATCATTTTGATTTTTTTTACAGCTTCCTTTATAGTTTACCCTTTGCTATTGTTAAATTGCAGGTGGGGTTATAAGTGGGAGCAGGGAGGTAGTGTTTAATGCTGGTCATCCCCTATAGAACAATTGGCAATGAAAGTACAGGACTCTAGATAAAAGTGTTGAGTCCTCATTCTGCCCACTTCTACTAAACAGTGCTGGATTGCACTACTGGAGGACATTCTTAATTGCAGAAACAAATCACAAAGGCTTTTCTTTTTTTTTTTTTTTTTTAAAGATTTTATTTATTTATGTGACAGAGAGACAGCCAGCGAGAGAGGGAACACAAGCAGGGGGAGTGGGAGAGGAAGAAGCAGGCTCACAGTGGAAGAGCCTGATGTGGGACTCGATCCCGGATCGCCAGGATCACGCCCTGAGCCGAAGGCAGACGCTTTAACGACTGCGCCACCCAGGCGCCCCATCACAAAGGCTTTTCTATCTTGAATTCAGAACCATAGTTGGAAGATGCCTTTCAGTGCTGGGTTCCTCATTGGAGCCATGGGTACATGTCCAACTTACTTACCTGTAACTTATTGGTACAAATTTGTTCAGGAACATCATTTAAGCAAAACAAACGAGGTAAAGGAAAGAAAAGAAAGTGAGATTGGCAAACCAAGAAACAGACTCTTAACTATAGAGGACAAACTGATGGTTACCAGAGGGAAGGTGGGTGGAGGGATGGGTTAAATAGGTGATGGGGATTAAGGAGTGCGCTTGTGATGAGCACCAGGTGTTGTAAGAAGTGTTGAATCATTATACTGTACACCTGAAACCAATATTACACTGTGTGTTA
Organism: Ursus americanus; assembly: GCF_024610735.1. Classification (NCBI taxonomy): domain Eukaryota; kingdom Metazoa; phylum Chordata; class Mammalia; order Carnivora; family Ursidae; genus Ursus; species Ursus americanus. Next base: position 38,294,422 of record NC_142135.1, on the reverse strand, counting down.
ACTAACTGGAATTTAAATAAAAACTTAAAAAAAAGAGCCTGTTGAGAAATGTTACACTGACCTCCTCTTGAGTAAGAGATTCTGAGAACAAAGAGAGTTTGTTGAATCCCAGACATCATGTAAGGTAATCTGAACAATAAATATTTGGATTGTCTTCCTACATGTTTCAGAGTACTTTTGGTCATTAATCACCCTACCAACTCAGGGAAATTTTCAGGGAAAAATTGCACTGAAGAAATAATAATAACTAGTATTTATTAAATAATTATAATATGCCAAATACTGTTTGAAATTCTTTATATATACTATCTTTTATCCTCATAGCAATCTTATGAAGTCAATACTAGTATTATTCTCTACTTTACAGATGTGGAAACTCAGAAACAGGTTTCATGTGGGTTGCTTCATGTCATAGTAGAACCAGGATTTGACCTAGGTTATGTGACTCCATAGCCCACCCTGAACCTGAAGTTAGAGTGGATTAGGTATATTCCAGAGCAGGGATTCAGATTCAGGGTTTCTGTATTACAATTTTTGAGTTTATAAGTCGTTTGTCTCTCTCTTGATGAAGACTGATATTTAAGAAATGTTCATAGAGGGTGTGCTAAGATGATGCTAAGGATTTGAAATTAGACTTTCTCTGCAGGGATAATGTAATAGACAAGTTAACAAAATAAATATTTAGCATTTATTGAGTGCTATGTTTCATGGCAAGTGATTCACTTGTATAAATTGATTGAATCTACAAAATAACTCTGTGAATTAAGTATTATTATTATCGCTCTTATTTATAGATGAAACCACTGAAGCATGTATATATAATTTGCCCAAGGTCAATTAGCAATAAGTGCCAGAGCCCCCATTTGAACCTAGATGATTTTACTCCACAGTCTTAATCATTTTGCTATGCAATTTCTCTAAGTAAGTAGTCACCAGACATATTGTCACAACAGTGCAGTCACACCAAGAAAGCAGTGATAAGACTGGATCATCATATTTATGCATGTCGAGGTTGGAGTCACATCTATAGGAGAGAAATGTGTTGTGGCTGAGAGAAGAAGACAGGGCTTCCTGCAAATATGAGGCAACCTGGACAAACATGGAAATAGGAAAAGAAAAATTACTGTTAAAAGGGAGGCCGTTAGCTTGTACCTTCACAGAAGATGGGGATAGGCTGATAGGGTGTGGTGCGCACTCTGAAGTTGTGCCAGCTTGGTCCCGAGGGAGCTGTGGTTTGGGAGGATTTGGAGTCATACCTCAGGAGCGAAAAGGGACGGTTTGAAAGAGCAATTTTAGAAAATGAATTTGATAAACTCAATTAGCATGCATAGAGATTGAATCAACACTAGATTAATAGAAACTTTAATTACAAGTGTTTCTAGTAATTTAAGAAGCATCTGGAAATTACCAGGAAAAACTTGACTGTTGGGGTAATATTTCTTTTTTAGTGCCAAAATTATCATAGTTTTCTTTTTCTTGTAGCAGTGAAATCAGGGACTGGGTTTATTCAGCACTTTTCTTCATGGAAACACCAATATTTCCCATTGTTCTACAGTTTTCCTGCAAAGTGTTCTACTACCAGTTCGGGGCTGCATGTTTGGATCTCTGTGTTTGAGTGGGAAGAGAGTATCCCCAGAGCCAGGCCGTGACCAGAGAGCTGGATGTATGTGGGCAGTTTTCTTCCAGATGTGTGGGTCGTCTGCAGTATAGCCTTGATGGGCTTCCGAGCTTTCTTTGTCTCCTCGAACACATGTGTTCACTCACCTCTTGGTCATGAAGGCGCTCTTAATGTTCTTTTGAGTTTGAGGCAGTTTGCGACTTTAAAGGATCATCAAATTACCAAAATAAATTTCATGTAGTGTTTTCCATGGGATGATCATTAAATTGAAGTTCTAAGTTATTTTTACCAAAAAGAAAAATTCACATCAAAAGCAAATAAACCAATATTGCCCACCCGTCCTATTTCTCATATGCAAACAAAGATCAGTGAGAGTCAAATGCCAAATATGGACACTTAAAAAAATACTTTTGGTCCATTTCTACTTTTAAGGTAACCTGGTGGCTTCTTTTCTCAAGTCCTCACACAGGTATTCAGGAATACCAGGATGGTGTGCCAAAAATCCCAACAGCTTGTATTACAGTGGAAGATGCAGAAATGATGTCAAGAATGGCTTCTCGTGGGAACAGAATTGTTATTCAGCTGAAGATGGGGGCAAAGAACTACCCAGATGCTGATTCCTTCAACACTGTAGCAGAGATCATTGGTAGCAAGTACCCAGAGCAGGTGAGTGGAGGAGGTGCATGGGCTGTCTGGGAGCAGGGTTTTGTGGTCAAGTATCAGTTTTTAGAGATGGCTGGACAAAGAGAGAACATGAATTTACAAAGATGGTCCTTATAAACTCATTGAAGGCAGGATCTTTATATATATGTATGTATACAATTATATACATATATGTTTCCCACCAAAAATTTTATATGAATTGAAGAGTGAAATAGGATCCATGGTGTGGAAATTCAACCTCTAAGTAGCTGTGCGCACACACACATATGTGTGCGTGTGTGTGTGCGTGTGCGTGTGTGTGATATTTATTCCATTTGGAGCCAGGTTGGCAATTGAGATCATACCGCTAGCTAATAGTTACTGTTCTCATTGTGTGCATTATGTTATTTGAGTCTTTCAAAACTCAGTGAAGTAGGATTTATTTTCATCATTTTACAGGTGAGGAAAGTAACATAGAAGGAAACTCAGGTGCCTGAGGTCTACACAGCTAGTAAGTGGCTGAGAAGGGACTCAAAATCAGGACCTTATAAATGTTAAACCAAGTTTTAAACCACAGTAATTTCCTGAAGTATTTTTTTTTCCTTAGCAAAGTTGGAAAATCAAATAATACTAGAGGTAAATTCAGACTCTGTGCTAGCTGAAGGTTAAATAAGTTTGGCAAGGTACTTATTCTCGGAGTCTTTGAGAATTTTTCTGCAAAGAAGGCGTGGTATATGTAATGTAGCAGGATTATTGTGAGGACTCCACTAGCCCCGCACATCAAACAGCCTAGCACAGTGTTTGCTACAATGCAGACACTCACTGAATGGAAGTTTACTTCATATGACACCAAGTATACCAAAAACCAGTCTGATAAGGTGTCAGGTGCAAATTTCCTCTGTTAGTAGTTATTGAAACTCTGAGAATAGCATGTATACATCAAGTTATTCCAGAGTTACAGGCTTGTATTTTGCTTAAAAAGGTAAATGGGATGAAGGAAAAAGTGAATAATGATGGAGAAACAAATTTTCTGTACATGTCCTAACTCAGGACCTCTCCCAGACATGAGAGCTCTGTTACAGTGAAGGTTTGTGTTATGTTCAGGACTCTTTTCCTCCTTCCCAAATTACATCCAGGATGTAGGCATGCATCAGCCTTAGGCTTGTAGCCACAGGGATAATGGAAAAGCAAGATCTCAGTAGGACCATAGGGAGTCAAATAGCTATAGAGAAACTCTAGTTTCCAATGTTGAGAAAACAAACAAACAAGCCCCTTGCCCTTTAGGAACCTGATAACCACAGAAGAGCTCAGAGTCTATATTCCAGGTACTAAGGAGTCAGACTCCTTAAAGTATAATCCTTACCAGGTATTTTCCCCAGTCAGTAGTTCCAGGATGAAGTGTTGCCATTGTTAAGGCTGCGAGCCGAGGGCAGGAAGGGTCAGGATTATCTATGATCCATTGTCTGGGTGAGCAGCCTGCTCTGATCCCTAGGCTGGGTGGCCAGAGGAGCGTGAGTTATTGGGAGCCTTAGTCGGAAGCAGCCAGGGCGTGTCAAGGTCTGAGCTAAAGGAGTTCTTGGGGCTGGAGCAGCCAGAAGGCTGTGGTAGTGCTGGCTCACACAGCTTCCTAAGGGCCACTGGTATCTTCTGGATGGGAATGCTTGGGCCTAATCCTCAGCTCAGGTTGATTAAAAAAAAAAAAATCAGCTTTATGGAAGTATAATTACATAAATTTACCAAATTCAAGCGTACAATTCATTGAACTTTGAAAAATGTGTGCAGTAATGTAACCACGACAACGCTCTTAATAGAGAATATTTTCATCACTCCAAACCTTACCTCGTGTGCCTTTGCTGTCCATCTTGTCCTCCACTCCCCTGCCCCCTGGTAACTACTAATCTGCTTTCTAGAACTAGAGTTTTTTCTTCTCTAGAATTTCATGAAAGTGGAACCATAGTGCAGTCTTCCGAGTCTGGCTCCTTTCACTCACATATAACGCTTTTGAGATTATCCATGTGGTTTTAGCAGTTGTCCATCCCTTCATATTGCTGCTGAGTGATATTTTATTGCATGGATATACCACAGCTTGCTTATCCGTTCAGCAGTTGTGGACCTTTGGGTGGTTTCTAGTTTTTGACTGTTCTGAGTAGAGCTTCTGTGAATACTCTTGTGTAAGTCTTTCCGTGGACCTACGTCTTCATTTCTCTTTATGTAAATGCCTAGGAGTAGAATTGCTGGGTCAGCCTGAATTTTAAGCACCCTGATCTCCACCAGGTGCTTCAGTATCTGTATTCTGTGGGGGTAGCATCTTCTCTAGGTGGGTAGATTCCAGAGAGTTCCCAAGACTCCAGATTAAACTTTTACCTCTACCCTAGCATTGCATAGCATTCCAGACATTGGTTATAAATACGTTGTTACCAAGATTCACAAAGGAGAAAATTAACACAAGTTCTCCCACAAAGAAGTCACAGTATTACTTCCACAGAAGGAATGTGGATGAGTACAGGGGAGGAATCTGCCTCAGAGTCTGCTTAAAACCACAGGGGAGCGGCAAGCATGTGCTCTTCCCTCTGGGCGTTAGGTGAGTTAACGATCCTGAAAAAGCATAGTCCATCCCTGAGAAATGCTGCCCCTTCCATGAAGATTCCTCAGGTAACCCTCCCCTCATCTCAGCACTGTGTGCTCTTATGTCATCTCCCGCCAGGGCTTGCTAACGCCCTGAGCAGGCACTCAGTTTACTTTTTTTCTTGCTTTTCATTAATGCCTATCCTAGGACTTGGCATGTAGCAGCTTCTCAACACATATTATGTTTTAGTAAAATGAAGAGAGGAGGTAAAGGAGAAAATGGTTGGAGAATTTTCTTAAGCTCAATTCCTTTTAAATCTAGAAGTTCTTCTGCCCATTTAGAATACTGATTGTCCATTGACATATTGGACATCACCCCTAAAGGCAGCTCTGTATTGTCCAAACCTGAACACCTCAACTCCTTCGAACCTGATCAGCTGCTTTAGTTTCTTGTCTCTGTGAAAGGAGCCATGTTTACCTGCCAGCACGGTTCAAGCACTTCACGTTAGTTTTCATTTTCTCTCTTTATCACTGACCTACAGCCAGGCACCACATCCCATTAAGTCTACTTTCAGCATGTTAAAAAAAAAAAAAGTCTGTTCCGTCTTGCCTTTACTGTCATCATTGTCCTAATTCGGGCCCTTGCCATCCCCCCCCGATTTTTCTTCTTCCAATCTCTCCCCTATTTTTGCAGTGCAACTCAGAGCTGTTTTAAAATGCTGATCTCTAACTGGTGTTTCCCTGCTGTCAGACCCCCTCTCCTGTTCCCTATAAGATAAAGGTTATGATAAAGATAAATACTGGGGTGAGTAATCAGAGGTGAGCAGAAGACAGAGGAAAAGAGATGTAGAGGGAGGGAGGCAGTTATAGGTAAGAGGAAATTATGTAGCAGAAAATGAATGCTCAGAAGCGAGCAGAAAATGAGACTGAAGGAGGGGAAGATACGTCTGATGGAGATTCAAATGCCAACTAAGAACCGTTCTCTCATTGGCTAGTGAGGGAGTCCGGCTCTCCTCAACTCCGGCAAACTTGCTGAAGATCGCTCAGCTTTGTTTTTAAGGATAAGTCCAGTAGTCCTGCCTTATCCGCGGTTTCGCCTTGCGTCGGGTCAGTTACCTGGGGTCAGCCACAGTCCGGAAGCAGATGCTCCTCCCCCTGCAGTAAGGTCAAGGCAGCAGCAACCAAGGCTACGTCACGTGCCTACCTCATTGCCCTCACTGCGGCTCATCGCGTAGGCATTTTATCCTCACACATCCTCATCAGAAGAGTGAGTACAGCACAGTAAGGTATTTTCAGAGAGAGACTGCATTCACACATTTATTACAGCATGCTATTATAATTGTTCCATTTTATTATGTGACTGTTGTTAGGCTCTGTGCCGAATGTAGAAGTTAAACTTTATCATAGGTATGTATGTATAGAAAAAAACTATAGTATAAATAAGACTCGATGTTACCGTGGTTTCAGGCATCCCCCGGGAATCTTGGAATGTGTGCCCTGTGGATAAGGAGGGGACTACTGTAATGGCAGCAGTGCCATAAACATTAGGTTATGTAGGTTGATAGTTTAGGTTGACTAACTTTTGTCTGACACATCCTCCCCACCTTGCTCCGTATCCCACTAAAGAGAGTGTTAAATAATGCTGTGCAAATGACTTGCAGTGGAAATTAGCTCTAAAAAGAAGGAGGGTTTATTGCAATTTCTATTATTCTGCGTGCAGATCAAACGTCCTGGGTGACTTGAGGGTAGGCTGACACACAGTGGCCGGCAGACACTCTTCCGTGCTAACACCCAGCACAACCCCTTATATCTCATTATTCATACACAGCACTTCAGTGAAAGAAAAGTGGTTAGCACATAAAGAATCCTTCTCGTTTGGCCCAAGAACCATAGACAAGGTGTGGTGATTTTCAGCTCTAGAAAAGTATATATGTGATTGATGGAGCATTAACACATTTTGAAACCCTATTGCATAATTCAGCCGTAAGCTCTAAGTACTGAATTAACCATAGGCTTTTAAAAATGATGGTAATACAAATACTTTATTGAGTTTCCATAGTGAAAACGGCAGAGTAGGGGTATTATGCACATTAATGCTACCCTCTTCCTAAGGAACCCACAGTGACACGTTTTGCCTCCTCCAAGCCCAGAATCATGCCAGTGTAGGGGGGACCCTGTCCTGCCATTAGGCCGAATAGCCCTTTCCTGGCTTTACTTTATGATGCGTCCAGGGTACTTCATTCCAACAAACAGGCAAACACAGAAGGAGTGTTGCGCTCAAACTGACCTGACAAAGGGACCAATGACCTGAAACTAGGGAGTTAGTGCACCTTGTAGGACAGACTCTCTCCTGAGAACAGATTCTCTAGTGTTGACTTTTGGGGCTGGCCCATTTCTTTTGCTCCTCAGTGATATTTCCTAGGCCTTATTCTGAGGTTTTACCTAGTAAATGCAGTATTTTAAAAATGTTAATATATTCCAGAAGTCTTCTGAGGGAATTGTGTGGAATAGTGTTTCAGATTTTTTTTTTTTGGTTGATAATATCCAAACCCATTTTGATAAAGCCTTGATGAGTGAAATTGTTTTTCTATACATGCATTTTTCCTATAGCAGTTATTTTCATGGATTCAAAGAACAACTTCAGTTTCATATGAAGTATTATTTCAAATATAATGCAGCACTGTGCAGGCCAGTGGGAAACATTGAGATGAAAGCTCTAGTTTGTTAACTGGATAGCTCACTTTTTCTTTGTGTGTGGTGGGGGGGTAGGGTTTTTTAATATCTACACTATTAGCATTTGGGGCCAAATAATTCTTTGTTGTGGGGTCTGTTCTGTGCGATGTAGAATATTTAGCAGCAGCCCTGGCCTCTCCCCCACACCCTATAACCATGACTGTCAAAACAACTCCAGACATTGCCAAATGTCTGGGACAGAAGTCACCCCAGATTGAGAATCACTGGTATGGAATAATGGAAGGAACACAGCGTGGGTGTTGCCACGCCTTGGTTCTGTTTTATTTCTGCCACGAATAAGGTGAATGACCTTGGCCCACTCAATTCTTCAACTACAGAATGGGGGACTTTGAGAAAACTCAAAGGTCATTTCCGGCCTTAAAATTACATTATTAAAAAAAAAACAAAAAACCTTGGGGATTATCATCGGACTGCTGGTACACACATTGTATGCTGTTAGATAATAACAAGACATAGTGGGAGCCCTTTCATTATTTGACAGAGTAGCGGTGTTGGTAAGTGTTTTGTTTGTTTGTTTTTTAACATTCTGTGTTCAGATAGAGTTAGGAACTCTTCTACTGAAAAAGTAAAATAAACTCTTTTTTTTTGTGTGTGTGTGACACTTCCTAAACTTTTATTATGTTAGTATACTCTGGGAATTTTAAAAAGTTTAAATATTTGTAATATTCCCCAAACTTTTTGAGAAACAGTAGGATAGAGGCATAAGAGTCACTGGGTAGCTTATGTTTTGGTGTTTATTATATATTCATTTAAAAAAACTGTTCACTCATTAATACAACACAAATTTATTGAGCACCCGGTATGTGTCAGGCATGACAGTTAGCAATAGTGTCGAGTGGGCAGCATTTAACACTGTAGTTAGAAATATAGCCAGTAGAATTCAAATCCTACCTCTTACATTTTCTTGGTAGGCCGTTTTGCCTTTCTGACCCTCAATATATATTGACCTTTACTGGAGAGGGGAGAGCTTATGCAGAAGCAAGGAGTTGAGAAATAGGAGGGGCACATCAGAAGGCCAGAGCACAGCCTTAACATGCCATGTGCAAGGCTGGGGTTTTGTCCTGTTGACAATAGGAAGTTTCTGAAGTGTTTTAGCAGGAGCTTTGCATTTTAGTACACTCTGGCCACTGTGTACATTAGAAGGGGCAAAGACTGAAATTCAGCTAGGAGATAGGAGGACTTGAACTGGGACAGTTGACATAGTGTTGGGAAAGAGGAGAAGGATTCAGGAAATATTTAGGAAATAAAATTGGCAGAAGTTGTTAAAGTTTGAATACAGGGGAGAAAAAGAAGGAAAAGTGCAGTTTGGGTGGAATTCATTTCTTAATTCTACAAGAATTTATTGAGCTCTTACTATATGCTGGCTGTATCACATTACCCTCATAGTACTTGGGGCAGAAGAGACAAGTAAGTAAACAAGTAACCACTGTAGAAGGTGGTAAGTGTCATTGTACGGCAGCTACGTGGTATAATAGGGGCTCATTTCCGGGTATAATAGGGGCTCAAACATCCTGGTCAGGGAAGCCAAGGAAGCCTTTCTGGAGAGATCCAGTTGATTCCTCAATGTGGTTAAGTAGTTAACCACAAGCAGTTAACCAAGCTAAACTTTATGGGGGTGGGGGTGGGATGGGGAATGCTCCAAGCAGAGGGAGTAGTATGTATGAAAGCCCAAAGAGTAGTGTTATTCTTTTTGTAAAGGAATGTGATGTGACCTCCTATAATGTCTAAATCTGTCTGATAACGAACCCTGTGTTCATGGAGTTATGCTGTAAAATAACCTAAAGAAAAATGAATGGCCTCTTCCACATGTATATGTTTTAAAAATAAATTATTGAAAAGCTCAGCAGTTCCTTTGGAAACAGCTTTAACGTTGATGCTGTCAAGACCTTGTTGAAGGAATAAACAAAACCTGATTGACCTGGTGAACAAAATCACGCCATACAGAATTGACTAGTTAGGGGCTGTATAGCAAATGCAGTTTTGCCTTGCATCTGAATATGTAGTCTGATGATCTGTAAAACCTCCTTAATGGGTACAGCAAGTTATTTTTGCCTGGGTGGGAGCCTTTTTACTAACTTAAGCAGCTGTTTAAACTTTCATAAGCAAAGTAATTATTAAATCTTTCATGAACATATTGGTTGGAACATTTGTGCACATCTTAACCTTGAGTTGGAAAGTTTTGGGGGGTGGGGTTAAAGAGTTTGAAGCTGGCAAATTTCATTCTTTTTTTTTTCTTTCTTATTATAAACTTTTTATGGCTTAGAACGAGCCAACCTAAATCATAGAAGGAAAAATACATGTGTGGCAAGCATGAGGCATTTCATTGTTTATTTTTCAAATTTCTGAAATGTGCTCATAGCTGTGCATGCCTCTGGGCTCATAAAGACAGCAAATGGAAATAGCTCAAGCCAGACAGGCTGTTTTAGATAGATAGCCACCCAGGTAGACAAGGCGGTCCTTGGAGAGTACTCTTTCCGGGACTCAATAAGTCATCCTAGTGGGCAAAATGGGACTTGCAAGCAAATGGGACTTGCCATCTTTCATAGATTTGAGCACCTTTCTTTTATTAATGATGGAGTCATTTAATAATAATCATAAGATGAATAATAATCCACATTTATGGAGTGCTTACCATGTGACAGGCAGTATTCTAGATGCTTCTCATGCATATTCTCCTTTAATTTTCACTGTGACCTTGTCAAGTAAGCCATGCTGTTATCCCCATGTTACAGGTGAAGAAACCGAGGCTTAGATCACAAAGTTCACAAAGCTTCTGCATGGAAGAGCTAGGAGTAAACACAAGTTTATTCTATCCTGGAACCTGTACTCTGACAATTCATTATCCTGAACTTCTTAGTCTTTTTCTATTCTAGTTTGTGAGATACTGCTATCTAAAGAGTTTCCTGTTTTACCCTAAGTGGAAAGAAAACCAGTACAACCGTCAGCGTTATTATCAGCAGCAACAAATGCTTGTTGAATACCTATTCTGTGTAGAACTCTATGTTACAAACTCAGGAAGTATTTTGAGGCAAAGAGATGGTAAAGGGCCCCTTGCATGGCAGTTAAGTAAAGCAGGAAGTGAATTCAGACTCTGTAGTACTGACCCAGTGCCTGCAGTGGTTTGTTCTGGCTGGCCCAGTACAAACATACCCTGCAGTACTTTACAGTTTGCAGTGTATTCTCACCTGTATTATCTCATTTAATCCTGACAACAGGGCTGATTATTACAGTTTCACTTTAAAGATGAAGAAGCTGAAAAGCTGGGGTAGCAATTCTTATATCAGACAAATTAGAATTTAAACCAAAGACTGTAATAAGAGATCCAGAGGGACACTATATCATTCGTAAGGGGTCCATCCAACAAGAAAATCTAATAGTTATAAATATCTATGCCCTCAACATGTGAGCAGCCGACTACATAAGCCAGCCATTAACCACAATAATCAGATCGATGATGATATATTAATAGTAGGAGATTTTAACACTCCACCCTCAACATTGGACAGATTATCTAAACAGAAGATCAATAAAGAAATAGGAGCTTTGAATGACACATTGGACCAGATGGACTTCATAGATATATACAGAACATTCCACCCTAAAACAACAGAATACTCATTCTTCTCAAATGCACATGGAACTTTCTCCAAAATAGACCACTGCAGTCCAAAACCTATGGGATACTGCAGAGGTGGTCCTAAGAAGGAAATACATAGCCATCCAAGTCTCTCTCGGAAAATTAGAAAAGTCCCAAATGCACAAGCTACCTTATACCTAAAGGAGCTGGAGTGAGAACAGCAAATAAAACCTAAACCAGCAGGAGAAGAGAAATAATAAAGATTAGAGCAGAGATCAATGAAATAGAAACCAGAAAAACAGTTGAACAGATCAACGAAACTAGAAGCTGGTTCTTTGAAAGAATTAATAAGATCAATAAACCACTGGCCAAACTTATCCAAAAGAAAAGAGAAAGGACCCAGATTAATAAAATCACAAATGAAAAGGGAGTGATCACGACTAACATGAAGGAAAAAGAAACAATTATTAGAAATTATTACCAGCAACTATATGCCAACAAATTAAGCAGCCTGGAAGAAATGGATGCTTTCCTGGAAACTTACAAACTACCAAGACTGAAATAGGTAGAAATAGATAATCTGAATAGACCAATAACCAGTAACGAAATTGAAGCAGTAATCAAAAACCTCCCCCAAAACAAAAGTCCGTTGGGGCGCCTGGGTGGCACAGTGGTTAAGTGTCTGCCTTCGGCTCAGGGTGTGATCCCTGCGTTATGGGATCGAGCCCCACATCAGGCTCCTCCGCTATGAGCCTGCTTCTTCCTCTCCCACTCCCCCTGCTTGTGTTCCCTCTCTCGCTGGCTGTCTCTATCTCTGTCAAATAAATAAATAAAATCTTAAAAAAAAAAAAAAGTCCAGGGCCAGATGGCTTCCCAGGGGAATTCTACCAAACATTTAAAGAAGAAATGATACCTATTCTACTGAAGCTGTTCCAAAAAATAGAAGCAGAAGGAAAACTTCCAAACTCCTTCTATGAGACCTGCATTACCCTGATCCCAAAACCAGGCAAAGACCCCATCAAAAAGGAGAATTACAGACCAATATCCCTGATGAACATGGATGCCAAAATACTCAACAAGATCCTAGCTAATAGGATCCAAAAGTACATTAAAAGGATTATTCACCATGACCAAGTGGGTTTCATTCCTGGGATTTGCACACTTGCAAATCAATGTGATAGAGCACATCAATAAAAAAAACAGACAAGAACCATATGATCCTCTCAATTTATGCAGAAAAAGCATTTAACAAAATACAACATCCATTCCTGATTAAAACTCTTCAGAGTATAGGGATAGAGGGAACATTCCTCAATATCATAAAAACCATCAATGAAAGCCCACGGCGAATATCGTTATCAATAGGGAAATGAGGCATCTTTTCCCTTAAGGTCAGGAGCACGACAGGGATGCCCACTGTCACTTCTGTTGTTCGACATAGTGCTAGAAATCCTAGCCTCAGCAATCAGACAACAAAAAGAAATAAAAGGCATCCAAATGGCAAGGAAGAAGTCAAACTCTCCCTCTTCGCAGATGACATGATACTTTATGTGGAAAACCCAAAAGACTCCACCCCCAAATTACTAGAACTCATACAGCAATTCAGCAATGTGGCAGGATACAAAATCAATGCACAGAAATCAGTTGCTTTTCTACACACTAACAATGTAACCATAGAAAGAGAAATTAAGGAATCGATTCCATTCACAATAGCAACAAAAACCATAAGATACCTAGGAATAAGCCTAACCAGAGGTAAAGGGTATATACTCTAGAAACTACAGAACACTTATGAAAGAAATTGAGGAAGACATAAAAAGATGGAAAAACATTCCATGCTCATGGGTTAGAAGAATAAACATTGTTGAAATGTCTATCCTGTCCAGAGCAATTTATACTTTCAGTGCCATCCCTATTAAAATACCATTAGCATTTTTCAAAGAGCTGGAACAAACAATTCTAAAATTTTTATGGACCCAGAAAAGACCCCAAATCACCAAGGGAATGATGAAAAAGAAAAACAAAGCTGGGGGCATCACATTGCCTGACTTCAAGCTATATTACAAAGCTCTGATCAGCAAGACAGCATGCTCTTGGAACAAAAACAAACACATAGACCATGGCACAGAATACAGACTCCAGAAATGGACCCTCAACTCTCTGGTCAACTAATCTTTGAAAAATCAGTAAAAAATATCCAATGGAAAAAAGACAGTCCCTTCAATAAGTGGTGCTGGGAAAATTGGATGGCTACATATAGAAGAATGAAACTGGACCATTCCCTCACACCATATACAAAGATAAACTCAAAATGGATGAAAGACCTCAATGTGAGACAGGAATCTATCAAAATCTTAGAGGAGACCACAGGCAGCAATCTCTTTGACCTCAGCTGGAGCAACCTCTTTTGCGACACGTCTCCAAAAGCAAGGGAAACAAAAGCAAAAATGAACTGTTGGGACTTCATCAAGATTAAAAGCTTCTGCACAGCAAAGAAAACAGTCAACAAAACTAAGAGGCAGCCCACAGAATAGGAGAAGATATTTGCAAATGACATTACAGTTAAAGGGCTGATACCCAAGATATATAAAGAACTTCTCAAACTCAACACTCAAAAACCAAATAACCCAGTCAAAAAGTGGGCAGAAGACATGAACGGGAAGTGTCTGTTTTCTTCTCCAAAGAAGAAATACAAATGGCTAACAGACACATGAGAGAACGTTCAACGTCACTAGCCATCGGAGAAATACAAATCAAAACCACAATGAGATACCACCGTACACCAATTAGAATGGCAAAAATTAACAAAACAGGAAACAACAAATGTTGGCAAGGATGTGGAGAAAAGGGAACCTTCTTACACTGTTGGTGGAAATGCAAGCTGGTACAGACGCTCTGGAAAACAGTATGGAGGTTCCTCAATACGTTAAAAATAGAGCTATCCTATGGCCCAGCAATTGCACTACTAGGTATTTAACCCAAAGATACAGACGTAGTGAAAAGAAAGAGCACATGCACCCCAGTGTTCATAGCAGCAATGTCCACAATAGCCAAACTGTGGAAGGAGCTGAGATGCCCTTCAACAGGTGAATGGATAAAGAAGATGTGGTACATATAGACGATGGAATATTATTCAGCCATCAGAAAGGACGAATACCCACCATTTACATCGACATGGATGGAACTGGAGGGGATTATGCTAGGTGAAGTAAGTCAAGCAGTGGAAAGACAATTATCATTTGATTTCACTCATATGTGGAACATAAGCAATAGCATGGAGGACCATAGGGGAAGGGGGAGAAATCAGAGAGGAAGATAAACCATGAGAGACTATGGACCCCAGGAAACAGACTGGGGGTTTCAGAGGGGAGGGGGTAACAGGGTGATGGGTATTAAGGAGGGCACGTGTTGTGATGAACACTGAGTGTTATACTTAACTAATAGATCATTGAACACTACATCAAAAACTAATGATGATACAGTGGCTAACTGAATATAATAAAAAAAATAAAAATAAAACTCAGGGTTGGTTTCTACCAGTAAAATAAATAAATAAATACATACATACATACATACATACATACAGATGAAGAAGCTGAGATTCAAGTAAATTACTCAAGTCAGACACACATCTAATAAGTGGGAGTTAACATTCAAAGTTCGATTTCTCTATAACTTGCTGCAGTCACTGTCCAGAGCCCTGAAACTTAATGCAGCATAGAACAAATGCTTTAAGGATGCTCTAAAACGCAACCTGAAAAATGAAATTGTTTGAATAAATAATTACTGTATAATGCAGTAAGAGCAATCTCAGTGGTTTTAAAATTGTCCACAAATTCTTTGCTCTCCTTTTAAAAGATTGAGCCAGATTACCTTTCCCCATGTGTAGGCTATACTTAGTGATTTGCTTCTAATGAACAGACTGTGGCAGAAATGATGGTGGGTGATGTCTGGGATTAGAACATAAAAAACATGTGGCTTCCTCCTTGTCCTTTCTAGTGGATCACTCACTCTGGGAGAAGCCAGCTGCCATATTGTGAGGTTACTCAACGGCCCTGTGGAGAGGTCCATGTGATGAGAAACTGGGGGCCTTCTCTTATCCACCAGCACATATTAGCCAATAAGTGAATCCAGCAGTTCCAGTTGAGCCTTCAGATGACTGCAGCCCTGGCCACCATCTTGACCACACCTCATAAGAGACCCTGAGCCAGAACCACCCAGCTTCTCTGCTCCCAAATTCTTAACCCACAAGAACTATGTGAGGTAATAAATATTTATTATTTTAAGCCACTAGGCAAGGAATACTGTGTCTGAGCTGTCAGGAAAGCTGGCTTCTCAAAGGTGAGAGAGATGAGCAGGAATTTAATAGATGGACAAGGAATTTATTGGGAGGTGTTCTGGGCAAAGAGAAAAGTGTATGCAAAAAGTATGCCACAGCAAGGCACATTTTAGGAACTGTTAATGAAGGACAAGGCATACTCGGAACTCAAAAATCATAGCATTTAGGGTATAAGGCCCTCACTAAGAGCTTACTATATCATATGATGTAGCAACTAATGTCCCTAAGAGTGACGAGTCTGCGAGGAATTAAGATGCATATGCGTGATTTAGGAAGACAGGAAAGCAATCAAAACTTTGAAATATTTACTTCAAAATTAAAACAAAAAATGTACTGTGTAAATCCTTTGTGAAAGGGGAGTCCAGCTTATCCAAAATAGCCACCTCCCTATGTTGTTCCTTCACTAAATTGTCTGGGTCTGTGTTTTGAAAACTTTAAGCTTAAAAGTAGGGCCAAGAAATAGCTAATGAAGAACACCTGGATTTTCTCCAGGATTTTCACTCCACTAGTTCTTCTGCAACAATCAGGTAGAAATTAACATTTTATAACCAATTATGTGTTTTGCTTGGCGTCCTGCTAACCAACTGAATTCTTAAAAAAGAGAATTGCCCAAATTGACTTGTTATTCTATGCCATATCTCATTCATGGACTATTTATTGAGTGCTACCCATGTGTCACCCATAAACCGAACCTTTTTATTTAGGTTGCAGGCCCATAAACCGAACCTTTTTATTTAGGTTGCAGAAATCTCTTTGTGTCCCAGTTCCAACTCCACTGTTTTCTAGACTTAGTAGCAGCTCCTGGTAGAAAGACTGCGTTTATTGCTTAAATTAGATTTTCATGTAAAATTATTATCTGCTTATTTGAAAAACAGAGAAAAAAAGAATTTTTTACTTAGAAACAAACTAATTCAGACAATTGCTGTTAACATCTTGCTGCATTTCCTTCCCTGTGTTTTCTTCTATGAATATTTTTATATAGCTATATTTTATAGATAGTATCAGATCTGATTTTTGTTTAACATCAGGCAAAATATCCCTTGGAATGAAATTTTGGTATCTGTAAGTTATTCTGACAAATAGATATTCTGTAATTTACTTAACCTGTTATTAGATGTTTTGATTATACATGAATCTTTCAGTAAAAATGATGTTACATCTAAATAAATATGTGGCTAGGGAATTTTGAAGTTGTCTTTTGAACTGTTTATGGGTTTTGCTAAAACAGAGTAATTTTAAATAATAATCAATGGGAAACTTAGGAAGAGGTTAACATGGTTTCTCTCTGTGCCAAAAGAACTGCCCTTGGAACATTCTAAGAACACTGTGTGGCCATGTGCCGAATGTGCTGTCATAGTTATGCTGTTAGTTAAATTAAATATGAATGATTGGATGAAGAACGTTATTATTCTGTGCACATTCTTGACTCTTAATTTAAGGTTAAACTAACTTAATTTAATGTCATGTGAATTTTTAGCAGCAATTATGGCCAGTTAATGCATGTTCTTCCTTAGTCATGCCTCATCTCTTTGCAAAATTACAATATTTCATTCCAAATTTATTCTGACCAGAACTTTCTCCCATTTTCCCTCAGTGTTTATATCAGAGGCCCTTTGAGTTTATACTGTAAACTACCACTTGTGTATTTTTATAATAAGCCTCTAAGATGTAGGCCTGGCTACGAGTGCATAGGACTCAATGCAGATCAGAGAACTGGACCTTGTTCCTTCTTTAGCCATCAGGGGATGTTGTGTGGATGATAGAGATACCATCTTAACATCTCTGTTCCAGTCTTTCCCCTCTCCTGTCTGGTATACCACTACCCGACCAGGATTCCTCAGGGATGCCTCAGTGCAGAAGTATGCCTCTGTCAACCTTCTACTTAAGATAGGCAGTGACTCCCCACTTACTGAAAAAAAAAAAAGAAAGAAAGAAAAGAAAAAACAACAAACAAACAAACAAAAAACCCTTGCATCTACAAGATGTTATACTGGTCATACTTTTCCCCACAGATAATCTATGTCCTCCAAGCTTGGAAGTTTCTCTCTTCCACATGTTTTGTGTCATGTCTCGGTTTCTTTGCCTTCTCCGTACTGATTCCCTTGTCTGTATCTACTAGTTGAAATCTGGCCTACTCGTTCCTTATTCATTTATTCACTTTAATTGAATGATTCATTTGATAAAAATTTACTGCGTTGTGGTTGCATGTCAGATATTGTTCGAGGGCAAGCTCAAATGCCACCTCCCCTAAGAAGCCTTTCCTAATCACCTCAGCCATGAGTTTCTCTCTTTAGAACTTCCATTGGTCTTTTTTATACTAATGTTTCGTCACTAATCTATATCTCATTGATGTGATCTATATCTCACTGATGCACTAAAATGGTTTTTGCATTAAAGAAAAATGAATAGATGAATGAATTAATGATTAAAAGAAAATGTTTGCCTTCTCTACCAGTGGAAGCTAATAACTAAAATAAAATGATGAAACTGGTCTAGAGCTTTAATATTGTTGTAGGTTTCCAGTCTGTGAAACATCCTCCATGCGGTTTCCAACAGGGAAGGGAATGAATGCTTTTTTCTCAGTGTTCTACCACATTCTACACTATCTAGATATTAAATGCAGTATTACACTTTGTCATTGCTTTTTATTAGAAGACAGTGTTTTAAGGACATTATTGAAAAGGAAGATTCCACTTCCAGAGTGCCAGTAACCTGTTTTAGCATTCAAAAAAGGCAAATATATTAACCAGAGTAATGAGAAAAGCAGCAGATTAAGTAATTTTGAAAAACCATTTATTTTGAGCAATAAGAACAAGGAAACTTGATTAGTTCCCAATAGAAGTGAGCCATCAAAACAATAATCATAACTATGAGCTTGTGTTTACCACGTGTCCGGGATTTTACCGTCCAGTTTGTCATTTAATCCCCCAAACAACTCTATGAAACAACTTCTGTTTTCCACATTATACAGATGGGGAACCAAAAGTTTAGAGTTAGGCACGTTGTCCATGCCCACTGGACAATGAGGGTGGTTGATGGGCAGAGGAAGCACGTGATTCAAGCTCTGCGCTCTTGTTTAACGTCTGTGCTCTTCTTTATCCACTCATGAGGGTGGAGACGTGTGGGCCATGGCAGTGACTATACATTGCAGACCCTCTCAGTTACCTTGAATGATTTCTATTTACATAGTTGTTCCTGTACTAGCGCTATGGGTGGTGAATAAGACTGTTTTTGCTTTGTTTTGTTTTTAGGAAACTATTGAAACCCCAGAAAGGGAACCTCAAAAAAAAAAATGTGCCATTTTGAGGCTGTGCATCATTCTGAAGCAGAGTAGGTTTGACTCTCCTTCTGGAGATGATTGAACATTCTTTTAAATCTGGAGTTACTTTGAGTAGTTTTTTCTTACATTTAGGGCAGAGAAGCAAGGGAAAGGTAAGGGGCCTCTAATGTAGGCTTCAGAGCTTGATAAAGGTGTTTTTGTCTGCCCGGTATTCCTTCCTTGGAGAATGGCTCC
This sequence comes from Ursus americanus, assembly GCF_024610735.1. Classification (NCBI taxonomy): domain Eukaryota; kingdom Metazoa; phylum Chordata; class Mammalia; order Carnivora; family Ursidae; genus Ursus; species Ursus americanus. Next base: position 38,275,413 of record NC_142135.1, on the reverse strand, counting down.
TCTCCCAACATTTGTGCTTGTGGTGGACTGCCAACTCCCACTACTAAGAACTGGAATCTTGAGCAGGGAACACACAGGGACAGAGCAGGTTGGGGATGAGTCGTTCATCTGGTTGCTCTGCACAGTTCAGGACCTCTGAGCCCCAGGTTTACCTTCTGAAAAATGGGGTTTGTATGCCTCGCAGAGTGGTCTGAGGATTCAGTGAAATGTTGTCCATGAAAGCTTTGGCACAGAGTAGTTCTCCAATGAATGATAGTTACTGTGCTTTGAGATTTCAGGGACGGTTCTTTTTTCCCCTAAAGAAGGAAAGGAAAAAGTAGACTCTTTTTACTAAGGAGGCATAAGATGCAGAATTATTGACGGTACAGGAGAAGAACACCCAACCATTCAAATGATGAATTAGCAAAAGATAATCAGGGTGATTGTGAACTGTGGAGTGACGCACTGCTACGCTAGCATAACATTTGTTAAAACTCACAATACTTCATTCTTAAAAAAACTCAATGGTATGAAGGAAACTCAAGCCTCTTGGGGATGAGGAGTTTGGAGGGGGATATGGAGGGAGTAAAAAGGATGTTAGTCTATAAAAGGATAGCCATCCAGTCATCCAGTGGCCAAATCCCTCTTTTAATGAATAGAGTTATGGCGCTGCTCCAGCATATTAATAAATGTTCCACTGTGGGTGGTGAGAACTTAAAATGTGAAACAGTGCATATTGGATTTGATAATAAGAATATAGAGAATTATAAATGAGATGTCCAGGAGGCATCTGTGTTAAGGAAACTTAGGATCAAGACTTTGTATATTCTAGTTGATGAAAAGTTGTGGGGAGAATTAGGGTGCTGTGGTGGAAAAAGAAAGGATCCTGCTGGCTGGTGGAACACTGATTTGAAGTTATTGGGGGAGTTTTGATCAAGCATGTATCTTTGATCTTCAGTATGGGGTCTGGAGAGAGAGTATTAGAAGCTGTAGGTACAGCTGCATACCTACTTAAAATTGACTTTTTGTTGTTATTTCAAGTTTGAATAATCTCCAATTTACCAGCAGTTGTACAAAAAATAGGTTGGAATTTGGAATGCATTTCTACATGGACATGAGACTGAAAATGACTGTTTATCTTATAGCATTAGGCATACTAGAATAAGGTATGAGGATAAGAGAAAATCGGTGTGAGGGGTCTAGGGTGATGGAGGAAAAGACTAGATACTTTGGGCCAACACTTGGCAAACAAAACAAAACAAAAACTTAACAATAGATAATGTTGTCTTTAATGATGGTCCTTCTTTTTTTGTCCTTTTCCAGTTCCTGGTACTTTTTCTTCCTAATAGAACCCTCTTGTTTCAAAACAACCTGATGAGGTTGGTATTATCCCAATGATATATAATTGAGAAAGATGACGCTCAGAGAGGCTTATGTAACTTGTTCACGTCTATATAGTAAACAGGAAAACTCAGTTTCATAATCAAATATGCCTGGCTCTAAAACTCATGAATTCTGACATTTTTGTCTTGTGATGTCTGAGTTAATAGTGCCACCATTAACAAAGTAAAGGAATATGGGTTGGAGTGGGGTATAGGCAAAGGAAAGTTGAATTGAGTTTTAGATATGTCGATTTTGAGCTGCCTTGGGATAGGTGTGTCCTGCTCTCAGGTCACAAGAGAAATTCTGGTTTGTTGCTCCGAGGTGACTATGGGTACAGCTGGACTGTTTCATTTGCTGCCAAATAGTGGAGGAGAAATAGGTGGGTACATAGACAGATAGCTAGATAGGTAGGTAAGAAGGCATGCATGTATATATGTAGATAGATAGATAGATAGATAGATAGATAGATAGATAGATGATAGATAGATAGATAGATAGATAGATAGATAGATAGATAGATAGATTAGTTTGTTGGTAAGTTGGGTATTTGGAAGTTGGGAAATGTCTGTAGTCACTAGTCAGTATTCCTATTGCTTAGCAACTTTATTTCCTCATGAAGCTATGGCAAATAGAACTTTCATATTTATTTTTTTGTGCCTAAGGGGAGATAGTGCTGCCTATGAATGATGCATAAGTGACAATTTTGTGTTATGAGCATTACTCTGACTCTTGGAATCATTGAATCTCAAGGTCGGAAGGGAACTTAATATTCTCTTTTGGATTTGCTCTATATTCAGACTTTGGTTTACACCTGCATGAAGTCCTTACTGACACACCCCAGTCCTTTAGGTAGCACTCCCTCTATGAAAGATCTCACTTTTGAAGTGAAATCTTCCTACCTGTAAGTAGATATACCACAGTCATTCCTAGATTCAAACATAGCAGACAAATCCCATTTATTCTTCCATATGAGTGCTCATTGCACATTTGGAAACAGCCTTTATGTATCTCCTAATTTTCTCCTTACTGAGCTGAGTTTCTCCTCCCCTCTCTTCAGTGGTTCCTTGTGGGGAAGGACTCATGGGCCCAGGTTCTGGAAATGCACTCAGCAGATGGCCTCCATTGTCATCTCCTTCAGGGATTGTTTCACTGGCAGAGAGCTGCTCCTACAAGGTCACGCCCTGTCCTGGTGTGGTCCACATCCAATGACTGATTCATAGGGGGTAGAGAAGCCCAGTTATTTCCGTCCAATATGTGACAACCGACAAGCCATTTTAGTTCAGAGCTGCCAGCGGGGTCAGCTGAGGCCATTGTTGGGGTGCATTACGACTCGACTTCTCCTTCTGTTCCTTCTTGCATCCTTTCCCTCCCTTTGTTAGGTGTTCATCCCAAGGGCATAAAATTGTGCATGCCAACCTCTGGTGCAGTTTGATTCCGGGGAATCCAATCTGTAATGATGGCTGCAGGTCTTTTCATGAGCCATTCGTGAGAAGGGGTATTCTTCTATATGATCATAATACATTTGGCTTTGAAGAATATTTTAAATTAATTTTCATTATTATGAATCCAATGTGGAAAGTTGATATAGTAGAGAGAGAAATTTTTCAGTGGCGGTTTCTTAGTTTAGGTTCCCCTTCAAAAGCAGAGCCTGAGATGGGGATTACATATGAGTAGTTTGTTTTTGAGAAATTATCCCAAGGGACAAAAGTGGAAGACTAGAAACTGCGAAGGACGGAAAGCCAGTCCAAGGGTTCATGACTGAGCTACTCACCATTGTAAGCACCTGGGATGCATTGCCACTGTGACCCTCTGAGAAGCCAGCTAGAGCTGTCTGCCAGGTAATGAAAGAGAGAATTTACCCATCGGTTCCCTGATTCCCATGGGTCAAGCCTTGCCTTATGAGGTGTTAACTCCCTTGCATCTTCAGGTTTGTGCATGCCTCAGAACAGCTGACTGAGTACCTGTCCCTTTCCCAGGAAGCAGGCACAGAAAACCAAGGGCAGACAGTGAGGCATGCCAGGTAAGGCTGAGGCAAAATGCTGTCCCGTTACGCCTGTTCACAACTGGTTGCTGCAGCAGTTGTGGGCCTGAAAAGTTGGACTGAGAAGATAAAAGATGGGGCAAGAAAGGACCAATACAGGGTAATAGCTGCAAGCAATAACATTGTGTTTCTGGGACTTTCTTCGTATATGGGTTTTATGAAGACAGTGCATTGGACTGGATTTTCTCCTAAAAAATCCATAGAACTGTTGCCAGGCTTCTCTTCTTTGATCTAAGAGGTAGAAAAACTTTCTGATGCATTGCAAGTAGTGAAGTGGTATGCTCACTCATGCATAAAATAAAATACTTATCTTGGTTAGCTAGACTTATCAACATTAAAATACCACAAAGAGAAACTGCAGAAACCACTATAAAAGGTCTGCACATTCCTTGTGCTTTTCTACCAATAGCGGACATTTATTGCCAAGTATTTTGACAATGGTTTGCCTAGGAGTCCCTTTAATGTCTTTGATTTAGTTGCTCTGTGTCCACTGCATTTTGAATGTCACAGAGATTTAACTCTGGTGGTGTTAAGCCATGCAGCAGTTTATTGTTAAATTGGGTTGAGGAGTAAGGGAATTGGAAAGTAGCTTGGAATCCAAATGAAAGATCATCTTTCATTGCATGGACTAAGGTGCCGGTGTAGTGTCACATTCTGTGTAGGGACCACCGTCCCATGGGTGTGGATTAGCTACTAGTGACTCAGCTCTGAAATGGTGAGTCCCAGTGATCTCCCTCGTTCCATCGGCAGCTTCCTAATGAGCCAGCCTTGGGGTGCCAAGTGGCAGAGCTATGGGCTTTCTTCAAGAGATTTGAGAGATGTAGTCAGACAGCCAATTACCATTTTTATTTACTTTGGGAGAGCTTTGAGTCCCAAGACCTGCATAAGACTCTCCTGGTAGTATTTGCACTGTCTAACAAGACATGTCAAAAATTTCATACTTGTCATCCCAGGGATGGCAGAAACCAAAATGAGCAGACCAGGACCGAGAGACTGGTGAGAAAGGAGGGGGGCTAGTGAGAGCCACACATCAACAAGACCAGATATCCAAGCTATGGAAGGAGGAAGGTCAGTTAAGGCAAAGAGGGATAGACAGGGTTGAGTTCTTGAAATTCGTCTCAGGATCAGGCAGCTTAGTTAGGAGGCTGAGTGAAAAGAAATAGGTGGGGGTCCAAGCCAGAGAGCCTAGGAAGTCAGATGTCAGACTGTGGAACAGAATCCTAGTAATAGCAAATATTTATTTAATTATGACACTTGATTATGTGTCAGGTGCTGTTCTGATCATTTTGTGTATATAAGTAATCTCGTTCTCACCGTAAGTTTGTGAGGTAGATGCTATTATTATTATTGAACCTCTCAGTGTATGAGCTAACTAAGGCACAAGGGATCAGATAAGTTGTCTAGTGTCTGATGGCTCTTACGTGGTTGAGCCTGACTTCAGACCCAGGCAGTCTTTCCCCAAAGTTCACGTTCTTCTGAATATTGCTTAGTGCTTACACTCCTGCTTCTGAAGAAGCAGCTTCTTATATATTATGCATCTAGATGGAAAGCCGAGGTTGGTTCAGAATCTGTTGGGGGAGGGAAGGAGATGGGCGTATCAGACACACATTTTATATGCCGCCTCAGATCCATCTGGGCCACCTGCCTCTTGCATTCACTGCCCAGAGAACCTCCTGATAGCCTGCCTGGGGAGAATTGGGCCCTTGCCCTTGCCTGTCACTGTGCTGCTTGACCAGCCAGTCCCCTGCTTGGAGTTTCTGGCTCTTCTTGCCATTTCAGTACTTGCATGACACACCCAACCATGGGGCCTGGGATGAGGCCCTATAAGCATTGGAAGAAGCTGGATAGTACATTCTGGAAATGCAGGAGTGTTAACTCCCTGTGGGGTGAAATTTGACAGAGGAAAGCAAGAGACAGGCTGAAAGTGGCCAGATAAGTCCCTTTATTTTTTCTCTATCTCACATATGACTCTGAGGCACGGGTTTTCCTTCTAGCACATCCAGAAACATCCTTTGTGTCAAATGGATTCACCTGCCTGAGGACCTGTTGTGTCTCTCTGTGGTTTATCTCAGAGCGAGAGGCAGCATAGTCATACTTCACTTGGCATTGCTCGACATCCTTCCTAATCTCCCTTTCCTTCTTTCTAACCCTTGCTGCTCTGGGTTTATTCCACCTCCCTCACCAGAAAATCATTAAAGCCAAGCTCTGAAAGTGGGCCTGGGCTAAAAAGTGGGAACAAATGGAGAAGCAGGCAATGTCTCAGCAATACTTCTTTGTTGAATGACAAAAGGACATCGATTCTTTGAAAAACGCATTTAGAATAGAGTGGAAGTTGATCTTATGACTAATGGGTAAGTTTCAGTGCTTAATAAGAAGTTAATATTACCACAACGCGAGCACTTACAAAGGAGGAGGGAATTGTAGGAGTGAAGAACCTTGCAAGAGTATTCTCTCCCTGATTAGACTGATTGGAGATCGCGTTTGCTTTTCCGACCGGACCATTAGGCCTCCCCCTCCTCTCCGCGTTACCAGCAGTGAGGAGAGCCGCCATTTTCTACAAGCTTAGGTATAAGCCCGACACCTCCCTGAATGGTCAGTACGCGCTCATTTAGTCCCTTGAGGTAGAAAACAGATTCAGTGAAGTGCCTGCCAAACAGCTAATGAGTGCCAGCGCCACAGTTCACACCCAGGCCTGCCAAACTCCGAGGCCTGCACCCATGGCTGATACCTTCTGCTGTCTTCTGCAGACTTCTTTATCAAGGGAAGTTACTTGGAGCAGGGAAGTGCCACATGGAGAGGAAATATGGCAGGGGAGCATCTTATTCCCTTTGTCCTAATTTAGTCCAAAAGCAACTTGTGGTGGAGCCAGCTGCTGGGATTCACAGCGTCCGGGCCCGCCTGCCTGCTTCCGGGTAGCGGACTGTGGGTGCTTGTAAGCCAAGAATGCCTCCCACTGCGAAGTAGTAAATGGGCCCTCTGGCTCCTTGATCACACTTTTATGTACTGGAGCAGCATGGGTAAGTCCTCTAAGTCTGCCTGGCAGAGCCCAACCCTGAACGCACGGCAGCCAGCAGACTTCTTCCTCAGTACCTTTCTTGATAGGTGTCCTTAGAGGAGCCAAGTTTCCTTTAAAATTATTCCTTTGATCTAAAGCTCTTCTCTCCCACCTTTCCCTCCTCGGGGCATCCCCAGAGTTTTGTGTTCATGCATAAGTAGGACTATATTTGCCATGGAAGGAAGCCATGGTACAGGAGATCCACGCAAAGGAGAATACAAATTGCATTTCATATTTGACTTTGAGATGTCTCATACCACTTTTTACCCTCCTACTAATGTTTTTGTGGTCGTCTTTGTTTAATTTTCCTTTGATTTTGCTATTTATGGTTTAAATGATGAAGACAAAAGGCCCTTGTTGAAAGTCATGAGTTTTGGGACCTGACTGCAGCTGTGGCTTACCAGTGGCGTGTGACCTTGATCTGTCACCCAGTCCTTTGGGGACTCAGTTCATTCACCTGCAAAATGGGAGAGTGGGGTGAGATTATTTATTCCCAAACTATACTGATCATGAGAATCACCACAGCTGCTTTTTAAAAACGGCCCCATCTCAGACCTACTCATCACAATTCAGGTGGAGGGAAGACAAGGGAGAGTAGGGAAGGAGCAGAGGCCTGAAATCCATAACTGCAACAGGTTCCCCAGGTCATTCTGATGCGCAGCTCAGGACCCACCTTATGCAGTACTGCTATTGGCCCTGCGTGAACTCATGGGCACTGTTCACATGGAACAGAATATGATCGGGGCTTCTGAGAGTTGAGCAACACAGCACCCCTGTGGGAGCTGAGTTCTGCAGAGGGTTGTTGCCAAGCATGATACTCCTCGATGTTAGGACCGTAGAGTGCAGTGAGGTGCTGAGTGGGCAGCGGCCCAGAAGCATGTGGTGAAGGGTGGAAACACAGTAGCTATGAGAACAGGATATATAAGTGGAAGCAGCTTAAGAACAGCTAAGGAACATTGACCCCCAGGAAGCTGGCTATTGGATTGTCTCCCGTGTTACTGGTACCTATCTGAGAAGAAGGAGATAGGTCCATGAAGAAGTAGGGCATCACAGGCGGCTTGGTCCAAATGGTGGGCCTTGGGTCAGAGTTCCCCAGACAGGGTTGAGTTGAAGAGAAACAGGGCTTTCTCCCAGCTAAGACAAGCTTATAGTTGCCAACTAATCTTCGTTTGGGGGGTTATTTGGCTTTGTTTTCCCTTTATATATTGTGAAGTTCCCTTTGAAAAACTAATCCAAATCAAAGAAAAGAAAAAAAATGTTCATACCTAACTAAGCCCAAATAGAAATATCATAGTAGCTGCCAGAAGCTAGGCTGTATTGATAAAAAACTAGAAAAAGAATTAGGGGCACTGGAACAGATAAAAGGTTAAAATCCTGGGGGAAGATTGTTAGGATGGAGTCATGATTAGATCAAATGTTATAATGCATATTTTTTTTCATGAGCTAATAAGATGCTGCTGAGCAGGCCGGAATGAAGTGTGTTCATTGCTTAGTTTGCATGGAAATCAGCTGAAGCATGTGTCCAAAATGCAGCTATTTCTGAGTCAGTGGGTATGGAGAGGTCACCTGGGCTCCTCATTTCACATGAGCATCCAGGAACCATGCTTTGAGAATCCTGTCCTAGATGCTGAGAGGAAGGATGGTGAACTCCATCCTGGAAGAGAGCTTTGTATTCCTTTGGAATTATATCAGCTCCTCTGAGTGTTAGATTCCCTCCATGTAGTATGAATATTGTTACTTTCCCCTACCAAAATTGCAAGCCTCAGAAAAACTTTTCAACATAAACTGGATAAAAGAGATGGTGCTTATAACACCCAGTGCACCATGCAATACGTGCCCTCCTTACTACCCATCACCAGCCTATCCCATTATATACGCAACTAATGAATCATCGAACTTTACATCAAAAACCAGGGAGGTACTGTATGGTGACTAACATAATATAATAAAAAAAATATTAAAAAATAAAAGAGATGGTGCTAATTACTTACCCATAGAAATCTTCATGAATTAAAGTCCATGTTCTGGGCTTCTGTAAACTCACTTCCCATCCCCAGTGCTTAGTACAGGAATATACATATGGAAGGTACTATGCATATATGTGGAATAGTGTAGTAGTGTATAGCATAGTATAATATAGTATAGTATGGTATAGTATAGTATAGTATAGTATATGCTATTGTATTTGCTTAGGAGCCTTTAAAAGATTTCTAGGATATCAAAATGAGAGAACTGCTATTAGTTATGTCTCTGTGCCTATTAGAAAACAGGATCTTCCAGAGTAATGGAGAAGGAGAATTTGCCAAGACAGATTGATAGAGGGAGCCCAGTAGATAAGGAAAACAAAAACTGACTAATAAATTATATTCCTAATGTATTTTATATTTATAATATACTTTGTTTCTATTTGGGGAATGAATTAAAATCTAGCTGCTGTAACAAAGAGATCAACAATGTAGTGGTTCAAGTAACAGATAAATTTATCTATCACTCAGGTAGCAGGCATGAGTGGTACATTTCTCCTGAGTAGCTCGGCCCCCCATGGTCATTCAGGGTACAGTTTCCTTCCATCTTGTGGCTCTGTTATCACCTAGGGCATTGTCATCCCTGTGTTGCAGAAGCTGGCCTGTCACCTGGGAAAGGGAAAGAGAATGTGAAACATCTCAAGGCTCAGACCTGGATGTGGCACGTATCACATCCATTCACAAGGCATTGGTGAGCTTAAAAAACACCACCATGCCTAAGTGAAGGGGAGGCTGGGAAATGTAGCCGAGCTGCATAGCAATAAACCCAGCTACACCTCTATTATTAATGCCGTCGATGAAGGGGAGAACAGAGTTGGTGACTAACTAGCAGTCTCTGCCACAGGAAAGGTATATGGAACTTTGAAAGTGGAGCCAATCACTACCTTTCGTGGCTGCACTAATTAGCCAGAGCTGCTGCCTGTGCTGTGGAGTACTCTGTTTCCTTTGATGTGTTGTTCCCAGCCTGTCTCACATGTCATTCCTAGTATCCATCTAAGCCTGTGAGTTAGTCTGGGCAATGTGGATGTTGTCTTTCCCTTTTCTCGATTGTGGGGGTCTCCTCCTTTAGCCTGTGCAAGGTCATGAGAAAAGACTTAGAGCCCTGTCCTACAGTTAATAAAGGTGCCATTGGATGAAATATGTCGGCAAAAATACCAGTATGAATTGTCTTCCGTTTGCTGTTCTGACAGTTGTGATATAATGAATCTCAAGTGTGACTATTGTCACATAATCGGAGGTTCTGAACATTAAGAATGTTTTCTTAAGGATCATCCAGGCAGAAAATGAGTTCACAGATTTTCAGCATTTTTACTGATAATTCTCAAGGCTCCACTTGTCCCTGCACTCTCTTTATTCTGTACTACCTCTTTATTTAAACTCTCCCTCCCTCCTTCCCTCCCTCCCTCCCTCCCTCCCTCCCTCCCTCCCCCTCTCTTTAGGGGCTTGGGGAAAGTCAGGGAGAGAATGTTCCACCATGACAATGTATTTCTGGATTCCTAAAGTTTGTCATTTTGTGATATATAGCGCTATGTGAAACAACAAGGTCTTATAATTAGCTGCCTTGGGATGTTCCAAAGGTGAAACTACTCGGCCGCCATGCACCTTGCAAGATGAATGACTTAGGCTGGAAGTTGGCAGGTGACAGACACTTTTAAGGGGGATGCAAGCAGATGGGTACAAGTAAGAGCTGTGCCTAGATAGGTACGTTGGTTTAGAGTGACCTCCCTGCCATGGGAACTGGATCCCTATGACACTGTGACGTGACTCCAGTGAGGTGAATTACTTCACAGAATTGGAAGGCAAGGTTGTGAGGACTGAGATTGTTCAGGAAGCTCAGATGACTAAAGGCAGAAACATTCATGTGTGTAAGTGGGAAATGGGAGATAGATTACTTTTCTGACAACTAGTTGACATTGTCATTGAAGTTTGTCTTACTGGAAGGATTATGCAGCCATTTCTCTTTTCAGTTTTTCACACACACACACACACACACACACACACACACACATATATTTTTGGGCAGGGATGTTTGTTTTTATTTTGTAACACAATTTAATAGCCTCATATTCTCCAGGAGATCTAGGCTGCCGGCCATGTTCCCACAGTATTCTGAAATTATTCTGGAATTCTTCCCTCTACCCTCGGCCTGTCCCATCACCCAAGTGATTTTAGTGATTCTCTAGGGCCTCACCAACATAGCTTGGTGAATGTTGCATCTTGGATTTTATGTTTTGCCACTTGTGATAGCGATTTATAATAAAATCAAGATGTGACCTGTTTTTTGTCCAACAATGCATGTGTCCAGGATTCTGCCTGTGATCTGCAGTGTGCTTTCAGCAAGGGGACAGCTGTGATGTGAATGGATTTATGAGGTAAAAAAGGGCTTTAATTTCTCTTCCTCTTTTCCCATGGATCTAAAACTTTGTTATGGTAAGCTAACCCTCTGATATCATATACAACTGCTGGCATTCTCGACTGTTTTAGTGGCCACTCCTTATTGCTTAATCCTAAGCATTACCATCTGTTTCTTTCTTAATTATGAATGCAGCAGGAATTCACAATGACATCAGCAACGGTGGAAATAAAATGGAGTTTGAGGCCTTGTACTTGACGCCAGGCAGGCTTCTCCTAATGCTTTTCTTCTGTTACAAGCGTTGGCTGGTCAGACAGAAGAATTCCTCAGCAGCTTTCTCTCTCTTCTCAATGTACTTACCGTGAAAGTATCATGCTATAAACTGAGCATTTATTTTAGCGAGAGCATTTTAGTGAGACGGAGCTGTGTCCTTGGAGCTGGGGATGTGTGGGCAGATCGTTCTCACAGTATCAGAGGCCAGTGGTGTGATTGTCCTGCTGTTATTGGCTAGTGTTTTTGTGAGAAGAGAGATGAATAGTAATAGCCCGATGACATGAGTCATGTCCATCCCCCAGAGAAGAGCTGGGAGTGGACATCTAAGGGGCTATGATCAGCCCGCAAGTAGCCAGTCTGCCTTTCCCTGAATAACAAGGAAACATTTGTGGAGGGAGGTCATGTAGAAATTGAAGGAGTATGTAGCTCTGACTTACTCAGGCTTTTATTTTTCATTAAGTGGGAAAACTTACACAGTTTTAGACTCCTAACATTTTAGAATGAAAAGAAACCCTTAGGAATCGTCTAGATTAAAGCCATGGTCACTTCTCTTCCTTTGTCTGGTGCTTGATCAGGTTGAGCATGAGTTTGGAGTCCGCAGAACCGGGTTTGAATTGTGAGCCACCTGTGCGTGCTTTGAATTCTTTTCCCTGAGTCCTCAGTGTCCCGGTTCTTTTCCTGGGTCACAGTGGATATCATAACACTTCTTGTGAAGCCTACTGTTTGGACTAAATGAGACAGAACCTGTAAATCCCATGTGTGGCGCATGGTTTTCTTCCCTTCCTTCCCTTCACATTTATGACAGACGAAGTGTTGGTCAAAGAGGTTGAACGCCTGGCCCAGTGTTGCACGTCTAGTGGACGGGAGCTGGAAGTAAAGTCTTCCAAGACCGGTGTATTCCAAGGTCTTTTCTCACTAGGTCATGTCTACACCTGTTGTCTTTCTCTAGCCTTGTTACCTATTGAACCTTTGTATAATAATAACCCTAATAATTATCATTTGTATAATACTGTTTAATCTGTAAAATACTTTTTAAGATGTATATTCCCATTTAATGTGCAGTGGGTGAAATCATATTGAAATCACATCGTTACTCCTATTTTACAGTTGGGGAAACCAATATCTGAAAGGTCAAGTATCTTATTGAGGTCACACTGAAGATTGCGTGAGGACCACAACCCAGGTCTTGAGACTCCAGAGTGTGGGCTTCACTCTGTCCTAAGTGGACTCTTACTGTTACACCAGCACATATGACAGAGGACAGAGAGATGAAGCAAACAGCAATCACAATTATTATCTAGGTTAGTAGCTGCTGGTAGGATGCTTTAGGACAAGGGTGCTACCGGAAGAGCAAAACTGTTTTCTTGAATTGTGTTAATGTTTTAGTGATCCATGTGTTTTCTAGCCACCAGAAGGATCCCCTGGGTGAGAAAAGAGGTAGAGCAGGGGACAGTGGGTTTCCACAGTGGGTTTCCACACTGAGCTGCAGAACCAAACCAAAAGAAAACAAAATGTACAGCATCCAGGAAAGGCCCTTGCTCCAACATGCAAATGAGCGGCTTGCTACTTCAAAAGTGCAGCTCATAAATGAGGAGACCATGTGAGTCATTTGTTCCTGCCAAGTCTAGGTTCAGGCCAGTAAGGGTCAAGCTGGTGCCTGCTCTCAAGCAGGCATCTGAGGGCTCAGCAAGAGAAGAGTCAGTGGGCCTTGTGCTGGCCCTTTTGTCCCAGTGTCTTATCCAGACAAGGAGTCCCCTTTGCACTTTCCCAGCCTCTAGGCCATGGGTTTTGTCTGTCCCTCACTCTGCGGCCAGTGATACTTGGAGATAAGGACAGCACAATGAGTTTCTCTTATATCCGGTCTCCCTTGGGTAATGCCAAGCTCCTCCTGTCATGTGTCACTGAGCCGCCAGGCCCACCATATAATAAGCAGGCTTACTGAAAAGCAGTCCTTTCCGGCAATAAAACTAAATCTTTTAATCTCAGAAACCCTCATATTGACCATGTGCAGAAAACCATGCAAATTTTTAAAATGTAAATATTGACATTCTGAGGTTTTGCTATGTAACCCGATTTAGTCTGATTTTCCCATTATTTCTGCTATTTCCGGGGGCATTTTACTGAATCCAGGTTTATAAAGCAGCACAGGGGCAGCATGATTCGGAAGGTAATAACACAGGCCGTGGAATCAGCCAGACCTGGGGTTGAGTCCTGGATCTGCAGCCTCACCATGTCACCTCACATAAGAGCTCTGAGCCTTGCTTTCCCCATCTGTAAAGTGACAGTAATGGTACCCACCCACCACCAGTGCTGTGAGGATCAAACGAGTGGCCACGTGTGAAGTTCTGTAATTCAAAAACAGCGTTTTGCCTGATCTCACTCCCCAGAACCAGATGACTGATTCATTTGTGATGTTTTTTCCTCATTAAGAAGCTTGAGCTGGACAAAGGTCATTCAGGATTCTTTTAACATGTGAGACATATTCATTTTATTGAAAGAAATGAAAAAATATTATTTTTAACACTCTGTACCTTGCTTTAGAAGTCAAGTCTTATGATGTCAGTAAGTTTTCACTTCAGGTTACTTTCATTTCTTTTCCTCTCACTGTGAGCAAGGCAGCAAGAAAGGCATTCTTTCTGTTGTCTTGCATATGAACGTCAAAATATCCTCTATGTGCCAAGTACATCTCTGTGAGTATATTGTTTGTTTTAGTCCAGCCTTTTTTTATGTCAGAAAAATCTCCAAGTTCCAGTGTAATAATAATAATGACTGGAAATGCTTATGAAAAAGTACATTAAGAGATAAGGGTCTTTTTGAGAACTCAGGGGCATATAAACAGGTTATAATATTTTGGTAATTGTATTAAATCAAGCATGTGCCAGCCAAATTCATGACTTTATATAGGCTTTTTTTTTTTTTGAGTTTTATAGAATTAATGCTAAAATAAAGGAATGTGAATTCCTTTGCCAGTTCTTTGAAGGAAACAGTAGAATCTGACCTACCTCAAAGGAGTATTAAGAGAAACAGCCCAGTTACATTGCTGCAGGCTTAGAATCTTTAAATAGTCTGGAAGGTCAAATCTGCCTTAGCTGCATAGAATGATTCCATATGCTCTCCTCTGAAACTTCTTCTTTGTATCTGTAAATGGGGCTGTTCTGAGCCCAGTGTGAGAAGCAGCCATGGAACAGGAGCTCTTTGATGAAGACAATTTACAAGCCTTGCCACACACAGACGTCTCATCGGATCAGGACATCCTCAATCCTGGCGAAGCTCGGACTGACTGCTCTCTCTTGTGCTTTCTCCTTGCTGCTCTGCTCCCACCACACACGCATGGCATGGGCTCATGTGCCCCCGTATGCATACACCCTTCTTCTCTTAGACATGAAACGTTTAAGCAATGGTGTTCTTGAGGAAAAGGGACCATTATTCCCTGCTATGAAGAAAACTCTGTATTCAACCCTTTGATTCTACTAAATATGCAGAAGCATTAAGCAGGGCAATCAGGCAACCACATGTAGCTCCAGATGTGTCATACATATGGGCCATTGTCCACACTGCTGGTGGGGCTGGCAGCATTTTAAAAAATGGTCATAATATATATGGTCTCTTGCTTGTTGCTCTGGCTTCCGAAGTCTTGCTGATCCAACCACATCATCCTTATGCTGTTTCCAGGAAAGCAAATCTCTGACTGCTCTCAAGCTGGGAACTCCACGTGCTTCCCTAGCACGAGGTGGTGGATATATTAATCCCAATGACAGTGAGGGGCAAGGAGCTTTGCCATACCCCTCTTCTTGCAAGGAGAAGGGGCAAGGGTGAGGTGTCCCAAGAGGAAATTAAATGGCTCGGACTCTCTCAATTTAGTGGCTTGGACCCCCACTCATAAGCTTTTAAGCCATAGGGGATGATACTTTCCAATTTCCTTTCTAGCCAAGACTCTGGGTTGTGACTCAGGATGGAGAGTATATTGTTCGTAATTTTTAAGTGTCCTGCTTCCCATCTCTCATCCTCCAAAACTTCAAAAAGACAACTTAAGGGAAGTGGTTTTGGTTGTCTAGCTATTTATAAATTATTATTCAGTTTGAAGTCTTGCTGGTTGCTGAAAACGTTACCAAAAAAAAAAAAAATGGTATTATGGTCATTTACTTCTCAGCCATTACTTTGCTGTTTACACACCCACATGATTCCCTTGAACAGCACTGAAAAGAAATTGCAGAATAATGCTGCCTCAACACACGCTAGGTTTACAAAGTGATTCTAAATGGCTTTTAAAGAAAATAATTCCCTTTCCTTTCATTGTGTTCAAGCTTCTCCACATAATTGTGCCACACGTGCGTTGGGAGACTGGTGGATAAGTTGGGGCACACAGCCAAAACAATTTAGTTGTTTTTCAATAGACAGATTATATTAGTGCCACTTATACTTTCACTTTTAAATTAATTTGACAAACATGTATTGAGTACCTTCAACATGTCATAAGGAAGCTTTTCCTCTCTTTGGGTTTGAGCTTTTTACTTGTTTTTTGTTTTGATTAGCTTTGTGAAAGGAGGACTTTATAGCTAGGAAAAGGCAGTGGTAGTTACTCACTACAACCTGGATATGAAAAAAACCAGCCTTGATTCATTCCTTGAATGGCTCCATCCTAGGGCCTCTTACAGTAATGGCAGCAAGATTGTGAAAAGGCAAGAACAGGGCCCTGAAAAGAGCTCCAGGGGTCTGTGTGCAGAGCGTACAGCACGTATGGGCGGTAGGAAATTAATAGATAGAAGCACTGCGGGGGGGGCTGGCATTTTATCTGTCCTGTGAACAGGTTTAGGAAATATAATCGACTTGTCCTCAGAAAACTGAAATACGATTTTTGTGATAGTAATTTTCCCTGCAGCTTTGGCATTTTCCTTTCCATTAAACTTCTTAGTTTTTAGTGAGGGTAATACAGCCTTGGTCCTGCTTTGTCATTTTGGGGTGATTTATTTTAAAATTATAGTAAGGGATTTTTGGTCAGAATTCCACCAGGCTAATTTCAAACCGAGTTTGCTGACTCCAACTACTAGCCATAAACGGTCCCTACCTCCAGCATATAGAACAGGAAGTGGCATGCTTGGGTGCCAGGAATAAAGCAATTGCTCAGATGGAATAACACTTGGCAGTTTGGAGGAATTTGTTGATGTAAGCCTAAATCGTAGGTTAGAGACTGACTTGTGGGATGCATTTCTGCCAATTATGGTCCATTGTGCAGTCAAAAATGGGAAAAATTACTTACTGCAGCTGGTTCTTTGGCACTGAAACCACTGATGGAGTAATCAGAGGGAAATCTTCTAAGTTATCAGAAAAGATGGATTGTGATACAGGATGCTGGTTTCGCGGGTTATCCACCTTACCTGTCTCACATGACATGAAAGAGGAGAGGAACGACGTTGCTGGGGAACCGTTGGGTGGTCCTTAGCACTGCCTTGCTCAGTGCTAACTGATGCCTGCAAATGCCCTTTCCCTTCTGCCACTGCAGGAGCCTATGACTTTTAAGAGTTGGGGCCTTAAGAGTACCCTTGTCATGGTGAGCACCAGGTGATGTATGAATTGTTTTAATCACTGTATAGTACACCCCACTAACCGGAATTAAAAATGCTAAAAAAAAAAAAAAAAGAGTTGGGGCCTTAGAAAGGTTCTTTTTCAGTATGTCTCTTGTGTCTACAGCCCTTGGCATAATAAGAGAGGTGGAGACAAGCTCCCTGAACGTCTGTAACTCCCGACTTTGGGACCCTGCACATTGTACACCTAGAAGTCTGCAGCTGCAATGCTGAACACCAAAATAACCAGAGCCGATTATTGCAAGCGTGCCTATGACTGATTGTACTTTTTTCCTCTCCATTCATGGATTTGTACATATTCTTAAAAAAAAATCACTCTAAAAATAAGATTTGCAAAAGAGGAAATAAGAAAACACACTACTCACCCACGTAGACCAAATGGGCTCCTCTCCTCATTGATGAAATCTAAGTCATTTGAGTCTTTCCATACTTGTCTCATTTAATGCTCCTTTCCCAGAAGACCTCACAGTTATTCGACTATGTCCTCCATCACTTCACTCCCAGGATTGAGGACAGATCTTCAAGATGCCTTTCTTTTTTTTTTTTTTTAAAGATTTTATTTATTCGACAGAGATAGAGACAGCCAGCGAGAGAGGGAACACAAGCAGGGGGAGTGGGAGAGGAAGAAGCAGGCTCATAGCAGAAGAGCCTGATGTGGGGCTCGATCCCATAACGCCAGGATCACACCCTGAGCCGAAGGCAGACGCTTAACCACTGTGCCACCCAGGCGCCCCCAAGATGCCTTTCTTGATTCCATCTCTGCTTTATAACTTGCTGCTTCCATCCTCTATGCTTGGGTCGAAATGTCCTGCTTGCGTCAACCTTTTCTTTGGATTGTAAATTCCCTGAAGGGACAACTGCGGTAGACAGCTGATACTCTGGCGTACCCAGCATCTGCTTCCCCTTCTTCTGGAAATAGGACACTACCTACTTGGGAGAACTTACTCTATCCCACTTTGCACGCAGGGTAGGTAGCATCCCAATTAAGATGTTCCCCCTCCCCTCTGCCCGGAGGTGGTCACAGATTCAAATGAGGCCCCACAGAGCTTTGTGATAGAGGAGGCTGGTTTCCTGGGTTATCTGCTTTATCTGCTGTTCTGAGAATTGAAGCTTTTAGCAGAATTCCTCCAGAATGGAAAAGTTCTAGAGCTGATTCCTCTCAAGGGAGTTCTCTGAAGAGAAGGCAGGAGATCCCTGCTCCTGCTTCCCATCCTTTATAAAGACTGGTTGGGTAGTTTTACCTTCGTTCTGTGAGCTGCCCCGTATCTTTCCAGTAAATCCCTTTGTTTTGTTCCAGTTGGCCAGAGTTGATTGTTGTTTGCTGACAAAATATCCTGATACAGACTTCATCTTTTAGTGCCCATGTATATGTCACAATGGGGTGCAGCACCGTGAAGGTGGTCGCCTACAGTTTCAAAAGTTCTAGAATTCAAAGGAATCATGGATATGAGCTAAACCAAGTAATATTTTCCCTTTTACCACTTCATTTCTGCTAAGAGTTTTAGAAACTTGTGATTTTAAAATGGTGAGATAGAGTAGAAATTATGGAAATTTGCAGTCTTATTTAAAGTGAACTTTTTATTTAAGAACAGTTTTGAAGTTACAGAATTATTGTGGAAACAATGCAGAGTTCCCATATAGCTCACACCCAGTTATTATTAACATCTTACATTAATATGGCACATTGGTCATAATTGATGAACCAATATTGACGTTGATCATATCTTATTCACGTTTCTTCAGTTTTTCTCTAATGTCCTTTTCCTGTTTCAGAGTCTTACGCAGGAATCCATGCTACATTTAGAAGTCTCATCCCTTACACTCCTCATGGTGTGATAGATTCTCAGACATCCCTTGGTTTTGATGGCCTTTGTAGTTTTGAGAAGTATCAATCAGCTATTTTATAGAATGTCCCTCAGTTGGAATTTGTGTGACATTTTTCAAATGATTAGACGGAGGGATATATTTTTGGGAGGAGGACTACAGAGGTAAAGCGCCCTTCTCATCACATCGCATCAAGGGTAGATGCTCTCAACATGACTTCTCACTGTTGATATTGACCTTGAAAATCTGGCTGAGGTCGTATTTGCCAGTTTCCTTCCCTGTAATCTGTTCCCCCTTTATATACTGTGTTCCCTGGAAGGAAGTCAGTGTGTGCAGTCCACGCTTAAAAAGAGTTGATGAGTTACGCTCCACCTCCTTACGGGTGGAGTATCTCATAAATCATTTGTAATTCTTCTGCACGGGGGATTTGACTATTTTCCCTTATCTGTCTGTCTATGTACCTGTTCAATCATATATTTGATTAGTATGGCTGCATGGATGTTTACCCTATATTTTGGGTTATAACCCAATACTGCTTTACTTTGTTGCTCAGATTGTTCTACTTTGGCCATTGGGAGCTCTTTAAGTTGGCTCCTGTGTCCCTTTGACATACTCCCATTATTGTGGTGTTTTTTATATTTGTTTTTGTTTAAACACTTGCTTTCTCGCATTGCAAGATTCTCTAGGTTTATCTTGCATATTTCCTGCCCTTGTTCTAGAATCAGCCATTACTCCAAGGAGCCCTAGTTCTTTTATTGGAGAATGGCATGAAAAACCAAGATCTGGCATGAGGTATGTTTGTTATTCCTGGGGTGTCACTGCTTGCAGATCCTCTCGGCTGACAGAGCAAGGAGGTGTGGGTTTGTACACTAACCCATTTGTGTGCGCATTATCTATTAATAATTCTATGTGTAATCGTCTGTGCCTATATTAAGTTAAACAGGAATTCATACTGATGTCTCCAGCTCTAATGCCTTACCACATTGTAACCTTGTCCTCTTGCTTTCCCATAACCTGCCACCCCAACAATGAGAAAGCTGGCTCCCACCAGCGTCCCTACATGTGCTTAATTGTTCAGTTCCGGTACACAGGTATTGTTGTTTCGGCATTTGGTAACTGGTACCCCTGTGGGAAACAGCTTCCTCACCTGGAGGCCAGTGCTTGTAGTGCAGTTCATTTGACCTTTAGCCTCATGGACTCTACTCGTTTCCGGTGTTACTTAGATGGACACCTTACTCCCCTCCTTCTGCAATGGGGTTGTTTTACACCATTATATTTTTAAAAGTATGTTTTTATTTACTCAAAGGATAAATACATAGCTGAAGATGTCAAATAGTGCTGAAGGGCTTAGAATAAAAATAGCAGTCCCCTCTTTCTACTCCCACTCCATCCTGACCTGCTTCCCAAGAGCAGCACTTCCAGCTCTTAGCTGTTTATGTCCATACATCTGAGTAATGTGCCTTAAAGCTATCTCTCGAGCTGTCAAGTTTCAACATTACCCATTGATTTCCTATTATTGTAGGTCAGGATTAGCTTTATTTCACCTCCTTCCCCTTACCCATTTCTTCACATTATAGCCATTTATGTATTTATTTAAAAGTAGGCTCCACGCCCAGCATGGAGTCCACCATGGGGCCTGAACTCCCAGCTCTGAATCAAGACCTGAGATGAGATCAAGAGTCAGACACTTAACTGACTGAGCCACCCAGGTGCCTCCACAATTTTTTAATGAAGTCAGTATTCACTGTTTATTTACCTTTTTGTTAATTTTTGAAAACCCTGGAATTAATCATTACTTTATTTTATGTACTTATCGCTCTTACCTAGCCCACATTTTTCCCCATGTGATCAAACTTGTAAGATAACCTTCAGTTCTTTTTACTCCTTATCCTCACCTCCCAGAACCCTCTGTTTTCTGGGCTACTTTGTTGAGAATAAGCATGCAGAGCCAGGAATAAGGCTACTTGTATGTGGGAACTGGGTGGAAAAGGAGACGGGGGCTCTTGTTGTTTTCTATGCAGGCTGTCACTTAATCCCCCTGTTCTCACATTGGTGCATTACCCTTCCTTCCACTGTGTCCAGTCACCGAGTTCCAAGCCTTTCTGAGTCCCCTTCTGTGAGATTTACATGTCTGTTCGCTGGCCTTGGGAGAATGTGGGTTGCAGGCCCTTATGTGAGCATGAAGGAAGTGAAGACCTGGGGGTATACATGCTTTTCATAAATACTTTCAAGCAAATTTCCTGCTTTCAATCCTATGTCTCACCTTGCTTCCCAGGTAGCTGGTACCTCTCCTTCCTGTACCTTCCTTAGGTTCTCTGCAGTCATGCAGCTTGGTTCTCTCAGGTATACCATCTGGAGAACATAGGTTCTTCTTGATTTACTCTGCCAAGTCTGCAAAAATCCCTGTATTTGCTTTGTGCCGTCACTTCATGTGATTCAGTGTCACAGATGTCTTTGCATTTCCTCAAAGATGGGGTTGATGTTTGCATTTCATAGACTGTGGTTGTTTGGATGGGGGTGATTTTGAAAAGAAAAGGGAGCCCCAACTTAAACAAGAAGTCTTGCACCTGGGCTGCATTTCCTATGACCTGCTCTGGACTAGTGCATGTTACCTCTTTGGAGAAGGAATGGCAGAGTCCTCCAAGCAAAGTAAGTTACGTTGTTCTTGGCTTCCGTAGAATTCTGACTGTACCTCTGTCCATGCACATTGCCACACAGTATTGTAATTGTAATACATCTGTCCATTTTCCCCACTAGACTGTGAGCCCATCTAGGGCACGGGCCACATCTACCTAATGTGGGGGCACCGTGAGCCTTGCACTGCACTGACTGTGTGTTGTATACTTCATACATGCTTCTGGAATCTAAGAAGAAGTGAACTATGTTTGCCACAGTCACTCTGAACAGACCCTAACACTTCTGGAACACATTGCCGTTGCGCAGACACCATCTTAGAAGTTAAGTGATAATGGTCTGAACTAGAATCTCACATTTTCAAGTTTTCACTCAGTTTTATGTCCTGGAACTGTGCTGCCTCTCAGTGTTCCAGAGTGACCCGGAAAGGAATTGTAAGAAATTGAGGATACTGTCATTTGGGAGATTGCCAAAAGAACTGGATTTGTCTAATTAGATAGAGACATCTTTCATACTTTAATATCCCTTCTGTGCAGATTTGCTGTGATTTGGGGTATAGCCTAACCTTTACAACTAATTACTTTAGCGATGAAATTAACTTGGAAGTTTAGTTAGGGTTAAGATAAGAAAGCCACTGAGGTAACAATTAAGAATGTGGGTTCTAGACTTAGAGCTGAACTTGAATCTTAGCTCCTTCGCTGACCGAATGGGTAAGTCATTAATTTCTCAGAGCCTCAGTTTTTCTGTCCTGCATTTGGGGTAATAACAATACATACATTACTGGGTGATGTGAGGATAAAACAAGGTAATGTATGTAAAACACTTAGCATAATGCCTGGAATGTGATAAGCTTTCAACAAATATTACTCTATTTGACAGTGGAAATAATGTCATGCAAGTATTTGATGGTTGCCTAAAATAACTTGAAGAAGTTTAGTGAAAAAAATTGGGGGGTGGGGATTGGGATCGGGCAAAGAAAATTTAGCCATCTTGGGGAGCAGGGGTACGTTCTTCACTAAGCCCTATTAAATTGAAAGATTGCGTTCTAGCAGCCAAGGAAAAGCGCAGCTATACGAATCATTTCTTATGATCTAAAGTCCATTAGCTACTCCATTTAGCTGTTAATGTTGTGAGGCCATCGGTGTAAATAAATGTGTTATTTGGTAATGGACTTGTTTTCTTAACAATTACAATATATTGTTCTCTCCAAAGGCTATAATTTAACTCTGGCAATCTGCTAATTAGGCAGCGGATCAGCCTTCAGCGTTGTTTCAATATCTCATCCCCTCACCACATTTTTATGTTAAGACTTATGTTTAGTAGGTGTTATGGGCTGAAGTCTGTTCCCCCCAAATTCATACATTGAAGTCCTAATCCCCAGTAACTCAGAAGGTGGCTGTGTCTGGAAATAGGGTCTTTATTTTATTTTTTAAAGATTTTATTTATTTATTTGACAGAGAGAGAGAGACAGCCAGCGAGAGAGGGAACACAAGCAGGGGGAGTGGGAGAGGAAGAAGCAGGCTCATAGCAGAGGAGCCTGATGTGGGGCTCAATCCCATAACGCCGGGATCACGCCCTGAGCCAAAGGCAGACGCTTAACCGCTGTGCCACCCAGGCGCCCCCAAGGAAATAGGGTCTTTAAAGATGTGATTAAGTGAAAATGAGGCCCTTAGGATGAGCCCTATTCTAATATGTCTGGTGTCATTCAAAGAAGAAGAAACTGGGGCGCACAAAGAGACACCAGGGGTGCATGTGCACAGAGAAACCACCATGCAAAGAAATAGAGAGAAGGAGGCTACCTGCAAGCCAAGGAGATGGGCCTTAGGAGAAACCGAACTTGCAGTATCCCGAGCTGTGAGAAAATACATTTCTGTTGTTGAAGCCCCTAGTCTGTGGTATCTTGTTCAGGCGGCTCTAGCAAACTAATACAGTTGGCACTGAGGAGTAAAATTTACTCCGGAATTTCTGATTTTACTTTATTCCTTGTAGTTTATAAAGCACTTCTCGCACACTTCATTTAATCTCACCCACTCCTATAAAGTAAGTGTTATTATTAACTTCATTTTACAGATGTTGCAACCGGGGACTCAGAGAGTCTATACGCACACCTAGCTGCTCGGGGCACAGGTGGGGTTTGAAGCCAGGCTAGTTGATTTAAATCTCCTTCTCTTTTCACTTTACCGAAGTGTCGAGAACGCACCTGTTCTTCCTGGTGTAGTTTGTATACTTGACTTGTTATAAGATAGTTTTGACAGCTTACCATTGACAGGTTAACATAGGCAACTGTGGCTCTCTGCCTAATGCTGGAGTGGAGAAAACAGCAAACTTGCCAAATCTGAAGAGAGAGTATGTTTGTTTATTACTCACCTTCCAGAATCTAGTGTGTTTCAGCTCTCTGTCATTGTTCCACTGAGAGTGAAGAATGGAATATTGATGTCCCTATTGTGGTGGTGGTTGTAGTGTGTTTGTTTTTTTGTCTTTGCTTCCCAGCTATTCCATGTGGTTAGATCAATGTTTAGTTTGTTCATTCATTCTGCGAATATATTTTGAGTACCTGTTATGAGCCCAAGTTTAGACATCAGTTTTTGAAGTAGGAACTAATGTGTTCAGCATGGAGAGATGTGGCCGAACAGAAAATTGTTGGCTCTTGAGGCAGGGAGACCTTTCCTTTCCATGAGATTATGCTGTAATTTCTTTGTTATATTGAAAATATACCTTTCCCCATCCTCAAATTAAACTTTCAAGGTTCTCCCTCTTCCTTAGAAAAATGTCTGTAGAAATTTGCAAAAGCTGCCCTCAGAGTAATATAGTAAGTGATTCGGTATTACTGGTCTTATATAATCTTAGTTTATGGTCATAGTCATTCAGTTATTTAAAGTGATAACTGCTTGCTCATATGTGGAAGTATTGTAACTAGACAGAAAGGGGACATTGAAGTAAAGCTTTGATTTGGGATTTCTTCTCTGTTATTTTTAGACTACAATTTAAAGACATTTATGTAGATTATATTTTTCTCACCTTAAAAATTTTACTTCAAGAAATGAAGAATGCTCCTATTCTTCCCTCTAAGAGAAGCAATAATTTAAAAATTCATCCTCTTAAATTAAATGTTTTAATTTCAGAGACCTTCGCTATTCTTGTGTGACAGCACAGAATATGTAACTGTAATTCTCTGGCCATCTAATTAGAAAGATGTTTCCTAAGTATGATCAGCATTGGAATTGGTCCAGAGCCCATATTTATAAAACAGTAACTATGACAACCCATTCTTCCCAACCAGGTTCAACCCCTAATACTTTCCCCACTGTCTGTTTTACAAGATGACATAAGTAGAGGGCTTGGGGGGGGGGGGGGGCTTTGGACGATAATCAAAATGCTTTTTGCAAACAGAGCCTTTAAAGCTGTTTGTTCAGCAGCATGTGATTCGGACAGTGGGAGTTCATCAGACAGCAAGGATTAACCCCCTAATTTGTTTCTCTTTTTCCTTTGGAAGGGGATAGACTGCTGTGAATTCCATGTACTCAGCCTGAGCCGCCAAACGGGATTGGAAACTATTTGACTGACTAGTTGCCGAAACATGAGGCAGGGATAATTCATTGTTTTCCTGTTCTTCGTGACCCTATGTAATAGGGTTTTGTTTTATTTAGAAAGAAGTAGAAATATACTACAACTTTCAACATTGTCTCTCTGAACCTGAAAGGCTTCTTTCAATATTTCATTCTTTCCTGATTAAGTAGAATGATACTATTTATCTGTAACGATTTTAACCAGATTCCTTGTAGTGATCTCTATTGCCAAGTGAATACTTAACAGACCATAATATGCTGGGACAGCCAATTTGGTAGGTGGTTCCAGGAAGCCAAAATGAGATAAAGAGGGAAGATAAAAAATCCAAAAAAGATATATTTAAGACTTGGGTAATTGCTATAGGCACCTGGCCTCAATCCTGCTGGGGATTTTTTTGAGAAACTCTGTAGAACGTTTTAGAATTGTCCCGCTGAAGGATGGCAAAGCTGGGATGTTTATCTACTGACTGTTGTCTTCCTTGGTTGGAAGTTACCCTGGGAGCATTAAATCCGTGGCATTTTTCCGGGTTGCCTCCTAGTAGGCTTCCAGTGCTAGAGAAAACCCTCAGGTGGAAAAGCGGAGGACAGGGTCATGAACGGGTTCTGTTCAACAGGACTGCAGGTGCACCCAGAGGTAGGCTTGCAGACTGTGGGGTGGGGTGGCCAAAGCATTTGCTTCAACCTCTGTGGCCGTCCCAACTGCTTGAAATGGAAATGCATGCGAGTTTTCCATTTTCCAGTAAAGTTTACCAGAGTGAACATTTACTCTATTTCACGTACAGGAACACAGCACTATGTTTAGAATTGGACTTACTCATTTCCTGAATATATATAGCTTCCCTTTTTCCTACAACCTCTTTTCAGCAGATTTATACAGACAAGAAAAATATTGCAACCAAAAGCACCACTGCAAATTTCCCTGTACTGACATTAATCATGCCCATTTGATTTATCATCTATCATTTGAAAAGAATATTTTTGCAACTCTTGTGCCATGATTTTTTTTTAATTTTACGAAGAATGATTACATCCATGTAGCATAACTCTTCTAATGGCTAATGCAGTTTGTTTTATCACCCATTCACTCCCTAATTATGTGTGTTAGGAAGCCGACACTCTTCATGGAAAGTTGGGAGAGAAATATTTGATTTCCGAGAAGAGAAGATGGATATAAAACCAGACTAGATACAGTGATTGATTATTGAGTGCTTGGTTTGCAGGGCTTAATTTACTAGGTACTGTTGAACTACCCAAAAAAGAAAGAAACTCTATGGCTATTAATACTTTCTCAGGCATCAGACTTTAAATGTCCTCTACTCTGGCTCCATTGAAAAGATATTCATTAACCCTTTATCACTGAATTGACTTTGTTTTTTTGTCTTGTTTTGTTTTTAATATAAAAGTACAGATTTAATTTAACATAGCCACCCGCCCTTTTGTATAACCCTGTACTACACATCCCACACTACTGGGCTGAGGACAAAAGTAACTGTAGGTGACTAATAAATGGGAAATATTTATTGAATGCATGAAAGAAATCCACTTGGAATTTATACCTAAGAACAAGAGCCCATGAACTGTACCAAAAATTAGTAAATTGTTCTTCTTTTTTGCATTCACTTCTGGGTGCTTTATAATATGTGTTTATCAAACATATACGAGGTTGTATCAGGAGCGTGTCTGTCTTTCTCTCCATTTTTCAAATCTTACCCAACCTTTAAGGCTCAGGCATAATTTCTCCTTCTTTAATGAAGCTTCTCTTATTTCTTCCAGTTCAGTGCATCTCGGGGAATGGGATGCAGTTGGGGAGCTGTCAAAGGTCTTTTTACCCAGGCCACACCCCAGATCATTTAAATCAGCACTTCTGGGGGTGAGATTTAATTCTCTTGATTTTTTAAAAAATTAATTTGGGGAGAGAGAGAGAGAAAGATTGTGCTCAAGTGGGGGGAGAAGCAGAGAGAGAGAGAGAGAGACAGACTCTGTGCTGACCACGGAGCCCAACATGGGGCTCAGTCTCTATCCTGAGATCCTGACCTGAGACAAAATCAAGAGTTGGACACTTAACTGACTGAGGCACCCAGACGCCCCTCAAGTCTCTTTATTTTTAAAAGCTCAAGTGGTGACAGTATGCAGCTGAGGCAGAGACCTACCTCCCTGCCTGGATGTGATTGCTCCCTTCTCTAAAGACCCAGAAAATCTTGTTATACTTCTTAAAGACTGCTGTAGTTGGCCTTGTATTCTGGTTCAAGTTACTCTGAGGATCCAATCAGCTCAGCCACCTTCCAATTCCTAGATAGCTCTGACAGCATTCTGGTTGTCCAGCTTGATTACCTTCAGTGATGTGGAGCTCATTCTCCAATGCAAGTCTTGGGGTAGTTCGAACAGTTCATGTCTAAGTCTGTCTCTTTCTAGCTTCAACCTATTCTTCCTGTTTCTGCCACTATAGCAAAGTTTTGAAATGTTTGAATAAATCATTCATTCAGTAAACATTTAAAGAATGCCAACCATGTATTGAGCCCTGGGCTACCTTATTGGAAATAAAAGTACAGATTCCTAGGAGGATCTGAAAGTCAATATTCATTTCTAGAAATAAGTTTTTTTTTTTAACCTGCCACATTTCTTACATTAAAGGGTTTCTAGGCTGGAATAGTAAAAGACCAAGTGGGCTTCAGCTACCAGAGAAATTTACGTAGCAGTGTTATGACGAGAAAACTTTGGGAAGGGTTTTCTGAATAAAGTTGTGCTATCTTTCCTTCAGGCTTTCAATGTGACATATTTTCATGTGACTTCACTTATATACTGTCTTGAGGGCAGAGGGCGGTGTCTTAGATTACTCCCCAGAGTTCCTTCTGAGTCATTCTATGGCTCAAAAGGAGGCAGACCTGGGGAAGGGAGAGTGAATGATTGATTGAGATACCTGTTTGACTTCCTGATAACTTTTGGGGCGGAGACGATAAACAAGGTTGCGTCCCCTCCTGCTGTTCCCACAATGCAGCTGCAGAACCTTGGTCCAGCAGTGCTGGGTCATGTGGTTCCCTAAAACTAAAGGTTTTTCTGGGAAACAAAGCACAGGAAGGGCAGTTCTGGATCACACTGGCCTTCTATAGCTTTCGAAGACTTCTTCAAGGAGAGGGAAGCCACAGAGCTCCAGGGGCTCCATTCCCATTGTTATGCTCTGAGGGGTTGCATTCATACCCTTCCTGATTCCCTAAGAATGATGCCCCCTGGGGTAGTGTGAGGGGGTGGTCTGGCCCCAGGGCACAGTAGGGATGTGATCCTTATGAAAGGGCTGGTGCTGCTGAGGAAGTGTGGAAAACTCACTACTGTCCAAGCAGAGGGAACGTAAGGGGGTCTAAGGACTCTTTCCTGGGAACTAGAACATGATTCCACTTACCTCAACCTAGAAGCACGTCAGAGAGGCAATTTATATTCCAGAAACCAAGCTAGCTGAGACATTTCCACAATCCTCTCTTATCTGCTTAGACCCCAGGTCCTCCTTTCCTTCGAATAAACCCAGCCCTGGAATGATCTGAATTCCTTCTAATCTCTGTTTTCAGCACAGCAACATTTGCACTCAGGTGGTTAATTCTGGTTTATTTCTCCATCTCGCTATGCTTTATCCCATGGTATACGTTATGCCACGAAATAGTTGCGCCCTCCCCCAGTTGCATCCACCTTAAAACAGACACATTCATTGAAAATCTGTGGGCCAGACCAGCAGGTCCTGTCCAGCTCAAGTTCATCATGGTGTTTTACAACCAACCAATCACTCAGTTCATTTTAGGTTGACCATGCCCAGCTACTCTCAGGAAGCATTTTCTAATAGCATAAGACGGGGAGTATGGGAAAAGTGCTCCTTCAGCTCCAAACCCTGGGGCATGTATGCACTAATAACCTTCCTGCTTTGTGCTTTTCACAGGAACGTAAACCAAAGCAATTAAATTAAATGGAGTTAACGTTGGCATGGTAGCATAAATCAATTGTCAGGAAATTCAATATTAAGGGGTTCACGTTCCTTTCTTGTGAGCTGTCTAATATCTGCCTACTTCGAATTAAGAAAAAGCCAACACTTGGGCCTTGGTATAAGAGAGGATTGCGAGAGAAAGAAAGAGATGCTGACCTTGTATTTCGCAATAGAGAGGCAGCCTTGTGGTTTGTGAGTGAGGCATGTCTATCAGATGTTTGTCTTTTTGCCGGCTACAGCCTTTTTAATCAGGTTCTCCTGCCCATGGTAGTCTGAACAGGCAAACACGGGTAAGCAGTTTACCTCCACGCTCAACGGTTCCAGAACAGACAGCAAATGGCCTTGTGTTTAGACTGCACCCACCCGGGCTGTGCTCTGAAGAGCCGCCAGATTCTCCACATCACTGACTCTCCCAGTGAAAAGCAGAGGTCTCTTCAACTTTGTTCACGGACTGAAAGCTGCTTGCAAGATGGGCTTCCAAGTTCAGACCCTGACGCAGGGAAATTATACTCCAAGTCTGAGAGCAGCGAATCCGAAGAAACAATTTGCTTGGGTTTGGATCTGATTTTAGTTTGAGCAGTCCAGGGCCTGAAGGCTTTCTGCGGAGTCTGAAACAAACCAAACCTGAACGCCTTGACCCAGGTTGCTTTTAAGGAATTATAAATTATTTAAAACTGTATTTTTATTATAATTTATTCTCAGTGAGAAGATGCCCTCCCCTTCCAACCTTATTT
This sequence comes from Ursus americanus, assembly GCF_024610735.1. Taxonomy (NCBI): domain Eukaryota; kingdom Metazoa; phylum Chordata; class Mammalia; order Carnivora; family Ursidae; genus Ursus; species Ursus americanus. The sequence continues at coordinate 38,246,001 of NC_142135.1, read as the reverse complement.
TTGCACCTGACTTCCTAATGAACTGTTAACAAGCATTTATATTAAGAGTTTGTGCAGGCTTTCGAATGACGGATCATTCTGATTTAAATGAGTGATAGTTTAAAATCCCAGATGCCTGTTCTTTCTTTCTCTTTCTTTCTTTCTTTCTTTCTTTCTTTCTTTCTTTCTTTCTTTCTTTCTTTCTTTCTCTCTTTCTCTCTTTCTTTCTTTCTTTCTTTCTCTCTCTCTCTCTCTCTCTCTCTCTTTCTTTCTTTCTTTCTTTCCTTCTTTCCTTCTTTCTTTCATTGGGGAGGGATGGGGACCAAAACTTCCTGGAGAGATTCTTTTAAGAGAGAAAGAAATAGAATGTGTAACGTTCATTTTATTGGTATGAGGAAGGCCTTACTAAAGTCTTGGCGAGCAGATGAGACCCATCGTATTGGTTTGGAGGAATGTTTTGCTCTGTATTGGTTAGGAGCAATGCTGGAAGATAAGACGTTTAGTCATGTTGTACGGCAAAGAAGTTATCCTTGTGACGCTTTCGATCTGCTTTAGGAGATTAAACAAAATTGCTCATCTTTCTCAGCTTTCTTGTATGCTGCCCCAAATAAACTCAGGTTTCCTAGAGAGCAGGAGTGCAGTCCCCTCTCTTGTTACTCCTCTGGCTTAATCTCAGAAATCCAGTTGGATATTCCTATAGTTTTCTTCAGCCCCGGTTCAGAGCATGGCTTCTTGCCAATTCCATCTCTCTGAAACACACTTAATTTCCCCCCTAAGTGTTCTTACACAGTAGAGCTTGGGTTGAAAATGTACTTTCACTGTATTCTCTTATTTCCAGGAGTGTGTATGTAAGCACACACGTGAGTTATGCTCAAATACAATTACTTGTGCTTGCTTCAGACTGAAAAAAAGCAGATAAAGAATTCAGTATTCAGTAGGTCTATGTCCCAGAAGTGAGTTTCTTTACAAATTGCTATGCTTTGAAAACAGCCTTTTCTGTGTGTTGAGATCTCAGTGTGTGTGTGTTCAGGTCAGGTGGTATATCAAGAAACATCCCCAGCTGGAACAGTCAGAAACCAAGAGGGGAGAAGCTTATTCTTTCTGAACCTCACTGTTAGGAGGTCAAGAAGGAGACCCAGGTTTCCTGAAATGTACTGAGAAACCATAGGTGTTTCTATCACAGTAGAAATGAACAGGGAAAACACAGTGTCATCTCTCCTTAAAATCCCTCAGCTTCACATGAGCCCAAGACCAAGGACTCAAATACACAGAAAGTTACAGAGCAAAGAAGGACACGTGTTTCCTTTAGCCCAACAAATGGCTAGCAGCTATAACTCGTTACATCTTCAATGGATGAGGAATTAAGAGAACTGTTACATTTCTTTTTTTCTAGAGTGATTTTTTTGGAGATAGTGCAATGTTAATCCTGTTTATCTACGCAGGGTTTGTTTGGAGTAAAGAATTGATCGTACCTGCCAACTCCACTATAGAATGAAGTCCATAGCATTGCTTTTTCAGAACTTTGATCTTTGGCTATTTCTAAATAGATCAAATTCTCACAAACACTATTACCGAAAAGTTCTATCTCTGGTAACAGGGATGGTATTCTTTGGAGATTTTTAGTTTTAAACCATCTGTTTAACCGGAGGCATAATTTTGCAGACCCCCATTTCCCAGTGTCTGGCTGGAAAGCCTTCATTGCCCCCCTGGCTCCCCCAGAGAAGACTTTCCAAGTTTGCAGAATGCAGAGGACAGTGCCAGCTCCCTTCACAGGAGCACAAACAGATGTGTCATTTCACTGCCTGGCAAAGGGTAGGGATGGAGATAGTTGTAGCTGGCTGAACTCCAAGATAAGGAAAGAATTCTGATGAGCTATTGGAATGTCAGACAGATTTATATCGCCTTGGACCTGGATCTGTCAACACTGCCAGGAGGAGGGAGATGTTTGTCCCACAGAGAGGTATTCATGGGGCAAAGAGGGACATCATGTGCTAAGTCTTATAACCTTCCTTTGCCTCAGCTCCCTTGGCAGGTGGTCCCCTTGCAGGTGGCAGAGGGAAGAGAGGAAACCCAAGAATGTTCTCCCTTTCTTCTGTCAGTGACTATGTGCATACCAACGGCCGCATTGACCTTTCATCAGACGCACGTGCAGGCCTCTGGCCTCTCTTCCCCTCTTCCCCACAAGAGATTTTTTTGAAGCAAAGATCATGTTACTGGATAAGAGGTAACTGACTTGCACTTAAGAGCATCACACGGATCGAGGCTATTCACTAAAGTTCAGCAATGCTGTTCTGGCCTTTTTGCCTTATAGCCATGCTAGGTTCGAACAGGAAATGGGTAAAATGGTTTCATTTCTGTCTTTTTTCTTCTCTTTAACTTTTCTATTGCACCACAAAGGACAAGTATGTTTCCTTCTTATCTAAAGAAGTTTTGGCAGAACCGAAGTTTCAGTCTTACATTTTTATGGTAGCCCTGGGTAAATTGCCGTACTGTTTGTACAATCCCATTGCGTGTTTGTTTGTTTTTACTATAGTCCTAGTCTGTCTTTTGCTCTTATTCTATCTACCACCTTGGAGAGCCAAATCTCCTGAGCCCTGTACAGCTCCTGTGATCACCCACGCTGGGTAATACTTGGCCTTCAGAGTAGGAGCAGACGTAGCAGGAGGAATGCACAGGGGGCTGCCCTAGGCTTAGCTTGCTCTGTACATCCTCCCCTCCTTCGCCTCGAATCCCTACTTGAAGCACCTACAGCTATCCCTTACTTAGTATCATTGAGCTCGGGGACTAACAAGGCAGTAGTCTGAGTACCTTAAACTTTTAGGACCACTGCTCTCTCCACATACCCTATTTCTCCCACCTCCAAAAGGAGTTCTGAGGCAAAAATTGCTCTGAATAGAAGGTGCCTCATTTGACAGGGTTGAGAGAAGAGTGCCAGATTGCATCTTGGATTGCTGAAAGATTTGAGTAGAACTCGGTCTAGTGAACCAAGATCTTCCTGGTGTGAGTTTAGTCCTCTTGCCCTGAATGATATTTATGGATCTCTGTGGACTCTTTCCCTCTAGCCAATCAGTAATTTCCCCAGGGGGAAACTCAAAATCTTTTATTCTGGATTTTCTATATAGCAGTCCCTAACACTGAGTCCCGAAACTCAGTCTTTCTTTCTTTTTTTTTTTTAATTCTTTTTATTTTTTTAAATTTTTATTTACGTTTAAAGATTTTATTTTTATTTATTTGTGATAGAGAGCACAAGCAGGGGGAGCAGCAGGCAGAGGGAGAAGCAGGATTCCTGTTGAGCAAGGAGCCCCATACGGGACTCCATCCCAGGATGCTGGGATCATGACCTGAGCTGAAGGCAGCCACTTAACCGACTGAGCCACCCGGATCTCCCTAAATTTATCAGAAAACCACAAAAAATCAGAAAAAGACAAGCATGTATATATTCACTCTGCAGATTGAACAGATATTAACAATTAGCTATATTTGCTTCAGTTTCTTCCTTAATAAAGAAAAGAAGGAAAGAAGCAAGGGAGGAAGAAAGGCAGGCAGGCAAACAAAATAATATAGGTATAGTTAAATTTCTGCCCGTATCTTCCCTGTATCTTCCCCATAGAATTCACTTCTTGAGGTCTGTAGATATCATTCCCATGCATATGTTGATTGTTTTTATTACATATGCAATACCCAAATTAGGTTATTGATTTTTAGTATTAAATTTTTAAACAAGTAGTGTCATAAAAAGTACATCCTTTTGCAACTCAATTGATTTAATTCAACATTATTATTACACTTTTAAAGACTTAATCCATGTTGGGATATCTAGTTCATCCGTTTTAACTGTGTAAACTAACTAGTTTACTAAATGTCATTGTTGCTCTAAATATCACTTAATCATGCAAAGCTCATGATGTTCTTTCCCTACTCTTCACAACTTGGCTCCAACATGACTTTCCAGTCATCACGAATTACCTCGTGGTCCTGCTTTTCAAAAAAACAAAACGAAACATCAGTCTATCTGATAAAGTAATTGTGCTTTGACCCTGGCGAGTATAAATGGCCTTATAAGCAGCCTCTTCCGGGTAAAAACGTTCATTTGAGATACCAGGTTTTGTGTGTTCATCGTTATCTCCCCAGCATCTAGGAGAGTACTTGATTCTTAATAGATAAATAATACTTGTTGGACAAATGTCTGCTCACATGAAAGTAGATGTTTGTGGAATAAGGGTTAAATGCTGTGATTCTGAATGCACATAAGAGGGTATTGAGGCCTTTCTGAAAATATTTACACTGTTCTCCAGCAACCACTGGTTTCTTTCCAACTGGTTTATCCTGCAAAAATTGCCACAATAGATTAAAGAGATTATTTCTGTTAACTTACAGACTGTAGACTCCTGCATGGCTCAGTGAGGCCCACGGATGTTTGCAAAGAGCCACCAAAAGCTCTTGCCACCAAGAATTGGTGATTTGAAAGGTCTGGCAGATGTTATGCTCTTTTGCCATCTGTCTCTTTAAAGTAGCTTTGATTTGGCTTTGATTTGGCCTCAGGAAAGTCACAAATACCGACTTTGGTGAGAAATGCCAAGTGTGTAGCCCCAGCCAAAGGGAGATGCTTGTTTCCTTCACTGTTATTGGCATCCCCAGGCCCGTTTGTTCTTGCTCTGCTTCTAAGTGGCTGCACCCTCCGGAAAAGTATGGTGGAGACCAGGCTGAAATGGAAAATGGTTCTGTAAAGTCAGCAAAAGCTTCTTGGGGACTTTTGTCAACCTTATTTATGCAACAATTACTTACAGAATAAGCAATTGACAAGACATGGTCCCTGCCTTTAAGTTGCTTCTAATTCAGCGGTGGAGACAGAAAGCTGGGGTTCTCAAGCCATTAGCTAAATGTGAAAACAGGCAGAGAAAGCACAGGGTGGTATGAAAACACTTAGGAGGGGCTCCAACCTACTCTGAGGTGTGGTATCAGCAACGGCCTCCTGGGGGAAGTCAGCATTTCAGATTAATACTGACATCATAAGGTTGGGAGAATTTTAGGTAATGTCTTTATATTGACCACTCCTTACTAAGCCGTAGCAGTGATAGCAATGTGATGTTGGTGGTGACGATGATGATAGAGAAGGACAAGAATGGCTTCACGGCTCGATACCCTAGTTCCAAATCCTTGCTCTTCCTATTCTTAGCTCTGGCCAGGAGCTGGACAAGTGACTCTGAACAGATCACTCAGCCTCGCTGTGGCTCATCTGTAAAAGGATACTGGTGATGTATACCTCCAGGTGGTTGTGACGGTTGTGGATGTTCATAAGGAGCCTGCGCAGTGCCTGGTACACAGGAGGCATTCAGTAGGAAATTGGTGGGGGGGGGGAGAAGTGTCAAAATGAACATTCAGTAAAAAGGCAACAGGAACATGAAGAGAAGGTAGTGTAGGTGTCGTTAGTGGATATGGAGGGAAGAACTCCGAATGTGTAGGCCAGAGACCTAAGTTCTCAGCCAACTTCTGTAAAGCTGAGTTCCCTTGGGCCTGGGCTCTCTGGCATCCTCTGGGCACCTCCCATCATTGCAGAGAGATTATTTTTTAAGTAATTAAGTGAGAAGAATCATAACAAGTGACCTAGGATTAAGGACAACAGAGAGATTGTTGTGTGATACAATGACATGGGAAGACTGTGTGGACAAGGGACTCGACTGGGTGCTGAAGGTCAGGCAGGCTTTAGGCCAGAAGAGCCAAGTGAAGAGGGCATTCCAGATGGGGCACAATGGAGCAAAAAGGGCCAAGTCACACATCAGTTATGACAGAGGCTTCCTTCATCTCCTCACCTCTGGGGCAGCCTTCCTCCTGGAGGAGAATGGATAATACAAAGGTCTTGACTTTGGCTCAGTTTGTTTCTTTGACAGTCAGGGCTGATTCTGGCAAAACTGTCAAGTCATTGAAGTTCATCTGCATGACCATTCATTTTCCTGTCAGCCACCCACCTTCGTTTGTCCGTGCCTTCCTGTCAGCTCAGCTAAACAAGCCCCCCACTCCTACCTCACTTTGCCTGCAAAATGTGCCATTTATAGCAGCCTTTTTCGGGCTCTCCTCCACACTCCCAAAATCTATATATAGATTGAATATCTATAATCATAGTATGTCAAAGCTTAAAGAGAGCTTAGGGTTCATTGTTAGAACTCCTACTTATTTTTTATGAAGGGCCATGTCCAAGGTTAAGCATTTAGGGACAGAGACAGATCTCTGTGATCCCCAGTTGTGTTCTTTCCCTTCCACTCTGTGGCCTGCCTGTTCCTCTACCATACATTCACATTAGGGCATCCATACCTATGTATTAATCAGGAACCCTTGGAGTTTTAGGTTTCAGAAACTTAGTGAAACTGGTTTAATAAGAGAGAAATGTCTTCCTTCGTGTAACTGGAGAGTTTTGGTAGGGCTGAATCCAGGTTTTTAGAAGATGTCAGATGTTTGTCTCTCCTTCACAAAGCTCTACTTTTCTCATGATGATTCATTCTCAGGAAAATGGCCTACAAGTGGTGTCCAGAAGGCCTTTGTTGCACACCAGGCTTATATCCTACCATCTTAGCATCCCAAGAGAAATTGAGAAATTTTTTCTGGCAAAAGTTCTAGATAGGACTTTGATTAGTTTGACTGGAGTCATTTGTCTACTTTTGTTGTGGTGGGGCATTGTAGATGTGTGATTGTCCAGGACTAGGTAGGATGCCCACCCCCAGAACCATAAGTCATGGTCAGTCTCGCCCAAAGCACAGACTAAGAGTGAGAAAGAGGAGGTTTGCAAGAGGAAACCAAGTTTCTGTTTTCAAAGGCAGGGGACATGGATATGGAGCTAGTATATGTGCATATGCCACACGTCATCCACACACCACCAACCACACACTGATAACAGTTTAAGGTGTTTTATCCATGATAGCATTTTCCTGTTGTAAAGGACCGTCATAGTTTTAATGCATATTACATGGGAATTTTGTGTATCATGGAAAGACCACTCAGGGGGTTGGAGAAGGTGGAGATTTTGGATTTTAGGATTTTTCAGGCTCTCCCAAGCCGTAGCACAAATTGTCTACTCTGTCCACTTATAAATCTTGTTCTGATGGGTGTGCAGGAAATCAGCCTGAGATGAAGAGGTCTCCACTGGTTAACCACATGTGGATAATTGAAAGTTGATGCTATTTAACTGTCCTCCCAGCTGTGCATCCCAATGTGTTCCACCTCTTTTCTTTTCATGTACTGCTTAGCTCACGCATGAGCCCAAGTCAAGTCGTGAATGTCAGATGGGAAATTATAACTTTGTGTGGTGGTTGTATTCTTTCTCTTCTTCTCATGGGCTTTTTGTATAGTTCTCCTGTGCTTGGAGAAAACTCAGGGCTTGTTCGTTACAACGAAGTGGTACATTCTCTCACTCTCATACAGTGAGGTCATGCGGTACAGTGGTCACATATTAGAAGGAGGTAGGAGTGGGAGGGGTCAGAAGGTAGCATCATTCAGTGTGGTGGAACTATTGCAGTTTTTCTGGACTGAATTGAATGGAATTTTTGCCTAAAGTCTTTTAGAAATATTTTCAAGTCTGTTTTAATTTCTAATGTTCTCTTATATGATTTCTGACTCATTTGCCTAATGGTTTCATTTGTGTTTAAAAAAGGAACACCAAACTTTCCTTATTTACTTTCCCCAGTGCTTTTCAAATACCACAGAATTCTGTGAGGCCATCAGAGAGACAGAGGGGGCCAACATTAAACATTCATTTTCATTACTTTGGCAAAGAATTCTCGAGATAATTCTGTGCAGAGGAACCAGTGCAGGTCTCTGATAGCTGTACCTAATGCCAGTTAACTCACTCACAAAATCCCTTGCCTGACAACAATTAGTAGAAATAATAGCGAACAATCTGAATTCTCCAAAGATCTCAGAGAGACCTTTGGAACATGTTTCAAAACATTTAGAAACATCAGAAATTTTAAAAACAAAACATTCCCCCCATATAAGCATGGGGATGGGAAAGGAAATATAGTCTGATTTCTTCTGTCACCATTACATTGTTGGCCCTTAGCACAGCAATTGGAGGAGAGGAGTTTCTCAGTAGGTATGTGATGAATCAGTGGCTTCATCTTTACCTGGGTTCCTGAGTTATCCATGACTTTAAAAGTCATTACAGCAGGCAAAACAGCGTGATCTATTTTGTATTGTCATATTTATGGGTCTAGCAGCATGCGGTGTCTTTTTTCCCTCCCTCCCTCCTTCCCTCCCTTCCTCTTTCCTTGGCTCCCTCATCCCCTTTCTTCCTTCTTCCTTCCTGTTTTCCTTCCAGTATTGAATGAACCCCCTACTCTGTGTCAGTGTCCCTTATGATACAGAAGTGATAAAACTTAACTCCTGCCCTCAAAGAGCTTACAGTTTAATGAGAGACACACACAAATAAATGGGCCATTTCAAAACAGTATTAACAATATTATGATAGAGAAAGTACACAGCATCTATGGGCCACTTAAGAAGGAGAAAACTTGAGAACTTAACCCAAACTCAAGGAATCATGAAAGGCTTATCAGAGGAAGTGACATGTTTTGAAGGACAATTTGAGTTAGCCAGACCTGTTTTTTATGGCTGAGTGGACCAGATTGGGCAGGGTTGGGGGGGGAGGGCGGATCTGGGACTGGATTTAATCTACCTGTTAGGGTGAGATAGGTGCCGTTGAGCACCTCCCCACCCCAGCTTCAGATGCCCAGATAGAGTCCAGTCCAGTAGTCAAAAGGCTTGACCACGAAGATCATAGTCCAGAGAAGCATCCAGACCCTGGGTACCAAAAAGAGAGCTAGTAGTACTGGAAGCCTGTCAGACCGTAGGAGACACACCTGTACGAGCACAGTCAGGTACAGTTCTCGTGCTCAGACAACATGGCACAGCTCAGCCTGCAGAGGGCCCGGGGCCTCTGCCATGGGTACACCGCGTAGGCCAGGAACTAGGCTGACAGCCCAGCTGTTGCCCACATCTGTATCAGAGGGGACCACCACTCCCTATACCTCTGGGAACCCTCTGTGGAGCTACTCTAGGAGGTACTTACCTTTTCCCTCTTTGTCGTAACTTCATAGATGCTAACCTTGCTTCTGAGAAATCCTTTAAACTTAGAGCTCATTGGATTACAGTGTCAGCCTTCCTTATCAGCACGCACTGTGTGCCCGGGACTGTGCTGGGCATTAGGGATTTGTTCCTTTCAGCTTCTCAGCTTTGCATTTTTAAAAAATATTTTTGGGGGTACTCTTAAAATTTGTTTCGCCCAAATAATACATGAAAACTTGCCTCTTAGAAATAAGTTATACAATACGGAAAGATAAAGGCCAAAACATTAGTGTTTCCTTCTGGCTTCTTACACTAGTGTTAACCATTGATAACCTTTCTTGTGTATATTTCTAGTCCTTCTATGCTTGTATATCCACCTATAATTTTGTCAGTTGAGGTCCCAGCAGAAAATAGATGGTGCATTTAAATGAGGATAATTTGAGTTTAATAAAGGGACTATTTATAAAGTGTGGGAAGGATGGAGGGAAATGACGAGAGATCATGTCTATTACACTGAGACCTGAGAGGGCGCAGAGGGGAAGTGGAAATGTGGACACAGAGAAGGTGTTGTAGAAAGGACCCTCTGATGGTACTGAGACTTTTGGTGGAAGGTTGCAGCCAGTCCTCAGGGACCAGGGGACGTAGCTGGGAATGAGCACACCGACCTCCCTCTTCTTCCTCTTTCCACTCCCCTGCTGAATCTCCCAATGGGCTGAATCCATCAGGAAGCTGGGGGCATGAGAACTTACTGATGCGGTCCATCTAGGTCAGCCTCCTTGGCCAGAGAGCAGGGTGGAGGCTGGACTGGAGGGGCAAACAGGAGGTATCCAGTACAAATAAATACTTACCATCTTGTTTTATGAGCTTTTAGTTTCTTTGCTAACTTGTTACAGAAATGAAGTTACACTATGGCATTTTTTTGTGTCTTACTTTTTTATTAATATAAGCAATTTGTCTTGAGATCTCTCCCTATCAGTACATATGGATCTAATTATTTTAACAGCCATGCAGTGTTACATCATGCAATATATCAGAATTTTTAAAAATTTGTACATTTAAGGAGAATATGTATCACCTCTGTAATTGTGAAGCCTAATAATGAAACTATCATCTGTAAATTCACCTCTCAACCTAAGATCACTTAGTCCCATGGCCTCTACCTTGGGCTCCTTTCCTGGGCAGTCTCTTTGTGTCCCCTGACCCTGAAAATACTAGTCTGAATTTTTTGTGTTAATCCCTTGATGTTTTTAAAAATAGTTTTCCCATGTAGGTATCTCTAAGCAATATAGTATATATGGTTTTGCTCTTTAAAAAGCTTTATGGAACCATTTTAATTGTACGTAGTCTTTTATAATTAGCTCTCTTTTTTAACATAGCCCCCATTTTGCTGCATGCAGGTGTGCTCATTTACTTTCACGTTTTATGAAACCCCGTTGTGTGACTATGCCACAGCTTACCTCCCCATTCGACTGTTGATGGACTTCGGGGTTGATTCTAGTTCTTGCTGTTTCAAGCAGGGCTGGCTGCTTATGAACATTTTTTGGTCCATGTCTCCTGGCACATACATGCAAGAATAGCCCTAGGGCATATACCTAGGAGTGGAATTTCTGGGTCATGGGGTTTACACATTTTCGACTTTGCTAGGTAATGCCAAATTGTTTTCAATGGGATTGTGCCAATTTACATTCCCACCAGAAGTACGTAAGCATTCTGGTTGTTCCCTGTCCCCCCCCAATGCTTGGTATTTTCAGACGTTTTAATTTTTACCACTAATATCCCTTTCAGGGTTGCCATGTGAAAGCTCAGGGAAAATCTCTCTTACCATAACAAACATTCTTAACCTGGCTATCTTAAAACTGAATTCAACTTTTCTCTGTAAAAATTGTTCCACCCTGTTTGATTTGTCTTGTTGTTCCCTGATTGTGACACAATGTAACTATATTTAAAGGTAGGTGATGCATTGAAAACAAATATGCCAAATGGATCTTGAAATTCTTTCTAGCTCTAAAATGAATGTGATTCTGAGAGGGCTCCACATGAAAACTATGGTTCAGCAGCTGAAGGTTAGAGCTGGTCCCATATGGAGGAGTTTACTCACAGAGAGGAAAGAGCAAACCAGCAGTTCTCCATGCCCCTTCATGGCCCCTTTACACCAAACTTCTGACCACCGTGACTTTCACAACAAACTGGATTGCATGCTCTTTGAAAGGAATTGTGTCTCCCTCTATCTGTCTCCCTAACTTTCTTTCCTTCTTTTATGTATTCATTCACTGGCAAGCCAAAAATCTAGTGGAGAAGACCAAGGAATATTCGCAAGTACCTTGCAAATGGGATGGTGAGGAATGGACAGATGTCTCTGGAATGCCGAGGAGAAAACAACCTCAGTCTCTAGGGTGGGTAGGCTTTACCAGGTATTTGCTAAATGAATGAACGAATGAATAATAAGCGAATGAAACTAAAGAGTTTTCAGTTCTTCACTCATCGTAGTTTAGGAAGAGCTACATGGAGTTGAATTCCCAACAGCTAGTCCTCCTATTTCTAGAGTTAGTCTTCTTTGGTAATTTAATACTCAGAGCACCTTATAAGATCTCTTGATTGATTTCTTCAGGAAATATAAAGCAGTCTATCAATTTATTTTACTTAAAAAAAAAATACCTTCTGCATTCTTCCAAGCACTCCATCTTCTTTCCCCCAATCTTGGGAACTGGCATTAGCTCCTTCTAATGTGCCAGCATGCTTTCCTCCCCTTCCATGCAAGTAGGAGCTTGTAATCGCCCAGTGTTTCTCTGACCTAGAAAAGCTGAGAAATTCACATTAATGAAAACACAGGGACTTACAAAATTGCTCTCAGCCCTCTCCCATAGAAGCATGTCTGGCGCTAGGTAATTAGCTGGGTGGAATGTGGGTAATGGACGGAGTGCCGAGCTGCTGTTGCAGATAGGGTTATGTAACTTTGAGATCCGGAAGCACATTCAGTAGGGTAGGGGAGAACTGCTTTTAACAAGCTGCTGGGATTGGCTGAACTTGTGCTGGCCTTGCACTCTTACTATTATAACCTTGATGTCTTTCTCATTTGTAAACTTTATTTGCATTCCAGAGCTCAGCTGAATTTGTCTGGGTCCCTAGTTTCTTTAATCTTTTGTCCTGGTTGGCTTGCATGTAAATCAGCTTCAGACTTCAGCTGCCCATATATTGCCCCAGTTCACACTCTGTAAAGAGCTTTTTCTTTGTAGGCTTCTATCCAGGGCATGGCGGTGTATCTGAACAGTGGACAATATGGTTGCCATTAGTAGTAATGAGTTGTTACTGAGCATCGGTATGTGGTCGAGTAGATGGAGCAATTGAGATGGCTCAGGGCTGAGGGTTTCCCCGCCAGCATGCCGTGGGACTCTGGAGAATTTGCCAAGTCACTCCAGGGCCCTATTTCACTCCTGCCAGAGGTGATGTTTTTCTCTTCCTACTAGGGACGTCAAAAGCATAACTGAGAACCATGATTCTCAAACTACTGCAGTGGAAGTTTGTGTACTCTTCTGCGCCCCTCACAGGGGTGGGGTAAGCACAGTCCCACATCTTTGCACATACATGGTGCACTGGCATGTCCTGTGCTCACGCCTGGGGATCCAATGTAATCATTTTTGTTGTTTTTAAATACAGCCATGCAAGAAAAGTGAGCTGCTAAAGAGGGAGAATAAGACAGGTAATACTGAAGGAGGAAGATGTTTAGCCATTCAAGCTACTATTGAAATATTGAATTTCTTTAATGGTGATATATGTGCTAGAATGCTTTATTATCCTTATCCTTTCTCTTTTTTTTTCTTTTCTCTGGAGAAGATAAGTTACTTTGCAATATCTAAATAACTGAGAGGGGTATATACTGATTTATAATTTAGAGAAACAACGTGGCAACTCTTGTTAATAGAACCTGAAATAGCATTGTCCTTCCAAGGACTGCCTAACTTGATTTCACAAATAAACCACAAAAGGCGATGAGCTGGTATATTTTCTATATTCCATTCTCTTCTTTCATCCCTATAAGACAGGGGCTGACATTACTATCTAGCCTAAACCTCTATGGTTGTTTTGTAAATGGAAATATGATCATCTTGCCAGGAGCCATGTTGAGGAAGGAATCCTACAAAGGCAGTATTCTTGGAGCCAAGTTCTCAGAGTGGCCAGCTCTGCCCAGCTGCTTCCTTTGGTCCTGGTACGATTTGTAGAGTTGAGTTCTTTGATTGAGGCTGGAGTAGGGTGCAGGGATGAAGCAAATGAAAAGGACCCTTGGGATAGAAGACATTTAAGCCAGGGATCATCCATCCCATAGTTCTTCTAACTGACGCAAAGCATCCATCACCAACAGCACAGATTCGCGGCTCAGTCCCATAACCTGAGTCAGATTTCCTGGAGTGGTTCTTGAAATTCAGCTTGCACAGGACTCATCTAGGTGCTTCATAAAAACGTGGATTCCTGGGCCCCGTACTTAGATTCCGATCCAGTAGGTCTGGAGTGGGGTCCAGGAGTCTGTGCTTGCAGAGATGGCACTCAGACGATTCTGATGCTGGTGGTCTGGGGACCACACTCAGAGAAACACCCTTTGGGGCTTTGCCTCTGCTTCAAGAAGTGGTTTTCAATATGACTTTTGTAATGTCATCATTACAGGAATTCCTGTGCTGTATTTTTATCTAAACCCGTTGAACTTTATCTGAGAGGATTTTAGGTACATTATTTACCAGAGATCTGACCTTCTGGAAGGCTCCCGTCAGACTCATGTAATGTCTAGTGGTTTGAATGATTGAAAGCTGGAGTCCACTGCTAGCCTTCCAGACCTACCCATATGCTCCTCCTTCAGAAAGCCCTTTAATTAAATCCAGTGTAAAATAAGAGATATTCCTAGGCTGGAATTTTAGATAGGAGAGACGAATGACGTGGCAGGAAATTATCAGGAACTTGAAAAGTTCCTCTGTGTCATGGTTGAACCTATTTTCATAAATCTTTATAAATCACGGAAATAGTACAAGTCATACAGATCCTTTATAATTGACTACCATGGTCCAGGCCTTGCCCTCCTTGATGGACATAGATTCAGCTAATCCTCAGAATAACCACAATTTAAGTAGTATTATTATCTTCCTTTTATAGATAAGAAGCCAAGGCATAGGAAAATTGAATAACTTGCACAACTAGAAAACATCAGTCTTGCCCTCTTGGTTTGTATAAGTTAAAACGAAACCATTGAGAAAATGAGGGATCTCAAGGAAGCTTCTTTTTCAAAAGAGAAAGGAAATAAATACGTGAAGGGCATTACAGGGGCACAACACAACCATTTGTGAGAAGTGTAACTTTTTTTTTTTAAGTTTTTCAGAAATGTATCAAGGCACAGTAGCTGTAGGCTTTAATGCATATTGGGGTTAATTCCAGGACTTTCATTGTCACTCAGGACTTGACAGTGTAATAGTTATTGTGTCACTAAACCTTTTAGGCTGGAAGATTTTGTACATTAGTAACTGTTAAAGATCTTATTGCAGAAATTACTGTCATGATTATGGAAGTCCTCATTTAACCCACAGTGATCATAATATGGTCATGAGGTTTTCTCTGATTCAAGTAGCTTTATAAAGCATATTTAAAGGATGGCTTCAGTTTCTCTGGAGTTACACAACCCTTAGAGTTAGTCCTAGCGAAATCCCTTTCAAGGACTTTTTTTAGTGTTTCAGAAAGAACAGATAGAAAGACAATTGGCATTGGTAAGTACTGAATTCTAGAGTCCTATCTATGATCAAAATGTCCATTGGCCCGACCAGCCAAGAGTACAAAAGTGGTCTCATTAACGTTTATGCCCAGTTTTGCATTCTATGACCCTGTACTTAAAGAGCCCCGGTCTCCAGGCCATTCTCGGAGTTCCCAGTGCTATCTGCCATGTTCTCAGGCCCAAGTTTGTTCTTGACCATCTGTTTCTGCTTCGTTACTAGTAATCCACAGATAATAAACATTTAAATACATAGTCACGGATAGTAAGGAACAGAGTGCTCTGCCTTACCATTTCTTTCTGAGGGGTGGTTTTGTTAAAAAAGAACTGGTCCACAATTCCTTCTTCCAGAGGTGTGGCGCTTTTCATACATCAACCAGCTGTAACCTTTTGAAGGTTTAATGAAATCGGCAAATATAATCCAACATACGAGAGTGGATATGAGTCAAGTCTATTATTGTTGAACAAATGGCGTTAATTTCCAGTGCACATGTGGACCTGAGTTTTAAAATATTTGTTTGAAAAATGTCAAGCTGCTCATTGTTTTAGAATATTTGAGCAGCTTGCCAGTATACTCTCTTTAAACAGTTGTACTTCTAAAAGGTTACAGTGTTCACATATTTGCTCTTCAACTTTAAAAATTCTTCCAGTGGCATGGGTAGTGGGGAAATACCTCAAATTCCTCTTTTTAAAGGCTTGCATTCCCTAAAGGGCGTAAAAACTTCTCCTTTACTTGCAGTGGTAGGCTTCGGCTAAGGGACTCACTTTCCACACCAGCACTTGTTTACTGTCCTTGGATGCAGAAGTCCTCCTCAGTGCCCCCCAGAGGTCATAGAACTGGATTGCTCAGAGCAGTGAGGAAGCTAGTGTCTCCTCCCACTGGCCTCAGCCCCTGAGGAGGTAAAGCGCTCCAGGGAGTACTCCCAAGTCCCAGGGATTAGGTGATGAGCTCTTCCGTCCTGGAGGTCACGGCTGTAGTTCTGGGGTCCGTGTGGGCAAAGCACAGAAATCTCCAAACTGGGTATGGGGAGATCTGTGAGGATGTTGGGAAGAAATATAAACCTTAGATCATCTCATTTTAAATTTCTGTTGTTGTGGATGTTTCATAATGCCCATAGTCTGTTGGTGTTGCAAAGCATTTTTTTTTATAATACGCTTAATTATTTTGTACACACATACATAGATCTGCTTCAGGACTATCTCTTCTGTTGCACCGATCATGGCTGATATCTGTAAGAAAGACTGACAACCGCATTTAAAAAATATAATCTATCTAATCAGGAAATCGATTTAATCAGAGCACTCCATTCCATAAATTATTTGATTGAGCATGTTTTTCTCCTCAAGATGAAAGAGTACCCAGCAGCATGGTTATTTTTTGCGCTTATATCCAATTTAGCACCTCTTTTAAGATTTGGAATTGAAGAAACTTACAATATATTTCTGTAAGATAATCTGTTGCAATGGTACCATATTCCATTTCTTACTAAAATGTAAAACACAACCTTGCTCATTAACTTGTTTACTTGTCCCCATTTTGTTCTGTTGCCCTGGGTGAATTCTTCCTTAACTGGCTTCTGAATGCTCCTACACTGTCCTCTTCTGGGGGAGGGTCTCCACACTGTTAGTTTGCTTTCAGATTCTCCCAAATTTGCTCTCAGCTCATCACTTTGTGACACTGGGAATTGTGGTCGGGCCAGGGGATGTCCAGTGGCTTATGTCAGGCAGTGGCTGCTCCCTTCACTCACTGCGGAGTCCTGGGAGTGTGCTGACCAGCCTCTTGCTGCCAGTGCCCCACAGTGCTCCCGTCAGGGCTGCTATCCATGACGTTAGTTTTCCAATTGACTGTGAAAAGATTTATCTCTGCTTCTACCCCCTGGCCATCCAACTCTGGCCTCTTCCATTTGATCTTATCATCAGTGCTCATCTCTTCCCCAGTTTTTACTGGTACATAGATCCTTTTTTCAAAGAAAAAAAAAAATGATCCTTACCTTCTGGTTCCCTGCCACAGGACTTCTATAGCAATTACATATTTGCATTACTTTCGTTTCCAAAACAAAATTATTTGATGACTGTCTATGATTAGAAAAGTAATTCTAGAAAATCGCATTTCAGTTTGCTACATTAAATCTTTCCTGGGACTTCTAGATATAATATGTTGCATTTCGCTACTTGAAAGGGAATTATTATCATCATTTCCAGATGGATCGATTTATGAGCATTTGGTAATTTCTTTGGTTTCCTATGTTAGCATGCCATTATAATTCCTAAATTCAAATTAAACCACTATTTCTGGTCCCTTAGGTATTTCCTAAATGCAGCTTCCTGATTTTCTATTCTGTTTTTTTTTTTTAAGGTTTTATTTATTTGAGATAGAGTGAGTGAGAGAGCACAAGCAGCAGTGTCGCAGCTTGTTGTGAAGAAAGACTTAAGCACTCAAACTCATTCTGACCCCTGGGTCTTTGCAGCAGCTCTTCCCTCTGGCTGAGTTCTCTTTCCCACATCTTCACCTGGCCAGCTTTTACCGTTCAGGTTTCAACACAAACTTTCCTTTGAAGGTGAGGCTTTTTCCTGGCCACTGAGCCCCTTCCCACTCTCTGACATATCGTTTGATTTTATTTTGTCACAGTATGTGTCACTGTCTGGAGTTATCTTTGTTTACATGGTCATCACCTGTCCTCCAGTTAGAATGTAAGTTCAGAAGAACAGAGGCTTTGTCTGTCAAATTTCTTGCTTTATTCCAAGCACATACATAGTGGGGCATCTGTCACATAGTGGTTTAATAAATGCTTGCTGAAGGAATGGATAAAACATTTTGGAAACACTGCGTAAGATAAGGTTAAACAGGTTTCTCTAGAACAGTATATGCTAGGATGGCATTTACCAAATGTATTTATCTAAGGATGGATGGATAGATAGATAGATAGATAGATAGATAGATAGATAGATAGATAGATAGATAGTTGGTGGAACATAGAATGGGTATGACATAGTGATTTACTGCAAGTGTACGAGGACATATGGATGGCAAGTACATAATTGCTTTTTAGCTGTGTAGTAATATTCCCTATACTTTTAAGACTGCATTATAGAGTAGGCTTAAAGAAGAATGAAGGTGAATTCCAGAGGGTACAGGAAACCCCTTCCTCCTGTAGGGGTTCAGAACAAATCACCCCAAGATGTGCCACCAGGGCATTCAGGTTATTTGAGCTGAAAACAATCAAAGCCCAAAAAATTCAGGGAGACACATCCCCTAAACGCCTAAGAATTTAGAGGACCTGCTCCAGGAAAGGAGCTATCACTATAGATAACTATATTATAATATGAACTTGGGGACGTAGACAGGGAGGAATTTAGCAGTCTGCTTGTTAAAATTCCTCTTTATGTCCCATTTTTTCCAAGTGGCCCAGTAGACATTTGTTTACCAAACATTTACTTTTTTATGTTCCTGTGAATTGCTTTCCTTCCCTTTGAAGTCCCAGACCCTAGCCCCTCTCCTCAGTTCAGGATGACATTTATACCTCATTTTGCCTGACAGTCTTTGGAATCTTTCATGTTTATATGGATTCCCCTATCGTATCTAATAAAATTAAATTTGATTTTTTCCCTCTTAATCCATCTCATGCAATATAATTCTTAGGCCAGCCAGAAGAATCTTGAAGGGTAGAGTAAATTTTTCCTCCTCAACACTCCCCTGTTCCCTTCTCTGTGTGTCCCTAACTTCTTGCCATCCAGTGCAACTAATCCCTTTTGAGTTGGTTTTAGAGCCAAGACAAGTCAAAGGTGAGCTACTCTCATGTCTAATTATCTATATTAGTTTGACTTAGGAGTGATTTTGGTATAATTATTTGTAACCATGGAAGCAGAGCTCATTTCTTTTGACATACATGGTAAGAGCCGTAACAATGCTATGCAGAGAGAATTCCTGAGGGTACTTTCCTAAGGAGAAACCTGTGGGCAGGCGGGCACTTGTTGCTTCAGGGCTTCTGTTGGATTCAGAAGGCAAAATGGAAGACAGTCCTATATTTCTGTTTTATTCCTTTTGTTTTGGTTTTTTAGATTGTTGAGTATTTCACTGATAGTGCAATCATATGTGCATATATAAAATAAAAATAAATAAACTGGTGCTAGGGTACAGTGCCATTAAGCTTTACAGATATGGGTAGTGAAGCAGGAGTAAATGAATCCATGGGCTCATTTTCTGCTCAACATTATTGTTTAATCTTTAGGCAACAAGCTGGAATTGATCATTCCAAATGCCATGTCTGCATGGACAAATCCACAGAACCCTCCATATGTATAACCAGGGTTGTTGTGGATTTTAGTTTTTCATAGAGAATCACTAACTTATATTTCACATTTTGGACCAGACATAGGATATTGTTTGCTTTTATGTTTGCTTTTTCAAAAATGAAAAATTCACCTTATATATTATATAGATTGACTGAAATCATAAGCCCATTTTTTACCTTTATTGTCTGTTTTCTAATTTTATCTGTTGAAAGTGGAGGAAGTTTTGTACCATGTTTAATATTTGTTTAATCATTTTGCATTGCATTTATAAAAAAGATTGGTCTATAATTTACTTTATTGTACTATCCTTGTCTTGTTTTGGTCTTAAGATAATACCTTGAGTTGGCTTAGTTTGAAGATTTTCTATTCCCTCATATTGGGTAATATTTACCTGTAAAACCTCTTGAGTCTGGTGGATTAGTTGTGTGTATGTGTGTGTGTGTGTGTGTGTGTGTGTGTGAGGAGAGAGAGTACCTTCTGATTCTTGATTGAATTTCTTAATGTTTATTAAGATTTTCAGGTTTTCTTATTTCTTCTTGAGATAAATTTTTTCTAGAATATTAGTCCTTTGATCACCCTAAGCATAATTTTAAAAATTGTTATATAGTTTTTCCATAAAATTAATTTGATCTAGAATGGAATTTTTATTCCAGTTGTTGATTTTGTTGACATCTTTAGCACTATACTTCTTCATATGTTTTGGAATTTGGGTTTGCTGACTCGTTTTGAGTAAAATGTTTTAAAATTCGATTTGTATTATTGTTTGTATTGTGTTCTTTCCCTTTGGGCTCACTGTTCTCTCTCTGGAGGTTTTGTGATCGCCTTCACCTGGCCTGCAACATTGACAGTCCAGAACCGGGTTTTATTATGTTGTATCAGCCACCATTGCCAATGGTGATAACGAAGATCACATGTTCTGATACAAAGCCAGCGGGTGGCTTGATTTAGTGCCTGGTTCTGATTCATGTCTTTGTCTGTATCTCCTCCATAGGCTCAAACTTTTTATAAAGCTGTACCTCTTGGCATGTTTTTTTGTTTGTTTGTTTTCAGCTTCCTCTCACAAGCCTCTCACACAGTTAACCCTGCGTAGGTCCCCCTATCTCCAGCAAAGCGATTTTAGATTCTCTCTGCCTATGGGAACAGAATGCCCAGCAGTCAGTGCCGACTCCTAGATCTGAAGCCCTGCAGATCCCCTGACTTTAGACCCACTCACTGCCTTGTGATTCAAATCCATCTCTCATCTACAGAGATGTTTATCTGGTCTTTAGAGCCAAACTACAGACTTTTAGTTTTCACTTCTTTTAACTCATCTCTAATTGCCATATGTTTGAACAGAGGAGGCTCATGAAGATGAGAATTTGCTGTACCCTAGTGACCAGAAGTCTCATAATTAACTTTTAAGCTTTACTTTATTTCTAGTCCTAATTTTTTGTCCATAGCTCTGTATAGGTCTGACCTTTGAAGCATGCATTAAAAGTTAATCTTTTTTAAATGTACTCATTGTTTATACTCATCACTGAGAGAAAGGGAGTTATATTATACGGCATTTGAGAGTAAATTTCTTTAATGGGTTAATGTGATTAGAATTGTAGAGGTCAAAGTAATTAATTAGAAATTTGTTTTGATTGTGCATTGGTCATAAAAACTAATATTATTTTCTTTAAGGGACTGAACTAGCTTGATTCTGAATCATTTTATTACTAAACAGAAACAAATCAAAGTTGATTTGTTGGTTCTCTACTGTATTTCAAGTCTTGTGAGAAATACATGTGAAGGAAATAGAAAGGTCTCTGCCATCAGGAGAGAGTGTGGTATTTCTCAGCTGAGAGCTAAGGATGGAAGGCGTGCTCCTTTTCTCTCCCCAGTAGAAGTGCATCAGTCAGGTATGGGAGGCTTTTTATTTTCAAACTGCACGTATCTCCTCTTTCCAGCCTACTACCACCAGGGGAGTGTATTCCTTGCTTGAGAATTACTGACAGAGAGAGCCACTTTTTCTAAGAATGGTACCATATAAATTGGGCATTCTGATGACAATAAAACATATAAGTAAGTGCTAAGGTGGGTTAGGAAACTAGATAGACTGAATATTCACTGGGATTGGGCCCTTTCCTTGCAGTTGTTATCATATCAACACTATTGGCGTTGTTAATGTCCATTTTTAGACACACGGAAATGGAAGCCCAGAGAACCAAAGCAGCTTGCTGAAAGGTCCTCGTAAGGTAGACTTCAAATCCTGGCCTGCCAGCCTCTAAAGCCCATGATTTTAACTACTCTTACAAGAAAAGGGGCAAAGACAGGATTGAAACATGCCCTACTACTGCAGGAACATATGGAGCTTAAAATTCATCAATTGTTAAGAGTATAGAGTTGAAAGAGATGAAACAGTGCTCTTTGACAGGCCATTTAGTTTTTTCTTTGATCTTTAAACAATGCTACACTTCAATTTGTCTATAACAGCATAAAATTGTTATCTGCCCTTTATCATCCACTCCCTATTCTTGGCGATTTTCATAACTTCTCCACAGAGATTATGCACAAATGTTATCTCAGGATATGCTTTTTTTCCCCCCTGGCTTAAGCTTCTCATTTTTGTATGAAATATGCCAGCCTTTGATGTGTTCTCCGAGACTCTATTCTGGATTCTCTCCCTATATTCTAGGTCATTCTACAGAGAGAGCCTTTGTGTGACCAGTCTGGCCAGCTCTAGAAAAGCAATCAACAGTGGAATCATTTATTAAATTAGCCACTGCCAGGACAAACCTCTCCTTGGTGCATGGGAAGGTCTAGTTCAAACACCTGAATTCATTTTCACCCGGCACTACTTGGTTACCTAGTAACTGCAGAGTTTCTTAGGGAGGGCTGTGTGTTTGTGATTGCTTGAGCTATAACTTTTTTTTCCCCCTTTGCAACCTATTATTGAAATGAAAATGTAACTTAGCTCTTTCCTGGTGTATGAATGTTTTCAAATAGGATAAGTTCATGCTGTTTTAAATTAGACTCACCAAACAACATTTTTAGAGTATTTGTCATATTTCTAAATAACATGTGCTTGTGATTGATGCTCCCTTTAATTCAGGCTAGCAGCACGTAGCAGCCTAAAGCTGTGCCCGCTAAAGCAGTGTGGGTGAAATCTACTATATTCTCCAGCCCCCCAAGGGAGTCTTCCCTAGAGAGAACTTCCCTTGCAGTGTTTGAGGTTATCTTACAGTAACTATGGTGTAACCAGTACTATAATGGCCACCATGGAAGGAGTCCATGCTTTGTGCCCAGTGACTATGACAGTGATGAAGTTACTATGTCATCTCATTTCATTCTCATAACACACTTTAAAGTTGGGTTTGTGTTATTATTCCCACCTTACAAATAGAGAAACAAGGCTTAGAGAGGCTAAATACCTTGCCCACATCAAGCTGATAGGGATAAATTGTTGAAAAAACTCTTTAGACTGTGTGTGTAGGCAAAAAGTAGCAGATAAATTTTCAGCATGGTCAAGTAAAAGGTAATGCATTAGAGAAAAGGAATCACAAGCAGTCTCTGCATTGTTTTTTATGAAGGAGGCAGGGGGATGTGATGAAAATAATGCTTAGCTCTGCGTGGGAAGCCCTGGGTTCTGTTTTCAGGTCCTGCCACTTGGACAGATCACGTCTCTGTGTAAAAGCAGAGCGTTGGCCATAATTTCCTAAGGTCATTCTAGCGCAGGAGCCTGAGAAGGAATCCAGAGACATTGTAGGTTTCCTAACTTATATAATTAATTCTATGCAAGTAAAGAAAATAAGCAAATTCTGGGAAATATCAGGAAGGGTGTTATAGTTTCTATATAGTACACAAAAAGTTATGTTATCAATATATACATTATAAGTTTGATTGTTACAGCTCCAAAATCTAATGGAATTGGAGAAAGTTTAAAAGGAACCATCAAAATGGTATGATGACACTATTATAATGAGTGTAGCAATCTTCACTCTACAAAGAAAAAAAGTGTTTGTTAGAAATGTCTACAAAGTCGGGGCGCCTGGGTGGCACAGCGGTTAAGCGTCTGCCTTCGGCTCAGGGCGTGATCCCGGCGTTGTGGGATCGAGCCCCACATCAGGCTCCTCTGCTATGAGCCTGCTTCTTCCTCTCCCACTCCTGCTTGTGTTCCCTCTCTCGCCGGCTGTCTCTATCTCTGTCGAATGAATAAATAAAATCTTTAAAAAAAAAAAAAAAAAAAGAAATGTCTACAAAGTCATGATTTTTATGTATTATATACTTGAGAAGGTAATCTTAGGGGAGATAAAGGAAGTACCGTATGGGGATGGTGAACTTACTGAATTTTCCACCCATGGATGTAAAAAATAAAAATAACTTTGAGAACATTTATGTAAATGAAGAAATGACAGTCCATCGTCGTTTACCAAAGGAAACTATAAGCTGTGGAGTCCACCCCTAAAGGCTGAGATTGACAGTGAGTGTAATTATTATGCCTCCCACAGTATGCCACTAGGTTCCAATGGAAGTCGATGCAGCATGGCTCCAATTCAAGAAGGCAAATTTTAAGTCATAAAAAGTCCTTTTTTGTATGTCATATTTCCTTAATAATAAATATTACTACAAATATAACTTTAAATTTTTATTGAGTTTAATTGAAGAGGAAACATGATAATAGAAATTTATAGTAGAAAAAATATTGGTATTACAAGAAATTATTAACAGCTCTCACTGAATAATGGCCAAGATAAGCCCACTTTTCCTTTAGAATCATGGAATCTTAGAGCTGACAGTGCCTTTGGACATTATCTGGCCCAGTTCCCAGTCCCCCCTCAGGTCAGGGATCCATTCTTTACCTGACAGATGTGCCTTCCACTTTGTTTGAACACTGTTGAGCTTACTCCTCTGTGGACTCCTGTTCCCTTGTTGAACGGCTCAGATTTATTCTTCTGCTGAGCTGAAATCCACCTGCATATGCCCTCCACCTGCTGGCCTGGTTACACCTTCTGAGTAAGTTCACTCCTCTTATAGATGAAGCGTCTAGCCCTTTGAAGCCTTCTCTTTTCCATGGAGTTGCTCTTCAAACAATGCTATTTCCAGACACTGTGAAATCCTAACAGCTCTTCTCCAACCACAGTCTGTTTTCTGGAAGGTCTCCGTAGGTATCTGGGTGACCAAAAAAAGGGGGGGGGAGGAAAAAAGTAATTGATTAATTAAAGTGGGAGTATTGCTTTACATAATAAGAATCCATATTTCTATCAACAGATTCTAAACTCTTATTTATACTTTCCGTAGCTGAGACACACTGTTCACTCAATATGGTTAGGCCCACCTGAATTTTCTGATTGTCCCCAGACGAACTGCCATCAACCCGCCATCTCAGAGTGCAGTGTGCACCTTCATAGTTATCCCTGCTGAATTATCTCATTGGCTATAAGCTGTTATTTCTGCTTCAGGATGATATTTTAGAGTCTTGATTATTTGGTCCAACATATTGATGGATTCATCCTATATTTTTATCATCTTAGAATTCATAAGTGTGTTTCCAAGGTATTGATGGAAATATTGTATGAGATTGTACCAGAGCTGACTTAAGTTAAACAAGTGCTAACACTTACAACAAATATAATTTCATGAGAACTATACTTTGTATTTCTTTTAATCTTGCTCTAATTTTGTAGTCTATTAAAATATACTGTTTGTGCTGATAAAATACAAGTTAAATTAATAAATATTTATTTTTATTAGTATTTTGGGTCTTTAGAAAATGCACAATTGAGGGGAAAGAGTCTTTCTGGCTTCCATCCTTCCTTCCTTCCTTCAGTCCTTCCTTCCTTCCTTTCTTTTCCCAAGGTATATGATTAATTATTCAAAACACATGGCTACAACCAACATGAAATTGATAAGAATATAATCTCATGACAAGCCAAAATATTTAGGAGAACATGGGTAATCTTATAAGTGTTGACATTAAAAAATCTAAGTCTGCAGTGTGACAGTAATGTCACAATATCCATTGAGCATTCTTTTATCATGACGTTCTTTCATTTCAATTAATTGCATTTTGGAGAGAAGAATGCTGTACTATTCATTATTGTTTGAGGTCTCTGTTATGTTCTGAAAATTACCCTGTATTATTATTATTATTATTATTATTATTATTATTATTATTATTTTTAATGGTCATTCCTCATGGGCTCTGAGTCCCTAGGGCCAATTTTTATCCCTTTCTGTCCAGCAGGTCTGCCATTACCAAACATTAGGACATTGAGGCTGCTTCTACTCCTTATCCTTGAAGTTCACTTTTAAGAGGGCGGAAGAGAAGTTTTCTGTGCTGTGCAAAGCATGACCATGTTTCAAGTTAGTTTGGACTTAGGAAAAATCACTTTCAGATTATTTGTTTTGATTCATGGTGTACAAACATTATGAGGTTAATCAGCTTTTTAGTGACTTTTGAGTCTTGTGAGACTAAAATTATTACTTCTCTTCTTCATGTACATGTGTTATTTGACTGTGAATATTGAAGTTAAGTTTCAATTTATTATATTTTAAATGGAGAGGAAGAGATTTTCATTTTGGGTAAATATACACACCATACACTTTTCTCTGGCTCTCATAACATTTTACGTTAGGTATAATACTAGTTAAGAAAACTATTCTTTTTTTCTGGACATGAAAATTCCAATAGAAAACAAGACCAATCAGGGTTAAAGGGCTAAATAGTATTCTTTTGCACAAAGTTAAAGAAAATAAAATGTTGTATACCAATGGAAATTTGACATGTTCCTAGAGTCAATGCAGAGACTGTTAACTAAAGTGACTTATGATGAGAGGAATAAAGGCCAGAAGCACTGTATTTGGACAGCAGGATTGCTGCCTGTAAAACATGGAATCTTTCAAAGTAAGCTTGGTTTCTTGACACCCTGTCCTGAAGCTAAAAATTAGATCTTGAAAAGTCCTCTATTAGGGGCATCTATAACATTATTTGACTGTCTTTTATTTAAGCTATAATTTATGCATCAAAATTAAAGTTGTCTTCAAGTGTTGACCTCATTAGAAGCCGTGCAGCTATGCCAAAGTTCACTGCCGAAGTCTTCAACTTGGGATGGTTGACTTCTGACTCCCCGTTACCTGGTCCAGGCCTTGGCAAGCAGGAGCTAACAGAATAACTTGGATGTTTGCGGTAGAAATAATTTATGTAACTGTTATTTAAAATACAGGCTATCATGGCAGGTTAGTATTTCTCAAAGCCTCTTTCCCATTTCTCAGTTTACCTAGTCTTAGCCACACCCATGATGACACCAGCTGGTGCTCATCAGCACACGGTGAAGCGGTTTCTCTTCATTTTGTCATGTGAGCCTCAGCAACCGGACATAAGCCTGCGTTCACATCTTGACCTGGGTTTACTTTCTTCTTTCTTCCTCTGCCTTTGCCAAAGCTTCTTTGCAGTCTTCTTGCCTTCTAATCTGTCTACTTCATCTCCTCTTTTTTGTGCTAGTTATCATTTTGCTTCATTCTTCATGGGAACTGGTGGTAGAGGAGGAATTACTGTATAGCCTCACTGTGCTTTTCAAAGTGACAATACTCATTTGGTTAGGAACCCCTGGTCTGCTGTTCAGTTTCTTTTCTTGGCTCGTCAAATAGGTCCAGAGCTGGAGGCTGCAGATATTGTATAGACAGAAGCTTTCAGCTGATCTTGCAGATTGACTTCTGTAGACAACATTCAGAAGATCACAGAAAGTTATAGAATTGAGAAAGTTTCCACAATCAATAGACAAACATCAAAAACAGTACTCTAAGCCCATAGGCTTCTGAGGTTTTATAAAACATTAGGGGCCAAAAAGGATCCTTTAGTTTTTAAACCTAAATGGCAAAAAAAAAAAAAAAAAAAAAGATTTCTTTTTCCTTCCCTTCCTCCCTCCCTCTCTCCCCCTTCTTTCATTCTAACTTAACTTTCCTTTCCTTTCCTTTCCTTTCCTTTCCTTTCCTTTCCTTTCCTTTCCTTTCCTTTCCCTACCTTACCTCTCCCTACCTTTCCCTCCCCTCCTCTCCCCTCCCCTCCCCTCTCCTTCTCTTTTCTTTCTTTCTTTCTTTCTTTCTTTCTTTCTTTCTTTCTTTCTTTCTTTCTTTCTTTCTTTCTTTCCTTCTTTCTCAGCACCTTGGCCTCTATTTTCTATAATGATGATACTCTATTAGCTTGTCTCAGTTGAATAATGAAAATTTGGTACCAAAATACCAAATGCTTCCATTTTTTATTTTTAAATCTTATGCGCCATGTCTAACAAAATCCTAGAACATAGTGGTGAGTGAATAGCTGTCAGAATAGAGAAGTTATAGCTGTGCCCTGTACCATAGTTGGATTTGACCATAGGAAAGGTGATCACTATTGAGACAGAAATTGCCTAAACTCTGTCTCCCTTTCCTCCCTTGCGGAAGTTCAAATACAGTGTTGTCATTCAACTTTTCTACTCTTCCCATCCTTTCAAGTGAGACAACTTATCCTGTGGTTGCTTAGGCCAAAAGAGAAGGGATTCAGGAACATGGTTCTTTCACTTAAAAGATTATCATCTTCAGTTGCAACCAGTCATGACTTCTGGATGAAAGCCACTTACCTTCATTTAATCAGAATGATTTCCTTCCATAGACACTCTCTCCTGTGTCTGATCCACAAGTCAATCTCGAATGAGTTTTAGCCATTTCTTCCAAGTACACTGCAATCACATTTAAAGATCTACCTAAAACTTGGTTTTTGTGAGTCACAGATAAATTAGGCCCTTCTTGTCCTGTCTTCAGATATTAGCAATGTGCTCAGACTATTCAACTAGCAACAGGCACAATCTTTCTTTTATGAAGCCAATTTGAGTGCCCTGCACATGTAAGAAGAGACACTCAAGGAATGGAAACAGCTCCTTTCAGGAGTAGCTGTGGTGATGGGTGAGCATTTGGACAGGTGGTTCATTTTCTTGTGAAAGAAGTCTGTATCCTGTAAACAATCAATACCCAACAGTTTCACTAAATAAAGCTTGAATGTAAATTAATTCAAAAGGAGCTCAGATGTTCGCTGCATTGCCTCTGAATACACCCTGTGGGTCAGGAGCCTAGCTTTATTCTGTAGACCACCTAGTCTGTTCAATGGGGAGGACAATATTTGTTCAAACATAGCCCCTTTGTCTGTGTTGAGCAATAGCACAATACATTCAGCAACTGTCCTCTGAAAGCCAAGGCTTTGTCTCCGGCAAGGATTATGAAAACACGGATTTCTTGAGAAGTGCCTGCCCACCTGTGTTTAGATTCTAAATTGTGGGAAGATCTTGGCAGCCAGAATATCTAGGAGATGCTCAGGGAAAAGTCTGTTGAGGTTATGGAGACTTCTCAAAGGACAATTTCCCCCTTTAAAGTGGTTAGAATAGAAGAAGAATTCTTGAGAACTGACATGGAATATTGGACTAGGTGGAACCTTGGAAGATTTTATCTCTTCGTAGTTAGCTTTCCATGTAAGACGTAAGAATGTATCCTGTTTTAGAAACCCTCCCAGGAATGAAATTTTCCATAACCTTTCCCCTGTTAGCCATTTTTGTTTAAACTTCTACAAAAGCCTTCCATCAGAAAATTCTTGATCGTGTGTATGACCGTCACGGTCACCGCTACAACCCAGAACTGGTTCCCTTGCTGTATCTTTTGCTGCTCATACCCTCCACAGATGGGCCTGTCATGGCTGAAGCCCATTATTAGATCACTTCTTGGCTTCTTCTCTAAGGCCAAATAATGAGAGGTTTTTTTCCTCCCTTTTTTGTAGGTCATGTTTTTCAACTATCTAATGATTTTTGTTGTTGAAAATTGGATTGGGGATTTCCTGTGTCTGGAAATGCACCAGGCCATGAACTTTGCAACCCCGATACTCCTCCCTCTACCTCTTAAAATATACCAAATAAAATGAGACTGAGAGACTGAAGCAGCTGCAAGCAGAGCAAAACATCACAAAATCAAAAAATAAAAACACTGAGTAGTTGTCTTTCTGGTTTTTGATTGAGCAAAAACATTTGTAAAATGAAGCATGCTTCATAGTTAAGTGGGCATCCTGTTTATTAAGGATCAAGCAGTAAGAACTCAGGTTTAGATAAACACCTACACAACTCCCAACTTAAAATGCAGAATGTTAAAAACTAAGCACACCAAGAAGATAAGTATGAGCCAATAGTGGCCCTTTCTTAGCATATCTGGTATATATATATAACTTCCATTTACTATGGGCATTTAGAGACCATTGAGCCATTATCACGATAACTTTCAATACAAGTATTTTGATTTTTACATTTATCTTTGATCTCTAGTTGGTTTTAAGGGGGATCCTATCTTTTTCAGGTTTTAGAATCAAGATTATGATTGTAAATCAATACAGACATTTTCCATATTTTTTCTTTGCTTTGCAACAGCTGAATTAGAATGAGATATATCTGACCTGTAATGTTTGTTTGAACTCACTTACAAAACCATCTGAGCCCCATGCCTTCACAGGTACATCTCTGATAACTCTTGCTATTGTTCAATATAGCACACTTGCAAAAGACTTTATTTAACGTGTGTGTATAGCATAAAGAATGATAATGAAAGGATTACACATGTTCTAACCACTCAGTTTCAGAGAAAGAACACTGCCAGTGTCTTAGAAGCCCACTCGAATCATCTGTGTATGGCCCTCTCTTATCATCTCCTCCACTCTGCTCCAACCCCCATCTGTTAGAAAAATTATCCTGATTTTGGCTTACCATTACTTTGCTTTTCTTCATGATTTTACTATTTTTGTATGCATTGCCAAAGATGATATTCTTTAGTTCAGCCAAATTTTGAAATTTATATAATGGAATCATACTCTTCTCTTTCTTTTGTGATTTCCTTTTTTGTGTTTGCTTTGCTTCCATATTTTTGTTTTGAGATTCATTTATTTTGATAGATGTAGGTTGAGGTCATTTTCACTACTTTATAATATTCCATTGTAGGACTGTGCCACAATTTATTTATCCATTCTACTGTTGATGGACATTTGGGTTGGTTCTAGTTTGAGGCCTTGTGATTGCTTCAGTATGACCGTTTTGGCCCACATCTCCAAGAACTCAAGTGCGGGAATTCCTCTAACATATGCATCTAATGTGCTATTGTTGGGTTGTGAGATGTACATATGCTCAAATTTTAAAGGGAGATGCCTAATAGTTTCCCTAAAGGGTTTAACAATTTTCTGCTCCTACCTGCAGTGGATGAGAATTCCTTTTGCTCAGCATCCTTGCCAGGACTCCATAGTGTCAAATTTAAACTTTTTTCCAGTTAGAGAGGTGCAGAGTGGGATTTTGTTGAGGATTTAATTTCCATTTCCCTGACAAATAATGAGGGTGGCCATCTTTTCAAATGCTTGGTGTCCATTCATAATTTCTTTCCTGTGAAATGCCTATTTATGCCTTTTTTCCATTTGCCTGTTGTGTTGCTCATCTTTTCTGTTTGAATAGTAGGAATTCTTTATATACTTTGAATATAAACCATTTTTTGGTTATATGTATAATAAATATCTTCCCCCAACTTGTAGCAACTCCTCTCATTCTGTGATTTCTCCTGATGAACACAAAGTCTTCGGTTTTCATAGTTGACTTCATGCATCTTTTCTTCATGCTTTGCATTTTTTGTATCTTGTTTAAGGACTCTTCCCCCTCCCCTGGAGACATGAAGATATTTTTTCTTACATAAGTTTTAATTTTTTACTTCGTTTAAGTATTTAATTCATCTACACATAATTATACTTTTCATTTC
Organism: Ursus americanus; assembly: GCF_024610735.1. Lineage (NCBI taxonomy): Eukaryota > Metazoa > Chordata > Mammalia > Carnivora > Ursidae > Ursus > Ursus americanus. Next base: position 38,215,169 of record NC_142135.1, on the reverse strand, counting down.
TGTTTGACTTTTTAAATATAGTTTCCATCTCTCTGGTGAAATTCCCCATCCTTTCCACTAGATTTTTCACATATTAATCATAATTACTTTTAAGTCCTTGTCTGATATTTTAAATCTCCAGGCTCCATTTGGGTCTATGGTATCGTATTAAATACTGTATTTCCTGACAGTGGATCGTTTTATTTCTTGTTTTATCCGTCATGGTTTTGATTGGATACTGGGTATCATATGTAAGAGAACAGCAGAGCCCGACGTGAGTAGTATGTGAGTCCAAAAGTGACTATGCCTCTTCTGTCAAGCCACTGGTATGAGGCTGTGAGTCCATCTGTCATAGCCGAGCTGGGTTTGGATTTTATTCTTTCTGTTCTTACCTTTGGTGCTCACCTGCTTCGCATTTGTCCGGCATGGGTTGCTGCTACACTGTTTTTAGTCTCTGTAGGGGTTGGGTTGCTGGAGGAGCTTTCCCGGTGCCTTGCTTCATCCTCGGCTTTCAGCGGACTCCGTGTGCCTGCAGCGCAGCCCGTGTTTCTCTCTGGGCTCTTGCCCTTCCCTGAGCTGTAAGCTATTACTGCGGTGCTTGTTACTCACCGTAGGCCCCTGGTGGGGACAGGGTAGTCTCTTGTTCTTCTGCCCCTCTGTGTGCCTGAGGTCGAGAGTGGAGCTTTCTCAACATCTCTGCTCTCCCTCAGCCCCTGTGGAAGCCAGACTCTGCCATATGTCGTGGGAATAAGTAGCCCACCCGACGCCCTGCCCCTTACCCGGTGGCCGCAGAACTCTGCTTTGCATTGGTGCAGGACTGTGGGCATGAGCACGTTCCCTGACCTCCGGAGGCATACGTGTTTTCCCTAGTGTCAGTACAGGGTGGGAGTGCAATTTTCTACCCTTCCCCTTAGCTACTGCCCTTTGCTCAGGACTGCCCTGCGGGACCGTTTTTTTCTCCCTCTCCCCAGGGGGCAGATGACTTCTGCTTCCTATGAGAGAAGGGTCCCAGAAGCAGCTCGGGTTTGCTGCCTGCCTCCCAACAGCCCCTGGTCTTCATCTATCTGCCCTCCTGCACCACTGAGGCAAGCTCTCTCCGGGCATCTGCCCTGCTCCCAGGATTCTTGTGAGCGCCTCAGGGAGGCCAATGGAAGAGAGCTTTAAAATTGGGTATTCTGGTGCCTTACATGGGAGGTTCCCAGGGATTCTAAACACTCACGTTAGCCCACATTCGCCTTTTCAGAATTTTTAAAACATTTTCCTTGTCTTCTTCATTCCTGCTTTCGTCTGTCACCTCCATCTGTTGTCACTGTCAACTCTTCCTCCTGTCATCACAAAAGGCCAAGCAGTTCATGTGTGCCATCTCTCCTTGGGTGAGCTTGTTATTCTCTGGAATTTAGCTCCTCTGGCTGAATCACAATCTGAGATCTCTGATGGGCCTTAAGAAGTGATGATTTTGTAGATTATCCAGATTTCTGTCACTGTTAGGGCAGGCACAGAAGTCTCCTGCGGCCGTCCAGTTTAAGAGGAAGCAGACTGATCTTTCCTCTCCCTGCCACCACCACTCTCTGTTTTCCTCCTTTGCCCTGTTTTTCTTACTAGCACTTAAAACTACCATTATATCGTATTTATTTATTGTCTATCTCCCTTACCAGAATAATGCCATTAAGATAGAATATTTATTTTTTCCATTTCTGTACCTCTGACCTAGAATAGAAACTCAATACAAATTGTTGACTAAATGCTTGCAGTGAATGCCAAAGATGCGACATTTTCTCCAGTATCTTGTATTAGCTTGTTTTCATAAGAATGTGCTTGCTCTGAGGCTGTTCTCTCTCCCTTGTTCTGCGTATTTTTCACATGTCCCATTTTGATTATGTTCTTACTCATCTTTGAGTCAGGCAAATCTGTCCGCACTCAGTGTCTCCGTATGCACCAGTTACGAAGAAGTAAGGGGCTTGTGCTTGAGGCTGCTCTCTGTCTGCCCTTGATTTGGTTTATCTCTGCTCTCAGACCCACAGCTGGCCTGGAGGGGGCTGTGAGCCACCGCCAGTTCAATTGTTCATCATAGCGGGTTTCCAGCCGGTGTATTTCTGCTCTACCGTGCTAGGTTCTCCCCCTCCCACCCCCACCCCCCACCCCAAGGCCTAGTCTTTGGTAGTCAGGGCCAATGTGTGCCTCCCAAACAACAAACTGCATTTCCCATCATCACAGTTCCCCTTTGGCCGTCCTAATTGGTTTTGGTGTGGCTGCCATTGCTGCTGCTATGGTTTTACTAATTTTTACCCTTGTCTGCGTTTGGAAGACATGGTGGTGAAGAGGAAGGTGGAGGGTGGGAATTGGTCAGTGCTCTGCCCGCTGAGGGAGCAGCACACAAATGGGTAACGAAGTGGGTGTCCCACTTCTCTGTCGCATCTAGGCCATGTTGTTGCGTCTAGGCCATGTTGTTGCGCCAAGGGCTCCACATTAGGCAACAGAGAGAGTGAAGGGACTGTGTGTTTTCCTCTTTTATCAGGTGATTCTTTTTCATGAAACTGGAGCATTCTGTGTTTTTGGGTAGTCTGTTTTTATTTCGTTTTCCTAAATCAGATCCAAATGTATTGTAGGCAATGTTCATTTCTGCCTGACCCTGACATGAGGCATGGAGAGTTTGTGTGCTCTACTGATTTATCCTCTGTGAGGCTGCAGTAACAAAGGAGACCTTGTACGCTATTATTTCACAGTAGAGCTCTTACGATTAGGAAAGCTCAAGTTCATCAGAAATGCTCCCAAATTGTCATTATCTAGTTTTTGTATCAGAATTATAACTGCTATCCCATGGTGGCCCCCAATATATTTTCTAATTAAAAAAAATATTAAAACAAGCTCTCACAATCTAAATGGTTTATAACCATTCTTCTCTAGCAGTGTGCCAAAAACCTTGTCTTATGGGATATCATTTAGTTTCCTAGCATTCAAAACTATATTCCCCATCTTTTAATTATTTAAGCGATAATTCTGGGTTGGATAATGGAGACATTTTAGAAAACATAAAGATGTGTGATTATAAAATAACCTCTATTATTCTGAAGGATAAAACAATAGCTGCCTTGACTTAGTCACTCTTATGTGACTGGAAAAAAGTTCATTAAAACACATTTTGACACTTTTAATCCACTGAAACTCTAACTTCATTGGGAAAATGGCTCTGAGGATGGTGAGAACATTGACTAATTGGTTTGTTCATCCCACATGGGATTACACCAGTTTCTGAATCAGAATTTCCTGCTATTGCAACATGGTTTCTTCTTTCTTCTTCTTTTTTTTTTCCTTTCCTTAGAAACAATCCATTTGGGCTCATTACATGGCCATTTGTTAGTCTTGTTAGTTACAAGGCGTTGTACTTGTTTTTGATTACAGTGAAGTCATGTAGCCCAGGTCTGTGTATGTGTATCTGTGTGTGTGTGTGTGTGTGTGTGTGTGTGTGTGTGTGTGTGTGTGTGTATACACAGACTCAGTGCGAGATCCTGCAGCTGTTCGGGGAAGCAGGCAGTGCCAGGGGGTCACCTGGATATTTCAGAACCCAAATCCTGCTTCCCAAAATCATGGGGCATTTTTATTTCATTCATCAAGAAGATCGGTTCAGCTTTGATTTGCTTACTACATGCTATCCATAGACATCAGTCCGCTTAACTTTTGAAAGCTTTTTATTGATATGTAATTTTCTCAGAGAAAGTACACAGATCCTAAGTGTGTAACAAGATCAGCTTTCTTACAAACTCAGCACACCTGTGTAACTGGAACCTGGATCACAAAACAGAATGTGACCAGCACCCTGGAAGCTCTCCTTGTACCCCCTTCATGTCACTAACCCTTCTCACCTTGGATCACCATTCTCCTCTTCTGATTGTTTTTGTATTTTATATACTTGGAATTATACATGATATATTATTTTGTGTCTGGTTTCTTTCATTTGTCATTCTTTTTATGAGATTCATTTCCATTGACCGTGTATTGTGTCTCTTCATTCTTACTGCTGTGTGGTGTTCTATCAATCAATACAACACAATTTATTCATTCTGCTGTTAACAGGCATTTAAACAGTTTCCTTTTGGGGAGGGGGAGGAGGGCATTATGAATACTCTGAACATTCTAGTACATCTCTTTTGGTGAAAGTTTATATACACATACATTCCTGTTGGAAATATAGGAGTGGAAGTGTTGGGGCATAGGGTGTGTGTATGTTCAGATTTAATAGGAGAAGCCAGTTTTCTGGAGTGGTTGGAAGCACTTGCACTCACACGGGCAATGTGTGAGAGTTCCAACCACTCCATCTCTTTGCCAATATTTGACATTTTCTGCATTTTTTATTTGAGTCATTTGGGTGCATATGTATTGAATGTGTAATTTATATTTCCTTGATGATAGTGAACCTGAGTACCCTTTCATATTATTATTAGTATTTGTATATCTGTTTTTGTGAGTTGTCTTTTCAAGTCTTTTGCCCATGTTTTTATCAATTGGCTCTTTCTTTATTACTGTTGGATAGGAATTCTTTAGATAATGTGGGTATAGTTCCCTTGTTGTGTATATGTGTTGTAAATATCTTCTCTGTGGGTTGCCTTTTCACTCATGTAATGGGGTCTTTTGATGAACAGACATTCCTTATTTTTCAAAGTTCGGTGTATTATTTTTTACTTTTATGCTTTGTGCTTTTGGAATTCAGTTTAAGAAATCTTTGCCTACCCCAAGTTGACAAAACTGTTCTATGCTTTCCTCTAACATCTTTATTTAGATTTGTAATTCGTCTGATTTGATGCTGTATATTGTGTGAAATAGAGGTCGAGATATAATTTTTCCATGTGGATATCCCATTAATTGTGCATCATTTTACTTGCTTCATTTAAAATGTTTTCATAACGTTTAGTTTCACTGAAATATGTTTTATATTTTCCTGGAGAGAATTACTAATGTTTCTTTAAAAAAATTTAAACCTATGGTGATTTAAAATTTATAACATAATCTGTAGATTTACTTAACACTAATGTAAATTGAATTTTTTTAAAAAGTTCTTTGTTTAGACTCTACTTTGTAACTCCAGTATATTTATTCAACACCAGAGTGATTTATAACACACAAACCATAATCATTTTTTTAAAAAAGTAATTATTGTTCTCACTTTTTCATTTGAATTCAACCCAACACATGTTTATTATAAGTCTGCTAGAATTTGGGACAGCTGAGACTATGGTTGAAGTTTTGAGGTCCATTTTATGTCACTTATGTTTTAAGCCATGTAATAAATTGTCAAACATTGATTAGTAATAAACCATTTTACTTTAGTATTCAAAGTTATGTTAATAAAGAGAAGTACTAGGTGAGAATTTTTATTACTATCAGGATGAGCTTCCAACCCTTCTGTAATGCCTTCTACCAGGTTTTCCACTGGTAATGACACAGATCTTTTAAGATGTAAAAATAGAAAAGAAAATATAAAAGTTTCATATCTGTATTTGGAATGACTGTGAATGCTTCCTCTTTGATGTCATTTCTGCTTAGTTTTATTTTTTTCCCTTTTTATTATTTGTCCTAGGTTGTACTGGTCAGTGGACATCTGGACAGCTGGGACGTTGGGCAGGGCGCCATGGATGATGGCGGTGGGGCCTTTATATCATGGGAAGCACTCTCGCTTATCAAAGATCTTGGTAAATATTTGGAAAGTCGTTAACCAATGTGTGAGGATCTCAGTAGTGACATGTTTAACTCAACACACAAAATACTGAACAGATAAGTTACTGTGATATGTTCAAAGTTCTATATGTGTTTTGTCGGTTGATTCTCAGGAAAGAATGAGTTTGTCCCCTTAAAGAAAGAAATTTTTATTCAAGCGTATGCCAGACATCCCAAGTATCAAATATGATCAGCCACCAGGGAAAATGAACAAGCACATAAAACTGTAGCAAATGTAACCACATCAGCTAGAGACTATGTGAGGAAACCATGACCAAGTGCAAAGAAAAGTCAGCAGCTCTCCCTGCCTCCTTTTCCTTGCTCATCTTAAAGACATTATCAGGCTGTTACGAAAGCTTTACTGCAGCCGTCTTTCCATGGCGGAAGTCAAAGAGAGCTACACAGGACTGAAGGAGCGATCTCTTTACCCACGATAAGGGATCCAGGCTGAAGAACTGGAACTTCCAGGTGAACCTAGACATTAGGAAGGTGGACAGGCGTTAACAGGAAAAGCTAATAGTGAAAGTGGTTTTGATGACCCTCTTTGCGAACAAAAAGCATGCATTTCCTCTTTGTGTGCTGGTTAAAAAGGCAGATTTTAAGTGAGGTTAGAAATAATGAAAAAATCTGAAGTAAGAGTCCCACATCAAGTCAGAGCAGGGGTGGCCATAAAATCCCTCATCAGCAGAATGTTGTGTATCGTAACTATGGAATGCCTCCGCTTCAGATCTAGGAAACGAGAACATCCTCTTTGGTGAAGGCTTTCCATTGCTTACTTCAATACCTATGCGTTTAAATGCCTGCCTTTCTTCTAGTGTTTAATGAACCCTTCTAATCCTGTAAATAAGCCCATTAGATGATCGGTCATATTAACAGTAGATTGCTGAAATGGTCTTGCTTGGGGCAAATCTTCCGTGTACCATTTTGGTTTATGTTTTAGTTGTGTTTTAAAAAGCGGCGAGGTGGAGACGTGGTTATGCATTTTTTTTCTTTTTTAATAGGCCAGTGTCTCTTAACCTTGGCACTCCTGACATTTGAGGCTACAGAATTCTGCATCGTGGGGTCTGTCTCATGCTAATGTTTAGCAGCACCCATGGCCTCTATCTACCGGATGCCAATAAGCACCATCCCCCTCAAGTTGTAACAGCCACAAATGTCTCCAGAAGTTGCCAAATGTCCCTTGGCAGGTCGGGGCTGGTGGTGGAGGAATGCATAAAATCGGTCCACTGAAATGATCTAATAAAAAAATCACTAGAAGACCTGATATAGGGCCATTTTGCGGGGGAAAGAAAGCAAACTCATTGGAAACCTTACATTGAAGGTACTTAGGCTTTTGACCTCACTTCCGTACTAAACACGCACTGGGTGAAGGCAGTTTGTAAAAGCTGGGCATACAGAAAGGTTAAAGCATGTCTTCTCTTCTTAAGACCCTTAGAATAGAGTTGGAGCGTACACACGTGCCTTTTCATATGGGCGCCCGTACGCATCTAATTCCAAGGTCTGCTTTAGAATTGGGTTAAGGTTTGAGAGAAAGGAGTTATCCAGCAAATAAAAACCCCAAAACATACATTCTTCAGAGAAGATCTGGGAGACTTTATATGGGACTACTCTCCTCCTACCCTTGAAAATATTCCCTTGGTGATCCATTCATTCCAGAATGAAGTGGGTTCCAGACATGAGACAGGCAGCAAACATCTTCTTCCTTATGGGGCCCAGATATGCATTTAGGAGGTTAATTTTATTTCAGTATGTTCAGCCAGCTTGATTAGAAACGGACTGGTAGGGCGAAAAGAGAACTGGACCCATCTGAATTGGTGTTTATGTCCCTCTGTGCCTCAAACGCCTTTTTTGACCTCGGGCAGGTCATTTGAACTTTCTGGTCTTCATTTTCTTCATCTCTTTTAACTGTAAGCTTCCAGAGTCTTTTATCTGCTCTAGATGGGAATAAAAGTGGTGTCTTCTCTAGGCTTTGAATCTTACCTTTTTAGTACTCAGCATGGGACCCTAAATCATTGTTAATTGAGTTGAATTCAATTGCATAGATAAATGTAACACCATGCAAAGGTGAATTGAGTATCTTTTTCCAACACTGACTTCTGTTGCTTTTGATAGCTAGTAACCAGTCTTCTTCAACTCAGGACTCAACTCTCCTATAGATTTCTGAAAACCTATGTAAACATATGAATAAAACTCTGAAATAAAAAGTAATATTTCTTTTGTTTTAAAGATTTATTTACTTAAGAGAGAGCGAGCGCTGCTGGGGGGAGGGACAGAGAGAGAGGAAGGAGGAGAAGGAGAGTCTCAAGCAGACTCCCTGTTGGGTACGGAGCCCAATGTGGGGCTCCATCTCACGACCCTGAGACCATGGACCTGAGCTGAAACCAAGAGTCAGATGCTTAACTGACTGAGCCACCCAGGTGCCCCAAAGAGTAAGATTTCTTTTGAGAAGATGTTAAGAGGCAGCATGGCATACTGTTAAAAAAGCATTGGACCCTGGATCCAGACTGCCCGAGTTCATATCCTGGCCGTGCATCTTCCTAAGCATGTGGCCTTTGCCTTTCGGTGCCTCATTTTTCTCATCTGTGAAATTGGGATGATAATAGTTCCTATCTCATAGAATTGCTTTGCAAATTGAATAGTCTATTCATGTAATGTAGTTAGAAAGGTGCCCGACCCAACCCAAGTACTCAATAAATGTTAACTTTTATTATATAGTAAACCTGACACTGACAGTACCATAGTTTTTATGTAAGGGGGGATGGTAATTTTTATAGTAATTATATTGCTTCCTCACTGAATATGTTAGTTATACTGATGTAACTCTAGGTCCAGCTGCTATGGTAAATGCTTTCTCTTTACTATTTAAGCAGCTGTCTCTTGTATGATGGAAATCCAGTGACCCCTTCACTTTTTTCTGCTTTCATACTAAATTTTGAGGAATCTGACTTTCTCCTTGTCACTTCCTGCCTCCATTTCTGGCTTAGGTCAAATGCCTGGTCTCCACTCTGTACCTCACTTCCTGTGATTGTACCCATTGAGTCTTACTCTTTAATTCTAAAGTTAAAATTAGATTGTGGATTTCTATTTGTAGATTGCCCATGTGTTTTAATGTGAAGAACTGGATCCAACATGTGACATATGAGTTCTGTTTGAAAATTACTGATATGCTTGAACAAGAAATAGGACTTTGGGAAATGGGTTCATAATTATATTACTTAAGCCCAATTATATTACTATAAGCCCAAACTGTTTAAGTGGTGAAATGCGAAAGCTCTGTGGCAGTCTTTTTTCCATGAAAAGTAACTCCTTTTGGCTGATGTTCCTTGGACAATATGTCATGCAGCATGCATGTCAAAATCCCTCAGTGGGGCTCATGAATTTGAAGTGTTGGTCCAGCGAGGATTTCTGATATTTAGGAATATAGTTCTAAGATTCATCCTTCTTATCTCTTCTCCTTTGTTCTTTTCTTTTACAATTCTAATGGATTCACTCTTTTGCCCAGGCCATCAGCTAAAACTATATTCAATTAATCTAACAGAAGAGATATTTGTGCTTTGCAAATATAATCAGTCACTCCTGAGTAACTGTCAACAGAAGGCTATTTGCTGTGAAATGCTAGTGAATACTTCTTTGTGTTTGTGGTTTACTGGACTTGAAACTGTTTATTTGAAATGTCATTTCCTGGAATGTTCTAGTGTCAGTGAACAAAGCCTATGGCCAAAGATGCTATGCTTCAAAATGTTCACTTGGCACTTGAAAAATAAACCACCATCCATCCCCAAATTCTTCCAACTTTACCATTTTCTGTGAAGTTGGAATTTTGAGTTTGGGGGCCTACACAAAGGAAAAAAATCAGAATTAATAGCACGACTTACTTTTCGAAATTTGGAATATATGTGAAACATCTTGCTAGAGAAATTTAAATGTGAGTGTCCTGATTGTGATTATTATATAAGGGCTCAAAAGTCTGTAGGTTAGAAAAATATTTTATTTATCTATCCCTTCACTCATTCGCTCAGCAAATTTTTATTGTACACCGGATTGCACGTCCGTGTTCCAGATGCCTTGTACCAAAGGGGAATGTGACATGGTCCCCAAAATCCTTAAAGTGGGAGAGATGTTGAATTCAAAAATTGCGATGAAACTGTTTTAAGTTCTTTCACTGAAGTATGTACAAGTGACTTTTGGACACCTAGTGAAGGGAGGGACGAGGACAGTGTGGCTGGATCAGGGCATCTTCACAAGGCCAATATTGAAGCTTTCTTTTCCAAAGAGAAATACAAATTCCTGAAGTGGAAGGGGCACAGTGATGAATTCCCAGCAGTGTATAGAGCCTCCAGCCCTGCACTTCATTAAAAATGAGGAGAAAATTGTTGACAGTAGCAATCTTGGGATGGTAGGGGAAGAGAGGATTTGCAAAACTGTGGGAAATGTACACTCTTTATTTAACATTTTTATATAACATTAGATCTTTTTTATAATAAGAAGGTATTATTTGAGTAATCAGGAAAAAAACCCTCAAAAGCCAAAAGAAAGATTCTTGGCATCACCATTATGATAAACATTGTGTCAACACGAACAACAGGGCAGAGGTGGGAAGGAGGCAGAGTGATGCAGGAGTCATCAAGCCCTCCAGGCCCCGAGGTACACAAGGGCGCACAGCACGTGCGTGCTGAGGCTTTGATGTAGTCAGAGCTTTAGGCACCCACTTGGAAAGCAGCGGATTCTCTCTTAGAGGGAGGCATCCATCCAGGAAGAGGATTTCCTTCTCCTCAGTCAAGCCTCCCTTGGAAAAGTCCCAGGAAGTCCAATCCAGAATAACTGGGCAAGGGAAGTGAACAGCTTCCAGTGAAATGGAAACCTAAGGGGTAGAGCTAGAGACAGCCAGAGCCCTGGAGCCAGCTTGGCACCAGCCCAGACTAGAAAGGCACTCCCACTCAGAAAGGACCTCCCCCAGGGGCTTAGCCATGCCTCTGAGTAGAATAACAGTTCTAAAAGCTAACACTTACAAAATATTACTATGTGGTGGACGTTGTGCTAAGCACTCCACTGGGCACATACTATCTTTCCTTCTTGACAGCTCCAAGCTGTGAGTACACTTGTTATATCCATTTTACAGAAGAGGAGACTGAAGCAGAGGAAAGCTAAGTACTCTACTCAAGATCACACAGCTGTTACGTAAAAAAAGTTGAATACAGGCAGCCTGACTCCTTACTCCTATGTATTTTTAATACAATTTTCCTGGAACAGCATGCCCATTCTGTTTCTAGGAAACCTGATCCTCAGGATAGTGAGATGTTATATAGGGGGAAAAAGGTCTGATAGCCAAATAAATTTAAGAAACTCCCTCTTGGTAATTTCTTGATTCATCAAAAAACATTCGTTGGGAGAGTATATACCTTCGTGGATAGAGTTTACTTTGGGAAACACTGCTCTGGGGGCATTCTTGGGGTTGACAGAACCGAAGAAGAATCCAAAATACAAGCTCAGGTACACTTTATGGGACTGAGTACAAATAGCCTTGGATTTGTTTTCATTCTAGATTTTCTAGGCCGTATTTAGGATCTTGTGGTTGCCAGAATATTGAGAGGATGGAACCATTCAGTGCTTCCTTAATTGGCATGGTAGAGATTATTCTTGTATTTCTTCTTGAAGAGCATTTGTACCCATGTGCAAACTCTCCCCAACAAGTAACTTCTTATCCATGCTATCTGAGCCTGTTTTATTTAAATGAACGTAGTATTATCAGAAATGTTCAACATATGGTAAGGGCTCTCTACCAGGTTTTTTCCATAGCCCCAAAGGAATCAGAATTTGGTAGCATTTTTCTTTTCTAGAAGGGATTTTTATCTTAAAACATGCCACAAAATCTCCCTTCTCTTACTTTGGATGCTCTTCCTCCGCAATTATTTTGTGAACACAGGAAGGGAGACTGATAGCCCTGGGAAAGGTATCCTCTTAAAATCACTGGTCCTCAATACCTTTGGGGAATAATACATCTGCTGTGGAGCTAAGAAATTAACTTGTTTTAAGTCTTAAAGAAAACATATTTTCTCCCAACATTAAATTTCATTTTCATCAATTTGAATTTTAATGTGTAGATGGTGGTTTGCTTTTATTTTTCTGAATAAATTTTGGTCTTGACTTTTTATAATTGTATTTAATGACACAAATACCTAGAACAGTAGAAGAATTAGACTCTAAAAATATGCTTACTCTTTCTTTCTTTCTTTCTTTCTTTCTTTCTTTCTTTCTTTCTTTCTTTCTCTTTCTTTCTTTCTTTCTTTTTCTCCTTCCTTCCTTCCTTCCTTCCTTCCTTCCTTCCTTCCTTCCTTTTTTACTTCTAAAAGTAGCTTTACTGGCATTTGTGGCCTCTTCTCATGGTGTTTTGAGGACGATCTGCTCATTTTTTTATTTGGATATGTTATTTACTCTAGTGGCATGTCTGGCTTTACCACAAGACCTGTAGCAGATACATATTTTTTTCATTCGGGAATTGCTGAGAAGTTTTCCTGAGATTTAATCATGTTTATAAGTTTCACTAAAATACTTAGCATCTTTCCACCCCATCGGCCGACATAGACATTTTCACTGGCATGTGTAAAAAGACAAACTGGTGTAGATTGATCTTCTAAACATGTCCATGAGAGGAAGTAAAATGAATCACTCAGAATTTCTTCCGCCTTTTAGTTTGGATGTGGTATGGGAGGTTCTGTAGTCATTTCACAGCCTGAGGCTGGCATGAATACTGCTGTTATTATTTTATCAGTTAGGTAGAATATACCCTTTCTGTGTAGAAATAGACAAGACCCAGGCCCAGTGGCCTGCAAACTGTGAGCAATTCCTTCCTGTCCAACAAAGAGCCTGGAGGGATGGCAGATGAATGCCGAGAGAGGTGAGTCTCAGGGGGCCCCTTTCCCCACAGTGAGCTCAGCTTCCTCCCCACATCTGCTTTGATTTGGCCTGCATGCCCTTAGAAAGTTAAGAAATGTGGTGTTGTTAAAGGAATCGGAAGCTTTGGTATTATTTATCCTGGAGAAGAAGGATTACGGAAAGACTTAATAATGGTATGCTTAGTGCCCCAGTGGATTTCCTCCCACCCAAGAACGGGATCCATAGAAGTCCAGGGCAGGACAGTCTGGAAAACGTAGGCTACTTCATTAAAAGAGTATCGTCACAGTGTTGCACAAATTGGCTCACAAGGACATCTCCTTTTTCAGGAATAAATATTGAACACCTTTTTCATGTCAGCCAAATAAAATGGATAGAATAGAAGTCCTTCCATCAAGGACCTCATAGTCAGGCAGCAATAGCCTCACTTGGACAGAGACATTTGAGCTAAGCCTTGAATGGGTGGGAGGTAGGAGAAGAAAGGACAAAATTAGAGCTCGTGAATGTACATAGTTCGAGGAGTGGAGGATGTTTCTTTAAGTGTAGAGCAATAGGTGAGTGAGGACTGGCTGGAAATGAGCCAAATGAAAGGCGGGGTCAGCTTGTCAAGGACACTAGATGCAAAACTAAAGTTAAGAGTTGTTGCTATAGGCAGAGAGAGCCCCTGAAAACTTTAGCATGGGATTGACGTGGTAGGACTTCTTTCCAAAATAAAAATACCAGGTAGGTGTCCTCTTTTAACTTTTGAAGAAGTATGATGAACAGAATGAAGACACAGGAAAATGGACTGGGGAGATCCCAGCTATAGAGAGTCTGGAAAACCACAGCTTTGGAGTTAGTAAGAAAATTTTGTTTGCTGTGGGGCTGACAAGCCAGCTTCTACCTCGCTATGCTAAATATACCGAAGAGGAAGTGATGGCGTTTCCAGATATGTTGTATTATTCTTCGCCTACACACTTCTCTGCATCATGCTAATGATGCATTTTGCAAAAACTGTGGCTTACCCAAGTTTCTGTTCCAGTAAACTTGCCTAAAAAGAGAGGTCCACAAACAAAGAAACGAGAAAATATACTATAAACATCTGATTGGACCTTTATGGTTAAATGGATTTTTTAAATGGTCCTGGGAGACCAGGCTTAATTTAATTCATTCTTAGGCCCCTCGAGCCCTGTGAACATTCTCAAAATCAAGCTCTAGGAATGGAAAGTGTCTACCAGGCATGTGGTAGCAATGACAGGCTAAATAAAGTATTGAGAGAAGTGGACTATTATTGGATTACTTATTCGTAATCCTCCTAATGCCCTCCTCATATCTGATCATCGTTGTTGATGAGCTGATATTCAGCCTGTGGCCTGGACACCAGCAACTCCAGACTAGGACCCAGGTCTGATGGACTTTTCAACCCTTTCAATTGCCTTCCTTACTCCTTAAATAACTCAAAATCTGCAGATAAATGAGAGGCAGGCTGTATAGCAGAATAAGCATATATTCCATGTTAAGAGTATGTTAGATTCAAGTCTTTCTATGCTACTTAGTAGCTGTATTATGTTGGACAAATTATTTAATCTTTTAGATCTCATGTTCCAATGGGAACGATGTAATCTTGAATAGTTGATAGGATAATTTGAAATAATTTAGACAGTGTCTGGCCCCCACTAGGTTATCAATAATAACAACTCTTATTGTTAGATGCTAATTGCCAAAACAACAAGGGTGGATATTGCAGCAGAGGGTGTAATCTGAGGATTGACTCTGTCTCTGACTATATCCTGTTGCATAGTTTAGCTTGGTCAGGGAGGTCCCCACAGCAGAGTAGTGCTCATAAGAAAAGAACAGCAGATTCCAATGAGCCGAACTGAAACCATCATTCTAGTGTAGCCACCATCCCTGAGTGTATGTAAGGCTGCTTCTGTTCTCATCGCCATAGAGGTCACTTAGCAGATGCTTCATAAATACGATGCAGAATTAAAATAACACTCACAGGACATGGGAAAGGAGAGATCTTCATCTTTCCCGTCCCCTTTGTTCTCACTGCCAACGTCCTTAACCTAGTAACACTGTATATACAAAGATGTATAATAAACCTAAAGAAAAAATAGTTAAAACAGGAAATAGCTGTTGAGGGCAACATAATCTACTACGAAGTAAATTATTTGAAATATAGGGGGAAAATCAAGGTGGGAAAAGCAAAGAATCAAATCTAGTGTTTACTGTTTACAATTTACCCAGGTGTTGGGGCGCCTGGGTGGCATAGCGGTTAAACGTCTGCCTTCGGCTCAGGGCGTGATCCCGGCGTTATGGGATCGAGTCCCACATCAGGCTCCTCCGCTATGAGCCTGCTTCTTCCTCTCCCACTCCCCCTGCTTGTGTTCCCTCTCTCGCTGGCTGTCTCTATCTCTGTTGAATAAATAAATAAAATCTTTAAAAAAAAAACAAAACAATTTACCCAGGTGGCTGAGGTCTCAAGAAATCTTTCTATTTTTTTAATATGGTCAAAACCCTGCAATTTCCAGGAATTCTCAGAAAATCCTCATGCATAGAAAACTGAGGACGATGACCACTGATGCTTGTATGATTGTTCTTCCTCTGAATGGCATCTTTTAAAAGGAATATATTTAAAATATAGTTGAAACTATTCTGAGTTATTGCTATGATTAATGTGTGTGGGAAAATATCATTAGGAAGCGTTTCAAAGGCTATATTTCTGTTCTCATCACCATAGACCATATATCCATTTGCCATCCCAAATTCACTTGTTTCAGGCAGCATGTTAGAACAAAGAAATATTTCATCAAGTGCTTCGTACTGCAGTTACTCCTTTTCTGAAAGAGGAAAGTGTGAATTCATCTTTCATAGTTGAATAATTTTAGATAAAATCATTTGCATGTCATTTCTGGCCACAAATGAAGAGTTAGAGGAATTTTTTAATTGATTACCTTTCTGGAACTTTACCATATATTGTTGTAAAAAAATAGTGGTTCGATTTATGAAGCAGAGCTCTTTGATAAAAATGCAAAATATATGCCAAAAGAACCCTGTGCCCTATAGTTTTATTTAATATAATAAACAGACATTAATTGAACGTTATATCAACAAACATTAATTGAACACTTGGGAGAAGGGAGGAGAGAACCAATATTTATGGAATGTCTCCTATGTGTCAATTACATTACGTGACCTTTTTAAATCCTCAAAACAGCCCTCTGAGGTATCTCTTATTACCTCTGGCAGATCACTGGACCTATCTGGGCCTTATTTCCTTATTAACAAAATAAATGACAATATGCTTGCAGGGCTGTTAAAGGAATCAAACATAATGTAAACAAACACATATCTATCCGAATTGCAACGAGGAAAAATCCAGGGCAGGTAATGTTGAAGGAAACTGTAGTGGCATGATTGCTACTGATGATGGCCACCTCACTGACTTGGGATTCAAATGGAGCCCTGCAGGCGAGAAGTGACTACGGATATATGGAGACAGGCAGCCTTAAAGTGGTTACAGGAGGATAACACTTCATCAGTGTCCTACATTTCATGACCGTAGCATCCATTCACTAATTACAAATGTATGATGCTTGGGGGGGGGTCTGTTTTTTAAGAATTGACAGTAGCAGTGAGTACCCTTGCTTTAGGACGTAAATGAAATAGGATCATGCAGTTGATGTGAAGATGAGAGTAGACTCTCCAAATCTAGGAGGAAACAGTGATGGCTGTTAGCATTCTAGAGCACACTGGACCGACCTCTGAGCTAAGTGCTGGATAGGCAGCTCTCATTGAGTCGAGAAGGTGGGAATTACTATTATCCCTTGCACAGATGAAGGGCCTAAGGCTGATCCTACCTACGACTTACAAAAGTAGAAAATCTCATTTTTTCCTTTTCTTAATGTTTTTCTTTAAATTTTTCTTTGCCCACTCTTTTTTTTTTTTAACTGAAAAAGACTTCAAATATTTGGAAGATATGTAGACTAATAAACACAAGCATATCCTCCACTCCGATTTCATAAATGTTAACAATTTCAAATATTTGTTTCGTATCCTTAATTTTAAAGAAATAAAAAATGATCAATACAGTTGAAGCCGGTTTTGTACCTCTCCACAATCCATCCTCTTCTTCCTCTGTAGTTGCAACAAGTGTTCTGATTATTTTAACATCATCCTGTAAGTGCGTGTATCACAAAACAGTATCATATAGTTTTTTATTTACATAAGTGATGTTATTTTCTTCTGTATTTGGGTTTATTCTGTTTTATTTATTTCTTCTATCTTCTTTTTTTCTTAAAAGGTTTTATTTATTTATTTGAGAGAGAGAAAGTGCACAAGCAGGAAGAGGGACAGATGGAGAGGAGCAGAGGGAGAGGGACAAGCAGACTCCCTACTAATTAGGGAGCCCCACGCAAGGCTCCATCCCAGGACCCTGAGATCATGACCTGAGCCAAAGGCAGATGCTTAACCGACCAAGCCACCCAGGCGCCCCTCTTCTATCTTCTTGAAGTGAATGTTTATTAACTGACAGTCTTATTTTCTAACACACATTTCTCTCTAAGCACTGGTTTAACTGCTTTCTACAGTCTTAAAATAGTGCCTTAATGGCCATCCAATTAAATATGTTGGAAATTTCATTATGATTCTTCTTTAGCTCTGTAAATCATTATAGCTTTCTTTAAGTTTCCCCAAATTTGAAGTTATTATTGAGTTATTGAGTTCCAATTTTGTTACATAGTGCTTGTGAAGCATGGTTTACCAGTTCTTTGGAATTCATTGAGACAGAATTTTGGTTAATATTACATAGTCAATTTTTTAAAAATGTATTGTGTTGACTTGAAAAGAATATATTAGCCTCCTTTCCCCAGGAATAGGATTCTACATATGTTCATTAGAGCAATCTTCTTAATTGTGTTTTTCAAAACTAATGTATCATTACTAGTTTTTTATGTGCTTGATGTTTTTGAGAGAGTAAATTAAAATTCAGGGGTTTCTCCTTGAATTTCCATCAGCTTGACTTATATAATTTAAGGCTTATATAATTTGTTGCTTTGAGCCTTGAGACCTTTATCCTTATTAATGATTTTTCCATGCAAGTCTATGTTATCTTAAATTAATATCATGGAACCAACTTTCTTTTGGTTACTCTTTCTTTTTCTGTTCCTTTATTTTTGACTTACGTAGGCCATGGTATTTTAGTTGATGCTGTTGTAAACAGTATATAGTTAGATTTTTAAATATTGAACCTTACAATATCAGTTAACAAGGGTTTTTGTTCTGCTTATCTGTATCATGATTACTTATCTTTTACTCATTTTCTAACTTTTTTTCTCTTAAGGTTGCTATTTTTGCTTCTTTTTTTCTCCCTTTCTTTCTTTCTTTCTTTTTTTTTTTTTTTTTTGCTTTTAATTAGATTTACTGGTTTTTCTTTCACTTTCTCCCTATCTTTCCCTCCGCTATTTGGAAACTTGCACACTTTCTATTCTTTTAGTCATTGCTATTAAAATGTCACACATATGTTTGTCTGAATTAAATAATATAGCAATGATAAATTGCTCCAATATATCCTCTCCGATCATATATATTGTTGTTGACTAGTGTTTAAATTATGCCTTACTTCTAAACCTTCCCCCAGTTTGTTATTACTGGGTTAATATATTTTGGCTTTGCCACTTATTGGCTGTGTTACCTTTCAAGTTGTGTAAGTGTGCCATGCCTCAGTTTCCATATATATATATATATATAGAGAGAGAGAGAGAGAGAGAGAGATTATAATAGTATCTATCTATAGGTTCATTATGGTAATTAAATGAGTTCATTCTGTTCCTGACACATAATTACTGCTCAGTGAATTTTAGCTGTTATATCTTCTTTTTTTTATTTTATTTTTAGCCATTGTGATTTTTTTTTTATATAATGATTTTTTATTATATTATGTTAGTCACCATACAGTACATCCCGGTTTCCGATGTAAGGCTCGATGATTCATTATTTGTGTATAACACCCAGTGCACCATGCAATACGTGCCCTCCTTACTACCCATCACCGGCCTATCCCATTCCCCCACTCCCCTCCCCTCTGTAGCCCTCAGTTTGTTATATCTTCTTAAACTCTTTCTAGCGTGACAGTTTTCCAGATTTTCCTTGTTTTTGCTGACCTGGACAGTTTTGAGGAGCACAGTGGTCAGTTATTTTGTAGATGCCCCTTGGTTGCAATTTGTTGGTTGTTTTTCTGAGGGTTAGACTGAGGTTATGGGTTTTGTGGAAGAAGATCACAGAGGTAAAGTGCTATTCTCATCACATCATATCAAGGATATGTACTCTCAACATGACTTATCCCTGATAGTGTTGACCTTGATCACCTGGCTGAGGTGTGTTTATCATTTTCCTCCACTGTAACTCTTCCCTCTCCCTTCCATTCTGTACTCTTTAAAAGGAAGTAGGGATAGTGACACTTGCTCATTTGCATATTTTTATATATAAAAGACCCTGATAAATTAATTTTATTATTTTATACAGCCAGTATTTACTTGTATTTAGCTACATATTTCTGTAATATTTTTGTATTATGGTAAAATGCACATCACATAAAGCTTACCATCGTAACCATTTTAAAAAACATAGTCCAACAACATGAAGGACGTTCACACTGCTGTGCTACCATCACCACCATCCTGCTCCAGAACTTTTCTTCTTGCAAAACTGAAACTCAGAACCCATTGAGCACTACCTCCCCAATCCCCTCTCCCCGCAGTTCCTGGCAACTACTGTTCTATTTTTGTCTCTTCCACTGACTGTTAACTCAAACTGCATATGGCTTAAGTCATATGTCATTACGCAAAGTTTGTGTGTGTACTTTTTTACTGTGGTCTTATCTTCCTTCATTGAGTCCTTTTTTTACGGAGAGAGTGAAGTCTGGAAGTGCCTGCACAGCAAATCTATACTTGTTTTGGCTTAATCTCTCTGGGTTTCTGAGATCTTAGACCAGTCTTTCAGTTACTTTCTCAGCCTGGAGTTTTTAAAATCTCATGGGTCACTGTAGCATCAGCTCTTACTTTCTGCTGTCTCTTAAATTCCCTTATTGTTTCTGAAGTCTGGGGATATCTGTGTCTTCCTCTTTCTTTTCATTCCTTTTTCTTGTTTCCCTCCCTCCCTCTCTCCTTTCCTTCCTCTCTTTCTCTCTTCCTTCTTCCCTTCCTTTCTCTTTTTTGAGTTGTGCTCTGCATTAAACAATAGTTTTTAAAATTCACTGTGTGATCTATAGGAAAGTTGTTAAAAGAATAAATCCTAAGAGTTCCCATCACGAGGAGAAATTTTTTTCTCCTTTATTCTTCTTTGTTTTCTTTTTATCACATCTATGTGAAAAGATGGATGTTAGCTGAACCTATCCTCATCATTTCACAATAAATGCGGATCAAACCATCATGCTGTGCACCTTAAACTTATGCAGTGATGTGTGTCAACTATTTGTCAGTAAAGCTGGAAAAAAAATCATACTGTTAATAAAATTTACATGATGGGAAAATGCATACTTTCTAAGCATTTCTGTAAGTTTTATGAGAAAAAGGTCCCTTCGCATCAACTTGAGCAGCCAAAGTCCTACTTCTTTTCTAAAGAAGCAAAACGCCTTTCATTCAGCCTGATGCTTGACATCTGGAGAAGATAAGAACTGAAAAATCAGGGCGGGGTCCTGTCTGAGATGTCCAGTATCAGGGAATAATGGAGAAGGAGATGAGAAGAAAAATCCTGAAAATCATGAATGGCCAAGGCCAGTGACCCTCAATCATTATACCATCAAGTTTCCATATTTTAACTTTACTTATGTGCTGTGCAAGATTTTGAAAAGAAAATTATTAACTAATGATTTATTTTCAAATTTTGTCAATTGCAAAATTTTATAACATAATGAATTTTACAGGAGATGAGCAATGTTATGGTATCAACTTGATCTTTCAACCAAGAGCAAAGAAATGAAATTTGCCAATTTAACTTGCTCAGGGAACCATTTCACTTATAAAGGTATATTTTTTTCTACATTTTTTAATAATATTTGAAATTGGCTCATCGAGCCCCTTGCATGATCTTAGGTTTGGAAACACTGACATAAAGTTATGGATTAGGGCCCTAGAGAAGAGAAGTCATTCCTGCCTACCTCCTTTCTCTCTAAAGGTATCGCTCTTGCTGGCTGGTCCAGAAACTGCACTGTGGCCCTGCAAGTCCCCTTCCCGACACAAGTCACAGCCTTCTGCGCAGGTTGGCAATGCAGTTTATAAGTGGTCTGGCGCAGGTATTTATACGCTTTCAGAAGATGTTATTTGGGCTAGCAGGGAGATGATCACACAGAATCATCTCGTTGCCACTTTTGACAAATGACCCCAATTTTCATATCAGATTAGAAAATCCTGGGCCATCAAAGCAAATGCGATTCTGCCCCGCTTTGGTAAATGCCACTTACATAATCAGCCCTCACGTACAGATTTTTCACTATGGGTTTTTATTTATTTATTCTTTCAAACTAGGGCCTTGGGAAAATTTCTGCTGATTTTTCTTGGCAATTGTTAGGCGGGTCTCCTCCATCCCCCATCTCTCAACCCCCAACACCCAGCACTGAAAAAGAAACAAATCCCTAACTCCAAATCTGAGTCCCTCATGACACTCACACCTGGGCTTATTCTGAAGCCAGCCTGTCCTTGAAGGACAGTGGGCAGAGCACTGATCACAGAGAGAGCCTGGGGTGACAGTGGGAGGGTAAAAAGGAAGTCATCAGGAGGGGCGCCATCTCTGTTGCTTTATGAAGTTAGAGAGAGCATATTTTTAGAATGGCCTTTGCTAGAGGGATAAACAATGCAGTTCTGTTATCTAAGCTTGTGAATCACACTTGTAGCCTTATAACTCACCTGACTTACCCCCATGTATTATTCTTTTTTTTAAATAATGAATAAAGGTCATTCCGTGAGGGGTGGGTATATTAGCAAGGACACTTAGGGTTGCTACATTTAAATCTGGGGAATATAGATAAGGAGAATGGAATGGGGAATGATGTTGGTCAGCATTAATCAGTGGCCTGGAAGGAGTGGAGGTAGGTCCCTGAATGGGCACAAGTAGGAGTCTTACGTGAAGTGGGCGCACGCGGGTCATTCACATCCTTCCAAGGGGGCAGCACCTGCTCTGTCTATCCAGGGATCTTTCGTGCTGCGGCTACTTACAGATCCCTACAAATGCCTTACTCTTTCATCTCTCCTTATTCACCACACCTCCATGTTATGTGTACTCGTTCCCGTTGTCAGATTTGGGCTTCTTTAGCATGACTTTTAATCTCCGCATGTCCAGCACCCAACACAAGATAATACGGATAGTGTCTGTCAGGTTTAGCAGAACTGACCCTGAGCAAGTGCTGTGGGCCAGGAAAGTGAGAGGGCCAGGGGGAAGCTTCGCTGTGTGTGTGTGGGGGGGGGGGGTGCGGAATCCATTCATAGAGACCCTTGATCTCTTACAGAAACCTAGGACAGGTAAGGAAGCATAGCTACTAGCTACGACTAAGGGGAACAGAAAGAAGAAAGAGAAAGAAAATAGAAAGACACAATCAGACAACAGTGGGCCCAGTCTTGGAAGCACAGGCAGGGGGAGAAGTGACATTTGAGGTGCATGTCATAAAGTCGGGTGGTCCACATCTCCATCTGTTTAATCTGGTCACTGTCATTACACTGTTTCTGGATTTTATCCTTTTAGGTTAATCATTCAGACTTTAATCACTTACTCATTTTTCTTTTGACCTTCCTTGCTCCATCTCGAACATCGCATCAGTGCTACTCAGAGCACTTCCTCTAACCTAGGCAGTCTCCCAGGTGAGCTGCATTCAGTTCTCTTTGACAGACACATGCTGAAAGTGACAGTTATTTCCTCTTTTGGAAGAAGGCAGATTTTATATAATAATTTTTTTCAAGTGGAGAGATTAGTTGTGGTCACAGTGGCACATTTTTCATAATTTTCCAATTGCTATAAAAAGTAACGTAATGGCATGAAGTGAATTCCCATGGTGGGAGTTGTCCTGTCATTGTGAATTGCTGTGATCATCTTTGAAGTGATATTTCGTTCCACACTGTCTGTCAGCAACTATGTAGGGTTTGTTTTAGATTCAAAAATGTGTGAGAGGAGTTGATCTACATCCAAGAGATTCAAACATTTTTTTGTTGTTTCTTTTGGATCTGATTGCTGTGCACTAGTTCAGTTGCGGGGTAGGTCTGGTATGTTTAGCGGTCCTCAAATTTTGTATTCAGATGCAGTTTAAATACTCTTTCCCCTGCTTTTACTTACTGGAAGGTGGCTAGAGAAGAAAAGTCATCTTTTATCTTTTCTCATTCCATTACATTTTTAAATAAATCATATTCCTACTACTCTATGCAAGTCTTATGTCTTAAAATTTTGATATGTGTATTACTTAAGACTGATCATTTTCCCCTGTCTGCTACATACACATCCAGAGTTTTGTTTTCTTTTCAAATCTTCCAGACTGGGAAAAACATGTACTATTTGTAAGCAGATGATTTAATTTCAGTAAATCCCTTTTTATTTCTCTCCCCCTGTGATTTATTGCTTGAAACCGTGAGAAACATCCAAGTGCAGATGCTGTGTTCCAGCTTTGACGAAACCTTGGTTGTTGACTTCACAAACTTCGGAAGATTAATCTTGTATGATTCGATGGTGGAAGTAATAGTACTAGCAGCGAAAACCTTATGAGACACGATCGGGAAAAGGAAACTTTGGTCATCCTGCTTCTTGTTGAGAACAGCTGGCCAATTTAAAAAGCAGACACTTGCTAAGGGGAGGAGATAAAAATGATCAAATAGAAGTGCCTCCTTCAGTTAAATAGGAGCTGAGGATGCTGCATAGTAGTAATAAAATCAAAATCTTAAAAGCTTTCCTTGATGAGCATGTGTATATAGTCCTAGGTTTATGTGTCTCTAAAAATGAACTTTCCAATGTATTTATTCTCTTTAAGGGAAATACATCTAGATAAAAATAGTTTTTTGCAAAAATACTTGTTTTATATAAAAGTCCGTTTAGGATGTCATGTTTGCTATGGCCGCATTGAGACTCAGATGAGATTATCTGCTGTGTGAATTACGTGTGTGAAAGATAGGCTCCCGCCATCCCACTCATCTCCTGGGAAGCAGAGGTGATTCCTGTCATTCTGAGCACTGCCCATAGAAGGCAGGCCCCTGCAGTGGCCAGTTCTGAGAACCTTGACTGTGAGGCAGCATCTTCAGGAGGAAAGGATTCTAAGGGAAGAAATGTGCATGACCTGTTATAGAGGATGTGACTGTTGAAGCTTGCCTTCCCATCTCAAAAGCGTGTGCAGCAGAAAAGAAATGAACATTGAGCTAGATTTTTTTCAAACACCATCAACCTTGGACAGTGAGTCCTGGGGAGAAAATAATAGTGAGCATCAGCACCTAACATTAAACCACCCAGACTTCCTCCATCAGGTTTAAGGAATTCTAGAGGGTCTCAACTGTGCTAAAAAATAGGAATTTTTGTTTGTTTGTTCTTTGTGGCATTGGTTCTGTTTCCTCCTGGACCTTTAGCCACAAGTGGAGATGTATGCCTTCTCCCTAGTAGCTTTGAGGATCAAGGGATCTCAGTTGCTACAGCTGGAAGGAGATTGTAAAGATCATCTAGTGGAATGATGATAATTCACATGAATGAAGTGAGACCGGAGAGAATGTGGCCTGTGCAAGGACAGAGGTCACAGTGTGTACCAGAACCCATGTTTTCTGACTCAGGGCCCAGGGCACACACCAGCTGAATCTCATTTCTCTCCAAGACACACCTACTTCACCAGGTGGTCTTCCCCCTGTGTCCTCCACAAACCCTCCTCACTCTCACCTCTGCGCCCTTGCTGATGCCATGTGCCCTGCTTGGTGTGCCCTTCTCTTCCTGCTCCTCTACTCCACCCGATCACATCCCGCAATGCCCAGCCCATTTCCAAAGTGAAGCCTCTGTAGTTCTTCCAGCCCAAATTAACCTCTCCTGTCTCGGGACTCCTTCAGGTTTGTGTTTATTCTCTGTGTCATGTTTGGTCTCAATTTCATAGCCAGGTTATTCTCTCCAATGTCCCAAGTTTTTGTCTTCTGCACTGTGGTCCTCCTGGCACCTCCTGCCTGGTGAAGAACATAATGACTCCCAGCTTGTTGATGGGCATGTTGAACAGTCTTCTGCTGGGCAGGTAGAAGAAGTAAGAGAGAGGCCCAGCACACAGAACTCAAATGCCCGGATGTTCAGGTCTTCCTCAGAATCAGTCTCCAGTGGTCAGATACTTCCAGCACATGCATCAACTGCCATTTCCATTTATCTCTTTCCTCCAGAGACTATTCAAGTGAGAGGTAGTTCCTATCACTGTTGAGATCAAAGTGTCCCAAAGGTCTTGCCAAATTTATAGTTTTGGGACCCACGGATTCATCTCAAGCTCCCCTTTTCAGAAGAATGGAATGCACAGGATGGGTATTATGGTAGATACTCAACATAGACAGAGCTGACAAGTGACCGCTAGGAAACTCACCGGTATAGTGAGGATAGACGTTTTAATGGAAATTTATAAAGACCGTAGTTATCCTAAGCAAAGGAGCTTATGTGAATCATAGTGCAATCCGTAGACAATTTCTCCTTTTAAAATTCCTCCTAAAACAGTAGCCCTATGGTTTAAAGCCAAGAAAACAAAAGACTCTAAGGTCACCTGAGAATCAAATCTATTTAATCTTTTCCCACCCTAGTTTGTATTAACCATATTCAACCTCAGTAGACACGAAGCAGAATGCCTTCGTAGAAAGGGGTCTTTAGAGACAGGCAGGCAGCCAGGCAGTGTAGCATTATAGAAAGACCCTGGACTACAACCGTGCCACTTACTGTTGCAATAACTCTGTGCAAAGCCCCTTACCAATTCCAACTTCAGTATTCTCATCTCTTAAATTTGGATAATAATCCCTACTCTACATCTAGGCACTCTTCATACTATAATGATCTCTTTAACATATCCTTCACTGCGAGATTGTCAGCTACACAGAGGCAGAGTCTCTTTGTGTCTTGTTTGTCACTACATCTCCAGAACTTAGCTCCTGTAGGGTATACACTGTACTCATTGCTTGATTGACTGAATAACAGGGAGAAGTTTAAAGCCATTACAAGCTGTTATTATGATTCTTGGTATCTTTGGGTGTTGTTCAGGTTCCATAGAAGGGGGCGATTTTTAGTTTGGGTTTCCATTCTTCACTATCCATGACTGAGAAGGAGCTGAGGCAAAAGGCCCACAGTGAATCCACAGAGACCGACCACTGACCCTTGGTCATAAGTGTGTAACTTTGAAAGTTCATGATATTTCTTTGTAGATTCTTCCCTAGCCTTAGTACCTGGCACACAAAGTGGATGGGTTTGACCTTTACTCAAGTTTGTTCTGTGTCCCTTGATGTGTGTGTGCCAGCAATCATCAACAGCAAGATGACCTTCTCTGCTTATCATCACTGGTCACTTTTCTTCTGCAATTTTCCCCTTTGGTCTTTGATGTATGAGTATTTTTAGTGGCAAAGATAAGCTTCTAATGGTACTGTACTGAATGTGGCTTCTGCCTGGGGGTGAGCACGTGCCTGAGGACGATCTAGATTGTCTAGGTGAGCTCGTATTTTAAAGCCCCTTCTAAGGTAGGCTCTGAGACCTGGAGGAAAGAGGGCTTTGGCATTAGACGAGTCTGCTTTTAAAAGCTTAATGTAGCTGGTAGTCTAGCAGGGAAGGAAAATGTTAAAGCAATCACTACATGTGTGAAGAGTGCCTAGATATAGGGCAGGGATTATTCTTATTTTGCAGGTGAAAAAACTAAGGCTGAGAAAGGCAAGAAGCTTTGCTCAAAGTTTTTGAGACAATAAGTGACACAGTCAGGCCCCCTTATTATACAGTAAAGATAATAACAGTTCCTTCTTCAAGGATGTTGTGATAAATCAGTAAGGAAATATGTGAAATTATTGAGCACAGAATCTGGCCCAGAGTAAGTATTCAGTAAAGGTGAATTTCCACTCTCTTTCTCTTCCTTTTCTTTTCCATAAATTAACCTGAATGAAAAGTGGCTGAATTAGACTTGAGTCCTATAAAAGCTCACCAGAAGTACTTCCTCTCAATTCATACTCACCCTTCAGATTGCTTGCTGTACCCACATTTCCTGATAGCACAAATTGGAGGGAGTAACATGACCTTCATTTGTTGACAGAGGCATGAATAGACAGAACACAGTGATGAATGTCTCAATTCAGGCAGGAGTTGAATGTTGCCTATAGAGTAGGCTAGCTCTGCCACCTGCATTGACTATACATCATCCCTGTAAATTAACCCATCTTCACCATAGTCACTGAGATGGAAATAAGTGTCTGTCCATTGAACATTACCTTCAAATGGAAAAGGTGACAGTCTAGTACATACGATGCATCCACATCTATAAGCACGTGAATATAAATGTTTTAAGATAATGTGTTGCATGAGTGGGTTTGTGTATGTATTTTTTTTCTGGAATAAGAGCTGAATAGAAGCTAATCAGTTTATATGAAAATATGATGATAACCAAATTCAAGAGTTGCTGTCCTATTTCATATCCACTCTTGCTTACTTTAGTACAACCCTATGCATCATCGGACATGTTGGTATAAGAAAATGATGATGTTCACCCTGGTCTTCATAGGTCCAATGGATGAATAAATTATAAATTTCAAAAGCATTATCACTCACTCACAAATATAGATCTTTTTAATTCAAAGGAATGATAGATATGCATAAATAGGTTACATATCAACAAATTTTTGTTCTCTTCATTTAAGACATTAATCCTTAGTCTTTGCTATTGAGTCTATTAATTTAAATAATATCCAATCAATAGCTAGATGAGCTAAACAATAAGTGTATATGTAAAATTTTATATAATATGCTTTATGCATACACAGTAAAACCAATATGTATACATTTAGGTGTGAAACAGATGATTAGTGCCTCTTCATAAAGTTAATGTATTTAGGTTCTGCAATTATGTATTCTTTCATAGTGTATCAATAAGAAGAGAACTTACTCTAGATTTTTCAAACAGGAAGGGATTTAATTTAGGGAATTAGAGCCTATGGCAAAAAGAGTTAATGCTTTGAAAGGCATGGGATAGAGAAGATCAGGGATGCAGCTACTAGTAATCAGAAAATCAAGAAGCACAGGAGCTACAGGAAACAGTCACCAATGATTTCAGCTGCCCACAGCACTAAACTGAGTGATTTATAGGAATATATTTGGAAGCTGTTGGCAAAACCTCACATATGCTATCTACCAAGACCCATGTGACTACCCACGTCAAAGGAGTAATGATGGTTTCTATTTATCTTTTGTCTTTGAAATCTTACATGAATGAAGCTCATTGTTTTCATCTAACACCACAACCCTGCTGGCAGAGATTCCTGAAAATGTAGTTCCCAGGCTTCTAATTCCTATACTACCAGGGAGAGTGTGGAAGGAGAAAATGGTGTTGAGTTGCCAAAAACCCATCTGGCATACACAGATATTCTAATTATTAGGGTCATGATATGTCTCAGTTTGGCTGGAGCAGTCCCAATTCCTATTGACCCAGAGTAATTATAGGTAGTGCCCTGTTTCAATCTCAGAAGTTTCTCTGTTTGGATACTAGAGTGTATGGCCATCTACCTATTTTTAAATAGTGAAAATACTTTGTTTCCTCGGGGACACTTACTAAGAATATAGTAAGTGCTAATCATCATGCTAAGCACTGGGGACATTGATGTTCAAAGACACACATGATCCTGGCCTTCATGGAACTTAGAGTCTGGTTCAGTAAGTGATAAAGGCCTAAACATGGTCATAGCTATAAGGATGGAACAGAGGAGACGTATTTGAAAGAGGTTGAAGAATTAAACTGTACAGATATTGATAACTAATCATCACAGTGGCTAAGACCTTTAGGCTCTTGAGTCATACAGTCTGGGTTTGAATACCAGCTCTACCACTTGTTAGCTGTCTTAACTTGGGAAGTTACCAACTAATTTCTGCCTCAATTATCTTATCTGTAAAATATGGATAGTAATAATTATTCAATTCATAGTTTTCACAGTTACTGTGATAATTAAATGAGATAAAAATTTATAAAGCTTATGAGTACCTAACATATAGCAAACACTTAATAAATATTTTTATGACCCAAATAGTAAAAAAGAATGAGGAGGAGGAGAAGAGGAAAAAGAAGAAAAAAGAGGGGTACAGAGGAGGAGGAGGAGGAGGAGGAGGAGGAGGAGGAGGAAGAGGAGGAGGAGGAGATTTTTTGTAATGGCTGAATATGAGAAAAGTATCTAAGAAAACTCTCATATTTCTGACTTGGCTGTTGTGATGGATGGTTGTTTAAAATAATAAATGCAAGGGAAGACAATTTATGTGAGAGAAATATGCATACAGTTTGAATGTATTACTAAAAGAGTAAGTACAGGAAAAGCCAATTTAAGTAGAAGAGAATAATGCATTCTGTTTGATTATGTTGAGTTTGAAGCACCTGTAAGGTATCCAAATGACAATGTCTAGTAGGCATCTGAATATCTAAGTCTGGGGCTCAAATAGAGTTCTGAGCCAAAGTCTAAATATATATGTCTTTAGGATCCAGATGGTGGTCAGGACCAAGGAAAATGTGGCAGATCAAGTAGAGTATCCAGAGTGAGAGAATAAGTGTTATTGGCATGTATCTGAGGTAGGTCAGTACTTAAAGGGCAAAAGAAAAGAAGCCCTTGAAAAAGGCAAGAAGGAATAGCCAGAGAAGTAGTAAAGAATAAGCAAGGCATGTGAAAAGAGAACAGGTTGGATAACAGTGTAAACTGCCAAACACAAACCAAGAAGTTAAGAACAGAAACTAGTTTCATAGATTCAACAAGTGGAGGCTCTGGGTGATTTTAATGAGAAGAGATTCAGTAGAGTAGGGAAAGTGGAAGCTAGTCACAGACAGTTGAGGTGAGAAAGAGAAGAGAGTGTGGAGGTAATGAAGCATGGATCTTCTCTTCAGCTCACTTGCCTATGAAGGAAACGAAAGGGCCAGCTGATGGCTAGAGGTTCTTTAAAAGCAGAGCTGAGAAAAAGAGAGATAAGCAACTACTGGATCATGAGGGGAGAATTCAAGAAATAAGTGGATACCATAAAGGGAAACAATATTAGAATAATTGGGATCCCAGAAGAAGAAGAGAGAGGGGGTGGGGCAGAAGGTATATTGGAGCAAATTGTAGCAGAGAACTTTCCTAATATGGGGAAGGAAACAGGCATCAAAATCCAGGAGGCACAGAGAACCCCTCTCAAAATCAATAAAAATAGGTCAACACCCCGATCTAATAGTGAAACTTACAAATCTCAGAGACAAAGAGAAAATCCTGAAAGCAGCTCAGGACAAGAGTTCTGTAACCTACAAGGGTAGAAACATTAGATTGGCAGCAAACCTATCCATGGAGACCTGGTGGCCAGAAAGGACGGGCATGATATATTCAGGGTACTAACCAAGAAAAATATGTAGCCAAGAATATTTTATCCAGTTAGGATATCATTCAAAATAAGAGTGATAAAAAGCTTCCAGGACAAACAGAGCCTAATAGAATTTGTGTTCACCAAACCAGCTCTACAGGAAATATTGAAAGGGGTCCTCTAAGCAAAGAGAGAGCCCAAAAGGAACATAGACCAGAAAGGAACAAAGGCAATATACAGTAAGTCACCTTATAGGCAATACAATGGCACTAAATTCATATCTTTCAATAGTTACGCTGAATGTAAATGGGCTAAATGCCCCAATCAAAAGAACAGGGTATCAGATTGAATAAAAAAGCAAGACCCATTGATATGCTGTCCTCAAGAGACTCATTTTAGACCCAAAGACACCTCAGATTTAAAGTGAGTGGGTGGAAAACCATTTATCATGCTAATGGACATCAAAAGAAAGTGGGGGTGGCAATCCTTATATCAGACAAATTAGATTTTAAACCAAAGACTGTAATAAGAGATGAAGAAGGACACTATATCATAATTAAAGGGTCTATCCAACAAGAAGATCTAACAATTGTAAATATGCCCCTAACATGGGAGCAGCCAATTATAGAAGCCAGTTAATAACAAAATCAAAGAAACACATCGACAATAATACAGTAATAGTAGGGGACTTTAACACCCCCGTCACTGCAATGGGCAGATCATCTAAGCAGAAGATCAACAAGGAAATAAGGGCTTTGAATGACATAGCAGACCAGATGGACTTCACAGATATATTCGGAACATTCCATCCCAAAGCAACAGAATACACATTCTTCTCTAGTGCACATGAAACAATCTCCAGAATAGATCACATCCTGGGTTGCAAATCAGGTCTCAACCAGTACCAAAAGATTAGGATCATTCCCTGCATATTTTCAGATCACAATGCTTTGAAACTGGAACTCAATCACAAGAGGAAAGTTGGAAAGAACTCAAATACATGGAAGCTAAAGAGCATCCTACTAAAGAATGAATGGGTCAACAGGAATTAAAGAAGAATTTTTAAAAATTCATGGAAACAAATGACGATGAAAACACAACTGTTCAAAATCTTTGGGATGCCAGCAAAGGCGGTCCTAAGAGGGAAGTATGTAGCACTACAAGCCTTTCTCAAGAAACAAGAAAGGTCTCAAATATGTAACCTAACCCTACACCTAAAGGAGCTGGAGAAAGAGCAGCAAATAAAGCCTAAACCCAGCAGGAGAAGAGAAATAATAAACATTAGAGCAGAAATCAATGAAATAGAAACCAAAAGGACAGTAGAATAGATCAACAAAACAAGAGCTGGCTCTTTGAAAGAATTATTAAGATTGATAAACCCCTGGTCAGACTTATCAAAAAGAAAAGAGAAAGGACCCAAATAAATAAAATCGTGAATGAAAGAGGAGAGATCACAACCAACACTGAAGAAATACAAACAATTATAAGAACATATTATGAGGAACTATATGCCAACAAATTAAACAACTTGGAAGAAATGGATGCATTCCTAAAGACGTATAAACTACCAAAACTGAACCAGGAAGAAATAGAAAACCTGAACAGACCCATAGCCAGCAAGGAATGAGGCCAGCATTACCTTGATCCCAACACCAGACAAAGACCTCACCAAAAAGGAGAATTACAGACCAATATCCCTGATGAACATGGATGCAAAAATTCTCACCAAAATACTAGCCAGTAGGATCCAACGGTACATTGAAAGGATTATTCACCACGACCAAGTGGGATTTATTCCTGCCCTGCAAGGTTGGTTCAACATCCGCAAATCAACCCATGTGGTACACTATGTAAATAATAGAAAGGACAAGAATCATAATGATCCTCTCAGTAGATGCAGAAAAAACATTTGACAAAGTACAGCATCCTTTCTTCATTAAACCTCTTCACAGTGTAGGGATAGAGGGTATATACCTCAATATCATAAAAGTTATCTATGAAAAACCCACAGAGAATATCATTCTCAATGGGGAGAAACTGAGAGCTTTTCCCCTAATGTCAGGAACACGGCAGGGATGTCCACTATCACCACTGTTGTTCAACATAGTACTAGAAGTCCTAGCCTCAGAAATCAGACAACAAAAAGAAATAAAAGACTTCCAAATCAGGAAAGAAGAAGTCAAACTCTCACTCTGTACATGGAAAACACAGAAGACTCCACATGAAAATTGCTAGAACTCATCAGGAATCCAGTAAAGTGGCAGGATATAAACCCAATGCACAGAAATAAATTGCATTTCTATACACCAACAAAGAGACAGAAGAAAGAGAAATTAAGGAGTCCATCCCATTTATAATTGCACCCTGAAACATAAGATACGTAGGAATAAATCTAACCAGAGGCAAAGGATCTGTACTCAGAAAACCATAGAATACTCATGAGAGAAGTTGAGGAAGACACAAAGAAATGGAAAAACGTTCTATGCTCATGGATTAGAAGAACAAATACTGTTAAAATGTCTATGCTATCTAGATCAATCTACACCTTCAAGCAATCCCTATCAAAATACCATCAATTTTTTCACAGAACTGAAACAAATAATCCTAAAATTTTTGCGGAACCAGAAAGGACCCTGAATAGCCAAAGGAATGTTGAAAAAGAAACCGAAGCTGGTGGCATCACAATTCCAGACTTCAAGCTCTATTACAAAGCTGTAATCATCAAGACAGTATGGTACTGACACAAAAACAGACACATAGATCGATGGAATAGAAAAGGGAACACAGAAGTGGACCCTCAACTCTATGGTCAACTAATCTTCGACAAAGCAGGAAAGAATATCCAATGGAAAAAAGACAGTCTCTTCAACAAATGGTGTGGGGAACATTGGACAGCCACATGCAGAAGAATGAAACTGGACCACTTTCTCACACCATACACAAAAATAGACTCAAAATGGATGACAGACCTAAATGTGAGACAGGAATCCATCAAAATCCTAGAGGAGAACACAGGCAGCAACCTCTGTGACCTTGGGTGCAGCAACTTCTTGCTAGACACGTCTCCAAAGGCAAGGGAAACAAAAGCAAAAGTGAACTTTGGGGACTTCATCAAGATAAAAGGCTTTTGCACAGCAAAGGAAACAGTCAACAGAACTAAAAGGAACCTATGGACTGGGAGAAGATATTTGCAAATGATATATCAGATAAAGGGCTAGTATCCAAAATCTATAAAGAACTTATCAAACTCCACACCCAAAGAACAAATAATCCCATCAAGAAATGGGCAGAAGATATGAACAGACATTTCTGCAAAGAAGACATCCAGATGGCCAACAGACACATGAAAAAGTGCTCAACATCACACAGCCTCAGGGAAATACAAATCAAAACCACAGTGAGATACTACCTCACACCAGTCAGAATGGCTAAAATTAACAAGTCAGGAAATGACAGATGCTGGCGAGGATGTGGAGAAAGGGGAACCCTCCTACACTGTGGGTGGGAATGCAAGCTGGTGCAGCCACTCTGGAAAACAGTACGGAGTTTCCTCAAAAAGTTGAAAATAGAGCTGCCCTATGACCCAGCAATTGCACTACTGGGTATTTACCCCAAAGATAGAAATGTAGTGATCGGAAGGGGCACCTGCACCCCAGTGTTTATAGCTGCAATGTCCACAATAGCCAAACTGTGGAAAGAGCCCAGATGTCCATCGACAGATGAATGGATAAAGAACATGTGGCATATATATATATGTGTATATATATATATACATATATATATACACACACACACATATATATATATATATATATATATATATATATATATATATTACGCAGCCAGCAAAAAATGAAATCTTGCCATTTGCAGCGATGTGGATGGAACTAAAGGGTATTATGGTAAGTGAAATAAGTCAGTCAGAGAAAGACAATTATCATATGATCTCACTGATATGCAGAATTTAAGAAATGAGGCAGAGGATCACAGGGGAAGAGAGGAAAAAATGAAACAAGATGAAAATAGAGAGGAGAAAAACCATAAGAGACTCAATCTTAGGAAACAAATTGAGGGTTGCTGGGGGGGGGAGGGGAGATGGATTGGCTGGGTGATGGACATTGGGGGTATGTGTTGTGGTGAGCGCTGGGTGTTGTGTAGGACTGATGAATCACAGACCTGTACCCCTGAAACAAATAAAACGTTATATGTTAATTTTCTTAAAGGTAAAAAAATTAAAATAAATTAAAGCAGATCCTATAGGATCATTTGGTCCCAGAGTTGCACAAGAGATTTGCAGACCAGGAAATGTTTTAGATTATATGACCTTAAAAGTCCTTTCCATCTCAAAGTATTTATTATTCCACGATTCTCTACTTGATAAGTTCCCAGGTTCAGCTTTTATTTTCACAGTGTGCTACCTGCAGACAAGACATAAAATTTGTCTTATCCTAACACATTTAAGTTAGAATTTAATTTGATCTTATGAGTCTTTAGGGAAATTTATCTTAGAGTTCAAACATATATCTATACATACTGTATGTGTAGAGTTCTTCATGTCTTGGTATTGCATGCATTCAGTTCCTTACAATTCTTTCTTTGGCTCCTTTTCAACCAATTGCTTATACTTATACGCAGTTTATTTTTTGGACCATTTTTTTCATGCCATGTTACCAGCTTTTCCCAAAGAATAATTATTAAATAATTAGGTCATAACATTGGATGAGGTTTACTGAATGGCAATTTTTTGAAAGACTTTAACATTTTCCCCCAGAGTCTTGGTTGGTTTATTGACTAGAGCAAAGCAGTTAGTTTGCTACTAATGAAATAAGGTAGGCCAAGCATCTGGAAATGTTCTACCAGGAGGAGCCAATGGCCTTGTTTTCTAAAGGTCCCAGGTCTCCCATCACTCACCTCTAGTCTTGCTAGGGCATAGGAGAATCAGGATTGATGACTGCCTCCTAATTCTGGACTGCAGCCTTTTATCTGAGATCTTCTGTTTGGAAAGTCTCTTCAAATGTTTTCTTAGCCTCAAGGGAAAAGTTTCTCTCAGAGATACCTCAGTTTTGATCAAAAGCATTCACAAATCCCCTTTTCGTTTTTTCTGTACCGATTAAGGTCCTCTTTGCTGGGCAGAATAAACTCATAAACATGTTTCCACTAGTTTATTAGAAAATTCACTTCAGCTAGAAGAGTCAAAGTTGCTCATATGGGCAGACCCTAGGGAGCTCGGAAAAGATTATTTTCCTCCAAAGAGTTCAAAACCTATAATTTAATTTTCCTCTGGTTTTGACCATGCTCAGAGTTTTGCTGACTTTATGGTATAATATAGCCTATCCATTTCAGTTAGAGATTGGTCTTTATTGCTCC
Organism: Ursus americanus; assembly: GCF_024610735.1. Classification (NCBI taxonomy): domain Eukaryota; kingdom Metazoa; phylum Chordata; class Mammalia; order Carnivora; family Ursidae; genus Ursus; species Ursus americanus. The sequence continues at coordinate 38,179,721 of NC_142135.1, read as the reverse complement.
CATTTAATTAGAAATTTCCAAATTGTTGCTATCATTTTGTTTTTGTGCATGTGTGTAACACCTTTTCAAATTATGATATTAAAATATTCTATTTCTTTAATTCCAAATAACGTTATTTCAAAGATGCAACTTTCATATGAGATCTTTTTAAAGGAAAAAAACTTTCTCGATGAATGTATATATTGATCGTAAGACTGTTCTAATTTCAGAAACATTGGCTGCAAAACAAATATGCTCTTGGAATTGAGGAGATATGATATTAATGATCATTTCACTTGACTGAGCTTTTCCATTTGTAGGATTCATCATTACTTAATATTCTTCCATCTATTCTTCATTCATCCATCCAACTCAAAGTCAATGAGAAGAGTATTAAGCCTTAAACTCTTGCTAAGCGAAGGACAATGAAAACTAAATGGGAACAGTTAGCATTTTGAATTTGTAAAGCAAGCTATTTATCTTATGTCCTAATCTAGCCTATTTCTTAAAAGAATTTGATATTTTTCTCTCAATATTTTTTTATTTTTTTAATTTTAATTTTAATTTTTTAATGTAAAGCTCGATGATTCATTAGTTGCGTATAACACCCAGTGCACCATGCAATACATGCCCTCCTTACTCCTTACCACCAGCCTATCCCATTCCCCCACCTCCCTCCCCTCTGAAACCCTCAGTTTGTTTCTCAGAGTCCATAGTCTCTCACGCTTCATTCCCCATTCTGATTACCCCCCCTTTCTTTATCCCTTTCTTCTCCTACCGATCTTCCTGGGTCTTATGTTCCATAGATGAGAGAAACCATATGATAATTGTCTTTCTCTGCTTGACTTTTTTCACTTAGCATTATCTCCTCCAGTGCCGTCCATGTTGCAGCAAATGTTGAGAAATCATTCTTTCTGATAGCTGAGTAATATTCCATTGTATATATGGACCACAACTTCTTAATCCACTCAATATTTTAAAATCCAACTTGAGAAAAATGGAAATTCCATGGTGGCTTTCTCATATAATCTGCACCACCTCCGTTCTTCTGTTTATACTCTCCCTTCAATCTAAACAGTCTCATACTTTGCAGCAACTGAGTTTTTATCTATAATAGCATGCTACGCTACCCCAGTCATCATAGGGTGGCATGATTATGGTGGCAAAGACTTGAAAATAAGAAACTAGTATGTTTAAAATCTTCAAAAAATAAAAGAATGAATAGCATCCATTTTTAAAAAAAAGAACAGGTGTTTATGAAATAACAACTAAGTGATAATGAAATTAGAATGTACAGATACAAAAGAAAACCAATTAAAATTATTGGAAATCAAACGTATAGTCATTTGGATTTTTTTTTAAATTTCAACGGAAGGAATAAATAATCAAAGTGAGAATGCCATCAAAGAGAGACTTTATGAACTGTAATATGTAAATTAGAAAATTGTATAAAAGAAAGAAAAAAAGAATTGAAAATATTGATGATTTTGAAAAATAGGAAGTTTTATTATACATCAGTAAATAGTTCCAGTAGGAGAGAACAGAGAGAGAGTTGCTGAATATTTTCTAGAATTAAGGCAAGGCATGAGTATTCATGTTCAAAAAAGTTTAAAGGATGCCAAGCAAGATGACATTTTAAAAACTCCATCGTATGTTTACATTTAGGTGGAGCTAAAGAATATCAAGAACAAAATGTTTGCTTTTTGGAGTGGGGAGATATGAAATGGCACTGATGCTTCCCTTAATTACCGGGGGTTTAGTCTTGCATTCTATTGTAAGAAAGCTTTCTTCCTTATTGATTTAGTTGTTTGCCTGCTGTCACTTCTCATGTAGTCATTGTGTTGCCCTCCAACTCAGTTTAGTTTGCTGCTGTTTTTGACTGTTCACTAGACAACCCCAAAACTGTATTTGTTAAGAAACTTTCTGTGAGTAACAAGTAAGAATTGTCTATGAGACAGAGGACTGCACTTAAAGCAGCAGCTACTACTGCTGTAATAACAATAGCTTATCTTTATGGGATGTTTTCTATCTACTAAACGTTTATAAGGTTTTTCTCATTTAATCTTCATAATATCCCTGTGAGGCTAGTACTACTGCATCATCCGCATTTTCCAGATGAGGACCCTGAGACTTAGCTGGAGAAGCTGAAGTCACTTGCCCAAGGTCCTGTAGCTTTAACTAGTATGGTCAGTGGTGCATCCTAGATTTTAAGTCAGTCGAATTCGGAGCCCAGATTCTTGGTGACTATTCTATGATACCTTTTTTATTGAGAAAGAGAAGCCTTTAAGAAAGCTATGGGACTCCCAGCAGTCTTTCTCAGCAGACTTTCTCCTGTGAGATTGTGTTCTAGAACATTGACATTGATGGAATTCTGATCCTCCTTACGCAGTGATTGGTTGTTTTATAGATGTTGTACTTTTTCAGATCCACACGTGGCCAACATCATTCAGGTGCATAATCATAAGTACTCTGTCAGCCAGTCTGGTTACCTACTATGATATGTTTCTGGGGAACCCAAAACCCTTCAAGGCTCCAGAGGCATAGAACTTACTTGCCGTTTACAGAGCCCTAAGAATTTTCTGTTGCCAGAACTCCAAAGTCTTCCCAAGCTACTCCGTGGATTCTAATAGAGGAGCATTTCCTCTCTACTCTCATGTCTTTCCCTTGAAAGCAGATGCCAGTTCTACTTTTGAACTTTATAAGGTTGGGATGAGAAGACCGCTTGAGCTTCTGATGGATGACTCCACAGAAGGTCAAAGTTCCTTGGTCTTCAAGGAAGTCCTTCAGACAATGGACTAGCTTCCTTGATTGTAGCTGCCCAATGGCAGTTCTCCCCAGAGGTTTTCCTACATCAGGAGAGGATGGTGGAGGTCATATTGAAGGACAGAATAAGGAAACATACCCACCAAAGAAGCAATTTGTTCCCAAATTTCCACTGAGACCTTAGGGGAAAAAGTCGTCTCCTGCTAACTCTGCATGAATCAAGGTTTTAGATATGGCAGAATTTCTTCAGAAACTGAAGCCAATAATTCAGCCAGAGAATAAGGAGGACAGCAAGCCTAGTAATTATTGATGAGGTCACAGAGTTGACTAGTCTTGCAGCCTATAGGTCTGACTTAGATCCTCTGCTCTGCAAGTTAAAAATTCTGTGACTGGGGACCCCTCAATGAAATTATCTTATTTTAGCTACTGCATTGATAAAATTAATGTAATCGTAAACACCGATTTCTTGGGAAGATCAAGAAAATTCATGTTAAAACTTTTTGAAGCACCTCAAAGCACAGCTTAGTTCTTCTTAACCTGGAGTTTTTGTTTTGGAGGAATACAATTGTTCTGCAGTTCTTCGACTTTACTTCCCAGGACTCTACACACTCTGTGTACGTATACACACCTATATATTTCTCTTGAAGCCTGAGAGTCTTGGCCCCTTCAGCTGTAACCAGCTTTGATGCACTTTGAGACTCTATCGCTAGATTCCAACATGGAGTTACCTCGGTTCCGTTCCCCAGGTAGCCTGCTGCTACCTAGCTCAGCCTGCAGTCATCTGCACACTTTGCCAAGTGAATCTGATGACTAAAGGGTTGGAGAAAGGCCTGAGATAAGCCTGGGTGCATACTGACAGCCTGTGCTTGGAAGGGGCCTTTAAAATTGTACTGTTTCTTACAATGCCAGACCAAGTGGGGAGAGAAGAATTCTCACGGTTCTTGGGGACATTTATGGAGCATCTACCTTTCACCTCATCCCTCTGCTAGATAATATTATTTTCTTGATAGCAGTGATCACTATGACCTGTGATATGTGCACCTGTCTTTATTTTCAGACTTAGTAAGGATTTTGGTATGTGTTGAAGAACAGTAAAATTGAATATATAATACTAAAAATGAAATTACATTTTGGAATTAACCATGCTGACATCTTTTTCTTTAATTCTCCTAATTCATTTTTGTTATGTGAAATGTAAGGCCATCTTTTGACATGTTAGCAAGAAGTCTGAGGATTAAGAAGGACAGATAGTGAAGTCACAGAATTTAATTCAAAATATGTGAAGGAATTCTGATGAAATTATAATCAATAATATCCTTAATACATAAAATATTCAAACAAACCAATAAGAAAAATCCCCAGGAAGTAATAAATAAATTAGCAAAGGCTCAAAATATGTAATTCGCAATCAAGTTGAAAAATGTTAAATTCCAGTACTAATCAAATACATGTGATTCCGAACAATGAAGTAACATCTTTGCCTTTCTACATTAGTGATTTAAAAACACAGAATACTTCCTGGTAAGAGCACAAGAAAAAGGCATGTTCAGGTACTGTTTATGAGAATATAACTTGATACCAACTATTTGGATAGCAATTCGGCAATATATATCGAGAGCCTTAAAATTACCCTTTGACTAATTCTGTTTCTTATAACCTATCCTCAAAAAAATTCAAATATCTGAAAAAGTTTTATGTTTGAAACCAGTCATTATAATGTCGTTTGTAATGTTAAATGGAAATAAATGAAAAGTATAACCACTGAAGGACAGTTAAGTCGTGCTTCGTTCTAATGGACTATTTTACAGCCAAATAAAAATGTAATTTTAGGGAGACTGTGAAATAACAGATAAATATTTAGGTTGTAATGTAAAATGAAAAATACATGTGTGATGGGTCATATGTCTATATCAATATAGATATATAGATATACACGCACATATTACACATATATGTGTATGTATAATGGAACAACTTAAAAGAAATTTGAAAGCATGTCAAAGAATTGAAGGAAAATACCAAAATGTTAACAAAGATTATCTCTTGTTAATAGGGTTATGCCTTCTTTTCTCTATATTTTCTAAAATTTCCATGATTAATGCAATTTCTTCTAAGAGAAAAAGGAAATTTATTTTTTGAAAAATACAAAGTAATTTCCTATGGGACTGGGGAAAAGGTCTCCACAAACGTGGCCTGAATGGAAGGTTTGGGATTTTTTTCTCTAGCAACTGAGTATTTATGATCATTTCATATGGACTGATATAAAATCTGTTTCGAATAGCCAGCAAAGACTACTTCTCCTAAGCTAATATTTAAGAGTGTGAAGAAGATGGCAAGAAAAGTTTTATCATAGCTTGAATCCTAAACTATGCTAAGGCGCTTGATGGGCTTTGACATGTAAACGGCACATTAATGTTACTAGTTACAAATGAAACAACAAAGAGGTTGTAAGTGTAATGGAGTGACATCTAAATGTGTGAATGTGAGTATATAGAGTTGTGCTTTGTTTGTTGTTGTTGTTGTTTTTGCTCTGGACATTAAATCTCAATCTGTAGTCCTTCAGGGCTAGTCTCCCCACCCCAGAGGTATATATTCCCCATATGTGCACACATTGCGGCACCGAGCAATGGGGAACTTAAAAAGGTTATTGCCTATGTCATAGGCTCCGTGAAATGTGCTGACAATAACCACCGATATCCCAGGGAGTCCCTCTGCAGTGTAGAATCCTGAATACTTTCCCCAGAAATGCGTGGCAAGGGAAGCAAAGTCTAAAGAATGCCGGCAGTGCCTAACAGAGGCCTTGGTTTCAGGCAGCTGAGACTGTCAACCCGTCTGAAATCCTTGTACCTGTGGTATTTTGAGAGGTTATTTGCAGTTGTCAAAAAGAGGCTCTCAGAATTTCCAAAAAAGCGAGGAAGCAGTTTTGAAACCAAGAAGATGTACACTTTGCTGAAGGGATAGAAGTGAGAGTGAATAGGGAGTGACAGCATCTAAGAATCGAGTTGCTTTTTTTTTTACTCTCTTCCCATATATATGTCCTGCTGTTTCTTAGATTTACCCAAACCTGACCCCAGAAAGGTGTCAGGAGCTTGAATCCAGCAGACACCCTCACAGGGATCTGTTACTCCAGCTACACCTGTTACAGTCAGTAAATAGGACGGCAGGGAATTGCTCTCACTCGGAACAGAGACGTGCAAGGGAAATAACATTTACGCAAAGCACATTTGTCGCCTTCTAAATATTTGTCCTATTTGAAAAATTCCAGCTCTGATTTCTTAGTCCAAATTGTAGTTCAGCCAAATGTAGCTGATTCTTCCTTATGGGGAGCTGGTTATTATTTTGTCTCTCCCTTTGTTTGAACCCCTGGAAACAAACAAGAAAAAGTAATACAAACAAAACACTTATTAAAATGTAAATACACTGGTTGGATCCCTGATGTGTTGTGCCAACAACCTTGCTGGCAGCCCAGGATGGACCCAGGTGCACAGGGAATGGACTTCTCTGGGCACAGAGTGGCCGGGCCTGGTAATTGACAGGCTCTCAAGGGAACCTTTTGTTACCTGACTTCTCGGGCAGGCTGCTGGCTCATTCTCCTGCGCGGAATAGTTGAAACTTGTCTTTCAACTAAAGGGAGTACATGGGGGCAGAGATGCTTTTTTTAGTTTGGCAACCTAAGTATATGAGAAAAACAAGCTGCTACAAAATAGCAGGAAAGCATGAAAAATGCTTTATGAAGAAACATAAAAGAAAACCAGAGGAAAGCATATTTAGCCTCAGTCATTAAATAGCGTACTCCAGGTCTCAGTCCTGCCTCCTCCCATCCCTCTCCTCCCAAAGTTTTGTGTGAAGAGGTTTTTTCTGTCGAACTCCAAACAGGCCCCAAGTATACCGATGTCCTTACCAGCTGGTTCTGCAACGAGAGGGGCATCTATTAAGAGAGAAACAACCTTGCATTTCATTTGGAGTTTTACAGTTTTCTATGCACCTAAATTTTTAGCCTCCAACTGTTTCAACAGAAGCTGTGTGGTGTTTTTCCAGCCAGATCTTTGAGTGCTCGTGTCTTCTCACGATGCCTTTGGCAGCTGATGAAAGCAGGCCCACCCTGCAGAAATGCCACAGGTACTGCGGAGAATAAAATGACACATGCAAATGCCACTGAGAACGTGCTTGCCTCCTGACTCATATTTTATTTTCCATAAAGAGGCTGTTTTCAAAACTGACAGTCTGTAGCCTGGTAATGGAAGATAATGATTAGCATAGCAAAATGGGAGTAATCATGGGGCTCTGTGACACTGTCCTTAGAAAAATCCTTTACTCATGCAAAGAATCTTTTACCCAAAGCAAAGAACTATTTCTAAAATGGCAAATGTGTGTAAATTTTCAAAGTGGATTGTGATTTCTCCCCAAAAACACAGGCAGCCAGAACACAGTTATGCTTCACAGTCTAAGGTGATCTAATTCTTGAAATAAACCTTATTCTGGGTTTCTAGATGGGAGGGGAAATTGTTATTGCTTATAATAAAGAACAGGCTGTTTTTCTTACTTGGGAAACTCAAGGGGATGAAGCAACCGTTTTAATACTATAAAGAAGTGGGCTGTGAAACACTGGGATAAGTCCTGTTTATTTAACATTTAATGCCCATGGTCTGTTAGGCACGAGGAGACGCACTCTGGTGCTGTTATTTAACACTGGAACAGTAAAATAGTCTAGCTAAGATTAGATTAGGCAGTTGACTCAGAGTCCTCCAGCTTCAAGGCTCACAAATGAATAAATCAACATTGTTGCCATACAGAGGGCTTGAACATATGTGTGGCTAGTATGTATGGTTGGGCAATGAACCGTCCTCCCTCTTTAGGTCCTTGTAAAGCCTAAGCCTTGAGGAAATGACCTGACATCTCTATTTCTTAAAAACCTCTTTTTTTCCCCCCTTATAATCATAAAAATACATTTATTTTTCCAGTGACTGGGAGAATTTTCACTCCACATTACTTCAGGAACACATATCCAGGGTGAATATTCAAATAATGACAAAAGACCCAAGTGGCGCATGTTGTCCTTGGCGGTTCTTGCTCTGATTATGTGATGGTCGCCCCAGTGCCCTTGGCCATTGGTCACACTTGCTTCAGGGATGCCTGCGGTAATGGCGGCCGAAGCACTGGCTGCCTCATGTGAGTGCCCGATGTCAGCATGTTCCAAATAACGGGGACACGTGATTTTGAAGGCAGCACATTGGCCAGGATGTGGTGGGGGCGGGGGCACAGCAGAGGACCACGTCCTGGTGGGTCGGTGACACCCAGGGGAGGTCGTCTCCAGGCCACTTGGTGCCAAGTGCCCATCAGGGAAAATGGGTTTAACAGGACCGGCAGCCTGCAGCCCGTACCAGAAACAGGTCATGCTGGACCACTGCAGACTCACTCAGTCCTGGGGTGGTTCTTCGTGACAACACTTGCCGTTAAAAACCTCTTTAATGCCTGTTGTCATTTGAAGAATTTAAAGACAAAATTATTTGCTCAGGACAACTTGATGCTTTCTGCAACCGATCCCGCAAGTATACAGAAATAGACTTGAGCAACATGGTGGTGAGTCAAACCAAGGAGAGCCGGGAAGCTGGGATCGACTGCCCGGTAGACTCTGTAATCATGTGTTGATTTATGCTTGGACATTCTAGGCTGTCTGTTTCTACAAATATACCTTCGACTTGTGGCCAGGGTAAACCCAGTGCTGAGAGACTCGGTCTTGCCTTGGACTAAGTTCCTCACTTTTCAGTTGGTGACTGGCCAGAGAGGACTTTTCTGCTCGGTGTCCTGGGAGTGCGTGTCTGATGATATCACCTGTTGTCAACTTCATCCCTTGCCTGCACCTGCTTCTCACAGGCTGGATCCCCCAGGGAGTCAGCCCCCGCCCGCTGGGCTCACCGCGGGGACTCCTGTGCGGGAACATGGGCTTAAACCGTGGGCTTCAGGATCGAGAGGGTTCACGTCCTGCTTCTGCTATCATTATGCGCAGTAGTACAGCCCCCTTGTCTGCCATTTCACTTTTCCATGGTTTCGGTTGCCCACCACCAACCGCCGCCCGAAGCAGATGATCCTCCCGCTGAGTGTCGTCGGAAGGTCAGTAGTAGCCTGGCGCTGCTGTGGTCACGGTGTGTGTGTCACTCCCGGCACTTCATCGCGCCACGTGGGCAGTCTGTCATTGCGCATATCACAAGAAGGGTGAGCACGGTACAAGATCCTTCGGGAGACCACATTCCCATGACTTTTATTACTGTGTTGTATTGTTATCATCGTTGTATTTTATTATCAGTTATTGTTGGTAATCTCTTCCTGTGCCTGATTTACAAATTAGACTTTATGATAGGCGGGTACATTTAGGAAAAAACAGTGTGTATAGAGGGTTCAGTGCTACCTGTGGTTTCAGGCATCCCCTGGGTGTCTTGGACCCTATTCCCTGCAGAGAAGGGGGGATGACTGTATGTGACCGTGAGTGAGTTGCTTCACCTCCCTCAGCCTCAGTTTTCTAATGTATACAATAGGAAAAATAAGAATGCCTGCAACCTTGTGTTACAGTGAAGATCAAATGAGAAGAATTGAAGGAACTAATGCATAGAACGTGCTTAGCATATTGCCTTAGCATAAAATAGGCACTTGATAAATGCTAGCTTCCCTTTTCCTTTACCACATTATCAAACATCTCTATTCTCTAGTTGGTGTTCTCCTGTCTGTGTCAGGATCAGCACAGCCCCGTGGAGGTCTGTCTGGTTTGTATTTCTCTCATGACTGCTTCTTCACATGATGACCTGGTTGGCTCTGTGGTCTGGGCCACACACTTGTCCTTTCTGTGTCTCTTGGCTTTGGAGACAATCTGGTCCTACGCACAATGCCTCCTTAACATACAAGTCCCTCGGTATTGGCAGCCTTTGCACAGCCAACCCCTAGGCCCCAGCAGATCAACCCTGGGCTCTTGCCCTCTATCCACATGAGCCCTGTGCTAGTGTCTAGCACCCACAGTGCACCTTCCAATGCCGCAGAAAGCGAGGCCAGATGGACATCTTCCTCTCTGGATTCTTCGATTCTATGTTGGATAGGTTCCAGCGTTCCTTCTGTGTGGTCTCCCCCATGTTGCATTTGATTTTTCCTTATCGTGGAGGGTGAGTGCAGGGCCTAAGGAGCAAGTATGGTTTGCTGACGGCTTCCCCAAGGAGGGGGATGTTGGCAAGAAGTGCAGGAAGAGACAGAGTAAAGTGTCCACATCTTTTCTTGAGTTTGTGACAGTGCCGTTTATGGTCACCAGTTTTTATTTAAGGAGTTACTTATCTATGGGAAAAAAGATGTTCTTTATTCTGTATATTCTTTAAAAAGAAACACAGGTTGCCATCTGGGTTTCATCATTTGAAATGGGACTTAATGTTTATATCATATCTGTATCATTGATATCCTAGTCATTTTGCTCCCTGGGTCTTCTTAATTCTCCATTAATTTTCCTTCCTTCCTTCCTCCCCTCCTTCTTTTCTTTCTTTCGTTCTTTCACTCACTCATCCATCGGTAACGCCAGGTGAGAGAGTCAGCCCTCCGAAATTCTAGCAGAAGGGGATGACTTTTATCAGAGTGCTGTGTGGGAGAGTGAAGATGGTGGTGCCTCCAGGCCTGCTGCTCACAGTGGGATTTGTAGAATTGCTGGGATTTCTACAAGCAACAGGCTGGTGGTGCTTGATTTTCTGTATCTTCGTACACTGCTTTTTTTCCTCCCCGCACATGGTGTTTATCTCAATCCCCATTTTCCTGGCTGACATTGCCCTGGAAACTTGAGGAGGGGTTAGAAGGTGGGGTCTGAGTGGAAAACAAGCCCTGTCCTCTGCAATGACCCCCATGACTTAACACTGATGACTCGGGACGGCGACTGTGAAGCATTCATTAAAAAGCAACTCAGTTACTTCTGCATTGTTTATTGAAGTGGTTCTGCCTTTGCTATTTGCCTAATTATTTTTGTCTTTCGTGTGTCTGAGAATATTCTCAATGTATGGGGTCCTGATGCAGGGTGGTCTAGTTGAAAAGGCACGGACACTGGGGTAAAAGAAAATCTGGGTTCATACTCAGCCTCTAGCACCTACTAGCTCCGTGACATTGAGCAAATCACTTACGTTCTTTTAGTCTTTGTTTCCTTATCTGTAACTTGGGGATAATACCCCCAGGCATCATAATACTCCAGGTATCATAGAACTGTTGTGAAAGTTAAGTGAGATAATGTCTGGAAAGAACTTAGCACAGTGTCTGGCATAGTGGTAAGTACCCAATAAATCCTGCTCCCTTCTCTCCCCCAGCTTTACCGCCCCACCAGTTGGCCAGCTGTCTCTAATACAGCATCAGAGGAACTGTAAATACTTGCGCTGTTATGTAACGGCTCTCCACCAATCTGCGCCTTGATCACCTTTCTGCCCTCCCTCCAGATCTGTTCCTACACTCAATTATGTCTCTCCCTCTGGTATAATCTCCCTCTGCGGAGAATACTGAAAGCTGGATGTTTAAAAAAATCCTTTTTCTGTAGGAGAACTTAAAACCCCCGCATGTCCTTGGGAGTTGTGTTTTCCAAAAGGATTTATCGTTGACACAAAAATTAATATATTTACATTCAGAGCTTCTTTTGCACAATAATCTTGATAATCATATTTTCCTGATTCTTGAGAAGCCCTGTGATTTTTGTGCACAGAAAATGCATTTTGTTGATTTGTCTAAGTGGATGCTAGGCTTATAAATTTTTAGATTCAATTTGATTATTTCTGGAGCTCAGGTTCCCAAAATGCAAGTGAGTCTTCAGCAACCTATATAGAAAATAAGTTATTCTCCTTCTCTGTTTCCTATTTATTTCAAGTTAGTGATGATTTTCAGACCCAGCAGTTCAAGACTTTTGTCGTTCCTGTTGCTGTAAATCTGAAATCCAGTGTTGTTCAGCTTTGGAATGTCTTAGGATCTGATTGCTTATCTCCACCAATGTCCTTCTTTGCATTGGTCCCAGTTCCCACCCCTACTGACCACATTGTCTACAGGCAATATTCTTGCCACTTTGTCTTTTTGATATTGAACAGTTTTAGGTGGAATTTGAAGGTGCTAATATGGACCTTTGAGTAATAGGAAGAGATACGGTAGTTTGGTTCGATTATATTCTCTAACGTGAGAGTTTCACCTAAAAAAAAGGTGGAAGAAGGTACAGGACTAGTCAGATCTTCTCGTGCAGCTTCTTGCTTGGGAAAGCAAAAGCCTGAAGTGGTTGAAAGCATGGATTGGGCATGGATTTTGAGCAATTAGAATCCCAGCTCTGCCATTTTCTAGTTGCGTAGTATTGGGCAAGTGACTTAATTTCAGGTATAGAAATTAAGTTTCTTTATTTGTAAAAGGGGAAGGCAGTATTACTTGCTTCACAGAATTAAACAGGGTAATGTTTCTAAAATGATATGGAATATTATCTGGAAACATCTTAGCACAGTGTCTGCTACAGTACCGAGTGCCCAGTAAACCTTGGTCCGCTCTCCCCCAGCTTGCCCTGAGTGTTGTCCATCTCTAAAGTCACATGGGTGACGCTGTAAATGCTGTACCACGATGTGATTGCTCTCCTGTAGTTCTTGCCTTCATTACCCTTCTGTCTTACCGCCCAGTTCTATTTTGAACCCAGTTCAAGTCTCTCGCTCTCTCTCTCTTTCTCTCTGGAGCGACTTCATTCTCCATCCAGAGAAATGATAACTTCATTTTTAAAAGATCAGTTTTTTTAGATGAATTCCAAGTGCTAAAACAATGATGATAGTGATGGCAATGGTGATAAGAATAATGTGGGAGTATCTTACTGTCTTTGTCTTCTAGACTGTGAATTTCATAAGTCCAAAGATCATGACTGGGCTCCTCAGTCCTAAATCCCTCAGTTCCTGGACCAGGGAAAGTTATTGAATGAATGAGTCTGATATTTTGAGTGGCTTTGATTATGTCATTTAATCCTTTTGATTTCTGCACAGTTAGTCCAATTGAATATTTGTTGATTTGTATATTCACTTCTATTACGGAATTTTAGTTTCTTCTTTTGTAGAATATAATTCTTAAATGTATGCTTGTGTATCAAAAGATGGACAGCAATGACATGTTTTAATAAGTGTTAAACATGGAAATTAAATATAAATAAGTTAGACTATCACAGGAAATAATGTTCTTGAAGCGTAAGTGTCTACACAGTGGGGGAAAAAAAAAACCTAGTAGTTTGATTTTAAGGTTTGAGGACAGGGGTCCTGGGAAAAGTTCTGAGAATGGAGGCATCACATTCCTTCCCACACTCAGCATATAACTGCATGGCTTTGGTTTCATTTCAGAAGTGGAGTGTTCTCGGACACCAAACACACCCTGTAAGCTCAGCCCTAGGAGAGCAGCAGATAAACCTGGGGAGTCTTTCTAAGGTGACAGTCCCCTGAGATCTGAAATAAATTTTGACAAGCTCCCGTAAATACTTTAAACAGACTATATAAAATTTCTTTCTTACCCTAACAGCTTTTATACATAAGATGTGACACAATGACCTAGAAAAGCAAAAGCTCCATAAGGTCAAATAATCGATTACCTTAGTAGTGTAAGGTTCGTAAATTTTGAAGCATTGAAATTTCATGCAAACACCCCTGAGTTTGCTCTGAGTTTTCTTTTATCTGGAGAATACAAATGTGTCTCACACTTTCCATAACCGAGGAATAAAAATGTTTGAGATAAACAGCACGTCTCTTGGAAGGCCAAACACTTCTCTTGAGAAAATGCCAGTCCCATGTCCCTGTGGATATGTTCAGTATCTGCAGAGGCATCAATTATAATATTCTAGCTCTAACGGAGATTCAAAGATTCTGGCCTCCTTCCATGTCCCCCACCTGCCTAAGCCCAGAATTATTTCCAGGCTTTACTTTCCCTTAGGCAAATGTAACTGGTAACTGATTTAATGTTTAAAAATATTCTCCGTCCAAACGTTCTTTTTATAGATCTAATCTATATCTGTCTTATTGCAACTTACAACTATTTCCATTAGGTGTGCTAATCCAGTCATCAACAAATATGTATAGAGCCCTTTGATTTACCAGGAGCTGTGTGTGGAAACCCAAAGCAGAAAGTACATTAATTGTGATTAATTGCCAAATAGGTGAAACAGAAAATAGAAGTGTTGAAGTTCAGAGGAAGGAGAGAGTGGAACAGGAGGAATTGGAACTGGGTTTTAAAAGATGGTTGGGATATAGGTAAGTCAAGAGAAAAAGGAAGGGCAAACGGGACAGGATAAAGGGTCTGAGGAAAAGTACAGAGATGGGAAGAAAATGAAGAGACTGATTTACCTGGAATTGAGGCTTTGGAAAGGGGAGTAGCTGGAGCCAAGTCTGGAAGGGCAGATTGGAACTCGTCTGTGTAAAGCCTCAAATGCCATGCTAATTAATGCCGGTGGACTCTAGGTTATAGACCAGTGGCCTCTGAAGCCCGGCACGCCATAGGATCATCATTTGGGTACAGGAAAGTATTCTTTATCTAAAAAAGGAAATACATTTTACTAATTAATATATTAAGTGTATTGACAGTATTGTGTATGTGTCATTTACACATAAATATACGTATGTATGAATGCATGCTCAAAACTGTGTTACTGATAGAGACGCATGTTCAAAACGAGTTCGGAGGCAGACTACTGCGTAGACGGTAAGGAGTGATTAAAGATTTTCATGAAGCCAGTGACATGTTCAGAGCAGTAATGTAGAAAGATGAATCTGGTGGCAGTTTTACAGAGAGAATGGGAGGAAACAGTCGGCGATTGCAGTGATTGAAAGGGCTTAAAGTATGGTAGCCACAGTGCAGTGGGAATGGAAAGGAGGGGACGTTTTGATGGTCTTGTTTTTTCCGTGGTGAGATTTTCCTTTAGCAGAGACATTGGCTGATCACTTTGGGAGCCAAGAGTGGAGTAGTGCTCAAGAAGATGAGGGTTTTGTTGTTGTTCAAAACTAATTTCAAAAAATGTATTGATGCTCTCAAATGTGTTATGGCCTGAAAACCTAAACTTAAATGAAACCAAGAATAAAAGTTATGGTTAATTATTGGTCAAAAACAAGTTTAGGTGACCTCAAACTAATTTTATACACAGAGAACATCTTGAAAAATGAAGATAAAATCTGTCCACCATAACCCTAAAAAGGAACACTTGAAAGAGTTCCCAGAAGCTTAATGAGGGCCCTGCGTTATAAACAACTCGTGCTCCATGTCTGCTGTTTGCTATTGAAAGCGGATCCCAGAAATGTCCTCATCTCCGTTGCATGTTGGAGCTGTATTACTTTCTGATAATCGCCGATTCAAGTATAAACAGATTCATTCTTCTCACACATTACCATCTTCACGAGAAATAAAGTTTAAAGAACCATACTGATGAATGTGAATTTGTTAAGAGAAGTCTTGGTACTTGTACTTGATTTACCATCATTTTCTTAGATATTGTACTATGCGTTTAACTCTTCCCCATTGGATGTTTTTGTAGGGTAGATCTCTTAACAGAAATGTGATTCAGAGTTCAAATCTTATCATTAGCCAGGCTTCTCAATTTCTCCTTGCAGATAAAAACACTCTAAATAATGATAGGGAAGAAGAAATAGTATGTTTAAAGATGCCAGCTACATCAGACTTATGATCCCTACGTGATACTAACATAATCTTGGAAATATACTGATGGAAAGACCTACTACCAGACAATTTAAATAAGAAAAACAAATTCACATATTTTAACTCTAGTCAGGCAGCAGAAATAAACTTAACATTTGTCTCAATCAAAGTACAAAATACTACAGGTTGAGTGTGTGTGTGTGTGTGTGTGTGTGTGTAATCATTTTGGCTGAAAATGACTAGAATGTAGTATTGAAAAATAGATATAACATATTGACGCATATCAAAACAAAGGAGATAGAATAAAATTCCACAGTAGTAGAAGTGAATATTCTTACATACTGCTGGTGGGAGTATAAATTGGTAACATATCTGTAGGACATTAATGACATTTTTCAAGAGCCTTAAAAACATTTATACTATTTAGACTTGAAATTTCTTCTTTTAAGAACTTGTCCTAAGGCTATAAACCTTAAATGTCCAATAATAAGAGAATAGCTGAAACAATTAAGAATCATTTTCTTGAAGATTATTAATTATAGTAGATAAAGGCCATATATGCCATAATTTTGAATGGAAAAAGTAGTATAAAACTATATATAAAATATCACTTTTATATGTATGTATATACATATTTGCATACAGAATTTATAAGGAAGTATAGCAATAAGCTTAGAGATTGTTTTTGTTTCCAATTTTTTATTGTTTTCCTTAGTTTTCAGTGTTTTTTTTTCAGATTTTATTTATTTATTTGAGAGGGAGAAAGAGAGAGAGAAAGAGCATGAGCAGGGGGAGTGGCAGAGGGAGAGGGACAAGCAGACTGCCTGCTGAGTGCAGAGCCCAACATGGGGCTCGGTCCCAGGACCCTGAGATCATGACCTGAGCCAAAGTCGGATGCTTAACCAAGGCGCCCCAGTTTTCAGTTTTAAAAAGAATATATATTGTTTTTACAATCAGAAAAAAATATCTAAGTAAAAAATTAGGGAGAACTCTTGGAGTTCAAAATACAAATACCTATAATTTAAAACAGTTAGCTGATGGAAAGATTTCTATTGACCATAATGTATTTATTTCATGACTTGATCAACAAAAGCTGTTGTACTCCATTTCACCAGACCCATGCTGCAAAAGTCAATGTGATAGCAGCTGAAGCAAACGTTGACGCTGAAGCATGTCTAAGTCTCTAGGCTACTGGAGTGGTTTCACTTGTGTTATCTGGGCTTTGGTTCCACAAAAAAGAGCATATCTTACCAACTTCCTAAAGTCAGGAGGCACTAATACGCTCTAGATTAAATGAAATTTAAATTAAATTTATTTACACTTACATTAATGTATGTAGGCATTCATTCATTCATTCATTCATTCATTCATTCATTCATTCATTCAATAAACATTTATTCACCGTTTGTTGACTGTCAGGTCCTGGACCAGGATGAGGAAAAGGAGAAATGAGTCAGTCTCAGGAAATTAATGGTCTGTGGGGAGAACTACATTTAAGTGTGGTTGAAAATGAAAAGAGTGGGGGCGCCTGGGTAGCGCAGTCGTTAAAGCGTCTGCCTTCGGCTCAGGGCGTGATCCTGGCGTTCCGGGATCGAGTCCCACATCAGGCTCCTCCGCTAGGAGCCTGCTTCTTCCTCTCCCACTCCCCCTGCTGTGTTCCCTCTCTCGCTGGCTGTCTCTCTCTGTCACATAAATAAATAAAATCTTAAAAAAAAAAAAAAAGAAAATGAAAAGAGTGGTAATATGAAGTTCGAGAGGAACATTGAGAAAGGAGTAGCCAACTTTGCCCTAGAGTTAGGGGAGCATTCCCAGAGAAAGTAATATTAGAGATGGGCTTTGTTGAGTGAATAGGAGTTTGCCAGATGGAAAAAATGAGGTGGCATTCTAGATAGGAAGAAAAGGATATACAAAAGACCAAACACCTGAGATAGCATGGCATGTCTTCAGGGGTGGATGGGAAATGTGATGTCACCGGAGCTTAGGATAAGAGGCAGAAGCGGTGGATGGGAGTGGGAAACCGGTTAGGGCCAGAAATGGCCTCACGCACTGGTAGTCCTGGTGTTTCTGCTTCAGCAATGATTAACGGTGATTTTCCTGGCTAAAAGAATCCTAATCATTATAATGAGGTAGGACTCTTCCGTTTGAATTATGGAAATTAATAACTGTTATGACCTGTTCCACAAACACAGGTTATAAATATGTTCACATCTCTTTAATCTCCTTTACAGTTAATCATTCAAACCGCCATAGTTCTTATTAGCAAGGAGTCTGTTATCTCCCCTTGAGGTCCCTCCCACTGCTTCCAGATTGTCCATGAATCCTGGGACTTTACTGAGGCCGAATAGGTCAGTCCTCCCCCAGAAACCTGTAGTTAGGTCCACCTGTGACTGCTGTTCCATCTGGCCACGGCATGGCACTATTTGTACCCCTGAGTCACAGTGGTGCTGATTTGGGGTAACAAGATGACAGCTCTCTCTCCTCAGCTGTTACTCCCTAAATCATAACCTCTGTGCCAGGGTAGCTGGATCTGGAGGAGCTTCCGGGGTTGGCCACATGCGAGGCTGAAATTAGCCCTTCCCCTAGAACCTTGGGTGACGGTGCTAAGCCCCAGTAACAGCCCAGACTCCTCCCATCATCAGGGTCACTTTATTTCAATTGTTCCAGGACTTTCTCTGTCCCGGGACCTTAGTCATTGTCGCCCTGACCCAACAGGCCTCTCATCCCCAGCTCCCAATCCAAGGAGGTGCGGGTGAGGACACTGGGGCTTTCCTCCTAGAAGGCCCTGGACTCCTCTTACACACTGATTTGCCTCCTGCCCAATGTCCAGTTTGTTCCTCCTGATAACTCAGAGGTAGAAGCTTACAAGATGGAGTATAAAAGCCAATTTACTTTTTGGGTGTTGAGTTTGAGAAATTATTTATAGATTTTGGATACTCGCCCTTTGATATGTCATTTGCAAATATCTTCTCCCAGTCCATAGGCTGCCTTTTAGTTCTGTTGACTGTTCCCTTTGCTGTGCAGAAGCCTTTTATCTTGATGAAGTCCCCAAAGTTCACTTTTGCTTTTGTTTCCCTTGCCTTTGGAGATGTGTCTAGGAAGAAGTCGATGCAGCCGAGTCACAGAGGTTGCTGCCTGTGTTCTCCTCTAGGATTTTGATGGATTCCTGTCTCACATTTAGGTCTGTCATCCATTTTGAGTCTATTTTTGTGTATGGTGTGAGAAAGTGGTCCAGTTTCGTTCTTCTGCATGTGGCTGTCCAATGTTCCCCAGCACCATTTGTTGAAGAGACTGTCTTTTTTCCATTGGATATTCTTTCCTGCTTTGTCGAAGATTAGTTGACCACAGAGTTGAGGGTCCACTTCTGTGTTCCCTTTTCTATTCCATTGATCTATGTGTCTGTTTTTGTGCCAGTACCATGCTATATCAATGACTACAGCTTTGTAATAAAGCTTGAGGTCCGGAACTGTGATGCCTCTAGCTTCAGTTTTCTTTTTCAATATTACTTTGGCTATTTGAGGTCTTTTCTGGTCCATACAAATTTTAGGATTGTTTGTCCCAGCTCTGTGAAAAATGCTGATGGTATTTTGATAGGGATTGCACTGATCCCTAGATTGCTTTGGGTAGCATAAAAATTTTAACAATATTTATTCTTCCAATCCATGAGCATGTAATGTTTTTCTATTTCTTTGTGTATTCCTCAATTTCTTTCAAAGTGTTCTACAGTTTTCAGAGTACAGAACCTTCATCTCCTTAGTTAGGTTTATTCCTAGATATCTTATGGTTTTTGGTGCATTTGTAAATAGATAGTGGGATGGGGTAATTGGGTGATGGACATTAAGGAGGGCACTTGAAATAATGAGCACTGGGTGTTATATGCAACTGATTAAATCACTAAATTCTACCTCTGAAACTAACAATACAGTATATGTTAATTAAATTGAATTTAAATAAATTTTTTTAAAGATTTTATTTATTTATTCGACAGAGATAGAGACAGCCAGCGAGAGAGGGAACACAAGCAGGGAGAGTGGGAGAGGAAGAAGCAGGCTCATAGCGGAAGAGCCTGATGTGGGTCTCGATCCCATAACACCGGGATCACGCCCTGAGCCGAAGGCAGATGCTTAACCGCTGTGCCACCCAGGTGCCCCGAATTTAAATAAATTTTTTTAAAAAACCCAATTTATTGCCCTGTCCCAGTGCCCCCCCAAAGTGCCTAATTGCTTTATATTTATATAACTAAGATACCAAGCAATACTTTCAAGAACAAAAGATCTTCAAAGTGACTTTCTGTTCCTGCCTTATTCTAAAAAGTAGTTACAATTTATTTACTAAAATAATTGATATGTCCAACCATGCCTACTATTAAAAAAAAAACCACACAATGATAATGTGCTTATATACCTTATGACAAATTATGTAACTTGTCCAAGGTAGAAATAGGTCTTGACCCCAAAACCATGTGTCCAACCACTACACTTACTTGCTGCCTCTTCTCCTTCAATTTTGTTGCTAATATTTCATTATTTATTTTATACCTCAGATATTACATTAATCAGGTTTATTGCAGGAATAGAAATCTCTAAGTATAGGCACTCTTCTGAACTATTGATAAATGAGAGCTGGCCAAAAAGTGTATTTATGAACTAGTGCATTTATATGGAAAGTAAGTATACAGTATTTACGGTAAGAGAAAGTTGTCTTTTCTCTGCAAAGTTAGGTCACAGAAGGGAGAACAGTGCTCACAATTCTGGAGGGACTGAAACTGAACAGTAAATGAGCATTTGGGTCAATACACATTGTTAACAAATAGCATTCGTTAGAATTCGTGATTTGGGAAAGCTATCTACAAGGCAGGATTAATGTGAGTTTATTTTGCTTTGACCCCTTGGTGCAAGTGTAGGACAATCAACTGACCTTTTCAGTTTATCAGTTTAATGAAAGTCACCTCTCAGCCTTCTCATCTTTAAGTTTGATAATAATGAAAAACAAAGTCCAACCACATTGTTTTGACCTTTTCTCCTAGGTACTGTTTTCCCATTAGCATTATTACTTTCCTCAGTAAAATGAAAGCGAAATGCATGTGTATCATATTTCATAAACAAAACAAAATTCTGACACATTATCAGCAGTTTATGTTTTTTAAAGAGGAAAACCATATGCTTTAAAATGTGTGCTGCACTATCTGGAGTTCTTAATAGAAATCCCAGGAGGGCGAGAGACCCCTGAGACGTTTCTATACATCCAGCGGGGAATTAATTGCCTGTCTTCTGACAAAAGCTCAATGAGACCTGACCCCTGGACAGCTGAGCCAGAGTCGTCCCTCTCACCTCCATTTCTAAGACTTTCTTTCCGGTGCTTGCCAGGGCCCAGTGCTGTGTAGCTGGAGCCAGAGCGAGTGTTGTGAGTCAGCATCGCTACTGAGCTATTCGTTTACCCCAGTTCTCCTGCAAAATGAAAGCCCTGTGTTTGGCCTCCTATCACTGTGTTGTGTTGCTCTTGGTGATTTTGCTTTATTATTGCTGTTGCTATTTTATATACTTCGAATTCTTTCTTAGCTTTTAAATCTAGTTTGGATTTGAGATACACAATAAACTGTATCATTTAAAAATGGTAAATATAGATATTCTTACATCAGCTTGATTCAGTTTTCAGATTTATCCAGCCCTTTGACTTTATTCAGAAACTAGCAATTCTGATTGGCCTTCACTTTTAAAAAGTGAAGAACCTGTTTCGATTTACTTGGATGTGGATATGCTCTATGTTGGGATGAGGAGGCATTCCATACTGAAAGAGGTGGTATGCGTTTTTCTACAAAGTTAGATGAAATTTGTACTTTTCCCTTGGCTGAGTACACACTCTGAATAAACAAAGATATTCTTCGGTTCCTAAGGATGAGGAATGAGGACTACGCCTCTTTCCTGGCTTTCCCACAAGATCTCGCTGGTGATTACTGGCACAGACTGAGAAGTTGTATGGGACGATAGAGAAAGAAGCTAACTAACAATTCTTGAAAACCTACTATGTGCCACGGATTGTGCTTAATATATATTTGCCTCACTTCATTTAATTTTCTTAACAATCCCATAAGGCGGGGCGCCTGGTGGCTCAGTGGGTCAAACGTCTGCCTTCGATTCAAGTCATGATCTCGGGGTGCTGGGATTGAGTCCTGCCTCCTTCTCCCTGCTCAGCGGGGAGTCTGCCTCTCCCTCTTCCTGTGCCCCTCGCCCCATGCTCCCTCTCTCTCTCAAATAAATAATAAGATAAAGTCTTAAAAAAAAAAAAAACCAATCCCATGAGGCAATGAGCATTTTCTTTATTGTAGAGATGAAGAAACTGAGGCCCAGGGAGATTAGGTAACTAGCCCGAAGTCACAGAGCCAGAAGAGGCAGAGCAGGAAATCAAACAACACTTCCTCGGATTCAGGGCCAGCATCTTTCTGTGCCCCACACTGCCCGTCTGCAGACTCAGGTGGCTTGGGGACCCCGAACCCCACGCTAGGTTGAGGGTCTAATCATTGAATGAAGTCCCGTGCATTTGTCTTCAGTTTAGAGACAACCAGAATATCAGAGTAGAGACCTCAGAGATCAGCCAAGCATTTGCTTGACCACCGCTTTCCTAACCCCTCTCTCTGGCCCTTCACCTTGGACATGGGACAGGCACTGGTGTTCCGTGCTGACGGGAATGAGCTTCTCAAGGCCTTGAAGGAGGCTCCGTTTGTCTTTTTAGAGACAGCTATGCACCAACAGCTACACTGTTGTTGTTCGGAGGCCTTAGCATTCCTTGTTTCGAAGTGATTACTTCTTTATTATCTTAACATAACATCATTGGCCATCTGGCTGATTTGAAATGTGAAGGAGACTCATCCTGGACGATAATGATTTGCAGGTGGGGCACCAAATCTATAGGGATATTCAGGGCATTTGCTTTTAAAAAACGATTTTTTTTTCTAACCTGTGCTAACTGTGCTTTACCCTTATTGAGAGAATTCCATCATTTTAACAATTTGGTACTGTTTTGCTGGGAAGTGCAGAGATGATGTAAAAAGGGAGTACATTATTTTCCTTTTTATGGATAAAAAGAGTTCAGAATCTTCATTTGCAGTACTTTATCCTTTCTGATTTCTTCTATGTTGCAAGCAAAATGTCATTTGATTTAAATCGGCATTAGCACGTTTCTTTTAAAGAAACCAAAAATTGTGATTTTTTAAATATACTAAGTAGACGTCTTCCCACAACAAATTTGTGCTTTGAATGTGAGCAGCTAGTTTGACTCTGGAGCAGGCAGTGGGCATGTCAGGATTCCTTGTCAGCAGCACCTAAATGCCTATGAAAGAACTTTCTATCTGAGTGTTTAGATACCCCTTCTCTCTAGGGGTAAAATTGCTCTGTGGCTGGCTATCCATTATGTAGTTTCATAGTTTATTTATTAAATGTCTATCACATGCCACATTATCACATCTCATTTAATCCTCACAATAATCCCATGAGATAGTTACAGAATAAGTAAATAATATTCTCTCTGCTTTTCAGATAAGGAGGCTGAATTTCAGGTAAATCAGTTTCCCATTTGTCACACAGCTAGTGCCTAATGTTTGCAGGGCTCACCAGCTCTGCATGCCCTTTTTTTTTTTTTAAAGACTTTACTTATTTATTTGAGAGAGCAAGTGAGGGAGAAAGAACACACAAGCGGGGGGGGGGGATGGGGCAGGGGTAATGGGAGAAGCAGACTCCCTGCTGAGCAGGGAGCCCAACATGGGGCC
Organism: Ursus americanus; assembly: GCF_024610735.1. Lineage (NCBI taxonomy): Eukaryota > Metazoa > Chordata > Mammalia > Carnivora > Ursidae > Ursus > Ursus americanus. The sequence goes on along the minus strand of NC_142135.1, from coordinate 38,156,578 downwards.
CGATCCCAGGACCCTGGGGTCATGACCTGAGCCGAAGGCAGACACTTAACAACTGAGCCGCCCAGGAGCCCCTGTCTACCTTTTTCAACTGTAACAGCTTGCCTGGGAGTGAGCTAGCTGGAGTTGTAGGAGATGAGGCTAAGAAAGTGATGGAGGGCTTTGAATTTTATTCTAAGCGATGTACCAAGCTTTGGATTCATTTATTCATTCGGTACCTATTTATTGGGCACCTAATGTGTGCCAAACAGGCTGGGCACTAGGGGCATCACAGGGAACCAAGAAGCATAAACCCCTGCCTTCTGGAAGCTTACATTCTGGCTATGGGAAGTTTTGAACAGACAAATGACATGATCCAGTTTCACTCTTACAAAGGTCCTCTGGCTGCAGGGGTGAGAGACTGCTGCAGAGAGAGCAGTTAGGGGGTGACAGCAGCCCAGGCAGAAGACAGTGGGGTTTGTACCAAAGTGCTAGCAGAGGTGAGAAGCTGGGTTCCAGATGGACTTAGGAGAAAGCATGAATAGGATTTTCTGAACAATTCGATATAGAAATGTCTTGCTTTATGGCTTTAGTGGGAACTCGGGTCAGCCTCCGTCCTATACCTGTGCTCTTTTAATTAAGTTAAAATGCTCACGTGTAAAGTGGCTTCACAGCAATATTCAATTTAGTGGAAAACATAGCCCCTGTTCAGCTTCTTAGCACGAGGCCTACAAAAGGAGAATCCTTGCTGGTGCTGGGAGGAGGCAGGTCCGCGCTCTGTTCCCCAGGAGCATGTCCCCTCCAGACTGCAGTTGACCAGCCTGCTCCCTTGAAGGCCATGTGCCCAGGTGGCAGCCCTCATGTGCTTACACTTGAGATTTGTAGTGGGTCCATCTCAGAGCCACTCAGGGTCCTTCCCTGGGGCTCCCTGTGGTGAGGCAGGAGGATGGATCCTCTTAATAAGATTCAAGCCCAGTTTCTTGTTTTTCTGTCACTGTTATTTCTCTGAAATGACATTATAAGGTCCAAATCACAACAGGTATTAATTCTTGGTCACAAAATGGGACTTTTAGCGTTTTGTGTTCCCATTTTCTTAAGTTTAAGAAACTGACTTCCTTGCGGTTAACCTACTCACTCAAAAATGGTTCAAGATGTGCCAGATCTGGAAACAACTTTAATAACTTCCAAGATACAACATTGTATTTCCCAAGTCAATGAAATTGTCATCAAGCTGTTTGTAAAGTAATGAGGTATGTAAAATGTCATCTGCCTTCCATTTGTTTTCATTGACCTTAAGTGAATAAGCTCATATTTCCAAATAGTAGAGGAGAATGACCATGGGTAGCCGTCAACATCACCTCTGCTTCGTAGCCATGACATCACCGAGGATAGCGTGGGCAGCTAGCTATCCTTGTGGATTGAGACTAAGAGGCCATCCCCTACACACCTTATCTGGAAGTTGAGCCAAATGACTGGGTTTCAGTTAATCATTGGAAGACCGCCTGATCTGCCTAGAGTCCTGCTAACTGCATCTTCTATGTGCAATCTAACATTCCACTGACCTTGGCCATCCACGGGGTCCTGCTGGGCAGGTCGTCAGTTCAGGGTATGATTAGAGGCTCTCACTTCCTGGCCTGAAGGCAGCATTTGCACAACCCCTTTCTCCATTAACCTGCCCTGGAGATCAGCCCTGAGGGCGCTTCTTGCTGTGTCAGCCACACTCGGAATCGCATCAGCAGGAGATGAATATGTGTGCCTCTGATGTCCTCCTGCCTCCAGAATACAGATGAGGGGCCTTGCCATTTTTAAAAAATTTAAAATCAACTGAAGGATCACTTACTTTATGATTTTTCCCAGGGCTACGACCAAAGAGGACTCTGCGTTTGGTGCTCTGGACTGCAGAGGAGCAAGGTGGAATCGGTGGCTTCCAGTATTACCAGTCACACAAGGTAAGAAAGTAGCCATGGGTTGCTGGGCATTTGCATATGTAATGTTAGTGTGAATAAACCAAAAGCATCCCTGCTTCCCTCTGTTGTCCTAAAGACTCTCAACACTACTTTTTGGTAGGCTAGCCCCAGCCAACACCCCTTGCAGAAGCGTTCTTCATCCGGTCCCATAGCAGAGAATGCACTGGTGAACCGAGGGTGTGGGGCTGAGGGCTTCTCTATTTCTACATCAGTCTGTGACTTGAGAAAAATCCCAGCTGCCATGCTGCCATTTTCTTAAAGTCTCTATGTTCTGCTATACTCTTGTATGCCAGAGAAATAATAATAGGTAAGCATTCCCTCTTCCCATGGAGCCCTCTCCCATACTTCAATGCCCTAAATCGTCTGGAAGCACTAGTGTTTGAGAACCAAGTCCTGGGTCCTTGAGTCAGCGGGAGCGCTGACAATGGCGGTGGGAATGGCAGCAGCTCAGACCTGGCCGTGTGGAGGACGGCTTGGTTTGACACTGATTTTAATAAGACAAAAGAGAAGCTTGAGGCAAGAAGGTGATAGTGGAAGATCATGATTATAAATACAAGATCCCATTTAAGACTGGGGACAGGGAGATTAATGTCAACAACCACCTCTGAGAGACGGCAAAGTGCACAAGCACAGAGACACTGGAGCAAGTCAAATGTTAGTTCAGAGGGGAATTCTCAAATCGACGTGTATGCTGCTGAGCAGCGACGGCTGGGCACAGGAGCAGGGTCTGGTCTGCCGCTGCTGGAGTGTTTGTCCTGCATTTCCAGATTAGAAGGAACAGATCGGCAAGCTTCCATTATCAAAATCAGAGAGAGGTTTGTTTTTTTGAATCGTGTTTATATCCTTTTGGATCATTTACAGAGTCGGTCTCTATTACCCTATTTCAGTAAGTTAGAGCTTAAGAGAAAGGAGCTCCGGCGCATGAATTTGACCACTGCACAAAGGAAAACCGTGCTTTATGCTCAACTCTTTGACCTCTTCAGTTCTTCTGAAGTAATTCTGGGGAATAAGACTATTCCAGATAAGTGTCCTGTGGTTGGTGGGTGGGTACCATGAGCTTCTATATGTTGTGGTGGACTAGCACACCAGATGAGAGCTATTCTAGATGCAGCAACCTTCGCTTAATATTTCTGACCACCTACTATGCTTCATATTAGGTGCTAGGGTTAGCGTCATTTAACGATTCACCCTAACCTTATCAAGACTCCAATCTAAAGGACAGCAGCCACTGAACTTCAATTATACTATAACGTGCGAAGTGTTCTGATAACGTGTGGACAGCAGAGACAGGAAGCTCGCCTAACGTGGCCTGGGAGAGCGGTCAGGATAGGCTACATGGAAGAAATCACATTGAAGCAGAGACTTGAGGACCGAACAGAAGTAAACTAAGGAAAAGGAGTTGACAGGGCATCGGGTAGTGAGAACAGTTCCTGCAAAGGCCGGAGGTAAAGCGAGCACAGCACCCTGAGGAAACTGAAGGGGTTCAGAGTGGCTGGTGCCCGAAACGCAAGCTGCAGAGCGGTCAGAGGTAAACAAGAGCCTGAACAAGAAGAATATATACACCATGTTTAGAAGTTCACACTTCAGGGGTTCCTGGGTGGCACAGAGGTTAAGCGTCTGCCTTCAGCTCAGGGCGTGATCCCAGCGTTCTGGGATCGAGTCCCACATCAGGCTCCTCCGTTATGAGCCTGCTTCTTCCTCTCCCACTCCCCCTGCTTGTGTTCCCTCTCTCACTGGCTGTCTCTATCTCTGTCAAATAAATAAATAAAATCTTTAAAAAAAAAAAAAAGAAGTTCGCACTTCATCTTGAGGCAACAAGAGTAACTGAATTATTTTTAAGGAGGAACTTTTAGATTCTATACATCTTGGACTCTATAAAAAACAGAATACCTGAGAACTGTTTTGAAGCACATTTATTCTCGATAATATACTCTTCTCCAAGAAAAAAGAAATTGGATTTAAACTGCAATGGATCTGGCTTGAACTTTCTTCAACCACTGAAATTCCTTAGATCTGAAGAAAGGTTTATTCCTCTGTAAGGTTTTGGGTTTCACTGTAGCCTACTAAAATACGTGGATGCCATCGGAAATGACTTGATTCTAAGCTTTTAGGAGGTCGGCAGAGAAATACATATATGCATTTTTTTCCAGAAGATGTGCAATCACATTAACAGAACTGGTTTATCTTGACAATATCCATGTTGCCTCTATACAAGAATCTATATGTTGGTGGCTGGTCTGCTTTGCATTTTCAGGAATGGAAAGAAATTCCAGAAAGGGAAGCATGGCTTTTTACTTTTAGATAGCTCTTTATCTCACCTTTAAAAAAACATTCTGCCTGCTTTATATGATACAGTCAAATTCAAAGGATTTATTCTGTATTCTCCTGATTAACATACGAAACAAGGCATTGTCAAGAACATCATCATTCCTGGAGCGTCTGAGTTTAACCTGAAGTAGATATAACAAGAAGAGCCAAGCCAGGGAGAACAGAGAAGATTGTCCTTAAACTTCTCTATAGCATCATTTTTGCACGCCAAAAATAGTCCGACACTGTCCAGTTCACTCCAGCCACAACAAAGAGATCCTCTGATCTAACGAAGGTTGTGCTAGCTGCTGAAGTGAATAAGCCCTACAATTCCAGTGGTTCAACATAATAGGGAGTTATTCCTTGCTCATTTGCCATCCAGTCTCCAGGAGAGCTTGCTCCTCATAGTCATCCGGGGTCCCGGCGGATAGACTCTTCAGCACGCTGGCTCTCAGTGTTGCCTTGACTGTCCATATCCAGCTGGCGGTCAGGGGAAGAGTGGGAAGGTTTTATGAGACACTTCTGGAAATGGATGTGGAAAGGCAAAGAGAGAGCTTATGTTTGCTTTACTGACGTCTGAAAGGATCTTTATTGTCCACTAACCATGGTTACCTCTAAGAGAAAGCTAGGACTAGGTGGATAGAGTAAGTTATATAACTGTATTGTTTTAATTCTTGTGAAGTAAAAATAATGAAAGAAAACAATTAAGTAAAAGAACAGGGCATCAGGAAACATTTACTTGATGGGAGTTTCTATTTCATATTAAAGAGAATGCTATATCTTCTAAACCACAAATGGCAGACAAGGGAATATATCCTTCCTCGTCCTGCAAGTATACCTACCAAACACTTCGAAGTGTGAGCATAGAATGGTACCACATCTGAACTTTCCAAGGCTCTGTGTTTTGCCTTCTCCCTTCAGATAAGAAACTAATACACCACGGCTATCAGGAGAACAGGTTCTGGTCTTTGTTCTGCCACTAAGTAAATATGAGACCTCAACAATGAGATCCTTTGGCGTCTCAGACACTGAGTTTCCTCAACTCAATTTATTAAAGTCTATCTTCCCCTCCCAACCCTCACGATGTAGAGAGAATCTCATATAATAACTATGCTTTACTCTGTTGAGAACAAAGTTGTAATATTATTTACAATTAAAACATACAATTAAGCATGCCATTCTAAGATCTAGTATTATTATCTGTGAGGGAAAAAAAGGCACTATTATCTTCAGCAGTACAACTGTAGATCAGTAAACTATTATTAAAAATTTACTCTACAACAGACACTCCAGCCTGAAAGACGTTCAGTCATCATCTCTGTCACACTTGCCACTCCTTCTCTATTGTTTCTATTAATGACAGCATTGTACTCCCTACTGCCAGGTATCACAGTGTCACTGGCACTTTGCCTTCCTTCCTCTTCCTTGCGACCTACATCTAACAAACGGTAAAGCTCCACTGATTCTACATTCTGTCGCTTTTGATGAATCCTTCATTTCTTTGTCCCCTATCTTTTCTCTAGTTCAGCTTTCCATTATACCTACCATATCGTCAATCTTCTGGAAGCCCAGCTCAATTCAAATAAACCCTCTGCCTCCAGACCTTCAGTTGTTCCCCAGTGCTAATAGAATCTAGCCCAAACGGCTTAGTTTCTTGGGCCTTATAGTTCTCCATGCCATGGTTTCCCACCATTCTCCTCCATCGTCCTCTAGTCTGACCAAAAAGAGCGGTTCTTTACGCATCCCACACTGGACTTTCTTCATATCATTAATCATACCATTCCTCTGCCTTGAATTCTCCTCTTTCCACCTCTTGCATGTTCTGCAAGGATGAACTGAAATGCCCTCTTTCCCATAGAACATTCTCTAACTCTCCAACCCCTATTTCTATCTTTGAAATAAATACAACGCCTTATCTAGACATCTCTAAAAATGTGGAATACTTTCTAATCTATAGAAAAGAAGAATGGAAAGAAGGGAGAAAGGGAGGAAAGAAAGGGAATGAGAGGGGAAAAATGCAAGAAAGGATAAAAGAAGTCAGTTTTTGACCATGAGGATCTTACATTCTGCTTAAATATTAACTTTAAACTAACCCATAAGAAATTTAGTATAGCAAACAATATATAATGGGGTTCTAAATTATTTGCTAAAAGTATCTTACTTTTACAAAGGATTCTGTCACTGACAGGATGCAGAGTGCTATAAAGGCTTAGCATAGCAGATGTAAAGGAGTTACGAAAAGGGAGAAATGGCTAGGACATGTCAGTCATGAGGAAGGCTCTAGACCTAAACCTTGAGGAATACGTGGGTTTGAGTGAGTAATCAGGAAGGGAGAAAAGGGAAGGCTGCTCTCCTTTATATTGGTGAGGACTGAGACCTGAGGTATGCCTTTGGCTCTGGCGTAGGTGCTATCAAAGAGGAACGGAACTTTTATTTGGGGAGGACCTATTTTGGTGATTGTAAAAATAAAAGATTTGAACTTTTAAAATAATTTCCCTAGCATTTTTATGGTACAGTTATGGTTATTAGTGATCTATATCAGTAAGGGACCAATAATCTGTGGCCCGCAGGCCAAATCCAGCCTGCCACCTGTTCATGTACAGACCTCAGGCTAAGAATGTCCTTTACATCGTTAACTGACTATGCAACAGAGGCTGTATGTGCCTGCAAAGCCTAAAATATTAAACATCTGACCCTCTACCCAAAAAAGTCTCTGACCCTTAATCTACATGATAAAAACCATAAAATATTTTCATGTGGTTATTTCCATATAACAATTTCTTTATGGCTTTTTATGACCTAAATAATAATTTTATTAATTTTGCTTGGAGCTAATATGTAGTCTTCAGGAAGATATTATTGCAATACTGCAAATGTGCACGTGCTATCCTTTGTTCTAGGCATTCTGATTAGGTATTTCTTTAGTAGTCAAGTTGGCTATACTTAGATAGCATCACTTACTGATAAAAACAGGATGCAGAAAATTATTAGTCCTTCTTTTGTTACTCTGAATGCATTCCTTCTTCCTCTCCATGTGATCTTTTCAACAGCGGAAGTTCTATGAAGGCTATTTTGATGGATACGGGTTGCTACACTTTTGTGGGAATAAAATGAAAAGTAATATTAACTATCCTTTTCTTAGTAAATACATCTTCATTTACAATTTCCTTTTATTAATATATTCATAGAAAAATATAACACTAAAGTGATGTAGAATTATAGGATGAAACTTATTGCCAAACTAATTAGCAAAATTTTATTCAGATTAATAGTTATCTTTACTTCATAATTATGCTTCTTAATGAACTTTTAGCCAAATTATTATAATAATTGCTAGCCTTACTAAATTGTTGTGAACTATGTCAGCCTATTTGTGGTTTGTGTATAAATTTTGAAACTCACATGCAACTCTATTATAATAAGTCTGAAACACTCTTTTCAAGAAAACAAACTTGGGCTCAAAAAGGTCTACGAGCATTTTGGAGGCAGTAACTTTGTAAAATAATTCAACCAGGAAATGAATTTCTTACTATATTTTGGAGTCATCTAGAATAGAAATAATCCTGAGGGTTCATCCAGCATGCCCATAACAATTCATAGCAGAAAGTCCTATAAAGGATGTATGCGTATTTTTCTCTTACAAAAAAAAATGCTACTTCACATATTTTGATAAGTTGCAAAATGTTCTCTTCCAGATATAAAGTTCTTTCCACTTTCTTTGTTCACATTGGCACAAGGACTTGAGAATTATTTATGCGTATATTGCTTGTACTTTATATAATTGATTTTTGGAAGTAACACGTTTTTCATGTTAACAGTGTTTTACTGAGATATAATTAGCATTCAGTAACGAAATGCACAGATCTTAAGTATATAGCTCAATATATTTGGCAAATGTGCACCCCTGTGTAACCATCGCCCAGATCAAGAACATTCTGGTTACCTAGGAAACTTCCCTTTCAGATCAACCTCTGACTCCACCAAAGCTAACTATTAATGCTGATTTTTATCACCACGGTTTGGTTATGCCTGTTCTTGAATTTCCTATAAATGAAATCATGCAGTACGTACTCTTGAGTCTGGCTTCTTGCACTAAACGGTATGGTACTATGATTCATCCATGTTGGTACATGTAGTTCGTCCCTTTCTATGACAGAGACTTTTCTTTTGTATCAGCAGACCACAACGTCTTTATCCATTCTCCTGTTGATGGCCATTTGGGTTGTTTCCAGTTTTAGGTATAATAAATAAGGCTCTTGTGAACATTTTGTGCAAATCTTTTGGGGGACACATGCGTTTCTTTTCTTTTCTAGAAGTAGAATTGCTGTGTCATATGATAGGTATATGTCTAACTTTGCTAGATACCCACCAGCAAGCTATGAGAGTCCTAGTTGTTCCCCACCCCCCACCAATACATTATATTGTTAGACTTTTTATTTCTGGCCATGCCTGTGGGAGTAATATTTTTAAGTTTTTCAAGGTACAGTTCTGCAGAGTCCCAAGGAAAGTCCTGCCTCCACTTCTAATGGCCAGCATTCTCTCACTCCCTCCTGCTTTCTTCCTGTATGATTGTCACCTCCATTCTGTGTTCTGCCTTATGATTTAAAGGAGACCCAAGTCCCTTTTATCCTGCATGAGGTTTGTGGGGCTGTTAATGGTTGGAGTGACCTTATTTCATTTCAGAGAAACCCCTTGGAAGAGCAGAACATAGGAATGCCATTCTGTTCATAACTAAAGCTGACTCCCAGGATTACAGATTTCACATGGAGGTAGGGGGCTGTTGGAACTCAATGGAGGCAAAAGGGGGCCTTAGGCAAGAATGATCCCTAAAAAGTTGAGGGAGGGAGATTTCTCTTATGCCCAGAACATAGGTTATTCTAGAAAAGGGGAAGAAAGATGGCATAGAATGCCTTTGTGTTATTCTTTATTGATGAAATTATTTGTTAAAAATATGAACTTCTTGGGGCGCCTGGGTGGCACAGCGGTTGAGCGTCTGCCTTCGGCTCAGGGCGTGATCCCGGCATTATGGGATCGAGCCCCACATCGGGCTCCTCCGCTATGAGCCTGCTTCTTCCTCTCCCACTCCCCCTGCTTGTGTTCCCTCTCTCGCTGGCTGTCTCTATCTCTGTCGAATAAATAAATAAAATATTTAAAAAAATATGAACTTCTTTATTAGTTGAATTCAGCTTGCATTCACTAAGAAGGGAATGTCACCACCTATAGAAGGATATTATTGTGCTCTAGTAATTTTTAAGATTCTTTTGGAAGAATGGGGTGCCTGGGTGGCTCAGTCGTTAAGCGTCTGCCTTCGGCTCAGGGCGTGATCCCGGTGTTGTGGGATCAAGCCCCACATCAGGCTCCTCTGCTATGAGCCTGCTTCTTCCTCTCCCACTCCCCCTGCTTGTGTTCCCTCTCTCACTGGTTGTCTCTATCTCTGTCAAATAAATAAATTAAAAAAAAAGATTCTTTTGGAAGAGTAGAATTTAACTTTGGAATTAGAAAATATTATATATGATTTTATTTAATTTTCAAATCAGTGAATAAAATGAATGTTGTCCAGATGCCATTCGCCTAATCTGCTTTTCATGGGAACCATGTTATTCTCTTCTCTGCTCTTGGAAGGAGAGCCTAATGTCATTGCTCATGTCCCAAAATGTACAAAGGAGGAAAAAACATCCTAGAACAGTCTCGAGTAGATTGCTGACATTTTTTAATCTTTCCCATTTTAAGCAAAAATATCTGTCATAATTATAATGAGTAAGGTAATCTAGACTTGAAAAAGCCTCATTACACAAGGTAATCAAATAAAATAGATTGATATGTTCTATTCTGGCATAAAAAATATTTTAACCTTTTCCTGATTTATTACACAAACTACTGGCAATTGAATTACAGGGATTATGAACACTGCTGTGTTCTGGTAATCATTAATTAGGGCAATATTTTAAATAGGCTTTATTAAGTGAGGGAATAGATATATGATCATTCTAAGTGCATCCGTTTACCCTAACTCTCACCAACTCTAAAGCAGAAAAAGTTGAAATGAATGTGTATAACGTTTTGTCGGAATTTCTTGTGTGGTCATGCTGAGGAACAAGATGTCCTCTTACATAAAAATAAGAAAGTCCTAGCTTATTTTAGTAGTGGAGTTCTTGCCAACTTCCCAACCCTCATCAGGTTCATGTTTCATTCTAAAATAAAGGGAGATGGTAGAAATGCTTGTGGGACTTCTTTATGTTATCTGCGCAAATGTACTTAGATATTTTTATGTCACCGGCCCTATTGCCTCTCTATAAAGTGATAGCTGGGGTGCCATGGCCAGAGTGGGGACAGTTTTGTGCTCATCTGCAGCTCCGGTTATAAAAATAATAGACCTGATATACCCATTTAGCATAATTGTGTCTGCGCCGTGTCTCCAGCGTGGCCTTTCTTCCATCGTTAATGTCCCGTGCAGTATAGACGTGCTAATCAGAGGTTATTGTCTGAATCGTTACTGCTGGGTTTTTATGTATCCCGTGTTTTTCTTTCAGCGCCTAGATATTTGCATTAGTTGGTCAAGCACATCACAAAATTGGTTTAAATTTCATTTATCCCAGTATATTGTTGGCGTGGAGAGCCTTGTGGTTCCAACATTCACATAATTTCTACAGCACACCTGGGAGTTCTTTGGAGTCTTATTAGAATTTATAAATTATTATTTTTTTTTTAGTAAAGGGAAAGGGCTGTCTTTTGTATTTGCTTGCATTCTCCTAGGTGGAATTCCATTGTGACTGTGGAGCTTTAGAGTCCTCTGTATGTACGGTAGTTATGTAGAGATACATGTCAGCCTGGGCAGAAGTATCAAAATATTCCCTTTGATATTAGGGAATCACATCATGTCACCTTGTGAATGTGAGTAGGCTTTGACTCCCCTCCTTCCTATATCTCTTTAGGAAGGCTCTTTCTTAGCTGGTTTTTATTATTTTTTCCATATAGGAGAAGAGGAATAGTTTAAAGTAAAAAGACTGACTGTGACAACTAGAATGGAATCTTTCCATATTCATTGGATGGCAGGACTTTGCCTACAGTCATGAGGCGATATTTATCCCATAACGCCTTATGGCTTCAGATCACAGTGAAGTTTGGCTTGAGTGTTGGTTGGATCTCTATACATGTAAATAATGGTATTCTTATCCTGACTTCTCTGCTACCACCGGTAACCCAAATAACGCAACTGCACTTTTAAGGTTCGTTCTGGGAACATTGTACCCAAACACCGAGGTTTGTTGTGACTTATCATGGCTGACATCTTATCTCACTTATTCTTCATTCCTGAAAGCATGAAGAAGGACTTCAGTTTGCATCCGGCCTCTTTTTCCAGCTTACTAGAGGTTGCCAACTAGGCACAAATAGTTTCTGCCTCAATGCCTTCCTATTGCCAACCGGGTCGTGATCTGACCCAGAAGGACCCATAGCATATTTGGTGCATGAGCTTTCTAAGGAAATCAGCTTGGCACACCGGGACACACAAATCTGAACTGAAGTGTCATGCCTTAGGCTCACAAGTGACCTATATGGGTCAGAGCCTTTGGAACTAAATTGTCCCATCACATGTGCTTGGGACTTACTAAGTTACGGAGTCAGCAGACCACTTTTGAATCACCAGCGCTATTTTAATTTGCCCGGGACTGTCTTCTTCCCATTCATCTTCTAAACCAAGATTGGCAAGCTTTTCCTTAAAGGTCCAAATAGTAAATATTTTAGGTTTTCAAGCCATATGGCCCCTCTACTTAACTATGATCTTGTAGTGCAAAGCTATCATAGACAATACTAGACAAATGAGCATAGCTATGTTTCAATGAAACCCGAAATTGAAAAAAAACAACAACAGTAAGCAGCAGGTCAGATTTGGCATGCTGGTTACATTTGCTGACTCCTGTTTTAAACCCTTATGGGGAACAAGTTTAGGAAACTTCCTTCTGAAGCCTTTTTCACCAATCGCACAGTCTTACCTTTTGGTGAAAGAGGTCTGTAGCACATAGTGGAATTCTAACATTGAGGGTGTCTTGTAGCTAACATTTAGATGTGTCTTAGTGGGCTTTAATAGGACTGTTTGTAAGCTTAGCCTCAAGAGGTGACAGTTGTTTCCCCTTAGGTATTTTGCCAGCAGAACACACCGTCAGCAGGTCAGTCTATTGCCTTAGTGATAGCCAGCCAAGGAGCCACACAACAGGATAGTAACCTCGTTGGAGGAAGGGGTTAGCGTACTTGCCCAATATTTCTTAAAGCAACAACAGAAACCCTTAATTAAGATAACTAAATGCAATAATATTCAAAAATATATTTTGAAGGACATATTTTTTTAAAAGTCTGTACATGTAGAAGGGTCTTTTCAAGAAACAAACACTCCAATACATCTTAGCAACTCTCTTCCTAATCCCTAACAATTGTCGTTCACGATTTATACCCACATCCTAGTTTTATCCATAGATTTGCCTATAGTATTTCATTTTTAAGCCTGAATTATTGTCTGGGAGAGAGGCTTTTCCCAGGAGACCCCCAGCACATCATATCTTTTGATAATCAGTAGCCCCTCTGGACATTTGTGCCCTACTTCTGGCTGCTGTGGTTTTTGGTCCTTCTGCTAGAGTCATAAATACATAACTGTCAAAGAATAGTCTGAAAAAGACGGCTTGAGGAATGAATGGGCAAAATAAAACTGGCAGGGCTGCCAGCAAGCTCAATGCTGGAAAGCAACTACTGGGTGGTGAGTTCACTCTGTTCTCTGAGAAATAGTGTCCAGAAGCCACAATCGGTGGGACAAAAACTATGTTACTTTCAGGGCTGACGATCAAGCAGGGAACTGAGAAGCACAATTGCGGGACACCATTGTGACTACAGCTGGAGGACTTTCCATAGTCCTCTGACTTGCTCCGTGGAACGCAGTCCAATGGGCCATCCTATAAGTATTAACCCAAGTCCTGTGGCGTCTTAAATGTGCCACTTGTCCGCTGATAGAGTTGATCTTGGAATAATGGTTTTTCCTAACCCAAAGATTAGGGCTTTTATTCCTTATTTTCTTTCAGAAGACCTCACTCTTGCATACTCTTATCAAGTGCTTGTCCTGCATTTGCGATTATTCATTCTAGAAGCTGAGGTTACCCCTAGCAACCAGCAGTTTGTCTAAACTGCTTTGGTTTCAGAGTTCTCTTAAAGGAGAGTTCTTAGAATCAATTTCTAAAGGGCTTTTATGCCCCACATGGCAAAACATATATAAACAACAATTCGAATTTTAAAAGCTTAACAAGGCCTTTCAACAAAGGTTTAAAATGGTTTCATAGCATGAGCTATTTTGAGATTAGACGAAACTCCCATTACTAGTTAAAACAGGAGTATAATTGGCTTTTATAGATTTCTGTAGTTTCATTTAATAAAACTCATCCAGTGAGATGCACCGCCCCATGAAATCACAGGCAATGCTATAGTAAATACTTGTAGATGTATTTCGGGGAACTCTCCCAGCATTAAGGCATTAACCGAGAGGTGGGAGAATGTGTGGCATGCATCCTTTCCCCATCACTGGCATAACTGGATGGTTTTTTTCCTCTCCCAAGCTCTGGAAAATACTTTATTATACCCCGCAGAGCCAAATGGGAAGCAATCAAGCTGTTTTGTCATTTGAATTAGGAAAGGTCAAAGGGAAGAGACTGTAATAGTAAATGGAGGGAAAAGTTCTTTGTGAAATTGCCCTTTTTTTTTTCCATGTAAGGGAAAGTAATTTGTTCCTTTTAATAGAGCTGATAATCCAGTACTAGAGACCTTTTTGGATAGACTTACAGAAAGAAAAGAAAGCATTAAGAATTTTTGAAGATCCTGTTTCCCAAACAAATCTGTAACAACCTCATACTATTTACAAGATGTCATTGTGATCTCTTGCATCAGCGTGATCGTTTATAAATAAGAGTACTCCTTCGCAGACTTGGATAGTAGTAATGACTCTGGTAGTTGCCAGGCAAGGTACTGTTTTCCTTTTTTATGCATGAAAATGAAGAGGCCCCAGGAGGTAAAGAACATCTCTAATGTTACACAGCACAGCCACGAGGTACAGAATCTGAACTTGAACCTAGCTTTTCTATCTCAAGACCAGCCATAATGACTCTGTGACCATGTACTTCTCTGCCGCCCATCTTAAATGTAGGATTTACATATATATGAGTACATATATACATATATATCTCTCTCCACTTGTCATAGTCTGAAGTACATACACACCAATAAAATCAGGCGTGGTGGCTATGGTGAACACATGAATGGAAGAATGGAGAAGCCACTTCAGAATGCTTAGTTTAAAACATATACAGCAGATGGGGCGCCTGGGTGGGTCAGTCATCAAGCGGCTGCCTTTGGCTCAGGGCGTGATCCCCGGGTCCTGGGATCGAGCCCCGCATCGGGCTCCCTGCTCCACTGGGAGCCTGCTTCTTCCTCTCCCACTCCCCCTGCTTGTGTTCCCTCTCTCGCTGGCTGTCTTTCTCTCTGTCAAATAAATAAATAAAATCTTTAAAAAAAAACATACATAGCAGAGAACCACATTCTATAACATTTTGAAGTATAAGGCTAGATGATATTGTATAATCATGCAGATATCAGCTATCACCAGTAATTCTCAATGTTTTGTATTGGTGCTTGCTCTGGAGAGTATAAAAATAAATATATGTATTTGTTCCTGAAGTTAACTGTCTAAAGGTTGCTACAGTGATTAAAAAAAAAACTTTTTAATCTTTGCTATAATATTCTCTTAGCTTGGGGGCATTTTCTAAGTAAAGTTTTAGCTGGACAGTAGATAAAATCAAAAAACATCCAAAGAGAACTTTTAGTGATATCAAACGCCTTCTCACACAAATAAATGTTAAGATCATTCCACTATTTAAAAGATTGTCTTCAGATCAGAGGCACCCTGGGATATCACCTCAGGACATCTCCCAATGCTTCTAATCTTAAAAGAAAAGAAAAGTAAGAGCAAAATTCTAATCCTCAAGAGATGGAAATAGTGTATGTATTTATCCGTTTGTATATTCCCTACATGTGTAGAGCTTAGACCCACCTAGGAAAACATATATGGAGCCTCCACACAGCAAGTTCAGCTTTCTACTTCCAGGTAACTGGGCCTGATAAACCAAGCACAGAGATACTCTCGGATGGATCCCTGCTTGTGCTGTTTTTAAAGATTTCAAAGGACAGAGATTTTACTTGGGTCAATATTCTTTAACATTATCAGACAATAAGGATATTCCAGGCCATGTCCACTTAGCAGTGTCTAAATTTAAGGATGCAGCATAGGATACTGGAGGAGCCTTATAAAAGAAAGTAGCTGTGAGGTCTCCAAAGGGTGGTGTCCCTTAATCCTATCTGCCTTAAGGGTTTCAGTGTGAGCGCACTGAGGAGAGATCAGTGGGTTGGGGCAGGAGATGAATTGTGAACTGCCAAAGGGGCATTATCTGCAAAACTCAACTCAAAGAACAAATGATTCAACACTTTTCTGGTTTTTTGTTTGTTTTGCTTTTAAGAAAGTAGACTCTAGTTCAATCTTTCCTTGGTTGGGAGATAAAATAATCTACAACCCTTAGCATGTTCTTTTCTTCGAAATTGAGAGCTCAGTTTGTCAGTACTTTAATTGGCAAACTGTTTACTGAGTGTGTTGGAAAATTGTACCTGCCAAAATAGATTGGTGTTTGCTCTTCTTCAATGAAAGGTGGCTATGATCAAGAGGTGCTCCTTGTGGGTAGCTCGGCCTGCTGAAGTCCAATACAGCAGAAATGGAAAGGAAATAGAAATGAAAGACGTATTCAAGGGTGTAACAAAGAGTTGGAGCCTAAGGCACTAAGCCTGTTGGCTTCCACAAGAGCTTGGCAGAAAGGCTGTGACCACCCATGTGATTTTTATCTTTTCGTCTTTCAGGCAATTATCTTTATAAGGCATAGTGTAGTGATGGCTTCCGTTGTAAGCCTCTATTTAAACAACTTTTTCTGAATCACCAAGTGAAGAATCGAGCAAATAAAGATGGAAAAAGTATTAACTGTACACAACGCTTCTACCTTCAATTCCCAGAAACTGTAGTTAATGCCTAATTATACTGACACTCCTATTGTACAAAAATATTGAGAATGCAGATATAATTTCCCAGCTAATTATTTCATTATATAGAAGTGACATGTGTGAAGTAATAAATTAACATTGTCTTCATACGAGCCAGCAATTGTGGACTTTCATATTGAAATTTTCAAGTGGAATGAAGTGCACTCCTCTTGTGACTACTCTGATTAAGTGAAAAATGCTTTCTACTTTTATGAGTATAATACCACCTTCTTTTAGCAGATATTGAGCACTGACGTAGGGTAGTGAGATGTATGTGAGTCAATTATTGCTGACAGGGAAACCTGGGGTATGTCAAGGGGACGGCTACCAGGGGCTACAACAGTCTAGAGCATACCTCTTTTCTTAAACATGCCTCAAGCAGGAGATGCATGAATCGTGGTGAAAGAATCTTCCTTTTACTTTTAAAAAAACACAACCATTTACACCTTTTCAGCTAGAACAACAGAATGCCAAGTATTATATTTTCAAATTTAAACTAGAAAATAATGGCGGAGCCTGAGGGAGGGGAGAAGTAACTGAAGAGTGACTGTGAGATTGGTTGCAAGAAATTCAATCTTTACTTCTTTGATCTAAGGATTATCAATTGTAAGGAGTGCAATTGGGATTTATAAAGCTTTAAAGGAAAAATAAAACTATATTAAATGTACAGTTTTCTTAAACTGATGGTAGCAATAACTCACACTTTTGCAGTTACAATCAGAGTCTGTCCAAATCTAAGATTGCACTGCAGTAAATACCTTTTGGTCATCAGCGGCGAGGTGTCAGCATCAGGGTGAGAGGCCACTTTGTGTAACTTGTGCTCCTTGTTTTGACAAGGGGCTCAAGATGAGCCTTTAGGGTTGACCATCTGATTATGAGGCATATCGAATACAAATATGAATACGAATATGGCTTTTCTCTGTATTTCCAATCTGGCTACTTTTTTTTTCATTTTATTTTTAATTTAATATTTTTAAAAGCCATAAAGCTTCTCCTGAAAGTCTAAGGAAGGCTTTAATTTTTTTCTTATTGGTTTTCTTTATTTAAGTTCAAGTTAGTTAACATATAGTGCATTATTTGTTTCAGGGTTAGAATTTAGTGATTCATCAGTCTTGTATAACACCCAGTGCTCATTACATCAAGTGCCCTCCTTAATGCCCATCACCCACTTACTCCATCCTCCCACCCACCTCCCCTCCAGCAACCCTTAGTTTGTTCTCTATAGTTAACAGTCTCTTATGGTTTGCCTCCCTGTCTATTTTTATCTTATTTTATTTTTCCTTCCCTTCCCCTATGTTCATTTGTTTTGTTTCTTAAATTCCACATGTGAGTGAAATCATAGGTTTTTGTCTTTCTTTGAATGACTAATTTCACTCAGCATAATACCCTCTAATTCCATCCACGTCTTGCAAATGGCAAGATTTCACTCTTTTTGATGACTTAGTAGTATTCCTTTGTGTGTGTGTGTGTGTGTGTGTGTGTGTGTGTGTGTGTGTGTGTGTGTAACACATCTTCTTTATCCATTCATCTGTCAATGGACATCTCGGCTCTTTCCATAGTTTGGATATCGTGGATATTGCTGCTATAAACATTGGGGTGCAGGTGCCCCTTCGAATCACTATGTTTGTATCCTTGGATAAATACCTCGTAATGCAATTGCTGGGTCATAGGGTAGTTCTATTATTAACTTTTTGAGGAAACTCCATACTGTTTTCCAGAGTGGCTGCACCAGTTTGCATTCCCACCAGCAGTGTAAGAGGGTTCCCCTTTCTCCACATCCAAGCCAACATCTGTTGTTTCCTGAGTGGTTAATTTTAGCCATTCTGACTGGTGTGGGGTGGGATCCCATTGTGGGTTTGATTTGTATTTTCCTGATGATGAGTGATGTTGAGCATTTTGTCATGTATCTGTTGGCCATTTGTATGTCTTCTTTGGAGAAATGTCTGTTCAACGTTTGGCCCATTTCCTGACTGGATTTTTTGTTTTTTGGTATTGAGTTTGAGAAATTCTTTATAGATTTTGGATACTAGCCCTTTATCTGATATATCATTTGCAAATATCTTCTCCCAGTCCATAGGTTGCCTTTTAGTTCTGTTGACTGTTTCCTTTGCTGTGTAAAAGCTTTTTATCTTGATGAAGTCCCAATAGTTCACTTTTGCTTTTGTTTCCCTTTCCTTTGGAGATGTGTCTAGCAAGAAGTTGCTGCAGCTGAGGCCAAAGAGGTTGCTGCCTGTGTTCTCCTCTAGGATTTTGATGGATTCCTGTCTCACATTTAGGTTTTTCATCCATTTTGAATTTATTTTTATGTATGGTGTGAGAAAGTGGTCCAGTTTCATTCTTCTTCATGTGGCTGTCCAATTTTCCCAGCACCATTTGTTGAAGAGACTTTTTTTCCCATTGGATATTCTTCCCTGCTTTGTTGAAAATTAGTTGATCATAGAGTTGAGGTTCCATTTCTGGGTTCTCTATGCTGTTCCATTGATGTATGTGTCTGTTTTTGTGCCAGTACCATACTGTTTCAATGATTACAGATTTGTAATAGAGCTTGAAGTCCAGAATTGTGATGCCACCAGCTTTGGCTTTCTTTTTCAACATTACTGTGGCTATTTGGGGTCTTTTCTGGTCCATACAAATTTTAGGATTGTTTGTTCCAGCTCTATGAAAAATGGATGTATTTTGATAGGGATTGCACCGAATGTGTAGATTGCTCTGGGTAGCATAGACATTTTAGCAATATTTGTTCTTCTAATCCATGAGCATGGAATGTTTTTCCATTTCTTCTTGTCTTCCTCAATTTCATTCATAAGTGTTCTATAGCTTTCAGAGTACAAATCCTTTACCTTTTTGGCTAGGTTTATTCCTAGGTATCTTATGGGTTTTGCAATTATAAATGGGATCGATTCCTTGATTTCTTTTTCTGCTGTTTCATTGTTAGTGTATAGAAACGCAACAGACTTCTGTGCATTGATTTTATATCCTGCAACTTTGCTGAATTCCTGTATCATTTCTAGCAATTTTTGGGTACTAAGGAAGCTTTAACAAATTGTTCAGGACCTACTTGGGGCCTCCAGATACATGTTTGGTTATACCAGGCTTTGCTAACCCTGCACCTTCTAGGATCTAATCTGAAGATTTGGTGATTTCGACTGCCTTCGTTTTGTCTCATGTGAAAATCAATCTTTGGCATACATCAAAACTTTATGAAGAATTTTAATCAATAATCAGGGACCCAAATTTAAAATTTAGTGATCTGTGTTGATACTAATGCAAATAACTTAGCTAAGGTGTAAAATGAATTACCAGAGGCCCTTTCTGTGTGATGAAATTTGCACGTGGGCAAGCAATGACAACAAATACATGGCACAGTTAGTTTCTTTGCCTGGTATTTGGGAAGTATCTTATGGAATGTATCAACAGCAAGATGCCTTCTAATTTCCAAAATGTTAAAATAGGAGAAAAATGTGATTCTTATAAGCAAGGAAATCGGGATTTTTCTGTTGAATTTTATAGTAGCAAAATAGGACACACAAAAACATCAGAAAAGTAGCATTTAAATAGCATATTGGTTTCTGATTTACTTGTCATAGTCCAGTTTCCACACATTGCCCTCCCATAATTATTGATCTTTCATCTCAAAGGCATCCTGATTTGGGTGGTAATTTATATGGCTATTCTAATTATTGTTCACTCTTTTGGTGACAATAACAATAAAAAGTCTCAATAGAATTGAATAGTTTGATATATAGTATGCCCTAGAATACATGTAGTAAATTCATATAATCTTCAGAAAAGCCCTATTAGATAGGTCTTTCCTTTGTTGAAGAGGATATGAAACTCATTGAGATTAAACGGCCACCAAGAGCAAATGACAATTATGTGACAGAACAAGGACTCCAATCCAGATGTCTAGGGCAGACAAATTCTAGTGAGCTTAATAATAAAATAATAATAATAACAACAACAACAGGAATCATCATCCTCACCATCATCATTACCTTAATAATAAAACTACCACTTATCCAACAGAGGTTTGTGACAATTGTTTGTTCTATGGAGCACTTTGGCAGTCTGCCACTGCCATGGACTTCTTCTCAAATATTTTTTAATACATAGTATTACAAGGATATCAATTTTATTAAAATAGTTATCAAAAATTTTAAAGTAAATATAATATAGTCATGTTTTTAAAAAATGTATAAAATAAGATCTTGCAGTATTATCTAATTATTACTGTAATTTCAAAATAGTGATGAATATAAAGATTATTTTGAGATTTCTACATCAAGTCTAACATGGTATAAAAATATCTGTGATTTCTATTGGTGACAAAGTGAGTTTCTACTAACTACTTGGTTTGTTACTTACATTCATAATTCAGTTCGAGGTTAATGAAAATGAAGATGCATTTTTTTCCCATTTAAGTCACACACCACCTCCAAATTTATGAATCCCCAAAGGATACCAGATTAAGAACGCCTACCTTAGAATGAACCTGCAAAATAACTATTATTGTCCCCACTTTACAAATGAGTACTCTGAAGCCCAGAGTAATTATATAACTTGCCTAAGATCTTTCACTTAATGGAAATAAGTCAAGCAGAGAAAGACAATTATCATATGGTTTCACTCATTTATGGAACATAAGAAATAGGAAGATCAGTAGGAGAAGGAAGGGAAGAATGAAGGGGACGTAAACAGAAGGAGGAATGAACCATGAGAGACTATGGACTCTGGGAAACAAACCGAGGGCTTCAGAGGGGAGGGGGGTGGGAGGATGGGCTAGCCCAGTGATGGGTATTAAGGAGGGCACATATTGCATGGTGTACTGAGTGCTATATGCAAATAATGAATCATGGAACATTGCATCAAAAACTGGGGATGTACTGTATGGAGACTAATATAACAAAATAAAAACTATTTAAAAAGAGATCTTTCATTTAATGACCAAGAAATGTGTCAAATAACATTTTAGTGTCTGTACATCACCTCCTCTAGCTCCCCAGTGGCAATCACTGTTGAAGCGGGAATTGTAGTATCCATCCCACTTTGAGACTGAACTCCCACAGGATTGTTACCCTAATCACCTGTGTCTCCTTCAAACACCAGTGATACCCTGATGAAGATTGCAGATATCCAAAGAGAAATTTGGGGTGAGGGCTATGCACCTGACTGCTTTCATTTGACTTACCTTGAGCATTTCTTATGTTCAGTCTCCCCTCAGTGGTCCTTGGGTGGCTTCCCAGAATAATTATTTCCAACGTATTTGGTGCTATTTTCTACCATAGGTATTTTCCTCTTCTATCTTCAGGTGATTACTGAGGCTGCTTATTACTATTCTCAGATGAGGAAAATTGTTTTTCTATACCTCCCTTAGCTCAGTATGGGTACCTACTTGGATATTTTTCTGTAATCGCTATAATTCCTTAGCCTCCTTTTATCTAAACTATACCTATTAAATTATCTTAACTCTTCTCAAAGCTAAATTGCCTCATCTGTTTATTATTTTTCCTTCATTTTGTCTGAATACTTTAAAACTTACAAAGTATGCAAAGCAATTGTTAAAGCTCTAAGTAGTCCCAGGATGCATTTATTAGTTTCTATAATTGAGTCTTACTGATTACCCTGTGTGTTATTATCCTTATGTTGTACTAAAGCTACCAAACCTTAAGGTTTCTTTTAAAAATTACTTAATATCTGGAAAATTCTATTTAAACACCCACTTGGCAATTCAGTTGTTATTGCTCATCCTTTTCTCCTCCTATGAATGATGGCCATTTTATTTTAGCAAGTCTCAAATGTTGAGGGTTCTCATCTTTGATGGTAAAATAATGATGACATAGGGTCTGCTAAGAATGTATTCAGCCCCTATGTCCCCTTGAGAAGGAGCCAGCTTTTGCTGCACAACTTCCAGAGTAAGAATATCTTATTATTCCATGACTGAAGGAAATGGAGAAGTTTCACTTGTATTTAGCTAATGCCATTTTATATTACTGTCACTCGATACAGTCTTCCTAGAAGTATTTTTTTAGCGTTTATAATGAATGTTGTAAAGCACTTGTATATTTTTTAAGAGCTTTATAAAATATTCACTAAAGATTCAGCTTACAACTTTAGTTGTTGAACCTGTGCTTTCTTGTGAAGATGAAAAAAACCAAACCAGAATCTGAAAAACTGCTCTTGCCTTATCACCAGCACTAGCAGCCATGGCCTCATCACCACCATCTTTACCGTGACTATGGTCATCCAGAGTAGCTTCCAGTTATGTGCTTGCAGTGTGTACAGTTACATATATACACACGTATGTGTTTAAACACATAAATACAGATATTTATTCATTCACTCAGCACATGCTGACTGGGAGCCTTCTGAATTCCAGGCACTGCTTTAAACTCTGCCCTCCTCTTGCATCAGGAGTGAAACAAACTGGATAAAGAAGTATAGTGGTATGTTAGATGAAGGGGACAGCTGGGGAGAAAAATAAGATAAGGAACAGAGATAGGAAGTGTGGGGTGGGAGTGGTTTGAGTTTGAGTTGCAGGAGAGCGGGGAAAACTCCATCAAGGTGATCGTGTTTGAGTAAAGATCTGAGGAAGACAAGGAAGTGAGCTATGTGGATATCTGAAAGAGAGCATTCTAGGTAAGGTGAGTTATTGTTGCAAAGGTGCCGTTGGGGGCATGCGTGTGGCGTACAAGGAACAGCAAGGAGCCCATGTGCTTGAAGAGATGCAGTGAAGGAAAAGTAGAAGGATATGAGGTCATCAGTATGAAGGAGTCCAGATCATGTCAGGCCTCAAGAGTGATTTTTCTCTGAGTGAGAGATAACAGTAGCTTGGACCAGATGTATTTTAAGGAAAGAGCCAACAGGATCTGATGATGGATTGTATTTAGAGTGTGAGAGAAAGAGGAGTCAAGTGTGACCCCACCCCCCCAGTTTGAGGCCTGAACTACTTAAATGGAAGGAGTTGGATAGAGTGATGGCTAGGTAGAGATCAGGAGCTCAGTTTGGGAAATGTTAAGTCTGAGATATTGGCCAGTCACAAGGAACGGTCAAGTACACAAATTAGTAAAAGAGTCTGAAGTTCAGGGGAGAGGTCTAAAGGTAGGCTTGGTCATAGAATTTTCTCCACATAAATGCTCAGGGAATATAGTGCCCTTAGGGGCATCTTGGAGATGCTCTGGTCCCCAGGGTCAGCATTCTCCACAGGCCTCTTCCCTCCCTCCTCATGAACCTCATGAGAGTCACTGTCTCTGAGCTGTTCTCTTCCTACTGCTGATGTCTCTGCTTCTCCTCTCCTTCCGTGCTGGCCACTGTACCGCCAGCCCCTACAAGCCATCGGGTATACCACCATGCCATTCAACAAATCAGTTGATTCTGTTGGATAGGGATGTTTTTGTGGCTAATTTGTTCAACCTTCTTTGGGTTCAATTCAGTATTCTTAGACAACTTAAGACTTCTTCAATCATAAAACCAAATAAGTAGTATCTCTTTTCCTCAGATTCTTCCTGGCCAAGATTATTTCTTCCATTCTTTTGGTGAAGAATTCTGGGAATTCAACTGAGCAAGTACCTGGGTATTTCAGCAAATAACAAGGTGCTTCTTGAGAATAGTTTTGGCTTTGGCTCATAGTTATAATCCTTAACCCACTTTAGCAGAGATGGGATGATTTAACACATGGGCAATATTACAAATCAGACTCTTTAATTTTTTAAAAAATAAAATTCCAACTTTCCCACTTATCCAGATTATATATAAACACACGAGCCTTCTTTGGAGCAGTAATATAGGATAGTCATTCATTCAACAAGTATTTGTTGAGCACCTGTTACGTATTCTTGGTGCTGTTTCAGGCACCCTGTCATTAGGGAGCCTCCAGGCTTCCAAATATCACAGAGAACACACTTGTACTAAAAAAGTGTTTATTGTTTATCTGAATTTCAGATTGATCTGGTCACCGAGGCTATAGCATCCTCAGAGAGCAGCCTGAGTGGGCTGGATGGCTGCACTTGTATGTATGGGAGCTGAGGCTGGCTCTCAGCTAGGCTGCTTTCTCTATATTCTACTTCAGTCTCAAGGAGACTTGCCCAGCCTTCTTTATATAGTCAGTCTCAGGGCAGCAAAAGGTCAAGGTGGCAACTGGGAGGCTTCTTATGGCCCATGCGCTGAAGTCACAAGGGCTCACTTTTGCCAGAGTCTATTGGCCAAAGAGAGGTTCAGTGCCAGTTCAGATTCAGAGGGTGAGGAAAAAGATTGTGCTTCTTGATGAAAGGAGTGTCAAATCCACACTGAAAAGGGGCATATATACAGTAATGGGAAGGATTTATAGCCATTAGATAGTCTACCACAAGTAGTAAATGCAAAAGAAAAATCCCCACCATCAGGAACCAAATATTACTCCAGGAAGGGACAGACGATAAATGCTTATCGTTGATATAAAAGAGAAGAATAAAGCAGAGTAAGGGGTTAGGACGTGTTGTCAGGGATGTTGTGGAGGTCTTCCTTTGTCTAAGATGGTCAGGATGACTTCCTAAGGAGAGGACATTGCAGCAGAGCCCTGAAAGGAGTGAGAGGAAGGGGGGGTAACAGTCGGAGGACGTAGCAAGTACAAAAAGCTTCAGGCGCCCAGCATCACTGAGGAATGGAGGGTGGCTGGAGCAGTGAAAGTGAAGTGGAAATTAATAGGAGGTAATGTCAGAGAAGTTATGGAAGGTAAGGCTCTATCTCCATCCGGGGCCTTACTGGCAAATATGAAGATTTTGCCCTTTAGCCTGAGTGAAATGGAAGCCACAGGGAGGGCTTGAGAAGAGGAGTAGTATCATCAGACTTACATTTTTTTAAATTCAAGTATAATTAAAATACAGTGTTAATTTCAGGTGTACAATGTAATGATTCAACAATTCTATACAATACTCCGTACTCATAATAAGAAGTGTACTCTTAATCCCCATCACCTATTTCACCCATCCCCCCAGCCATCTCCCCTCTGGCAGCCACCAGCTTGTTCTCTATAGTTAAGAGCCTGTTTTTTTCCTGTTTGTCTCTTTTTTTGTTTGTTTGTTTAAGTTCCACACATGAGTGAGATCGTGTGGTATTTGTCTTTCTCTGGCTGACTTATTTCACTTAGCATTATACCCTCTAGATCCATCCATGGCTTCTGTGTAGAGAATACACTGAAGGATGTCAGGGGTTGAACCAGGGAGACAGGAAGCTATTGCAATACTCCAGGCAAAGAATGACAGTGGCTCATACCAGCTGAGAACAGTGGAGCTGGCGAGAAGCTATTAGACAGTACTTCTATTTTGAAAGTAGAGCCAACAGAATTTGCTGATCGATTGCGTTTGGGATGTAAAAGCAAGAGAGGGGTCAAGAATTTGGGGTTGTCAAAATTTTTAGACTCAGCAACTAGAAGGATGAATTTGCTGTTTACTGAGTTGGACCCTCCTCATAAAAGGCAGGCAAAAAGATCAAAGGCAAACGAAGATAATGTGATCACAAAAGCAGGAAGGGAAAAGGCAATGTGATGAGGAGCCATGAGCCAAAGAATGAGGGAAGCTTCTAGAAGCTGGAAAAGGCAAGGAAACAGATTCTCCCTTAGAGCCTGCAGAAGGAACCAGCCCTGCCAACACATTGATTTTAACCCTACAAGACTCATTTCAGATTTATGATCTCCAGAACTGTAAGAGAATAAGTGTATGTTGTATTAAGCCCCTGAATTTGTGGTAATTTGTTACAGCAGCAATAGGAAACTAAGACATGATTAGACATTTAAGTGGAGATGCTAAGTAGCTGTTGGAGGTGAGTCTGGAGTTCAGGAGAGAGGCGTGGAAATATGGACTGGAACTCATCACTATGTAGATTTATTTAAAACCATGAGGTGATGAGAGCACCAGCAGAGTGAGTGTATGTAGAGAAAAGAAGAAACCTTCAGACTACTTTTTTTTTTTTTTACCACCCCAACGTCTAGAGATCAGGGAGATGGGAAAACCAGCCAAAGAAAATGAGAAGGGGTATCCAGTGAGGCATGAGCAGAGCCAAGCATTTGAGGTTCCAAAAGCCAAGGGAAGAAAGCATTTATAGGAGTAAGCAAGTGTCAAATTCAACTCCATCAAATATTTGCAATTTAATGCTCACTAGTGATTTCAACCTTGAGTGTTTTGCTACAAAAATTCTAGGAAGGACAATCGATATTTGAGAGTGGGATACTCCGTAGAACATGTTTATATTTATTCTTTTAGAGATTGCCTAAGCTCTGCTTCTCTCTTAGAAAGCTACATATCAGGACAACATTATTTGGATACTTAGAACAGTATCATTCACTCATTTATTAATTTGTCAAGTATTATTAGATGCCTCTTGGTTAGGCCCTGGAGGTACACTAATAAACTAATAACAAGATCCCTGTTTTAATGGGAGAATTTTCAATTGAGGGGCTTTACTCAGGCCGAACATCACCTCCTCTACCAGTCTCTCCCCAGTTTTTTCCAGTAGTTACCCTCCCTTCTTTGTACGTGTCTCTTTCATAAAACTCAACACATCTAATACAGCAGCCAGTTATTGCCTCTGCAGGGAAACTCTGCCCTCTCGTCAGGAAGCAAGCCTGTCTGTGTCATCTGCATATACAGACTCCTTCGTAGGTAGGTTGGCAGTACGGTCTATTATTAAATCCAGGAAACATTTGCAAGAGAAAGGGGGCGCTCTGAATAATCATACCAAGACAAAGGATATAAACTGCACTGCCCAGGGCAAACAGGGATGTATGGTCACCCTATGCCCTGTTGCTATCTCAATAACTGTTGAATAAATACCGTTTGCTCCTGAAGAAACACCTTTACTGAAATACGGCTGAATATTTTGCTTTTTGCTTTAATTGAGGATCAATATGTAGGAAATCATGTCAAGAAAAGTGTTTCTGCCTCTTCCGTAAAACTGTTATTGGAGACTCTATTAGTTTGTTCACTTTCCTCATATAAGGAGCCGCATAATAATTCCTCTTAGAATTGAATGCTGGGAGATTGGCGCTTTTCTCAAGGAGCTGCTTTCTTTTCCTAGATAATGAGAGCTCTGTGATACATCAATCTTCCCCATTACCCTGCCAGCACGAACGAGAACTAAATAATAAACCTCAAATTGCTGATAGGTTATCATGTCAGATTGCCCAGTTGAGACTTTCTTTTTCCTCAAACATTTTTGAGCACCCACTATGTGCTGAGCTTTGTTATTGAAGCTGGTAATATGACAGAGAGCCACACAGATGTGATATTCGCCTTCTTGGTTCCAGAGAGTTTGACTGTTTTTAAAATATGGTATTAGGAAAAAAATAAAATAAAATAAAATATGGTATTAGGATCTTTTCTTATAGGAAGTCTTTAATCCTTTCTGGAGAAGGCAGGTATTAAAAACAAATTGGGGGCGCCTGGGTGGCTCAGTTGGTTAAGTGTCTGACTCTTGATTTCCCCTCAGGTCATGATCTCAGGATCCTGGGATCCAGCCCCACATTGGGCTCCATACTCAGCAGGGAGTCTGCTTAAGATTCTTTCTCTCCCTTTCTCTTTGCCCCTCCCCTCGCTTGTGCACATGCTCTCTCTCTCTCTCTCTCTCTCTCTCAAATAAATAAATAAATCTTTAAAAAACTAATAAAGTGCAACGGCCCAGCACATTTGATAAGGGTGTGGTGTGTTAGGAATGGAACGTGAGGGGAGAAGTAGGGCATGAAGTCACTTGAGTAGACCAAAAGCTGTGAAGCTCATATTTGCATATTATTGTTTTTTGGTGAGGTTTGAGACCCACTATTATGCTTTTGAGAAAGAAAAAAAGGCATACTTATAAAAATTACTTCTAAAACTGTATTTAGCATCTTTACTATTAGTAAAGACTGCTTGATCAAATAAAGCATATGAGAATATTGTCATAATCCAAAAATATTGTAAGTGCTTGTGTACAAGCTGTGGAGAAAGTGGAATTAATGATTGTGTTTGAATATGATACGCCCCGGGATTGAATGTGTACTGTGCTCTAGAATATAGAGTGTTCTATTTTTTCAGGACAAGAAAAAAAACACTGTATTTTTTTTAAACAAATAACCTGTCCACTTATAAGAAGATGAACTCAGCTGTTATCCTTAGGGAAAGTCTGAAAGAAGCCACTATAGTCTTCCCAGCCAGGAGAAGGGGATTAGAAGTCAACTGGAAAACACCGTCTTGGCTAGTAAACACCACCATCAAAAACAAGAAACGTGTCTTTATGTTTATTTAGCACGTAACAGTGTTGAAGAAGAAAGGTCAACCGAAAGAAGGCTTCCTAATTTAGGCAATTAAATTCTTCCATTTGAACCTGGGGAAGAATGGGAGTGTGGTAGGTACAAGAGGAGAAACTGACAGGGCGATGCAATGAGAAGGTGGGGTGGAGAAGGACAGAGAATGAAAAAGGCAGAGAAGGCTTCTTCCACAAAGCTGGCTGTGTTGGACATTTCTCTTCTACGACTGCGTATTGAAATGTATATAAAACTGGAAGCATGAAATACTTGACCAATGTATTAGATTAAAATAATCAGGACGCCTGGGTGGCCTAATCGGTTAAGCAGCTGCCTTCGGCTCAGGTCATGATCTCAGGGTCCTGGGATTGAGTCCCACATCGGGCTCCTTGCTCAGCGGGGAGTCTGCTCCTCTCTCTGCCTGCTGCTCCCCCTGCTTGTGCTCTTTCTCTCTCTTTCCCTCTGACAAATAAATAAATAAAATCTTTTAAAAAATAAAAGAATCAAAATTTCTTTGTGGAGATCTTGAGTCCCACTGATTCTGAGTATTGATTATGTTGCTTCAACATGCAGGAATAAAATTAAAAACTGAGATTGACATTAACTTGCCATGGAAGCCTTTTTTAAGTCTATCTACCGAATAATCTAGATATTGCATTCTTTTTATTCCTAAAGGAAATGTGAATAAAGTAGTCATATTTCCTCTGTAATATAAATAAAATTCATATTTCTTTTAGCCTATGTTTATGCCGTATTTTCAGCCTTCCCACTCACTGTTGTTACCATAGTGACATTTATGGAGGGATCATGTATTTTCAGTAAGTTTAAAGGCTATCTATGGACTTTAACCAGCTCAAGAGGAGAATTCACTGAGATCTAGAGTGCTTCAAATGACATTGTAAAAATTGGATTGCCTGAAAACACAGGTTCATCTCGCAACAGAATCCTTCTGTGTGTACACAGAGCATGAAAGGGCTGGAGAGGGATCTTCAGAAGCCATTTATTCTGTTTCTGCCTCCAGGCAGAACGGTGGCTAACCCACACTAGGTGTCTGCAACTTTAGTAGTAATGTCACTAACCCAGGAGTGCCCATTCCCCCGCGCTGCAGCCAGTTTCGCTCAGATAGAAATAACTGACGGCCTTCCATCTTGTCATCATCCCTTTCCTGGTCCTCCCTTGGGTACTCAGGGATGTTCAAAACTGCATACTGGCGACCATCAGAAATAAAAAGCTGAACTTCAGGGGAGATCTGACCAGAAAGTCAACCCTATCCTTGGCTCTGCACAGCGGGGAGAAATCTCTGCCTGTCATCCAATCATGACAGCTCTTTGAGTGGGAGTTCTATGAAGAAACCCCTGCTCCAGCTCCACCCCGTGAACTGGGAATTCCAAGGTCACTGGCACTGCTGGAAAAGATGATTGCAACAACTCGGCACGTGGTATCCTAAGATGGTGTGCTTCTGAGAGCTTGTTCTGAGCCTTCCACCTTGACCAAACAGCATCACCACCATCATCTGTAAAATATTAACTTTATGGGGCAGGAAAGTGGTACTGAGACTTTCTGGCCTCTGTCAGGATGGAGTTTACTTCTTTGAGGATTGAGTGGAGGCTACATGATGAATTCGAATGATTAGGAGTCTCTTTTTTTCTTCATTTGATTTTGGGATTGCAGTGTCAATTTAGGTAAAAACCAAAGACATGTTACCTAGGTTATGAGAAAATAAAAGCTTTCAATGAAGAAGAAACCAAATTTGGGGAGAGAGATGTTGTTGAACTTGAGTCTATATTTCTGAAGAAGAATCATCTGGAATTTTACAAAATCAAAGAACACAAACATCATCTTTGTGTTTACATCAGGGAGTAAGCATTTTAAAGCATGCAGTGTGTATTTTAAACATTTTCCTTCTTTCTAATCTTGCATTGCAAGATTAGAATGCTAATAGTTACCAAATTGTCCTTTGGCAGAGTAACCTGACCCTCCCAGAACAGAAAAAAGAAAAGAAGTGTGATAGGATGTGATTGTAGCACCAGACAAAGTTGAGTCCTCAACCCTGAGCAGATATGACCTAATCCAATGATGCCGACCCAGGTTACCTGGGAGCATTTCTCTTCATTGCACTATATATATTACATGGTAATGAATGACAGTTCCCATGGTTCCCAATAAAGAGATTTTTCTCTTTATTACGAGAGCAAAGTGGGGGCTTACAAATACTGCCTGAGCTTATCTGAACGGTTTGGCCTCCTCATCTATAAGCCACGGCTTCTCTCAGTTGGTGCTGGTTATCTCAGGAATAAAGTATTCAGTCTCTAGAAGCAGGTGTCTTTCTACACCCTGAAAACAGGGAGGACGAATATCGTGTTACGTGCTCTAAGATGGTTGAGTGTCACTAACTACAATCAGCTTTTCAAATCTGCACTGAGTGCGTCGCCAGCAATTCATGGCGTAGTAAGGAACACGGAGGTTTGTAAGGACACATTCCTGAGAGGCAGCCGTTCTAACAGCCCAGTGACCTGGCTTACTCATTCCGGTTTCTTTGTGCAGAGGCATTTTGTTTTCCCAAGTCCTTCACCATGTGCTAACAATTAGACAATGACTCCATAAATGAGTGTCATGGACGGTGGGTGGTGTGTTTTCTTAGTCCTTTATTGAAAACATATGGAGATGTTTATATATAAATAGAAAACAATAGAATGCTGCCATCATGTTAGCAGCAGCTAGTAAAATTCTACATGAATAGAAATTAAACATGTCTCTACCTACGCCAGAATTCTGGTTTACTGACATCTGCACATCCTGTCTAATTCAGCATGAAAGGATGTTTTATTATTTTAGGTTTTTTAGTCCTAGTTGGAAGGAAATTGTGGGGCAAGAGTTGTTTGTTTTTGCTTTTGTTTTGTTTACTCTTCCCTCTGCCTAATTACTTTTCAAATTACTTTGTTAGCAGGGATGATAAATTCTGCCCAAGTAGACCTTCTATTATGATCATGAAAAATAATTTTAAACACTATACATGTAAGTACAGTCCCTGTGTTTTAAAATTAAAAGTGAGGACTTGTGGCCTGAAACTTGGGAGAAAGCTTCAGCAGACAGGGTAGTAGAGGGGTTGAGAGCTCGGGCCTTGGGAGGCAGACCTCTGCATTTGCATTCTGGCTGCTCCACTTCCTAACAGGGTAACTTCGGGAATGTTAGGTAATGTTACTAAACCTCCATCGCTTCATCTGGGAAATGAGAAATATAATCGCACGTGTCTCATAGAATGATTGTGAGCATTACAGGGGTAAGCTGGAAAGCCTTTCACACAAAGTCTGGCACATAGGCAGCACTGCAGAAATGCCTGCTATCATCATTGTAAGCAGCTCACTGACTGGTTTACGTGGAGGCCATCCTTAGCAGTTTGAGAGGGCCAGAAGCTTAGTAAGACCGGTAAGGACAACCTTATTAAGTGCTACTTATGCACCAGGCTTTACAATGAACTCTTTCTTACAACTCCAGGAACTGCTGCCATTATCAGACCCATTTCATAGAAGAAGAAACTGAGAGCTTACATGGACCGCATGAAGTCGCACAGCCAGTGATGGGGAAATCTGAGGATCGCATTCACTCCAAATAATCCCAAAGCCCATACTCTTTATCTCTCTGCTAAACTGGCTGCCATACGTACCTTTAGAAGCTTCTTTAGCTACATTCTTCTCTACGTTCCTAGCAACGTCCTGGGACATTATACAGGAAAACTCACAAACTATAGAGCCCCCTGTCCCTAGGACATCTACTTATTTGCAGTTGAAGAGGGCCAAGAATTCCTTAATGCACATTTTGTAGGGGCCCTGGCAAGTTCAACTCGTGCAACCACTTTCACTTTGGCCCACAAAGATCTTTCCTTTGAAGGTGCTCAAAGCTCCATGTGCACGGGCTCATTATTCAAGCTTTGGAAAAGAGTATTTGTCCCACTCTACAGGTGGAGAAGCCAGAGGCCAAGACGACATGACTTGGAGACAGAGGGAGAAAGCCAGTCACCTCCCCCCTTGGTAGCCCAGCATAGAATAGAATAGAGTGGGTCCAGGCTGCTCAATAGTGTTGGGTGTGACAGCCAAACTTGCCCCCACTTTAACCTAAATAGTGCAAGGTTAGGAGTGCTTTGTCTCATTTTCTTGTTGGAAGGATGGGATCTGCCTGCAGTATGGGAACCCTCACATACAAGATCATCCAATTTTATTTTCATTTGCAGATTATCGCAATGTTTTCTATTCTCCTTTTTATGGGAAATCGAGTTTGGGGTGGGGAGTAGCAGGGCATATAAAGGGAGAAGGCTAGGACTGCCAAATGACATGTCAACTTGCTGACCTAGCGGCCGTGTGCCAGTTCCACGAGAGCGAGCCCTGAACATGAGACATCAGTGCAAGTAGTTTACATGTAATTAGCTGAAACGACGCTGCTGTGGGGCAGTAGCCGCAGCTGCACGCTGAGATGACACTTTCTATTGTAAATGCCTCGGGTCTCTCTCTGAAAAGCACCATGAAGACAGAAATCCCTTAGAAACGAGAGTGGAAATATGAGAAGACTTCTGCTTTGTTAACTCTCTCGGTCATTAACAACAGCAGCAACAACGTGTTGGTATCCCAGGGCCACCCCATCGGTCCCATAAATGCCAGCAACATCCTCCTTTAGAATCCAGCACTGTCCTTGTCCTTGCAACAACAGTACACTCCCCTGGCAAATTAGGAACTCATTGTAAAAAGGAATCCGTTCTAGAAAAAAACAAACAAAAAAACCGCGACCCTCAAATTGTTATGTAAGTGAAAAATCATTTGAATTCACAACAAGCCTTACTTATCACTCCGTCCCAGGCTAGCGATGGCAGCATGGAGTCCTGGAAAGCAGCGGAGTCCAGACCCAGCTCTACCATTTACCAGCTGTGTGACTTTAAGCAAGTCACTTGACCTCTCTCAGTTCCTTTTCTGTAAAACAGCAATAACCATAAAGTGGCTTTATCTACTTTATGGGTTATAGAAGCAGATAAAAGGAGATTGCAAATGTGAAACTTCTCTGGAAGCTCTGTACAAATGTTATGGTTGACTTGTACTAGGTGAGGAATAAGGAATGATTAGCAGTGCTGTCCGACAATAGCCTGGGAATAACTCTGCTAGGTAGTTGGTAGTTGGTAGTTGATCAGTCTTGGAGAAGTGAATGGCTCCTGGGAAACAGAGAGTTAGGCCAATGTTAAGGGCTTTAAACTTGTGAGTTTAGGGCTGTGTGGCAATTTAGTTGCGCAGTCTGGCCAACAGCATCTCATTTTCTAAGCTCTTGCAGTGACAATAGAGGCTATGTGAAATCACTGCGTGCTTTCTTAGCCGACTTTATTTGGAAAGAGTGTACAAAGTAGTGGCCTCACAGAGTTGCCAGGGTTTCCAGTGCTGTGGCTGTACACCAGAGAGAGCAGGGTTTCATATGTTGTCCTATTACGTCCCTCCCTGGAGATTCAACAGATGGAACGACCACAGCATCAGAAACCCAGGACAAACCTGTCCGTTTGATGCCTACAAGCTTCAGCAGAACTCACGATTAAAATAAGATCAAATACCTATTTAGAGGAAAGAGGTACAGAGAAATAGGTCCTCAGGGCATACCTTCTTTTGTCTGAGCTTGACTAACACTATCTGGAGATACCTCCCATGTAGGAGGAATTGTATCCCGGTACCCACTAGGCATTTGAGAAAATTGGTTCAAAGACTATGATTGCTAGTAGAAAATAATTGAGTAACTCCAATATGAGGCTTTATATTTTCTTTCATTATATTTTTTAAATCCTTCCAAGTCAACTTGAGTTTGGCAAATCCCAGAATGAGTAATTGTGCATCTCAGAACGCTTAGATAACATGCAGACCAGGCCCTAGGTCAGGCAGAGCGGCATGTGTTTTGGCAAGAGCTGCCGAGGAGATAAAGCATTTGATTATTGTTGCTTGATAGTTCCCAAGGAGAAGGCAAAGGAGCAACAGATAACAAACCAAACACTTTTCTCTTTTGTTTAGGCAAATATTTCCAACTACAGCCTGGTGATGGAGTCTGATGAGGGAACCTTCTTACCCTCTGGGCTGCAATTCACTGGCAGTGAAAAGGCCAGGGCCATCGTGGAGGAGGTCATGACCCTGCTGCAGCCTGTCAATATCACACAGGTCTTTAGGGCTGGAGAAGGAACAGACATTAACTTCTGGATCCAAGCTGGAGTGCCTGGTAAGACCAAAAAATGAAGTCGGTGTTCTTCAGGGACGGCTAATGATTTAAAATAAAAGTGCTATTCACACACGCCACAGCAATACCGATAGGCCAATTAATACATGGCAACGCTAAGCTTTTGTCCATAAAGTATAATCTGATGATTGCCAGACTTGGGATAATACTATTCATTTGTGTTTGTTTACCTATTTGTCTTCTTTTTCTAAATTATAAGTTCCTCACTCCCAGAAATTCTGCTTTAACGATTCTGGCATAGGACCTACAAATCTGTTTTTGGTTTTGGTTATTTTTTTAACAGGTATCTAAATGGTGATCTCATGACCAAAATTTGAGAAATAGAGTACAAGGCAATTATTACTACTGATATGCTTCTAGTTTGGGTTCTGTGCTAGGAAATCTGCTCTGACCCAAATAATTCCCTACCCAAATACCACGGTATCTGAAATGTTACCAGTAGAGCTTAATTCTTTGAGGGTTGGGTTTTTTTTTTTTTTCTTAATGCAGACTCTTATAAGAGGTTGGACTAAACTAATTTTCACTGATCAGTGATTTATTAGGTTGATATTTTTAAGACAAATCCTGGCAAGGGGTGAACTTATGGAATAGGAGTAGGCCTCAGGAGGTCACAGGACTGCAAAGTAGAATAATCTTAAAGAAGACAGACTTACACTACTTCACAAATTTGGCCTAGAGTGGCCACGGGAAAGGGTTCTTGATGATATTAAGCATCTATGACCTGAAGTTGTTCCCTCAGTATATCCATAATCAAAAGTATCGTTAAAGGATCTATTTGTGCATTTTTCTGTATTTGTATTATGCCAACAGGAGTCTACCTTTTCAGTAGTTCTAACATTACTGTTTCCAGAACCATTTCTGTGGCTACAAAACATCTCACAGGTTTAAAAAAAAAAAAAAAGAAAAGCATCTCTCTCTAGATCCACCCTACTGC
The DNA here is from genome assembly GCF_024610735.1 of Ursus americanus. Taxonomy (NCBI): domain Eukaryota; kingdom Metazoa; phylum Chordata; class Mammalia; order Carnivora; family Ursidae; genus Ursus; species Ursus americanus. Next base: position 38,120,787 of record NC_142135.1, on the reverse strand, counting down.
CTTTCCCCCAGCCTACAAAGTAGATTTCACCAATAGCATCCTGCAGGGATTTAAGATTTTTAAAAAACTTATTCTTGAGATGTTGTAGATTTTTTCAAGCATATTTTAGGTTTCAAGTTTTATGATCTTTCATAACTAAAAATAGAAGGAGCTTTCCTTTATTCTAATACAAGGACCTAGATTCTCTTCAATGGTGTGTGTACATTTTAACCATATTTTGAAATATCTCCAAACAGCATTTGCATTTATGGTGCTGTGCCTCACCTGGACATGTCTGAGACTCCCTACATATCCATCATTTTTAATCATGATCAAGGTCTAAGGAAAGGGAATTTGCCCTTTTAAGTTGTATGGAATAATTTGTTTGAATTCTAGATTTTTCCGGAGCCTTTAATTTTTTTTCCTTAAAAATTGAGAAAACCTGAGTTAGTTTGCAGGGTGGTAGCTGTGAGGAAAAGACTGACAGACTGTGGGTGAACTGGAGTGGAGAAGGGGGGCGCAGAGAAGGAGCTGAAACCAAAAACACAAGTAGAACAAAGAAACTGGTACTCCCTGCTCCCGGGGATTGCATGCTTTTGTTGCATTGGATAATTGAGAATTCGCTCTAGCTTTATTCCTTCCATGTAGATATTCGTAAGAATAGTTCTGTTTGGAATTAGCAGGTTGATTTGATTGTCTTCACAAAGGTGGGGAGGCCTTTTCCCTCTTGCCGAGGTAAGGTCAGATCTGATCACCAACTAATGGAGTGGAGTGGGGAATTTGAGCCTCATTATGGTTTCTTAAGAATTAATACAAGTTACGATTTATTGAGTTCCTGTTACTGATCAGGCACTCTGTGAAGCTTTTGCAGACACTCTTTTTTATCCATAAAACCATCCTAAGAGGAAGGTACGATTATCCCTGTTTTGCAGTTGAAGTATTGGATTCAGAGGGACTAAATAACCTAGCCAAGACTATCCTGCTCTTAAGGGCAGAAGTTACCCTAAGAACAGGCCACTTTATTTTCAAGGCTGGTGGCCCTTTTCCCACAACGTGCAACAACACAGGGGAGTCTGGAATGCTGAGATGGTCTTCCAAATCTATGGCAGTGTCTGAAATGTTTGTCTTACTCAGCTCTTGCTTATGCAAAGGATTTCAGTACATTCCTGCTCCAGAAAAATTTACCCCTGGGGAAAGGAGTTTGTTATTGTAAATAACTACTTATTTCTTCTCACATTCTTTATTCCACTCCCCTCTGTACCTCTGTAGATCAGGAAAGTTTGTAAAAAGTTAGTGGTTCATTTAGACTGCAGCTAGTGTTTCTTGGAAGTCTTTTTAATTTCTTTTAGAATACTATAAGATGGAACCAAATTATTGCTGTCCTCCCCTATTACCATTGAACTATCTTTTGATATTTAAAATTTCCGGAAGAAATAATGAAACTGCTTATGTTGTATTTCTTATTACCTATTGAAAATTTCAGAAGCTTTAGAAAAAGATGAAGAACCATAGTTAAAGAGAAAAAGAAAATAAAAATATGCCAGCTGTATACCCTGTGTTCCTGAAAACCGTGAAGTTGTAGTAACTTAAACCTAAAGATGGAATTTGAAATACTAATTAAGTTATGATTTACATAACCGCTCACCTAACTTTTCAAAAATGAATGAGAAATAATATTCCCCAAAGAAGAAGACCAGACCTTCCTTCTTTCTCTTTTTCTTTCCTTTCCTCCATTGATTCAATAAATGTTTATTGAGCCACTATTGTGTCCTAGGCCTATCAAATTTCTGTAGCCCGATGGCTGGTCCCCAATTTTTTTCATGTCCTGTATGTCCTCAGTAGTGAAATACTAATTAAGAACACAGATAGAATTAAAATTCAACATGATTTTCATTAATTATAAAAGCCAAGTAGATTGATTGAAGAAGGGTTCATCTTTGGAGAGGAGAGATGCTGTCCTTCATCTGTCTAGATGATGTCCATAACAGACATGATAACTGTCTACAGAAGTATAAGGCTTTGAGAGTGATGCTTTTTAAAGGCAAGTATCTTTGATGTATTTTCCATATAAACTCCCTGTTTAGGTATTTTTACACCCCAACCTGCTCCCATGGCCACTTTCTTTCATACTCCTTCTTATTCTTCCCCACCAAATCCTACACATTCTTCGGGCTCACTCTATATTCATCACTGTTCATGAATCCTTCCTTAATAGCCCATGACACCCTATTGCTTTTCTAAATTTCCAAAGCACTTCTGTATCCCACAATCTGGCATTTGAATTACACACTAATATTGTTCTTGGATTACTAGGAGTACCCAGTGATCAGTTCTTTGAGGTTAAGATCAATGGTTTCTACTTTGCTTCCTCTATAGTTCTTAGTTTAATTTTGAGAAACATTTAAATTCTTGTAAATCTGACATGAGAGGAGAAAACAAAACAAACACAGAAATAAATATTTTCTCAGCAAGGCTTGGGGCCCTCACCTTAGGATTGTGGACAAAATAAAGGATGCTGAGAAAAGAGATATAAAGGCAGAAAAAATATTGGAAGAATGATAGAAATTAGGGAGGCTAGAACAACTAGGATTATTTGTCTTAAAGGAATAAAGACTGAGAGAAGGTGCTGAATATCTTCTAGTAATTTAATGGTTCTCCTACATAAAATGGGAAACAGTTGTTCTCTGACTGTTTCAAAGACAACATGAGCATGACTAGAGTAGTCTCAGAGGGCTTTAGGCTAGTCTCTATTCGAAAACTCCAGATAGCAGAGGGGCTTTCCATCTTAGTTTTTAGCCTGATTCTCTAATTATGAGCTCCAGGTGAGAGTGAGAGGAGTCTGTTTCTCTCTGAATATGTCAGCAATGAGATATAATCCATGTTTTCCAGATGTCCTCACATGCATCCTTCTTGAACATCTTTCTTTAGAAACTCTTCTATAAAATATACATTAATAGAAAAAGTAGATACTCTCTTAATATGACCTGAGAGCGTGAGCCCACGCTGATTCCATATCTATCAATAAGAGTTTCCTCGTCTGCTTCGGAATCTGAGAGTCAACCTTTTTCTAATATGGTTGGCGTGTGGTGGACAGTGTGCTGGAAAGAATTAGAGTGTGTATTCTGGCTTTATGACTTCTAACTGCATGTACTATCTTAGGCAAATGATGTAATTTTTCTCAGCCACACTCATTTATCTTTTTTTTTAAATTGAAGTATAGCTGACACATGTTCTGTTGGCTTTAGGTGCAAACAGAGTAATTTAACAAGTCTATATGTGCTGCTGTGCTCCCCACAGTGTAGCTACCACCACACTGGATCTGTCAGCATACAATTCTCTCACAGTGCCATTGACTATATTCCCTGTGCTGTGCCTGTCATCTCCACGAGTTATGCATTCCACAACTGCAAGCCTGCACCACCCATTCCCCTTCACCCATTTTGCCCATCCTTCCAGCCCCTTCCCTCTGGCAGCCACCAGTTTGTTCTCTATATTTATGGGTCTGTTTCTGCTTTGTTTCTTCATTTGTTTTGTTTCTAAGATTGCACATACCAGTGAAACCATGTAGTATTTGTCTTTCTGCCTCACTTACTTCACTTAACCTAATACCCTCATGGTCCATCCATGTTGTTGCAAATGACAAGTTCCCATTCTTTTCTATGGCTAAGTAGTATTCGTGTGTGTGTGTGTGTGTGTGTGTGTGTGTGTGTGTGTGTGTGTCCCACATCTTCTTTATCCATTCGTCTATTGATGGGCACCTAGGCTGCTTCCATATATTGGCTATTGTAAATAATACTGCCATAAACATAGGAGTGCATATATCCTTTTGAATTTGTGTTTTCATTTTCTTTGGTGAATACCCAGTAGCAGAGTTATTAGATCATATGGTATTTCTATTATTAATTTTTTGAGGAAACTCCATACCATTTTCCACAGTGGCTGTACCAATTTACATTCTCACCAACAGTGCACAAGGATTTTGTTTTCCACATCTTCGTCAACATTTGTTATTTCTTATCTTTTTGATACTAGCCATTCTGACAGGTGTGGGATGATATCTCATTGTGTGTTTGACTTACATTTGCCTGTTGATGAATGATGTTGAGCATCTTTTTTGTGTCTGTTGGTCATCTGTATGTCTGAACTCATTTATTATTAAGCATTCTTACTAATTATCTGCTGTACGGCAGTGGGGAATCAGTAGTAAAGAAGATAGACAAGATCTGTACTCTCACACACTCTACATTCTACTGAGTTAGACTTGGTTATCTTATATGCAAAACAGATATGGTAACCACCAAGCCTCAATGTGCATTCCTTCTCCTCCTCTGTCCCTTATCTCACTGACTGGTAGAACCATCCAGAAACGACACAATCATCCAGAGCATACATCAAAATGGTCTCTAAGTCCCATTTACTCTGAATTTCATTTATTTCTTAAACCTGTTCACTCTCTTCCACCGCACAGACCTTGTCTCATCAGTATTCACTGACTTTCCTATGGCAGCTTCCTACTACCATCCCAACCTACATTCTTGGTTCCCTTCCATCTATCTGGCTCACTGCTTCCAAAATGAACTTTCTACATTGAAAATGAGTCTATCAGTTGGGTTGCTTTTGCCTGCAAAATAAAACAGAAGACCCCACTTAGAATGGCAGTAAGGAGATTTTTAAATTCACTTAAAAAGAGCTCTGGAATGGGTGGTTACAGAATGCTTGATTTAGTCATCTACCACATCAAGGACCTTGGTCCTTTACATCTTTCCACTTTGCCGTCCTCAGCATGTTGACTTTTGTCTTCAAGCTTGTCGCCTCCTGGTCCCAAGATAGCTGCAGTTGTTCTAAGCAACAAATTCTCACACATTGTGCAATAGTGGGAGAGAGAATGTCCTGATGGGTCCATCTTTTGAATCGTGAGGCAGTCTCACCCAGAAGCTGCAAAGCAGATTTTTCCATAGTCTCATTGGCCAAAACTGTAAAATATGTCTGTGGCTGAATCAGGCAGTGGCAGTGGAGTGGAATTACCAACATTGGCTTATATTGACCCAATTCTACTTTCTGGGCCTAGAAGAGAACCCGGTCATCACTGAAAATGTAGCCTCCTGATATACGAGAAAAAAGTGGGATTCCTTAGGAACAAGATGAGGATTTCTACTGGTACGCAACTAAGAATAGCTGCAGTATCTGATTATCTCTGCTTCTTGCTTAAAATTGTTCAGTGTGTCCCCATTGTCTTCAGAGGATCATGTCTTTTCCTGGCATGGAATTCAAGGCCTTTTTCTTTCCACCCTCTGGCTGCTGTGCAGCCTCCTGTCTCATGGCTCCCCACTCCTTTCTGCTCACCTCTTAGAACAAGTCTCAGTCACCGAAGCTCCTGGTGCACCCTGTGCTCTCACTCTCCCTTGCCACTGCACCCTGCGTTGTCTTCTTCAACAGCAAATTCCTACTCATGCAGGATTCATCCACTTGTTCTCCTCCTCTCACAAGCCTTCTTTGACTCCTACTGCTCCAGTAAGTGCCCCTTGGGTATGCGCCCATAACGCCCTCTCCTTGTGGCACGTAGCCTTTTCTTGTGGTTATGGTGAATTCCTCCAAATTCCCAGACCTAAGAAGAAGTGCCTGGCCCTCAACAAAATGTCCATGAATCAAATGCTGAATAGGTAAGGTTTGGGTTGTAGAAAGAGTAAGATAATGTGAAAGAGGTTTTATAAACTCTAATACCATAACTATAAGTTAGGATTACTTTAGTAAGAACTTTGCTTTGGGCACCTGGGTGGCTCAGTGGGTTAAGTGTCTGCCTTCAGCTTAGGTCATGATCCCAGGATCCTGGGATTGAGTCCTGCCTTCTTCTCCTTCTCCCTCTGCTCACTCTCTCTCGCTCTCTCTCTCAAAATAAATAAATAAAATCTTAAAAAAAAAAAGAACTTTGTTTCATTGAGCTGTCCTCTTACCTCACATATTGAATTGTTTTTGAAATCACATTTTAATTTCTTTCATCTTTTTATGATAGTTCAGACTCTATATTGAGGTACCAAATATGCAGATTACTCAGAATTTCACATATTTTTCCATCTTGCTTATTTCTGTCTAATACCTCATATGACATTAGACAGAACTAAATTAAAACTTTCCATTTCTACATTTCCAAAGGCCTTTCTTCAAACGTGTTCCAAGAAAGAAGAAGATCAGGACACAAGTAGGAATGGTAATGTAAAGTAAATTGGAGTTTCTGGACCCAGGACTCATATGTTTCCCAGTCACCAGATGGAATAGTGCAGCACAGCAGTTCTATGTCCCCTGCTGTCCCTAATTAAAAGATTCCTCCTTTATGGTGAAAACACTCTGTGCCAGTAATGTCTGGAGAGATCATTGCTGCATGGTGAGCAGACCTTACCCCACTGGGTACATGAAAAGGGCACTCTCTGGTCTGTGACTGTGGTCTTCTTTTAAGTAGGCGAGCAGTTTCATCCCATCCACAAGCGTGGCTTGAGTGCCTAGTAGAAATCAGGTGTTCCAGACACTGAGGATAGAGATGAAAGAAAACTTAGTAGGTCTCTTGCTCTTGTAGAGTTTACATTGTAGTGGGCGGGGGAGGGAGAGAGGAAAGTGGGAAGAGATAGGCTATAACAAAAAAATCAAGAACAAAGAAAGATATTAGAAAGAGAGAAGGGTAATACAAGGAATTACAGAAGGTGGCTGCCTCTTACCTCTAACTCGAGTGAGTCAGAGTTCTTGTTTAGGGACACCTGGGTGGCTCAGTCAGTTAAGCATCTGCCTTCGGCTCAGGTCATGATCCCAGGGTCCCGGGATTGAGCCCCATGTCGGACTCTCTGTTCAGCGGGAGCCTGCCTCTCCCTCTCCCCCTGCTTATGCTCTCTCTCTCTCAAATAAATAAATAAAATCTTTTTTTTAAAGAGCTCTTGTTTAATATTCCTTGACTGCTACATGCTAGATAGGTATGCATACCATCCACATCAATAGAGCAGTACTGGAAATTGCTCATCACAACAACTAATAAGCTTGTTCTGTTCTTCCCCCTTGCAGTAAACCTGCTTAGCACCATAGAAGCCATTGACTATCTGGCCATTGCCGACCTGGCTCATGCCCTCAGTATCACTGACTACTGCCTAGGGGTCGAAGAAGTCATTGTTTATACCTTTGGGCAGTGAGTCACGCACTGTTTCATGAAGTCTCTTCTATTGTCGCCTTGAATTGTTATTTAAAGCACACATTTTCACTTTAAAGTTAATATTCCTTGTATTTTATCTCCTTAACTGGATTGAGGCCCAAGAGAGTACTTTATTCATGCTTATATACCCGCAATACTCAAGATTACCTGGCACAGTAAATGTTTGCTGACTAGATGTATTGATTCACAAGAAAAGTTAAGTCATAGTAAAAAGGAGTTTTTGGAATAGCACCAGGATAAATAATACACGCAGAAAAACTACAGGAGCTCATAAGATGGAAGACAGGAAAGGCGTGGAAGAGGTGAGCTTAAGCTGAATATTGAAGATTATCTAGTATCAGAATGGACAGAAGCAGTAGAGAAGGGCAGTTCTGGTGACAGATAGTATGAACCAAGGCAGGTGTCCCCACTGGGAATGATTAGGAGAATAACTTCACTGAGCAGAGGATTCATCTTGGAGAGCAGTGGGTGGTAAGAACAGTCAAGTATCTCTGGGGCAGATGAAGAAGAGGCATAAGTTTCAGGTGAAAAACTCTTGTAGCTGATGCAAAGTCATCAGAAGTCTTCAGCGGAAGAGGGAATTGATGAGAACAGTGTTTTAGACGAGAGTCCGTCAAGTTCATTCTGGCAGATACCCCATTAACACTTAAGCGGCAGGCTCGGTGAGAGGACCGGGAGTGAGAAAGCAGCTTGAGGAATAGTTCAGGGTTAGAAACAATTACTTTAGAAAATCAGAGGAGAACACTAAATTATTGCTCCATTTTCTGTATTATAATGACCCAAAATGACTTAAATTTCTCTATCAACTATTTCCCATGCCGTCTAATGACATAGCCTAGAAAAGTTTTACTTCACTAATTGCCTCTCTCGGGGTTATTTCTAGGTTCCCTGTCCCATGAGTTTGACTCTCCATCAATTTCACTTAATACTTTACAGATACTCTAACTGACTCCTTATATAACACTTCATTCAACAGGTAACTATATTGTATATAAATTATAGAGGATACAAAAATAAGATGAGGCCCCTTTTCTCTTTATGCTCACCATCAAGGACTGACTGTGAGTTGGTTTACTTAATAATCATGAAAACAAGGAGGAAGACTTCATCATGGAAAACTGGATAAAGCTATATTGAAATTTTCTGAGGGGAAAAAACCCTAAAATTACATGAAAGCCAGTACAGTAGAAGGCAGTAGGACTTCAAAATATGTTCCCTTGTTCTTAGCTACGTAAACTTTGTCTATCCCTAGTTTAAGTGTTAGAGACTATAAAATTCAGAATGGCCTGGTATATTAGCTGATTTTAAAGCATGATTTTAAAAATTTATTAGAGAAAATATCAAAGACATACAAAAGTAGAATAATCTAATGACTTCCCATGTATTCGTCACTTTAGGAATTCTTCATTCATGGGCAGTAATATTTCATCCATACCCAATCTCTGTCCTACATCTATTATTTTGAAGCAAATGCTTCCTTATTTTATTTCATTTGTAAATATTTTAATTTCAATCTCTAAAATGTAAGGACTCGTGTGTGTATATGTGTGTGTCTAACTGCAATATTATTGTTCCTCCTGAAATATTTTACAATAATTTCTTAATATCATAATCAATACAGGGCCAGTTTACAAATGTTTCCAGTGTCTCCAAACTGTTCCCTGCCCCCACAGTTTTCTTGTTTAAACCAGGATTCCAATAAGGTTTAAACAATGCAGTCGCTTGATGTGGTTGGTGTCTCTTAGGTCTTTTTTAATCCATTGGTTTTACCTTCATCTTTCTTCTTCCTTGCTGCTTATTGGTTACAGAAACCAAGTAATTTGTCCTTTGGGATTCCCTGTAGTCTGGATTTAGCTAATTCCATTTCTATGGAATCATTTAACATGTTTTCACTCTCCCTTGTATTTCCTGTGAATTGGTAGTTAAATCTAAGGCTTGATCTGATTCGAGTTTGATTTTTCTTTCCTTTTTTTTTTTGGCAAGAATACTTCTTACTTGCTGTTTTTTATTTCTATTAGCAGTAGTTCTCTTTTTAAGATGTTAATGGTCATGGAAGGTTATTATCTAGATCCATTATTTCATTGGGATTGCAAAATATTAATTTTGATCATTAATTGAAATAATTCTATAAAAAAAGAACTTTCCCCTTATTGACTGTCTGATCACCCTGAGGTACTTTTGTATAAGAAAGGCAGGATAAATGTTAATCCTTTCCCTTTACCTACCTATTTTAAAACTTATTAGTTGGTTCCCTAGTATCCTCCAAGGATAACTAGTTGGATTATTTTGTGCTATTGCTATTTACTAGTGGATTTTAAGGCAGGTGTCCCCACTAGGAATGATTAGGAGAATAACTATTCTTTTTTGTTATGTATAAAATTATGTATAATTTTATGTTCGAATTATCCCATCTCTGGCCAACGAGAGCCTTTTAGGCTGGCTCCTGAGTTTTAACCTGACTGTGGTAGTCATTGTTGTGTTCTAGCTTTGTGATGTGACAAAGTGTTCTAGCCATCTTTTATATTTCCTTCCCCAGATCTGGAATCAGCTATTTCTCCAAAAAGTCCAATTTCTTCTACTAGATCATGGTATGTAGAGGCCACAATCTGAACATTAAGTGTGCTTATTGCTAGTGGGTTGGTCATTGTTTCTAGGTCTTTTCAGTGGATAGAACTAGGAAATATGTATATTTTTTCTCTAAGAAAAAGTATGTAATGAATTATATGATATTTCTAATTCAAGTTCAGGACTACAAAGTTGTACCTTACCTCCCTGATATTATATCCATGTCTCCTTTTCCCTTGCCAAAATTCCTTGTCCTTAGTGCAGCAGCACAAGCACTCATTTGCTTTATCCTGCAACACACGCACAGTAGTTTCAGAATTACAGAACCACACAACCGGCAGCAGCATGACTATTGAAAGAAGTTTGTTATTACATGACTGGCTTTAGTGTGTATATTCCACTGGAGATGTAATACAATGTATTTAGCAGTACATATTACCCTTAATGTAATATCATTTCCATGTTTCATATTTTTGTCTTAAAACCCCAAACTACTGATTTCCAAAATGTTTAAATGCCTATTTATAATTTTTCTTTATTAATCAGGAACAAGGTTACAGATAGGAATGATTATGAGACTTACTAAAATAATTACCTGAGTGTCATTATTGAATCCTCAGGATATACTATTGCCTATTCTTTCTTCTTAGACCTGACTCAGACAATTTCACAATTTCATTCATTCATTCATTCATTCATTCATTCATTCATTCAGGAGATACCTAATAAGCACTGTATGACATTCAGGCAAGAGGACTAAAGACAGAATTTAACATGTATTGTCTGCTCTGTCTCAAGTGTTATTCTAGCTGCTTTATATACATTATCTCACATAATTTTATAAGAATCTTTTGAAGTATACATCATTATTCTGTAACCACTTTTCAGATGAGGCGATTGGGACTCAATGGGTTTCCTTTGTCCAAAGTGACAAAGCTAATAAGTGGAAAAGACGGAATTAAGATATTGGTCCATTTGATTCCAATATTATACATAAGGTACCGTCCCTATCCTTAAGGAGTTAGGAGAGTGTTCAGGCACAGGAAGAACAAAGTGCGGTAGAAGTTCAGGCAAAAGAGACATTAAATCGTGTGGGGCATCACAATAGAGGTGACAATTTGCCTGAATCTCAAGAAACAATAAAATTTTGTTGGATGGAGAGGGAGTGCCTTCGTGTGAAAAGATGGAGATAAACAAAATTGCATAGGTTAAAAAGTGTAATGGGTTCTTGAAATGATGAATAGTCTGGTTTGACTGAAGTTTAGCATAATATAAGGAAATAGAGCTAAAACTGAAAAGGTGCCTGGGACCGTAGTTGGGACCTGAATGCCATTCTGAGGATTTAGGGCAGCCAGAAGTGAGACATGATGGGGCTTGCTCAATCCCAGCCACTGGGCAGGTTCCATCTAACCCACATGCTCCTCCTTTGAGAGACTTAAGGCAAAACCTAGCTTCATAGATCACACATCTCATGGATTGGTCTGCATGTCTTCTAGCAATTTCTTACTAAATTTGAAATTGTTTTAGATGTTTTGCTACTTGAAGTTTTGCCAAATTAAGCCTTCCTGTTGGAGAGACCTAGAGTAGTCACATGAAACATTACATGTGATTGACACTGGTTGCACTGGAATTCTCAGTATCAGCAATGAAGTCTGACTGTCAGTGGACATACTTGGAGTCAAGTAAGTCTTAGAGTATTGTGACAGCTCATCAATTTCTTATAAGAGCTCTGCCAGAAATGTTTATCCATTTGATTAATAAATATGGAATTATGAAAAGAACAGGAAAAATATCACAATTCAAGAGATTTGGGTAAGATTGAATTCAGATTTGAATAAGGACTTTTTACTCTAGAAATAAGTTATATCTCAATTGTATACAATAGACTCCTTATTTCAGGTAACTTTGTTGGCTTAAGATCCTTCCTTTGCTCAGCATTAAAGTTAAAAAACAACCACTTAACCTAATATTCTCATACATTCCCCTCATGGGGATTTCTAACAGTGAATTAAGTATTCCTATTATCCTGTTTTTATAAGAAAGTGTGAGATTGCATAATTCATGGCAACTAAAGATTCTTTTATAATATGACATTTGCTATCTTAATTGTCTTTCCAGTTCATAAAACATAAATCAAATATAGTTGAGCTCTGTAAAATCTATTAGTTATGGATCTTTTGAGATCTGAGTGAGCTATTGCCTATTTAGGACTAGTTATGAAGTATGTCCTCAGTCTTCCTTCCTTCCTTCCTTCCCTCCATCTCCTCCTTCCTTCCTTCCTTCCTTCCTTCCTTCCTTCCTTCCTTCCTTCCTTCCTTCCTCCCTCCCTCCCTCCCTCCCTCTCTCTCCCTTTCTTTCTTTCTTTCTTTCTTTCTTTCTTTCTTTCTTTCTTTCTTTCTTTCTTTCTTCTTTCTTTCTTTCTTTCTTTCTTTCTTTCTTTCTTTCTTTCTTTCCTTTCTTTCTTGTTGTATTAGCTGAAATAGTCTCCTGGAAGGTAAGAGAACAGAATATTAAGTAGAGAAAAGGCATGGCCTTCATCAATACCCAAAACTATCTGGTTATGGAAAGTTTAAACCTGCATGAAAATGTTTGCTGGACACAACTTTACAAAATCCACATTTTTGAAGAGTTAGTCCATTAATTGTTGTTGATGTCATACTTAAGAATGAGGATATTTATAGATATCACTTTAATGATTTTAGTCAGCACTGTACTACAAAGTGCAGTATATAAATTGATCTGTTGTCCAGAAGGGTCATTGATTCCACACTCACTATTCCTGACAGATTTTATCTGAGATATCCTGATAATTGTAGTCACGTGTCCTATTAGCTTTAATTGCCCCACCGTAAGCTTTAATTTTTCATTCTGTGCTAGTGTAGACCCAGTCAAAGCCCATATAAATCCAAGATATGTGTTTTGGTTAGAGTCGTGGTTCACACCCTTAAACTGCACTTCAAAGTCACCTGGGGAGCTTTTAAAATCATATCAACCTGGGGCCTGCTCCCAAAGATTCAGATTTAATTGGTCTGGCTGTAGGACCACATCAGTGGCACAAGCCCAGGGAGCACCATTTATTGAGAACATATTCATCTCTAGGGCCCCCCGACTTCCCAGAGCACAAGTCTGTTGTGTTCTGTGTGAATGGTGCCTGCTGTACTTGTGCAAACTTGGAACCCTAAAGAGAGCGCACGAGCACACCTGTTTTTAGAAGCTCCCCAGAGGATTCCAAAATGCAGCCAGAATTGAGAACCACTTCCAGACGTAAAATTGCAGGAGACATTAACGGCATGTATTTAGGAGCTGTGTAGACATGGATTCAAATCTTGCTCTACCACTGTCTTGCTGAACAACCTCAGGAAAGTCATGTAACCTCTTGGAGCCTCAATTTCTTCATAAATAAAAAAACAATAATAGTACCTGCCTCGTGAGGTTATACAGAAGAAAAAAATAAAGACAGTCTAAGTGAAATGCTCAGTACAATGTTCGTGCTCAAGAAGCCACTATTATTATTTCAGTTATTAAAGCAAAATGTCTACATTAGTCTGGACTTCTTCAGTACTAACTGACAGAAATCCAGCTTAGACAACCTGAAGCAAAAACAGCAGCTTTAAGCAAGCCACGAGAGGGGTAGGGTTGGATTTGGTCTGATGGAACCAGCACTGGAATGCCATTAGGACACATATTCTGTCTCTCTCGTGCTTATTCTGATTTCTGTGGTGGTGCCTTCATTCCCTCAAGCCAGCTCTCCTCGTAGAGGCTAACCTGTGACCATAGGCAAGTCATGACTTACACCCTACAGCCTCTTATGCACGGAAGAGTAACTTGTTATATTCGGCTCAGCTGGGAAGATCGTGGTGACCCAGCCTGGCTCTTACATCCATCCCCGTGGTCAGGATGTACAGTCCTTCCAATGGAAAGAAGGGCAAAGTGCAGATGAACACATAACCACCTTCATTTTCACTACTGAGACTTGATTCAAATTACATAAAATGCACAAAACCTCTGCCATCTGAGGACCTATCAGCAGATAAGGAAGAACAGCAATAAGGTCCCAGGAGCAAAAAAGAAATACCTTGAGTTTAAAACACCCAGTCTCTCTGCACTTCCTGACCTATACATAGTAATCACTAAGATGCTTTTCCTTTTTTTTTTTTTTAATTTTTATTTTGTTATATTAGTCACCATACAGTACATTCCCAGTTTTTGATGCAATGTTCCATGATTCATTATTTGCATATAACACCCAGTGCACCATGCAATACGTGCCCTCCTTAATACCCATCACCGGCTTATCCCAATCCCCCGCCCCCTCCCCTCTGAAGCCCTCGGTTTGTTTTCCAGAGTCTACGGTCTCTCATGGTTCATTCCCCTTCTGTTTACTCCCCCTTCATTCTTCCCTTCCTTCTCCTACCGATCTTCCTAGTTCTTATGTTCCATAAATGAGTGAAACCATATGATAATTATTTTTCTCTGCTTGACTCATTTCACTTAGGATAATCTCCTCCAGTCCCATCCATGTTGCTGCAAATATTGTGTAATCGTTCTTTCTGATGGCTGAGTAATATTCCATTGTATATATGGACCACATAAGATGCTTTTCTGACAACAAAAGCGTTCCTTGGCCTCTCTGTTCTAGTTTACCTGAGATACTCAGGTTGGCAGGCAGATGAGGAGTTGGATAAACTGCTGTCACATTCCCAGCAGTCCACCTTATCTCATACCTGAGGTGTTCTCTTCTCCCACTCCCAGCCCACAGTCTGTCCTTACCTGCAGGAGTGGGAAAACTTAGCAGTTATTTATAGGGGCACACTCCACAGCTACTTTACTGTGTACGTTATCCAAGAATAAGGCAGCGAGGAAGAACAATCACAAAAGGCCCAGAGACCCCCCTATAACATTTGAATTGTTCTAGCCACTTACTTAACCCTGGTGGTGGAGAGGCAACAAGTGTCGTGATAGAGGAACGAGACTCGTCGCTTTATAGCAAGGGTGCTTGTGATTTAACGTCTCAGACCTTCAGTTTCCTGATGGGTAAAATAAGGGCAATGATATTTCACAGGACTATTGGAAGAGTTGAATGCATTTAATAAGTGATAAGGTCTTTGAAAGGCAATTACACTCGACGCATTGGATCTTCAATAAGGAATTTCAGTTTGGGGGATAGTTTCATATTTACAACGTTAACTGAAGAGGTCTTGCTATGAACGTGCTCTCCTGTATTTAGATCCAGTAGAGAGGATGACTGGGCATATATTTGAATATCCTAGGAAACATTGCAAAAGATACACCAGTATTATTGGTATTCACTGACCTTCCGGTTTTAACACACCTACTTTGTGGTTACATAAATGAGTGATGGAGCTGCTGGTATTCACTGTAAATCACCCTGCTACTTTACTGGTTCAAGGGCATTATTTAGGAAAGCACCTGACTCACTTCACCAGAACATAGTACAACACTTCAGATAAGGAAGTGAAAAGAAAAATGTCAAATATTAATAGCATTACTAGCTCTTCTATGTCAAATGATACTTCTGGGGATTTTGAGGCCTCTTTACAGTTCCTATTCAGCCAAAGTAAATTGATTATGGGTTGATAAGACTTGGTGGGAGGATTATATGAGTGAATGTGTAAAAGCCAACTGGCTCATGGCCAAGGACAGATGGCACTCTGACTTACGGGCAGCATCAAGTTCCAGATTAGGTATATGGACTGGATAGGTGTTCTCGATTGGCAAGGAGCTTCATCCCAGACAGCGATATTAAAATAGTATCTATCTATCTATCTATCTATCTATCTATCTATCTATCTACCTAAAAATTGAGGAATTACCTTTCTATGCCTTTTCTAGTGTCAGTACTCCATAACCAAAAGCCCAATATTTCCAGAAGTTAAAAATTGCTTGCAGTGTAAAACAGGGATGTTTTTAACAAAGGAGCAGTCTACTCATGAACCTTTACCTTTTAGGAGCACAGAATTGCCTATATCAAACAAACATGAATAAAGGTCAGCTATAAACTTTAAATTGTTCAAAAGATTGGTACTTCAACATCACTAAAATGTAGGGAGCAAACTGATGAGACTATCTTGGAATTGAAGGAATACATTTTCTTAATTTTTAAAACATCTGGTCTTCTTACCAATTTTATTTCAAATTTTGCTAATATTAATATGGCCACACAAATGCCTGATTTATACAGCTTAAGCATTCCATGGCAACGTAATCTTGTACTTCTCTCTTCCATTTCCCTCCTAGCCCTCCCTACTTTTTCCTTGAGAGAATCAGGGAAAGGTTTTCTATTTCTTAACTGTTGAATCTGTTTATGAAAATTTGAACTAAACAGTTTAGCACAATTAAGCAGTATGCCTCATTCATCAAACCTTCATTTCTCCAAGACTCCCATCCTATCAACCACCAAAAAACATGTGTTAAGTGGAAACTATTCCTAGTCTATCGGCATGCCACATCTGTTCACAATTACAGAGGTACATACAATGCCATTCATATCATAGCATGTGCTTCCCTGTGCCTTGGGTCACAGGCCCTCAGGGCCATTTACAAAGTGTGTGCTTTTTAACTGTCCTGGAGCTAAAGAGTTTAATTTTGCCTGAGAACGTGTTTATGCACCTTGTGAAGGAACTAGTCATTCTCTTTTGCTTTTCCTTATCATGGTGTGTGTGCGTGTGTGTATATGTGTGTGTGTGCCCGCACTCTGTGGAAGAACCATGCCAAGGAATAAGCACAAAGACTTTCTTCTACATACCCACCAAACTTCCTCGTAAATTGCTTTTATTTTTTATTCATTCTTTTGTTAATAGCATATTTCTTGGCTTCTCTTGGATTTTGTTTTTTTGAATATTGCTTAATTCTGGTTTTATTTCCTCCTGTTCTTAGTCAAGATTTTGATCAGATTTTTTTCAACATGTCTATTTAATTTATCTATGTAATTATAAGTCCCTGGGACCCTCTCCGAAGTTATGCCCTCTTTCTTTTGGATCTCTTCCTGACCTGTAAGCATTTTTCATTCTATAATCCATATTATTCAGGAAGTATTAGAACCTCAAAAAGTAGAGCTGAATCTATAAGTCACCTAACCAGGTATTTTATCTCTCTAATCTTAGCACCTGAAAAAGTTGGCAGTATCCAAAATGTTGACCTTTTTACCTGTTTTTACTTAAATATAGTTTTTGGGTTTTTACTTAAATATTTAACCTTGGGTATGCGTGACCATAGTTTTTGGGTGTTTCTTGGTTTTTTTTTTTTTTTCATTTAAAAGAGAGGTCCTGCTTGCTTTAGGGCATTAATTTTGTCCAAATTTTATTAATATTTATTAAATTTTTATTAATTTTGTTAACTTTTTATAATATTATGAACAATTAAATGAATTCTATTAGAAAAGCTACCTGAAGGGAGTTATCTAATGGATGAAAGATGAATTAGGAGAGAAAGAAGTTGAGAACAAGGTTAAAGTCAATGGTAGTTTCACCCATAGTGGTTAATGATGTTTCTTAATCTTCAAATATCCAGTGTGTTGTAATGCTTAATTATCCTTAATACCAAAATGAATTACGACCTTATTGAAGAAAAGAGGAGGTGATCTACAAATTCTTTTGTGTTTATTGAAGAGGAGCAGTTTGAGGAGGTTGGAGAATTCTACAGGAGAGAGGAAATTGTTAGGTCCCAGGCTCTCACTTACTTCACATGAAGAAAACAGGATGCATGAGCGCGCCTCTTCTCCAGCATTAAATTTTGCATTGGTTTGCTGTTAAACTCAAGGGTATGTGAAGGGGGCAAGTTTAATTGCTTGGCGCTTACAAAACCTGCTCTACTGTTCAATGGGTTGGAAATATTTTGAGAATTTGATCGCATTTAGAGCCGTGCAAATTTACCTGTAATAAATTTTTGCTGGATGCCTAAAAAAAGTCAGTCTTCTAGAAATGAACATACAAATGCAACTATAGAATGCTTAGAAAGAAAGGGAAGCTAATGTTTATTGAAGACCCATGTGGTGTCAAATGCATGACATTCATGATTTCATCTTCTCCTCTTAATATCTGTATGAGTAGATATGACTGTTTCTGTATTTACAGGGAAGAAACTGAGGCTAAAACCAGCTGGGAGCACGTACCTAACTGGTATGTGGTGCTTGCAGCTCTGAACCAGCTGTTTGACTGCAAGCCTGTTTTCTTCTCTGCTGTCTCTACACCCCTGGGATTATGTTGAGAACAGCGAGGAGTGGCAGCTTCTTAGTTGATGTAGGCTTTGCAATCACTGCAGCCTGATTCACCAAAGACACCTACACCCAGCTTCATACACACAAATCCCCCTGGGGCCTGATTTACCTGGATGTGTGTCGAAATTATCCCACATATCAACTAATGCTAGATCCTCACTCCAATTTCTGCTGCATAGCCAGCTTGATATGTCTCAAAACTCCCACCGTTCCAGAAGAATACTAAGAACGTTGTCTCAGGTTAATCAAGTATACGCTGCGCCGTCTTGTATTAATTGAATTTGTGATACCCAGATCAGGAATCCTTGAGGTTGGCTTTTGAAGCGCGCTCTGCGTCTGGCATGGAAGAGCCTGTTTGCGACTTTCCTACGCAGAAGTAAAGAGCCGCTTTCAGGTATTGTGCGGAGCCTGTGCAACTGATGCCCAAACAGAAGAGTCATCTAGCTTCTATGGAAGTTTTTCATAAACCTCATTATTTAGTCAAGTGTCTTGAATATGGCATTCCTTCATTATTTATTTTTCCACTTACAGTTATGTTTTAAGGCTCTTTTGATGTTGTTTGCCCCCCAGGTAGTGGTAAATGACCGTGAGTGCTAATAGCCTGGTTTCCACAGGCTCCGGCTAACAACTGCCTCATACATATTCAACAGGGGCATTCTGTGCGAAGGGCTGGGGAATTAGGTGACCTGCCAAGTCTTTCCACATCTAATATCTATGATAATGGCTGCAAATTACATGGGACCGAAGGAACGGTGTTGCACTGTGAAAAAACGGAAGGGAAATCAAGACAGCCTGTGGCTCCTGGCTCCAGCAGGCAGCTGCCTGGCTGAGAACTCCTTTCCCAGGTGCCAGTCACTCAGATCGCTGCCTCTCACCCCTGCCTTACAGCTGAGGTCTCCGAGTTCACCCCTGCCTAACCACAGTCCTTACTAGCAAGTCCTCACCACCTCAAAGAGAGTAACACAGGCTTTTCTCTTTGTTTTAATCCTTTGTTGTAATGGTAATTAGCATTACATCTTGAATAGTAAATTAAGAAATCCAAAACAGAATTTTAAATTTAAAAAGCTTTTCCACTAGGAATCCAGTTGCATTAATTTTGTGGACTGAAGGTAAACTGCATTAGCCAAGTGTGTGCATCATTACCTTATTCTAATCCTCAACATCACGAATGCAAAAGGCTGTCATTAAATTTGAGAACTGACAAGAACTGGGATTTCTCAATATGAGTGTTGAAAGATTAATTTGAAAAGATCTCACTAAAAACCACAAAAGGTTATTGCTAACGTGGGATATTTTATATTCATAGTCTGTACCTTGTTTTAAAAGTGCCTGTTTGCAGTACCTGGTTTAAAAGAAGTGATACATTTAGAGCACTTGGTCACATTTTAAATTGAAATACTTATAGTGATTATTGTATTCTGATGATATACAAGCACAGTTTATAAGATCATATTGGAAATTTCTTTTGTTGTCAAAGGATATTTGACTTCCAGGTATTAAATATTTCACATCCAAACGAATTAAAAACAAAGAAAAAGAGAAAATGAGCTTTTTTCCACCCTTTTTCTTCATAATATGATTTCAGAAGAGAAAGTATTTACTTCTTTGACAATATTTCATACTCTGTATTTGCCCTAAAAATGTTAGTGGTGAAAAAGAAATGGTAGTAGTGAAAGCAGTGGTAATAAATTTCACGCAAGCACAGTTAATTTTTGCCAAACTAGTGGCCAAGCTGGTCATGGGGTAAAAACGTATGTATTTCATCTTTGATCAGTGGAATTTAATTTTATAATTAGCTATACACCTTGATTTACACATCTATAGGGCATTCTAAACATCTGTCCAAGATGACCATTTGGGGAAAGGAAGAAAAAGGGTTCATTGCCTTCACTTAATGCGTGCTGTTTGGTTCTCTGCGCTGCATTCAAGCCCCAAATGAGACTTGTGTAAAGAGAAATTGTATGTAATTTGCCTACCTTATTATAGAGTGAATAACCTAGAATGGCTTTTTAAAACCCAGAATGCAATTGTACAGAGTTTGCGAATGTTATACAATTGTTGAAGAACTGAAATATCCGTCCTGATAGTGAAAATGAGAATAATTGAGATTAAGCTCTTAACTCTTGTTACCATAGGACCCTTCACTCCCTTGTGTGGCATTTATTAGTTTGCCAGAGATTTTTGCATTCAGAACCTAAGATGTAGTTTTAAACATGATACTTTAGGGTAACAGACTGTTTGTAGCATGATTCTCATCAAACTTGATTAATTTTAGCCATAGATAGCTTAAAAGAACAGCTTGGTTAAAACTATTACATACATAGGAAGAAGAGGATTATATTGCATGTAGCTTAGCTATAAAATATATAAAAGTCCAAGCTCTGCTTGAAATAACCTTTATAGGCAACTCTTCTATTTAAAAAGATAATAGTTTGTAATGTTACCACTGTCAAGATACCTAGGCAGCCATTGCTACTAAGTAAATCGCATTACTTCTACCCTTGCTACATGTTTGCTACTTTCCTATTAAAGCACAGCCCTAGAAGCAATTTTAATGATCCAGGATCTAGTCCTTAGTCTCCCCTTCAATCAAGACCAGACCTAAGGCCATAGCTTCTAACATCAGAGCAGTCTACTAGATCCTTTTCATCTGCTGTTGGCATAGGGGATCCCCCTCTCCCCCCCATGAGCGTAAGAGCAGCAGTTTTGTTACAAGATCTGAAAAAAACATCAAATCCCTTTCTGCTGGAGATGTATTTATTTTGTAGTTATTAAAAGCTAAGAGGGCTCCTTCTCAAATTTTTGCTTGATGATTCCTGAATGAAACATTCGCCACTTTTTCCTTTTCAACACTACCCCTTATGTGTATTGAACTCAACTTAGGATGAGGGTTGGGATGTTGATGCTTTCTTAAACTTTGAGTGGCCTTTTGCAATCACTTACTTGCCCTGGACCAGTAGTATTCCAACCATATAATTAAGAATCTCCTGTAATGCTTGTTAAAAGTATGGATTCTTGAGTCCTATACTCAGAAATACTAATGTAGTAAATCTGGGGTGGGACCCAGAATCTTCATTTTTCTTAAGTCTCCTTGATGACTAAGATGTAGGGAGTCCAGGAGCCATCCTTTGAAGAACAGGATACATTCTGAGTCCTTGCTCATGTGTTCAAACAGCAACTACTTGCTGTGATTACCTGAGAATTACATGATCTAGCAGTGTTTTCCCAGATTTAGTAACGTTATCAGGTTCAGAACCAAAGGGATAACAACCAGCCTACTTGGGATGAATAGCAGTTTGATAATGTTGACAGTGTTCTGGAGTGGGAAGAACTGGGTGAGTTCCAGGGCCCTGCTGATGAAGCTTTTGCAGTATTGGGAGACTTATTACCATGACTCAGTTTTCTAGTGTATGAGTAGAGATAATCATCTTTGCCTTCTACCCACACAATACCAAGACTCTGACAAATATTGAGGCACAACTTGTAAAAACAAACTACTTTCTACACGGTACTATAGTTATATAAGTAATGGATTCCCAAAAACCAAATACCCATAGAAAACTCTGCATTTTCCTTATGTTTTATAATAATTTCCCTCAGTTTTAAATGATGGTTTGTAAAACCAGCTCCTCAGAGACTTTCCCCTTAACTTTCTACTTTACCTTCATCCTGTCTCAATTCATTTTTGTAAAGATATTGAGATGCCAGATTATATGTCACATTTCCTAACCACCCTCTAACTGGTACCCTTGGAAATCTTGCATTTCCCACACTCAGAACCTAGAAGGTCAACCATATTTGACTTGCCGAAAATAACAAACAGCTGCTGAGCTGGCCTAGAATATGGTATGGGATAAAAAGTCAGGTTTACCACAAAAGCCATCCCAATCATGAGTCAGTGTGTGGGTGCCTCCATATAAGACTTCAAGCAAGAGAGAGGAGTGGGGGAAAGCTGAGTGGGGGAAAGCTCTCCAGAGGTTCTTTGGAATTAGAATATTTGAAAGGAAACATCCTTGCCCACCCTCACTAGAGAAACCTTTCTCATTGCCTTACCCACCTCATTCTGTCCAAACACGATGCATACTTCACATCAGAACAGGGTACCCCAAGAGTCCCTGTGACCTCTGTTTTGTCAAAGATCAGGAAGATGCGTGTGGTTAAACAAGGCAGATTTATTACTCATTGGAGTTGGGGAGGAGATGCACCATGAGAAATGTGTTAGAAAGAACTTGAAGGGTTTGGGTTTGGGTTAGGACATGGTTTGAGAAGGGTCCATGGAAACAGGGATTTGCTCTAGATTGGCTGTTCTCAGGAAGGGGTAGAACCCTATGGCTGGACATCTTAATCTTATCTGCAGGGAGGACAGACCAGGTAGAGTATGATTCTTGAACATTTCAGGTTCTCTTTGTAGGTGCTGTTTTTTTGTTTGTTTTTAAGATTAATCTTCCACTCTACCATTGTTTGTTTATGATTAGTTCATCTGATCTCAAATTGCACGTCCCTATCATTGAGGAACTTAGACATTAGAGACGTAGGGATTTAGGAACTGTAAGAAGAGTGAAGAGAGACTCCCCTCCATGAAACAGTGAGTTACTAGGGGAATTATAAGGAAGAGCAATGGGAATGAAATGGTTGCCAAAGTCTATTCAAATGAGGGATGGGTGGATGGATGGATGGATGGATGGATGGATGGATGGGGGGATGAATGGATACAAAATAGCAGGCCCATCTGAACTTACTACCATTGCAGATAAGCTTCAGTTATCCTGAATACCTCTGGAACCAATAACCAACAAAACGCAGGATTCCTACCATTTTATTATTTATTTGTTTATGTATGTATTGCACATATGTTGACACATAATACTGAAATTATGAAGAAAAGCATCTAATGTTCCAGAAGGTTTTCTTCGTTCATAACTAAAGGAAAACAGGTAGGATGAAAATTCAGTAGAAATCTGTGTGCAACACTTAGTTTTAACATCCATTACCTTTTAAATCTGTCAGAAATCTCTTGTCAGCTGTGGTTATATTCTAAAGAATCATAAGGTTAGCCTACGAAGTGTTCATTTTCACATAAACATAAAGTGGAGTCAGGGTATGAGGGGAGGAGCACATTCCTTTTCCAACAGGCACTTCTGCAGAAATGGTAGAGAGGGATTCTTCCTCAAGAGTTGTGGGAAGGAACCCAGTTGAGGCATGTGAGTGGCATAGACAACTCTAGAGATTGAACTCACACTTAATGCTTATTACTCTGGGCAGAGAGGACAGTGGCCCCTCTTCCTTTCTGTATTCTTTGTAAGGACTAACCTTCCTGAGATGTTAAACCACCAATCAGAATATGAAATCCTCAAGGGAATCCATTTGCTCACTATTTCTTTGCCTTCTACTTCAAATCTAAAGGCTTGTCATACCAATACCTACAGTACCATAAAGTATGAGGCCTCACAAAGGTAGGCAATGTCCTTGGTAAGCCCCTCCTTCTCCTGTTGGAGGTTTGTAAAAGCCTCCTTGCTCCTTTTTTTTTAAAAAAAAAAACGTCTTCTTTTTTTTTTTCCGGAATGAGCATTCTGAGAACAAAACTCTTCTCTGATAACTCTTATAAAACACTTTTGTGCTTGGCTCTCCAAGGATTAAGAATTGGACACATAATTCTCCATTCATTTCTCAAGTGTCAAGAGAGAATTGAGTTTAAAGGCTCCAATTCCCTTGCAGGTTACACTGTCTATCTAGATAAATTAGTATTCAACACGGCTTTGGGGAAATCTCAGATGATTTGCAGTTTTGCAAATTGCTCAGACTCATAATGAAATCTCAGGCTGAGGAAATCACTAAACAGTTCATGAGCATGAGTTTTTTCCTCTGATGTCCAGACATCTTGGATCAATTCGTTCATCTGCCTTCTTTGCCTTATCTGTACTGGGCACCTGAGGCTGCTTGAGAAAGTCACATACACCAGTAATTTGGTACAAATTCATGGCCTCCAACCTTAGCTGGCCCTTGATGAGGCCTCCTGCTGTATGTCCTCAGTCAGTTCCTCTCCCCGACTATCACCACTGACCTCATTCTCCCACTTTCCCTTTTCTTCCTTGCTCAGGAGAGGAAAGTCCATTATCCAGCCATTCCCACTCTCCCTTTTGGCTATAATAGGATATATGTCTGTCTTCTCCAGGGCTATGTTCTGCGTCCTATAGCTTATACACTCCCAAGCCCCTCAAACTAGCAATTATTTCTCTTCCAGAGCTTCAACTTTCTCTCCTCACTAACATTTCCCCCTCAGAATATAAAATATTCTCGTCTTTTCCATTTAAAAAAAAAAAATGTAAGCACCTTCACATGACTCCATGGCCCTCCAGCTCTTTTTCTCTGCAGCCGAGCATGTCTCCTCCCACTTACTCCTTTTTGTACTGCGGTGTCAATTCTACCTGGAGAAGTCCATCAAGACTACCTACCCTTCCAAGGACTCACTTGGTTTTGGCCAAATCAAAGTCCTTCCCTTACTTGATTTTTCTGAAGCATTGGCACAGTTGAGTGCCACCCACATCTTGAAGCTCTTTACTTCCTTAGCTTTGGTGCACTTCTCTTCCCTCCTTTTGCACCTCCCTTTTTAGGTTTCTCTCCTTGTGCTTGTCTCTTAAGTGTTAGTATGTGCTAGGATGTCATCCTTGGACTCTTATCTTCTTAATCAGTTCAGTGTTCCTAGAAGATAACTCTAGAAATTCCCAAATCTATATCTCCAGGTGTTAAAATCCATATAGTCAACATTACCATGTGGATGTCCAATAGGTACTTAAACTCAGCATGCCCAGAGCTGAACTTTTATCCCACTCTCTCTCCAGTCCATCTCTAGGAATAGCACATTATCATCCTATTCACACCAGCCTGAAAGCTTTGCATTGACTTAGACCTTTCTTTCTCATTCAGCCCTTTCTACTCAATTGATCCCCAGATATGCTAATTCTACCTTCAGAATAAAACCTTTTCTCTATTGCTTTAGTTAAGGCACTAAAAATTTCTCATTAGTACATTGGTTCTAGTTATCTTCTTAAAATGTGGCATCCCATTGCTTTCTAGGCAAACTCTTCATCATGGCATATAAGGTCCTTCATGACCTGACACCTGCCAAACTCTGCAGCCTGCTCACTGACCGGATTTCCATGTGGACCTTCACTCCAGCCATAACACCCTACTAGAAGTTCCTTCAAAACACCAAATTATTTCACAATTCCTCCTTTTATATGCTGTTCCTTTTGCTTCTAACATTATGCCTTTCTAATCCTCCTAGCTAATTTCTACTTACAGTCTAAGCCTCAGCTTATATAATAACATCTTAACCTGCTCACCCAGGAAATGTTAGCAATCATTATGGCTGTTTGGTACTCATTCTGTGTATTCTCATAGTAAGGCTGTAACATAGTGTTAATCATAATGTGTGTGTGTGTATATGTACACATATATAGTAATATATGTTATATGTTACTACATGTATATAGTAATTGGCCTCTTGTTTTCCTTACCACCTAGTTCTGAACTTTAACCATTTTGTTTTTACTTTATTTCACTCGCTTACATTACCTGTCTGGACCCTAGAGGCATTTGGGTTTGCTCTCCCTGTTAAAAATAACAAATACCATCAACCATTTTCTAGTGAAATTTTGGTGGGGTTAGTAGTGATGGTGATTACAATTACTGAATCCTTACTTTATGGTAGCCACTTTCTAAATGTTTTACATATATAATCTCATTAATCCCATTTAACAGGTGAGGAAACTAATAATGAGAGAGGTAAGTGCCTTAGCCAAGTCACATAACTTATAAATAATAGAGCCAGGATTTGAACACATGGAGTACTAGTCCAGAGTACAAAAAGACAGGGAAAATATTTTCCATGTCCTGATAATCAACCTTATTCCATCATTACTCTATGAGAGAGACAGCCTGGAAAGTCGATTCAAAATATTTATTAAATATCTACAATTGACTGTTGAAAACACAGCTTTGAACTGTGTGGGTCCACTTACACATAGATCTTTTCCTATAAATAGAGTATGTGTGTGTGTGTGTGTAAAACCGTAAATGTATTTTCCTTGTGATTTTCTTAATAGCATTTTCTTTTTTCTAGCTTACCTTATCATAGGAATATAGTACATAATATGTATAATGTACAAAATATGTGTTAATTGACCATTTCTGTTACTGACTGCCAGTCAACAGTGGACTACTGGTAGTAAAGTTTTTGAGAAGTCAAAAGTTATATGTAGATTTTCAACTGTAGGAGGGTTTGGCAACCCCCATCTCTCATTATTTAAGGGTCAATTGGACTTTGTGATTGAATTCGGTCTTTGAATAAAATACAGCCCTTCCTTCAAGTTTACTACCTAAAAAGGGAAAGAAGGTATGAACATACCTTAATAACTAGACAAAACATTATAAAGGATAGAATTTACAAGTGCTGTAGAAATTGAAAAGAGAGTTAAGTTTAAACCTGGTTGAGGAAAACTCGGGAAAGGTTTTTGGAGGAGGTGGCATTTACTATGTGCCCAAGAAGTTGAGTCCTCTAGGGTGAAGATGGCCAAGGGATGAAGAATGGATGGGATTTAAGGAAAATTGTAGGGAATCGAACCACGACCTCTTACTACCTTGCTTTATGGCAAAGGAGTAGAATAAAAATGATAGGCTTTGGCAGAGACTTTTTCCCTGCAGGGAGGACAGTAGGGGAATGTAATCCCTCATCGTTCAGAATCCCTTGGTTGCTCATGCAGGCATCTCTGGAATCAAGGAAGTACGCCTCTGGAAACTCTTTCCTCCTAGAACTTGGTCCATTCCTATAGTAGTTGGTGCCTTCTATCTGTACCCACTTCCCTGGGCAATGAGTTGAGTTGCTTGTTTTGTTTTGTTTTGTTTTAATGTAGCTTAACATCCCGGGAGAGAATTGAGCTATTCTGAGACCTCATGTTTGGACACTGTGGTTCTAGTCTTGAGAAAGTTGTCAGTACCCTTTTCCCAAACCATAGAGTTGTGCTGCTTCTGCCCAGAAAATAGCCCGGTGAGCTTGGCTCTTCTACTAAGTGATTTCTCAGGAGACTTCAAGTACTTTTACTCAGTGAGTCTGTTCTTTTTTTTTTTTTTTTTTAGTAAAGAACTATTTTTTGGATGCATTTTCTTAGGGAAAATAGTTAATAATGATAAGGAACCTGAAAATGGAAGTGGCCAACTCCAACATGACTACTCGGTGAATATGTCAACTTCATTCTCTGTTCTTTGAATTTATGAGTACACAAAAAATCATTTTGCAATGCATTGATTGCTATTTATCTGACATCTTGCATGTGGAAAATGCTTAATAAATTGTGTTTGATTTAGTACATACATATGCAAATGTCTACCCCCATTTTCTAGTAACCCCTATTTTCTAGTCCTACTCTCAGAGTTCAATGTCCTTGTAACTAACACAGAATCCAGTGGCCTCTGTATTATATATATTATAAGGTATATAATGTTGGCAGCTATAACAAACAATCTCATCTCAAGACTTAACAAAGCAACATTAGTTCTCACTCATGTCGCAGTCCAGTGGGGATCAGTGTTTCGGAGGGGATGTTGTGTACCACGCAGTTATTCAGGTAACCAGACTTCTGTGCCTGCCCTAAGGCCTTAGACCCTCAAAGTCTTCCATTGAAATCTCTGCACGTGGTCAACCAAACACTGAGAGAGATACAGAGACAGAGAGACACAGAGAGAGTATAAACTTGGAATATTACAAGAGAGGTTTTTGGAGCCAGCCCTTGAATTAGCATGTGTGACCTCTGCCCAAATGCCATTGCCCAGGACTAGTTGCATAGCCCTGTCTGGGTGCAAAGGAGCTAGGAGAGCCTTCTTATGTGTCCAGGAGAAGAATGGTTTGGTGAACACGTTGCACTGTCTCTGTCACAGCTTTTATCCTCTTCATTATTCCAGTTATTTTATTTTTAAAGTTTCCCTACTCCCCTCTCAGATATCAATGGGGTCTCATAATAGATTGGTAGAGAGAGAGATGGAAATACACAAATAATACAGTCTTTCTAACTTTGCACGACCCACTTTTTTTTTTTAATCATGACTTTCTGCAGCTGCTTTCCATCCAATTCAGCTACAAAACATTAATTGGATTTCTACCATGAGGCAATTGCTGTCCTAGGTCCTATGGAGTCAGTCACAGACAAGACAGTCTCTACTCTCAAGATATGTAGTGTAGTGGGGGCCAGTCCTACCATGTCATGTCCTAACATCAACTCCAAATGGCCTTCTCCAGTACCTTTCTCCCTTTCAGACTGCTTCTAGGTTCTTGAGAGAGAAGGCATATTCCCCTCTCCACACCAGCTCTAGACATTAGCTCTCTGCCGAAAATTTTCCTTGTTTCTCCAGGGTCACTGTGTTTTCAGAGACCTTTGAGAAACATCCCTAGAATTAATTTTGAGAGATACATCGAAATAGCATTATCCAGTGCTATAACCCTGCTTATTACTAAGACTCTCTTTAGATTGTTTTCTAAGGTATGACACAAATTCACAGTGTTCTTTGGCACAAGGTGAGCTCTTATGCTATGTGAATGGATCTCTCTGTCCTCTGGAGGAAGTTTGATCTTAGGTCATTAGAAGACTTGGCAAGAGTCCCAAGTTTCCCTTCACCTGACCTCAAATAGGGAAAGGAGGTATTTATGCAAATTGGGTCCTAGAAACAGCCGTTGGTATGTCATGATTCCTCAAGGGAGACATGCAAACTAAACTCTATAATAACGTGGGGTTTTGTGTGCGAGTGTACAAAATTCAGAGAGAAATTTTGTGCCTTAGGCCTGTTAAATATAAGTTTAATTTAACACAGAAACCAAGTATTTTTAAACCAAGTTTTTAAAACACCCAAGATGCCAAATTTCCTAAGATGAATTCTCTGGAAGAAGTCCTAAAACTCACTCTCTGATCACTTCCTATCAGACTTGGATGGGAAAGGTGTTATGTTTTGGTGAGTTCAACTCCACCCTTATTCATTTTGGTTATAGTAAAAAGTCTTAAAATATGTTTTTCTGAGCAAGTGGTTTTTCCTAGTTCTAAATTCTCACCACCCCTGAAATGTTACAAGAGCAGCTCTGGTTGTCCTCAAGGAAAAGATCAAAGGAAGGAAAAATATATTAATGAGCACAATAATTCAAAACCTCTTAAAATGTTGTTCCCAAGTGTGCTGGGTCTTTCAGGCATATCCCTGAGAAATGGGTATTTTGGATCTTGCACAGGAAACCAATCCCCAGGCATTTCCTCCTTACAATTCCTTTACAAGTTCCCTCTTAGAGAATTCCAAAAGTACCTTACTCAATGGTAATGTAGATTTCCCAAAGAGAGAAAATTAAGGGGGAATGGAGTGAGTTGGTATATCAAGTAAGTTTACCTGTCTAGTGCCCTGACATTAGCTACCTGTATACTTACACCACCAGGGCACCACTTTATTAATTTCGTGATAAGCTATACAGCATTGAAATTACATTGTTCCTTCATAGAGAAAACACAAGCATGGTTACCATTGCAAAGGACCTTAAAATCTAGATGTGAATAGTAAAGCAGGAACCCCAGCTGTAACATAAACCCCACAAGAGGCAGCCTTACTCAGTATGGAATCTCTAGTGCCTAAACACTACTTGGCATATTGTAGATCCTCAAGAATTATTTGTTGGGTGAATGGACATCAAACAGCATCGAGGAATATATCAATAAATATTAAAAATGTAAGAGTGGACGGAGTTCAGCAAGAATGGCGAAGATGTATGAAGATGGCCCACTTGAGCAGAGCCGTGAGGAGTTATGGCCTTCAAATAGGTGGAGGCGAGGGGGAGGCAGACCAGGCCAGGAAGAAGTAGAGAGGAGCAGCAGAGGAGGGAGTTATCATGGTGCAGTAGGGAAATGGGTTTAACTCGGGCCAGAGAATCATATGGTGAGGTAACAGAAAGCAGGCAGATCAGGAATGGGAGAACGGACTTAATCACACTATTCGGATTTGTGTCCTAGCTCTGCCATTTATCCAGTAACCTCAGTTAATATCTATAATCTGGGAATAATACTATAGGATATATATTAAATAAAAATCAAGTAGATACGATAGGTAAAAAAGTTGCACCCTTGAGCTATTTTAAAGATGGTATTATTATTATTATTACCATTATTATTACTATTGATGAAAACAATATTCAGGGTAGCCTTTTGATTCTGGTGGTTTTCTTGGAGTGGGAAATGGTTCACAGAATGGCCCTACCATGTGTACCTGGGAAGATCAGGTAAAAAGGTGAAACCTAGCGATTGCTTATTGAGTAATTTCAAAA
Organism: Ursus americanus; assembly: GCF_024610735.1. NCBI lineage: Eukaryota > Metazoa > Chordata > Mammalia > Carnivora > Ursidae > Ursus > Ursus americanus. The sequence continues at coordinate 38,090,475 of NC_142135.1, read as the reverse complement.
CAAGTGAAAAAATTCTTTTAAGATTCCCAAGTAAGTTTTAGAAGTGATTTTAAAGTTAAATTTGTAATTGATTTAAATTATTATGAATTGTACGCATTCATTTCACAGAATTATTATGTGGGAAGTAAAGGTCCATTCATTCACTGAGTTGATAAAGAAACTTGGTTAGAGTAATAGCCAACCACACTTGTGTTGTTAAGAAATGTTAGAGCTTTATTGTTGCTAATGGTTCTTGGTGCGTGTAATGTTCCTTATCTTCAGAGAACTGGACAGACATCGATTTGAACTTCTTTTCAAATACATTCTTAAATTAAAGTCATTGTTTTTGAGTATGCTTAGAAGTGAAAAGTAAAATTTGCTGTTTGTCAGTTAAAGAAACTATTGAAGAAGCAGAAGTGAAAATTGCATAGTCATAGAATGTAGTTTTAGAGATGATGGCATGGTCTTAAAACAAATCTGGGCAGTGCGCTCTGCCAGCACTCCTACAACTCCCCTATTCTGAGTCCGAAGCTGACATTACCAATCAGTCACACGTTCCTTCCAGCTGAGTCTGATCTGGCCATTAATTCTCTTTGCCATATAGGGTTCTAGAAGCCAAAACCAGGAGGTCAGAGTTGGCACAGGCAAAATGAAAACTATGACTATCCTGGAGTAAAGGATGGCTTTACCGAGTTTCAAACAAAGAAACCCCCTTATCACTGTTAATGGCCTGCAAGTGTATACATGATTAAAGTACATAGATGCAAGGCTTACATGAAAGTAATGTCTCAGCCTCCCTTCCCACGTATTGCTTTCTTCACTGACTTAGCCCTTCATTATTTCATTATTTATTCATTTGACTGGTGATTCATATTCTCTCTCTCTCTCTTTACTGATAGCTCATCTTATATTAGCTATTAAAGAAAAGGTATGTAAAACCTACTTCCTGCTCTTCTATCTAGCTATGTGAACCCGTCAAATCCTGCTCCCTTTTAGAATCAGTGTGATCATTGAGCTTTTTGTTTGTTTTAAAAATTAAAGTGCACTCAAACTGAAAAAAAAAAAGTAAGAAGGATGTGTTTCTTTCTGGGTTTTCAAAGCCATTCCTGGAGGAATGTCTTGTTGCCTCGCTTCTGCTAGAACCTAGAGGCTAGGAAGACCTCAGAAACAAAAACACCTAATTACTAAATTATCCTGGTCCAACCGGCAGTACTGTTTGAGTTCAGCTGCCCTTTCCCAGAAACATGGAGGGGAACAGGGAAGAGGCTCTGTGGCGGGGAAAGCGGTGGGGACAGGGTTCAGCAGCAGCGCTGTGCATGGGGCTGTTTCTCTCTGCCCAGCATGTAATTGAAGGCCAGCTGCTCTGCAACACTGGTGTTCAGTGTCCTTTCACTTGCCTCTTTTGCTCACAGTCTCAAGGACTCAGATTTGGGTGTTTTTATTAGGAACATGATTTGGGGGATCAGAAGAACCGAGTTCAGGTATTAGCTGTGCCATTCGAAGCAAGTTCTGAACCTCCCTAAATCTCAGCTTCCTCGTCTGTAACGTGAGGAGATTACAGTGTTCCTCAAAGGGGCTTCTGGGGGAACGAAGCTAAATGGTCCAATAAAGTGCCCTGCGCTCTGCGTAGATATCGTGAGGGTGGAATGAAGATTATCTGCTGCTATGCTGTTATTATCCCCAGCACTGCTTTGCTGACGGTGTTAGTTTCCTGTTGCCCCTGCTACAGACTGCCACAAATTTAGTAGCTTAACACAACACAGATGTGTTCTTCTACAGTTGTAGATTCCAAGCCAGAAATCAGTTTCACTGGGCTGAAGTTAAGGTGTTAGCAGGGATGGTTCCTTCTGGAGGATCTGAGGGGAAAAGCACATTTCCTTACCTTTTGTGCCTCCTATTGCCTTGTGGCCCCTTCCTCCATCTGCAAAGCACATCAGTCTAATCCCTGCCTTCCTATTACATTGCCTTCCTCCCTCCCTGGCTCCTTCTATGTCCTTCTTATAAGGACCCTCATGATTACATTGGATCCACCCAGGTAACCCAATATAATCTCTCCTTTTCCGGATTCTGAACTCAATCACATCTGCAAAGTTTCCTTTGCCATATAAAGTAACATTCCTTACTTAAAGTTCTGGGGACTAGAGTGTGGACATATTGAGGGCTGTTGTTCGGCCTGCCCCACTGACTAATCAGGTTACTGAACATCGTCGAGCTGATTTGTTCCATGTTGCTATGATGCAGGGTGGTGAGTGTGAACTCTGAGGACACGAGACCTTGAGATACTAACTGAACAAGCCATTCAGAAAACTCAGGAATGTTTTTTGTAACATCCATTCTCTCCTTTTACTTCTGTCTTATCTCTACCGATGAAGAAAGGAAGATGCAATTCAAATATGTAAAGAAAGAGAGCAGCGTGATCCCCCAGCGCAGGTGGCCCTGGGTTCACTGTTGAAATCTGCAGCCTGGCAGAATACTGCTAGCTGCATCACCTGGTGTTGTATTCCCCAGAAAACATTCCCTGAGACAAGGATTTGAGGCAGGTAGTTTATTCGACAGGTGAATCCAGGAAGCACTGATGGGGAGTGAGGAAATGAGTCAGAGACTAGAAGGGAGCTAAGAAGCAATGTGTTGTTAGCTCGTGAGCTCTGGGGTCTGGGAAACAGTAGGACGTGCTTGCAGGTAGCGAGCCTGGAGGGGGAAGGTTTCATCATTAGCCAAGGGGTGATGCCAGGGCCGTTATCTCCAGGACTTCTAGTCTGCTCCCCTCCCTAGGGGAATGTTTGTAGTAGGATGCCAACAACTAGTGAGGAATACTGAGTGCGATGGGGCCATAAACGGGGCACTGACCACATCTGCTGGCGTGACCTCTCTGAACTTTCATCCCTCCTCTGAAAACTGAGGACAGCACCATTCACTTTGCAGGGATTTTGTGAAAATTAGCAACCCTGTGTTAAAGCACCTAGTAGTAGGTATGGCACATGATAATTGGACAACAACTGGTAACTCTTAAATAATGATACTATTTCCCTTGAGTTTCTGCTTATGAAGTGCATTTGTACTTGGGAAGATCCTTCAGTGATTTCTGAGCCCCAGGTTTTTTATCTCTAAAATCAGAGAGGAGGGTAAATGTTAGAGTTTACCATCTTTATGCATCGCCAGGATTTGTAATCTGATTCTGGTTTGGTTTTCCCTGTCCTTTGACACTGAAATTTCCCTCTGGCCTCTGTGTTTGTGATTGTCAACTGACCTGGACTAATTTGGTCATGGGTGACCCTTAGGGTCTCTTGGTAAGTCATGGTAACCTCTGGAGAGTTTTGAGGTAAAGGTTTCCTACTTAGCTAATAACTTCACTACTAGGTTATAATGAACAGAAATCTCAGGCAAATATTACCACATATAAAATATCTACTCAGTAAACATTTATTAGCAAGTAAACACACACACACAGAGTTCATATGGCCAGTTCTATAAACTTGAATATGTTCTAGCTCTCTACTTTGAGGTGTTTTGACCCCCAGTTTGCACAAAATATTCACTGAGGGCCATCATGAAGATTCCAGGGGGCAGGATCTGGTCAACCTTGTGGCTGATATCATCAGGGACCCAGGATCTTCCAGTGCTCCTGGCTGGGCATAGGACTATTTAGGGATTTAGCCAAAACTGTCATCCCTGAGGCTAAAGGATACAGGCCTACTTGGATTCTTATGTCTTTGTGGAGCAAGTGTGGGGAGTGTCCCTAAAATATTTCTGCCAATCCACATATAAATATAACAAATACTTTTGATTTCACTAATGAGAGCCCATTTCTAACAGTTACCAAGCTACATAACGGATTACTAATTTCATCAATTAAAAAAACCCATTGGTGACTTTCAGTTATGTTAATTAGCAAAGCATTGCTTGTGGATTGAGATGCAGAAAACGCAGACCTGAGTGCGGTAGCTAACCGGAAAGACCATGCCTGCATTGTGCTTTCTTGATTAGAATGAAGGCAGGAACTGGTTATAGCTTACTTACCCTGAGTAATGGCCACGTATGATCACACCGCACATGCTGACCTATATTCTTTTGTGGTAGTAAAATGTAACTAACATAAAACGTATCCTTTCAACCATTTTTAAGTGTGCCGTTCTGTGGAGTTTACATTGCCATCTGTCACCACCATCCAACTCCAGAACCTTTGCATCTTCCCAAACCAAAACTTTGAACTGTGTCCCCATAAAACAATAACAACAGTAACTCCCCATTTCTCCACAACCACCACTCCACTTTCTGTGTGTGTGAATTTGACAACTCCAGGACTTTCGTGTAAGTGGAATCATACAATATTTTTCTTTTTGCGTCTGCCTTATTTTACTTGGCAAAATGTCATCAAGTTTCACGTATCTTGTAGTATGTGTCAGAACTTCATTTCTTTTTAAGGCTGAATAATACTCCACTGTGTATATATATATATATATATATATATATATATATATATATATACCACGCTTTATCTGTTTACCCCTCAATGGACATTTGAATTGGTTCCATCTTCTGGCTATTGTGAATAATGCTGCTGTGAACATTGGTGGACAAGTCTATCCTGAAGTATTTGAAAGGAAATTATAGACTTAACAATCTGCTACTTTTATTAGGAACCTAAGGAACTAAGCAGATAATACAGGCAGAATATTGCCTAATCCTTAGTTTTATTGCAGTTTAGTAAAGTACTTGTAACTTCTTCACTACTTCAGTACAACAGAAAACATTGGTTTTAGGGATCTTCAAAATAAGATTTTGGAAGAAAACAGTTTGAAACTCCTGATTTGGTATCATAAGATTGATTTTATATTTCATTTCCAAAATAGCTTTTAAAATATCATTCACTCTATGGTTACTTAATTTCCTATATCATACTTTCATTCTACCAAAACCACATAAATTTCCATAGCTATTTGGTAATTTTATTTGGTTTCCAGGATGCAGTTGCATAAAACCTTATGTTCTGTGACTGCAACTTTTTCATCTGTGAATGACAAAATGTTCCCTCATCTTCCTCACTATTGGAACAGGGATATTGGAACTATATATATATATATATAGATATATATATAGATATATATATATATATATATCTTCCTTTGTAAGACCATGGGTGTGGAGAGCATCTGTCCTGAATTCTGATGATAGCCACAAATGAACCAAGTTGGTTACATATTGGCAGAGACTAGAGATTTGGATTCCATGGAGGAGAGGTTGTTCATTTCCCTAATTTATGTGCGTGAGTATATGTGTTTGTAAAATCAGGAAAACCACAGATTAGACATTGTGCTTCCTTACAGAGTGTGCCTGCCAGAAAGCACCTGTCCAGACTTCTGGATCTCTCCTTAATATGCTGGGAAAGTGGTGGGTTTCCTTAGGGATGAGTTCCTGGGTTCTGCCTCTAATTCTTCCAACGATAGACTGCAAGGCCTTGGAAAAGTTGGGCTTTGATTTGATGATTTATTCATTAACACATTTTCATCAAGTACCTATGAGTCAGACACTCTGCCAGGTATTTAGGAGATCTTGGTGAATGAGACAAAGCTCCCTATTCTCATAGCACTCAGATTCCAGAGCTGTTCTTAATATGGTGGCCACTAGCCACATGCGGTTATTTAAATTAAAATAAAAATTTAATTTAATTAAAGTTAAAAATTCAAATATTTAGTTGCACTGTCCACATTTGAAGTACTCGATAGTCACATGTGGCTGGTGGCTACTGTATCGGACACTGCAGATATAGAATATTTCCATCATTGAGGAAAACTATTGGATGATGGTATGGGAAGGACAAATAATAAATAAGCAAACTACAGAATGTTAGAAGGTGGCAAGTGCTATGGAAAAGAGAAAGATAGAGAAGAGTAAGGGGAATCAGGAGTGCCAGAGGTGGATGGAGACAGGTTGTGGTATTAAACAGGGTGGTCAGGATAAATATTTCTGAGAAGACAAGATTTAAACTGATTTGAAGGAGGATGTTAGTTAAACATAACTGGGGAAGGAACATTCTAGCAGATTGCTAGAGCAACATGCCAAGTCAGGAACATGCTTGGCATGTTCCAGGTACTGCAAGAGACCAGTGTGGCTGGAGCTGAAGGAGCAAGGGAGAGAAGGTGAGTGAGATCAGAGCAACAGGGACTAGAGAATATAGGGCTTTGAATAGTAGTTATGACTTTGGCTTTGACTCTTAGTGAAATAGGGAAATCATTGCAGGGTCTTGAGCAGAATGACATGGTTTGTCAGATTTGAATGGTATCACACTGGTGTCTTAATTGAGAACAGACCAAAAGAGACCTGTGAGAAACCTATTGCAGTAGTCCAGGCAAGAGGTGACAGGAGCTTGGACCAAGGTGTACTAGCAATGGAAATAGTGAGAAATGGTCCTATTCAAGATATATTTTGAATGTAGAGCCCATATGATTTCTTGATAGATTGCCAAGAGTAAAAGATGATTCCAAAAGACTCCAAGTTTTTTGGTCGAAGCAATTGGGAGCTGGAGTTGGCATAAACTGGGATGTGGAAGGCTGTGATTAGAACAGGTTTGGGAAAGGAGGAGTTCATTTGGGAAATGTGAAGTCTGAGATACCTATTAGACATCCAAGTGGAAATGTCAGAGAGTATGAAGCTAAGGAAGAGGTGTAGGCTGGAGAAATCATTTGGGAATTGTCAACAACATAGCCATGCACTAGATGGATCATAAGGGAGTGAATATAGAGAAAAGAAGAGGTTCAAGGACTGAGACCTGGCAATTCTGGCATTAGGAGGTTGGAGATAAGATAAAAGGAGAAAGCAGTTAAGAGGTAAGAAAGAAGACACTTAAGGTAGGAGGTAAACCAGAGAGAGTGAAACCCTTGAAGACAAGGGAAGTACTTTGAGGAGGAGGGAGTGATCTGTGTGTCACATGCTGCTGGAACATCAAGTAAAATGAGGATTGAGAGCCAATCAGTGGACTTAACAAAGTGAATTATGGGTGACCTTGACAAGAACAGTTTTAATAGATGGTGAAAAGCAAATGCATGGTGCAATAGACTGTGGTGATACAAGTGTGTTTAAGAGAGAACAGGAGGAGAGAAATTGGAGCTATTGATTATAGACCATTCTTTATTGGAATTTTACCACAAAGCGGAATATTTTTTAAAGTAATCCTTTTTTAGGTTATTAAGGTAGTGTTGTACCCTTAATATTTATGGGGTCCAGGGAAAAAGAACAAATGGAGGCCTACATTCAATATTTTCAGTATGTAAAATTTAAATATTAAGCTGAAAATACTGTTAAATAAGATGTGTTCCTTCTATTATATTACAAATATGCTTTCCTAAGAACCCAGAAAATCAGACTCAGATATAGACTTCTTGGGCTTTGGAGTTCATGCCATTACTTGATGGCACAGGGAAAGGGCCTGTGGACCACACGCCTTCACTTCCAAACCCCAGCTCAGTCCCATACTATGAGGGGCTTTGTGTGCTCGGGTGGGGACACCTCAGCCTTCGTGCCCAAGCTCTGGCCACACACCCACAAATGGCCATCCCTGGAATATCAGTGGGGCCTAGGAGTGTGTAAATGAGCAGCATGGTGTACCTTAGGGAAGATGGACCCAGTGCAGCGGACTGTGAACACGCTGTAAGGGTCTAAGGGCTATGTGGGCAGAGAACTCTGGGGTGTGGGGGGCCCAGAGTGTGGTCTACAATGCAGAGACCATCAGCTCTGGGTAAGCACTTCTTACCCCAACAGATTCCTCACCCCACAGGGAGTTGTGTGGCTAGAGAAGGACTAGAATGTGGCCTTTGAAACATGAGCCAAAGGCAAGGAACCTCCAACATATTCTCTGAGCTTGTGGGGAGATGGAGTAGAGAAAAAGATTTTTGAGCTAGAGAAATAACATGTTTATTTGCTTGTGAGAACAGTGGAGGAAATTGGGGAGAGGAAGGAAATAGATGATGTGGAAGAGAAAAGTGTGACTAAAGCAATTCTCTAAGCAGGCAAAGGGGAGAGGATCCAGTACACAAGTATGGAAGTAGGCTGTGGGGTAGGCTTGACTAGTGCTTCAGTGGTCACAGGCAGGAGGGCACAGTGTGTGATGCTGATGCTGATGCTGCTGAAGAAGCAGATGTGGTGGGAGGGTATGTAGTTCTCATCTCTTTAATCAGCACTCACTTCTAGAAGATCCCTGATTAGGAATGCCTTGCCAGAGTGCTATTTCAGGTCAAAGTTGGCTTGTTGTTGTTGTTGTTGTTAATTTAATTTCTATTTAAAGACTCACTGGTGATTCACTGTTTTTTAGTGCATTAAGTATTTATATTCCACATTGTATAGCTCTTCACTTGCATAATTTTTTCATGAGGAAATCGAGGCCCAGACAGGCAGTATTTTGTCAAGAGATACACAATACAGTTCTGCCATTTCCTTCTGACTCATGATAAACCAAAAAGCTCCCACTGGCCTTTTGAATATACTTTTTGATTTGGGGGTCTGGGAGTCCCTAAATAAGAATTTTGATTTTTAAAAGCTTGAAGAAGTTTTTCCAATTAAAAAAATGAAAGAATTGGAAAGATGAATAAGAACAAGAAAACCCTCCTTTCTTCTCATAAATTTTATTTTTTTTAAGTGTCAAAACATGATGCTTCTTTTCGGATACTGAAACCTGGGACATTTTGTGCCCTTTGCCTAATGCAATCATTTTCTGAATAGTCAGGTGATTTCAGCAATTACTTTTGTGCACCCGAATCCTACCCCAACTGAAAGGGAGGCTGTGGAGAGGGGCACTGGTGTAAGGCTCCCCCTTTGTAAAATGAAGATGAAAACCACTTTTGTGTTACTCATAGAGAATTGATTAAGATCAATTTTAAAACATACCTTCAAATATCTTTAACTTCATAGAATAAACAGAGTTAAATACAGCAATTAATATAGTATTTAAAATAGTACTTTGTAACCAAAGCTCAGGTCACCTTCCAGTTCACCTAGGAAGAAAGAAACTTGTCAGTGGGGACACTCCACCACATTTTCTCAAGGACTTCAGTCTTTTGCTCAGTCCCTCACTACAAGTCTTCTGCTATCATCCATAGTGAATCCAACTTCCAGTGCTGAACGTCATCACATTCAGCCCATCCATCAGTGTACCTTGGAACTCATCGTCCTTCAGAACTACTCTCCTTCAAACGTCTTGAGCCATAAAACAACCTTTACTGAAGAAACTACCTTGTACTTACCAAGATTCTTATGCCTCCTGAACCTGCTCCTCTCCTTCCTGACTTCCAGACCCTTGACCTTTTTGTAATCCCCATTGGCCCTGCCCCATCTCATCCCCACCTCTAGCCAGGACCCATTTCAAGTATGTTCTCAATAGCCACCATGTGCTTTCATTCTTCATGACTTGCTAGTCCCCAGCTGGGTAATTATCTCCCTCATCAACCCATGCTATATAACTCTCAGAATTTTTCCATTCATCTCAGGAAAATCCCCTTTCAAATTTTCTATAGCACCCTGTTCTGAACCTTATTCATGCCCCCCCAAGCTCCAGCCCTACCTCTGTCACTTTCTTTCTTTTTTTTTTTAAGATCTTATTTATTTATTTATTTATTTATTTATTTATTTATTTGAGACAGAGAGAGAGAACAAGCACAAGCCAGGGAAGGGGCAGAGGGAGAGGGAGAAGCAGACTCCCCACTGAGCTGGGAGCCTGACTTGGAGCTCGATCCACAGACACTGAGATCATGACCTGAGCCAAAGGCAGACACTTAACCGACTGAGCCACCTAGGCGCCCTTCTGTCACTTTCAATGATGATCTCTCCTCCCACCATACTGAGACATTAGAAGACATTAACCATCATGAGCTCATGATTTTCTTCTCCCCCAACCTTCACAATTTTGCTCAGCCCTCCACCTTCCCTCCTGACAGAGAGGTCACAGGTTCCCTCATCTTTCTAAGTGTGAACTATCCATGTCTATCAGAACTTTACTCTATAAATGATCTCCTCTCTTCAATATTTCTTCCTCAGTGATTCTGCCCTTTGGCCTACAAACAAGCTATGAACAAATCCAAAAAAAAAAAAAAGAAAAGAAAAATATTCCCTAGGCTTTTTAATCCCTTTAAGTTATTATTCTTCCTGCCTTGTCTTTGTTGGTGAATCTTATGGGATATGTAGTCAGTACTTTCTGCTCCTACTATCCCCACTCACAGCATACCTTTCATGGCTGACATAGCCCTTCCTGAGACCCACAATACAATTCCCACCTCCTAACCCTTTACCTCTGTTTCATCTCCCCAGATTGCCTTTCCCTCAGCCATTCTTTGAGGGTCACTCCCTATGAAGCCTGATCAAGGTAGCATTTCCACGAAGCCATGCTGTCCTTTACCCAACTCCTATATTGTTTTCATGGTTTTACTGATATATAATTGACATATACAGTAAACTGCACCCAGTTTGATAAGTTTTGATAATCATGTACACCTGGGTAACCACCACCCAAATCAAGATATTACATTTTCATCACCCCAGTTTCCTCATTCTCCTTTCCAGTCAACCCTCAACCTCACTCCCATCTCCAGAGACATCCACTATTCTGATTTCTACCACCAGAGGTTAGTTTTGCCCATGCTTGAACTTTACATAAATGAAATAAAACACAGGGTATTGCACCATATATTTCTTTAGCACTACATCCTGTCTTTGAACTTCATCCATGTTCTTGGCCTTATCAGTTCATTGTTTTTAATTGCTGAGTATTTTCCATTATGTGGATATACCACCATTTGTTTATCCATTTTTCTGTTAAATACACATTTACCTTTTTTTCAGGGTTTGTTTTTTGGGTTTTTTAAAAATTTATGCATAAAGCTACTGTGTACTTTCTTATACAAGTTTAGTGTGTGTGTGTGTGTGTGTGTGTGTGTGTGCGCGCGCGTGCGCGTGTGTGCATTTTTTTCCCTTGGGAAACTATCTACGAGTAAAACTTCTGGGTCATAGAGTAGAGGTATGTTAAACTTTGTAAGAAGCTGCCAAACCGTTTTCCAAAGTGGTTTTACCATTTTTCACTATGCATCCCACCAACAGAGAGTTCCGTTGCTCTACATCCGTCTCTTACTTTTATGCTCTCATTCATGCTTCTCTTTGACATGTTGCCCTGCATTCTTAGAGCATCTTATCTCCCCTTCATGTGAGCTTCTTAAGGACTGTACTTGTGCCTCCATCATCTTTGCACACCGATAGTGTAGCCTTCCTTAGAGCTGAATCTCTCTAAACCTATACAAAAAAGAATAAAATGGAACCCAGTGAAGGAGCTGGGGCTCTGGGATTTCTGTACAGACAGCCGAGTGACCCAATGAAATCGATATGATCTGACTCTCCTGGGATCTATTATAATATTACAGCTGAATGCAGGGCCCCTGTAGCCATTTGTTACAGTCTTCAGGAAAGGCTTTTTATCAGATTCATAGTGGCAAGTGATACAAATTATTGGATTTCTTTTCCAACATAAAAAATAGCTATTTGCAGCCTTTTGAAGCTGGGTAAATGAGCCCCATTGATCTTACCTGTAGAACACTGCAGGGTATTTTTGTCCTGTCTTAACTTCCAATATTCTATGACCAGAGCCTGCCTTTCCAGCCAAGCTGGTCTAATCATTATTCCCTGGGCATACCCTGTTCATATCCTCCTCCATGCCTTTCCCCCACAGTATGGGGAGAATTCTTACTTTGGAGTGTCTTCCCTTATTCCTTCCTATAAGCTAGATTTTCAAGCCTGGCATAAATGCCAGTATCTCTATGAAGCTGTCCCAGCTGCTTCATCCTTCAGTAACTATTCTCACCTATGGATTATTATAATCTTCCCAAATAGGGTGATGACCCCCATCCTAGTTTACAGGGCTTCTAGATTAGTAGGGGTATCCCAGGGCAGAAGAGAGCTCCCTAAATGGCAGGTGTACCCCAGATGTCTGTGGCCCTGTTCCAGAGGGCCAGCTGCTATGCAGAACCTCTTTTGTTATATCCCTTGCTCAAAATGAGCCACTCTACTCCTAGCCAGCACTATCAGCCTCCTGCCATCACCTTGAAGCAATAAATTGCTTCAGACCATGTTTCATCACTCACCAGTCAGTTGAAAGCTTGAGTTGCATTCAAGAGCACATATTAAAGCATTCAGTCCTCTGGGTGTGTGGGAAAGCACTGAGTAATATGGCTCTCCCTCATGCCATCAGTACAGACTGCTCATTTTCCCTGGGAGACAAAGAAATGGTCAGCTTAAATTTGGCAAATATCTTGAACAAGACAAAAGGTGGGGTGGGTTAATAACTCTCTAAGTTTTTTTTTTTCCCTCTGTTCTCTCTTGCTATCTATCAAAACAAACAAGAACCTTGTCTGTTCCATCATATACTCTGGGCAGTTATCCCAGGTGTCATCCTGAAAGACAACCTGGAAAGCAGAGTCTTCTCTTTCAATTCCCGTTGTCTTCACTGGACTCCGGAAAAACCCCTCATCTGTAATACTGGAAAATGGGAGCTAGAGTACCTAGGACTGTTGCCTTCCCACGCTTCCTTATTTTGCCCTTCTGGTCATCCTTTCACCTGGTTATGCTACTCCATTTTCTCCTCACTTCCTAGCCCCTACAAGATACTCATTCAAAAATACTTAATACCTTTAAAATTTTTTTTCCACGAGACGTTATGGTAGGAGTTAGAATTCCACCAATAGTCAAGATAGAACCAGTGCCTACTTCCAAAACCTGTGTTTACTAGAAGATGTAGGTACACAAAGAGACAACTACCAAACAGTGTCCTAACTGCTGTCTTATTAAAAAGTACAGGGGACTATAGGGACACTTGTAAGGAGCACCAAGTCCACGCTTTAGAGGTCTGGGAAGGCTTCAAAGAAGTGACATTTGAGCTAGTAAGAGTTACCCGTAAGTCAGCTGAAAGACATGAATGTGGGATGGTTCCCATAAATGACATATGTAGGAACACCCAGAAACCAAGAGCGTGGCGCAGTAAGGAACTGAAAGAGGTTGGTGTGTTTGGAAAGCGGGAGGCTAGAGAGTGGTGAGAAAAAAGCTGAAAAGGTAAGCAGGGCATTATCATAACACAACTTTCATCTAAGTTGTGATAAGGAGTAGGGACCTTTTCTAGCAAAGGGGAGCTTAAGTAAAAGAGTAGAAAGATTTCTTTATGTTTGGAAAGGTCACTCTGGCAGTGGCTTTGATAGCACCAATTACAGGGGCAAAGCCAAAATAGGCAAGAAGACAAGACAGGGGTGCTGATGGCCTCAGCAAGAGGAGTGGCAGGGTGGATGCAGAAGGTGGGTGAACTGGCGATTTTTGTGGCCTGGTGATGTGATATGAGAGGTGGAGGAGAAAAGGTAAAAGATGAGGCCAGGTTTCAGGCTTGGAGAACGGTGATGCATTTACAGAAGTGGGGAACAGGGCGTTTCAGGTTGGAGGGCAGAGACAGAATATCCTTTAGGTAGTTTGAGATGTGTCTGGGCCTCAGGAGAGGACTGGGACTGTGGGGGTGTAAGTGATCAGTATTCGATGGTCATGCTGCCACAGTAGTGGGTTAGACAGTCCAGGAGGAGAGGAGGGCTGAGAACATGAAAGAATGGGCAGAGGAAAAGAAACATATAGAGAAGACTGAAAAGAGGCAGCTAGGGAGAGGGCAAACCAGGAGAGGGGATCCCCCTGACAGGAGCCAGGGGAAGTCTTTCAAGAAGGACAGATGGTCGACCAGGTCCAACGTCCCAGAAAAAAACACTCTTACACCCATTGGATTTAAAAACCAGAAGGGTGAGGTTGGCAAGTGCAATTTCAGGGGAATACTGGGGGTGAAGTAGATTGAGAAGCAAGTAGGAAATGAGGAAATACAGATGGCAAGAAAGGAAACTGTCCCAGGAGGTTTGGCTATAAGGGAGGAGACAGAAAAAGCAGTAGCTAGAGAGGAGTATGGGGTAAAAGAATGCCGCTGTTTTTGTTTTACAGTGGGAGAAACACGAACAGGGACTTCAATGTATTTTTAGAGGGAAGTAGAAAGATGAATGAATGAAATTGTAGGCTATAAAGCAAATAACAGGTGGGAGAATATAAGCAGTGCGTCCTCTTAATAACAACAAAATTCTGCCAATTCCTTGGGGTAGAAGTAGCGTAGTGGACATGTCTTGGAGCAAACCCCTGGGGTCCATCCCCAGCTGCGGGAGGCCTTGGGCAAGTCATCTAATCTCTCTACCTGAAGTGGTAGAACAGTGCTTAGAACAGCACCTGGTACATACTAGGCAAGTACTTAATAAATACCAGGGACAATCATCGCTGACACCCAGAGTTCCGGGAAAAGAATTTGTCTAGTGGCTTCTCACCCAGGCTGCTAAAGATACTAAAAAACACGTCCTTGTGCCATTGTTTTCTAAATTGTTGAAAATCAGACCTGTCTTCAAGAGCTGGGACCGTTCCATGTGTAGAAGTACTTAATGTCTGTGTTGCTTGGCTCCAGTAGGGGCAACAGAAGCATCCGTCATGAAGGCAGTGTGTTCACAGTTGAGAAATCTCTTGTGGATTCCTACCCCGTTTCTTTCCAAAGCCTTTCTTCTGCTTTTCAAATGAGACTTCCCAGTTCAGGAGGGGTGCCAGATGCTGGGGATTTCATAATACTCCCAGCCCTAGGCACCAGATTTATGTAATTGCCGTGGTGGAGATTTGAATTGTCTTTTGAAGAGGCTGCACACTGTTTGTCTGTCAGATCGTCTGCATGTTGGTGGAGCTGAAATTATAGGAGATGAAGAATGTGCAAGTATGTTCCAAAGTAGCTAGCACATGGTTGGTGATCCGTAAGTGTTGGTTTCCTTTCTGGAAGGTACCGAGACAATGTTCTCATAAGGCAGAATGACAGAGTGGAAGCCATGTGGGATTTGCCCTCAAATTTTGGCTCTGCCTTTGAGCAGCTGTATGAACTTGGGTTATTTACATCTCTTCTTGAGCCCTTTGTCCTCATCTGTGAACAAAGCCTGATAATACCCACTGCATCAGTGTGTTTTAGGGATTAAATGAGACAGCGTATATGGAAATACTTGGCACACAGTAGGTATTCCATGTTTTTTCTTCTCCCTTCTCTGTGTCCCTATTTTGACTACTAGGTAACCATGTTTACTGTCCTAAATCTGATATATTTCTTCACATCAAGTCAATATATCAAGTATTTAGTACACCTCCCCTTGATGCATTAAACTCACT
Organism: Ursus americanus; assembly: GCF_024610735.1. Lineage (NCBI taxonomy): Eukaryota > Metazoa > Chordata > Mammalia > Carnivora > Ursidae > Ursus > Ursus americanus. The sequence continues at coordinate 38,075,265 of NC_142135.1, read as the reverse complement.
GTGTGGAAGTCACACCATTACCTAGACTCTCCACTGTCTTGTTGGACACCAGCAGATCTTTGTGTGGCTGCAATAGAGATCTTATTGCCAGTTGTCAGTATTGAGGTGATGTACTCCTTCACTCTTCAATGAAGTGTGTGCAGGCATTTTCTTTTCCCTGGTTGAACATTTGCAGTCTCCTTTAAAAACAATGCCCTCTCTCGGACCTGCCTCTTCTCCTCCTTCCCAGCCTCCTAAACCCTATCATGTTTTCCTGCATTGTTTGCTTAATGGGCACTTTAATAAGTGTAGCATTTCCATTTTGAAATGCACAGAGCACAAGACAGAAATTGGATTTCTTCCTGGACAGTTTCCATCCTCCCTCCTCATTTGTAGCTCTCTCCCTTCTTTTCCATTCTGCAACACAACTGAAATTTGCTGAGCCAGAAAGGGGAGGAAGGAGGTATGAAAGGAGAAGCAATTTGCCTTCTCATTGTTTCAGGAAGAGCTTATTATCAACCTGCTCACTGGAAGAGACCAAGTGCTCTAAAGATACTCTAGGTGCCTCTTCTATTTCCACAAAAGCCCAGGGCCCTGAGCATACAGTGCATGACAGAATCTAATTACTGAGATAATTATTGTTACCTGTACTGCCCAACTGTTGTGTTTTGCAATCAAAAGCTATGTTAGCAGGTGTGAGTCTGAGCCTCCTGAAAACTCAGGGAAGCTATTGAAGGTCTATCAACCTGAAGCAATTTTGTTTTAGCTAGTGGGCCTATGTTTTTCAGATTTTATGTTAGCAGAATGTCTGGGTATCTAGAGAATATTCCAGAGTATTTCAGGCAATGCATAGACAGTCCCTGTAGGACTGTCCTCAGCTGACTTAATTACTCATGTTTCTGAAACTGGACTTCATAGAAATTTCACAAAGCTCTGTGCCATTTTTGAATTTGTCCTCTTTAAACAGTTTATCAGATACTGAGAAAGAACAAATCTGGAAGCATACGCTCCCTGATTTCAAACTATATTACCAAGCTATAGTAATCAAAACAGTATGATTTGGCATAAAAACAGACACATAGATCAGTGGCACAGAATAGAGAACCCAAAGATAAATCCATGTATATATGGCCAATTAATTTATGACAAAGGAGATATGAATATACAGCAGGGAAAAGATGGTCTCCAATAAACAGTGTTGAGAAAACTGCACAGTCACATGCAAACGAATGAAATTAGACTACTGTCTTATATCATTGCAGAAATTAACTCAAAATAGATTAAAGACTTGAATGTAAGACCTGAAATCATAAAACTCCTGTAAGAAAACATAGACAGTGAGCTATTTAGTATTGGTGTTGGTGATAAATTTTTGATCTGACTCCAAAAGCAAAGGCAACAAAAGCAAAAATAAATAAGTGGGACTACATCGAACTAAAAAGCTTCTGCACAGTGAAGGAAACCATCAACAAAATGAAAAGACACCCTTGAATAGGAGAAAATATTTGGAAATCATAAGAGGTTAATAAGGGTTTATATAATTTTCTATGAAGAACTCATAAAACTCAGTATCAAAAAGCCCCCCAAACAATCTGACATAAGAAGTGGGAAGAGGATCTGAATAGACACTTTTCCAAGAGAGGTACAGTGCCTGGGTGGCTCAGTCAGTTAAGAATCTGCCTTTAGCTCAGGTCATGATCCCAGGATCCTGGGAATGAGTCCTACGTTGGGCTCCCTGCTCAGTGGGGAGCCTGCTTCTCCCTCTCCCTCCTGCTTGTGCTTGTGCGCGCTCTCTCTCTCTCAAATAAATAAATAAAATCGTTAAGAAACAAAAACAAAACAAAGAAGACATACAAATAGATGGCCGACAGGCACATGAGAAGATGCTCCACAACACTAACCATCAGGGAAATGCAAATCAGAACCATGAGGTATCACCCCACTACCTGTTCGAATGGCTATTATCAGAAATAACAAGTGTTGGTGAGGATATGGAAAAAAGAGGGTGCTCACACACTGTTTTTGAGACTGCATATTGGTGCAGACGTTATGGAAAACAGTATACTGCTTCCTCAAAAATTTAAAAATAGAACTACCCTGGGTGTTATACACAACTAATGAATCATCGAGCCTTACATCGGAAACCGGGGATGTACTGTATGGTGACTAACATAATATAATAAAAAATCATTTAAAAAAATAAATAAATAAAATAAAATAAAATAAAAATAGAACTACCATGTAATTTAATAATTCGACTTCTGGGTATTTATCCAAAGAAGATGAAAACACTAATTTGAAAAGATACACATACCCCTATGTTCATTGCAGCGTTATTTGCAATAGCCAAGATATGAAAACAACCTAAGTGTCCGTTGACAGATGAATGGATGAGGATGTGAGATATAGATAGAGATATAGAGAAATAATATATAGATAGAAATATATGTATAGATATAAATATATAGATATATATAGATATAAATATAGATAGATAGAGATAGATAGACTGAATACTACTCAGCCATGAAAAAGAATGAAATCTTACCACTTGTGACAACATGGATGAACCTTGAGGGAATTATGCTAAGCAAAATAAGTCAGACAGAGAAAGTCAAATACCATATGATTTCACTTATATGTGGAATCTAAAAAACAAAACAAACAAACAAAACAAGACAACACAAAACCAGACCCGTAGATACAGAGAACAGAATGGTGGTTGCCAGTGGGAAGGAGGTTTGGGGAGTGGGTAAAATGGGTAAAGGGGATCGAGAGGTACAAACTTCCAGGTATGAAATAAATAAGTCACGGGGATGTAACGTAGAGCCCTGTAACTATAGTCAATAATACTATAGAGCATACTTGAAAGTTGCCAGGAGAGTAAATCCTAAACGTTAACTTTATATGGTGACAGATGGTAACTAGACTTATTACAGCGATCAATTGGCAATGTATATAAATATCAAATCATTACGTCATAAGCCTGAAACCAATATAATGTTAAATATCAATAATACCTCAATAAAAATGTTTTTGAAAAATAGTTGACCAGAACCTGACTTCACCAGCCTTCATTTGACATTCAGTGAGGAGAAACTGATTTTTCTCTGGGCACAGACAGGCTGTATATATGTGGCGAGCACAGTGTGTGCTAGACTGGATCTAGGTATGTGTTCATACACCTCGCCACCTGCTCCATATTCATTCTGGCACAGAGCTGCAGACTGGCTTTCTGTTGCCCATCTCAGCCAGCTCTAATCAATTCATGTCTTTACCTCTCTGCCATAGCACACTAAGAAAACAGAGTTGCCACTTTAAAAATCAAGTTTATTAAAAATGAAGCAACATGGTGATAATTGGTTTTTTAAAATGCTTAAAGAAATTCCGAGTGGAAAACAGGGAACAAATTGCAAAAGAGGAAGAGAAATTAGGTAATAAAGACAAGGACAGTTAAAAGGAGAATAAAATAACAAAGAAAAGTGGGTGAGGTTGACAGAGGATAAACTGGAAAGGGAGAGGGTCAAGGAAGAAGCAGAAGGGAAGAAGAGAGACAGGAAAGGCAAGGATATGTGCTTGAGTAATGGACTCAACCAAGGAAATAGAAAAGTGAAGGCCAGAGTAAGAATTATGGAGAAAAAGGGTCAGGGACATCTGTGTCTCAAGAACTGCAGATTGGTGGTGGCCTGGGGGTACGTGAAGAGGGGTAGATCTATCCCTAAGGAAGTTAGGTGTTTGAATTCCTTTGGACGATCTGACGGGGAACTGTCCGCTGCATATGCTAATTCAGACTCTAAAATAAGAGCCAGCCAAGACTCATTACTGAGTTTGGCCAGCCTTTAATGGCAACAGAATTCACTGATGCATATTTAAACTGAATTTTCTAACCAAGGTCTTAAATAAACAGTCGCCAGATGTAACTGAAAATTAGAAGAAGGCTTTCAGTCGTGAGTGTTCCTGTAGGAAAAGTCTGAAAACCCTTCATGTTGCTTTTTCCAAAGTTTTTAGTCATTTGTGGTTTTTAACCCTGGCTAGTATGTTAGCAACTGTTCCATTGCTGGACTGTGTGAATCCTTCTAGTATTTACTTTTTAACATTCTGCAGGGCAGGGAGAGTGGTTCCTACCTGTGATGTAAGGGAAGCCCCTTGCCTGGAATGTTAATTCTACAGGAACAAAGAAACCTTTGAGGGACTTGGATTCTAATGGGACCACCAGAAACTCCTTCCCCCAAAGCTGGGAAATCCAGAGCAGGTCTTCTCAGCCAGCCCAAATCTGCAAAACCGGAGCTGTCAGAGAAAGGTAGAAATGGCAGGAGGCCTGAGAAATCTTGGGAAGGTGTCATTTGGCTGACGGTCCAGATCCAGAGTCTGGAAACTTGGCACTACCTCCCGGCCTTGCTGTCAATCCCGTGCTGGCGACTGGTGCCCTGTTGAGTCTAGAAACTGATGATCACCAGTAGCTTGTGGATAGTTTTCTGTGTTGAGCAGATGCCTTCCGTTACGGTTGGAGCTAAAGGCCGTCTTTACTTACAAGTTTCTTAGGTTAAGTCATAGCGTACGTGATTTTCATTAATGAGAAGCAATAATAATACAGACTAATTTATATTTGTCAATAGGCTGCTTTTTCATATATATCCTGCTATATTTTACTATAGTTAGGTTTGGATCTCTACAAAACCATGAGGCCCTACCATGCTCAAGTGTTTCTGAGAAGCTGGCCAACCCTCCTATTCTTGTCGCCAGTCCTCATTCTAGAGGAAGATCGTTATCTCCAGGTATGCAGAGTTAAAGTCAGTGGTCACTTCGTTCAAACAGATTATTCAGCAGTCAGGGTGACCAGTGTATCCTGGTTTTCCTGGGACATTTCTGGTTTTAGCACTGAAGGTTCTGCATTTCAGGAAGCCCCTAGTCCCAGGAAACCAGAATGGTTGGTCACCTTACCATCTACCATGTGCTGATACAGCTAGCAGAGACCCTAGAAATCACAGTGATTCCTACCCACTCATTTTAAAGTGCTAATTAAAATGAAGGAGTCCTCTTTATCAGTTTATTTTCCTTCTCTTTCAGGTATTTTTTTAGATTGGAGTAAATAATTAAGTACCACGATTGATGATGTAACCATCAGACTGCATTAAAGATAAAATTAAACAAAAGATACTGCAATGTGCCAATAAGACTTTTATAATCCAGGTTGGGATTTAAAAATTAGTCAAAAACATAAAGTGAATCAAAAATTATTAGTAAGCACCTGTATACTACTTGGTACATCAGAGAGATTATTTATGAAATAGTAGCATTTCGGGGAATTTAAAGAATAAAATACACATGAAATGGACATATCATCATTCTATCTAGTTACAACTTTTTTCCCCTGGATAATGTTCACAATAACGTTCACAATAATGTAAACGTTTACACATGAAGACTAGCCTAAAGGCCAGCAAGTGGTATGTCTACTCCTGGCACAGTTACTAACAGACCACTGGCCCCAGACAAGCCATTCAGTTCCCCAGGTCCTAGAATGTCCTCATCGGGAAACGCCAAGCATTGGCAAGAGTTTCCCATGGGACAGCTGGCAGAAGAGAAATATTAGAAGTCAGGAGACTCGTGCTATAATCTTCGTGCTTCATTTACGACCACGTGGCCTTGGACAAGTGAGTTAGATTCTCGGTTTCCTCCTACACAAAATGGAAAGCCACATATAGCCTACAGAGCATGGTTCTTATGAAGATCATGGTAATGTAGGAAGCATGCACAAATGTCACATTCTGCTGTCCTACACAGTGGCCCCTACAGCTTAAGGCAGCATTTAGCATGGGTCACACTTTAGCATGAGGGTAGTAAACTATGGCCTGTAGGCCAAATCTGGCCCACCACCTATTTTTGTAAAGCACTCACACCCATACACGTATATATACATAGAGTCCTCATAACCAGTCATTCTCATCCAATTACATTCATAACCTGCCAGTGATTGCTTTCATGCTACAACAGCAGAGCTGAATAGTTACGTTGCAACAGAGACTGTATGACCTGCCAACTTTACAATATGTAGTCTCTAGCCCCTTGCAAAAATGCTCCACTAACCCTGATCTCGCAGAAAGGGTGCAGGTTGGTGCTCCAATGTCCAAGGCTCCTCTTACGTTCTGTGTCACTATATGATCTCAAGCAAATGATTCCCTCTGTCTGGTTCTCTGACTCTCATATTTCTAAAAGCAGGGGAGTACAAGTCCAACCCCTTCTGTCCTCCCAGAAATGCTGTTAAGATAGGTAAGAAAACAAAAGCATTGATCTTTTCTAAAAGCAAGATTATTCAAAGTATTATTCATAAGGTGGATGATTCAGAAATGATGACTGATGTGTTGTTATTGTTTGATATGAGATCTCTCGTGTACCTCAGTGGGGGATTACTTAGATCAGTGAGAGCATACAGACCCCTGCACCATGGAACTACATCAAACTAAAATAATGCGCCAGAATTGAATTTAATCACAGTATCCAGTCAGGAGTGTGAGTTTTAATTGCTTCTTTATCCCTTTATCCTCTGAAGACTATCATTAAATATTTACAAGACATGAACTTCAGATGATGCCAACATCTCTGCTGAGGTCACCTGACAGCTGGCCATTTTAATCCAGAGGGGGGGGTGGGTGGGCTTCAGGCATATAAGAAAGGACTATTCCCCAGACAGAAGAACAGTGGTGGTGGAAGCACATGGGCTGGTTTGCAGAGCAAATACCAAAGATATTTGTTTATGTTAAAACTTTAATTTGTATTTGATTCTTGGACGCATGACTGATATCCAGGCTGGTTAAGCACACGCACAAGTGATTCTCAAATCTTTGCCTAGCAAGTGCAAATATTGGGACCTCCTCTTTCCTAAGAACTCCATCAAAGCTCCAGGGAGAATCTCCCTAAAGGAGCAACTCTTAATGTGTCTGAAAGCAGCTAAGGAGGCCAAGCCTGATCTTTAAAAGTGACCCTAGCCCAGGTGCAGCCCGTTACAGACCCTACGTACAAAACTCCAGATTTATGGCATAGATAAATTAGTAGGCAATTCTTTGCTCTATGAAAGGAGTCTTCACTTTACAAGCTGATTCACTGCCACGTTCTTTCACTGATCTAGCAAAACCACTAGTGCAGTTCCAATAAAATCTGATTGGTAGAAATGCAGTACGCATATGCTTTTTCATTGCTAATCTGGATGGAAAGATGAAAAGCAGGGTGCACTTTAATCCCCTTGCATCCTAAAATGTAGCTTTTGTCAATGTCTTTTGTTCTCAGCCTAGAAACTTAATGTTACTTACTCATGATTGGCTGGGAGGAATGGGGTGCATGATTCTCTCTTATAACAATGAAACAATAGTATATGATTTTATTGACTAACTCACTCTGATTATCTGCATGAAATTTCAAAAAAGGAAGGACCAGTCATACAGGAATAAGCTAACTGGCCTTTTGGTGATGAGTCATAGTAATATTAATAATAACTACCATACTGAGCGTTATTATATGCCAAGCAGCATTCTACCTCACTAGCCCATTGAAGCTCAAACAAACCTGAAAGGCAGTTATAATTATGATTATTCCTATATTATAGATGGGAAAATCAAGGCACAGAGAGGTAAAATATCCTTCCTCATACCACACGCCGATAACAAGCCCCGTCAGAATTCAAACTCAGTGAATTGGGCTCAATAATTTGTGCTATTAGCCACTCTGCTATATTGATGAGTAAAGCAACTGTCAGGTGCTGAAACGTAGGAGCAAGAGCACTTTATGATACATTTTCTACTTTCAAGAAACTAGTAAGTATGTCAATTACACCTCAATTTAAAAAAAAAACAAAAACTTCTTTTTAATTTTTGAAAAGAAGCTAATAAGAGTATCTGCTTTGGCCCATAAGTGAGAACTGGTATTAGATTTGTCCTCTGCTTTTAAAAAAACAAACAAGGGGGGGCGCCTGGGTGGCACAGCGGTTAAGCGTCTGCCTTCGGCTCAGGGCGTGATCCCGGCGTTCTGGGATCGAGCCCCACATCAGGCTCCTCCGCTATGAGCCTGCTTCTTCCTCTCCCACTCCCCCTGCTTGTGTTCCCTCTCTCGCTGGCTGTCTCTATCTCTGTCGAATAAATAAATAAAATCTTAAAAAATAAAAAATAAAAAATAAATAAAAAAACAAACAAGGGATGCCTGGGTGGCTCAGAGGGTTAAGCGTCTGTCTTCGGCCCAGGTCATGATCCCACGATCCTGGGATCGAGCCCCATATTGGGTTCCTTGCTCAGCAAGGAGCCTGCTTCTCCCTCTGCCTGCCTCTCCCCCTGCTTGTGCACTCTCTCTCTGACAAATAAATAAATAAAATATTTAAAACAAACAAACTAAGAAACTGCAAAATACATCAAAGAGCTAATTTCATACATTGGACAATAGGAAAGTGAGGTCCATGATCCCTAAGGTAAAGAAAACAAAAGATGACTCCTATGATTGCCCCAGTTTTCTGCCTGGAGACACATTTCCAGCCATGGGCCAGGGAGGGGAAACCCAAGCATTACACAGTAGCCTTGCTAACCTGCAAAGACAGAGATTAGAGTTCAGGGAGTCTGAGGCTCCTATGTTTATAGGACAGAAGACCAAAGGAGAGGTAGCTAAACAGAAAAAGAGATCCAGAAATCCTCATTGAGGTTCTCTTTGAGTCTTTATTGCTCATTGAGCTGAGCATGTATAGGGTTAAAATTCTACAAGACACAGCAAAGAACAGCTATCAGGGAGCTCAAGGCTGAACAATTCCTAGAGCCCACAGGGCTGGGAAAATTTTTAATTCTGATGAGCCAAAGTGGAGCAAACTTGTTGGGTATGTGGTGCATTTGACAGACTGGAGAAGATTTCTCCCTAAAAAGAAAGCTTTCAAGGAGACAAGGCATTTCTCCCCAGACAGAGGTAATCCTAATAAAAGTCAAGAGGGACAGTAGCCACTCTGAATCCATTGACCACAGGCAGAGTGAGTTTTGCCCTAAACAAGCAGAATGGGATCAGATATTTGTTACCAAGCATGTAAGGTTGAATTAGAAGAAAGGGAAGGATATAATTTTGGTGATATGTTAAGTCAGACATTCTATTATGGAACTTAATAGAAGGAATTTCAAAAAACACAGGTTCATGTGAGAAGTTACCTGGAAAGAAAAGATGGGCGGTTGTGTGGGCATGGGTCGTCGGGGGATGGCAGATTCATAGGCTTGCCCTTTCCCACCGCTCTGTGAGGCCGAGACTCCTCGTCCTGTGGTCTTCATCTTTCGATGAAGGGATGAATTCAGCACAAGGCAAAAAAAGTCTACAGATCCTCTCACCAGACTCTTTGCTTCTAATCATCATCATAACCTTTAAGCCGAAGTTTATTCATCTGTAAAATGAGGATAATAATAATTAGAGAATCATTATGATGATTTGATAAGATAATGAATGTCAAATGTTTAGTTAAGGCCATGGAACATAGAAAGTACTTAGTAAATCCTGGCTACGATTATGGTCACGATTTTGTTACCTTTTTCATCATTAAATGATATGTCATTGTACAGAACTAATATCCCAGAGACGATAATTAGGAGTGCTATTTCCCGGTCTCTGCACCATGCCCGTCGTGAGAGAGCCTGTGCCACCCTCCAGCATGCTCATAAACAATCTTTACTGCATTAAAGTCAGTAACTTGGGGAGAGCGAGGCTTTTTCCTTTTTGAGCTTCATCTGCGGAATCCCACGCAGTTTTGGATGTAGCCTTAGTCAACTTATTTCTACGGATGTGCTCTACTAGATTGAAAGTTTCATGACATTCCGTGAGAGCAGACACATTTTAGTTATGCCCGCTGTTGTCTGTCCAGAGCTTAGCAAGGTACTTGGTACTTAGTAGGAGTTCCATAGATATCAGATGCGTGATTATGATCTTCTTTTCAATAGTCTTATATCCAAGTCATGTTTGGCGGAATCCCTAGTGGCTGCCTTACTATGCAGCAATGAGTGCAAGCTTAGTACATTGTAAATGTCACCATGATCCTAAGTAGTCATTTAACCTATTTATAATAACTGGACAATTGTTTCTATTCTGTATGAAATTAAACAAGAAGAAATCCATGCTTCATGTTCCATATCCTTCATAATGAGGTTTTCTTACCAGTTTAATTAGTTAGTAAAGGACAGTATACTTTTCACCTTTGTCAAGAATTCTACAGGCTGGGGAGCCTGGGTGGCTCAGTCGTTAAGCGTCTGCCTTCGGCTCAGGACGTGATCCCGGCGTTATGGGATCGAGCCCCACGTCAGGCTCCTCTGCTGGAAGCCTGCTTCTTCCTCTCACACTCCCCCTGCTTGTGTTTCGTCTCTCACTGGCTGTCTCTCTCTGTCAAATAAATAAGTAAAATCTTTAAAAAAAAAAAAAAAGAATTCAAAAGGCTTTAAGAAAAATGACTCAGGAGATGAAACAGCAGGACTCCTGGTGTTATTTATAAATTTTGTGCTGGAAACTATTTCAGGGTCTGTAGCAGCAAATCTCAGGCACCATTTACCTTATCCAATAATTCTGGAGTTTGAGCATAAATGATGAAAGAGCTAATGACATGTTACCCCACAAAGTAGCATTAGTGTCCTTTGTCATCCTTGGACTTTTTCTTTTTTTTTTTTAAGGAACACACAGAAATGTGTAAATTGCGGTTTATCTCACCACAGAAGCATTTAATCAAATGTACTATAATTATATTTTGGGTGGCTATTGAGAATAATCACTATTTCTTCATTATAAGAATTTCCTAAAAATTACATTAATGAGGGTCAACCATAAAAGCATTGGAAATTTAGCTACATTTAAATGTTAAATTTGCACCTCAGCCTTGTAGATTCCCTATAAGCAGATTGCCATGGGCCAGGATCTTTTCATGAGGATAGTCCTCGAACTGATGTTTTACCTTAAGTGAAATGTGTTTGCGTTAAAAGCATATTCATTTCCAGGCTCCATCTTACACATTTGCTTCTTTTGTTTTGGAATTCACAAAGCTTTTCGTGTTTAGCTTATTTTTTCCTTCACTGAATAATAATTTGTAGAAAGTTATATTTTAGAAGGTTTTGTGTAAAAAAAATTTTCATCCTTTTAGCAGATAGTCAACTAAAGGGGCTGCATTTAACTGCCAAATGGGAACCTCTTGGGTGACCAAGAAAGAAAAAGCTTATTTGCATAAATAAAATGAAAGCCAATATGTAAAAAGCTTATTTGCATAAATAAAATGAAAGCTCAATAACTGAGCCAATATTTACCAAAATTTTCACAACTGTCAATGTCTAATTTTGCTCCATTTTCAAGGATGATGGCTTGAGGCAAGAATCATTCACTATGTGTCTATTCTTGTTTTCTCCTTGGAAGGTGAGGTGGAGGAAACCTCACTAATACTTTGCAGCATTAGCCAAGTAGTTTGTCCTCTTTTTGTTGAACCTGCTGTCTTGTACAAAATCATGACCACACTTATTTTGGATAAATTTATGCTGTCTGACACATAAATGAATACGGAGAATAGAAAGAAATCAAGAGACTCTCACTCCCAGATTAATTTTCTTCATTGGCCTAAGCTACCTCTAAATTGATTCACATAACACCATCCCCCTGGTTTCTGGACAGGATACATGTTTTCATTAGTACTTAAATTTTATTTTATATAGCCTCTTTTCAGGTGGGATTGTTTTTAGTAGTAAAACTTAATTTTATATATGTATTTCCTGTTTTCCATGGTGTAGCTTCTTGTGACCTTGACACTACGGTATCTAGAAATGAAAAAAAGCCCATCTCAGGGCAGACTCTTGGTCCATCCAGCCCATAATTCTGCTTCTGACAATGGCCCCCGGAGGAATTTTGTGGAGGCCTTGGCTGCACACCTTGACATGACCTAAAATTATTAAGTGTACCCTCTCAAATAGCCTCATTTCTTTGAAACCTAGTATGGCTTAATCAGCTGTGAATTTATATTCGCTACCTTAAAAGGTACAATTTTAGCCTGTCCTACTTATTGGGGGGATAATGGAGATCCACAGTGTAAATGGAAAGGCATTTGTAGGTTTTCAAGACTGATTCCAATTCCAAATAATGATACCAGCCCTCAGGTGGACTTTCTTGCTAAGAAATACCTGTTGCTTCTTTTCTTTGTCTCATAGCCAGTTCATTCTCTATGCACAGCAAAACATTCAATTCCACAGCAAGCCAACCTTTTTGGTTGTAGCATAGTTTAATCAAAGGTTCTTTGAATAGGTAAAATACCTCCTCTGTCTTTGCTTACAACCTCTTTTTTTAACCTTTTTAATGAGCGTAAAGAAGCCAAAGCTTCCTCTTACAAAAGTCATGATTTCTTTTTCCCTATAAGCTATGTGTTTAAGTGCTTGGATTTTATAAATCCATTAGCCTGGCCATGTGGAAGTGAGAATCACTGGTCAGGGGTTCATAAAGTCTCCCTTGTGACCGCTTTCATGAACGGACATCTTCCTATCAACCAGTTGGCCTTCAATACCATAATCATTTAACAGTGGGTGACAAAACTGGGGCTCCAGCTCTCCCATGTCACCCAGGCATTTCTGCAGTACTCCTGCCAACCAGCCTTCCAGAATTATCAATATTCAGTATGGAAAATAAGTCTAGAACAGCATGTCCACGTAATACTTCCAGTCTGTCTCATTCCCTTGTCTCTGCTGGCCAACAGAATGGGAGATGGCAAGCAGAGACAAAGGTTTGTATCTTAACACCTGCCTTCTGCTGCACAGTAGCTTTGTAACTTTTTTGCATCTGTAGCCAGAAATCAAAATTTGTTCATTTGAGCATGATTATAGGAAAACCCAGGATAATTTTAAGGCTTTCATTGTAAATACCATACTAGAAACAATCTTTAGAGTCTTTCCAAGTCCAAGACCCACATACATTGAATGTTCTGACAGTGTTCTCTGTCAGAAACCATTTTTACTGATGTTTTCTTAGTAGGCGTCATTCCCCAAGTGTGGAGAGAAACTGCAAAAAAGCATTTACAAGGAATCACGTTGGCGCCGATAGGTGGGAATCTTATTGACATGGGGCCATGAAAGAAGAATGGATAATAAGTTCTGTATGGACAAAGGGAGAAAAATAAATTGGAACCAGTATATAAAAATGAGGAAGATTCAAAATTACCCCTCCCAAAGTAGTACCGATGTTATTTTGTGTTACAAAAACAGAGAGAAAGACAGGTGGTATGAGTGTTTCTTTACAGCTCTATACGAAGCTAGAAATACACACGCACACACATAAATCATAAACTCAAAGATAAGGACCTTATCACATACGAATGTGATTGTTCATTTAAGGTTTGTGGGTAGATGGTATTAAATTATAATTTTCTGAAAGGTAAAATCATGACCCTCGTGTGGAAGGTGGAAGGCAGTTCAAGAGAGAAATAAGGATATTAAGGGGTTGGGAGATGTCAAGGACAAGCCCAATATTAAACAGAAACACAGATATATATTTATATCTATCAGTGCTTGCTCGGTGCTTTTGCTTATTAGGGTGCTCATTGGTAAAATTATAGATGATGACTTTGTGAGAAACTTAACTTTTGAGAAGTGAGAATACGATTGTTCTTTTATGGTTTGTATGGTGGTTAATAGTTATAATTAATAGTTATATTAATAGTTATAATTTTCTAAAAGGTAAAATCATGATGTTCATGCAAATATAAAATAAACACATATCAAAGAATTTTATTCAATTAATTAATAAGGAAGCCAGTAGGTATTAATACCAATTGATAGAGCATTTAAGAAACTATGCAATTTAATAAAGAAATATTAGGATAAGATTGCTAGATTAGATTAAAAAAAACTGGTTAATGTCTTAGAGGCCAATAAATTGTAACCTTTAGGATTGTCTGTTCTTCAGGACAGAAATCATTTTCATCTCTACTAGACAAAAATCTATGAGTTAAAATATAAATTCACTAAGTCTGTAACCCCAATCAATAGTAAGCAGTGAGTCAAACTAAGTACATTCTCCTAGAAAATCTTTAGGTGGACTTTGCTCCTGAATGACATGGAAAAGATGTGCCGCCCACCTTTCTGGCCTATTTCTAAGTCGTGGTTGATTTCTCTAACAGTGGTGAAAAGTAAAGAACATATGTGTAACCCGGAACAGAGCGTTTGGATCTCAGCTTGTATATGAAATATCACACGTTTTTAGTAATGAGAACCTACTTGGCAAGAGCTGAGAGTAGAATCCCCAGAAAGCAGGCTTTACTTACCAAAAGTTGCTAGAGAGAGAGAGAGAGAGAGAGAATGAAACCAATCAATATTCTTCTCTACTTTTGTCCAATTTGATATTTAATAATTCTTTCATCTATCAATTTAGCGAGTCAACAAATATTTATTGAGCTTCTATTCCACGCCGGGCATTGGGAATTGGGACAAAAAGACAAAGTTCTTGCCGTTGTGGAGCTTATATTCCAATGGGAAAGACAGGCAGCAAATAATGAAACTGTTACAAGAATACTGTACTTTTAAAGATTTTATTTATTTATTTGACAGAGACAGCTACAGCCAGCGAGAGAGGGAACACAGCAGGGGAGTGGGAGAGGAAGAAGCAGGCTCCCAGCGGAGGAGCCTGATGTGGGGCTCGATCCCATAACGCTGGGATCACGCCCCGAGCCGAAGGCAGACGCTTAATGACTGCGCTACGCAGGCACCCCAAGAATACTGTACTTTTAGACAGTGAAAAGGAGGAGAATGAGAGATCAGAGGGGAGGAATTCTAGATAGAATGGCCCAGGAACTCTCAGGAGGACTGGCAGGCCCATGAGAGTGTGGCCCAGACAGAGCAGAGGACTTGGTGACAGATGTGCTCTGCTGTTCATCTTCTGATAGGTAGTCCCAGGCTCCCCACTGTATGAACATAATTTAAGTCTTCACTTTTTCATGGTCCAGGACACCTCCTATTTGAATTTCTGTCTCCATGTCATGAGGCAGAAATTGGTATGGGGGACCAGAGCAATGAACGGGATAAATTGTGCAAATTGTTTCCCACTGTGGAGTAAGTAGTTACAGATTCCTGGGATACGACAGTGAGAGAAGGTACAGAACACTGGTTAGGAGCACGGTTTTTAGATCAGAGACACCTGGATTTGAATCCTATCTCTACCACTTACTATTGTATGACTTTAGACAAGTTCCTTAAATCTATTTTCCATCTGTTAATGACACGTGTTGATCAGCCCCTCACGGGGTTACATGAAATAATCTCCATAAAGCCCTAAGCACACAAGAAGCACTCAACAAATAGTGTCCTTGTTATTCCTGCTGTGGGAGAGTCTGTAGTACCAGCTTTGTGCAGCAGGGATTAATTAGTCTTGAGGTTGCTATATAGGTCTTCAACGTTATAGAAAGATGAATCATTATCATAGAGTTCAGGTACATGGGAACTGGAGGCTCACCAGGTCTGGTGGTGTTGACTTAAGCTATGTGGTCAAAGTTATGCCAGCAGCCAATCCAAGCTTTACAAAGAGATAGAAGGTGCAGGCTTATGCCCTGAACCTTTTCAGCACAGACTCGGCAATTCTTGGGTAAATTAAGAGTTTAGAAACTAAAATTATAATACTTTTTATGGAGTTTTGACTGGGGATGTGTTTTCCTTTCCTTTCTTTTCTTTTCTTTTCTTTTCTTTTCTTTTCTTTTCTTTTCTTTTCTTTTCTTTTCCTTTCTTTTCCTTTCCTTTCCTTTCCTTTCCTTTCCTTTCCTTTCCTTTCCTTTCCTTTCCTGTTCTTTTTTTTTCCTTTCCTGCTTAGAAGTTGCTTTCTCTTCTGGAGAGCTATGGGTTAGGAAACTATTAATTAACTGCTTCGCACTCTGATTTTCAAAGAGATTTAATACAGTAGGGATAAAGCTGCCCTTTTTGAAAAGGAAGATTAAATGTCTGCAAAGTCCATGAATTGATTTTCTAATTGTTTTGGCAATAATGTTTTTCATTGATAATGTTGCTAAAAGAAATAATTTTAATTAAAGTTTAAATGTCTTTTCAGTTTTTATAGATTCTAGAGGGACCATTTTCTTGCAGGGAATAAGTTAAGACCATAACATTCTTCTCTAACCCCACAATTATGACCAGGGGAATGTCTGTAATACATTCCATTGCAATTAAATTGCATACCCCAGACTGTTCAAGATCTGTTTATAAAGGAGAAATGGATTTTCCACAGCTGCTTGCCTGTTAGTGCATCTTTCATGCAACGTTGCAGCAGCCAATGTATGTGCTGAAATAACAGACTTGAATTTAAACTTTCAAAGCTTTCAGATGTCTTTCAAAAACTTCTCATTGCATGAATTGCTTAATTTGTGTACATGAAAATCCACTGATGACAAATGAATGAGAGTCAACCTACAAAAAGAGGAGGCTGTGAGAATCTTTGTATATTTGCCCCCCCATCTTTTTAGGAATTAGTAGGTATTCAGTCTTGTTCCAATATCCTGCACAGAGCACAGTCATTACTGAGATCTCTCTGTGAAGATTGGAATCTGCTGTGAACAGGATGGGGCAGGTTGGATATTTCTTACAATATTCACTGGACCATCTTCACCCAGTCACACAGCTGGAAAATACTTTCTGAGATGAATGTTTATAGAAAAGATTCAGAGAGGAGAGGAGAGAAAGGGATGAGAAGGAGGAGAAGGAACAATAATCCAAGCCAGTTCAAGGTGGGGTCATATAGAATAGACGTGGTCCAGGTATTTCATCTTTAAAAACAGTTGTCAGAATTTCAGCTTATTAAATTAGAATTTTAGGTCCCTCTAAGTTGCATTTAATTAATCAAGCTGCTGTGTATGTATTGGGTCATCCCTATGGATCTATAACATCTGTAATAAGTATTAATTGAGTGCCTACTAATTTTCACCAGAACCTTGAAAGTCAGATCTTAATAGCCCCATCTGATGAGTGAGAAAACTAAGGCTAAAAAGCCTTCTATGAGTCACCCAAAGTCACCCAGTTATTAAGCAGAAGAGTTTGAATTTGAACCCAGGCCTGTCTGACTCTAACCCCTGTGTTCTCAGCTGTATCTCCCTCCATAGGTCCAACTTCTTGGCTGGCAATCTCAAGGATATGTCTTCACATCCTTAAATTCCAAACCTCCTTTAGAAATAATTTCCTAACAGTGAGCTGCCCTAATAATGCTCTGGTTTATTTCCAGGGGGTGAATGTTGGCCTTCAGAGCAGGCTCCTTCCTACCAGCTTTCTATTTCTAAAAAGCATTTGATGATTCCCTGTTCAGAGCTCATATACCTGTCAAAAGAGACTGCAATTTATCCCCAGGGATAGTTAACATTCCCTCCACCCATGAGAGCATGTCAGGTGCTCTTAGAAATTGAAATGCAGGCTCTCGCTCCGTGCTGGACTTTTAGAGCAGTAGCTGTCACTGATAAAATGTCTCCTCGGAATTGCAGAGACAAAGCTGCAAGGCAGCCAGCAGGCCCACCTTCTATTGCCTGTGGTTATCAGCATTCTCACTGGTAATATCGGATTTTCTGGAGTTGTTTTAGTTTTATAAAATGTTCGTGGGAACTTCGATGCTCTCTGAGGAAATGCCTTCTGTAATGTTCCAGTGGTGAGGGGAGGCGGCCAAATTCCCACCCATCTGGAGGGCAAGTTCTTTCAGTCTGAGACTGAAAGGGAATTTCAGAGGCCTGGAGAGGGCATACACAAGTATATCTTGCTTCTATTTTTTCAATATGGAATTTGGAGCCTTTCCTGTCAGCCATCATGCAGTGTCTTTAAGAAGCGCTGGATTGGAGGAAAACAGCCCCAAGTGAGCCATACTCTGTCTGCTGCAATGAAATGTCCTTTCCTGTTTCTTCGTGTACACGATTCTAATTCATCTTCCATCTACCCTCGGTGACTTTCACTCTTTGGACTCCTTGACTTTGTCCTTAACTTGTACCTGAATTTGCATTCTCTGGATCCCAGAGAGCATATGCTCCTCACCAGTTTCAGCTCGTTCTAAAATGTCACGGTTTCTGTGCAAATGCTTCTTGTTCCTACCAAAGTAAACACACAGATTTGTCTCTCCTGGGTGTGCAGTGAGATCATGAATAAGGAATCTTCTGGTTTTAAAATGGACCTCTGGCCTTTTCACTGGGAATTTTGGTTATCTTCGTCCATATGCTTTCTAGAGAATTTCAGAAACTAGGATATTCTCATGTGGCCCTGGTCTTTGTCACTTGCCCCCCAGACTATACCTCTTCCCTAGCCTTCTCTTCACCACCGTGGTGTTTACACAACTCCACCTCTACATTCCTCTGGAGCATCTCCCTAAGGTGCAACTCTAGTCTCCCTGCCTTCCTGCCCAATGGCTCCCAAGGGCTCTTGGGAACCAATTGTACATATAATGAATGTACAATGAACTACATTCCATCTATTTTCAGCCTTATATTCAGGACCTTCCACAGCTGGTTACCAATAATTTATCTGCCAATAATTAACCTAAGTTACCCCCCCATACACACTTCACCCAAACTGGAATGCTGATGTACTCTTTCACCTGGAATGTTTGCGCCCCATCTCTTGTCTGTTGGCATCTTAAGTACTTACGTTAAAATTCTCTTTTACCACTCTGTATCAATCCTCACCTTTCACTGTCTTATATTGTGGCCCTGGAGGCTGTTATGGACTGCATTAACAAATCACGCCTTCCCTCTGGCTTATGATTGGGTTTGGCAATGGGGAGGCCCCATAGGATATGGGAGGCACCAGCAGGAAACTGACTGATTCCCTGGCTTCTACAAATAGCCACGCCTCCTCTGGTGACCCTCTCCTGCAGCCAGAGCTGCTTTCTTTGCCTTCTAAGCCTGGGAGTGGTAATGGCGCTCGGCGCTCTTTGTTGCCAGCCCTAGGTGCTTCAGCATCTCTTCTGCTCTGTTTAACCCTGAGCACTCTTTGTAAATAGTCCTTTCACCAGATTCTCCAGGTTACCTATTTGGAGCATCCCATCTGTTTCCGACAAGAACTCTGACTGGTACAGCACCTTCAAGGGCCAGTTCACTCATAAAATTCACCAGTTTCATTCATTAGCTCAACAAATGCACCTTCATCTTCTACTTGGCACTATGTTACAGACACTGATGACAGAGTAGAGAACAAAACGGAGGCCTTGCCTTCTGAGAGCTTACAGCATAGTGGGGAAATCCGATGTCAAACCTGCAATTATAACAAAAGATGGTGGAGATTATAAGAGAAGTATGGAGTGCACACAGCAAGGGGACCTAGCCTAGGGGCCAAAGAAGGTCATTCAGCTACATGAGCCATCTGCTCTCTTTGTCCTTTCCTCATGGCACTCAGTCCATTCTGTGTTATTATTGCTTGTGGACACTCTGTCAAAAGCTATCTCTTTTAAGAGCAGCAGCTGTGTCTTTTTCACCTTTATGCCTGCCTCAGTCCTTAGACCACTGCCTAGAATATTGTAGGAACTCAAGTACTTGTCCAGTTGAACTGATCGAGCCTTCTGAATATTTGTGGACCTCAGCTCCAGCCCATTCACTGACGATTTTACATTATCAGGTGGGAGGATGGTCAGACCCCACTTTTTCAGAGCCACTGGGCTAACAGAAAACATGTTTTACTAGTTTAGAAAGAAAAATCATGGAATTGGAAGAACTCTCCTCCACATGGGTGAAGGGTTTGATAGGCATTGTCAGTTTAATATACCCGGTTTTGGATATTTACTGGCAGGCATTGGAGTCATTAGTTGTCAGAGGTGAGAGTTGAGTTTTTCTTTTATACTTTTTTTTTTTTAGCCTCACTGGCTTGCATTGTGTTTAATAGCACCATAGCTGAACTCAGTGTGAAATATGAATGGAGAGAAATCTAAATTCTACTTCAGAGCAAGGAGTCTGGGGACATAGACTGAGGAAGACCTTGGCACAAAGTTTTAAAAACTTGGGTTGGGATAGAGAAAATGTAGACAGCATCCTGAGGCCATGAAGGTGTCAGGAACAAGGACAGGGTCCAATCCACAGGGCAGGAAGTAGAGGACTATGGGAAGAGAACTCTGCTAACATGCTAGACCAGAAGTTTGTAGATACATTCTTCCCCTCAAAAAATAATTTTGGGTAAAACGATAATTGTCTTTCTATAATACATGGCTTAGTGAGGCCAAGCAAGGGAATTCCTCAGAGATGAAAAATGGTAAAGCAAAAATTTATAGAGGTAAGAAAACTCTGGAGCCTGGCATTTGTGTGAGGGTATCTGCCAATTCCTGTTTCCCTGGACAGTGGTTTTTAATGAGCAGTGAGTGCATCTGGAGATAAAGAGGCCCTAGTGTCCTTATGTAAGATATTGATTAACTTTGGCTAAATATGTGAGCTATGATTTCTAAGGTTTCCACTGATGGAATTGAAATAAAGTATCTAACCTCCAAACTAGTAGAGTAGGAGGGGAATAAAGGAAGGATGGGGGGGGGGGGGTAAGTCAACACAAAGGAAGGCAAGAAAGAAAAGGGGAAAAAAAACCAAATCTAAAAAACAAAATTAACAAATAGAAAGCAAAAACTAGGATGGCATAAATGAATTCAATTTAATAGTAATCACAGTCTTCATAAAGAAATTATACTGTCGAGTTAAAATTCAGACTGTTAGACTAGATTTTTAAAATTCAACTTTAAAGTCTTCATAAGTGAAACCTCTAAAAACATAAGGAGCGAGGTAGAGTGCAAGTAAAATGATGGGAGAAGACATACTAGGGTAAAGGAAGAAGGTAGGGCTATATTAAATATTAGGAAAAGCTAACTTCAAGACAAAAAGCATTACTAAAACTGAAGAGAATAACTAAACATTAATAAAGATGTTCAATTTTCCAGGAAGCTGTAATTCTAAATTTGTATGCCCCAATAGCGTAAGTTTGAAATATATAAAAAAGAAATTGCTGGAACTACAAGAAAAAAAAATACAGAATCACAGAGGGACATTTTCACATATCCCTCTCAAAACTGATAGCTCAAATAGACAATAAATCAGTAAGATGTTAAACGATTTGAAGAAACAAGCTTGATCTCACACATATACACAACACACAGAAAACACATTCTTTTCCACACATGGAACATTTATAAAAATGGATCATACAATAGGCCACAGAGAAAATCTCAATAGAATGAAAAGAATCTGTATCATACAGCCTGCATTCTCTAAGTTAAATTAGAAATCAATAATGAAAAAATAACTAAGGAAACCCCCATACTTTTAAAAATTAGAAAACACATTGTAACTTATGAGTCAAAGAAAAAAATCAAACCAGGAATTGGTGACTATTTAGAATTGAGTGACCTTGAAAATACTGCTCAGAATTGGTGGGATATAGATATAGCTAAAGCAGCAGTAGGAGGAAGATTGTAGTCTTCTTGCTTATGCTGGAGACAGAGAAAGCTGATAAGCAATAAACTGAACATGCAACTCAAGACGTTAAAAAGAAAAGCAAATAAAGCCAAAGCAAGAAGGAGGGAAACAATAAATGTGAGTAGGAATCAATGGAAGAAAAACCAATCTATAGTAGAGTGTGTTAAAAAAATTGTCTTTTTCTTTTTTTTCCAAAAGACTAATACAACTGACAAACTGCTGGCAAGACTGATGAACAAAAAAGAGAGAAGACATTAGTAACTAATACGGAGAATGAAAAAAAGTGCATTCCCATACATGCAGACATCAACAGAGATAAACACAGGATATTCCTGATAACTTCATGCTGATTATTTTGATTTTGATTATTTTGAATATTTGGGCAAAACTCACACATTCCTTAAAAAATATAATTTCCAAAGTTAATTCAAGAAGAAATACAAAATCCCAATAGCCCAATAACCAGGATAGAAATCGAATCATTAGTTAAAATATTTACCATAAGCAAAGTATCAGACTTAGATGGTTTTGTGAAGAGTTCTACAAAAAAACCAGGAAGTGATTCATTCTAATCTTACACAAACTGCTCCAGAGTGTACAGAAGAAGGAACACCTGCCTTTTTATGAATTAGATATATCCTTGATGCTAAAAATGGATAGCCACAAACAGAAAATGCAATTTTTTTAAATGTATAATTTCCAATTAGCGACAAAAAGTATAAGCCTTGGAGAAAAGAAAACTAACAAAAAGGTATGCAAGCTGTATCACAAAACTAAATAAAGATGCTACAGAAGACTTCAATAAATGGAAACATATCATGGGGCGCCTGGGTGGCACAGCGGTTAAGCGTCTGCCTTCGGCTCAGGGCGTGATCCCGGCATTATGGGATCGAGCCCCACATCAGGCTCCTCTGCTATGAGCCTGCTTCTTCCTCTCCCACTCCCCCTGCTTATGTTCCCTCTCTCGCTGGCTGTCTGTATCTCTGTCGAATAAATAAATAAAATCTTTTTAAAAAATAAATAAATAAATGGAAACATATCAATACAACATTTTCATGGATAAGAATACAATATCCTAATAGAAAGATGTGAGTTTTCCCCAAACTGACTTGTCGATTAACACAATTTCCATCAAAATCTAAAAATATTCTTTGTACAATTTTAAAATGATTCCAAACTTCATCTGAAAGATCAGTTGAGAATAGTAAGACATTCCTGAAGGGGAAGGAAGAGAAGGTGACAGAATTTGCTCTGCCAGATTACAAGAAATAGAAAACAGTAGTAATTAAGCTACTAGTCGTAATTAAGACACTTCTTATTCTTAGTATCTAAAATATTTTAAGAATTCCTACAAATCAGTAAGAAAAGACAAATCAATTGAAAAATGGGCAAAAGGCATGAAAAAGCATTACACAAAAGAGAAACATAAATGACAAAAAATACATATAAGAAAACATGCTCAATCTCACTAATAATTTTAAAAATTAAAGTTAAAATCATAATGAGATAATATTTCATACCTACCAGATTAGCAAATATTAGCTTGACAAGAGCAAGTGCTAGAGAGGATGTGAAACAAGAGGAAGACTCATATACTGACAGCGGAAATGCACGTTGGAAAGGGCAACATTTTGGAATTACACGATAAAATTAAACACACACCTACTGTATAGCCCAGCAATTCCATTCCTTTATTTAGATGCTAGAGAATGCTGCTAGCAACATATAATAACAGAAAACTGGAAACAACCTAAATGTCCATCATCACAAAAATGGATAAATAAATGCAATGAAATAACATACAACAATAAGAAATGAAAGTACTATAGCTATACACACTGAGCGGAGGAAGCAAGTCACAGAAATATATCTAGTGTATATGTTTCAAAGGCAGACAGTGTTAAACATTTATTTATTTATTTAGTTAGTTAGTTATTTGTAATGCCATCTAAATATACGGCAAAATCATTATTTTTTTAAATCGAAGAGTGATTAACACACAAGCAGAATGGGAAAGTGGGTACCCCTGGAGGGAGGAAAAGATCGGCAGGGGGTGGGGGAACTCATAAAATGGGCCTCAAAGGTACCGGTATTATTTTTCCCGCGTTGGATTGTGGGCATACGCATACTTTTTATATAGTCACCCATCCGTGATACGCATTTGTGTTCTCTGCAATCTTCTGTAGTTCACAATAAGACAGTATGTACATAAGCTAATACGGCCAGACGATAAAGAACTGCAGTTGGAATCCATGAACTGGGCCCCGGAGGTTCTGAAGGATGACTAACAGACGGCAGAGACTCCCCAGAGCTATGGTCCATGGTGGAAGCTAGAGAAAGCTTCACTAGGGAGAGAAGAAAGCTCTTAAGTGGGGCAGAGATGCCTGCTGGGGCCCTTAGAGTCGTTGGGAAATTTCATGGGAAGTAGATGAGTGATTTGAGAAGAGAACTTGAGCAAAGGAGTGTGGGTTTTCTCTTGTATCCAGGAAGGTACATAATTTGTACTCTTGCAGATACAAAAGCAGATATTATCTTTTTATAAATAAATAGGACATTTGTATCAGTTACTTAAACAAATAAAGGTTTATTTTCTTTAACGTGGCAGATAGTCCAGAAGCAGGCAACGTAGAGCCTGTTCAGTGGGCTAGCAGTGTTTTCTAAATCCAGGCTCCTTCTGTCTTTCCACTCGGCCGTTTTGGGTGTGTGGGCTTTTTGGCCCATGCAGCTCCAAACTTTTCATCTACTTTTAATGCAGCACTAGGACATTTTCCTGACCCTTGTCAGCAAAGTAAAGGCTTTCCTAGAACTCTCCCACAGCCTGCCACTCATATCCTAATAGTAAGAATGGTGTTCACTTGGCCATTTCGTGCTGCCGGAGAGCCTGGGAAAGTAACGACTTTGCCATTGGGACCTGCATAGTAGGAGCAGGAAGAGTGAAGTGGGGAAGAGTAGCGATGGTTTCTGAGCAGCTGTTTGGCCATCTCTGTCGAAATACTTCACTAAGAATTCTTCCTCTCTTCTCCCCAGGAGCCAGTCTACTTGATGATCTCTATAAATATTTCTCCTTCCATCACTCCCATGGAGACACCATGACTGTCATGGACCCAAAGCAGATGAATGTGGCTGCCGCTGTTTGGGCTGTTGTCTCTTATGTCATTGCAGACATGGAAGAAATGCTGCCCAGGTCTTAGCAAGAACAAGAAAGCAAGCACTTTTGTCCTTTCTGGCCAGGAATGCTGGGCCTGCAGCTCCAGGAAGTCCCTCTGCAACTAACAATTTCATCTCACCTGATCCATTTTCAAAGCACAGTACTTTCTCATACTTTGTTACTATCTTTCTTGATACTTTCCAAATTCTCTGTTTCTAGAGGAAGAAATGATCCCCACCCCCACATGGAGTCAAAATATGGTAGGGATCACAGTGGGGACCTTTCTTTATACCACCTGTAAAAATTATTGATTCTGCTTTGAAAGTAAATACTGGATAAATATTTGGAAGCACTCTGGTTTTTATGTGTGTATTGATAAACATTAAATCAAATACAGTGACACCAATTTTTATGTTATTTTTCAAAGGAGTTGAGGAATACACAATTGTAGCATGGTCTTAATTGAATGTGTGGAGGCATTTGGCTTTCTAATTTGTACATTTTCATTTCACTAGAATTTTTAAAATCAAATATGAATTTTTTTAATTAACAGAAAAAAAAGATATCACCATTTGGAGATAAAAATCAAGTGTGTATAAACTAGTTGCCTTATTAAACATAAGTACTAAGGTCTATCACCAGGTAAGTGTTAACAATATTTTACATTTATGTTTTATATATTTCACACAATATTTCTATGATTATGTTTTATATATTCACATAATATTTCTATGAAGTTGGAGCTTATTCCCATTTTGCTGTTAATGCAGTTGAGACCCAACGAGGCTAAATAATACTTACAGGGCCCAATAGAGCAAAAACATTGATTCCCATCCATTCTGGGAATAATACCGACTATTTTTCCACACACAATGTCCAGTACTCAATTTAAAAAAATAATTTGAAAAACTGCAAGAAAAAAATAAATGCATTGTCAAGAGTTAAAGCAAATGAGAGCCAGACTAAAAGATAACCCAGATGCTAGAACTATCAGAGGGGACTCTAGCGTGACTGCGATTGATACATTAAAGATCTAGGACTACATGTATGCACAGAAGAAGGAGGATTTCAACAGAGAGATGAAAACTATAAAAGGGTCAAATGTCAATGCCAAAATAAAAAATATAATATCGGAGATGAAGCATTTCCTTGTTGGGTGTATTAGCAGACTGAACAAGGCCGAGGAAAGAATAGATGAACTTGAAAATAGTTGAATAAAAATTGCCCAAACCAAAACACGAAGGGAAGAAATAGTGAAGGAAAATAAACAAACAAGCACCAGAATGGAGCTTCCAAGAGTTGCGATCTAATATGTATGTGGTCTAATATACATGTAATTGGCTATCAAGGGGTCTAACATACATGTAATTGAATTTCCAGAAGGAGAACGCAAAGTGTCAGTTTTGTTAATGGTAGTAATGAAAAGGAATGACAGACACAGTAGGTCTTTCATTTCTGGCAAGGCAGCAAACTGGTACTTTGACCCTTACACTGAGAACCAAACGTTCTGGATACCATCTGAGAAGTGCTTTCTTAAATGTATGAGTTAACTGGTTAAAAGGTAAAGAATATTAGACAAAAAACTAAGTGAGGGCAAGAACCAAGAGGGAGACATAGAACATTAAACCAGCTTTCTCTGTGAGAAAATTTGCAGAAGGTGGTGAACTTCACTTCCATTCTCGCTACCTTTCAGGGTTCAGGGTACCGTAGACAAATCCCAAAGCCTGCCATATTAAGGATACTAGAGAACCTCCAATAAAATTGAGACCTCAATACCATGATGAACTAAAAATAAATTTGAAGACTGAAGGAAAATTACCATTATTGAATAAGTGCTGAGTGGAGGGTCTGGAGAAATTCCCATAGATAAAGTTATGATAAATATGAACTCACAGTCAAAAGAAAAAAAATTAAGGCTGCTTGGGCCTTCTGGAAACATTCAGATCCCTCTCCTCAACTCATGGTGGGCTGGGCTCTGCTTGGGTTTCCCTTCTCAGAACTGCAACTGGAAACTCTTACAGCAGTAATCTAGGGCCAGCACAGGGCTCACCTCATTTGTTTTCTGTCTCTTGGGTATCATTGTCCTTTGTTTCCTCATGTCCACTGTCTTATTTCATACATTTTATTTGGATTTTTAATTGTTTAATACCTAAAGACAAGTCTGATCCTTATTACTTCTGCTTGGTCAGAAGTGAGTATCAGGTCAATAATTTCTGTCCGATGTACACAACCATATTCATTTTATGTCTTATACATTTTGATGCATTCTTTTCTCACTACTTGATTCCATTTTGGGAATGTGGAATTCTCAGGGATTTCATGAACTGCCCAAAGACCGAGATTAAAAATAAATGGCATCTATGAATTATCAGAGCCCATCGCCTATATCCTAGAAATGGCTCCTAGGAAGTGGATCTTATTACATCTCTTTGCCTTTCCCCCAGAGAGTCGTTTATTTCCCAGGGGAAGGTAGAATTGTATAGGGCCAAATGGTAGCAGAATTGGCCCATTTCCTAACTGATCCCCTTAACTGCTGCCTTACTGGAAGAGTATAGAAGGGCCGGGTTGGGAGACAACGTGAATATTTTCAGGCAAGGGAGTGTGTTGGTGAGTGTGGTTATCAGTAACACCAATAATATAGAAGTACTTGGGAGTTGGAAAAATAAGAGGGTGGAAGAAGGAATATGAGAAAAAACTCATGACAACCTGCACATCCTAATTGCTTAGGTCTACCAGACAGCCAAGGAGCCTAGCACATGCTATTGAGTAACTATAGCTATAGGAATTTTTTAGTAGAATTGTCTTATTTTCCATAAATTGTTGTAAAAGGAACTGTTCATCTGCTAAGAAATGGTGTATCATTTGAGTGGTGGCCTACTTCCCGTGCAAGCAGCAGCTTTCCAATTTGACTTCAGGGTCAAGTTGCTTTTCTGATTCATTTGGCTGAGTAGACTTAAGTGCAAATTGTGAAGAGAAACCCATTTAAATATTGTATAATGTGAAAAGGGTGAATTCTACAACAGAAAAAGGAGGGGATTCAGGGAAAGGAGGTCGATTGCTGATTTTGCCCTTGACGTTTTTAAGATGTGGCTTCGAGGGTTCTGATGTGTCTGCGAGTGATTGGGAGTTTAGGTTCCCCGGAGTGTTCCACCGTCCTCATGATAATTACACTTATGACACCAAGAGTGTTCTGAAAATCCTCATGCTTCTACGCCGCATACATTTCATCGCCACACAGTCCTATTTGCTCAGTGTGCTCCCTTCGTAATAATTCGAGATGCTTCCCATTTACCTTGAGTAAATATCAAACAGATCTTGATATCTATATCTGTCTCATGAAATATACATTCTCTCTAACTGTGCCCAAATGATTAATTTACTGCTATGTGATGATTAGCATAAAAATCTCATCACGACACAAGAGAGAAATGTTATCACTAATTGCCGTTTGAAGTGAAGAATGTTTTTTGCATAGAAATAAATGATGCATGCTTACTTCTCAATTCTCTGTTAAACCAGGAAACCGAAGACTGTTTTTGGAGCGGAAAGAAATTACCTTTGAAGTTTTTTCTTTTTTCTTTTTCTTTTCTCTACCTTAGATGTCCACAGTTCAGCAGAGGAATGGCAAAAAGCAATTGTTATGGAGTTTTGTTCACAAAATGAGAGAGGAGCACTCATAGTTCTCATCAAAGCAGGTCTTCCAATCAATCAATCAATCAATCAATCACTCAACTTCAAGCGAAGACCTTTTCCCGGGACATTGAGGCCTCCCTGTGGCCCTGAAACTTGACAAGTAAACACTCATATATTTGCAGCGTATCCAAGGGTGCTCAAATTCTTCAGAGAACCTGATGTTCTTAATATCATTGGTCGTCATTCTGGGTCAGCTCAAGCAGCCACACAACTATCCGTAGGTTTCAGGGTACCTCAGAAAGCCTTGTTCTATTTTCCAGATTTAAAAAACATTAGCTGTGCCTCAGATCTTGATGATTAAGTCACACCCTAATCCAAATAGTTCTTTTAATTCTAAGTACCAGCCAGTCTATCCCAGAAACTGTAATGGAACATGAATTTTCCCCAAGATCTGCCTGGTCATACAAATCATCCTCACCATTACCACTAATAAACACCCTGGGCCAACTGTACTGCTAAGAACTTTCTATGCATTTTCTCATTTATTCTTCACTCAATGCAATGACATAGGTCCTATTTTAATCCCCATTTTAAAGATGAGAAAACCTGGATATACAACTCATAAATAGCTTTTCCAAGGTCATGGAGCTGATAAAATATGGCTGAAATCTAGAAAATTCAAACCCGAATATCCCGCTCAGACAGACAAATTCTCCGGATAGCCTCCCTTCTACCCTTCACTGTGTAGATAGATTGAGTCTAACTGGAGCATTTTCATTTCAAGGAATACCAAGTGGGGCTACAACAGTGTCATGCTTTGGCCCAAGAAAGAGGGGCCTTGTGCTTTTAGAGGGCCCCACATATCACAAACAACCAACAACAAATTTATTGAGGGATATATGGGTGTTTCAGTCACCAGGGATCTGGTGCTCAGGGCTAGCACAGCATGGCTCATGACTCTAAGCCTCCACTTACAGGCTCCAAGGAAGCACTGCTCCTCAGGTCCCGCCTTTGAGAGAAGACTCTATCTGAATGTTGTGAACATAGACACTGCCTAAGAGCATGAAGACTTGAGGAGCAGAAATACTCAAGAAGAAAAGACAAATTCATTAACTTGTCAAATCTTTCCTCTCAGAGAGCACGATTGCAATAGATTCTGGCACTAATGAGCTATTGTTTCCCAGAAGTGTTGAGCATTTTCTTCTTGATTCTCATTGTGTCCCAATTTGTGGTTCGGAAGGTACTCGTGGCATTCGCAACAGTTGTACATGGTGACATATCTGCAATATTAAATGATGCGTATTCCTCATAAATTTGAGTATCTGTTGATCTAGGCATAACACTTTTGAAATCTAATATCCATAACTTAAACTGGCAACTAGATGGACAGTCTATGTTAGAACTGCAAATTGTTTTATTTTTATAAAATTAATATTTAACAAACATTTTAAAATTTAAATTAAAAATGTTCACTATTTTTTATTTAAACTCTTGATATTCATTAATTATAATTTGTATTTCTTTTTAATTCAAGAGTTATTGTTTATTATTTTTAACAGTGGTTAAACACCTCACGTAAAATTTACCATCTTAACCATTTTTAAGTATACAGTTCAGTGGCATTAAGTACATCCACATTTTTGTGCAACCATCATTACCATCTATCTCCAGAAGTCTTTTCGTCTTACAAAACTGAAACCCTGTACCAACTAAACAATAGTATCCTCTTACTCCAGGGCCCCTAGCCCCTGGCAACCACCCTTCAACTTTCTGTCTCTATGAATCTGGCTACTCCAGGTACCATATATAAGTGAAATCATACAATATTTGTCCTGTGCCTGGCATTTCACTTAGTATAACATCCTCAGGGTTCATCCATGTTGTAGGATGGGTCAGAATTTCTTTCCTTTTTAAGGCTGAATAATATTACATTGTATGTTTAGACCACATTGTGTTTATCCATCAATATTGACAGACACTTGGGTTTTTCACACTTTGGGGCCATTGTAAATAATACTGCAATGATCATTTGTTTATGAATATCCCTTCCAGATTGTACTTAAACCCACAAGTGGAATTGCTGGATCACATGGTAATTCTATGTTTAATTTTGGGAGGAACCACTATACTGTTTTCCACAGCGGCTGCACCATTTTACATTCCCAGCAACAGTGCACATGGGCTCTGATTTCTCCACATCCTCACCAACACTTGTTATTTTCCCTTTTTTCCCCCCCCTGTATTTTTGGTTTGTTTTTCTGTTTTGTTTATGGTTTTGTTTTGTAGCCATCTAATGGTGTGAGATGGTATCTTATTGTGGTTTTGAATTGCGTTTCCTTAATGATCAGTGATGCTGGGCATCTTTTATGTGCTTATTAGTCATTTGTCTTTATCTTGAAGAAATGTCTGTTTAAGTCTTTTGTCCATTTACTAATCACATTGTTTGGGTTTTTTGTTGTTGTTGTTATTGAGTTGTAAGAGTTCTTTATATATTCTGTATATAACCCCCTCATCAGAAGTGTGATTTGCAAATATTTTCTCTCATTCCATGGATCACTTTTCATTCTGATGATTGTATCCTTTGATGCAGAGAATATTTAAATTTTGATGTAGTCCAGTTTGTTTTTTTCTTTTGTTGCGTGTTCCTTTGGTGTCTTATTCAAGAAACCATTGCCAAATCTCTTGTCATAAAGCTTTTCCCCTATGTTTTTTTTTCCAAAAGTTTTATAGTTTTTTTATAATAATTTTTTATTATGTTATTTATAGTTTTAACTTTCACATTTAGGTCTTTGATTCATTTTGAGTCAATTTTATATACAGTGTAATGTAAGGGCCCAACTTTATTCTTTTGAGCATGAATACCCAGTTTTTCCAACAACATTTATTGAAAAGACTGTCTTTTCTCCATTGAATAGTTGGGCACCCTTGTCCAAAATCATTCAACTATCTATAAAGGAGGGTTTGTTTCCAGATTCTTTTTTCTATTCCAGTGATCTATATGTTTGCCTTTATGGCAGTACCACGCTTTGATTTACTGTAACTTTATAAGTTTTGAAATCAGTAAGTGCAAAACTTCCAACTTTGTTCTTTTTCAAAACTGTTTTGACTATTTGAGGTCCCTTGAGATTCCATATGAAATTTAGGATGGATTTTTCTAATCTCTGTAAAAAAATACTATTAAAATTTTAAAAGGAATTGCACTGAATCTGTAGATCACTCTGGGTAGCATTGATAAGAGCATTAAGTTTTCCAATCCACAAATAAGGGACGTTTTCTTAGCTCAGGCTGCTCTAACAAAATAGACTGGTAGCTTAAATCACAGATTTATTGCTCACAGTTCTGGATGCTGGGAAGTTCAAGATCAGAGTGCTGGCAGATTCAATTCTTTGTGAAGACCCTCTTCCTAGCTTGTATACAGTCATCTTCACATTGTGCACTCACATGGTTTTTCCTTGGTGTGTTCTCGTGGGAGGTCTCATGTCTCTTCCACTTTTTCAAGGGCAATAATCCCATCATATACATTACAAATTTGATTCTGCACTCCCCTGCTTGGAGCCCTTCAGTAGTTTCTCTTTGCACTTAGGATAAAGGTCATAGTACAAAATCCTGCATGTTCTAACCCTATCTTCCTTTCTGGTCTCAGTTTACATACTACACTGCCTCTCTCCACTCTGGCCGCATTGACTTTTTTCCTAATTCTTCTAACATATCACTTCCTGCCCCAAGACCTCTGTTTCTTCCTAGGATGTTCTCCCCTTATCATTTTTTTGGTCTAGTCAACTGCTGCCTATCCCCTGGGCTCATCTCTAAGGTATCTTCCTCTGGGATGCCTCCTTTGAGTCTTTGGACTAGATAGATCCCAATAATAACAAAAATTATAATTATTTTTATGCTCATGTATAAAGACTAACCTTTATTGTTAGTTATCCAGGAGGCAGAGAGGTAACATTTCACATGTATTAACTCATTTCATTCTCCCAAAAACACCCTCCTCCATTTTTACAAATAAAGAAGCCAAGACTTAGACAAGTAAAGTCACTGCCCACAGTCACGTTACAAATAAGAGGTGGAGCCAAGATTTTAATCAAGGCTGTCTAACCCCAGAGCTTATATGTTTAGCCTCGATACCACATTGGTTTTCTCTGTTAAGGACCCTCATTCATGATTTTTTCACTCATTCCACATGTTTATCAAGCTTCTACCATGAGCCAGACACTGTGAGAAACTAGGGTATGGAGGTGAAGAGCAAGACAGATAAGGTCCCTACACTCAGCAAACTTTGGTCTAGTGAAGGAGCAAGAATATAAAAAGTAGAAGTAAACAAAAGAAGAAAATCACATCTATGGAGCTGACCAGGTTCTGTGGTGAAGAATAAGTAGGGAAGGCCTGCTGTTGACAGGGTGGGCTCTGATGCTCTCTCTAAAGACGGGACATTTGAACTGAGTCCTGAAGGATGATGGGGCAGAACTAGCTAATTGTCCTTTTAAATCCATTTTACCTTTGCTATGGTAACAGACCCCCTAATTTTAGCTGGGTTATAGTCTCCAACTACCTTATCATTAGGTGTAGCCATGGGACTAAATTCTAAAAAACTTCCAGGAAGCCTCCTAAAAGGGAGGCAGGGGGATGGGCACATTCTTCTCCTCCCATCCTCTTTCCTACCGAAATGTTGAAGCATCAACAGCAGACTTGGATCATAAAGTGAACTTGAGAGTGGAAGTCACGCACAGCAGAGAAGCAAGCAGGAAGGAGTGTGGGTCCCTGATGATGGGGGTACCATATCAGCCCTGGACTGACTCCCTCGGATAAACTTTATTGAAGTAGCACTTACTACAGTGGGTGACTGGAGACGCCTTTGTGATTCTGAAGACTGAATACTGCTGCTCATGAAGTGTAGACTACAAGCTTCGTGCACCAGCTGTCAGCCACAGGAGTGACTGACTAAACATCCGCAGGAAGTCATCATAGACCCTTTGGTTGACTCGGACTCCCAATCACAGGAAATGGCTGGTTTTCTTTTCTCTCTGGCAAGCCTTTGGAAGGCGTTTGGAAGGCATTTGGTGTGCCGGAAGGGCCGCTCACTTGATCAGATGGCACCTGCCAAACTGACACAGATTAAAAAGTGCCACAATGCAGATCTCCGAGAAATGCCTCCATGACATATTGGCAATTTCACA
Organism: Ursus americanus; assembly: GCF_024610735.1. NCBI lineage: Eukaryota > Metazoa > Chordata > Mammalia > Carnivora > Ursidae > Ursus > Ursus americanus. The sequence goes on along the minus strand of NC_142135.1, from coordinate 38,041,922 downwards.
AACACATTCAAAAGCTCAGATAACACTTTCGATGTCCTTGATCTTTGCACTTCCAAATGGTGGCTGAACAAACAGAAATCAGTCTTCTTTGAAACCTTCAAAACAGTGAAATTGCCTAAATCAGTTTGTTGACTATTCCCTGACTTCCAAAGGTCAGGGAAGGTTTTCTGTTTGTTCATCCCATCCTGATTGACTTTCACATTCTCTTCTAGGTAATTTTGTTCTTAAAAAAATTGAGTCAATCATTTATTTGTTTTATGTGCCGGTTCCAATTTCCCATAAAGACTTGGCCAACTTTTCTGAGTACTGAAAATGGCTCTTTTTGAAATAGTTGCATAAACATTCTATTAGGAAATGGTAAATAGAACTTACCAGCATGGGGGTGCCTGGCTGGCTCAGTCAGTGCAGTGTGCGACTCTTGACCTCGGGGCTGTGAGTTCAAGCCCCACATTGAGTGTAGAGATTATCTGAAAATAAAATCTTAAAAAAAAAAAAAAAGAACTTACCAGCATGGAGGTTAATGAGTAAGGGCAAGAACTGATTCTCTTACCAACATACTTAGAGCTCATGAAATCAGAAATGTGTTATTACACCAGAAGATTCCATGTAAAATCCAGTGTACTGAGCTTGTTGTGTTACCATTTGTGTAAACTGGGGCTTACTCATGACAGTAGGAGGGAAATATGATTTTGTACTTGTTTTTCTACAATTTCTAATCCAGTAATGAGCACTTGAGGGTGACTTTCCCTGTGAGAAAGACAACATGGAAGTTACCATGTGTGGAGAGTCACCATGTGTGAGCTAAGGGGCTGAGCCGTGGAGTCTTCACTGTCATCATGACCCTCTCAATCAGCCTTCTAAGGTAAGTCACAGAAATACATTTAAATTAACTGCAGAAAAACTAAGAGATAGAATGGAAAAATACTGAAGTATCCTGTGGACTCAACTTGGGTAGAGTGAGACTTTGGAAACCGAACCAGAGACTGATTCCTGGTCAGCAGTGCTTTGCAAGCTCTTTCACCTCACAGATATTACATAAAATGACAATATTTCTATGGCCCATGGGGACAAAATAATGAAGCTGCTTCCCTAGATCAAAAGTGACTTACTCCTTGGCGTACTGATCAGCCACCCAGCTGAGGCCTTTCTTTAGTCTCCCAGTTCCCAAGTTCTTAGGAAACAATCATGGCCAACACTTATTGAGCTCCAGTGGTATGGCAGGCACTGCTGTAAGCACTGTACATGCATTTTATTGACTCATTAAATCTTCACACAATCCTGTGTTAGGTATGATAGTTTCCTATTTCACAGACAAGAAAACCCAGGTATTTAGAGGCTAAACCACATGCTCAAGGTTCATATGGCTCATGGTGCGGGCAGAGTTTAAGTCTACTTTGGCGCTTAATCAAGTTTACCCTTAACCTGCAGCTATAAGTGCCTCTGTTGGGCACTAAAGCCTTCTAAAAAGGAAGTGAACTGATTGACCGGGCTTGAGTTAGGTGCCCATCCTTGGACCAATAAATGATGCGAAGGGGGTGGGAACCACTGGAGAAAGCAACTTGGTGCTCGTGCTACACCCTGCGGAAGGAGGGAGGAAGCGGTAAATCCTGGCGAAGGAGTGCTTGACAGACACTAATAAAAATCATCTTTCTCTTCAACCTCCTCCTCCTCCTCACCCTCCTCTTCTCTCAGGGACCCAAGGTTGACTTACTTATTCTCTTCCTTTCACAGTACACTACCATCACGATGCTTCTCTTGCTTTATTTATTTTATCTTATCCCTTTCTCCACTAGAATTCCATCTTAATCCCCAAAGGCAACCATTCTACTTTGTTTGATAGGAATAGTTTTATTTATACACGTTCTTATATATGTGTACCATTGTTTCCCATGCATGCATTTTAAATTTATATATATGAGATGACACTATAGGTCCCATTCCATGTCTTCCTTTTGCTACTCAGTCTTATGCTCATAAAACACATCCGTGTTGCCATGTTGCCAGCCCATCACTCCTGACCACAGTATATACTCTAGGATGTGCCTATACCACACTTTATTTTACTCCCAACCCATGTCTTATCTAGTCATGGACTATAAAACGAGTAGGTTTTATAGATCACTCCACCCAACTTGGGAGCCCGTCATCTGGAAAGACCCCTCCCTGCCCAGGGGAGTATTCCTCCTCTGTGCTGGCACATTCCTCTGTGCTTGCCTCCATCAGGACAGAGGCCACAGAGCAGCTTGGTTTAAAGTGCAGGACTGGGCCAAGCTGCCTGGAGTCAGAATCCCATCTCTTCCACTTAGGGCTAAGCCCTATAGCCTCTCGGTGTCTCCACATCCTTATGTGCAAACTGTTAACCACAGCTACCCATGGGACTATTTTGAAGATTAAATGAGAAAAATCTATGAAATGTGCTAAGAACAGTGCCTGGTACAAATGAAGTACTATTTGTACCTATTATAATAATATTTGTTGCATGTATTGGAATGGTCTCTTTACTTGTCTGTCTCTACCACCAGATTACGAAATCCTTAAGTCCAAGGACCTTGGCTTTTCCATCTCTGTGTCTCAGAGCCCCACACATTGCAGCAACTCAGTGCATGCTCATTGGATGATACTCTCTCTTACTCACCCTGTAGTTTGACATGGCTGCAGGATTGGCATCTAGAAATTAACTGGGTTGAGGAAAGGCTTAGATAGAACAGCCTGGAGAGGTCGTTTTAGAAGGAAGAACTTTCCTAGAGCTATAATGCTGTACAATAGAGAATATAGTGTCAGATGCCACATACAGCCAGGAAGGTCAGCAGGTCACCTAAGACTAGCTCCCAGAGGACATCTTTACATAGGCAGCTGTATATGAACTTGGCTGCAGCATGGCCAGGAGCCAGCTCATGGCCACGTGCCAACACTTTCTTGGCTTCATGTGTGTTCATCTCAGAGCCCCCATCTGTAAAATAAGACTAATACCACCTACCTGATCGGATTGTCCTGAGGATTATGTGAGGGAACAATTATCAAGTGCTTAGAACTGTATCTGGCATGGCCTCAACCAGTAATAAATGTTAGCTTTCCTTAGTATGATTACCACCCTATTGCTCACTCTTGCAAATAGAGTTGGAAGATGCCACACTCGTTGTCTTTCTTGTTTCAGGATCTTAGACTTTATGTTTGTTCATTTGTGTATTTATTTTTGTTTTTATTTATTTATTTGGTTTTCCAATAGAAATTATTTGTTAGCTGGTTATCTGTTAGAAGTTTCTAGTCTTTGTAGCCTCAGTAAATGTGCCCCTGAACTCACAGGTGGGCAGTACAGATTCTCTATCTTTAAAGGCTTCCTAAGGACAATGTCATTCTTAAGTTAGAAGTTGTCTGAAATTTGGGGCGTCTGGGTGGGTCAGTCGGTTAAGTGTCTGACTCTTTGATTTTGGCTCAGGTCATGATCTCAGGGTTATGAGATTGAGCCCCATGTCGGGCTATGCACTGGGCATGGAGACTGCTTAAGATTCTCTCTCTTCCTCTGCCCCTCCCCCCCATTTCTCTCTCTCACTCTCTAAAAAAATAAAATAAAAGACGTTCTCTGAAATTTCAGCTAGCAGCAACCCATAGTCAGGTAGTCTCAGGAATACCAAGGCAGACCATTTATAATCACAGAACATGCCTAAATGGGAATGAATTTGATCTTCTTTGTAAAAAAAAGAAAAAAAGAAAAAAAAAGTGAAGGGGAAGAGCAAGGAAGTCAAACACAGGTCCAATGGGACTATCCTCAGAGTGATGAAGGCCTTTCCTATTAGCTTTCGAAGCACCTTTTAGGCAGCTGCTGTGCGTAGAAAGACTCTTTTTAAAAATGCTTTGGTTTCATATGTGGAAAGAAACCCTCAGGGTGAATTACTGGCTGCCCTGCATTAGAGGTCTCGCTGTAAGAACCATTAGCTATAAAAGGAGAGGTTAATTAGGAGGAGAACTGCACGGCCTGAGCTGAGGGAGTTATGGTGACTTGCCGTGAGGGGCTAATCAGGAGGCCACGTTTGGTGGCAACGCCCTCTCCTGGACAAAGACTGAATGGGGAGGCTGATCCCAGGCGCAGTGCTTGGGCCTGTTTGTGTTGGATTCATTACCAGGGGGTTATTGCCCTTGAGATCATTAACTTGTGGCAGGGGAAAGGAGAAGGAACATGAGGAGTGGTGAGACTCAGTAAAATTTCTCATTCTATAAAATTAGGATCTTTGTGAAACTTCAAAAAGACTTTGCCAGGATTAGTAAGTATCCGTCGGGATTAGTCAGCAGGGCTAGACAACGTTTTACCAGCTAGTTTACTCCCTATTCCATTCCATTCTAGAGGATTCCGTACTCTGTTGTGCCTTAAAACATGCCCACATAGAGAAGCACTTGGTGTCCAAGAGAGCACATGAGATTTTTTTTTCTTTCAGAAGTCTTTGAGAGTGAAATGTTGTGTTTTGTCAAGAAAACTTTATTTCGAGCCAGGAACCCATTTCCCAGTCTGCCCCCTGCCAACATTCTGAGGGCAAATAGGGAATCCAGGCTGGGCAAAATTTAGGAGCTCATCATCAAAGGGATATTTTAATGAAATGTATATGCACTTCAGATTTCACTGTCATTAACTGAGCACCTACTCTATGCCAGAGACCAGGCAGCACATTTTCCTGGCCTTGCTTCCCATCCCACCACGCTCATATCTCCCAGGCACAGGCGTATGGTCATGAGTTCTGCAAATGAACACACCAAGAATTAGGTTCACAGACCCACAAAGGGCCACAAAGGAGAGCAAGTCCTTTGACCGACTGTGGTTATTTTCCACTCTTTGGCCCTACCTCCGCAAAATAACCCAAACAGTTACTATCTGTAACCATTGTCATAAGCATTCGAAGTATGTAGCTTAAGGGAAATAATGTTAAAATGTCTACTCCTGAGTGTGACACGCTCTGATCTTACCCACCCTTTAGATGCTTCTGGATCCCCTTTTTCGTTAACCTTCCCTACTCTGGGGTACATAAGTAGGCAGGTGAACTTTGTGACAGGTATCCAGTAAATCCGAAGTGGTTGTGGGTGCTGGTGTTCGTTTTTATTATACATTTTCCAAATATGTATAGAGAGGTAACTTCTTACCCATAACACTTGCCCTGTAGAATCTCTTAAGAACATCTACTTCCCTGTGCTAGCATTAGAGGCCCTTTGCCATTTTGAACTTCTGCTCTTCGTGGCCATCTTTCAATGAAGATGATTATAAGACATCCTTCTGAATGACAGTCTTGTCACAGGTTAATATAAATTAATGCCTTTCTACCTTCACTCACTCTAGTTTCTTATCAACATTCAGCTTAACCATTTTCAGTGTTCAAATATTTTACATTTGGCAATGTTTATAAGGCTTGAACTTGAGTTCAGCCAAGACAGTGTGCAAATGAAGGGCTCTGCCGCTGTTCTGGAAGCGAGCAGAATGCAGCAGCTAGGAGCAGGGTCTCTGGAGCCAGCTTTCCTACATGGGACTTCTGGCTCCACCATGACTTCTGCTGATAATACAGAGGAAATTTCTTCACTCATCTGTCCCTTATGATCTCCTCAATGAAAATGAGGTTAAAATGTCCCCTACCTCATAGGGCTCCTGTGAAACATTACTTTATATAAAGTTCTTAGAAAAATGCCTGGAACATGGTAGCTCTAAATATGTGATTTCTGTTGTTACCACTAGTATCATTATTCCACAAGAATAATGAATAGAAGTGAAAACTTCAGGAGGCAGCCAGCCACCATGAGGCCAAGAATCAGGACGTATGTGTGCTGGGCCTCAGCATAATGACCTTCTGGAACTGAAGTACTTGGAGAACTAAAGCATTCCATGATAGATTTGTGAGTCTCCTCCCCTAACTCACTTATCAGGCTGTGTCCCTGTGATGTGCATGCTTTTGTTCTCAAAAGTTCTACTCAATTCTAGTAAATGATGATGCTTATAGTTTGCAAACCTAGGCAAACTATCTGGAGACGTGTAAGTATAAATAAGTAAACTAGTAAGCAGCAAGTGTGACTGTCAAAGACAGAACTCATGGGATGTATGAAGTGTAAATATAAGGAGTAGTCAGAAAAGAGAACACGAGCATGTTAGTCACACGTAGCGAAGGATGAAAGAACCAAGAAATACCTCATATTTATGATACATCTGAGTACCAAATATTCATAATGTACTAAATATACATAAGACTAAATATCAAGAGGCATTAAATATACATGACCATTTAATAATCATCATCTGGCAACCTATTGGTTATATCCTTCAGGTCCCACATCCCCGTGCCCAGGAAACTCAAATAGAACTCATAGTTGCTCAACTGGCCAATTGGCGGGCGACAGCAGAGGCGAGGCACACTTGTTCCTACATGGCTCCAGTAACACAAGTGTGGGACATTGGTCCAGGGCACCCTCCATCTGCAGGCCCCTGTGTCAGGGATCCCCAAGATCACACTCAGTTTCAATGATTTGCTCAGACTCACAGAACTCAGAAAAGCAGTTAAGTCCATGGTTATGATTTATTACGGCAAAAGGATACAGATTAAAATCAGCAAAAGAAAAAGGTGCATATCACAGAGTCCAGGAGAGACTAGGTACAAGCTCTTAGTTGTCCTATCCCTGTGGAATTGTATGGGTGACACTTAATTCTTCCAGCAATGACATGTGACACTACGTACAAAGTATTGCCAAGCAGGAAGTTCAAACAAACTTTAGTGTCCAGAATCTTTATTGGACCTTAACTACTCAGACCCAGCTCCCTTGGGGTCCAACTGATAACACATGGCCTAAGACCCAACCATAAATCACATTGTTAGCATAAACTATCTGGCAGGGCCCAACACCCCAGGCAAACATAGATACTCTTATCAGGCAGGCTATTTCAAGGGCTCAAGGATAATCTCCCAAGAGCTAGTCAAGAACCAGTTCTTTCTTTGGAATGTACAGAGTTTGACCACCCCAAGCCCACTGAGTTAATCCTTTACTGCACAGTTCCCTTGCTCAAACCTCAACTCAGGTCCTAGTAACCACACTATTAGCAGGGAGAGCTGAAGTGACGGAGAGAGACAGGACCTACAAACACTGTGTACCCCAGGATTCAGGTAGTGTGGTCCTTCCACCCCAATAGCACCCTAAATGCATTAACTGACCCCATCTTTCTCCTCTTGCTTACTGCCATGTGTTTTAAATATATTTCATAAACCTTATGACTTAAGTATTTTAATTTGTTCTGTGAGTCTTTCTAGAATAGCTTGTCCAGTAGTGTATTTAGAGGCAACCCCATTTCATTTCCCACATGGCATGTCCTCCCTTCATCATTTCTTGGGGTTGGGGGGAAAGGTGGTGGGTCAGTCAGCTTCTTCAGATACACTCAGGAGCAAACAATACCAGTGCTTACAACAACCATGGTATGTTATGAATTAGGAAGAATAATGAAATCTATACAAGTAGGATAGAGAGGAGGAGGAAGGTAACAAAGCAGACTCATGAGAATATTGGTATGGCTGTTATCTTGGTGATTGTGTCTAGTCACTGCTGGCCACAATTTGCCTCAAGCTCATATTTATTAAATGCTCACTATAGATCAGGCACCATGCTAAACACTCTAGATGAATTAGCTTATCTTCACAATAGCCTGTGAGCTAGGTAGTCTTATACCTTCACCATTTTCTAGATGAGTAAATCGAGGCACAGAGGAACTTGGATGAGGTCAGTCATGTGCTTTGTCAATAGTGGAGCCAGAATTCAAATGCAGGTGAGAAAGTACACACCCTCAACCACTCTACTGGGCTGCTTGGGTTCTGAAATTGGTTTGTCTTGGTCTCAGCACCTGGCACAGAATAGATAGAACTCTTTCATTTGCAAGTGACAGAAATGCAACTCGAAATGCTGTAAATGAAATGGGTATGTATTCACTCACAAGACTGAAAAGTTCGGGACTAGAACTGAAACAGTTGGATCCAGGGTCTCCACCAGGCCGTCAGGACATAGCTGCTTACTCACTGTCTCGATTTCTCTTTCTCCCCTGCTGGCCTCACTCTTCCCTCATAGCTCCTGGGAACTCTGCACTGACCTTCCTACAGCTTGGCAGCCTGAGCCATATGAGAGATAGTCTTTCCCAAGAGTTCCAGCTACACAGTGAGGACTCAGACTGACTCTGATTTGACCACTTAATCCAATCGCAGAGGCAGGGCAGTGGCCAGGTGGGGGTGACATATGCACTCTTGCTGCTGGCTGTTGGGGTCAGTTTCACCTGAACTACATGGATTGAAAATGAATGAAGGCATTTTCCCAAAGGAAAATGGGGTTGTTGCCAGAAGAAGAGAGAACGGTTCTGGGTGAGCCAAAACAACGTTCTCACAGGGTTCAGTAAATGCATGAATATGGGATAGATGGACAGATTGATAGATGGATGCCTTTCTTATAGCTCTGAACAATGAAAGAAGTCAAAGTTAGCAATTCCTTTGGTTCTCTTCCACAAAAGAGACACCAGGAGATTTGAGGGAAGTGGATGGAGGAAGACTATTGAAAAATAGGTACATGAAACAATGAGAACATGGGGAGGAATTTCTGTAATGGAGACAATAATAGTTTTAATAGGACATCTGCCTCAGACAGTGTGGGTTTCTGCTTGGTGCTTTTGTTGGTATATCTCTTTTTCTTGGTGCAGGAGGAAGACTGCAATTGTCATGCGCAATTACAGCCCAGTGCACAAAGTCGCACATCCCATCTGGAGAGACTGGTCACCTCAACCGGCACAAGCCAGCAGGATCCTTAGGAAATATGAGCTCGCTCCACGGGGCCTCTCAGATTCTCTTTAAGTTCTGAAGTCAAGCCATTCCTTTAGGCTACTCCCTAGTTTCAGCCCCGTGTGTGTCCCCTTAAAGCTGCCATTTTGAGAGTTGATTTTCAGAATGCGATTTGGCAGGACAAATGGAGCCAAAGTTGGGACAGTGCATCTTCTCTGCAGAGAAGGTTATGAGAGAGGACAGGACGATAGATTCCAGCAGCAGGTTCAGGGAGAGAAAAAAGCAAAAGCACGCACACACTCACATACGTAAGCACCTTGAACTGCTTTTTTGCACAGCTGGGGTTCAGGGAGCCCTCAACATATTGCGACCCAAAACTCTTATTTTATTTTTCACTGTGTGCTCCATTTCAGGGAAAATGTGATCTGCTGGGGCACCTGGGTGGCTCAGTTGGTTCAGTGTCTGCCTTCAGCTCAGGTCCTGATCTCAGAGTCCTAGGATTGAGCCCCACGTTGGGCTCTCTGCTCAGCAGGGAGCTGCTTCTCCCTCTACCTCTTTCCCCGCTTGTGCTCAATGTCTCTGTCTCTCTCTGTGTCAAATAAACAAAAGAAAGAGAAAGAAAGAAAGAAAGAAAGAAAGAAAGAAAGAAAGAAAGAAAGAAAGAAAGAAAGGAAGGAAGGAAGGAAGGAAGGAAGGAAGGAAGGAAGGAAGGAAGGAAGGAAGGAAGGAAAATGTAATCTGCATTTTCTGATTCACCTGCACCGATGTTTGGCCTTCTAATTCCTATGGCTGCTCTTAATCTCCTATGGCTGAATGTTTATGCCTTTTGTGTTTACACCAGGGTTTTGTGGAGAGTTTTTTGCCTTGAGAAGATTGAAGTTTCTTTTTCAATCCAGAAATTTCTAAGTGTCCAGGGCATGTGGGCTGCCAGGCTAAAGAGCTCAAGTTCAAGGTGTTTTCTGAGTTGTGATGCTTCATCCTTTCAGCTCTGATAGGGAATTGAGTTTGCTTGACGTGTGGAACCCAACATCCTGACCCTTTCTTCTGGCACTGGGCCTTGCAATGCCCATCTCACACCCATCAGGGCTGAATTGAAATCTGGGAAAGGACAGAGCAGAGTGAAGTCCCTTTTACAAACTGGGTTAAATGAGGCACAAAGCAGGAGGGCTGGTTCTCTAACTGTGCGTCAGTCGGGCAGAGGAACAGAACTCCTGTGGGAGTCACGCTGTCACTTCCGGAAGACCTGGAGGACAAACAGACTCAGCCCACCCTCTTAATTTCATCCAGGAGGAACTTGAGTTCAGCAAGGTTAAGGCATTTGGCCAGCAGGTGTGATGAACCCAGAAGTCAGGCCTCCTTCATCCGGCAGGCTTTCCAGGTTTGAGGGCTCCAGGCTGAACCAAACACAATGATGAAAAAGCAGCAGCTTCCCTGAAGTGTCTATGCTTTCTCAAATGCAGTAAATATTCACCCTGGCCGTCCATTAGAATGGGGAAAGCAAGGCGTGCCCGAGTGGCTCATTCCATTAAGGGTTCAACTCTTGATTTCAGCTCAAGTCATGATCTCAGCGTCTTGAGATCAAGCCCCGCATCAGCTACACACTGGGCATGAAGCCTGCTTAAGATTCTCTCTCCCTCCATCTGCCCCTTCCTCCTCACCCTCTGCTCTCTCTCCCTCCCCAAAATAATTAATTAATTAATTATTAAAAATGGGGAAAGCTAAAAAACAAAAAACCAAAAAATGAATCTGGGCCCACCCAGACAAATGGATCCACCTGAGTGTGTTGTGAGCCAAAGGGAACCAAGAAAGCAGGTAGATAGTGGGGGGTGGGGGGTCTAGTTGTGGAGGAGGGAAACTATGGCTCCCCGTCCTATGCAGTGACTCTGGCGAGCTTGGCCTGTAGGAGGAAGAGGAGAGGACATAGGGACAAGTGTATCTGAAAGACAACTTCCATCTCCCACCCTCTGGTGGGCTGGATTCTTTACACAGATAATTCTGGACCTGCCTTTCCCAGCACTATCAGCTGGCGAGGTATTCTGCACGATTTTCTACTTCATCCTATTTTATTACCTACCTATCTCTACTTGTTCCAGTTTTGAACAGATATAATTAACGGCAAGGGTTTCCCAGCCTACAAAATTAATACAGAAATGGCTGAAATGGTGTCTTGATGACAGAAGGAAGAAACATCTCCTTATAATTTGCTGTGCAAACAGTCTGCTGCCCCCATAACTGCGCCTTTTCACATGCAAATCTGGGAGGTGACTTGATATGTGATCTTAATTGGGCCTCTTTTGGAAAGGATGTCACATCTGAACTTGGCTTCAGGAAATTCTACCTCCATTCACCTTAGTATATAAGGTCAAACTAACATTTTTTAAAGTGAGTGCCTGATTGTATTTCTCCCCCCTCCGCTCCTCCACCACCCAAAGCGTGTCATTTGGATTCAATTCTCAAAGTCCAGGCATTAATACCGACAATTCCTCCTACTGTTTAAAATAAATGTTTAAAAAGGAGATAATTTCTCACATACTGAAACAGATAACCCCCTTTCCCAGGCTTGATGAATTTCAATGCATAACTTAGTCTTAGAAAATAATGAGTCAATAGCTCAGATGTGTGAACGAAGTCAGAGGGTGGGCAGAGCAGACCGGTTAAAGACTAACGCCTTGCTAAGCATTTTGGATTGGAGGCAAGAAATGACATGTGATTTGAATACGTTCTCATCTTTTTATTTTATTATTATTATTATTACTATTTATTAGGATTCAAATTCTATTCAATGTGCTCTTTTAAAAGAGAGGAAATTGCCAGACCCCAAAGAACCAGATATTATCAGGTACGGTGAGAAATCAGGAGCTGCCATTAGAGTTCCAGCTATTCTCTACAAATGGAGCCATTCACACTCTACCAAGTGTCTTACCACAAAGAGAAGAATTTGTTAGAAAAGTCAAACTTTTCTCATCATTCCTCCATCCGCAAATGACTAAATGATAGCAACTTTTTCTTCATTATGTAACATGATAGACTTTAAGACTTGCACTCTTGGGTGAGTCTCAGCCATCCTTGGCCTCCCTGGTTTCTGCCTATGATTTGCAATGCTTTCTCACTGACAGGCCCTAGATGACCGTGGTCAATCCCCAACCTTTGTCAGCCTCGCTTCCCTCTTCTATCCAATGAGCCCAGGCAGGATGAGCTCTGGGGCATTTCCATTCTGCCTTCTTAGAGTGCTAAGCCACTTTTAATCTATGTTTCCACTGAAGTGATGATCTATGAATAATCCAGAAGGAGGGTTCTAAAAGAGTGGTTCTAACCCTCTCCTACCTTGTTATCCACAAGTGGTATCACAACAGTTGCTTCCTCTCCATTTGATACTTAATGCATCCATTAAGAATTCACCTACCTGCCTATTCCCTGTGTTGGGTACTGCACCTTGCCTTCCTTTCGTTTCATTATAATTATCTTCCCTGGAGCACCTGGGTGGCTCAGTCTGTGAAACTTCTGCCTTCGGCTCAGGTCATGATCCCAGAGTCCTGGGATCGAGTCCCACATTGGGCTCCCTGCTCAGTGGTGAGCCTACTTCTCCCTCTGCTGCTCCCCTGCTTGTGCTCTCTCTCTCTCTCTCTCTGTCAAATAAATAAATAAAATCTTTAAAAATAAATAAATTAAAAAAAATAATTGTCTTCCCCTTCCCACACCCTACTGCGGCAATCATTCCTTTGCTTGATAAACTTCACCAAGCACGTCCACAAACACGGAATAGTAAGGCCCTGGTTTCTGACCTTTGGAGAGGGAAAGATAGAGCCCGAAGGCTGGAATGCAAGAGAGAAAGATCAGAGGAAAAGGAGGTCACACAGCATAATGATGTTTCCACAAGAAGCAAATAGGAAGAGCAAGGAACGGAGTAGGAGACGTTCACAGGAATAGCCTCAGCGTGGCTTTCCATGAAAAGGTTCTGGAAGTGGTATCTGGCATTGTTCTGCCTCAGCTTTGGTTTCTCGCCTCTGGTAAAACTGACAAAGTAGCTTGTAAAACCAGATTTCAATGCATCTTTCATTCTTTGCCTCCAAAGAATAAGCCTCAAGGCCTCCACACATAGAAACATTTTTGGTAAGAGTTGACCTTCTGGGGAAAGGGAAGGAAATGAGATAGAATAGTGTGCTCTGAAGGTAAGAAAGGAGGTACAGCTAGCGGAATGATAATCAACCACAATCAACGAATACTGGACCCTAAACACATAGACCTGCTTCTAGAACACAAAATGACTCGTTCCCACAGAGCCCAAATCTTTACAGATAGTTAAGCTGGGAAGAGAGGAACCAAACAAATCTTCATTTTTATATTTGCGGGAGACATCTGAATCTTGGCTTGGGTGGTGATGGGGCCTTCCAGGGTAAGAAATGATGCCCTGAACAATTATATTACCCCCTCCTGCTCTTCAAGCAAGCAGACTGGTTTCCTGTCTGTCCTGAAGCTATTATCATTGGTGTGTTGTTGTCTACTCTGTCCCCTTCTATGAACTTCGCTGACCTAAGAAAGGGTGACTTGCTGTATGGTGACTAACATAATATAATAAAAAAATATTATTATAATAAAAAAAAAGAAAGAAAGGGTGACTTAAAGCCAAACACTGCTCCTTGGGTCCTTGGAACATGTTCTTTATACTGTGTTTATACCATCCGATAAAATGTGGAACACAGACCCCTGGCATCAGACTCACTAGGGAGCTTGCTGAATAGAGACCAGAGTCCTGGTCCCCACCCAGAACCTCCGACTTTGAATCTATGTCTAAAATTATCTTTTTATTTTGCATTTGTTTGGGGGTTTTTTGTTGTTGCTGTTCACTGCTATATCTTCAGTTCCCAGGAAAGTCCTAGGAACATCATAGATGCCCCATAAATATGTGCTGAAGAAACGAATGAATCAGTGTACTGCATTATTGCACGCCTTTGGCGATGGCTGGCTGGTTTAGGAAACACCATCAGCATGATGCAAGCCATTCAGTACTAGACTAAATTCAAGTTCTAGGGCTTTTGTTGAGAATGAGAAGTTCTTTTACTGATAGGAGTGGGGTGATTTTTGGCTGAGAATAGAGCCAAGAAAGAGGAAAGTGGAACCAAGAGATTGAGTGAGAGAAATTGAGTCCTGATAACACCAACCCTCTGGGTCCAGCTGCAATCTTGTCCATGACCAGAGACAATTAAGCCATATACCAACGTGGGTCTCTATCCCTCATGTCTGAAGGAGACCTGCCCGAGCAACCCCTGAGCTCCGGGCTTCATTGGTGTTTCTATCAGAACGCACTTGCTCAGTCTGGGCTGCAGCTTTTAAGAGCAGAGACTGTGTCCTCTCTTCTTTCTGTAGCTCTCCTGATCCTACTCTCTGCTCTTGGGACTCTAAGGCAGGGCAAGGCTTTTCTTCCATCATTATAATTGTATGACTATTGTAACAAAATTCTTTTGAAAGTGACCTCAGAATTTACAAGTCTTTCTGTATCTATTTTCTCATGTGATCCTCTCAACAACCCATAATCAGCAGTGGATGGATAATCCTCCTCCAGTTTATAGACGGGAAACTGGCCCTCAGAAGGATTAAGGTAGCCCTAGGGTCAGATGGCCAACACCACGGCAGGGTCCCACCAGGACTCTAAGCCAGGACCTCTGATCGCAAAGCCTTTGCTTTTCCACATTGTCTTCATGCCTCCTTTTTATGAAAAAATAATAGACCCAAATTTCAGGGAGTTTTCCCTTATAGATCCATGAACTCCAGCCATGAAGGACACTTCAGATTCCCTAGGCCTTGTCAGCATGTTGCCACGCCCCACTACTGGATTTTGTACATGAAGCCCAACTCCAAGAGGATGGTGCTCAGGCCAGGGTGCTTGCTGGAGCTTCAAAATTTCTGATGATGGGCAATCAGTTGAGTTCACATCAATAGCATCTTCCCAGCCAATTCCTGGTATACACGGTGTGGATCAGGACCACAGGGTCACGATGAAGACCTTGCTGTCACTGTGGAGTTTAGCAGAGAAATGTCATATTGGGGGACTTGTGCCCAGACAACATCCAGAAGCACAGGAGACGATTTTGCCTCAAGACAGCATTCCCCTTCCCAAACACCTAAGGCTCACTCTTCAGAAGCTGGTGCTGACTTCAGCCTAGACACACACACATACGCACATGTGCACACACGCACACACACAGACACTTATAATTTATTTATTAGGTTTTTAAAAACCGTGCCCTTTAGGAAATGACTATGGATGCAAGCCCAGGAATAAGGTATCAATAAAAAGCAAATATAAATATGATACTAATTAAAACTCAACCTTAAACACCACCTTGTTGAGAATAATCAGTTTAAAGACACAAGTCAGAATAAAAAGGTTGACAAAAACAGGTTGTATTTAGGGGGGGTTGAGAATTTTATAGAGTCCTTCGTGGATCTGAAACTTGCCATTGGAATTGGAGCCATATTTATAGAATATACTTTGGAAAGTTATTAATACTAGGCATTATAATGTTGATGATGATAAGTATGTTAGCTGAAATAAGCAATGAATAATGCCTTATATTTAAGAAAGGACTCACTCTCCACGTATATATTACTTGCATAGAACAGTCCTGATAAAAACATGGCGCCCACCAGCCCACCACAGGGAGTTCAGGGGTAGTCCCTTGTGTTATATCAGCTGATGTTTCAAATCCCAGGCTCTCCGAATGAGAAGGAATCATTGAGTCCAACCAGGCCATTGCACAGATGATAAGAATAACCAACGTTAACTGAGCCAGACCCTGCGCTGCACCCTTCATGTTCATTTCCTCATGTCATCCACACAACCCTCACCTCCAGTTTACTGATGATGGAACAGAGGCTTAGCCACTAAGCCATTCACAAGTTACAAGTTATTCAACTAGCAAGTGAGAGAGCCAGACTACGCAGCTCCAAGGTGACACTCTATAGCTCGAGGTCCGCGGGTGGTACAATCCTCAGCAACACTGCATTTTTACTAGCAGAGTCAAGGTGATGACAGATTTTTTTTTTTTTTTTTTTTTTGCCTTGGAAGCAGAGGGTCCCAAGAAGACAAATGGGAGGCAGAGGACCTGTGTTAACTAGCTGTTTGACCTTTCGAAAATCAGACTCCTATGCCTCATTTTCACCCTGCGTAAAATAAGACACTTAGGCTAAATGCTCTCTAAAGAACCATCCAGCTCTAACATTCGATGATACCACGAAATACGTCATGTCTGGTGATAGGCAAGTGTGACAGGAAGGGAAATTTTGCTATTAACAAAAAGGAGAAAGAGAGAAATGACCTTAGGTATTTCATCACTCAGAATTCCTCCCCAGGAAGCTTAGAAATGTAATTATGGAGGCTTTTGGTTTTTAACATATTTCTTATAGGAGAGTCTTATAAGTCTTCCGGTGCCCATAACTTAGTGATCACAGCCCTTCAGGGTCCTTCTCAACACATGCCCCAGGTGGCCACCAATAAATGATCAAAGTGGACAGGGAAGATAAGATGCATTTTATATCCCTCCCTCAGAAGAATACCTGGGTCTGAAAAGATAAATATATTTAACATATATAAATACATACCGACCTTAGATATAGATAGAAAAACCTCATACATTTATGTATATAAGGTAGTTAAATATATATGCCATACATGTATTTAAATATACATAGACCTCACGGACATCTCAAGGATATTCTACAGCGATCCAATGGCGGATGCATCCGTGGAAGGTTCTCGGACACGTGCAAGGCCTGCTAAATGCGTTGACCTGGGACGAGGTTAAAATGCATGAGGTAGCCAGGCCGTGGTCATCGGTCAGACCTGACAGTCACCTTCATACACTGTCACTATTAGAGGCTAGAAGCCAGTCAGCTCCCTCTCAGCCAGGAGGGAGGAAGCGCCGCCCAGCCCGTGGGGATTCCTCTCAGGGAGAGTAACAGCCGCTCTGCGAAAGCCGCCTCCCACCGGGCTCACGGGCAGGACCTACCGACTCGGCTGCCGAGAAAGCACCGTCTCAACCTCGCTCCTTCGTCGTCCCTTGGGAGTGGCGAGGAGCCTGCGGCACCGGTCGCGGCGGGGCCTAATGGCTGACGGGAGGGTCGCGGAGGAGCGCGGAGAGGGGCGGGCTCCGGCGGCCGGCTGGCCCGCGGCAGCAAGCACCAAACGTCTCCTCGGAGGCCCCCCGGGAAGGAGGGTGCGTCCCCCCATTCCTCTTGCGCTGCCCTTGGCCCCCTGTCCTGACGGCCCTTTGTCTGTGAAACGGAATGACAGGGCCACGGCTGAGTGAAAACCGCCTCACCTGCAGCTCTCCTCTCAAAGACCAGGCACTCCCATGAGGCCCCTTGATTTTCTGCGAACGTTCTCGACGAAAATAGCCAAGGCTGTCTCTTGAGGTCCCAGTCGGTGGTCAGTTAGCACACGGGCCCCGGTTGCCACTGAGCGCGGCCCTCAGTTCGCTGGCTCCAACGGATCATTACATTCCGTGTGTACCAAAGGCTGTGGGGGTTGGCAGCACGAAAAGGGGGCCCAACCGAATCCGGGGGCTAAGTAGTGAGAGATCGCCGGGATCCACAGAGCCGTGTAACCATAGCTACACCCTCCGCTTCACCCCTCCTCCCTTCAACCTAAGGCATATGTCTCCAAAAGCAGCCCCAAGCCCAGGAGAAGCCACGTGTCCTAGCTTCTAGAAGCAGCAGTGGCAGCCGTGGTGGTCAAGGCAGGTCCCACAGCAGCAAGGACCACAGGGCCACCGAGGCAGCCGCCGGTCTGGTCCAGAGAACTCTCTGGATGTCCCATTTTGTCTCGTGCTCCCCAGCCTGAGGAGGGGTAGCAGCTCCCTGCAGCTGCTGATCCTTGGCTCCCCTTCCTCTTCCCTTCCTCCTGGCTTCAAATCTCTGCTATGTTTCCATTTTCCTGATGGGACACTGGCCGACTCCGGGTTCAAAGATGTCTAAGACATGGCCCCTCCTTCAAGGTCGGCTGAGGCCTAGCCCTTGCCCTTCAAGAGCAAGAACACTCAGGTCTTTTGTCTTCTTGCTGTTCTGGGAGTGAGGGGTCCAGGAAGAGAAGACCCCTCACTAGCCCCAACGACATGTGTCCAACAAGAAGCTGACTCGTGGCTGGAGACTGAGAGCTTTCTCAGGGTAGATGTATGGTGCCAGAAATCTGTGAAATGGTAGAAGTAACTTTAAAAAAAAATCAAACACAGGGGCACCTGGGTGACCCAGTCAGTTAAGCATCTGCCTCTGGCTCAGGTCATGATCCCAGGGGTCCTGGGATTGAGCCCTGTGTCATGCTCCCGCTCAGTGGGGAGTCTGCTTCTCCCTCTCTCTCTGCCCCTCCTCCCCGTTCCTGCTTTCTCTCTCTCTCAAATAAATAAATAAAATCGTTTAAAAAAATAAAAAATTTAAAAAATCAAACACAAATAGGGAAAGCATGTGCTGATGGAAACTTAGCTAGGGAACAGAGAAGTGGGAAAGAAGGAGAGAGTCAGAAGGTTAAAGGGGAGCAGTAAACAAGGAAGAGAAAGAATCTGAATGAAGGTCACCTTGGCTTGTTGCCTAGACTGGTGTGACAAAGGAGGAAAGGTGAGCTGCCTATCCGGTCACAGTGGGGTGCCACTGTGCAGCCAATTCCAGCCTCGTGCCGGGGTTATATCTGCAGCATACCCATGACATGGCGGTGAAGGCTTGTCTTTGGAGTCAAACCACCCACTAGCTGCATGATTTGAGTGAGTTGTTCTACTTCCCTAAGCCTCAAGTTCCTCTCTGGTAAAAGATTGGGAGCTGGGGGAGGGAGTGATGTTTAATTTTTTTGTGTCAATGTGGCTAGGCCACAGTACCCAGATATTTGGTCAAAAGCATCTGGATGTTGCTGTAAAGGTATTTTTTAGATGGGACTAATATTTAAATTAGTAGACTTTGAGTATTGGTGGACTTTGAGTACAGCTGATTACCTTTCATAGTGTGGGTTGGCCTCATCCAATCAGTTGAAGGCTTTAAGAGAAAAAAGGCTGACCTCCTCCAAGGAAGGAGGAATTCTGTTAGCAAACTGCTTTCAGCCTTGAGCTGCAATATCAAGGATTCCCTGGATCTCCAGCCTGCCGGCCTGCCCGACAAATGTGGAATTTACCAAGCCTCCACAATCATGGGAGCCAATTTCTTAAATAAATCCTTCTCCCTCTCCCTCTTTCTCTTCCTCTCTCTCCCCCCCCCCCCCACTCTCTCTCTGTACACACACACACACACACACACACACACACACACACACATCCTTTTGGTTCTGTTTCTCTGGAGAACCCCGGGTATGACAGAGAATCAGAATTTCTACTTTACAAAGATATTGTGAAGTTCTCAGGAGAGTGCCAGGTGCACTGGAAGGGTTCAGCGTCACCTATAAAAGAACTTTGGTTTCCTAAGGGAACAGGATGTGATGCCAGCAGTCTCCTGACAGCACAGTAACAGATGGAAGTGCTCCTGTCCCCGTGAGACCCACGGTGAATTTGGGGGACCACAGTACAAACATCAGCTCTACCCAAGCCAGTCACCTCATTGCACGCTGAGGAACTGGGGAAGCTGGAGTTTGACCCCAGACCCAGAACCACAGCACACACCTGTATTCTTTCCCTGAGTCGCCCCACCCTGGATGGCAGCCTGGCCATTTGGAAGATGAAAGTAAGCATCTGCTTAGCCTCCCCAAGGTCTCTGGAAGCAAGTTTGCAACCCCAGGGACGCCACTTCTGGAAACAGACATCCGCCTGCCTTCTTCTCTCCCTGCCTCACCTAAACTCTGAAGGAGCTCCCGTTCAGGTATTACCCAACTCGATCCACAGGTAGTCTGCAACTAGTTCAGCTTATGATCAGAAAGGTTAGGGACTCATGCACTAGTTTCCTGGGGCTGCTATGACAAATTACCACAAACTTGGTTTAAATCAACACAAATCTATTCTCACAGTTCTAGAGGCCAGAAGTCCAGAATCAAAGTGTCAGTAGGGCCATACTCCCTCCAGAGGTCCATTTCCTGCCTCTTCCAACTTCCGGTGGCTCCCAGCATTCCTTGGCCAGTGACCACACCGCTCCAATCTCTGCTCCACTCACATCCCCTTCTCCTCTGTGCATGTGAAATCCTCCTCTGCCTTTCTCCTCTAAGGACACCTGGGATGCCATCTAGGGCCTGGATAGTCTGGTATAATCTCCTCAAGTCCAGATCTTTCATTGACATCTATAAAGACCCTTCATCCAAATCAAGTAACATGAAATCAGGTTCCAGGAGTTAGGACCTAATATCTTTGGGAGCCGCTCTTCTGCCTCCCACAGCTCAGTTCTCCTGGAGTTCACATCATCCCCTGGGTAACAGCAAAAACCAAAGTCCCACTGATTGGAAGAGAGCTTGTCCTGTGGACACCTGAGAGAGCCCACTCCAAGACCCAGTGGGTGAGGAGGGTATGTTTGCTGACTGGAGACACCCTAGCCTTGCACGAGACTGACTCCTTGAACACCTTCCAGAAGGTGAGCTTGTATGGAAAGAGCCTTGGCTGGGCTCATTCTTTGAGGGGAATGGGTGGAGAGAGGAATAGCCGAGTCGGCCCCAGCAAAAGTTTATACTGGCCCAGGAATTCATCTGGGAAAAACAGTCTCAGTACCAGACCACTTGAAAGGAAGACTCAGAGGATCTTTTTTCCCCTCATCTGTGGAGTTTTCCATGCCAATGAAAGCGGCATAGTTTTCTTACAGGGCAAACTTGCTCTCCCATGTCCTAGCCCCTCTCTCAAGAAGGGGAAAACCACCCATCTTCCTTTTGGCCAACATGATACTCAGCTGAGAACATGGAGTCCTTGGATTATGAAGCCTGATAGACAACATTCAGTTTTCTTTTCTCATAGGAAAGGGCAGCAGGCAAGAAAATGCCAGACTTCCGCTGTCTTGCTCTGGTCCTCATACAGACACCTTTGGTCAATCACAAACTTCTTTCCTTCTCTATTGCTGTCCTTCTCTACTGCTTTAGTCTCTCTCTTCTCCCACCCACCCCTTCTTGTTTAGCTGGTAGCTTGTGCACCTGTAAAGGCCTAACCCTCAGAGCTTTACTTCCAAGATGGCTCTTGGGAGGGTGCCTGTTGCAGATGCCCCCAGTGCCCAGGCCATATCCCCTCGGCATTCACCGTTGCCGTAATCGCGAGCCCAACTCCAACTGCCAGTGAGCCCTGGGACGCTAGGCCCAAGGGCTCTGTCTGGCTGCCGAAGCCCATCAGAGCCCACCAGGAGTTGGCGGTCACCCACTGCGTGGGGAAAGGCCCTTGACTGGCTGCTGGACTATCTTCCCTGGCCCCTGACAATCTGGGGGGGATTACACTCTGTGTGTCCACAGTACTACTTGCTCGATGATGAAACTTTCCTTGGCTGCCTTTCCATCTCTGTCTCACTTCCCCACACCCCACACCCCACCCCCTATTGCTTCCTGTAATCACTTCCCAAAATCACTATTCGCACACAAATACTTGTCTCAGATTCTGCTTCTGGGAGAAACCCAAGCCAGGATATCCTCCTGTCATCAATTTGGGATGGCCTGTGTTCCCCACACGCCCGTGGGCACCCTGCCTTGGAGGAGCAAATTTTCCTCTCTGCTATTACAGGCTCACACCCTGAAATCTGGTCCCTTTGGTCATAGTGTGAGAAAGCGGATGTGGCCTGCGTTTCCTTACTCTCATCAGACAGGACCGTTCCCTCCTGCTTGCTTGTTATTTCATTTTCACACCCCAGTTTAGCTTCTCCCACAACAAACATATACTTCCTTTCAGAAGCTATTCCAAGGCCGGCTTATGGTAAACCTCAAGTTTTTCTCGCTATTTTGCTTGTTTCTCACTTTGTACCCACTTTCTCTCTCTCTGTCTCTTAGTAAAAACTAGTGAATGGCCTCCAGGACAATTTTGCTTGTTTCTCATTTTTGACCCATTCATCTCTCTCTCTCCCCACTCTTCCCTCCGTTTCTCTCTCTTCCTCCTTCCCTCCCCCACCCTCTCTCTTTTTCTTCTTAGAAGAGGCTGGTTATTGACCTCTAGAACAATTCAAGTTGATCACTTGACCTCTTTGCTCTACACTCAAGTCAAATACAGCCAGATGGCTCTCCCAGGGAACCTTTGTCATCACTTGCCACCACTACAACTCCGTCAAATCAGAAACTGGGCTTCCTGAATCAGCCCTTTCCAAAGCTGTCATTATTTATCTGTTTGGTCTCTGAATTCCTTCTATTTAATTGACATCATTTTAAGGCAGACAGCCTTTTGAACTGTATCCAGGGTGGCTCGGCCTCATTGACTCGCTTGCCGTCGCTTCCATCAGTGACAAGACCCTTGTGTCAGCTTTGCCCCAAAGTGATCTATGACCTCAGTAATTACTGTACCACTGCTGGGTGTCTCTCCCTGTGTGTGGTCATTGACGCCCGGCTAATAGTAATGCTTGCTCATGTGATTAAAAAAAAACAACACCTAATATAAATAGCTATTTCAGTCGCTGGGCATTTAATCCAACTTCCTCAGTGTTATCCCAACAGAACCCAAATTCCCAGGAAAAACCCTTGACGTGGGTTCTAAAAAGTGAGGTCAGTGTTTAACACAGCCCCTGCCTTTCCCGCTCTTCTGTTCTGCCATGAGCTTACGGGGCTGGTGGGTGAGGGAAGCCATGAAAGGCAGTGAGAAATGCCGTGGCTTTAAAATCACACAATCCTAGTTTATATTTTGGTCCTACCTTTTCTTTAGCACATGATCCTATGGAACTTAAGTAGGTACTCTGAACCTCCATTTCCTCAACTATAAAGTAGGAATGATAAAATCTATCTTGCAGCGAGGAGTAAAGATTAAAAGAGGTAATGCATACCTTATTTATGGGTCACATATGGAGAAGAGTGTTGAAATGTTCACTATGAGGGTGGATTTGATGATCTCTTCTTGAAGTTCTGGTAATGTACATAGAGAACCTGATGGAGGACAGGCATGGAGTCAGCATTCCATAACCACACATGCTTAATAGAAAGGAAGCTAAAACAGGCCAGGAGACACCCAAATTTTATCTTTAACAAAAGATCATTCTAGGGGCGCCTGGGTAGCGCAGTTGTTAGGCGGCTGCCTTCGGCTCAGGGCGTGATCCCGGCGTTATGGGATCGAGCCCCACATCAGGCTCCTCCGCTATGAGCCTGCTTCTTCCTCTCCCACTCCCTCTGCTTGTGTTCCCTCTCTCGTTGGCTGTCTCTCTGTCAAATAAATCAACAAAATCTTTAAAAAAAAAAAAAAAAAAAGATCATTCTAAACCAGGGGTCTACGGGCCCGATCTAACTTGTTAACCTATTTTTGTATGGCCTATTTTTTACATTTAAATATGTAACTTAAAAAATAAAAATATTTCTGACACATTAAAATTGCATGAAATTCAAATTTCAGTGTCCACAAGTAAAGTTTTATTAGAACTCAGCCATGTTCTAATTACGTGTTTGTCTATGACTGCCTTCATGCTACAAAGAGAGTCACTGTGGCAGAGCTCTTATGAGCTCCAAAGCTTAAAGTGTTTTCTATTTGGTCCTTTAGAGAAAGAGTTTTCTAATCCCTGATCTAGACCAATATTTTATTTAAGCTATATTAACTCTAACAGAATGTCTTCAAGTTACCTCAGTTCATGGGAGTCTGTAGGCTTGGACACTCATAAAGCAAGATGCCCCCCGCCCCAGTTTCACATGCCGTGGCCAACACCACTGTTGACTTAAGGAGGGCAATGTGACTTGGCACCAAGTAAGAGAAGAAATCTTGAGACATAAATTAGACCAGAAAAACGTGTCTTTGACATTCCAGATCTTTCGAAAGCCTGATCCATTTTCATTTCTTTACCTCCCTACTGTTTATTGAATGCTATCTGCAGCTACCACTTAAATACATTTATCTCTTTGAATCTTCTTGCCAGCCCTATGAGGTCAGAGCATAATAATCTCCATTTTATGGTTGAATGACTGAGGCTGAAAGAGGTAAACAATATGCCCAGGATCACCCAGCTAAGAAAAGTAAAAGTTTTAAATTGGGTTTTTGTCTGGCTTCAAGAACCCTTGGTCCTATCCAATACACTCTGCTACCTCACTTCTGAATTTCATTCTATGAAATGGAAAGTAAAAGCACATGTATTTTAAGGTAAAGTCTGAGCTCCCATCCGTTTTTCACTTAACCAAGTGTTTGGAGTGGGATGCAATGCTGCTGTCGTGCAATATTCAGTGCAGTTGGGTAATCACACCTAACAGGGTAAATTGCTTGAATGGACATTTATTTCACATCTACTAGTGTGCACCATATCTCCCAGGATGTCCGGTGACTGCCTTCTCAAATGCTTGGGATTTGAAAACTTAATAGTGAGTGGCTCAGTGACCCTCCAAATTGGACTGTGATGTGACTTTTCCCCTAGACATGTCACCACACAGTGAAAAGCATCACCGAGACTGGTTTGCCATATGGGAACTTCTGGTTGGGTGAGAGGGCTGATTACAGACCAATCACACTGTCTAGGAAGCAGTGCTGACCTGGCTGTCCACATGGTCAGACCCCCATGTCACCCGCCTGAGAACTTGGGAAGCTCGCCAATCGTGGTTGGGCCTCTGGGATGGGTGGGCCCAAAGGAAGGGGCAGAGGGATCTTTCCAACATTCCCACAAAGAATCCAAAATGAAACACTGGGCGTTATAAAGAAAATGATTGGTTGGGATAGCAACTTGAAGCGAGATTCCAGGTCCTTAGGACATCCTGATAAGAATTCTGTTTAGAAACACTGAAAGTCATCTTTTAATATAAACACGCAAAAAAATACATTTGAAAATTTTGTGTAAAAAATAAGCAGCATATTTTAATGTTATAAAACTCATCAAACATTAAAAATATAGAACTAGATATTAGTAAAGGGATAATCTCTTTTTTTAAAGGAAGTAGCATAAAATATATTTCAAACACAAATATCAAAAAAGACCCCCCTAAAACAAATTTAAAAACCCTACAAAACAAAGAGTTAACAAAAGTGAATCATTAGAGGTTGCTGGTCTACGCCTAAAGGCCAATGTGGGGTTCTATTGCAGACCAGGTTGAGGATAAACAGTTTCCTTTAGTGAGTTTTTTTGGGAGCCATCCAAGAAGCAGACCAGACTGACAGAGGGCAGAGGGACTCAAAGGAGAGAGAAGCCAGGGGGTCCAGAGTCTAGGAAACCTAAAGAAAAACAGGAATGCACAAATAGCAGGTGCATTCAAAAGACAAAGTATGGCTCATGCTCCTATAAATGGTTTATGGGCAGAGTGTGTCTCTTATTTCTTTGTTCCACACTCATACTCACTCCCTTCCCTCCCCAACATTACCCTGTTATAAGCTTTTCCAAATTCTATCTGGACTTGAAACACTCAAACCATCTTCGTGCAACTTGATCTTAAAATCCTCTTATAATTAATTTTTTAAAAACATGGTGACGACATTGCCAGCACCCACTTCCTATTATCTGTTATGCATTGGTATCATGCTGTCCTAGCACGGCTCCAAGTATTTTGGCCATAATTGTACCATGATGTGGGTATACTTTGGCCCTTCCGGGTACATGACACATAATTTCCACTGGGAAAGCAAGTCAGTGGTGGGGGAAGAAGTTGTGAGTCCAAGTCATTCTCCTGGATGTATCTGGCAGATCTGGACATAGAAGAAGGCTGGGCAGCGAGGATGTGGTAAGGAGTCCTACGGTGGGGTGCACGGCTAAAACGACACATCCCCCACACACAATGAGACCACAAAGCTCAGGGTGATTAAATGTGCTGCACCTGAAGGCAATCCTCCAATGCCAGGAATGAGTGAGTTATGTAGCCATTCTCAATAGCGCAATACTATTCACCACACATTCTTAAGCATTGCTATGTTCCAGGGCCATGTTCTGCAAAAGGTATGCAAAGATAAGGAAGAGAGCCACATTATGTTTGCAGGTGCACAGCAAATGTCTGTTGAATGGATGGATGGGTGGATGAATGAATAAATGAATGAAGTCTCTGCTCTCAAAGTTTTACCACTCCAATAGAGGAGACACAAGCATGGAAAATTCAGTGCTAGGACAACAAAGGTACAAACTGAGAACCATACTGAAACAAAGGAGTGACTAAGTACTTCACTGGGGTGGGTCAAGGAGTATTGGGTTGGAATTTGGGGGAAAAAATGAGTAGAAGCTTTCCAGTTGTCACCCCAAAAGAGAAAATAATAGGTGCAAAAGCACAGAGGTGTAAAATAGCATGATGCACTTGGGGAACTGCAGTTGTTCAATATGGCTGGAGAAGTAAAAATGGTAATTGGGATTTGGGGAGTGTCAAGAGTGAGAAGTTCAGCAATTAGGTCATGGAAGGCTTTCTGTGTTATCCCAAGTAGTATGAACTACCAGAATGAGCAATGGAATCCAGAGAGAACCTTCCAATACGGTTTGAGTAGGCACACACCCAAACACCCCTGTCATTTCAGACCAAAAGAACCTCTTATGACTAAGTTGCCTATACCCACTGGGGGCTGAAAGTGGGTGCAGTCACCCGACCACTGGCTCCCCTTTGCCACCAAAACTGCCTGCACTGGTGGTTGGTGCTCGGCGGCACCACGCTGTTTCTTCATGCTGGCTCCACATTTCCTCTCATATTCAGTCCTGCCTCAAGACGCACGCCAAACGGAAATAAGCTGTCGCAGTTGGCCCCTTTCCCAGAGAAATTATATTTAGCCCCCAAATGCAGCAGGCTTCAAAATGGTGTGGTCATCTAAGCTAAAAATGGCCATCCGGAAGGAGCTTGATGTAAGAGTGATCCAGGGATGAGGAACAGTCCATTTTGAGTGAATGGTTATTGGGTGCTTCAAGGGGTCCTATTCTCAAGTCCTCATGGGCTGGGCCAAATTAAAACAGATGGGTACATGACATTGTACCATCCGAAGCAACTATAACAGGGGCTTTTCTGTATAGCCCCAGGCCCAGAGCCAAGGCTAGCCAGGGCAACTGTTTCCAGGCTCCAAAATTGAGCTTCCGAACACAGATAGCGTTTACTGTGTCATAATATCAAAGGCATGAACAGAGCAAATGACATGAACAGGCAGTATACAATGGGAGCAATGAAAATGGCAAGCATGTGTTTTTTAAAGTTCAACCGTGGCAAGGAAATGAAATATAAAATGATAACATTTTTCCAAAAAAAATGTTTTTTAAATAATTATAGACAATGTCAGTGAAGGTTTGGGAGATAGGTATGCTCACACAATGCGAGAAGGAATATAAATTGGCTCGCCAATTCAGAGTTTTGTCTTAGAAAGAGCACTTTGGCCACAGGAGGCCGAATGGATTGGAAGGAGCAAACGCAAGGCAAGGAGACCACTTGGGGACAGGATGACAGGCAGAGGGGAGGGTGACCTGATGTAGCAGCAACGGGATGGAGAAAGCAAATAAAGGGAATAGTCGGAATTCACAAGTCTTGGGAACTGACTGGATTGGATAACTGGGTAGACAGTGCTATTCACCAACATAAGAGTCGTCACCACCATCACCATCGCTAACCTTCATAGATCACTGAGTGTGGGTAAAGCAGTGTTCTGAGCACGTGACCAGTCAGAATACAGTTAATCCTTGCAACAGCTCTCTCACTTGGATTGCAGCACCATCATCACAAAGACCTCCACAAAGCATCGCAGAGATGTCTGAGCTCCACATCCTGCTCCCCAGAGCCCTTTCTTACCCTTTCATAGTCTACCCTTTCATTGTAAACCACCTTTCATCACCTCCCCTTGCTAAGTTTCTTTTCTTTCATTGATAACTGACCTGACCATGCCAAGCAACATTTGCCGATGGCTTTGTATGGGATTCTGGCAATTCTCCAACAATGTATTGATCAGCTTCACAAAACAATGTGCCTTTTCCAAGATTTGGGATTTCTATTTGTAGTGAACTTGCAATATGTTTACGATGAGTAGAGAGCACAGCCACCAAGTGACGATATCCTCTGAGGGCACAGCTTTCCTCTCCCATGTCTGCAAATGAAGACAGGGTTGCCACCAATCCCCCCACATAGCTGAACCTAACTCAATGGAGCCTCCATAAGATGAGTAAGATCACAGAACTTGATTAGCAAGTGCCTGAAACATCGTTGATAAATGGGTTTTTACACAGGAGGGAAGACAGCAATGTCCTGCCACTAAAATCCTGGATACAACCAACCACCCCAGGACACACATTGCTCTGAGCCACAGCCCCCCACCGCCCTGGGCTTTTACCGTCCCATGTGTGTCGCTGCATGCTCTCTGGAGCAGAGAGAACACAGGAGTGGATGGGAGGTGGGGGAAAGGTGTGAGGAAGTGTTCTCCAAAAATCATAACTAGAGGCAAGAATGCAATGACACAGGGGAGTGACAGGATCCGAATAAGACAGGAGCTTTGTCACTTCATTTTTCAAGAGTGATGTTGTGAAATCTGAACAGCCTGAGAGCTCAGGCGTCCAGGGCTCAGTGGGTATTCATTTCATAACCTGAGACCAGAGGCATTCAGCTGAGTCGGGCTCTAATTGAGAGCCACCAGGGGTGCTGCCGGCAGCTCATCAAACAAGAGCCTCTCTCAGAGCTGGAAAGGCACAGGTGAAATCCACAGGGCTCCCGGCCCTGCTGGAGACCGTGCTTCCTCTACAGGGGATTTTGTAACAGGCTGGGATTACCAGTTGCTCTGACCCAGGCGGGGTTGTTCTAGGGCACAGGGAAGCCACTGCCAAGGGCACCGAAGCCAGAGCCAACACAAGTGGGTGGGCACTCCTCGCTTCTGCTGATGTAGCCTTTCTGCCTGCCAACTCCCTTCCCACCTCCGCAGCTGGGGGAGGTTAGAGGAACTCGCTGACACACCCATTTCCAGGGCCCCACAGGCCAGCACAGCTTCCCAGCAGAAGACAGCCCTTGGGCACAGTTAGAGGGTCACCTCTTCACTACCAAATGATGGGTAACCGTCAGCTCTCTTCAAAGCAGCAGCCAGGCCCATGTTCGCTTGGGGAAGATTGCAGCACATGGCTCAGAGAGGTTATGTAACTAGCCCAGCAAGTAAGTATCAGAGCAGGGATTCCAGGGCAGGTTGTCAGTCACTAGGGCAGACTGTGCCCTTCTCTGCTCTATCTGCTGTCCCTTTAAGGAATGAACCAGGATTTCTCGATGGGGATATTGTTGGGACTCAGGCAGGACAATTTGTCCTTAATGGTACTGCCCACCCATTAGCAATCTGACCCACATCCCAAGGGTGTAGCATCCTCCAACTCAAACCACCCCACACATTTCCAACACTCCCATGTGGCCTCTTGAAAACTACCTGACGAAGACCCCGAGAGTCAGTATGCTCAGTCTGGGAGCCCAGCTCTGAGTCTCCTCTCCTGCCATATCACCTACACATCTATACGGCTAGGATGGGGCCTCCAGGTGGTGGTGGGATACCTGGACCCAGGATAGGCTCAGCTGTCCTGAGCTAAGTCAGGAGAATTCTCACTCACTATAGGCCTCTCTGTATCTGTCCTGAAACCTAGCAAGGGACTAAATATATATATAACCCCAAGGACTCTCATCCCCAGTTCTCTCCGGGGATCCCCAAAAGCCTGGTCAGTCTTTGGCAAAACTGAGAAGGCAGTGAAATTTATTTTGGGTTCTCTCCTGCTTCCCATTGGTAGTTTCTCTTCTAGAGCCCGCGGGACACCTCTCTCTGCCTGGTGCCCCCTGCCATCTTACAAACCTCTGTTTGCCCATAATGTGACTGCCCACCTGCACCATCCAATCCACATGCTCTCAGTGTCCCTAACACAGCCTCCTTCTAAAGCCAACACTAAGGAACTCTGTCAACTGAACCAATGAAGTTGATGAGGTCTGTTGCCTCTTCCAGAAGTATTTGTGTTTCAAAAACTTATTAACTTCACGACCTTATTAAGAAATGGGCCCATGGGGGCGCCTGGGTAGCACAGTCGTTAAGCAGCTGCCTTCGGCTCAGGGCGTGATCCTGGCGTTCTGGGATCGAGCCCAGCATCAGGCTCCTCTGCGGGGAGCCTGCTTCTTCCTCTCCCACTCCCCCTGCTTGTGTGCCCTTTCTCAGTGGCTGTCTCTCTGTCAAATAAATAAATAAAATCTTAAAAAAAAAAAAAAGAAAAGAAAAAAGAAATGGACCCATGACAAGTAGGCATATCTCCAAAAAAGGTATGCAAATGGTCAACAAGCATATGAAAGCATGCTCAGCATCACTCAGTATTAGGAAAATGTGCATCAAAACCACAATGAGATACCACCTTGCACTCGTTAGGATAGCGACCATCAAAAAGCAGAAAATAACGGATGTTGGTGACTAGGTGGAGAAATTAGACCTCTGTGCATTGATGGCAAGAATGCAAAATGGTGCAGCCACTGTGAAAAACAGTATGGTGGTTCCTGAAAAAATTAAAAAATAGTATTACCATATTACCAGCAATTCCACTTCTAATTATGCGCTAAAAAAAAAGAAAAAAGAAGGAAAGAAAGAAAGCAAGAGAAAGAAAGAAAGAGAGAGGGAAGGAGGGAGAAAGGAAGGAAGGAAGAAAGAAAGAAAGAAAAAAAGAAGCAGGGTTTCAAGAAGGTTTTTGTACATGCATGTTTATAGGAACATTATTCATAATGAGCAAAAGGTGGAAATCCAAGTGTCCGTTAATACCGGTGGATGAACGGATGGACAAATGTAGTATACCCATGCAATGGAATATTATTCAGCCTTAAATATGAAGGGAATTTGAAAACATCCTACATCAGTGAATCTTAAGGACATTATACGAAGTGAAATAATCCAGTCACAGGACAAATACTGTATAATTTCACTTACATAAGACACCGAGAGTAGGCAGATGCATAGAGAAAAAAGTCAGGAGCGTGGTTGCCAGGAAATGTTGGGACGGAGGGATGGGGAGTCATCTAATGGGCATAGAGTTTCAATTGTGCAAGATACAAAGAGTTTTGGAGGTTGGTGGCAGAACAGTGTGAATTACTTAATGCTACTGAACTGTACACTTAAAAATCGTTAAGATGGTAATTTTTATGCTATGTATATTTTACCACAATTTTTTAAATGCCTAAAAAACTTAAATCCATCTACTTACAAAGCAAATTTTATATCACTACTGTAAATGGAAAACTGTTAACCATAAAAATTACCTTCATAAAAAGAAATGTTGATTAAATTCTACCTTGAGAAAAAAACATATGAACTGCAAATAATGCATTGTGGTGGTTCTGGAGCATGGTCAGAGTGGCCTGGGAGAGGTGGCTGTCCACGGCAAGACTGGAATAACCCAGGCCAAAGGGGTGTCTGAGGCCCCAGCCCCTTCCCCATATGGAACAGTTCTTGGAACTCTGAGGAACTCGGGCTCCATCCGGGAATGCAGGGCAGCAGGCGTCTGAGTTGTAACCACTGCCCACACGTGCCTGCTGGAAGCAGCCCCTAAGCTCAGCATGGAAGATGGTCAGACACAGAGGCTCATGCAGGACCAGGAGCCTGAGTCTGACGGCTTAAATTCTTACCTGCTTGGCCATTTACTAGATCTTTCACCTGACACATTCGCCTCTCTGAGCTTCAGCTTCCTTACTCGTGGATAGAGTCCAGCACGTACATAAGTTGATGGTTTTCTTGAATGAATGGGGATAACGTAGCCTTTGTCATAGGATTGTTGTGAGGTAGGTATACAGCTTAGAGCAATGTCTAGCATCTCGTAAGGACTCAGTACATAGCTATTATACTGTTCAAGGCTCCAGAAAACAAAATGGCATGAGTTCAGATGGTGGATGACACTCAGTGGACCATCAGTCCACTCACCTGGTGTGCAGGAAAAGACCTAGTAGCTAGCCCAGAGAGGAGATAGAACAGTTTGGTGAGTCAGAACCGATGCTTTGATTTTGGTGACAGGCTTCAGCCCTAAAGCAGAAGAGGGAAATCAGCGTATAACAGAAATAGCAGCCCCAGCCCATCTGTGGGTGATATGCCTTCTGGTCTTCATTCCTCAACACCAGACCTTCAGCACCCAGACTCCAGAGCCGTTGCCAATGGGCTGAAGCTTAGCCCTCTTGACCAGGTCAGATCAGGTTGGCTCCAGAAGTGAACTTGACCAAGACAGTTGGGAAGCGTGAGGCTTCCGTGGCGCTGACATGTCCCCCTTGTGAAAGCATGTCTTCCAAATTCAGATCCACAGGGCCTTGAATCTGGAAGCATCCTGTTGCCCATGGGCACCCATCAATAGGAACAGAGGTGAGGGAAAGGACCCCATGAACCTGGGAGTGCCCTGTTTTGCCGGTGTGGACCCCGGGAAACCAGAGGGATTGGTGCAACGGTCCCCGACAAGCCAATCCCTGATGAGCGATGCAAGGATCACACATTGGGACCCCTGTCTGCTGTGTTGCAGAGCCCCGGGTATCCCTTAGGTTCCTTCTGAGACCATGAGGTCTTTCCAGGGACCTTCATAGCTCTCCAGGCAGTGTGGCCGGGGCCAGGCACATCCTGCGCCACGGCTCCTGGCACATCTGCAGCTGTGCAAATGCCAGAGACAAAGCAAGTGCTCAAATCTACAAATCAGCTGTGCCTTTAGCCTCTACCCACAGAGCACCCCTGCCCAGGCTCTCCGCTCTCTGCCCACGGCCGCAAGCGTCTGCGCAGAGCAGGCAGAACCAGATTTGCCTCGCAGCCTCCACCTTGAATGCAACGCTCATCCCTTTTCCAAAGCATGCTCCACCGGCGACTTCTATCTGAACTTCATGGAAACGTATGTGGCCAATCACATGCTGACATGTTTATCTTGTTAGCTGTCAAGATGAGTAATAGGCACGTCGAACGCCATCATTCAGTCTGAACGGAGCAACGCTGCTACTCAAGAAATCTGACAAAATAAATACGTTTCCTAACCACATTTGTCAGATTCATATTAATCCTTTGTTCAGAACTTGTCGTCATTGACCTTAAATAGACCTACAGTGACCCAGGGAGGAGGAGACCTCGAGTTGTCACGTTCTCCCCGTGTCGAAGCCGCGAGCAGGGGCCCAGCCCTGCAGAGACAGGTGACGCTGCCGCACCACGCCTGCCTCTGCAGGTCTTGGCTGTCTGCTAGCATCTAATTACCCCGAAGGAGCCACGGAAAACCATACGTCCAGGCCTTGCCACCAACGCGCGCTAAAAGCCAGGGGCAGGTGAGGTAATTGCCACATTCTTAACTGTCCCATCCACCTTTGCAGACAGCCCGAGCAAAGCCCTGGAGCGAGTTCAAATGCAGAGGAAATGATTAGAGCGTGGATTCTGGGGATACAAAGATTTCGTGGTATTGAAGGACTTCAGAGTCTAGAAATGAGTAAACCCGCCCGGACCCGCTCTCCATCTTCCCTGTTGGATCAGCTCTGCTCTGGCCTCAGGCAGCAGATAATTGCTGACTCCCGTGTGACACTCTAGGGGTCCCCAAAGGAGAGGGCAAAGCCGCCCCACCCTCCCCTAAGGGGACAGCCTTCCTGGGTGCAATCCCTCCTAGTGAGATCAAGGCCTGGGACTCTGCTTGTTAAAAGCTCCGTAGCAGGGGGCCTGATGTACCCCCAGGCCAGGGGAGGGTGATCTTCCGGCCCCAGGCCCCGGGCCTCTGGAACGAGGGTCAGAAAGGGCAAAACAGACACTGAAAACACAATTTTATTTTCTGCAAAGTCTCTATTTTATCTTTAAATTTATAAAATATTTACATCGTGTGCTTGCTCTGTTAAGATCATCAAAATTCAAAACTTCTCCTCAACTCTCCGAGAAAAACTGATTTTACAGGGGGGAAAAAAAGTGCCCGGTTCATCCTGTGGCCTTATCTCGTAATAACAGGTAGAATTTCTGGAGCATTTACTAAGTAGTGAGGCGCATCCTGGAGCTTTATCTGCCCTCATTCCCCTAAGCCTCACACCTGCACCATGAGGCAGCTGTCTCTATCCACATTTTGCAGACGAGGAGGCTGAGGTTGAGGGGATTACATGAAATCTCACACAGGGGAACGAAGCAGAACGGGTCTGTGTCCTGTTACTTGCCCCCCACACTGGTGCCCTTGACCATTACGACTTACAGCCTTCCATCATGAGAAGCACGACCCCACCCTCAAGGCTGTTTGCTTCCTGAGCAAGGACGGGCTTTCAGGGACACTCCCCCGACAATGACAACCACAGTGACAACGCACCGTGCGCGCAGGCCCAGCAGTGAGTGTGCCCGGGGCCAAGAACGTAGTTGTCCTTCCTCCAAGTCAGATGCCGCCCAGCTTTCCCCAAAGAGATGTTCTGAGAGGCTCAGGGAGACGAGTGAGAGCCACGGCCGCCACCCCCCAGTCTTCCTTCCCAGCAAGTGTGGTCAGAGAGCACTATCAGGGGAGTCCGCATCGGAGGGGCACATGCAGAATTGCAGCTGGGAGCACCACTGCCGTCCAGAGGGGCTGCCCCTGGAAGCCGCGATGCGCCGCGGGCTGCTTTGGCCTCTGAACTCAGACATGCTCGCAAAGGGCACACCTCGAAGGAAGTTTCGGTGTCGGCCTTTGCCAAACATTTCCCCCCAGTGAGACCTCCTTGCAGGTTCCCTCTGAAGAAATTCTGTCTGGGGCCATGCCGCTGGCCTATCTCACGATGCCGGCTGGAGTGTGCAGGTCAGCAGACAACACGGCAGATGAAAGTTCCCCGAGGTAGAGCCCAGTAAACGGGGACGCAGCGTAGCCTGCAGAGCTGCTCACCGTGCAACCTCTCTTCCACGGGCTATTTACCGAGCGCCGACAAGGTGCCACGGGCCGCGGTGGATGCCGTGTGCTAGACACAGATTTGCAAGACGCAGCTCCTGCTTTGAGGACTTCGGCGTCAGTGAGAGAAATGTGGCATAATTATCTGCCTGCATTTTGAGTGTAGAAGATAAGAATTAAGGAACACAGAGCACTAAATAATAAGAGCTAGGACTTACTGAGCACTTACTGTGTTCCAGAGGCTGGCTGTGCTAACCCGTTGTCATGTATTAATGTGTTTGAGATTTACAGAACCCTGGGGGCCTGGGGGGCTCAGTCGGTGAAGTGTCTGCCTTCGGCTCAGGTCATGATCTCAGGGTCCTGGGATCGAGCCCCACATCGGGCTCCCTGCTCATCGGGCAGCCTGCTTCTCTTTCTCCCTCCGCTTGTGCTCTCTCCCTCTTTCAAAAAAAAAAAAAAAAAAAAGGATTTACAGAACCCTTTGGGATAGGTGTAGTTAGCACCCTATTTCACAGATGAGGGTCCTGAGGCTAGCAATGTTCCGTTACTTGCCTCACCTTGTACAACTGGGCATTTCAGACGAGGCTCGTCAGGATTTGATTCAGAGATGCTGGACTCCAGAGCCTTCACCTAACAGCATGTGGGTCCCATCCCAGCCTGGCCACACTGTGGCTGCAGTAGCTGGCTCACAGAGTCGCCGTGAGAACGAGAGGCACGAGGCACGTGAGGCATGTGCACCCACCGTGGTCATCAGCCGTCACTAGAAGGAGCTCCGTGCTCTCTGTAGGGAGGTCTGGGCTAGGGGCCTCTTCATCTGTCAGTGGTTCCTGTGACAAGCATTCAGGCAAGGCTTCAGAGAGGTGACCTTTCCTAGGGTTTGGAAGGAGCTGTACAAGTTTGCCGGACAGTGTGTGGGGTGGGGGAGAGAGGAGAACACAGGGAAGATGTTCTGGGCAGTGGGAACAGCATGAATAAAGGCAGAAGTGGTTAAGTATGGCTGGAGGCTGGCAGGGGTGTGTGGGGAGGATAAAAAGGTGGGCAGGGGCCGGACCTGGTGTCCACGGATGTCCTGCTACCAAATTGCACTCCATCCTGAAACGACAGTGCAGTGGGAACAGCACAGAATGTGAGTCGGAGAGGGAGCACTGGGGGGTGCAGGAAGCCCATGAGCAAACACTTAGCACATTGCAGTGAGAGAGTCATTCCCTCATTGGTTCTTTCATTCATTCATTCATTCGGTCGGTCAGATAGTCAATCAGCAAACATTTACAGTAGCGCTCAGGGCATGACCCGAGGGATATCCCAGGACCTTTCAGGGGTACACAAGTTGTCAGAACTATTTTCATCATACTACTAAGACGTTATTTATCTCTCTCACACTCATTCTCTCACAATATCCTGTGGAGGTTTCCAGAGGCTCCACACCCAAGGGTAGCATGACTGTTTGAAGGCCTGAGCAGATATGGGAAACCTTCGACCTTTCATTAAGTCAGACAGAAAGAGATTTACAACACGGTAAAACAAGGCCAGTCTCCTCATTCAGTTTTTTGTTTGTTTGGGAAACTAGAGTCATTTTTTCATAATAATAACTTATCTAGGTTAACATGCAGTGGGTTAATTATTTTTTTTAATGAACTAATAAATTTTTTAAAAGAAGCATTTAAAAATGTTATACTTTAATTTTCAAGATGACAAATACAGACAAGATGTAGCCCATATAAAACAAGGTATAAGAGTGTAAAAGTCCTGAGAATAAAAAGGGTGAGACTCACTGGCCCAGTATGCAGCAGGTGGTGGCCAGGACGCCGGGCACAGAGGGATGGACAGGACCCCTGCACCCCTGCCTTCAAGAGGGAGGCTGCCTTCCCACCGGGGCTCAGGGGGGCAAGTGCGCCAACAGACAGTGGTTTCAGGAAGCCGCACCGTGTGTGGAGCATGGAAGGGGGTGATGGGTGGAGGGGGCAGGTGGTGCCACTGCGACCATGCGGTGAGCGGCCTCTCCTCCTGCTCTTGCTGCAGGCATCCCCTGAGGGCCTCTCGCTGGAGGCCATGTGTCCCCCCTGCACCCCCGGTAGTACAACCAGACCCGGAGCAGGGGACGGGGCCCTTCAGGCTCCATGGGGCCTCCTCCAGGGCTTCTCCCACCTTCCTGCTCAGGCGCTGATGCTTTGTGCAAAGCTTCCCAGAGCCGGTGCGGGGTCATTTCCCTGGACACTCACACCACTCCACCCACAGATGAATCTTTCACACTCCCCTCCTCAAACACCTCCCCCCTCTCCTCACTCACAGCTTCCCGGTCCACTGAGAACATGGAAACAACCCGAGAAGCAATGGCACATTCTGCCCTCCCCATGCGGGCACCCAGACGCTGGGCCTCCCCTCCCCGCACCCGCGAGCCCTCCTGCGGCTGCCACCTGCACCTCGAGGGCACCCCCTCTCACGCACTCAAGGCCGCTTGATCTCGCAGGGGTCCTCCCTCTCTCCCGCATTGTTCGTGTTGCACTCGTTCCTGGAACTTTCCCACTAGCGCACAAATATAATTTCTCCCATAAAAACTCCCTTTACCCCACATCCCTCTCTGCGGCCCCATTGCTCTGCTCCCTCTTTTATAGCAAAAGTCTTCAAAGCTTCCTGATGTCTTCAATGCCTCCCTTCTCGTTCATTCCTGAAGGCACTGGGTCCTCTCTTCTCTCCCACCATCCCACAGAAACTGTTTCCACATGACACCCAAGTCTCAAACCCAGTCCCTGTTCAGCCCTTGCCTGGCCTGACCCTTCCTGGAGCATGCCCCCCTCCCTCGACCATGCCCCCTCTGTCACACTGTCTTTACCTGACTTCCAGAACACCACACTCCCTGGGCGTTCCTTCCCTGGCGAGCTACCCATTCCCCATCTCGCTGGCTGGTTCCTCATCCTCTGAATTCTGTCGGTGTCCGAGAGCTCCAGGGAGCTGCACCCCGTCTGTGTGAGCTCTTTTCTCCCCTGGGACTCCGGATTCAATCCCATTCTACCCTCACCTTCGTCGAGCAGCGACTACGTGCCAGACTCCGAAGTACTGGGGACTTGACAGCTCACCTCTGCCCTTTATTTGGCAGAGCCTGGGAAACAAGTTCCAGCAGAAGACGAGTGCCTCTCTTGCAAGGATTCTGGAATTGAGAGAATGTCCCTCTAAAACTCTAAGTAGGCACAGTTCTTTGCTGAATTTCAGCAACATAGGACCAGCACTGCCTTTTTATTTTTTTTTTTTTTAAGATTTTATTTATTCACTCGACAGAGAGAGACAGCCAGCGAGAGAGGGAACACAAGCAGGGGGAGTGGGAGAGGAAGAAGCAGGCTCCCAGCGGAAGAGCCTGATGCGGGGCTCGATCCCAGAACGCCAGGATCACGCCCTGAGCCAGAGGCAGACGCCCAACGACTGCGTCACCCAGGCGCCCCAGCACTGCCTTTTTAATTCGCATTTTGCCTTACGAAGCTGGGCTCCTGCTGGTTCTTTTTCCTTATTGCAGCAGAACGGCTCCCACGGAACACTTTTGTCCACGTAACGTGGCTCTCTCAAAGACCGAGTCTAATGCACGTAAGGAGCTTGACATAAGGAGCACAGGAGAAGCACAAAGAGCAAGTGGAGGACTGTGCATTGGGCTGTCGCTGGTCACCATCGAATCCAGGCTGCCAAGGGCTCCCCGGGAACAAGAGACCACCCCCTGTCCACACCCTGCATCCTTGGTCAAGCTCATGTTGACGGTGTCCAACCATTCTCACGCCTTCTCTCTCTGACCCAAGTGTGTTACAACGCACATGTCAAAGGAAATATTCCAAATCCCGGGTGTATCACCACCTCCAGTCAGTATCCCGCCCATTTGAACTAAGCCTACCCTCCAAGTCTCCCCTTAACTGCTGCGATTTGAAATAGGGATGCCATTCAGTGGACTAACTTCACTCGTTCATCGTTCATCCGCTCCTTCATCACCCACGCGCCCGGCGCCTTCCCCACCGTCAAGGGGACAGACGCTCAGGGCGACAGTCGCCACGCTGGCTGACAGCTGCCACCGTGGGGGCGACACGAGGGTTAGCAGAGCATCCCTCTCACGCCAGCGTTTCTGTCCAGGTCCTTCTCTGTTTGAAATCCTAAGAGCTGAGATCTGCGGAGCGTTTGGTCACATGCGACAACCAAGCACATTTTCCTCAGAACCGAAGGTGATCGCCGCTCAACATCGTTTTGCCTCGGTTTCCTCATCCAGAGGATTACTGAAGGGTCTTCTGAAGGGTCTTAGCTCACTGGGCGTGAACACAACCCGCTTTTGTTTCCTCAGGAGCTGCGAGCGAGCTCCCGCTGTCACTCCCGGCCATGGCGTGACTGGCCTCCTGGGGGAGCGCTGGCAGCTGCGTCACGAGGGCCGGCTCATATTTGCTTCCGAACCCTTCCCCCCCCACCCCCGCAAGCTGACCACTGGCTCTCGAGCCACTGCGGGCGGGACAGCCGTGTCACCTGGCTCCCTCTGACGCGGCCCGCAGGGACCCACCCTCCGGGGGGAGGGGGAGGGGGAGGGGCGCCTCCTCGCCCGAATGCCTGTGGTGAGCTGGTTGTCTTAGGCCAACACGGCGCTCCAACCCAGCCACACTCGAGACTCGGCAGGGACGGGAGGGCCACCGAACCCTGCAGACAAGCCTCTTCTCCCACACAACACCTTCGGGCCATCACCTGGTCACTGTCCCTGCTTTCCTCCTTATCCTGTTCGGGGGCAGCCTCCATCAACCCGCGGTCCTCATGCCATGTGCCCTCCGCAGGCCCAACTGTGGAGCTTTCAGCAGGTGATGACTGTCTCCTCTCCACGCGACCGTGCCTTCTGGCAGTCCCATGCTCTGATGAGTTGGACCCGAACCCAAGCTGGGCTGAGGGGGGACCAAATCATGAAGCGCTGGCATGTTCCACAATGGAGTGAAGTGCTTATGCTGGAGGCAAGGCAAAGCCCCAGAGAATGCTGGACAAGGACATGGCATGACTGGGTTTGTATTTTATGACAATCCT
Organism: Ursus americanus; assembly: GCF_024610735.1. Taxonomy (NCBI): domain Eukaryota; kingdom Metazoa; phylum Chordata; class Mammalia; order Carnivora; family Ursidae; genus Ursus; species Ursus americanus. Next base: position 38,002,341 of record NC_142135.1, on the reverse strand, counting down.
CCTCAGAGCACAGAACAGAATGGACGGCAGAGCGTGAGACTTGCAACAGGAGGCCAGTCAGGAGGTGACTGTTGCGTTTCCAGTTTCCATGTTGTTTGTGAACGTGGCCAATTATGACCTGCCTTTTTTGGCTTATGACATGGTCTGCAGGGTGATTCAACAACCCTTGGGCAGGTTGATCATGTCCATCTGTGGTAAGGCTGTAGTGGGTTGAATTGAGGCTCCTAAAGAGATATGTGGAAGTTCTAACGGCCAGTACCTGTGAATGTGACCTTCTTTGGAAATGGGGTCCTTGCAGATGTAATCCAGGTAAGGTGATCAGGATTAGGGTGGGCCCTAAACTCGATGAGTGGGGTCCTGCTAAGGGCAGGGAGATTTGAAGGCACATGGCTACACACACAGAGACCAAGGCCACTTGAAGAGACGGCTGATGCAGCTACCAACCAAGGAATTCCAGGGGTTGCCTGCAGCCCCCGGATGCCCGGAAAGGCAAGGAAGGATTCTACCCAGAGGCTCAGAGGCAGCACGGCCTGTGGCACTTTGATTTCCACAACTGTGAGACAGTAAAGTTCTGTTGTCTTAAGCCACCAAGTTTGTGGTAATTTGTTAATGGCAATCACAGGAAATGAATACAAGGGCCAAATAATCACAGACCGGGAGAGTCAGCTATACCTATCCCACGAGGAAGCTGGGACCCAGAGTCGTGACTTGGCTTCCCAGAGTCTGCAGAGAGCCCACGGTGAGCCCCCCACTAAGGATAGCTCGTGCAGGGCAGGAAGAGCTATGGCTCCCCTGGCTATGCGTTCTGACACTTCTGTGACCTCGGATCCTCTGCCCCTGCCCACACATGTAGCTTGGCTACTAAAAAGAACCATAGACTGGGTGGCTTACACAGTAGAAATTTATTTTCTCAAAATTCTGGAGGCTGGAAAGTCCAGGATCAAGGTTCCAGCAGAGCTCAGTTGGTGTGTGAGGTCCTTCTTCCTCGTGTGCTGGTGGCTGTCTTCTCTCCGTGTCCTCCTCACCTGGCCTTTCCTCAGCATGTGCGGACAGAGTGATCCCTCTCTCCCCCTTTTCAGGAGGTGACAGTCCTTATCAAATTAGGGCCCCACCCTCATTACACCTTAATCACCTCCGCATAGCAGTCTATCTATCTCCCAAAGCAGTCACATTGGGGTTAGGGCTTCCACATAGGAATTTGGGGGTGTCTTCGTCCAGGCTGCTATGACAAAGTGCCACAGACTGGTCAACTCATAAACCACGGACCTTTACTTTCTCACAGTTGCTGAGGCTGGAAGTCCGAGACTGGCTTGCCAACTGGGTGGAGTTCTGCTGAGGGCCCTCTTCGGGTTGTGTCCTCACACTGCAGAGAGGGGAGAGAAGCCAGAGGCTCTTACCAGGGCACTAATCTCATTCACAAGCCTCCATCCTCATGAGCCCATCTAACCCTACTCGCTTCCCAACGGCCCTGCCTCCTAATTCCGTCCCATTGGGAGGTAGGGTCTTAACATATGATTTTGGGAGGAAGGACACAAACATTCAGTCCATAGCAGGGGACACAAGTCCATCCCTAGCAATACTGAAGGCAAGTTCATGTCATTCTTCATGTGTGCCCTTCCAACCACACTACAAGCTCCTTGAGGAAAGAAAACCATGTATTTTTACAAATATATCTTTCTTATATTTGGCACAGAGTCTGATCCATGGTGAGTGCTCAGAGAATATTCAACAACCTTATTAACTGAGCCATTTCTTTACAAGCTGCCTACATGTCCCAAACCTAAGAGGAGGCTGGAGAGCCCCTGGGGTTGGCGCACATGGGAGGTTCCCTGTACCAAAGTCTACATGCAGATAGATCACGCAAAGTTGCCAAAAATGAATGAGCATTCCCTGAACAGAAAATATTTCACGTTCAAAGAAGTTTCGGGAGGGCTAGGTTATGCAAAATTAAACCTTTTCCTTTATGTCAGGACCTCGAGGGGTCCTAATATGTGACTTTCCAAGACAAGTGTTGCTCCAGCCCACCCAACACCTGACTTGTCCTAAGAGTCCCTCCTTTTCTATTGAAGAATATTTCAGATTCCTGGTGGATTTCCATTTTGTTTTTCAGCAAGGTATGAGCCAAAGGCATCATCTTGTGAGCTGGAAGTCTGTGCCAGCTCGGCTTGGAGGTGCTGACATGGCCCTAAATGTCACTGCGTGTATATTAAAATCCTGGCTTCTCCCTGCTCTGCGGTGCCTCTGGGATCTCTTACCAGAGCCCTTTACAGAAGAAAACAGGCACAGGAAATAGATTACCACGGTGTTGCATGGCAGTCACCTAGGAGACCAGCTGTGCCTCTAGATTCTGAGTGCAGCCCCAAATAAATGAGGCTCATATGTGACCTAGTTAAGCAGTGGGGCTGCTCATTTAGCGTGGTGGGCTGTTGAGAACGGAGACACTGAGAGCTCACCCCCCTGCCCCTACCACTTTGGAAAAGAGGAAACAGGAGCCCGGGGGGATGATGTGGCTTCCCCAACAAAACAGAGCTGATGCTTTTCTCATTAAAACGTGAGTCTCTGGGAGTTATACTCAAATAATGAATCATGGAACAATGATGTGCTCTGCAGTGACTAACATATCATAATAAAAAAGAAAGTGAGTCTCAGCTGGGGTTAAAATTCTAACTCAAGCACCCATCATTATGACGCACTATGTTTTTTCTAATTGCTTCGGAAATGAATATATGCAGCCCTGGGGTCCTGGCCTAAGAGAGGGGAAAGGGGAGGGGACACAGGAAGCCATCATTTGCCATTAGGACAGCAAGAGATCCACAGGGAGAGGGAAACCAGGTGTGCTGTCTCTCCTTAGGTTCTCAGCCACACTCACGCAGGCCTTCCGCTTGCTCCTGGAGATGTGTCTGAGTAGCTGGGATTGGCAACTGCCAAGGATTCGGGAGAGACTCTTGGCAGTTTCCCTAGAGGCCTCTGGCCCCAGTTTTCTAAGCTCCTGCAGAAAGGAGTGCTCACAGTCAGCAGCCACGCAGAAGGGGGATCACGCGGACACCTCTCACCTCCCCTCAGAGGGTCTCTCCCTTTCCAGAATCAAACCTACAACAACGAGCCCAACCTAAGCCTCCTGTCTGACGCCCTTTGTGTCCGCCCCGTTTGGGGATGCTGGTCTTAAACAGGGGCTGTGCCCTGGGGATACAAAGAGGAGCAAACCATCACCTGGTCCCTTGCCTGGACTGGCTCGCAGACCCAGGGGAGAGATTGGAAAAGTGTAGTGACCTTGTTCTCCTCTACTCCCTGCTCAGCACCCGGATTCGGTTCAGGTTTTGGTTTAGCAAGATACTAAATCCATGCACCTGCCTCCCAGACTAGAGAAACCAGAAGCCCCTTTCCCCAGAGCCTCCCACAGTGGCCCAGCGTCACAGGACCCAGGCAGGACTAAGCTCATACAAAGCTGCTTTCCCCAGTTTCCGAGTCTTGAGCGAGTGACCCAAACAGCCATGATACAGTCCGTCCAGCCTGGAGTTGGCATCCAAGGGCACAGTCACTCCCAGGGCGTCCCTGTCTAGCCCTGCAGGGCCACCTTGCCTCCCGTCTATTTCCTAGACTGTTGAAACCGTCCTGTGGGTTCTCCGAGTGCCTGATCTACCTCCTGATAAAAGTCGTCTCCCGCAGCTAATCAGAGTCACTTTCTGTCACTTGCAATCAAAAAGCCCTACAGGATACAGATTTGTGCACAGACTATCGGGTGTGGTAAATGCCGGAGTATCGCCAGATGCCACTGAGAGAGGGGAAAATGTGTCCTGGGGGAGGTGGGGGCAGGAGGGGTGGAGATCTGGGGAATTGTCCAGGTGTCCCTGTGCTGCTGCTCCGTGTGACAACCACACAGTGCTCCTCTCTGACCTCCCCGGAGGAAGAACTGAGAGCCAACCCCAGCAGACACAGCCACACAAAAGCTGCTCCCGACCCTTCCTTCCACCTCTGAATGGGGGCCCTGGGAAAAAGGGGGTAGGGTCATGGCGGCAGTGCAGCCAAGTCAAGGAGGGCGTGTTTGGCAGCCTTCCATCCTTACAAACCCAGACCTCCTTCCACTGGACATGCCTTAGGACCATAGCAGCTTCGGGTTCTAGTCCCTTCCACCCCTCCCCCCACTCCAACTTGCTGAAAAACTCCCATCTTCATGTGTACCATTCTTCATTTCCCACAAGGCCATATTGGCCCACATTTAGGTTTGTGCCTTCACGGGACTATGCTTGTAATGCTCTGGGTTAGTAATTTCCGTAGAGATTCTAGCAAAATAACAAATCCAAGTGAAGTAATTCTGACAAAACTCTAGCCAAAAAAAAACAAAGAAGGCCGACCGCATACTATCATCCTCAAACCCCAACTCACAACTTATCTGTCCCAGTGTCAGGGACGAGGGCAAGATAAGCCTGAGATCCCCCCTCAAGCCTGCCTCCTTCTTAACAAGGGCGTTGGAAATTCAGTCTGGGAACAATTTGTTCAAGGTTTGAGCAGGTTGGCTCCTAGACAAGGAAGGATCTTGGGGAAAAACATTATCATGTAATTGTAACAAAAATCTCTTTTCAATAGGAGATTTGCAGAACATGAAACGCTGTCCACAGACGGTCTCAGATGGAGTCCCCAGCGGAGGAGAACTGAGGGGTTTTTGAATCTGCGTTTCCTCCCTGCTATACTTGAAACGTCTCCTTCCACTTGGGATGTTGTGCTTGAGGCTTGGCAAGGAGGTGGCATTTCCTTCAAAGGAAAAGAAAATACGTATTTTTCTGGCTCTATGGCTCAGGTAGCTCATGTTCCCAGAGGAAACAAACGTCTTTGAAAGGAACGTTTGCCTCATTCCGTCTAAATAATGTTGATTTGTTTATGTCTTAACCTCCGTTGGGTGATTAATGAGCAAAAATATATCTTCTGAGACTCAGAGCACACTGGATCCTTTTGAGTGGGCCACACTCGGGTAAGTAAAGACGAGGGGAAGAGAGGGCCTCTGTGACTCGGATGAAATAGAGCCTTCTTAATTCATCTGAAGTTTGGGGGAGCTGGGCTCTTCCCAGGGAAAACAGCAGTCTTCCATTGGTATTTTTCTTTCTGTTTCTGCTTGGTAATCATGACTCGGAAATTTTAGATTACGTCTTCGTGTTTAAAAAGTAAGTAATTATATGATTTTGTCGGGACGTTGCATAACATGATAGAGTGGGGATTAGTCAGGGTCCTTGATTTGACTCGAGAAGCCGCTCCAGGAGTTACTGGCTGTTGGATCTTGGGAAAGCCATTTTATTTCCCTTCTAACTTTCAGTTACCTCAGGTATGGAATGGGCTGATAATGCCCACCTGGCCTCCTAGGATCAAATGTCCCTGGGCTTTATATTTAAAATTTAAAATGCTATGAGAATTGCAAAGCCTGTCACAATTGTAAGAATGAGAAGGAAAATGGAAACCAAGGTCTATTGTGCAAATTGATTCTGGCAGTGCTGTCTATACGTGAGTGCTGTCTACACCTCCACTCTTGCTGCCCCCACCCCGATTCATCCCCCAGGGGCAGGCCAAATGACATAGATCATATCATTCCCAGCTTCAAAGCATTCTCCCACTGCAGTCAGGATAGTCTTCAAACTCCTCTCAGTGGCCTGTGAGGCCCGGTCTGATGTGGCGGCTCTTCCTTCTCCCGGCACAGGAGAGAAGGCACTGCACTGTCCCTCTCTCTCTCCCCTTTAGTCACACTCCTCTTCCTTCAGTCCTTTGACCACGTGTAGCTTCTTTCTATCTCAGGGCCTTTGCACATGTCAGTCCTCCTTTCTTTACCTGGCAAATCCTTTTCATCCTTTTCACTTGACATGTTATTCCCTCCCTCTCAGACTGATTGCCCTACTGACCAGACACCTCAGGGGGCGCCATTCACAGAGACTACAGTTTGCACAGCCGCAGGCGGTGACCCTGTCCTCGGCTCCACCACCACTCCCATTATTCCCTGGACTTGCTGTGCACTTCTCCTTCACAGCAATGTGCACGTTTCTAATCATTTATTTGTTAAATGTCCGTCTTCTCCACTAGACTGTCAGGGTAGGGACCATGACTTTCCTGTTCACCTCAGAATCCTCAGCACCTGGAACAGTGCCTCTGCACACAGAAGGTACTCAGTAAGTGCACATGGGCCGGGTTTCTATGAAGTAGAGATGAGTACATGTCATGCTATCTCAAACCAACCTCACTGAATAAGCCTGAGCATTGAGGTGTGACAAGTGTCTCAGCAGCTGCCCATTGTCTTCCTCCATTCCCAGCTCTTGCGCTGACCTGGAAGCTAGGAAGTCAGAATATGACAGCGGCCAGGTTCAGAGGACCCCAGAGGAAGAAGGACAACGGGGCTGCTGGGACCTGAGCTCTGCCTTCTGCGGCTTAGAGACATCCCTGACCGCAAGAAGTATTTAGCTTCTCTCTCCAGAAATGGATTATTCCAAGGAAAGTATGCAAGAGCAGAGCATCTAGTCCTAAAGATCTGAGTTTTAATCCTGCCCTATCACGGGCTGACTGGTAATTACTGGCATGTGATTATAACATGTGCTATCCTTTATCCTTGTCAGGACATTTTTAAACTAAGCAAAACATTTTATAAGCTCTGAACAATGGCTCCAGCGATGTGATGGCACATTATTATTACAGTTGAGCATGACCCTCCCTGTGAAGGCAGCCAGCATGGCTTCCCTCTCACTGGATCTTACCCTGCAGCTGCTTTAGTCCTGCCTTGTTGGTTAACCAATCACAAAAGAATTAGGAGCAGGAGATAATGCCCACTCTGTGTTTTGCATGATATTAAAATAAATAACAGTAGCAAACTCGGCGCTATTGTTTGGTGATCCCTTTTCATTCATCGCTACTTTGAGCAAATATTTATCCAGTGCCTTCTCTGCACCGGGACTGTACCATGTGATGGAAAGACTGTGTCTCCTGCCTTTGAAGACCTCACCAGCTCACCATGCAAGGGATGGGGGGAGGCGGGGACCCAGCATGCAAATGGAGGGGAAGTCTATTCTAACGAAGGCATGAACAGCATTTCATGGCAGCGAGGCGGGGAGGCTGATGAGCTCTGCCTGAGCAGGGAGATGGTTCTCAGGGAGGCCTTCTCGTCAGGCCACCCTGGGTCTAACAGGATGCAGAAGGTGGGGGAGGCTGTGGACTGTGAGCCTGAGCTGAAAGCATTGTCCTGCTGTTACCATCCCAACGGGTTAGAGTCGGGGCTGGCTTTTGTCGACCTTCTGATGCTCCATGCGGCTTTGGAGGGGCTGGATGTGTCAGGAAATATTTTAATAAGATCTCTGGAGAAAAGATGAGAGCGAAGGAAATAAACAAGACCCCTAAATGTGCCACATTAGAAATGCAGAGAAATCTGGGAAGGAAGGAAAAAGACAGGAGGGAAGACAGGAGCAGAAGAGGTGAGGACCAACCCATCTGATGGCGGCCGAAATACTGGAGAAGCAGGATTGTAGGGACACTGTGTTGTGAGTCGTTTCTGCAGCTCCAATGTAATTCCCTTCATCTTCCAGAACCTTCAGTAAAGTCCCATACACTCAAGACCATCTCTGTGAGAGGTTTGTTTGGGAAGTTAAGGGAAGTGACTGAGTTGCCATTTGGGTTGAACAACCCAAGTGGTGTTGAGACAACGCCTGAACTGACTAATTCGGTGGAAGTAGGAGCTCACGACCGAAAGTGACCACAGGGCTGTAAGTTCCCCGGGGCTTGAGAAAGTAATCAGATGGTCCACGATCTGTAAATTGAGGGTTTGAACAATCTCTAGCGCTTAGGGGCCAAGAGACCCCAGCTAACATCCAGATTTTACACTTTTATCATCTCCTTCAATTGTGCAACAAAGACATAAAATTATCCTCATCTTCCAGAGGAAAAAACCCAGGGAGGGTAAGTTATGTCCCTAAGTCCCAAACCTAATAAGAATCAAATCTGGAATTTGAACCCAAGTCTTCAGCTGCAATTCTCTTTAACGGTTTGTTTTGAAATCATTATGGATACACAGGAAGTGGCAAAAAATAGTACAGGGATCCCATCACCCAGTTTCCCCAATTTGCAGTTGCAATTTAATGTTCTTCCCGCCACCCACTGAACCCAGGAAGAAAGAACGGAGCTGCAGAGACCGGAGTTGAGCACTAAAGCAGGACTTTGAGGCTTACCAATCACCAGGCACTACCTCTCTCGGCAGGAACCAGAAAGCAAGCATAGGAAGGGTTCGGCCTAAGGAAGCACGAACCCTGGGGCAGTGGTCCACAACCTGGCTGTTCATTCCAGTCACCTGGTGGGCTTTTTAAAAATACCAAGGCTTCCCCCACACCCTCAAGTTTTCTAATGTAATAAAAAAGATCTGGGGCTTAAGCATCGGTCTTTCTCCGAGGCCCTAATAGGCAGCCAGTTTTGTAAGAAGCACCCCGTGTCTAGAACAACTGCAAAGCTAGGTCGTAGGTATCAGCAAGCTCCAAAGTGAGGCCACCCTCTCCTCAGACCCCCGTGGCAAGCTACCCTCCTTTGTGGACCCCATCACTGAGGCCTGAACTACCCGTAAGAAGAGCCCACGAATGGAGAGGTTCCCGGGGTAACCTGGCAGGGGAAATTTCTCTGTTGTGTTTACTGCAAAGCTTTGTGGTCCTGCCGCCCAGAGCTGTGCTTCCCTTTCTAAAACAGTAAGTCCGCTCTGGGCACATCAAAGGAGATTAGCATTCCTCTGGCACTGGCTTTGTTTTCCGATACATCTAAAGGAAGCAGGTCCACTTATCTCCAGAATGCTTTCCCAGAAAGCTCAGCTCCCTGCTGTGTGAGGTCACCCACCGGCCCACACTTTGCATCTCTCACACCTTGTACAGAAGTGGGGAGGAATGGGCTTGCTTTGTTTTCCAGCACTGGAGAAACAGATTTCTTCTTAAGCTTCACACAATAAATTGTATTAAATCCTTTCAGCAGGGTTTCCATGGCTATGGGAAAGCAAAATCATACAGTAATTGTTTTAAATAATACAGCAAGGCGAGCTGGAGAGTACATCTTAATTTTTCTCATCTGTGCTGTGTTTCTGTGTGTATGGAAATGTTCCCGAGGCAGGGGAAAGGTTTCTGTATTCACTGGGAGTTGCTTGGAGAGTGTAGTGCAAGGTCAAATACAGACTGAAATAAACAAACCTACCAAATCCCTCAGCCCTCCGCTTTGGCCATGTGAGCCCTGGAGCTGTTTTGCTTATTTTAAGTGGGAATTTGGATGGCATTTATCTCTGTTGCTTGGTCACCCAAACCCAACCTCCCACTATGTAAAGCCTGGTTCCTGCTTCCCAGGCCTTGATAGGGAGATAGTTGGAGGTAGACCCTAGACAAAGGTGACTCCTGATAGGATCGGATCCTCAAGTCCTCTATCAGTTTTGTCCCATGGAACCTGGGATACTCTACAGAAATGGGCCTTTCCAGTAATCTTAGCTCAGATATCACAACAGAATGTCATGGATGAGAGTCAAAGTCTTCAAAATCGACCATCCTAGGGTCCAAGCCGCATCAACCAGGCGGTTGCCAGTTCCCTCAATGCGAGTTCCATTTATTTATCTGTAAAATGAGGGTGATGATATTTACACCCCAGAGGTCCTGAGTCCCAAATAATGCCTGTAAAATGCTTGTCTTCACACCTGACAAAGCATTAGGGCTCAATAAATGGTATTCGTTTCTTTTATCACCATTATCATGTTTATTCTTCAGCTGTAGAAGAATCCCTCCTCATGGTATGGTGACTCTAAGGACTATCGTCTGCCTGGGTAATACCCACGGTGAATTCCACAAGCACCAGTGAGCCCCTTCCAGATGGCAGGGAGCTTGCTAGGTGCTGGAAAATGGGGAAAGAGGGCCTGGTTCCTGTCCTCCAGGAGCTCTTGGACCAAAACTAGGACCCTCACCAACTGGTGCTGATTACATTACACCCAGATTGTACTTGGCAATGGCTGCCCCCATTGTGTTATTACTCCAGGGAAAATTCAGTTCCTGACTCAGGCTAGACTATCAGTTGGGTAAGGAAGGAGAGAGCTCGATACCATCACTGACAGAAATGTCATCTTGAGTCCTTATTCCATGTGGGCATTCAACTTCCAAATAGGGATGCAAGTAAAGTCCCTCAGCCAAGCCCCAAAGAGCGTCTAGGGCAGACCTCACCCCAGGTCTTAGCCTTTGACCGCAGCTAAAGTTGATGAGAACTTCAGTGGGTGGGAACTAGGGGAAGTGGAGGAAGGAGAAGATGGGGGTGGGGGCAGCATAGCCTCGGCAAGTGGGAGATCACTTTGTAGACGAGCCAATGTTGGAAGGAAAAGGACATTGGCTCTGATCACGGTCTGCCATTTTGAACTCTGTGGAAACTTATTTTAGCTTCTTTTTTAATGTCTTAGAGCACGAACAATTAAAAAAGTAATAGAATGCAAGAAGAAAAAGATTCGCCCACACAGAAGTCATCTTGGGAGCCAAAACCAAGACATAGTTGAGATGCTTTGCTTTATATCCGTGCCCGTGAGAGATGCTCCGTCTCTGTAGGCCCCATGGGAGGCTTAGAATAGACTCACCAGATTCCAGGAGCTGAGCCTCAGAGAGAGCCAGTCAATGGCCCCCAGGAGGCCAGTGGAGGGGTGTCCTCTGATGCCTCTGGTCTCTTTGTGGCCTCTGTCTGCAGCTTGCATTTTGTCGGTCCTCAGCCTGTCCTTTTTTCCAGAACACAGCTCATGCCCCACTCTGCTCCTTCTAGAACTTTGTCCCTAGGTGGAGCAGATTTGATGCCAGGATTGGGGCCCTTCCTCTGCACTCCCACATCACCTCTACTGTGGGACTTACCCCCTGGCTAGACTTCCTGTTTCTGGTCTGTCTCCCCCACTAGATTATGAGCCCCTAGGGAAGGGACTATCTCTAACGCAACATGGGTCTCCAGAGGGTAGCAGAGAGTCTGGTCACAGAACTATGCAGTAAATACTTGTTGAATGAGCAAATGCCTATATGAATAAACAAAGGGCAAAACTCTGCTTGAACACATCTGTATGGTGATGCAGTGAACATCAGTGTGACGCTCCTTTAGACCTTTCTGTCTCTGAGACAGGCCCCCTTGCGGCCTTGGGCTGAGACTCAGGTGTTAGGGAACAACCGTCAGATTTCTTTGAAATTTTTCTGTCTATGAGAGGGTCTATGAGCCATAGTCTTAAAACTTTCTAAAGCTTAACAAGTACCTTACAAGCATACCTTTCAGATGACCAATACCCTCACACCATGTCTTACTTTTCCCAACTAGAGAGGCTGGAGATGAGAAACAGCTTTATCCCTAAACTCAGCAAGTATGCTTCTTGGCATTTCATCTAAGTTTGCTTGAAATGAAGCAGTTAGTCTGGGGGCACATCTCTCTCTAGCCACACCTCATCATACCAGCCTGAAAGACACCAGTAGGCATTTCCAATATTCTGCCTGGATGTCTCCTTAGCCAAATCCGCTATTTCATAGGTATATTCCCATTTTTCACATGACCACAAGCAACAATGTATCAAATCATCCGTCATTACAAAACAAGGGATGCCTTTTTCCAGCCTCCAATAACAATTTCCTGCTCGGTCCCAGAGCCAATATCCCATGACTTCAGTTTTTATCACGGCAGCATGCCTCTTCCAGGTACCAAATTCTGCTCTAATTATCTATGGCTGTGTAGCAAGTCACCCAAAACTTAATGGCTTCAAACCACAATTTATTATGTCTCATGGCTTTATGGGTTGACTGAGCTCAGCTGGGTGGTTCTCAGTTGGGTTTCTCAGGCAACCACAGTCATATGTCAGCTGGGGCTGCAATCTTCTCCAGCTTGGCCACGTGGCTGTTCACTCACATAGCTGGCCCCTGATTCTGGCTAGGGTCTGGGAGCTTGCGTAGAGCACCTGCATAATAACCCGGGTTTCTGGCAGCGTGGAGCCTGCTTCCAAGAGGGAGCATTCTGAGAGTGAGCGTTACAAGCGCCCTAGGCAGAGACTACAACACTCCTTGTGACCTAACCTCAAAAACCCCAGAACATCATTTTCACTATATTTTATTAGTAAGCAAGACACTATGGCCAGCTCAGATTTAAAGAGAGAGAAGCTGGATCTCATCTCTTGAAAGGAAGAGAGTCAAAGGATTTGTGGCCATTTTTAATTTGCCACAAAGCTTCTAATCGCTAAGATCTGTGTCCTCTCATTAAAAGTAATGGTCTATGAAAATTATGGGTTGGCTCTGCATACCTGTAACTTGTTCCTCTAAATGTTGACGTTCATCCCGCTCCCAAGGCTATCTTGTTGCCCCTTACCTTACAAAAATTTATACACATCCTAGAAATAGATGGACCCGATTTGCCATTCTTCCGAGCTCGATATCTGCAAAACATCTGTTAACTCGGACACATGAATGCCAAAATTGAAACAATGGCTGTCAGTTATCTATGGGGAACCCGGATCAGGAATAGTGTTTCTCCAGGAATAATTCGGGTGAGCTGCTGAAGCAAAGAGGAAAATACACAGATCGAACACGTCAATAGCTTGCATTTAATCACCACTGCCAAATAGCAGACCAAGGTGTAAGTCCATGTCCAATTCTGCACCTTATGGACCATCAGTTTTGATGGTTTAATAGCCATTGGCCCCGTCTTGCTATCTTCATCCTTCAGAACGGCGATTTCAGATGAGCACAAGGAAGGGATCATTTCCCACTTCTGCTTCCTCTGCCCCTGGGTACAAGCTCAACAGGAGGGATGAGACCATTAGAGAGGGAGGTCAGAGGAAAAAAATGCGGCAAGCGTCTCTGCAATTCTGTAAGTATGTTGGGGGACAAAAGAATATATCCCGTGCTGCTCAAACAGCCATCTGGCAGCATCCTTTCCCACTGCGGAGGGAGGGCACGGGCTCCCAAGTCCAATGGCACAGATTTCGTCCCTGCTCCCCTCCGCTTAACATGCCACAATAGACAACTATTCACCCTCATTGTGCCTCATTTCCTCGGCTCTCAATAATCATGTTACTTCCCCTCATAGGAGCATGCAATTACTTGATCATTCCCTCCTTCTGGAAACGCCCATAGAATACATGAGGTGTCCACAGAGCCATCCTGAAACGAGGTAATCAGGGCAGGCGCATCTGAGGAGACGGCATTTAAGCTGAGGCTTGAATGACAAGAAGAACCAGTAGATTTAGAACAGTCATGGCAGGTGCCTTCGTTTCCAGTGGCTACTGTAACAAATTACCACAGACTTGGGGGCTTGAGGCAGCAGAAATGTATTCTACCACAGCTCTGGAAGCCAAAAGTCCAAAATCAAGGTGCTAGGACCGTACTTTCTCTGCAGGCTCCAAGGGAGAACCCATCCGTTGTGTCTCCAAGCTTCTGGTGGCTACAGTGTTCTTTGGCTGGTGGCTGTGTCCCTTCCATTCCTAGCTCTGTGGTCACGTCGCCTCCTCCTATCCTCTGTATGTCTGTCCTCTAAGGATCTACGTGATTGCATTTCGCGCCCACCTGGATAGTGCAGGATAAGTTTGTCCTGTCAGGATTCTTCACTTAATCACGTATTTGGCCATATAAAGTAACATTCACAGGTTGCAGGGATTAGTAAGCGGACATATCTTTCGGGGGCCACCATTCAATCCACTACAGTGCGGCCAAAGAATAAAAAGAGAGTTGGGCTGGCCAGGGCCTCTTCGGCTTGGAAGGGCTTCAGTCTAGCCCCAGGAAGCCACTGGTAGGCTCGGGTAGGCTTTGCACTGAGGTAACCATCACTCTTGCTTCTCTGTGAAGAATGGATTAGCGGGAAGGGCAAGGAGAACAGCAGCAGGAGGACCAGTTCAGAGGCTAGTGCCAACCCAAAAACTGAAGGATGGAGCACATCTGCCATTCTCAAAATAAGGTTACATCAAAGCCCATAACACAATATTGCTGGTAAGAACAGTCTTTTGACAAAGCAAATTCTAATTCTAAATGCTGCAGAACAAAGATCTGTCCTATCTCCACTTTATTTTACCTTAAACCCAAATAGTTTACTTCCATTATTATCTGAAATGAGCTCATGCTTTCTCTGCCACCGCATTCGGAGACTTCCTCCATTATCCTGATGACATGGCTTTGTGATCAGGAATTCAAAGTGGCCTTGAGAAGAAGCTGCAATATTTGATTAACTCCAGTCAGAAAGAACAATCTCACATCAGCTATTGTGAAGTGAAAACATTTGCAGTGGAGGGCAGGCAGGTAAGACACAGACGAATGCCCCCTGCCCCCGCCCCCACCCCGCAGGCTGCTCCTCCGTCCTTTGCAGCTGCCTCAGTTGGTAGGTCCACTAGCTTACAGATGTGTTCAGAAATGGACCTTCTGCAGAGATGAGACCAAGCTTTTTTGGGTCTAAAAAGGGCAGTGCTTTGTGAATTTTCAGGCCGAAATGGTCTCTCTCATCCATTGGGCACAGATCTCTCAGGTCTGAACTAGGTACACATGCTTAGACCAGCCTGAAAGTTCTATTTCAGAAACAAATTTGGCTCTTCTAGAAGTTATCTCTGTGACTGCTCTTTGACCGTGCCTCACAGGGAAAGGGAGAGAGAACCAACATTTGCTGGAGGCTCACTCTGCGAAATGCAGTTTAATATGCATCCCTGTGGCCAACTGCCGAGTGTCCCCTGGTGCTCATTCTCCCTCACCCTGCCCACCTTAGTAATGAGACCCTTGATTTTTAACCGGGCTAGAATGCCAGATGAAATACAGGACTCTCTATTAATTTGAATTCTGGATAAACAATGAAAAATTATTTATTAAAAATATGTGTCAAATTTTGCCTAGGATATACTTATGCTAAAAAATTATTCATTATTGGGGCACGTGGGTGGCTCAGTCGGTTAAGCATCTGACTCTTGATTTCAGCTCAGTTCGTGATCTCAGGGTCGTGAGATCGAGCCCCACATTGCTGAGCATGGAGCTTGCTTAATATTCTCTCTCTCCCTTTCCCTGCCCCTCCCCACATGCTCTCTCTCTCTCTCTCTCTAAAAAAGGGGAAAAAAATTCATTATTTATCCAAACTCAAATTTAACTGGGTGTCCTATATATTTTTTGTTAAATCTGGGACCAGCTGCCCTAAATAAAAATGGCATTTCTCAGTTTTCCTTGAAGTTAGGTAAGATCATGTGATAAAATTCTGGCCAAAGGTATATAAATGAAAATGTTTTCTTAAAGGAATGGTGTGCTCCACTCCCTTTCTTCTTCTTGCCTGCTGGCTGGAATATAAAAATAATGCGGGAGCTCCAGCAGCCATTTTGGACTATGAGGTTATCTGAGGAATGGTAGCCACTCTTGTAGAGCAACAAGCTTCAAGGAACCTGGTCTTTGGTCTAGGACATGAGCAAGAAATACACTTCTGTTTTATTTAAGCCACTGCTATTTGGATTTTTTTTTTTTTTTTTTTTTTTTGCTATTTGTAGCTGAAACTAATAGAAACTAATATACTATGTCATCTAATCTATGTCACTCAAGCTTCGAAGTAAGGCATATTATCCACATTTTGGCAAATAGAATCCTGAGGCTGGAGAGAAGTTAAGTAGCTTAGCCAAGGCGGTCACATATTAATTTTGAGCCAAGTTTTGAAACCCCAGTCTATTTGCACTGTATCCTGGGCTCTTATTCCCTATGCCACAGAGCTTCTCTGGGTGAGAATTTCTATCAAATTACTAAGAGTTTGGAACATAATTTCAAATTTGCTTCCGTACGTCTGGTATCTAAAGCATTTAGCTGGCTCCCTCATCACAGGTTCAGAATGTGGCATCCGTTAATGTTATGTAATGTGGACCTCCATCTTTGTATCTAAGATTTGACAGCATGGCACCGAAGGACACATTATTTATTTATTTCCTTTAGGGTCTCTAAACAAATTTATTTGGCCTATATTTTACAGTTCCTGCAAAAATGTCTTAACTGAGTTATGATTCAATATGAAGTCCTCAGCTTTTATAGAGAATCAGCATTAAAGGGTCTATTTGAAGAATGTTTCCGTATCTTTCGAAACATATTGTGTTGCTTGCGGTTCCTTGTAAAACACAGTTTTCATGCAATAAATTTCACGTAGAACTTAATGCCAGGGGCGAAAAAATTAAAAACATCCATTTGGGTGCAAGTCTATGTTTCCTTTCCTCCCTTCCTTCCTTCCTGACAAACATTGAGAAAATAAGAAAGTCTAACAATTACTCTTTTGCTTTGGTTTCCGGGACTCTTTGAACTAAACGTCAGGTTCATTTTCTTTCAGTCATCTGGATACTAAAACATTTATTTGGGTTTTTTTCTTTCTTTTTACTCTTTTTTGTTCTATTCCTCCAATATTTTCCTTTCTTATCTCTAATTATCCATTTAGGATATAGTTTTATTACCATAGACCACCTCAAATCTGCCTTTCTTTGCTTAACAAATGTTTATTCATTGCCTCACTTGCACACAGCCCAGAAGAGATGAGTTACAGGCTATAAATTCCTAACTGAGCCTTGGCTTGTAAGTCATGAGCACTACCTTCTTTTGAAAGGTGCTCACAAATCTCTACCAAATAATCTCTTCCAGAATTGAGGTGATGATGAACAGTAAACCCAGTATTTCCCAAAATTTACATTTTTTCCCCATTTTGAAAACCAAGATATTAGCCCCACCACTCCAATCTTCTGACAGAGGACATGCAGCCGCCACAAATCTCAGGCACCATTAACGGTACCAGCCCTGGGGAGAACTGTGAAGAGACCAACATGGTCACAGCAGCCATTCTGCTCCCTTCTTGCTCTGCGGGGGTTGGCGGGGTGGGGGTGCCTTCCTGGGTTTCCAACCACTGAGTACTTTGGAGCTCTCTTCTCACATTCTTCCAGATACCAACATCCTTCTCGAAGGACGTCACATGCATTTATATCTCTGGGCGAAAGTCACTCTTTACTCTCCCCGGGAACAGTGGAGGGGCAAATTAGGGAATAAAAGCAATTGCGTACACTAATGAACAGGGCCCCCCAAAAAATGTGAAAGGAAAGGAGGAAGTAAGAAATCGAGGCCTTTATGGCGTCTGAAACTGGCCCATGGAGCCGGGCATGCTCCAAGCTTACGTTGTCCTGCACGAGGAAGCACCAGCAGGTTCAGGTCTCCATGGTGATGCAGCCTGGTTTGTCAAATATTACTGAGCTTCCAGAGAATGGAAAAAACCACCACCACGCAGACAAATTGAGTCTTTTCTTTAGGCTGGGACATGGGAGTGGAATTTTGATTTCTGACTCCCATCCCTAGGGACGGTTGACCCCATCATCTAGGAGAGCCTGTATTTTCTGCCAACTTAAGCTGAAAGGACAGTCCCGCAAACAGTCCTTATTCCTGATGCGTGGCCCTTGGCGTCAGGCCTCCCAGAGATGCACAGGAGCTCTCCCCGCATTCAGTGCCTCCCTCCGCCCGTCGCCTCTGCCTACATTCTCGTGGTGGCTAACACATCTTGCTTCTGTTTCCTGCCAGCCTCGGTGGGTGGCTCACTGGCGGGGACACGGTGTGGTTTGTAAAGCACTTTCACATCCTCTGTGAGGTGGCTTTATAAGCTTTATAAGCTCTGCTTGGCTGTTAAGGAAACAACCTCAGGAAAATTTAGTGACTGGCTTAAGGTAAAAAACAGCAGAGTTGGGACTGAGAGGCCATCGCTTTAACTCCCAGGCAAGAGTTATTTTCAGGCCTCTTCGGCTAGCCGTGTCTGCTAAGAGCCAAGAAGGCTGGCCTCAGGAGCCTGGCCCATTCCCCAGTGCTCTGCTCGTAGTCCCACGTCCTCCGTGGCTGTCTGGGGCACTCCATTCCAAGACCTCCGGTTTGTTAGCAGCAGAGACGGGGTCTGGTTCAATGCCAACAGCCCCGTGCCTACTGTGATAAGTGAAGAGTAACGGAGGAGTGGAAGGCCTTGGGGTTAGGCCTGCAGTGCTGTCTTCCCAACATGCTAACAGCGCTCTGGTCCTTGTTGCACCCTGTATAGGGAAAGAAGAAAGGAAAGAAAGAAGAGAAAGAAGAAAGAAAGAAAGAAAGAAAGAAAGAAAGAAAGAAAGAAAGAAAGAAAGAAAGAGAAAAGAAAGAAAAGAAAGAAATCCTTTTCCTTGCAAAGTCACCTCCACTGTACCCCTGCTGTATTCAGTGTATCAACGAGCAGGTTTTGGACGCGGTGGGACATTTTAGTGTGAGCGATTTAAGGCCCTGGAACAATGTCTGCCTCCTCAAGTCCACTTCAGAAACTCAAACAAGCCAGAATATGATCCCCTTTTCCGTTTCTGTCTTAACGGTTTGGGGATTGCCGTCAGCGCAAACAGCATACTTTGCAATAAAAATATTCCCGGCTGGCCAAGTGGCACATCTGGTCGGTCACAACAAGGGACAGAAGGGACCCTTTCACCCCCCAGCAGCCTAGGAGAGGCATCTGGGCGGGCCTGCCCCGGGGGATGTTTGCAAAGTGTCATCCGAGGAGCCCTAGGAGAGCTGGGATGATGGATTTCATAAGTGAGATCAGGAAAACTCGTCCAGAATAAAGTTTGGATGGCTTTATGAAATCATGGAACAGAAGAGCTCCTAAGTGAGGATAATTAGTCTATCCCTCCACCGAGCTGCAGGACAACACTGACATTATCCCAGAAAATTCGCTTTTTTGTTTTAATTTGCACAATAGGAAGCTCTTAAAACCTCCCTGGATTATCCCTTTAAATACCTTCGTGAGAAGAAAAGTTTTCCTTCTTTCTAACCCAAATCCCTCTTGCTGAAATTCAAATCTACTCCCTCTTGTTTAGGGAGCAGCTGAGGATTTCATGCCTTGACCAATTTGCATCAACACACGAAATAAACTTACCGTTTTTTAAAAGATGTTGTGAAATATATCTGGTATTACTCTTTGTTGCAAGTTCCAAATACCCAGCTAAGTAACTAAAACAATAAAGATCCTTTGAGTGAGGATGCAAGGTCTAGGAAAGTAGGATGGGAGAAGCAAGAACAAAGCCCTGGGAGAGTGAAGGGGAGGGAGCTGAGGATCTTTGACCCCTCCACAAACAGAAAGCACAGAGGCAAGTTGAGCTTCGGAACCTTAATAATGCCAGTAAGGACTTGGGTTCTTTTCTCTTTTCTACTCAGTCATCTGAAAACTATTTCCCTCATGGTGGCAAAATAGCTACTGTGGCTCCAGGCCTTACATCCTTAAAGCATACCATCCCTTCCAAGCAACAGTCCTGACATTCCCCTTGATGAAGCCAGCGTGGGTCATGTACCCACACTTGAACCAGGAAATGGAGGATATGGATTGGCCCCTGGACCTGGGAGTGGGATTCCCAGAAGCATTCAGCTTTTCTGGGGAAGAAAAAGAAAACGCAATGAAAATCTTGGTACTGTTAAGGAGGGAGAAGGCAGATGTTTGGATGCTGGGTAATTGTGAAAACAAAAAACCTCCCAGAGTTAAAACACATGATATGACTTTCTGCACCTAAGACAGCTCCTCAGACCTGTGGTTTGTCCACTTAGAGGCAGAGATTTATAACCCCCACAGATCAGTGTTTCCCACACTTCCCTGACGATGGGAATCACCCTGGGCACTTGTGAAAGATGCAGCTCCTTGGGGCGCCTGGCTGGCTCCATCCGTTAAGCATCTGCCTTCAGCTCAGGTCACGATCCCAGGGTCCTGGGATCAAGTTCCCCATGGGCTCCTTGTTCAGCAGGGAACCTGCTTCTCCCTCTGTCTGCTGCTCCCCTGTTCATGCGCTCTCTCTCCCTTTCTCTCTGACAAATACATAAATAAATCTTAAAAAAAAAAAAAATGCAGTCCCTCTCGTTCCTCCCCCTGGAACTTCTAGTCAATGGGTCAGGGATGGGGCCAGGGAATTTATAATTCAACGCGTTCTCCAGGTGACGCTTGTGAGACCACCTCACACCCACGACCCATCGCAGTGCACGCTCTTCCTGATCCTACAAGCAGGGGAGTACACGGGGGCTGCAAAGATCTCTAAGGGGAGGGGCACATGCTCAAATGATATGCGTTCTCCACGTAGACTAGACTTCCAAAAGGAGCTTCTGGACCTGGCCGTTGTGAGTACTGGTCAAGGCTCTATGGGTGATGAAGAAAACAGTTGCTGACGCTTGTGGGGCACGAAGTCTGCGAAGGGTGCCGAGCTGAGCGCTTTGCATTGGTGTTCTCCTGAAAGGGATGCGTCTCCTTCTGCAGGAGAGTTTTGGGCAAAGTGGAGAACACCATCTTTCTAAAACATTCTTATGAAGAAGTAAGGACAGTTTATAATATGTAAAAATCCAAATATGTAAAAATCCAAATACATAAAAATTCCTACATAATAAATTTTATTTGGTATCTATATATTTAGTATCCATATAATATCCAGAAATCACTATTTTGTCAAAGTGTCTTTGGTTGAAGTCACCCTAAGCAGTTGTAATGTACTGGAAGGATCCCTGAGGTGGTGAGAGCATCCACACCTCTGAGAGGCCAACAGCTGGAGCTGGAGGGTGGTCAGGGTCCTGCTGTCACTGCCTGGGTGTCTGCTTCTCTCCATATGTTCCCAGCACTTCTCCCCACACACGCCAGCTGTCCCTGCCTCACCCAGGAAGACGCGGCCGCCCCACGGCTCCCAGTTGCACGATCACCTCTGGCCGGTCACCTGCACCCACAGGCGATCTTTGAATCCCAGTTGCAAGTTCTAAAAGGGAGACTCTGGTCGGCAAAGCATAGGCAAGGCGGCAGCTGTGACTGGGAAGAAGGGGGCTGGGCGGTACCAACACGGGCCAGGGCCAGTTTCTACTGGGAGAAGGAACTTCGTTCTCAGGGAAAAAAAAAAAAAAAAGAGTCATTGGAGGCTGAGAAGATGCCCCCCAAAAGGCCATTGACGCAACTACTGTAAATCCCATAGCTCTTAAGTGAATTTTTATTGTCTTCATCCCAGAGGCATCTGGAAACATTTAAAAAAAAATCATGGTGCCTACGTACAGTGCTGGACACACTCATGGCTGTCCAAACTGACAGCAATAACCCCTCTGTCCCTCCGGGTCCAAAGCCAGCACGTGGGAGCCAGTGCTTTAGAGGAAGCAAGATAAACTGGATGCTTCTTGGGAGTCCTTGACCTCTCCGGTGGCATCCTTGGAAAGAAATGGAAGGGAGTATGGTTGCCTGTTAGAGGCGATTAGAGAAAGAGACTGGCTTCTTCCCCCCGGCATCTCCCCCACCCTCGCTGCCCCCCATGCTCCCCGGGACCAACCTGTCCCTCCCCGACAGGCCTTGGAGCCCACCTGGCCACTGTGCCTGCGTGGCTTCTGGTACCGTTTCAGCATTTCAGCCTTGGCTGGCAGCAGACTGCCCACTTGCTGGCAGCTCCAAACTGCAGGAGACTAATAAAATGAGCCCTAATGAATGGATGGCTCTGCAGTCATACTGAACTCTTGGATTTATTCTTGTGGATAATTTGAGTGGAGGAGACCACAGGGACTCTTAGTGGTGTAACGAGGAGATAAAATTCTGATGAATGAAGCATTACCTCGTTGCTTAAGGAATAGTGCATAATTAAGAGGGTTGTTGACCCTAATTGAAATGTTGTTGCCAAGGTGAGACAAATGGCAGTTCTGGGCCAGACAGAGAGAGTTTCCTGCCCACGGCGTCTCTTCCGCAAGCAGAGGCGCGCACTCTGGTTTTGGCGAAGTTTAGAAATGAGCTTCACTAATGGGGCTTTGTAACCTGGATATGGAGCTAGATCTGAGGAGTGGAGTGCGTCTGATTCTGCCTTCCAGAGGCCTCTGGGCTAAGCAGACGTGGCCAAAGACAGATTTAGGGGGTCCCTGCATTCCAGGCCTCCATTCGGGCTCTGCAGTCACTCCACTGGGTGCCTAGGTGAAGAACTTCCGGAGAAAGCACGAGAAAATACAGACCTGGGGGCCAGCCCTGGCTCCGCTTCTCAAGCCCCTGTGGGACCTTGGGCAAGTCACTTAACCTTTCTGACTCTCAGAAAGGTCATCTAGACAATGATGTTCCTCACCTGGCTGCTGTGAAGGTCAAAT
Organism: Ursus americanus; assembly: GCF_024610735.1. Taxonomy (NCBI): domain Eukaryota; kingdom Metazoa; phylum Chordata; class Mammalia; order Carnivora; family Ursidae; genus Ursus; species Ursus americanus. Next base: position 37,980,271 of record NC_142135.1, on the reverse strand, counting down.
GAACTGTGAAAGTGCTTCATAAATGTTGAAACACTGTACAGATACATAGGGAGGGCCCTGTTACTGGAATATTCATATGCAAGGGCCTGAAATCAAAGCCAAAGATTTCATAGCACAAAAATATTCACTGCTGAAGTATAGTGCATGTATCAGGCCCTGCTCCAGACCTCCTTGCAATTCACTAACACTCCTTCCTGCCAAAACGAAAGGCTGCCCCTTCCTGATGATCTGACCTCTACAATATCTGACCATATTTGCAAATGCAATGGCACATGGATGGCAAAATTAAATTACAAATCATGCAAAAAATGAAGGATTTCATGAGGTCAATGAAAGTGATGTTGGAGACCGCTCGATTCTGTTCGCTAAGCCACTGACCCAGGAGCAAGCAGAGGCAGCCAATTACCAAATTAAGAGAGAAGAACAAAGTTAGTGTTGCTTCAAAGAAAATAATTTGAATAGGAAAGATTTTTAAGTGGCTCTTGGAGAAAATGATAAAACACTCGAGTATTTTGTAAAAATTACCCTTTTTTGGATTGTGCTACAAAAGTCAAGTGTGAAGAATTTAAAGTATTAGCAACCAGGCAATTTTGTTGGAAAATTTTCACATGTAAAAGTTTATTTATTCTTTAAGAATTAGCTGATAGTTGGGGCGCCTGGGTGGCACAGCGGTTAAGCATCTGCCTTCGGCTCAGGGCGTGATCCCGGCGTTATGGGATCGAGCCCCACATCAGGCTCCTCCACTATGAGTCTGCTTCTTCCTCTCCCACTCCCCCTGCTTGTGTTCCCTCTCTCGCTGGCTGTCTCTATCTCTGTCGAATAAATAAATAAAATCTTAAAAAAAAAATAATTAGCTGATAGTTGATATTATTAATGTTCAACTTGTTTTTATAAAAGCTTTTAAAGAAAGTTTAATTTTCTAGGCAAAAATCACACACCAGGATTTGTTGTGTGTGTGGTTTTGTTTGTTTCTTTGGCCTTCCCCCCCCCTCCACATTTATCAACCATTCTCAGGTAAGGAGGACTTTTATCATTGTTGAGTTATTATTGCTAATTTAATTATTTCCCAGTCTCCCTCAATGAAAATGGTGTTGTCAGTCTTTTTGAAGCCAAAGGGAGGGAAAGGAATGACTTTCTAAGCTCTTTGGAAACGGAAGGCCCAGGGTGTCGCTCTTTCAGGGATAAAGCCAAAATGGCTTGGGAACAATACAGCGAGAAGTGAGCCCAGTTTTCTGGGCAGAATTGAAGCTGGCGAGCCAAGCTGTGTGCTCTGAGACAGGATGTGGCAGGGACTGGCTGAGAGGCATGAACACCGTGGCCTTTGCGCCCCTCAGACAGCCAGCCTGGACTTGGCTACTCTGGCTGACCAGGCAGACACACACCGTGTCCTGTCCAGCAGCTCCATTGCTCCCTCCCCAAGCTGAAGAGGACCAAACCTCAACCAGAAGAGTCAAGGTGGGGGGGCGGGGGCACCTGGGTGGCTCAGTCAGTTAAGTATCTGTCTTTGGCTCAGGTCATGATTCCAGGGTCCTGGGATGGAGGCTGTTTCTCCCTCTCCCTCTGCCTGCTGCTTCTCCTGCTTGTGCGTTCTCAATCTCTCTCAAATAAATAAATAAAATCTTTTCTTAAAAAGTTGTTTAAAAAAAAAGAAGAGTCAGGGTTTCAGAACACCCTTGATGACCTTCACTGAGAATTTAACTTAGCCGTTCTCATCAGTATCCCTTGGAAATGAGCCCCCACCTTACCAGCAAATTGGTTGAGGAATTCAACATGCTAGAATCCTGGTACTTTATCCCTGCGGATTCTGGGCCACCATTCGGAGAAGATATGTAGCAGGAAGGTAAGATCTCAGGGTACTGCCAGGAAGACCCGGGTTCAAATCACAGTTCTCCCACCTTACTAGTTGTGTGACCTCAGGCAAATTACTTGGGCCGTCTAAACTTCGATTTTCCCTTCTGTAAAATGGGAAAGGGTTTACTAATAGGTCTGCCTCATGGGGTTTGGGGTCTATCTGAGGTCAGACTCCCCAGAAGCAGAAACGGAGAGGTGATTTATTTAGGACATGTTCCCCCTAAGACAGTCGAGGAAGCAAGCAGGGACTGGGGAAAGTCAAAGCAAGAGATGGTTTCCCAGCCTGATCCTGCCGGGCACGTGGGAGGTTGTTGTATATCAGTTTGTCCTGCGCACGAGGAAACTGGGCTTTCGTGCACCTGCATTGGGTGCTCAGAGGCTGAGGGCCACGAAGGGAGGCAAATTCCAGGCACTCTGCCCGGTGGGCAGAGCATCCCCAGGAGCCCTTATGCAAACTTTGATGAGAGTCACAGGTGCAAACCATTGGAAGTATCATCATGGTAGAAGACCCAAGGCTCTGGGCAGAGGACACAGGCGTCTGACATTGTGGGGGTTAAAGGAGATGATGTGTGTACAGCACATAGCACAGTGCCTGGTGCACGGGTGGCACAGGATGCGAGCCCACTCTTACTGTTGCTCTTGCCACAGTGGTTCTAATGATAAACATATGATTGCCACCCTCTTGGGCATTCTGCCAGGGGATCTGCCCTCTGGGCCCACATTGAGGAGCTGGTGGTCAAAGCCTCCCTGCAGGTAAATAATACATTCAACTCACAGGAAAGAGAAAGGGCACTAACATTTATCAAACACCTGCTGTTCAAATGTCAGGCACTGTGCTGAGCGCTTTACATGAACTGTCTCATCAGCTTCTTATAACAGCCCCAACAGGTAGGATTCATACCTTCATTTTTAGGGCTAAAGAAACAGATCCAGAAAATCAAAATGAATTACTCATTGTCACACGGCTAAACGGCAATGGAGCCAGGATCCCAATGTGGTTACGTCTAGGTGAGAAAGCAATATGCTTTTCACCTAAGCTACAGAAGCTGCCCCTAAAAGATGATATGGCAGAGCCTACCTACTGCCTGCCCAATATATCCTAAGCAGCAATGTGCCCAGCTAAAATAGTACATAGCTCAGCTTCCCTTGCAACTCAGCCTGGCCAATAAAAGTAAATGAAGTCATTGTGTGGGGCTCCTTTAAATAAAATGGATCCCATCAGGAAGCATTCTTTTTTCCCCTTCCCTCTTCCTTCTTCTCCTTCTCCGAACACAGATGTGATGGCTGGTGCTCCAGAAGCCATCTTGGGCTATGGAAGCTGGAGACCTATAGATGAACTCTGAACTTAATCTAGGTATCTGGTCTCATTTTGTACTAGAGAAAATAACCCTCTATGTGACTGAAACCACTTTTATTTCTGTTGTCTGTTTCTAGCAGCTGGCCCTAATCCTAACAGATCCAGATTATATGATAGTTATGAGTTCTTTTAAGAAAGACTTTACTATCTTGAATCAAAGTAAACCACCCATTTGCCCCAGGCCCTCTTTCCTGGAAAAATGTTGACACATTTTTGTGTCATGCATTTTGTGTCATGTTTTTTGACACACTATGAAACTGAGCCCATTAAGTCCCAACCCACACGTGGCTTTCTATTTTTTTTAATGTTTTTTTATTATATTATGTTAGTCACCATACAGTACATCCCTGGTTTCCGATGTAAAGTTCGATGATTCATTAGTTGCATATAACACCCAGTGCACCATGCAAATGTGCCCTCCTTACACGTGGCTTTCTAAACACAACAGATCATGTCAGAAAAACTGCACGCAGCCTGAGGTTTCAGAATTTCCAGTGCAGGTATGATTTCCTACCTGTTGAAACTGGGGAAACTGGGCACAGGCTGGGAGACGAAGTCCTGAGCTGAGGGTTCTCGGAAACCCTGGAACCACACCCACTGCCACCTGGATTTCTATACTTCCCCACACATCCCCCTTTCTTGGTCTCTCACAGAAGCAGCGACTGGCTTCTCCCCGGGGAGGCAACAGTGGTTGGGCCTGTATCTCCCAGCCCCCTAAATTTCCCACTTTTCGACGCCTTATTTCTCTGATCGCAGTCCCAGGAGATGGTGTGTGCCTGATGACCTGACAATGGCTTCAATCTATATTCTGCCATTTGCAGGAAGAGTTGACCAGAAGCTTCGGTCAATAATGGAGGCTTCTCGGTCTGGAGCCCAGCGGAAGGCTTACATAAGCAGGATGGTTTGTCAAAGCAAATTTCACATGCAACTGATTCCAGCACCTTGGGACTGGCTGCTGGAATAAATAATCACCATACACACATTGTTAGCTATGCCTCGTTAGAGATGGATTTTTGGAAATGGCATCCTGAAGGCTGCTTATCTGTCAATGCTCCTTTTAAGCATGGTAAGTGTTCCAGATTGGCTTTTCTAAAAAATGAGACTGTTGCCACGGCCAGGTGCAATTCATCACGGTTACTGGTGTTGTGGGAGCCAAAGGGGGAGTGTGGAGGCCTGAGCTCACCTTCGGAACCCCCAGCTTCCAGTGCTGGAGGAAGTCTAGGAAGGCGTTTCTCTGCAAAGCGAAAGCTTGATCAGAAGTCTCTCAAAGAAGGGTGTTGACGTCAGGGTGACAACATGCCAGCTTCAAGTCATCGTGACCTCCCACACCTCTCTTCTGTGTGTCTCTTGCCTTCCCTACTCTTCAAGGTATGGCTGACCCACTCTAAGGGGTCACTTCAACACAACAAAAATACGTTGGTTGGAGAAGAGCTCTGTCCCTGTCGATGGACCGAACTTAGAAGGTGGAGAGTTCCTCTTTACTGTCTCCAGGCAGGGCTGTGACAGCGGTGCTCCTGGGCCCTTGCTCCCCCACCCCCACCCCATGAGGGCAAGGACTGGCCACCGAGCTCTCCGTCCCCTGGGCACAGTACAGCCCTGGTACACAATATGTGCTCCAGACACAAAGTTGAATTGAGATTGTCACACCCTCTGTTTGGGCTTCTTTTAACTGGGAGTAGTTTCTCTACCGTGAGAATCACTAACCAGGCCCTCTCACACACCCCAACCCAGCCTCACTGCTTCAGAATACGAGCATTCCAGCTCACCTCAGCGGGAGGCTGCGGGCAGAATGGAAGCTGCTGGCAATATTGGTACTAAGGCAGCAGGACTAATATCTCCTTGAGAGCCTAGCAAGTTGAAACCTCACAGTTGTCCTGTCAGGGGATGCTGAGGAATATCAAGATTTGTTATTGGTGAGAAAACAAAGACACAGAGAGGTTACTTGATTCAGATCTAAGAAAATATCCAAATACAGAGATTCTCACGAACTGTGAAAATCTAGATTACCATAAAGGCAAGTTAAGAAACACCAACTGAAAAAAAGAAAGAAATACTAACGCACTTTACAAAAGGATTTCTTTATATTTCCTTAGACGTGCCAGGTGTCTTTGTGCTCGTGAAATGTAGTTGTTAACCAAAAAAAATTGCAAGAAACAACTTTCAGCATGATGTTTGGTCCACAAAGCAAGGTTTGTGTGTCCACTAGAGCTTGGCCCTAGGCGACCTGTATCCATGAGGTTAGTGTAGAGCTCATGCCCACGTTTCCACATAGAAGTCTGGGGTTCACTGGGGTGTGTCATCCAAGGGTCTTCGCCCAGTTTCATTAAGTGAAAAAAAGGACATAAATCCTGAGTCCTCTTGGGAATGGCCCTGCCTTCAAGGGCCCCAACTTAGCCACAGCTGTGATGCTAAGCTAAATATCTATTGGCTACTTTGTTCATCCTTCTGGGCCTTGTTTTCCCAGAAGGAAAAAAAAAAATAAGGGGTAAGATGAGGCAACTTTACGTTCTTGTCAGTGCTGATATTCTAGGGTTCTAAGTCAGGAGGAACAGAGGCGGAGGGGTGGGAAAGGTAAAATGGGCAGAAACGGTTACCTGGTGCAAAAATAAAGACGGTGAGACCTTGTATTCAAATTCCCACCAGTGCCCTATGAGCGGCTGCAGGATTACTCACAAGGACACACCGGCCAAGTGCAGTCCATCCAAGCTCACCCTGAATTTGGGAAGGGTGGTGTTTGTGAAGGATCCATTTCTCGACACCCACCAGGGAAGTGTTTCCGGTATCCATTTGGTTTCTAAAGCATCAAAAGGAGAGGTTCTTGTTTCAAGGGAATCAGCAGTGAGACTGGGAATCAGGAGAGCTTTCAAGTTCTCTCCAAAAAGTGAAGTTGCCCTCGTTAATTGTGTTCTCTGCAGAGACCAACGGGCTGGCTTTCGGCAAGACGAACAGTGACAGTGTGCGGTGCTCAGAGAGCCAGGATCTACCACAGTCACTCTTGACATACGCTCCCTCCCCTTAAAAAACAAAGGCATTCAGTTTATGGATGTGTTCTGGAGTGAGAGGTCCCCTGTAAAGAAAGACTCTAGGACGTAAGTAATGGCCGGTGACAGTAGGGGTTTCAGGGATTCCTGACAAATTAGGGCTCCCTGCATTTCAATCTGTCTGCTCGGCCCATGGCCAGCTGCCCGACCTGTTCAGCTTCTCTAGGAACAGAGAGAGCTGTGTCATCTCCAAGGCTCCAGGCCTCAGTCCTGCAAGGAAGGAATTAGACATGCTGGTTTTTTAGGGCTCAGTCTGGGGGTTTCCTCTCTGCAGAGAATATCTTTTTCCTTTTCCTTGTGATGACTACACATCCATTGTGTCTTGAGTAGGATCCCATTGAAAGGAATGCAGATGAACAATCTCTCCAGGTCTAACCTGCTCTCCATGTTTCTGTGAATCCAAGGGATGTGGTGGGGCCGCCATATTGTACAACGCCAAAGGGCTCCATTCACAGGACAGCCCCAAGCTGGGGTTTGGGCGTTTTATTTTTAACCCCACTTGGCACCTAGTACATTATTGAACCACAATCTACATTCTTAATCTTAAACCTAGATCTATTTGTTTCCTGTGTACTCAGTATTTTTTCTGCTCAAATTCTAAGAATATTATATACAATTCTTTTCCTAGGCCACACCAGCCTCAAGAAAAATCAAGCTTTGGGGTGCCTGGGTGGCTCAGTCAGTTAAGCGTCTGCTTTCTGCTCAGGTCATGATCTTAGGGTCCTGGAATCAAGGACTCTTGATTCCACCAGCCAGCCACTCTTGTGTGCGCTCTCTCTCAAATAAATAAATAAAATCATTTTTAAAAAAGAAAAGAAAAGAAAAATCAAGCTCTTGGGCTAATTAACAAGGTCACCAGCTCCAGACCACGCTCAATTTTGTGAACAGGCTAACAACCCTTACCTCACCCCCTCTCATGTCATAGGAAGACCTTGTAGGCCCTAGACTCTCCCTTCATCACGTAAGATACATTAAAACATACCCACAGCTTTCGTGGATAGATAGATAAAGAAAGAAGAGAAAGTGAGTCACATATACAGTTTATATATATATAATATTATTATTTATATTATGTATTATTTTGCTATAACTTTTTGAAAGGATGTTTGATTTTCTCAAATTTGAGTGTAAGAAGAATAAATTATTTTTATGATCCAAACTTTGTATTTATTACAACTATATGAGAACTACATGTAATCCATTATTAGATGACCTAATGTTACATTTTACATACATTTCTTCATTTATTCATTTTAGCTTTGAAGTTTTCTGGATATATTTACAGCTGATACATATTTTTACGAAATCTGAAAAGCTTGTAGGCCTAGATGTAAGGACTCTTGTATAAACAGGCCTGCACTGCCTCCCCACGTCCCCACACTACCCCAGCCAGCCCCAAATCTTTTTCTAGTGAATCCCAAGTAACTCCTCCTCCCATATCACGGCTCCCAAATCGATATTGCTGCTGGGTTCACATTTCTGCTGTTTGAGGTTCCATGGTTACCTGAGATGACCACACCCCAGAGAGTTGCTGCTCTTTTTTCTCTTTTAAGGATTAAGGCTCCCTCTTATGGAGAATTCACACTACGTTCCCTAAACAGTGGGCCACAAGGTTACTCAAGTGGCTTCTCTCTGTGCCACTCCCGTCCCTGCCCAGAACCTGTGTCCCAAGAGGGACACCAGTGCTTGACCTTCACCTGCACTGGGTGAATTCCTGACTCCCCAGGGAAGTCTTCAGCATCTCACCCTGCACTGCAAGTAACCCCAGTATCTGGGGGCCTGAGTAAATCCCAATGTACTTACTTTCCGAAGGGCCTTAGAATCTGTCCTGGCGTCCCAGAGTGACCTACATTCGTCCCTAAACAGCATTTTATTCTTTTTAAATAAATATATTTTTCTTTTCTTTAGTCTTTTCGTCTTTTCTTTAAAAATAGCTTTATTGAGGGGTGCCTTAACAGCGTTTTACACTCTTCAAAGAATCATTAAGAAAGATAAATAATGTTTTAACATGGTGTGCCAACTATACTCAAAAATAAAATTATAAGATGTTTTGACTCAGAAAGATGTTCTGTCCTGAGGATATTTTGACTCCTAAGAGTACTCCATTTAAACCACAATTATATAGTCATGAATACATTTTTGTACTGAAAGTACTTTCTTGAACAAACTCCATTAAGTCAATTTAATTCCTTAATCAATTTTTTTAAATAGCCCAGTTAAATCCTTTACAATTCTTTCCACTTTTATTGGTACTGAATTTCACAGAAGTTATTTTCATTGGGATTACTTCTTTCCCATGCAAATTTCACAATAAAGCTTTGGCCATTGATCAGGGTGCTTTGTTTATACCAAATACTAAGATTGTAACTTCTGCCCTTGAACATTTACGTTGCAGACATTATTTCTACAAAGTTCAGTTGTTCCCAAATCAGGCTTCACAGATTAGAATTACACATTGTACAGATTTTAAACCGCCATCAGCTTTCGTTTCTGTCGATCATTTCTCCCCGTGATATTCATTAGGAATTGTAGAGAAAACAGACAGCAGTATTTCTTTCACAGCAAAACCACAGGCTGCTGTGGGCTCCTGCCCTTCCAGCTACCGGAGCAGGCCTCTTATTTAGGGCTGGATTGTGTGCAATGAGTAGATAAAGCATGGGCTCTGGAATCAAATCAACTGGGTTAAATTGGGCAAATTGTTTAATGTCTCAGTTTCCCCATTTGTAAAATGGGGTCGATAGTAATACCTAAACTGAGGGTTCCTGTGAAAATCAGAGCACGATGCCTGCAAAGTGCTTCATGTAACACATGGCACGCGGACACCATGTAGGAATTGATGGCTCTTCTTACCTCAATCACCTGAAAAACTCTACCAGTTATCTGTTACCTTCCCCAAACCTAATGGCTTAAAATAACAGTAATTTAGGGCTGAATAACAGTAACTCTGGCTGAATTATATTCTGTTTTATGTATATGCCACATTCTAGTTCTCCATTCATTGGCTGATAGACATTTGGGCTGTTTTCTCCTTTGGGCTATTGCGAATTGTGCTGCTGTGAACGTTGGCCTGCAACTGTTTGTGGGAGTACAAAATGAAACGAAGTCCTGATACCTGCCACCACGTGGATGAATACCTTATGCTAAATGAAAACCCAGTTGAGAAAGGTCTGTCTCCATAGAGACAGAAAGCAGATTGGTGGTTGCCAGGAGCGAGAGGAAAGGAGGGAAGGGGCAGGACTGCTTGATGGGGACAGGGTTTGCTTTTGGGGTGATGCTTTTGGGGTTCTGGAACTAGAAAGGGGTGTGGTTGCAAAACACAGTGAATATACGAGATGCCTCTGAATTGTACTCTTTAAAATGGTTAATTTTATGTTATGTGAATTTAATGTCAATTCACAAAATTATAATAACAAAAATTTATTATTTCTCATGATCCTGTGGGACAGCTGGGCAGCACTACAGGCTTCACCAGGGCTCCATTCAGCGGGAGGGCTGCCTGGGAGGGCAGGGCCTCTCCTCCCAGCCCGGCTTTCACCCTCGAGGAGCGCAGTCCAAACCTCAGAAACGCCCAGCGCTCAAGCACTTACTAAGCCTCTTGCCTGCTTTATATTTGCTGACGTCCCATTGGCCACAACAAGTCACATGGCCAAGCCCGGAGCCAATGTGCGAGAGAACCAGGCAAGCACATGACCACCAGGAGGCGTGACTCCTTGGGGTCATCACTGTGACAGTCTCTATGGGTATCCTTCTCTTCATCTACCCCAACTCAGGCTCTGGCCTGAAATGCCTCTTAGCTCCTGACTCAGAGCAGAAAACTGGGGCCTTCTTATGCATGGCTTCAGAGTGGGGAGATGTGAGCCTTCAATATATTCAGACATCTCCAAATGGAGTGAAACTCTGCTTGCTTTCTTTAAAAAAAAAAAAAAGAAAAGAAAAAGATTGTATTTATTTATTTGACAGAGAGAGAAAGAGCACAAGAAGGGGGAGGGAGGCAGAGGGAGAAACAGACTCCCCGCTGAGCAAGGAGCCCAACACAGGACTCGATCGCAGGACCCTGGAATCATGACCCGAGCTGAAGGCAGATGCTTAACCAACTGAGCCACCCAGGCACTCCAAAACTCAGATTTCTTTAGCATTCCTCTTTTTCTGGACTTCTCCATATCTAATGTCACGCACGGGTCTTGATCAGAAGAAGCCGTCTTGCTCTGAACCCAGATTGCCATTTAATGTGGAACAGCTGCGTGCAGGAGCCCCGGAGACTTGATAGAAGGATGGGCTTCCCAGCACTCAACTTGGACAGCTCTGGATTTCCCACTCCTGACATTCCCAGAGGGTTCATCCTATCAGAAAGGGCTGGTGTCAGCTTTACCCAGGCCTTTCTCCGAGGGCAGCTCCACTAGGGAGAGCTCCTACTCCCAGGCCTGCCTGGCAGGGGGCGTGCCCTGGTGCCCATAGAGAGCTGCTGTCAGTTTACAAAGGCTACGCACACCCATTATCTAACTTCAGCCCTCGAGGCTGGTACTGTTATTAGCCCCATTTCGCAGAGGAAAAATGTGGCGGAGCAGGAGATGCACTGCCCAGACCCCCCTTCGGGGAAAGACTCACTGCCTGCGGCTGCCAGCTCCTTCCCGGTGTGCCTTCCTGCAGACTGTTGCTTCATCAAAGGGCATGCCCTTCCTTTCTGGGCAGCCCACGTACAACTGATAGGGGCAGGGACACAAAGGCCCAGGCCTTCCATCCCAGGCTAGGACAGCTCTGATGGGCTGCCTGTGCTCCAGAACCTCCCAGGGGGGGTTGCTGATCACCCTCTCCCCTATCCAATTCTGTTCCCTCCCCTTCCAGGTCACACACGTTTTGGTCCACAATAAACATCCTGGAACCTAAACTCCATCTTCGTGTCTGCTTCCAGAAGTCCAACCTGCTGCAAAGAGCCTGAGGTGTCTCAATACCCAACATTCAGAACCTGAAAGTCAGGACTGCAGGTGCCAAAGTCTGGGCTCCTTTCGGCAAATCCTACTGCCTTGTAATCTCTACCCCTCTGGGCGGGAGGCCCATTTCAACTGCAGAGAGTGTGATTCACTCTCTCTCTGGTAAGTGGTTTAGACACAGCAGGAAAGTTGCCCCGGAATACTTCTGTATCCTACAGAAGCATGACGTCTCATGAATAGGGTTCGTAGGCTGTAGTTCCGAGCACCGTGAGGATGATAGGCACAGAGACCCTTTCCTGGGGGCCTGTGTAGCGGTGCCTAGGATGTGGGGGCTGGGGGCACCACAGTGTGCAGCACTCAAGACAGACCTCACACTCTGTAAATGGCAGGCTGTCTGCTTCCTAATAAACTCTGGAAGCCAGGCGGAGGGCAGAACGCGGGCGCATCCAGAATGCTCCCCAGAATGCTTGGAGGCCTTGCTTCAGTAACCTTGCTGTCAGTGCACACTGCCCCCAGACTCCCCGCTGTGGCCCACTACCCCTGTGGCAGCCCATGGGGGGGCAGTGCTGGGCTTGGAGCCGTGAATCTACTGCCTCAGAGAGGACAGGGTTCAGCTACAAGAAACAGGAACCCAAAGCAGTGGTGGCTTAACCAGCGCTCCTTCACACATAAAAACACCGAGCAAACCCATCCAGGACCGGTAGTATGGCGACTCCGCAGGATCCTTCCAGCTCACAGCTCCATCATCCCTGGGACGCAGGTCACATCTGCGTGACAGGTGGCAGGACAGAGGAAGGGGTAAGGATGAGTGGAGTAAAGAGGGGGCACCGACTGACTTTAAGGAAGGTTCCTGGATCCCAAGGAACAAAATCACATCACACAATCACATCTATCTGCAAGGGATGCTGGGAAGTGGTGCCTTTCTTCTGGGGCCTCATTCCCCAGCTAACAGTTAAAGGCGCAATTCTGGCAAACAAGGGAAACAGATATTGGCATAACACAGCAGACCCCAACCCATCTGGGGTTTCAGTTCGACACTTGTCACTTCCTGGTAAGCGAATCCATTACTTCACCTTACTTAGAACTCACAAAAATGTTATGAAATAGGCAGTCTTTCAGGGTAGATTTGTTATTTGCTATTCCACTGCTTTCAAAGACATTTAGATCTGGTGAGATCTGTTGAACAATCTTACAAGTTTGGGTTTGCAGAGCACCTGGGTGGCTCAGTCAGTTAAGCTTCGGCTCAGGTCCTGATCTCAGCGTCTTAGGATCAAGCCCCCCATAAGGGCTTCAAGCTCAGCAGGGAGTCTGTCTCTCCCTCTCCCTCCGCCTCTGCCCCTCTCCCCCTCTCAAATAAGTAAATAAAATCTTTTCCAAAAGTTTGGGTTTGGATTAGGAGGAGCAAGGAGTGGGGAAAGCCAAATCTGCAAATAGAGGGAGAAGACTTTGGAACTCTGAGCAACCTTGAAGGACAAGAGTGAAGAGATGGGAGTAGAAAGAACTAGAAAAAAGACAAGAAGCTGCTTGTTCAGTGTCCCAGATCATCTGTAAAGTATATCAGACTTACAAAGTGCTCGCTAAGAGTGGATTTTTGTGGAAAGTGCTGAAGGCCCCTGAGTTTCGAGTGTGGGCTCTGGTGCAAGTCAGAAGCTGGGTCAGAGGAGTCCACAGAGCATAATCCCACTTCTGGAGAAGCATTAGGAGTTTCATAAACCACGGCCTATGGTCTGAGTCTAAGGCATCAATTTCAAAATCATGTTGTACGTGACTGGGGGCGGGGGGCAGGAGGGGTCCTGAGCCTTTATCTACAGGAAACATGATTATCACTGTACTAAAAATCAAGAAATTGGCCCTCAGAGAACTCAAGCTGCTGTCACACAGCCAGTAAGTCTTGGTGCCAAGATTCAAATCCACTTCTGTCTTGTTGCAAGGCCAGTGCTCCCAGGCAGTACTCCTACCGTCCCTGTCCCTTTCCCCACTCCCCACTAGCACCCTGCCTCGTCCCACACATGCTTTGCCATTCTCACACAGCCAAGCATGGCTTTCTCTCCAGACCCAAGCACAATAGAGGGGCGAGCTGCCAGCCCGCAGTAGAGTGCCGCTGGGGTAAGAGGCATGGGGTCCAGCAGACAGGTCCCATGGGCGCCTCCTGTGGCTTCACCCTTCATTTCAGCCTCCAGTGGGCCCCTTGCCTTTCCTGCCCACAGCTGTCCCCTCCCATGCAGGCCGAAAGGAAATCCTCCCCCACCCCCCACCCTGAAAAGAGGCAGGTGGAAAGCAGCAGCACCTTCCTTCAAAGGCAAAGGGAGCTGCTGGCAGATGCCCAGGACTGATGTGCAGCCCCGGAGCAATGGGGCTGAGAGCAAGGGCTCCGTGGGAGGGAGGGGCTCCCAAACAGGAGACAGGGAGGGCTCTGCGCTGCCAGGACTGCAGTCCCCAAGAGGGGCCGCCCTGGCTGAGTCCTCATCTTCGAATAAACAACGTTGCTGCACTGCCCAAGGCCAGGCTGTGGAGCCGGGAGCTGCCAACATCTCCATTAGAAAGCCTTCATTTGGGGGGATGAAAATGTCGCTTTCAGAGTTTATCCTGGGTTGAGATTTTTCAGTGTCCTCTTGGGAGCCAGTTTTTAATTTTCATTGATTTAGATTCTCCAGGGATGAAGAAGTCCCCCTCCTCACCTTCCCCCCAACACATATCCTTCCAAAATAACCAAAACAAAACCCCCAGTTGTTTAAAATGGTTTTGCTTGTTTCAGACTTTTTTCCCCTTCTGTGCTATGGAAATCAGAATAAAGCTCAAGAGAACAAATAGTTTCTTTAGGCTGGGCCGGAGCCTAGAGTGCTTCATGATTTAGAAGTGTGTGTAGGGGCAGGGGTGGAGGGTGGGGGATGACCTCACAGCGGCCCTCATGCAGGGCAGGAAAACAGGACACAAACCCTGTCCGAGCCATGGGGCAGGCTGAGCATCCCCCAGAGGGCTAAAGAGACCTCCGGGGGTCATCTTGTAATTCCGTTCTTCAGTCCACACCAAGTAACCCAGCATAAGGAAGAAGAGACTTCTCCACTGAAGGCCTCAGTCCGGAGGCCTGGGCTTCCTCCACTGGCCCGCATCCTCCCTATCGCTTCATCAGCCTGTCCTCCCACGCCGGTCCTCGCACAGCTGGCTCAAGTACAGAGCGACGCTGGAGCACAGATGATGGAAACAGAGGCGTTCGAAGGTCCAAGATATTCCGTGCAGTCTCCTGGGTCTCCCGCCTTGGGACAAGAAAGGCTCCCCTTTCTGGGTGGTCTCTGCCTCCTCTACCCCAAACCCTCACCCTTAGAGCCAAGCTTCCCTGCTTCCTGCTTCTCACTCTGGCCCAAGGCTGAGCATCTCCTCCACACTCGGTCTGATGGCCGAAGGAGGACGTGTTTTCCCCGCTTGGCTCCCAGGCCCAAGTCCTTGGACTCCAGGGTGAAATTATCTAGACACTCACCTACCACAACCTAATTAGCCCTGCCCCTTCTATGTCCTGCCTCCTTTTCTCTTAGTCTCACATTCCTCACCACAGCCCAGCCTAGAGGGAAGGACACAGAACCCATCACTACCACCAAGGAGTGAGCTCATCTCTTTCTCCAACTGATGTTCTTATAATAAGTTTCTGTGGACCATTTCACATGAGCAACCTTCCCCACGTTGTCAGAAATTCCCTCGACTTCTGTTCTGCTCTTTGTCCTAAGGTAAATCCTGCCATCTCTCCGAGCCTCAGGGACTTCATCTGTGTGGCCAGTCTTATGTGCTTCTGTTAACGGGCACCGTCCAGTGTTGGAAGACACCCGCCCACCTGTGTGTCCCTCTGCCACCCACACTCACAAGGGGTGACTCATGTGCTCATCCCCAGAGGAACAGACTGCTGCGGAGAGAAGAGGGAGTTATAGAAATGTAAGCCCTGGAATGGGAGCCAAGAGGAGGAATGAAGGGCAGGCCTGGGAAAGGAGGAGTAAAAACTCCCAAACCTCTCTGAGGTACGTGGAAAGTCACGTGACTCCCAGGAAATCCCAGAATCCCATCCCTAGATTCTCTGAGGGACTAGTCAGTATCACCTGGCTCCCAGCAGCCTCAGGTGAAAGGCCCCACACCCTGAAGGAGCCCTTTCTATATGTCACTAGTAGCTGCTGGCCCCGTTCCTCCCAGCTTCACGTGCCCACAGTTAGCAGTCGCTGCCTGGATTATCTGTAGCCAAGAGACACGCCAGACAATACAGGGGAAAAAAACCCAAAACCTTGAGTGAATAATAATAATAATAATAATAATAACAACAACAACAAGGCTTACTGCCTTGACAGCTTAAAGCATAATGGGTTATAGGTCACATTCAAGCTGTGACCAAATTTCTATAGTATAAAGACTGTCATACCATGAAGAAAGGCGAGATAAGGAGTTGTTGGCGCTTGATCCTCATAAACGAGTTTTTTTATTCCTGCCCTTCCCACTTCCTTATTAATGAGGATGACCTGGGAATGAACTGCCATTCAGGGCATCTGTCGGTTTTGCTGCCCAGCATCCATCCCTCTTTCTCTGGTATTGATACCATAATTTATTTTCATCTGGAAAAAAAAAATCATCCCTCTCTATTGCCAGTCCTTGTAGCTTGGGTGGGACTGACCCCATTCCAGGTTCCAGGGCTGGACACTAACCCAATTCTTAGCAAGTGATTCAAGTGTACATAATGACCAATGAACCAAAAGATGCCATCTCAGGACTTTTCGGGTTTTTTTTGAAGAGGACGACAAGGAGGGGAGAAGTGGAAGGGAAGAAACACCATTTTCTTCATTAGGGTTGCTGAAAGGGTGACATTTGTGGGGCTAGTGCACCAGGCTTGCCACTAGAAGGGGAAAACCTGCCTGAGAATGAAGTTAATACAGAGGAAAGAAAAGCTGAGAGGTAAAGAAAAACATCTTTTGAGTCCCTGGATCAAGCCCTATCTGAAGCCCAGATTGCCTGTGGACTTTTCAGTTGTACATGCTGAAACAATTTTTTTATTCTATTAATTTGAGTCTTGTTTTTAGATTTCCACCTAACTCAGAACTTTTGTCTCTATTTTACAGATTAAAAACAACAACAACAACAAACTGGAGCTTAGAGAAGCTAACCACCCACCAAAGTGGCACATACTAATTAGTAACTAATTAGTTTGGCTATGAACCCAGATATGCCTGATTCCAAGTCTTAACTACTGTACCGTACAACCTCCCATTATATACCTTTCCCCCAACTCTCTGGCCCCTGACCTAACTGGTAAACATTTAGCAATTAACCGTTCCGCAACATTTGACATCATCACCAAGTACGCAAAGCCAGGGACTCCAGTCAGCCTTGCTTAGACCGCAGCCCATACCTACGGCTCTTTCTTGGTTCCACTGAAGTTCCAGTTTTGGTTTTGAAGACCTTCAAATGTGGCCCTGAAGGCAGCCATAAGATAAGCATGTTCTGCAATCTGCATCTTACCCTTTTTCTTTAGCCAAGAAAGCCACATTTTCCTCAATTGCTCACTGGCCCAGAAGCTACTGGAGCGCTCAGAGGCAGAGAACTACCCATAGAGGACTGTTTGGCAGAAACATCTCTCTTTAGATTGGCGCAGATCACCATGGCTTCAGCTCTACTAGGGCAGGGGAGCATTTAAAGTATCCAGCAGGGTGCGGTGAAGTAGCAAAGCACTTTCCGCCCATTCTTATTAGAACAGTCCCTGAAAAGGGAGACGCCGGTGTGATCCCAACCCCCAACCAAGAAGAGGCTGGAGAAATTAAGGTAAGCTTCTCTAAGAGAATCCTATAACAAAAGTCCAAAAATAAAAAAGGCAGGGGGGTGGGGGTGGGGAGGAGGTTGAGGGGGGCGTCTCCCAAATGGTGATCTTAGCAAAGTGCCTGGGCTGTGGGGAAAGTTGCCCAGCTGGAACTCTAGAGGAATGACAGTCCATATTCTGAGTCACCGTTTGGGGATTTTGGGTTTCAACTGATAACAACTACTCCCAACCAATTTATTATAGAATCAACACACAATTATCAGCAAAGTATGTGTTTGTGTTAATCTGTTCAAAGGATTACTCTAGGAACTGAGGCCAGATTGAGAAGATTGCCTTTAATCAGAGGCCAAATTAAAGTTTTGGCTGCTGTGGCATTTTGCTAAGCATTATTCAAATGCCTCTAATGTAAGTTGAAATGAATGTTCATGCTTAATTTGAATACTGCTTAGCTCCACAGGGAACCCTCCCCAAAAGGAAAAAAAAATCATAAAATGTCAGCCTTATACAGTAAAGCTACCAGGACTCGTACATAAGTTTATGACCAGTTCAGATCTCTTGCTGAAGCACCAAATATTTTTTCTGGGTGGCCAGCAATATCATATTTGACCTCTAAAAATAATTTCCTTGGCCCAGAATATCCTCAAATCATTGAAAAATTTATGCATTTTCTTTGGAAGGAAATAACAAAAACCAGCAGAGGATACAAAAATAAATCCCGCTGGTTGAAAAGAGTCTAAAATGCTTCCATCCAGTCATGAGTAAAACAAAGAAACTCACAAAATACTTTCGAGAAGGATCTGTTGAATTGCCCTCTGACCCAGAGACCATTTGATCATATGCTGGCTTTTGTGAAACTTTTGTTTCATGCTTTGAATTGTTCACTGTATTTAACTCCTCCCCCAGTTAGATTATAAAGCACGCACAAGCCTATATCCTATAGTTCTTTCAACCCACCATGGTGCCTAATACCAGAGATCAGAAAGGGAAGGAAACAAGCCTGCTGTCTAAATCTGTGAAGAGATAGTAAATGTCTTCAGTTCTCTCAAGTATTTTGTCCTGGCTATGGCAGCCACAGAGCCCTCGGAGCCCTCGGCCTTATTATCACGTGGCAAGTGCCGACCCCACAGCCATGCTCCCGTCTTCCTTGCAGGCAATGTGCCCAACCCGGGGAACTAGTCCTGGTTAATCTGCGGGAGTCATAGCAGTAATGTCCCCTTTGCCAGGAATTGGTCTAAGGGAGGATCGATCGATCTATCTATCTATCTATCTATCATCTATCATCTGTCCAATCTATGACTCATGTCTGGCCAATGAAATGTAAAGGAAAGTGCAGTAGAGACTTCAGGAAATATCTTCTTCCCTGGTTGTACTGGAGAAGCCCCTCTGGCCTGTTTTGCTACTTTTCTGTTTTGGACACCGTCTCTGAGAATACGATGCCTGGAACTAAAGCAGCCATCTTGGGAACATGACACAAGTTTGAGGACAAAAAGTCCTTGCTACGTGTATGCCAAGATGTTAGAAGAGAAGGCCTGGAAAGATGGAAAGAGTCTGGGGACTTGATAAAACAACTAAACAGCTAAACTCACCATGGGACCACTTGCTTCCAAATTCTTTATTATGGCAACAATAACTGCCCTTACTCTTGGTCCCCATTAGTCAGGGTTTCTGCTACTTGCAGCTGAAAGCCTTCTATTTGATTCGTATCACACTCATCAAAATTAGTTGTAACCATGTCTCCCTTCTTCTTCTAGGAGGGAGAATTATGGTAAAATGAAAAGGACAGAAGTTTTGGAGCCAAAGAATTCTGACTGAGAAAGTTTCTTAACTTGCAGAGTGTCAGTATTATTAACTGTAAAATGTAGATAATAACGGAGCCTTCATAAGCTTATTATAAAAAATAATAATAAATAAATAAACACAAACAAAAGCTGGTGAAAATGTTCCATGTGTTACAGTCTAGCATGTAGGAGGTGTCTTTCTTTCCCTCCCCACGGTCCCTGTGTGGAGTAGAAGGTTCAGTGAGTTTTTTGGGAATAAGGAAATACCCCTATGGAATGTCAAGAAAGAATGACTTGTCACCATCGTTCTTATTTGGAGACCAGAGAAGAGATAGGGACAGCTGCCTATGTGGGAGGCTGAAGCTCAAAGAACAGTTTATGACCTGCAGGCCTCTCTGTGTTGCCTCTACACAAACAAATCCCCTCATCTAGTAGTTGCGATGGCCTTTTGTTGAGCCTGGTGCCTTCTGTGACTCAGCCTCCCTGTCACACCATCTGCTCAGGGCCTTAATAGAGGCCTACTCCTTCTGAGCTGCTTCAAGCCAAGAGAGTCTGTTTCCCACAAGCTACCCACAGCTGGGAGTCTTCAAAATATGGACTCCACCGCTCCGTGGGCAGGGATCCGAGTGAGCACACATGCCCTGGCAGCCTCTGGACACTGTGGGCCTGTGGACAAGCAGCATGCAGTCTACAGGTCTACAGGCTATATTCCAAAGCTAGCTTGTTGGCCACTCTTATGCCCTCCCTGGGCACACATGCAGATGTGGCCCCCCATACACACGCACACACACACATGCTCCCACTCCCTGGTGAGTGGGCACAGTGATACCTACCCCCCAAAGAGCTTGAAGTCTATCTTCAGCCACACACCCTCCTCCCTCTTCTGAAGGCAGGAGACAATGTTAGTCCCACTCACCAACTCAGCTGCAAACCCCAGCCTGAGAGGCAGGGCAGAACAGTGGTCAGGGCGCTCCACTCCCAGCTCCAGGAATTACAACTGACATAACATCAAACAAGTTACCGAAACTCTCTTGGGCTCTTTCCCTCATCTGGAAAATGAGGATAATAATAGAATTGTTGTGATGATGTGTTTACGTGTGCCTAGCACTGTGCCCAGCATATGGTATGTGCTCCACAAAATGGATTCTTCGAGTCTCAATGCACACTTAGGAAGAGACAGCTTCTGCCATAGGACAACTCCAAGATATGGCCCATCCAAACTGCCGTCTTCATAGACCATGGCTCGTAAGACTAACGCTTCCACCAGACCAAAATATTTGTCCATGTGTATGTACCCGGACTCAAGGGAGTCAACAATGAACAAAGATCCTCGAGAGTTTATAGTAGAGAGGAAGAAACAAACTCATAAATTGTGACAAATCCTGTGAAAGAAGAGGAACTGCGAGAACGAATAGAGTGAATAGTGGAGGTGGGAGTACCGTTTTATCAGGGAGTCAGAGAAGGCCTCTTGCTGAGGGAATGCCGCGTAAATGGGTGGGAGCACAGTGTCCCCCACATCAGTGCTAGCTACATGAATAAATGTTCCATAAGCCAGTGGTGGCACTGACAGAGAGCTGGGGCCTCAGGGCAGACCTGAACAGCTCTCTCCACGACACAGCAAGGCCCTACACCCTCACTTCCTGAGGAACAGTCTGTTCTGTGAGCGTAATCTTCTCCAGAATGTTACTAGGTTGCAAAGGCCTTGTCTCGTACCTTTCTCCCCCTAAGTGTTCTGAATTTTCTCATGAAGTGTCTGGTGCCACACCGCCAGGTAAACAACAGCGGGCTTTGATGACCATGTTTGCCCAACGATCCTGGACTTAGGCTATTTCCTACTGAAGCTTAAGCCAACTTTCTGCTAGATCCTTCACTGGGTTCCAGTCTGCTGCTTTCACTTGTCCAGCTTGCTTTTCAGTGATATCCCTCTTTTACAGATCGTCTTTGTTCTAACCCAATTTTTTTAAGTCCTTTGAATTCATGGGACCTCTTAGGAGAGCCCACACTATGTGTACATACCCATATATAAAGAGAGAAAGGGGTGTCTGGGTGGCTCAGTCAGTTAAATGTCTGCCTTCAGCTCAGGTCATGATCCCAGGGTCCTGGGATCGAGTCCCACATCGGGCTCCCTGCTCAGTGGGGAGTCTGCTTCTCCCTCTCCTGTTCCCCCTGTCTGTGCTGTCAAATAAATAAATAAAATCTTTAAAAAAAAAAAAAAGAGTGATAAAAAGTCATTGGCAGAATCACATCAGCTTCTCCTTTTCTTGCTTTTGATTACAGACTCATGTGTGGAACATTACTCAAGCACACCATACGTGGTACATTTCCAACATTATTCTTTTGCTTCACGTGGTACATTTCCAACATTATTCTTTTGCTTCCCTGCTCACTTCCATTTTCCTACTTGATTTCCAATATGCTGCAAGAGTAATTTGGTACCACTAAGTTTTTTGCCTGAGGCTTTGTACCGGTGATAGTCCCACCTACCTTTAACCTATTTGTATTAAGCTCATGCTTCTCCTTCACTTGAAATTAGTCCCAATCTCTGCTTCTGGGCACTTCCAGCCTCTCTGTAGTTTGTCACTGACGCCTTAAGGAATCTTTAGGGGCCATTCATTTGCTCACTTGTTCAGTGGCTTCGTGAGCACCTACTATGCATAAATCCTTGAACTATGAGATTACAAAAATGATTAGGACATACTACTTGTCATTATTATTCTGTGGCCTCAAGGATCCCACAGTCTCTGATAAACAGACAAGAACAAGTCACCATGTTAGGTACTGTAAATTGAAGTGTGGACAAAATATTGTGGAAATAAAGAGGAGGGAGAGAATAATTCAGATTAAAAACTACGACCCAGTATAAGAATGTCTGAGCCATATCTGAGAAGGGCTGCAAGCACTTTCTTCCTACACAAACAGCTCGTGCAAACATTCAGGGTGTGAAAGAGCACAGTGGGCATCCAGGGACCCGGAAGTGATTCACACTGACTCACACTGGCTGCAGCACAGCACATGGGGGGCAATGGGAGAAAATCAGGGACAAGGACAAGAGGAGTCTGGTAAAAGTTCATAGCAAAATGCGGGTCAGTTGAGTAGCCAACAGAAAAAATGACGGTAATTGATCATAAAACGTTAAATAAGTAAAACCCCACAAGTCACAGTGATAATAAAGAGAAGAAAAACATGCCCTTATTTGAAACCACTAGAGGCAATTATTATACCAACTTCTGATTCTGAAACTAGATAATAAAAGGAATAAATGAAGCATTTACACTGCCTTTCAGAAGGAAGTATAGTTCATTGCTAGATGATGAGGGTAAGGTCTTCCTCAAAGGAAAATACCAGAGAACATATGTAAAGGAAATGCCAAGATTAGAAAGTCACTATTTTGTAACCCACAGTGAAATAACGGGTTTGGGCAAATGTCATCAATGGCTGCTAAAACCCTGGGATGAAAGTCTAAGGAAACAGTATCCTAACAGTAATTTCAGAGATTTCCTGCTAATTGGAAGAGAGAAATATGGTGATCGCCATCTTAACCAAGTGAGCCAATGAACAGCATGACAGTGGGACCAGCTGTCACTGTGCCTTCAGAAGTGACACATTGTGAAGTACCAGCCTCTTCTATGTACACTTGCCAAAGGCATTCCATCTGCATCCTCAGTTTACAAGAAATACAGGAGACAGAGGAAAAAGTTAACTGACACCAGGAAGATGCAATCAGACAAATCCGGAATTTGGGACATCCTATAAGACAACTGGCATAACTACTTCAGAAAGTCAATGTCATGGGGGGACAAAAGTGAGGGGGTTATTTTTGTTTTAAAAAGATTGAAGAGAATACCATATGAATGCCTGAACACTATTCAATCTTGATTTTAAAACTAATACTGTAAGATAATCTTGGGAACAATAGAGAAATCTAAATGTGGACTGGATACTAGATGGTGTTTGGGAATTGTGTCCTGCAGTGTGATGATGGTCTTATGTTTACGCAGGAGAAAATCCTTTTTTATGAGATGCATGCTGAGTATTTAGGGGTGAAGGGCCAAGCAACTTATTTTCAAACTGTTCGGCACAACATATACACAGAGAGACTACATATGGCACAAAGTTAAAAATCATTGAACTTAAATAGTACATGGGTAATCATTGTGCTTTGTCAAGTTTTATGTATATTGAATTTTTCATAATAAAAGAGTTTGAAATAAAAAATATGTAGGGTCAGATCATGGAAGGCCTATTATGAGCTTCTTAGGATTTTGGACCTTACTCCTGAAGGTTTTGAACAGGTGATTGACATGATCAAATTTACATTTTAGAAAGATTATTGACTTACTGCATTTGCCCAAGTAGCATTTATAAACCACATGCATCAAATGTTGAGTGAACCCTGAGCGAGGTACTACGGGAGACAGGAAAACCGAAAAGGCATTGCCTAGGGGGAAGAGCACTTATGGTGTAATGGAGGAGATGAGACACAGAACGCCAAGCACTGGTAGAGCTTTCTTGTCAAAAGAGGTGCCCAGGAGCACTGGGGCAGGGGCAGTGCACACGCATGGTGCTTCCGACTACTATGTGACGTGCGTGTCAGTGGCAGAGCCACATCGCTCCAGAAAGAAGGAGCCTGCAGGTGACTAGCATCCCCCGTCCATTCTAACCACTTGAGCTCTCCTTATTCCTTGATGGCAGCGCTATGTTTCCCTGAAATAGAGTGTAAGAGTGTGACCCATTTCTGGCCCAAGGAACCTGACTCAGGTCTCCTGAGATCCAGCAGGGACTACGGGCAGATTTTCTTCCCTGATAAAGACAGAGACATGTGAGCAGCACCTGGGTGGCTCAGTCGTTAGGCGTCTGCCTTCCACTCAGGGCGTGATCCCGGGATTCTGGGATCAAGCTCCACATCAGGCTCCTCCGCTGGGAGCCTGCCTCTTCATTTCCCACTCCCCCTGCTTGTGTTCCCTCTCTCACTGGCTGTCTCTCTCTGTCAAGAGACATGTGAGAAGATCTCCCCCTCCTCCTTCCTGCCCGCCTTTAAGTGCATTTGGGGAATCATGAGGGGAAAGCCAAGAGAAGAGGAAGCACAGGTCCGGACCAGAGCCCCAACACCATGGAGCTATTGAAGCGCCTGTAACTTCCCATCGCCAGACTTCTTGTTACAGAAGAAAAATTACCTCCTTTTTTCCAAATCATTCATCTTCAGGTATTGAAACTTTGAGCCGAACCTAACCTTAGAACAAAGCAGTTAAAGGAAGCCTCAGCCACCGCTCTGGGTCACCCAGCCCTAGCCAGCCCTGCTTCTAACCGAGCTCTGCAGGCAGGCTATAGTTCGGGATGGTCAAGAAGGTTCACACTCACAAGCCAACTCTGATGGGCTTTGACTGACCAGTGCGCTGTGCTGAGGATACTTTTTTTTTTTTTTTTTTAAGATTTTATCCATTTGAGAGCGAGAGAGCACAAGTAGGGGGAGAAGCAGAGGGAGAGAGAGAAGCAGGCTCCCTGCTCAGCAGGGAGCCCATTTGAGGGCTCGATCCCAAGACCCTGAGATCATGACCTGAGCTGAAGGCAGACACTTAACGGACTGAACCACCCAGACATCCCAGTGCTGAGGGTTCTGACACACTATGTGATGGTTTAATTACAGGTTCTGTGGAAAGAAGGGTCTAGATTCATAGTACCAGGTATCTGCTTGGGCCTCAAGTTACCATCACAAGTATGGATAGAGTTTGGAACTGGCAGACCTGAGTTTGAGTTCTGGCTCTACTGCTTACTATTTCTGTGGTTTTGGTCAAGTCATTTAACCCCTTTGAGCCGTCTTGCCGGATAGTTATTACAACTGAGATAATGTAAGTGACGGTGCTTTGTGAACCATCAAGTGTCACACAGACGGAGGCTAGTTTGTCTTTATCTGTCAAAGCTCAGCTGAGAACCAAGTTGACAGGAGGCAGGGAGAGGAGGAAGCAATTCAAGGTTTGAGCCTTAGAGAGTATGTAACTGAACACCTGACCAGAGAATGCGGATCCGGGGTCCAGAAGCACGAAGTCAGAGTTTCAGGTGAAAATGAATCAGCAGAAGTGAGTTGGGACCCTGAATGGTGAAATACGGTTGGAGAAGATTCCAAAAGCAGAAGTGAAAATGCTAAGGACAAAGAGAGATAAAAACCACAGACTGAATAGCCTGGGTTCTCTGTTTTTTTTTTTTTTTTTTTTGCTGCCCCAACCCCTGAGGGATATGGCCCACCCATCAGTAACAGTGGCTCACCGAGGCCCAGATCTCAAGGGGAGAGACGGCAGGAGTTTCCACAATTTTCAAAGGGACCAATGAGGGCAAAGTCTCCTCCTTAGGTGAGGCCACCCCGGAGCAGTGTGCCTCCCTGCCCTGTTGCAAATCGTGGAGAAGACCAGAGACAGGAAGCCCAAAGTGTAAGGATAGACAGTCCGAAGTTGATAAAAACTTTCAATAAGCTATGAGTAGTAAGACTATTTTTGTCTCCTCCCTCACCCATGGCATAATCAAACCCCCCATACTTCCAAAAAAGCCCAGCCCGTAACAAGTTTAGAAACCAAAAGAAGGCCTTTTGTAATAAAACGCAAAGTTGAGAAAAGGGCCAGGGATTCAGCCTAACAAGAATTACTCCAAAGAGCCCTCACTTCCCAGGTTATTAAAAACCTAATTGCCCTGTGAATTCTGACCTGAAGGTCAGACGATGAAGAGGCTTCCTTTAGCTCCCGTATGGGTCTAAGGCACGCGGCAGCCCTAGGCAGGAGAAGACAGATTGACTGACAGTCCCCCGGCAAAACCTGAGAGGCTGAAACCTAGGAGGGGGGCAGAATTCAAAGTTCTATTTGTTCACAGCTGTATAACCGAGACTGGCACGTACAGGAGGCAATGAAGGAAGGGGCCCATGGGGAGGGAGTGAACCCCAGATCAGAGTGAAGGCTTCGCACCTCTGAAGAAGCAAGTGTGTGAGCCGAACTGGGCAGAGAGCCCTTCCCAGGGCATAACCCCAGGGGACTCGGCACGAATCCCAAGACGAGACCTGAGCATCCGAGGCTGCTCTCTATACCTCTTTGCACGCCACGTACAGCAAGGCTCTGGGTGTTTAAATTTTTTTTTTAGTTGAAAGCATGCAAAATTGGGAGATTCTGTATAAAAATCCTGATTCCTCCCACTGCCCTTTGAAGATGTAGCCACCCTCGGCCAGCACCGCCCCCAAGGAAACAATCCGGCCCTGCAGAACAGCCACGTAGTCTCCACCTCCGTCCACGGCTCCCAGGCTCGCACGGAGGAAAGGCCACGTGAAGACAGAGAAGAGGCCCACCCACAAGCCCGGAGGGGGGCCTTCAGAGGAAACTAGTCTGCCCACACTTTGATCCGACACTTCTAGCCTCCAAAACAGAGCAAGTCAGTTTCTGTTGGTTAAGCCAGCCGGTCGGTGGTACGTCATTATGGCAGCCCTAACAAACAGATGCATATATCCTCATGAAACAAAACTGGCCTACTTTGCAAATTTAATTACCAGACTAGCCCTGAGGCATCCGACTACAAACTGCGTTTCAAACTCATTCATTCATTCAATATTTGAACACCTACTATGCTCTGAACACTGCACGTGCATTGATTCAAGCCCTTTATCATATAAACCAATTTTATTTTTTTGTCATTTAACAACCCACTTCTAATTTTTTCCAACTATTTTCTGCTGGACAGCTTTTCGTGGCCTTTTGTTGTCTGCTGCTGCTTCCCTTGATGAATAGAATTAACCTTCTTACATATGTGTTATGAACGGCATCAGAGACCCCAGTTCTCAACTCTGGCTAGACAACACAATCACGTGGGATGTTTCTAAAACACCTACACCTGGACTAACTCCTTCCCACATTCTGATTTAGTTGGCATTTGTGCAGAGCTCTGGCAGTATATTTAAGTCTCCCAGATAATTCTAATGTGCAACCAAGGCTGAGCACTGCTGCTCTAGTCTGAATGGGACTTGAACGTCACCTCCTTTGCTACTCAAAGTACAGTTCACAAACCACCAGCACTGGCATCACCTGGAATTTTGTTAGAAATTCAGAATCTCAGGTTCCAGCCTGGACAACTGAATCAGAATTCACACTTTAACAGGATTCCTCACACAATTCAGATGTACTCTACAATTTGAGAAACACTGGATTTCCACTAAAATCACCTGGAAAACTCGTTAAAAACAAGAACTACCGGGCTTCCTCCCAGAACCAAAAACAGAATTTCGATCTCTGCTAAAGGCGTGAGAATCAGAATTTTATATATTGTTATGCAGCTTGTCACACCAGGGCCTGAGACCTAGGAATCACTCTTTGAGTCCAATGTATACATCCCCTCAACTACCTAGCTCGGCTTCACCTTCCAATTCTTTTTTTAAAATAAAAAATATAACAGAGATACAGGCTTTTATTTTTCCATCATGCATGCAAGCTTACAACTATTTATACTGTTTAGGAACAAAGGAATAATTGCATTATTACCAGGGTGTCAAATTACCAGTAAGACAACCAGTAACTGATTGCTTTGGGGAGGTTATTTTCTCAGAACACAGAAACAATTTCCAAATTATACTTCCAAGACCAGTTATATTATGAGACCAGGACAAGCTGATGATATTTCTAATAGTCACACAAGTCTCCATCTTTCACAGGCAAAAAAGACTGATACTCTGGTGAAGGGTCTCAAATAAGCACCTTATCGTATCGGTCTTCAAAGGATTTACAACAGACCAGTCTCTCTCTCTCTCCTTTTGTGGATACAGGGGAAAGGGAGCATCTTTTCATCTGTTTTTGAAACTCCCTATTTATCCCGAAGACTTTCACTTCTAAGGCCCATTTCTGGAACTTCATTAGTTAACATTCAAAACAAAAAGCAGACCTGATGTGATCATGACAGTGACCCCCACCACTATCACCACCAGAAGAGAGTCCCGATCTCCCAGAGCAGTCAAGGTTGAATCGGCACAGTGTCAGATTTTCCATCAACAATACGGGTGGGGAGAGGAAGATACCAGGTTGATCATAATTGATGTAGCTAGGTGATGGGTACGCAGGGTGCAGGTACCATCCTCTCCATTTCTGTGCATGTCTGAAAATGTCCATAATAAAGAGCAAAAAGTTAAAAAAAAAAAAAAGTAAAGAAAAGAAAAAAGCAGACCTATACAGCTACATCTTCCCATTAGGCAAAAATGGGGGAAGTGGTAAGATTTTACTTATGGCAAAATAAGCAGCATAGAGCATCAATCTTCCACATACGCAAGGCCACACCTAGAACAAAAGAGAAAGCATCCAAAGTAACATTATTCTATTTTGGATTTGTTTCTGTGATTTATAAAATCCACTAATGCTGAAATAATCATCGGACAAAACTGTGGGCAAATCCTCACCTAGGCATCGTATTGGCCCAGGACCCTTTTAATTCTCCCCTCCTCACTCTGGGGAAGGTCCCGCCCCGTCCCTGCCTTCACTGAGAGATAGGCATCCTCTCCCTGAGGCTTCTCAAGCCATTTCTTCCTGCATCCCCAGGCCCCCTCCACACCAGGCTCATTCCTGCTCTGTGTTTTTGCTCCAAGTCCCCCGCCCGGCACACCCTCTCTACGAATTTGAGTCAAGGCCTCCCCAGCCCTTGGGGGACTCAGAACAAGGTCTCCCGTAAGGAAAGGGAGATTAGGGGAAGGGCAAGTGTAGTTACAGTCCTACCGCCCCACCCTTAGGGATGTGGAGGAGAAAGAGGGCCCAGCTCAGGTTTTATACTCCCTGGAAATGAGCCTTGGAGATCCAGAACAGATTCTGCCCAGCCTGTCCTCATGCCCCAGGACAGAAGCCTACTCCTAAGGGTATCTGAAGGTAGAAGTAAAGAGAGCAAAGGACTGCTGAGAGTGGAAAGCTGGAGAATGAGGGCCAGATGGCCAGAGGCTACCACAGAGGAGGAAACAATAGGAGGTACCTGGGTCTTAAGGGGCACAAAACAAGAAAGAAAAAAAAAGTTGGAACAGGAGTAAACACTAGTCCATGACACTGCTGCCTTAGGGTTTATAATTCTAACACATGTGGAGCCATGAAAAGAATTCTCAACTTGAGAATTACAGAGTGAACCCAGGAGTCGGAACCAAGGTCTGACCACAGACCCACCCAGCTTTCTGGCTTCCTCTAACCCCTGTCAGCCCAGTGTGTGAGTGTGCACAGCAAGTCCCAGCTGCCTCGCTAGCTGTATGCAGAAAACCCTAGTTTCTCAGTCGTTTTCTCTTTCTGAGCTGTGGTAATATTGAAACAAGAAAGGAAGGGAGAAGTGGAGGAAGGAGGAGGACAGGAAAGGAAGGGAGAAAAGAAGGAAGAGAGGGAGTGAAGGAAGGGCAAGTAAGGTGTAGAGGTGTGCGATGAGGTAGACACAGGCCCACAGATCAGAAGTACCTCTTCCCCAGCAACCCCACTATAGCACTCTGGTCATGTGCTAGGAAGGGATAAGTGGAGCTGACAAAGGTACCCAGATTGTACGTGGGTCCAGTCCCCACCCTCACCTGGAGCCACGGCATGATGACAGTGAGCACATGTCCACACACCTGCCCGTCAGTCTGGCA
The DNA here is from genome assembly GCF_024610735.1 of Ursus americanus. NCBI lineage: Eukaryota > Metazoa > Chordata > Mammalia > Carnivora > Ursidae > Ursus > Ursus americanus. Next base: position 37,950,934 of record NC_142135.1, on the reverse strand, counting down.
GGCAGCAGGGTTCCTGGAAGGCTAGGGAGGGTAGGTGTGTGTCTCATGCACTGGCAGGGGACCTGGATCCACAGGCAATTCTTGGGATCCTCGTTGACCAGGAGGCCAACTGGGGCCAATAGCAACCTAGACAAGTCTCAATGGCCTGACCGTGACAGGGCATGGTATAGACCTTGACGAATGTTCAACGGTAGAATGGCCCAGAGGCAAGAAGAGACACATGATGGTACAGAACACATGGCATACTGCTTCTCACCCTTAACCTCATCCACGCCCAGCAGTCAAGCGCTATTGTGCATATCCAGCAGGACAGCAGAGGCCCCTGGCCAAAGTCAGAGATCCAGTAGGTGGTGGCAACTAGGCCGGTGACCCCAGGGCTTTGGACAATCAGTTTTGGCTGATGGCCAATACCATGCGCACTAGCTTCATTCTGCAGTGGCAACAGAAAAACTGGCCATAGATGGCATGCGTGGCCAGCATGAACACAAAGCTCGGCAAGTCACTGGCCCTGAAGTAGCAGAGCTTGAGGATGCACTGGTCCTCTTGGAGGATGACTCATGAGTGTCCATGTTAAAGACGGCTGGGAAAGGCCAGAGCCAAGAACACGGTCCGGGCAATGTAGACAAAGGCAGCACACATTTGAAGCATGTGTGCTTAACATATAAACAGGAGGGGTGAGATCATTTAACATGTAACACTAATGTGAAAAAGCAAGAAGGCCACCAGGAGGCAAAAGAACATGATCATAAATACCATATTCTTGTAACTGAAGTCCAAAAGGAATACAGTGCACAGAGGCCAACATGAAGAGAACGCAGACAGCCAAACACGAGTGGTTAGCTAGGCACAGGTCCAACAGGAGGTAGTAGGGAGACTAGTGCAGGATCAGTTGGACTTGTTTGCCCCAGGCTCAGGGGTCTCCACTGGCTGCCTTGCTGGACCTTGTCTGCCCTCCTTTCCTTTCTCCGCACGGGCCCCTTCACTCATAAGGTAGTACTGCAGGGGGTTGGGCCACAGTTCTTCGTTGATTATCTCCACAATCTTGTCAGACTCAATGGAGCTGTGGTTTGCAAACCACCCAAAGAAGCTACGGCTGTTGTCGGGGTTCCCCTGGCTTAAGGACTGGAGATCATGCCCTGGGAGCCACTGGATTGGAGTAGAACGAGACACCACCTGACCCGAAGGACCACACCCATATTCCTTGATGAGCACCTTATTTTGGAAATAGGGGTTGCGCCCAAAGTAGAACTTGATTTTGTAGCCCAATCTGGCAAGGCCAAGCTCTTCCACCTCCAAGCTGTTCAAGTAGCTGAGAACCTCTTTATCTTGGTTGTTCAGAAAGGATGAGAGCTGGGGGTGGTTCTGAAAAGCTTGCCCCCAGAAACCCGGGATATTCTGGATGAGGAGGTTCCTGCGCTCTAAGTGATGCAGTCGCAACTGCCCAAACTTCCGCGACAGCCGAAGGTAGGCCCTGTCTGCCTGGGCGTTCATGGTCTCCAGCTTCAGCTGGACTGTCTCCAGCGTATCCATGCTGCCATCTGTCGCCAGGGGCCCTGACCCTGCATCCTTCTCCACCTTCTTTTCCTCTACCACAGGGAGGGAGACACTCTCCCCTGTGGCCCCCTTCTTCAGCTTCCCACCAGCTATGGCCTGAGGCCCCCTCCCCGCTGTGCCACAGGTTTCTGGGGCCTTCTTCCCGGCAGGGCCACGCCGATTTCCAACGCGGGGGCCATTTTTCGGCCTTCCCACGGTTCCCGCGGTTCCCACGAAGACAGTGTCTGCTGCTAGGCGCTCCGAGAGAGATGTGGCCTTCCCCAGGCTGGGCCTGGTCGCGGCCTGCCCGCGATCCCCCGCAGCTCGGGCCCGGAGCGCGAGGCCACAGTCCAGGGGGAGCCGGCAGGCAGCGTCCTCCCCGGGCCGACGGGACGGCGCGGGCGCAGCGGTTTCCAGGCCACCCCAACCCGCGCCAGCCTGCACCTGTGCCGCCTGGGTTTCCTCCCCGAGCCTCTGGCACTGTGGCGGGTCCGGGTCGCGGGGGGCGTCGTCAGGAGCAGCGCGGACTCGGGCTTTGCCGCGGCCTTTGCCCCGGCTTTTGGCGCGGGAGGACTTTCTACCCCTACTTCGGCCGCTCATGGTGGTAGCGGAAGCGGCTTCAAAGCCACGCTCCGACCCTGCCGCCCCTGGCGCCAGCTCGCGGCCCCCAGCTAGCGGGCCTCTCCATGGCAACCGCCGACGTCACGACTGTACGACTGTACCGTCGCGCGAGGACAGGCTGCGCGCGGCGATTGGCTCCGCCGCCGCAGCTGCGCAGGAGCCGACCCTCACCGACACCCCCCTCCTCTAGCGCACCCTACCTCACTTTGTCTGTTGGAGGGGGTGTGCTTTCCTTTCGTTGCTTCCGGTTGGTCTCAGCGTGCCCGCTGGGTCTCGTAGAACACGTCTAATTTCTCTCATACAAGACGACGTGACGACAGCCATCACGTCCATTCCCCACCCCCACCCCCACCCCCGTCATCTCCTTTCTAAACTAAACATCTCAGTTCCTTAATTACCTCTTGTGACATTTGCCACGATGAAACTGCTGTGGGCCCCTCTGTTTTCTCTTTGAAAGCCTTTGCTGAGGGATTTGCCGTGGTGCCTGAACTCCAGAGAATGAGAGGTGGGTACCATGGTGCGAGGCCACAAAGCGATTTGATAGGTGGTGGGATGTTACTAGCGATTACAAAAATAATCACCAGTATTTTGTGAGCATCATATGAACCAGGGACCTGACTACATGCTTTATATGCATCCTCTCTATAAATGAGGGAAGTGTTGTTGTCATCCCCACTTTCCAGATGAGGAAACTGTGGCTCCAGGCCCCCAAGGAATAGTCCTGAGATTACATAGTAAGGGAGAGAAGCACAGTTCAAACCCAGGCCTAGCTGACTCATAACCCCTGCTTTATAGTCACAAGTGGCGAGTCCTCCCAGGCCTGCTCCCCTGCAGATTACTGCACTAGCCCTTACGAAGGCCAGCCTTGCCTGTAAAATAGTCATTAGCAGGGCATTCTCTCTTCTACCTAGGAGCATAACCTAGATCCTCTAGCTGTCTCAGGCCAGTTTACAGGGCTGGACTTTCACTCAAGGTGTAGGACCAGGAGTGAAGGCCGCAAGTCAGAACTTCCTAATTGGAGTAAGATAGGAATGTGGTCAGAGCCTCCATAGTGGCAGTGAGGAGGCCCTAGAAACTTACTATCTCTTGTTCCTGGAGGGAGTTCTAGACCATGCTGTTACTAGCCAAGTGATAGGACCTTGAAATAGACCAGTGGTGAGACCATGACTGATAGGAAAGTGAACAAAAACCTTTTGAGGTTGTCCTTTCAGGCTCACAAGGAACAAGAAGGCCCTTGAACCCAGCTAACAGAGAGGTAAGTTCCAGGGCCCCTGGGAGCTCAACACCTCTTTACTCTTATTTGTCAATGTGTGGCTGTAGACTAGCAGCCTGGCATCACTTGGAAGCATGTTAAAAATGGAGAATTTCACACCCTGCCCCAGACCTACTAAATAAGAATTTGAATTTTAACAAGATCTCAGTTTATTTGTCTCCACATTAAAGTTGAAGTATAGGAGACCAGAGAAAAGATAAATTATTTTGATACAAGCGGGCCTTGCTTTAAGCCAGCCCAATGCAAGTGACTGCTGACTTTCTCAAAGCCTCTACAGTTTTGCAAGGCTCTGTATGATCTAGCAAGTTCCCTGCTGCCACTACCCAACTTACCTCTCTCACCTCATCTTCTTGTCTCTCCCACCCCTTTCCAACTATACTGGTCTCTTTGCTATTCTTCAGACACATTAGGTAAGCTCCTGCTTCAGGGCCTTTGCACTGGCTCCTCCTTCTGCCCTAAATACTCTTCCCCCAGTTGGGGTTGGTCATGTTGGCTGGCTCCCTACACACTTTGCTTATGTGTAACCTTTGCAGTGATCATCCTGTTTAAAATTGCCACCCATCCCATCCCTCTTACCCTGCACTACTCTTTCATTATCCCTTAGCACTTATTGCCTTCCAACATACTATACCAATTATTGATTCTGTGTATTGTTTAACTCTATCTCCTCTCCAGAATGTCAACTCCATGAGGGCAGGTATCTGTCTTTTGTTCATATGGGCCGACAACAGTGTTCATATGGGCTGACAACAGTGTCTGATAGTCATGAAATCATTCATTAATTGTTGAGTGAAAGAACCAACCAAAGTAGAGTTTTTATAAAATGGGTTTATAAATTCATTGTCTGAAATTCAGAATACCCCTGTTTTTCCCACAGAAGCAATTTTATAGGTGAAGGTTATATACACAGATCAACATATGAAAACTTATTAAACTCATAACTTAGACACAGAATTATCTTTTGATATGAGCACCAGTCAGGGACAGGTTGTAGGGGAAAATCTAGTGATAAATTTAAAAATTAAGTTAGGGGTTGGTGTGCCTTGCTGGCTCAGTTGGTAGAACATATGACTCTTGATCTCAGGGTCATGAGTTCAGGCCCCACATTGGGCTTGGGACCCACTTAAAATTATAAATAAATAAATAAATAAATAAATAAAGGCATTCCTCTTTTTAAGAAAAATAAATTAGGGGAATTAATATTTGATTTAAAAGGGATTAATCCAAAGACTACCTTAAATTCTTGTTGAAGGCCCTTCATAACCGCATCTTTCCAAGGCCTTCTATGAACATTCCAGACCACAGGAAGTCATCCTGTCCTTGATCTCACAGAGAAGTTAACTGTAATATTTATCTGGCAATTAGACACGCGGTTTTGTGCCAGTCCTTGTACAGAATTACCTCTTAAACTGGATAGCCACAGACTGGAATTGTCTGTAAATCTCAGAGAAAAACTTAAAAATCAGCTCAAGCAGTCACTGTCCCTCTGCAAACTGCAGAAATTGTTGGGCTGGCCCACTTCTCAGAGGACTCAGCTCTACCAACCTCTGTTGTCAAGAGCCTTAATCCAGCATCAGCAGCTGCGTCATTGACTGCTCACCCATGGTTAAACCACTGCAAAATTAATGTAGGCTGGGCCACTGCAAACGGTGTTTAGTATACAATGTGCCTTGAGCCTGTTTCCATCATGTCAGAGAGATAAGCATCAGGTGAAGGGAAGCAAATGTGAGACTAACATTTTATATAAAGATATTCCTCTGGTCCAGGTCACCCAGCCCATAGGGCTTCTATATTTAAGAGGCTGGTCCGTGCAGCTGAACTGAAGTGTTGGATTTTCTTCTCAGGTATTAATATTTAACTTTATATAAGACAATAGCTTGAGTTCCCAACTAGATATTAAACCATATGAGGGTAAAGACTGTGTCTCCTTTTTCCCCCAAAGCAGCTAGCATGGGCCTTGTATATACTAGTAATGTTACTGAAAGTTCACATTTATTTTGTACTTTATACAATGCCATGTTCTAATTTACTTAATCCCCACAGCCACCTCATGGGGCAGATGCAGTTGTTGCTCGCATCTTAGAGATGAAGTCATTGCTATACAAAAAGGTTCAGTACCTTGCCCAAGGTCACACAGCTAATTAATGGTTTTAGCCCAGGCAATCAGATTCCAGTACCCATGCTCTTAACCACTATTCTATGATATAAAATTATCATTTGAGAGATTGAAATATCAAACTCTTTCTAGTGGGTAAAAATACCTTTCAATGTTCAAAAATTATATGTATGTATAAAATTACATATATACATGCATGTACATACACATTCTTACACATGCAACATTGGTCAGGAATCACTTTTCAGTAGGGTTTATACCTGGTGTGGTGATACTCAACATAAGGGAGTTTTCATTTCACCAGTCCATGTTGGGAATAAAACATCTCCATTTGCACTGCATTTGTCATGAGCATTCTGTGAATATTATGAAAGAAATATGTTTACTATCATGAACTCAGAAATCTGGAGAATTTTGACCTTTTCCCAATAATGAGGGCCTTAAATCCATGATAATATAAGCATTTAATTGATTCTTTTGAATGTGGTGATATTTCATCATTTGCAAATTTTATTAAAAATTCATAAAAACATTTTTCAAAATATTAAAGTAACTCGTGTTCACTTTTGTCCTCTAAAAATTGTACTTTCTCCCTTCCTTTTAAGGTCTGTTTTCCTTGAATCATAGAAATTAACAAGCTGGGAAAAAGACATTCCAGTGATCCAGCCTATTCCCCCACCAACAGACTAACATTCCCCACAGTTTCTCGGGTAGAACTTTAAGATCCCAGACTTGACATTTTTAGCCACAGGGTTTTGTCTTTCCCCAAGGAGATAGTATGAGGCTCTTAATTGGCAGTAAGTCTTGCTTACTGTATGGATTTTGCCAACTAACCCTCCTAGGTTATGGAGGATCATGGAAAAGAAGGGGGTGACATAGGAATATTTTCAAAGCCAAGAGGGAGAGAAAAATCCTCTTATGGTAAATTTCAAAAACTATTTAAAGTTAATATCTTTAGACATTGCCTAGATTCTTTACAATTCCTCCCCAAAGAGCAAAATTTTGTATTAGACCACCTAAGTCATTCAGTTCATATCATATAAGCAGCTGTAAAATATTTTAAAATTTTGACAGATGTATTCTTACTTCTTGGCATTTCCTTTTTACCCTACAACATTTTCACCATTAAAATTAGATCTTTAGGCTAAGGCTTTTATCCTAGAGAGGGAAAGGTACTGAAGAACCTAGCAAGAGCCGAATTCAGCAAGTCAAATTCTTCACTTTGAATTTCAAAATAGGCTCTTGAGAGGGAAAGATACAATGATATTGAAAAAGGAAAAAAAATTAGTTCTTCAAAGGCAAATCCTGGAGCACTAAGTGCATAGAGTTTATAACATAAAACATAAGGAGGAAAAACATGTGATGATGTATAAACCATATCTCCACCACACAAAGAGGCAGTAAGAACCTTTTCTGAGCTGGGTTTAAGGATCTTGGAAAACATTTAGGGAGAATGTAGCTGGTGCAGGATCTCTCGAGAAAAGGATTCTCACAGTTACCCTTCCAGGGAGCAAAACACTTGGGGAGTTGGTAGAGACCATCCTCCTAGAAAAGACAGACATCTGAGAGTAGGGAGGACTAGCTCCCAACTTGAAAACTAGAACCCAAACAAGAAATCCTCAGAGAGCTTCTTTGATCATAGGGCAGCCAAGAGAGTAGAAAAGTATGTACTGAGTGTTAACTTTAAAAATAAAACCGCCAGTTATTTTATAAGCAAAAAAGAAAAAATGGGTTTATTCAGGAACAGCAGAAAATTGTAATTCAGAACATGCAAGCTGTAGCAAAACTACAGGCAAGTTCAGAGAGCAAAGGAGAGGAAGGCTCTTCCATATAGGAAAGGGGGAATTGGGAGGTGCTGTTACAAACAAAAGTCCATTGGAGTAAACTGAGAATTCAAAGTATGGTGGGTTTTCACTGGCTGAGTTGTGACTGTCTCTCATTGGCTGCGCTGTTGCTGGGCAAGAAGAAACCATCTTCCTTCTGCTGGGGTAATAAAGCCGATAAAGTAGTATGGACTTACAAGGTGTGAATCTTCCTGTTGGGTTTGCAATTGTCAACTAGTGGTAAGGCATAAGCGCTCGCCTTTTGGCCTCCTGACTTTATTTTATACAAGGTTTCTCTCTCTCCCTTTTTTTTTTTAAGATTTTATTTATGAGAAAGAGAAAGCATGAGCATGGGGGAGGGGCAGAGGGAGAGGGAGAAGCACGCTTCCCGCTGAACAGGGAGCCCCACGTAGAACTCGATCCCAGGACCCTGGGATCATGGCCTGAGCCGGAGGCAGACGCTTAACCAACTGAGCCACCCAGGTGCCCCACAAGGTTTCCTTTTATTTTCACAAGGTTAAGTGTTGCCAAAGGCATTTCTGAAACGGCCTGTCCCACCCTCCAGCCACCCTACTCTCAATCTCTCACAGCCCCAGAATAGAGTGCAAGAGCAACCACGCATTTCCCCATGTTTAGTCAAGAGAGGTGTGGAGATTGGTTAAGAGCATTTGGGGAATTTGAATGGACTTTGTGTTGTTGACAAAGAAGGTGCTGAGTAAAGGACTAGAGACCATGAGGGGCAGGCTTCCTCGGGGGACACAATGGAAGTAGAGGCAGATTTCAAAGACCAGGCAGGTGCACCTAAGCCTCAGCAGACACGGACAAAGACGGAAGATGAGATTCACACCAGACTCTCCTCCATCAATGACAGGATGGAGAAGCTTTAGCCCTGGAGAGATGAGAAAAGAAACTGGGAACGTCCTACGTGATTAAGTATTTACCTAAAAGAAACTGGAATTTTTAATGTTAAGTTACCAAGTCATTTGAATTGCCATGTTCAAGTTATCTGAACTTCGTAAGTTGCTGCAACCATGAAAATTCATACTCACTACAATAATATTAACTAGTCCAGACCCAGGATCTAATGAGTTTAGTCACGCAACTCCAAAGCTGGAGAAACTTAAGAGACAGTGTTTTAAAACTCCTTAGAAAATAAGTGACATTGATAGTTTTAGAAAATAACAGAATGTATTAAAAGAAGGCCTTATAAGACGAGGTTGTGATTATGAAAATTATGAAATCCATGAAACTTCAATCACCAAATGTGAGCCTTTTCACTACAATTTAGGGAGGGCCCCTAAAGCAAAACTAAGTGCTCTCCAAGAAAGTCTCTCGTTAATGGGTTATGTGCTGAATTTAGAACTGTGGGTGCACCCCATTTATTGCAGTTATTACTTTTAATATGCGATTTAGTAATTTATCACACACTTGAATTTTTCCCTAGTTGGGCTACATATGCAAGCCTTTGTCTCCAACCAGTAAAGAAGCTTCATGAGTTGCAAACACCAAACTTGACTCATATACCTTGTATGTAAGCTGCACAGTGCCTTCTCCTTGAATTACTGCAGTCATTCCTGTACCAAACCAAATTTCCGAACCAAAACAAGCTGTCCTCAGTCAACATCATCCCATGTTGCCCAGTGCAGAGAGCAGTAGGATGGAAGGCCTCTCTTTTTGTGCATTCAGAAATGTTTTATTCATATCATACTCATAACTTTTTAAATCTTCATTATCCCCTTTCCTAAATATACACACAGACACACTCTTAACATCCTTACTCCTTCTTCTTTCCCAACAACACATTAATAGTACAGAAATGTTCTGGAAAAGGAAGTGAGGTTGGTAGATTTTCACTTGGGAGATAAATTGGGAGGAAAATATCCCAACAGGACTTGGATATGAATCTTGGTATATCCCAGAAAAAAAGTTATTGACAAAGGGCAATGTGAAAAACAGAAACTGGGTTTCCCTCCACTTCATATAATCTAAGATCCTGCATGGTTTACACTAGGTTCTGAGACTGAAGAAGGCCAGGATCTTCATGGAGGATGACCAGAGTCTGCATGGAGGTAGGGTCCCTGGGATGGAGGTAAGGGAGCGAATCCTCTCATATCACCCAGCACACCTCAGACACCAGCCAAGTAACTATGGTAGTCAGAGAAACCAATTAGAAGACCCCCCCCCATTTTATCAAACAAACCATAAATCGTCATGAAGCTAGGAATTTGCCTCAAAGACCTGGGGGAAATGAACAAAGATAAAATTAAATTGTATTTTAAATTGATGGGCAAGCATTGTGTGGTTAAAATGTTCAATTATATGTTGCAGTCAGCTAGTACCCATAAGCATGGGGTTTTGTTGTTCCCTTTCCTTTTACCCAAGCTAATTTAACTGAAGATACTCCTTGCTTTCTGGAATGCCCACTTTGGTTTTTCATTCTGTATTTGGGTAATATCTGATAGCAATAAGACATTTTCAAAAGCACTTAAGAATTAATAGTCAAGAAAAGGAACAAAGGAAAATTAAGGTCTAGGAAATTAAGGGAAAAAAAACAAACAGAATGAAGTATCCGAATGTGTCCCTTTCCACTGTGTCTCCGTTACTTGCTGGAGGCTGGCCATGGATTTGATTCTGGCCTTTAACCCACCAGTGCAAAGAGAGAAATCAGATGTGGTATAACCTTTATAATGTTTGCAGTATTTAAACACACACACACACACACACACACACACACACACACACACACCAGCAACAAAATGAAAAAACGGGTTCTCAGAGAAAACACATTTATTCCCCATACTGAATCCAGAAAGGAATATCAGGAGTGAAAGCCCCAGGACCATGCTGATCCTGAATCCAGCACCACGGCCGTGTCCTGTAGCACCAGCCACATAGACTGGCAAGCAGAACAGAGAGCCACTTGGTAAAAGCAGTTCTGTGGTGGTCCAGGTCCAAAGCGATAGTGGCTTCGTCCAAGGATATAGAGTTTGTGGAATTTCGAGGAGAACCTGGACATATATCCTGAAGTCAGCCTCTGCACATGGGGCCTTCTCCAGCTGACATTGTGCCTGGAGCCTGGGTATTGTCTGTGGGGGGCGACATCATGTGAGGAATGGACGATGAATTCTGGTACAAAGCCTTCCCAAGAGCCATGTCCTCCCCTTCCATTTCGTCATCGATTTCTCTGTCTCCATCACTTTTCTTTCTTTGCTCCCCCAACACATTGATGTGTTTAGAAAAACAATTCCAGTTGCTTTTAAAAAACTTTTCCCCATTTCAAGTGCCATTCACACACAAAGTTGAGTCCTTGGGGACTTAACCTGCGTTTGCCTCTCAGAGTGACTCTGTACCTCAGTTTCCCCGTAGTGTGAGAGGTGGTTATTCAGGTCAGGGTTCAGGTATAGGACCAGGCAGGTGGTAGAATGAAGCAGGCCTGTGCACATCAATAGGGAACTAACGGGTGGGTTATGCCCTTTCTCAGGCTGACAGTTGCCACTTAGTAGCCATGGAGAAATTTCCATTTTTATGTGAAATTTCTTAAAGATCCTGTGAGAACCAAACAAAATAATTCTGCTTGTAGACTCCACTTTTTAACCCCTACTTTACACCCTTATTTTTTTTTAACTAATTTTTTAAATGAAATCACGAATGAATATCTGGAAATTACTTGAATTCCTCCAAAGAAGAGAGATTTTTTGTGGCTGCCACCCAAGAGAAACCTTTGAAAATAAAGAGCACTCAGATGATCCCAAGTTGGACTGTCCCCTGCAGGGTTGAGGCAAGCCAGGAGGTGATGGCAACTAGGCGACAGCTGCTACTCCTGATGGGCACACATGAGAGGTTAGAGTCTTGTCAAGCAAGATTTTTTTTTTCATTTAACTGGCTTTATTTTTTCATGCATAGAACCCCATGCTCCCTCTGATTTCTTAACGCACATAATTTAGACTCCCAAAATATTTTCATCTTCCTACACCATGAAGGCTTTGCAAGACCGGCTCAGAGACACATCCGTGCTGCTCACATCCCCCGGCAGCTGCATCTACAAATCTTCACTGGGCAGCAAACACACTTCTGACATAAATGGTAGACTTGAGTGACTATGCCCCTCTGGATCCTTTTTTTCCTCCCCTTCTTAATACCCACACAATCGATCAGGTGGGCCATATGGCCTCTCTGATTCACACATGAAGACAATTAGGACACCAGGCAGTTAATTGCTCAAGCTGGCATTTTCATAACTAAAACAAGAAAACCTAATGCTTTGTCTTCCTCGGGAAAAGCCAACTCCATCTGGTCTTGGGTATGATTAAGATACTAATTCATATAATATCTAGCTAAAAATGTATATAACCCTATTTAGACAAAAATAGTGAATGAAAGTCAATTAAGTTTTCCACTGCAGAATCCAGGCTGAAATGTAATAGTAAAAATCTAACATGAGGATAGCGAGTATACTGTATTTACTAAGATTTTACACACACTCCAAGAGGGAGATGCTGGTCACTGGAGAGCAACCAGACCACCCTTCTCTGGGACCAGATATCAGAGAACAGCAGTTTGGAGATGGGGGGGCGGGGTGGTTCATAGCTATGACCTCTAAAGTGATGGGAGGACACTTAGAAGTACAAGGCCAGGTATCAAGAAAGCTCAAAGGCTTATTTTCTCGCACCAGGACTTATAAAGGGTACCTCTCCCACTGCAACCCTATTATTAAAATAAAGCTAATCAGCATGTTGTGGTTGAGGAGATTTCTGGAAAGTTGTCTACTCCTAGCCTGGACTTTGTGAGTTGGGAGCCAATGAGAGGGGAAAAAAAAATAGTAACAGTCTGAGCACAGAATTATTGTTTTATTTAGAACAGAAAGAGAATATTTACCATGGTATGGCTAGACCTATGAACTGTAGTTGGAGGGGTCAGGAAATTTACACTTCCCACGTGACTCGTTCTCCCACCACAGGCAGGAGCAGTGAAGGAACCAAGAACCCCTGAAGCAGAGACAGCCCAGGAAGTGAGAGCACACTGAGCACACTTCTTGCAAAAGGTCTGCAAGCATAAGGGAGACCCCTGAAGCACTGGCACAGCCTACCCACTCTGGAGGGGTGAGTGGAAATTTTTGGAAAGTGCCTGTGGGAAAGAGATGACAAATATTCCTCTTGTCTCTTGCCTGCCATCACTAAAACCAATAAAAAGGAAAACAGAACGGAGGTTTCTAAAAAATTAAAAATAGCGCTACCCTACAATCCAGTAATTCCACTACTGGGCATTTACCCAAAGAATACAAAAACACTAATTCAAAAGGATGTGCACCCCCATGTTTATTGCAGTATTAATTACTATAGCCAAGATATAGAAGCAGCCCAAGTGCCCATCGATGGATGAAGGGATGAAGATGTGGTACATGCATGCAGTGGAGTCTTAGCCATAAAAAGAATGGATTCTTGCCATTTGCAACAACATGGATGGAGCTAGAGAGTATTAGGCTAAGCAAAATAAGTCAGAGAAAGACAAATGCCATATGATTTCACTTATATGTGGAATTTAAGAAATAATTGAACAAAGGACAAAAGAGAGAGACAAACCAAGAAACAGACTCTTCTATGAGAAACAAACTGAGGGCTACAGAGGGGAGGGGGGTGGGGGAATGGGATAGACCAGTGATGGGTAGTAAGGAGGGCACATATTGCATGGTGCACTGGGTGTTATACACAACTAATGAATCATCGAGCCTTGCATCGAAAACCGGGGATGTACTGTATGGTGACTAACATAATATAATAAAAAATCATTATTAAAAAAAAAACAAAAAAAAACAGACTCTTAACTATAGAGAACAAACAGATGGTTCCCAGAGGGGAGGTGTTTGGGGGATGGGTGACATAGGTGATGGGGATTATTACCATGATGAGTGCTGAGTAATGTATAGAATTGTTGAATCACTACATTGTACACCTGAAACTCATCTAACACTGTATGTTATCTATACTTGAATTTAAAAAAAGGAAAAAAATTAGGAAGTAAACAAAAGTATCTAAAAGAAGCAAACAACAATTCTCCGTTTATGATCAAACAAGATTTCAGCAACCAGTGATGTTTAAAAAAAATTACTACCATATGCCTCATGTATTACTCTAGTAAATGAGTTCTTTCATCATCAAGAGAGTTTATATGACATTCTTTTGATGATGAAAGAATTCATTTGCTAGAAGAGAATTCTGGAAAAAGTCATGTTAAGAATCATGCTGGCATAATTCAGGTTTATCTAAGGATCTGGCCTTCTGGCCTTAATTTTATCATTTAGTAGTGACTCGAAAATATTACAAACCACCCCCCAAAACTACACACAGTGAACAACGTATAACATGTCATTTTAAAATTATAATAGAATATTCCTTTTATGATTTGAAATTATGTATATGGGATTCATAGAGTGGGATCATGTGAGATGGGGGAGGGAATTGGCAAGAAAGATGGCCACAGGCAGGGGCCTAATTTATGAGTCAGCATGCACTGGGATCTAAAGAAATCACACCCAAACCTTTACAATTTTGCACTCAGGAAAATGAGACTACCTGTTGACAAGAAGCAGCAATGCTGAAACAACAGAAAAAGGAATTGGGCCTGAATCAGTCTCCTGTCGATGCTGTAACAAATCACCACACATTTAGTGGCCTAACAAAACATAAATGTATTGTTTTACAGTTCTGTAGGTCAAAAGTCCAAATGGTCACAGTGGACTAAAATCCAGGTGGTGGCAGGTGTGTGTTCCTAACGGAAGCCATAGAGAAGACTCCATCCTAATGGCTTCTCCATCTTCTGGAGGCTGTCTGCATTCCTTGGCTCTTCCAGCCAGCAACTGGATCACTCCTAACTCTCCTTCCATCCTCACATTTCCTTCTCTCACTGACTCTTCAGCCTCCCTCTTTTACTTATAAAGCCCCTTGTGATTGCATCATCCTGCCTGGATTATTTGGGATAAATTCCCATCTCTAAAATCCTTCACTTAATCACGTTTGCAAAGTCCCTTTTGCTACATAGGGTAACATATTGAAAGGTTCTGGGGATTGAGATTTGGACATCTTCGGGGGCCATTACTCTTTCTACATATAGAGCCATAAATAGTATTAATTTTAAAAATTAAGTGTTAAAAGAAGATTTATGACCAATTATCCTGCTTTATCATTGTTCCGCTCTTTGATATACACCCATATTTTTATTCCTATGCCCTAAATATGTTTTATAATAATAATAGGTAACATGTGTCAAGTGTTTTCTAATTACTGGGTACTGTGCTAAGCAATTTACTTGCATTTTTGTTTTTAATCCTTTCAACAACCCAGTGAGATAAGTGCCATTATCGTTCCCATTTCATGAATGAGCAAATGGAGGCTTTGAGAGATTTGTCTGAGATTATACAGCTGAAATTCTGAGCTAGGTCTCTCTGGCCCCTAACCCATGAGAAACAATTCAGCTAGAATGAGGCTTACAAGAGCGAAGGTGTATTTCTTGTTCATATTCTCTCTCTACCACATGTCTGTCTTGGGTCTGCTGCTTCTTCACATCCTTGTCATTCTGAGACTCAGGTTGAAGAAGCAGCCCCTATTTGGGCTTCTGCCCTTTTCAGATAGTGCCCTTTGTTAGAAGAGAGAAAAGTGAGATGATAGAACTTCACATGGACTTTGAGTGTTATCTTGGAGGTGACAAGCATCACTTCTCACATTACATTGGTCAAAGTAAATCAGTGACTGAGCTCAGCACCCATGTAGCCAGAAGGTCTTACTCTATCACTAAGTAGGGCAACAAATATTTGGAAAGAATAAAACAACATATAACCGCTTCAAGTATGGTGCTGTACCATTCATTGAGGATGAGAAGAAAAGTAACCATTTGTCTACAAAGCCAAGATGACTTGGGACCTCCCTTAGTGGCCCAGCTCTCATCTCTAGGCCAGCTGGACTCTTGGGTTTATGTATAAGAGGTCACCTGTATGGAGGGATGTTCTCTGATACTGAAATGTTCCTTCATCTGTGTGCTTAGAGTATCTCACACTGCACTGTTGGAGAGAAAATTGTGTCACCTGGGGGTAGCTCTATGGTGCTAGGAGCTATGAATCGTTCCTCAGGGAGAATTGCTCCCAACTAGTAAGATGATGGATGTAGATCTCCCTCAAGGCAGCAGATGAGAAAGAGTGGGGGAATCTCCAGAAGTCCTCTCTAGTACCCAAAAACTTCCCAGGATTCTAATCCAGATGAAGAATGCTCTTCTCTGAGTTTTTAGGACCCAAGGGTTGGGAGTGATAATTACATTTTGTGCAGTGGTCTTCAAACTGTGCTTTAAGGAGCGCTCGAGTTTCAATAGTTGTCTCGGAAATGGCTAGACAGAGGGACACACACCACATTCCCCCTCACCTTCATTCCTGGGCCTTGCCACACAGGCTAGAGCACAAATGGGGCTTTCAGTAATGAGACTCAAAGTGGAAAAAGAGAGAGAAGAGTTCCTTTTAGTACAATACACAGAAAATCTGCTAAGAGAGGCTCCATTTAGTAGTCTGGAAGATTCCTTTGCCAAGGGTTTGTTTCCCCTGCGGTTATAAATGGTTGTGCCCCATGCCTACTCTACCCAGCGCCTTCAGAGAGGATGGAGCTGAAAGACTGGCCATCCTAGCAGGAAGCTAAGGAGAAGAGGGTAATAGAAGGGAGGAGGTGGTGGAGGAAGTTAGGCTGGGCCAGGGAACGAACAAGGAAGAGAGAGTGTCAGTACAGGGGCTTGTTCTCTGTGCTACTGAGAAGGGAAGCCATGAGGCTAAGCCACATGTCTGTCAAGGTGAGGGTGCTTGAGTGGTGGAGAGACACACTTCTGATGCCCCCCTCCCCCGCCTCTGAGCTCTGTGGGACCGTGTGCCCTGGAAAGAGCTGCCAGTTAGCTGTTTGCCAGAACGCTGTTATTACCACTTCCTTGCACCATAATATTGAGCATTGAGCACACATACATAAAAGACTTCCATTTAAGATTTAGTTTGAATGAAAAGAAAAAAAAACCCACTTGAAACCTCACAATTTAACCCAATCTTTTAACGTCATGGAAGAGGGAATAGGATCCCAGATGAAAAGGCTTGCCTAGGGTCATGAAAGGAAGCAGGAGAAAGTTGGAACCAGAACCAGGACTCTGGCAACCAGTCCAGCGTCCCTCCCCGACAGCCCCATAATCCCCAGTTCTGGGCTGTCATCTTTGGGGCTCACAGCCCCATCACTTAGGGGTGACAGCCATTTGCTTTCACCGAATAACCTCGCTTCTGGTTCCCTTCCGGAGGAGAATGACTTACTTGGATTTTGCAGCAGCACTATCGTGCTCGGAAATGAATCAGACCCTCATCTTCCAGTGGTACTAGACTCATCTAAAAGCCACAGCATGGGAGAGTGTGGGCTGCTCGCTTCGCCTGGGTTGCCGTCCCCACTCACGCCCCTTGCCTTGGCCTCGCCTCCTGTGCAATGCCTCCCTGGTTTGTCAGGGCGGTGCAGTCTGCCAGCTAGCTGCCAGTCGATTTGTTTTTTTCAAGTTTGCCGTGTTGCAGTGACAGGACTGTGTTGAGGCCCAGATGCTTCAGCATAAATAAATAGCACATCTGGAACCTGGAAGGAGTCCAGCTGCACGTTGTAGAAAAATTTGGGTGGAAACAGAGCCAAGTGATACACAGCTGGAAACTGTTGAGTTCAGAGCGAGGTGGGGAAGCAGTTGAAGCAGGGAGAAAGAAGAAATGGAAAGGAAGAAAAAAAAAAGATTAAACCAGGGATTTCTGTTGTCCGGGAGGCTCTGAATTATCATTGATGAGAAGCAGAGCCATGGGTTATGCAACCGTTGAACTAAGAGCATCCTTATAAAAATGATAGTTTATAATAATTGACCTCAAAGCAGAGAGGCTGAGCAAGGCTGGGAAGCTTGACTGCTGGATGCCTGGCTGCCTCGGATGTGTCAGTTCGGTCACCTCCTAGCGGTATGAGTCTATAAATGGCCTCGTGGTGAGCAGGGTGAAGGAGTTCAGCCCTGCGCTGGTGAGAACCCCAGGGCTCCCTGCCCAGGATCACCCGGCATTTGGGAAGCTTAGTGAGTTCCCAGGCTCCTGGGCAGCCTCAGCTGAACACGCCTGTTTGAAACATGCAGCGTATTAAAGGGGAGGCCAGGGAGGAGGAGGACAAACAGTGACATCACTCTCTCCCAGCCCAGAGGCCCAGGCAGATGATTCACCAAGATGAATCAGCAGCGGGTGCCGAGAGAGCCGCTAACACCCACACCCCTGGCCAGAGACTAAAAGCTACAATGACATCACTGAGCAGAGGAGAGGAAGTTTAAGTAAAGGGGAAATTAGGACAAAAAGAAGAGAGAAAAAAAATCTGTTCTTCTCCCTCTTAATGGAAATCAAATGCATGGATTAACTTCTCAATGGATGGCTTGGTTTAATCTCCTGGATTAAATAGACCCCAAATTAAGCCATCATTAAGAGATACCAGAATGCAGGCTTTCTAAGCAAAGAACAGTATCACGGGGCAAAGCCTTTCTCAATCCTTCTAGCCCCTCCCACCTCAGGTGAATCCTGCTGCCCTAGAGAGAATCAAAGACTCCTTCCAACCCGCTCGGGGCTGAACTTGATAACTGTAAGGTGCAGCCTTGTCATTTTTAAAGTAAAGCAGATGACTAAACAAAACGGGCCCCATGGCAACTCTTACACCTGGTTTGGTCTAGATACCAAGTGTTCTGCGTTCACAGGGATCTGAAAGGATAAATGACTTTCTTTGGGTCTTAGGGAAAATTTTTAATTGGCAGTAATTGCACTTTGAAGAGCTCTTAAAATGACTGAATCATACACAAGGACTCATCTTGGATACTAACTCTTAGTTTGTGTGTTTCCAGCAGTCCAGTGGAGGTGGGAGCCATTCAACCCTCACAGTATCATTTACAGTGATTCTGAAATCTTTTTAATAATACAGACTTAAGGAATATGGTTAGAAATAGGTATGATTTGGCTATGTATCTATGCATAATTTTAAAAGCTTTGTTTACTTATTCAAGAAATATTTATTGAGTACTTTCTAAGAACCACGCATTATGCCGGAAGCTGGGCTAAGTTGCTGAATGAGACACAACTCCTGCCCTCAAGGAGCTTATAGTCTAGAAGCCAGAATTTCTGTATCCACTGTGCAAGGGAAACACAGCTGCTAATTCTGTTCAAAATTAATTTCTTGGAGTACCGATCAATTCTAGGGTAAGGGAAAAGAAGGCTGCACAGCACCGAAAATGTCCCATGCCTCCAAATAAAAAGAGAATTGTATTTAGAAAAATCTTAATTTTGTGGCATTTCAAGAACACAGAAGCAGCATAAAGAGAGGTGAGCCAGAATCTTTCTTGCAGCTTAAAATCTCTTATAGGAAGAATCCAAACCAACATGGTATTTTGGAGAAGAAGGTGCACTGGGGAGGTTGAATTCCATGGAAGCCATGTTTCCTCAAAGCATCTCATAATTCAAAATGGATACAGTTCCATCCTGACCATGGATAGAGAGTTTGGGGGAGGAAGGGTGTGAGTGCTGTTTACCAGCTGGAGTGCCACGGGCGATAGCAGAAATCCCATTTACAATGTGCCCTACCGCTGGTTTGAAATGATAGGACTCTTGGCTCAGTTTTTGGTTTAGTGTGGGGGTCCTCCAGGTCCTTCACCCTGCTCCCCTCAGGGAGTCCATCTATATATACAATATCAATAAGTCTCCTTGCTTTCTGGCTTCCAGCCAGGTTCTCCCAGTGGGCAGCACCTGCAAGAAATCGGAGATAGAGGAGAGATGTTAAGGTATCAATTCCTAGGGATCCCACTCTGCTGGGCCACCACTGGTCAGCTGTGTCCCTCTCCCAAAGGCCCAAGTTCCCATCCAGTGGCCTCCCCATATAGGTGTCCTCCTGAGGGTTCAGGAACCACTCACCCCCCTTGTCCCTATCGGTCTGGAGCACGGATTGTACTACTCCCGGCAGTTCCCCTACACCCTGCCCACACCTCTGTAAACAGTCCTTTCAGCTAATTTAAGTGTGCCGTCTATTTCCTGCTGGGAACGCGACAATTTATATTATTTATATTATCCCAAATGTTGAACCTAAAGGGAAGCTTTATTATTATTTTCTTATTACACAGTTTCGAATTTGCTTGGCTCAAATTTGCATGAAATAGTAATAAATTTCAAAAGATCCACAGGCCCGTCTGCATCAGGAACAGGGTTGAAAATCAAGGTTGACAGCAACCTGCCTTAGATTTCCCTCCCTAGCTTAAACTATTATCCTTGATGACTTTGGGGACCTTCCTTTTCTGCTTTACTTTTAGCTTAAATAGTAGATGTTGGGTTGTTCAATAACAATTCCTTCTGCCTTAGCTTCATTAACTCCTTGGCAAAAGGATGAACAGGATTAACGGGCAATGCATTAAGGCAATCATCCCTCTGCCTTTCCAGTCATTGGAATTCCATTCCCAGGCAACGATAATCTCTGAAATATTCAGAAGCAGGCATGTGACATCTCTTCTTCTTCCACTGCAGCAATGCCCAGGATTTGATTTTTATTTGGCTTGATTTAATCATTTCAGCCCCTCTTGTTGGGTCACTGATTCAGTAGTAGATAGTTTGGCCTCCACTGCAGCTCAGCAAAGCCAAAGCAGACAGTTTGGCTATGGGACAAATGGGTGTCTGTCACCAAGAGCCGTGCACATCTGCTGATTTATGGATACAGCCCATCATTTCAGCGTTTCTCACCTGCATCTGGAACTCCCTATTCATCCATTCACTCTTACCCATTGCCACTTCATCATTCGCAAGGAAATGCATTCTGGAAGCATCACGGGAAAGGGAAGCCAACAATTTCCTGAAATTCATGTCCAAGCAATATGTATTTAAATGAGAAGGCAGGGATGGACAGTGGACCCACCTTTTAATGGGCAAATGATGAGAGCACTGCCTTTAGAATCAGATCTGGATTTTAATCCTAGTTCCACTTCCTACTACTTGTATAACATGGATTAGTTGCTTAACCTCTCTAATTCCTACTGTGCTTCTCTGTAAACTGGATATTATTAATACCTACCTCGGTGGCTATGGTGGAAATTAAATGAAATAATGGTAGTAGAGCTCTTAGCCTCCAGTTTATCCTGAGTTTGTTAATTACATAAATTCTGGCCCTCAGTTTACATTTCAAGGTTGCTAACATTGGTGACCCTCCCAAAGGGTGGTAGATTTCAGTAATGAATAATCAAGAGGAATAGAAGCCATTGTTTCATAAGACTATTCCATCTTCCTGGGTTTAGATAAAACAAATAAAACAATCCCCCCCACCACCAAAATGCTCAATGAAATTATTATCAACCCATAAGTTAAGAAGATAATTTAAGAGCCCTAGTCTTGAAACAGTATATCTGGAAGCCGGTTTGCTTAGAAACTCAAGGAGGAACAGGATTGGTTGTCAAAATCATGATTCTGTCCTATTATCTAAATAGGAGTGAAGAGAGAATGAAAGACAAATGAAAGCAGATGGGCTGCTTAAGCAGGAAGAAAAGAAATCTTTCCTTGGGAAAACAATTGGGGTTTTAGAGACAAGGTAGATGGATATAAAGGGAATAGAAAGGCACACCCATATCTAGCTGCTCCCAAAGAAAAGATTAGGAAGAAGAGCCAGCTGGAAAGACCCCTCCCCTCCCCACACCTGGTAAGGGATCTCAAGTTTAGGAAAGCATTGAAAGCCATCCTCTTCCAGCTCTAGGAAGAGAGTCCCTAATAAGAGCAACTGTAGAAACCACAGGCCGGAGACTGTGGCCGATCTGCCAGGTAGTTACAGAACTTTTGGACAGATTCGAGGGGGGGAGATCCATCCCAAATACTTAAGTATAATTCTTAAAAGAATTACTGGGTGGGTTTCTAGGTGGAGGAACCATTATTATAAGTGAGGATGCAGACAATACCTGTGATGGGAAAGAACGTGCCCAAGAAATCCATGGAAAGACCCAGTGAAGAGGAGACCTTTTAAAAGGAAGCAAAGCAGGACAAAAAATAGATGAGGTGCAGCCTTGGGTTATTGGTCTAATGGAACTACATCTCCTAGGTTGGATTATTCCTCTCATGGGAGTGAAGGTGGAAAACTTCTTTTTGAACAGCATGTGCTGGAAAGATCCAGAAATCTTTGACTTCTCAGCTCCCAGCACGAGGAACTCCCAAGACCAAATCTAAATGGGGTATATAGTAGAAAAAACAATCCTAAAATTTTTAAGTTTTAATTGATTTCCTGGGAGAGAAATACACCTTGAATTAGGTGTGGTGCCTGGGGCTGCCACTGCTGTAAATTTATAAGTTTGACAAGAAAGAGGACTGTTTCAATATCCAGTCTCTAATGAAGCAAATGGCATTTCTGTGTGGATTTCCCTCCCACCCAGCCATCCCAAGTATGGTGAACTAGTACCGTGCATAACCGCTTTATGGAAGATGCCTCTGAACCGAGTTTCAGTTCATGGGTTGTGGAGCGTGGAGAAGTGCCCTGGATGGACTGGATGGCATGCCGGTAAAAGTGACTGAAAGTTTCTCTGCCCTGTTTCTCACAGTCTCTTCTATGATCTCCATGACATCAAATCTAGAGTCGTGGAGGTATCCTCTAGCCAGGGATACCCGTGCTGGAAGACAGTAGTTTGACTATGTTCCTCTGGAGGATGGCCATTTCTGTAGAAGAAAGTCAGTGATAATTGTGGTGTTCTAAAAACTCCTTAGATTTATTAAACTAAGAGACTTTGGGATGGATGAATTCACTTCAGAGACACCAAAGGAACAGCACTTGAAGGAAACGTACCTCCACGCAGCCCTGAAGATCCTTCCGACCCGGCCTGAGCCAAGGGTACGTGAGCAGCACAGCTCCAGCCATCATACTGCAAAGGCCCCAGCAAACTTACAAAGCACATTTGTCTCAGTGCCTTCCTGCTTTTCAGCTCTCCTCCCCAGTCCCTGGTCCCAGCCACTTTCTTCTGGCCCCTGGCTCCCTATGGCTCCCCCACTGCAGGGCCTCTCCCTTGTCCCTTCCCTCTCTCTTTCCCTCCCTCTATGCCAACTAGCCTTCTAAATCTATGCTGTCCAATATGGTAGCCACATGTGGCTATTGGACACTTGAAATGTAGCTCCTCTGAATGGAGATTTGCTATCAGATTAAAATACACACTGGATTTTGGAGACTTAGCATTTAAAAAAAATGTAAAATATCTCACTAACAATTCTTATTTTGATTACTTGTTTAAATGATACTTTTTAATATATTGGGTTAAATATATTAAAATTAGGGGCGCCTGGGTGGCGCAGTTGTTAAGCGTCTGCCTTCAGCTCAGGGCGTGATCCCGGCGTTCTGGGATCGAGCTCCACATCAGGCTCCTCTGCTAGGAGCCTGCTTCTTCCTCTCCCACTCCCCCTGCTTGTGTTCCCTCTCTCGCTGGCTGTCTCTATCTCTGTTAAATAAATAAATAAAATCTTTAAAAAAACAAAAAAATAAATATATTAAAATTAATTTTACCTGTTTCTTTTACCTTTTTCAATGCGGCTACTAGAAATTTTTTAATTACATATGTGGTTGACATTATGTTTCTAACACAAACCCAGTGCCCTGGGTCCCAAGCATATCTTACTGCACCCTCTCCTGCTCCAGGTCTGCTAAAGCACCCAAACCAACCTAACTTTCCTTCTTCAGAATAAGCATAGATTTCAGTGTTCCTAGTTGGAGAATGATTTTATAAGTGAACCATTCTATTATGGTGCTAATGGTTGACAGTGCTTAGTTTGGCTCTCCACATGTCCTTATTAAACACCTACCATGTGCATAGATTGTACTTAAGCCAAGTGGGCATACTTGGAAGCATAAGAGAGCTCTGCCATCCAGCAGCTAACAACCGGGTTAGGTATCACCATTCGATCAGAATAATCTGAAATGTTGACATTTCTTTCCCTAAAGAAATGAATCACACAGGAATTCTAGGCACAATGGCAGAGTAATGGAAACTATTCGTATAATCGAGGAAGTTTCATGGAGCCTTTCAATTCCTATCACATATGTCTGTGTACTTCTGGCCCACCACACTGTCAAGCATTTGAAGATTTTTTTTTTTCCCTCTCTGACAAGAAATACAGCATATACGTTTCTCTGGTGTAGGCAGTGTTGCGAAGAAAGGTAAATGACTTGAGCCAAGTTAGAAAATTTAAAATAAAATGTCAAAATACCTTCTACTTTTTTTCTTCTGTTTAAAGAGGAAGGAGTGTGGGGGCTCAGCTTTGACTGTTCCATCCTGCAACCTCTTCTTCATTTCTGCCCACAGGAAAGACAGCAAAACCAGTCAAACAGGAGCCTCACTAAGAGAGGAGATACATCCTGAGGAAATGGCTCTTCTCCTTCCTCCTTTCATGGAAGAAGCCGGTATTGACGGTTGAAGAAGCCAAGGATAATTTAATTTATAAATTGTACATTTTGACCCTGTGGTTTTTGGCACAAATTAGGGATGGGATTTAGCTTCAATTCTCTTTCTTTTGAATTTGATTATTTTAAAAGAAGAATGTTTTCCTTGAAGCATTTCATATTTGCGGCCCAGACATTTTCTGCTCACTGCTGTGTACTGGGTTGCCTTTTGGATATAAATGTCCCTAATAGATCACAGTTCGGGACTTAAAATGTCCATGTTTATCCCAAAGTGTTTATTTCCTTTATCCTTCTACAGACGCTGTAGTCAATTTCTTTTCCTACCCTTTTTATCTCAAAGAAAACAAGTTTTATCATTTGAAAGTATCTTGTGCCATAAAACCAGATCAATATTGAAAGAAGGACATAATCATATAATCAGTCTCAGACAAGAGAGGCAGGATTTAGAGTGGAGAAAAAAATGAGATCTTCACAACCACCATAATCAATTGCAAAGAACAAAGAAAGCAGAGCCCAGTCTTCAGTGTGGAGATCTTACCTATTGGGATCTGTGCACTGGGACTGGGTTCCCTCAGTCCACAAGCAGAAAGGACTCTACTCCATCTACCTTCAGCTGCTCTAGTTAAATTTGAGTCGCAGGTTCTGATTAGAATAAATCATTGATTTATTTTTCATGTCATGACAGACAACCCCAGCCCTGAGCCACACCGCCCCCTCCACTTACTCACGTCCCCTTGTCTTTATGGCCACACTCTTCTCTCTGCTAGACATGCGTCTCCTCACACCACCACCACCCTTCCCCCTTTCTCTCCACATCCATGCCTGCCAGCCCACATACCCTCATCTCCCTGCTCAAGCAGCAGCCCCTCAGGGGAAACTTCCCTGACCTACCTTCCAACCACCCACACCCTGGCCCCAGGCAGTCAGAAGTGCTCCATGGTGCTCCCTCCTATTGTCTTTTGTGCAGACCCTACTGTGGCACTGATTCTGGCTTGATTACTCTTTGCCTGTAGGTCTGCCTCCTCCCTGGATGGTAAACCCTTGAGGTAAGAAACTGGATCTTGTTTAACATGGTATCAATAGGGCCTACCAGAGCACCTGGAACTAGCAATACTCAGCCAATTTTTTTTTTTTTTTTGAATGAACAAATTCTCTGATGGGCTCAGGATGATGATAGGTCCCAAGGATGATTAGACAAAATCCCTTCCTTATGGAGTCCAGAATATCAAGAAGGTGTGCACACCTAGCTTCATGATGGAGTGGGTGATGGTTAAGTTCTAGACTGGGAGGGAGAACACTGCAGGATTTCGGAGCAGGGAACCCACCTGGAATAACAGCCAGAGCACAATGTGAGTGTCCATTCATTCATTCACTACATAGTTACCGTGGGCTGATGCTGATTTAGGGGCTGCAGACACATCAGAGCATAAAACAGACAAAATCTGGAGCACTTGGGTGGCTCAGTTGGCTAAGCGTCTGACTCTTGATCTCAGCTCAGGTCTTGATCTCAGGGTTGTGAGTTCAAGCCCTGTGTTGGGCTCCACACAGGGCGTGGAGCCTACTTAAAAAAAAAAAAAAAACAGACAAAATTCTTTACCCTCATGAAACTTACTTTTATTGAGAGGAGACAGACCAACAACTTCATACAACCCCCTAGAAGGCACATGCTAGTCCCATAAAGGGAACAGAGACACTGAATTTTGTTAATTCACTTCTTTATGCTTCTTGTACAATGGTATGAGCCAGCTCATCCATTCAGCAAACAAACAAACAAACAGACGAACAAAACAGGACGATTGTTTGCAAATGCCTCTGTGAGGCACACATTTGCAATTATCCGGGCATCATTCACCTTCCCAAATGGCTGCCTCCCACTTCACCTCTCCTTTGCTTCTCCAGTGAGTTGCCCAGGTGACCAGCCTGCCACAGGCAGTCATGGGGTTTGGGCTGCACAGTAGTCCCTGGTCTTCATTTTCAGTGTCCAGGCTCTGTGGTGTTGATGAATCAGATGAGAAGTTGCATGTCGTATGACGCCTGTGGCAGGCCTCTGGCTTCTCTCTTCTTTCGACATATTTTTGAGCTTTCTAGTACCACTGCTGAGCACACCCAGGGAGATAAATAAATAAACCACTCACTCATTCAACAAATATTTAATGAGCCCCTACTAGAATGAGGGCAATAAGTCTGCCACTGGAGATGCAATGGTGAGCAAAACAGATGGGCTCGTAGTGTAGGAGGAGGGACAGACATGCACAAGAAAACCATCAATGGTCAATTCATCACACAAATGAGCTCCTGGGCCCTTGGGGAGCTCCAGCAAGAAAAACTAGAATAAGAGGGGTCTCCCTCAATCTCCTCCTCTCCTTGAAGGGACACACTCCTTTTCACATCTTTATACCCTCTTCTCCCTTCACAGAAGACCTGCTGCATAACCCCCTGCCCCACCATCGAAAGTTCAGTCCTTTGTGTCTCAGTCTTGGCCTCTTCTTTCTCTCTGAGGAGGGAGTACTTTCCTCCAGCCTGCTTCTCCCATCCAGAAGCCTTCCTCCCACTCAGCCGAGTTTCCCACAGTGTCCTTGGTAGCAGTGTTTCTCTAATTTTGATGCATAGTAAAATCACCCGAAGGAATTTTGATGCCCCCTCATAGCTAGGACACTCCACAGACCAATTAAATCATACTCCCTAGGGCTGAAACCCAGCAAATTCCAATGTGCAGCCAAGTTTGAGGACCCATGATTGATTGCTATATCTGTCTCCATTTCCTTCCCTTCCATTCTTTCCCCTACCACAGCACAAGCCCATCTCTACCCCCACCATTCCCCTGGGTATGAGTTCCTTTCTATAAAACCCCCTGGATTTTTCTTAGTGTCCATCTTACTTCTCTGGAATTTGACATTCTAGCCCCTGCTCTTTTCTCGAAACAATCTTCCCTTTGCTTCCATTGTTCCATCTTCTCCTATTTCTCTGGTTGATGGCTTTTTGCCTCCTTTGTCCCACTTTTTCTTACCTTTTCCTCTTTTTTGCTTCTAAGGTGTGAGTGTTTCCAGAGAAACATCTCATTTCAGTCTGCACATTGTACACCCACTCACAAGGTTTCTATGGTGTCTCTCTGCTAAGGACCCTCAGATCTGTCCAGGCAAGACCTGTCCTCAGAGCACTTGGCTTTAGTCCTACATGTACTACTGCCCACTAGAAATCCCCACCTCTTTGTCCTTCAGAATTCTCAAATGTATATGTTCAAGTTGAATATATTATTGCCCCCAACCCATCACACACATACCACCTATTTCCCCCAGCCTCAGAGTGCCTTATTAATTTCCTGTCTCAGTGGCAAAAACTTCTGCCTGCCTAGACACCCACCAGAAGCTCAAGAATTGGCCTTTCCTCCTCCCTATGTTTTCCCCCCCACATTCAATCAGGCTTCAAGTCCTTGTGGATCCTGCCTTCCTAACATCTGCCAAACCTACCCCTGCTCTGCATCCCCTTCACCACCACCCTTTCCATTTCTCGTCAGGATTATCCTACGTGCTCTCTCTTTCATCCCACACCCCCTGAACTGTCTCCCCTATGGCCACCAGCATCATCGCTACAAAACACAAATTTAAGAGACATCTTCAGTGCTCCCGGGTTATTTCAGGATACATTCAAGGTTTGTCTCATGGCACACAAGGTCCTCCATTTCTCTCCAACCCCACCTCTTGCCAGAGCCATACGGAAGTACTTATGGTTCCCCAGATGTGCTCCTGTCTGTCTGGCTCCGTGCCTTCTGTACCTCCCTCACCCACTTCTTTGTCTGGTTAAGTCTTATACACTCTTTAAGACTCCGCTCGGAACTTCCTTCAGGAAGACTCTTGTATCAATTTAGATGTTTTCGGCTTCAACCAACAAAATATCCAACTAGAGATTTACTACGGTATAATACAGAGGGTTATTACCCCCCTAGCAAGAAGTGCACAGCAGGAAGTTCCAGAGCTAGTTAACTTAGCAGCCTGATGCTGTCTGAGCTGTAGCCTGCCTTCTCTTTGTCTCGGCTTGCCCCATATGGTCGCAAACTGCGTGCCTTGACTCCAAACATCAGATCCACACAAAACCACATCCAAAGGCAGAAAGAAATGACAGCTTCCCCCGCGACATCTTTTTTTGTTGAAGAAGAAAATCTTTCCCAGCAGACTTTCTCACTGGTCGCATTAGGCAGGTCTAGGTTACTAGCTGACCCTAGAGCAATCCTTGGCAAAGGAAGAAGGATCGCTATGTTCTACCTGTGACTAGGGGGAAAACCCCCTTCTTTGAATGTGTTCTGCCTCATATAGAGCAAAAGGTTCTTTTGGCAAGGATGAATGGGGGAAATGATGGATGGGTAGGCTATCTCAACGGTTTTAGCCTTGCTCTCTCTCCTAGAGTTCCTCGCTCCCCACTCCCTCACCAGTGAATGAGGTGCCTTTCAGGTCCTCTGTCATTGTGCTTTTCAAACTATCTTGTGCTGTTGGCTTATTTATCTGTCTCCTCACTCTGGCCTCCATAGTTTATTCATCTTTGATTCTTCAATACCTAGCACTAGGAGGCCTAGTGCATAGTCTCAGTAAAAACTATTGTTTGAATGATTGAGTGATTAAATTAATTAGTGGAATGTTCAGGACACTTGCCACCTAGTTTAGAACTGTGGTTGCCTTAATGCTAATAATTTGACCCATCTATACAGTTACCCATCTGAAGAGATTGATATATGACCACGTACTTTGTGCTATTTGCTCCATGCAATTTCTATTTTTTTTTTATTGCTTTTGTGACTTAGTCCTATGGTTGGTTATCCTCTGTAGCAGCAACCAAATGACCGCTTTCTTCATTAAACAGAGTCAACGTCTCTGGTTTCCCAAAGGACCATGCTGCTGTTGAGCCATTTTTTTTTCCTGTTGCTCCATTAGCGTCTGCCAAGGCAGCATGGATTAACACCATCGATCGGTGTCCCATCTTTGGAGTGGAACTTCAAGGGCAGGGTTTCCTTTTCTGGGTCAAGTTGACCTGTAACTTCCATCTTCTTCATACTAACCCTCAGTCTGTAGAACTGCATCATCTCTGCGAAGTGGTCACCAGCTTCTCATCCAGTGCCTTAGCAAATATTTGTTGAGGGAATTATTGAATGAATCATTTAACTGACTTGCATGTAATCTTCAAAAACAGTCGTAGCAGACAAGAGCTCTTATTTAAAAGGTATCTGCCTCAGCTCAAACATCTTTAAAAATAACCAAATAAGCAGCTTTTATCAATGTTGACATTCTGTCCTCAAACTAATTACCTGCTTATGTAACTGACCTTATTAAGGGCTGTTGACACCTCCTTGAGTTATCTTTGGAAATCGAAATCAAACCCAAATACAATTATGATCTTGCCAGGTTCAAAAACTGCCATTTTGATACAGCCAGAATTCCCTTTTGAATTTAGAAATCTAATTCAATCCCTTAAGTTGGAAAAAGAAGGGATGTAAATCAAATCAATAAATGAATAATGAATAAAAACAGCCATTAGTTAACTTAGGTATGGAAAAAAAAAAGGAAGTGGCAACTGAAGCATGTACTGCTATTTTTCTAATATAGAATGAACATTAGCTGGTTGATGGAAATTTTGTTTTTGACATTTATATGGACAATAGTTCCTTGGCAAAAAGAACTGTAGAGCACTGTCGTGTCAATATCCCATGTGACAATAAGCATTATCCCGGTGGCAGAAATCATGGCCAGCATCCTAGAGGATCCCCTCAGAACAATCAAAACATCAAACAGAATGTCCCATTAGATGTAAGGGTCCGTGAAAATAAAGTCATGGCATCATGCCCCAGACTGCCAGGCAGGAGTACATCCTGTCACAGGTCCCCCAGGCAGGATTTGTCAGAGGATCAATGAGACCAAGATGGCAACTTAGCTGTTAGATATAGCAACTCCTTCTGGCATAGGAACAGTATCCTCATGAGAACATGCTCGGGTACAACTTCAAACCTGCAGCCGTCAGAGATGGGGCTCATTTGGCCCAAGATGTAAATCACCCTGTGAAACAAAGGAACGGAACTCCCAGCAAACATGGCCCTATCACAACAAACCTAAGGCCAATCCTGGCTCACTGGGTCCTAAATTCCTGGCAAGCAAAAACAGCTAGGTAATGACAACATTACTCATAAATAATATCCAGGTTTGGGCTGACTCTGAAATGCACGTTCATAAATCATCAAGTGGAGATGAGCTTTAGAATTTATTTAATCCTCTCTTCATTTCATTAAAGAAGAAATCAAGTTTTAAGGAGGGGAAAGGTCTTACCTGATGTCATATGGCTCTCTCTCTTTCTCTGGGACCCCTGG
Organism: Ursus americanus; assembly: GCF_024610735.1. Classification (NCBI taxonomy): domain Eukaryota; kingdom Metazoa; phylum Chordata; class Mammalia; order Carnivora; family Ursidae; genus Ursus; species Ursus americanus. Next base: position 37,920,768 of record NC_142135.1, on the reverse strand, counting down.
ACCCCTAACTCCAACCGAGGGCTCTTCCCAGTTTCTACCATAAAGCCCCGACCACAGCACCCTGCCTGCAGTTGGCTTTCCGTAAAACTTGATGAACAAATTGTGGCGGTCATGATTATGTATTAACCAGGCCAGTTTCCGAGTATATGGGGCTTAACATGTATAATTTGGGGGAGGGCCTTCTTTAAGGAAAAGAATACAAAATGAGGAATATAAAATTTGGCACAAAAATGAATATTTTTTAGACTGAGAGAAGAAAATAAACACATTTCCAATATAACAAAGTTGACTAATACCACCAGTATCACCAAATCCATAAATAACATATTAAATAATTGCCTGGCACATCTCTATAATACATTCTTCCCACACAGTTTTGGGCCCCATGTGCTCTGATCAACTCTTCATACAATAACAATTATATAATCTTTTCTGAAGAGAAAACAAAATTCAGGCTTTTAGCAAAAAAAATTATTTTGCATTATTTATTAATGACTTAGAAAAGTTACTTTCAGCTTCTTAAGTTATTGTATTGAGCTACGTGATCTGTAAAATAAATCATTCTTATGCTACACCATGATTCAGAGATGAATATGGGTAGGACTTTTGTTCAGGGAAACACTTGTCTCATCAGGCTGTGGCTTGGATGCAGTTTCATCTGCAAGCATCAGACTTCATCAGGACAGGATATGCTAGGTTCACAAAAACATGATCTGTTATGCATGCAGAAAAAATACAACTTTACCTTCAGAATAGGCTCTGCATATGTAATACTGCTACAGGTCTGTGTCCTGTAAACACAAGAATTCAGACTAAATTTTATTTTATGAGACTTTCCATCATAATATAAAAGGATGTAAGACGTGTTTATCCGTGTACAGGCTACATTGTGAAGTATATTTCTGACAGAAGAGAACTTTCATTCTGACAAAGATGATGAGCATAGATTCTCCAGTTACGGTTTTATACGTCTGGTGATTCAAAGAACGCTTCACAGACTCCCATCTGGGTACACGTGGAACCCTGTATCTTTTCACTTCCCCCTAGTCTCAGAGCAGGTACTGAAGGACACATGCTTAACAGGGCACAACTCTGGCCTCGTGCCCTGTGTCACTTTGCTGAGTGGACACAGCAAGGGAGAGAAGAATTACAAAAAGTCCTCTACGGTGGGAGGGCTAACATTAACTCAACTCTGCATTCAGGGGACTGAAAACCACAGAAATCTCTGCCGCTAAGCCAAGCTCAGGTATCTCCTAGATAACTTATATCTTCTAAGCAGGATCCCAGAAAGTTCCCAGCCGTGACAAAGTCACCTGACCTAAGAGGAGAGGAAAAAGACAGCACTCTTAATTTATTGTGGCTAAAATACCATTTCAAAATTTTTACCAAAACTTACAATCACATGAACACAAAGCTGGTGACCCTCCCATGCCCTTGGAAAGGGCCTCATAAGCGAGGGGCCCTTGAAGCTTAATGAGTTTCAAGGTCCTTGTGCGTCTGCGTACTGACCTTTGTATCATCCTGTGCAGACAGGGAGACAATCAGTCGTCATCTTCAAAGGACGAGGACTAATCATCTGGTCTGATGGAAAGGGTATTGGTTTTGCAGGGCTGCCGTCAGAGGATCACAAACTAAGTGTCTTAAAACAACAGAAATCATTGTCTCACAGTTCTGAGGCTCGAAATCTGAAGTCAAGGTGCCAGCAGGACCATGTTCTCCCCAAGAGCTCTAGGGAGGAATCCTTCCTTGCCTCATCCATCTGCTGGCTCTCAGGAGTCCTCATTGTGCTTGGCCTGCCAATGCATCGCTCCAGTCTCTGCCCCCAGTGCTGAATGGTCCTGTGTGCATCGGTCTCTGTGTCTTTTCTCCTCTTCTGAAAGGACACCAGTCCTATGGGATTAGGGGCCCATCTTAACTCATTGCCTCTACAACAATCTTATTTCCAAATAAAATTCCATTCCGAAGTCCTGGGAGTCAGGACTTCAACATCTCTTCTTCGGGTAACACAATCAGACCATAACAGAAAGGAAACAGTACTCTCCTCACTGTGCATTAACTATGCACCATGTGCTTCTAAGCCACCCAAACGTATTGGTCAGCAAACGGTTGCACCTTGCATGTGCCGGGGCATCCGGAGGAGCACGATGAGGCAGCCGCTCTTAGAGAGCGCCCATCCTGGGAGAGAGAGCGAGCTAACAAACCCAGGGCGGCGCTTGCTGGAGGGCAGGCCCGTGCACACGCTGAGATGAGCCTGCTAAGGACACAAGGACACAGCGTGCGAGCACAGGGTGTGAGAGGCTCTGCGCGATGCGGGCTGTTTGAACTGACTCTTCAAGAATGGCTGGATGTTCACCAAACGGACAAGAGAAGGGAAGGGATTCCGGGCAGGAGCAATTGTGCATGGGAAGCCATGCTTTCAGGGAGAGTTCTGTGTGACTTTGAAGGTTTGGAAGCAAAGCTATGTTTGACAGAATAGCAGATTAGATGAGGAAAGTAGGGGAACCAGGTCTTGAAGGCCTTCTAAACCATGGTAAGGAGTCTGGTCTTTATAGAGGGGGACAGGCAGGGCACGAAGAGGAGAGTAGCTCGATCAGGTTTGCATGTCAGGAAGATTGCTTTGGCCACAGTGCAGAGGGTGCGTTGGACAGAGAAGGAAAGTGGGAGGGGTCTCACTGAGACCCTTCTGGAGATCCACGGGTTCACATCTTCTTTACTTTCCTCAACAGCCCCTCCAGGTGCCTGTGCAAGCTGTGGGAACTGCAGCACAGGGAGGGAGGAGCGGCTACAGTTCGCCGGCCACAGGCCAGTGCATGCGTGCTCAGTGGCCTCCAGCCGTGGCCACATCCCAGGAAGAGGCAATGCGAGTCTGATCTAAGGCAGGAAGAGGCGCGGCAAGGCGGGGAGGACAGACTCCAGATGGGCTTAAAACCAGATTCCTATGTAGGTGGGGAGTGTGAGAGACAGGAGTCCACTCCCTATCTGGGTCGTATTTGCACATTTGTCACGACCGCGTAACCATCCCTGCAGCCTCAGGTCGAGTGGTCACCTAACCACCGGAACACCTGGCGGAGATGCAAACGCACGGGACCGCCCGAGCATCACTTCGGAGAAGGACAGGTATGTTCTTGTCCCCATTTGACCTCTTTTCCTGGGGTCCTCACACCACAATGAAACGAAACCAGATCATTCCGGGGATCTGCCAGGGGAAGTTCCAAGAAGGGAGGATGAGGGCAGGAAGCAGGCTAGTGCCTTGGAAACAGGTGTGTGCGTGTGTGTGTGTGTGGCACATGCACACATGTGAACCAGAGTTAAAAGAATCATGATTTTTCTCTTGGTTTTTCTTGTGTTTTTGTTTCTCTTTTCTTTTTTCCCCCTTCCTTTCCTTTTCTTCTCTTTTTCTTTCTTTTCTCAGGTCTAGTCCTTTCTGGGGCATTCTCTAAAAGATCTTGTGTGAAGGGAGGGTCTTCCCAGAAACTAGTCTGAGTATGAAGGGACAGGGTCCCCAAACCCAATAAGGCAGGGGGGACCTCGGGGGTGGGCTGGGGCCCCTGACCCCCTCTGGAATTGCTTAACATTTATACCTTATTAATCACCTAGTCCCACATGTACATAACAAAAGCAAATTAACCCTATTAAAAGGTTTATTGAATTGCAATGATATATTATCTTTGTGTTTGTTGCTTATAGATTCATCTACTCACACATGCTAAGAATGGGGAAACCTTGTTTTCTGTCTTATTCTTTCACCCATTCACGCATCCATAAGTCATTCTTCATTTAACAAATGTGTATTAAGAAAGTGCTATGGGGGCGCCTGGGTGGCACAGCGGTTAGGCGTCTGCCTTCGGCTCAGGGCGTGATCCTGGAGTTATGGGATCGAGCCCCGCGTCAGGCTCCTCCGCTATGAGCCTTCTTCCTCTCCCAATCCCCCTGCTTGTGCTCCGTCTCTCGCTGGCTGTCTCTCTCTCTCTCTCTGTCAAATAAATAAATAAATAAATAAAAATCTTAAAAAAAAAAAAGAAAGTGCTATGTGCTCTGCTAAGATTATGAAAATAAGATAAATAGATACAAAATGTGAATTTAGCAGAAAATGCATTGAACTTCTAAATCCTCTGTAAATGTGTTATTATGTGTTAATGTGTCTTCTCTTTTACATGCGAAGATGGGATCCTTAGTCTTCCATCAGTGATAGCTATACTTGGAGCTGCTTTCCGGGCACGACATGGGCGCTCTAATCCGTCCATTCCACACCCCAGGCTCCTCGTGGTCCTCGATAGGTGCAATGATTGTATTCTGAGACTCCGTTCACTCACGTACTCCAGGCTTGAGTCTCCACACGTAGTGGTTCCGGTGACTTTCAATTATTTTCATTGTTAGGGTTGTCTCTTTTTATTCTCCAAAAAGTACCTAAAGTATCTTTCCTCTAACTATAACGGTCAACTGGTTATGTATGCTGAAACCATTGATTCTCCAAGTGTAGTGTCTGCAGTTAACACTGAAAGTAGCCCCTTAATTGCCACAAAGCCAAGCTCTGTTAGGAGAAACCTGCCCAGTGGGGTGCAACAGATGCTGGACAGAGGGACTTTGGGCGCAGACCCCGTGTCGCAGGCAAACCCTCGCATGTGGATGACTGAGCCCAGACAGTGGGGGAGGCAGCACACTGATGCGTGACGCAAACACAGGGAAAAGAAGACCGGGAGCAGAGAACACTCAGAAACAGGCAGGCAGTGTGGCAGACAGAGGCCCCGCTAAGCTGCGGGGGCAGGAGGCAGGCCTTCCGACGATGGCCAAAGAACAGCTCACATGGGGAGACAGAAGAGGGCAATGATGAGGAGTGTTGACTGTGGAGGCCAAGAGACGTGGGTTCAAATCCTGATCTGGCCACTAAGCAACCGTGGAGGAAACTGCTGGCTGATTCCACACTGATTCTCTTCTTTCCACACCTTTGCAGTTAGTTGTGGCACAGGACTGCATTCTTGTCAATGGACCGTGAGGGGAAGTGGAGCCCAACTCGTGCATTAAAATTCCCCACACCCAGTCCCCCATTCTGCCTTGCCTTTGAATTGACCTTGGTAGTGAGAGGTAGAAGTCTGAGAGGGCCTTGGCCTCTAGATCCCTGCTTGGAGGAAAGGCCTGGCCAGTCAGGAGCACCTGCTCTGGGTTTCTGGTGTGCGAAAAATACATTTCTCTCGTGTTAAAACCCTGACATTTGGGGGTTATCCTTTACTTTAACCAGTACAACTTCGACAAGTTCTATAACCTCTCTAAAACTGATCTTAAAATTGAGAGGAATATTAACCAAATGATTTTCTATCGTCCTGAACAACCTGGAATGTTCCTTCCCAGGTATCTTCCTGTGCCATTCCTTTACTTCACACAGACTCTGCTTACGTATTGCAGCTTGAGAGGGGAGTGTCATGGCCATTCTGTTTGAAATATTGCTCCTTTTCATGTCACCCACCATTGTTTTTCTTCTAAATTTACCTCCCACCTCAAGTTTATTGAGCTATAATTGAAATAGAGTAAACCGCGCATATTCACACTGTGGATTTAATCATTTTGACATATGTATATACTCTTGTCCTGCTTTAATCTTCTTCTTGGCATTTATTACTGTTTCATTTATTTATTTATAATCTGTCTCCACCACTGGGATAAAAGTTCCATTATAATACAAATAGAAGTACTGTGTCTTTGGGGCTTAGAAGAGCATCTGATCCATAGGAGGCATTCGGTCAAAATTTGTTAGATGGATGGATGGATGGATGGATGGATGGATGGATGGATGGATGCAGGAAAGCCCAGTTAGAACAAAAGGAGCACAGAGTCAAGGACAGACTAAGCAGTAAGCAGCACGGATGACTCCATATGGAGCCAGTCCTGGGCTGGCTCTCTTTAGGGTCGTCTACATCCAATTGGTCCAAGAGTAGGGAAGCCAAATACATTCCTGCCTGCAAGCCAGTCCTAAGCCATTGGGCATAGCTGTCAGGAAGCCTGAGCTGAAAAGGATTCTAAGGCTGAGGCTATCTGGGCTTAGCAGAAAAGAAGGTAGTGATCCATGAATGATGTCTATCTGGGAAAGGAAGTAAGTAGTGGCAGGCATATTTGCAATCCTTTTTTTTTTTTTTTAAGATTTTATTTATTTATGTGACAGAGAGACAGCCAGCGAGAGAGGGAGCACAGCAGGGGAGTGGGAGAGGAAGAAGCAGGCTCCCAGCGGAGGAGCCCGATGTGGGACTCGATCCCGGAACGCCGGGATCACGCCCTGAGCCGAAGGCAGACGCTTAACGACTGCGCTACCCAGGCGCCCCTGCAATCCTTTTCTTAGAAGCCTTTTTGGGGCTGAACCTGCTGATGGGGGTCAAATCATCTCACCGGTGGATGGAAGCAAGCCACAGGCGCTGGGGAAAGGCAGGACTCGACAGTAACGTTTTGAAATGCCATTTACCACCTGTGCTGGCTGTGACGACACTAAGGCTGACAGTCCTGTGATTAAACACACTGAGATGATTAGTCTGAATGGGCTTTGGGCTCCTGGCTTCTTTCTCATTGATTTTCAATGGGCAATAATAACACACTGATAAATTCGACACAGGAAAGGAATGCAAGGACACAAGAGGACTTTCACGCCCACCTTAACCAGACTGGAATTTGTCTGTGACAATGGCCACGTTTCACTAAATTAGTACTTGTGCTAGCCCCTTTTTCATTTGCAGTATGATTTCTTCGCAATGGATGGCTTGAAGGAAAGCAACTGAAGCCCGATGCAGCCTCATCTGACAGTAATTAAAGATAAAGACTAAGCCTTCCACTTTTGAATCTTGCTATGAGTAATTCAGCCTTGTTATGGCAAGCTGTACAGCTAAGGGGTCTATTATTACCATGAAGTGTCCCTTGCAAAATCATTTTGTATTTGTCCAAGACTAAGCAATTCTTTCTCTATAAGAAAGAAGAGAGCCACTTTCCTCCAGCCAGATGTAAAGCCTGGATGCTGCCTAATATTCCGTAAGATCTTGGGATTTGCACAGTTCGGAGCCTGAAACAACACGGTATAAATGAGGTGTTTAACTTCTTGAGGCTTCCCCTCAAAGGTCACCAAGTCTCTCTGCTGTCCAAGTCTCTCCCTGGAGGAACATCAAGAGCCTGCCGGTCCTTCCAGCCAATCTTCAGCATTATTTGCAAACTTGCAACCTATGTAGCGGCCATACTTGGGTATTCTGTCCCCCTGCCACTGCCAGGATGACACCAGGCCCAAGCCGGTGTATGTGTGTCTGCATATTCATATCCACATCCACATTCATTTTTAGGGCTTCTAACTATCTTCAATACATTTTTATTCTATTTCCCATGAAAGTTTTGTATACTGAGGGGGGAGCGTTATTACCAGGTACCTCTAATTTTTGGATGCTATTAGATAGGTTTCTTAAATTTCATTTTTTGAATGTGTTTCTGGGAGATATAAGTTCGATTGTTTTGTGTTCCTCTTCTTGACTTTGTTGGCTGTTCATCCAGCCACTTGACTAAACATTTTTGTTGAGTCTAGTAATTGTCTGTAGATTCCTTTGGATTTTCCATGGAGACAAGTTTAAGTTCTGTTATGACTTTTAGGATCCTTCCATTCTGATCTTATCCCTTCTCCTTACTGAACCAGTCAGGACACAACTACCACATGAAAGAGAAGTGCAGATTGTAAGCCCCTAGTCTTATTCCTGATATTAAAGGGAATATTTTCAGTACTTCTCTATTACTTATGATGTTGGCTATCTGGAGTGCTTGTGTAGATTTTCGGAAGTTAATGAAGTTACTTTCTTTTGAGAATTCTTCCTAGTTGCTAGGAGTTTCTATCCTGAACACACGTTGAGTTTTAGCAGCACGTTTTTTCTGTAACTATTGAGATAATTGTATGTTTTTCCCTTTTATCTTATTAATGTAGTGAATCATAGGAATTAGCTTTCTAATGTTTAACCTAACTTCACATTTTGAGGATAATTCCAACCCACACATGATGTCTTATTAAATTTCAAATGTTGCTAAATTCAGTTTGCTAATATTTTTGTGTAGAATGTACCTATGTTCATGGAACATTACATCAAAAACTAAGGATATACTGTATGGTGACTAACATAACATAATAAAAAATTATTATTAAAAAAAAGAATGTACCTATGCTCGTAAATGACATTGGATTAATTCGCATTTCTTGTACAATGCTTGCCAAGTTTGGTATTAAGATTAGGCTACACTCATATGTTCTGGAATAATTTTTATAAAACTGACTTTGTTCCTTGAATGTTTGAGATCACTTAGCAAAGCTGCCTGGAGCTGGATTATTTTTTGTAGGTCTATTTCTTGTAATTGAATATTTTTATTGATTATAGAACTAGTCATATTTTCTATTTCCTCTTGAATCAGTTTTGGTGTTTTATATTTTTTTAGAATTTGTTGATTTTATCTAAATTTTTTCAATTTGTTGCCATTAAGTTGTTCAAAAGACCATATTTTTTAATATACACAGTCATGTTTTTTACATTTTTACATTACACGATTTTTACATTTACATTAGAAAGTCAATTACTATCATTAACTTGTGCCTCCTCTTTCTCTTTCATTAATTTGGCAGAGCGTGTCAATTTTACTAGCCTTTAAAAAAAAAAACTTTGGCTTTGTGGATCTTCTTTATTCTTTATTGTTCGTTTTCTGCTTTAGGTTTTGTTGCTGCCTTCCTTCTACTTTCTTTGAGTTTATTTCACCTATCTTTTCTAACTTCTTAAGAATACTTAGTTCATTAATAAGAATGTTCTACCATAATTCTTATCTGACTGTCCTCCAGGAGATAAAGGCATAAGAACTAGAAACAAAGGTATTCTGACAATATGATCGTATATGTAGAAAATATAAAAGAATGTACCTATAAGTTATTAAAGCGACTGGGTGGATTTAGCCAGATTGCTAGATAAATATGCCAAGATAAAAAACAAATAAATTGTATTTCCAAATACTGGCAATAAATGATTAGAAAATGTATTCTTTTTAAAAATATAACTCTTAAACTAGTATCAAAATAATCCAATATCTGTAAATTTAACAAAATATGCACAAAGCATTACTGACAAACATTTTTAAAGAACAAAGCAAAAAGGATTCTTGCCCACTGATCAGGGATACCTGCTTTACGTTTATACTGCTGTGGGTAGAAAATAAACTTGTATTGTACTAAGGTAATGAAATGCAGAGATTTATTTGTTACAGTAGCTAGTGTTACTCTAAGTATTTTGGCTGAAAATGAATGCCAATGTGACATAATTTTCTCACTGATCACTTAACTAAGTGTATAACCCCTAAAAATGATGTTTTTATTAGGTTCCGTTTCAAAGAGTTTTAATTAAAAATCATCCTCTCTTTCTTCAGCCTTCACTCTGTCCTTTCCAGAAGCTGAGAGGCTTTCCTATTTGCTAGGCCTCAGGGATGGGTTGAACCAAATTGGTCCTAAGACCCACTCTCAGGTCTAAGGCAGGAAATCCTGGAAAGAACACCTCTTTCATCATCTCTTTGTCCTGAATCTCCAAATCAGTCTTGTTAAGGGGCAGAGTATCAGAGATAAATCTGCCACCCTTGCCCATTGGTGCTTCTTAGAATATCTCCTCCAACCTCAGCTTCTGGTGAGTGGGCCCCTGAAGCTGTGATCCTTCCTCTCCCCCAGCTAGGTAGGCATGGTACCCAAATCCAGTTGATTGATTGGTCTATCAGGGATAAATCAGATTCTGAAGCTGGACAATCATCCAGATCCATTTTTAGCTATGTTCGTGCTGATAAGTAAACAGGGAAACCAACCTATAATGAAGCCGGAGAGTAGTGCTTGTATCTGGAGAAAGTCAGAAACCAGAGAGCATTTGGAGTGAGAGAATGTGAGGGATTGACAGTGTTCCCCTCCCTGGGAGTCCTGGATATCTTTCCTCTAACCAAGTCCCAGGAGACCCATCTGGGCTTCTAATGAATTCCTTCTTATTTATGCTAATTTGAGTTGGCTTCTGTTGTTTCGTAATCAATAGCCCCTGACGGAGACAGAGTGTTATGACAGTGTTCAGCCAGGAGTCTGAAGAAGACTCGAGTCCTGTCTTCTCTCAGTTATCCTTCTGTCAAAGTATAATTCCCCAAATAGTAAAAACCTGATTTCCATATAAGCACATGTCAAAGTTTTATTTAGTTCATTAATGAGGGAACCAGAAGGATGACAATGCCGGATCAGAAGAGAATATGAGAAAACGGGACTTTTTTTTTAAACGCTTTCTTCTTCTTCTTCTTCTTCTTCTTCTTCTTCTTCTTCTTCTTCTTCTTCTTCTTCTTCTTCTTCTTCTTCTTCTAAGATTTTACTTCTTTATTTGAGAGAGAGAGCACAAGTTGGGGGGAGTGGCAGGCAGAGGGAGAAGCAGGCTATCCACCGAGCACAGAGCCTGATGTGGGACTCGATCCCAGGACCCCGGGATCATGACCTGAGCCGAAGGCAGATGCTTAACTGAGCCACCCAGGCGCCCCTAAACAGGACCTCTATAGTCAAAGGAGGAAGCAAGAAGAGCTGAGATAAGATGACAAATTCAGATACAAAACTGGTTTATATCCAAGAAGGCTGTAAAGCCATGTTTTAGGGTTGTCCTTTCCACCTGGACAGAAAATAAAATCATCACCATCTTACTAGTATTGTACAAGGTCTGAGCCCAAATCAATGGTACAAGCCATGTAGCATTCCCATAGAGAGTGAGAGGACCCTTAGGCAAGCTTCTCTGGATAAGTGCTTCTCAGACTATATAAAACTACAGATTTCTGAGTCCTGCCCTTAGAATTTCTGATTCAGTAGTCTTCGGTTTGGCCTGAGAATTTGCATTTTCGCCAGTTCCAACTGACGTTGCTAGTCAGCAAACCATGTTTTAAGTAGCATGGCCTTAGATGACATTAAAACGTCACAAAATAACCCTTTTGCTTATTGCTAAGGTTTGAATAATTTTTCTCAACCCTCCACTCAGAGTCCCCAAGAGAGAGCTAAGCCTCCAGATGAAGAAAAGCAAAGTAAGGCAGATAGCACTTCGCTCTTAGCTGAAGATGTGAGTTCAAAACTGAATGGAGGACTTTGATGAACACAGCCGGGTCATAGGGAGGAGTCATTTTTTCCCCCTATACTAGGTAGGTCTCAGCAGCATTGAACCAACAAAGCAGGCACTTGGCCATTTTTCCCCAAGTTCCTATCTGGATCTTTGGTTTTATTACAATGCAAAGAAAAGCCTATTCAAGCCACACCAGCCGGTGACAGAGAAGAAGAAACTAAAGAAAAGGAGAAAGCAAATTCCTTCTGAAATCAGGAACGACGCTAGTCTAGGCTGCCTTCCCAGGAGGCCTGTTTGGTGTCGCAGTAAGAAGACAGCTTCTTAATGTGGGAGGAGAGAAGACAATCAGGCCTTCTCCCAAGGCAACAGTCCTGACCTTACAATAGTCCTTTCTTACCATTCTGGCTCCAGGAGATAAGGTTGCTAGATAAATTGCAGGACACTTGACCAAATCTGAATTTCAAATAAATAATAATTTTTAAAGTAAGTATGTCTCAGATATTGCGTGGGATATATTTATAATACAAAAAGATATATTCTTTTTTTAAAATCTGATTTAACTGGGTATCCTGTATTTTTTTTTTAATATTTACTTATTTGACAGAGAAAAAGAGCACAAGCAGGGGGAGCAGCAGGCAGAGGCAGGGGGAGAAGGAAAAGCAGGCTTCCTGCTGAGCAGGGAGCCCAACTCAGGGCTCGATCCCAGGACCCTGGGATCATGACCTGAGCCAAAGGCAGACACTTAGCCAACTTGGGTATTATAATAATAATACCCACTTTATGGCTATTGTGAGGACGAAGTGAGATAATAAAGTATTTCAAACATAGAAAGCATTTGATACACGTTAGTTCCTAATAGCTTCCCAGTTGTACAGAAGCTAAGTCTTAGAGAAAGTAATCTGCCAACACTAGACAGCAGGTGTTACGGCTGAATTGTGCTGCAACCCCCTCCCCCGACAATTTATAGTATGTCAAAGCCCTAACTCCCAGTACCTCAGAATGTGGCTGTTTTGGAAGATAGCGCCTTTAAAGAGGTCATTAAGTTGAAATGAGGCTGTGAGGATGGACCCTAACGCCATCTGACTGATGTCTTTTGTAAGACGAAATTTGGACACAAAGGGAGGCCAAACTGTGAGAAAATTAATTTCTATCATTTAAGCCACCCAGTGTGTGGTGTTTTGTTCTGACGGCCCAGCAAACGAATAGAGCAGCTAAGAGGCCACGGTGGGGTTCAAACCCAGGTGGTTGGGCACCAATGGTTAGGAGGTGCTTAGCCACTAGACAAGACCACTAAAATGTGAAGTCAGCATGGGTTCATCCCAACATCTAGAGCAGACTGTCAATTGTGACAGTAAGTCCATCTTTTTCGCCGTCCCCACCCTCCACCCACCACCATCTCATCCAAGATTCACGTTCACTGTCCTGACTGAGTCTCTACTCTAGACCATTCTCTATTTCACCTCCCACCTCCCTTAATGGTCCTGGCTACTGCAGATCCCTTACTGATAACACCTGGAGTTATCTTCTGATGCTTCCTGGTGCACAGGGTAGGACTCCATTACCAGTGGCCGTGCTGTCATCACAGCCTGATGCGGGGGTGCCAAGTGAATGCGTAAGGGACTGCATGGATGGCAGCCACCTGGCCCTCACTCCCAGACCCACTCGTACCTGCATATCCTCGTGCCCAGCCTGCCATGCTGTGTCCACCAGTCCCCATCAGAGGGAAAGCTTTGTGATTGCCCTTTGTTTCTTGTTTCTCTGAGCTTTATGACGGAGTGAGTGTGTGTGTGTGATAGAGAGACTGGGAAAGAGAGGAAGAGAAAGAAAATTGGAGGGAGTGCCCATATTCTCAACCAGTTACTCACTTTTTTATAAGATCAAGTACTGTAACAGGTAACAACCGTGGGCTGTTTTTTTCCCCTGACCTTACCAATATAAATATGTCTAAAGGCTGTGCAGGAAACATTTCCTGTTAAAGTCGTAAATAAATGTCTCACCAGAATGTTGAATGCTTGAATTACAAACTCAAGTAAACACTGAGACTGGACTAGAACACGACGAAGTATTTACCTCCACCGGAGGAAAACGTGGTCTCCAAGAGAACAGCCCCTTGGGCTGCCAGCTGACCAGTTACTTGTCCAAAACTCCTGTTAGGGGTTGAATTGTGTTCCCCCTCCCAAAACATGTAGAAGTCCTGACCCCTAGTGCCTGAGAATGTGGCCTGATTTGGAAATGGAGTTGTCATAGATATAATTAGTTAAACTGAGATGAGGTCACACAGGTGTAGGGTGGGTCCTGAATCCAATACAATTTGTATCTTTACATGAAGAAGAGAGACACGCACACAGAGTGAAGGCCACGTGACAACAGAAAAAGATAGGGAAGGATGCGGCTGCAAGCCAAAAGACACCAAGGATCGACGGCCACCGCCAAGAACCAGGAGAGGCGAGGAAGGATTCTACCCAGAGTCTTGGAGGGACCATGACCCTCCTGACACCTGGGTGTAGACTTCTAGCCTCCAGAACTACACGACAGTAAATTCTTTTTTAAACCACCCAGTTTGTGGTCCTTTATTACGACAACCGTAGGATATGAGGACAGGACCCCTTTACTTTCCTGGGCTTGTCTGAATCAAAACATCTTCAGTGGTTCTGTAAAATTTTACGAACAGTTCCATCACGGTTATCTGTTGCTGCATAACAAACAAAACCTTAGTAGCTTACCACAACAATTTAGGATTTTATCTCAAGATTCTACTGACCAGAATTCAGCAAGGACAGAGAAGGACCGCTCATTGCTGCCTCACACTGTCTCAGTCTCATCTGGAGTGACTTCAATGGCTGGGGCAGGCATTGTGAGAGAGAACCTTGTCCTCCTCGCCTCCCCACTCACGGACTCCCTCCACGTTACCAGCCTGGACTTCGTCACAGCACGGTGGCTTTGGGCTCATTGAAACACCCTTAATACAGCTCGGGACTCCAAGAGAGAGTATTCTAAGAGACCAAGGTAGAAACTGTCAGTTCCCATAAAAGCTAAACCCCAGAACGGACACAGCATCATCGTCTACTGGTCCAGCAGTCACAGGCCACCCTCAAACTCAAGAGGAGGAGAAATAGACCTCCCTTAAAGAGAACTGTCAAAGGCTTGGTAACCGTCTCGAATCTGCATACATTCTCTGTTTTACGTCATTCTAAAGCACATATGGACACAAACACAGTTTCTTCTTCTGACAGTGGAGTGTAACCCACTGTGTCTGACTTCAGAAACCCAGGGGGGGTCTGATGTGAGCAGGTGTTGGATCTGAGGGACCTCAGGTCTTTCTAATGGACCACTGCTGTCCTCCACTGCTCGGAACTTCCCGCAGTGCCGGAAAGAATCAAAACGATCTAGAAAATCAAAATGCAAACACAAAAAGGAAACGAGAAGTTTTTCTTGCAAACTTGTAAATTACAAGGCGCGAGCAAGCTCAATGAACACTGCACAGAACCTGAGCTGGGTGGTTGGGGGGGACTGACACTCACTTCTTGCTTGGAGGAGGCTCGTGGCATCCCACCCAAGAGGTGAGAAACCTTCCAAAGCAGGGTCTGTTGTTGATCTTCACCCTGTTCTTTGTAAACGGAGAGGAAAGGAATCAGAGGTGGGAAGCAAGGTCAGGAAGAAGGAGACCCTTCCTAATCAACACTCTTGCCCTCAGACTATAGGGTCGGGTACACTTGGGTTTGAAGCCCGGCTCGGCCCCTTTCTAGCTGTGTCACTTTGGCAGGTCACTTCACATCTCTAAGGTCACTTCACCTGCAAAATAGGGATACTGGTACTGGCCCAGTGACGTTGTTACGAGCAATAGATTAGATCATGTTGGAAAATGCATGTAAAGCAAATAGCCCGGGGTTCGAGGTGGGGAAATAACACCTGTTTGTTGTGATGGTCATCGTTCTCATCTTCATCGTTATTATCACTAGGGCCTCGTGATGAAAGACGAAATTCTAGAAAGGACTGACCATGGGAGTAGTGGGTCACCTTGGGGGTTGGAATTACAAGTGCTCTTTCTTTTTGAACTCTATCTAAAATGAACATGTATTTATTTTTCTAATCTGACATGAATAGAGAAGTTATTTCTCGCTTATCAATGCCCTTTTGGGGTTCCCTTTAGGGGACTTTCACACTGGTGAAAGCTCTCCTTCTACTTCCCGCCTCTCCCTCCCCAGAGATGGAACGGCTGTACAGGTTGCAAGCACCCATAATAGTGGGTCTTTGGCAACCCCTGGGAGTCTGGCAGCGGCAGAGAATAAAACACGCCCCGCCCATCCTGACACATTCCAGATTTGGCCACAGCCTCTCCAGACACCAGACAGAAATGTGGGCTCCAGACTGCCTTGGTGACTACCAAATGTAGAGCAAAAATACTTGAGTCCAACCACAGCCAACACTAGGGTGGGAGAATCGAGGTGCAAAATACAAAGGGGTGTCGACCATGCGTTTTCCCAGTGGCCCTGAGAGTGAGGGCCTCTTTACATTTACACCCTGGGGACCTCACTCACACCATCCTAGTGCCAGTCATAATCCCATCATCACCATGCCCAGGAGGCCAGGAGCCCAAGAAGCTCCCATCCACCCTCCCCAATGCCTGGAAGGTACAAAGAGTCTATCAGACAGTTCCTTGTGATGCGGCAGGGTGCTGCCTAGACGCCCACCGAGAAAGCTGTGGTCCAGAAACCTGGGGTTTTAGGCACTGGAGGAAGCAAGTCAGCCTCAGGCTCCAAACAGTGGAGACGCAGTGGTCAACTCTTGTCCAGCTCCTGGGCTTATGGTGCCCTCTGGCACAGTCAGTCTGTCCCCCAGACAAAGCACTGCGTGCCTTTTCTCTACTCCTGGCATTTTGCAGGGGACTCCTGGGTCCAAACCAAACAGATCTCTCTGCCAGGAGCTGAGCTCATCAGTTACGTTCTTCACGAAGGGGTGCTGGGCCCCAGTCAGTGCTGACCTTCCCTTCCTGTTTATCTGCAAGAACCTCTCCTCTCTCAACTACTCCAAGATCTGTGATAGTACTATTTCTTCCAGAGCATCACAGACCAAGCCCTGCCCCTGTTGCCACTCTCCTCTGCCCAGCAGGACAGCAGCCCTCTTCGGGAACCCTCAGGCCCCAGAGCAGTCCCTCTGGCTTCTTCTATGGTCTTTTTGGTTGACGATGGTCAGTATCATTTTTAGTGTTGAAAGCAGCAGATGATTAATTTCTGCTAATGATTTTCCACCTTGCCTCCTAACTCCTTTCAGGAACCCCAACCACAATTTCAGCATTAAATGATTCATGCTTCACTTGTTTGCCTAAGGAATTGCCTGCCCATTTATCTCTGTGACTCTCTGAGACCTCTCTTTGTCCCACCTCGTTTCCCTCTCTTCTTCTCTGACCCTTCGTATTGCTGAGCCTTCTTTTCTGGCCTCCAGCACTGTCCATGTCCCTGCACCACGTGCCATCCCCACCTCCTGGAGCCAAAAAAGACTGGTAATAATAAAAAGAAAGTCTAATGCCATCCTTGGCATGCTTCATGAATCCCTGTCAATAACTAGCAATTTAACAGGTGTCACTTTTACTAAAGATCACCGTCACCAATTCTGCTTCCCCCAGTCGGGTTCCCCGAATGGCTCTTGCTAAGTACACGCAAGATGGCGCCATGCCTCTTGTCATATGTGCTCAGCTTATTTCCCTTACTCAGCAATGAATGACACCTGGGTCTCAATAAAACAGGTGTGTCCTGAAGCTTCTGGTGTCATGGCCAAACTGCGAAGGAGTCCCCCACCGTTTCCACTGATCACCAGGGTCAGCTCTACACAATACGGGCCTTTGCTTGAGTTCACTGATGTTTGTCTCGCTAACCACGCAACAACCCAACACAGTCCTGCTTCCTCCTCCTTTGACAGCTGCCATGTTTGGGGAGCCAGCATTATGGTCTGAAAAGCCCTCTCGTTCTCCCACGCTCAGGCCCCCAGATGCACGTAGCCGAGCTAAGAAAGGTAGAGAATCTCCATTAGTAAAAGTAACAGGAGACAGTTAGCACCTGGAACCCATACACTTTACTCTGACTTCCGGGCCAGCCTGAGTCAAAGTCCTTTTTTCCACTTGTTTGTGTTTGTCCATCAAGTGAAAGGAAACCCGACAAGTAATGGAGAACATGAGCCTATGGTCAAAGCCTCAAGGATTACTATCTACCCATGGCACGAGAAAAGGGGGTTGGTGACGTAGCGTGTCCAAAATTGGCATCCCAGCAAAGACTATCAATGTCACTGCGAGATGGTCATCCTTGGTAATGTAAGGTTGGTGGTGTGCTTGCTTTAACTCCCAATCAAGATGAGCAGTTTCTAAATTACTTTCCCTGGTAAACAACCTGTGTCTGTGGGGAAAATTAAAGAGGATTTCTGTGAAAGAACGTGTGACTGTCCTGGGCAGGAAAGTACACACAGACCATGCTTATACGACCCTGAATAAATGGTTCAAAAGGACCAAACCTGTTGGGAACAATGACTCAGTAGAATCCACTGATGTCAGACTCTGCCTGAAGCAGCCGAAGGAAGTGGGATCTTCCCCCCCAACTGTTTGATTCTGGCCCATGAAAAACATGACCCATTTCTCCTGTCTATGCCCTCTTCTTTAAGGTCTGCTTATTTGGCCCACTCTAGATGATTCAACATTTATGATTCTATCTGCTTGTTCCAAAGACATTCATGGAGTGCCTGGGCCATTTCCAGCAAGACGCCAGGCCCAGCAGAAATGCAGAGTGAAGAAACTAGTCTGCCCTCGCAGAGATAATAAAACAAACAGGTAGATATGCAAGTAGACAAGTAACTAAAAGGCAAGAAAGAAGGGTATCACTGCTATTAAAGAGATAGAAGAAAGAATAGAGAAAGCAGTTGACTCTGACGCGACGGTGTTTATTTTGACCAAAGTCATGTTAAAGTTAGTCGCCTACAAGGGCATTGTGCTTTTCCAAGAGGCGGTTATAGTGTGCTGTGTTTCCCTAACTCATGTCCGTGTCCCATGGTGCCTTCATTTATGGTAAACTGGTGAACCTGTCCCTGGATTTTATTTGTAAAATGCTGTGGAAAGACATTTCTCAGGCAGAGGAGGTTGTTTGGAACGGGGGGTAGGGTGTGATGGGAAGGGGCCTGGATGGTACTTGCTCGAGGAAACTGACTTAGTCTTCTTGGCTACTTTGGGGTTTCTCTGAAGTGGGAACAGTTGTCTGGATAGGGCCTGAATACAGATACGGGACACCTCTCAAGAGCCTTTGTCTTCCTTAGTTGGTGAGAGTACTTACCCCCATGCCGATGGACACAAATCAAATGTCTGGAGCCAAAATTTATCAACAACACATTGTAAAGACAAAACTACCATGTCCCTACCGCTAAAGGATTCATCTGTAAAAGACACACTTCCCACTTGCAAATCCAGACGTGCCCATCACAACGGTAAATGAAAAGGGTCAAAAGGAAAAACAAGGCTTTCTACTCCTTTGACAAAAAAGAATACATGTTCCAGATAATAAAAAAGTAAAACTTTGTCAGAATATTGCTCCTGATATTAAATTAGTCCATGAATTTTGTCCACAAACCAAACATATTTTCTAGATCTGAGTTGTGTCAAAATGGGCCTGATTGAGTAACAGGCCACTTGAAACGCATTTCTGAGCACTGATAGTTGTACCATGTTTGCCGTTTGCAAAATGTTTTTACATCGGTGGCCTCGCTTAATCCTCACAGCCATCCTATTAGGAGGTGAGGACAACTGTGACTCCCATTTGACACATGAGGAAGCTGAGGCTCGCAGAGGTAGCGATGCGGGCAGCAAACATGCGGGGTGGGGGGCGGGGGTGGATCTGCTAATGAGCCTCAGAATTAGCCCCAACACTCCAGCTCCAACGTCCTTCCCACTCCCCCATGCTCTCTCCTGGGACAAGTGCCAGCTGCTTGGAGTCCCAGACAGCCCAGAGGGGCAAGCCATCTCTCAGCCCTCTCATTAATTCAATTATTTCTTCACTCATTTAACAAACCTTCACTGAGCGTCACTAGGCACGGGGAATAGAGTGGGGACATGACATACATACCGTCATCCTCATCCAGTGCAAAGTCCACCGGAGAAGACACAATGGTACCAACATCAACGATAGACTGTGGTTTGCTATAAGGTGGCAACCAGGGAGGCATGACTCTAACTCAGTGCCCTGTTATGTGTCCCATTCAACTGTCCCTGGGCTTTGCTGCCTTTTAGATAATATTAACAACCATTTACTAAATGCCTACTATGTGCCAGGCACTGTATTTGGCTTAGATCCGTTCTCTCAGTGAATTCTTGCTGTAACTTCTGCACGCAGGGTTAGGATTCCATTTCATGGAGGAGGACACTGGAGCTCAGAGCGGTTGAGTAGTTGACACTCGTGACGTATCGCCACGTAAAAAATTCTCCCAACATTTAGTGGCTTCCGACAACATTTGTTATCTCACGGTTTCTATGAGTTGGGAATCACGGCATGGCTTAGCTAGGTCCTCTGGCTTAGGATTTCTTTCGAGACTGCAGTTGAGGTATTAGCAGGAACCACAGTCATGTCAAGGCTCCAGTGAAAAGAACCTGCTTTCAAGTTCACTCACATGCTATCTGGAGGATTCAGTTCCTCGTGGGCTTTTGGGCTGAGGGCCCCAGTTCCACACGTTGGCTGGAAGTTACCTTCGGTCACAGGACCCTCTTCATGGCCGCTGGCTTCATCAGTCAGAGAGAGAGTGAGCAAAACAGAAATCACAGCCTTTTACGACCTACTCTTCAAAGGGACATCCCAGGAACTTGGCCAGACTCTACTCAGTCAAGTCACCAGGTCCAGTCCACACACACAAAGAAGCTCCGGTTGCGCAAGAGAGTAAATATCAGGAGGCGGGGATCCCTGGAAGCCACCTTCCCTACTGGCCTATGCTGATGTGTAGTCTCTCCAGGACACAAATCTCTATCTGTCGGACTTATAAAATCCATGCTCAATGCAGCACCTGGCACAGCCTCACAGGTTTCCAGCAGGTACACGGGTCATCATGCTACTGGTTTCAAAGCATTAGTACACATGTGGTTTATTGCACTCAAGATATGGATAGGAAGATGATGGGGTTTTGGATAGAAGTGAGGTTCAGTGGAGTGAGGTCCGGAGCTGATGGCCAAGAAAGAATTCTTGAGACATCTTTGATGCAAAATGGCGGTTTAGTAAAGCACAGGGACAGGACCTGTGGGCAGAAAGAGCTGCTGCTTGGGGTTGTGAGGGGTGGGTGATTATATACCATGGGATTGGAGGAGGTAAGGGAAAAGGGAGGTTTCGAAAGAACTTTCATATGCTAAAGGGGACCTACAGGACACTGAGACCAGAGGCCTTGCCGGTGTCAAGTTAAGGTTGTTTACCCCTCTGGTAAGGCATTAACTTAAGACAGTTGGGAGATTCCTGGAGGAACCTTATACTCTGCTCGCTTCAAGTATCTGTCAATGGGCTGCAGGTTAGAAGGACATTTAATTGTATCTACATTTCCTTCTGGAAGTTGGGTTATTGATGGTAGCAATGCTTTGTTCTTGTAGATTGCTAAGACGTTTGTAAACGGGGAGACGCCTGAGGAACGTCACATATATCCCAGGGGGGCGGGGTTGTGAGATGTCAGCTTTGTCCTCAGCTTGCTTTCTGTTCCCTCATCAGAAGATATTTCAATTCTCATTTTATAAAGAAGAAAATTGAAATTCATAGAGTGCAAGTGACTCATGGATTTGTATAAGTCGTTATAATTTTTAGTGTTGATGTTTAATGACATTTTAGTGTCGGAGCTTAATGATTTTCCCCAGGTCACCCCAAATGGAGACCAGATATAGGTTTTCTGCCTCCAAATCCCAAGAAGCCCAATGCCACAATTATCTGATTCTCTGATTTCCATCTGTTTTCTCCTTCTGTGAAGCCCTCATAGGCAGGTCCTGACCCCCATTCATCCGTGTGAGGCAGTGTCCAATGATCTTACAGCCTCCGAAATCCCATCAGAGG
Organism: Ursus americanus; assembly: GCF_024610735.1. NCBI lineage: Eukaryota > Metazoa > Chordata > Mammalia > Carnivora > Ursidae > Ursus > Ursus americanus. Next base: position 37,899,626 of record NC_142135.1, on the reverse strand, counting down.
GGTCCTCGGGCTCCCACGGCTTCCCTGATCGTAGCTGCAAAGCCACCATGAAATGCCCCCATGATGGTGAGATTGGAAGGGAGGCAAGAAGAGGAGCTCCGACAGCTTTGGGGTGGCCCCCCACATGCTGGGTGCGCATCTCACTGTCCCGCCCACAGGTCACAAGGTGGCTTTGAAAAGAGAAGTGGGAAAATGTCCACCCAGTACTCAAAGGGAACATTGCTCTTACTTTCATTCCTTTGCAGATAGCTTTGGGTCTTCTCCCTCTTCGGTCCCCAGTCCCATCCAGTCACTAAGGACACCCAGCTATCTTTCAGATCCACCTTCTATTGCCTGGTCAGCATACCAGCCTCCTCACTCACTCCAGTCTCCGCCCCAAAATCCATTCTCCATGGCATCCAGGGTGAGCTTTCTAAACTCAGATCTGATCTTGAAACTCTCCTCCTTCAAACTTTCAATGCATATCCACTGCTGTCTGCATAAGGTGATAACCTTATCCTAGAAGGCAAGGTCCTGCTGAGCAGGCCCCTCTCCTTTCTTTGCCAGCGTGAGCTGTCTGTGGTCTTCTGTATTCTTTCTGCTCCAGCCACACTGACTCGGCGTGGGGGGGGGGGGTGTCATGCACTCTCTCATTTTCTGACTATTCCTGCCTGCCCGCCACCCCCCCTTTTTACCTGATCAAGATTCCCAACTCAACCTTCACATGCCCATTCTTCGTGGAAGCTCTCCGAGTGTTTCTAAGTCTGGACTGAGTATCCTTCCTTGTCATCCCATAGAATGCCTTGTGCCTGTCACATGTGTTGTTACTGTGTGATCAGTGCCAGAGGACAGAGCCTGGATTTGCCTTGTCTTCTGTATCCACTAAGGAGGCCAGCATAGCATCAGGACCCTGACAGTGACTTAAAACAAAACTTTGTAGAATGAGTGACTGAATGAATGCGACCCCTGCTCCTATGTTCCCAGCATTAAAGGCTTCCATCAACCCACAGGTCACCAAGCTTCCTTTAGTCCTGTTGCCTCCAGGGAGATTGTCCAGTGCTTGGCAGGCTTCTCATGACTTGGGGCAACCTATTCATTCCGTTGTTCTACCAAGAAATATTTGTGCCAGGCATGTGCCGGGTGCTGGAACAGAACCAAAGATGAGTTAAGCACATAAAAGTCCAGACTAAAATGAGTTCGTAGTGTGGCGTCTGGAGCTTATGCTATTTCGGAGAGTTCCTTGGGGGAAGGATAGGCTCATGTTTATAAAGCACCTTCATAAAGACACCACCTTGGTGTTACTATTCTTCCACAAATACATCTGGTCTGTAGTCACTATAACATTACTAGCCTATTCTAGAATATTACTATCATCTACTGTTCCATTTCATTTTATTGTCTAAGTTGCAGGGTATGTGGCCAGAAGGTAGCAATTCCCCTCTGAATTAATGACAGCATACACAAAAGCCACAACATTATTATTTGGAATTGTTTTTGAGACTGTAATCATTTTTGGAGTTACTGTTAAAAAATAATATAGGTCAATAATATAGTCGGTAATATACTTTAACATTTTTATGACCCTTTCTCTATTCCCTTCTAGTTAAAACATAAAAAATAAAAATCTTTCTCAGAGGCTTCAGGGTTCGTGAGCTTCTATCAGATTTTAAGCCGTCATCATTGGAGTTTGTTCAGTTAATTCTCCAGGTGGCCTCAACCCACAGGAGCAGAGGAAACACCCCAGCAGGATGAGACTGACTTTTCTCCTCGGGTAGATAAATTAATTTATTCATGTATTTATTTATTCTCTCACTAGTTTTAATACTAACAATAACAATAATTATATAACACTGATTTAGTACTTAATATATGCCAGGCATTATATTAAATCCTTTCTATTTATTGCCTACAACAGCCTTAAAAAACTTAGTACTCTTGTTATCCCATTTCACAGATGAGGATGCTGAGATTGAACGAAGTCAGGTAAGTTATCCGAGGTCGCACATGTCCTAAGTGGCAGGGCAGGAATTCAACCTCAGGTCATTCTAACATCAGAACTCGCATTTTTAACCACTGCATGCTCCTCAAATCCCTTCAATTCTGGAATATCTGAGGTGACTTAGGAAAACACATTCAGTACACACAATAACACATCAGTGAAGTAAAAAGAGATAAAGAGGAAATTTAAGGTAGCCTCAAATAAGATGAAGTTGAATGAACACCCAGAGTCCTGTGTACTTCAGAGAAGCGAGCAGCAAATGTAGCTCTCCGTTTGTCAAAGAGGGGAATGTGCTCATTCACATGCGTCACTGTATTCATAAAATGAAAAGCAAACTAGGTGCTCAGGGGAAAAAAACCCCTCTATCCTGGTACTGAGACTTACAGAAAATGTCTCACTTGAGGCTCTTAAAAAGGGCCGTGTGATGTAATGATAGACAGACCGTCACCCTCAACAGCGGCCCTGCAGCAAATCTGGCCAGAGCTCTGGGAGGCCGTGTCCTAGATGCATTTATCACACATCGCAGCCTGGTGAAATGGCTCCACATCAAAGCTCCGGTGAAAAGGGCCAAATCCACATTTTACAGCTTTCCAATGGCCCGGCTGACTCCCAGGAGACAGAGCTCCGTAAACACATTTTCTAACACGGAGGGTGCAGGATTTCCGTGGCACCGGCCAAAGCAGGCCTGTGTCCTTGCATGGGGTGTCCGCGTATTGACACACTGCTCTGAAGAACGAGAAGCATTTCAGGGATGGGCACCTGGTACGTGTGCCCACCCCCCCCCAGTGCGGAGCCAGACACGGGAGAACCCTCAGAGCAGGGCTCAGATTCCCTCAGAAAATGACTCTGGGTGCATCAGGGCGATGTGGGTGATGGAGCCCCTAAAACCTTACTCCATAGAGCATGGCTGTGGTCGTTTCAGCCTGGAAAAAATTAATCAGCTGTTACCAAACTCCAGGCGCAGTCATTTAAAAAAAATCAATAAATACGCCAGTTATAGTAGATCTAAAGTATCTAACTTTAAGCAACGTCACTTCCTGGCAAACCCTCCAACATAAACCAATAACAAAACACATTGACTTGTGGTAGAGGGTGGTTAGGACAAGTTAGCTAGATGTTGGAAGATATTTGAGATATGGTCAATGGGTCTCAACTGTAACATCTTGAACAATTTTTTCCCCACCCGTTTTAAAGGAAGTTTCCAGAATCCAGGCCTGGTATGCTAGGGTCTTAGAGCCAATTTGGCCACCTGACAAGACATCATTCCTGGACCCAACCAAGGGTCTAGCAATGTTCTCAATGGGAGTATGGGTCAGGCTGTGCTGCTGTGCTGTGTGGTCTTGCATCCACTCAGTAAAATGTTTTACATCTGTATAAATATTTTACATATATAAATATATCATATTATATATATCATATTCTGTGTACTAGATTATCTGTTTCAATTCCTGTAGATTATATGTATCAATTACCGTACTAATGTCTTACAAAAGCAACGCAAAACACTCATTAAAATAGACATTGGGAGAGAGAAGATATCAAATAAATATAGACAGAAGTTCTCTGGAAGTTCTACTGTTTTCTTCCCATCCCCATTACATCATCTTTGGAGGCCTCCATCCTCCTCTTTGGAGGCCACCAACATATAGTAAGGAGCTAGGTAGGCCTTCTCTGGACCACTTCTTGGCACCTCAGGTAGGGGTCCCCTGGTTCAGCCCTAGCTCATCTCCCCAGCCTAATCCCTGCTAAGGTTCTCCACCCACACCCAATTCTCCTCCACACTGGCATGCACCCCACCAGCAGCCACCAACTGGAAGAGGCAAGGAACAGATTCTCCCCGAGAGCCTCTGGAGGAAACACAGCCCTGCACATACCTTGATTTCAGCCCAGGGATCCTGATTGCAGACTCCTGGCCTCCAGGACTATGAGAGAATACATTTCTGCTGTTTTAAGGTACCCAGTTGGTGGCGATTTGTTACAGCCGCCCCAGGAAACTAAGACAACCATTTTGGTCTTAGAGTTTTCGGGGAAGGAGACAGGAGCTAACAATAGAAATAAAGTTGGAGAGCGTGGGCTCAGCACCCAGTTCCTCTCCGGTCTTAAGTGTGTCCAAAACCTTGACTGCCACTTTCCAGGGAAATCAGCGTCTCCCCACCACTAGAAACCCACCAGAAACACACACCTCTTGGAGAGCTCCATTCCCCCAGATGGAAAATGAGTTTTTTTTTTTTTTAGAGAGAGGAGGGGGGAGGGGTAGAGGGAGCGAGAATCTCAAGCAGGTTTCATGCCTCAGCGCAGAGCCCAATGTGGGGATTGATCTCCCCATCCTAAGATCATAACCTGAGCCGAAATCAAGAATCCGATGCTTAACTGAGCCACTCAGGTGCCCCGGAAGATGAGTATTTCCTAAGATGACCACATCCCCACCACTCACCGAGGTCCAACAAAAAATAATTCTTTGTGAGGCTTCTCAGCTAGCTGACCCCGTCATGACCTCTTGCTTGTTATTATCATTAAATATAAGTTCTTACGGATGCCATCCTCATTTTCATTCTCAGCCCCACGCCTCCTTGGGGTTTAGCTCCCTAGGCCCAAACTCCTCTCTTTTGGTCTTTCTTTTGTCTTTCTGCAGTCTGCAGAATTCTAAAGATGTCCCCTCCAAAATGCCCATGTCCCCATCATTCAGTCAAGCACTAATGTAGGTACTGCTGTGAAGAGACTGCAGGTGGGATTCAGGGAAGTCAGCGGCCGACTTTAAGATAGCGAGAGTGGCCTGGGTCATCCGTGTGGAACCAACATCATCACTTCTGCCCCTAAAAGCAGAACAGTTAGAGAGATGGGGCAGAAGGGAAGGTCAGAGAGATTCGAGAAGATGTAGGCCACCATTGCTGGCCTTGAAAGGGTCCGTGAACCAAGGAATGTGAGTAGCCTCTAGAATCGGAGAAGGACTCCCAGCCAGCAAGGAATCTGCCCACAACCTAAATGAGCCTGGAAATAGATTCTCCCCTAGAGCTTCCAACAAGGAAACTGGCGCTCAGACTTGTGAGACTCGAAGCAAAGCCATGCTGAGCCCGGACTCCTGACCCGCAGAAACCGTGAGATCATAAATGGGTGTTTTTTTTTAAGATGATAAATTTGTGACAATTTGTACAGCAGTGGTAGAAAACTAATACACTCTAGAACTCCTCCTTCTCTGCCCCTTTGTGGACCTCTCTTCCTCTACGTATCTCTTACACACTGATTCCCATGCTCATTCTCTCTGAGTAATATAATTGGTTCCAAGTCTTCAGTGTCTGTCCATATTCTACTCAGTCCCTAAGCCATAACTCGATGTCACATTTCTGTGCCTGGTGGCAAACGCACAGATGCAGCTATCTGCTAGATATCTCCTTTCTCATGTCTCAGAGGCATCTGAAACCAATGCGTCCTCGGACCAGCTCATTCTATGCCCCTGCACCTGCTTCTCCTTCTGAGAGCCCTACAAGGCATGCTGTCATGGTCATCCAGCTACCGAAGTCTAAACCTTAGCCTCATCCTTGTCTCCTCCCTCTTTTTCGATGGTAAATCCAAGCCCCAAGTCCTATCTATTCCAACTGCTCATTTTCCCTAATCCATCTCCTTGTCTCCCTTTCTCAGTACAAGTCCCCTTTGTCTCTCATTCACGCTGCTGCAAGAGCCGCTTACTCACCTCCTTGTCTGCAGCGGTACTCCCCAGCCCCTTCCCCTAGCTGCACTCAAAAGATCACTCCTGCAATAAAAACTCTTATGTGTGGGCAGAATATAATAAAATGAATAGGACCGGTGACCGGGTTATCATTCTGAAGGACAGGGTCAAGGAGATCATCCATAACTAGGGTAAGAGGTAAGGAAGGAGAAAAAGGCAAGGGGAAAAATCAGAGACGTGAAGGACCACTTCATGAGGTCCGGGATCACCTATGACTTTTGGGCAGGAGGGAATGCCCATCAACATATGCATAGATAAAGAAGATGTGGAATACACATACAATGGAATGCTATTCAGCCTTGAAAAGAAAGAAATCCTACCACGAGCTACAACATCTGATGAACCTCGAGGACGTTATGCTAAAAAGAAGTACAGCAGGATTCCCTCTGTATGAAGAATCTCAGTCAAATCTGTAGAAGCAGAGAGTAGACCAGTGATTACCAGGGGCGGGGGCGAGGGGAAGATGGAGAGTTGTTGCTTAATGGGTAAAATTTCAGTTATACAAGATGAACAAGTTCTCGAGACCTGCTGTACAATACAGTGTCTGTAGTTAACACTACACTTTAAAATACATTAAGAGGACAGATCCTATATTAAGTATTCTCACCACCAAAAAACTAAAACAAAAAACAATATAAGGCAAAAGAACACAAGGAAATTTTGGAGGTAATGGCTATGTTTAGTGCTTTGGTTGTGGTGATGGTATTGTGACTATATGTGTATATTGAAACTCATCAATGTATATGCATTAAATATATGAAATTATTTGAATATCAGTTACACCTCAATAAAATTTTTAAAAATAAAAATTAAAAGGTGAGAGTGGGAAGTAATATTTTTTAAATAGGAAAAAATATCCCCAAGTTCCATAAAGGAATTTCCAAGTGCCCAAGAGTATTGATGAAAAGGACCCATATGCCCTACGAGACTCTTGATCTTGGGGTCATGAGTTCAAGCCCCATGTTGGGCATCGGTCTTACTTTAAAAAAAGAAAAAGACCTGGGGCACCTGGGTGTCTTCAGTCCGTTAAGCCTCTGACTAAGGCTCAGGTCATGATATCAGGGTTCTGGGATGGAGCCCTGCCTTGGGCTCCCCGCTCATCCAGGAGCCCTCTGCCCCTCGCCCCTGCTTGTGCTTTCTCTGTCTCTCTCTCAAATAAATAAAATCTTTAAAAGGAAAAGAAAAAGACCCACGCCCAAACACATCCTAATAAAATTTCTCATTGGTAACGTTGGATGCCTAAAGACAAAGGAGAAATATATTGAACTTTTTAATGGAAAATCATTTTAAATTTACAATCGTATACTCGGCCACACTAACTTAATGTGAGAAGGCAAAATGAAGATATTTTTCAGGTATATATACAGAAAGGTTTCCCCTTCTCTCAGTTGTCTATGATGTAGACTGAGCCATTATTTCAACTGTCCTCCCAGGACTCTGGAAAGTCAAGTTGCTTCTGACATATCTGATCCAAGCAGAACAAAATAGTTCATTCTACCACAACTGCTAAGTGAAGAAACCAAGAGAACTTGTAGTTAAATATAAATAAGTTGGTACACATTGTACAGTTGACCGAATTTCAAAATGTTGCTATCTCTGGGATAAATTACACTTTGATTCTTTGAATCATGAGATACATTTCAGAACACCAAGAGAAAGGCTGGTCAAAGGTTTTCACAGCCCTCTCTTTATTCACCATCAAATGTAATGCTTAGATGATATTTAAATCCTGCCCACATTGATTTCAGCCCTCTGCCCAAACAATGGAAACACTAGCTTTGCAAACAGTGCCAGAGCCCAGATCTGGGATTGCTTGCACAGTGCTCAAGGGTGGAGTATGCTAGGAAGAGCCTCATGCCAAGCCCTGTAGGGAGTTTCCAGGTTATAATTCCAGCAAGCCAATTACAGAGCTATGGTGAAATTTACTTAAAACCACCACCCATGGGGAGACCCATGATGCACTCTGGCCATGGCCAAATCCCTTACAACTTTCTTCTGATACAACATAACAAAAGATCTACAGAACAAAAGAGCAAGGCATCAGGAGTCCCAAACAAAAGGCTTCAAGCTGGGCCTTGCAAATATTTTTTCTCCCTTTTCAAAGATATTGCAAGATAGGGCCGAAAGCCTGCCAGCCCGTACTGCTGAGAACCAAGGGTCACAATCGGCACCCCTGTCTAGTCCAGGATTTGTTTTATTATTGGCTGTAGGCACAGTTATACCGAAGGCTACCAAAGCCACCTTAGGGACCCCCTAGGAGCTTTCCTGAAGGTGTAAACTCATGCTGACGTTCCAATTTAACTCTCACCGTACTGTCTTTTCTTGTGACAATTTCAAAGTCTTCTGATTTTATATAAGCATTTCCTGATTCTTATTTTCCAAAATGCCAGCATTCCTCATATCTTCCATATAAAATAATCTTACCAGTTTTAACACCTTCTTACTATATAGTGTCACCAGGTATTTAAATGATAATATTCTTCAAAACTTAAAAAAAAATCTTTATTTTCCACAAAACAACAAATTCGCTAACGCAGAAATAAAACCTATCAGAAATTCGCAATTAAAGAAAAGCGTCTCCGAGATAGGGAGAATAATAGTCCCCTAAATTCACCACTTCTTAATCCCCAGGATCTCTAAATATGTTCCTGGATGTGGCTAAAAGGACTTCACAAATGTGCTGAAGTGAATAATCCTGAGATGGGGCAATTGCCTTGGGTTATCCAGAGAGGCCCAGTGATGCGACCACGAGCAACCTGAGAAGAGGAAAACAGGCAGATATAATCGAAAGAGAAGGCAATCTGATGACAAAAGCAGATTGGAATGGTGTGCTTGGAAAATGAAGGATGAGCCGTAAACCAAGGAATACAGGCAGCCAGTGGAAGGTGAAAAAGGCAAAAAACCAGATTCTCCCCTCAGAGCCGATGGAAGGAACCAGCCACATCAACACCTTGGCTTTAGCCCGTGAAACTGATTGCATACTCCTGACCTCCAGAAACGCAGGAGGAAAAGAAGTGGTGTTTTAAGTCACTAGATTTGTGGTAATCCACCAGCATCCATAGGAAACTAAAGCCACCTCTCTCTCTCTCTCTCTTTCTCTCTCTCTCTCTTTCTCTCTCTCACACACACAAACACATACACACATAGATTTACTTGGAAATTTAAATACATTCAAAATAACTAATTAAAGAGTAATTACAAACTAGAAAGGAATGAGTGTACGACATATCGGAGGCTAAGAGATTTGGCCGCAGAAGTAGTAAAAGGAAAGATGAATAACCTCTTAGGTATTCATACAGCACAAAAAAAGAAAAATTAAAAGTAAATGTAGTATTCAATTCTGGAATCAAAATAAACAACAGAAGAATAAACCCAAAGAAAGAAATCACTAATAACCAAAAGGCAAACATAAATGCATTAGAATACAAAATAGCACAACATAATAAAAAATTATTATAAAAAAAAGAATACAAAATAGCAGCTTTAAACTCTAAAGCTAAAATTTGGTTCTTTAGAAAGATCAATAAAATAAACTTTGGCAACTCTTGTTAAGAAAAAAAGATAAAAGGCGTGCCTGGGTGGCACAGCGGTTAAGCGTCTGCCTTCAGCTCAGGGCGTGATCCCAGCGTTATGGAATCGAGCCCCACATCAGGCTCTTCCGCTATGAGCCTGCTTCTTCCTCTCCCACTCCTCCTGCTTGTGTTCCCTCTCTCGCTGGCTGTCTCTATCTCTGTCAAATAAATAAATAAAATCTTAAAAAAAAAAAAGGAAAGAAAAAAAGAGAAAAGACAATGTTGGAAATTCAAAAGAGATTATAACGACAGATACAGAAAAGATTATTTTAAAAAAACATGAGAAATATCCCATACAACTTCATACCAAAATTTCGAAAATTTACACAAATTGCATATTTCTCTGTGAATATCTATGACTCAAGAAGAGACAGGAAAAACTTAGTGGACCCATGACCAGTTAATAATGTTTTTTAAATGTCAAAAATTTTATCAGAGGAGTTCAATGGCAAGTTGTACCAAGCACACTAATCAATCCTTTTCCAGAATTAACCAATTAGAAAATTTCATAAAAAGAGGATCTCATTCACTATAGCAGGATATAAAGTATTTAGGGGAAAAGTAACAGGAAATACTAAGAAAAAAATACAAAGAAAGCTTTGAGAGAAAAAAAAAAAAAGAAAGATACACACATTGAAGGATTTTGTCAAAGACCAGACTACTAGAAATCCCATCCAGGTGCAGCCTGGCCACCCAGGAACCAGAGGCTGTGCCAAGAACCAGCAGCCAGGAAGACAACAGTTTCTGGAACAGGCTGCAAAAGGGATGTCACCAGAGAGCACAGTGAAACCTCAGGGAAGTTGCACAGCAGCCCCGGAGCCCAGGAGCAGAGCCCGAGTGACCTACTTTTCCTTTTTTCTTTATTAAACAGAAACAAATGATTCTGTGTCCATTTAGTAGAGGGCTTCCCACCTGTGCCTGAGGCCTCAGTTGGCCTGGCAGGCCCCTGCTCTCAGGGCAGAACACCTGGACAGGTCCTGAAGCGACAGGATGAAGCTGAGGCACAGTTGGGTTTGGGGGTTCGGCACCCATCCCCCCAGAGCCACATCAGACAAGGGGGAGGGCCGGGGGAAGTCCTCCCTGGCGGTATCCAGCCACACACACCATCCGGCCACACTGGGATACTCTGGGGCCAGACAGACACCAACAACCTGGTCTGATTCTCTCTGATTTGTCTTTAGTGTCATTGTTGTTAAGTCTGGAGCCTCGTTTCGGTATCTCCACCATCTCCAGAATGTGGGTGCCAGGAGCCTCCGCTCTGTGTCTTCAAAGCCTCCCCCAGAAGAAGCTTCTTTGATCCCTATAAAGGACTTTAATTATACAAAGATCTGAATCATTTGATTAATTTTCAATATGCATAAAAGCTATTAACCTCCATCAAGCAAAACTACTTTTCAGGAGCCCAACCGGCCCCTCTCTTTGTCATTTACCACCCATCGTTTTATTAGCGCCATCTTTGGGGACTCCAACTCCAAGCTTTAAGGTAGGAGTTTTTAAAAATAAGTGCCTTTTCCACATTTCTTTGGCTGCCATACCAAGATCCAACCTCCCTAATTCCCCACAGCCTGGCCCTCTGGCCCTCCCGCATGCGCTGGGAGGGGGCCAGACCACAGCTGGGGAAGGTTGGCTCCGGACGCCCGACCTTGGCAGCTAGGGATGCTGCGTGCTATTCAGGAGGCCTGTATTATAATAGCCTCGGTGTTGGAGGAGAAGATGCCAGCAGTGGGCCGAACAAACAGTCGCTTATACGAGCAGGACCGCATGCTTGCTGCTATTAACTATTCGCTCGCTCCTCTGACCATCAGACCCTCCGGCCCCCGCTTGGGAGGAAAGAAGGGAATAACCTTCTCTTTCCTCTGGAGGATGACTTTGGTGGTACCCCAGACACCAGTGCCTCTTCCAGACTCTTGCTTTTCCTACCTAGAATCGAGGACTGCCACGGCCGTGTAAATAGAGCAACTGGTATTTATGGAGCTCCTACTATGTGTGTGCCGGACACGGTTTGCTCGTGGAATCCTCGCCACAACCCCAGGAGGTAGGTCCCATAGTATTCACATGTTATAGGTGAGGAAACCGAGTCCTAGAGTTTGTGCTAAGTCCCTTAGCTTATGTAACATCGCATCACCAGTGCTAGGGCCTGGAGCCCAGGCTGCTGACTCCAGTCCCGCCGTGTGTAGCAGCCACTCTATGCTTCTGAGTTCATGGAGTTTCATGGGTATCCCTTCACATCCCTACTCTCAAGACAGGCAAAGGGAAAGCAAAAGCTACCCTCCTATTGCTATTGAGAACCCTTACATTCCGGCCAAGGCACAAATTTGGGAGAGCCCTAGAGTAGACTGACTCTCTGAGCCAGAGACCAGAATTAGCAGGTTAGAATCAGGCAGAGTCTAGATGGGAACTCACAAGGACAGAGCCCTACAGAGGAGTATGAAACACTACCTGGGAGAATCCGGTGACCAGAAGAACATCACAACACTGGTACTTGAAACCGTACAAATAATTATGGTACTCTTAGCTAACTTTGTTTGAATATGTGCTAGATACCAGTACTGTGCTTTCCTGGTATTAGCTAATTTAACTCCTATCTAAAACAAACAAGTAAACCTTATCAGGGTAGGGCCATTAGTATCCCCAGTTTACAGAGGAGAGACTGAGGCTCCAAAAGTTCTTGGGGCAATTTCCCACAATCCCCTCACCAGTAAGTGGCAGAGCTAGGGTCAGAATCCGTGCTGAGGTTAAATCCTGCTCTAGCAGGCTCTGAGCTTTACAGAAGTTCATTCAATAACCTGGTACAGCTGCAGACTGCGTGCACTCTAGTTTCTAGAATGAGGGGAGCGCATCCCACATCAGGCCACCCACAGAGAATTCCTGCACCCAGTCCACGAGGCCATGGTTTAAAGCAAAGATGATCAAGCCAGGAGCTCACTCAGAGGGAAGTAGTCAGGATGGCAAAGGAGCCTGAACCACATCCCACGATGGAGTTAAAGGAGTTGGCAGTAGTTCCCTGAAGACGATACTCCTTCAATTTCTTCAAATACCAGAAGGGCTTGTTAGCGGAAAGGGAATGGGCCCCAGGGGTTGGATTTAACAGGTGGAAGTTACAGGGAGACTGCCTCCAGCTCAGGAGTCTGTCAGCTCTGGTGAACCCCAGGAGGGACAGGGATGGCCCTTCCTTGGAGGGGTTCTCACAGGCTGGACCACCACGTGGCAAAGTGTGGTCACGGAGGCCCCAAGCACCAGAAGAGCAGCTTGAACAAGGTCCAGAAGCGTGCCCCACACATGCTGGTTCCCTAATCTTCGAGGACAGTCTGCCCCCGCCTCTCTACTCCCAGAGACGGCACTCACACTGACGTTCAGGAATCCCCCTCAGAGGGCTGTGTGGGACAGGCTCTCCGTCGCGGGCCAAGTGGTCTTTAATTCCAGGCATTGGAACCTGTTGAATTAGGTGGGGTCATTCGCCGACTTGGCAATTCCTGTAACACAGGCTGCCCGATGGGCCAGGGGATGCACGGGCTGCTGTCGAAGGAAGTCGCCAGAAATATACGCTTTCTGTACAGTCGGAGCCCTCTCTCAGCCCTTCCTGCCCCTACCCCTGCCCCAGAGGATCAGAATGGGGCAAATGCCTGATGCAAGCAAAGACATCAGACGTCCCATCCTGGGACTCTGAGCTTGGGAAAGGACAGTAGTGGGCAGCATCCAAGTGGCCGACCCTGTACAGCATTAGCTTGAGAGCCTTCGGGTGGCCGTGTTCTACCAAGCGGCCAGAGGAGCACAGAAATCAGGCTCTATGGACAAAGGAAAACACACAACAAGAAGAATCTCCCAGGTGCGTGGGCCAAGTGCTATCCGAGGCAGCTGCTCTCCTGCCCCTGCATACAGACACCTGGGTATCCAATTACAAAATACTTTCCACAGTCACTACCAGAAGAATCCTGATGAAGATAACGACTGGCCAGGCAGGTGGCTTCACACAGAGGACTCGTGACAGAGAGCCTGTCCCGGCGCAGCCCTTCGAGGTCGGTTCCTGAACAATAGCGCGTAGACTGAGATAGGATCCTAGAATACTCATCTTGGGGCTTTTTCTTTCTCCCCTCACTTGCGGACCTGGAAGGAAACAGGAGGCCCTCAGTGGAGCAGAACTTCAAGTCTGTACCATGACAAAGATTAGAGAGCCCCATCCCCTCATGCAACACAGGCATCTCAAGGTCCTTGAGCTTGGGGCTCAAGGGACACAGAAAAGAAAACAATTAATATTCTGACTATTGTATTTCCAAATTAGAATCAAAAGAGAAATCCTGAGTGGAAGAGAACATAAATATAAGTTGATGTTATAATAAAGACTTGAAAGTAATGAATGGGGAGGGGGCAAACTCCCCTCCCCAGGAGACAAGGTGAAGGTCACCAGGGCTGGAAGAGAGGACTGCCATGGTGGGGTCATGACCTTGGGGGGCTCTGTGGCCAGAGACAAGAGGACTAGCCCTGGCACGGGATATAGGAATTGCTCTCGGAGAGGGAAGTCTGTGTTCAGAGGCGTCCGAGCCCATAATGAGCCGATAGAGTGTCTGCAGATCATCCTAACCCTTCCGGGGAGCAGCTCCCACGCAGAGGCCATGTCCCCCAGCACTGTGCAGCCAGGGTCTTCCTTCGACAGCAGTCCATGCCTCCCCTGGCTCATCTGGCGGCCTGTATTACAGGACTTGCCGAGTCCCTATCAGAACTGCCCCATACAGCCCCTCCGGTACCCAGGACCCTAAATGCTCTAATGTCCCTAAAACAGAAGGTGGCTTAGCCCTGCAGGAGCCACAGTGGTATGTAAGCCAAAGCCCCAGCACCTAGGCTGGGTGGTAAAGCCAGTGGGGAGCCCCACCCCCACCCACCTAACTCATCACGTTCCAGTGCCTGGAATTAAAGACCATTTGGTGTCCGTCTCCAGAGGATCACAAATGAGGGACCTTGAAATGTGTGGGCACCTGCCCATTTCTGAGTTTATGAGTAGTGTACAAAAATCAGTCACCTTTCTCAGTTTGCGGTGTAACGAGGCTGAGTGAAAGGAAAGGAGGGAAGGAGGAAGGGAACAGGGCTTATTTAAGCCTACACAGCAGCAGAGGCTGTGCTGGGCCTGCACCCCTGACCCTGACCCCGCAGACGTGGCTTGCTCAGGTCACGTCAGCTCATGTCCCCAGTTTCCGTATTCTTGGGACCTCCTAGACTGCAGCCCTCGTCATCCCCGGGCACTTCATCTCACCATCCCATGCGGCTCTCCACACTTGCCTCCGCCTGCCCGTCCCCTCCTTCGGAACCTGCTTACTGCCATTAACAGACCGGTCCCCTCAGAGCGCCCTCGGCCATGCCCCCTCTCCAAAGGACCTCATTTCCTGATTTGTCTGCTCAAATTGGGCTGCTGGTCTCCCTGTGCCCCAGGACACCCCAGGCCAGGGGGCAGCATCAGGAGCCCCGTGTTGCCTCTGGATGTTTTTGATTCCATTTCCCACACCTCAGAAGACTGTCTCCTTAAAGCTCACAGCCCTCGCTGGCCTTCCCTGTCACTACTGCCCGCCACTTCCCAGGACCCCCTCCGTCACTTACTCTGACCTGATTACCATCTACGCTCCATTCACAGCCTGTGCACCTTTCCCAGTGGTCTCAGCCGCCTGCGTGATCGATCCATCTGAGTCCCACACCTCGCATTTCTGAATGACCTCCACATCAGCGGCCTCCGCCTCTGCTCCATTTCCACATATTCACCCCATGAGCACACCCCGGCCCACCCCGAGCTGCCCCTCCGCTCACACCTTCACCTCTCTCATGCTGCTCACGGAGGAGGGTAGACTGACGTTGCCTGGTTTGACCCAGGCCCCTTGGTGAAATGGTACGACCCCAGCTACTGGACATAGACCTGCAGTCTCTGAACACACAGTCATACAACAGGGGACAGACTCCCAGGGTGGGTCTGCTGGGGAATTACAGTGTCTCAAACTCATCTAACGTCAGGAAGAACCAGTCACCCAGAGAGGACACCTTCAGATAGACGTTTGCAGTGCCATTGAGAAGCTCCTTCAATGTCTACAGTTGGCCTGAGCGTGACTCCCCTTGAGAATTTAAATAAATAGATAAATAAAAAGAAAGAAAGAAGAGAAAAGAAAAGAAAAGCTAACTTTCCATGAATGCATCTCACACTCTAACCACTTTTATATTTTACACGTATGGTATATAGCAACTAATTTAACTCTCATCATAATCCTTTGAACTTAACACTCTTATTATCCCCATTTTACAAATAAGAAAACTGAGCCACAAAAAGGTGAAGTAATCTGCATACAGCTGTTAAGTGGCGGAACCAAGATTCAGACTCAGCAGCCAAACCCCAAAGCTCACACACTTGACTACTTCATTCCACAGCTGCTGTGCTCAAGGAAATGGCATCTGGGGTCACCTTAAGCTAAGATCAGCTCATACTTCTATCTATACCCTGGGGAAGTTCCAATGCCTCCCTCAAGTTCCCGAGACTTTACAAGGGGTCAAAGATCTCGTGGTCACCTCTGACACTAACTCTATGGCTCTACTACACTTGCCATAATTCCCACTCTCGACTCCCCATCTCATGAGACTCATTTCTCTCCACCCTGACGTAGAACCAAAGGAGAAACTCAGTCTTTCATTACCTAAGTGTTTTCAAATTGCAGGTCCCATCCATTGGAGGACTATCAAATCAATGTGGTAGGTCACAACCTGCATTTTTTAAATTAACTAGAAAACATCAGAGTTCATGGGAGGAATCCTAGCCATGCAAATGCCGCCACACATACCGTGCTCCCTTGCTCCCGCCATTTGCAAGACTCCGTGGTGGGCATATGATGAATACACACAGTGGGGAGGAATGGATCATTTGCTCTTTTGCTCATTGATGTCTCATTCTATTTCTCAGCTTATGATGGTCAATTTGACCATTACCATAATGGGAGGGTTAATTTGGTGCCCTTTTATTTTATATTATGATAATTTGTATTTCCCCTGTCAGCAAAATTGTAGGCATTCAACCGAGTGTTGGTTTGTTGAGAGATTAGCTAAATTACTCCATAATATCGCTGCCTCAGCAGCCATTCCGCATGGCCAAGCGGCCTGCAGGGGCCACGAACTGACACCAGCGCCTCCAACGAGCGCAGGCCCTAGATAACAGTCCAGAGAGTCATGAGGAAATGTAAGTTCCTCCTATGACCTTCCCGGCAGCCCTTTGGAGCAACAGTCTCGCCTGCCTCCCAGGGCCTTCCCCTTGTGCCCCCCTTAGATAAAACCCTCGCAGAGCCTACCAAAACCTTGCTCTTTTTCCTTTGAATTGACCAATCCAGGCTTAGCCCAGAAACCCTGAAGCATTCTACCCACGAACCCTAAGAGAGGCACGTGTCCCAGGTCTGGCCATTCTCCCTGGCTGCACCCTGCCTTGACCTCCCAGCGCGGTCCCTCCAGGTGCACCACGTACCTCCTCCAGGACCTGTGAGTAACGAACTTCTCTATTTCAATTTTCTCGTGGTCTTTCGTTAAACGAAACTGTGGCTCCCCATCAGGCACCCCGGGACTCTGCTTAGCAAGACTTAATTTAAAGAAGTCACAACCAGTTACAAATTTGGAAGATCTTTTTCGGAGAGGATGCTATCAGATATGTTTTTTAGTTTCTCAACAATTATTACCTTTTTGTTGAAATAGAATTAATTGTCCTTAAAATGGATAAAGATAAAGGAATGATGAGAGAAAAAAATCCAGAGGCATGGGCACAAGTTCAACTCCTGAATTTGGAAGTTAAAAACTAACAATACTGAGCAAATGCTGACTCTAATCAATAAACTGGGACTTAATTTGAATTTCATTCTAGAAAGTAAAGAGCAACTGTAAGATTTTATAATGAAGATTATTTAAAATGTGGGCTTTATCTAATATGCAGAATTCTTTGAAAATAACCGAACCCAGTGTATTATTTTGTAATTATATATTTTTCTGTTTTTTAATGTAAATTCAGTTAGCCAAAGTATAATACATCACTAGTTTTTGATGCAATGTTCAATGATTCATTAGTTGCATATAACACCCAGTAAGTCCATCAAGTCTTTTCAAGTAAGAGGGGGGGAAAGGACAAAAATTATTGACACAATTTCCGATTTGAGAGGTAGTTCAATGTATTGGTTATGAACTAAATTCTGGAGTTAGTTGTCTGGTTTTGAATGCTACATCCTCCTCTTACCGGTTGTGATACTTGGGGCAAGTAACTTTGTCTCTCTGTGGCCTCATTTCCTTATCTGTAAAATAAAAATAATAACAGTGATTAGTCCATGGTGGTGTTGTAAAGATGATACACGTAAGGCCCATAGAAAAGAGTCTGTGCATAGGGAGTGCTATGTAACAATGTCTGCTTTGGGTATTCTTAGTTATTCTGCAGCAGTTAACAAGAAAACCTTCATCATATATATATATTATATAATATATATATAATGGCATATTGAGTGGCAAAAGAGAAAATGGAATTTGCAGCTCCTAAAAATATTATTCTTTCAGCACATGTGGATATGGTGTATGTAACTTTTAATAATTAATCAGCAAATAGAATGAAAGCTCTTCCTCTTAATGAAAACACAGTATCACTGTGCGGAACACAGTGAGGAGTATAGATTCCAAACCCAACAAGAGGCACAGACTGGAAGAGTAGCAATGTTTCATGTATGTCAGGTATGTGTGGTACATAATTCATGGGGGATTTGTTATATGGTTTCAACTGAATCTCACGTAACAATAAAATACAGCCACAAAACTAGAAATAGACATTACTGGTCAATGTGAATTACACTAAAGCATTATCACGAGATTAAAGGGCACAGGACAGTAAATACAGCTAGAAAACACAGTGCAGTTACAAGAAAATGTTTGGATGTTACTAATAACAGTGCTGTTTGAAATCTGGCTTATACATCTTGGGGCTTGGACATCTCAAAGATATTGTACCAAATCTCGTGGGTGAGTTGAAAAATGCAGGCTAAGTTGTTAATTTTTTTAAAGGAAGCTCGTTGAATAGCTGACTTTTTGGAATGTTTTATTCAGAGATTAGAGCTAATCACATCCAAAGGGTATTGGTTGTTACAAATGAAAGTGTCAAGCAGGGTATATGAACTCCAGAATGAGATTCACGGGGTTCTAATGAGAAGGAGTAGCATTTGGCAAGTTTTTCAAAGATGATGTTTGTTTTAAAAAATGGCGTATTTCACTAATATTTTTAGTATTCTTAACAAACTACCTTTGCTATTATTATTATCATCAGTTAGCCAACATATAGTACATCATTAAAGCAAACTACATTTGAAACCATAGTGGAAAATCAACGAGACACTCCACATATCCAAGGGTTTCAAAAGATATTATTTGCCCCGGAAGCAAGATGTAAGTAATCGCCCGATCTAGTAAATATTCCCACTATTGTTACGACGTATCAAGGAGAACATTACTCATGAAAACAGCCCAAGTGAAATAGAACTAGAGATATTGTTACAACTCCCTTCTGATTCAAACTTTTCATTTTTAACTTCCTAAAAGGGAAATTGGAACATTAAAGAAAAATACTTGGATTACAAATCTATTGTCTTTTCCAAACCCTGATTCAATAATTGAGCTTAACTTGGTGTTGTCCAGAGAATAAGTTATTACAGCTTACTCATTCACACTGAAGAATGTTTAGAAGACTCCGTGTTTATGTTCATCATTTTGGATTCAGACTAAATAAGAATTTCTTAAGTTAAATATAAAAAGCATATTGGTAATATTATCACTCACAGTAACTCATTCGGGTAAACTAAATTTTCAAACTTGACTACATTAAAAACAGAACACTTGGGATCAACAGTCCAGCAGATATGCTTGGAGTCTTGTCCATGTGTGTCCTGGGATGAATTTATGATCCTAGGCAAGCACAGACAGCTATCTCATCATATCATCTTTATTTGATATTGAAAGTAATGATATCATATCATTATTTGAAATTATAATTTTTATTATTAAAAATTGTTTCCATGTTGCATTTACGAATTAATAATACCATATTTGATATTTAACTGTATGTTTTTACCTTATCACACAAAGTAAGGATAAGTCTTGCTTCATGGAATAACGCGTGTGTGTGTGTGTGTGTGTGTGTGTGTGTGTGTGTGTGTGTGTATGTAGTACCGGGTTGAATGAAAATGCCTACCAAAAAGATTAGTCAATACTCTCAACCCTCCCCTAAACCATCCATGAAAACAAGAATGTTGCCAATATCAAAAGGGGGGGGAGGGTCTGCTCAGCATGGGGAAGGGTTACATGGCCACAATGTGTAGCCATCAGTTTGAAACTGCGATTTAATCATCCTTGTTCTTAAATCATTCTAGCCACCCTGGTCCTCTACCATGCGCCGGCTCCTCTCTTCCCTTTGCTATCCCTTCTCCTCACCATTCCCTCAACCCACCTCCCCAAGTGCACCCAGAAACTCCCCATACATTTCACTCCAGCAAACTCCATCTCCAGCTCTCCTCAGCAACTCCCCGCCCCCCTAGCGGATCCCAAACCACTCAAGTTCTCAGCTAAGTAAACACAGGCCCACTTCCCTCGGGCAGATCTCAGCTCCTTTACGTTCTCAGGCTCCAAACCCATCAGTCCATCCCACCTTCCTTCATCCCTGGGATTCTCAAGCAAATCTCCTTGAGGCCACTTTATCTTATCCTCAGGTCTACTTGGCCCATCTTTCTCCTCACAGCCTTGCTTCTCTGTCTCCTTTCCCACCAGGCCCTGCTACAATGTCTCTTCATAATCCTCAATCTCTTATAAACGAATCTGCCTATAGGCAGAACCACCGTGAGAAATCTTCCTTCTTCCACTGAGACCTGAAACTCTCCCTTGGGAGCTGTTCCCTCCTTCACCTCCCCTAAAAATGGCTCTACAAGTCACACTTCCGGAGCACTTAGCTCTCCCTGGATGGCAAGTGCTTTACATAAATTATCCTCACCACAGCCCAGCAAGGCAGATTTGATTCGTTCCAGGGTTTTACTGGAAAGACAAATGAGGTTTATAGAGACAAAGTAACTTTCCCATTCATGCAGCTGTCCTTGGGGCAGCTGGACGGGAAAATATCACTGCCCTCGCTGACATCCACGCCCCCTCTCTGCACCACGCTTCCGCTGTGTTAAAGATTCCACCTTCCGCCACGACCACACCCAAGTGAAATTGGAGCAAAGCAGAAAACAGGAAGAAATCTAATCTTCTAAGAACTCTTGCGTTCCAGGAGGACAAGGATTTTGTTTATTCGTCATTGTATGCCCAGAACCTTGAATCCTGAATGTAGCACATATGAAGGACTCAGAAATAATTGTGCAATAAATGGGTAAATGAAATTCAAATTCCTATCTCTGCCAGTTAATTTCTTAGCAATAAAAGCAACAGTAAGAGTGTTTGCATACAGCTCACACATACACCCATTACCTGATTTGAGACTTGCACCACGCTCAGGAGTTTAGCATTGTTATCATTCCCATTTAAGGAGCACCCAGTCTTAATCAGCTCAGGCTATTGTAACAGAATACCGTAGACTGGATGGCTTAAACAACAGACATTTATTTATCACAATCTAGAGTCTGAGAAGTCCAAGGTCAAGATGCCAGCAAATTCAGTTGTTGGTGAAGACTCCCTTCCTGGCTTGGAGACTGTCTCCTTCTTACTGTGTCTTCACATGATGGAGAGAGAGAGGAAGCAAGTTGTCTGTCAACTCGTCTCATAAGGGCACTAATCCCATCATGGAGGCTGTATCCTTCTGACCTCCTCTAAACCTGATTGCTTCCCAAATACCAACAAATACCATCCCATTGGAGGTTAAGGCTTCAACATGTGAATTTGGGGGGAACATAAACATCCAGTCCGTGATACCCACTATGGAATACCAGGATATAAACTAGTGACGAGAGGAAGTATAGCCATGCTACCCACTCATTCATTCACCTAACAGCAAGTATTTACTCTGTGCCAGACACTGTTCTAGATTCTGGGAATTCAACAGTGACCAAGCGACGCCCCTGCCCTCGTGGATTTCAAAGAGTAGTGGAGAAGGCAGAAAATATATTTATAATACAGTACAAAAGAGAGATGGGTGTCATTCAGGTACAGCGGGGGTGAACTAGGGACGGGGATTAACGAGTACACTTACCGTGATAGCACAGGGTGATGTACAGAACTGCTGAATCACTATATCGTATACCTGAAACTAATATAACACTGTATGTTAGCTATACTGGAGTTCAAATTTTAAAAACTTACTTTAAAAAATAAATCATTAAAAATATTTTAAAATAGTAAAGTAGGAGAGAAGTGAGGGCTGTTACTTTATCTAGGGTGGTAGTAGTTAAGGAAGAGCCGGAACGACGTGAGCAGGCAGGGAAGCCAAGGGCATCCCCGGGTGACGGGGTCGAGGCGGGGGGAGCAGTGTGCTGGTGCGGGGAGGTGTATATTCGGCTCCCCTAAACCAGAGTCACGAGGAAGGATGGCTGCTGCACAGCCTAGTGGAGGGAAAGTTGTAACCGCTCTGCCCACTAGCCCACAGGATGACTTGGTCCGAACCAGAAAACCCTTCATTGTCACTTTACTATCAACTGCCAGAAAAGTAAATGAATAAATGCACTATTCCGTGATGATCACCGACACCAATGCTACTTCCCGCAGCTGTGCGAAGCCTACCCTGGCCAACGGCAGGTGCGGTCCCGGGCTCGGAGTAAGACTGCGGAGAGCTCCGAGCAAGAGCTGTCAATCTGAGAGTCTTCAGCCTACTATGGTCTTGAAAGCCAAGGGCCTGGATGAGATGACCAGGGAGGCGAGTGTGCGGCTGGAGAAGAGAAGAGGTTCAAGACAGGGCCCACACGTGGTCCAGCACCCGGAGTTCTGGAAGAGAAGGATCCCGCAAGTGCGGTTGGGAAGGGATGGCCAGTGATGCAGGAGGGAACCCAGGAGGGGGCAGTATTGCTAAGTCAAGCGGAGGGGGCCTCAAGAAGAAAGAAGCGGCCTGTCCCATGAGGCCCATGAGTTGAGATAAAGAGTGTGGGTTTCCGCTGGATTGGTCAGTGTAGACACCCAGAGTGTGGTGGAGTGCTGAGGAAGGAAACCTGGTGGGAGCCGATTAAAGAGAGAACAAGTGAAGAAGTGGACATAGCCGACAGCTCTTTGAAGGAGTTTTGCTCTAGAGGGGACCACAGAACGACACTGCGGCCTGAGTAGGAGTGGGGGGGGGGGTTAGGATACGAGGCGCTGTGCGCAATTCGGTGCTCAAAGGAAGGCTAGGTGAGAGGAGTGGGGTACGTCCCTGGAAGGAGGGGAAGGAACTGACGAGGTGAACGAAGCTGCCAGGCAGAGAGCCTGCTCAGGTCCACGGTCGTGAGTTTAATACACAGCTCGTCACCCGGTCCTGTGCTCTCTGCAGGTGGCAGGCGGCTGCTTGGTACAGGCTCAGAGCGGTCGGGGAGGGGGATTTAAGCAGGCTTGGCATGTTGCCGGCAAGTACAAAGAAGGGACAGACAAAGGAAGGAGTCCGGTGGCGTGCAAGACGGTCCGTGAGATCTCAGCTGAGTGAGGAGGGAAGAGAGGGCCCGGCAAAGGCCGGAGATGGATGGGAGGTCTTGGAGAAGCCCAAGGATTCCTGGAGTTGGGCCACTGGGGGGAAGGGGCTAGAATAGAACGCGAGGGTGATCAGGGAGCACTGCAGCGACGTGGAGGCCTGTGGGGAGGGACTGGCGAAGGCAAAGTCAAGGCTGCGGCCGCGGGGCTTGGACGGTGACAGGGACACAGGGCCAGACCCTGGCAACCCAGCAGCTGGGTGTTGGGCCATTCACCTACTGAAGGTAATGACAAGGCGGTGGTGGCGGGATCCAGGAGCTAAAACTGCCAGTAAATGAGGGGGTGGGAGGAGGAAGGGTAGCCGGCACGAAAGGGGAGCAGGAAAATGTAGGGCCCCTGGGAGTGTCTCAAGTGCTCCGGATGCCGGAGAGAGCGGGAACCGCAGTGAGAAGCAAGGGCGAGACCCGGCCAGCCTCCACGCCCAGGCTACGAGAAGGTAGGAGAGGAAAAAGACAGGAACATCTCCTGACAGACCTTCAGGGGATTTCAGCGGGGGCTCTGGGAAGAGGAAGAAAATGTCCAAAGAATCATTTTCGGCTCTGGGGTTTTGCTGATGACAGACAGTGAGTCTGAAGGGCATAGTGGGAGGGCTTGGGGGGCGGAGGAGGCTCCAAGCTGTAGTCAGACAAGGGGCTGTAAACGAGAGCAGAGGGAGAGGGAGGCAGAATGGTCGAGAATGCTGAGCTTCTCCTGGCTTCCGAGGTAAAGGGGCCAGGCTGTGGGGAGGGCATGAGGGGAAGGGAGTCCTAACGGACAATTATCTGTAATTGCTGCATCTTTTGGAACTGGCCTCTGAGTGCTGAGCTGGGGAGCATCGAGGGAAAGGAAGTGAGGATCTCTCCAGAAGCATGGGTTGAAGCCAAAGTGCTTCGTTTCTAAACTGAATTATTCAGGAGATTTCCTTATTCTCAATTTCTCTTTGCCGACAGGGTCCGGACTCCCTGTCCTAGTTAGGCCAATGTGAGCCTCTGAGCATTCTGCTTCTCGGACCAGCATTCAAACTTGAGCTCATCTCTGCAGTGAAATGCACCTCCTCCGATCCCCCTAGAATAAACAGGCTATGGAAATAAACATACTGGGGACAGTTCTGATAGCATTCTGCCCAACCTTGCCCAACACTAAGGGCTTTTCACAGCCTGAGCCGTAAATAAAATACCTGAGATTTATTTTCAGTGAAAACACTCAGACGTCCCTCTGCAGTAGACAAACACATGGGAAGGAAAACATGAAATAGGGAAATATAACCCAAGCTAGAGGCCATCATATTAATCATCTTTTTTTTTTCCTGAAGAATCACAGAAAAAAACTGGACCTCCCAGGTCATGTCTTTTCATATCTCTCTGCCTGCACCAAGCCATTTTGCTCCCTGAAATGTGCTTCTTTGCCTTTTCTGCCTGAAAATTCCTTTCCGGGCTTCAAGACCCAGTTCAAATGCCACCTCCTCCTAGAAGCCCTCTTAGCGTCAGCCTCTCACTCCTTGGCCCAGTCAGTTCCTCCTTCATACTTTCCCACGTGACTCTGTGGTTTGCTACAATCAGCCCTCGTGTCTCCACCTCATCCTGCACTTGGCCGGCTCCTTCCTCTGGCTCACCCGGACCTAACCCTTCACCTCCTGCTCCCCACTGCTCACCACCTTTCCCTAGGGCTCACGTCTCCTTATCCTTCAGCTTTCTGCTTATAAATCACTCCTTCAGGGAGGCTGCCCTGGCCCCATATTTAGAGTACATCCTCCCTGTTATTCCTTCTTAGTTCGCTGCGTTTCCTCCAAGCTCTGGTCACAGTTGGCGCTCAGGACACGCTGCCCCCTCCCGATGAGCACACAGCTCCTGCAGACACTTCCCCTGTCTCACCAATGAGCCCCGAGTTAGACACCATCTAGATATGAGAAGAACTACTGTCAATCTATCTTCTGTCACCCGAACTGCATTTGTTTTAACCTGAAATTGTGTTTTAACTTTTCTTTTTTCAGCATGAACAACTAAAAAAAGAAAAAAAAATCAGGTCATCCATCACTCACTGTTAAAGTAAGCCCTGTGTTTTGAGTGCATTTCCAGCCTACTGTGAAGGTGGGGAGGATAGGTCAGAGAGAGCCACAGCTGCCCTTTCAGCCAGAGCTGAGGAGGGAAAAGGAGCTATTTCTGACCGTCTCCCCTTATCAGAACCCAGAGGAAGAGGTCCAGCTCGGAGCAAGAATTTCCCATTCTGTTCTCTGTGGAGCAGCCAGAAGGAACTTCTCAAAATGCCCATCTGATCAGGTCCCTTTCCTGCCTGTAAACCCCTTCAAAACCTTTACTGCCCATGAGATGAATTCCACACCTTTTAACGAAAACTGCATGGTTGGGTCTCTGATCGTCTCTGTATTTGCAACCCATGCCTCTCCGCGTCTTTGAGGGCCCCCTAAATAGCAGTCCTCTTTCCCAACTATGTTCTGGACAATAAAGAGACAGGACAAAGGAGCAAGCAGATGGAGACCA
The DNA here is from genome assembly GCF_024610735.1 of Ursus americanus. Taxonomy (NCBI): domain Eukaryota; kingdom Metazoa; phylum Chordata; class Mammalia; order Carnivora; family Ursidae; genus Ursus; species Ursus americanus. Next base: position 37,874,216 of record NC_142135.1, on the reverse strand, counting down.
TTACGGCACCTGTGGTCATGATGAAAGCAGCTTGCAGGATGTCGCCAGAATCTGTGGCTGGTGTGCTTCCGGGCTCTGCGCCCCCAAATTAGGCAGACTTCCCTGGCCTGAGGGAGGCAGTGCTGATGGGCAGGCCAGCCATGGACAGAGCCTCTGCCTGTGGACCGGCGGAAGCCCAGGCTCACTGCGGGCAGCTCCCTCCCTAGAGCCAAGGAAGACACTGAGCTGCCCCTGCCTGCCACCGAAGTCATCCCTACTCCATCCCCAGGAAGGTAAGTGAGTGAGGCCCAGAAGGCCACAGCGAATGAAGTTCCCTCCACGTGGGAGGAAACATCAGGAGAGGCGAGGCACAGCCTGCTTCACACAGCCCTCGCTCACTTCCCCACCCGGCCAGGTTGTCTGCCTCCAGGTCCTCACACGCACCTCCCCTCCACCACACGCCCTTTGAACGTAGTGTTCCTGTGCTGGAATGTTCTTTGTGGCCCTCATGGCCCAGTTAACTCCGGCCATCCCTCAACTTTCAGCTGGCGCATCATGTCCCCAAGAAAGTCTTTCCTGCCTCCCCACCCCAAGACCTTGCCGCTCTCCTCCACAGGAGAGTTGTCGTCTTACACGGTGTGTGTCGTTGAGCTCATCGGCAAGACTATTCATGTAACCACCTTCCTTCACAGGAGACTAGAAAAGCAACTCGTTAGCTTTTTCTATGGGAGTACAGGCAAGGGGTCTGGAAACGGATGCAAAACTGACCCATCCACACCTGCCACAACTACCTCAATTATCAGTCTGTCTTATTAGTAGTCACTGTGTGTGTGTCAGTCTCCCTCACAAACAAGGCAAAGGCAGAAATGCCTTCTCACTCATGCTTGTGTCTCCAATGTTCCCGGCACACAATAAGTAGGAGTTCAATAAATAAATGTTTTACAGAATTAAATGTCTCATTCCCCAGCTCCTGTGCCAGGGCTGACCCCTAGGAAAGAAACCATTCTGTCTTTCCGATGGGCCTCTTGCCCAGTCCCACAGCCCCACTGCTGACAGGAATTGCCAAACATGTGTAGGCTTCTGGGCTCGCAGTCTTCACAGAACCCTCCAGAAGTGCTGGAGTAGAGAAGAAGGCAGGATAGGATAAATTACAGGAGTGCCTTAAAAATTTCAGTACAACCCCAATCTTTATTTAGCCTTGTTAGTAGAAAGAAAATAGATTTTGAGTGAAGAGACTCCATTTTCATCCAGTATTTTCCAATAACTAAGTAGGGTCTTAGGAAGTTGCTTCGTACACCGCCAGGCCACAAGATCATCATCTGTAGAATGATGACCATCCAGGCACAGGTCCTTAGGAGTCAGCTTCTTAAAACTGGAAGGGACACTAGTCCCTCCTTTTAAGAGATTAGAAAATTGGATGCTAGGGAGGAAGAGTGATTTACACAAGGTTTTCCAGCTAGAATGCCATGGAGTTGTCTGAACGAACGTCCACACAAACACAAGAGACATGATGACAAACCACATGATCGTGAACTCCACCACATTCTGCTGTGGCTGCTTGGCGTGGCTGCTGCTGACCGGAAGAGTCTCAAAATACCTCCAGGCTGAGGCATCGCTGGCATCCTCACTGACTCACCTCAAGGATGCCATTTTCTGGTACCCGAGAGCCAGATTATGTTGAGCCACATGTGTCCCAAAAGAGTCTTCTCATTCTTATGTACGTCAACAACAGCAGACAGGCCAGCAACACTGAGGTCAGAGAATCACAGAGACTTTAATTCGTCCTGGTGGGAAGTCTGGGCTCTTCACACCTGCACCGTTTCATGCCCCTCTCAGGTCTGGGCCAGTGGTGCCCGACCCCAGCGTGGCAGGAACCAAGACGGTATGACCCATTGAGAAAGCACAAAAGGTCCGAAAGCTACCCTGAGTTCGGCAATGCTTCTCAATAGATTTGTATTTTACTCAATAAAATGAATTATTCATATGTTTGCAAAACAGTAATTTTAAGAAGATGACTACTTATCAGCCATTTAGTCTAGAAGTCAATGCTTGCTGCTCATAGGTTGAGAACGACTGTTCTAAAAGTGAGCAGACAAAACAATCAATATGCCATTATTCGAGTGTTTCTCTAAAGATATGTGATGAAGACACCATGGTGTGGTGAAGGGAAGAGTGGGTAGGAATTAGGAGACCTGGTGAATATCCTCTGCCTACGTCTATATGGCATTGGCGGGTCACATTACCTCTCAAGGCCCTTGTGTCCTTCGTCTACAAGAAAGTGATTCTTAACACGACAGGCACATGGGACTCACCAAGGCCCCATAGCCAGCTGTTCTGATTCCATTGGTCTGGGTATGTCCTAGATATTGGGGTGTTTTTTATGCCCCTTAAATGACTGCAAGATGCAGTGATGTTGAGAACCACCACTGCAAGAGGAAAGGGTTGGACTAGATAAAGCCCAACAAATACTGACCATCTTCTGCCACCTCCCTCCTCTCATACACCCACTGCAGACATTGCTGTTGACAGGGGCGTCCCTTCTGCTGAGCCCAGATGTTGTCTCAATCTCTCCGCACAACATCCCACACAACCACCAGCAACAGTCCAAAGTTGGCACAAGGGATGTGATCTTTCGGCCATTCAGCGTCAGGTAAGTCGTAGGTCCCATCTCTAAAATTCTGTGATTCTGAGACTCCCGCTAGTCCTGAGATATGAAAAATGAGCATGGAGTTCACAAGTTACCTCCTGGACTAACTGATGTGACCCAGAGCCGGCTCTTCTTGTTTCCTGCCTGATGCCCACCCTGACTGTGGTAATGATACTGATGAATTAACTCACATTAGGGTAACCAGCCCCTGCTCATCCAGATACTTGGACAATAAATTGTGTTCTGTCTTCTGCGATTGAGGGCTCATATATTCATTGTGTTTGTCTTAACAAACCAACTCCAGCATGAGCTTCTAAGAGATGATAGTACAGACACTGGCTATTTGAATAGCAGAAAATCTAATCTAATAACAATGGGAAATAATAATTAACATAGTTACATTAAAGTATATTGGAAGTTACCTAATGGAATAGAACTTTCTAAGCTTGAAATATCATTTAAGTTTTTTTGCTTTGTTTATTTTGTTTCTGGGGAGGAGGGGTATGGACTGTAAATGATTTGCAGCTAAGCACATGAATAAAGAAAAGGCTTTACCGTGTTTGCAGCATGATACTTTGTCTTTCAGTGTTCCCATGGTATTAAATATGAAGAAAGTACACCCATAACAAGTTATAACAAACAATATAATGGCAAAATGCAAATTAATTAATAAACGGTGCTTTCTGAAGCAATTTCTGAGCAATACCCCATAACACCCCATAACTTACAACTATGGTTTTACATCCTTAATTGAGTGATGAAAAACTGTTGGCTTTCTCATTTTAAAAGTCCGCAGCCCTTCTATGGCAGAAGTTTCAAAAGCAGAGATTCTGAATGTCCAAGTTTCAGAGACACCTCAGGTGGTAACTTCAGACCCAGTCTTTTCCAGGTTTGATTTATTTTAAGGCAATAAAAACAGAACCAGTCAATACCCTCTCACTAGGGTACACCAAGAAAGCATCAAAATCACTCAGATGCACTTAAGACAGTAGTTCTCAACTTTGGCTGCACTTAATGAATTATCCGAGAAGGTTTACAAAGTATTGACGCTTAGGTCCCACACTGAAGATTCAGATCTAATTGGTCTTGAGGGCAGCCTGGGCATCAGAAGTTTCAAAGTCCCCACCAGTGAGTGGCTCTAGGCGCACCCAACGTCAAGCACCAGGGTCTCAGGAAAACAACATCCTTACAAGAAAGGGTCAGGAATGGGGGGTGAGGGGAAGAAGGGTGGAGGAAGGGGGGGAGGAGGGACGGAGGGGGAAGGGGGAGGGGAGGAGGAGAAGGGGGAAGGAGGAGGGAGGAGGGGGGAGGGAGGAGGGGGGAGGGGGGAGGGGGGAGGGGGCAGGGGAGGGGCGGGGCGGCCTCGCGAATGAGGACACGCTCTTTATTCCCTTGTCCTGGGCCATCCGTGCCCCCTCTTTGGCCAAACTCAGAGCTAGGAACCAGAAGGTAGGGAACTCTGGGAGAAAGAATGATAAACCCAGAGACAATGCTCTAAAAGTTACAAAAGCCTACACAGCACGTCAGAGAGGCAACCCCCTTCCACTCTTCCTTGGGACGTTCTGGCAGGAAGCCAAGGTGCTGGGTTATAGCACTCGGGGACTAAGCTCCAGAAAAAGCAATATTTGGATCCAGCTGGGTCAGAAATCCTTAAAAAGAGAAAGAGAGAGACTTCTAGTCTTCACTTGCGCCCTCCGCTAACGAGGATCCCCAGGCGGGACAAAGAACCGATTCCTGTAGTGAGAACGGGCAGCCGCACTGAAAGCAATAAAGGCAAAAATCTGGAAACTGGTGACGGGCATGTTTGTTTATATTTTGCCCCTGGAACAGGGAGACCTTTGAATGTCTCCTCTGCTCAAAGCGTCTGTTTTCCACATGTCCCAACAGTGCGTAAAGGGAAAAAGAAAAAAGAAAACGGGATTTTAAGAAGTATGGGCCATAAAGCCCTGTTGGTCAAACAACCCCTTTGCCAGGTGCCAGACATTTACCTTTCATGTAATCACGGCAGCTTGGAATGAAAAACACTGACCTATAAAGATCACTTTATGGTTAGCAGTCCCAGAGGCAACCTCTTTGGAATAATTTTGCCATCATCTGGGAACTGTGTTTTCCAGCCCAGCACTGAGTTAATTTAAAATAAATGACCAGTTCAATGTATTCGCGCTATAAAAGATGGGGAGTAATTTCCAGGGAAAGGTAGACGCTTAACGGAGCAGCGAAACATATACTGAGCTGACACCTGTTTTATACAAAAATTCTGGGCGTTAGACAAACGTATCATTAACTTGCAAATAGTTGTTGGGAGCCCCGTTTTTGCTCTATAAACAATCCTAGCTTGTGAAGGCCTTCGAGAGTTTTCTTGATTTGAAAATGCATCTAATGATCTGTAAAGGGCAAAAGAAAAATGCCGAAATCTACTACAAATAATAATTCCCATGTTCAACGTGGGAAAATAACGACGTATCGGTAATCATTAGGCTTTGGGTTTATCTAGGCTCTTTCCCCAGGGAGGCTGCGTGATTCTACAGCGACGACGTACAGAATCGCCTTTGAATAAACAGTTGCCCCCTAAGATAGCTGTTGAACAAACAGTGGGAGGAGGGGGAGACGTCTCTGACCACCTACACATCTCCCCCTCCTGACTCTTCACTCGCTCTTCTCTTTTCCTATTTTTCTGACATCTCCTGTTAGGTCCCAGTTTCAGCCCAATACGGCAAAGATGACATTTCTTTACTAGCTTTCTCTAAATTGAGTCTTTCTTTCATGTAACAAATGTGTACTGGCTCTCATTACTGTCAGAGAAAACTCCAGAATGAGCTCCGATTAAGTTCAGACACTCACTTCAAAATTACCAACAATGCCAAGATGCCATTGGTGAGTCTGACGTTGACCCCTTTGGCGTCCTGAGAGCAATGAGATCTCATCGAGTTTCCCCGCTCACCCTGAAAGGCCACATCTCTCAGGCAATCCAGTACAGCCACATGCAAATCAATGTCATAGGACTTCGCATTGTCTTCCTTTGTTTGATTTGTCACCAACTTTTGTCATTTCTTTCTTTGTGACATTGGCAAAAATCCATCCTTGCTTCCAAATTCACCTCTACCTCCAGTCAGGAAGGTAGGTAGACCTGGACCCACCTGGCCATGCGGGAGGCCTGAGCGATCAATAACTTGATGATCCTTCAAACCAATATTCTTAAAATATTCGTTGAACATTTATTTAACGGAAGTAAAGAGAAACTCGTTTTCCATTAATAAAAATTGTATATTTCCTATGTTCAAAAATAGAGAGATTAGTCAGTATGATCTTCAGAACCCAAAAACTTCTCAGAAGACAACTGAACCTTGGAAAGGTGCAGGCAACAAAGAGACCACTCTGAAAGAAATTTCTTATTCCCAATAAACAGTGCCCTATCGTGTCTTGCTGAGTTTGGAAAGACCCAATCACTATGAATGCCAGTCAACGGCAGCTAGAACCTCAAGGTCGACGGCACAGACGCAACGTACAGTTGCACAGTGCAAACATGATTCCGGCTGGCCGCGAGGCCCGGGTCTTCAGTTTCTACTCTAGAGCTTGCCTTAAGTGGGAGCAGGATCAATCCCCTTCGGCCAGTTATGGAAGGCGTCACCTGGAAACCTGGCTTACCCTTGCATATGTTTCCAGGATGTTCTCCTTTACAGACTGGCACCCGGGGAGCTTCCCAGCTGACACCTCCAAAATCCGGCCCTGCCCCTGGGGCCGAGTTCTGTTCATCTGGCATGTCAACTGTTAGTGGTTTTTCTTCACTCCCTTCCACTAGTGAATGAAAGTTCTGCCCCCACGGTGGCTCCCTTCAGATAAATTCTAACTAATCTGGAATCACCTTGTCCTGACCATCATTCGGTCTGAAATCCAAAATGGGCTTGCCTGTGCTTCCTACAGGGTGTGAGGACGGAGACGACAAGGGAAACCGAGCTCCCTGAACCGCTGGAGCCGCCCGCACCCATGTGGCCTTTCTGTGGGTGTGCAGCCCAGGGTCCCAGAGCAGCAGGAAGTGGAAAGTGGCCGCTACTGAGGGCCGCCTGCTGGCTCGGCTGCACCCCCTTCCAGGCCGGGGCGGGGGGGGGGGGGCATGGTCTTTGCCACTGCAAGGAAGCAGGGGCAGCTAAAACCCTCCACTCCAACATGGAGAGAGAGAGAATGAAGCTGATAAGAGAATCATTTCATCCATCCTGTGTGTATCTTGAGAGAGGGAGAAATGAGCTCCTCCTGAGAGGGTGGGAAATCCATTAAGGGCCTCTCTGTGATGAGCCTACTTAGAAATAGGTCACTTGCCTCAGAAACACAGGCAGAGTTTGTGCTGCATGAATCCCCAAGAGCCGACATGCTGGCCGGAACAACGAGAAGAGAACTGAAACCAGCTCTTGCCTCTGACAGCTGACTGATCACCCGCGGGCAGCCGGCTTGAGCCTCCTTGGGTCTGTGTCCTCATTTGTAACGTGGGAAGAAAGAGCTTGGTCAATCTCCCGAACCTGTGCTTTGAGGCACTTGGAAAAAAGATACATATCACATGCCAACCCTGTTTTCCACAAGCCACCACATTTCATACGGGGCCTCGCTAAGTGAACTAAATTAAGTCTCTTTGAATCTAATCCGTCTGAGGAAAAATAATGCACCTTTTCATATGAAGAGAAATACCTAAGCTGGCAGTTCTCCTGAAAAGAAGAAAAAATATTTTCACAATATCAAAATGCCTTTGCAGGAAAACAGTGACAAAGGCCTCAACTTTCTTGTTTGTTGACTTAAAATCTCTATACCCAATTCACTGTTGTATCCCTCGTTACGGGAAGTTCTGAAACTGCCCAGATGTGAAGCAGGTAAAACACCATGTCTCCACCAGGTCGCCTTCTTCCCGCTTTACTCGGGCATTGGCCTCACGGCCACCACACCCTGCGGCCCAGACACCCCTCCTCCGGAGAGCCCCGCTCCCACCTCCTTCCCCACCCCTCTGCAGTCAAGGAAGGACAGACAGCCATGCAGCCTGCCTCTGTCCGCCTCCCACCCGGCTGCCCTCCCGGGGCCCAACACTGCACAGAGAATTTCCCATCTGAGCGGTCTGACCAGAAGACATCCACTGGGCCGTGTTTCCTAGTTGGGGGCCAGGGGGTGGGGAATATTTGCTGTGCCTTAAAAGAAGAGCCCTTACCTTTGTTCCCTCTCCCAGGGGCCCCAGCTCTGAGCCCGGTGTGCCCATGGGCCTGAGCACAGGCTGGCCCCTCAGAGCACACCAGCCGTCTCCCCTCTCTTCTGAGCCCGGAGACTGGGTAGATAAGGAGACTCTGGAATCGTTCTCTCATTGTGTATATGTGTGTGTGTATGTGTATGTGTGTATATGTATGTGTGTATATGTATGTGTGTGTGCATGGGTGTGCATGGGTGTGTGTGTTTGTATTGTGTGCATACGCATGTGTGTGCATGTATGTATGTGTATATCTGTGTGTTTGTGTGTATGTATGAGTGGGTATCTGTGTGTGTGTGCATGGGTGTGCATGGGTGTGTGTGTGCATGTGCACGTGTGTGCATGTATGTGTGTGTATATATCTGTATCTTTGTGTATGTGCGTATGTATGAGTGGGTATGTATGTGTGTGTGTGTGTGTGAATGTGCGTGCATGTTTGTGTAGGTATGTGTGCATTTGTGTATATGTATGTGTGTATGTATGTGTGGCTGGTGCATAATTGGCAGGCATTCCAGAAGTTCCCCTGTGTCCTGGTTGGGGGGCAGAGAGGTGAAGAGAAGTAAGGACTCTTGAGACTCCCAAGGGCAGGGACCTTGAGACTGGAGGCAGAAGCTGGCCACGGATGCCAGGATGTGACCTAGAGACAGGCAGGACCGGTGTCACCAGCAGTGGGTTCAGTGAAGACAGAAGCTGATACATAGAGACAAGCGGTCCAAGATGCTTCAACCAAAGCCAGCAAAGACCTTGAAAACATGAGCCACCAAACAGCACACCCATATGCCAGGAGACATCTTGGAGTGAAGGGGGAAAGAGAGAAATGGTGAAGACCCAAGCATTTACATGGAAGACTGAGCTAGCTGGAAAGAGGCAGGTTACACTAGAAAAGACTGAGGTATCACCACGTCATAAATCGGGAGGCATAAGCACCCTTGCCTCACCCTCCCACCCGCTTCACCAGGCAGCGCGGTGTCAAGAGCAAGATCAGTTTATAGCAGGGCTTCCCAATCTTCTTCACACCAAGGCACACACAGAAAATGCTGATGCTGATGTGGGACATCGAGGAAAGCAAACAGGGCCACTGGCTAGGGGGCTCCCGTCCAGCCCTGCTGCCCCGTGTGGACGGTTTCAATATCCAGGCACTCCTGTAACTCACTCCTGTGCACAGAACACCTGTGAGAAGTCCCACGTCACAGATAAAGAACCTATGTGTTTCCCTGTACATAAAAGTAATCACTTCTAAAATAGTAGATCCCAGCTACAGCATAAGTGAATGAATGAATGAATGAATGAAATGAATCAACAAATTAACCTACATCTACCACTTTCTGACCGATTAACTTCAGTCAAGATACTTAGCTACCCAGTTCCCTTGGAAAAGTAGAGACAATAATCGCTCCCTTGAAAAATTGTGTGAGGATTACATGAGGCAAGGCGTGCATAGCCGTCAGAGCAGTTCGTAGAAACAATTTGCACTCGCTTTTTGGACCACTTCTCTCTATCCACTGTTACACAGGCCATCCCAGGAGGATTCAATTAGCTAGATGACAAAGCTGTTTTTTGTCCCTGCCCAGTAGGACCGTCCCTTGGTAGACCCTGGGATCCACGATTGACTCGGAGTGTTTTGCTTAACTGTTGAGCTATAAAGCTCTATCGGACCCCATATGTATACCCATACGTTAAATTTCTTCTTCTCTTGATTCATTCTTCCTTTGTCCCCCAACCCAGACCTTGCCCTCCTTGCCTTTACAGCCAACTGGTCCCCATTTTCTCTCTCAGAAACTGCACCCCACTCTTTCTTTAGGGGGAGTACAGAGGAAAGAGCCGTAATGGTACCTCCTGGTTGAAGGTTGGCAGTCTGGGGAGAGGCTGGTGTCAGGACTCTGCAAGAGGAGTCCTGGCAGATTCAAGGGCGCCTCAGTGACCTAGAAAAATGGGACAATTTGAGGTTGGCAATTTGTTTCCTAAAAAGTTCCACGTCCCTCCCTGAAGATCAGTTACAGTGCCAAATAAATCAGCGAGTCCATCACCCCATCTCCTTGTGAGACATGTTTTTCCCCCACGATCTCATCAAATCAGCACTCGGAAAGCTCTGAGACTGAATACCCCCACGCCGTAGCTGTTAACGAGTAGCAGAAATATAATTAAGGCTTTTCATTTAACAATGAATCACCCAAAGCACTTGGGAAAGATGTGACATTTGCAAGAACATTTACATTTTTTGTGCTAAAATATTATTTTAAAACTTCACACTATATCACCAAATACAGTCCGGGGTGGAATTAACACCCCATCTCACGTAACTCGGTATCATATGTTTTGTTAAACCCTGTGCTCTTGAAATGTCGGAGTTTGCACTGGAATTGAGGCAAGAAAGGTGGCTCAGGAGGGGGAAACATGTGCATACGTCGACTATGTCTGCCGTGCGTACATGTCTAGTAACCCAGAGCCAGTGTGAGCGGATCAGATGTCGCGAGCAACTCGACTGGATGCATGACCCTGAGGGTGACACACAATTCCTAAGAGGAACTGAGAGGCATAAAAGCTCGCCTACCCGACAAGAACACAGCCGAGGATCCTGACTAGTCCGTAAATTGCTTCTAATCTGCCCTTCCTGACAGCTCATTACTTTCTCTCCTAAACATGCAATGTGCCTTTTCTGGGGCCAAGGAAGAATAAAGCAAACCTTATGAAATATAGAGTTAAGCCACTCCTCCCCAGAGATATCCAGAAGGATCATTAGTCAGGGAGCCCATACAGAGACAAATGGTGGCCAGACTCGGGAAGAACCGGTCTGGGACTCAGTGTTTGGGCTAGAAGTTCTCATTGGCTTTCAACGCCTTCCACATCTCTCTCTTTCCTTTGAATTTATGACGCCAGCAAAGCCACTGAGGCACATAATTCAGAAATTCAACTTTTTTTCCCTAGGAGACACTTTGAACATGTAGATATAACTAATGTCTTATTTTAAATAAATCCTTCCCGGTGAATTGTGTGAGAAGCACGGGGATTGTCTCCATTTTGGAATCTGGCATCACGCAGAGTGTGGCTCTTATGTCATACCCGGCAGGACGGAGTTTGTTCCTGATGCGTTTACGTCTCACACTCAGTCGGGGTTTCCAGCGTGACCAAGGGTGAGGCTCACCTGGTACACCTATGCTCCCGTGACCCCTCCAAACTGTTGGGCTTCCCTGTGCTCCATTCCATCTTGGCTCCGTGGTAACTGGAATCAGATGACTTTTAACAAAAAAGTGGGCAATGAAATCATTACGTTGCAAGTGAGGTTTTCTGCTCAGTCCTCCTTCCTGGAGCCAAGCACCTATGAAAGATTTTTGCAATGCTGCTTAAGACTCTGGGGAACTACGTATTAGCTTGGCTAGGAATTCAGTTGTGTGTGGTAGAGACCCAGAATAACACTGGTTTAAACAAGATAGAAATATATTCCTCTCTCACCCATGAAAGTTGCTCTCAAGTGCTATCCGCCAGTGACTACATGAAGTCCTCATTCCGGCCAGCAGGAAGAGGGAGAGAGGAGAGGACACTCCTTTCATCTCAGCTTTATGACCTGGAAGTGTTACATATCACTGTTGCTTGTCTCTCGTGAGCCAGAACTTAGTTGATGTGGCTATGCCTGGCCGAAAAGGGGTCTTTCAGTCGTTCATCTGGGATCTCTTGCCTGAAGACATACTCGAAGGCTATCGTTACATCAACATCACTTCCCGCATTCCAACTATGAAGCCAAAACAATTTGTGACTTTAGACCAGATTCTTCCCAGGGGCTGGTGTTCAGGAAGAATTACTCCCCTCATTCTGTGCCTCCAGGGAGCAGCATGGGCATAAAATTTGATGCCCCGTGTTTTTGGATCTGGATTTTTTTTTTTTTTGATCCAAAGAAAAGTGTGTATACAGAATGGAGTGCATGAAGTAATGACCCAGATAATTCAAGGCAGAAAACATCAAGTTCTTAGAAACGAGACTTCTTGCTTTGGGCGGGGGTGTGGGAAGGAGGCTTGAACCAGGTCTGTCTCTGTGGGAGGAGTCTGATGTGTTGAGAAGTGCTAAATAAAAGTCTCTCTTTGGGCAGAAAAATCTATCTCAAGGAGCTGGGGCAGCTCCCCGATCGCCTGATCAGCACTTCGTGTTGGGAAAAGGAAGCACTGGTTACCTTGTGGATTCTGAAGATACGGTGTGGTAACACGATGTCTAGGAACAAAAGGCAATGGTCTACTTGTCCAAAGTCACAATCCTGACATTAGCCTGCCGGAGTCACTATGCTGGGCCAATGAGCTATCTCTGTCATTCCCTGCAGTAAGGCAGCTGGCTGTTACTTCTAGATAATACCAGGATGAGGACGTTGAGTGATCGCACTTCTGAATCGTGAATTCAGGAAAAAAATAACTAAAAGGGAAATATTAGGTTTCTTGACTGCTGGATTTGTGTTTCCTGCCACAAATTATCTAAATTAGTGATTCCTACCACTCTCTACATTGGAATCACCAGAGGGAGTTTCTAAAATCCCAATGTTTGGTGCCAACCCCAGGGATTCTAATTCCGTTATCCTGAGGTGGGGCCAAAGGATGGGAATTTTTTAAGCTGTGCTGAGTGACTCTAATGTATAGCCAGGGTTGAGAACCCACAATCTAAGGAGCCTCCTCCCTGTGCTTTGAAGTGAGCCCTGATCCATTCCATTCATTACAGGATTGTGCAACCAAGATGAAATGACTTCAAATGGACTGTGCAAGGAGTGCCTCGGCCTTCAGCCATTGCAGCCAATTATCACACGGCCACAGCTCTGATGCTGAGCCCTGGACACAGGGGAGTACACTAAATGGAGGGGAAGAAAAATAACAAAAGAAGATTAGTTCAGGTCGTGCTCTTTTTATACAGGAATCCACTCAAAGCACCCCACAAAAGATATGGGTTTCCTATAACTCTACTTGAGGACCTGAAATGGACATGGAAAACGAGATGATCCCAAAGATCAGCTCCCCTGTCAGTCTTCCTCCTGGGCGTAATACTGAAGACCGCCGCCTAAAATGTCACCTCCACGATTGACCTTTCCCTCTGGTTTCTCACTCCCTCCCTGCAGTAACTCAACATTCTAGCACAGCTGGACCACTCTTTGTTCCCAGTGTCCCAACTTCTTCATTTCCCCCAATAGAGTGGGGTCTAGGTCTCCTCTTCACCCCACACATGGTCTCTTCAATACGACACATGTTGTCATCTACCTTATTTCATACTTGTATTCCAGACTGGTCCTCCCAATAGCATCATGGCATCTTGCAAAGAAGCGCCATGTCTCCCTCACCTCTGTCGCCCCTAACATGGTACTTCCCGGGTGATTCACCCTCAGCAAATATTTACTGAATAGGTATGAATTTCCAGAAACTTCTTCAGATGGTGCTTTCAGTGTGCTGGTCCCCAGAGAAAATACTTTATACTTTATCCCCTGCTTCCCTGAGAGCCTTCACAACTCACTCAGACTCTTTGACTAGAGATTCTTCTTAGGCTTAAACATGACAAGAGAAATCACTCTAGACATGCCACCTATTATTTATTTATTTATTTAAGTAACAGTCTAGTATCCCAAATGACTCTCTTCCAGCCACCTTGAGTCATTTGACATTTCAGAATAAAGTAAATATCCCTCTTAAGAAAGAAAAAAAAAAAAAACCTAAAGTCCCTCTTTAAAAACTTCAGGATTCTTAGGGAAGAAAAAACAAGGGAAAAAAGGGGGGGGTAGGTGGGGTTCAGTGGTCGAAACTGAAAGAAAGTTCTTTCAATGACAGTAGAGCTTTTAAATGGTAAGGATAAGAAAAAATGCTTTCCAGGTGCCAAGTCGTTTCTCTGCGAAACAAAACTCTCCATCTCCAGGGAGGCATGGGCCTTCTGCTTTGAGCTGCAACAAGGAGAGGGAAGAAGAGGCAAAGGATCTTACTGCTAAACACATTCCTGTTTTTTAAACTTTGAAGAGCCAGCCAAACACTGTGCCTGCTTGGGAAAGAGGAATGTAAACGGTGTGCAGAGTTTGTAAAGATTGATAGATTAATATTATTATCACTATGAAATGAATATAATTGATATTTACAGCTATATGACTCCTTACAATTTACAAAACTTTTCTTATGCACTGTCTCACTCAAGAGTCACAAGAACCCTGGGAAGACTAGGAATTATGATTCCCATTTTACAGAGCGTGAAACTGAGGTGCTGGCTGCTAACGAGGAGGAGGGACCACGTGTTTTTCCAACCACACCACATCCTGTGAAGGGGGAAGGCACGGCTGATGGATCCCTAGACATACACCTGCGCACTCAGGACCCGGGGAGCGCAGTGATTGAGAGCACAGGCTCTGGAGTCAGACAGGGGGGACCAGGATCCCAGCTCCACCGCTCCATAACTTTGGGCAGGGTACTTTCTGACGTCACCTGGTACAGGCTCCTAATTTGTAAAATGGACGTAATAATACCCACAGAGTTTTCCTCAGGATTAAATGAGCTTGTGAGGTGCTTAACACAGGGCCAGGCACAAGACAAACCCTTAACGAATGGTAGTTATTAATATTAGTACAAGCTTCATATGTGAGCAATAGCACATCACACATTACAAAGTGCTCTATAATTATGGCTTCTAGTTAAATACACAGCCTAATGGAAAAAACATCTGGGATTTTTCTCTGGCTGAGAGTAAACACTAATTTCAAATGAAAAATCTGTGCTAAACCATTGTACCTCAAAGGGGACTCCAATATTTTTCAAAGATTATGTATTCCGTTACCAAAAGTACACACACTAATCAAAGTTGGGTTTTATTTATTTTAAAACACCCTGTGTTTTAAAATTTCCACCGATAAACCATGTCCACTAGATTACCCCGTATTTCACTGCATACTTCAATAATCTTTACACGTTAATCAACCACCTTGGCTTTGCCCCTCTGTATTTATTATGCCTGTATTTTATTATTTCCTTGGTAAGCCTTGTGTTTCAAAGGCTTTCTAGAACAACTCAATCACAAAAAATATGCTTCTGGGTGACACTTAAGATATAAGGTTTTTAACCCAGTGGTGAAATAATTTTAATTATAAAAACAAAACCATGAAATGGAATCTTAGCGACAGTTAAACAAATCTGTAATTATCCAGCCAGCTTGTAAATCCCTGCTCTCTTCCTTCTCATTCAGTTTGCAGACCTGGATATCATCTCATTAAATCAACAGCTCAGATGTGCACACAAATGTCTTACACTAAATACACATTTCTCTTTCCACCTCTCTCACAACCGCTAAGCCTCTCTTACAGAGTGGCAACATCAAATTAAATCGGGGGGGAAAAGTAAATAAGGAAATCAGGTAGCCGAAGCAAAAACAAGCAACTACGGCTGGTGCTTCAGGCCAACAGTCCCCAGGTGTCAAAAGGAGATTATGTGAATGTGAATGATGTGTGTGTGTGTGCGTGTGCGCGCGTGTGTGCATGCATGCAATTCAATCATTCCTCCCACTTACTAGATATATTTCCAGCAGTCGGCTGCGTGCCTAGCACAAACACGTCCTAATAAATGTTTATCAAATGAATCAATGAGTTGCAAATACTCCACTGAATCACATACTGTAATAGCCCTGGCATGATGCTATGATCTCACTTACTCAGCATCTCTATTTAAGAATTTGTTTTGGTAATTAAGTCTTAACAATTATACTTTGTTCAAGCCCCAAATACCATTCCGATTAGATAGCATGTGCTTCCTGTAGCGGCTTCCATATGTCATCCCTCCACGCTAATCTTCCCCCTGCCCCAAAGTTTGGCCAGAGTTTTTGCAAGACATGGGAACGTGTGTCACGCATGGAAGGAAAGCGGAGAAGACCGTGCCAAATGATGTGCCATGTGCCTACAAGAACAAACCAACACCCTCACTGCCCTCAAATCCACGACTCTGTGGACTGAGTTGTCCGTGATCCCTGGCTGTAAGCCCTCCTTCTCCCGAGCTGGACCGGGAGAAAGCGGCCCGGAGCCTGCGTCCTTGGGAATGGCTTGCAGGGGCAGGAAGTAATGCGGGGAGTTTGCTTCGGGGCGTCCTGATTGCCGAAGCTCCTGGGAGACCTGGATATCACTGTGGGGCTGGACTCTCGGTGAGGAAAGAAGGAACTGGTCCCAAAGACATTTAAAAATACATCTGCTGTTGGAAAGAGAAGCGGATCTAACATCTTTCTGGAGGAACTGACCCGCAGGTAAGTGGTCACTTCCCGTGTCGTGCCTGGGGACGCCTCGCGCTACTCCGCAGCGGGAGCTGATCCTTCCACCCCCGGAGAGGCTCACTCAGAAACCCAAAGCCATCCCGTCCTCCGCTGGCCCACTGCATGATCAGGCTTTTTACCTTTCATAATCTCTCATCCTCGCCATCTGGAATTGGCACCTGAGTAAGGTTGGGATCTTTAATACCTTCCTCTGAGTTGGTAAAATTGGATGAATTTCTTTGGGATTGAAATTAATTTGGGGAGAGCTGTTTGCTCTAATTACAAACTCAAACATCCCAGAATTTGTAATGAGCAAGGGAATTATGTGCCAAATCAAAGTGCTTCAGCCAGACTTCAGCCAGAGTCCTTTTGACTCCCTGAGAAGAACGGAAATGAGTCCTTTCTTCATTTTCAGAGAACAGATGGGTGTTTGTTCTTCACAAAGGACTCCGGTTCATATCAATTTATTAACAAGCATTTTTGGGGTAAATCCTATGTGCTCTGTTCTCTGCATGTAAACTAAGAGGCCTCATCCTCACCCTGACGGACACTGGGATGGGACCTGCACATGCAGGGGATGACGGGAAGGTGGGTCCGTGAGATAGGAGCCGCTGGCCACAGACTAACAGGCAGAGAAGGGGTGTGGCAGGTGGGTAAGGAGTTCCAGGATGAGGCTGGGTTGTAGGAGAGTTACTCTGGCAACAATAAATGGGATCGGTGAGAGGAGGAAGGGATGGAACCCGCAGTGGATAGCCAGGCACCGATGTGTCAAGAGAAGTGGCAATAAGATGAGAAGGTAAATATCTCCCCCAAGAGATATTTTAAAGAAATACAATACTTGAGACGTGACTAGACTACTGACAAGATAAAGGTGGACCTAAGAACAGCCTGAGTCAATGCAGGAAACGGAAGAGTTAGGAAGTGGGTGGGTTTGAAGGGTTCTGGCGGGTTCCAGCAAGCTCCTGAGAAGTGGCAGAGCCTCAGTGCACCCAGCCTGCCCACGGCTGCCTCACATTCTTGCCAGGCTCCAGGGCAGTTGGCCAGCTGTGTTCTTCTGAGGTGCTCTGCATAAGCGATGGTATCCAAAAGGGCAACAGAGTTAAGTCCAGTGCTTTGAAGAAACACTTTTGCATGTACAGCCCCTGAGCTCCTCAATTTCCTCAGACCTTCCAGTTCATGCATTTTAAGATAGATTTCTCTGACCACATGGCACTCACCAGGAAGAGGGTAAGCAACGTGGTAAAGTCCTTGAAGGTGGTGTCAAAAGAAGAAAGGCTACTTATAAGGAGCTGCCATGTGAAAGAAGGAGTAGATTATTTTCTGTTGCTTTAGAGGGGCCAAACAAGGAAAAGAGGATCGAGCTGCAGGGGTTAGAGGCCGATTCATTATAGATTTTCTTTCTAGTTTCAACTTGCAGTCACACCTCTCAGAATAAGGCATTCTCTGGGTATATTCAAATGATCGCAGAATTGTTGAGTTGGTAGGGACTATAAAGCCCAACTTCTTCGTTTTACAGAAAACAAAATTTCAGCCTGGAAATACTACAAGCACACCGCTGTTCTGGAGATGGGAGTGTGGGCTCCTGCACTGAGGAAGGTGTGGATTGAAATGATCCTAAAAGCCCCATCCAACTCATGAACCCATGTCTCACAAAACGTAGCCCAAAGTAGAAACAGAGTGTCAGAGTGTCATGGTGGCTAACAACCTTGGCTTTAGTCTCAGAAGTGGTGTGGAATTCTGGCTCCATCATAGACCAGCTGCATGACCCTGGACCACCTGACATCTATCTTGCTTCTTTATCTGCAAAATGGCACAAATACCTGTACTTACCTCAGAGGACCACTGTGAGTGCTAGATAAGAGAATGGAGGTTATGGGGTGCCTGGGTGGCACAGCGGTTAAGTGTCTGCCTTCGGCTCAGGGCGTGATCCTGGCGTTGTGGGATCGAGCCCCACATCAGGCTCCTCTGCTATGAGCCTGTTTCTTCCTCTCCCACTCCCCCTGCTTATGTTCCCTCTCTCGCTGGCTGTCTCTATCTCTGTCAAATAAATAAATAAAATCTTTTAAAAAAAAAAAAGAGAATGTAGGTTAGTTATATTATCCTAGCCTGGCCCCAATACCTGACTTAGGTAGGTTTTGCATTGGGTACAAAATATAATTTATCTTATCATTGCTAGACTGAAAAATGCTGCACTAAATGTTAGGCTGATTTGCACGAACCCACTTACCACACTGTGCAATTCCATCCTCTGAGAGCCTTTGGAGTTTCCTGAGATGCCAAGTTTCTCTTGAGGAAAGTGGTATCTTAATAGGTATTTATGGCTAATCATTCACTTATTGAGCAACCACAGTGTGCCACGCCCAGAGCCACATACTGGAGATAGAAAAATGAATCAGACACAGGCCTTGTCCTCAGGAAACTCAACCTAGAGAAGAAGATGGAAGATAGATGGGTGCTTTTTTTCACAAAAGGACTCCAGTTCATGTCGACTCATTAATGAGTATTTTTGGGGTAAATAGTTGTGATAGGTTGAATTATGTCCCCCCCCCCAAAAGATATGTTGGAGGCCTAACCCCCAGTACTTCAGAATATGACCTTATTCAGGGATGGGGTGTATAAGATGTAATCAAGTTAAAATGAGGTCACTGGGGTGATCCCTAATCCAATATGACTGGTGTCCTTATAAAAAAGGGGGGGGGGATTTGGACACAGAGTAAGATACATAGGGAGGACGCCATATGAAGATGAAGGCCAAGGTTGGGGTGATGCTTCTAAAAGACAAGGAATGCCAAAGATTGGCAGCAAACCACTAGAAGCTGAAAGACAGGCATGGCACAGATTCTCTCTCTTGGCCCCCAGAAGGAACCAGCCCTGTGGACACCTTGCTCCCAGACTTAGAGCCTCCAGAGCCGTGAGACAGGCATTTCCGGTAAGGTTTCAGCTTGTGGAACTTTGTTGCAGCCCTAGCAAACCAATGCAGTCCGCTGCGCTAAGTTCTCGGCCAGGCATTTGGGGAGATATAAAATAAGAGACGCAAAGAAAAGACACACGTGGTTGTCCTACGATGTCATGCTATAACAGCAGGATGACCAAGGTGTCCGAGTGGCACAGAATAGGAAGTGATGCACTCTTATTAGGGAGGGAAGAAAGCAAAAGCAGCTTTATAAAGGAGGTGGCATTTGAGCTAGCTCTCAAAGGATGAATATGATCTCATGAGGTGAAGAAATGGAGAAGGAACTTGAGGCCAGGGGAACAGCATGAGTGGAGGAAAGGGGAGTCCAGAGTGGCTAGACAGCGGGCAGGGGCATGGAAGGAGTGATTGAAGTTGAGATCACGCCGGTCTGCAGGGTGATGTCAACCCAGTGGAGGAATGTACTTTTATTCTGTCACCAATAGGGCATCATCAACAGTTGAAGAGGTTGTGTTACAATTTTAGAAACTAGAATTTCTTTTTTCCAATGTGCCTGCAAATTGACACTGGCCTCATGGTGAATTCAAGAGTCTTGCTCACACAGAGAACCCGTTAGCTGGGAAGACCATTAGATGGGTCTGGATCCCCAAATTCTTGGCCAAAGCTGAGAGAACAAACAAGATGCATTCCTAGTTCGGTGCTGGACACACAGTAGGAGCTTGTTAAACAGAAGCTGGGCTTCATTCATCCATGCAATAACAATTTCAGGAGCACCTACTCTACCCAGGCCTACTGTTCCAGGCACTGCGTGGTAAAGATGAGAAACAAAATCTTTGCCCTTCATTACAGCAAAAGGAAACATAAAATAAGCACATAACAAATAAACACAATTTCCAACAGAGCAATGAGGAAACTAGGATAAGTTAAATGGGATAGAGAATACCAGAAGGTTGGACGGGTGTTGGTCAAGAAAGGTCTCTCTTAAAGAGGTGACATTTTTGCTAACGCCAGAATGATGTGAGTGAGTTGGCCATGCAAAGATCTAGGGGAGACTTCCAAGCAGAGAGGACATCATTCCCAGGTGGGAATGAGTTTGGAATTTTAAGAAGCAGAGAGAACGAGAGTATGGCTGGAGACAAAGGCCAGTGTATTTAGGCTCTCACAGGCCACCTGAAGAAGTTTGGAGTTTTATTCTGGCTGCAGCTAAGCCAGTGGGAGTGAGCCTTATAATGAGAGGACATATTTGGCATAATTTATCCTTAATACCGCAGGAGTAGAAGCAAGAAGCTGGGTTAGAAGGTATCACAATAGAGCAGGCGATGGATGGAGGTGACTTCTCCCAATAGAAGCCATGGAGATGGTGAAGAGTGATAGAATCGGGGATACATTTTCAAGGGAGAATCACAGGCTTGATGAAGGGTCGTTCATGGGCATAGTGTGTTCTAAAGATGATAATTGAGGCTGCGTAAGCAGTAAATTGTGTCCATCAAGGGGGGAGGTTGGGAAAGAGCAAGTTTGGTGGGAGGGGAGTAAGATCGGAAGTTCTGTTTTGAATGGTTTCATTTGGGGGTACCTAGCAGACATCCAAGTGGAGATTTCTACTATATGCATCCAGGATTAGGAAGCATCCTATTGTATCAATTCAGTAATAATCAGTCTTACCTGAGGGCCACAGAAAACGAATTTATTCTTGACTTTAGAGCCTTCATTATCCCACGTGCTGATGTTCTCAGTGCAATAAACACAAGCCCCTGGGGTCCTTGCCCTGCCTGCGCATTCCTGCCTCTCACGCACAGCCTTGTTCTCATTCCTCCTTCAAGTCATCGGAGTTGGATGACTACCCAGAAAGTCTCCCACTGCTGCCGTGTCGGAAACGCAGGCTCTCCGCCTAACAGCTGGGATTGAATTCTGGGTCAGCAGCAGATCATTTCTTGCTTTCAGAATTCAGAGAAAAGGGCTGTGGAGCAGGACCTGACCCAGGAGTGAATTCAGAAGCTCCTCCAGGCAGGCGGAGGGAAGTGAGTCATCACCGGCCATCAGAGATGAGGGACTCCCTGCAGCTGGACCCCTCCACAGCCTACCATGCCTCCTAGGGGAGCCAAGTGCCCTGGAAAGCAGAATGGAAAATTACACTCATAGGTTACCCTTTTTTTTTTTAAGTTTATGAAATTGACCTGTATGTTGTGGAAAATTCTGCGCACACAGGACAGGGACAACATAAAATTGGGCTTTGTCAGGCTAGAAGCAAGGAAAAATCATTAAGGAACAATGTCAAACCTGCACCGTGCACCCAGCTATTCCAGTAAACTGAGTCACTAATTCAACTCCCCTCTTTCTGAGTCCTTGTTTTCTCTTGCTTTCCTCTTCCTTCTTTCCTGTTCACTTGCATTAGGTTCAGTTTTTGTGTGTTTTTTTTCAGGAGAGGCTTGGTTTATGCACTTGATGAGTTACTGAAGTGTTTGCTGATGAGCCAATCGCATTCTCTCCTGTTGTGTCAGACTCTCTGCTGCTCAGTGGCAGGAGGGATGAGCAGAGCTCCTTCAACTACTAGGAGTGGCCTCACGCACACCTGTTGGCTTTTGAGGGACTGATAAATAGCATCTCCGCTCCCCACTGGAGTTCTGAAACAGCTCAGAGGTAAACACAGGAACCTAGCAGATGAGGATGGAAATAATCACCTTCAACACAAATGAAAGGCTCTCTTGGAGGGCATGGCTTAGGTCTGCTGGCACTGTCACCCTACCAGCAACAGCTGCAGCTGGGAAATGACAAACTTCTCCTTAGAGACCAACCCTTAGGATTTTCCTCTTAACCAGGAACAAATGAGACACCATCCCTGTTTAAAGGCTTATCAATCGAGTATAAGCCTCCTTCTCTTCTGGGGAAGAGTGACATAGGGCAGAGGGAGTAGGGTGTCCCTGCACACAGAAGGAACCATCAAGAGTGGAGAATATGTGTTCCCTCTCACAGTGCCCCTGCAAGAAGAGGCTCAGCAAGGTTGACTCCCAATCTCCTTCCCAAGAGAACGACAGTAAAGGCAGAATTGTAAGCATCAGTGGAGATGTTTATGGAAGTTTTTGGACAGTTGCCTCCTCCTGTGTTAAAACTAGTGCTCCTTTGACATCATCTCACTATTGTCATAAATTAAAAAAGAGTATATCATCAACCTCAGAAACTGCTCGGGAGGCACTAGAAGGCATTTAGAACTGAGCTTGATCATTTCTTCCCCCAACTCTCACCAGGTCTCAATGTCCTATGAGCTGAAGTCTTAACACTTTAGACTGGTATGACATAACCTGCTTTTTCCCCCAATATTCATTTTCTCCTTCTTACTTTTTTTTATACAACCCTCACCCGCCCCAAACCCCCCACTAAGTTTTAACTGGGCACAAGACTGCTCAGCTAACGACTATATTTCCCAACTTCCCATATGGCTACTTTCTAGCCAGTGGGATACGAGGAAGTGCAATGTGAGCAACATCTGGATCACCTCGTTCAAAGAAAACTGGTTGCTCTTTGCCTCTTCTTTCTTCCTTCCCATGCGCCAGAACAGAGATGTGGTGGTGGTAAGCCAGCTTCAACCCAGCAGACAACATCTCAGGGGATAGCAGCATAACGAGATGAAAGGTACATGGGTCCTTAGATAACTTTGTGGAGTAGAGGCAATCACTTCTCTGGGCCACCTACCAGCTTAGACATTTACATGATTTAGAACTAAATCTTCTACCTTGATTTCTTGAAGTGACCAATATACCAATACTGGCACATGAGGATCTATGAATTCTACTCATTGTCATCCTGTCTCCCCGTCCAGCCCTACATGAACCTACAGACGTTCTCCTGAACCTGACACATGCATCCTTCCTCTGTGCCCTTGAGAAGTTTGTACTGGGAACGGCTTCTTCACCTCTTCTTACTCTGTCCAGGCTTCCCCATACATCAAAGCCCAATTCACACTCATTTCATTACACTCATTTAACAAATACTTATTAAATTCCTACTCTGTGTCAAGCATTGGGTAATTCTCACCTATAATTTAAGGGCAGTTATTGCAAAACATCAGTTATTACATACAACTGTCTCTCAGATAGCAAGTCCCCATTTGGACTTCCTGCTATGGGCCCCGTTCACCATATTGAATTCCTAGGCATCAACTGTATCCAAATTAGGGTTGAAAACATTTCTTGTGCAACAAAGAATTTGACTGGCCTTTGTTCCCAGTTCCTGGAAGGTAGCCTCTAAATCCTTAAAACTTCCCCAGTGAGAGGGGTGTAACAGTTTATGCTATCGAAGTGACTCACGGTGGGCCCCCAAACACCTTGTGCTAACAGGGTGACTCTGGCCACGGGCCAGCCACGCCAGAAGGACCAACAGTGTGATCAGAGGTTTGATGCTTTGAGTTGTGTGATATCAGCCTGGCCTCTAGAGAAGGAAGGGAGCAGAAAGTTGAGTTCAATCATGTGGCTAATGATTCAATCAATTATGCCTACATGACGAAACCCTGATAAAAACTCCAGACACCGAATCTCAGATAAGCTTGGTGGACGATGCTCTGTGCATTTCCTACATTGATGTACTTACTGGGAGGGCGATACCTTCTGATTCCACAAGGAGAGGACATGCAAGCTTTTCCTTTGGGACCCTCCCAGATCTCACCCTATGGGTTTCTTCTTTTGGCTTGTTCTAATTTGTATCCTTTTTGCTATCATAAAACCATAGTCACAAGCATAGCATTTCCTGGGTTCTCTAAGTAGTTCTAGCAAATTATCAAACCTGAAGGGATAGCGGGAACCCCTAAATTTGTAGCCAGTTGACCAGAATTGACTGTCCGGAGTCCTTCTCTTAGCAAGTCTGAATGCCAAACACAACAGAGAAGAAAACAGACAGAGGCAAGTGAAGCAGGAAAACTCACTTCGAAGAAAAAAAGCAATGCAGCCGTGAATAAACCAAACCACTGAGGTAGAGAGCGGAGTGAGTCAGCAACACTAGACAGTGAAAGCTCGGGCAGAAAGAGATGAAATGCTGAAGCTACAGACGCCAGCCAAGGGAGCCAATAATGAGATAAGCCATTTCTACTAGTTGCACCTGATACCTAAAGTGAGAACGGTCTTGTGGAGGACTGTGCCTTTAACCTCTAAAGTTTAGATTCGGGTGTAGTTAGTGTCAGAAGTCGTGGTAGCGTTCTTCTTGCCTGGGCTGGAATCTGAATTACCTGACTGTGTGCTGCATTCATTCAACCAATTAGCAAAACCATCTGGAGTGCCAGCTACATGCCAGGCACTGAATTGGGGGCTGAGTAAAGCGTAGATGAATTAATTACAATCCCTGCCTTCAAGGAGCCTGCAATCTAGTAGAAAAGGAAATTATGATTGTATGATAACTATTCATAGAATCATGTACAATGTGTACCATCAAAGGGAGGATCAATTATAACATGTGGAGAGACAGCAGTGAAAAGAATTTCATAAAAGACGGGGGCGCCTGGGTGGCTCAGTCGTTAAGCGTCCGCCTTCGGCTCAGGTCATGATCCTGAGATCGGGCCCTGCATTGGGCTCCCTGTTCAGCGGGAACCCTGCTTCTCCCTCTCCCACTCCCCCTGCTTGTGTTCCCTCTCTCATTATGTCTCTCTCTGTCAAATAAAATATTTAAAAACAACAGAAGGGGGAATGACCCATGAGAGACTATGCACTCTGGGAAACAAACTGAGGGCTTCAGAGGGGAGGGGGGTGGGGGAATGGGATAGACCGGTGATGGGTAGTAAAGAGGGCACGTATTACATGGTGCACTGGGTGTTATAAGCAAATAATGAATCATGGAACTTTACATAAGAAACCAGGGATGTACTGTATGGTGACTAACATAATACAATAAAAAATATTATTATTTTTAAAAAAGAAAGAAAGAATTTCATAAAAGAGGGGACCTCTTAGCTGGCTTCTGAAAGATGGATAAGCATTTGCCTCAGGGACAAAGGGAAAAGGGTGCCCTATCCCACAGGAAGTATATGTGCAAAGGGTCAGTGGTGTGAAGAAGGGAGTAGAAGTTGTAGGTCTGGGGAGGTAGGAAGCAACTTTGTGTTCCATGCCAAGCAGCTTGAACTCTATCTTGAAAGTTTCCCAAAGTGCAGCCAAGGTCCCAACTAGAAGTGAATAATTTTCAACAAGTAAGCTATTTTGAGAATGACCATAATAAGTGATAAGAAGAACTTGCATAGACTTGCATTTTGAAAGACCATCTTCCCGTTTCTAGAAAAAGGTAATCTAGTTTATTCAGATCAACTTGCCAGCTGAAAGCACAGAAAAATGATGGATAAAATGTAAAAATACGAACAATTTAAAAGCACTGAAGACTTGAAAAGACATGAGGAACTTCCTGGCAAATTTTTGGATGAAATCCTATAACTAGAAGGTTAGGCCAAAAATGAGACCTACAAAACCACTTGTGATTTGAGGGCCTTTCCCAGTAAAACTAGTGTCTACACTCAGGTCACCAGCAGCAGACCCAGAGAGACAGGAGTCCGGCTCACGCCCCCTGAGGGGGAGGGATCTTGGGAGACATTTCCCACACTGAGCTAAGGCCATACTTTCAATGGGAGAGCAATCAGATCTCATCCTCTCCTCAGAACCTCTGGGAACATCACAAAGGGCTGTTTTGGTAAAAGACAAAAGGGGAGAGAAAAAAAAGAGGAAAAACATCTATTCTTGGGTATTCATGGCTAGAGCCAGACCTCTTACAAATGTACGTCTCACTCTACAGAGTCTGGATTGCGAGCCACTGCCTTTCAAAACTTGAACTTGTTCTGAGGTGTTTGACTGATAGCTCATCTCAGGAGGGGGCACATCCATCCTAGGCCTCAGAGAACCTCACCAATAATTCTACAAGACCAGTGACCACCAAACCGTCAAAGCTTACCAGGCACGCAAGAGAACAAGACAACCTGAACATAAACAGGAACCATCCAAAATCACAGACCATGGAAACAGACCCACACAGATTTTAGGTAACGGAATTATCAGACCCAAATTTGTTTTTTAAAAACTGACAAACATGAAAATATACGAACGGAAAAGGATGCCATAGGAAGTGATACAGCACATTTGGAAAAGAAATGAACTTCCAAAATAAAAGAAACACGAGAATGAAAAACATAATAACTCAACAGTTGTATTTGACTGCATATTGGATACATCAGAAAAGAAAATTAGTGAACTGAAAGAAATTCTGGACATCTTTCTGGGTCAAGTAGAATCTCATTTTCTAGGATTTTAGGGCAAAATCGTTTCCGGTTCTTTCAATTGCATTATGGCAAATTTCCACTGGTTGGGCTGTTCTTTACAAAGCCTGTTGGATAATTATTACCTCCATTTCCTCATAGAAGCTGTGATTCTTGAAATGTTTAACGTGGCGGTTGATTGCACACATAGCTTTGCTCGGCAGCTCAAAGAACGCCGCAGTTCATTTTCCTATTAAGTAGACAAGCAGTCTTGCCACTCCACCCGGAACTCTGAGAGAGTGGAAATTCGCCATCTCTGGCAGATGGAACTATCAGTCGGTGCTTGATGCATGCCTACTAGGTCGATTTGATCAGGTTTCCCTTTTCGATTAAAAGCCAGCCTTCTTTTGTTGTTCCATATCACCAGCATCCTGTGTCTGGGGTGTCGCACGGTTACAGAAGTCAATGACCCTCCTCCCGGCTCCATATGGCACCTGGAAGGCTCGGGAGATTTATCTGAAGTTTCCATAAGCAAAATCACAGTAAAGACCTTTTTGTCCTTTGTAAATTAAAACTCGACGACTCTTTCTTGGAGAGGGATTCAACCCTCTGAGAGCTGCCATGGAAACCTACTCACAAGAGACTTCAGCAAGTGCTCAGACATTTCCTTTCCGCCAACAGCAACATAGAATCCAGGCAAAGCAGTATTCACAGTATAAAAACGTTTATTAGCAGGGGACTGCCTGTGCATCTTGCCAGGGACAGGCCCCACTTTCTTTCTCTTTGAGGATGCCCAGCCGGAGCGTCCTGGGAGAAAGACGTCTGAGGGGCTTCACCACAAACCAGCTGTGAAGGCGGACCAAGGAGAACATGGGCCATGCCTGCGGGGTGGGAAAAAAACCTAAATGGTTTGAGAAGCCACCTGCTTCTGCCTCTCAGAGACATGGGGAGGCTCAGGTCAGATAGGGCAACCAGAGGACTCCAGGAAAAAACTCATCTCTGATTCGCCTTCTGGTCGTGGAACCTTCCATCGATGGCTGAGATTTTGGAGTTGTTTGCCCAAAACAAAAGAAAACAGTGGTTTTTCCATTTCAGAGGGAGAAGAAATTAATACAACTAGAGGGGGTGGGAAAGTCTCTTTGAAGAGGAAAGCAAAGCTGGGGCATCTTTTATATTCTCCCGGTTGTCCAGAATCCAAACCTCCTGGCTCTATGGATAGAACATCTAGAACTGTTGGAAAAATGAACAATTGTTAGTCCAACATTTTTACATTCTAGGAAAGGCACAGAGATGTAGCCATGTGGATGAGTGATAGTTAGTGACAAAACCAGACCCAGAACCCAGGCTTCTGGACATTGCCACCCACATTGACCACTTGCTGACCCCGTCTCACCCCCGGGTTCCCAGCACCCATCAGTCAGCAAGTTCTCCTGAGCCTCATTTTCCTGTTCTTTCTCTTGCCGGTGCTATGACAGGTGCACAAGCCCTCATCACCTTGACCCAAAACAAAACAAGAACAAGGTCAGGTTCTGTGTTAAGCCCCTGGCAAACATGCATTTCATCCTTATAACAAACTGTGAGGTGAGTGATAATGCCTGTCTTATACGTGAAGGATTAGAGGCTCGGAGATTGAGAGAGGTCACACAAGCTGGCAAGCAACAGCCTCAGGACTCCAACCCCACATTTGTCTCACTCCAGGTCCGCTGAGCTTCTCATTATACTGCCTCCCACGACTATGTCTGGGGCTTCCTGCTTGGACCCTCTGTGCTTATTCTCTTTCCATTTTAAACCTCCGGTACTCTGAAGCCAGATTAATCTTAAAACTTCCTTTTCATCATGTCACTTCCTTCCTCAAAAACCCAACACCTTATCTTGTCATTTGATAGTGTCCACCATCTAGTCCAACCAACATGTCCAGCTTTGTCTCCCAAGACCACCCCTTGCTGTTCTGTGGATGTGTTTGGGCATGCCTCGTTTTCCTCTTCATAGTGCCTGCCCCCGCCTTTTCCTCTCCCTTAAAACACCTACATCGATTCCTTTATTTCCTAATTGAATACCTACTAATTCCTCCACAAGATTTATTGCCAAGAGGCAGTATGCTCAGTGGGCAAAGCACGGATTTGAATCCTGACTCCACCAATTATTAGCTACATGACCTTGGGCAAGTTTCTCAACCTGCCTGTGCCTCAATTTCCCAAAACATAGAATGAGGATCCTTATGGCTCCTATTTTAAAGATTGTTGAGAGAGTTAAATTACTTAATACACATAAAACACTCGGAACGGTGCATGGAACAGAGTAATAACTCAATCAACAGGAGCCAGCCCTACCAGCATGTAATAGGTACCAAGCCCTGGGCTTGTTGCTGGGATACAGAAATGAACACATCAGAGTCAGCCCCTTTCCCCACTGTCCAGTAAGCAAGGTGGGTATGTCAGCCAGGAATCGCAACCTAAAGCTCTAAGTGCTAGAATAGAGGCAGGTACAGAGGGCTGGAGAAGGGTGTTAGGTCCTGGAGAGAGGGCGAGGTTTCAGCAAAGAAATGATGCTTCATCTCAAAAGTAGAGAAGTATCGGTTCTTCCTTGTGGCATGGGAATAAATATGGCACAATCATCCAGGGACTGCAGGGAGATCCAGTGGCTGGAACATGATGCCTATGGGCTGGAAATGAGGCAGGGAAGGTAAGTCGGAGCCAGATGTCATAGAGGCCTTATGCCATCCTGAGAAGTTTATTCTCAAGAATGTAAGCAGAAGCATGTCTACCCCAGAGTATAATGGTCTCAGGCCCTCCTCACCTGGCCTAACACTCTCATTGCATATTTTACGAATACAACAGCTATTTGCTGTCTCATAGTATTTCTAAGTACCAAGCAGCCCACACAAGCATTTCTGAGAAGCTTTACTATGCTGACCCACCCTCTTTGATGCTTCTTGTCCTAGGTTGATATGTTTTCTACCAGGTAACTCTGCCACCTTGGCTACAGCTGATTGGACCAAGGTTTAGCATCTGTCCTAAAGGCAATTACCTCTTGGTTGGCCAGTGCCCCGGGAGGGGGCCCGGAACCAAAGCTCGGCTCAGTGGTTGCATTTCATCCAGGATGCCGACTGTCCGGAGTCCTTCTCTTAGCAAGTCTGAATGCCAAACACAACAGAGAAGAAAACAGACAGAGGCAAGTGAAGCAGGAAAACTCACTTCGAAAAAAAAAGCAATGCAGCCGTGAATAAACCAAACCACTGAGGTAGAGAGCGGAGTGAGTCAGCAACACTAGACAGTGAAAGCTCGGGCAGAAAGAGATGAAATGCTGAAGCTACAGACGCCAGCCAAGGGAGCCAATAATGAGATAAGCCATGTTCTGTCCCGAACCATGACCCACGTCCCAAATAGCATTCCCGGTTTTTTCCATGCCTGGTTGGCACTGCGGTGATTAAGACAATTTTCTGCTCTTCTCCATTCCCTGAGCATCTTCAAAATAAATCCCAGAACACTCTGAGCAAGTCTCCTCCTTGCAACATGAATGAGCCCAGCGTGACAGGGACATGTCTTTCTGCTCAGCGAGACAGCATGTTCCATGACTGTGTTCTCATGGAACAGCTCGCGCATCGGCAGCAAAGCCAGAATGAGCACGACGTATGCAGACAGACTCCCGGGATTCTCATGGAAGGGGACGCAGGCAGCCTGTAGGTGAGTGGTGAGACACGAGGCAGAAGTAGGAAAGGACTGGATACTCAGGGCCAACTATAGCAAGGAATTGGGGTTCTTATCCTGAGATTATAGGCCTTCCTTTAAGAGATTAGGAAAAAATTGTATGATCAGGTATGAGAATGTTGGGTAATATGTATCTTCATCCAATAAACCCTTATCTCCAATGGAGATAGCTACACAGTACTTGAGACTCAAAGGAACTCTCTGTAATAAAAATGACCAGAAAGGAAATTCAACTTTCCAGAAATAGTCACCCAGCCAAAAATGTAAAACAAAGAAATTGAGACAAATGACATATTCCAGTGCCCCGACAAAGGAAGGCCCCCAAAAGAACACCCTCTCCAGCAATTCTTTTCCTGAGACCAAACACAGCACACGCGGAACACTCACACACCTGTGAAAGAGACCCAGAGCTGGTGGGGGCTTTTCTGAATGTGTTTGCGAAATGGGACACTCATTTCTCTAGGAAAAACAATCTCTAAAGAGTGATTTAATGGAAAAGTCATCCTCGGAGTATCTGATCTACTGTAGCCTGGTCTGTTTCAGGATTGGCTGTTTCTGCTTCACATAGCCAGGCCCTGGAAGTGTCCAGAAAGACTCAGGCTGCCAGAGATGCCCCAGAGGCCCAGGACACACAGAGCTGCAATTAGAACTCGGGGTGGAATGACCTTCCGGGTCCCCTCCGTCTGCCGGGGCCCAGCCCAGTTTCCTCTGCTTCCCGCTCGCCGTCTCTTTCCCTTTCACAGATTCTTTCGATGCCCCTGTGTGTTCCCAAGAACGGTACTGATGCTGCTGCCAACGCGAAGAACTGCGACTTCAGAAGGATGAGATCTCGGGCGCCCCCACCCTCCTCCTGTGTTCCCGCCCGCTGTTTGTAGAAGGGCTTCCCAAGGAGGAGAGGAAAGGCCTTCCCGCGTGGTGCCCTGCGCGCACCCCCGTGCGGTTCATCAAGGCTTTCCTGCGCAGCTCCCCCCATCTGTTCCCTGCCTTCGCCCCAGACTTGGCAGGGAAGCGCATGCTGGTTTTCATTCTAACTCAAAGACGGTGAGGTTTTTCATGCCTGCCCAGGAGCCTGCGCAGGTTGTGGTTCAAAGGAGCATCGTGGGCTGAAACAGAGAAAAGCAGTGAGGCCGCCAAGCTACGCAGCATAACCAGCGTCTGTGACCGTGCGGCAAGCGGCCGCTAAGCCACGGAGCTCCGTTTCCTTCTTTTCTTTACAGGTTAAATGCTGCCAAAGTTGATCCAATTCCAACCCAAACTTCTCTGTAACAAAATGATTGTTTTCTAAGCTCCGGCCAATGGCAAACTCATTTGGAGACATATTCAATACACTGAACGGCACTGTAACAAAAGCCCCCGAGCATGGGTACCTTGGCCTCAATTTTCCTCTTGTTCTCTATTCCCTTCTTCTGTTCCTCTTCTGTCTCAGCTCTTTCCAGTTTTTAGCCTTTGTTAAGGTCACTGTTTGGGTCTCATTTCTGCTTCCTTTTCTTCATGTCTTTTCGCCCTTTCCTGCTACCCTTAGTTTCCCTACTTTGATCCAGAAGGTTCCCTACTTTGCTACCAACTAATGAGTTATGGGGAAGAGGTAGGGAGCAATAGAGAAGGGTCGTGAGATACCTCTCCGAAGACTCATGGAGATGGTGAATTACTATCACATTAGCATTCAGAACTCTTTCAATCTTTTAAGAGTCAATATGGCTATACAAGAGTATACCAGCTCGAGAGCAATAAAAAAAAGCAGCCCCAGACATGCAGGAACGGGCCTGGTTCGATCAGGGGGCTTTGGTGCTGCTAGCAGCTGGCACTGGCGCACACAGCAAGGCCTTGTGGAATATCAACAATTTCACAGAACACCAATATCAGACAAGGCCACTCTACATGTGATTGGATCAAAGCAAGACCAGCCCATAATCATGTCTGAGTCCACACCAAAATATGAACATTATCCAAAGCACAAAAATGACCCAACACCCCCCACCCCTGCAAATGAGTGACCCCTCTTCTTTACCAATTACAGCTCCTGCTTTGATTCATTTATCCCAGCTTTTAAAGAAGAGTGGTTAAGAGACCCAAGCATAGAATTACCCCCACTTCCTAGAAGTATCCAATCCTGATTTCTTGAACCCGCTTAAAAGTCATCAGACACAAGCTAAAATCCTACTATAGATTCTTCCTAACACCTTTGAACTGAGTCTCCCCACACTTCCCCATGGTGTGTGTCTCCCTCAATACAAGCAGCCGACCCAACTTGTTCAACCCACAAGTGTATCAGAGAGCAAGGTGCACAGTCTGGTATAGATGAATCCCTTCATCTGCTCGAGGGGAGATTGCCACCCACCTGGAAAGCTCTCTACATGTCCCAGAATAATCCTACAGCATCCGTATGAGTGTGCTTCCTCTCCTACCACAGCCCACTTTCACTCCAGAACTAGCCCTTCTTCCTCCCTATGATTAAGTTTTCAAGTTTGGTTCAGGAACTCCAGCAGGCATTATTTTCCCTTTCACTGTTACTTTTAACTAACACAAGGGAGAAAGCTTAAAGCAAACAGAAAACTTACCAACCCATCAATACTAATGTCAGGAGACAGGACCAACACCTGCCATTTGAACACACCTAGACCTGAAGATAAGCACCAGGTTTCCAGGAACCTGTCCGGCCACACACTAGGCCCAAGTTCAATGTAACAATGAGTCTCGTTATAAAGCAGTTCTCTCCTGCTTTCAGACACTTGAGCGAAATAGCTGCTTCAGAAGGATACGTAATTGCCGGACACCAAATTAGCCACAAACCAAGGGTTGCTCTTAAATTATTCAAGATGTTGGAAAAATACATACACAAAACAGATCAATCAAAGAAATCAAAAACGTACCCTGCAGTTTTGAGACAATTACTTGAGAAACATTCTGCAATTGAACACCGACAATTATTTTTCTCACTGAGTGGTATCAGAAAACTTAGAAAAATTAAATATGGTATCATATCACCAACCACAGAGTAGAAGGCATCATCCCGAGCACCAGATCTCAGCAAACAGAATTACAAAGACTAATAGAATCACAGGATAAATGCAAAGCTGAGGAAATCACCATCTTTCAAATAAAACAATGATTATCTCCATGTGAGCTTATCTCTGACAGGGGCGCTGTACCCGATTCAAAGTTCCCACAGTGGCCAGAGTAGCACCTGGGAATGCCCGAGCGGAGGACTGGCTCCGCACCCCACCCACACCCCAGTTGCCCCACTTGTGGGACAGTTAAATCCAACAAAACAAAGCAACCGGGAGGTGTTGGGAGAAAATCTTGGCGTGCGAAGGACGTATTCTCTCTGTGTTCATTAAAAAATATATATTAATTGGGATAACTGAGCTGTTTTAACATATAAACCTCAAATTCCCAGGGACTTCATAGAATAAAGGTTGCTTTCTCTTTTAAGGAACATTCCAATGTGGGTGTTCCTGGACGAGTGGGTAGCTTTCTCCCCATGACAATTTCCTTCTGATGGCTCCACGCCCCTCCAGAGCACCAGATCCCGGCCTCCCTTAGCCTCTAGAACGCCTTTTAAAACTCCTGCTGCTCCCGCCACACCCCAGACCAATTTAATTAGCATCTCTGGGGGTGGGGTCTGGGCAGTGGTAGTTTTTAAAGCTTTCCAGATGATTCCACTGAAGAGCAAGGTTGAAGCCACTTCAGGAGAGTTCCAGAGTCCACGGTGAGCCGGTGGAAGGGGAGAGAGGTGGTGGTGAAGGCACACTCTCTCTCCAAAGCCCATCCTGAAATGACAGACAGGTCTCTGCCCACACTCCATCCCTAGGAACTTGCTACACAACCACGCACGTGTGCAAGGAGGGCTGGAAAATACAATCCCTGCCTGGCTTGCCTCCTCCCAGCAACACCCCCACATCAGGAAGGGGAAAGGACATAGTTTTGGTGGCTAGCTAACCATCTTGATAGCATGGTGAGTATATGAGAGGGGCTAAGCAGAAGTAGAAGGGAAAAAGGAGAAACCAGGTGAAGGGTAGGAGGAGAGAGACGAAAATAAAACCATGACAGTTCCAAAGTCGGATGTCATGCAGCCCTCCTGCTGCATTTGTCGCGATTGCTCACCTGGGAATGCAAGCTCCACCCCCTGTCATCTTCCTATCCATCCCGGGTTCACCACCTGCCTCTTGGGACCAGAGTTTGGTTTTGGGTTTTGGGTTTGGTTTTGTAGTTTTCCAAAAGCAGAACCCTTCTGATCAAATCGCTATTTCTGAAGCCAATATTCAGTAGAAAACACTGGGAGGCATTCTCACGTCAAGATCATATTATATGACCATCTATGACCATTTCCTCTCCCCACCAAGTAACCAGTGTTGTTTCGGAGCATAGTAGGTACCTCCAGTCCACTTGCCTAGCCCACACTGAGAGTGAAGATCTGAAAATGTGGACAGTAAAATGGAGAACTTCAGCAGCCAAGAAGAATGCTTGGTGGAGCCCCACCAGCTGGGAGATAGAATGGCCTCTGTCCCAAAGAAGATTCATCTTCTGCTTGGCTCCAATGCGGAAGTTATTCTTTTTAACAAATTAAGCCAAGTGGGGAGCCCTTTCCCCAAGTCACAGTATAGCAGAAAACACAGGGATAGAACTCAGAGGCAGCAGGGCAGAGCCCAGCTGCTTAGAACAGAGCTGAGAGCAAGCCCCAGGGTGTGGGAAAGAGAGACCCTCCCCAGGTGCGGTCCGCAGGAAGCTGACGTTTTTGCTGAGCGCCTTGAGGGACATCAGCCCCCTTTAAATACCATTAATGTAGAGCCGAGCTGAAAATGAACTTGGAGCAAGGGCAGAAGGGAACAGAATTCTCTAACAAAGGCCAAACATAAGCGATCAACACTGTCATGGAGTGGTTGAGGACAGGAACAGCGCAGGCCCCCTGAGAAAGGGTCGGCAGGATGGAAATATGTAAGGCAAGGTGACTGCATCCGACCAGGTCTGAGATGGCTCCTGGTCACACTTTGCTAAGGGTTTCACCAGGAGGTTAGGAAGTAGAAATGGATCTCACAACACCGATGGGTGGTGTTCATGATCATGGTATAGGATGAAGAGTAGTTACCCCTTCAGTCATCTACATGTGTTCTGATTCCATAGTGGGAGTTCAGTCACTGCCTGCCTCCTGTCCCCTGCGTTAGCTTTAAATAGTGTAGTGCAGCATAATGCCCCTCCAGGGATTAGTATGAACAGATAGCTAGCCAGGACATGCCCCACCAGTCTCATTCAGTTGAGATTCCAGTATCCAGAGTGAGGTATGCAGGTAAGCAGTTTCTTCCACAGGGAACATAGCTGTCAGCAGCATCCAAAACCAAAAAAAAGGGGGGGGGGGGGACAAAAGTAGAAAAGAGGAGGGAGGGAAGGGAGAAAAAAAAAAACCCTCTCAGTTCTGAGAGGGAATGTACAGCAGACTGAACGTAATAGACCCGGGCTCAAAGAAAGCATAGGATCCAGTGCAGGCTCTGGTAAAAACTAATTTTTGTGACCTTGGACAAGCACCTTCTCATCTCTGGGCTTCAGTGTCCTCCCGTACAATGAGGGAGTTGAACTAGCAAATTGTAAGGCCACTTCCTGCGCTGCAATACTACCATTCAATGATGAAGATGATTACGGAAAAATGAATTTACCCAAAGAAAATTGCTATCTCATACGAGAAAACTTCCTATCAATCTCTAGTTCTTTCTAAATGATTTTGAAAAGAATTCCATTTAGAAACTCTGCAGGGCTCTGCTCTCCCCCCTCCCTTTCTGCTCCTGCTTCCCTTAGCCGTTGTGTTGTTCATTAAGGTTGCCATTAGATGAACAGCAGGAAAAAAAAAAGAAAACGAGCTAAAATGCAATCATTTGGCTTTCCTTACTTAATAAAGAGCAAATCACAAGCAACAACATGTTAGTTGGTACCAGTGGGGACTTAGTACATCCAAGAGGAAAAGGAGGAGGAAGGAAATGTAAGCCTTGCTTTACACACG
This sequence comes from Ursus americanus, assembly GCF_024610735.1. Lineage (NCBI taxonomy): Eukaryota > Metazoa > Chordata > Mammalia > Carnivora > Ursidae > Ursus > Ursus americanus. The sequence continues at coordinate 37,838,323 of NC_142135.1, read as the reverse complement.
CGTGATTTGCTTCTGTCCTTGACCTGCAAGGAGAGCTCGCGTGTAATGACCGTCTTCCCTTGCTGTCTGCCAAGGAGACCCAGGAATGTGTGTAAGCATCAGGCTGGTTGATTTCTCATGATAACTCAGATCCACTGTGTTTTCCATTAAAGTTCCAATCCTCTCATTCTTCCAAATGTGTACTCTCGTTCTATCTCTGCTCTTGCGTCACACGGCGCATAACAATTGCTTCACATGGCGCATAACAAGGCAGCAATGATCGTGTGAATCTATCTCACAAGTACCGAGCTCAGTCAGTCAACATAGGATTAAGCAAATAATCAAGGTCCTTGCCTTCACTTTCAGTTCAACAAACTATAACAAGAAAACAAACCAGATGACTATTGAATGAGAGAAACATATTCTGGTAACCTCTGAGTGCATCCATTTCCTCACTAATAAAATAAGTATTATACAACCCGTCCTCAAAGATACCTAATGGTGCTTTGTAAGTGCGTATACCTAGGTAAGGAATTACTTTACTTATTCCGTGATTTGCTGAACTCTGATCCCCTGCGGAGGGATTGTGCTGGGACCAGGAGTCTAGTTAAGAACAAATCAAACCACCTTGTTACAAAGCAGCCTCGGTAGCGTTATGGGTTGAATTGTGTGTCCCAAAAAAAGATACAATGCAGTTCTAATTCCCAGCACCTCAGAAGGTGACCTTATTTAGAAAGAGAATCCTTGAAAATGTAATTAGCAAAGAGAAGGTCATCGGGGTGGGCTGCAGTCCAGGGAGACTTCTGCCCTTGTAAAAAAAAAAAAAAATGGACACAGACGTGCACACAGGGAGAACACCGTGTGAGGATAAAGGCAGAGATCAAGGAGGCTCCTCTAACAGCCAGGGACTGACAGCAAACCACGAGAAGCTGGCGAGAAGCCTGAAGCAGATTCTCGTGCCCAGCCCCCAGGAGGAAGCAACGCCGCCCACACCTTGGGGCTTCCAGCCTCCAGAGCTGTGAGACCACTCAAGTTCTGTTGCGTAAGGCACCCGGTCTGTGGTCCTTTGTTAGGACAGTCCTGGGAAGCTAATATACCTGGAAACCGAAACCAAGGACAGCAACGCCGAGCCTAGACTATTCTGCAGCGGCACCTCAGGTCATTCCTTGATGGGTGGGTTCTAGGGCCCGAGGCTTTCTGCTGAGTGGAAAAAGTCTGAAAATTAGGACCATTTCCATTCAAATGCTCCTCATTTTCTTTCTCCTTTTAGCATTTGCTGGAATAGAAAAGTCGTAAAATGGATACAATGCCATTATTAACATCATTATCAACAATTCACGTACACAAATCTCGGTGAGAATTAGATTTTAATGTTTCCTTACAATGAGTGCTGGTGCCGACTACACCCAGCTCATTCACGGCGACAAAACTGGTTAAGCCTATGCGTGATTTATTTTTGCTCCTATGGAAAGTTGACACTTTATTCATTAAACTACTCCCTTTAACACATTTCTAAATCATTGCTTTCCACTCTGATCGGGCCTCGTTTTCATATTTGAGTTTCAGCTGGAATGGCTTTCATAATGAATTCTTTTTTTTTTTTTTTTTTTTTTTTTACCTGACAGGAGAAGTGAAAACCTCCCCCTACTGAACATTTAAAAGGGAAATGCAGGCCCTTTTTGTCAAGCTGTTTATCATACCTCGCAAATACTCAAATCCATTTCCTTTGGAAAAGGTTTGTCTTTCTGTGACAGGCATATAAAAAGGTTTTATTACAGTTTTCTATTCATTGGAGCTGCTCTGTCTGAAGAGAAAAAGGAATTCATTTTCTGAATTTTCCTTGAATGTCAGCTCCATGGTTCTCTTCCATTATCAGAGCTCTTAACCCGAGAAGAAGGGAAGGGAGGGAGAATTCAAGTTAATACACAATATCGAGCTCCATTATGGACTAACATGAATATCAAAAATCCCAAAATAAAATCTGAGTTCAAATGAAAGAGGTTCGTAAAGACAGAAAAAAGTCTCTATAGATATTTAATAGCGAGCAATCATTGGATTTCCTTGCAACGTTCGACGCTGCAGGGCTTCCCAAATCTGGAAAATCACATCAGCACCATTTCCTCCGAACAGTCTGATCTGTCAGTTCTGATAGACAGCAGGACTTCTCGGGCTTGGATGTGCATGTAAATCACCTGGGGATCTGGTTAAGATGCAGATTTGCATCTAGAAGACCTGGGCTGGGGCCTGGGACTCTGCATGGCCAACAAGTTCCCCAGAGATTCAGGTGCCTTGGGTCAGGGACCACCCTTCCAGCAGCCAGGAGACAGAGCCCAAAGCAGTGTGGTCCAGGCGTGGATGTAAACGTTACTTCACTTTAACCCTCGGGCTGGATCTGTCTGAAAATCATCTTGAAATTCCGTGAGAGGCCAGGGTCCCGATTTTACGCTAGCTGTACCCCAGTCCTGGGATTCCCTGCGGTCTGGGAGTGTCTGATGGGCTGGCGGAGAGTACACGGCGGATACTGACCTCAGCCAGCCCCGCGGGGCTCCTGTCTGAAGCATCTGGAGAAGGCTGCAGATGACGTCAAAGATGCTGTCTGCAGGAGGGACTCCAGGAGGCTCAGAGACCACGCAGGGGAGAAGGGGCGTGTGCCATAACACTGGGCATAGCCTCACCTCTGCAGGGTCCGTGGCTTAGGTGCAGGAAAAAATGCAGATGGGCCCGGCACCACGGGCATGCTAAGGTTTACAACTGGGGAGCATCGGGAGATTGTACAATGGGAGCAGTGAGCTGCTGCCCTCAAAGCCCCGATGCCGACAAGATGGTCCCAAGTGGTAACACGGCTTGGGAGCTCGCATGAGGCAGCCCCAGCGGCTCCTAGCAATACCTTGGTGGAAGTTTGAATGGAAACCCAAGTCATTCCTCACACAGCTGTGGCATAAGCCAGGGCACTCGAGTTCTCCTATCCGTGTAAACTCAGGGGGCTTGAGGAAATTGGGATTACCATCGCTTCTAGGGGCTGGGGGCTCAAGGCAATGAATGAATGATGAATCATTGCAAGTCTATGTCTGGACCAGGAAAATAACTCAAATACAAACAGTAAGGCTTCAAACAGTAAGCCATGTTTACACCTTTTGGTCAAAGCCATCTCTCATTTCATAAGCCACTGAGATGGCCAATCCCCATAAAAATTAAGTATTGTGTAGGGATAAAAGAAATTGGGGGAAGGAGCCATCAGTTTAATATCGGTAGCATCGTTTGAGGAGCACTGTAAGTTCAAGAGAAGTCCAATAAAGGATCAGTGATAGAAATCAGCCCTCGTTCTATCCTGCTAAGCCAAAGACACATTCAATAAACTTCTGTCCCTGAACCTGGCCACACAGGTCCAAGGTGTGAGCATCTCTGTTGTCTTGAAATGCTGCTTTTAGCAACTTTTCTATTCCATCAGTGTCTCATCTCCCTTTGCTTGCCTGATAAAGCTGGAGACTAACATTGGTAAGTGGAAACCAGTGACGTAGAGGCACCTGCAATTCCCTCCTTCTGTGTCTTGTTTCTTTATTACCGCAATCACACAAACCAAAGACACTGTCTGCCCACCCCCCTTTACCCACAGGCGGCACCCAAAGGCTTCCCATTCCATAGCACCAGAGGGCTTGGGCTTCAGGCAGTGAGACGCTCAGAGCAGCAAGAGACAGCTATGGCTTGGGAATGAGTTGTGGTGGGAGGCAGGTCAGCAGGGTAGCACAGATGAGTGAGAGAAATGGCACGTTTTTGCATGGTGTATACATGCTCATAACCCGCTATGTGAGACCCTAGGTTCGCCGTTATGAAAACAGGTATGTGTCCCTCGCTAGTGCTTTTAGTCACTCTGATGGTCACCTGGAGCAGCTCAAGCCCAGCTGATGCTTCATCACCACCACCACCCCAACTCCATCACCCTAATTGTGACCTGTGCCTCAATTTCCTCTTCTGTAAAATGGGAATAGAACAGAACCAACCTCACAGGGTTGTCAAGAAAGTAAATGCATAAAGCATGGAAGAGACTTAGTGCAGTTCCTGGCATATAGTAGGTGCTCAATAAATGCTGCTATTGCAGTTTGTGCCCTGCCTTCTACTGCTAGGAGACAAGGTAGTGTCCTGGTTAGAGGCACAGTCCAAGGCCTGGATGCATAATCCTACCTCCACTACTAACCATTGGCAAGTTTTTTAACTCTGTTTCTCAGTTTTCTTACCTGTAAAATGGGGATGATTATAGCAGTGACTATCCCACAGTTGATCAAAGAGTAAGTGGGATAATGCTGGAAAGCACTTAGCTCACAGGACCCAACAACACACAGTGAGTATTCAATGCATTTGGGCACACTTTTACCATCCCATTCTTATGGTTACCTAACACCTTTATGGAGAAAGTCGCTTCGCTTTGAGCTTTGTGCTGGTGTTACAAAGCATCACGCTGACACAAGCAGCTCGGTACAAGTCTCTCCTGCGCTGGCACCATTCCCCGGGTCATGTGATTTCAAAGGATACTACTTATTAGTCCCAATCCCAATGGGGATGAAAAGTAAAGTCACTTTCTCCAACTGTGTATTTAGCTCATGCTCTTCCCCAGACGGAGAGCTGTTGTCAAGGGAGGAGATGCAGTTTTCTGAAGTCTTGATGAAATCTTCATTTAAGCCTTATACACACTGCGAAACATTTCCGAGGATTTGAATTTTCCCCACCTGCCAGCTCCCTCACAGCTTGTCTAAGGAATAAAGACATACACGTAGGTAAATAAAAGAATTTTCATCAAAAGATTCTGCCTCTTGCTTTTTGATATAAACAAAATTACTTTCCAGAATCCTCTAACAGACTGTACACAAGCCTTCTTTGAGATTCCCTTTCAGTTTGGCCTTGCCTGCTCCGTGAAGCCTTGGGGGAGCGGGGAGTAGGAGGGGTCCTTGAAAGTAGATCATTCTCTGAGAAAGCTGAATCCAATAAACATAGGCCAACAGCACAGAACCTCAAATCTTGTCTGAGAAGCTTGCCTACTACAAGTTTTCAGCAATTGCAAAACTTTGAGTGGAAGAAGACCGAACACAAATGGCAGTCAAGGCCGGCTTGAGGCCATGTTTGCCTCTGGGACACTCTGCTCTTCCCCCACCCCTCTGCCAGCACTGCCTAGGGGGCATCTTCCCCCAGCACACTCCGGCCCCCAGGATATGCCTACACTACTATTCCTAGTACCTTCCAAATGCCCAGGATGCCTGGTAGGGAAGATCTCCCCGACCCTAGACTTGTGCCTCTTCCCTCCCTTTATCAAAGCTGACCCCTGCCGACTCCTACCTCATCAGACTCCTGCTCTCTTTTGTCAAAAATCAGTCAGAACCCAGCTGATACTAAAGCAGTAAAGGCCATTACTTAATGTGGTATGATTTAAAGCATACCACCTAGAATGTTCTCTGTCCCCCACACCAAAATTTTCGCCCATACAGCCCCCACAGTACCTGATACACCATCATTGGGGGTTTTGCTTCTTTGGGTTCAATCTTTACTGTTTCTATGAGTCTTCTGGTGAATAACAATAGAACTTTGCCTAGAAAAACAGCTCAAGTCAAAGCCAGGAATAGCCGGACTTATAGAGAAGGGGCTAAAGACAAGGAAGTTGTAACAGAAAAGCAGTGGGAGAGAAATAGTCCTAGAATAGGGGATGCTTTTCTTTAAAAAGACAGCGGGGCGCGCCCAGGTGGCTCAATCCATTAAGCGTCTGACTCTTGATTTGGGCTCAGGTCCTGATCTCAGGGTCATGATCTCCGGGTTGGAAGATTAAACCCGGCCTGGAGCCCCTGAGTCAGGCTCCCTGCCCGCTTAGGAGGGAGTCTGCTTGAGATTCTCTCCCTCTCCCTCTGCCCCTACCCCCGCTCATTCTCATGCACTCTCTCTCTCAAGTAAATAAATAAATCTTTTTTAAAAATAATATAAATAAATAGATAGATAGATAAATACATCAATAAATGGAGCAGAGCTGTTCCTCCTGCAAACAAGGGATGATATGACGGCCCTGGCTTATAGAGAAAGGAAAGGTAGAAAGGATTAGGAATAAATCTCATCATTGTACAGTCCTGCTCAGCTCCCGCAGGGCTGGACCTTAGCGGAATAACAATTGGATAAACTAGTCCTCATTTCGGTGTGTTTTCTGGCTACTGTGTTTGCTCCCACCGTCTGGCTTCCTGTCAGTTTCCCCTTCTCTTGCTCCACCCAGGGAACTTCTCCCTAACACCAATCAGAATGTGCACTTTACTCTGCAAATACTATCACTATGGGAATCTACAGCCACAAAGCAGCAAGGGACAGGGACCCGTGGAGAGGTGGGGACCCTTCAACAGGCCTCTCAACTCACTACATTGTTGTGACAGCTTGTTTCATTTCCTACAAGGCCGGTTTGGTTGGTTTTATTCTATTCGGGTCCCTTCGTTCATTCATCAAATACGTGTTGAGGACCCGCTCTGTGCCAGGCTCTGGAGATCCAAGAAAGAAAGCCACTATCCTGACTACAAGGACTCCATGTACTGGTAACCCAACACTCCAAAAACTCATAGCCCGGATTTCATAGTGTTGGCCAAATTCCGTGATACCTAAAAATATTGTCACTATAGTCAGAAGCAGGTTACCCACAGTAAACAACTGGCCCCCAGCTCTGCTGAACGTGTAAGCCAACTCTCCCCATTTGATACCAGTGGGTCTGGTACAACCACTGGGCCTCACGGGTGAGCAAGGGAGACAAGTCAGCCGTCAGAACACACAGGCAGCCACAGGGTGCAATGGAGCCACAAAGGGAAGAGACAAATCCTACCTGCAGAGGGTCAAGAGAAACAGAAAGGAAAGATCATGAACATCGGTCACTGAAAGAAAGAGTTTAATTTTTTCAGTGCCCCGCTAGACTGTAAGCTCAGACAGCTTTTTTTTTTTTTTACTCTATCTTTCTTGTAATGTCTTTGAGTGGACTTTTCAGGATAGGACATTCGTACACATTACAGCTACTAACTGAGATTTTGAAGCAAAAGGGGATTCAAATAAGTAGCTAGCTTGCCCCTTTTTCCTGGTGACTGTACGAGCGGTGTCCAGATTTTACAAAAGGAAACCTTGCCATTGCTAAGTGCACCCTGAAAATGCATTTTATTATTTTGACTTCGGTTTTAATTAACTGTACATATGGCTGCTTGCTCATTAGGGTCATATGGCCCAGCTGGGGATGGAGCTTCCTGGCATCTGGGCTGCGTTAGCGTGTGCCTTTGGGATTTGGGTTTCTGACAAGAGGTTGTGAAGGAGAAATTCGGGAAAGGTTACAAACTCAGGTGCCAAAAGCAACTGCATCGGCTCCTCCAAAGTGAGAGCGAAAGAACAAAGTACCGTAGAAAAATGGTCCAAGGTAACAAATCAGATTTGCTGTGAAGCAGAGTTTGATCAAGGACCAGTCAAGCTCGCTGGAGTGCTGGCTGGGAGCGAAAGCGTCTGCTGGTTTTAAGACTTGGCAATTTCCAAAATAAGAACTCCATGACATACCACTAAATCCAATAGCAGAGAGTGCCCAGTGACCTGGAAAGTACCACTCCACAGAGATGCAAGTTTTGTTTGCGTTACTGCTAACTCTCCTTCTTTTAACGCAAGACCCAAAAAACACTTAGTGGAAAACAGGTTTGGAACCCTAGTAGGCCACATGGCTTGCTGCCTTCCAAAGAGCCTTCCTTTCTGGAAAGTGTAGGTTTCCAAGTATTTATTTAAAATTGTCTACACAATTTAAAATTGTGTCTACCACTGCTGAAAACAACTAGTCTGTTTGATTATTTCGTTGAGGGGAAAATCCATCAATCCGTTATTGATATTTTGTCTATAAACAAATTGTTGATTCGCTAAATTTTCAGCTCACTGCTAAGACATCTGGAAGGAAGGCTTCGCTCCAGAATATACATAAGAAATGGGAAAATATTTTAAAGGAATCCACAAAAGCCCTAGCATCCTAAAACACGGATTAGAAAAGGCCAATCAAGTTCTCTTTGATTCCTTTATGGAAAGCGAGTAATTCTTTACCAGTGGCTACTAACCTCAGCCCTTTCCTTTCAATAAAAATCTTCATGTGAACTCTCTTAAATTCCAGTTTCCTACAACATAAATACATCATCAGGTTGCTCCAGGGGCCCCACAGACATTTTCCTAGGAGCAAAAGCACAGTGGTAACAAACATCTCATTTAAAAAGTCACTAGCGTGGAGACCCCCTAAAGCACCACAAATTTCCCTGAGTTCATGTATATGAGCATGTTCTCTACTAAGCAGCAACATTGACAATACATAGTGAGTCATATGTATTACTGCATTCTAATTACTTCCAAAAGTATTTGAAATGGTTTAGACAACAGGCACATATATACTTTGCAATCATTAAAATAAGGATAAAATATCAAAAGCATGTACTTGAGAGGAGGAAGATTGTTATACCAGAAACCAAGGCTAGGGTGAGTTACTATAATTGAGTCCTAAATTTTGCTCGATTTTTCTAGTGGCAACTAGGAAATTTTTGAATGATGTAATTCTCACTCGTTAAAACAGAAATAAAGTTTTTTTCCTTGGCATTGAAATCTAAGAGAAAATTATTACATGAATGTTTATATAAAGCACATAAAATAATACGGGACTTTTCAAACGATTTTCAAGGTCCAAATACATTCTTCATGTGAATGTTTCTTGTATGTAACCTCAAGGGTATGATATTAAACCATAATTTTAGGCAGGCATATCTCTAGAGAAGTAAACTAATGTAGTCCAGGTATGTGATTTTTCTTATTCTGTCATTTGATGCAGAGATAAAGCCTGGAAAAATCTAGAACATTCGATGATTAGAAATTCTGTTAGGTCACTTTTATCAAATATAAAATACCATGGCTGTGCTTTTGAGAGGCAACTCAGGACTGAGCTCTCTTGAGGGTATCTACAGTTCTATTGGTGCCAGAAATCAGACCCATATGCTTTCAGTAATAGAAGTGCAGGGAGCAAAATGCCGTTTGTATGAAATTCAAAGAGCAGTGCAATGGATCTCAATCACGGTACCTGCCCTGCCTATGGCTGCTGTGAGCACCTTTGCTGAAGGGGTTATAGTTATATCACACATACCTGGCCAAAGCAAACTGGACTAGGGGCAGTGACTTGACTTAAAGGCCAAGAAGCCACATGCTGAATAGAAACTTATGACCTGGCTTGGCTTGAACACATGAACTTGTTCATTCTTAGTCTCTCCCCTCATCATTTAAGCCAAGAAATTCTGAGATTAGGGCAGTTAACTGTAGAAACAGTAGTTTATTTATTTATTTTTTAAAAGATTTTATTTATTTATTTAACACAGAGAGAGAGAGACAGCCAGCAAGAGAGGGAACACAAGCAGGGGGAGTGGGAGAGGAAGAAGCAGGCTCCCAGGGGAGGAGCCTGATGTGGGGCTCGATCCCAGGACTCTGGGATCAAGCCCTGAGCCAAAGACAGATGCCCAACGACTGAGCCACCCAGGCACCCCTAGAAACAGTAGTTTAAAGCATATAACATAAATAGAAGCCAGGATTCATGTTGCTCTGTGTATAAAACAAAGATGAAAAAGAGAAATCTCAAGGAAGCAGTAGATATGAGGAAGAGACGTGCAAGTATATGGAGATAAAGATGAGAAAACTGAGCAGAGAGAGGTTCAAGGTGCAAATCTGCAGAGGGGGCCGAGGCACGTCAGCGTCAAAGCTCTCGAGTTCAGACCATCCTACCTATTTCTGGTCCATGGGCTCTGTCTTTTCCAGCCAGGCTTTCAGTTTTTCTAGGTTTCCTGTGTGCATGCAGCTTTATGAAATAAATGGTGAATTACTGGAGGTAATATTCTAAGTCACTCTTTCTGCCCCCAAGAGGATAAATTAAAGCATATCGCTTCATCTGTGGAAAGCACCGTGGACCTCTGCCGCAGGTCGGTAGCAGGAGCTCAATGGGCCAGAGGCGGGTTGTCCTCAAGCAGCATCTTCCTAGTGGTCTGGACAAACTGAAGTCAGCTGAAGCCCCTGAGCTCTCACCGTGAAGCACAAAATAAACAACTTTGACCTGAGAGACATATTTAAGAACAAGTATTACCAGGGTTCTTTCCTGGGAGGGGAGGAGGGGGCTGCTTGTACACCTCCCTTGAATACAAATCTGATTTTAAGCAGCGTGGCTCCCTGGCCAGGGCCAGCTGGGATGGTGAGCTGCAGATGGGTGGGTCCTAGACCTATTGTAGCTTAGTCCTTCTAAATACTGAAAACTGTCAACCCGAAGCAGCAATTTTGATTTGGAAGAACTAACAGAAGCTAAAAAGAAAAAGAGAAAGGTGATTAAAGACATTTTCTGGGAACAGGCAGCCTGGGTGTGAATCCTGGCTCCCAGAAAATCTGCCAGACAGTGGAACTTTCAAGTTTGTGCCTTTGTTTCCTCAGTTGTAAAACGGGGTGATTAGAGGACCTTCCTCATGGAGTGGTTATGAATTTTAAATGAAATGACCCATGGAGCTCACTGAGCCCGGGGCCTGGCACATAGACCCTCTATGGATGGGGGGGTGGGGCCTTGTTACTGTCCCTCTTCTGGGAGCCTTGTTTCTGATATTCCGGTCGCTTTACTCTCAGACACTATACTTAGGAGTCACCTTTGGGAAAGCACCAAATGAGCAGAATCGAAAGGCAAAACATACTTAGGGAAGGGGGATGCTATTGACACGGTGACAGGAGGCTCTTTGGGGATTAAAGGCATGGTTGTGAAAAACTAAAGTTAAAGAGGTTGGTTAAGGATGAGAAGCCATCTTATGATTGTAAAGATTCAAATGTCCATTCAAATATCTTGCGTACTGTAGGAAAATACCTATTTTAAGAATACGAGCGAAGGGGGCGCCTGGGTGGCACAGCGGTTAAGCGTCTGCCTTCGGCTCAGGGTGTGATCCTGGCATTATGGGATCGAGCCCCACATCAGGCTCCTCCGCTATGAGCCTGCTTCTTCCTCTCCCACTCCCCCTGCTTGTGTTCCCTCTCTCTCTGGCTGTCTCAATCTCTGTCGAGTAAATAAATAAAATCTTTAAAAAAAAAAAAAAAGAATACGAGCGAAGACAGTAACAAAACCATTTTAAAACCACCTTCTGCTCTTTTATTATTTTCATAGTCACTACAAGTGGGGCTAGTTTCTTGTAAGCTTGCCTCCATGGAACTTCTTTAACTTTCCAAATAAAGTCTCCAGTCCCAGCGCCCGGCACCGACACCTTCGGTGACCCACCCCTATCCCTTATCCCCGGGCTTCTGACCCCAGCTTCCTGGATCTCTGGGCCAGCACACTTCTATAGAGCCAAAGGGCCACCTGCCCCACATGGCAGAGCGGAAGTGCCAGGAAGAAGTACCCTTGGGAGCAGCCTTCCACCAAAGCCCCTTGAGAGTCAGTGTATAAATACTCCCAGCGTTCTCATTCCCCAGAGAGATAGCTCAGAGGCCAGTGTTTTCCCCCACTTCTCAGATTCCCTACAGAATGAAGCCCCAGTTGCCCACAGTGGTGGCAGAGCTCATAACACATCCTGGTTGCTTACTGGCTATCTTGTCTCCTCGCCATCACCTTTCCACCTCCCCTCCCCATTCCCCTACTGAGGTACCCCTGCACCTCCCCAATCAACTGCTTGCCCTTGAATCCTTTTCTCGGGGTCTGTCTCTGGGGGAACCTAAACGAAGACAGCATCTCTGCAGAAATCTCTTCCTTATGAAGCAATCTGAAGTGTCCAAGAGAACACTTAACCCGCTTTCTGCATCGATTTGTTTTTTCCTTCTTCCCCGTGGATTTGCCGTACTGCAGAGACGACGTCTGGGAAGGACCCCAGCCTAAGAACGGGGAAGCCTCCAGTGGGTGGGTGATGAAAACAGCTACGCCGCTCTGCAAGAGGCAGCCTCACTTTCGCGTGGGGACGGCCCTGGGGGAGACAGACACAGACCTCGGTGGCTGCAGTCCGTCTTCCCTCTCCAGGACAAAGGGGCCAGATCGCCTCTGCCCGAGGAGCAGTGTCCCGTGATGAGGACTGCCAGGCAGTTAGGTCCTTGCTCTTCCCAAATTTCAGCAGGAACACAGAAGTTTTATTTTTAACTGTGCGGGAAGGCATTGCCATGGCAACATAACGACCTCCAAGAGCAATTTGATTGATTGATGATGTTGTGGGGAAGGAGGATTGACATGAAAGACAGTGGGGGAAAAAAATCATCCAGCTTCATCACCCTGGGCTGAATTTATAGATCTCAGTTATTAGATACTAACAGTATATGATATCTGTTTATCTCCATGCAAAAGGAAGCACAGATATTTTTCTACTCTGGTCCCCAAAGCAAAATGATAAAGAAGGAAACTAGTGAATTGACCATCAGAGAAGTGAGCTGGTCTCATTAATTTGAGGGACAGGTGATAAATGCAGCTGGAAGAAGATAGCACTTGCCAGGAAGCCTAGGCAGAGCAGAGCATCTAGCCCTCGCCCCCCAGCAGGCACCGAGGGGAACATTCTGCTACTCCCTGCCCCTAACACATTTCACTTTCCCCCATCCTCTCCTTTCAATTCATCTTCCTCTTAGTGGTGGGGATAACACATTTGAAATAATCCTGTAGGTATTTTCCCTCCTAAAAAATTCGACATCTTTCCTTACAGCCCAGACACTGTCCTTGGCCCAGGGTAGGGCAAGGAGAATGCCAGCAGAGAAGAGGGAGGATGTGACCCAGGAGCAATTCCCATCAGGCAGGAAAGGGGTGTGGAAAGACTTTCTGGTAGTGCAGGGAGAAAGTTCTAGAGCAGCAATTCTCAGAATGATCTGGATCTTCCTGTGGCTCCTCAAGATCCTTCCAGGGGGCCGTAAGATCAAAGCTATTTTCATGGGGGCACCTGGTGGCTGTTTCTGACTATGGGTTTCAGCTCAGGTCATGATCTCAGGGTTGTGAGATCGAGCTCCACATTGGGTTCCATGTTCAACGGGAGTCTGCTTGAGATTCTCTCTCTCCCACTCTCCCTTTGCCCCCTCTTTGCTCACACTTGCTCTCTCTCTCTAAAATAAATAACTTTTTTTTACAAAAAAGCTATTTTCATGATCCTGCTAAGACACTGCTTGCCTTTTCACTCGTACTCTGTCATGAAAGTACAGTGGAATTTTCTAGAGGCTGCATAGCATACAAATCACGATAGTTTGAATGCCAAAGTATATACCTTCTATTAGACACATGCTTACATACACGTGTCCTCTATGAAACCAGATGTTGGAGAAATTTGAAAAAAAAAAAAGTAAAACTACCTTTCTTACTAATTTTTCTGGAAAATATGGTTATCCTTCATTTTTAAATGTTATTTGTATTAATCTGCAATTTATTGTTTATTGCTATTTTTAAATGGATTAATAAAATTTTTAATTCTATTTTAATTTCTAATACAATAAATATCACTAGATCCAGATCTTCCTCCACTTACAATATGCTTCTGTCCCAATAAGCCCATTGAAAGTTGAAAATAGCGTAAGTCGAAAATACATTTAATACCCCTAACCTACTGAACATCACAGCCTGAGAAGAGAACAGAGGAGGGAAACATCTTGAGAAGCTGAAGGAAACCCTCTGGGAAGATCGAACTCTAAGTCAACTACGTGTTTACTCACAAAGGACTATTTTATGCTGAAGAGTACCAAGTTACTAGATTTGGGCAAACTTATTTTTTTTCAGATCAGCTGAAATTGTTGGTCCTAGCAACATGAGATCAACCTGGGGGGTGAGGGGAGGTTAAGGTTGTTTTTTTTTTTCCCTAGTCCTCTCCTACTAAAAACAAGCAAACATAAAAAACCTTTCTCCTTGTTTATGTTTTCCTTCCACTTTCTCTTTCTCCATCCCTCCCCCGCTCATCCGTCTGCCTCCCATCTCCCTCTTCTATCATTCTTTTTCCTAGCTCTCTGCCCTGGCTGAGTTTCTGGTAACCTAAACCCGCTGACCCAGCAGTACTGAAAGCTGTTTCCAAGAGTCGCCCCTCACTGTGGGCACACTAGAGTTCCCCAGGAACTTTGCCCAGAGTTCATTTCACCCTCACAATAACCCTACAAGGTGGATTTATGCTTGCCAGTTTACTGCTGCTCGGAGTAATTAGGAAGTTTGTCCAGGATCATACAACTGGGTATGTATGTGTCAAGGCCAGGATTCGAATCGATGTGGTGTGCTTTGGACTCGTTTGTCCATGGCGTAGTTATGGGTCACCAGAGGCCTCCCTGGTGATCCCTCACACAATCTCCTTAATTCCTGTGGTGCTCTCTCCAATCGGCCACTTATTACCACCCTTCAGCAGTCCACTTCAAAGAGCCTGTCATCTAGGGTCCTGACACCCTCCAGGTTACCCGCTTAAGCAGAGTGTCTCCAAAATCTCTCTAGGCTGTGGGCTCCACGGGAACTGCTGGAAATACCCATCCTTCACCCCTACAAACTGACAGTGCAGGCCACTCCCTCGGCTGCCACTTTTCTTTGCTCTGTCATCAGATCAGCTGGCCACCAGAGTCTTCCAGCCTTTAGGTTTTTCTCTGTGGGTCCAGCACCAGCATTTGAACCCCACAATCTCCAGAGCTGTCATGCCCCCACCAAGTCTTCCCTTCTACAAAGGCAATATCATCAGTGGCTTTAGCAATTCTTATAAGATGTGCTTTCAAGATTGTATCAGTGAGCTATTGCTGTGTAACAAACCAAAACCTACTGGTTTAAGAAACAGGCATTTACTAGAGTTCATAAGTCTACAGGTCAGCTAGGTTACTCTACTTATCTGGGCTAGGCTTAGCTGATGTTTGCTGAGCTCATATATGTTTCTGCAGCCGAATGTCAGGTGGTCTAAGATATTCTCCTCTCTGGTATGGCCGTTGGCTGCCTGGGATGACAGGCATGATTAGGCCATGAGTTTCTGAGTGTTGAGCAGACTAGCCTGAGTTTGTTCACATGGCAGAGGCAGGATTCTAAGAGGAAGTGTGAAAATGTCCAAGATCTCCTCAAGTCTGGGCTCAGTTCCACCAGCGTTTCTGCAATGTTCTATATAGGCCAAAGCCATTCACAAAGCTTGATTCAAGGCATGGAGAAATAGACTTCACTTCCCGATGGGAGGAGCTGCATGGTCAAATTGCAAAATGTATGGAAACAGGGAAGAGGTTGAAAGAGATTGGGAACATTTTTGTAATTAACCTAACACACAGGCAATTTTCTACCCCGGTCTTCACAACAAGCTCTAGCTCATATGGAACTCAGTACTATTTCTATTACCCTAGATTAAGATTATGTAAGCAAAGCCACAAAGAAAAGTTTTGACTAACACTGATATTACTGTTGACGAGCTTCCTTGTCCCTTTGCTCCTAGTGCTGCTAAGTCACCTGAACTCATGTAGCAGATTAGTTCAGACCCTTGCATAGATAAGAAGGGAAAAAACAAACTCTACCCTCTTAGATTCAGTACCCGGGGACAGCGAATTAACAAAAGGCACATTAATAGGAGAAAAGGAACACATATTTTTTAATGTTGATTTTTAATTTTACATGAATGGGGGGGTTCATAGAAAAAAAGTGAATATCCCCAAAAAGTAATTAGACACAGAAGCTTATATACACTTTAAACAAAGGGTGATAAATTGCAGAAAAGTGACTAGACAAAGGGCTCCTAGGAGTGGCAGATTGTGGAAAGGTAAATAAATATATAGGAAACTAGTAACAGAGAAGATTTTTTTTAGTAAAGTTTGTTATGAAGACTTGAGTTGGTGCCCTCTCTCCTGAGAATTTTCTAGAGTGATTAAGAATAATTCTCCTGGGGTGCCTGGGTGGCACAGCGGTTAAGCGTCTGCCTTCGGCTCAGGGCGTGATCCCGGCGTTCTGGGATCGAGCCCCACATCAGGCTCTTCCGCTATGAGCCTGCTTCTTCCTCTCCCACTCCCCCTGCTTGTGTTCCTTCTCTCGCTGGCTGTCTCTATCTCTGTCGAATAAATAAATAAAATCTTCAAAAAAAAAAAAGAATAATTCTCCTCTTCCTAGTACAGAAGAGGGGGACTTTTTTTTTTTTTTTTTTTACAAATGGAACTTCATGTTACCTTTACAAAAGGGAAATGTATGTCCTGCTTTTAGACAGAAATGGGAAGGGCAGAGAGTTCCTCCTGAGTCTGATGTTTCTTAATTGCTTTCAGCTCTCAATATTCTTTATGCCAAAGTGGCATATCCCAGGCTGGAATATTCTGATCCCCTTCACATATACCCCTGCTAAATTTCATCTTGTCAGTTTAAGCTCATTTCTTCGTCCCCTGGAATCCTTTATCTATCTTGGTCGAGAAGCCTGAGAATGTAGTCCAGGGTGTTTCCTGCCAGAAAGTCCAGAAGATGTGGGTCTGATCAAACCAAAAGTTCTGGATCAACTCAGCAGCTCCATTCACACATACGAGGCCCCTCTGACCCAATCCAGCTCAGAGAGGAAGTAGAATCCAGAGCTGTGGTCTCTGCAGTTGGTGATGAGAGAATTATAGTCCCCATTAGAAAGACCCTCCTTATCCAGCACAAGCTAGAAGATCAAATACAGATGCGTGGGGCAAGTCAATCCAGCAGGCCCTGTGGACGTAAGCCTAAGACAATTCAGAAAGCAACATAAGAGGAAAGAAAGGAAATCAAAGAGCAGGGATAGTGAAGAAATAAATCAAAAGGAAAAATTCAGAAAAAGGAAGAGAAATTAGTCCATGGTAAAACTTTTGTGAAGGGGAAATAATGTTGGGATATGAGACCAGGGAAAGGAGTGAGACAAATCTCCAAAGCTTTTCCTGCCCGTTCTTTAGAGGGCAAAAACTATCGCCTACTTAGCAGATCACTTTAAAAGGCCCTCCTAGGGGCGCCTGGGTAGCGCAGTCGTTAAAGCGTCTGCCTTCGGCTCAGGGCGTGATCCCGGCGTTCCGGGATCGAGTCCCACATCGGGCTCCTCTGCTGGGAGCCTGCTTCTTCCTCTCCCACTCCCCCTGCTTGTGTTCCCTCTCTCGCTGGC
The DNA here is from genome assembly GCF_024610735.1 of Ursus americanus. Lineage (NCBI taxonomy): Eukaryota > Metazoa > Chordata > Mammalia > Carnivora > Ursidae > Ursus > Ursus americanus. Next base: position 37,821,290 of record NC_142135.1, on the reverse strand, counting down.
TGTCTCTCTCTGTCAAATAAATAAATAAAATCTTTAAAAAAAAATAAAAATAAAAGGCCCTCCTAATTCCAGCCCCAGCAGGCAGGCATTTAAAGGGTAAGGCTGTCTGATTAACTGGGTGGCTGGGCAGCATCGGGAGCCATTTCCCTCTCTCTTCTAAGGAAACCAGTTACTATTCTAGCACCACAAAAATGCATCCTAAAGACCAATGGGCCAGACCACACGAAACTGAAATGGCTCCTCACAGGGAGACTTTGTAGAGACCAAAGCTGTTGGCGTGCATTGTAGGGGTCTCCCTGGTGGAAGAATATCAAGCATAGCTTGACATCACATTAATTCTGTTAGAAACCACGTCTACCACTGACCCTGAGCGAGCTGATGTGCTGAAATCCGAAGGCATTTCTCCCTGTGCGGCCTCAGCTCTCCCACATGGCAGATGTGGGTTTTCCTTTAAAGCTTTTCTTCAAGAGCCCTCTGACCAGAGAAAATGTATGCTCATCCATAGGCTGAACAATTATGAAAAAAAAAAAGACTGTGAAGGATGAAGGAATAGCTCAGAAAACCTAGAGTTTTACACTTGTGTCACAGAGGCCGAACAGAATTGCGTGATGTAAAGAATCGAGTGTGTCTTCGCTTCCCGTGACTGCCGTAATAAATTACCACAAACTGGTGGCATAAAACTACAGGAATGTATTATCCCACAGCGCTGGAGGCCAGAAGTCTGAAATCAAGATGTCGGCAGGGCCGCGCTCCCTCTGAGACACGAAGTAGAATTCTTCCTCAACTCTTGTAGCTTCTGGTGGTTGCTGGAAATCCTTGGCGTCCCTCGGCTTGTGGGAGCATCACTCTGATCTCTGCCTCTCTCTTCACGTGGCCTTCCTCTCTGTGTGCCTGTATGTCTGTCCAATTTCCCTCTTCTTATAAGGATATCAGTCATGTTGGATTTAGGGCTGACCCGAATCTCATAGGACCTCATCTTAAATCAATTATATCTGTAAAGACCTATTTCCATATAAGGTCACATTCACAGGTTCTGGCTGGACATGAATTTTTGAAGGACACTATTCAACCCAGTACAGGGGTGAGTCATGCCTTCCTCAGCTTTGTTAATTAAAGATAGAATAAGGGGGCACTGGGTGGCTCAGTCAGTTAAGCATCTGCCTTTGGCTCAGGTCATGATTCCCAGGGTCCTGGGATCCAGCCCCTGCATCGGGCTTCCAGCTCAGTGGGGAGTCCGCTTCTCCCTTTCCCGCTGCCCCTTCCCCTGGCTTGTGCTCTCTCTCTCTCCCTCAAATAAATAAATAAAATCTTTAAAAAAAAAAAAAAGAAAGAAAGCAAAGAAAATAGGTTTAAATTGGAATGTGAACGAATGAAACATTTTAGCCAATAGCATAAGGAACCCACTGCACTGAACACTTTCGGAGAAATCAGAGAAGTCAAATTCTCCCTCGGTGGCCCTCAGCAGGCCTATGCCACACTTAGACACGGAAGAGGTTCACAAGTTAATAAGCTAAGGGGGAAACCTCTCTTAACAATCAAGCATTCACACAAAATGCCTGAAACAGCAATGCGCACGGGGTGCCCCTCACGCGTTTGGCCTGCGCCTAAGACTTAAAAAGCGGGACAGAGCATCACTTTCCCTCCAGCAACATGAAAAATCTGGATAAATTGAACAAGCATTGTGTTTTTGAGCCCATCGGGAAGCTGAGGTCTCGAGCAGCTACGTGGCGTGTAATCTAAGGGAGGGAAGCCGGTTCAAGGAGCCGGCATGTGAACGCTGGGTCGTCTGGAGCCCACGGAGGGCAGATGCCAGGCGCCTTACTAACCGGTAAGAATTTGGCTCAAATCGTTTTTGCTTTCTTTCGGTTTTATGGAGATATAATTACCACACAGCACTGCATACATTTAAAGTACACATCATTAAAAAGAAATCATATGTCATAATGACTACATATTACAATATATGTAAGTATTGAATAGATCCTAAAATTTCTCATCACGAGGGGAAAAAAACCAAGTGTGGGTGTTTTTTTTTTTTTTTTAACTACATGAGGTGATGGGTGTTACTGTATTGTGGTTAAATCTTTCATAAGTTGCTAACAGCCAAATGTGAGCTTCATTGAGTGTATGGACTCCCGGGAAGCCGCAGCCACGAGGGAGTGAGTCCCCGCTCACTGGCAGGCTCCTCCCTGCAGATGTCCACCAGGTGGCAGAAGAGAGCGACAACGAGGCCGGGACAAAACTGAAACTGCGGGACAGTTCTGCAGACAGACCTGCTACAGCTCTGACTCCCAAAACCATGGTAAGGTTTCACATACATTTCATATCTACCCCAAATTAAAGAAATAATTGAGTGGGGCGCCTGGGTGGCTCAGTCAGTTGGGCGTCTGCCTTCGACTTGAGTCATGATCTCTAGGTCTTGGGATGGAGCCTTACGCCCCTGTCCAGCTCCCTGCTCGGCGGGGAGCCTGCTTCTCCCTCTCCTTCTGCCTCTCCCCCTACTCGTGCTCTCTCTCTCTCTCTCAAATAAATAAATAAAATCTTTAAAAAATAAAAATAAAAAAAATTTAGTGAGATGTGGGGGAAATCCAAGATAGAACACAAAAAGCGAAAAATGGACCTCACTTGTGTTACAAATATATAACCACACGGCAAGGGGTGGGGCAGAAGAAAACGAACCTGAGTAACTTTGAAAGCCAATATCTTGACTGGACACCGTAAGGCAAAAGAGAAAAGGAATGATACCAACATGCTGCGATCTGGTTGTCAAATGTGCTCCTCACAAAGGTATGAGTTAGCGGTCTGAACCACTTTATGGGTGTACTAGCAGTAACTATACCAAAGGTCGAGAAAGCTAGGTTTCTTACTGTGACAGCAAGTTACAAGGAGAAAGGCTAAAATGAACGCTCTGGTTTTGGGTTAGGAATCAGAGCTATCAGGATAAACTCACTGTTTTTAACGTCTATAGGGATGGTTACAGAAAGAGAAATGTATGGGGATGTGTGCGTTACAATACAGACCTGTTTTTTATAGCTCTGTGGGCTGGGGGTGGGGGCGGTGGGGGGAGGCGAGAAACAATGACACTCAGTAGCAAGGAGCTCACCTAGTGCCCAGATGTTTATTTTGAATTACCATTTTCCGATGAAAGGAACTTGGGTTCCTTAGAAACGTAAGTGAGTCTCGGACTTGGTCAGGAAAAGTACGCAAGATCAATATCTTGTGGCAGGAAGATAATGGCAATTGCTCAAAAAAGCATGGGAACTTGTCAAAAGAGCACAAGAGCTGGCCCACAGGAGTCCCTAACAGCTAAAGATGGAACAATTTCAGCAACAAAACAATGACAGGATGAGGTTTTAATCAGTAGAATAAAATAAATACCGTGTGTCCAGACTGATCTAAATAAATAATCAAATAAATAAATAAATGGGAAGTAGGGACGACTCTTCCCCTACAAAATAGAATTCTATGAAAGTTGAGAAGAGGGAAATGAAAAAAATCCCTACTCAGTAAAAAATACAGTAAAAACTGCTGCATCCATGATCCATTTACAGATGCTAAAATTACTGGGTGAAATTTGAAGGGAACGGGCATATTTTCATAGTCTCGAAATATCTACCCAAGACATTTATGAACTGCAAAGGGAAAGACAGTTTTAGATTGAAAAAGCTCATCAGACACCACCTTAAAGTGGTCAAGGTTACCATCACCAGTAGCACGATTTACTGACATCACAAACCTCTTAATATGAAACACAGAGGACGCAATATCATTTTTTGGAAATTTTTATAAGAATGCACAACCTCATTCCTTTTTTTTTAAAGATTTTATTTATGTGAGAGAGAGAGGGAGAGAGAGAGAGCATGAGTGGGGGAAGGATCAGAGGGAGAGGGACAAGCAGACTCCACACAGAGCACAGAGCCCAACACGGGGTTCAATCTCATGACCCCGAGATCATGACCTGATCCGAAACCAAGAGTTGGACGCCCAACCAACTCAGCCACACAGGTGCCCCACAACCTAATTCTAATTGTGAGAAATCATCAGGCAAGCCAAAGAAGGAACAGTCTACAAGATGACAGACCAAGAGACAAAGCTCTGAAATACAAGAGCAGTCTGAGGAACCATCATGGTTTATAGGAGGTGAAGAAAAAAATAACCACAAAATGCAAAGTGGGATTCTAATTAGAATCCAGTATCAGAGAAAGGACATTAGTAGGAAAAGTAGTGAAATTCTGATAGGCTGTAATAAGATCTTTGAAACAAAACATTTTTTTAAAAACAGAATCCAATGAAAAATAAGGGCAAAATATTTGAACACTCACTCAAGTGAACTCACAAAAAGATGTTCCACATTATTCACCATTAAGGAAATGCAAATGAAAACCACAATGAAATATACACCTATTAGAGTAGCTAAAATCAAAAAGTGAACACTACCAAGTGCTAGTGAGGATGGAGGGGAACTGGACCTCTCTTACGTTGCAGGTGGGGATACACAGTGGTAATCAGGGGCGCCTGGGTGGCTCAGTCAGCGGAGCATCCAGCTCTTTGTCTCAGCTCAGGTCTCAATTTGAGCCTTGCATCAAGCCCCACCTTGGGCTGCATGCTGGGCATGGAGCCAACTTTAAAAAAAATAATAAAAAAGGTAATCATTTGGAAAACAGCGGCAGTGTCTTATAAAGTTGAGTATACACTTACCATATGACCTAGGGATCCCACTCGTAGGTATTTACCAAAGAAAAATGTATGTTTATACAAAAACCTATTTGCAAATGTTTATAATAATCTTATTTGCACTAGCCCCGAATTAAAAGCAAACATAGTGTCCTTCAGGTAGTGAGAGGATAAACGAACTGTGGCACATGCACATCCCTGAGTTCCTGGGAATGGTTGTGAACACGGGTTCTCGGAGGATTTTTCAAAACTGACAGGAATCAATTACGTACACACCTAGACCTTAGAGGATGAGAAAACACACATCTTGACTCTTCCCATGGAGTCACCTTTTTGGGCCCTTTGGGGTCCATTTTGAATGGGTTCCCAGAAGTCTCTCCTCTCTTGACCACCCTTCTGCCCCATCCCTGCCTCCACGTCTAGACTCCTCTCTTCCAACACCTGCAAGGTCAAGGCCAGGGAGACCTTCTTCTCTGGCTTCAAGAGGATAGTCAAGTGTCTTCACGGTCCCCTGTGGGACTGGGAGTGGGCTTCTAAGTTCCCTCAGAATAGAGCATCCAGAAGCTAAGCCAGCAATGTTGTTCATAGCATAACTTCCTGTATTCAATTAGACGTTTATTGAGTACTGACTGTGTGCCAGGCATTGGGGAGACAAAAACAAATTTAATAAAAACATTATATCTGTTAAAACAGACAAGATTCCTGTTCTAATAACATTTAAAAAGAAAAAATTGACAGGAATCATTATTCTCTACCTTGAGGGCCTGAGAGGAAGGAGACAAACTGAGGAGTTGCTTGCTCTTTCTTCGAATACGATGCCTGCTTATCTCCTTAGGACTCTTAATTTTTATTTTTGAGATTTCCAAAGTTCTTTCCAATTTTTAATTTTCTTTGAATAACCTGTAGAGGACTCTCGCAAATTATAAACCATATCAAACCTGTCTGAGTTAAGAATTTCTCTAATTTCTGGAAGGTATGAATAACTTTAAATGGTGACACCTCCAAGTTGGTAGGATTGGAAGATGTGAGGTATAAAGAAGATTCAGTTCTCACTAAACACCCTGATATAACTTGATTTTTACCATGTGTGTATACTATTTTCAGAGTATGAATAATATTAAAAATTATTTTTAAGTTTTCTTCTTTTTGTGGCCCCAGGACAGGAAAAGCTGTCATTAGCCCTTTCTCCTAAACTAATAATTCATGAATAAAATCTCTCCAAAATGCCTGACTTTTAAAGAATTGGGGGTGGAACAGAAATTACATTTCTAGAAAATTATCCTACAAAAGTAGTACAGTATCTCAATTTGGAATGTGGGCCGTGGAGTCAAACCTGAGTTTAAAACCCAGCTCTGCCACATTCTACCTACGTGACCCTGATCAGGTTACTTACCCTCAGTTTCTACTAATTCCTGCCTCAAATACCTTCCTCATAGGCCTGTTAGGAGGATTAATTGAGATAATGTATAAAGTCTGGGGCCCAGAGCCTAGCACAAAGGAAGTACCTAATAAATTATGATAATTACTGTTATTAAAGAATTAATCACAGGAATGGCTAAGTCATTAGGGGAGTAGAGTTGTTAGTCCTTGGAAAAACGCAACTTCCTACCACTAAAACACTAGGTTAAAAAAATGTGATTTATCTCTACAATGAGATATGCAGTTATTCAAATGATGTTACAGAAGACTAAAGAATGGAAACAGGATATTCATTAAATATATGAATTCATGAAATAGTGCAAAAGCCAGTTAGAAAACAATACATGCAACACAGTCTTGAGTTTTAAACGACACTATCTATGTGAATACATGTGTTAAGAGAGAGAGCAAAAAACCAACAATAAGTGGTTCAGTCATTCATTCAATAGATCCAGCACCTACACTGTGCCAGGTCTAGAAATATAAAAGTGAACAAACAAACAAAATCACTGTCTTCGCAGAGCTTACCTTCCAGTGGGTGGAAACTGGTAATAAGTGAAATTTAAAAGTGAAATATATAATATATCTGATAGCAATAAGTACTATATGTAAAATAAGCAAGGAAGAGCGGGATGGGGAGTGGCCATTGTCGGAGGGAGACATTTGGTATTTCAATGAGAGTGTTCAGGAAAGTTCTCATTGATAAAATGACAGCTGATTTGTGGTGCCAAGTTGGTGAGGGAATGAGTCATAAAGACACCGGAGAGGAGAGCAGCTCAGATTGTAGGAAGAGCAAGTACCAAGGCTGGGAGCTTGGAGCAGGCTCGCCATGTCCAAGGACAAGCAATCGAGTTGTTATGAACAAAGTGGCATGAGCAAAGGGCCAAGGATAGAAGAAAGGGTGGGAGAGAAAGAAGTGGGAGAAGAAGCAGAGGCCAGATCTTGTAGGGCCTTGGGAGCCACAGTGAGAACTTTGGATTTAACTCTGGGTGAAATAATAAGCCACTGGATGGCTTTGAGCAAGAGTGGCACGATCTGACATATTATAACTAGCTCGTGAGGGCTAACGTGTTCAAAACAGATTGGAGGCATAGAAGTATGGATATCAGAAAAATACTGTAATAATACAGGAAAGAAATGATAGTGGTTTAGATCAAGGTGGGAATAGTAAAAATAGTGAGGAGTAGTCAGATTCTATATAGATTTTGAAGGTAGAGCCAACAGGATTTGCTGACAGATGGGACATAGCATAAAAAGGAAAGAGAAGTCAAGGATGAATCACAGGTGTTTGGGCTGGGCCACTAGAAGGACAGAGTGACCATTTACTGAAGTGAGAAGACCACAAGAGGAGTAGATTTAGGGGAGGAGATCGGAAACTCATGTTGAAGATGCTGAAAGGCTGTTGAATAGATATGAGTCTGAAGTTCAGAGAAGGACTCCATCATCATCAGGCATGAAAAACATGTAAACTCACGAGACTGTATCAGAACCAATACATTCGATTGTTCAGGTTTTGCAAAGCACAGTTTTGATCATGTTGTGGTTGTTGTGAATGGTGTCTCCTACAATTAGGCAATGCACATATAATGAGGCCATATGTGGTGGCCCTAGATACAATTACCTAGAGAGTGAGTATTCATAGAGAACAGATCTGAACACTAAACTCTGGGGGTCTCCAATACTTAGTAGCCAGAGAGATGTAGAATGAGCCAAAAAGGCTGAGAAGAAGTGCCTAGTAAAGTAAAAGGAGAGCCAGGAGCTGTGCGGTCCCAGAAGTCAAGTGAAGAAAATGTTTCAAGAAAGAAGAAATAATCAGCTGTGAGTAGTTCTTCTGAAAAGTCAAAGAGGAGGGCTGAGGACTGATTATTGCCATTCTATCATTAGACCCAAGTAAGTAGAAGACTTACCCCAGGCTCTATACCTGCAGGGCCCCATGCCTTGGGATGCTTTCCTCAAATTCGTCTAGGTCTCCCTCCTGTGCTTGGGTCCAGCCAAGGCCATTAGCGCCATCTGGGCAAAGGGCCGCCAGGTCTGACCCTCTGACCCTAGTAACCACCAGAAGTGCCTTCCTTGACACTTTTGGTCTGCCTTCAATGCCTGCGCCATTGGCCGGGGCCAGCAGGACCATCTGGATGGAAAGCCCCGAGCCTGCACAGGACCAGCATAGACTCCAGTCTCTGTGTTTGCCCTCCGGGCCATTCTCCATTATCCTGCCCCACCTGTGGAATCCATCAGCTGCCCCAGAGAGCTCCAAGACCTATGCCTGTGGCGGAATTCTGGGGACCCATGACCGGGCCTCAGTTCCACAGACTCCTCCCACTCACCGGAGTGTATCCCTTTTGCAGGATTGTGCAAGATTTGGCCCCTCGGATGGTGCTGAGGTGCTGATTTTGGGTGACTCACATAGAATACAGGATGAGTTCAGGGGTCTGGGCTACCCATGGTTTATTGGGTACGTGTGGGCCTCTGTGAAGACCCCTGCCAGCCTGTGTTCTAGCTGCAGTCCCACCTCCATTTCACAGCAGGGAAGTAGTGACAGGCATCCTTTACCCTGGATGCCCCTGCCACTGGCACCGAGGACAGTCATCTCGTCCCTCTGTAGGCTCCATGTGTCAGGCAGTCCTCAGAGGGAACATGCCTCTCTCTCCCAGGGGTTTTTCAAGGCAGCTGCCCTGCCACACTGGTGGGCACTTCCAAGTGATGTCCTTCCTAGTCTCCAATCAATGTGGCAATGTCACGCACTCTCAAGTAGATCTTACATCATGTCAGATCGGGGCAGAAGTGCGGGTCTGGGGCGAATGAGGCCACTCTTCTCATTTTGCTCATGGGCCCCTCTCCTAGTCTCCCTCCCGCGTGGCAGTGTGTACAAGGCAGGAGTGGGGTCGACGTTGAGAGAGATCACACCCCAGGAATGCGGTGAGTACAACCTAATGCGGTGAGTGGTCAAGAGAAAACTGTGTTCTGCATTCATTCAATAAACTTCTGAGCGGTAAATCTAACATGACCAGAAAACAAGTATCGTTCACCTTTTCCTGCATGTTCTGGGTAAGACTTGCATTTGCAATGGTCTGCAGGGAAGCAGGAACAACCTTCGAGAGAGCCCTTGGAAGTGAGCATTGGCAGGCAGCATAATGGGTGATGCAGGTCTATGAGTAATAAGATAACCAGCATTAAATAAAAGGTATTAGGGAAATGCAGAGGCGAGAAAATCGATACTATCTTCATGCAAGCAGGCTCTCAAGAGCCATAGCGAAGTAATTACAGGCTTGCTCCCTGGTCTTACGATGGGAGATGTGAAATGAACCAGAAGCCTCACACTGACAATCAAAACACAAAGAGATGGTCCCTGGATCCGAACGGGAAGAGAAAGGGTGTCTGGGCGCTATGAAGTCTCTTTGTTTCTGCTGATGGGACAAGAAATAAATACATGAGAGCTTCTCTACCCATTATCCTAAATCTCCATCAACAAATCACCGTACCTCACATGGGCCCATGAATTTTGTAATACCTCTTTTAATGAGAAGTTTTATATAGACAGAGGTCCCCCCCCAAAAAAATTTTTTGTAACCACCTGAGTAGGTGAGAGCATGGGAACTTGTGCTAAAGTGGAGGTGTGATTCCTAGACGGAGCAGAGGCAGCTCAGCCACAGAGGGGGCCAGGCACGCAGATGCAATTCGGTGTGTAGCTATGGTGATGGAAACATCTGGAAGTGTCCTCTCCTAATTGGGTCTATTTTCTTAGTGACAGGAAGCAAGCTGAGAGGATAGCGGAAGAGCCATTGAAAAGAAAGAAAAATCTGTGAAATAGCTCACTTAAGGAGCAGGAGCATAAATGAGCCTGGAAAATGTAATGAGATTCCTCAGCGTCAGGAAAAGCCCACTTGAGGTTCATGGCCATGAACTGAAAGGGGCTCCAGTCATCATGATCAAGAGCTTTTCTCTAGCCATGGTCAGTTGAACAAACACAGAATCAGCAGAGAGTCGGATTTAAACAGGGTTTTGTCAAGAGAATATGATGAAGGAAGAAAAAGAAAGGAAATCAATAGTATATGCAAGGGGGTGATAGAATTTGGACCATAGCATCTAAGGAGGGTAAGGTGGGAGGTGAGGACACGAGGGGGTTCAAAAGACTTTGCAAAGAGGAAGGATCTGGGCACAGTGCATGCCAGTGGTGCTGGAGAAGTTTTGTCATTAGGATACTAGAGGGAGTCAAATGCAAAGAGAGAACATCAGAGTGCAATGCTTCAAACTGATTTGTAGATGTGCCATGGTTACTGGCAATGGTGAGGTCTAGGGCATGACCAAGAGCAAGGGTGGGGGACAAGATCATTGGAGGAGAGGAAGCCAAGGTGCTGAGAGGGGAGGGTACTAGAATAGTTATTTATGTGAATACTGAAAGCCTCTAAGATTTATAGCAGGAGTGGCTATAGTCTTTATGGAAAGTGTGACATTGACCATACTTCAGGGATGAGGAATGGGGGGAGGTAGGGTTGCAAGATGTCTGCAGTGGGAAAAATACAAGTTACAATCTGACTGAGATTCAAAGCTAGGGTTTTCGGGGAGAAGACACAAGGAGAAGGATCTGGAAGTGGCAATGAAGAAAGAATGAGGAGGGCACCTGGGTGTCTCATGGGGCGCCTGGGTGGCTCAGTTGTTAAGCGTCTGCCTTCGTCTCAGGTCATGATCCCAGGGTCCTGGGATCGAGCCCCACGTCAGGTCCCTGCTCGGTGGGAAGCCTGCTTCTCCCTCTCCCACTCCCCCTGCTGGTGTTCCCTCTCTCACTGTGTCTCTCTCTGTCCAATAAATAAATAAAATCTTTAGGGGCGCCTGGGTGGCACAGCGGTTAAGCGTCTGCCTTCGGCTCAGGGCGTGATCCCGGCGTTATGGGATCGAGCCCCACATCAGGCTCCTCCGCTATGAGCCTGCTTCTTCCTCTCCCACTCCCCCTGCTTGTGTTCCCTCTCTCGCTGGCTGTCTCTATCTCTGTCAAATAAATAAATAAAATCTTTAAAAATAAATAAATAAATAATAAAAATAATAATAAAAATAAATAAATAAAATCTTTAAAAAAAAGAAAAGAATAAGGAGGACATCCAGTGCCTCTCTGTGCCCCGTGGTATGAAGGCTGTGTAAAAGAAAGCAGCCACTGTGTGAGAGGGATACGGAGGGGCCAGGGTTCAGTTATTAAAGCAAGAAGGTGAAGGGAAATTTCAGAAAAGCTGGAGATTTAAGGTTGATGACTGGGTGTATACGAGATTTGACAATTTGGGGTTAGGGGCAGGGACATTGAGTCAGAGAATGGGATGCAAAGAGCCTTAAGGGCGTTCGAGTCCTAGGGCGAGAGGGAGGACAAGGCAGACTGAGAGAAGTAGGTCTGGAAGGCTCATCCTGCCGTCTGAAGACAGGGAAGAGGAGAGAAAGCCATGAGAGCTACAGGGGAGTGGGAGGAAGGGGTGTTTGCAGAGTCCTTGGGGACCCCATCTGCCTCTGGCCAGTGGAGGTGGAGACCACAGGGAGGGGAGGTCTTACCTGCCACATATGGATTGCTAGAGCTCTTCATGACTTGTGGTCGGGGAGATTATACATTGAAATTTTGTTCTTTTTGATCATCTGATTCTAAAATTTCTTTTTTTTTTTTTTTTTAGATTTTATTTATTTATTCGACAGAGACAGAGACAGCCAGCGAGAGAGGGAACACAGCAGGGGGACTGGGAGAGGAAGAAGCAGGCTCACAGCAGAGGAGCCTGATGTGGGGCTCGATCCCACAATGCCGGGATCACGCCCTGAGCCGAAGGCAGACGCTTAACCGCTGTGCCACCCAGGCGCCCCTGATTCTAAAATTTCTATCATAAAATCTATGATAAGGACTTTTTTTCTAATTGAGGGACCCTCCAGTTCCTTCACTTACTTTGTGACTTTGAATTAGTCATTTTTAAGATGTCAAGATTGTCTCCATTTGTTTACTAAAAATGAGAATGGAAGATTTGAATATTTCCTATATATGCAAATATAGGAGCGTGTTCCATCACTCACATAGAAAACGCTTTCACACATATGTGACTCTGCATTCCTGAAACACGACCAGTTTGACCTAGAACCGACTTTTACCCTGCTGTTACTAAAATATTTAACCCCTAGGAACGACAATTCTCTATCCAATTTTTAAGTTTCTGTTCTTTGTATTAACCCATGAAAGGCCAGATAATTGGTGCAGAATAAGATCACAGAAAACAACCAGGAGAAAGCTATGGCTTTAATTCAATCAATCTTAGGAAGAAGACTGTGGCAAGTCTCCCAGGTATCTATTTCCAGACGCTGAAAGGAGTTCATTTGTGAGAAACCAACAAAAGCCAATCCAAATTACGTCTAAAGCATTATGAGGTAGATTATTACTAATACCAGGAGAAGCTATTCATGCAGTCCCCGCCCCTGTTTAAACCAAAGACAGAACATTTCCTTCCCTGCTAATGGCAAGAAGGTACATTGTGTTGCCTGGGCCCCTTGTGAATTCCTTCCCATCAAGAGAAACCCAACAACACTCCCATAAAACCCATTCCTGTATAACCAACAGACAATTCGACTCTCCAAATTGCAAGAAAGACTTTGAAATGAGTCTTTAAGAATAAAATGTGTTTCCTGAAGAAGAAATTGAAATGGCCGTTTGGAGCATTGAAAGCCTGTATTTATCCAAGGGAACAGAAACTTCTCTTGGAATTACTTTCCCCTAAAATGTTCAGTCGTGCTGTTACATAGAAAGAAAGAAAGAAAGAAAGAAAGAAAGAAAGAAAGAAAGAAAGAAAGAAAGAAAGAAAGAAAGAAAGAAAGAAAGAAAGAAAGAAGGAAGGAAGGAAGGAAGGAAGGAAGGAAGGAAGGAAGGAAGGAAGGAAGGAGGGAAGAAAGGAAGAAAGAAAGAAAGAAAGAAAGAAAGAAAGAAAGAAAGAAGGAAGGAAGGAAGGAAGGAAGGAAGGAAGGAAGGAAGGAAGGAAGGAAGGAGGGAAGAAAGGAAGAAAGAAAGAAAGAAAGAAAGAAAGAAAGAAAGAAAGAAAGAAAGAAAGAAAGAAAGAAAGACTCTCAGCCCGGTATTTACTGGCCTACCCAAGCATTTAACAATGACAGCAATGAGGTCTTGGCCTAGATTGGCCATCGGTGATCCGACAGTAGTCTCAAGCTGTGTGCCATCTTTAAAAAGACCAACCCGACTTAACTACAATTCCTCTCTGACCCAAAGCTCATTAACCTAGACTCTTTATCAGGTCTGTGTGTGCCTTATGTCTAATTTTAAAGGAGAGTTTTCTGGGTCAAGAGATTATTTCCAATATTTCCTCTTTGAAGTTGTCTAAAATTCACAAACAGATGTAGACAGCAGGAAGATCACTGGGGACAGGATACATGGCCATCTGTCTAATGAGATTTGGAGGCTCAGCTTTGCTGGATTGTTGATTCTAGCCCCCATCCAGTTGGCCAGAGGTTATTTCCACAATATGTTTCTATTCCCTTATTCAGTTAAATTTAAAAGTATCAGAGCAAGGGGGCCCCTAATGCTTCCTCGGGAATAAGAGTGATGCAGATCTTCTCAGGAAGATTTTTTTCTTGCCCCAACGTAAAAAGTTTTTGTTGGCTCAGCACTGACGCATTTTTTTTCCCTAGATGTTTCCCCTTAGAGCTCAATCGACTATTTACCCCACCCCTCATATTTGTACTTCAAATACTTGTGGACACTTTGCATAGTCCCTCCTCATTCCTGTTTGGCTGCATTGTACACATACCTACCCATTTCATTTCTCACTCTCCCTGCCACCTGTCCTGCCCATGTATATACGTGATAAATCAGTATGCAAGTAGTTGTGGTTCTCTCTGAAATTCCTTGTTATTTTTCAACAGTTTTTTACCATTTGGTGAGGTGGAGTTGCGTTGGCTTGTTATTGCTGTGCAACAAACACCCATAATACCTTAGAGTTTAACATCAACCCTTATTTAACTGACACCTCTGGATTGTCTGGGAGTCAGCTGATCGAGGCTGGGCCCCACAAGGGTGGTTTGACTAACGCCACAACGCCAGGATCAGCCCTGATCGGCTCTGCTCCACATGGCTTTTGTCTTCCTCCTAGGACCAGAGGGTTAACTCAGATGTGTTCTCCTCATAGCAGTGGCAGAATTACAAAAGGGAAAGTGGAAACACACAAGGCTTCTTAATAATGGGGAACTAACACACTATCACTTCCACCTCTTTGTATTGACCAAAGCAAATCACATGGCCCAACCTCAAGTCAAGGGACACAGAAATATACTCCATCCTCTCAGTAGGGGAAACTACAAAGTCACATGGCAAATGGCATGGATCCAGGAAAGGGTAAAGAATCAGGACTAAAATGCAATCTACCACAGTGGCCAATGCATCTGAGCCAACACACGAGCTTCAGCCTAAAATCTGGTATATCTCATTGTTCCCTTAAGTACCATGAAATATCTACACAACTGACATTTTCAGCAGCACTGCTAATGTTCATCAGCGATTGTAAGGGCTTCAAGTTCAATAGAACTTGATTTATAAAGTGCTAGCAGAATGGAGATGGAAACTATTTAGGAGGAAAGCCTTAGGCCCTTCCAGAACCAAATCAGGATGATTGTTGGAGCACTGAAGAGCAATCAGTGTCATTCCAAACTCAGTTGATGAAATCATAATGACAGGCATTTTTTGAGAAGCATCTTCTATGTTCTAGGTCATTTATATGTAGTCTTTTATTGATGGCGTCACTATAAACCTTCAAGGTGTTGTTATCACCACTTTCAAAGTCTGAAATTGGCTCTCAAAGATTATGGAAATTGCCCAATATGACATGGTTTTTAAATGGAAAAGATGAGTTTCAAACTCATATTGGTTCTAATCCCACTATCTATATTATATCCAATACTTCCCATGAGATGGGGTTTAAGAATTCTCTTACTGCCTGTAATACAGACAGACAGACACACACACACACACACACACATACATATATACAAACTCACCGTGTAATGAAGTGAGGGGAAGAAATCTCCAAGAAATGTAGTTAAGTGAACAAAACAAGTCGCAAAACACATTCCACAATCCACTGTCTTTGGGGTTTTAAAAAAAGGCAAGGGGTGAAGATAGGAAGGAAGACAATAAATATCTGTGTTGGTGTTTTCTTATCTGTGCACGCACAAACTCTAGAACAATGCACAGGAAACTAAGGATGGTGGTTACGTATGAGGGAGTGGAATGGAGACAAAGACGAGAGAGAGAATCTCATGGGTTATCTATTAATAAGATAAATAAAGATAAATAAGTAAATATTAGACCAGACTCACATTGCTGGAGATGAGACATAGGGTGAGATAAAGCTTTGAGGAGTTTTGCATAGCATCTACAAAGCCCCATTAAAAAGGCAGCAATTTGGAGGGCCATAGAGAGCTCCCAATGGCCCTCCGCCCACTATCAGACTATTATTTGAATAAGAAAAGGTATTGCATCGACAACCGCACCAAGAACAGTGCTCCAGCGACAGTGACCTAGAGTTATTCAAGGGAAAATTGATGTCCTCCCTCTGTGCTGGCAGATGTTGACCGGTCCTGGCTATATTTAGCCCAAATGGTGTAGCCATTTCATTTGCTGCTTTGAATCCCTTTGCAGTGCTCTGCGGCAGATTCTCAGTTCTCTTTCTCCCTCCTTTGGAATTCTTTTTGCTAGATGCCCTTGTTTGAATTTTCTTCATTGAACTATGATCATTTATTTATCAGTTCCTCCTATTTAGAGCTCCTTATTACTGATTCATTTGAACTATATCTCTTGAATCGGTGACTGTTTTTGCCATTTACAGATCATTGTTAAACACTGATTTAGTGTGGAGTTTGGCTATAAAATTAACTCAGGGCACCCGGATGGCTCAGTCAATTAAGCATCTGCCTTTGGCTTAGGTCATGATCCCAGGGTTCTGGGATCAAACCCCACATGGGGGTGGGAGGTGGTCCCTGCTCAGCAGGGAGCCTGTTTCTCCCTCTCCCCATATTCTTGCTCTCTCTCTCTCTCTCTCTCTCGCTCACTCACTCTTTCTCTCAAATAAAGTCTTTAAAAAATTAAGTGAACATTTCTAACACAGTATTTATATACATAAACATGCATATATCTAAAAACATATGTATATATGTATGTATGAGTGTTTTCATTTTAAAGTAGTAACTTCAGGAGGTTATGCCCATAAACATTTAGAAATATGATGACACTCTTGCCATGTTCATCTTTAAGACTCAGATCAGGGATGATCTCCCTCTGACAGCCTTTCCAGAATCCTCAGGTGTTTGTTTCCTATAGTCCCACAGCTTCTGATCAGGGTGGATTTTATTGCATTCTCCAAAGATGGCTGCAACAGCATCTCTCACCCACATCCCCATCCCATTCAACAACCTTGACATTTCTTCCATTAGAAGAGGCTCTATATTCCCTCTCCCTGAATCTGAGCAGGCTTGTGACTAAGAGCAGAAGAGATGTTATTGACTCTAGAGCTAAATCTTAAAAATGTTGCAGTTTCTTCTGGATTCTCCTTAGAATTCACTCTTGGAGCCTGGCCGTGAAGACCAAGCAGCCACAGGGAAAGGCCATGTGTAGGTGGTCTGGCTGACAATCCCAGCTACAGTCCCACACATCAGCCAGCATCAACTACAGACATATAAGTGGGCAAGCTTTCAGATGATTCTAGCCCTCAACTATCACTTCAGCCTCAGTCTTCAAGTCTCCCCAACTGACACCCCTCATTCAGTGCCAGACGTGAGGAAACTGAAACAGGACACCTCTGCCTGTCCAGAACTCCCGGCCCACGTAACGAAATGTTTGCTCTTTTATGCCACTAGCTTCAGGGTGGTTTGTGGTGCAGCTGTAGCAGCGGAAATAGATTTTGATACCTGGAAGTAAGGTGCTGCCGTAATGAAACCCCAAAATTAGAGCATTGACTGTTGGGACTAGTTGGTTGATGGAAACCTATAAGACTTTGAGGAGGCTGTTGGTGAGAGGTTAAAAGAACCTTATTAAAGGGGTGCCTGGGTGGCAGTCGTTAAGCGTCTGCCTTCAGCTCAGGTCATGATCCCAGTGTTCTGGGATCGAGCCCCACATCAGGCTCCTCTGCTGGGAGCCTGCTTCTCCCTCTCCCGCTCCCCCTGCTTGTGTTCCCTCTCTCACTGTCTCTCTCTGTGTCAAATAAATAAATAGAAATCTTTAAAAAAAGAAAAGAACCTAATTTAAAATGTCATTGAAGGGATGCCTGGGTGGCTCAGTCAGTTAAGCATCTGCCTTCAGCTTAGGTCATGATCCCAGGGTCCTGGGATCAAGCCCCACATCAGGCTCCTTGCTCAGGGGGGAGCCTGTTTCTCCCTCTCCCTCTGCCTGCTGCTCCCCCTAATTGTACTCGCTCTCTCTCTGACAATAAAATAAATAAAATCTTTTTTTTTTAATGTCATTGGAAGCTGGAAGAAATGTAGAAGCAGAGAGTTTAGCAACACTGTCATAATCGTGTGGAAAACAGGGAATATACCTAATGAGCTCAATGATCTCGGTTAGTAGATTTTTAGTAACAATATCGAAGATGGCCCCTGGATTCCCTTTGCTTCAAATAATAAAATGTAAGAAAAGAAATTAATGAATGAATGTTAAATATTTAGGAGTCAGGACTACAAAACTGCTTCTCATTCCAAGTGTCTCCATCTAGCAAACAATCCTTAAATTAAGAAGGACCTAAGACCAAAGATCAAATCCAAGGCAGGATGCTGAGATCTTTTGTTAAAATCTCATAGAATCTTTCAAATAGACAACAGGCCTTTTAAAGATCTTAAAGGCATGCTTCACAGATTATCTCTATTAAAGAATATATCTTCTAAGAACTATAAGGACATTGTCCCATAGTCTCAAAGGAAGCGCAAGAGGGAGAGCTTATCTCAAAGAGTTTCATGGGAATGGCTTTTGTCCAGTGGAGTAGATACACAGGAAACCTGCAAAGTGTTTTAAAGAGTTAGATCAGATATGACTTAAAAAGACAGAGAAAGGAGGCTTCTGGCGTTTGAACTTCTATGAACAGGAAATCAGCTGAGAAAACCACTCAGTGGCAAACACTTGTGGTTTCTTATAGAAAAGGAGCACGGAGGATAGCTCAGAAGTTGGAACTAAGATCCAGGAGAACAACTCCCGAGCAGTCGGACTGAGCCTTAATTATAGAACAGATAACATGTGCCCAGATCAATTTCAAAATTGTTATGGACCAGTAACTGCTGCATGCTACTCATTTTTTTCCTTTTCACATAAAGTTCTGTAACAGTTATCTAATGTTTGTCCCACAAATGTATCTTGGATGGGAAAGGGGGGAGGTGGATAACTTGTCTCTTTAATTCACTTGTCTTCAGAGGAACCCCACAAAAGGAGCTGTGTCCACACTGGATCAGAGTTAACGATAAGACTGGGACTCCGAGCTGTTGCCATATGGGGATGAGGCCTGGAGGGGATGAGTGTATTTCATGTGGGAGGAATATGAATTATTGTGGACTGTGGCAGATAGGATTTTCCAATCCCACATGGTCTTACAATATGACTCTGACACTCCTCCCATTGAGAATGGTGTTTATGGTCCCTCTTCTTGAATCTGGAGTGAAGTGGGGCTTGTAAGTGATACCGTGTGACTTCCAAACCTAAGTTCTAAAGGCCATGCCGCTGTAGGCTGGTTCTCTTTGGATAGCTTGCTCTCGAAATCTAGACACCATGCTGTGAGGGAATTCAAGCAGCCACATGGAAGGGCCACATATAGGTGTTTGGCCTACCGCCCCCACTGAGGTCCCAGCCGACAGCCAGCATCAACCACAGGGTGTGTGATTACGTTACCCTTCCAGACCCCAACTGTTGAGTCACCCAGCCTTTCGGTCTGCCCGGCTGTAGCCCAGACACCACGGAGCAGAGATAAGCTATTGCTGCTATGCTCATTTGTGGATTCACAACCCACAAAAATCTGTGAGCGTAGCAAAATGGTGGTTGTTGTATGTCACTAAGACTGAGGTGGTATGTTATGCTGCAACAAAGCTGGGGCACCTATGAAGTCACTGCCAAGCGCAGTAATCAAGCCTTAGCCTCCGGAGATATGCTTAGATTTCAGTCCCAGGTTCATCCTGGCCCGCTGTGTGATTGTGGGCAAGTCCCCTGGATAATTATGAGGGCCTCACAGGTTGGTCGTGAGGGATTTATGGGATAACACATGTAAAGTACAGTGCAAAATATATACACTGCACTTACTGTTGGAATTGTCTGGCTTTTATCTGTCCCTCCCATTAGACCATGAGCTCCTTGCCACCAGAAACCCTATCTTGTTCCTCTGTGTAGCTGGGTGCCTAGGCCAGTTCACTCGATACATCATTTTAAATCTCAAATAATAGAATGCATCCCAATGCATTTTGCTAAGTGGTAAAGTGTGACAAAAGTGGGCAGTATAATCATATCTAAATAACTCCATTCTAGATTCATATCCACAGCACTTAATATGTGGTCAAGAATGTTCATACAGACTGTCAAAAGTCATCTGCTTGGGGTGTCGGGGTGGCTCAGTGGGTTAAGCGTCTGTCTTCAGCTCAGGTCATGATCCCAGGGGCCTGGGATAGAGTCCCACATCAGGAGCAGGGAGCCTGCTTCTCCCTCTACCTGCTGCTCCCCCTACTTGTGCTCTTTCTCTCTCTCTTTCTCTCTGACAAATAAATAAATAAAATCTTTTTTTAAAAAAATCATATGAAGGTTCCACCAGTAAATAAAGATGTTCTCTTTCCCTCCAAAACCAGACATGACAACACAGTAATAAGATTGTACTTTTGCAAGCTTTAGAAACTCTTCCAAAATAAAAGTTAGAATGCTGTTTTTAACAATTTTGTATTAAATACCCGAAGGTGAAGAGACACTTATTTCCATGTATTACTTTACAGTCGAGCCTCATATTTTCATTCTTCTAAAGTGCTCCCTGTAACTATCATACATGGCCAAAAGGGAATACAAAGCTTTGGAAAGATACTTTACAACCTACGCCAGCAGCTTCGCAGAGAGGTAGAGAAGGCATTAAGGAAAAGGCAAGGAATATACTTTGAACAACTTGTTGACTCATTTCATATGCAGAGAACGGTACTGTTACTGCCGTAAGTGGTGAATCCATCAAGGAAAGGATATTCAAAATATATTCTAAATTGCAGTTTATGGAGGAGGGAGGAGAGGGAGACTTCAAACAATTTGAGCAGGGTTTCTTCACACTGTTTTCATCTTGAAAACTATTTCTATAAAAGAAAGCCTAAATATTTTTTCAGTACTTTGAAGAAAAAGTATTGTGACTAAATATAAAAAGGCTGGATTTCAGGCTCCCAAAAAACAATCCCTTCTCTCAGATAAAGTGGGTTTTAATGAGCAAATTTCCATTCATAAAGCGCTAGCCTCCAGATGATTCTGCAAAACTAGAAATAAATTTTTTAAATAGAATTTCCTCATCTTTCATTGAGTCAACAAACGTTTAGAGAATGGATGCTAATGGCAGGTACAACCCCGGTTGCTGGGAATGCGGTGATGAGTCCTGGAAACATCATCTCTGCCCTCAGAGACTTAATAATCTAATAGAAAAGATAAACTGAGTGGTAATTGCTCAACAGGATGAGTGTCGTGAAGGAAAAGCAGAGGTGGTAGGAGCTATATAGCCGGAAGACGTACTTGAGGCCGCAGAAGGATCTGAAAGACTTCCCCAAAAGGGGATATTCAGACTCAGATCGCAAGGATGGTGTATTCGTTTCCAGGGGCCGCCATAACAAAACTCCACAGGCTGGGTGACTTGAAAGGGCAGCAATTAATTCTGTCACCGTTCTGGAGGCCAGAAGTCCAAAAATAAAGTGTCAGCAGAGCTGTGTTCCCTCTGAGACTCTGAGTAGACTCCTTCCTTGCCTCTTCCTAGCTTCTAGGGGGCCATTGGTCCCCGGGCCCCTTGACTTGCACCTGCATCACCCCAGTATCTGCCTCAGTTGTCACCTGGTTTTCACCCTGTGTGCCTCTCATGGCCTGCTTATATAGACAGCCATCACACTGGCTTAAGAGCTCACTCTACTCCAATATGTCCTCATCGCAACTAGTGACATCTACCGTGACCCTGTTTCCAAATAAGGTCACTTTCTGAGGTACTGAGGAGGTCAGGACGTCAACATACTATTTTGGGGAACACAATTCACCCATAAGATGGTGAGGAGCGAACTAGGAGAAGACAAGCGAGGCGAGAGAGGGTAGGAAGGAAGGCAGCCACTGGAAGAACAGAAAGAAGACGGGGTGACTGATTACCCCATAGTCTTGCTTCTTCTCGGCTTGTCCTCGTGTACTGATCTTTTCTGATGACAGCTTATCAAGACTGTGATGATTATTACCTTGATCAGAATCCAGAGAGCAAGATACGAACCTGATGTTTCTCTGAATATGTTTCTGAGTTCCTCGTGGGAAAAAAAAAATCCTTACAGATGGAACAGGGAAAGTTTACTGGACAATATTTCTCTCCATAGCTATTACTGAAACATGATTAAAAATAGCCTTCCCTTCACTCCTTCAGGTCCTGGGGGATTTCGCATGCAGTGTAAAGTCTCAGAATCCAAGCCTCATTTGGGGAAAAAAAAAAGAAGAAAAAAGGAAGGAAGGAAGGAAGGAAGGAAGGAAGGAAGGAAGGAAGGAAGGAAGGAAGGAAGGAGGGACGAAAAACACCTCGATAGTCTCTTTCATGGTACAAAACTAGCTAGTTCCCAGACAGTGTATCTGCATGAACAACCACCCTTGTTTTTAAGACCAACCCACATCCCGATGCTGTGGTCATTTGCTTCCTTGATGCCCCATCAACTCCATAACCGACTCTTAGACCACAGATCAAGATGCAGTGCCGGGGGGGGCGGTTCCTGCAAACCCATCAGCTGCTTACAGCCTTGAAAGTTGCAGCAGATCCCCAGGGCTAGGGAAACGGGAGCGTTGACGCCGACCTTACTGAACAGTGCCAGAGTGTCAAAGAAATCACGGGCCACAGAGTACCTAAGAGCTGGATCCAATTCTTGGTCATGGTCCTGGCGACAGTGGGTGGGTGCATACGTGTATAAGCATTTTATTGTTACCCAGACCACAATTTACTTTGGAACAGGTTCTTCTAAGAAGTGACATGAGACACTGAGGACATCGTGTATTCTCAGGTTAGCTTTTCCTGGAATATTCCACACAAGTGGCTTGAAATCGATCATGTTCACAAACTTGACCCGACTTCCGGAAGCTCGGGCACAAAAGCAGTGCTTTGCTGTTGACACAAAGCTGAGCACCGAATTCTTCCTGCTGTGCCGGCTTGCTTCTACTTCAAAGCTTGGAGAGGGAAACTCGTTCAGGCAAAACCGAGAGGCACGTTGCAATGTTTATTTCCACTAGAAACTTCTCCCACCCTGTCCACATCATTTGTGGAAGAAGCCAAAAGACACCCCCAGGTCGGTGCATTGTAAAGTAGGAGGTTCTCTGGAACGTCCCCTCACTGGTTAAGAGCGGGTCCAGGACAGCCACCGGACAGAGGAGCTAAGCAAGAGACATAGAGGGTAACTCGGAAGGACACATGGACTCCGCAGATGTGGGTTTTGTCATGACCCCGCCCACCTGGTACTGTTGGACTATAAGCAGATGACCTGCCGCGTTCGTGACTCAACTTCCCTTTCTTCACTTGCCCGTCACATGGGCCTGCTGTGTGTCACAGGGCTATGGAGAAGGGCGAACCGGTTCGGGATGGGAGAACACTTTGGAAATGGTAAAGGGCCATGTGCAGTCAAGCTCTGCTATGGGTCCCATTATTTCCAGGCATCTCTCTGACATCGGCCCCCCTCCCCTCTCTGTCACCATCAGTCTTTGCTCCCCCACTTGCCCAGCGCTCCTGTGCGTCCCAGACAAGCGGCAAGACAAGGGTCTACCTGCTTCGCGTCTCCCTCCCGCTGTGGGCCCTTCCCACCCCCAGCTGCGTATTGGGTCCCACAGCCACCACCCTGGCTGCACATTAGAACCACTGAGGTAGTTTTTTGAATTACCAGTGCCTGGGCCCCAGCCCAAAATCTTTGATTTAATTGGTCTGGCCTATCAGTTACTCATCGTTTTTAAAGCACTCCTGGTGATTCTAATTGGTAGCCTTGATTCTTTTTTTAATCACTATTTTAGAGGCTTACAAACTAAACTCCTAATAAAAATCAATAGCTACTGGGCATTGACAATGTCACAGGCACCGTGCTAGGTATTTAAGTGCATCATCTCCTTCCATCCTCAGAAGGACCTTTAACCACCCGCCCTTGCAGAGAGGAACTGAGGCACATAGAGCTTCCCGGGCTCACTCCCTGCCCTGGCTGCAAAACGATGGGGCAGCATTCAGACTCAGCTCTGTCCAGCTCCACACCCAAGCCAGGAGTCTGCCAGAATACTATCCTGCCCTCCTCTGAAGCCACCAAGTACTTCGTAAATGAGCTGGGAGGAAAACTGAAAAATCTGATTTTAACTGGGAAAAAGAGAGAAGATGAAGAAATTCTTCATGCCAGATGAACCTGAGAACACAAAAGCTTTCTGATGCAGCATTGTAAGACCATTTTCGTCTCTCCTATCCCAAACGTACAGTTGACCCTAGAATATATTAAAATTGGGAGATTAATTGTATTTTGTACTGTATTCCATAAAGCAGCATTATCTCATTCTCAGATTTCACAGTCCCAAGAAAGGTATCAGAGATGAAGTTTCCAGAAGGGAGAGGGCCTGAGGATCTCCAAATCTGTCTCCCTTTTAAGGGAGACACCCCTTTTCTCTCTCCTCCACCTCCCCACAAGCCATAGCAAGATGCACCGTGCAATGTGTTCAGACCATCCATAAGCTGTAGCTCTTTTTCCTGTGTTTGCTCAGAGCTGGTTCTCATGAAAATGCTGAAGTTCTGCAGTTTTCTATTTGTGCTCACAGAGCCCTGGCTAGGGGTGGGGAGGAGGTCTGAGTGTCCCCCGAGGGTGAGGGGAAGCTAACCTGGAGGAAAAGAAGTAGGACTGAGCTGGGTCCTGGAGGCTCTCCACCAGCACTTAGCAGAGCAAATCAACTTTTATTTCCATGACCTATTAAACTTCATACATGCTGGGGTTTGAAGAATGGGTTGTCACTCTGTTGAAAAGAAAGTTTAAAAACCACTGTTCTACTTAATAAGTTGTGATTCAGACCTCATCCGAATTACCAATTTTCAAAGAATTGAATTACAACAAAATGTACTTCACCCTAAACCCGTATGGAGGCAATTTGGATGATTCAGAAAGTACTGTGAGATCTTGTTATGGAAGCAGTGGTCAGTAAAACATTCTGCTTAATGGAATGATGATAACAGCACTTACCGTTCTTGGCTCTCCCAATACCTGATAGGTACTCATAACAAACCCTCCAAGTTGCTCTAATGGAAAGTGAGGTGCTGCTTAGAAACCAGTCTGGAAGGACAAGGAAGACTTACGATGTCTCCAGGGCTCAGCAGCCTCAGCCAGCCTTCCTGTCCTCTGCAAACGAGAGCAGAGGACCCAGGACCCTCGGTGGCAGCCTCAGCAGACGTTGCTACTTTGGAGTTTGCAAAATTGTTTTCCACGGTGTTTAAAGTGGGAATTTTAATAGCATTTTTTAAATGCCATTTTTGTCATTTTCTGATTTTAAGAGTCATGTTTCAAAAGGTAGCTGACTTGGGACTGCCTCTGCTCGCTGCTCAGATCTCTGAGACAGAGTGACAAACACCTGCCTTCTGATTAAAATTGGGGAGAAAAATAACTAGCGGGAGAAAAACGGAAATTACTATTTCAAGGAATTAATGTGCGGCAAGAAAATTGTTGTTTGCAGCGATGAGCTGAAGCTGTGTGCAGGGCACGAGTATTTTCACTCGAGCAAAAACTTCTGAAGACTATTATTTTTCGGGCTGCGTACGATCGTGTATGACACAGGCACGCTGCACTCTGCTTAATCGTTCTTCTACCGCTGACCTTTAAGATGGTTTCCAGTTTTGAGGGCTCATAAATAACATTGTGTTGAACATCTCTGAGCATAAATCATCGTCTACCCCGCAGATTATTTCCTCTGGATAAGTAACAAGAAGTAGCAACAGTACAGGGTTTCTCACTAAATTTTAATGAGATACCCCTTCGTCGTCTCCCCCTTCTTTTAGCTATTCCACATTCTTTTCTTCTTGGTGACCTTTCTTTACTTGATGCCTTTAGCAATTTCTGGATATGCCTCTGGGCTTCTGTCCTATTTTATTTTCAAAGATTCTTCTGGGGATTCTATTTTCATTCAGCCGTTTCAGGTGTCCTGGCCATTAGATTTGAGCTCTTAATCAGGAACGGTGCTCTCGGGTAGCTGATGTAATCTCCGAACCTCTTACATCCTATTATACCTCGCGAGCTATTCCCCAGGATCTTTCAGTACATAACTTGGATCTTACATTCTCCTCTTCTTCTAATACCCCTGAGTTTTCAAAGCATATATTAAAATAGGTAGAAAACAGCCTTTATAACACAAACCTGTACTTTCTAAACTTTATCTCTTTCCATGGGAAATCCCTTATGCTTGGAGAGGAAGTATAATTCTTTTAGATCAGAGTTTCACTGGGGAACGCGGCGGACCTGCTGGAATTTACACTCATTAGCATCCCAGTTGTAGTTAAACACCTTTCTATATTCAGTGCTTGAGCAAAAGGGGCCCACAGATCGATACCAGCCATCTCCCTATGGCTAAATTAAACGAAGCCAAATTTTAAAGTCTTTGGAAACACAAAGAGGTTTCAAACATCCAAGGTTTCGGATATATCCAAGTGTCTTCATTTCTTAATGATTTCACACTTTATTTTGGCACTCTCGGGCTCTGCAAACATCAGTTTGGGGGTTGTTTATCTGCTACAAAACTCTGATTGAAGGGTCAGCATCCTTTAGAAAGCTCCCAGGGACATAGCGCTCCCCCCCAGTGGCCTGGCTGCCACCATCCCCACCAGAACCCCTCCCCACCCCATCCCACCTTCTCACAAAGCAGGGGCTGACTAAATGCAACGTCAGAGACAGCGGCCCAGGGTGGGCCCTAAGGAACCCCCTCAGCCTGGCATTCGGTGGAGAGAGTTCTAGATAAAATCGATATTTCTCTACTCTGTGATGGAAACTGCATAAAGAGTCTTCCCCGTGCATAAATATATCTGATAAGATTATGCAGATCATCCCACCAGGGGAATCTGGGGCAATTTAAAATGCAGGCTTTCTCTTCCTGCTACAAATCCTACAGCATCCATTCTAATGAGAAGATGAGTCTGACCAAGGCTGACATGTGGCCCGAATGCACACAGATGACCAGGGCAGTTGTTAAAATACTGAAACACTTCAGTATCGATGGGTAAACAACCGTGTTTCCATCATGCCCCACCCCTGACATCAGGCTCCTCCTGAGGGATCCCCCACCTCCCCGGGGGTCAGCAACGAAAGGGGTAACTGCCGGCACAGCGTTGGAAGGCTCCAGCACCCCTGGGTGGGATCCATTCCCGCTGGCGATCTGGTTCAGGAGGAATAAATATGTTAAATATCATATTCTTGAACCAAACTCACGTGTCAAGTGCTGCACACACCATGGAATCTATGTTTACTATAGTTCTAGTGAAATATTTTATTCTCATTTCAATCATTCAATAAATATTTATTAATATTTATAATATTATATATAATATATATTATAATAATATATATTAATATAAATTAATATAAAAAGGGCACAGTCCTGCCTCCAGCGAGCACACAATCTAGGGACGAAGACACATAACTAGATAATTTCAGTACCGTGGAGTAAATGCTGCACGCTCAGAGGAAAGGGCTCGGGCGGGTTTGCACGGGGAGGCGAGGGTGAAGGTGAGGCCCGGGGGCAAGTCTACATCAGGCCACTTAATGGGGGTGGGCGCAGGTGTTGTGCTGGGAAGGATGACGCAAGCCACTTGATAAGGGGTGGGGAGGACCTAGAAGCAAAGAGAAGCAGGCAAGTTCAAGGAGCCACATGCAGTTCACTGGGACCGGTGGATGGAATGACAAGAAACAAAGCGGTGGGGTTGAGCTGAAGAAGGCTTTGGGGCTCCCATCTCACACTGGCCTTTAGGCTGGGGATGAACTGTAGTTGGCTATTTTCATCCCTGGCTACCTCAGACTACTTGTGGTCCCAAACTCTAGTCAAACTTGCCGAGTCTCTGCTGGCTGCTGGATCCCAAAGAAGGCTCTGGAAGTCTACCAAGATGCCCTGCCCACTCAAGCCTTCAGCCATGACCAAGACTCTGTACGGGGAGGAGTTGATACACAGCTGCGGTGGGCACAGGGTCCTCGCCAGCGCTCCTCGGGGGCACGGCACCCACGTGGCTCCTGGCTCTTGGTGGATATCTGTTGAATGGACCAATGAGCCAATGAATGGGGACTAAGCTGCCAGAACAGTTTCTAGATGGAGCTCTCAGCAAGTGCCTCCAAGGTGCCTGACTAAGTGATCATGACAATTCAATAGTCATTGCTTCCATTTAACAGTGATACTTTTTAAAAATGTATTTATTTTTATTTAAGTTCAATTAACATATAACATATAATTAGTGTCAAAGGTAGAGGTCAGTGATTCGTTAGTCTTATATAATACCCAGTGCTCATTACATCACGTGCCTTCCTTAATGCCCATCACCCAGTCACCCCATCCCCCAATCCCCCTCCCCTCCAGCCACCCTCAGTTGGTTTCCTATGATTAAGAGGCTCTTATGGTTTGGTGATATTTTTCATATACACATTTTAAAGGGAAAAGACCAGCCTTAGTGGGAAAACACCAAAAGTTAATTGTCTCCATTCTCCTTTCTTGTTGTTCAAAGCCTGGAATGTGTGATGAGCTTTAAAGTTTGAGAGGGAGGGATTCTGGAGAGCTCTTCCAACATTTCCCTCTTTCCCTCACCTCCTGCTTCTTGCCTCCTGACTCCTGTTGGCTCACTTTCTTCCTTTTTTTTTTTTTAAGAGAGAGAGAGAGAGTGCCTGCGAGCTTGGAGGGGTGGAGTGGGGGGGGGAGGCGAATGACAGAGGGGAGGGGCAAAGGGAGAGGGAGGGAGAGAATCTTAAGCAGGCTCCCTGCCCAGCATGGAACCCAATGCAGGGCTCAATCTCATGACCCTGAGATCATGACCTGAGCCAAAATCAAGAGTCAGACATTTAACTGACTAAGCCACTCAGGTGCCCCTCCTCCTTATTCTTAAGTGGCTGGTGTCCTGAGATTACCAACTCATCCCCAGTTTTCCCTTGACTTTTGTGGTTTTAGCATTGAAAATCCCATATCCCTTGACACCATTTTCCTACAACCCAGTCCCAGGCAAAATGGGACAATTTGTCATCCTTCTAATAAGAGCTCCCCTTTAGGCTGGGAACCGTCTGAGGAGAGTGGAACACTTCGCTCACTTTCGTGGTAGTTATTAGTGGAGTGATTAGTTGCAGGAGGATTTCCAAAGCCTTGATTTGAGTCTAGAAAGCAGAGCACAAATCCGCCAGGTGAAGAAGGCAGGAAAAGGGCATTCTAAGAAGGAACAGCACATACAAAGGCATGGAGTTCACTCCCTCTGAGTGCAGTAGAAGGCCAAAGAGCAGCAGGAGGACAGAAGTGGGGAAATAGAGAGATTTCTAATTCCGGAGACAGATTTTTTCAGTAACAAACTAGCAGATCACAGTCATATTCATATGCAAGTCACAGTTGCTGAAAAAGAAACCCTTTTGACTGCCAATTTAGATTGGCTGTGCTCTTGGTCCCATCCATTGCTGTGAATAATCAAGAGTTTGCAGAACTTCCCACTATTCCCAAGGGACAATATGGTCTGGCTCCAGTCCTACCTATTACACTCATCCTGTTAGTTCCTACTGTTAACACGGATACATAAGAAATCTGATGTGACTAAACCCCACCCCGGGCTGCATGATGTAGCAAAAGGCCAACTGATTCTTGACCTACCACTTGCGTGTAAACATCTGACTCCGAGCATCTTGCCTTCTCTCCGGGGACTCAAGCAGCTAAGTGGATGAAACACCTGAATATTATGCAGCAGAACTTGGATCCATTTCTTCTCTCTTCCAACTCTTTGCTCTAAGCAGCTGTTCTCCCTGCGGAAGCCTGACTTCAGCAGCAGAACAACGAGCCATCCTATATATAACTGTGCTCTTGACTACGAAACCGTGGCTTCCAGAACTATCCTGATAATCAAGTGACGAACACGAGTGGTTCTTTGTGTTACTACAGTTCACCAAAATAACTACCTACCACCTGCACCATATTGAATTGGGCTGTTTTTGTGTAGTGGGCACGGTTGGCTGCCTACCAAACACCCATTCTCCCCTCTTTTCTACCAGAACCATAATTTTGCTCAGGTGTAACACAGCCAAGCGCCTCAGGGAAGGTGACCCCTGCACCCACCCCCACCCCACCCTCGCTAGCGGCAATCCCGCTGAGGGTACTGCCTTTCCTTTGCAGTGATTGGCCAGTGACAGCTGAGGAGATGCAAGTCAGCTACAGAACTTCTCTATTCTTTTTTTTTTTTTAAGTTTTTATTTCAATTCCTGCTAGTTAACTGGAATTCTTAACAAAGAGCCACTAAAAGACTCTGTAGATTGTCCTTTTTAGAAGGCTGTGTTTCGGCCATTTTGCTGACAGCGTGAAGCTGTGGCCAATGCTGAGGATGGCAAGACAAACATGGAACGAACCAGACACCAGATTGTGAGTTTCTGGCCAGTGCTCACCCTATAGCACTCTACTCCTAGACGGTTTCGTGATGGATGATTTTTGGGCGGTGTTGGTGGTAGGAGGTCAAGGCCTTAGACTTTTTTCTTGGAATGAATTTTTCCCAGAAATTTTCACAGGATTCACTCCCTTACTCACTTAGGTTTCTGCTGAAATGTTACCTCTTCGGAGAAGCCACATTACCTGAAAGAGAGACCCCTGCCTCCCCAACATTCCCCATCACCTTATTCTGCTGGTCTGATTCATGGCATGACCAACGCCTTACACCGTTTTACACTTTTGTTTGTTTAATGTCACTCTTTCCCCCACTGGGATTTCAGCTCCATGGAGGCATTTTGTTCACTAAAAAATCTTCAATGAAAGAAGCTGGCACATACTAGGTACCCCCCAAAATATTTGTTTAATAAATCAGTTAGGCTTGAATCCTAACATCAAGAAATACTCAAATGGCAATATTATTTTTAGCCAAATAGGAATTTAATCCAAGGGTTTACCAGAAACTGAAACCAGGAACGTCAGGGTCATTGCTACATTCGACGTAGTTGCCTTTGGTTTTGAAGACAATGCATCGCGCATCCCTGAAACCTTGGACTGATATGCTCAAAAGCCAGTGACCATGAAAAGATAGGAAGAGATAAAGGAAAACCAAAACTCACTACTACTCGAAATGAGTGGCTTTGGCCAAATGTTGTCAGTATGCAGAGCTTCCCTCACTCCTAGCCATCCGGCAGGGAAATTACAGAAACAAATTCAGTTGCAAAGCAATAAAGGGGACTATGAGGGGTCCAATTCCATTAAGTCATTCATTCGCTTCTTCATGTATCCCATTCACTCAGAAAACTTTCATTGTGTGCTACACACTCCGCAGCTCAAATCCTTTCTGGAATAAATAGTGTTTGCCTGGGAACCGAAAGAAAGTCATCCCCAGTCTGCTGACTTATTTTTCTTATTGCAGGGAGAGAGACAATGAAATTATCAAGCAGTCTCACCTCTACCTCCCAGCAAGTTGTTTTATTTTAAAAATTGATCTTTCCATCTTGAGGCCAGCGTATCTAAGTTACCTGTGTCGTGGGGGTGAGGGCAGGAGACGCGCAGGCTTATTTCGGAGACGCGACCCCATCCCTACTTCGGCAACATTTTCCCGGTTACAGTCTAATCCTCAGAATCCTATAAGACCCTTAGGATGCTAATGGACAAATGAATGGCTGCAGTGCATTAAATCTTTATATTTCTTCTTAGAGCGTGATCTGGGTGGCCACCAGTTCTTAGCTTTTCACATCATCTTCCCAAATAGATCACAATATGACAGAAACCACTTTGGAGCTAACAAGATGCCGACCACGGTTCCATGCATTTAGAAAGAGTCCGCTAATGACACCAGAGAAAATAGATGATTAACTTTTGCAATATTTTCCAAAGACCTTCAAGAAGGCCTAATACCTTGAAAGATATATGAGGAGAAAAGAAAGATTTGCCTGCTAAAATTTTGACAAAGAAACAACTAGAAGCTATCTCCGAACCCATCCAACAAGCCCCTTCTGTCTCATCCTCACCAAGGACTCCCTATACCTCCTTGGCATCTTGACCTCCTTCCAAGTATCTGTAGCACTTCCCTTCGTTCCCCAAGTGGGCCTGTTGTCCGTAGGAAGTTGTCAACGTGAGGCACTGGTTTCCTTGGGCTGTTGTAACAAGTTACAACAAACCGGGTGGCTTAGAACAGCAGAAATGTATTCTCTCAAGTCTTAAAGACCAGAGTATGAAATGAAAGTCAGTAGAGCCGCTTCTCTTTGGAGCCTCGAGGAGAGAACCCTTCCTTGCTTTTCTAGCTTCTGCTGGTTTCCAGCAATCCTGGGCCTTCCTTGGCTCAGAGCTGCGTCTCTCCAGTTTCTGCCTGGTCCTCACATGGCTGTCCTCCCTCTGTGTATCTCTGTGTTCAAACCTCCTTCTCCTTGTAAGGACCGGTCGTTAGAGTTAGGGCCCATTCCAATCTAATGTGTGACCTCCTCTTAACTTGACTACATCTGTAAAGACCCTATTTCCAAATAAGGTCACGTTCACAGGTACCAAGGGCTAGGATGTCAACATATCATTTTGGAGAACACGGGTCAACCCACAAAAATACCCAAAATCTGAATCTTCTAATCTGAGAAAATGCCACCAAATGGCATTACGAACAGGAGCCAGCACTTAGACTCTCCGGGCCCCCCTGTGAAACTAAAAGAATCCCCGTTTTCCTCAAAAAACTTGTTGCAGGTTATAATGAAACAATTTTCTTCCTTCTTTCCCCCTTATTTCCTTCACTCCTTCCTTCCTTTTCTTCCCCTTCCCTCTCTCCTTCTTCTTTATTTCTTCCCTTCCTCACTCTTTAGAAAGACTTACAAGTACCCAATATTGGTGCTATGGAAGATAGAAAGATAAAATGAGATCCCCACATTCAAAACATCTGGACCTCGTAGGAAGACTCAGCTGTCCATAAAAATCGTAATGTGAGGCAGAATGGGGTAATCGCCATAACAAAGTCATAGGCACAGTGACACAAGAATACGGAGAAAATAGAGCAACTCCTGCTGGGGAGAATCAAGCAAGACGTAAGAGCTTGACCTTGAAAAGTGTCTAGATTTGGATTTTCAGAGATTGGAAAAAGAATTTCCAGTTGAGCTGCGTGAGCAAAGCTACAGAGACAAGAAAACAAAGGATGTATATACATTTCTCAGTGTGTCAAGGACCCTCACGTGTCATTGCTACAAACACATTTCAGAGGTTTCATGGAACAGAGATTGGAAGGAAAGGCACCAAAGAGCTCACCACCAAAGAGTGATCATCTCTGGGAGGCAAAGATTTCCTTCGTCTTTTTGTACCTTTTTCTAATTTCCTTCAAGCTCAGGCATTTTTTTAATTAGGAAGAAAAAATATATTTTTCAGGAAAGATTTTCAAATCACCTCAAAATAGTCACCAACAGAAAAAAAAGAAATCATGTCTTTCCAGATACGAGATTATAATGGACTGAGCCGACTTCAGGGACGCAGCGACGACAGGGAGGAAGAGAATGACCGGGAGAGAATGACCAGGGAGGAAGAGAATGGCTAGCTGGTCCAGCAGTGGGTTCCTGCCGATACCGGCATTTCCGTCTGTACTTGAACGTGGAGCGGAACTGGGGTTTTTCCTTTAGGTAAGCAACGTCTGCCCTCTGCTGGTGATTCAAAAGTTACCAAAGGCAAGCGTGTTCCTTTCCCATCCTTGTAAGACAAAGTGGTAAAGAGATAGGTAAAAATCATCATTCGGATCTCAGAGGCATTCATCTTGCTCCTTCGGCCAGGTTTTCAATTGATTTAAGCATGCTTCCTCATCAGAGAGAACAATCCATTTGTTCACTTCCCCTTTGGGGCCAGTAGCAGAGCCTGACCTCAGGCTGACTCCGAAGCCTCTTGTCCCCAAGTCAGAGAAATCAATGGGCGGGAAGGCGGTTCGGTCCAGTCCGCAGGGTGGAAGGGAGCAGGGGGTGGGAGCAGTCTCCGTGCAGCGTCTGGGGGCGGGATTTGCACAAATCACATGCCCTGAAGGAATCAGAGGCATCTCCTAAAGCGCTGATGATGTTTCTTTCCTGTTTGTTTGGGGGTTTTTTAGATTTTATTTACTTATTTGAGAGAGAGAGAGCAAGAGAGAGAATGAGTGGGGGGAGGGGTAGAGGGAGAAGCAGATTCCCTGCAGAACAGGGAGCCCGATGCTGGGCTCGATCCCAGGACCCTGGGATCATGACCTGAGCCCAAGGCGGACACTTGAGCCACCCAGGTGCCTGATTATTTTTTCTGAATTAGGCTGAATTGAGTGATAACTTTAAACCCCAGTTTCACGATTTCAGCCCTATAAACTTTCCAGACTAATTCTTGGTTATGGGACTGTCTTGTGTGTTGTAGGACACTTAGCACCATCCCTCACCTCTGCTCACTAGATTCCAGTACATCCCCGGGCAAGTTGTGACCACCAAAATTATCTCCAGACATTGAGAAGGCCCCCAGGCACCCTGCAAAGAGAAGGCACAAAATCGCCCCCTGCTGAGAACCGCCGCTTTAGATTAGACCCAGCTTCTTTTCAAAACCTGGGTGTATTTACCATCACTCATGTGTGCAGACAGCAAGAGTGGTGGGGACGGGGCACCTGGAGGTCAAGACTCTGCATCACCCTGGGCCAAGCCCCTTAACCTCCCAGAACTTGGTTTTAGCGATGTAATATACGGTCACCATTCATTTTTAATTTGCAAGACTGTATTTGTTTTGTTAACAAAACTCACTGAGTTAGGCTAGCAGGCCTGGAGTGAGGACGGCAGGGCAGACAAGTCAGAACACGACGTTCCTGGGCCGAGCATAAAGCACTAGACCGTGTGCTTCTGTGACCAAATGAATCATGACTCTTTGGAAGATGGCACTTTAAGAAAGACGAATAGAGGCCGACGACCCGATTCACATTTCTGAGATTCAAAAAACTCTGAAAACTTTTTCTTTCTTTCTTTCTTTCTTTCTTTCTTTCTTTCTTTCTTTCTTTTCTTCCTTTCTTTGTAATGCATTTGGCATCAAAATCTATTTGGTGGCAAAACCTGCCCTGACATGAATGAGATTACTTCTAATCTTCATTGGTCCTACTGAGTGTGAATATTCACATTTTTCTGCACAAATTTTAATGTGTTTGGTCAAGGGGTGCTTCCCCAGATTGTGGTGGGGCCATTAAATGATATATGACACCACTTTACTTCTATCCGCCAGAACAATCTGAAGGCCAGAAGACATATGGCTCCCAGGGTGTTGGATAAGGGACTGTGGACCTTGTATATGCAAATTAGCAGGGAAACAAGCAGCACAGGAGCTAACACTTTCCCACCAGAAGCATGAATTCTCAATTGGATCTTGTGCTGTGCCAGGCAAACCTGTGAGCTTCTATGAGATCAACGGGGAAAGATGTCTGTGTGAGATTGCATGTGGATGTGCGAGTTTTGTCCCGGATCAGCAGAAGTCGCCCCCGTCCAGAGACACTGCGCACTGTTTTCATTCATCACTCAGGGAGGGAAGGACAAAAACTTTCCTCCAATGGGCTCCTGGTCACGGAGGTGGCCCAGGCTCCCTCTGCGGCCACCAGCCACTCGAAGCAGCCCCCTGCTGAAAATCGTGTTTGCCTCAGGTTCTGTGTGTCAGGGACCCACTTCGGCTCACCAAGATGGCCTGTCCTGCTCCATACTGTCTTCATGACCTTCCTGCCGAGCAACTTGGACCTAGATAAACATCTCCTCTGTCCTTGGGACCCAGGCTCTCCTCTAAGTGGTGCGGGAATTGAAGGGGATGCTTTCATCTGTTGTTCAATGTGCAAAGATTTTATAGGAGACACGGATTAATCTGCTCAGAAAATAAGAAAAGAAATTTATGGTAAATTCAGGTTTCACAACCTCTAAGAGGTTTTTCATTTTTAAAAATTTTAGTTAAGGGACACCTGGGTGGCGCAGTCAGTTAAGCGTCTGCTGTTGGCTCAGGTCATGATCCTGGGGTCCTGGGATGGAGCCCCACGTTGGGCTTCCTGCTCAGCGCGGAGTCTGCTTCTGCCTCTGCCTCTCCCCTCTGCTCATGCTCTCTCTCAAATACATATATAAAATCTTTTTAAAAAAATTTTAGTTGAAACCAGAGCTCGCTGTCTCACTACCACCAACTTCAATCTCTCAGCCTTCAAAGGATTCATTGCCTTCTTGACTTGGTGCTTTGCTCTCATTTATTTATTTGAAAATATGCTGAATCCATATTCTGAGCTAGATGCTGTGCCAGGTGATGAGAAGATACACATGACGAAGCCTGGCCCCCGCCTCAGAAATGTCATGGCCCAGTAGGGGAGACCATCCTGGACAACGCACTAACCCCAAACACCTTGTGAACAAAAGTTATTTTTCATTCCCCCTAAGTTTGTGGATGGAAAGTCTGTGGTCAGCAGCCTAGGGCCTGCAGGCAGCACACAGGCTTATAAATAAAGTTTTACTGGCACACCGCCGCACGCCTGTGCTGACACAGGGCCTGCCACCGCTTTCTCACCACAGCGGGAGAGGCGAGTTCGCTCTCAGCACACAACAGACGTGGGATGACACGCACAGCCGAAAACACTTACCCTATGGCCCTTAGAGGAGAAGCTTCTCAGTGCCTGCCGTTAGGGGTAGGTGGAGGGCTTGCAGCGAGGAAAGCTGTGAGGGAGATAAAGGCAATTGCTGGCTCAAGCCCCTGAGAGGAACAGCAAGATGGCAGTGTTTAAGGAGGCTTTTGGTTCAGCTGTGTATCACACAAAATCCGATGTTAGGCTTAAACAGAATAAAGGTTTCATTTCTCCCCCATAAAAGAAGTCAAGAGCTTGACAGTCCAAGGTGGGCTTGGTGGCTCCATGATCATCCGGGACCTGGTTTCCTGTTCTTTCTGCTCCTCCTCCTCCTTAGCAGGAGATCTTCTTCCTCCATGTTGTCTCCTGGTTCAACATGGCTACTGAAGCATCGGTAAGTACATCTGTGTTTCAGACAAACGAAGAAAGCATACAGCAAAAGAATCTACCCTCTGTTTCATTCAACTCCCTACGCTTCCATTTCCAACTCACTGGCCGCCCGTAGCTGCAAGGAGGATGGAAAGGTTGTCTCCCACAGCACTCTCTGTATGAACCCTTCACCGTGTTCCCACTGAGTCATAAAGAGAAAGGTATATAGATGTCACCATGTTCATAGCTAGGGTGCAAGAGCCTCGCGCTGAATTCCAAAATGGACATTCTGAACAATGCTCACACCAGAAATTGAAAAAGCCCTTCCCTCTTCTTGCTAATAAAGTATTTGTTCATTCCTCAAATATTGTTGAGCCTCTGCTGTGTGCCCGACACTGTGCTTGCCATGGAAGCCTTCCAGTTTGCTTTTCTTTTCTTTTCTTTTTTTTTTTTTCATATTTGTCAGTGTTCTTTCTTATTTCAGAAAACACTGGGATAGAAGGAAACTTTAAGATAGCATCTAAAACCGTGAATTATTTATGATTAATAGAGGTGAGTTTATTTTCTTTTATATAATATAAATGTATAACTGCTGCTGAATGATAATGTCTTTAGATAGTATGTCCAAATCGTATGGATTAAAGTGGCTTTGTGTATTGTGAATATAAAGAGAATTTAAGGCTTATAAAAGCACTCATACACTGTAACTGTTTAAGTTTTTCTCTCCCCCACCAGACTACTCCTTAAGAACTTCTTTGTATTTGCTGACTGCAGGTGCTTAATAAATGTTTGATGAGGAAATGAAAGAATGATCTTCCAACCTTCTGCTTGAGGTTTCTCTGCCTTTATAACTGAACTTAGTGACTGTTTCCTGTTCTCTTGAGACAAACGACAGAGATGCAGATAATACTTAGATATGGGGAAGGGTTTACAATTTTTTCAGTCTCTCACATACATTAAAAAATAATTTTAAAGTTATATTAATCCAAAAAATACACCTTGGTGTGGTAGCGAGTTCCCCTTTCTAACTGGTCCACTAGACATTAGTCTTTATTTTTTTTTTTTAAGATTTTATTTATTTGACAGAGAGAGAGGCAGCGAGAGAGGAAACACAAGCAGGGGGAGTGGGAGAGGAAGAAGCAGGCCTCCCACTGAGCAGGGAGCTCGATGCGGGGCTCGATCCCAGAACTCTGGGATCATGACCTGAGCCGAAGGCAGACGCTTCATGACCGAGCCACCCAGGTGCCCCTAGATGTTAGTCTTTAAGTGCAGGGTTTGCGAGTATGCATTTTAGGTGGTAGAAGAAGCATCACTACCTGGTTCAACTGAAGAAAAACCAAGAGTTTATTTCTTTTTTTTTTTAAGATTTTATTTATTTATTAGACAGAGAGAGACAGCCAGCGAGAGAGGGAACACAGGCAGGCGGAGTGGGAGAGGAAGAAGCAGGCTCATAGCGGAGGAGCCCAATGTGGTGCTCGATCCCAGGACATTGGGATCACGCCCTGAGCCGAAGGCAGACGCTTAACAACTGAGCCACCCAGGCGCCCCAAAGCCAAGAGCTTAAACAGCATCGAAGGCAATGCAAGTTGGGACTCAGTAAGATTTTGTGGAACATAAAGTATGTGAAGCAGCAGAATGCTTTCCTAAAAGAGATACAAAATCACCGAAAAATGGTGGTGCCAAAGTTATTCCACTCGTGGAGGATGGGTTCCATAGCCCTGCAGAAAAACCTGCAGGAAAAATTTGGGGCCACCAGAGGGTGCTTCACCAACATCCAGAGGAACTGCCTCCAGGAGCTCCCTAGAGAGCGCTCCGATTTTGAAGACTGTTACGGCCAGTCTCAAAGCTCTCATGGTTGCTTTCCCAACCATGTCTCCATAAACCGTGCTCCATGGAAAAGCACTGTATCTTCAGCTCTAGATTTCCAGGTCAGAACACCCCTTCTTACAGGCAGAATCACGTGGGATCAGTGTTGCCTCGGACTGGAGTTCT
Source organism: Ursus americanus (assembly GCF_024610735.1). Lineage (NCBI taxonomy): Eukaryota > Metazoa > Chordata > Mammalia > Carnivora > Ursidae > Ursus > Ursus americanus. The sequence continues at coordinate 37,782,894 of NC_142135.1, read as the reverse complement.
ATGTCAGCTATAACCCTTTTGCAGTGGTGGGACCTGTCCTATTCTTGCATCTGCTCATGAATATAGAAATTTACATATGGCTAATTTAAGTTTTCCACTTCTCTTAAGTACACGGATGATGAATAAATCAGAACAGTATGAGAATATATGAAGCCATAACGTTTAACTTAGCAATTAATAATTAAGATTAAGAGAACTGTTTGTCATTTAGAAACACCAGGATTAATCCTTTTAATTACCATCTGGATTTCTTTTAAATTATCTGATTTGTTTAATCCTTGTTTACTTTCATTTAAAAGCCCTCAAATTTCCCTAATTTAGCACACCAGATATTCAGCTAATCGCCTTAGTAGAAAATAAAGCAAAAGGTGAAGGAATTTAGCACTGGAAGCCCTCTAGTGGTGGAAAAGCATGGAGGTTGGGAGAGACCTACCACATTAGGCACCCATTACCTGCAGGACCCTGGGCAAGTCACTTCCTATCCCTCAATTTCATTTCCTTCCTTTGTAAAATGAGACAGTGTTGGAAAGCAGCAATGGATTTTACTTTTTATTTTTAAGTGAACCCATTCTTCTGTAATGAAGGATAATAGTCTATCAATGTCCTGGCTCTAGAGAGATGGCACACGGGTTCCATTTGGTTTCACCCAAGCGCTAGAGGTTTTCCCTTCTTCACTGCACCCCGTCTGCAGGTCTCCAGAAACATGTCTCCCATCAATCGTGGGGATGGGACTCATGTATGTGGGACGAGTATTCCGATTCAAGTTGTCCACAGAGTAAGAGTCAAGGGACCTGTCCCAAGTGTGCTCAGCTACATGTTTCAGAAGCTAAATAGCAGATTAAGTGAGGGATTTATTTCTTTCATTTAACAAGGAAACTGAGTAGCAGGTAAGCCAGCCCGAGTGTGGCTGCCCAAGGACTGGGCTCCCACAGCCCGGCTCTGCCGTCCTTAGCAAGTAGTCACAGAGTGTCTGGGGCATCTCCAGGCATCGTGTCTCCATTTCAGGCAGAAAAAGGAGGGAAAGGAGAGGGCAAAGGGCTCATGCCAGCTGAGTTTCTCCATTTTTATGAGTAAAGCAGTGGCTTTCTCAGAAGCCTCAACCAGTGGAACATGGAAGCCTTTCATTCACGTCTCATTGACCAGAAACTGTCCACATGACCTTAAAGGAAGCCTAGGAATTTTTTGATGAATACGTCACCACCCTGAACTAAACTGGAGATACAAAATCAAGGGGAAAGAGGTGAGTGGAAACTGAGGAGGCTACTAGCTGTATGTGCCACAGGAATGAGAAGGTATTGGAACAGAGATGGAGGTCCTCATGCTAGTCATTAGATGACACGCAGATGGCTGTCTAAGAGGGAGTCTGCACCACACACCAAGAAATCCATTGCCAAACTCCTCCTTGTGGAGGACACAGTGCTCCCTCCATGAAGACTCGGCTTCTTCTGACATCCGACATAGATGAGTCATTCATCGATGGCTTAGATGCTAGGGAACCTGGCAGGTTCTAGATGCTGACTCTGCACTAATCGGAATCAGGTAGACCCCACTGACCTCCCTTCCTATTCACTTCCTCCCCCATCTTTCCCTCTCTCCCATCTCTAAGAGTCTTTCTTTCCCAAGCCAGGAGTCTTCCCCTTTCTTCACTATCCTACACACAAAAATTTGCCCTTTTGGAAACCCAGGTTTTCGACATTTATAACCCAAGAATGCCTTCCCTTTTCTGTCTCTCTGACTTCTCTGAGTCATTTTTCTCCTAAGGCAATGGGCACAGAAAACCATGCTCACTGAATGGATCAAGGACTCAGGGTGCAAGGAAATACCAGAAACAAAAACAATTTAAATTTTAAAATATCATTCCTCTGCTCTTCATGTGAAATCTTACCCCAAAACCGAAAATGTAAAGGAGATAAAAACTAGAGCCAATAAGATTAAGGGGTGGATGGGACATGGGAGGGCCCCAGGGCTCTCCTCATAAGGCCTGAAAGAAGTCAATCAAGGAAAGTTTGAAATTTCACCAAACTGTAAGATCTCTTCCATCTTGAATGTTCTACAATTCGATTTTAAGGAGCAAACTTTCAGTCTATTTTCCCAAAAACTTGAGAATAGTCCCACATGATAAGTGTAACAGAGGAAGTAAACGATGATTAAGGTGGATGTGGTCCCAGCCTTTCCTTGACCCTGACCCTACTCCCTGGCCCGTTTCTGGCTTTCCAGCTTCCGCACGCTCCAAGCAGGGATTTGTAATGAGGAATCAACACAGCAGAATGAGAAACAAGAGACACCAGGTCAAAAAGTTAAACATAGAAATAATATATGAAACCCCCCCCAAAAAGAAAGAAGAAATAATATATGAGCCAGCAATTCCAACCTAAGAATATCCCCCAAAAGAATTGAAAAGAGATACTCGGATGCACACTTGTACGTTCATGTTCACAGCAGCACTATTCACATTAACCAAAGGTTAAAAAAAAAAAAACACCAAATGTCCATCCACAGACGAATGGACAAGCAATTGTGGTATATACATACAACGGAATATTATTCATCTATCGAAAGGAATAAAGTACTGATACATGCTGGAGGAACCTTGAAAACAGCGTGATCGTTGGGAGAAACCAAACATAAAAGGCCACATATTGTGTTATGCCATTGATGTGAAATGTCAGAGTCCGTTAATCCGACGATACAGAAAGTGGGTGGATCGGTGGTTGCCAGGGGCCAGGGGAGCGGAGAATGGGGAGTGACTGCTTCATAGACACAGGCTTTTATTCGGGGAAGATGAAATGTTTTGGAGCTAGAAGCCGTGGCTACATAATCATATGAAGTTATTCAATTCCACTGAGTCGTTCACTTTAAAGTGGTTAATTTTATATTTTGTGAATATCACCTCAACTCTTTTTTTAAATCCATTTTTAAATAAAGAAAAGGTAACACTAGAGAACATTTGCAGGGAGAGTGTTTGTGGGCGGTAGCTGACGGACGGGAGGGAATGCGGCTGGTGATTTATGTCCCTTCCCTTCCCCTGAGGTCCAAGGAGAGGACTCAAGCACTGCGCAGTGAGGAACACAAGCTCCGGAACCGGGCTGCCTGATTTTAAATCCCAGTCCTGTGACGCACTCACTGTGACTGGGGCCATGTCTCAGTTTGCTCATCTGTAACATGGAGACAATAACGCCTAGCTCCCAGGAGGTATTAAAAGGGTGAATGAATTAATCCATATAGACTGCTTAGAAGGGCGTAGGCCACCACAAGCCTTCAGTGAATGTGACCTCCGTTCTTCATCATTTTGGACTGATGGACCTGCTCCTTTGGCCAGACCGCTTCAGAAATGAGCCAGGTCATACTGTGCCTAATAAGTCATAGACCAGGGGCACCTGGGTGGCTCAGTTGTTAAGCATCTGCCTTCGGCTCAGGTCAGGATCCCAGAGTCCTGGGATCAAGCCCCGCATCGGGCTCCCTGCTCAGCAGGAAGCCTGCTTCTCCCTCTCCCACTCCCCCTGCTTGTGTTCCCTCTCTCTCTGTGTCTCTCTCTGTCAAATAAATAAAAATTTTTAATAAAATAAATAATAAGTCATAGACCAATGTTTCCCTATTCTGTGATTTCTTTTTCTAATGCAAACTGTAAATAACACCACCTCCAAAAAAAACGGTTTCGTTTCCTAGGGCTGATGTAACAAAGTAGCACAGCCTGGTTGGCTTAGACCAACAGAAATTTATTCTCTCAGAGTTCTGGAGGCTAGAAGTTAGAAATCAAGGCGTTGGAAAGGCCATGTTCCCTCTAAAGCCTCTAGGGGATGATCTTTCCTCACTTCTCGCAGCTTCTGGTAGCCCCAGGCATTTCTTGGCTTGTGACAGCAGAACTCTGATCTCTGCCTGCGTCTTCACACCGCCAATTTCCTGTGGGTCTTCACATCGACTTCCCTCCCTACACGTGTCTGTGTCCAAATTCCCCTCTTCTTATAAGGGCACTGGACTGAGTGAGCCCTACTCCAGTATGACCTCATCTTAACTAATTACATCTGCAATGACCCTATTTTGAAATAAGGTCATTCTGATGTTCTGACAGAACTTCGATATGTATCCTGGGGTACACAATTCAACCCCTAACTAATCACTATTGCTCTCCTAATGTGTTCATAAGCTCCACTGCCACCCATCTGCGGTCCATCCCAGGCCAGTGAGCTGCTGGAACAACCTCGAGGGAGCAAAAAGCCTTCCTCCTGCACTCATACCTCACATTTGACACACTGCACTTTGTCCACACTCTAAATGATTGGTTCCTCCATTAGTCTGTGAATTCCCTAAGTATTGGGACTAGATCATACTCAACTCTGAAGCATAGAAAAGTTCCAGAAGAGTACCTAGAAAGCAAGATTCAAATGTCTAGGGCTCCGTAGCTCCCACCTGCGAGTGACCCCAGGCCCTCAGCTCTCCCTTCTCTGTCCCACCTCTTGTTTCTCCCACTTGGGCCCCCTTCTTTGCCTCCATCCGGGCTCTGCTCTGGACGGCCAGTAGCTACCCTGGCCGCGGGCTGGAGTAAGAGCTCTCTGCGATTCCTAAATGACGTGAACTGCCTCTGACCGCTGCGACCAAATCTGTGATGGCCTTCGGGTCTCGCCACCCTGCCTGACAAGGCCAGGACATGGAGGACCCCAGCCCTTCCCCTGATCACCCACAGTCCAGCCTAATGCCTGCATAAATCATAGTTGCTAAGCTTTATGGAGCACTTACAATATGCCAGGCAATCGTATTCCATTCTCTTCTCTTCCCACAGGTCAGCTCATTGACAGCTCACAATAATCCAATGTGGTAGAAACTATTGCTAACTCCACTTTACAAATGAGGAAACTGAGGCTTAGAGAAGTTAAATGTGTTGGCCACAGTCACAGCTAGTGAGTGTGGGGACCAGAACTTGACTCCAGGCAACCTGATAGCAGTTAAGACAAAAATATCCCAAACTCGGAAGTGCCTGCCTTTCCACTGTCATCCTGGAATGAGTTACAGACCCCTGCCAGAATAATCCGGTCCTCCAGGGGGTTTACCCTAATGACTCACTCTTTTTTTTTTATAATAATTTTTTATTATATTATGTTAGTCACCATACAGTATATCCCTAGTTTTTGTTTTTTAGAGAATATCCTTCACCCCTGGGGGCAGGGAAGGATTTCCTTTTTTTTTTTTTTTTAATATTCATTTATTTGACAGAGAGAGAGACAGCCAGCGAGAGAGGGAACACAAGCAGGGGGAGTGGGAGAGGAAGAAGCAGGCTCCCAGAAGAGGAGCCTGATGCGGGGCTCGATCCCAGAACGCCAGGATCATGCCCTGAGCCGAAGGCAGACGCTTAACGACTGTGCCACCCAGGCGCCCCACATCCCTAGTTTTTGATATAAAGTTCCATGATTCATTACTTGCGTATAACACCCAGTGCACCATGCAATATGTGCCCTCCTTACTACCCTAATGACTCACTCTTTACTTTTGATTAGGGTCTTCTCCAACTTCATGAGAGTGGATGTTAACTTGTACTAAGCTGAGAGTGACTCAAACGATCCCTGGCTTGCAGCAATGCAAGGGAGTTTCTCCCCAGTGGAAAAGCTCACTCCAAAGGTGACAGTTCTATTGTCCCCTAGGAGATTAGCCGGTTTCCAGCTAATTCGGCAATCTTCTTCAAGCATTCTTGCTTTCAGTGACTATAAATCCTCCTGTCTCAACTGTAATCCTTTGAACCAGGTTTACCATCCTGCCAGTTCCCTCATTAATGAGTTAATTAAATCTGTGACATGTGTCCATTCTATATTTATATGAGAGTTACGTTTTCAAGGTACTGAAATTTTTACCTGGCACACCAAAGCCCATAAGCTTCACTGCTATACTAGAATGAATGACTGAATGTATGAGTTAAATCAGAAGATACACGCTGAACCTTAAAAAATTTAAAAAACCAAATATTAAATAATACAAAATAAATTTTTAAAAAAGGATATATGTGGATGATGTTTAAGAAGGGTGTACATGGGGCGCCTGGGTGGCGCAGTCGTTAAGCATCTGCCTTCAGCTCAGGGCGTGATCCCGGCGTTCTGGGATCGAGCCCCACATCAGGCTCCTCCGCTAGGAGCCTGCTTCTTCCTCTCCCACTCCCCCTGCTTGTGTTCCCTCTCTCCCTGGCTGTCTCTGTCTCTGTCAAATAAATAAATAAAATCTTTAAAAAAAAAAAAAGAAGGGTGTACAAACCACAATGAGAACCCACCAGTCCCTGAAAGAGTAATGAGTAAACTGGCACAGAAGAGTATTATTAGCCTCTATGCTAATTCTCCACAAAAACTGAATCTAGCATAGCACAGCAGAAGCTGCTCTGGGATTCCTAGCTGTTGGTTGCTTTGGGAATTTGGTGAAAGTGAGACAGACCTTTGAGACCAAGATTGGAACTTACCGAAGAGACAGTCGCTCCCCCAGGAGATTGAACTGTGTGTCTCTCAAAGGATGTACCCTTCTGGGGATTCTGAAAAGAGAAAACAATTAACATTTTTGCCAATAGCCTGGTTCAGCAGAAACCAAGTATCCCAATTTGAGACTGCTAATAGAAGTTAATAAATGAAATAACTACAACACAGTGCATCATATTGTTGCTTGGAATATAGAAGGCGCTTAATAAATATTTAACAAGTCAAAAGCTTGCTCCCCAATGCGGAGAAATCACTTCTGCAAAAAATAAAACCAAGTTGAACCAATTCCATTGGAGATATCTTTCAGAGCTATTAAAGTTATTTTCTTTATTTGGGGAAGGATTATGACACACATACTTAGTTCCAAGTCACTGCTAATAACTTGCTAATAGTGCTAATGGAGTTCTTAATTATATGGGAAAGGCCATGAATGACCTATTTTTCAAGTGTTCAAAAATGGAAACATACATTAAAAACCCATTGCATCTTTCTGTGTTTCTTTTCTGGGGTGGTTATGGGTATTTATGGTTTCTATTTGTGGAAGGATTCCACCAGTGCACCATTGGATAAGGGAGAGTCGGGGCAGTTTTAAGGGATGACATCATAAAATATTGATAGGCTTCCTGAAATGAGTCATGACTTAGGAACATACTTATTAATTGATTCAAGGCATTCTTCTAAGCGGTAGGGATACAGCAATAAACAAAATGCACAACATGTCTTGTCATCTTGGAGTTCAGGTGCTAGTAGGGAAAAACAAGACAGGAAAAAACAGAACAGAAATGTACATAGTAAGATAGAGGGTGACACATGCTATAGAGAAAAGCAGCACAAGAACAGGGAGGAGGGAATTCCAGGTGGGGATTGGGGAAGGAGCTTGCGATTTTAAATAGGATGTTCAAGGATGGCCTCACCAAGTACGGTCAAAGACATGAGAGAGCACGTGATAAGGTATCTGGGGAAAGAGCATTCTAGGAAAATAGCAAGGACAGCAAGCGTCCGGAGGCAGGAGCACACCTGGTGCATCTGAGGGACAGTAAGAAAGTCCCTGGGGCAACTGGTGTCAGGGAGGGCAAAGTAGCAGGAGCCCGGGACAGAGTGGGAGGGTAGATCGGGTAGGGTTTGGGGTAGAGAACTGATCTGACCCACTGAGGTCTTCCCAGGATCACCTGGCTGCTGGATCGAGAACAGGTGGAGAGGGGGCAGGGCAAAACAGGAAGATGAATTAAGAGCTGCTGCTTTGTGGCTGGAAACTGCTCTTCCTAACTGCCTTCACCTCCAAAGCTCAGGCCACTTGAAAAGGTGTCCAGCTGCCTTGCAGTGTCACCTTGCCATGATCAGTTTTAATCCCCGCTCTGTGAGAAAATCAAAAAAGGTGAGAAGAGAAAATGGAGCTGGACGTGACGGTTATAGTTTCCCAGGAAATAAGAAAAAAAATAAAATTGCATTCTGCGTCTTTGACAGGTAGGGAAATTGAGTGGACGCAAGTCTTCTTAGGAAGAAAAAAGGCTAATGTTGGTAAGTTAAAAATAACAGTGCAATACCGAGTGTGCTGGAATAATTAGCCTTGAAAAGGGGTTGCCCCAGTGATCTCATTACATTTCCTCAGATGACTTTCCCAAGCAGTGGCAGGTGAGTAATAGGAAACTGCTGGATGGCCAGGCACAAGGTCTCATTTTTAAAAACCTATAATTTAATGTTGAAATAAATGGCAGAACCCAAAAACATCAAGAACAATTAGAAGATAGTTCAAGAAAATGACATGCACTGGTGTCCTGTAAATAGCTCTCTTGGGATGAACCACCATTCCGTCCTTTGCTGTAAGTCAAGCCTATGAGCCATTGGTCACCTTGGACACCTGCCAAATGCATATGGGTGAAGTTTCCTGTACATTAAAATTGTACGACGCCACTGAGTTTGTATATCTTTTCACCGTTCAGTTTAGATGCAGAAGGTTTGCAGAGTTGTTTTCTGAACTGCACTTGCGGAAGCCAAGACCCACTGCGGCGAAAGCTAATGCTTTGTTGCAGGTCAGTGCTTTTTTCGCCCTGCCTGCTGACTTGCATGCGCTGAAACCAAAACCAATTATTCTCCAAGATCAAAACCTTCAGATGCCTCAAGAGCAGTTTTAATTTAGTTTTAGAATTATGGGCTGGCTTTCTCCCTCACTTGTTAGTGTCAGATAGAGCCCAATTAAAACCATTGCCAAGTAATGGAAAGTTACTTAAATCTTTCTCTTATGACTGTTGCCTGTTTCCAACCATCATGAGCATTTTCTGGCTGGCCACAAACACATTTCTTTTTAAATGGAATGCCCCATGGCTCATTTTGAGCTATTTTTCTCACCCCCTTTATTGACCTCTATCCCTTTCTCTCATTCCCTTGGAAGCCTGAACCTCAATTATATAAATACATTAAAAATAAAAACTGATCCCTTCCGAATGAGGTTATATCATTGAATTTATTCTCAGATCACATCAGGACTTAAACAATTCTTGTTTGCTCTGTAATATGATTAGAATTCCAGTGCGGCCAAGCTTCAGCTTCTTGGCATTCATAGTGGTCAGAGAGGAGCACTCAAGTTGTACTATTCCTTCCTCATCCCAGCTGATTCAAGCTTTGGTCCTGCCTATGCCTCAGGATAAACCATCCTGCCGTCTCTTAGCAGGTGGGCTGAACGCTACCCATTTAGCAGCTACAAGCAGCACCAAATGGGATACTCCTCCCTGCCCATAACATCATCTAACCCCACATCTCAACCTCAACCGACACTTCAGTGTTATCCAAGAATCTTTCTAGTGTGTCCATTCATCAATTCAATTTATTTTACTGAGCACCTACTATGTACAAAGCATTGGGTCAAACACAAGAGAGTCAATGTCTACAGACATCTCCATCTTCTGTTTCTCCTGCAGCTATTTCTAACCTACACTGTTCTCCTGAAGCGTCCAGGCCCAACACCTCTCTCATTCCTTTTGGCAGTGACCTATCCAATTTTCAAGAAGGACTCCCTCAACTTTCCATGCCATCCTGACATCTAAACGCGTATCAGCCCCTTATCTGTCCTTCCTTCCCTTCTTCCTGCCTCAGTAGAAAAGGTATGACATGGTTCCATCAGTTTCTATTTCCTTAGGGGTCTTGCTTCATCAACTTCCCCTCTCCTTCATCTTTATTTTCATCCTTGCTAGTGGTTTTTTGTCTCTGTCTCTCCATAGCCATGCTTCTAGAAAAAGGAATCTACACATTCTATTACCACTTCGTCATCTCAGCAATAACATTAACATCATTGGTTACCAAATATGAAGCTATGCCCTAGGTTCCTCCATATACGATCGAAGACCCACTGGATATATCACCAGTTGGATGGCCCAAGACACCTCAATCCTCATGTGCCTGAAACTGAACTCATCGACTTGCCAACACAATAAGAGTTTGGGGTCCCACCTCCACCACTTACTGGCCAAATGACTCTGGGCAAGTTATTGAACCATTTTGTCTTTCTATTCTCAAGAACTGTGAAAAGTCTGAGCTGTTATCTACTAACTTGCAAACCAGCAAGTTCGTCTGCCGTAGCTCCACGGATACTGGGAGAAGATATGAAACCCGTGGGTCCGAGATGAAGGACAGTTTATTACTGACAACAATCGCAGTAGCCAGAGTATCAGCACATATTGCTCTGATTCCTGGAACCCCGTTTCCCACAGGGAGACACATAAAGGGCCAGACGGCATCTGCACATGCAGCCTTGTTACAGGAAAGCAACTCTGAGTTTAGGGAAACCGCTTTTTGCTCCAAAGGGAGACAGTACATCTCCCAAGGTCGTTTGCTTAGATGTTCAGTAAAATGCAGGGACATTATAGCAGCTAACTCGCCAGGCTGTCAGGAATGCTGTGTTTAAAAGATAATAAAGCTTTTAGGATAATTCTAGGCACAGAGTAAGCCCTCATATTATTTCATAGCCCTATCTCTCAATAGTTCAGTGGCTGAGGGCGTGCTATTCACCTCTGTAAGCCCATGGCAAGTGCAGTATGTCACACACAGTAGTTGCAAGATGTCTGCTAATATTGGCTGTCAAATAGCTGAAGATCTTGAAATATCACATGTACTATTGTGCCATTCAGGCTCGACTAAATGCTATGATGGTAGAAATCCTAAATACGGACTCATCTTAGGCCCAACAAGTAAATTATGATGTTAATGCTAATTGTGGAAGCTGTCAAGTTAACACGAGTTGTGTAGAAAAAAAATCACCTAATATCCTGCTCTTTAGAAGATTTAATAATGTCTAAAGGCTTGTTTTATGTTCCATGGAAAATACTGTTATTCCTTTAAATAAGGAGATTAACGGGGGCAACTTCAACAACAACAACAAAAATGCCTTTGCTCTTTTAATTAGTTTGACCTACAGCACAGTGAAGCTCCAATGAATCCCCTCAAAGTTCACTGGCTATTGTATTTTAACATGGAACTTATCTAGTAAATAAAGATTTACTGAGTATATTCTTTGTGCCAAGCCCTACCCTAGGTGTTAGGGATATCGTATGCAGAAGAAAAGGCCAACACCTTTCCAGTCCTGGAGGATTCACATTCAGGAGGGAAGAGAAGCACCAAAAACTCAAATACAGAAATGCTGAAGGAGTTGAGGGGATACCAATAAATAGTGTTCTGAGCCAATTAAGAAATAAGATAAAAGCATCTGCATGTGGAGACCAAAATATCACTTTCAATACTGACACAGCTGACACAGAGAGCCTGCATGAGATGGAGGAGCCAAGTGAGCTTTCAATGCCCAGAGCCCCTGGCGACTTATCCACAGAAGCCACGGAAGTGCTGGGTGACCACAGGTGGAACTCCCCACACCACAAGCCCTTACTGTTTCCTACAGGGCTCCAAATGGGAACAAGTATTCTCTGCAGTCAAGCAGATCCCAAAAAAGAAAAGGCAGTAGAAGGATCTCTAATTCACGTCCAGTTCCTCCTCAGATTCAGTCCTCAGACAACCTGCCTCCCATTTGTAGGGAGGAGAAAGGAGTGAAGCAAAAGGCCAGGAGTGTTGGGGGAAATGCCTTCCACCTGAAAATCAGAAGAGCAGAGAAAAAACGTTCCCCTTTAACAATGAATCAGATACTTTCAGGAACAAGTAAAACTATGGAGAACATAACAGAGGGCAATATAAGAAAGGGCGGTACGGGGAGAACCTTCTCTATCTGGGGTGTTCAGGGAAGGCCTCTCCAAGCAGTGGCATTTGAGTTGGACTCAGCCAACTGGGAGGACAGTCTAAGCAGAAGGAATGGCAAGGGCAAAGGCTCTGGAGATGGGAATAAATTGGGTGGGACCGGGGACAGAAAGAAGGCCAGAGAGTGCACCTGGGTGGCTCAGTTGGTTGAACGTCTGACTCTTGGTTTCAGCTCAGGTCATGATCTCAGGGTCCTGGGATCAAGCCCCGAGTTGGGCTCTGCACTCAGCTCAGAATCTGCTCAAGATTCTCTCTCCCCCTCTGCCCCTCCCCCTGCTCACATGTGTGCTCTCTCCCTCTCAATAAATAGAAAAGCAAAGCAAAGAGAATGAGAAAGAAAAAAAGAAGGCCAATGAGACTAGAGCGGTGAGGTAAGCTGAATAACGAATAATGCCCTCCACCAGAGATGCCCATATCCTGATCCGTGGGACCTGTGAATACATTATCTTAATGGCAAAAGGGACTTTGCAGGTGTGAGTAATTGAAGGTTCTTGAAATGGGGAGAGTATCCTGAATGATCCAGCTGGGCCCAACGTAATCACAAGAGTTCTTAGAAGAGGGAGGCAGAAGGGTGAGAGAGACAGAGAATGGAAGATGCTACGCTGCTCGCTTTGAAGATGGAATCAAGGGCCAAGGAGTATACATGGCCTCCGGAAGCTAGAAAAGGCACAGAAACAGATTCTTACTTGGAGCTTCCTGCAAGCACCTGGCCTTACCAACACCTTGATGTTAGGACTTCCGACCGCCAAACCTGTAAGAGAACGATGTGTATTATTTAGGCCATGAAAGCTTGTGGTAATTTGTTCCAGCAGCAAGAGAAAACTAATAAAGGCCACATGAGCAAGAGGGGGTGAGGAGGTGAGACCCAAGAGTGTGTTCAGGGCACAGGTATGTAGACCCCCGTAGGTCAGAAGAGAGCATGGCTTTTGTTGTGGTTGCTATGGGAAGTCATGGGAGTGTTAAGTAGAAGAGTGATATTTTCCAGCCTGTGTTCTGGCTGCTGTGTGGACAAAGAGTGAAGGCCGGAAGACTAGTTGAGAGGCTGTTGCGATAGACTAGAGGTCTTGAACCAGGGTTGCGACACTGGAGAGCAGGAAAGGTGCATTGGCTGAATTGTGAGGGAAAAGAAGAGAATCCAGGAGGCTGCCTCCTTGCCTCCACGTCCACCTTACCTCACGCAGGCTCTGACGCCCCACCTCGGGTCACTGGCCCCTCCTCCCGCCGCAAGATCGCTGACCTGCTCAACCCCGCCTCATGGCTTTTGTTCTGCTTCTGAAAACGCTCAGTATTGTTTCAAAGTTGTTTTTAAAAATATTCTGTGAAAAGGTAGATGTCCCTTTTAAGAAGTGTTCTTTATAAACCTTGTGGATGAGTGGACGTAGCTCAAACGACGAGTGAAGTGCTCTCCCATGAAAACAGCAGTACGTGAGAAGCTCGAGACGCAGCAGTGGCTAAGGACCGAAACGTTTCCCTCTTTTTAGAGGAAGTGGAAATTGAATTCACGTCGCTCAGAACGAGCTTTTGTCGTTGTCGAGTAAGCATGAGGCTCATCGTCTACTATCTCTTTTTCTGCTTTGAAGAGATGTAGGGGAGTGGGCGGGGGAGGCAGCGACCTTCCAAGGCAACAAGGAAGCTGGAAGGATCAACGGAGGCTCGGCTTTGCTACCTGGGTAATGCCACATCCAGATGAGAACGCAGGTGCCTGGGAGAAGCAGAGGAGCCGCAGAATGGCCTGAGTCCCAGAAGTGGGAACCTTTCTCAGGAGGGCTCTGCCTCCAAGACAAGCCTTCAGAGTGAATAATAAAGATGAAGCCTGGCTATGTTACCAGGGTTACTTTTCCAGGGGGGGGGGGGGGAGCGGCCTGCCCCTGCAAGGGGATATTGCATTTTATTATTTTTATTTTTTATTTTATTTAAATTCAATTAATTAACATATAGTGTATTATTATTTTCAGGGGTACTTTAAATCAGAAGATATTAAAGACTGAGCTCAACTATTAGGAAAATTACCAAATTGTACACAGGCATTTTCTTTCTTATGATGGATATATGATGTGTAAACAGAAGATCAGTAAGCATTTCTGCTTTCGGCCATGATGGACGAGGTTACACTCAATCAACTCTTTCACCAAGAGCAACTAGAAAAGTTGGAGAGAATTCACCACGCATTTGTTTGAAGGCATTCAAAAGCTACCAAATCAGTGAGGAATTGAGAGCCCACAATCCTTAGTTTATGTTCCTTCCAGAGGCAGATTCCAAGAGAATGATTTGAGTCTAAGGAGGTGATTAGAGGAAAAATGATTAGGGTAGTGGGGAAGTGAGACAAGGAACGGAAGGCAGCCAAAGAAAGAGCTGGTTGTCACACTGGTTGCCACTGTGATTACCCAAAGCCTGAAACCACGGGGGAGATCTGGAATACCTCACGTCTCCGAGTTCTGTCACCCAAACAGTAAGAGTACTGGGGTATGTATACTCCAACTGTACTTTATCCGGCTTTCATGACCATAATACCAAAAACCAACGACAATATTACAAGAAAGAAATTATAGACCAACCTCTCTTATGAACATATATACCAAAATCCAATACAAATTATCAGCAACCACATCTAGCTATAAGAGGGTAATATATCACATCCAAGCTGGGTTTATTCCAAGAATACAAGACTGGTTTATATTTGAAAATGAGTCAGTGTAATTCATCCCATGAATAGAATAAAGGAGAAAATTATATAACCGTTTATATAAAATGTTATTTAATATTCACTTTGGATATTTATTAAACATATTTTTATTTTTTAAAAGTGCAAAAAGGGAAGAATACATATTAATTTCCACTCAGCTAATTGCCTGGCTTATTTTAAATCTTATAGTTAGGCAAAATGACCAGGGTTAGAAGAAAGCCTTAATTATAGGATCAAGTGTTAAAGGGCCTGGAGGAAGCTCTTGAATGGGCATATCTATATCAAGAGTAATGATGATGAGCATAGAGGCAACTGTGTATATCTTATAAACCAGTGAGGCAAAACTAATCCTTCAGAGGTGGCAGATTGGAAAAGATTGAGAGAAGGCAAGACTCATGCCAAATGTAGGTACACTTTTGATATAGGTTAAAATAGTGCTATGTGTACATAAAGTCAGAGGATATAACCATAAAGGCAGCATACAGAAGCATGAATCAGAAGATAAACCAAATATCAGTCCAGAGCTGGAGAGATGGCTGGCATAAGTAATGGTCTGAGTGAAGCCTTAGATGATAACCTAGGAAGAGGGAGGGAAGTGGAAAGTGAGTTGCTATTCCAGAAAAGCCAACTACATAGGTAGAAATTCAACAGCAAAGAAGCGAGTCTAAAAGAACCCCAGCTCTAGCTGATGGCCTGCAGGTAAAGGGCCATTCAGGTGGCCACACCTACAGGGAGAGGTCTAGGAGGCAGACACTGGTGTTGGAAAGATCCAGCACTCCTCACACATTCAATCGTGCTTATTGAGGGTCTGCCACGTTGCCAGCACATTCCTTTCCCTCAATAAGGGCAACATCTGGTGGGGAGAGGCAGGCAAAGAAAAGCAACCAATGTGACATAATAAGGTAAATGCAAAGTTAGAGCAACACAAAATGTATTTTATGAACACGAAAAGAGGCACCCACAACAATATAGAGCTGCACTACCCAATATGGTAGCCATGAAGCACATGTGGCTACTTAAATTTATACTAATTAAAATTAACTAAAATTTAAAATTCAGTTCCTTAGTCCTACTAGCCACATGTCCAGGGCTCAAAAGCCATATGTGGCTAATGGCTGCCATATGAGACAGTGTGAAGACAGAATACTTCCACTGTGGCAGAATGTTCTACTGGAGAGCACTAAATTCTAAGAATTCAGAGAGGGCTTTTTGAGTGCATAGTTAAGTCTTTAAAAATGAAAAGAAGTTACGTAGGTTAAAAAAAGTGCACATAGCAAAAAATAAGAAATGAATCTGTGGCTAAAATTAACAACACCAGAAACAACAGGTGTTGGCGAGAATGCAGAGGAAGGGGAACCCTCCTGCATTGTTGGTGGGAATGCAAATTGGTGCAGCCACTATGGAGAACCCTTAAACTTTTGAGTTTCCTCAAAAAGTTCAAAATAGAACTACCCTATGACCTGACAATTGCACTACTAGGTATTTACCCAAAGGACGAAAAATCCAGATTCAAAGAGATACATGCACCCCAATGTTTATAGCAGCATTACCAACAATAGCTGAACTATGGAGACAGCCCATATGTCCATCAACCAATGAATGGTTAAAGAAGTTGTGGTATGTATATATAATGGAATATTACTCAGCCATCAAAAAGAATGAAATCTTACCATTTGCAACAGTATGGATGGATCTAGAGTGAAATAAGTGACTTATTTTCTTCAGAAAAAGACACCATATGATCTCACTCCTGTGGAATTTAAGAAAGAAAACAGATGAACATATGAGGAGAAAAGAAAAAAAAAGGAGGGAACGAAACAAACCATAAAAGACTCTCAATGATAGAGAACAAACTGAGGGGTGATGGAGGGAGGTGGGTGGGGGATGGGCTAGATGGGGGATGGGCATTAAGGAGGGCACTTGTTATGTCGAGCACTGGGTGTTGTATGTAAGTGATGAGTCACTGAATTTTACTCCAATATTGCACTGTACACTCACTAACAAAAATTTAAATTAAAAAAAAAGAAATGAATCTGGAAACAGGCAGGTGCAGCCGATCATTTGGCCCCAAATGCCACATCAATCAGCTTAGATTCTATCCCATATGTAGGATGGCCTCAACTCGACTCTTAGTTCCACTCCGTCAGACACGCAGAGAAATGCAGGCTTTTGCGCTGCGGACGATGTAGTCCACAAGCAGGGAGAGAGGGTTCAAGACCGGCATCCAGATCCTTTTGTTGCTTCTGGGTTCCCCGACCTCTGTAGTGACCGGGGTCCCTTGTCCCTCTGGTTGCTGCCTGCACTGATGATAACAGTGCTGGAGCCAGCTCAGAGTGGCCGTCAAGAGCCGAGCACACACCTCTTCTCTCCGCTCTGTGTTCAGAAACATCACGCACATAGTTTGCAATCAGTCATAGTAGGAGTATTCACACCGCAGAAATCAGCAAATACTATGAATTGGTTTGTTGTTGTTGTGTTTTTTTTCCCTGAGAATGAATTTACCAGCCTGCCACTGTTGCCTACTTCTGCAAGCAGACTCCTTCCTGGTCTGGCCTCGCCGTTCTGTGAGACTCCCGGGCTGCTTCAGCCTCCCCTCCATCTGTGCCTGTTGTTGGGGGAGGTCCTCGAGACGATGTGACCACCAGGTTGACCGGATCTAGACCCCGGCAATCAGAGCTCCTCACCCCTTCCCCTGTCCTTGGAATGTGCATTCCGCATGCCCTCCCACTCCCAGAAGCCGACCTAAGGACGTAGCCTTGAGATCATGATGTGGTGTTCAGACCATCTGGACAGTATGTGACCGAACCCAGTTAAGGACTCCATATAAATCTTTAAGATTCTGGCAGGCAGATGCAGAGATCGACTCATCTTACGGCATCTAAGACCAGGCTTGTAGGTAAGTTCCCTCGCTTATTAAATCTGCCCTGTACCAACCTGGCATGGCCGGCCTCCTTCTTCAGTCTCCCCCTGCACTCCGTATACAGGGGCTGTTTCCGCATTACATCGGAGAAACTCCTGAGCTTGCAAGCTACTGCCTACAGGTCCCCCTGAGTTCCTGCCACAGCTTCCAAATGATTCTCCACCCAGGACTCGGGGTCCCCTTGTCTTTTGCTGTGGTGGGCCCCAGGGCATCTGTCCCAGCCCTCAGTTCAGGAGACAGTGTGAAGGTGGGGTTACCCCGGGGGAATGGGAGATTACACCAGGCCCTCGGCTTAAGGGGCACAGGTCTGTCAGCAGGGATTTGGAAGTGGCCTGGTTTTCCTTTGGATGGCAGTATTGTGGTGGTAATTCACTCCTTAAGGATGCCTAACGTTCCCATTAGCCCAAAATGTGTTCTAGTCTCCTTTTTAAGTGCCATATACTTAGGTATATTCCCAGCTGAGAGGTTTAAGATTTATAATATTTTTGGTTTATTGGACTTAAAGATGTATAAGGTTCAAAGTGATGCTTTGGTCCCAAGATCCGTCCGAGGAACTCTGTAGATGCTAGACACCACAGAATATAGAGAACCCGGAAGAAAAGAAGGTCACCACTAGGACCACTGAGGACAAGGCCTTGCACATGGTGGCAAAGGTATGATTTACAAACCCTGTAAATCTACTTAGATACTCCTCTCTCCACCCCCGCAACTGGGGGGCTGTGATTACACGGGGGGGTGGGGGGCAGCAGAGAAGCAAGCAATTGTTGGAGCAAGAGGGCTTCCCCGGAGAAAGACAGTTATCATATGGTTTCACTCATCTATGGAACATAAGAAGTAGGAAGATCGGTAGCAGAAGAAAGAGAAGAAGAAAGGGGGGGTAATCAGAAGGGGGAATGAACCACAAGAGACTATGCACTCTGGGAAACAAACTGAGGGCTTCAGAGGGGAGGGGGGTGGGGGAATGGGATAGGCTGGTAATGGGTAGTAAGGAGAGCACGTATTGCATGGAGCCCTGGGTGTTATACGCAACTAATGAATCATGGAACTTTACATCAAAAACTAGGGATGTACTGTATGGTGACTAACATACTATAATAAAAAATATTATTATAAAAAAAAAAGAGGGCTGCACCGTCTTATGTTTTTCTCCAACGATCTCTAACCGTAAATCCATAGGAAGAGAGGAGACAGATCGGTTTAGGGTTTGAATTATATGGATGAATGCTGGAGGGGTCAGTGGGCGGAGGAACTGGTAGAGCAGTTCAGGGGAAGACGCACAAAATGGCCCGTAGCAGATGAAGCGTACAGGGTTGAAAGGCTGAAAGAAGATGCCCAGGGTCAGAAGAGTGGAGAGGAGGTGGAGAAGGAGGCCGAGCAGGAGGGAGGCCACTGAAGAGAGCAACTGACAGATGTTTGGTGGGGAAGGGTAGAAAATTAAGGCTAGATATGGGAGTGGTTTCCAGTGACAAACAATTGAAGATGTGACCCATGAAGCAGGTGGCTATAAAGGACTAGAAGGGAAACTGAGGGGAAGTTCAGGAGCATGGCCAAGCTTGGGACAGGAAAGCTACAAGACCTCAAAATATCCCTGATTGTGGTAGGCCTCTTCTTTAGCAGGGTGCTGAAGGTCCCTTTCAGTCTTTTTTTTTTTTTTTAAGATTCTTTTATTTATTTATTTTTGCAAGAGAGAGAGCGTGAGCATGAGCGGGAGGGAGGGGCAGCAGGAGAAACAGACTCACGCTGAGCAGGGAGCCTATTGTGGGACTCGATCCCAGGACCCCAGGATCATGACCCAAGCGGAAGGCTTAACCGACTAAGCCACCCAGGCGCCCAAGTTCCATTTCGGTCTTTAGTGACTAAGGTGGGTGGGCTCCTGCTTACCAGTGGGTCACTCTGAGAAGGAGACGGGGCCCATCTGGGTACCTGAGCCTCAAAGGAAAATGTCTTCTTAAGTAACAACAGGGAACCAGCAACCAAGGATTGGCCCAGCGCAGTCAGGAGGAAGCCAGCCCCTCCTCCACCAGCGGTCCTCAGGGAGACTGTGAGGATCACAGAAGTAGCATCTTTGGGCATTGAGCCAGATTTTCGTGAGGACCAGGACTCAGGAAAACAAGTCTGAAAACAAGTGAGATGTTGAGTAGTTTGCAAAGGATGGACTAAACCCTGTGAAGTGTGTGGTGGGAAGGAAGGCCATTGCAAGAGGACTGAGCAGGCGCCAAAAAGGAGATAGGTGGGGCGCCTGGGTGGCTCAGTCGTTAAGCGTCTGCCTTTGGCTCAGGGCGTGATCCCAGCGTTGTGGGATTGGGCCCCGCAACGGGCTCCTGCACTGGGAGCCTGCTTCTTCCTCTCCTACTCCCCCTGCTTGTGTTCCCTCTCTCTCTGGCTATCTCTCTCTGTCAAATAAATAAGTAAAATCTTAAAAAAAAAAAAAAAAAAGGAGATAGGACAGAGAAGTCACCAGGACAGAGGTGCTCAGTGAGGGAAGGAGGTGGGTTTGACTTTGACGGTGATAGAAGCCCACAGACAAGAGAGGCCCAGCTGCAAGTGAGGGACAGGCCTGGGAATAGGACAAAGCAACTGAGGCACTTGCCTGAAGCACAAACTTTAAGGGGGTCCCAAAAACCCTCATTAACCAAAATAAATAAAATTTTAATGCAAATTTTTTAAAAATCAAAATTAATGTTAAAATATCCATGGTGGGGGGTGCCTGGGTGGCGCAGTTGTTAAGCGTCTGCCTTCGGCTCAGGGTGTGATCCTGGCGTTCTGGGATCGAGCCCCACATCAGGCTCCTCTGCTAGGAGCCTGCTTCTTCCTGTCCCACTCCCCCTGCTTGTGTTCTCTCTCTCACTGGCTGTCTCTCTCTGTCAAATAAAGAAATAAATAAATCTTTAAAAAAAAAAATCCAAGGTGAGCCAAACAGCAAATTTTTAAATGAAGACGGGCTCTTTTATGGCTCTGCGCTGTGCAGTAATGATTGTCATTTCCAATCAGCGCGCTGTTCCCAGGCCCTGCCTGTTGAGTCCGCCACTGGGCAGGTTTAGGAAGACTGACAACAGCACGCAGTGGCATGCCAACACATAGAGTAACACTGGACTTTATCTATAGTCACGTTTGGGGACTATTCAAAATCTGGGAGGACATTTGATAAGTGTCTATAGAGGCCCGCAGTTCTCCTTACGTGGCTCAGCGGGTGCTGGTGACCGACCTCGGATAAACTGACTTGAGCCCGCGTTGCTCTGTGCCAGGAGTGATTGAGGGGCCGGGCAGGGGACAGGCAGGAAGGATTTCCCAAGACCATGGGAGCGCATGAAGTCCAGACCAGTGGTGGAGTGATGGTTAGAGCCAGGAGCCCTTTGCCTTTGCAGAGTGGTTGTGAGATGACCACAGGACCCTGGAGAAGGGATTCTGAGTGGCTGCACTAAAGGCAAAGACCCGATAAACAGAACCCCCCCCCCCAAATCCAGACAGACCGATCTATCAGGAACATAGACCAGCCATGAAGAAGGTAGGCAACTAACAAGAGATGAACCTAATTACTGAAAATCAGTGTCCCCAGAGCTGGATTACCTAGGACAGAAACCTGCCCTCAAGATAAGGACTCAGGGACTCGCCACTTTCTCGGAGTTTGACCTTTGGCAGGAGATCGGGTTTCAGTTACTTTTCTGTAAAATGGCCTTGAGGATACCCAACTGGCCGCCTGTTGAACCGGTGTCAGGATGGCAGGGTGTAACGTCCACGAAAGAACTTGGCAAAAAGCAACCTGCTCTGGAAATCCCTAAGGTCCTTATTTTTCTGTAAAGTGTATTTATGTCTGCCCCTGCCTAACTCAGCCCTCAAACTCACTCCATCACTCATCCAGGAAGTAATTAAGAGCAGACCATGGGCAAACAAAACTACACCAGGTGCTCTATTTGTTGGCTGATCTTTGGGTTTAGAGAAGGAGTGAGGATCCTTGCAGCTCTGGGCCTCTGGCAGAACATTCTTCCTCCTTCCCCTCCCTTATTTCTTCGGTAGCCCTGTGAAGAGGAGCCAGGCTGTGGGAAGATCCGATCGGGAGGTACACAGCTGTGTCTTTCAAAGATGATAATAGAACAATCAAATGTCCCTCATAAGCTATATTTACCTAAACTAATATTTATAAACTCCAACTCCTCTTTGCCAGAGAGATCAACAGATAATTTACTATCAAATCCAGAAGTTTGAATCCTTCGAAATAATACCACCAAAAAGCCCCAAGCAGAATAGATGGAAGGGAATACTGCGTGGCATGAATTCATTTGTAACTGATCATATATATTGCATATTTTTTCCACTGCCCTGACATTCCCCATATTTACTTGAATCACAAGGAAAATATAAATCAGTTCTCATTTCCGAAGCTTCTTCTATTTTACCATATTGGCATCCATCAACGGGCAAAAAGCTTCCTGCTCAACTGATTAAATCCCAACCAAAATATTATAATTAGGAAATATGGTTGCCCTTTCGGCCCCAAATAAAATATATACTAGAGATTGCTACTATGTGATGGTGAGGAATATTAGTTAATGTTTACGGAGCATTTATTACGTCCCAAGCACTGTGCTAAGTGCTTTGCACACTTTATTTTGTTTATTCAATGTAGAAACCCATTATAAGTACTATTATGACCTGCATTGTACAGATGAGGACAAAGGTTGTAGGGACATCCAGTAACTTGCTGAGATGGTGCGGGGAAGCCCTCCCAGGCTTCCGATGGTGTCTGATGGTTGTCTGTGTTTCTGCCTCCCCCCTGCCACCCCGTCCCCTGGACTCGAAGCTGCTCAAAGGCAGAGACTGTGCTCCATTCACTGTTATCCCCTGAGGTTTAACTCTGGCCTGCCATAAAGTAGACCCACCAAATAACTCCCTCCATCTTTCACATTGCTTAAGTTAAAAACCTCAGAATCATCCTTTGTTCCTCTCTTCCTGTCACATCCCACATCCCATCTATTATTAGCAAATCCCATCAGCTTGACCTTTAAACACAAGCAGAATCTGAGCACTTCTTGCCCCTTCCACCATCACCATCGTGATCCGAGCCGCCATCGCCTCTCCTGAATTATTGCAACAGCCTTCTACTGGTCTCTGAACTGTCAGGCCTTGTCCTCCCACTGGTTCTGTAAAAACTTAAAGCAGATGTTTTTATTAGCTACTCAAAACTGTCCAACATCTTCCTATCTTTCTCAAAGGAAAAGCCTGGTGCCCTGAAGGACCCTCGGAGATCCTATAACCAGTCTGTCATCCCCACTGCACACCTCTGCTCCAGCCACACTGGCCTCCTTGGGGTTTCTTAAACATGCCATGTGTGCTACTGCCTCAGGACCTTTGCACCGCTCCCTTAGCCTGGCTTATCTGGCCTCAAATATCTGCACCACTCACTCTCTCGACCTCATTCAAGTCTTTAACCAAATGTCACCTTCTCAGTAATTCCCTCCCTGGACACAGTAGCAATTATTACAACCAGCCCACCCCCACCCCCACCCCCGAGCACTCTATTATTTCCCAAAACTTGTCATCACTATATGTTATATAATGTACTTTTAAATTTTGGTTATTGTCTGTGCCTGCTTTCCTTCCTCTAGAATGTGAGCTCCATTAGGGCAAAAACTTTCGTGTGTGTTTTTTCATTGCAGTAATCCTGGCACAGAAGTAGGCGCTCAGTAAAAATGTATTACACGGCTGAACAAATGAATAAATTGAATGAATGGATACTTCCCAACTATACCAAATGTCTGATACCACTTGATGGGTGAATCCTACTCTCCAGCTAATAGGAGAGCCCCCCCCCCCCCCAGGGAAGAGGCCACCTACTGGTCTCTCATTCTCTGGCCTGCATTCCGAGCCCCAGAAGGGAAGTGATGTCCCCTTGCTGACTATGGCTCCTCACAGGAGGCTCTCAGAGAACGGGCTTCAGCCCGACCCCTGTGATCTCAGGACCTGCGTCTCCAGAGAGTCTTTGACACTCCAAAGTCTTGCCAAGAACGTTCATGCTGTGCTGAAAGAGGAAACAGTGCCTGCCTGCCTGCCCTTGGTGTCCATGACACTTCACGGAAGCTCGTTAAGGGGCCATCGCCAAGGTTAGATCTCCAGCAGAGAAATATTATAATCCCCATTTATTAACAGAAAGTTTGGCTGGCTTAGACTCATACAATCACAGAATATTAGAAGTGGAAAGACCTTATAAATCAAGACTCCTTCATCTTTACGTGTCCCGGAGCCCTTTAGAAGTCTGATGAAGCACAGAAGCCCTTCTGAGACTGATGCCTTAAATGTATGACCGAAACAAGCAGAGTCACAGGGAAGCCTATTACAGTAAGATCTAGCTGTCAAGATATTTTCAAAACTCGGTGATGTGGGACAACAGTGTAAATGTAATTAACACCACTGAATTGTATGCTTAAAAATGGTTAAAAATGACAACTTCTGTGTCATATATTTTTACCATGACAACAAGATACTGAGAATTTTGTGCTGTAGTAATATGCATTAAATAACAAGATCCAGCCATGAGTCTCTTAACCACTATAATTTCAAAGCAGTAGAGGGAGGGAGTGATATTTGGAAATATCTACAACTCCCATAATGTGAAATGAAAGTATCTGCAATTTCTGTTGATAAGAAAGTCACAGATACTGCAACAAACTGTGGTTCATTGCCTATGTTTGTAATTGAAGGAAATACTAAATTTCAGTTAGAGGTTAGTGAGAAGAAAGGTGGAATGAAAAACTCCTGTTGCACAGACCATGTTCCTCTGCCTGTACCCTTTCGGGATGAGAAGTCTAAGATGAGAAGGCTGAGAAGTCTAAGTCCCAGGCCCCCAACCCCAGACAGGACGCTTAGTGTTGGGGGAAGCTGGGGACAGAGGAGAACCTTGAAGACTCCAGTCATTTGGTTTACGTCTAGGAAGGAGTCAAGTAAACGGGACATTAGCTGTCTCTGCATGCCTGTAAGGACCACCTTCACCACCCTCAAAAACGCTCTGCACATTGATTCCACTACTGAGACCTAAGATGTATTTTCAGTCGTTGGATTTGAGTTTCCTCATCTGTAAACTGAGACTAGTAATCGTGCTTACCACCCTGGGTTGTCCTGAGCCTTACATGAAATAGTATCTTTAAAGCTCCTATCACGGCACCTGGCACGTTGTTTAAGATGGATAAATCCATATTAAATTCCTTCCTGGTACCTTGGCCCTCAATTCTTTCTACTGCCAACAGGTAATCTGTCAATTCAGCTGTGAGAGTTCAATGTCTGAGATTCTGTTAGAGACAATTGCTTACACTTAGCAATTATGTTGTATTTCGTTATAGGCCTACTTTCGCTCCAGACCACTGTGGCCTGGCCTCCGCGGCCTCACTCGCTCCCCAAAGGAGGAGCTGCCACAAACTCTGAAAAGAATGCCTTTGGAGGGGTGCCCGGGTGGCTCAGCTGGTTGAGCGTGGGGCTCCTGATTTCAGCTAGGGTCATGATCTCAGGGTCGTGGGATTGAGTCCCACATCCGGCTCCCGCTGAACCGGGTGTTTGCTTCTCTCCCTCTCCCTCTGCCCCTCCCCCCACCCCTCCCCCCTGCTTGCCAAGTACATGCTTTCTCTAAAATAAATAAATCTTTAAAAAAAAAAAGAAAGAAAGAATGCCTTTGGATTCTCATGGCTCAAGGAACACCCGAGTTGGGTAAGTGTGGCCACTCCCGACCCTCACCCAACGTGCACACCGTGGACAGATGATCTCTCTCGTTCTCTCTTACTCTGCAGGCCTATGCGTAAGTGTCAGGCAAATTAGACATGGGCCAGCCCCCGGAAATAGTGTATTAAGGTAAAACTTTTACTGAATTCACAGAAAACAAAACAAAACACCCCACTAACCCGGCTAGTCTAAAAGAAGTTTCCCCACCATAATTATCTGGGAAGGGGGAGAACAGTAGATACGGAAGTATGTCTGCTTTGAGCCTGTGGGGTACGTGAAGGAGGCTGATGGGGCCCCCAGCATTCAGGTAGTGGGTGGAGCATTCGATAGGGGGTTGGGGGGCCCAACAGCACCGGGTAGGAGAGGGGCGGAGCCCCCTTCCCTTCACAGCCTGCTCTTTCTTCCATCTGTGCTACTTCCGTCCTCCCACCTCCATCCTGTTCGTCCTCCCACCTCCATCCGGTTCGCTCTCCAGGACCACCGAATAATTTGTGCGACCCAGGGCAAAGTGAAAATGTGAGATCGTAAGTTGTTCAAAAATTATTGAAAATGTTCAAGATGGCAAAAGCAGAACACTAAACAGAGCGTGGGGCCCTCCTGCACGCTGTGGGGCCAAGTGCCACTACACGGGGGACCCCATGCATGCCGCGTCCCCCCAACCCCCCCCCCCGCGCTGGTGCCTCATTTCTCTTGTGTCTGCCTCTGTCTTCCAGATGACACTTCCCCTGACCCTCCCCCATACAGACTGTAAGATTTTAAACTCCAGGATGATTGGAGCTGCAGAAGATCCGGGGGGCCAGGCGCTCCGTTTTCCACCAAGGGGTTCGCTAAGGGATGACCACAGGGACATATCGATTGCACCTTGTTTTTCTGCCCACCAGCCCCCGGCTCCCCGCACTGAATCATCTGCCAGATTACTCCTCTTTTACAGAAAGTTTTCTAATTAAACCCCTCTAGGGGGTTCCTTTTGTCTCTCACTCCACCTGACTGCAGGAAGAACTAACAGAAAGAAGACAAAGCTCAGAGATAAAAAATAGCCTTAAATAATCAGCAAATTATGATATTGAAACTATTTCCCCTTAAGGTAGACTCAGGAATTGCATAGCGGAGGAGACATCACCTTGTAGAAATGGAGGGAGGGACGGTGGAAAGAAAAAAACACACCCGCAAATTTCAGCTCTTGCAAAATTTTGCTTGGTCAACCTGTATTTGCCAGACACCGTTGCGAGTATCAATGATACAGCAATAAGGCAAAGCTCCTGATCTTAAGGGCCCCATGAGGAAGTCAGACTGTAAAACAGAACAACAAAAAAGTTTTTTTGAAAAAGCAGGCTATTTAACTGTGTATACCTGTAACATTAATTTTGTTTTTAAAAATACTGCAATGAAATTTACCTAAATTGTCCCTAAAAAGTGATTTCACCAGCTAGTGAAATTGCAGGTCATTTTATTTTTCTTACATTTTAATGTAATTTTCATTCTTTATTACATTTTTAATACATACTACATTTATAATGAAACACAAAAATTTTGTCTTCAACTTTTTTATTTTTATCACTAACTGTATTTTCTGATTTTTTTGCCATACATTTATTTTTTTTTTAATCAACAGCCATTATTATTTTCAGGTGTACAATACAGTGATTCAACCTTTGTGTGTATTGCAAAATGCTCACCTCAGTAGGTCTAGTAGCCGTCCATCCCCACGCAAAGTTAATACAATAATACTGACTACATTCTCCATGCTGTACATGACATCCCCATGACTTATTTTAAAACTGAAAGTTTGTACTTGATCTCCTTCATCCATTTTGCACATCCTCAACCCCCGCCCTGTCTCTGGCAACCACTAATCTATTCCCTGTATTATGAGTCTGGGTTTTGTTCTGTTTGTTTTGTTTTTTAGATCCCATGTATAAGTGAAATTGTACAACAGTGAGACCAAAAAATTAATGTTTATACTTTTTGACAATGTATAGAATTTTTATGACTCTATTCCCTAAGGAAGTGATCTTAAATATGAATAAATTTTGATAACTGCAGTATTATTATAATAGTGAAAAATGGACAACACTTTGCTTAAAATCCTTACAGCAGTGTTCTTGAATGATCTCAAAATGCTGCTACGACAATTTAGAGATAGTACCACCAGGTGGCACTAGGGACTCTCTGACTTGGGAGCCCGACTCCAAGATGAGCTAGCAAGCCTTCAGAGCCCAGTGCTGGTGGAATGGTCACTAAGAATCTTTCTCACAGTGAATTCACAGTGTTACTCTCCCCACCCCAGCCAAAAAAAGTTCCACTCTTAGAAATAAATCATTTTAAAAAGTAAATGAACAAAGATGTATGTACACAGTAGCAAAAAACGTGAAACAACACAAATGCCCATCCGAAGAGTGTTGATTACATACATATGATATTAATGGTGAAAATCTATATTGACATGGAAAGATGTTCATTATATGTCATTTTTAAGTGAAAAGAAAGCATACTGCAGAACACTAATATGAAAGATAATTTGTTATAAAGACACATCTAGAGGGGTGCTTGGGTGGCTCAGTCAGTTGGGTATCTGCCTTTGGCTGGGGTCATGGTCTTGGAGTCTTGGGATCGAGTCCCGCATTGGGTTCCCTGCTCAATGGGGATTCTGCTTCTTCCTCTCCCTCTATCCCTCCACCTCCACTCATCCTCTATCTCTCTCTCTCTCAAATAAATAAATAAATAAATTTAAAAAATTAAAAAAAAAAAAAAAGCACGTGCAGAGTCAGATGGCCTGGGGTCAAATCCTAACTATTAGTTCTGTGATCTTGATCAAGTTTCTTAACCTCTCTGGGCTTCGTTTATAAAGTGGGAATGATAGTACTACCTCACTGAGGTTTTGTGGGGATTAAATTCATTATTATAGGGAAAGCCCTGAGAACAGGGCCTAGCATATTCTTAGCTCCTAGCAGGTGTTCATGACCATTGTTACATATAGTTGATCCCACTGTCTTTTTACATGTCCATTACATCTGTATGTGGACACATGCATTTTCCAAAAGGATAAGTACCAAAATGTCACAATGGCTATAATATCTGGGTAGTGAAATTACAGGTGATATTTTAATTAAAGTTCTTAATAGTTCGGGGGAAAATTCTGATGGTGACTCCATATGCTCAAATATAAGAGATCTCAACCTTACATTTTTCTAAAACAGACTGAAAGATGTTTTATTTTTTTTAATTTAGTAGCAAGTAAATCATTGTTTTAAAATAGATTCTACAATGTAACCCTCTAATAATTTCCCTTTCTTCTTTTACTAAAATTTGATTCCCCCTTTCCTCGTATCAGAGCTTTTGTGGACAGTTTCTTTATGCCCACCCTTAATTCTAGCTTGTCACTGTCGGGCCCCCCTTTCCAGCCCAGGCTGTCTCCAGGAGCAGCAGCAATCCTGGCTTTCTGCTCCGACCCCCCTTCCAGCCCTGCAGGTGGGCTACACAGGGTTCCTGCAGTTCTGATCCTACTGCCTTTCTTCCTACCACAGGCCCCAAACTACTCCTCGCTTGAGAAGTCCCCTTATTCGGTGCCCGTCAGCCACACCATTTCTCCCCCTTTTTACCACCACTTCCCTTTTGGCTCCTTTTAGATAAAAAAAGAACAGCTCCTTCTCTGCCCACCCACCCTTCAAACCACCTTCCTCTTTTTTTTTTTTTTTTTTTGCCTTAAGGTGTCCTGTCCCAGGAACGAAGCACTCCTCAGTCCAGCCCCTTAACATTGGTTTCTTTGCAACCCTGCCAGTTCCTTCCAAACCCAAGATTACAATGTCAAAACCCTGACTGACGTACACCAGAACATTTTGTTTGGAGAATTCGCAGCAAATTAAATGGCTTTCATAACCACAATGCGCGGTGCGAGCTTTCATCACACCCCACTCCCTTGTTAACAGAAAACCTGATACTGGTGATTGAATTCGTTAGCTTCTTACCTCTAAGCCCACATTGTCGATAATAAGAACAAATAAATAGCCTTCAAAGAGTAGCCTCTACATTTGAACCTTTAGAAGTCAGCTAATTCTTAGCCGCAAAGAGAAGTTAAAACTGAAATTGACTCCACCTGATGATTCGAGGGGCCCACGTTTTGCTGACACAGAATATGACGTAGCAGATGGTGATTCTGGCATAAGGCAATTGTTTGCTGTGGCTTCGTGATTAAAGTGACTGGAAACAGCTACTACTACAATTTTTTTTTAAGTGAACCAAGAAGCAGCTATGAAATTTAATGAATAAAAATGTATATTGCAGGTAAGATAATGGTACAGTTTTGTAAGGGGAAAATACAGTTATAACTTCTGATTGTACTCTAATCAGCCTTTGCAATTTTGATTGGTTTTAAAAATAATTTTAAAATCAGCGTTATAGCGTTTCATGTTTAAATCAAAGATTTCTCTCAAGGGTAGAAGTTGCTTTCACTTTAACTCAAAGCTCACTGGGTGTATTCATTCATCAAACATCAGCTCAGAACTGATGACCAGCATGGTAGGGGGAGCATGGTGGGGAGGAGGACGCTTCTGCTAAAAGCAGAAGACACAGTTTCCACTTGCAAGGAGTTTATAATCGACTTAGAGAGCAAAATAAACACATAAAATAACTCATGGGAAAATTTGAAAGCAACACAATAAAGTGTAACAATGGTGGGAGGTTTTTTTTGTTCCAAGACCTTTAAACTTGAGTCGCCAGATAAAATGCAAGACCCCCAGTAAAATGTGAATTTCACAGACAACAAATAATTTTTAGTTAAGCATGTCCCATGTTAAAGAGGAAACGGTATTTGTTATTTATCTGAAATCCAAGTTAACCGGGGATCCTGTATTATTGTTTGCCAAATCTGGCCACACTGAACTTGAGGCATGTGGACTACAGAGAGGATCCTAATAGAGCGAAGTTGGTCAGATAAGCTTCCTACAGAATGTGAGTTTTTAGCCAACTGCTGACGGAAGCAGTGGATGGAAACAGAAGACATTCCAAATGTGGGAAGTGCGTGTTCATGGCACTGAAATAGAGATGAGCAAGTAATTCCTGGTTAGGATGGCAAGATTAGCTTAGCAGAAACAACAGTTTCAAGATGGACGAGAGAACCGACAACCACTGGTGCAAGTCGGTCCATTCTTTTTTTTTTTTTTTTAAGATTTTATTTATTTATTTGACAGTGAGATAGACAGCCAGCGAGAGACGGAGCACAAGCAGAGGGAGTGGGAGAGGAAGAAGCAGGCTCCCGGTGGAGCAGGGAGCCCCATGCAGGGCTTGATCCCAGCACCCTGGGATCAGACCCTGAGCCAAAGGTAGACGCTTAACGACTGAGCCACCCAGGCGCCCCACAAGTGGGTCCATTCTTAACTGGATTTCTTTCTATGGAGTTTGTTTAAAGAACAATATTTCTGCTTCCCAATAAATAAGATCTTTTTTTTTTATAGGGTTGTTACAATTTGCATTTTGCAGTTACATACCTCAAAGATCAAAAATGTCTTTGAATTATGTATAAACATATATTACATATTATATATACATATTACATATATGTAATATATATATGTGGTCTGTTAAGACAAAATTCAACTGAGTAACTTTTAAAGAGCAATGATTCATGAACCAGGCAGCATCCAATCTAGCAGATGGAAAGGCCCTTGAAGATACCATACAAAATGAGACTTGTATGGCCGGAAAGAAGGAACAAGGAAGCTATACTGAGCAAAAAAGTGGTTGTTCATCGAGGTTACTTTCCTTTAGGGGATGGCAGGGATTTATCTACTGGGCAGATCGCCTAACTTGTGATGATCAGGCCATTCCTGACGGACTGGTTTAAGGTTCCATTTCTGGGACAGCCGAAACTATAATTACGTCTCAGTTTGGTGACATGGACCTTAGCATATATCACTCCATTTTGGACCTGCTGGTTTTTTTAAAAACAGATCCCAGTGGCTTCCAACAGTAGGATCCAGGGCGGGGTTTTTGTTGGGTGGGGGTTAGCCAGGTAGGAGGGAGGAGAGGGATGAGTCATAAAGAGATACGCAGAATAAAAAGAGCGATCTAGAGAGTGGGGAGCCTGCAGCCTGCAGAGTGCTTGTTGGTGTAGGGAAAGGGGCTGGGAAGAGAAATACTGAAAAAAACCTCTTGTCCTTCTGCTTTTAAATCTATATTTCTTGTACCTATCAACCCATTTCTAAAAATCTATTAAAATCTCCAGAATATATGGTTAAATGAAGAAAGCAAGATTTAGGAAAGTTGAATGCTATGCTGCAGCTTATATGGGAACAGAGTATACAAACATATTTGCTTCTATTAAATAAATAGTTGTGATTATATTTTTTTAACAATGGAAGAACAACCACAAGGTAAAAATAATAATACCTACCTGGGGTAGTGTGGGAGGAGATAAGATGGAGAAGAAACAAACAGAAACGACTTCTTAAGATTGGTTTTGCTTAGTAGATTTAACTTTGGGATCATGTAAATGTTTAAATAATTCATAAGGAAAAGCAATCCTTAAAATCAAAAAAATGAAAGAAACGAATGAACGAATATGTGTATCCAGTTGGTGGCAAAGCCACCAGAGAGAAACCATTCTAAGTGACTTAAAAACATAGTAATTTCAGTGGCATCCTCTGTGAGACACAGCCTATGGGTGAGGATGAGAGAAGCTATTAAACACACACACACACTAATAAGGAAATCTTTGAAATTTTGAAGTTTATACTGTTGGTATCTGAGATTGTCATGTATATAACTTGGGATAAAGCAAATGAGTAATTATGTGATGTTCCAACTCCCTCATTCCCAACATTATTGAGAAATGGGATTCTTGGTATAGAACGAAGGAAGAAAATAAATTTAATAGAAGAGGTTAAGTAAAAATCCTGCAGTCATGAATTTGAAAATGATGCATTTTATCTATAAAACAAAAGTAAAAACTGTATTTCCTAGTTTTGTCTGATGAAAAGTTCTAGAAACAATGACCAAAAACATAGCAATGAGCACTCTAGTGTCCAAATTGTGATCTTGAAATACTACTGGCATTAAAAGAGATAAGGGCTTCTAATAAGAACTAATTCTAGGGGCAGGAGAAATACAAGATGAGCTTGGATCATCTTGTCATATCAGACGTCAGAGAAGCTATCAAAGACTACAGAGTCATGTCAAAAGGGCTCTGGAGACAATATAAAGGGGCTTCCACTGACCAAAGATGAGCATCGATATGAATATAATATATAATTAATATTAATAATATAATTCATCAATATGAATTAGAACAGCAAAAAATTTAAATACATCAAATACATTTATTTCATGAGTTTATAAAGATAGTAAAGCAAAATAAAACCTACTGGTCACTGTCGAAGGACACTAGTGAGACAGTTATTATTTTGAAAATTAATAAAGGGAGATAATCAAGCATTTATCCTGCCTTTCCTATATAAACTGTACACTGTGTAATCAAATAGTAGTCCAGCTAAGAAATGAAGAATGAATAACGGAATTAGAATATCACCATTCTGCAACCCCAAGTGAATTAATGGACCTAGGCATGAACCCTCAAAGGCTGCTGGCATTACAAAGAGACAGCTAGACATCAGGTACCTCCAGATGGAAGGACCACATGGCCCATGAAGTGGTCCTGCTGGAAGCTCAGAGCTACATTGGAGAAAGATCCAGCTACCAGTTCCCAAGAACCCTAGGAGATGAAGGAAAAATGCAACGCACTCTGAGTGAACAACTAGCAAAATTCAGATGACCATTATTTCCATGATCGCAAAAGGAAAAAAACAAAGGTTGTGAGAATAACTGGATTAAAAAGGATTTAAGACACGTTTTAATAATCACAATGTATGGACCTTAATTGGACCCAGATTCAAACAAGTAAATGGATTTTTAAAATTATGAACTTTATGAAAAATTAGGAAATTGAACAGTGGTTTGATAGTTGATATTTAAGTATTTTCATTAAGTTTAATATGTGACAGTGGTATTATGGTTATTTAAAAACATGAGGCTTTTATCTTTTAATACATATAGCAAAATATTTACAGGTAAGAAGATAGAAAATCTGAGATTTGCTTCAAATGAATGCTGGGAAGAGGTGTAAGAAATAAGACGACATCAGACTGGCCGTAAAGTGATCATCATCGAAGCTGGGAAAAGAGTACAGGAGGGGTTCAATGTAATTTCCTGTCTACGCTTTTACATGTTTGAAATTTTCTTTAATAAAAAGGTTTTTTTAAATCTATATTGCCCACTAATAAACAGCTGCAATTTATTGAACACTTAACATGACTTTTTTTAATTTGAGGTCACAATTTTGTGAAGTGGGTACTATTACTATCATGTCCATTTTAGAGATAAGGAAACTGAGGCAGAGAGGCTAATGAAGTTTTGAAGCTTCCACAGCCGAAACCAAGATTCAAATTCACCATATTAACCACCATCCTGTAAGTGGGTTTTCTGCTTCATACTGGTGCTAAGTCCTGGGTCTAGGTTTGCATGAACCGAAAACAGAAGCCATCCTTGGGGGCATTTGACATCTGGGTTAAATCTCTGAAATACATAACCAAAGTCATTAGGGATAACAACAGCTTGTTGAAGCCATGTCAAGGAAAAATGGATCTCTACTTCTAGTCATAATAAAAAGCCTATTTAAGCCAACACATTATCCCCAAAAAAGTATTTACTGAGCTTTCAAGGACTGAAAAAGCAGGCATAACACTTATAGACAGGCAAAAAGACAAACGGTCCTGAAGGGAGTATGAATTGGAATATAAAAATTTGAACAATGGAGAGCAGCCTGTTTCTCAGATCCCCTAGTGTATGAAGTTTGGTCTGTTTCCAGGAGCAATCAGAAGATGCCAGCAGTGGCCAGCTAGCCCACCTGTAAGGCCATCTGGAAGACGGAGACGTGCTGGCCACACACTGATCAGGCTGACCCCAGCTCTGGCTTGTCATTTTTACAGTACCTGTGGAACTGTGATGTGAAGTGAAAGAGGAATGACACCAACTCCCAATCACCCACAACTTCAAAGAAATTAAAGTGTCTCATCAAGATAGTAAAGAGGACGTTTCAGCAACAGAATGAGTCAGACTTAGAGTGACTTATTACCAAGTTTTTAAAAATTCGCCTGGAGAGCATCCCTGGTCTAATTTAAGGCCAGTATTATCTTTGCCCCTGAATGTAACTCAGGAAAGCTATCTTTATCATTCTGCTTGTATCTAACAACCCAGACATTAAGTCTCTGACAGGAATATATAGCTTTGAGGTTGAAAACCGTTATCTCCCCTAAACATTCTGTTCTGGGAGGAAATCGCTTTTTATACAGCAAGAGACCAGCCTAATGCTTTACTCTTTTCTGAGAAACAATGATACAATATTCACAAGGATCTTTCAGACAGCAGAGATAAAATGCTTGATCATAAAAAAAGGTGAGTTTTAAATCTTACTAGATCCATGGGGGAAGTGAGTGTGGAGTAGATTTTCAACAGCCCTTTCCCCATCTTGAAAGATATACAAACAGAGTTGCTTTATCACAATGTTACTGAATTTCAAGCCTGTCACATGGTAATAAGAGGTAAAAAAAAAAAAGAGAGAGAGAGAGAGAGAGTGTGAACGTGTGAACAGAAAATTCAGAATTAATCACTGTTTAATGCAAATGCTCTGATAAAAAATAAAAACCTTAGGGGAAAAAAAACCCCACATAGAACTTCTTATAACACTCAAAGGAGTTTTAAAAAGAAAGAACAACAAAAATTGAGAAAACATATAGTAATATAAATGTAGGTAAATTAGGAAATCTAAAATTATTGTAGTAGATTTTCTATTTTAATCATTTTTCCACTGAAGAGAACATGTCAATATTTTGTATGCAGTCAGTGGAATAATAGCTGTTGAAATGCTCAAAGGAAAAACTAAACTCACAGATACAGAGAACAGCTTGGCGGTTGTCAGAGGTGGGCTGTGGAGATGGGTAAAATGGGTGAAGAGGGACAAAAGGTACAAATTGTTGTCACCTGACACCAACATAATGTTATGACAATTATACCTCATGAAAGAAAAGACTAAACATGTATCCAAGTAACACAGTGATGGAAACAGTCCACAGCAGGGATAAGCACGCAGCGCTTCAATAAACATTCAAGTGACGTATCGGAGCCTTCCCTCTTTGACGAGCCGAAGAGAACGCTGGGAAACATGAAGGCTACTGAAGAGGGGCAGAAAGTCAACCTCAAAGGGCTAAAGTTGACCCTCTTTATCAACCAACCTGGACAAACAGATGTGAGTAGGGTGATTTTGGTCTCTATAGCGGTGGCACTTACACCGTGGCTTGAGACAGCACGGTGACAACGTTGGGCAACCTGAGCCCTTATTGATTAACATAATCCATCCTAATAAAAGTGTTCTCCCTCGGAAGATCCAGGAAGCCCCAAGACAGTTATTTGCAGTAGTTATGACAAATTACCACCTCACTAAAAATGTATGTGCCCAGATTTTTATTACTTTTTTCTCACATTACATTGTAATTGTCTACCTGTTTGCTTCACCAAGAGAAGAGATTCTACTTTATTTATGTTTCTCTCTGTGACACATAGAAGTACCCACACAGAGAAGGGACTTGAAAAAAGGATCTTGGAATAATGGGGAAATGTACATTATATCCTTTTTGTGAGATTCTCAGACCCTCGCTCCAGCTTGACTCCCCTTTCTATAGTCCCCAGTGGTCCTTTTATTCCCCTGTTCACAGGAATCTGTCTCACCTGACAAACAGCTCAAGACAAATGTTCAAGAGGCTTTCCTGCCCTCATTTACTCAATACTTTAATGTCTGCTATCCACCAGATTCACCGTTTCCTGATCCGTAGCTTTTCTAAAGCCGCCATAGTCCACCCAGTCGTGTGCTGGTAAAGGTTTAACAGCCAGTTCTCAGGGCAGGAAAGTGGGGGAGAGACCTGATGGGGAGCGTTTGCCAATTTCTCACTGCGGCTGATTTCAGGCTTCCGATGTGACTTCACTGAGCTCAGAGTTGGAAAGAGATGTACATAATGGGCTCTCACAACCAACTTCAGCTCACCGTTGGTTTATATCTCATCAACCGGCCGCCGCCAACAGCACAACGTTGGAGTTGGACAGAGCTGCAGTCTCTCCCCAACTGTAGCACTGGGTGACTTTGGACAACTTATTTAACCTCTCTAAGCTTCCATTTCCTTATCCTTAAGCTGAAGATGATAACAGTAGCTACCTTATAGTTCTTGAATGTTGGAAAGAAGGTAATGCATATAAAGTGGTCACCATAGGGACTAGCACATAGTAGGTGTTTGTATATTATAGCTAATGTATTAGCTACAGGGGCACCTGGGTGGCTCAGCCGGTTAAGGGTCAGACTCTTGATTTTGGCTCAGGTCATGATCTCAGGGTGGTGAGATCGAGCCCCGCATTGGGCTCTGTGCTGAGTGTGGAGCCTGCTTGAGATTCTCTCTCTCTCCCTGTGCCCCTCCCCACCTCAAACAAAGAAATATTAGCTACTATCATCATCGTCATCTTTGTTAATCTCCTACCCTTCAGGGGTCACCATTCAGTGCTTCAGTGGATGACCAGGACACCACCTTTCCCATCTGCACAGCCTGCCAGTTGTTACAGGCAACCCCGCCCACCAGGCTTCTCGTACAATGACCTGCCTCAGCATTAGCATTCCAAGATCCTGTTCTATTTTTGCTATAACTTCAAACTAGTGGGAGATAGGTCTGGGATATTTGCCATTGAGAATGAATAGAACTAATTTTCTTCATTAACAGGAAAAGAGAAATGGAGCCGTATTTGTTGAGGACGTACGTTGACTCACACGGCATTGTGTTAGGGGTTTCGTCTGCTAACTCTCTTATCCTCACAATAACCTGGACATATTAAATCTTAGTCTCAATTCCGTGGATGAGAAAACTAAGGCTTAAAGAGAGGAAGGAAGCTGCCCAAGGTCACATAGCTGGTGAAACAAAGCCAGGGTTCTCTGCATTATACCATGGTGTTAACCTCGTCAAGAATGCCTAAGTGGTACGATGACAGACTCAGGCACTGGCTGCCACAACTACCCAGTCACGCATGTATTGGACAACTGAAATTAAATTTAGTCTGCATGTAACTCAATTACGGTGTCTTATAGGATTCTTTTTCTCATGTACCAAGAAGTCCAGAAGGAGGCAGACCAGGCCTCACTTCACGCATTTACTTGAGGAAGTTCTCGAGGCCTCAGCCTCCTTCAGCTTCCTGCTCCTCAGTCTTCAGCAGGTGGCTCTCTTCTTTCTGCATCCATGTTCCTGAGAGGTAGAAGTGAAAAGACACTTATCTTCTAAGTGTGCTCCTTTTTCATAAGGGAAACAGTCACTCTCCCAGAACCATCATGCGGTGGACTTTTGCTTACATCTCATTCCATATATTCCATTCTGGATTCTCTGGGTCATTTGCAACTAGGGGTCTCCACAACTAGGTCACGAGGCCATCCCTGGTTGCAAAGAATCCAGAGAATTATGTCTCTTCAGCTGGACACAGTAATGTTCTAACACCGCTGAGTCTCCGCCATGAAGGAAAAAGAGGAGACTGAACACGAAAAAAGCAAGCAGAGGTCTTGACCTCCAGCAATCCTCTGAGCAGCGCACAGTTTTCAAGGTTGCAAGGAGAAAGCAGAAGTAGCATAGACTCTTCAAATGGAAAGAACTTTGAGATCATGGATCTAGTCTGAGTCACTGCCTAAGGAAGGAGCCACCTCTACAACTTCCCTAACAAACGGTCATCCAGCTTCGGTGAAAACAGACAATGTCAGCAGTGTCCAGCAGTGTCCCAGAACTCCAGGATCACACCCTGAGCCGAAGGCAGACGCTTAACAACTGAGCCACCCAGGTGCCCCCTGAATTTATTAATTAATGGAACATGGATTTTAAAAGCAAGTGAAACCCATTTTTCTTAATTTTTACAAAAATTCACAGGAGTTATTAATAAAATAACAAGTTGGACTTAGGGGCTTAAGTAAAACAAATATTCCCAATTTATAATTCTAATAAATTGGACATTAACTCAATACAAAAAATGTGGGCACTCCTTTCCATGCACAATACCACTGTCAGATAATAAAAAATACATATATCGTTTTCTGCCCCTGGTTCCTGGCACAGAGCTCCTAAAACCCTTGTAATTTCCTAGGTGATAGAAGCACTAGGGGCGCCTGGGTGGCTCAGTCGTTAAGCATCTGCCTTCGGCTCAGGGCGTGATCCCGGGATTCTGGGATCAAGCCCCACATCAAGCTCCTCCGCTGGGAGCCTGCTTCTTCCTCTCCCACTCCCCCTGCTTGTGTTCCCTCTCTCACTGGCTGTCTCTCTCTCTGTCAAATAAATAAATAAAATCTTAAAAAAAAAAAAGAAGCACTAGGGGCACCTCTTGTAATATTTGGTCCTTGACCCCAGTTCCTGACACAGGGCTCCTGAAAACCTTGTAAATTCCTAAGCGATAAGAGCACGAGGAGCATGTTTTGTTCTAATGAGGTGACTCTGGGTGGTTCCTGGATAGGGGCTAGTCATCACAAAGACCAAGCCATGACTAGAAGCTTGAAATTTTCAGCTCTGCTCCCCTACATACACTTCTCCAGTGAGGGGAGAAAGGCTGGAAATGGAGTTAATGATTGACCATGCTTAAGTGATGAGGTCTCTATAAATCCCAAAAGTATGGGATTCGGTGAGCTTCTAGATGGGTGAACAAATCCATGTACCAGGAGGGTGACATGCTCTAACTCCACGAGAAGAGAAGCTCCTGGGCTCGGGACATTCCCAGACCTCACCTTACGTATCTCTTCATCTGGCTGTTCATCTCCATCCTTTATCATATTCCTTGATAAGCTGGTAAGTGGTAAGTTAGGTGTTTCCCTGAGCTCTGTGAGCCGCTCTAGCAAGCAGTCAGATCCAAGGAGGAAGAGATCATGGAAACCTCCAACGTGTAGCCGCATCCGACAGACATTATGGGTGACCTGGGGACCTGCTACCTCTGATTGGCATCCAGAGTGGGGAGCAGCAGTGGAACTGAGCCCCTAACCTGTGGGAGCTGATGCTATTTCCAGGAAGATAGTGCCAGAATTAAATTGCAGGACACCTAGCTGGTGTCCTAGAGAATTGCTTGGTGAGAGAAAACCCCCACACATTGGTGATCAGAAGTGTCAGAAGTAAAGTGTTCTGTGTGAGTAGTAAAGGAAACAGGAAAAGGGACTGATTTTTTCTAATACAACCACCCCAGGGGACAGCCAAAGCCCATAGAATACAACCAAACTCAAAGGACATCACAGAATGGCATGCAGAGTAAGAGTAACAGTCTCCATCCAAAGGGTTAAAAAATATCTGTCCTTGGCCATATATACCTGAAATATTGTGGTAGCAAGCAATTTACCTTTCTCAGTGCTGAACTTTGAAGTCAATCAATAGGTTAATTGTGATCAGCTTTACACAACTTCATGAGCTTTTTTCCATAACAAGAATATTCCGTACAAGGAGTCCATCTGCACTGGATAATTTGTCGTGGAGCTTTCAGAGGTTGTCCTAAGAAAATTGTCATCGTAAGCACTGCTAAGACAGAGGAAAGTCATCTCACCAGAGGAAACGCTCTGACTGTAATGGTAGTATCTGCCAAAGCGATCAGTGTGCAAGTGAGAACATCTTGTGGAAAGTGTGTAAAACCCTCCACTCGTCCATGGTTCCTGTTACCTGCCATTCAAGTAATACAGCTTGATTCCTTCCCTGTGCCCACATCCAATCAGGAAACAAACTCCGTTCTTCCCTTCCTGTGGTCTGACTGTATGATGGCGGCCATGAGAGTGGGAGGGGAGCAGGTAGGAACGAACCCTCCCCGGGAGTCTACCCCCCTTCTCACTGCCACCCCCATACAGCTCAACCTTTGTTGTCTCCTATGGAACATCTTCTAAATGGGGAAATATTTACAAATTCAAAACCTAAGTGTGAGAGGCATCTCTCTCTTGATTATTACAGGGTTTAATTTACATAAAAGGCTAGTTTTGCCTTTCTAGGGTAGTGTCTTTTGTCATCAGCAAATCACTGAAGAATGAATGCAGTAGGTGTATGTGGAAATACTAGTTTACGAATTCTGCAGTTCTTTTTGCGGTGCCCCGTCGCTGGTCTCCTGCCAGAGTACTAGTCCTTCCAGTGCCCGTCAGACGCCTCTCCTAAAGCCATCAGAGTAGACCGTGGGGCTGCCCACACAGTGTTTCTTAGAATGACCAGGTCTGCCTCTAAGGCCGGTGTCAGAACCTCCCCCAGGGCCTTCACAGCCAATCAGCTGTTTCTTCTGGCTCCGGTTCAGTCCCAATGTGTACTATTTAAAGGGCTGAAAGTTAAAACTGACCCAAAGAAATAGCTAGCAGGTGACCGCAGCTAAGCCCCTGAGGCTTTAAATAGAAGAAGACACCGCCTAAGGAGAAGCTTCCCTGGAGTGTTCCTCTGTGGTCAAAGGGATCTTTCAGGAAAGTCCCTCTTTATCACTTAATGACTGCACCGGAGTCCATGCCTGGTGGCCCCCAAATTAAGCAAACAGTGGGCAGCAGGGCCTGCATTTGCCAGGAGACAGATTTCTGTCATTATAACGTATGGGAAAATACTGTTTCTTCTACCGGAGGAAAATGCATGGTTTTACAAAACAAATGAGAGGAATGCATCTATTGACTGATTATTATTTCATCTTATGCTAGGAATTGTGGAAGTTCAAAGACACGATTCTTCACAAGAAAAGGTAGTTCCTCAAGAGTCCTCCAAAGGCCGAGCCACACAGACCCCTAGGAGTATGAAATAAGATGAAAAACAAGGGGATTAACTGTCAAGTTCACCCCCACCTAAAAACATTCAGATTTTAAAATATTTAAAAACCCTGAACTGGCCTTACGAAACCAAACACAGCCGCAGGCGAATCTGGCTCACGTAGGCTGCCTTGCCCGCTGGCTCCGAGTTTAGCAAAGAGATTATAAAAATCATCAAAGCCTTGGAAATGCAGCTACTGGTTGTTTTTTTGTTTTTTGTTTTTAACTACAAGGTTTAATTTTAGACAGCATGAACTGACTCTGCTCTGAAAGATGAAGCGATACAATTTTGTCATTCTTCCTACCTACACGTTCCCCGGCTCCATTTCTCATTGCTTATATTTTTATTTTGCCAGGTTATGAACCATCGCATTGTGTTCTGTAATTGGGATGCTCATAGTTATTTAATCGTTGTTCTTTTTAAAAATGGATTCGGCGCTCATTTCTGATTCTTTTACTACTCCTAAATTCTGGGTCTTCATTCATTTCTTTAGCAGAATTTCAACGTCAAATGTGTTTTTGTTTTTTGGGTGGTCTTTTTATTTTTTTCCCCCAAGAAAGGCGCTCAGGTTTTGTATCTCTTACACACCAGATTCTAAACACTACTTTCCCTGTGTTTTTTCAGATTTGAAAAAGCCTGCTTGCTGACTTTATAACTAAACAAATTTTGACTGGGTCACCCTTTCTCGTCCTCACGAGTCTGTTAATATTCCATCGTGTTCTGGCTTTGAATATTGCGAGAAATCTAAGGCAACCCTAATTTTCCTCCTTACAGGTGACTTGCTTTTTCTTCCTGAACAGCTAAAGATTTCTTTTCTCATCCTGTAATGTCAATAACATAACCAAAATATGTCTGCGTGTTTATTGTGCTGTATCAATTTTTCTAGCATACGGAGTGCCCTCACAGCTAAAGTTTAGTTTGTAAATTTCTGGGAAAGTTTCTTTTATTACCTATCTAACTACTTTTCCTATTCCATTGGTTGTCTGTGCTGATGGGTCTCTGGTTTACATACTGACTGCCTTCTACGTATTTTGATTTCTTTGTCCCTTTTCTCTGTATGAGCTGATTATTGCAAGCATTTCCTCCATTCCACTAATTTTATTTTCAACCACTGTCCCTCTTGTTCCTTGCTCTTCCTAAATAATTGACTAGATCTATAATGGTGCTCTTTGGAGTCTCAACGAGTTTTCCTAGCTCTGAAATTTCCTTGTTCATTTTATTCTGTTGTTTTATTATCTCATTTTAGGGCCTGAGTTTTATAGAACAGTCTCGTAATGCGATTCTGTTCCTTAAAGCTCTCTCAGGGAATCTTGTTTGCTTGGAGAAGCTACATTTTTATTATTTTAAAACCCATTCTCTCTCTTAATACATCTGCCTTTTTGTACCATGTTCTTATCTTTCTTTTTCTTCTCATTTTTCTTTTCCTTCTCCTTTCTTCTTCTTGTTCTAAGGCGTTTGCTTATTGCCATGGCTTTCTTTTCGTTTTTCATTGGATAGCTCTGTCCTGACTTCTTATTCAGTCTGAAATAACGCTTCCACTTTATTTAGGACCCGTCTGGCTGCCCCATTTGGAGCTAATTCAATGTGTTGGAGATGCTTTCGATCCACTTATCCGCGGAGGGCACGGTGGCAGACCCACACTAGGTCGGGGAGACTCTGATTTCTCCACTGAAGTCCAGCGAGGCATCTTGCACCCGTGCCCACCCCAGCCAGCTGTGGGGATCTCTCTCTCATTCATCCTACCCCCCACAGGGACCTGGAAGATCAGAAGCCCTTCCTGCCTCTGACCAGGCCCCCTAGGGGTAAAGAGGGTCAGCTACACTGGAGGCATTTTCCTCTACTGACCCATGGCTACCTGCTCACTCCCTCGGACAGCTT
The DNA here is from genome assembly GCF_024610735.1 of Ursus americanus. Classification (NCBI taxonomy): domain Eukaryota; kingdom Metazoa; phylum Chordata; class Mammalia; order Carnivora; family Ursidae; genus Ursus; species Ursus americanus. The sequence goes on along the minus strand of NC_142135.1, from coordinate 37,740,177 downwards.
CTGTCCAAAGTAGATGACACTAATAAAAATGACCAGAGTCCTCAATATTCTCCAGGTGAGTGGGTGTGAAGAAAGGGGCGAGAGCAAAGCCGTCACTTTCTGAAGGTTATGCTGTAAAGTGGTTCTTTGTTTATTCATGAATTGGTGCCTCTTTTTCACTGCTTCTGTTCATTTCATTAGATTTGAAGGAAGATTCTTTATTCTGGCTTTGTTTCGCCATTTGTATTCAGAGGTCACTTTGCTCTTTCGATTTTCAAATCTTATAAAACTTATAATAAGCATATAGAAAATATCTGGAGAAATATTGCTGATACATCGTTTGTTAAAAAGTAAAGATCGTTTATTGCTCTTGGGGAGTTAAACATTCCTCCAAACTGCTACCACACGGTAGTTAAGAAGCCCAGTCTTCAGCCCCCAAACCTTGGAGCCACACATGCCTGTGTTCAAAATCTCAACTCAACCACTCACCAGTTGTAGGATAATCAAGTTCCCTAATGCCTATACGTCTCAGTTTCTTCATCTTAATAATACCTACCTCATGAATTGTGAGGATGAAACGAAATAACGTATGGTAAGTGTTTATCACAGTGCCTGGCACTGAACCCATCAACTTTCCAAGTTATGTGTGGGGCTTCCCTTTTCCATGATGCAGACCATGCTATAGGAATTTTTAGAATTGAGAGGAACTTTAAAGCTTATCTTATCCAAATCTCTAACATCACAAAAAATAAATTAAGATCATGAGAAATTACACCAGAAATAATATGATACGTATGTCCCAATACCCTAATACTGGGATTAGACCCTTGGTCATTGGTCATAGACCCTGATATGACTGTTCTGATCATGGGGATGGTGTACCTCTCATTGTAAGTTATTAACGAGGTATCCAGCTGATTAAAAATACAACAAAATCGGGATGCCTGGGTGGTTAAGTGTCTGCCTTCGGCTCTGGTATTGATCCCAAGGTCCTGGGATCGAGTCCAATGTTGGGCTTCTTGCTCAGCGGGCCTGCTTCTCCTTCTGCCTACCACTCCCTCTGCTTGTGCTCTCTCTCTCTCTCTGTGTCAAATAAATAAAATAGAACCTTTAAGAAAAATAAAAATACAACAAAATCATTTTGGCAGGGCCTGTGACGACAAGCTAGGACCTCTGAATCCAGGGGTGGTGCACTTTCCCCAGTTGACAGTCTCTCTTCCAGTATCGAAGGAACTATATTTAACCCCATAAAGGCTTATAAAAAATTTATACATGAGAAATGTAGTTCTTTTCTTAACTTGTTTGACTTAAAGAGACATAATATTATTAAAGATCTGTACTATTCGTAAGATACAGATCTCGTAGAGATACACCAAGCTCATCGAAGGCTATAGTAAAAGAACTTTAGCCCAAATTCATAATTCATCACAACATATCTATTTAAATATCAAAGTATTGAAAATGCAGTGGTATGACTAGCTAAAAAAAATTATGAATCCTTAGAGGAAAAAATATTCCACTTACTAAACCACAGTGAATTGGACAACCAAAATAATGTATGTGGCTTCCAATCCAGACATTCGAAGCCTAGAAGTCAGAGCAGGAGCAGCCTTGGAGGATAGGTTTCCATGGGTGAAACTTGTGTGCCACTCCTACTTTTCTGGTTCATAGTCACAAGGTACCCACCTCTGTACAATGCAATTCCCAGGCCCTGCCCTCCTTAGCTTCCCCACCCCCCTTCAAACAACCCCCCAGCCAGTCAGACCATATAGTTGCAGACATACTTATTTAAACTTCTCTTACTCCCAGTGTGGCAACCAGTTAGATAAAAACAGGTCAGTTATTAATGATTCTGAACTAAAGAAAACTAGAGATGCAACTGCCCACTCCCTTGCCCTCCCAGAAAATATAACAGACTGTGGCTTTTAGAGACGATGTCTTCACTTCTATTGCTTAACCCGAAGGATTGCTTTCAGTGGTAGAGAATTCACGCCACTAGAGCCAGAAGGAAGCTACGGCATCTCCTAATTGTCAGAGTCCCTGAGGGTTGTGGCAGACTACTAAACGAAGTGTGAAATGGCTGGGGGACACTTGGAAGATCCTCAAAGAACCCCAAGCAGGTGGTTATTTAGGCCGGGTCTGGTATAAAACGCCCCAAGCCATAGCGGCTCCGGTGTTGCACAAGATGGCCATCCCAGTCATTCCCTCACCACCGGCTGAGGTTCCGAGGCTCTCAAATGGACCAGAGCAGAAAAGCATCGTGTGACTCTTCTCCCTACCAAGGTGGGACCCCTGACCTTTCCCATAATCTTTTCCTCCAGGCCACCAGAACTCAGGTGGCCTTATAAAAAGAAGAAGAGGGGCACTTAGCTCCCAGGCTCGCTCCTCTTCCCTTCCCCATGCAGGCCCACAGTGCCCGTCAGAGCCCCTGCCAGGATACTAGAAAACACTGTTTCCCTCCAGGGCAGCTCTGGTTAAAATGCACACTGAGGATGCCTGGTGGCCAAGTCTTCCTTGCACACAAACTCAAAAGCACTTTCTAAGGCTCAATAGAGAAGCTTCATCCAGAAAGTCTTGACACCCACCACATTATACTCCTCACTGAAAACTTGGATACTCAAAGCATCCAGCTTTCTCGGTAACACTGATTCTACCGTAAAATTTCAAAACAAAGGGTAAGCCAGAAATGCTCATGCAGATACGCTGCTCGTTGTTTTCGTACAAAGTGTCACTCTAAATAAATTCAAAGGCCAAATCTTCAAAAGTCAAATGATAAACTTGCAAGTTATAAGGAGAGCTTCCATTACTGAAACCCATAGGTTTTATAAAACAGTTATTTATACTACATCTTTTAGACTTGGTTTTCGACAACGTATTTTCAACATTTTGTTAATGATGCATACTTTTGCCTCTGATTTTTTCTTCACAATTGCATCCACAGCCAACCAGCTTAATCCAATGAGCATGCCATATCCATCTTCCCATATTCCCTTAAGAGACAGAATCCCAGGTTCTCGCTGGGCATATTTCCCACCCCCCATTGTAGCTAAGTGTGGATATATGACTAACTTCTGACCAATAGAATGTGAGCAGAAGTGACAATTTCTGAGTTGTGCTCCTTAAATGGAAAGTGTGTCTTTTTATTCTCTTCTTCTGCCATCCTGGTGCCTGGACATGGCGACAAGCAATCTAGGAACAAGCAGATGGGGCTAATATTTAAGGGACACTGAGGATGGAAGGAGCCTACACATCAATATAATGTGCGAAATAAATCAGACTATTATTTTTTTAAGACTTTATTTATTTATTTATTTGTCAGAGAGAGAGAAAGAGAGAGAGCACAAGCAGGGGGAGCGGCAGGCAGAGGGAGAAACAGACTCTCTGCTGAGCCAGGAGCCCTACGTGGGGCTTGATCCCTGGACCCTGGGATCATGACCCAAACCGAAGGTGGACACTTAACCGACTGAGCCACCCAGGCATCCCATAAATCAGACTATTAAATGAAAATAAAATTCTATATTGTTTAAACCTCTGTAAGTCTTTGTTAAAGCAGATTAATCTGTATCCTGATTGAAACACCCTACAATTTCAATTCCAATTATATTACATTTAGAATTTTTGCTTTTGGTGACTCATTGCTATTTCACATTCACTAGTTGTTGAAAGTAAGACAAGGAGCAATAAAACATTTAAAGAATTATACAAATTTCTGTACAAAGAAGGCTGATAACTTGGCTAAAATTGATGGGCATTGACATCATCTCATAGTTTAAAATGGTCATTTTATTGGCTGATTATGAAAGTCCATGTCCAGGGAACAAACCCTATTCTGAAAGTTATGCACAATGCTGTTTACTCATGAAGACAATGAACACAGGTTGTTAGGGGAGTGTACCGACACCTTTTACTTTTGGTGCAATTAGGGCAAAGGTAGAAGAATGTGTTTTGATTCTTTGAGATAAACAATTTCCTGTTGCTAAATCTTCTTAGCAGCTGTAAACAAATTACTCTAATTCTATATTTAACAACCTGTTGAGTTTCAGTTGTACAGTTGGCTAAGAGTTATTGGTTCAGAAGAGGTAACCGACGTGTTCAAAAAGTTTCTGATATAAACTGAGGCTGTTGTAACTACCAGCAATTTCAGAAAGTAGATTGCTCTTCGATGCAAATTCCTACTCACAAATAACTCAGCTAGAGAACTAGGTGAGAAAGAACGCTATGAGTCATTTCTATTAGAATTATGCAGACAAGGAAGCAGTCAGGAAAAGAGGAATCATCTTAAAGAGCACTCAGGACTAGAAATTTTATTTCACTGTGATGCCCAGTATGACTATAATTCCTATTTCTATTGTGGCTACCACAAATAAAAGGCAGTAAAGGGAGAAGTAGTATTATTAAAAAGAGGAGAAGAAATGTGTGTTTCCAGTCTTTCTGATTCTCTTTGGGCTACCAAAATGGGGTGAGAGTGCTAAGTCAGAAAATAGAAGCCATAAATGTTGCTGGAAGAGAAAGGAATCACATGGCCTTCTGGGAAACCTTAGGGGACATCTGGGAGAAGCTACGAGAACTTTCAGTTTCACAAACTCTGAGCAAGTCCTAAGAGGCAGCTTATTTTAAAATGAGGATTCATAGTAATGAAATCTCTCAATGTCTTTATTTTCACTGATGGGATAATGATCACCATGTCACTTAATCACACGATGTCAGTCATCTATGATTCTTCCCTCCCCCTTATCCCATCTTCTTACTGTCACCACTTATTGTCACTCTTTGTCACCCTTTCACTTTAATTCCACCGCCATTAAGCTCAGGCACTTGGTATCAGCCCATGGAAACAGCTCCCTTCCACCCTACTCTCCAGTCACTATGCTCATTAATTCATTAGAGGAACATTTATACAAATAGGCACTGCAATAAGTGCGGGGTATCACAGTACACAAGTCACACAGTCTTCCGGCCCCCGCAGGGCTTATGTTCTAGCAAGGGAAGAGAGCAAATCGACTGTGTGATACTTTGTCCTCCAAGACTCTACAGAACAATCCCAGATCTCTTGTGTTATGGACTGAATGTTTGTATCCCCTCCCCCCCCACCCCACTCCAAATTCATATGTTGAAGCCTTTATTGCATTTGGAGATAGGGCCTTTAAGGAGGTAACTGAGGTTAAATGAGGTCATAAAGGTGACCACGATCCTGTAGAACTGGTGGCCTTATAAAAAGAAGAAGAGGGGCACTTAGCTGGCTCAGTTGGTGGAGCATGCAACTCTTGATCTCAGGGTCATGAGTTCAAGCCCCACACTGGGCATAGAGCTTACATTAAATGAGTAAATGAGTGAATGAGTGAATGAAAGAAAGAAAGAAAGAAAGAAAGAAAGAAAGAAAGAAAGAAAGAAAGAAAGAAAGAAAGAAAGAAAGGGGGAGGAAAAGACACCAGAGCTCTCTCTCCCTCCACGCACACACGGACAAAAGGTCGTGTGAAGACATAGGGAGAAGGCAGCCATCTAGAAGCCAAGAGAGAGCCCTGAAGACAAACCAACCCTGCCGGCACCTTGATCAGAGACCTCCAGTCACCAGAACTGTGAGGAAATTACTTCTGTTGTTTAAGCCCTCCAGTCTGTGGTATTCTTTCATGGCAGCCTGAGCTGACGAAAGACATCCTGTTACTCTCGTTCCCATCACACAGGAACTGCTCTCAAACTCCAGTCCTCAGCTCCAGTTACGTAAAATTCTCCAAAGACACCCCACTTCTCTATTCTAAACCTTTGTTCATGTAACTCCTCATCATCACTCTACCTCCTGTTCTTTTTATTATTATGTGATGTTAGTCACCATACAGTACATCATTAGTTTTTGATGTAGTGTTCCATGATTCATTGCTTGCTTATAACACCCAGTGCACCTTGCAATACGTGCCCTCCTTACTACCCATCACCGGCCTATCCCAATCCCCCACCCCCCTCCCCTCTGAAGCCCTCAGTTTGTTTCCCAGAATCCATAGTCTCTTATGGTTCGTCTCCCCCTCTGATTTCCCCCCCTTCATGTTTCCCTTCCTTCTCCTAATGTCCTCCATGCTATTCCTTATGTTCCACAAATAAGTGAAACCATATGATAATTGTCTTTCTCTGCTTGACTTATTTCACTTAGTGTAATCTCCTCCAGTTCCGTCCATGTCTACCCGATTGTTTTAATAAAGACTTCATTATTTCTTAAGGCATAATTGTAGGCAAAGTTTGTTAATCTCTCTTTTAGTTCTTCCTGCCAGTGACTGGAGTCTATTTGGAAGAGGAGACCATAACTAAAGCACCAGTGGGGGTCTTCTTACTCTAATTGCCGACAAAACGCACATAGGGAACTAAAGAACCTCTAAAGGGCAGGAATCATAAAGGAATTGCCGGCTTGATAAATTCGCATACGTCCATCCCTTTCACAAACATAGATTTCATTCGATGCCAATAGAAGAGTAAGAAGCTGATAATTGTCTTGGCCAAACTAGATGTAACTATGAAATAGTATTTTAAAGTAATTAGGTATTCCGTATTACAGCTTTTTGTTTTTATTTTTCTAAGAAAATAATGCCATAACATATTTAATCTGAAAAAGATATGCCATTTATCAAAAACATTCTTTTTGGGGGAAGACGATAGATTTGTACTGAAGTGGTTGAAGTTCTCACATATATTCACAACATGACTCCTCAGGATTAGGAGGTCACAGCATGGACAAAAGGAATTTCTTCAAATAGCAACCATACTTCATATTTGCAATTCACTCGCACCACATTCTAAGCGTTAACAAATCGCGCACACGTGCACACACACACACACAGACACACACACACACACAATGACTTCAAATAAGTCATCAAATTGAGGACTTATTAGATGTAGTAAGGCCACATTGGAGTAATAAATTTACTAACTGCCGAAGTTTTTTGGTTTTGGTTTTTTTTAAATTATGATATCAGTTCCTTTGTGAGCTTTTGAGTATCTGAGGTTCCTCATTTACATAAACGCTTTGGTCTTTCCCAGAAAGCGCACCTGTGCCTTTCTTTTCTGCTCAGCCACCAGAATAGCTACTCATTCTTATGGACATGAGATCTCAAAGGAGGTTTGAGGTATTATTTTTTTTCTGTCTTCCAGCAGAGGCTACTTACCACTTCTAAAGAAGTTTTCCTTTAGGTAATAAACGTTTCACAGGTTCAGAAATAAATCTTAAAATTTAACTGGAACTTTAGCAGCCACTGGTTATATTAATAAATGACATGGGCTGGCATATCTACAAATTGACTACTAGCATTATCCAGCAAAGTGGGCCTCAATGAAATATAACACTTAAATAAATATTATAACTCTTAGGAAGCATTTCCCAAGAAGGTATTTTAAATTTAAATGACACTAACTAATATATATTACCCAGAAAATGATTATCGTCTTGGAAGAAATTTTTCTATGCATCAGTAATAAGCTTCTTTCCAATTTTTAAAAGGTGAATGAAAACTTCTTTTAGGAGGAAGGAAGGAAAGAATATCTCAGAGGACAGAGCTTGGCTTCTCTGAAAATTCCTTCTGTGACCCCACTCATGTGTGAAGCCCAAACGTGTACCATATAAAATAGTTCCCATTGCTTCAGCTGTATTTGGTACAGAGACAATGAATGATTTTGTGTGATTCAGAGTGTGTGTCCATTCTTAGTCACTGTTCAGATTTCAAATGTCACCAAAACTCAATGGCTTCTCTGAGCCTAGAGACATGGCTGTGCCATTCCGCTTCTGTGATTTTTGAGGTTGTTAATATGACGCGGTGCACAACCATTCTGTAGGTTACGCTTCAACAAAACAAAACAAAACAAAACAAAGAACTTATTTTATTCTGATTAAAAGGATAATATATGTTCCTATAAAGTACTCAAACAATTCTAAAGATTATACAGAAAAAAGTAAGAACAGGGCGCCTGAGTGGCTCAGTTAAGCATCTGCCTTCAGCTCAGGTCATGATCCCCAAGTCAGGCTCCCTGCCCAACAGGGAGACCACTTCTCCCTCTCTCTCTGCCCTTCCCCCTTCTCTCTTTCTCTTTCACTCATTCTCTCTCAAATAAATAAAGAAAATCATTTAAAAAAAAAAAAAAGGAAGAAAGAAAGAACCACCTAAAAACTCTAGTTCCTAAATGTGACTGTGGTAAACTATTATAAAGATTTTGGGGACTATCTTTCTAGATGTCTTTCTATTCATGTATACACATATACACATTCTAAAATTCTAGTGAGCTAATAGTAAGCATGTTATTTTGTAACCTGATATTTTTTTCACTTAGCAGTGTGGCTTTACATATCAGTGGATAATTGATATGCATAGATATATGTCATATTTTTAATGGCTGCATAATATTCCTAAACTTGTATATGTCACAATGTATTCAAATAATCTTCTTTGGGTTTCTTCTAATTTTTTGAGAAAATAAACAACAAAGTAATGATTCTGTGATTTCACTTTTGTGTATCTGTCCAATTATTTCTTTTGGACAATTTGCTAGCAATGAACTTTGCCAGATCAAAAATATCCACCTTTTGAGCTTTTGATTTTTCTTAAATCTGTATTGCCAAATTGCCTTCAGGAAGTTTGTACTCTTACCAGCACTGTGTGAGAATGTTAGTTCCCCTGCAGCCTTGCAAACATGGAGTTTCGTCCATCTTTTCCAGCTCTGGCAATATAAGAAGTGCATTAGTTCTATTTCTGTGTAACAAATTATCATAAACTTAGCAACTTAAAACACATACATTGTTTCTCGGGGTCTGTGAATTGGGAGTTCGGGCTCAGTTTCACTGGGCCCTCTAAGTTCCCTTACAATTTTTGCTGCAATCAAGGTGTGCACCAGGGCTGGGGTCTCAGCTGAAGGTTCGGTTAAGGAAAGATTTGCTTCTACGTTCAATTACATGGTTGTCGGCAGGATTCAGTTCCTTTTGGGTTGTGAGTGAAGGCTGCAGTTTGCAGCTGACTATTGGCCAGAGGCTGCCCTCAGTTCCTTGCCATATGTGCCTCTCCAACATGGCGACTTGTTTCATCAAAACCATCAAGGGAGTAAGTTGGCTAGCCAGATGGAACTCAGAATCTTTTGTAATCTGATCATAGAAGTGACATACTGGGCAGCTCAGTCGGTTAAGTGTCTGACTCTTGATTTTGGCTCAGGTCATGATCTCAAGGTTGTAAGATTGAGCCCGGAGTCAAGCTCCATGCTGAGTTGGAGCCTGCTTGAAATTCTTCTCTCCCTCGCCCCCTTCTCTCTCTCTCTCTGAAAAAATAATAATAATAAAATAAATACAAAGGGGAAAAAAAGAAAAGAAAGAAAGAAATGACATTCCCTCAATGTTGAGGTAGTCTATTGGTTCTTAGAGGCAAGTTATTTAAGGAGATGGGATTATACAAAGCCATAAATACCAGAAGGCAGGCAGAGATCATTAGGGGTCATCTTGGAAAATGCCTACCACAGTCTACCCTCTGGTCCCCAATGATTCACATCACTTCCACATGCAAAACACATATCATCCTCTCCTAAGGCCCTCAAGAGTTTCATCCCTATATTATAGCATCTGCTCAAAGAACAGAATCTCATCATCTAAATCAGGTCCAGGTACAGATGAAGCTCCTTAAGTGTAGTTTTGTGAGGTATATCTCCTGGAGCACAGTTCTTTTTAATCTGGGGAAACTGTGAAAGAGATAAGTTTGTTTCCTTCCAGGCACCTAATGTACAGTGATGTGACAGGCAAAGAAAAACAGCTATCGGCATTCCCAATCAATGTGGGGGAAACGGTGGATACAAAGACAGCAGTGTCCAGAGCAATTCAGAAATACATCTCAGCAAATTCTGGACGTTCTTTGATTAGGCTTCAAGGTCTAATTCTCTGTGGTTCTTGGCTCCACCCTCCAGACTCTTGGTTCCATATTCTGAGTCTCTGTTCCTTTTCATGAAAGGTAGTATAAGTTTGCAGCTATGTACTTTTCTCACCCAGCCTCCTGCCAGTAGAATTTTGGAAGCCCAACACCTTCTTTTCATTTTCTACTCCTCTGTCCCATTCAGTCCAAAGTCACAGTGTTTTGGGTGATGTAATTTTCTCATAAACTTGGTGGGTCAACTATGAATTTCGCTGGGGTTGATTCCATTGGACCAAAGCCAGTCCAAAATCTCTTCTGGGTAAGACCTTTTCTACTTCAGGCCTCAGGCCCCTGTTGCTTTTGCTGAGGAAAAAATGCTGTTAAACTTCCTAAAAGGCCTATGGGTTAATTGAGAGGCTTCTTAAAGCCTACCTTTAATCTCCCTCAAAGCTCCTTTGTGTGACTGAATAGTCTGATCCTTTGATCTTTCTGAGGTTTTTACAAAAGATTGTATAGTCACACTCCCAGCTTTTTCTCTACGCCACTTTCCCAGTCAGTGCTCAGAAGCCGTTCCTTCACTTTAGCATCTGTTTCCATCTGAAGAGGTTGAAAAATTTCCAAATCATCAAGTCCTGGCTTCTTTTGTTTCATAATTTTTCTCATTTCTCTCCTCTTGCATTTCACTATAAATATTAAGAAGAAACCCAGTGGCACTTTCTCAACACTTTTGCTTGAAAATTTTCCTGACTATATATCTTAAGTTCATCACTCACAGGTCCTGCTTTCCACATAATTGCAGGACACATTTGGTTAAATTTTCTACCTTTACAAAACAAAGACGTCCCTTCCTCCAAAGATGTCCATTCCAAAAACATGTTGCTCATTTCCTGTTAAGCCTTACTGGCATTGTCTTTAAAGTCTGTATTTCTTGTCACAAACTAGTCAAAGCAATTGGGCTTTCTCTTTCATGCTCCTCATAATTTTTCTATCCTCTGACCCCTGCTTGGTTTCAAAGCCACTCCCACATTTTTAGGTATTTATTACAGCAAGACCACTCTACCAGGTACCCAAATACCACAATTAGTTATCTATTGCTACAAAACAATATTACCACAAATTTAATAACTTCAAACAATACCCATTTATTATCTCACAGTTTCAGTGACTCAGGAATATAAATGCAGCTTAACTGGCTGCTCCGCTCTGGTGTCCTTAGAAAGGTGTTGGCCAGGACTGGAGTCTTACCTGATGCTCAAACAGGGAAGATTCTGATTCCAAATTCATGTGGTTGTTAGCAGGTTTTAGTTCTTCCTGGTTTTTCAGACTGAGAGTCTTGCTTTCTTGCTGGCTGCTGGTAGGAGGCCACCCTCAGTTTCTTGCCCCATGGGAAGAGCTTCCTCAGGAAAGATCTCTTCACCAAACAAGCTAGCGAAGAGAAGGTAGTATCTTCTAGCAAGATGGCAGCACCATCTTATGCAATATAATCATCATGTATAAATGGTTATTGGGTTTTTATTCACATTAACACGAGTATGGGGGTGCCTGGGTGGCTTAGTCAGTTAAGTGTCTGACTCTTGATTTCAGCTCGGGTCATGATCTCAGGGTTGTGAGATCCAGCCCCTACTGGGCTCCATGCTGTGCATGGAGCCTGCTTAAGATTCTCTCTCTCTCTCTCCCTCTGCCTCCCAACCTCCCCACCACCCGGGATGCATGCACACGAGCACGCTCTTGATCTATCTCCCTAAAAAACAAACAAACAAAACCATGAGTATCAACTATTTTTTAAAAATATGTCCTGGGGGTGCCTGGGTGGCTTAGTTTGTTAAACATCCAACTCTTGGTTTTAGCTCAGGTCATGCATGATCTCATGGGTCCTGAGCTCAAACTCTGAGTTGGACTCTCCTCTCGGCAGGAAGTTGGCTTGAAAATTCTCTCCCCCTGCCCCTCCCCCTACTCGTGCTCATGCTCTCGCGTTCTCTCAAATAAATAAATAAATCTTTCTAAATAAATAAATAAGTCCTGAACATTGGCTATGTACTAGGCATTATACTAAGTACAGGGTGAAGTTCAATGATGAGCAAATTCAGACAGAGTTCCTGTTCTCATGGAAATTATAGTCAGAGGGAGAGAGAAAATAATTCTATGAATAAATGTGAAATTACAATTTTGACAAATACTATGAAAATTTGTGGTGCTGTGAAATATGTAACATGAGGAAGGGACCGGATCTGGGTGGTTGGGCACAGCCTGGGGGAGGATGTTTCATTTGAGATATAAAGAATGAGCAGGAATTAACCAGGGAAAGCCCAAGGAAGAGCAAATACAAGGGGCTTGGAAGAGCAGAAAGCATCAAGTGATTGAGGAATGAAAAGTGTGATTAGAGCAAAGAAACCAAGGGTTACCTTCAAATTCTCATCTGTCCTTTGGAGTCTACACCTATATATTCTCTTGCTTATTTGATTCATCTGGATATTTTGTAATCCTTAAGTCAATGCATACAAAACCACGCTACTGATTTTGACTTGCCAAGCTTAGTTCTTTCCAATATTCTTTAGTTTAGTGAATGGCACTGCCATCTGTCCAACTGGAAGTGAGAAACCTAGGAGTCATTCTTGACAATTCCATCGTCCTCAGTACCTCACCAAAATCTTAAGTACTTTCTCACTAGTTACAGCAGTGCTCACCATAATCCAGATATACCATATTTTCTCACGTCAAGCCTTTACTTTTGCTGGTCTCCATGCCTAGAAATTCATCTCCACCCCCTCTCTTCTCTTCTTAGCAACATCCTACTCATCCTTCAAGACTTAACCTAAACATACTGCATTGACATTCCGCTATCCCTGTGCAGAAACAATCTCTCCCTCCTCGGTGATACCAAACACTTTGTATTACACCTCATCATCCCTGTTACAGGTTGAGTTCTCTGGAAAACGGACTTTGAGATAGATCAGCATAAAAGGAAGTGTTCTTGGAAACAATGCCTGTGGAAGGGAGAGAAGGAAGTAGGACTGGGCAGAGGAAAAACTGAGCTGTGATGCAGTGCTAACAATCCTCACCCAAGCCTATGGAGTGCTCCAGGGCTGGGATTGTCCTTTAAAATCGTCCGGAGTTAGGACCAGGAGGCCAGGAGGCCAGGACTTTATACCCCCAGGCTGTTGAGTGACTGGATATGGACTATCCCTGGAAGGAGCTTCAATATATGAATTTGAAAGGGGGGACACAAACCTTCAGTCCATAACAGTATAGGAAGCTTCCATTCAAGTAAGCTCATCTTTGAGGACTGATGAAAGGAAGATGTAGACTTGGGTCTTCAAAATGTAGACTATTACCATTATAAACTCCTGGGCCACAGGAGGGTGATTTTATGATAAAGCAGGAAACTACAGTTGAGTGTCCCAAGACTTTGGAACTATGGTCAGGAAAGGGTTATCCTCGGAATAAATTAGTGAGCATTAGTAAATAATGAAATTATCTGCAGGGGTGCCTGGGTGGCTCAGTCATTGGGCGCCCTAACCCCCAATGTGACTGTAATTGGAGATAGGGCCTTTAAGGAAATAATTAAGGTTAAATGAAGTTATAGCTAGGGCTCTGATCTGATAGGATTAGTATCCTTATGAGACATGAGAGAGTTCAAAGGCTTTTTATCCACCTCTTGGGATACAGCAGGAAGGTGACCATCCATAAGCAGGAAGAGAGTCCTTACCAGAAACCGACCATGATGACACCTTGATCCTGGAATTCCAGACTCCAGAACTGTGAGAAAATAAATCTTTTGTTTTAGCTCCTTTTATTATGGCAGCCTGAGCAGACAAATACACATTCTAATCCCAAGAACCGATCACACAGTATACTGAAAAAGAGGAACAGCCAAAGGGTCAAAGCAATGGGAAGACAGCGTTCTACTCCGAGCTTGGACACTCTGACTCTAGGGTATGACAACTCTTTGAAGCCTTCCTTTCCTCGTCTATGAAATGAGAGACTTAAGTAGAACTTCTTCGGGCCCCTTCAAAACTTCCTAATTAAAAGGGTTGGATTACATATTGTGGGCTATGACTCAAGCAATTGCAATGCCAGGATTCTATCCTTAAGAAGTAATTATGGATAGTCACAAAGATTTAGTTATAAGCATGTTCATGACAGACTTGCAATCAAAGCAAACAAAAACAAAACCAGACAATAAACCCTGTAATCCAACCATCCAACAATAAAATATGTTAAGTTACAGTAGAGCCAGACAATAAAATAAGTGAATATTTATTGTGTAAACCTATAGAAACTGCTTTTGTCAATAAACATCAAGGATGGGGCACCTGGGTGGCTCAGTCAGTTAAGCACCTGACTCTTGATCTCAGGTCAGGTCTTGATCTCAGGGTCGTGAGTTCAATCCCTAATTGGTTCCATACTGGGCATGGAGCCTACTTTAAAAAATAAATAAATAAAGGATATAGTACTGAGAAACTTTGTTTTTTAAAATCATAGATTGGCAAAAATTTTGTTAGAAATTCCCTCAGTGGGGCACCTGGGTGGCTCAGTTGTTTAAGTGTCTGCCTTCTGCTCGGGTCATCATCCCCGGGTCCTAGGAGGGAGCCCCATATGGGGAGGTCCCAGCTCTCAGCGGGGAGCCTGCTTCTCTCTCCCCCCTCCCCCCCACACGTGTGTGTGTGTGTGTGTGTGTGTGTGTGTGTACGCACGCGCGCGCGCGCTCTCTCTCTCAATAAATAAAGTCTTAACAAAGAAAAAAAAGAAGTTCCTTCAGTAAGCATGGTACATCCCACTCTTACAAGAATCTGAGCCATGCAGATCACTTTTTAAAAATTTCTTTGACCTGCTTTATTGAGGTGTAGCAACATAAACTATAATATTCCAAGTATACAACTTGAGAAGTTTTCACATACATATATAGGCATAAAACCATCACGACAATGAAGGTAATGAACCTATCCACGACTCCCTGAGTTCCTGGTACCCCTTTCTAATGTCTCCCTCCCACTTCTTGCTCCCACCCCTTTCCCCCAAATAACTCTTGATTTGCTGTCACTGTAGTTTGCATTTTCTAGTTCTATATAAGTGGAATAATACTGTATGTACTCTTTTTTTTTGCCTGGCTTCTTTCACTCAGCATAATTACACTGAGATTTGTCTATGTTGTTGCATGTATTTGTAATTCATTCCTTTTTGTTTCCGAGTGGCATTCCATTGAATGAGTCACTTTGATACTTAGAAAATCAGTCTGTAGTTCCAGCTCACATGTTTCAGGTAAGAGGTTTCTGAAACATTCACATTTATCTTAATTTTGCCATTTCTGAGGAATTAGGATTCTGAATCTACTTGGGCCAGTCCGATAACTCCTTTGCTTAGAGTCTTTGGAAGCACTGACTCATTTAAGCTTTGCCCAAACTTCATTCTTCCATAAGTTAATAAACCCAACTTTGTAGCACCACAGGTGTCTTCCTGGTTTTAGATGGACTTTCTCAACTGACATGGATGTTCATGACCACATTAAGTGCAAAACAGTAAATAGCGTATGACCTTATTTCTGTTTTTAAAATATGAATACTTAGAAGGATGACTATACAGTTATATGTGAAAAGTGACGATATTTGTATTACTAAATACATTTTTAATATATATTTTGAGGGTTTTTTTAAAGGCATTTTTAGAGACAGTCACAGAAAAAAGAAAGGTGAAGTTATTTTACATAATCAATACTTGCTAGGCTGCCAAAGGAACAGGCACATCCTGCTACTATTATTGCATAATAGCTTAATTCATAAATCCCCAGGTGTTAACCTAGAACGGGCAGTTGAACTTCTTAGGAAAGTCATCATCTTTCCTGTCTTTGGAAACAAAATGTTAAAATGTGGGATTATAAATCTAACTTCATAAACATAAATGGAATTTGGAACCTCTTAGGGTTAAAGTACCGAACGTCATCTTCTAAGTTTTTGGCCTTGTAACTTAAATTGTCTTTAATTATAAGTCTATATAAAGATTAGCAAGAGTAGTAGTTCATTTTTACTATTTATTTACAAAACTCCCTTTCACCCATTAATCACAACATGCATTACAACAATACTACAAAGTAGGTCAAAATACTCCTTAATACATTTTTGGCATTAGGTGGTCTTTCTATTCTTTGAGAAAGTCTGTACAATTGACCCTTGAAAAACACACGGTTGAACTGCCTGGATCCCCTTACATATGAATTTCTTCCAATAAACAGTACAATACTGTAAATGTATTTTCCTCAAGATTTTCTTAATTTTTCTCTAGTTTACCTTATTATAAGAATATAGTACACAATACATATAACATACAAAAATATGTGTTAGGTGACTGTTCATGTTCTTGGTAAGGCTTCCAGTCAACAGTAGACTATTAAAGTTTTGGGGAAGTCAAAAGTTATATTCCAGGAGTCAGGCCCCTAAACCCTGAGTTGTTCAAGGGTCAACAATATTTAGTCCACTTAAGACACTTGCTTACATGCTAGCTATTATTTAATGATTAAACAGCTTCCTTATAGCAAAGTGCAAAGAAACTGTAAGGTACCCCGCAAACATCATCTCTGTAATTAAAATCTGAAAAGGCAATTCATTTCTTCCCAACTCTACCCAGAGATGGTCAACACAGATTATAAAAATAGAATTTTTCAAACTTTTTGTGGTTTTGTATGAAAGCTTAAAAGAAAACACAAGGAGGAAGCTACCTCTACGCGTAAACACAGTCCAATGTGCTTCTCTTGTTATTTCTCATTAAAGCTACAAATTAGTAGGAAAATAGTGCCGCCCACGGGCTTTGCAAGTTTTGAATTCTCGGGAACACCCAGAGCAGGAGTGAATGAGCGAAATTGATGCGAACCGCCCAAGCCAGGCCAGCGAATGATAGGCACGCGGTATGTTAGTTGGCCCTGAAGAGAAAGAGTTTGTGAATGAAACCTAGGGCTTGGAAGAGGAACGTCTGGCTTCACACTCAGTTAAGCCCACTCTGGAAGAATCTAACCTTGTGACGCACGGAGAAAAGGCTGATTTCACCCCAACACAACTCCCAGAAAAAGAATGGAGAAAACCTACACCTACTAGGGCGACTTTGACCTAGCCCCCCCCCCCCCCCGCTTTTACACTCTTCACCCTCTCCCCTCTCCCCCCACCCCTGACTTCCTCGAAAGCCCCTCCCCTGGACTCATTCAAAGCGCCACGTCTCCTAGCGCCGAGGCAGCAGCTACCCCGCGGAGGCTTCCTGCAGTTAACCCCTCCCAGACTCCCGCCCAAGGTCTGCGATCCCCAGACTCGGAACCTCCACTAGGCCAGAACGGTCACCGCCCACCGCAGGAGCCGCGCCCTCGACCCAGCGGCTCCCGCCCCGCCCCGCCCCGTGCCCACGTGACACCCACGTCCCGCCCATGGCGCCCACGTGACCCGCGGCCATCCCCGCGCGGCGTGGATCGCGGCCGGAGCCGCCATTGTTCTGCCAAGGGACGACAGTGGGGCCTGGCACTGGCGCCGAGACGCCGCTTAGCGGCCGCCACTGGAGACACTCCCTCCCGCCGCCCCCCTCCTCCTGGCGGCGGCGGAGTGAGGCTGACTAGGGGGAACTGGGAGCCCCCTCTCCTGGCGGCGGCAGCTGCCGATCCCCGGCTCCGGCGCGAGGGGCGGCCGCGATGCGCTCGGCCTGAGGCAGTCCGGCCCGGCCCTTCCTCGCCTCCCTTGACTCTTGTACCGCGTCTGTGCGCCCCAGCGTCATCCTGCGAGGCTCGCTGACGGAGGGAAGATGGCTGCACAGGGCTGGCAGGACGAGCTGGCCCGGCAGGCCGAGGAAGGATCGGCTCGGCTGCGGGAAATGCTTTCGGTTGGCCTAGGCTTTCTGCGCACCGAGCTGGGCCTCGACCTGGGGCTGGAGCCGAAGCGGTACCCGGGCTGGGTGATTCTGGTGGGCACCGCTGCGCTGGGGCTGCTGCTGCTCCTCCTGCTCTGCTACGGCTGGGCCGCGGCTTGCGCCGGCGCCCGGAAAAAGCGGAGGAGCCCGCCCCGCAAGCGGGAGGAGGCGGCGGCAGTGCCGGCCCCGGCCCCTGACGATCTAGCCCTGTTGAAGAATCTCAGGAGCGAGGAGAAGAAGAAGAACCGGAAGAAATTGCCCGAGAAGCCCAAAGTGAGTAGGGGTGGAGCGGCGGTAGAATAGGGGCCAGGGGCCGGCGCGGAAACCCTCGAGAGAGCGGGAGGCCGAGCCCCAGCCGCCCCAGCCGGGAATGGAAAAGGAAAAGAGTGAGGTTAGTCAAGAGCTGGGAGTCCGATCTCTCCAGGTGGAGGAGGTAATCCGTGGACATGTTACTTGGGGAACCGTGGAAACTCAGGAAGTGTAGGACGGGTGGGGAAGACTAGTTTCGAGGAAGGAAGTTAGACCGCGTGGGGTACGTTTAAATCAAAGCGCCCAGAGGTCAAGCCGTTTTCGGGAACCTTGACCGCCGGAATTACATACCAACCCTTCTTGAGGCCTACCGGGTAGGCTGCCTGTGTGGAGAGTAATGGGACCTTAAGGTGGTGTTGGGAAGTTGTGGAAAGACTGCGCCCGGAAGACAGATGTCTACTTCAAGTCACACTGAGACGGTAGCCAGTGGAGGAAATACGATGACCTAAAAAATCTGGGGCTTACAGAGGATTAAAGGTACCCAGGTCTAGACGCGCTTCCATTTTAGTTAGACTGTTTAAGGGAAATGGTTGCCCACTCTTATTCTTGTGAATGTGGCCAGTGGAGGCCTGAACAGGAGCAAGGCAAGAGGGAGTCGGTTGCCTAATAGACTTTGGGGTACATGGCCCCGTCATAGAAAACTAAGGCAAGTTCAGCGGTGTGCGAGGTTTTGAAATAGAGTAAAAGGGAATGACAGAGCAGAATGGTGCAGTCTGAAAGAGAGATTTAGGCAGCGATTTACCGGACCACGTGTGGAAATGCAGAGAGCATCACATCCATTTGATCATGTCTTTCTCTTTTATTTGTATTTTCCTTATTGCCGTTTTCCCATTATATCTTTTATAGTAATAATAAGTTTTGTTTTTTTAAATACAGTTGAGCAGAGTTTGGAGGGTGTGCAGAATTAGAAACCGCTACTCGCCTATTTTTACATATACACTGAATTAAGCTCTTTACCTTTCAGTACAGTAGAGTACATGTAACCAAGGCCATACTTTGTGAAATGCACTCTGGTCTGTGTTGGGCCGTGGGAGGTATACACATAGGAGTTAGTCAATCCTGGAGGCTAATGTAGGAGACAGACTCATAAATAATGCCTCTAGTGCATAGACAGGTGCTATAGGAGTGCAAGTGGTGTTAAGGAGGTTTGGAAGGTGGGAGACGAGTTCCATTGAAGGGATTTAGGAAAGTTACTGGGAGGAGTGGGATTTGAGTTCACACGAAAGCAATGAGAGTATTGTTGGTACCAGTATAAAGAAGAAGTCAGTGTTAGAGAAGTGACAGGTCACAGTTAGTGCATTATTAGGCCTAGATAAGTGATCACATTTTGTCTGCTGATTAAGTGGATATAAGATACATACAAAGTCTAGTAAAGGTACAACTTTGTCAGTATGAATTCTACCTTAAGTTAGAAGAGGAAATAGAACTGATTTGGAACATATATAATTAAATTTGTTGAACACATCAGAGGTTACCAGAAAGTAATATTATGGTGGACACATAATAACTTGGCTCCAAAATAAGCAAGGGTGATCTTGAAAAAAACACATACCTTAGTAAGGGTAAACCCTGTGTGGATGAAGCAGGTCGTGGACGTTTCAGAGCCCTCTTTGGGATGTCTAGAATTTCAGATAGACTTGAGTCCAGAGACGGGTGCTCCAGGAGCCCATCCGAAGTGCATCATAACACTCAGATGACCCATCTGAAGGAGGAACAGACTCCTGTGAAGCTTGTACTGTGAAAAATACTCATCAGACTTAGAACTTACTGCTTCTCTTTTTCATTTTAGTTAAGGAATGGGGCACTGAGTGAATAAACGTAATATTAAGCTTTGGGGAGGGGAGAATGGGACCACTAATCGAAGGGTTGAACGTTAATTGAGTGAGAAAATATCTTTGCCTATTTCATGGTATCGAGGTGTTAGAGAAGTTGGCCAGCACTAACAAAATTCTAGCTTTCAAACTTTTTTGACTGCATCTTACAGTAAGAAACACATTTTACATTGCATTACCTGCCCCCTTTCTCTCCCCCAACACATATCAAACCATCCTGTTTGTTTTTCTTTAATGATGTTTGTGACCCATCAGATTGGCTTCACATTTCATTGTGTGGCATGACCCACAGAAAAATACTGCTTTATGGTTCTAAGAAGTAAAAGCACCCATTTATGTAGTACTCAAATGCTTTGCACTGTGCTAAGTATTTACTTGGAGAAAAAAGCAGCATACTGCTCACAAATTGAAGGGAGTAAAAAGGAATACAATATTCATATGTCTCATTGTGAAGGGGATACAAAAGCAAAAGCTCAGTTGCTCCCCAGGGAGCTTTTTATTCCAGTTGTGGAAAAAGAGACACCAAAAAAATAATTAACTATGCAAACCCAGTATGGGTCCAGGAGGCTGTGAATGAGCTTATCACACTATCTGGCTTTGAATGTGGGTAGGAGCAAGGTGTAGTGGAAGAGGTTGAAGCAACGGGAAAGGCCCAGTAAAGGAAGACTTAACTCTGTCAGCCTGGCAGGAATGGGGACTAAACTTAGGTAAGGCATTTAACCTTGCTCTGTTTAGCTTGTCTTGTTTATAAATTGAGGATCTTTTTTTTTTAAGATTTTATTTATTTATTCGACAGAGATAGAGACAGCCAGCGAGAGAGGGAACACAAGCAGGGGGAGTGGGAGAGGAAGAAGCAGGCTCATAGCGGAGGAGCCTGATGTGGGGCTCGATCCCACAACGCCGGGATCACGCCCTGAGCCGAAGGCAGACACTTAACCGCTGTGCCACCCAGGCGCCCCTATAAATTGAGGATCTTAATTGAGTTAAAATACTGCAAGATTCCTCAAAATGTTATCTCCGACTACTTGCAATAGAGTTACTTTGAATGCTTATTAAAATTTATAGATTCCTGAGCACCAGAAGAGATCTTATAAATTCAGAATCTCTGGAACTGAGTCCAGGGAATCTACACTTTTTTAACGAGCTCCCTTGGTAAATCCTTGTTATTATTCAAAAAATCACTTGGTGGGTGTAGGACCATAAGATCCATAGAATAGGAGAGGTTTCTAAGTGGAGTCATGTTTAATCTTATAATCCACTTCTTCATTACTACATCATTCTGATATACTTTTTAGGATATACCTTACTCTGATCCAACTAAACTATTACAGGTTTGTGAAAGGATGTTACATATTTACTTAAATGTTTTATTTTCATCTTTTTATCCCATTGTTTTTAGTTCTCTGTTAAGTCATTTCAAATTTTGCAACTCAAGTTTTAAAAATTTGTTTCTAGGGACGCCTGGGTGGCGCAGTCGTTAAGCGTCTGCCTTCGGCTCAGGGCGTGATCCCAGCGTTCTGGGATCGAGCCCCACATCAGGCTCTTCTGCTATGAGCCTGCTTCTTCCTCTCCCACTCCCCCTGCTTGTGTTCCCTCTCTCGCTGGCAGTCTCTGTCAAATAAATAAATAAAATCTTTAAAAAAATAAATAAAATTAAAATTAAAATTTGCTTCTAGTAGCTTATTTTTATCTGTAGAGTAGGTGGTATTTAGCTCTTTAAAGTCTGCCCATAAGCACTTTTTGAAATGTTTATATCATTTTGGTTTTTATCCCCTAATAATATCCTGACATAGGTCTTTTAGGGTCTGAATTGCAGTTTGTTTCTCTATTAAAAGTGGAGGAGGTGGCACTTTTCTCTGAGCTTATTACTTGGCAATTTTGGAAATCATTGTTATATATTTTCTGTGATACCTAGTACAATGTGATATTAAATAGGCACTCAGTAAATATTTTTAATTTGACTTAATCTGAGCAGTGATTTAGATAGATGTGAGATCTCAGATAACTGGTCTTTAACAATCATTCCTTTGAATTTCAGCTGGAAGCCTATAACCCAGGATCAACTTCAATGAAAATTCATTTTAGTGAAAAAATTCTTTTTATATTAGTGTAAGACTTCTCATAAAGATTTGCCATAGTGCAGTTGTTGATAGCAGTAAGCTCACTGAATAGTGTTTTGTCTTGTTTGCTGCTGTATAACCTTGCATAGTGCTCAATAAATAGTTACTGAATGCATAATGTAGTAAGATGTCCTCCCAAAGTATTTATACAGCTCATTCCCATTCTTCATGCCTGGTAAATAGCCATATGAGCCACCTTTTTATTTTTACAGTGGATGATGGCTGTGTTTGCCTCTTCTGACTAAAATTTTGTGAGGTCCGTCGTTGTACGGCCAATAAATCATTCTAATAGTATACGGTGTCTTTCGTAGTTATTCCTTCTGTTCCAGTTTCATTGCCACTGCCCTACTTTTGGACTTTATTACCTTTTGCTTTGACTATACTAACAGCATCCTGACTGGTTTTCCTGCTTCCAGTCTCTTTGTTGCCATTGCTTTCTACCCACTCCTGCCAGTTAAATCTTTTAAAGCCCAGCTCTGATCGTGACTTTCATGTTCACATCTTGTCAGTAGTTTCCCCATCACATGTTGAGTAAAATCCAGTCTATGACATGGCCATGATGTAACCCCATCTTAGATTTATCTCTTAATCATTATCCCAAATGCATTACCATTGGCTAGACTGCAGTATCTTTTTATTCATGCTACTTTCCATTAGAAAGCCTTTCTTTCCGTATCTGTACAATTTCTACCTATCCTTCAAGGCCCAGCTATGGTGCTCTCTCTACTGTAAAGCCTTCCCTACCTCCCCAGTGAGAGTTAGTCTCTCTTTTTTATATGTTTATTTTATATTTTATCATGATATCTAAAACAAGAAGACAGAGCATTGCCTAGGAATGTACCTGTAGGGCAGTTCAGATTTTTCCCAGCTCTGTGCACGTCCATCAGTGATCAGGAAAGCACCTCAAGTATTGATTTGGGGATTAGAAATTAATTTTAGTGAGCAGGTAAACTTACCAATATGAAATCCCTGAATAATGGGGATCAACTTTGTACTAGTCTTATCTGTAATTGGACCATTCCTCATCTCCTCATATCTGGGTATATACTTCTCCAATTGGAAATCTGGCATTTGTCTCGAATTTTACCATCTCCAAAACAGTTCATGATTCCTTGCTTTCTCCTGGTCTTCCCCATTTCTGTAAATGGTAAATGACTGCCACCCATTCAGTTATTCAAGCCAAAAATCTAAGAATCATTCTTGATTCTTCCCTTTTCCTCACTTCCTTATATCTTCCCTACCTCATATCTAATCTGTGAGCAAATACCATCCATTTTATCTCCAAGATGTATATTCAGTCTGACTATTCTCATTCTATTGTCTGGCACCTTAGCTCATTTCTGTAGCAATAGCTTCTGCTGCCTCCAGTCCTAAAGCCAACACTTGTCTAAAATCAACACTTCAGTAGCTTTTGCATTTAAAATCTCAATTTCTCTCCTATGTGGCCTAGCACCTGCGTTTCTCTCTAAGCTGATTTTGAGTTAATTTCCTCTCATTTTTACCTCCAGCTATAGTGATGTTTTTTCAGTTCCTCAAATTCGTTCACAACCCAGTGCCTTTACATGAACTATTATTAACACTTCTGGAATAATCTTTTCCCCACTGTTCTAATCAGCTTGTAGATCTCACCTGAAAACTTCTTCCTAGAAAATCGTTTTCTGATTGCCCTATTTGACATAGGCATCCCATTCTATTTTCTGTCTCAGCTTTTGGTATGTGGGGTTTTTTTATTGTAAGTATCACACTTTGTAAATTATTTACTTATCCATTAGCTATTTTGGGGTCCTCTGCCTCCACTAGGGGAAAGCCTCGCTGGCCTTGAAATGCAGTGGCAAACAGTACCCAGCACACGTAAGAGCCTTTGGTAATTACATGTTAAACTCAATTCTGAACAGAGTAACTATAATGATATCTCACGGTTTAATTGGATAGTTTATTTGGCTAAATAAATTTATCTTTTAAGATACTCCAACAGAATTACATCTTTTATTCTTTTTTTTTTTTTAAAGATTTTATTTATTTATTTGACAGAGAAAGACAGCCAGTGAGAGAGGGAACACAAGCGGGGGGAGTGGGAGAGGAAGAAGCAGGCTCATAGTGGAGGAGCCTGATGTGGGGCTCGATCCCATAACCCTGGGATCCCGCCCTGAGCTGAAGGCAGACGCTTAACCGCTGTGCCACCCAGGCGCCCCTACATCTTTTATTCTTAAGTAGTGGTTTTGCTGTATCATCTCTGGTATTAATAAAGGTAAATTATATCACTTGCCACCTACATATAGGATTTTCTTTTTACCTCTAAATCACTAGTCCCCTTAGTTTTAAGTAAAATAAGTAAATATTGAAAATAAGTAAATGAAAGAATAATCATTCGATGAAAAAATCCCAAGTCATAGTTAAAACAAATATTCCCAATTGTACAGAAAAGGAATTTTGAGATTCATAAAGATTAATTAACTTATTCAAGGTCATAGAGCAAAGGAGTTCCAAAGGCGCAACAGTATCCTAATTTTTAGTCTACAAACTCCACTGTCATTTCCTCTGTACCTCTCTGGTTTCCATAGCATGTTCAGGGATGTTACATTGCATTCAGAGAACAAATCCCATTTTCTCAGTGAGTTACAGCTCTCTGTATTTCTTTTTAAAATTTACTTGTAGAATCAGAAGTTCGTACTGAAAATTGTAATGACTTTTACCAAAGCTCCAGAATTTTGGCTCCATTTGTTTGGACAGGACTTTTTCATCTTGTCATTTTATCCTGCCAGAGGCCTAGTAGAGAGGACCTTTAATAGTTCTGCTTATCTTAGATACTGAGAGCAGCAATAAATAAACCCTCTGAACACTTGGGGTTTCTTTTGCATTTGGGCATTACTGATTAATGCACTACTTCTCCAGTTCATGACAGCTTTGACAGTATTTTTAAATTATTATTCTTCAGGCAAAATCAAGAGCTCTAAGTGGGGAATTGGTGTCATTTGACCAGTTTTAGAGTTTACTTTTTTCTCTCCAGCGATGCTAGTAGTGTTCACACAGTTGCACTGAATGCCAGTATTCCAGAGGGCGTCCAGCAGGGCCCGAGAAAGTACATGGCTGTCTATCTGCTGTTTCATATGTGGTTCTTATCTCAGTACCCATCAGAGGTAAAACCTTGGAAACCAATACTGTATTGAATTCTTCAGAAATCCTCTTAGCATAATTTGGCCATGTGACAGGTGTGGAGTGTCATCTGTCTATCCTATGGAAGTTGCTCTGAGCATCCCTGATGCAGTCAGCAAGTAGATCGTTTGGAATCCCTGAAAAGAGTTGAGTCTTTGGCTAGCTGCTTAGAAGGCAACAGGGATCTTTACCACTAACGGAAGTATCTCAGGGTATTCAGTCATATTTTGCAAATTTGAATTATAGGTCAAATTTGTAAGATTGTTCTCTCAGTTATTAAGAGTTTAAAATTGGAGTTGAATTTAAAAATAATTTGGTAAATTACTATGACTGAAGCTGTAGTTTATGGCATATTTAGTTTATGTAATTGATATATTCACATTTGGCAGAAAAAAGACACACAGTTTGTGCTTTCAAATAAATGACAAGGAATTTTTCTATCATGAAATTGTATCAGAACTCTTCAAACCAAAACTGAGGCAAGGTCTTGTTCATTAGATAAGTTGATGTGTATAAAGCATCTAGCAAGGTGCTTGGCACATGGCAAATACTTGGAAATTATTAGTTCTTATCAGGCTATCTTATAGTTTAATCTATCAGCTAAAGATGATGCACCTTGAATTTCTATAACATCTTGCCTTTTATCTTCTTTATGAAGGGCGTAATATATATACTTAAGCCTCCTGTATGTTCAGTATAACTTTGAGCTAAGAAAATTGAAACTCCAGTGAAGTAGTAACTTGTCCAGGGTGGCACACATTTGAGAATTCAACCCTGGTTTCAGCTTGCCTTCAGAACCCACACTGTTTGCCTTTAAGGGGTAGGGTTGGAGGGGTAGGGAGAAGGAGGTAGAGTATACCTTTTGTCTTGTATTTTAGTATGTGATGTTGTCTCTTCCTTTGCTAGTTTCTAAGCTTTTTGAAAACAGGGATCGTGCCTCACTTGTCTTTGTTTCAAGGTTTTAGGGGTTCTACATATTACTTTACTATGTTCGCTTACTGGATGTTTAGTGAATGAACATAAGTGAATGTGATATAATTTTCTTTCTTAGAAAATGGTGAAACTATAAGCAGTTGTTTGTTTGTTTATTTGTTTGTTTTGAAGAAAGATAATATTAGGGGCGCCTGGGTGGCTCAGTCGTTAAGCGTCTGCCTTCGGCTCAGGGTGTGAGCCCGGAGTCCTGGGATCTGGCCCCACATCAGTCCTGGGATCCTCCACTGGGAGCCTGCTTCTTCCTCTCCCACTCCCCCTGCCTGTGTTCCCTCTCGCTGGCTGTCTCTCTCTCTCTGTCAAGTAAATTAATTAATTAAAAAATGAATAAATAAAAAAATGAAAGAAAGAAAGATAATACTACATTGCTGTGTCTAGAGCAAGCCTGGACTATTTCTGGTCTCTGAAAGGATATATTTACTTATCATTTGTATTCTGTTAACTTCCCGAAAGAATTTGTGTCTGGAGCACTGAGCACATGTACTGTTTGTTGGCCCTCTTGACCACCAGGACTTAACATTTATTTTGAGCTTACTAGTTGAAAAGTGACCTGGATGCTAGAACATGGGGTTGGGGATTTGAGCCATCATAGCCGTGTTCTCTCCTTTGTCATTTTAAAAAGAAACTGTGTAAGACAAGAACATATATATATTTTTTTATATTACAGTTGATGAAATCAAGAGTTAAGTCAAGGAAAATGCTTATAATCACAAGGAGTAAATACAGAAGTTGAGTCTTGAGCCCAGTTTTGTCCAGCTCCAAAGCCCATGGTCTTTTCATATTCCTTTTTTTTTTTTTTTTTTTTTTTTTTTTTTTTTTTTTTGGTAGTTGGTTGACTGCCCTTCTAGTTTTTAAACTTAAGGCGTTTCCAAGTAATTTGAAGTCATGGTTTTTATATTTTATGTCTAGAAATAAAATTTACATAGCTAATTGAAAATGGGATTCTAAGTGGTTTCATTTTAGAAGTCAAATGTTAAACCTTATATATGCTTATCTTAGATGTAGGTTCTTTTGCAATTTTGAATCAGTTTAACAAATATGTACAGGCTGCTCAAATGGAGTATATGTCTGTTATTAAGCATATCTTCTTATCTGAACTTCAAAACTCCTGGAGGGCAAATTCCTTTCATTTGTCCTTGTTGCTGAGGTCCCTAGCCCAGTGCCTGGTACTGAAGTACTTAATAAATGTTTATGGAATTGTATGGAATTAATAATTTGAACGTTGACTAACATGAAGAATTTTATTTCCTTTAAATCAAGCGTATTAAATAAGAGACCCTACTCCCCTATGTGTCCCCCTTCTGCATTTTATTTTCTTGATTGTCAGCTAGGTATTTTTGTTCTGGTTTATCACCACCCCTCCCAACACACACACACAATGTT
Organism: Ursus americanus; assembly: GCF_024610735.1. Lineage (NCBI taxonomy): Eukaryota > Metazoa > Chordata > Mammalia > Carnivora > Ursidae > Ursus > Ursus americanus. Next base: position 37,712,673 of record NC_142135.1, on the reverse strand, counting down.
CTTTCACGAATGAGTTTTTAAAAGCATCTGGCATAGGAGTTGAGGAATATATGATAATAAGGCAGACATAGTGATGCCTACAAGGAGTTTATCCATATAAGAAATGATGATGTCAGTCTTCTGTTACTGGTTGATTTTCATCAGATTTGGAGGATGTTCTTGTCTAATTTAAATATAGATTGTATACTGTATATGAAATTAATCTTGGTTGGCTCTGGAAGGAACCCTCAGAGTGTTCTAGAAAATTTTATACTAGGATACAGTAAGAGGCCCATGTAATTGCTAATCTGTGGAAACACACCGTGTATATTAAGGCTTCGTGATGAGAGAAGATAATACTTTCATGTAAAACCCAAATTGGCAGTCAGGTTGTATTTAAAGTGTTGGTTTGCAGTTAGTTACTTTTCATGTGAGCAGATCTACATAATACGCTTCCATTTCTGGATTTGCTGGTTTAAAAACGGTGAACGATTTTCCAGGATGAGGCCTTCTTGACCAGCTAGTGGCAGAGGAAGAGGACAGATTAGTGTTGCTGGTGGGTAGAAGAGGCACAGCCACCATGATGTATCCTTTTCTCCTGCCGCCCAAGAGCTCTTTGACTTTATTCTTAGGAAAGGAGGCTTACTGTTTCATGTTATCAGGCATTTTGGGGGAGTTGTTGCTGACTTATGGACTCCCGGTAGTAGTGAGAGCTATATAAAGCCCTAGAGTTAGTGAAGCATTGGGAAATCTGCATAGTCCAAAGGAACAGCTACAGTTACAGCCATTGCTTAAGTTTATGTTGCAAAGAAGGAAGTAAAATTGGCACAGGTTGGCGGTGTGGGACCACCTCTAGCTTGGTGGTCATTTCAGAATCTGTGAAATGGAAACTGAATGTTCCCTTTTAAGTCACTAATAGAGGACTTCACACTTCCTAGCTGATCAAGAGGAAAGATTGTTTCATCTTTCACTTGGGAGGCTGTATCAACAGTATTTGCAGTTGGTCTCAAAGGAGTTGCGTTGAACTTTTTAGTCATTTTTTAACCACTTGATTTCTCGCCTTTTAGCAGTTAATAAATTAAAATGACTCACTGTAGTCATTTACATGAGTAAAATGGAAGTGCTGTATAAATGACGATGATAGAAAGTTTGCTGAGTTAAGTGAAGTCTTTAGAAATATAAGTCTGTGAGCTGCCAGTTAGAGGTGGGAAACTGGAATTGGAGCTGCAAGATCACTCAGGTGGCGAAAGGCTTGTATAGAAAGGTAGAGCTGACCACAGGAAATCAGAAAAAGTTTAGCTAAAGAGGATAGTATGAACTAAGAATAGCATATGAGAATTGACAAGTAGATGATGGTGATATTAGAAAGTAGAATTAAGCAGTTTTATATTCCTGTCGTGGTTATGGCTCTAAATCAAATTTCTTTCAGGGTTTTCTTACCTTTTTCTGTGTAGCACCCCCCTCCACCCCCAAACACACACATATACATACACAGGAAGGCGGATTAGAGGAAGCAGCAGGAAAGTGACAAAACAGCACCGGAGAAAGAAAACCAAGTGAAGACTGAGGAGACCTGGTTTTGGCATCTGACTTCAACAAGTTGCTTAATAAGAGCCAGCAGATTGGGATTAATTGGGAATTTCATCCGCTAAAAGACTGCTTTTGTTTTGGTTTTTCTGCCATAAATCTTTGGGAAGCCTACAAAATGGGTTTTAGAATATTAATGGTCTCTTTCCCTAACTGTATATCTCTGATAATTTTGAACAAACTCAGAGAAAGTCACGTTATAGAAACTTGAACATTCATATTGTCTTCTTGAGTATGGCTCTGCTATAGTGAGGAATCTGGTGGAAGTCTATTCTGCAAGAACTAGAAATAAGGCAACTGAAACTAGTGTATTGATTTACTAACTCAATTGTGTTGGAATACGAGGAGAATAGGCAAGTGAAAAGAAGTAGTAGGATCTATAAAGAAGAGGTTAGCATACAGATACCTGGACCCCATTCTTCAGACTCCTGAATCTTAAATACATTTCTGGTGATAGAGCTCAGAAATGTTTTTTTGGGAGGGTGGGGTTTAACCCCCAAAATGAGTGATTCCAATTAAAAGCCAGATTCGGAATTCACAGACTTAATTTTATTCACGAGCACCGCTAAGAGTGATCTTTTTATTTTAGGAGTGTGAAAGCTGAGGTAGCCTTTCTAAGCTGCAGCAGCGGATTGGTAAATTTCTTAACCCCAGAACAGTAGAGCCATTAGAGAATAGAATTACAAGGGACATTAGAGATAATCTAATACAGAAGCCAACAAACTGGTCCACGGACCAAATCTGGTCCTCTTCCTGTGTTTTGTAAATAAAGCTTTACTGGAACAGCCAGACTCATTAACTTATTCATCTATGTCTGCTTTTGTACTACAGTAGCAGAGTTTTGTAGTTGCAGCAGAGACGATATGGCCCACAAAGCCTAAAATATTTCCTGTCCCTTTACTGACAAAGTGTGCCAACTTTTGAGTAGATCAGATCTGTCATTTTATATATGTAGAAATAAGACTCAAAGATAATGAATGAAACATTTGGAGATTATACAGCTAATTGGTAGTTAGAATGCAAATGCAGTTTAGTTCCCTTTTTTCCTGCTTTCAGTCCATTATTTTTTGTTGGGGCAACTGATATGTGGGTAAGATCAGAAAATATATTTGTGGTACCCGGTTTTGTTTATAGGTTCATTATATTATGAAACACAGTGACTATGAATAGTCGTCCAGGTCTTAGATAATAACATGGCTGTACAGGGGGTAGAATTTGATTGTAGTATATTCTGTTTCCTGAGTATAAATCTTTGGTTTGACCTGTCGAGTAGTTTGACAACAAGATTCTTTTTTGTTGCCTGTGCAGCCAAATGGACGGACTGTTGAAGCAGCTGACGAGGAAGTGGCGCGAACTCCTCGAAGTGCTCCAGCAAAGCAGCCCTTAGAGACAGATAAGAAAAATGAAAAGGTAAGTTTGGGAACATACGAAATTACATGCAAAGCTCTTAATAAAGAGAGTACCATATAAAAATGATGCTTTTCTGTTTCACAAAAGTGTACATATACTCCCCATTTAAGGACAACTGAAAATCTGAATTGTCATAGCAGATAGGTGATGCAGGTTTAAGTAAGTTGTTTTTTTACTTCTAAAAGGAAGGCTATATCACCAAGTATTTTAAACATGCTGTGGCATTATTAAGTATTCATTTTGCCAAAAGAATTTACTCATGACTTGAACATCATTTACATGAGTAAGGTTCCAGGTGTGTAACATCTCTCTTATTTGAAAACAGAATTGTGTTATCTTTGTTAATGTGCACTTCTGACATAAAAAGCTTACCAAAATTGTTCTGTAGCAACAAGTGTTGAAACAAATTTCTGTTCTGATGGAGATATAATTATCTTCTTATTAGACAGTTTGACTTTAACAAAAGAGAATGTTCTATATTCAGGTCATTATTAAAAGGTTTGGATGTGGGGCGCTTGGGTGGCTCAGTCGTTAAGCGTCTGCCTTCAGCTCAGGGCGTGATCCCAGCGTTCTGGGATCAAGCCCCGCATCAGGCTCCTCCGCTATGAGCCTGCTTCTTCCTCTCCCACTCCCCCTGCTTGTGTTCCCTCTCTCACTGGCTCTCTCTCTCTCTCTCTCTCTCTCAAATAAATAAATAAATAAATAAATCTTTAGGGGTGCCTGGGTGGCACAGCGGTTAAGCGTCTGCCTTTAGCTCAGGGCGTGATCCCAGTGTTATGGGATCGAGCCCCACATCAGGCTCCTCCACTATGAGCCTGCTTCTTCCTCTCCCACTTCCCCTGCTGTGTTCCCTCTCTCGCTGGCTGTCCCTATCTCTGTTAAATAAATAAATAAAATCTTTAAAAAAAAAAAAAAGGTTTGGATGTGTACTCTTAAGTTTTCAAATAAGACAATCTATCATACCCCATAAATGGTACATTCCTGGGATTTTATTCATTTTTCAGTTTTCAATGTTAGAACTGACCCAGTTTTTATTTGACTCAATTTAGTTTGTAAGTAGGCAAAATGTAAAAAACTGTTAACAGTGGGTTGTTCTGCTGTGGGAGAGAGACTTTTCACTTAAGTCCTTTTTTGTACATTAAATACTTGTGCCCTCCCCCCTTTTAAAATCCTACACATGCAAAACTCCTTTTCAAGACAGACAGACAAAACAAAAGATAACCAGAGGTAGGGAAGTGGTTTCTAGGAACCAGAATGCAACAGTTCCAGTCTTCCAGAATAGTAGTATGAAATGGTTGCTACAGTTTCTTAATGCTTGCAATTTCAAAACGTCTTTGAAGACCTGGCAAGATCAGTTCTCCCCCTGTAACCCAATAAAATTGGTGTAGGGCCATGACAGCTGCAGGTGGGTTGGCTTAAAATGAAGGATAGTTGTGGGAAAAAGTTAAACTTATGCCTGATTTTGCCTTTGGCAGAAAAATAAGTAGTAAATGACTTGTATTAGCAATAAGGATATAATTTCAGGATTGTGAATTTATAGAATGAATAGTTGATATGTCTAATATGGATTTATACTTCTTCTGTCTGAAGTTTCCTTATTTCTGGGCTTTCTCTCTACTAGTGAGCATTTTATGCTTGTCCTTGCTTCCAGTTCCTGAATTATCCTGAAAAATTCATAGTTGGAATAATCGATGAACTACCATTCATTTCCGATTGATGAATCATACATAGATTGGGTGTATGAAGATGTAAAACTACAGTTTAGAGTTTATAATCATTCTGAAATTTCTGATAGAAATAGTGATAATAACTGACATTTGTTAAGTATCTGTAGTATAGCAGGCACTGTGCAAGGTGAGGTATGTATATATATATGAATATATTTACATGTATCTAGTAGAGACAAGTTACTGAGTACTTACTGGGTGTACTTTTAAGACTTTATAGAATATTTATACATTACTTTATGCTCACAAGAGCACTGAGGAGGTGGTATTATACCTGTCTTACCAATAAGAAACCTGAGGCATAAGTTATCAAAGCTACCAAAAGTAGACCCATCTGACTTCAAAGTCTGTGCTTTTTACTGCTTTGTATGATTTCTGATCCTTTCATAAACTCTGCAAGGCAGACAGTAAGAACCCCATTGTACAGGTAAGGGCCGTGAGGCACAGAGGGATTTTGCAGTTTCCCTCATTTCATAGTTTCTGAAGTAGGATTTGAATCCAGCTCATTCTGGTGCCAGAGCCCGTGCACTTGATGGTACTGCCTCCTTTCCGTTGCTGTTGCTTTTTCAGGACAAAGCTTTTGCCTTTGGTTTGCTGCCTATTTGATTTGACTTTCTGCATAGTAGTAGATGCTGCGACTCATGGCTGGTGTCTCTTTTTGCCATCTGCATCTTGAATTTCTGCTTTCGAACTTGGTTCAGTTCAGGAGACCTCATTTCAGTTAATTTCGTATTCTCTTGCACTGCGTATGTTTTTGTGTGTTTTAAATGTGTTTTTAAAGACTTTTTATTACTTTTTTTGTAAAGATGCTTATCGTAGATCTACTTATAAACCTTAATACACATTATATTTGCTTTCCTCTCAGAGCCACATCTTGGGCACTTTGAGAAGTACGGTTTGCCTATGGAATAATTGCACTCTAAGCTGTGATATTGAATACCTTGCCCTGTCACTTGAATAAACCTCACAGAGAAAACCATATATGACAAGAGTTCTAGATCTTGGGTCTATAAAGCAAGTTAAATTACCATGGTTTTCTAGGTCTTTATTTAGCTGTGAAGGTCAGTGCTTCCTTGATACTGGTCTCTAGTAGATTCCGCATAGGACCATTAGCTAGGCTGAATGCATTGTGCTATTAGATGCTGAAGGGACTAAGAAGGATGGAAGATGTACTTAACCCTCAGAGAGACTGCAGTCTAGTTAAGGAAATGCAAGCACAAGAGAAGAGGTCAGGTAACAAGGCTTTGAGTGCCAGATAATCAAAGGAGTAAGATTATCCTATTTGGGTGGCCAGAAAAGATTGACTTAATAAGACTCTTAAGGATGGGGATAGTATTTCAGTAACTAGAAGTGAGGAGGCCAGTTCTGGCAGGTGAGAGAAACAAATGAACACAATCAGACATTATTCAGCTGAAGCAAAAGAACATATTCAGACATACTCAACGGAAAGCCCTAGACAAGTTTGACTGGTCAGGGTGGGGTGGGGTATGATAAAAATAAATATGTTCAGCTGGCAGCAACATTTATGAAAACAAATCAGGCTTGCATCAATGATAATGAGTGTCTGAATTAAGACAGAAGTGTAAGGATCATTAATAAGAGAAACAATAGGAATAAAAATGTGAAATTTGGTCACCGTCAGGTTGTTCATGATGAAGTCAGTGGTATCCTACTGAAATACTAATATTACTCATTATAAGTATTAATAACCTCTTACATTTTTATGATGCTACAATAATACAAATATTTTCACATCTCTTAACCCTAATGAATAATTCGTGGTTGGGGAAGGAGGGGAGTATAATCATTTTTTCAAATCCAGCTCATTAAAAAGAGTTAAGTGGATTGCCCAACATCACATAGCTAGTAAATAATGATCCCTCAATTTTGTGCGGGCAATATTTCTCTAAGTGTGGTTTGTGGACCCCTGGGAAGGAGTCTCAGGGACCTTTTGTTGGGTCCTGGAAGACAAAACTGTTTTAATAACAACAGAGACATTATTTGCCTTTTTCACTGTGTTGGTATTTGCATTAATGGTACAAAAGCAATAGCAGGTCAAACTGCTGACCTCCCTAGCACAAATCATGACGGTGACACCCAACTACTAGGTGACACCAAACTACTAGCGGCTGCATTCTTTATTGCAGTCCACTCACAATTAAAAAGAAAAAGAATGCCAGTTTCACTTAAGAGTGTCCTTAAGCTGTAAAAATGATCATTATTAGTTTTATTAAATCTTAACCTTTGAACACATGCTTTTTAATTATTTCGTATGATGAAATGGGAAGTATACATACAGTGTGCTGTGTAGTGAAGAACAGTGATTGTCTTGAGGAAAAACACCTGTACAGTTGAATTACAGTCCAAACTAGCCACTTATTTCATGTTGCTCCATTTTAACTTGAAAGAAGAGCTGATAGATAGGCCATGGTTACTTAGACTTGAGTATTTGCAGACATTTTCTCAAAAACAGTCAAGATGATCCTGTCACTTCAAGGAAAACAACATTTAGTATTTATTGCAAATGATACAATGATTTGTTTCCAAGTGAAAATTAGAAATTTAGAAAATTTGTATCTGCCACCATGAGCTTGACAGCATCCCAGTGCTTAAAGAATTTCTGATGAGATCAGTTGTGATATTAACAAATGTGACTTTTAAAAATACTGTATACAGGGGCGCCTGGGTGGCACAGCGGTTGGGCGCCTGCCTTAGGCTCAGGGCGTGATCCCGGCGTTGTGGGATCGAGCCCCACATCAGGCTCTTCAGCTATGAGCCTGCTTCTTCCTCTCCCGCTCCCCCTGCTTGTGTTCCCTCTCTCACTGGCTGTCTCTATCTCTGTCAAATAAATAAATAAAATCTTTAAAAAAAAAAAAATACTGTATACAGTGGAATATTTTAACATGTTAGAAGATGTGTGTAACTCACTGAACTAGTATTTTCCAAAATCAGGCAAGTATAAAAGATCCATTCAAAGTTCAAGATAGATCAATAGCCTATGGGAGAGTTCATCGATACAGATTTCATGTTGCAACAGTTTTTAAGAAACTACCACTTGACATGTTTTAGCGTAATATTTTTTCCTTCCTCTGCTTAAAACTCTTCATGACTTCCCATTGCTCTTACTCCACAGTCTTGAACATAACCTAAAGGCCCTGCCTGTGACTCAAGTCTCTCTTCCTACCCCTGACCCTCCCTAAGCCCACACACACTGGTTTTCTGCCTTTCTTTTTTGTTAAACAGCTTCATTTTGAGGTACACCGTAAAATTTATTTTTTTAAAGTGTATGATTTCAGTGTATCTGCAGAGTTGTACAGTTCTCACCATAGTGTAGTTTTTGAACATTTTCCTCCTCCCAAAAAGAAGTCTTGTGCGCATTACCAGTCATGCCCCATTTTTCCCTTTTCCCCTTAGCCCCAGCCTCTGTCAACCACTAATCTTTGGTGTAATGTCAAAGAATAATGCAATTATCCGAAAGAACTATTAAGACAGTCCTCCTTTTTCCAGTTACATACGTATGTGTATGTAGCCAGATTTTCTTCATATGCTTCAAATAGTATATCACACAGTAAAATTAAATGCAAAAGCAGGTATGCAGGCTGTCTTTTATGAAGCCAGACGCAAAAGATATTTGCAAAATGTAAAGCATACCACTGTTCTCACTAAAATGTTTTTTGTTGTTGTGGAAAATACAGTTGCTTATATAGGTGTAATTATACAATATGTAATTAGTCTTATTGTTTTGAAATAAATTAATATATATCTAAATATCTTAGTTTTAATTTATAATATGGTAGATATCAGCAGGTATGACCCATGTAAACAAAGGCTCTTTGACATGCTCAGTCTGTTTTAAGAGTATCCTAGATCCAAGAAATTTGAGAACCACCACTCTACGAGTAATCAATATTTAGAAGAGCAAAGACAAACTTATTCCAAGGCATCATAGATTTTAGAGAAGTGTAAGGTATAGCAGCTCTTAGCAAAACAGAGACCACCTGCATGCCCAGTGAGCTTACATACATTTGTATTTTACCTTCCATAATACATCTTAGAAACTGATTTAAAACCAGGGATTTGCAAACCATGACCTATTTGCCATGTCTGGCTCTCTGCCTATTTTTGAAAGTTCGTTGGAATAATGCAGCCATACTTACTTATTTATTGTCTGTGGCTGCCTTTGTACTCCCGATAGCAAAGTTGAGTGGTTGCAACAGAGGCCTTATAGTCTGCAAAGCCTAAAATATTTACTGTCTGACTTTTTTTTGCTGAAACCCTGTAGACTTTTAGATTCATTAAAATGTTTCATTATCTGGAATGCTTTGAATCTGATTGCGTAGGTCTTGGACTCTTGACCTTTCGGGCTCGTTGGGCCACAAAATCTATAGCTTCGTGAGTCTTGGGTTCCCATCCAAGGAATTAGTTTTCATTACCCCCTTTCAGGTAAACATTATTTTCTATAAAAGAGGGAATATCATACCAGAGAAACCTCATTTCTGCTTCTAGAATTTTCTGTCTAAACTCTGACAACTAGCAAAAATGAGACTAGAACCAGGACTTCCACCCTAGCCCATCAGTTTTCCATGATGCCATAGTTGTATGAAACAATAGGGGATCGAAGTATAGGGAAATAATGAATTTGGTTTTAAACATACTAAGATTGAGGTAAAAATGGCGTCTCCGAGTGGAATTAATTTATTAGGCTATTGGAAATATGAGAACCATATCTGGGAAAGAGTTCGGGGCTAGATAAAAAGATTTCTTAAGAAAGGTTTCTTGTAATTTTTTTTAAGATTCTGGGTTGATAGCCGTGCTACTTATGTGGTATACCATAATTCCTGAGCTCACACTTAAACATTTAAATAATTTAATGGCTTGGATGATGGATCAAGCATACAAATACAATAGCCCAGAGGTTTTATTTTGGGGACAGTGAAAGTTGGGCAGACAGGGCCATATATAATGCAGTCCACTTTTAGGCTCTTCCATTGATAAACCAAATATTAATTTAATACCTTCTGTCTGCAAGGTACATTATTCTAGGCACTAGGAATATAATGGTCGATAAAACAGGATAAAATGGGGGCTAAAACTAAACAACTAAAAACAAGCAAATACATTCTGTCATGTCAGATGGTGGTAAGTGCTGTGAAAGAAAATATAACTAATCAGGGTAAGGGGAAAGAGGTTAAGTGTAACTTGTGGGTACTTGCCTGCACCTGCAGTCCTGCTCCTTCCTTGCATTCAGGAAAATGCATCAGAATAGTAGTGAGTAGAAGAGTCTTGGCTGTAGTTTAAATTACACCTCCTCTGCCAGCCACTACCACCCCCCGCCCCAGAAGAGGAGGAACATCAATTGCAACTCTACTTTTAAAAAGGTTTGTGACACTTTATATAGTTAGTCTCATCCTTATATCCTGTCACCAAGTTACTAAGATTAAGAATTGCTGGTATAGAAAAATGTAAGTAATATGCTCTTTGGACCATCCATCCTTTGCCATTTAACCATGCCCAGCTTGTTTTATGTTTGAGACAAGTGAGAAAAAGAAATAGTGCTAAATGTGGAGCAATGTAAAATAGGGACTTGCCATATTTGTTAGGCAGAAAGTGGATGAAATTGATCTAAAGCAGTAGTTTTCAGATTTTCAAGTGGCAGTTGCTTCAAGTTTTCAAAACAAATTTCACTGACAGATTTAAATTTCGTCAGGTATGTGCATTTTTAAAACCACTGTTACCATTACAAAAAAAAAAAAGGAATTTTGACACAGTGGAAAGAGAACAAAAATCTCAGAAAACAGGATAGTTTTTGCCATGAATTAGTGGAAAATCTTACATACTAGCCACTAGTCCGCAGACAAAAGCATCTTAGTATCCACTTCTAACCTTTAGGAAATACTCAGCATTCCTCTTTTTCAGGATCCATTTCTTCTATCACTCCTGACTTTACCAAAGCAGTGGCTTTAGATAATTATAGGGCTTTAAACATTAGTTATGTCAGTTCACCAAAATCTTAAGGACCAGTATTTCCCAGAAAAGACAATTAAGAAATTGAGTAAGGATTACATTTAGAATTTGGCTGCTTACCTTGGTGTAAATAATTGATTGCAAAATGAAGTATCCTCTGACTTAAAATTTGTACAGTATCTCTCTTAATGATAGTTTTCGACTCTATGCAAATATTAAATTAGACTCCCTAAGTTGAATTGAGTACTCCTCTGCTTTTTTTTTAATACTTCACAATTCCTTAAACAAAATCTTCTAAGAAGCATTGAGCCATTTCAGTAGATCTGCTTTTGCTGCCAACATATGCCTTTGCTGCTCTAATAAGTGATATCACTAATTTTTGTTGTTGTCTAATATAAGGGATATTCATTCATGTTAAGAAGTTAAAGGTAAAGGATGAGCTTATTTATGGAAGTCATTTTGTGTCTTTTTTTGATAACCAGCTTACAATTTTTTGATATTTTAAGTTCTGTGAATTTGAAAGCATATTACTTACAGTCCTTAAAACTACTCCAGCATGTGCTTTTTAAGACCATCGTCTCCATAGTGGGGTACACGGGAAGGTCCATTGGGATAAAGGAAGAAAATATTAGACTTTCTATTTATACTTAGTTTTTTATTAAAGCAAATTAAGCTTTATTCATATCAATATACAGCTAGTCCTTGGCATCCTCATTTGGAATATTAGAGGGTAGTAAGGCAGATCTGGAGAAGAATGGGAAGATGCAATGGAAAGACTGCCCTCATCAGTTCTTTTCTCGTAACATATTTTGGCAGATTGCAATTGATGTGTACTCAGCTCTGGAGAAGAATGGGAGATGCAATGGAAAGACTGCCCTCATCAGTTCTTTTCTCGTAACATATTTTGGCAGATTGCAATTGATGTGTACTCAGCTCCGTGGGTTTCTTGATCGTTTTACGCAGTTTAAACTAGACTAACCTTTAGTGAACAGGCTGCTAAGAAGCTGCAGATTGTAGATGATAGTAATGCAAATAAACAATTAGAAAAATAGAATGGGCACTGCTGTTCCTACTAAGACCTCGTCAACCACATCATCATGAGGTTAAGATGGTTTAATCAGACCTGATAAGAAATTGGTCACAAAAAAATTGAAATCATCAAGGAAGATTTTTGAAATAGGAATCTATTTTTACATCTGGTAAGAAACCTTGCCCATTTACACTGTGACTTGCGATTTTAGCTGATGATATTCTGAAACTGCCTCAATCAGCAGGATATCTAAGCATTCAGAATGTGAAGATTGGCCTCTGCAGTTTTTTTAAAGATAATTATTTATGCAGGACCCAATAGGACAGAATTTTGCTAAATATGATTATGAATGCTTAGAAGCCACTCTTGAGGTTTCTTATTTAAAGGGGGAAAGACATACGTTGGGAAACGGTTGTTCTTTCTGCCATGGTAGAATTTGCAAAAAACAATATGACAGTCAACCAGAACACATTCTTTCATCAGCATATACTGTTGGGTGCAGCATAAAAACATTGCTGATGAATTAAATAAATCAGCAGAGCCAATTGCAAATTGGAAAAATGTACAGATGATTCTGACATTACACTTGGGGAACTTGATATATTCTATTTCAGTAATGAAGTGCATAAAGATCTACTTGTGTGAGGAACTAAAGATAAAAAAATACCTATAAAGATACATTCTCAAGAGTAGATCACTTAATTTAAATTTTTTGGTGTGGAAAAACTAAGCAGCTACTGGTGGAGGGCCCATGTGAACTGGAATGAAAAAACCAAAATCTGAGGAGTAGGGAGATGAAACTATAGAGATAGCACCATGCATGAAATTCATTCACTACATTATTTCCAGAAATCTATGGTGGCAAAAAAGATATAAAGCCAGACTGTAAATTGGAAAACGAGGCCTTTAACTTACAGTAAGGGCAAGGTGGGAATCATCATCCTTTATTTTACAAAGAAGAGATTCATTGATTATATTTGTCAAAATACTTTTATAAAGCTGGTGACCAACTTAAAAAGCGAGCCACACATTTTTCTTTTATTAAAATTCAAGTGTTTCAAATATGTTGATCTTTTTTATAAATGACAGATGGCTGTCTACTTAGCAGATCTTTTTGGCAAAAATTTGTACTTAATCTGTCCCATCACTGTTAAAGAAACTTTAACAAGATACATCAGAAAGTAGCTGATTTTTTTTTAAAGAAACTCATTGCAGTGAAGAATGTATTCTGAAGTTTACATGATTGTGTGATTTTGTTATTAAAAATTGTCTGTTGTGAAAATTATCATATCTGCATAATTTAACAGCTTGGGAACAGTTTTCTAACAGAAAAATAGCATAGCAGCCCAGGTTCTGGAGCGTGCGTATCAAATCCCAGCTCTGACACTTAATAATTATGTGATCTTGGGGTTGGTTAGTTAACCACTTGGTGCCTCCCTTTTCTCATCCGTGAAGTGGAAATAATAGCATCTGCCTCATAGAGTTCTTTTGAGACTTAACTTGGTTAATTAGAAAGATCTATAAGTGATAGCAGTACAACCAATTTTTTTTTTAATTTAAGTGTTTTTAGTGAATCCATTTGTTAAAAATGCCAAAATAAAGTAAAACCATCAGATTCAATTGCAGGGACAACTGGTGTTGAGGAAGATTAAATTTTACTAGTTACATTTCCCCAAAAACCTTTGCCTACTTAGAGGATGAGGTGGAAAAATTAACGTCATGTTTTAATAAGCATGGCCTTCATTTAAATGGATCTCTGTACCTTTGTTAGGTATGATAGTTTTTAACACTTAAAGTATTAAAATGTATGAATTTAGAAGGTGATTCAAAAATAATGAAGCATATTCAGTCCTGTTGCTTTCATTATGTTTTACACATGTATACATTATCAGTAGTAGGCTATGTATAAAATTTACAAATAAACATTTTGGAGTATATGTCTAGCACTTCGTAGGTATTTAATAAATCTTGATTGCATGACAACCAGCCATTCAAGAGAGGCTAAGGCTAGCTCTATGGTAGTCTGATAACAAATGGGGGGAAAGAACTGTGGTAACAAGGGCAGCAGAACTTTGTATTTACAGTTTTCCACTGTAGTGGAACTGCTCAGAAGTAAGATGTTTCTCCGAGTAGGGTGGCTGGGCAGGTAGTAATATGTATGCATATTCATTTTAACACTTCTTATATTATGTTACTCTCATCTGGGTAAGCATTAATTTTTTGGTTACCTTTAAAGGTAACTAAAACAAGACCTAAGCCAAGATAGTTGTCTTTATTTTTCTGTAGATTTTATTTTAGTGACACATCACAGTATTTCAGTGTGAATGTAATTTCTATCCTTTTTTCATAGTTGCTTTCCTTGAAAAACTCTTATTTATGTATAGTGTTTCGTAGTTAGCAATCTGCTTTCACATCTTATTTAATCCTTAAAAGGACCTTATGTGAGGTTAGGATTTTTTGTCCCATTATGGCAGTTGGGGAAAAGGGTTTAGAGCGATTTAGCCCAAAATCACATAGCTAATACATGATTAAATTTGTATTTAGTTAAATGTAGAGAGACAGAATAGCAGAGTATTTGTGAGGGCAGAATCTAGAGTTGAAACTGAATTTTAACTCATTTTACCACTTAATAACCCTATGATATCAGGCATTTTATATAATCTCTTTATGGCCTCATTTCTCATATCTATAAAATGGGGGTACTTAACTTTAGTTAGTTCCTGTAGGTCTGTACTATCCAATGTGGTAGCTACTTACATGGCTATTTAGCGCTCTTTCTCATACTATCTTATTAATAGTTTTTTATATTTAGTTACATTTTGAAATAATGTTTTGAATGTTGATTTACGTATATTATTAAAATTAATGTTACCTATTTCTTTTAGCTTTTTAACCTGTGTGCTAGAAAATTTTAAATTACAAACATGGCTTGCATTATATTTCTATTGGTTAGCACTGCTCTAGACCAGGGGTTGGCAAACTCTGGCCCCTGAAATCCAACCAAGTGCTTGTTTTTGTAAATAAAATTTTGTTGGAATACAGTCATACCCATTCAGTTACGTATTGTATATGGCTACTTCCATGCTATCGCAGCAGAGTTTATACAGTTGCTACATTAGAAATTTATATGCCTTGCACAGCCTAAAATATTTACTATTTGATCCTTATGGAAAAAGTTTGCTGACCCCTACTTTAGGCTGTAATTGAAAAGTGCTCAATGTATTGTGTTTACCTGAGTGGATATGAGAGACAGACAGCAAGTTGACTGGTGGTGGACTCCAGTGGGAAGAAGGTAGTGGGGAGTGACTAGTAATAGGTACCAGGTTTCTTTTTCAGGATGATGAAAGCATTCTGGAATTAGATAATGGTGATAGTTGTACAGCCTTGAATATACTAAAAAAACACCAAATTGTACACTTAAGAAGGATAAATATTATGGTATGTAGATCATATCTCAATTTTTGGAAAGTGGATATAAGCCTGGTTCGGTAGGTGTACTAAAGCAGTACACAAGACGTGATACGCGTTCATGAGAACATGCAAAGAAACAAATACAGATCAACTATGGGAAATATAAAAACATTGTTTTGAATAGTTTGTTATATACTCCTGTTGTCAAAGAATTTTTAATCACTCTTACTAGCTGTCATTTATTGTTTACTCAAACTATCATTTACTGCTTTACCCATGAAAAAGACTTACTATCAAGATACAAACTTTCTTGGGTGAACTTAACTTTAAGATAGTGTACAATAATACATATGTGTAGCCAGTCTCAATAAAGAGTTAAATGAGTGAATACAAATTATAAATAAAATCATTATTTCATAAATGTTAGTACTCTTCTCGAAGCACTAATCTAAGTATAGAAATCACGGCTTTATAAAGTTTTAATGAGCTTTTGAGAGAAGAAACTATTAGTGGAGGGGAATTGGAAGACTATTTCAAAATATCCATATCTTGTGTATGTGTAGGTATTTTTTCTTTAATGAATTACTAAACATCTACCATATGCGAATCCTAGGTATTTTCACATTGCTCTGAAACCGACAAAATATTACCTACTTTGTACAGTTGACTCTCTACTTTGCTATACAATAGGGTTTTCCAACAGTGTGCTTTATGAAATCCAAAAACCAATAATCAGTGCATCATTTTCTTTCTGAACATTAGCAATAGGTTTTTATTTTATTGTTCTGAACACATCATATTATAGTACCTTATTTATGATGTAAATTAGGGTAGCATGTTTCTAAGGGCACAGACTTTGGAGCCAGATAGACCTATTTTCTAATTTGACTCTACCATTTACTAACTCTTAATGTGACCCCAGACCCCTACTTAATATTTAACAGCTCTAAGTCTCCCTTTCCTCATCTCTAAAATGGGAATAATACCTTCTCTAGTGACTTTTTTTAGGGAATAAAGAAGAAAATGAGTGCAAAGTACTTAGGATAGAGTAACCACTCAATAAAAGGTAACCTCATATTAATATTGCCATTTAATGTTAAGTTTTTTAATCAAACATTAAATTTTTTGGTTGTCAGCATCATACATTTCATTATGTATCTTACTGACTCCAGCCTTTTCAAAAACGTAATGAAGTATTAAGTAACATTCTATTTTACTTTCAGTCAAAGAAAAATAAGAAGAAATCAAAGTCAGATGCTAAAGCAGTGCAAAACAGTTCACGCCATGATGGAAAGGAAGTTGATGAAGGTACTTGAGCAAGTGAAAGGACTATAGAAAAATTTTTAATCCTTTTTTACCATGGTACATTATATAAAAGCTGCATTTGTGTTGCTTAATCTTGTATCTAGCTTTTCTTTTAATAATTACAGACTTTAATGTACAGATCTGTGACATTGTTACACTTTTTTTTTTTTAATCTAAATTATTGAAGAATCTAATAGTGCTTTTCCCGAAGGGACCCGCCCTGAGATTAAGGTCTAGCTCTGTATCTTGAGCACTTGTTTTGTCTTTGTTTCTTAGAAATATGATTTGGACTTTGTCCCCCTTGTTCTTAAATACACTATCCCTAGAAGACTGTGTACAAAATTCTTGAGGAAGCCCTAATTATTGTCATCACCAAATAAACCCGTTTATTAGTAATTATTTATAACACTCTCAGTTCTCTAGCAGGATAAAAAGATATACAAGATGACTTATATTTATCATTTTTCCTAAATCATAGATGACAGTTGATAAAAATTACCAGAATAAATAATAATGGCAGTTAGCTGCCTAAAACAACATACTGGGATTAGAATAAATTCTTAGGATAAATTAATATAATCAGTATTCTGGGTTTTTAGTTTACTCTCTAAATTTATCATGATATCTTATGTGCCCTGCTCCATTTCCCCCCCTCAAAACTACAACTTTTTGTCTTCCCCTTTACTGAATAACACTTTTTTTTCTGGGGCTACGTCAGGAGCCTGGGAAACTAAAATTAGTCACAGAGAGAAACGACAGCAGCGTAAACGTGATAAGGTGCAGACTGATTCTGGTTCATTGGATTCAACTATCCCTGGGATAGAAAATACCATCACAGTTACCACCGAGCAACTTACAACTGCATCATTTCCTGTTGGTTCGAAGAAGAATAAAGGTATATTAGTGGAACATAAGAATCATACCTCAAATCCAGTTCCTTTTAATCAGATGTACAAAATATCATTATGTCAAAATTTGACTATTTTGAACTGCTTACATCATTGTGCTGATATACCCTTCTTCATGAGAGCGCTGTGGACCACATATTGGTTTACCTGATAACTAGCAGTGTTACTTGTTACGTACCGCCTAATGAATGGCCTGCTGAATTAAAATTGCCTTTCTGCCTTGAGTCACATGAGAAAATGATGTTGCCTTTTTTTCTTGTGTGCATTGCTTTGCCCCAGCTCTCTTACATCTCCATTTCTAATAGTGGACAAGACATTTATTAAATAAAATTATTTGTCACCATTCTGCATGTTGGATGCTTTCATTCCAAGATGAAACAAGCATGTTCTGGATAGTGCAGGCTCTATCTGGACTTCTTATCACCCTAACTTCTTGAGAATGCCAAAGGTGTTTGATAAAGCTAGACTGGAACTTCAGAGGTTGTTGAGCTCATGTTCTTCCCAGGTGTTTCAAGTGCTCACACCATCCAGTACTGATGGCTTCTTTGTTAAAGCTCTTTACGTTGCCATCATTTTTACCCTGGAGACATCAGTCTGCAGAGTGATACTGTTCAACTTGGGCATTGACTTTTCTTCCTTCACCTTTTTATTAATTGCCTCCTCACCCCGCATTTGTCTCCAGACCACTTTCTTACCTTTGTTATCTTTTACTTTTTTGCTTGATGACTTGCTGGAATTTATTGCTTTGGCATAGCAATGACTTCTATTTATGCATTTTCACTGTTACATATTAGCCATGCTTTAGTGCTTCTTTCTGTTAGTGACCCTTTGTCACTGTCTTGTGCATGCTTTCCTTGCTAGCACAATCCTGTGTGGTGCTGCTTTTTTGATACATTGTAATCATTAAATGCTTTTTTAGTGTCAGAGAAATAATATCTTTGTTATAATATGTATTTGTACCTCTTGCCTTATTTCCTAAGTCCTGGTCCCAAATACTGGCAGTGTTCTTCTTAAGTTGGATGTGTTTGCTTCCAGGATTATTGAAAAGGCAGCTGGTATTGTTGAGAGGTGGCAAAGTTGAATCCAATTACAGAGCCCCAGTTCTCCAGTTCCTACTTAAAAGAATCTCATAAGCATTACAGCACAACAAGACTATACATATACTTGAGCGATTTTCCAGGTCCTATATTGCCATTTTAGTTGACTAAGAATGTGATAACTATAGAACTCAGTTCCTTCAGGACATGTCAAGTATGTTGTAAGTAAACCTCTTTCCCAGTATAAGAACTTAGTACTTGAAGAACCAATTTATTAAAAACAATAAGTGAAAATTAATTTGCATGTTAACTCCTAATTTAATGTACATAGTGGCCTATTTAGTATTAAATAAATTTTATTTCTATTTCAACCAGGTGATTCTCATCTAAATGTTCAAGTTAGCAACTTTAAGTCTGGAAAAGGAGATTCTACACTTCAGGGTGAGAGAAATTACATGTAACTTAAATTGAAGGCCCATCAAAATAGAAACTTATATACATGTCTCTTTCCTCACATGAATGATACAGAAGGAAAAAAAGGCTTAGAAATGATTTTTAATTACTAAATAACATAATCACAATCCAGAGATTTTGGAAAATGGATAAAAAGAAAAATCATTCCCACTTCTAACAGTCTTTGGTATGTTCTAGTTGTTTCTCCCTCTCCCCATATGTAAAAACATTTTTTTAGTAATAGGTTATATGCGATTTTTATTCTTGCTTGCATTGTGTAAGCCAATAGAGAAAAGAAAGATTTGGGGTGGGGGAGGACTTGGTTTTAATATAGGCATATATGGCATAAAAGACTTTACCCCTGTTTATTAAGGAAAAAACCTTAATACCTATAATCGTTTAAATTGCTTCCTTAACAATATCAAATATTTTACAATAAATGGACTACAGTCTGAAGTTACACCGTGCTTCACAGTTAGAAAATACATTTTATTTGCTCATTTATGATAAAGATTGAATTAAGTAGAGTGGTATACCTTACCTGAAAACTTAAAGCGTTGTAGTAAAATATAAACTCCAAAATGAAAAAGCACCTTCTTGTTTCAGGTTTGTTTTAACCCTGTCAGCTTCCGTCATTCCCATGGTTCTCAATCCTGGCTACACATTACAGTCATCTAGGAAGCTTAGAAAAACAACACACACACATATGTACATACATACAAATATTCTGATTTTATTTTATTTTATTTTATTTTATTTTATTTTATTTTTATTTTCTTAAATAATCTCTATTCCCAACATGTGTCTCAAACTCACAACCCCAAGATTAAGAGTTACATGCTCTACCGACTTGAGCCAGCCAGGCACCCCTAGAGATTCTGATTTTAACTAGTCTGGGCTGAGGCTCCAGTGTCTACTTTTAAGAAATTTTTCAGTTGATTTTAATGTGCAGCCAGGTTTCAGAATCACTGCATTATATTGTGTGCGTGTGTGTGTGTGTGTGTGTGTGTGTGTGTGTTTGCGCGTGTGTGTGTATGTATAAATATTTAAGAAAAGAATATGTAAATAAGAAGTGTTCATATTTTTAGTGGGTGAGTATTCTGAGGATAGCAGAATATGTGTTGTTTTCCTGTTTGCTCTTTTGTACTTTCTTTGAGTAAGTCATTCTGCTGTTGAAAATACCATTAATATATAAAGTTGAAGCCTACCCTTAGTTTTTAAATTAAAAGTCATCCATGGTGGTCATGCCACTTTTAAGAGTCTTCATTTTTATTTTTAAAGCTCAAGCTGTTTAGAGGACAGTAAGGGGGAAAAATGAGTGATAAATATAAATCAAGCAATTAAAGAAATATGAAAATATCCCAGTTTTAATAAGGAGTCATGTATCAGTTTTTAATCTTCTTTTCTTTTCTTTAAGTTTCTTCAGGATTGAATGAAAACCTCACTGTAAATGGAGGAGGCTGGAGTGAAAAGGCTATAAAACTCTCCTCACAGATCAGTGCAGGTGAGGAGAAGTGGAACTCTGTCTCACCTGCTTCTGCAGGCAAGAGGAAATGTGAGCCGTCTGCCTGGGGTCAAGACACTGGAGATGCTGATGCAAATGGAAAAGACTGGGGGAGGAGTTGGAGCGACCGGTCAATATTTTCTGGCATTGGTAAGAAGCGTTAGAAAATTTTAAGTTCATTTACAATTGCTTATTTCCGATACATTTTGAATTTTCTGGGATTGAAAAAAATCCATGAGTAGAAACATGAGTAAAGCTATACAGAAGTAATAGTGATAACTAACTCCTCTCAAATCCTTCACATAGAGCCAAGCGGGAACTAAAAAGTCAATAATAGCGTGTATTACTCACTCTTTACTTAGTGCTCTCACAGACTTTGATCACATCTGATTATCAGTGTAGCTAAATGGGTATAATTGTGTATTTTCAGTGATGTTATCAGTGTAATGTGTGAACAGACTTTTTGATTAATTTCAGCAGTTCTGTTGAGTTTAAATAAGAATAAAAGCAGTTTACAGCATCCACTTTTATACTGTTTTGCAGTATGCAAAATGCCTGTTTATAATTAATTTTCCCCCTCGGTTTTAAAGATACAGACAGTAGTTGAGAAGCTTATTCTTGTTGAACGCCATCAAATAAAAAGGAACTTAATTCCAGTGTGTGTGTGTGTGTGTGTGTGTGTGTGTGTGTGTGTGTGATAGAAAAGAAGTCTACGTTTAATATGGAAAACTACTAAAAGAGAAGGAAAAACCCACTGTTATCACACCACCCAATGACAACCACTGTTTTTTATATTTCTTTAATGGTCTTTTTTTCCTGTGTAGTTTTTTGGGGTGTTTTTTGTTTGTTTGTTTTGTTGGTTTTGGTTTTGGTTTGGGTGGTTGGTTTGGTTTTTTTTGTTGTTTTTTTACATAATCTAAATTGGATATGCATTATTATGTCCCCACACACACACATTTAATATTGTAACATAAACATTTTCGTTTTTGTAAGTATTTTTATTTGATACATTGTATAAGCATAGCATATAAATTATTCAACTATTCCCGTATTATCAAGAGAATTTTTTCTGTTTTTTTAACCATTGTAAATAACATTGCATTGAGTATATTTGTTTTTGGGTTATTTCTTTAGGATAGATTCTTGGGAGTGATGTTATTGGGTTAAAAAGGGAGTATAAACGTACAGTGCTGTATGACATGTCAAAGTATTTTCTAAGAGAGTAGTTCTAATTTATACTGTCAGCATCGGTATGAGTGGCATTTATCATGTGCTGACCAAGATTGGGTATTCTTATTTAAAAAATCTTTTCTAATTTGATAAACAAAAAAATACATAAATTGTTCTGGTTAACTTTTTAAATTCGCTAATGAGGTTGAATATTTTTCACAGCTTTCTTGATCATTTCTATTTTATGAATTGTCTATTCATGTTCTTTGCCCATTTGTCTAATGGCCTCTTGTTGTTTGTTGTTTTTTTTAATCAAGTTGTAATTCCTTGTACATTAAACATACACTTTTTTCTGTTGTGCTTGTTGCAGATATTTTTGTTCTATTTTTTTTTTATTTGGGAGAGCAATAGACACTACAGAGTTTTTAGTGGTTAAGTAGAAAAATCTTCCAGTATTACTTTTCCCATCACTTTTAAGCCTGAAAAGACTCATGTTGACTATTGTCTCCAGCAAGCAAACTCTAGATCATTTGCTAATAATTATTTTTAAGCTTGTCCTTCCCTACAATGTCCAGAAATTGTGTAGAAATGCCAGATTTGCTTGGAAGAAGACAGTCCCTAAATTCCCAGCCTCATTTTCCATACTGAAGAAAGTAGTAATGTCTATGCATTAAAGCATCCTTTCATACTTAACAAAAGATCATCAAATTTTATCGAGTAATGTTAAAAACTATGGCCTTTTCAGATATTTGCAATTTACTTACAAAAGCTATGTAGCATTTTTATAATTAGGACATAAATTAGATGGTACTTGCTTAATGGTTGTACAGATAAAATTAAGCAGCAGGTTAGAGTTCCTGCCTAGGCGTATTAGGACCTTTGTTGAAATCGAAAGGGAACTATATTAAATTGGGTTTGTAGTGAATCACTAAGAAGAGACTGGTGTGACTGGTCTCGTGGATGTATATGTTCCTTAAAGTATTCATTTATATAAGAAATATCTTGAAAATGTTGAGGAAATAGTACAGAATAGTGGAATGAGTGTGGACTAGTTGAAATGGACCTATTTGGAATGAATTCCTGTTTTCCCACATAATAACTTTTATGGAAATCAGGCTTAGTTTTTTAACCTGTATGAACCTCCTATTTCAGTAGTTGTGAGGATTGGCTGTAATGAATGTCAAGTACCAAGTTCGGTGCCTGGCCCCAAGTAGTAGCATAATTATGGTAAATTATAAGGTAGCTTGCTAAAGTGAAGAAAGGGCATAGGCTTTGGAAATCAGCTTAAGTTCCAGTCATGGCTCAGCTGTTTTCTGGCTGTCAGAAAGTCGCTTAACTACTCTGAAATTGTGCCTAGCAGGGTTATCCTAAGGATTAGAGGTGTTTGGTATGAAGAGCTTGGCCTATAATAGACATTTAATAAATAGTAGCTATTGCTGTATTTTCCTAATTTCTAAAGTTACCTTTAAGTATTATTATCATAGTTTAAATCTGTACGTATCTTTCAACTTTTCTTTTGCAAATTGAAGGTTCCAAGTGACGTTCTTTATTTTAACAGCTGCTTGGTCTAGTGTGGATAGGGGAATGAATACCTCTGAACAGAATTCTTCTTTTGCATCTCTCACACTTAACTCTGCTGTTTCTGGTATGTGAAAACAGTCTTTCATTTAGTTAACAAAAGAATTTCTGTTTAAATTCTTTTTAGCTCATGCTATTTGAAAAATAGAGTCAAGTACTGCTATCAACTTAAGTAATAGATATATAATATAAAGTAGCAGGGGCCTTAATAAAAGGGGAGAAAAGAAGACCTGAATTCTTATCTGCAAGTGGCTTGGTTCCTTTCTGTAGTGAAGAGAGGAAGATTCTGTGGCCTAGCATAACTGAAAGTTCCTTGGCACGCAGACAAATACAAATAGAAGGCCTTCCCTTCAGGGTCATGATGCTTTTCTGTTACTAGCATATTTCTACCATACTTCTACTTGTTTGCTATTTTATTTCTATTTGCCCTTATTCATCATGAGTTTATATCTATGCCGCTTAGGTTATGTAGACCCTCATATGATAACTCTACTTAGAGTATCTGTTGATTTAGAAAATACAGTATTACTAATAAACTATTATCGATTCAGCATTACTTAAATGGACGTGCCTTTTATTAATCACGTAGAAGTCACATGTAGGTAACAAATACTACGTAAATGGGAGGTGTTTAGTCTGTAACATTTTGTTCGCTCTGGAATTTATGGACCCAGTGTACTAATTATGTCGCTCCACAGTGTCCGAAGTCACTAGAACTAGGGGTCAGCAGACTTTTTCTGTAAAGGGCACAATAATAAATATTTTAGGCTTTGTGGGCTATACTGTCTCTGTGAAACTACTTAATTCTTTTATTGTAGCAGGAAGGCAGCCAGAGAGGATACATAAACAGATGGCTGTGTCTGGTTTTGAATACTATTCTTTTGATTTTTTTTCCCCAGTCATTTGTAAATATAAAAGCTGATCTTGGCTCATGGGTCACACAGAAAGGGAGTGTTTGCTTTTGGCCTGTGGGTCGTAGTTTGCCAACCCCTGCTCTCATAGACTGCATTTCAGTTCCAGAGATAGAAATTAATTGCCTCTTTCATTTGGTGACTTGGTACAGCACAGATGCTATTCTCTTCAGATATTCAGAGAAAGAGAAAGCAGCATGGGCTGCTAAAGAAAGCAATAGTGTTACTGTGGTGCTTATAAGCAGCTAATATGCTAATTAATATGGATTTATAGGGTTATTCTACATGTTAAATTTATATTTAAAAAATACATAACTATGTAAGTGTGTCGAGCCATTATATTAGTGGAAGGCTGGTAAGATCACCTATAAATAACCAGGTGAAAAACGTGTAAGTTAGGAGGGACTCTTATAAGAGGACATGGTTGTATGTAAGTCTTTTATGGTAGCAGGTTTTCTTAACCATTTCTTTGTATCAGTGGCTTTGAATCCAAAGTGGGTGTCAGAGTCTCCCAAGGATGCCAGTACATGTGGAAATTCTGATTCAGAAGGTCTGAGGTATATGTATCCTTGATGGAGAAACCCTGCTTTATGTTTGCGTTCTAAAATGAGTTTATAGCTATGGAACAAGGGTTTTAGACCTGGCACACATGAATTTCTGTGCCCCCAAAATTATCTGCAGAATTTTGTGTAAGTTCTGGACAGTAGTCCATCACAGCTTTCATCAGATTCTAAAGACTATGTGAGCCCATTCTCACCTACCTCCTCCCCAAAAGTCAAGACAGAAGGAACTTAGAAGATACTAGTCTCTTCTCTTAAGTGCACCTGAACTTAACTTGACCTCTAAACCACCAGCTTCCCTTTGTCTCACCTCTCTAGATAATCATCTGTTTCTTTAACTTTTTCTTAGGCAGAAGGTTCCAGCAAACCCAGATATTTTCTAGCTCTCTGTTTCAAGGTTCTCAGGCTATAGGCATATCCTGAAACATTCAGGATTTCTTTTGTGCTTTATTATTTTTCATTAAGAACAAAAATAAAACAACTTTTTTCACCTTGAAATTTATAAATAATCAGTTTGAAATATGTATTATAAAAGACAAAATCTAATGGATTGGTACTAGGGACAACATATAGTTCCAATCAGTGAATTCAATCAAGTGATTATCATGCTTAATCTGAAATTACCCTCAACTCTACTTTTCCTTATCTTAACTCTTTTTCTAATGTCTGAATTTTTCCTTTTAGGGGAAATAAAAAATAATTTAGACTCCGTGTGCAAAGTATAGAACTATTGTTATGAAGCATCATTAGAAAATTCCATTTTTAATTTTATTGCATTCGTTTCATTTAAGGGTCTACCGCTGAGCCAGTTTCTCATTCTACCACTTCTGATTATCAGTGGGATGTTAGCCGTAATCAACCCTATATCGATGATGAATGGTCTGGGTTAAGTATGTCCTTTTAAAAATTATGTTTTTGTTTTTGTTTTTTCAGAATTTTCTTTCTAGCACCCTAAACTCATGCTTTATGTTTTAATTTTAATCCTAATTTTCACCTTTTAGGCCATAGTAACATAATTTAATACCAAATATGTACTACTTGTAAACTAATGATTGAATAACTGTAGAATTTAAACTAAATTTATACTTTTTGTGATTGAGGCTATATTTAAACATGTTTTCATATAGTTGCTCTGTAGTTTTTATTTTAAAAATTTGTTTTAAATGAATGTTCTGTTTCTCTTCTTGGTTTTAGTATAATAGAGTGAATATAATACATAGGAATGGCTTTCAGTTTGTGAGGTATGCAAGTTTTGTATTATAAAATCATTTTCTTAGCCTGATTTCCAGTAGAAGCTTAGGAAGGTTAAAGACAAGAGTTATTTTTTTTTAAAAAGAAGAGGAAGGGAAAAAGAATATGGTTTTTATGTTTGGAGAACTTACACGATCTTCACTTTTTTTCCCTGCAACCTCAAACCTCAGAATGTACTCCTTTCTCACAAATTTTTACAGCCATCCTTTTCTATTTATTTAGCATTTATATGTTACCTTGTGGACTTCTCCACCATTTGGCCAGTGCAGAAAAAAAAAAAAAAATCTTGAGGAATATCTTGTGTTTCCTCAGGTAGAAGTGAAATGGAACCCTCTTAAATAGGAACTCTCCGTTACTCTTGGATCCTCCGTACCTCGTGCAGTGCCTGATACACAGGTGTTCAGTAGTAATGATAAGAAAAGCACACAGCTGACTGTGCCAGGCACTGGTCTAAGTCTTGTGCATTTTATTAGCTTATTTTAATGCTTATAACAATTCTACAAGGTAGGTGTTTTTTTCCCCACACTTTCCAGATGAAGAAACTGAGGTAAAGAAAAGTTATCTAACCCAAGTCACACAGCTAGTTAAGTGCAGGAAGTGGTATCCAACTTGGGTAGTCTGGCTCCAGAGTTCATGCTCGTAACCACCCCGCAGTCCAGCGTTAGTGAGGATCGTAATCACGAAGGTAAACTCGTAACACAGTACAAAAATTAGTCTGTGGACTACTTAGTCTCTGTAGATCCACCAGAGCACAGTTCTTACAGATGAAAGGAAGTGAGGTGGAGACGTAGATTAGGCCGTGAAAAGCCTTGAATTGCTGGCTAAAGATTAGGGAGGTGGGGTTGGCGTGGTACTTGAGAGGGTATTTCCTACTTCTAGTCCTCACTTTAAAACGTAGTACCTCATACGGCTTGGACATCAGCACTTATCTTGGAATCTAGATCAATTGAGCTGTAAGATGAAGCAAATAACCTGTCCCATCTACTTCTGTAGATTGTTGTGAGGTTTTAATGTAGTAATGAATGAACACGAAAGCTTTTTGTAAATTATAAAGTACCATATAAATCCAAGGTATTATAGGATGTGAAGATAACGATTTTGGAAAATAAAGCCTCTGTACTTTGGGAAGAGTGATCAGCTCTGTGCAGAACAGAATTGAAGAGTTGGTTATAGGAATGCTAGAAAATAGGAGTGAGGGAGCTGTGGGCTGAAGTGGAGGACAGCCAAGCCATCAGGGCTCTAGGCTTCACTGCCTGCACAGAATAACTCCACTTTTATCCATTTTTGAATTCTTGTAACATGGAAAACATGATTGGCACCTCAAATGAAAGACTGAAGAAAAAGCATGTATCCACCGAACTCTACTATAAAGTTTAAAATATCAGAAACACCATCTTTCACACCATCTTTCATTGGTTAAGCTGTTGACAGTCTTTTAAGTCTAAAGTTTCTCTTTAACCTCATTTTTCTCTGTGAATTTTATTTTTTGTGTTATCATCTTTAATGTGCCTAATTTTGGTATTCGGTGAACTTAATTATTCCTTCTAAATTTACAAAATGCATGGTTTAGTATTTGAGATTACTAATCCACAGAGTATGTGTATGTATTACACATACACTAGCTTTACATTTAATAGTGTGATATGATTAATATATTGACTCTCTGGTTTGAGGCATAGACGATATTGTCTGACAAAAAGGCATTGGATTTACCCAAACACTTGAATATAAATTTCAGATGCTAAAGCACAGAAGATAACGTTTTTTAAAGACAGATGTTAATCTTACCAGTTTTCTTGATCTGTAAAGAAACATCATCGTCATAACCCCTGTAAAAAGTCCGATTTTGAATAGAACTTTGGGGGGGGGGTTGGCACACCAGAGTGAGTGAATTTGCTGTAGCATAGTTAAGGGGTTGAGAGCATGAGCTTTGAGGACAGACTACTTGGGTTTGAAACTTAGCTTTTACCCTTAGACAGGTGCACGGTCATTGTATGCTTCAGTTTCATCATCTGTAAAAGGAATAGTTCTTCTCCCACAGTTGTTGAGAGAATTAGGGTACAGATACAGCACTTAGAACACTGCCTGAATATTCCGTAAGTGCTGTGGTGCTGTTGATACTCTTCTAGGGGCAGCATCTGTCTGCTCAGTGGAGTTCATTAGCATGGTCTGTTTGAACACTGGAGAGTCTTTCTAACATAATGGTTTTGTTGTATTAAAGTTAATACTAAGGTAAGTTCTGACCAAAAGCAGCTGACAGCCATTTTTTTACTGAGAGAAAATAAGAGATTAGCTATGAGATGCTTAAAACATTATTCAAGCAAATTAAATAAATTCCTGACCATTTCAAAAAGACACAGCTCTTTGAAAAGATATTGGTAAACTGATGGGAGAATTTTGAAAAATGGGAAGTTACTCTGTTTATAAATGGAGAAAACTATCCAGTGAATGAAACTACACTGCATAGTTTCCTTAAAGGAAGGGAGTTTATTAGCATGTTAGGCCCATGAATCTTAAGAATTATGTGTTGAGAAGTCTTCTGGTGACAACTTTTATGTTTAGGTGAGCTGTTGTTTTATAAAGTAGTTTATTTGATCCCAGTTAGTACAAAAACAAACAAACTTGGAATCAGTAAACCGTAAACCTTTATAAAGCCAATAGAGATTTGTGCTTCTGATAATGTTCTTACAGAAGTTAAACCGTAGGCTGCAGTCATTCCCTAACGTTTCTGGTTATCTAAGCCTTTAAAAAAGTATTATTACTAAATACTTTACTAGATTTTTACCTGTTATCCCCCCATACCACCGTATTTATTAAGAAAATAGTTTATATGTTGATATATTGCCCACCCACTTGTCTAAACTTTTTTTTTCTTATGAAAGAAAATAGAGTGTCTTTTTTGGCCAGAAGCTTTAGAGACCTGGCTTATGGAGAGCAGTTTTCCAAATCTGCATTTCTTATTTGTGAAGTTTAAGCAAAACCTGTGACATTCAGATCTCCTAACAGTGTTCTTAATGAATGCTTAATGTAAGATGGACAGTTGGCTCCAGATGTCTGCTAGGTGCCTTTATACTTATCAAACTGATTTCTACATTACGACACACCAGATGTATCTTAGTGAGAGATTTGGGGTTGTAAGAAATAAATTCTTAGCTGTGTGTGCCTGATAGCTTAGAAACTGGCTTTCTATTGTTAATGCCTCAGTGCTCCATGAACAGACACCTGCCATTCACTGCGCATGTACTGTATTGCTGTGCACTGCTTTAGATGTATCTAATCTTCTCGGCCATCCTGTAGAATTCATGTGTAACCCACTAAGATTATGAAATTTGACCCATGTCACAGTTATTAAGTGGTAGATCAATATTCAGATGTAGATCTGTTTGACTCTAAGGTCCATGCTCTTAACCCCTGTGTTAATTCTGTGTAATACTACCTCTGGATTCCTGCGCGTGGTAGTAAATTTAGGAAGGGACTTCCTTTATTGTAACATGCTTCACAGTTCTTATCACTTGTTCCATGTTTTTCCTTCACTAGACTATCAATTCTTATGTTTTCAGTCTCATTCCATCCTCTACTGTTTTAGTTCCTCTTCTCCCTTCCCATACCCCTGTGACAGAAAGTCTCACTCTGTACTTAAATGTCTCTTGTACTTCTCTATCTTCATCTCTGAATAGATAAGACCAGGAGCTCCATGGGTGGGGGGGGGAGTATATTGTACTCATTTTTTTTATGTCTAGTACCTACCTACCCAGCTCAAGTTCTAGTATACAGTAAGTGCTTAATAAGGTGAAATTCCTGGAATTCCACTATTAAGATATATCTGTTGTTACTGTATTATTTTCTTAAATCTCTTCCTCATATAAATTTGAGATCATGTTTTAAAGACGATTTTGTCTATTTTTTTTTCCTGTGAGCATTCTCCCAGATTATTATATTCTTCCAAAACATAGGTTTTAAAGCCTTCATGAGGTATCATAGTACCTCCCCTTTAAACAAAAATAATAGAGTTCACATGAAAAAATAAGAACAGCAAGGAAAATAAGAATCAGGCAGATTTGTCATTCGAGTTACTAAAATGTATTACAGAGTTCTATATGGCACCATCCCAGGAATATATCAGTGAAATAGGATAGAAATTCCAGAAACAGACTGAGGTGTTTGTGAAAGAACTCAGTAGTTAATAAAAGTAGCATTTGACATTAATGGGAAAAGATTGGGTTTTTCAGTAAAGCAGTGCAAGAATGACTTGTTCACCATTTAGAAATAGAGCTTAACCCCTATCATCTTAAACCACTGGAAATGAAACCTGGCTGTAAGTAGTCATTGCAGAAGTAGATGTGGAAGCATTTCTGAAATCCAGGGAGAGGAGAGAAGAATTGACTTTGAGAGCTACTTAACCAGGTTAAGCCAAAGATTGTTTTTCTCTTTTTAGAATAAGCAAGTGATAGCTTCCCAAAGGAGGTAAAATTCAGTGCCTTCTAGAGGGAAAGAAAGGAATCCAGAAGTCTGGAATAAAAATTTATTCTTGAGAATAGATGATAGAAACCCTGAAAGTGACTTGAATATTTTGGAATTATAAAAGTAGCATTGAGTAATCTGGAAAATGTAAGAAGGTACAGGTTAAGTATTCAAGAGGAGGTTACAGCCATTAAAAGTCATAAAGTAATTATTTCAAAAAAAAAATAGGAGGAAAGAAGACATTAAATATTTCTGTCATGACTTGAAGAATTTGAAGAACCTAATCTTGAAAAGCTCCTGAGGAGGGGAAGGGGTGTAGTGTAAAAGGACGGGTGCAGAGCATGATTTTGGCACTGCTGTTAAAGATTGACTAATTCTGTACTGTAGAAAATAAATCAAATACAAAAATGGAATGACCAAGGGGAAAAAAAAATGGACCAGACCCAGACCAAGTTAGACATAAACAGTACGAAGAGAGCAAAGTCAGGAGGTTGATCACAAAGGAATTAGGGAGAGTGGGATTAAATGGGTAATTCTTAAGTTTCCAAGAGTTTCTTAGACATTCTATTTAATTAACCATATGATGTGCCTAGCACAAGTGGGGCAAAGGTTTTTACCATCATTTTACTGGGTTTTCTTCTAGCTCTTAAAATGTGCTTGGGAGAAAGAAGGAAGAACAATAGTTTAAAGTTACAGTTTAGTACAACATAAGGAATTTTAGTTTTTGCATTTTAGTTTTTGGCAGAAATGATAGATACCTAATTCACACTGTTAAATTTTAGATGGTCTGTCTTCTGCTGATCCCAGCTCTGATTGGAATGCACCAGCAGAAGAGTGGGGAAATTGGGTAGATGAAGAAAGAGCTTCACTTCTAAAGTCCCAGGAACCAATTCCTGATGATCAAAAAGTGAGTAAAGGCATTGGCGGGTATGTCTTATTTCTCTGTGCACCCAACTATATTACAATTATTAGGGGTTACATTCTGTATTATAAATACACCCAGTGGTAGAATTGCTTCTGAGCCATTCTGATTATATTTGCTTCAATCCTTATGCCTGCATGCCTTCTCTGTATCACTGTTTTTTCTTTCCACAAATTATTGAGGATTCTGATATGTGGAAAGCATTGATAAGAAAACACAGTTCCTTTCCTCTTACCAGAATTAATAATAGTTGATATTATAATACATCAACTCTTAGTGCGTTTAGAGGAGAATAGATTGGTTGCCAATGAAAGATTTAGGAAGGCTTCATAGCAACAGACAAGACTGAAAACACCATGAAAAAACCATCAAGGCAGGTAATAATTTAGTGGAGCGGTAAATAGTATACATGTGTGGGATCTGTTGATGAAAGGTATGTTCCTTCTAGGCTATGTTCCTTCAAGAAAGGGACAGTGAAGTTTTTTATTTTTTTGCTCTAGCAACATGCTTGGCATTCAGTAGATAAATGAAAGGAATGATACATACCTTGCCATGTTTTTGTGAAATTCTGGAAGTGATAACCCGTCGACAGCTTTTAAACTGGGGATAACCTAATCATCCACAGGGTTAGGAAAATTAGGCTGGATACAGCGGAAAGACAAGCTTGGGAAGCTATTTTGTACTATTTTGGGGTAAGTGTTAAAGAGGCAATTACATGAATCGGATAGGAGATAATGAACTAAATTGGTAGCTTTGAAAAATAAATGGAAGTGGTGTTTACCAGAGAGAGAAAGCTGCTGATCACACTGCGATTGGTTGGCTGTGGGGATAAGGGTGAAAAGTCAAAGAGGCTCTGCAAATAATAGGGTCGTTAGTGTTGAGCAAATATTAATTGAACAGCTGCCATGAGTCAGGTATTGGTTAGTGGAGAAAAGATAAATGAGACAGTTATTGCCTTCAACGAGCCTACAGTCTGGTTAGGGAGGAGAGGAAGGAGACCAGCACATCCACAGATAAAGTCACGTTACAGTATGTGTTGTGTATTAGGGAAGCACTTGGGAGTCTTAGCAAAAGCATCCTAGAGGTAAAAGCAGAATGTGAAACAAAGAGTGGTCAGAAATTAAACTAGAGAGGAAGGCAGGGACCAGATGCTAGAAGTTCTTGAATGTCATATTTAAAACTATGGATTTTATCCTGTAAGTAATGGAAGGATTTTAAGCTGAAGTGTGTTTTTCTACATGGGTTACACTGGCAGCCCGTGTAGAAAAAGGAGTGGAGGTGTATGTGATAAGAGGCAGGAAGAGCATTTTAGAGGTTGTGGAGTAGTCCAGGACAGTAGTGGTAGGAGTGGTACACGGGCGGCGCCTGGGTGGCTCAGTCGGTTAAGCGTCTGCCTGCAGCTTGGGTCACGATCCCGGGGTCCTTGGATCGAGCCCCCTCTGGGGCTCCCTGCTCTGCGGGGAGCCTGCTTCTCCCTCTCTTCCCCACTCGTGCTCTCTCTTGCTGTCTCTCTCTCTCAAATAAATAAAATAAAATAAAAATAGTGGTACATGGAATACAGAACAGACTTGAAAAATACATTGAAATAAAATCCATAGAACGTATGATTAGAATTGAATGGAGGAAGAGTCATCAGAATGACTTCCAGGATTGTAGCTTGTGTAACTGGGAGGGTGGAAGTCGTGCTCCCAACAGAGAAAATAGAGGAGCAAAGGCTTGTTAATTGAGGGAAGGGTGGTTGGTTCCATTGGGGTAGGTTAAATGCAGAGCGTTTTGTTGGAATGCCTCAGAGAAGTTGGTTTTGTGCCAGGTTAAAGCTTCGGGAAAAGATCTGTTTGGAGGTTGTTAGTATATGGTTGTTAAACACTTTGAGAATAGGTGAAATATCTAGGAAAGATCTGTAGACTTGAAAAGAGCAGTGGAATGAACATAGGAATCTGGGAAACTCCCAACTTCTAAGGAGAAAAAAGCCTATGAAAGAGACTGAGGGAAGAGAGTTCTGGGTCACGGAGGCTGAGATATTTGCTGTCTGGTAATTAAGAGCAGTTTCATTAGAAATCTTGGACTAATAACCATATTGCAGTAAGTTGAGTAAATGGTTAGAAGAGTGATGACAATTAAAAGATTTTTCTAAAGTAAGTTTGGATAGAAATGGAGGAGAGGTAGTGGATGACAGCACACTGTACTATCAGGAAGGGTTTTGGGGGGGTTGTTTGTGTTTTGGTGATAGGAGAGATTTTAGTGCAGGGTCGGTAAACTTTTTATTAAAGCTCCATATAGTAGTGCAAAAGCAGCCGTCGACAATATGGAAATGAACTAAACTGGCATCGGGCCAGATTTGTAGTTTGTCAGCCCCTGTTTTAACGTATCTGTAGACACAAAGGAAAAGGATCTAGCATAAAGTAAGAGCTAAACATAATTGAGGGGCGCCTGGGTGGCACAGTCGTTAAGTGTCTGCCTTTGGTTCAGGGCGTGATCCCAGCGTTCTGGGATCGAGCCCCACATCAGGCTCCTCCACTGGGACCCTGCTTCTTCCTCTCCCACTCCCCCTGCTTGTGTTCCCTCTCTCGCTGGCTGTCTCTATCTCTGTCAAATAAATAAAATCTTTAAAAAATAAACATAATTGAGAGATTTGGCTAGTAGAGTAAGAACTGGGCAGTAGAAGTGGGGGAACCTTAGGCATGAGTGGACTATGGGTTGGCCTTTAATATAATAGGATGGTAGTACCTCTGATCTTGAGAGACCCTCAGAGAAAGGAAGAGGTAGTAAGGGGATTTATTATTAAGGGTGTAAATAAATGAAGAGGGGGACAGTTGATAGGTAATAATGAAGGTTGAGGGGGTTAGGGAGAGAGAGGGATGAATGGGCAGAGCATGGAGGGTTTTTAGAGCAGTAAAACTACTCTGTATAGACACGATAACGGTGAATGCATGTCATTATACATTTTTTCCAAAGCTGTAGAATGTACAACACCAAGAATAAGCCCTGAGGTAAACTCTAGGACCTTTGAGTGATAATCTTGTGTCAGTATAGGCTCATCAGTTCTAACAAATATACCACTGTGGGGAGGGATAGTGATAGTGGGAGAGGCTGTGCATGTGTGGGGCAGGGGGAATATGGAAATCTCTGCCTTCTGCTCAGTTTTGCTGTGAACCTAAAATTCCTCTAAAAAATTAAGTGTGTTAGGAAAGAATAGCTTCCTGGTACAGTACCTTAACACACAGTAATCATTCTGATATTTGTTGGACGTTTAATGAATGTGCAACCAAAACTCTGTTTCTCTAACTGAAACTTGCCTGTGCCCGATCATCAGAATTACACGGTAGAATCACTGAATGGAGTAAAGACTGTCACATATCAGAGCAGTTCCTTTTCTGAGTATATTCAGAGATTGTCTTTCATTTTTCTTAACAAAAATGGGGCACCATCTAAATGCCCATCAGTTGAGGAATGGAGAAATAAATTATGGGATGGCTTTGTACAATCACATATTAGATGTTAAAAATCAATGAAATAAGTTACATTAATATCAACATGAATAGAATCTCAAAAACATGTTGAATGGTAAAGGGCAGGGCTACAAAAAGATAACAGTATGATACCATTTATATAAATTTTGTATGTGTGAACACACCAAAATTTATAAAAAGAAACTTGATTGGATGGACACAAAAGAAGTTCATGGTAATGGTTTACCTCTAGGGGAGGTGGTGTGGAAGTGGGATTGGGAAGGGGTGTAAAGGAATTTTAAGTTTATCAGTAATGTCTTTTAATAATCTAAAATAAATGTGTCCAAATGTCAGTTCTTTTGTGTGAGTTAAAAGATGGTATGGAGTTGATTTCAGCCTTTTTCTCCATGAACAAAAATAGTGTTTTGCCATGAGGAACTGCATTTCTCTTATGGTTGAATGATAATTGGCTGAGAAGCAGACTGACTAGAGTCCTTGTGACCTGAATATTCCTTATAGGATGCATTTTTTCACGTGGTATTTTAGTCACTATGAGCTTATGGTGAAAATTTCTGTGGAAGTTTCTCCACAACTGGCAACCAACTTGTACTGAACGTCTCTTAGCTAAGTTTGTGTAGGACTTTGTTTTTCCATCTGCTAGCGATTTCTGTGAACTGTTTGGTGGTTCATGAGACCTCCAAATCATCCTGACTACGCTGCTGAGCAGAGAAATAGTAGTTACCCCATCCTCTCCTCCGATAAGGATAGGCTAGGAATCTTGGCTGTCATCTGTGCAGAAGAAACAAAAAGCACTTTTTCATAGAAAAGTCAACTATATGGTATGTGTGAAGGGATATCATGAAGACTAATTTAACAGTTCTCATTCACTGTTTTTGTCATGCAGAATGTTCTTTTCAATGACATTCCGACTCAAATTCAATTTTTTAAATTAAGCCTTTTATTTTGAGGTAACTCTAGAGTAACAGGCACTTGTGAGAAATGATACAGAGAAATTTTCCCTGTACTCTTTACTGAGTGTCCCCCGGTGGTAACATCTTGAAAAACTTTAGTGCAGTGTCACTACTAGGGTATTGACGTTAATGCAGTCAAGATACAGAAAACATTCCCATCCTGCAAGAGCCCCTCATGTTGCCCTTATTTATAGCCACCCTTTCTTCCCTCCTGTCACCGCCCCCCCCCCCATAACGCCTGACAACCAGTGATCTGTTTCCATCTCTATAATTTTATCATTTCAGGAATGTTCTATGAATAGAACAATATAGCATGTAACCTTTTCATACTGTTACTTTTTCACGCCGCATAATTCTCTAGACACTCATCTAGACTGTTGTGTGCGGCATTAGTTGGTTCCTTTTACTTCTGCGTAGTCATGGTGTGGATATGCCTCCGGCTGTGTAACCGTTCTGTTAAAGGACATCAGGATTGTTTTTAGCTTGGGGCTATTGTGAGTAAAGCTGCTGTATACATTTGTGTACAGGTTTGTGTGTGAACATAAATGTTCATTTTGGGGGATAAATGCCTACGAGTACAATCTCTGGGTTGTATAATAGTTGCATATTTAGTATATTAAGAAACTGCCAAACTCTTTTCCAGAGTGGCTGTATCACTTCACATTCCCGCTCATGGTGAATGAGTGATCGTGTTTCTCTAAATCCTTGCTAGCACTTGCTTGTCCCTGTTGTTTATTTTAGCCTTCGATAGGTGTTTAGTGAGCTCATGATGATTTTCCTTCGCATTTCTCTAATGACTGACGATGTCAAACATCTTTCCATGTGCTGCTTTGCCATCTGTCTGTCCTCTTCCGTGAAATGTCTGTTCATATCTTTTACACAGTTTCTAATTGGATTGTTTGTTTACTATTAAATTTTTGAGTGTTCTTTATATAGGTAGTCTTAGATATAAGTCCTTTGTTGGATATATGGTTTGCAAATATTTTCTCCCACTCCTGTCATTGTCTTAACAGGGTAAAACTCAGTTTTATTGCAAATGGTTCTGCACTAAAACTCTGAAATAAAACAGTTACCTATCCAATGGGTTTTTAAAAATCAGGGTTCTCACAGCTCTCTATTGTGCATGAAAGATGTAAAAAAAAAAAAAAAGTAGTCTATCATAGACAGGAGAATGAAGTTCCATGTACTTTGGTTCTTTTAAATATGTAATTTTAGACCCGTTTTATTACTCATTACTAATTCTTACTTAGTAGTGTTTAGGAGATAAAGACTGAGCCTAATGAATGAAATTATTCCATAATTTTTGAATAATGAAAACTTAACCAATTCGTTCACTTTAATACTTTTGCTTTTAACATTAGGTTTCAGATGATGATAAAGAAAAGGGAGAGGGAGCTCTTCCAACTGGGAAATCTAAAAAGAAAAAAAAGAAAAAGAAGAAGCAAGGTGAAGATAACTCTCCTGCACAGGTGGAGTATCAAAACAATAGGCGTCGTTCGTTAAGCACCCGCTGCTCAAATGTGAGAAGATGACACGCAGATACTAAGAATGTGTAGAAATAAAAGACACAACAGTAGATAGGTTTATTTGCAAAGCATTCGAAAAGTCACAGAATGTTTTAAACATCTTTTGTATATCCTACTTGTAATAATAACTGTATTGCTCTAAAAAAATCATACCAAAGGTGTAAACCCAGAAGTAATAAATTAAATGAGATGCATTTTGGTTTATATTAAGGTGAAATAGAAAAGGAGGTACAGTATTTCACACATGCAGAAATGCCTTTTGAATAACTGGAATTTAGCAAGTTAGAATTTTAGCTCAGAACAACCATGTGGGTCATAAGTAGAGCGTCACTCACTCTTGAGTTTGCTCTCTGTCTCACTTAGTGCCTTCTTAGTATCTTCATCTGTTTATCTGGCTTCTGGCAGAAACTTTCTACTTACGTCACTCTCCATTTTCCTTCTTTTTTCATTGGTCTCTCCTATTGGGAAAATTTTAGATTACAATATAGATGAAAAGCTATTTTAATTGCAAACATACTAGATTACTAGAAGTATGCACGGGTTTCTCTTTGAAAGCATTATCACCATTACATTATAAATTACGAAAATCTTATTCCTTACCTACAACCATGTGGCTAGTTGTTTTTATTCCTCTCAATGTAGGAGATAGCCAGAGTTTCTAGAGGATAACCTACGTAGTAATTTCCTATTTATTGTTCTCTTTGGGAGAAGTTGCCGCATATGGCTTTTTAAGGAAATATGTGCTGCGTTCGTTTTTTGTTGAGGGAAGCACGACCCATCATAAATGACGAATCCATTTTCAATACTAGTCTCTTCTCACTGTAAGAGTTGGGTGTTAAGGTTAATGTAACTGAGATCAATGGATATAAAAATCTAAAACCAGGTAATAGAGGGGCTTCTCTTGTTAGCTGAGCTAGCTGATGAGAACTGTTATGGACAGCTGTCTTTTGTTGGTAATACTGTCTGAACTCTGTTTAGCCAGACTTCCTGGACTTAACAGCCTTTACTAAGACTACTTTTCTGGTTGTGGATTAGGTGGATTCCTTTTAAAAGAAATGTTGTGGGATAGGTGTAATCTGTAAATTTCAGTTTACTGGCAAAGGTCATTAACTTGTGAAAGTTCTTTTGGTATTCTGATACTCCTTTAAAAATGTTTGATGTGTTTTTAAAAATAACAGTATGGGGCGGCTGGGTGGCACAGTTGGTTAAGCATCTGACTCTTGGTTTTGGCTCCTTTTGTGATCTCAGGCTGTGAGATCAAGCCCCTCATAGGGCTCTGTGCTCATCGCTGAGTCTGCTTGGGACTCTCTGTCCCTCTGCACCCCCCTCTCTAAAATCAGTAAATTTTTTAAATAAATAAATAACAGTAAGTATACAGTCTTTGGAGTCAGATCTGTATTCAAATTTCAGTTTAGCTGTTTACTACTTGTTTTTGCTTGTTTTTCTTTGCACAAGTGACTTAACTGCACAGATTGCTTTGAGAATTAAATGAGACATCCATGAAATTCTGTGTCAGGTTTATAAAACATAGTATCCTATCCATAATACATTTGGGTATTTGTTCTTTTTAGTTGTGGGTATGTGGTTGGTGGGCGTCTTTACTGTGCGAGTACAGCTTAGGATAAAACTAACTGATGTCTTCACGTTAATTTGGTACAGATCACAAATCTTTAAATATACTTCCAAAGCTACTCATTCAACTTAAATTCACAACAAAATTTGTATTACTGTCTAAACCCACTACCATCCTTAACAAGTTTTATAAAATACCAGTATTGGCAGAAAACTTTCAACATCATCCTAGACAGTTGTTTATGTATACGTGTTGGCTAAACAGTACAATTAGCAATGATGGTCCTATTTAATATATTCTAGTTCATATTTATTTCACATATATAAGCATGTAATGTGCTTTAGAATTGCTTTGTTGAAACCTGTTTTTAAAGTCTGAAGGACTTAGGGCGCCTGGGTGGCTCAGTCGTTAAGCGGCTGCCCTGGGCTCAGGTCATGATCTCCGCTCAGCTGGGAGCCTGCTTCTCCCTCGCCCTCTGCTGCTCCCCCTGCCTGTGCGCTCACACACTCTCTCTCTCTCTCTCTCTCTCTCTGTTAAATAAATAAATAAAATCTTTTAAAAAAAATAAAGTCTGAAGGCCTAAGAATGGAAATGTTAAAGCTTGGATAGGACTTTAGAAATTATCTAGGCACATTTTATTTTATACTTGAGGGAAGAAACTAAAGTTCAAGGAAATGAAATGATTTGTCCTTGACACTACACAGCGAGGCTACAGCAGACCAAAACTGAAATGTACTTTCTGCTGTCAGCCTCATTTATCTACGGAATGTACTTTTGTACAAATATTTTGTTCCTTGAAGAAGTCATTAAGTGAAATGTTATTTCTAAAGTCTCAGTTCGAGTATCACCTAATTTACTGTGTACTTTGTTTAAAAGAAAAAATTCTAGTTTATTTTGTTTGGGTTGGTTTAGTAAATTGAGTGGTTTGCATTTGGGGATGGGGGTGTATTGGTTTTTAATTCCCAATTGATTGAAGTCCCTGGGGAGAGCAGGGATGATGACTGCTGTTCGAGATGTACCTGTTATTTTAAATCTTTGAATGACTGTTTTTATATGTTCCGTTAGGCTGTTTGGACAGTTACTGAAGTGAAATTATTTTCTTGGAATATCTGTTGAACATTAATACTACAAACCAAATAGATTTTTAATTAGTAAAAAAGTGATTTATATCATCTAATAGGATACTTTTGTCTGTAGGACACAGAAGAATTAGAAAAAGAGATTAGAGAAGAGCTTCCAGTGAATACCTCTAAAGTCCGTCCAAAACAGGAAAAAGCTTTTTCTTTGAAGACCATAAGCACTAGTGATCCAGCTGAAGCACTCATCAAAAATAGCCAGGTCAGTTTTTGATATTTAAGGAATAAAATTTTGATGACTTGAGAATTATCAAAGCACTAAGTGCTAAGCATTGCTAATCACTAATTTAAAGTGCTGAGCATTTTAAATGCACTCATTTAGCCCTCATGATGATGAGGTTGTGGGATACAGGTGAGGTTCAGTGGGGTGGAGTCTGGAGCCAACGACCAAGAAAGAATTCTTGAGTGTCTTTGGTGCAAAATTGGTGGTTTATTAAAGCACGGGGACAGGACCCGTGGGCAGAAAGAGCTGCTGCACCAGGCTTGTGAGGGGTGGGTGATTATATACCATGGGGTTGGGATACTGGAGACGTTGCCGTTGTCAAGTTAAGGCTGTTGACCCCTCTAGAAGGTGTTAATAGTAAGATAGTTGGGAGATCCTGGGAGAATGTTACTTTCCTCCTATCACATGTCCTTATCAATGGGCTGCAGGTTTAAAAGAAATTCCATTTTATTTACATTTCCTTCTGCCTCTGCCTCCCTCAGTTTTATGGAGGGGGTGGTAATGTTAGGGCTCCAGGAAACTGAATTATGGGTCTCTGGAAGTTAGGCTGTTGATAAGAAAGCTTCTTCCTTGTAAGTCACTAGGACATGTGTAAACTGAGGGAGACTCGGGTCTTGCAGAATTGTGATCTCTGTTAGTTAACCATTTGTTTTTGTTTTCCTTAGCTTTTGGGCAGCCAGGAGTGCCTGGGGAATGTCACGTACATCCCAGTGCGGGGGGGGGGGGGGGGTTGCAGGGTGTCAGCCTCTGCCCCGTCCTCCGCTTGCCCTCTGTTCTCTCATCAATAACAACCCCGTAAGAAGGGTAAGATCTATTATATAAATGAGGTTGGAGAACTTCAATAACTTGTCCCAGGCTGTGTAATTCTCAGTGGTGAAACCAGAACCACTAGACTATATTTTCTCCTATTTAATATCTAAACATGCACGGGCTAGGTGGCTTAAAGAAAATGTAACTGGCTGCATTTTCCTAAAAGAATGCACATACCATAGAATATGACTGTGGTCCAGCCTCTCAAAATGTAACATTTGTTTAAAATTTGGTCAGAGGTTCTTGAAATACGTGCCATTGGTAGAAAATTTTGACGTGTCAGAAAGGACCATTTCACAAAAGGCCTAGGCCAGTGACACATAGTTTTTTAAAATCTAATTTATAAAACGGTAAATTCTATAGAAATCTGAAATCCTACTAGCGTTGCATGGTTCATTTATATGTTCATTCAAAAAAATTTATTGAGAACCCACTACTTGCCACACACTATTTGAGGTTTTAAGGATATAGCCGAGAACAAAGCAAATCAAAAAACTCTGCCTTTGTGGAGCGTACATATTTAAAGAAACAGCTTCAGACAGGAACCTGAGTTACAGGGGTGCCTGGCTGGCTCGGTAGGTAAAGCATATGACTCTTTTTTTTTTTTTTTTAAAGATTTTATTTATTTATTCAACAGAGATAGAGACAGCCAGCGAGAGAGGGAACACAAGCAGGGGGAGTGGGAGAGGAAGAAGCAGGCTCATAGCGGAGGAGCCTGATGTGGGGCTCGATCCCATAACGCCGGGATCACGCCCTAAGCTGAAGGCAGACGCTTAACCGCCGCGCCACCCAGGCGCCCCAAGCAAAAGACTCTTGATCTCAGGGTTGTGAGTTCAAGCCCCACGGTGGGTGTAGAGATTACTTAAAAATAAAATCTTTAAAAAAAAAAAAGAACAAACGAACGAACCTGAGATACAGCTAAAAGAAGTAATTGGTAATAGTCTTGTGCTAAAATAAAATCTTAACCGTACTTCCTATTTGGATTAGATGTTTTTAATTCCCTAAGACAGAATTCCCTTTGAGATGTAACGATGTGATCTCAGTACATGCATAGGTTTAATAGCAGGATGGCAAACAGTCATTTGACATTTTGATATTTTACTTATTAGTAAGTCATTTTCAGAAGCCATTTTGTAAAGACTATTTGAGACCTTCTGTAATTTAGCATAGATTAAGTGAGAGAATACAGGGGAGAATACTAGAAATAAATACTAAAACTTTTGGGTATTAAATGAATATAGAGAACACTAAGAAAGCTGAACCAAGCAAGACAAATGCAGCTTCGGATACCTGAAATAGAAGGAAGGAATCCTGGTAATTACCTGCCACGCACGCAGCTTCCTCCTCTTGTTTCCTTTTCCATTGAGCTTTCTTACGTGCACAGAGCCTGGAGGAGCCAGGGGCAAGAGAAACATCACTTAGCCTTGTTTCCATATTCAATTGTGATGATAAGTAAGGCTAAGGATGAATTGATCTCCTCACAGCCTCAGGGCACTCCAAATACTGGGGTTTCCATCCTTACCTCTCTTGACCATGCAGTAACAGTTAGGCCTCTTAGAGGCCTTTCCGCTTCCAGGCTGGAGAGGAGAGGCAAGGTGTAAGAGTCTAGGCCTTCAGCATTATGATTTCACTGTGATAAAACTCTGAAAATTTGGACCTGAGTTCTGTTTCCTTTAATGGATAGGACTAGTAGCCGTAGTTTGCTTTTGTCTGAGGCCCTCATTTTCTGTGGGTAGGAAACAGAAGTGATTGCCACCCTGTTTGACTTAGCCTTACCTCTCCAGAAGCAGAGAAGGGCATATCACCTACTGGTAGTTGAGAAATTAGCTTTTTTCTTTTTGTCTTTCACATGAAAAAGTTGTGAGCAACTAAGAGTTGGTAAGAAGTGGACAGAACACCAAATCACTAAAACGTGTAAAATCGTTCTATTTGTAATGAAAAAGA
Source organism: Ursus americanus (assembly GCF_024610735.1). NCBI lineage: Eukaryota > Metazoa > Chordata > Mammalia > Carnivora > Ursidae > Ursus > Ursus americanus. The sequence goes on along the minus strand of NC_142135.1, from coordinate 37,669,873 downwards.
AAAATGTAAAGGTTCATGAAAATGGAATTATTCCCTCCTATTTGAGACTCAGAAAATATCTTGCACTTTTATACTTAATCCATTTTTATCTCAACCTGTATTGACGGATAGGTAAAGAGTTATTTGATTTTGCCACTAGAGGGCAGGCACGAGTTGTAGTGCTTCTGCTGGTAATTTGGAAACCGACTATTTCCTTGTTCCTAAGCAGCCTCTTGGTATTACTGTGATATTTAATTTTATTTGATACTTTTTACAAAAAAACTTAAGATAATTTTGTCCAAATAGCCTATCAAGACTCTTCCACCTGCTATTTCTACCGAGCCATCTGTTATTTTATCAAAAAGTGATTCTGACAAGAGCTCTTCCCAAGTGCCACCGATGCTACCAGAGACAGATAAATCCAAGTCAAATACTAAGCAAAATAGTGTGCCTCCTTCACAGAGTAAGTAATTCTCATTTTTTGTTCTTTTGTATGTTCTTGTACTGTTTTATGTTAGTATCTTAGAAATCTGAAATATTCTGATCTTCTAAGATCGTCCTTCCTTGGCAAAGTCTACATTCCTTGGAACCTTGTGGACCTCAGCTGTGAGAGCCAAGGGACTGAAGTCACTCCAAGCAAGAGGGGGTGGCCAGGGACATAGACGGTGGAGGAGTTGATACCTGCCCTTGTTCATCTGGTCCCTCCCTTTTTCTGTGCACATGTTTTTGGGACCGTGAATTGTTCTGTGCCTTTTTTCCCTCCTTTTCTCCCTTCAGTACCTTCAGTGTCCATTTTGCCCATTTTCACTTTCATTACTTAGATTGAGCTACATTAAATGATGGGTTTTCTAGATCAAAAACAGTGAAATACCTTCCATGTGATGAAACAACAGAATACTACATTGGGATTCAAAGGAAAAAGGATGACAGCCATAGAATAACCTATAAAACATGTCACTGGAACTTGAAAACTTAAACATATAGGTTGAAACATTATGTGGATTTCAAAGCATGTTTTCATTGATGCTCCTTTTATATTTTTGAGATATAACAGTATTTACTCCTAAATTTTTTTTTCTTTTTTCCCTTTAGCCAAGTCTGAAACTAGCTGGGAATCTCCCAAACAAATAAAAAAGAAGAAAAAAGCCAGACGGGAAACGTGAATATATTTTTCCTGAATTGGACATGTGTTTGCAAACACTGTCTGGAAGATTATGCTGTTTATGCAATAATTTGTGAACATGTACAGAGTTTTATATAAATTTAAACCAATTTTTAAAACAAAACTGTGAACACAACCACCGTAAAAATGGAATCAAAGGAAAGTTAATTTATGAAATTCAGAGGTCAGCAGAATATACTCCAGTGCTGGAAGACACTTGGGGAAAGTCTTCTCAGTTGAACAAGAACGATCTTAATTTAAAAATATTATCCTGGTTTTACAGCAGTGCCCTGTTTACAACAGCTTGTGCCCTGTCTCATCTGCAGCTGAGGAATAAAGGATTCTGATTAGAGAGGGCTGCCTGTGGACGCGTAGGCAGCGTCTGCGATCTTATGCACGGAACTTAAACCATTTGAATCTGTTTTATGCTTAAATCAAAGTGCTTTGATCAAATGCATAATCTGCCATATCTTTACATATATGTTGGTAGCAATTTGTATTAAAGGAATCACAAGTGCAAATAAAAGGTCATTTATCATTTGTTAACTAAACTCATGGTTTAGTTTACAATTTTTAAAAAGTTCTTAATTAAAACATTGAACATGCAGTTGATGCTTGTATGGCTTATGAAGTTATTTTTGATAGTCTTACATTACTTGAATTGTTCAAAGTTCAGTATATTTTAAATTAAGAAAGGTAAACTATATGTATTTGTTTTATACTTTTAAGGTTCCGACTCAAAAATAATGCTCTTGTTTAGAATTTGAAAACTTTCAGGCAAAGTCCAACTTAACATTTTTCCCTTTCCCTAGCAGTTTTTTTCCAACGTCAACTCTTCTCTTCATTGCTGATACTTCTTCGACTTTAAAAATGAAATCTTTCACAGATTAGTTATACAGACAGAACTTTGAGTATATGATGGAGAATGAAAAACTAGAGTCAGACAGCTTTAATTGACATTGTCAAGACCTCCAGTTATCAGGAATACATTTTTTTACTGCCTTAACCTATAGTGCGTAGAATATGCATCAATTTCTTGAGGGGGATTCGTGTTTTTATAAGAATTTTCATGTAATTATTGCAATCGTGGTCAAATACGGAACGTTTTCTGCTTGAAACTATTGATTAAATGACGTGTGAGATGTTTCACCATTTTCAGGCACTGTGTAATTCTATTGTAATAAACTGGCAGGTATCTTTGTAACTATAAATAGTGCATGCTCAGCCATGTACACTGTAAATAGCCTTTACCAAACGTGTTTGACAAGGACCATAATTAACATCACTTAGTGAATTGTGATAAAGAAAAAAAAGCCATGATTTATTTGATGTGATTGGCTTGTTTCTACGTGGCGCCAAGAATGAAACTGTTTAACAGCTGTAACCAATGGTACTGATCTGTCCATCCAATCTTGTCTTTATTAGATCTGATTGTGGTTTGATAGTATTGCGTTGTCACACTAGGAAAGCTAAGGAAACACAATGGTTTTAGTAACTGCTGAAGACTGGCCTTATTAATGGACAGCTTTCCTCACAAGCGATGATTAACTTTTATCAGGTGTTACCATCTGTTTCAGGAACACGGCAGTATGTTTACATGTCAGAAGTCTTGTTTCATTCTATGAGGTTTCTAAATTGATTTGTTTAAATAAATTCAGCAAATGGATAGCAGTGTTTTTATTTGCTTCAATATTGGGGTAAATAAGCTCAACTGCCAGGAATTCATTTCTTCAAATGACTTTATTCTGTGAGCTTTACGTAGATGTTTCCTGAGTAGAGCTAAGGATTCCTGAAGTTGCCAGCACTTTGTAAAGGTGTCACAGGAGAATTTGAGAAGGAACCTGTATAATTTTAGAATGTGCCAAAAGATCTATGCTCAGAAAATTCAATTGAACTCTCTCAACTCTACCTCACCATTTCTTCATCTTAGAATTTTGTTGGCTGTGTCAAATGTTGGACTTGATTTTTCCAGCTTAGTAGCTCCCAGACAGCCACCTACAGTGGGTGTTACAGACGCTGTCTTTTGAGGAGAGATCTAGTGTGGAGATGGAGAAGTGCTTGCTAAACGGGTGGATCCGGTGTGGAAATGCCTCTGTCTCCTCTCCAGCCCAAGAAGGACATGGATTTTATGTTTTAAGAGATGGCAGCTATGAGTGATAAAATTAATAAGTTTATTTTCTTTCACACGCATGAGATGAAAACTCTTGCGCAATTAAAGTATCATTGTTCATTGCTCTTTACCTGTTCCAGAAGATCTTTAGTGGCATTAAATCAGTTTCTGGAAGCTGAACACAGGAACTGTTCTCCATCATCAACCTCAGAAGGCACTAAAATGAAGGTAGCTATTCAGGGAGGAGGGGAAAGAGGAGCCTATTGTCCTTTGGAGGCTTGCATTTAGATGCTCCCATCAGTAGGGAGATAACTGGTCCCTTTAGGCTTCATCAGGCCTGAACGGGAACCTTATTCTAATTAGCAAACGAGGCCCCCAGAGAACCTACTTAGAAATCTCCCAAATCCTGACTTGTCCCCGCATACTTACTGAAAATCCTTCCCTACTCTGGAGCGGGGCTTAGGATCTCCCCAGACTGGAATCCTACCTATCTGTACCCCAGATTGAGCAAAACAATAGTTGAGAGAGTCCAAAAAAAAAGTGTTGAAATAAAATGTCATTAATGTAATTTACCATGTTTTGTTTACTTTGTGCATGCATTTTGGGGGTGGGGGGAGCAGTGGAAATAATTTATCCAAATCTAATGCTATTATTTCACAGACTAATCCGGTTTGTATTTGGGTTAAAGATAATTGAAGGGCAATATTTAACTTCAGAGTTTAATTTTTCTTAATTAAAAACAGTCCTCTATTAATGTAGTGTGAAATATCTTTCAAAATTGAGAATTTAGGTTTAAGACGTCTAAGAGATGTCTTAAAACTTTTCTGTAAACTCATTGCACAAACTGGAATTACTTCCCAAAAGACTTAGGGAATGCAAATAATGTTATTTGTAAAATGCATTGAGTATTGTAAATAAAACAAACCATTTTTGTTTTGTTTAAATTGCTCGTTACAGTTCTCTTATGGGAAGGGACTTCAGTCATTTTGCATCTTAAGCTGGTCTAAAGGCAATTAGTTTTTTATGTTCTTGATGCTTCTTTAGAAAACCATAGATGTACTTGCAGGCTTTACCAGTGGGAAGTCAGATATTTGGAGCTCAGCGCCTCGTAAAATAGCCGTGTGTGACGCCCGATGTTCTCCATGGGAACCCGCTTCCATCTGACGTCATCTTAGTAGACGGAACCGTCACCAGGTGCAGTGTCTAACTTGCATCAACTTTTTAGGTTAAGGAAATGAGACTCAAATTTGGCACTCTTTATTAATTCGGCTGTGTCCCCAAACAATAGTGACTTAAATGAGAAGTTTATTTCTCGCGCATGTAAACGTCGGGAAGGCGGTCTGGGGCTGCTTCGACTCAGCAGGGTCAGGAATCCAGGTTCCCTCGACCATGGTCCTCCCCACGCTGAACACGTGGCTTCCATGTGGAGGTTGCTGACAGCCGGCTGCACGGCTGGACACCTGTCAGCATTTCTGCCCGCTGCCTTCAAGAACCTTCTTAGGAGTTACACCACATTAGAAAAACTCCTAAGCAGAAGCCAGGTGACTTCTAGCGGTCTCCGAAGGGAGTCACAGCCTCCCTGGCGCCCCTGCCTCAAGTCATTCCGCTGCCATCTGCTGGGAAATTGTTGTAATAAGCTCATCAACTCAAACTGATCCTACTAGCTACAAAGAGAACAGGAAATACTAGTCTTTACTCTGGTTGTCGTGGGCCAATGAACATTTCAGGATTCGTGGGGGAGGAAACAGTGGGGAGGTGGACCGCGAGCCAGCTAGCAGTCCCTGTCACAGGGTGAGACATAGTGTGTTTATCCTGCACCCAGGCATCCTAACTAAGGTCAGGTTTTAGTGTTTCCAACGAAGCAGAAATTTTGAAATCTCAGATACTGCTCAAGAGCGGCAGCTAGTAATGTTGAGACTTACATGTACTAGCTTTCTGAAAGAAATTCCTGCCATTCAATTGGCTGCTTGAAGTTCTAGAGACAGGCTGAGGGAAACTCAGTAGCCTGCCATGATGCCTATACTGCAAATATCAATTACAACAAGTTTCAATAGAAAAATTGCCCTGCTGTATAACCTTTAAAAAATAAAAAAAGCATTAATATTCTTTCTAAATGCTTTTAACAGGAGAAGGATTTCTAACGTTAGCATCAAGACGGGAAGTACTTTGTGACGTTTGCTAACTATTAATAGTTACACTGCTGAGATTTATGAATAGGCTAATTGAAGAAAAAGCAGATTCAAGGTCTTCCCCATGATAATGGCGTTCTTATTTGTATATGTGTGCTTTCCTTTTTTATTTATTGTATCAAAGCATTCAAAATGAATATATGTAACGTGTACATAAATTATAAAGCATAATAAAATGAACACCTCTGAAACCACCATTCTGCTTAAGAACTAGAACCTTACCAGCAGAGGGGATATCGGGGGTGAGCCTGACTTTCGCTGTTGTTCAGTAACGGGGTCAAGGGGGACAAGGCATGGATGGAAATAGCTGCCCTTGGGTACGCTAAGCTGGCACAGGTCATTTCTCGTGTCCAAACTAGCTGCGGGGCCAGGTGACTTCTAGCAGTCTCTGAAGGGAGTCACAGCCTCCCTGGCGCCCCTGCCTCAAGTCATTCCGCTGCCATCTCCTGGGAAATTGTTGTAATAAGTACGCGTAGGCACAATGACTGGATGTGAATGCTGCCCCCAGAGCTGTGTAGGGCACACTCTACATGACAGCCTCTCCGTGAGGAAGGAGGGTAGCAAGGCTCTGTCAGGAACTTCCCATCCCCCTGCCCCCCCCCCCCCCAGGACTCAGAAGAACAGCACGGTTTAGGGTGCAGATTCCTTGTGAAGTTTGTTGAGGGGTGGCCGATTTTCTGACAAATACCACAAGGAGGTTTATGGCAAAACGTCAGGAGCTGTGAGTACCTTAAGATAATGTAATTATGAATGATTTCTTTCTCTTTGAAACTGTGTAATTATTCAAATATGGGACTACCTGGAGACATTGCAGCTACTCCCATTTCTCATCAAAATTGAAATGATCACAATAATGCGAGATGGAAGAAAACCCGCCTTAGTACTAGAAGTGGAAAGGGGGCATCCAAATGCCAAAAGCCTGGGGGCATTTGTTATTAGCAAACAAAATCCAGTAATTTATCAACAGAATTCACCCATGAATGATGCAACTGTGGGCTGATAACAAATCCAGTAACACATTTCATTCCATCACAAACTTAAAGCACAAGAGGCCTATGATCATGACACTGCTGAGGAAGTATTTTACAAAATCCAATAGCCATTCCCAATTTAGATTTAAAAAACAAAAACTTAAAATAAGGGAAATACTAAAGTTATCTCAACTGAAATCAGAACAAAGCAGGGTTCCCTGCTAGCCAAGATTGTCTTGGAGCGGTATTAACAGATAATAAAATTTTAAAACTGGCCTAACATCAGAAGAGAAGAAGTATTTTTTCCTGATTGTACACTGACAAAGCTCAAGAGATTTTAATAAAAAGCTATGACCACTAGGAAAAGAATATACTCAAGCGGCAGATACACAAAAACCAATAGAATTTTCTGTACTAGAATAAGCATCTAGAAAAGAAAATGGGAAACAATCCAATTACATCACAAGAAGCATCATACTAGGGGCGCCTGGGTGGCACAGCGGTTGGGCGCCTGCCTTCGGCTCAGGGCGTTATGGGATCGAGCCCCACATCAGGCTCCTCCGCTGGGAGCCTGCTTCTTCCTCTCCCACTGCCCCTGCTTGTGTTCCCTCTCTCGCTGGCTGTCTCTATCTCTGTCAAATAAATAAATAAAATATGTAAAAAAAAAAAAAAAGCATCATACTAAATTTTTCAAGAAAGATACAAGACCAAATGGAAACTAAAGTCTTAAAAAAAGACAGAAAATAATCTAACAAATGAAAAACATAGCATTAAACATGTCTGAAGGAGAAAGGTAAGTGGGCCCAGCAAGGCTTGGACCTGCTGGCAGGAATTTGTTCCAAGCACAGAACTGAATGAGACACGGTGTCTGTGTAGCTCACTTTGGCTCCTAGAACTACAAGAAGCCTGACTTCGCTGCTCAAAAAAATATTTGTTCAGGGGCGCCTGGGTGGCTCAGTCGTTAAGCATCTGCCTTCGGCTCAGGGCGTGATCCCGGCGTTATAGGATCGAGCCCCACATCAGGCTCCTCTGCTATGAGCCCGCTTCTTCCTCTCCCACTCCCCCTGCTTGTGTTCCCTCTCTCGCTGGCTGTCTCTATCTCTGTCGAATAAATGAATAAAACCTTTAAAAAAAAAAATATTTGTTCAATGACCACACACGTAAACGGATGTGTGCCAAATGTGTTGCCCATTTTATAAAGAAGGTGGGCTGAACTGAGCAGTGTCCGCGTAGGTCCCCTGTGTTCCTAAGTTAACAGTGGAGAAGCTGCGCTCTCCTGCTGCAGCACTGAGCATCTCCAAGGCTCAAGGCCCCGCGTTAGGGACAGGGATGTAGCAGTCACCAATGCATCATGACAAGACAGTTGCTTGTCTTACCAACGTAGATGTAAGCAGGTGATGGTGGACAAGATGATAAATGCCAACACCGGAGAAGCACGGAGTGCCTGGAGAGCCAACAGTAAGCCCAGGTTTAGTTTGATAAGAAACTGCCAAATCCTTTTCCAGAGTGGCCGTACCATTTTGCATTCCCACAGTAATATATGAAAGATCCAGTCCCTGCACATCAGCACCACCATTTTTTTAAAATATTTGATTTATCAGAGAGAGCACAAGCAGAGGGAGCAGCAGGCAGAGGGAGAAGCAGACTCCCTGCTGAGCAAGGAGCCTGATGCCGGACTTGATCCCAGGACCCTGGGATCCCGAACTGAGCAGAAGGCAGACACAACCGATTGAGCCACCCAGGGGTCCCAGCACCATCATTCGATAGTGTCATTTTTGTACATGTTGTAATAGGGCTGTAGTAATACCTCATCGTTTTAATTTGCATCTCCCTGATGGCTAATAATATTGAACATCTTTTCTCATGCTCATTTGCCATCCATACATCTTTGATGAAATATCTGTTGATGTTTTGCTCATTTTCTGGTTGGGTGGTGTGTTTTGACTACTAGATTTTGAGAGTCCTTCATATTTTCCATGAAAAAAATCCTTTGCCAGATACGTGGTTTGCAAATAATTTTTTGCAATCTATAGCTGGTCATTTCATTTTCTTAACAGGGTCTTTTGCAGACCAAGAGTTTTAAATTTCGTTGTAGTCCAATTTATTGACTTTTTCTTTGATGGGCCATGTCTCTGGGGTCGTGTCTAAGAACTCTCCACCTCACTCTAGTTGCCAAAGACTCTCCTGTTTTCTTCTAAAACTTTTAGTTTTATGTTTTACATTTAAATCTATAATCCACTTTGAGTTAATTATTGTAAAATGTGTGAAGGTTTTTTAATTCCAGTGTAGTTAACATACAGTGTTATATTAGTTTCAGGTGTACAATATAGTGATTCAACAATTCCATATATTCACTCAGTGCTTTTTTTTTTCTTTTGCCTATGGCTTTCCAGCAGTATTTGTTGAAAAGACTAAGCTTCCACTGAATTGCTTTTGTACCTTTACCAAAGCCCAATGGCTGTACTTCTGTGGCTAACCATGTACACATTAAAAAATTTTGTATGATAAAAGATAGCATGTACAAAGTGAGTAGTCTGATGGAGTTTTAAAAAATGTGCAATACAACTTACAGATTATAAACTAATACCTATAAAACATAAAGACAACTGACAAAGAAAAAAAGAAAACAGAAGCAAAGGGGAGGAGTAAGTATGTAATTCACGAGTAAGCAAATACAAAATTGTAATCAAACATATGCAAAAAGGCATGGCAAGAAAATTTAAAGTAAGAATGACTGTCTCGTGTTATAACTCAGACTGGCAAGAATTAAAAAGAGCCATAACTCCAATTGCTAATGGGGATACAGAGAAAAGAGTGTTTTCATTTACTGCAATTAGCAGCATCAATTATTATAGCCCTTCGGAGAGCAATCCAGTGCCATTTTTAAAATTAAAAATAAGAAAACACTGAAAAAGAAGAGTAGGAAGAGAAACTCAACCTCCAGGTACTGTAGCAAACGCTAAGACTTATGTAATTCAGGGTGCACACGAATAGACAAGCCAACTACCGCTCATCCTATCCACAAGAATAAATTCCAGCAGATTAGCAATCCAAACACAAAAAACCAAACTATTCCAGTACTGAAAAGAACATGGATGAATTCCTATATAATGTGGATATAGTGAAATGCTTTTAAAAGTATTTTAAGTAAATTACAGATAGCATCACATGAGCAAATCCATCAACCCAAAGTATTTATAAGTGTGATTTGGGGGCTATGAAGTATAAAAAGTGTTCTGAGAACGGCAGAGTGGGACCAAGACAATGTCATCTCATCTTGTTAGGAGGGGGGGCAGGAAGCAGAGGGAAATCAAACAGGATGCTGCAGGAAAGAAAACCAAAGACACGTTGGCTGAGATGCTGAGCTCCAACATGGGCCACGCTGCCCCCTTAGCTGGGCTTTCATGCAAACCCAGAGCAACGGGCCGTCTTTTGAAGGCTGTAAGTGGCAGGTGGGATATTATGTTCCACGTAACAGCTAAAGAAGACAATGGTGCTGACAGGTACTGAGGGCATCTTTGACTCCAAGCAATTTTGCTGGTAAGTGCTCATGACTGAACTCCTTTTTTTTTTTTTTAATTTGCCTGTCTGCCACTGCCCACCTCAGGGCAGGTTTAAAAACTTCGGGAGGAGGGGTGCCTGGGTGGCTCAGTCGGTTAGGTGCCCACCTGTGGCTCAGATCACGGTGCCCACATCGGGCTCCCTGCTCAGTGAGGAGTCTGCTTCTCCCTCCACTTCTCCCTCTCTCTTTGCCCCTCCTCCTGCTGTGCTCATGTAGGCACACTCTCTCTCTCTCTCTCTCCATGCATACCCACGTGCGCTCTCTCTCAAATAAATAAAATCTTAAAACACACACACAACCTTCAGAAGGACTCCGAAATCACCACAAGATGGCGACCCTCATCCCATGCCCCGTCTATTTTCCAAATGAGAAAGGGCTAGAGAAGTGGGTTCTCGGCTGGCAGGCGGCCACCCCTGGAAGCACCGAGTTCAAGAGGACAATGCCAAAAAGACATCAAGCATTTGCTTGTAATAGTGAGAGCCTGGAAAACAGCCCAGGTCCCCATCAAGAGCGGCTCGTGGAATAAATGCCGTTCAATGGCGGAGTTCTCCACAGTCGTAGAAAGGAGTAAGGAAAATCTTGATCTACTGGTATGATCACCAGGAGATATTTGTTAAACGGAAAAAGAAAGATGCTGCGCTTCGCACCCCGGAACGTGCCCTCGGGTCCTTCAGAAACGGATTCCAGTCTCCCTTCCCGCACCTGCCACCGCCGCCCGGTCCTCACGCTCCCCTCCCTGTTCTTGCGACCTCCTCGCGAGTTGCCCTCCCATCTGCACGCAGCCAAATTCGGGGCAAGCACAGCCCTACAGAACTCTCCCAGTGACAGCAATGTCCTACATCTGTGTTGTCCCACACAGGAGCCACGAGCACTTCACATGGGGCCATGGCGACTGAGGAACTACATTTCGAATTCAGTTGTCTTGCGTCGTAAAGAACCACAGAGGCATTCACTTCAAGATGAGCCGAAATGCCGTCTCCTGTGATCCCGCCCTTGTCTCCTCAGCCCACGTCTCTAGCTCCCTCTCCCTCTCTCTCTCCCTCACACACTCACCACAGCCCTGGCCTGCATCCGGACCTGTTCCGAGGCGTACTCGTCACACGGCCTGTCGCTGCTGCCCTACCCTCCGGGGCGGACTCCTGGAAATGCCCGGAGACCTGCTTGCCCGCCATCTTTCTGCCCCGCCCACGGAGCCTCGCTGGAGCCTCGTGCACCTCGTGCACCTCGTGCAGGGATGGAGGGCCAGCTGTTGCCCTGAGGGTTTTCGAGGGACAAGAACAGTGGTTACTGCCCATGCGCTGTTTGCAGTCTGGCCCTGCGGACGTCCTGAGTCCAATTCTGAGCTTAAAGAAGAAAGGGAATGAAAACGTTCATCTTTGGAATTCATTAAAATTTCTTGAGGTCACTCTCATCTCCTGCTGTTCTCCTGGCGTCGACTTCTGGAGGAGACAGGTACCAAATCGCTGTCTCGGTAACAGAAGTGATTTGTAACTTTCCCGAGGCTGCAGCTCCATTTTGCAGCGTAGGCTATTCCTCAGGGGAAACAGAGGAAAACTTCTCTTTGCTCTGTAACGGTCTCTCAGACCTAAAGGATTGCTTTCTCTGCAATGTCTTCAACTACAAGCAAAATCTTTTTTTTTTTTCAATTAAACCTTTTAATTTTGAGATAAATGTAGAGTCATATGCAGTCCTAAGAAATAAAACAGAACCCTTTACCCAAGAGAGCATCTTGCAACACGATAGTAACAATATGGCAAGCAGGAAACGGAAATGGATACAATCCACCATCTGACTAGATGCCCTCAGTGTTAGGCGCTGTGGGTATTTATTATTGTGCAATTTTATTACATGTAGATTCTTGCGGTCAGCACCGGTCAAGGTACACAACAGCCCCTCACCCCGCCCACCGCCCCACCCTTGTATAACCACACCCGCTTTCCCAGCCCCACCCCTGCCCCTTACCCAGGGCAACATGTGCTCTGTTCTTTATAATGTTGTCTTTTCAAAAATGTTATATAAATGGAATCACATGGTATGTACCTTTGGGGAGTGGCCTTTTCCACCCAGCATAATTCCCTTGAGACAATCCAAATGACTGTATCATGTCCATTCCTTTTTCTTGCCACTGTTGTGGCTGCCTAGCATTCCATGGTATGTACATACATACCAAGGTTGTTTTACCGTTCGTCCATTGAGGTACAGTTGGATTGTTTCTAGATTCTGGCTCTTATGAATAAGCTGCAATAAACATTTGTGTCCGTATTTTTGTGTGAACACAGGTTTCCATTCCTCTAACCTCAGGAGGCAAATTGCTAGCTACATTTTATGGCAGTTACTTGTTTCGTTTTATTAAGAAACTGCTAAACTCTTTTCCCAAAGTGGATGTACCATTTTACATTTCCAAAAAGCAAAGCTTTCAAAGCAAAGGCCAGTTTGAAAGTAAGTTGAAGTTCTGCTGAAACTCAGGTGTTTTATTCAAGTAAATTAGGCCAAGGTAAGCTCTGGTCTCCACATTAGATTCTGCGGCTGCATAACAGACCATAAAATCCCCCCGGGGACGGAACGGTTGGTTTGGTTTGTTATCATGTGAAGCTCGATCCTCTCAGAATAGCTGAAGTGAATGTTACGTTCTGAATAGTCACCTCCTTCCGCAGCCTACGGGTAGCTGATAAAGAATGTGGTGAGGCCGGTGCCTTCTGGGCTGATGGTTGTCATTGAAGATACTTTAGCAAAATCATAAAGACCTTTTTCAGGGTGAAATGTGAAGTATTGTTGAACTGAATGCTGCCCACCCCCAAAGGACAAATAGTGCCTGATTCCACTTACGTAAGATATATAAAGGGTCAAACTCCTAGAAACAGCAGGACAGTGGTTGCCAGGGGCTGGGGGAAGGGAGAAATTACTGTTCAATGGGTACAAAGTTTTAATTATGCAAGATGAGTAAGTTCTGGAGATCGGCAGTACAACGTCGTGCCTATAATCCACAATACTGTGCTGTGTACTTAACAATTTGTTCAGAGGGTAGGGGCGCCTGGCCCGCTCAGTTGATGGAGCGCGGGGTTCTTGGGATCTTGGGGTCGTGAGTTCGAGCCTCATGTTGGGCATAGAGATTACTTAAAAATAAAATGTTTAAAAAATTCTGTTAGGGGCGCCTGAGTGGCACAGCGGTTAAGGGTCTGCCTTCAGCACAGGGCGTGATCCCGGCGTTCTGGGGTCGAGCCCCACATCAGGCTCTTCCGCTATGAGCCTGCTTCTTCCTCTCCCACTCCCCCTGCTTGTGTTCCCTCTCTCGCTGGCTGTCTCTATCTCTGTCAAATAAATAAATAAAATCTTAAAAAAAAAAATTCTGTTAATAGAGTAGATCTCATGCTGTGTTCTTATCACATTAATAAATAAATACATCTTTAAGACAGCCTTGATGAAAATCGAGAACATGAGATTCTGACAGCAGCATCCTAGAGAGATGGAGAATCTTGGAACTCTGAACAGAAGTACAACCCCAGCTGTTGCGTTTTCATATACTGGGAGGATAAGAGGCTGGAGGATATTACAAGTCACATGCCTTGAAGATATCAACAAAATAAACAGTAGTCAGTTGGGGGAAAAAGTCTTTCCTGGAAAATGTATAGTACTCTGTATATTATCATCATAAATTTAAATATTTTATGCACAAGAAGCTCTCTTTCTGAGAACTTTCATGATTAAATGTTCTATAGCTTTTAGCTTTGATGCTGTGTAATACAGTAATAATGGATGTATGGACTCCAAAATATTTCATCACAGAAATCCCATAAAATATGAGGTGGTGGTATTTTTGCAAACTAACAAAACATCACTAGCTTTCAGCCAATCTGTTCTGTCTCCTAGAGCACAAAAGTAAAGACAATGGCACTTGAGCATGTCTGACCAAACCCTGGGCTGAGGTTTTGAATGATCATCACAAGGCAGGTCCTTCTCAACCTCCCCACAAAAAGACGAGAACTCCGTTCACAGTCCCCTCTTGCCCCTGAGAGGGGGGCTGGGCAGAGGATGGGGACAATCTCATTATATCCCAACCCCTCTTATCTCAGGGCATGTCCTGTCAGCTTTACTTGTTTGTTTGTTGTAGGAAATTGTGTTTACTCATTGCATGTTTGTAATAGGAAATTGAGATTTCTAATATTTAACCCATCCTCTGTGACTTCACTGATCTCTTTAAAGTTAACTCGATGAGTATAAAAACAGTCTACTCCTGGAAGTTAGGAAAAATGCTCAGATTTCCTCCACGTACCAGTTTTGAAACAGAAAAATAAAGAGTGATGAGAGCAGAAACGTTTTTAGAACACGATTCAGGGGCCCCTGGGTGGCTCAGTCAGTTGACCCGCTGACTCTTGGTTTCCGCTCAGATCATGATCCTGGGGGTCATGAGATTGAGCTACTTTGGGATCCACGCTGGGGGGGGGGGTCGGCTTGAAGAGTCTCTCCCTCTGCCCCTCCCCCAACTCTTGCCCTCACAAGTGCTCTCCCTCTCTCTCTCTCAAATACATAAATAAATCTTTTTTTAAAAAAACCCCACAATTCAGAATTTAGAACCCTTAAGAGTACATCACACATTCAATTGTTCTTACAACAAAAGAGTCACTGGTAAAATATACCTACTGATGGTAGGATGGATTATGCTTGATTCCTTATCCATGAACATCAGATCTTAGTCATAGTAACAGCTGTCATTTACAGAACACTGATTCTCTAGTAGGTGCTTCATGCATGCTTCGCTCAGATGCTCACAAGAGCTCAGGGAGTCAAGATTAGTCCCAAATCCCGGAGAGGCTGCAAAGTTGGGAAGGAGCCAGGGAGAGCCCGGGTCTCAGCTGCCTCGCTAACTCCCTATTTCCCAATCTGATGTTCTGTGAAACACTTCCGGGAGTTATTACTGGTTAAGTCTCAAAGCTGAGTTCCAGAGTCAAGGTTCAAGAATTCCAGCAAGTCATTTCCTCTTGAAGGAGCTTGCCATTCCCATCAGTGTATTAAAGTTCCAGAGAAACCTTATGTTAACATGTTTAACTCTATTTCACTTAGTTACCCCAAATATATACTGGGGACCTGGAACTTTTTTTTTTTCAAAGAATGCATGGTAGCATCCTCAAAGCTTACTGTGACCGATGCTGAGTTGCAGTTTTCCCATTGCCCTGGGACTGACCCCTGAGGTCTACAGCTGAGGACCAGGGAGCCCTAAGGACCCCACGTTCTAAAAAGAGCTGCCATCACCGGGCACCATTCTGGTCCATGCCCTCCCATCTTGTCAATCCCTGACAGCCACCCAAAAAGACTGCGGAGAGGAGATGGGAAGAGAATCACAAGAGTAGAACGTGGTTGGCTTAGAGCCGTGCACCGTGGCTTTCCCTCTCCTCTCTGTGAGGTGGAAGGAGGAGGTGTTCTTCACCACCATCCCAGCCAAATGAAGAGGTATTCCAAGAGAAACTCTTCTGAACTGCAACCGGAACCACTGACACAGACCAGTCAGTGATGGCAGAGAAGCAGAGAAGACCCTTATTAGGGTTCTCCAAAGAAATGGAACCAATAAAATGTGGGTGTGTGTGTACGCATGCGTGCATGCTCACGAGCGCGAGTACACACACGCACGCACACATATATATATATAATGTGGGTGGGCCTCATCCAATCAGTTGAAGGTCTTAAGAGGAAATACATCTATATGAGATTTTAAGATGATTTTTAAATTAAGACTTTCTTTTTTTAGAGCAGTTTTTGATTCATAGCAAAATTGAACAGAAGTTACAGAAATTTCCCATACACTTGCGCCCACACATGTACAGACTCCCCATTATCAACATCTCCCGCCAGAGTGGTTTGCTTGCTGGGGGAGGACAAGGGACACATGATCATCATCCAAAGTCCATAGCTGACCTGAGGGTTCACTCTGGTGTTGGACCTTACATGCGTTTGAACAAATGTATAATGACATGTATCATTAACATTATCACTATCATTATGGTATCCGACAGATTATTTTCACTGCCCTAAAAATCCTCTGTGCTCCACCTATTCATCTCTCCCTTCACCCCAAACCCTGACAACCACTGATCCTTTTCCTGTCTCCACAGTTTTGCCTTTTCCAGAATGTCATATGGTTGGAATCGTACCATATGTAGCCTTTTCTGATTGGTTTCTTTCACTTAGTACTACGCACTTAAGTTCCTCCATGTCTTTTCCTGGCTTGATAGCTCATTTCTGAGAGAGAGATTTATTTTAAGGAACTGGCTCATGTGCTGGTGGGAGGTGGCAAGTCTGAAATCTGCATGGCAGGCGGGCAGCCTGGGAATTCCAGCAGGAATCGATGTTGCGGTCTTGAGTGCAAAGGCAGTCTGGGAGCACAAATTCCTTCTCTTGTGGAGATTTGGGCTTTTCTCTTAAGGCCTTCAACTGAAGAGATGAGGCCAATCCACATTAAGGAGAATATCTCCTTTACTCAAAATCTACTGATTTAAATGTTAATCACGTCTAAAAAATACCCTCACAGCAACATCTAGACTCGTGTCTGACCAAACAACTGGGCGCTGTAGCCTAGGCAAGGGGCCATGGTTAATTTTAACGAACCAATTAAAGATCAGAGTCAAGAGAAGATCAGCAGTCAGAAAAAGGCTCAGAGCCCGTTTGTCTCCCAGCTGATCACCCTAACGCACTGGAGAAACTGGAGTATGGTTGGTGGGGAGACCCCAAGCTCGATCACAAGCCCCCTCCTCCACTCCAGGAGGGAGCAAGAAAGAAATGGAAGCAGAGACCAAGCTCCATCTACCTCCAAATCCCTAAGCCATTATTAGCCTGCTGAGTGCAAGAAGGGAGAAGGGGGAGGGGGGAATGAAGTTGAAATTGGAGCTATACGGGGACTAAGCTTTAAGAACTGGAAATAACAGGAAATGATGGAATCCTCTGGATGTCTCTACAGGACAAGACGGAGGACTCAACAGAAAACAGATGACGGAAGGCACAGATGGAACAAAAGAAACCCCTTTGTGTTTAGACCCCATTGCACTAACATGAATTATTAAAATGATATTATCTTGTTTGGGAGACCCCATTTCGTGTTATTTGCCCCATTGGACAGACCCTAATAGCCTGGTGATCTATTGTTTGGGAGACCCCCAAGTTAGGACACAGTTTAATTCTTTTCCATCACCATTACCATAAGAAAGGCAGGTAAGCAAAGATTTAAAAAATACATATATGTGTATGTATATGATTAAAAATGGGAAAATATCATTGTTATTTGAATAACTAATTGGAAGTGAACTCATTTTCTCAGATATCAGGCTTAGGAAAAAAAAACACCTTTAAGACTCTGTACAGAGAGGGGCACCTGGGTGCCTCAGTCAGTTAAGCGTCCACCTCTTGGTTTTGGCTCACGTCATGATCTCAGAGTCCTGAGATCGAGCCCCGAGTTGGTCTCTGCATCGATCATGGAGCCTGCTTAAGATTCTCTCTCCCTGGGATGCCTGGGTGGCTCAGTCGTTAACCGTCCGCCTTCGGCCCAGGGCCTGATCCCAGGGTCCTGGGATCAAGCCCTACATGGGGCTCCCTGCTCCACTGGGGAGCCTGCTTCTTCCTCTCCCACTCCCCCTGCTTGTGTTCCCTCTCTCCCTGGCTGTCTCTCTCTCTGTCAAATAAATAAATAAAATCTTAAAAAAAAATAAGATTCTCTCTCCCTCTACCCTCCCCCCTGCTCAAGTGCTCTCGCGTGCTCTCTCTCTCTTAAAAAAAAGAAAGAAAGAAAAAGAGAGAGATGTATGGAGAGGTGATGGTAGCTGGGGGCTTTTATGCCACACCAGACCTTAAACCTAAGAACCTGGCACTGGGAAAGATAATGCCGTGTGACACCGGGTGGCTCAGCTCACTCCAAAAACCTATTCTACATAAATTTCTGCAACATGAACTTCAAAGGAAAACAGTACAGAGTGTTACAAAGACACATTCCAGGAAAGGGAATTAGAATTTATAACCAGCCCTTATTATCCAATTGTTCATTTCTTTGGGGCTATAAAACTTAAAAGGGAAGAATGACCAAGTAACATTTTAAACGGGGAAATTGGGATGATAATGAGGACATTTAAAATCTCCCACTCTCTCCTTCTTGTTTCAACTGGTGGCTCAGTTGAGATTTATTGAATACTTACTGTGAAAAGCATAGAATTTAATGTGTCTGAAGGAGAAAGGAAGGTGGGCCCAGCAAGGCTTGGACCTGCTGGCAGGAATTTGTTCCAAGCACAGTACTAAATAAGACACCGCATCTGTGTAGCTCACTTTGGCTCCTAGAACTACAACCAGCCTGACTTCACTGCTCAAAAAAATAATTGTTCATTGACCACACACATAAACGGAGCCATGTCAAAAGTGTTGCCCATTTTATAAAGAAGGTGGGCTGAACCGAACTTTGTCAACCAACGTAGGTCCCTGTGTTCCTAAGTTAACAGTCGAGAAGCTGCACTCTCCTTCTGCAGCACTGAGCACCTCCAAGGCTCAAGGCCCCGCGTTAGGGACAGGGATGTAGCAGTCACCAATGCATCACGAAAAGTCAATTGCTCGGCTTACCAACCTAGATGTAAGCAGGTGATGGGGGACAAGACGATAAATGCCAGCACCGGAAAAGCACGGAGTGCCAGGAGAGCCAACAGTAAGGACACCATGACGGAACCCTGATGCATTTGGGATGACACTGCACCCTCCCAGCCTCCTCTGGAGCAATCTCGGGAGGAGACGGGTTGCGGCCAGACGCTGTGTGTGCCATGGGTCAGGGAAGGCTGCCTGAAAGGATGGGAGTCACTTTGTCATCTGTGCCTGGGACTTCACTTACGAAGGGAACGGAGAGATGGCACAGAGAGGCTAATGCCATGGGAAGAAGAATCTATGACTTGCAGTGATAGGAAGAAGGGGCACCCATGGCACACAGGGCCACACGGGGAGGCACCAGGTTCCATCAGCAAGCTGACGCAGGTGCCAGGGGCAGCACGGGCCACAGCCTTGATTGTGTTCTCAGAGGGACAGGCAAGCGTGGGATTGGCTAGTTTGAATGATTCCAGGCTTTGGGGTGGAGGAGCTGTCCCTGGTTGTCTGATCCCTGGCCCTGGGGCGATGTAGGGCAGGAGAAACGCCAGCCTGGTGTGTGACAGTCAGGTAAAAGAGGCAGTTCAGAGAACGGGCCCAGGATCATGGGAGATGCAAACGACCTTGGCCGTTAGTTTGATCTTGCGATTCAGAGCCACCAATCAGGCAAATACGGAATCTCAACCATGGCCTGCGAGGTGGGCACGATGGCTGAAATAGTCAGTCTGCTCCACGAGGTGATCCAAGCCAGGGCGCAGGTGCAGGAAGGAAGGAGCCTGGGTCCCCCAGGACTGCACAGCTTTCAAAACACCCTGGGCCATCCAGCTCCACATCCATTCCACATGAAAGACAAATTGAATTTCTGCCCTGTAAAGCCATGGTAATCACGTTTCTGTAATGGGGAGTCCAAATCATGCCAATGGATACAGGCACCTAACTCAAATAGGGTAAGTCAGAGAAGACTGGCCCGGGGAGGTGACAGCAGATGAGACCTGGGCAGACAGATCACCGAAGTGAAGGAGAGCGTTTGGTTAGAGGGATCCTCATGAGTGAAGAAGGCCTGGGGAACAGAAGGGTGCCTCATGCATGGGCCGAAGAAAGCGTGTGTGGCTGGAGCCCGCAGTGGAGCCCGCAGTGCAGCTTGCTTGGGTGGCCGCAGGGGGTTCCTGCAGGTGGGAAGAGGAAGAGTGTCCGTGAGCGTGGAGCCAGGGGACAGCAGGAGCTAAATCATAGGGACCTTGTATGCCCTGTAAAGTGACTTAGCTTTAATGACTCCAGGAGGCCCTCAAAGGGTTTCTGGCAGGGGAGTGACATGACCAGATTTGTCTGAATTTCTGGCTGTTCTGCGGACAATGGATCTGCAGAAACTAGAAAGAAAGAAACTAGAAGAACGGCAAGGACACCAGGTAAGAGGCTGCTCGGGGTGACCAATTTCTCCCAGCTTCCCCAGGACTTTCCTAGGCTTTGCATTGGAAGTTCTACATTCTGAGACCTC
The DNA here is from genome assembly GCF_024610735.1 of Ursus americanus. NCBI lineage: Eukaryota > Metazoa > Chordata > Mammalia > Carnivora > Ursidae > Ursus > Ursus americanus. The sequence goes on along the minus strand of NC_142135.1, from coordinate 37,649,807 downwards.
CCCATTATCCCCCAACCCCGAGTCACAGGCAAACAGGAACAGCTGCTCACCCTAAGGCCACTGCAGCACTCCAGGTGAGAGGGATGGCGGCAGGGGCAAAGGGTGCAGAGAAGGCTCCAGGGCACTTCATGGGCAGACAAGCATCACTTGTCTGCTGGGCATGGACAGAGCTCTCTCCCGCAGAAATCACACCAGGGAAACTTCTAGGGAGCGGCCAGAACTGCAGAGCTGCTCGATTCCAGGAGAGGGATAAATCATGATGGTCAAGGTCTAACAAATTTCTTTTCTCAAAAAAATAACATTTTGTTTTGGATGCAGATAATCCCATTGTCTGTCTCCATGATTCTTCTTGCTACCATTATCCTCATTCAATAATGGACATCATTGGACCTACTCATGGCTGGGACACAAGCGCCAGATGAAGCACAGGAGAATTCTGACCTCTCATTCTGTTGAATACAAGGATGGGCCATCTTTTAAATAAGACAGATGTGGATACAATCGCTTCCAAACACTTAGGAATTCTGTCTGGCTTCAGTGGCTGTTTGTCTCCCTCTTCTCTCTTATCTTACAACCCTTCTCTGGAGTTGTCTGGACTTCTTGAGGAAAACTGAATCAAGACAAACAGTTTCTAATTATTATTTTTATTGAACAGTAACAGCAATCATTGACCTGAGAATCATAGTGCAGGACAACAAAAATGGCAGAAGGTCCCAGAATCTAGGAGGTTTTGCGATGTAGCAAAATGTTTTACGGAGATAACAGTGGTCTCCTGTCAAGTCCTAAGCATATTAGTCATAGTGCAGAAGAAATGTTTGAAACAAGATTGGACTAAGACTTCAAGATAAACTGTGTTGGAATTGTGTTGTTAGAAACGGAACAGATAATGGAAGGGGTAGTTGACTTAATAGGAGATGAACGAAATTTAGGAATTTTATTTCAGTCATCACTCAGTCGGCCAAACAAACTTGAAAAATGTGTTTTGAGGGAATTTAGTATGAAAAGTGTTAATTGACTTTTAATAATCTCAGCAACAGCTATCCAAGAGATCTCTTCCAGGTGTTAGCGTCTTGAAATCAGAGAATTACACACTCAGAGATCATCCACCATGTATTTGTCTAAAGCCTACTATTGTGCTCCATTAGCAGGCATTTTTAAACTTAACATTTTTTTTTTCTTGTCAGAAAAGAGAGAAGTGGAGGCTTGTATAAGGGGTATGTACGGGCAGGTCCAGGAAGAGGCACTTCACTTTCATCCGTATTCCGTGCCCCAAACTCAGACATAGGGCCTCACGTAACTGAAGGAAACCTGGGGGCTACCCATGCGTGCAGAGAGAAAAGAAGTGAATTTGGGGACTTCCTTTTCAATCTGCATGCAGTAGAGTGCCTGGCAGCAGCTGAAGACTCAGTCACTGTTTGTTGAAGGTCCCAGAGACGAATGCTGCAGTCAGAATTCAGCTTCTTCCTGCCCACCCGTGCTGTCCAATCAAAGTGCCATATTGGCAGGGTTAACATCAGTGTGGAGGGGTTTCCCATTTTTGCAGTGAGGTCATCTCCTAATCTCTGCCTACTGGGGAGAACTAGTCCCCTTTCTTTTACCACGATCCCTGGACCTAAAAGGAACATGAAATGTTCTCTGCTACTCATCTACCGAACAATGTAGACCGCTGCTAGCTGCTTCAAGCTGGGTGTGTTTTTCTTACTGAATTGTAGAAGAGTATTATTTACTCAATTCTCAATTTCTTTTTTTTTTAAAGATTTTATTTATTTATTTGACAGAGATAGAGACAGCCAGGGAGAGAGGGAACACAAGCAGGGGGAGTGGGAGAGGAAGAAGCAGGCTCATAGCGGAGGAGCCTGATGTGGGGCTCGATCCCAGACCGCCGGGATCACGCCCTGAGCCGAAGGCAGACGCTCAACCGCTGTGCCACCCAGGCGCCCCTCAATTCTCAATTTCTGAAAGATCTTGTGATATCCTCCAACCTTGCACATTGTGTCGGGTCTTGAGAGATCACAATGAAGAATGTACTGATGTTAAATAATTTTTTAAGTGGGGAATGGCAAGGAAATTGTCGCCCAAAAATAATTCCAAGAAAACTGTAAAATGAAGTGAACTGTAAAATAAAAACTATCACACAATGGGCATCTTAGTAGACTCATAAAGGCTCGATGAAAAGTTAAATGAGTTAACTCTTAATGAACACTTTAAATAAAAAATGGCATATTTCTTTGCTTTAAATCCTTTAGCCAGTAAAAGAAAAAAGTTACCAGGTATATAAAGGGGGCATTTATACAGTGATAAGCAAAACGCACTTTGAGGAATATTATAGATTCATTTAATTTATTTAAATGTTTGTCATATTTTCATTAAATCACAAAACATTCTTTTCTCCCTCTGTAAGGAACATGTCCAGGCTAATACACTCAGCATAAGTGGTGTCAAAGTAAATTTAGAGTTCTTCAAAAACTTCTGTTTTCATAATCATCTGAGCATTTAAAAATGTTGTCTAATACTTTTTGTTTGTTTGTTTTACTTTCTATTTTTTAAAGTAATCTCTCCATCCAACGTGGGGCTCGCATTCATGACCCCGAGATCAAGAGTCACACACTCTATGGACTGAGCCAGCCGGGCCCCCTGTAGAATACTGTTTTAACATAATTTCCTCCTCTCCTCATTACTGCCCAATTCACTTCTTTGTCTTTTTAAAAATGCATTTTGTTTTCGGGAATAGTTTAAATCTACAGAACAATGACGACTGTAATATGGAAGTCCCCATAAGCCCGCCCTCACTTTTCCCCATTAGCACCTTACTTAGCACGTTAGCACGGTGTATTTGACGCAATTAATGAACCGGTATTGATTCATTCTTATTAACTAAGGTGCAGACTTCACTCAAATGTCCTTAACTTTCCTCTAATGACCTTTGTCTGTTCTGAGATCCCATCCAGGATACCACATAACATTCACTCGATACATCCCTTTAGGCTCCTCTTGGCTGTGACAGTTTCTCATTTTCCTCCTGTTTGGTGACCTTGACAGTTCTGAGTACTTCTCAGATACTATGAGAATGTCCCTCAAGTGGGATTTGTTAATATTTTCCTCACGATGAGACCAGGGTTAGAAGATCTTAGAGATAAAGTGCCATTTTCCTCACACCATGTCAAGGGTACCTGCCATCAGCAGGACTCAATCACTGTTGCTGCTGACCGTGATCCCCCGGCTGAGGTCGTGTTTGTCAGGTTTCTCCAAGTTACTCTTTGCCCCATTTTCCATACTGTGCTCTTAGGAAGAAAGCCACTGCGTGCAGCCCGCATTCACGGAGTGGGAAATTATGCTCCATTTCCTTGCAGGCAAAGTATCTACATAAATTATTTGGGATTTTCCTGCACCAAGGGATTTATCTCTTCTTCCCTACTTATTTATTTATTCAATCATTTATTTATTTCAGTATGGATGCATGGCTATAGGCACAGTTCATTTGTCAAAATGCAAATTTCTCTCCATGGGGAAAACAAGAGAGGCTGCCAAACGTTTGCATAAACAAAATGCCCTGGGCCTTCTCTCCAGCACATCCGCGGAATGCGTTAAATCCTCTCTGCAGCAAGGGACTTGGCATAGGGAAAGAGGGATTGCTCCCTGTAATCGAAAAGGGTTGACTCACTAAATTAAAATACCCTTGTGAAAACTTCCCCGGTATTTGCTTAATCTAAATCCTCCATTTCAGGAAGGAGAGAAAATCTAAATGCACTCTTTATTTCTGAGTATTATTTAAACCACAGCAAAATATAAGCAAATCAATGAAGGAAAAAAAAAAAAGAAAACCTCCCTCAGACTTACTAAGACAAAACTAAAACACACCGACAACGGCAAAGCCCGTAGATGATTTGGTCAGACAGAAAGGGAAGAGAAGCTGTGACATCATGACCAGAAGCCCTCAGCATCCTGAGGCCCCAAGAACACAGTTTCACTATGGGCCTCACCACGTCCTAAGGCCCCTTCCCGTGAAGCTCCTGCTTGTCAGGGTGACCCCCGCACACAGCACTTGCCTTCAGAAAACCACTACAGACCATGGGCTTGGCGTCACTGGGCATTTCCTGACTTGTAAGGTGTCCACGCTCCACCGGAAGACCAGTCCTCTCCACATAAGTGCCCTGCTCCCTTTCCACACCAGCACCTGCAACACCTCAGGAATTTTCTCCTCACAACTCCTACAGCTGCTGTGTACTTCACGCAGACGGATAGCTCGCCCTCCCCTCTCAGTCTCCTCCTTTCCAGTTTTGGGAGGTCCTGCCTTGTGGGGACAAAGCTCTATTCTGGCGCAGATTGTCTGCGTGACCTCGGACAAATTGCTCTCTCTGGGTCTCAGGTTCTCGAGTGTGAAAGAAAGACACCGATTCGAGTTGACTCCAAATGCTTTCCAGCTCTGAAATGTGAGGATCTTGTTAAATCCTTAAGACCTGGAGTAATCTTGTGTCCCAACTCTCGTGCTAGGGTAACTGGACAAAACGATAAGGTGGTCATTAAAAGGGTCTCATCTTTCCCTCAGTTTCTTCCTCTGACTGATTGGCATTTTTGATGATTGTGTGATGTTTGTCCCTGGATGTAATGAATTGTACTTTTTTTTTTTCCAAAAAATGTGCTTCTCAATTTTGCCTTCCAAATGATGTATTTTTTTCAAAGTGGGATTTTTATTTTGATGGTTCCCAGCCTTTTTCAATGACTACTTTACTAAGTGTAAATGTGGACCTTTCAAAGGAGGGAAATAAAATCAGGCAGGGGCAGGCAGAAAGCGTGAACTCACTGTATCTGTGATACTCTGTTTCTTTAGAGAAAACAGGAAGCAAAGCAGGCAGAATTTGAGGATGTGATGAAATCTGAGGGACGGTTATATCAAGTCTGTGTTCTATTACCGTGAATATGTTTCACTTTGCTAGTATCGTTTTCTTCAGCATAAAAACTTGACATCATGTATCCTTATTTTTCTTGTCATTGACCATTTAACTATCTGGTGGTATTTGAACACGCAGAGCCGGACAGTAAAATAGGACGGGGAAGAGGTAGCATCTTGTCTAGGGCCTTTGTCTTCGTCGCTCACATTATGTTCCAACTCCTCTGTGAAGCCTGTCTGCTGGCCTCAGTCTCCTGTGAACATTTTTCAGCCAACTTCTCTGGTGCCTTTGCTATAGGGGCCCCTCTGGGGCACTTACTCCCCTACTTACAAACTCTTGGCTTGTCCCACAAGCCACATTTTCCTGCACGGCACACTGACATTCTGTATCCTCAGGAGGGACGAGGTCACCCCCGGGCTAACAGCCCCACAAGTAATTTCTTGCCCACACTCCCTGTCCAAATGGGTTGGCTGTGGCTCCAATCCACGTTGTCTTCACTCCGGGACTACGGATGGCACAGTTTCACCTGTCACACCACCTGTTTCCAGGTAGAGGAGGAGAAAGCCTGTCAACCCATGTCTGATTCCTAAACCTTCCACCCACATGGCTTCGGATCCTATTATGGGACACATGGAGTGACATGGGGACTCCTGAGTGCAGTCGAGCTGGAGTGTCTAATCTTCCTGGTGGGAAGGGCTCCGGGGAGAGGGAATCCGATTATTGGGTAAATAGGTAGTAACACAATCTCCCACATGCTCCTAGGACACGGTTCCTCTGCTGGATTTGGACTTTCATCTCCTAGCTGACAAGCAACCATCCTGTGAGCTCACCTGCTGATGCTGCCAATTTCGGCAGTGTTGCCCTCTTAAGGAACTATTTGTATAAGCATTTAAATATTTTATTGCATTTTAGCCCTTATTAATTTATAACCATGGATGGAAAATGGAAAATTAAAGTGCTGATATGAGTCATAAGAAACATAGGTCTCAGAAACCGAGAACACTCGCAAGGAGCCCTTGCACGTGCCAGAAGCCGTGAATACCCCAATCAGAGGTCTCCTGCACGATGTAAGCTAATGGACTCTGCTCATTAGTGAAGGAAGCAAATTAAGAAACTTGTAAAAAGCTAGAGCAATATCATCAAAGCTTGTGTTTAAAAGTTAGGGAATAGAGGCACCTGGATGGCTCAGTGGTGAAGCATCTGCCTTCGGCTCAGGTCATGATCCCAGGACCCTGGGATCAAGCCCCACATCGGGCTCTCTGCTCAGTGGACAGCCTGCTTCTCCCTCTCCCTCTGCTTTATGCTGTCTGTCTCTTTCTCTCTCTCTGTCAAATAAATAAATAAAACCTTTATAAAAAAAATAAAAGTTGGAGTATAAATAGAAAGACTTTTAACTCTCTAGGAACAGAAATTATTGCGTCAAATTTGGGACATTCTTGTTTCGTATCTATATTTTCAGGAACACATTATATAGGAGCGATCCATACTGGCTGACATTTTTATTTAGTGCTTTATGCCTGTGCTTTGTTTTCTCAGATTCAAAATCCCTGAGGATAGGATGTAAGTGGCAGCACGGAGAACAGAATGCACTCAAGTTCTGAGACCTTCCCGGATCCAAATCCTAGCCAGGACACTGCCTCACAGTGAGACACTTAAAGTCCTTAAGCCTCAGTTTCTCATCTGAAAAATGGGCAGCTTAATACCTAGCTCCCAGTTTGCTGTGAGCCTTACCTAAACAATGTAAAACACTAGCAGGTACTCCATAATGTTAATTTTTGTCTAAATCTACCGTTTATTACACTTTCTATGTGCAAAGCATCTAATATACTTGCTCCGTAATAACCTCCCAACAACCACAGAAGTAGGACTAGCAGTCCCATTTTAGAAAAGCCAGAGAGATTAAGTGCTTCTCCCAAAGACACCATCATTGGCAAATTATGTCTTGAACTCGTGCCCATTTATTATGAAATGCTACAAACTGAGAAAGGGGAGATTAACTGGTCTTCCTGCTTCAGGACCTAAGTCACTGCAAGATTCTGCCTTTCTAGATCATCAAAGAAAATAAATTGTACTTGATAACATTTCAGGGTTAGATGTCACATTGCCTAGATAACTTGTCTGCTTGTTCTCAGTCCATTTCCCTCCCTTCCCCTGATCTTTTGTGTTGTGTGATAAAATACACACAACACAAAAGTTAGCCCGTTAACTATTTCTGAGCTTACAATTCAGGGCCATTATGTACATTTACTGGGTTGTGTAACCATCACCCCTACCCATCTGCAGAACATTTTTTATCATCCTCACAGAAATTCTGTACCCCTGAAACACTAACTCTCCATCCCCCTATTCCCGACCGCGGGTAACCTCCCTTCTACTTTCCGTCTCTATGACTGTGTCTACTCTCAGTATTTCATACAAACGGAATCCTACAGTATTTGTCCTTTGTGACCGGTTTATTTCACGTAGCATGTTTTCCAGGTTCATCCACATGATAGCATGTATCAGAATTTCATTTCTTTGTAGAATTTAAATAAAAAATTGAAATAACAAAGAATTTCATTTCTTTAAACAAGTTTTATTATGGTGAAAACAACACATAACATGAAATCTACCATCTGAACCATGTTGAAGTGTACTGTTCAGTAGTGATAAGTTTACTCACATTGCTGTGAAACAGATCTCCAGAACTTTTCCATCTTGGGGCACCTGGGTAGCTCAGTCGGTTAAGCGTCTGCCTTCAGCTCAGGTCATGATCCCAGGGTCCCGGGATGGAGCTCCACATCCGGCTCCCTGCTAGGTGGGAAGCCTGCTTCTTCCTCTCCCACTCCCCCTGCTGGTGTTCTTCTCGCTGTGTCTCTCTCTCTGTCCAACAAATAAATAAAATCTTAAAAAAAAAAAAAAAAAGAACTTTTCCATCTTGCAAATCTGAAACACTATACCCATGAAACAACAACTCTGCATTTCTCTCCTCTCCCCTCCCCTCCCCAGACCCCTGGCAAACCTCATTCTACTTTTTGTGAATTTGACCATGTTTGATACCTTATATAAATGGAATCAGACAGTATTTGTCTTTCTGTGACTAGCTTATTTCACTTAGCATAATAGTCTTTAAGGTTTATCCATGTTGTAGCATGTGACATGATTTCCTTCCTTTTGAAGGCTGAATAATATTCCATTGTAGGGGTACACCATAATTTGTCTACCCATTTGTCTGCTGATGGACACCTGGGCTGATTCTGCCTTTGGGCTGTTGCGAATAATGCTGCTATGAACATGGGTGTAACCCCTGCTGGTTTTGCATGACCGGAAAGTATGTCTTCCAGACCCCTTGTCAACTGGTTTCAGGGAGTTCAGCCAATGGGAAGCAGCGGTAAAAGACTGGAGGCTGGTGCAGGGGAGAGGCCAAGGCATTCTCCTCTTTTCTCTCTGCTTTGGGAGGTGTTCCCAACAGTGGCCACACATCTGACAGTGCTGTGCCAAGTCTGTTGGTCATCCTTCCTGCCATGGTCCCGGCTCTAGCCAGGCGGAGGTGGCAGCTTCTTTTGCCAATACCTGGGCTGCCTCTTTGTCTCTCATCTGACTGCTCACCTGGGTGCAACTCTGCTGTAAAATCTCAGTTTTCTTTTGATGGTGGGACACAGTACAATGGCACTTCAGGATAGATGAAAGGCAGGATTCTTTGTTACTTTACAGCTTCAAATGAAAGACGACAGCCGGGCGGACAGTCATGGGGGTTGTACCTGGGGATGGGGAAACAGCAAGTTGGAACTGTAAGAGATGACTTGTGTATGGCAAGCGGGCTGAGGCTGGCTAGGTTGTGAGGGTCCCCTGGGGACTGGGTATTTTGAAAAATTCTGCACACCCAAGGAGTAAAGGGCCACCCCTGTGTGTTAGGTATTTGGGGCCTCTCGCCTTGGGTAAGTGTGTCTTGTAACCTAGGTGTGTTAGGGCCTGATAAGGGAAGTAGTTGGGTTGGGGGCTTAGCAAATTGCCTGCAAGGGGGAGTTGAGAGCTTTGAGCTATGACTATAAAACTGGGACAAGGTGGCGCTTGGAAACTACTGCAGCAACCAGTTCCCTATATTCCCTTCCCTCTGTGTGGAATTTCTAAGATGGCCCCTGTTTTCCTGCCTGGACTTCGACAGATGCAGATGTATTCGATCGCATTCCACGTGTTTACACACTGATAAACAACTAGAGTATTATATTAATATGACCGTGGACCAGAACACTGTTGCATTGTTGTCAGCCCCACTATCTCCCACGCATGAATCCCTCCACCCATCTTTGTCCCTCTCACTATTTCATGAGTTTCTCACAGGTAGGGATTGTGTCTTATGCATTCCTTCTCACAAACCCCATCCAGAACCTGACCAAACCCCAGATGTGTGCTTTAATAGATATATGATTAATTACACGCATCTCTGAGAGCACATCAATCATAATTTTTGACTTCCACCTTGGCTGCAATGCAGGCCTGGAGCCAGCTCCACATTCCGACCTTCACAGTCCTGCCCCCTGGCAGGGATAAGATCCAGATTCTTCGATGAATCATCTGACATACTACTTAATTTCTTCCGCACATTCCTATAAAATTGACATTTATCACAGCTTCCATGAAACAGTTCTTTGTTATTGGACAGCTTTCCCTTTTCTTTCTGTTGTTGGTTTTGTTTTTAATCTCTAAGAAAGACATGGGACCTATCTCCGGGGCCAGCCTCATGGGCATGTGACCCGGGCAGTAGCACGGGGTCCCCTGCTTAGAACAGCCCACACATGGTTTAATGTTGCCATCTTGGAATGCTTAATACTTTTAAACAAGAACCTCGCCCATTCTCATTGTTGCACTGGACCCCATGAATAATATAGCCAGTCCTGCCTATCTCATTGGCATGTGCCTTAAGCTTGTGACATTAATTGATCATGGAGGCATATGGATTTAACATGGTTTTAATATTTAGTTCAGAAGCTCCCCGTTTTCCTTAGGAGATTTGCTCCAAACCTTTCAGCGCCACATGGCATGAAAAGCTTTTCATCTTTTGTTACCTCCCCTGCCGATACCGACACCCCTAAAACTTCCTTAGCCCCATCTTCTCCACTCTGTCCCCCTTCCCTTCAAATGTTAACTCCCAGCTATCATACTACCTGCTGTTTCTAAACTTGTGAGCTTGCCAGATGCTGGGTCCTTTCATGTCCTGCTCCCATCCTGTCCGAGGTGGTCCTCTGTCTCTCTCCCTAGCCAACCTCAACGTACCCCACACGTATGAGCCTAGATGTCACTTCCCAGTCTTCCCTGAGCAGAGATGTGGGGCTCTCATAGCACCTTGTGTTAAACATAGGGTAGCATTTACCTTGCTATTATGTTACTGTCTGTTTCTCTATTTCCCTCTTGAAGCTTGTAAGATCCCTACAGATAGAAACTATCTCATGTTCTCTGAGCTGACAGCCATGCTCACTCAGCTCCAAGCAGGTACCTGGAAAATTTTCATTCACCAAATTCATGACTGCACGAGTGAACAGATCCGTGGTTTATTTGGAGAGCGTGTGAGGAGAACTATAAGGTTTTTCTTTTGTACCATCAAGGACTGAGAAGTACTTACATCATTGAAGAAGGCATTGAACAGCACCGCCTGCCACAGGCCCGTGAGGTCCTTTTCCAATGCAGCCACGGAAGGCGTTGCCTCCCTTTTTTCCTTTCCAGGATAGCTAGACAGTAGTAGCGCTTTGACTTTCTCAGCCTTTGAAGAGGGGGCCTGAGGTTTCTCATGGGACACTCCCTTACCCAGGTCATAAAGGGAGCCCCAGTGAGACCCTCCCTACCTCCCCAGAGTGTCTGGCCCAAGCAAATCCTGGAGCAAGTGTTTCTTCCTTTCCCTTTTGTCTACGTTCCTGGTCTGTGTTCTATTCACTCTTTCAAGGCCCAACTGAGATGCTAACTGCCCACAGTTGTCATGTAATTGACCCCCCTCTGCTTTCCCTTTGCATTTTGTTTTTACCTATAGGGACACTTGACGCACATTCTGGTTTGCACCATGGAGACTTGGGGACTGGAGTCGTCAGCTTTGGGAGCTGGGGCAGAATGTTCTCATCTTTGCAGCATGTACGTCTTTATTTCCTACACCCAGTCACCACTCAAACTGCCCCTGGGTATACTGGATCACTAACAGACTGAAATACAATTAGACCTAGAAAGGAAGAGATTTGGAAAAGGAATGAGAGTGGCTTTCTCTGATGGAAAGGAAAATTTCCTTCAATTCATTGGAAAATATCTGCACTTGGAGGAAGGGGTCAGGGGAGGATTCAGGGAGAGAAAAATGGGGAGTACAAGAAGGCAAGGGAAGGGACCTGGGTGACAAAGAGGTTGTGAGGCCTGAAGTCCTAAAGGTAAGAAGGCTTTAAAATTTGGTAAGGACATAGGCAGGCCCTGTCCGAGGACCCAGAGGGGCTCCACAGGACCAGCCAAGAGGGTCCTTGACTTTGCCAAAGATGGAAATCAACTGTGAGCCGGAAGGAAGTGAGAGCAGAGTTGACTGAATAGTGTAAGTGATAAGAGTATAGCAGATGGGGTGTCTGGGAGACTCGGAAACGGAGAGGTGAGCCTCCCGGTCGCTTGGGGTTAGGGGTTTCTATTGGAGAGGGGTCTAGGGTACGTGTTCCTTTAGGAACCCAGGGTTGGGTCAGATCAGGTAAACGATAGATGTTATTCCATATATCACTGAAGGTGAGGGTCTTGATGCCAGTGTCGACGGAGGTTTGTTTGAGGTGAATGTCTTGGAACATGTTTGGGATCCGGTTCTTTGTAGACGTTATCAGGTATTTGGGGGCCTAGGATGAAATGCAGAAAGATGAACTTTCTGGCTTCCCCCATGGAGTGGGAACACAGCTTCTCTGGTTCACTCAGATGCAAGGTGAAATATGGAGCATGAGTAAATGGGGCCTTTCTAAAATGGAGTCGCTACAGTCTCCCCATCTCCATAACAAAGGCACCATGGAGACAGAGAAGAATGGGAGAGGAAGGGTGAGTGACTTGCAGGGCAACCTGATCAAGGTTATGGAGGCTGTTGTCTTTGCTCTAGCAGACAAAGAGCATGTGTGGCCCCAGAAGCTGAGGGGCCCAGGGGTGAGAGCAAGGTGACCTGTCTGAAGACCTGTCCCACTGCGATCAGTACTCCAGTAAACATGCCGCTGTTCGAGAATGAGTCACTGGCTGCAGCCACCTTGGGAAGCCTCTCGGGTTTTGTTTTTCTGGGTTTGTTTGTTTTTGCCAATCCTCCCCAGTCCTCTTGCGTGCAAATAAATACAACTGACACTAAGTTTCATTTCATAAACTTTGCTTGCAGATGTACTGTTTCTCTTCTTATCTCCTTTCTCCAGCCAGATTTTCTCTACTCTCATCTTTCTTCTTATCTTGAGCAATTTGGAAAGCGTCTGTGAATTCAGATCTTGAATAGTAAGCTCTGTGAAATATAAAATTCTCTTTAATCAATGAATCATTTGCCTAATGAATCTGAAATCCTGGTGGGCAAAGCTGGAGGTAATTACAGGAACATGTTGGGAGTATGAATTTGGAAAGCAGTACTCCCCACCCTGATTCTCTATTTCCATCCTGCTCAGAGCGCTCCTGCTTGTTCCATGGCAGCTTAAACGTAGCTATGGGTATAACTGAACATTAAATGGAAGACTCCAGAGAGAAAATTATCTCAGATGTGAGAGAAAACAGAAATTTGTTGTGAGAAAACAAAACAAAAACTGATCTTTCGTCCTCCTTCTTTCTGATTATCTCCCACAATGATGTTACTTATTAGTTGCAATCAAGGGCCCACATCTGACAGTCTCTGGGGAAGACGCTCCAGTTTTGAATCCAGGTTTAAGCTACACACTAAGAATGCGACAGCTTTACAGCCGTGTAAAACTAACTAGTCCCTCACTTAAACCACCTCATCTAACATTTTCCTTCCCTCCTATACAACCTGTCCTTAAGAAATTTAAATCCGACCGGTTTTTCTCTTGCTCCAAATCGGAAATGAAACTTTGACATGCATTAATAATCTAACGCATCTGAGATGCTTGGTTTAAACAGTGATTAGAGGGAACCCAGGACAAGGGCGCTTTGAGACCAAACAACGAATGCGAGGAAATAACCCCCAACTGGAGTCCTGTCTTTCAGTACCCCTTAACGCTCTGTGTTGTGTCCTTCAGAGACCTTGTGGCAGTAATTGGCTTGACGATTGTTTCTTTAGAGCTGCAGTCGTGATTAAAAATGCTACCCGAAGCACAGGGAGGATGTCCTTGACACACATCCTATTTTCTGGGAAAAAGGTTACTACCACAGTAATTGAGCTGGGAAGCCGAGACAAACTGCTCTGGGCTCCAGCAGCGGTTCAAAGTACTGCTGTTGACCGGAATCACACCCTGCAGTTTTCCCTCTTCCAGTTTGCAAGATAACAGGGACAGCATTTGCATCTACAGATTATCTGCAAAATAGACGTGTTAGGGGAGAAACCACAACCAAAAGAATCTCAAACCCGTGACAGTTACACAAATGACCCCATGAAAGAGAGGGAGGCCCGGAACTCCACGGCGGGCCTGCTCCGGGCCGACCCCGGCCCCGGGGCAGGAAGATTGATTTATCTACCCCAGGCCGGCGGCGCCTGCAGCTGGCTGGAGCCCGCGGTGACATCACTGGCCCAGGCGCGGGTCACGTGGCCCGCCCCCGCCTCCCCCCGCCCCGCTCCTCCTCCTCCTCCTGCCGCCTTCGGAGCGCAGGGTCCGGCCGTAGTAGCCGCTCGGAGCTCTCGGCTGAGGCGCGGAGCCGGGGCCACTGGCGAGCGGGTGAGCGGGAGAGCGGGGCCGGCAGCGGCAGCGGGAGCGGCGGGAGAGCCGGCAGCAGCCGCGCAAGGAGCCCCGAGCGACGCGACCGACGCTCCTGCAAACTTGGGCGCGCGCTCGCGCCACGGCGCCCGCGGCCCGAGCGATGAAGATGGTCGCGCCCTGGACGCGGTTCTACTCCAACAGCTGCTGCCTGTGCTGCCATGTCCGCACCGGCACCATCCTGCTCGGCGTCTGGTACCTGGTGAGCGCGGCGATGGGGGGGCGCACCTGCGGGGGAGGAGGCGCCAGCGCCGCGAGCCTCCCCCCCCAACCCCGGACCCCAGTCCGCGCGCCCGCTGCGCCCTGCACCCCTACCCCTCCAAAGTGCGGCCTCGGTGTTGGGCGACGCCGGCGCTAATCCGCCTAAAGTTGTATTATTAGAAACTTAATTCTCTCCGTGAGCCTGTCCGCGATCCCCGGCTCGGCCAACGTGTGGCGGGGGTCCGGCCAGGGCCCGGAGTCGGGGGCGGTGTGCGCTGCGGCTGCGGCCGCGGCCGAGTCCGCCGCTTCCGGTAGCAGTGCACCTGGTGGCCCGGGAGCCCCCAGGGGAACTGAGGACCACGTGTTTTCCATTCCTTTCTTTCTTCTCCCCACCCGTTGGGCTTTGTGTTTTGACGGTTCGCGACAGGGTCGTTGGGGTGGCAGAGCGCATTCTGGCACCCTGCGGTCGGGCTGGCAGCCCGGGCATGCCCCTGCTTCCTGCCCGCATCTGGCCTCGGCTTTGCTGTGTGGTCTCCTGCGCGCGTTCGGGTCCCGAGGAGGAACGGTTGGGGGGTTCTTGGCACGCTCCGTGCATGAGTCCCTCCACACGTCTCCTGCAGAGCCGTTACTCTAGGAAGGGATTTGCTTGTGATTTACTGCGTTCCAGTCCGCCCGGGGAAGCCATTTTACACCCACTTACTTTCCTGTCCATTGACAGGTGATCCCTGTACCTTTCTTAGCAGACACCGCCAGCGAATCTGATTTTTTTTCTGTTTTTAGGTTGGAGCTTTTAAGAACTTGTTTGTATGGGGAGCAGTGATTATCAGGGGCAGTGAGGAAACCTGATGGAGTCTTTCTGGCCCTGAGCCTGCTCCAGGTTGATTGTTGGCACCCCTGGACTGCACCAACTCTTGAGTCGGATTCCGTTGCATTTCGGGTTTTGTGACATCATGATGGAGAGTTAGACCCGAGCCACTGTGCAGTGAATACCACTGCATCCTGAGGAAATAATGGTACTAAGATGGCATATTGAACTTTTTAGTGAGAATAAACGCTGCTTAATTATCAGAGCTTTCTTGGTTCATACTCACTTTTTCGATATAATGTGGACATAGTGTCAAATTGTGTCGTCGTGCCATTTTAAGCAAAACATTTTCCCCCAGGCGTATGGTGTTCTCTGCGCTATTTATAGTTTCAAGTTTCCTTTAGTCAGTGCCTATCACAGGCACACAATAGACGTTTTTTTGGCCTTAAAAGCTTTCAAACGGATCTTTGGTATGTGTGGATTCTTTCTGTGCAGTCTGCAGATAGAAGATCAGCATCTTGGCTCAACATGGACTTCGCTAAAAGCCAAGAAATGCTTTACCGAAATTTCAAATTACAGCAAAAGGAGAGTAGGTGGCCTCAAAATAGGGCTTTTATTGATGGTCAAGACAGACTATTGTATATAAATGTTTTGTGTCCTCCTTGAAAATGTTCAAAACTGCAGACTTGCAAGTACACCAGCAAATGTCATTTGTAAAATCTAGGGCACTGCATTAGGCAAATGTACTTACACGGTCTACAGGAAAGATAAATCTGCTTGAGCCCTGTTGTTGGCTGTAATCCAACCAGACAGCATTGGTGTGATAAAAGGAGAGTACTCTGCATGCTTTGTCTACTGTTTGAACATGCTTTTTGTGGAAAGTAGTTATTGCTGTTCGTGTTGTAGCATTTGCAAACAGCATGGCCTTTTGAAAGATAATTAGCTTTCGAACAGATGTAAGAATGCTACCTTAGGTAAACCTAATAAATGGGAAGCCTGGCTTTAGTACTGATACTCTTCATAAAAACTCTTGCATTTTGCAAAACAATTTAGACTTGTGAATTTCACTCATACCTTTACATATAATTTGGTTATCTAGAACTTTGTTTCACATGAACATTTTTAAGATGAGTAAGGCACCTTTGCCTCTCACCCCACCAGCATCTGGATGCCATAGGGTCAGGTCAGACAGGGGGAGAGTTTTTCTGAAAAAAGGGTAGGGCTATCGGGAGATACTCAAATACACTTTAAATTTAATAAATAATTGCCTATTACACCAGAAAGGTAAAGTGGCTCCTTTCTATGCATTTTCTTTTCTTTTCTTTTTTTTTTTTTAAAGATTTTATTTATTTATTCAACAGAGATAGAGACAGTCAGCGAGAGAGGGAACACAAGCAGGGGGAGTGGGAGAGGAAGAAGCAGGCTCATAGCAGAGGAGCCTGATGTGGGGCTCGATCCCACAACGCCGGGATCACGCCCTGAGCCGAAGGCAGAAGCTTAACTGTTGTGCCACCCAGGCGCCCCTCTATGCATTTTCTAATTGTTGTTTCCTACCCCACCATTTACTAAGGCCCTGTGTGCCAGGTACTATACCAGATACTTTGCATACGCTTAATTTTTACGTATTCCTGGTGAAGGTAAATTTTCTAAACCCTGTTTTATAGATGAGAAAATAGAGGCCAAGAGAGCTTAAGTGATTTGCATACAGTCCCACGGTTGGTTTGTGGTCCGTGTGATGTTTTAGTCGCCTCGTTTCCACTTGTTTTTACCTTTTAAAAGTTGTGGGCGTGTTTTGTTTTTGCCTTAGAATAACAAAGGTTTCCTTTGGTCCAGTAATAAAGCATATTGATTATAGGTATTTATATTAGAGATCATTTTTTGTTTTCTTTTTATTTTAATGAGGCATAATTTACATACAGTGAAATCCACAGAAGTGTACAGTTCATTGAGTTGACAAATGCATGCACTTTGTGCCACACACCAAGAAAACGTTTCCAAAACCCCACAAAGTTCCTTGTGTGTCTTCCCAGTTAATCCCTGCCACCCCTTCACCTCACCCTAAAGGAGAGTTTTACCTATTCCTATAAATGGAATTATACTGTATGTATTCTTTTGTATCTGGCTTCTTTCACTTAGCATTAACATCTTTTAAATTCATTCATGTTAATTGAAGTATATCAATAGCTTGATGCTTTATATTGCTGAGTATTATTTTATTGTATGAATAAATCACAATTTATTATCCATTTGCCAGATGATGGACATTTGGATTATTTCCAGTTTGGGGCTATTATGGGTAAAGCTCTGAACATTCTTGAACAAGACTTTTCTTTAAGGTTTTATTTATTTATTTGAGAGAGAGAAAAGCGAGCAGGGGGAGGGGCAGAGAGAGAGAGAGAGTAGCAGTCTCACTGCTGAGCAGGAAGCTGGATGCGAGGCTCCATCCCAGGACCCAGAGATCATGAGCTGAGCCGCAGGCAGCCACTTAACTGACAGCCACCAGGCGCCCCTCTTGCACAAGACTTTTTGTGGACATGTGTTTTTATTTCTCTGGAGTAAATAACCTAGCAGTGGAATTGCTGGTTATTGGGGAGAAGTAAGTTTAGCTTTGTAAGAAACTGCCAAGCAGTTTTCCAAAGTGGTTCTGCCATTTTATACTCCAACCAGGAACATACGAAGTTCCCGCTGTACCACGTCCTTGTCAGCATTTGGTGTGGTCAGTCATTTTAATTGCAGCCAGTTTGGTGGGTGTGTAGTTGTAGCTCGTGGTAGCTTTAGTGTTTGCGTTTCGCTTATGACTAATGATGTGGAACAGTTTATCTTTGCTCATTGGCCGGTCATATAGCTTCCTTTGTGAAGTGCTGTTTATTGCCCATTTTAAAATTAGATTTTATCTTTTTTTTTCTTAGTGATTTTTAAGAGCTCTTTTTATATTTTGGGTTCTGGTCTTCTGTTAAAGATCCGTTTTGTGAATGTTTTCTCCCAGCATGTGGCTATCTACCCATTTTCTTAATGGTATATTTTGATAAAAGTTTGTTGTTGTTTTGAGACAGAGGGAGAGCTGCACTAGAGGGGGGGGGCAGTGAGAGAGGGAGATGCAGGCTCCCCACTAAGCAGGGAGCCTAAGTTGGGGCTTGATCCCAGGACCCCGAGATCATGACCTGAGCCAAAGGCAGACACTTAACTGACCAAGCCACCCAGGTACCCCGATGAACAGAAGTTCTAAATTTTAAAGTTCGATGTGTCAGTTTTTTCTTTTCTGGTTAGTACTTTGTGTACTCTAAGAAACCTTTGCCTACCCCCAGATTGTGAAGATACTCTCATATTTTCTTCTGAAGCTTTATGGCTTTGACTTTTATATTTACATCTGTGATCCACCTCTAATTTTGTGTTACAGTGTGAGGTACAGGTTTGTATTTGTTTATTTTATTTATTTATTTATTTTTTTTTTTTTTTTTTTTTTTTAAGATTTTATTTATTTATTTGACAGAGGGAGAGACAGCCAGCGAGAGAGGGAACACAAGCAGGGGGAGTGGGAGAGAAAGAGGCAGGCTTCCAGCGGAGGAGCCTGATGTGGGGCTCGAACCCAGAACGCTGGGATCACGCCCTGAGCCGAAGGCAGACGCTTAACGACTGAGCCACCCAGGCGCCCCTATTTATTTATTTTTAAAAGATTTTATTTATTTGACAGAGACAGCGAGAGAGGGAACACAAGCAGGGGGAGTGGGGAGAGGGAGAAGCAGGGGGAGTGGGGAGTGGGGGGAGGGAGAAGCAGGTCTCCGCTGAGCAGGGAGCCTGACTCTGGGGTCGATCCCAGGACCCCGGGATCAGGACCCAAGCCGAAGGCAGACGCCCACGGACTGAGCCACCCAGGCACCCCTATTTGTTAATTTTAAAAGGCAGTTTAACCGCTTACCCTAAAAAGAAGTTGAATTATTACATAACCTTTAATAACTATAAACGTTTTCGGAGAGACAGTAAGATGATTATCCATCTTCACAGGGAGTGAAGACTGACTTGTCCTGGTTTCCGGAGGGATCATGATATCAAAGAAGTGCAGCGTGATTGCTGTGTAGTCTTCTGGGGTTTCCACTCTTTCTTCATCCAAACTTCCTATTCTAAACCCGAATCCATTAACTTCCTCCCCAGGTTCGCCCGTGCTCTAGTCTGTCTCTCACCATCTGTCTAGACTCCTCGGCTGCACACTTGTTTCTCCTGCCACCGCGATCTCTTCCGTGATTCCTCCGTGATTCCGTGTCCCATGTCCTATTGATTCTCGTTCTACCTCCTGATTACCTCCTTGTTCTGCCCTTTCTTCTTCTTGCTATCATTTGCCTCATTTAGGCTCCCATTAGCACTCACTTGGCTATTCTAGTAGTCTCTCTGTTTTTCTAGCTTTGCCATTAACAACTTTGTTTGTTTTTTTTTTTTTTTTAGTTTGTTATAGATGCAGTTCCTGGAAGTATTTTTCTCAGACACAAATATGAACTTGTTAGCCTACTCCTAAAAACTTTGGCTCTCTGTCCTAGGGAAGTCTCTGTATTCCATGACCCGCATGTTGTAAGCCAATTTCAATTGGCTTAAACAGCTAGTTCAGTGGTTTCTGACACGTCTTTCCCCCTCCCACACCTTCCTTTTTGGATTACCTCTTTTTCATTGCAAAAATCCCGAGATTCATTCTGATTTGACAAACCTAAGTTACCTGTCCACCCCCGAACCAAACAGGTCAGATGAATTTAGGTCTGGGATAGTCGCCTGACCTTGAACTATTGATTCCAGAGAGATGCCAGCTGGGGATGGGATTAACTTTGCTCAAAACACCAGTTGTTTGAGAGCAGAGGGATGAGTCATTTCCCAGAGAATCCGAGGCTGTTGGGGAGGAGGCGGCAGTAACAATGCTTACTCCTCCTCAGGCTGAAGCCCCCTTTTCTTATGGAGTAGGTTTTACCACCAGGACCTGACTTCTGACATACTCAAGCAAAAGTTTTTCCTTTGTAATTTCTTTCATTGTTTTACCACGTGATTTTCTTAGAGTGTTTTAAAAGGGGGTGCTGGTGGTTGAATGCATCTGAACTTGACACCTGAGATGAGTATTCCTTAGTGTATGTCATCCTTATCATCTTCATCTAAGCGTGTTTTAGGCACTTCGTCATTGAGCAAATACGTACTGAACGCCTCTTTGTATTTGTACCCTATTCATAAGGTAGTCGGCCATATATCAGATTATAAAGGATGAAAGAGGTCAGAGTAGCTGGTTTCATTAGCTTTACGACCTGACGTTTCAAATAACCAACTGGTTCACTTTGAAAGTCCCAGTATGCTTGTGTACCCAAGCCTGATGGATTCTCTTTGTATCCTGAGAATTATGGTGCGATAAATACTGATTTTTTTTGTCTGGGTGATAATACTGGATAGTAAAACTGACAGCTTGTATTTGTAGAATGATTGATCGTTTTTAGTGGGCTTTCCCATTTATTCTTATTTAAACCTTAAAGCAACCCTGGGGTCAGGTGCTATAGGTGGTCCTATGCTCATTTAAGATGGCTTTCTTTTTAGATCTCAGATTCTATGACTTAACTCCTAAGTCCGGGGCAAGACATGAACTACTACACAGGACTTACATAATCCTTATTACCTAGTGTTTTCCCTGCTGTGCTAGATTGTAAAAGACTGAAATACTAGGTTATAGACTTTGGATTTTATTCTGCAGGTAGTGGGGAGGCATTGAAGAATTACGAGCAAGGGTGATAAGATGAAAGCAGTTTTTTTCCCCCCAGTGTAAGACTGTTTTGTTTTTTGTTGGTCAGTAATGCACTGTATTTATTTATTTATTTTCCCTTTTTACCTTTTGACTCCCTTTACCCATTTCTCTGACCTCCCACCTCTTGCCTCTGGCAGCTACCGTTTGTTCTCTGAGCTTGTTTTTGTTTTTTTAGATTCTACATATAAGAGAGATCAGATGGCGTTGTCTTTCTCAGTCTGACTTATTTCACTTATGATGACGTCTTTAAGGTCCATCCATGTTGTTTCAAATGGCAAAATTTCATTCTTTTCTTATGGCTGAGGAGTATTCCATCGTGTGTGTGTGTGTGTGTGTATATATATATATGTATGTATGTATGTCACAATTTCTTTATCCATTCGTCTGTTGGGGGACACTTAGGTTGTTTCCATATCTTGGCTACTGTAAATAATGCTGCAGTGAACAGGGGGGTGCAGGTATCTTTTCAAGTTAGTGTTTCTCTTTCCTTAAGGTAAATACCCTGAAGTGGAATTTCTGGGTCATATGGTAGTTCTGTTTCTAATTTTTTGAGTTAACTCCCTGCTGCTTTCCATAGTGGCTGCTCCAGTGTACATTCCCACCACCAGTGCATGAGGGTTCCCTTTTCACCACATGCTCGTCACACTTAATTCTTTTCTTTTTGATACTAGCCATTCTGGCAGGTGTGAGATGATACCTCATTGTGGTTTTGATTTGCATTTCCCTGATGATCAGTGATGTTGAGCACCTTTTCATGTACCTGTTGGCCATCTGGATATCTTCTTTGGAAAAATGTCTGTTCACATCTTCTGCTCATTTTTAAATTAGGTTGTTTTTTGCTGTTGACTTACAAGGGTTCTTTATATATGTTGGGAAGTAGTGGCTTATCAGATAGATATATGATTTACAAATATTTTCTCCCATTCAGTAAGTTGTCTTTTCATTTTGTTGATGGTTTTCTTTGCTGTGCAGAAGGTTCCTAGTATGATGTCGTCCCACTTATTTTTGTTTTTGTTGGTTTTGCTTTTGGTGTCAGATTAAAAAATCATCACTAAGACCTATGTCAAGGAGTTTACCACCTGTTATTTTCTTCTAGGAGTTTTATGGTTTCAGGTCTTACATTCAGGTCTTTAATCCATTTTGAGTTAATTTTTTAAAAAAGGTTTATTTATTTGAGAAAGAGAAGGAGAACATGCGTGTGCCTGTAATTGAAGGGGTTGGGGCAGAGAGGGGCAGAGGGGGAGGGTGAGAGAGAATTCTACACAGAATCCCCGCTGAGCATGGAACCTGACATCAGTATCTTGACCTGAGCTGAAATCAAGAGTTGGATGCTTAACCACTGAGCCACCCAGGTGCCCCCATTTTGCGTTACTTTTGTGTGTGATATAAGATGGTGATCGAACACCATTTCTGAACACCGTTCATTAAAGAAACCTCTCCTTTTTACTGTATATTCTTGGCTCCTTTGTTGTAAATTAATTAACCATATATATATATATGAGTTTCTATTATGTTCCATGATCTGTGGGTCTGTTTTTATGGCAAACCATACTGTTTTGATACTATAGCTTTATAATAGTTTGAAGTCAGGGAGTGTGATGTCTTCAGCTTTGGTCTTCTTTCCTAAGTTTGCTTTTATTATTCAAGGTTTTTTGTGATTCCATACAAATCTCAGGATTAGTTGTTCTTGTTTCTTTGAAAGATACCATTGGCATTTTGACAGGGATTACATTGAATCTAGCTTGCTTTGGGTAGTACGGACCTTTTAACAATGTTGATTCTTCCAGTCCATGAGCATGGAATATCTTTCCATTTATTTATGTCTTTTTTGATTTCTTTCATTAATGTCTTAATAGTTATCAATACACAAGTCTTTTACCGCCTTGATTGAATTTATTCCTAGGTATTTTATTCTGTTTGACACAATTGTAAATGGGATTGTTTTTTATTTCTGTTTCCAATAGTTTATTATCGGTGAATAAAGATGCAACGTGGTTTTGAGTATTGATTTTATATCCTCCAACTTTAATGAATTCATTTATTCTAATAGTTTTTTGATGGAGTCTTTAGGGTTTTCTATATATAATATGTCATCTGCAAATAGTGACAGTTGTACTTTTTTCTTTCCAATTTGGTTGCCTTTTATTTCTTTTTCTTTTTCTTTTTTTTTTTTAAAGATTTTATTTATTTGACAGAGATAGAGACAGCCAGCGAGAGAGGGAACACAAGCAGGGGGAGTGGGAGAGGAAGAAGCAGGCTCATAGCAGAAGAGCCTGATGCGGGGCTCGATCCCACAATGCCGGGATCATGCCCTGAGCCAAAGGCAGACACCCAACCGCTGTGCCACCCAGGCGCCCCCCTTTTATTTCTTTTTCTTGCCTTATTGTTGTGCCTAGGACTTTCAATACTATGTTGAATAAAAGTGGTGAGAGTGTTCCTTGTTTTGTTCCTGATCTTAGAGGCAATGCTTTTAGCTTTTCACTGTTGAGTGTGTTAGCTGTAGGCTTGTTGTATGTGGCCTTTTTTATGTTGAGGTATGTTCCCTCTATAACCACTCTGTTGAGAGTTTTTATCATAAATGGATGTTGAATTTTGTCAATTGCTTTTTCTGCATATATTGAAACGATCATAGGATTTTTAGCCTTCATTTTGTTAATGTGATATAGTACGTTGATTTACGGATGTTGAACCACCCTTGCATCCCTGGAAAAAACCCTCCTAATGGTATATGATTTATGGTATATGATTCTTTTCATATATTGTTGAATTTGGTTTGCTGTTATTTTCTTGAGGATTTTTACATCTATGTTCATCAGGAATAGTGGTCTGTCATTTGCTTCTCTTGTAGCATCCTTGTCTGGTTTTGGTATCAGGTCAATGCTGGCCTGGTAAAATGAGTTCGAAGGCGTTCCTGCCTCTTCTAGTTTTTGGAAGAGCTTAAGAAGGATCGGTATTAATTCTTTGAATGTTGGGTAGAATTCGTCAGTGAAACCATTTGGTCGTGTTTTCTTTGTTGGGAGGTTTTTGATTATGGATTCAACCTCCTTATTAGCAGTCGGCCTGTTCAGATTTTATTTCATCATGATTCAGTCATGGTAGGTTGTAGGCTTCTAGGAATTTATCTATTTTTTGTAGGTTGTGCAGTTTGATGGAGTATAATTGTTCATAGCAGTTTCTTACGATCTTTTTATTTCTGTGGCATCAGTTGTAACATTTCCTCTTGTCATTTCTGATTTTGAGTCTTTTTTTTCCCTGGTGAGTCTAGCTAAAGTCTTGGCAATTTTGTTTGTCTTTCCAAAGAACCAGCTCTTAGTTTCATTAGTCGTCTTTATTGTCTCTTTAGTTTCTACTTCATTTATTTCTGTTCCAGTCTTTGTTATTTTTTTTTTCCTTCTGCCAACTTTGGGCTTCCTTTTTTCTGGTTTCTTGAGGTGTAAAGTTAGAGTGTTTATTTGAGACTTTTCTTCTTTCTTGCTGTAAGCGTTTATCACTGTGAACTTCCCTCTTAGAAGTGCTTTTGCTGCACCCCACAAATTTTGGTATGTTATAGTTCCATTTTTATTCATGTCAAGATTTTAAAAAAATTTTTCTGTTGATTTCTTCTCTGACTCATCGGTCAGTAGCATGTTTTTAAATCTCCACATATTTATAAATTTTGCAGGTTTTTTCATGTAATTTCTAGTTTCATACCATTATGATCAGAAAAGATTCTTGATATGATTTCAGTCCTTTTAAATTTCTTAAGATTTACTTTAGCCAAATGTATGATGTATCCTGGAAAATGCTTCATGTGCATTTGAGAAGAATGTGTATTTTGTCCCATTTGGATGGAATGTTCTGTGTATGTCTGTTAGTCCATCTGGTCTAACATGTTATTTAAGGCCAGTGTTTCCTGCTGATTTTCTATCTGGATGATCTATCCATTGATGTAAGTGGGATATTAAAATCCCCTACCCCTATGGGTGTCTGTTTTTCTCTTCAGATCTGTTAATCTTTGCCTTACTACCTATGTTGTTTCATAAATATTTACAAATGTTTTATTTTCTTGTTGGATTTACCCCTTTAGTATTATGTAATTACCTTCTTTGTTTCCTTTTATAGGCTTTCTTTTAAAGTCTATTTTATCCGATGTAAGTCGCTACTTCAGCTTTCTTTTGGCTTTCATTTGTATGGAGTGTCTTTCCATCCTTTTACTTTTCAGTCTGTGTCTTTACACCTAAAGTGAGTTTCTTGTAGGCAGCATATAGATGGGGCTCTTTTTTTTTTTTTTTAAAGATTTTATTTATTTATGTGACAGAGAGAGGCAGCCAGCGAGAGAGGGAACACAAGCGGGGGGAGTGGGAGAGGGAGAAGCAGGCTCCCAGCCGAGGAGCCCGATGTAGGACTCGATCCCGGAACGCCAGGATCACGCCCTGAGCCGAAGGCAGACGCTTAACGACTTCGCTACCCAGGCGCCCCTGGGGCTCATTTTTTAATTCATTCAGCCACTCTATCTTTTGATTGGAGAATTTAGTTCACTTGCATTTAAAATAATTATTGATAGGTATGTATTTATTGCCATTTTCTTAATTGATCACTGGCTGTTTTTGTAGTTTCTCTTTTTTTCTTTAGTGGTATACTTCTATTCCTTTCCCTTTATCTTTTGTGTATTCACTAGGTTTTTGTTTAGTGGTTACCATGAAGCCTACATATAACAACTTTTATATGTAAGAGTCTATTTTAAGTTGATAACAACTTAAAGCTTGATACCATTCTAAAGCTCAACATTTTTACTCTTTGCCATGCTTTTTTTTAAAATGTTTTATTTATTTTTTATTTATTTTTTTAAAAGATTTTATTTATTTCAGGGAGAGAGAAAGAGCATGAGATGGGGGAGGGCCAGAGGGAGAAGCAGACACCACGCTGAGCAGGGAGCCTGATGTGGGACTTGATCCCCGGACCCTGGGATCATGACCTGGGCCAAAGGCAGACGCCCAACAGGCTGAGCCACCCAGGCACCCTGCCATGCTTTTTTTTGATGTCACATTTTACACATGTATTCCTAAACTGATTATTGTAATCCCAGGTGTTTTTACTACTTTTGTCTTTTATTTATTTATTTTTTAAAGGTTTATTTATTTATTTTAGAGAGAGAGTGCATGCATGCACATGTGAGTGGGAGGAGGGGCAGAGGGAGAGAATCTTCCCACTTCCTGCTGAGCGTGGAGCCCGATGGGGGATCATGACCTGAGCTAAAACCAAGAGTCAGCCGCTTAACCGGCTGAGCCACCCAGGCACCCCTACTTTGTCTTTTCACCTTCATACCAGCTTTATAAATGATTAATCCACTAGCGTTACTATATATTTACTTTCCCAGTGAGAAAACAGTATGTTTTCTTGTTAAAAAAACAAGTTTTTCTTTTGCTGCTTTTAATATTCAGTTTTTAAGGAATGTTAAAATAGCAGGCTGTTTTAGGTGGTTGAAAACCTAGAAAGGATGTGTTACAGTCCTCCAGATAGGAGATACAGAAGATTCCAGTTCTTTCCAGTACCAGTTTCTCAATAGCTAAGGCTGTGGATAATATTGGTGGGAATTTTTATCAGTTAGTGAATGATATAAGTCTCTCTTGACATCTAGACTTCCTCCATCTGAATTCAGGAATCGAATAGATTTGGGTAGTGAGGGGTACTGAATTTTTGAGAGATGTCCAGTGAGCTCTTTTTAAAATGCACAGGTACCCTCTGCCACCACCTAATTATAAAGGATCAAGGGTAGCTCTATAAAATATTGGCTGGAGAAGATTTCAGTGATATGTGTGTATGTATGTATTTTCAGATTTGAAATATAATTAACATGCAGTGTTATATTAGTTTCAGGTGCACAATATAATTAAAAAATTCTATACATTTCTCAGTACTCAGCAAGATAATTCCGTTTATCTATCTTTACCCATTCCCCCACTCACCTCCCCTATGGCAACCACCAGTTTGTTCTCTGTATCCAGTGATATTTAATACGTTTTTCAGCTTTTGTTGCACATTGTGATAGATGTTCATCAGGACGTTTTAAAGAAAGGCTGGCCATGAAATAAAGATTGCCATTAAACCTGTCATTAATATCAACTTCTCTGGGACCCACTCTAAATATATCTAATTAATGAACAAAGTGTCAAGTATTAAAGTGGTTAACATGAGCTTTGCACTGTTATGTGTATTATGTTTAACTAAATATAAAATATATTTATTTTAACTTACTTTGAATCTTTGTCAAAAAGAAAGAGGTCACATTTTTCCCTTCCAACCCCATCTCCTTTGGGGCAGATACATTATTGTCCATAAAAGAATGCTAGTAGAAATAGTATGTGAGCCCTAGCAGCATAATTTACTACTTTCTACCTCTCTCCCAGCTCCCTTGGCTCTTAATAGAGCTCGTAGAGCCTTAAGAAGAGTTCTTGAAAAGCTATAAACTGGTTAGCCCATTTTATTTGAAGAAAAATAAAAATGAAGTGAAGGTCACACTTCTTCAGCTGCTGTTAACAAACTTTTATTTAAAGGTTTCGAGTCGCCTGTTTGCAGTTGCAGCTTCCAAGAGAAAATTACTTCTCAGGGGAAAATGTGAGCACAAAAAGATGCTTAAAAGAAATACGATTTCAGATTATTAGTAAAAATAAAGTTGAGCTTGCTCTTTTTTTATTAACCTTGAGCTGCTAAAATTTACATGGCACTAAATTATGACTATTAAATGATTTGAGTAGTTAATAACTTTTTATGAAGACAACCTGGTGAGTCCAACTTCACAGATGAGATAACATTCAGGGCTAAAAAGATTGTCTCCAGTCTGGGTCAGTATGTCTTCCAATTACGCATAAAAAGAGGGGTTTGCTTCTTGATAGTTGTCTGTTGAGGCCTGAGTTTGGATTACCCCAGTCTTGATCTAGTGCTGCTGGTCTAGGAGTTGTTCTTTTTTTTTTTTCCTTCTTCCTTTTTAAGGTATCATTGGATTTTCTATGTATTCTTTTCTCCTTTATGCTACATTAATTTTAACCTCGTTATTTGTTACAGTGTAGCCAAAATTTTGTAACAGAGATGTTAAATGCAGTACTCAATGCAAGTAAAAGTTTATTTCACTCTCATGTAACATTCCAGGGTTGGTAGACTGTTCCGTGAGGTCATTCAGAGACCTGTTCTGCTGGGGCAGCTGTGCCATCCCAAATGGCGTGGATTCCTTCTCTGGTTCTGAGGTGGCAATGTCCTTTAGCCTTGTCCACGTGGCTGGAGACAGCTTAGCAGTGCTGACGTGGTAGAAGGAAGAAAGGACACCGGGAAGACAAGCAATTTTGTTTTTTTAAGGATGTGAAATGGAAATTGCCTACATTGCTTTCACTTACATACCAGTAGCCCAAAATAAGACCTTTGACCTAACTGCAAGGGAGGCTGGGAGATGTTATCTCTCGCTGGGCCTTTATGTATCCGGATCAGCCTATGGCTGTGAAAGAGGGGAGAGCAGATTCGGGGACATCTGCTAGTCTACATGCCCTGCAGGGTGGCCTAATTTTTAAGGTCCTGCTGCCCAGTGGGAACCTGTACTACCTGCAGAAGGCTTTCTTCAATTTCGAGTCTGCAAAGCGGTGCTCACGTTTCCAAATGCTAGTCTTCTAACCCTTTAGTATGTGATACTTTTTCTTTTCTTTTTTTTTTTTTTTTTTAAGATTTTTTTATTTTTAAGTAATCTCTACACCCAGAGTGGGGCTTGAACTTACAACCCTGAGTACAATCCTGAGATCAAGAGTCACATGGGCCACTGACTGAGCCAGCCAGGCAACCCTGTGATACTTTTTTTATGCATGCGGTTCAGGTCTCCATAGCCTGTTTTAAAACAGGCTCCAGATGAAGCCTATCTTTTCATATTCAGAGATCCGGAATGTTCTTTAGAACGTAAAAGGGAGCATGCTTGTTCTCAGCATCCAAGCCCCCCACTCCCAAGTCTCCCAGAGGCTCTTTGGACCACACTTCTCTCTCTGGCCTCCTCTGGCGGACCACCCTTTGCCTTATGTCCAATGTCCAGCCTTCTCATTGATCACATGGGCATGTGAGAGCATCTGATAGTGCCTCAGCCTGAGAGGGAAGATCAGAACCCAACCGAGTCCGTTTGGAGAAAGGGGCGTGCTTGTGCTGGGGAGCAGATAGGTTTCGTTTTGCCTGCTCTGGTCATATGGAGGGTGGATATCTGACCACTCCCTTGGAAAGAATTCTGAGCATGCACCAGGGGATTGGTTGGCAGGCTTGTGCCGCCCGCAGTCTGTAAGCTGGGTGTGGTGGCTTCTTGAGAGGGAACTGGGTTAGTAGAGAAAGCATGCGTGGCATTTGTCATCAGAGGATCAGTGAGCGAGAGTCTCAGTGGAGAACTCTGACCTTGTGTGGGGTTTCCTAGGCAGGCTGAAGTGCGTATTTGTAGAATAGAATAATAATGGTCACACTTCACAGGGGAGGCAAGACTGCTTCAGTGATGTCAATGCTGTGTGTGGTGGTGGTGGTTTCTTGAGGAAGACCTGTTAAAATGATGACACTGTGGGCTGCAGGTGACTCAGGAGGGTCTCATTGAATTTGGGGGAAAACATTTTTACATTTAAAAATTCTGCCTATTTGGGGCACCTGGGTGGCACAGTCGTTACGCGTCTGCCTTCGGCTCAGGGTGTGATCCCAGCGTTCTGGGATCGAGCCCCACATCAGGCTCCTCTGCTATGAGCCTGCTTCTTCCTCTCCCACTCCCCCTGCTTGTGTTCCCTCTCTTGCTGGCTGTCTCTCTCTCTGTCAAATAAATAAAATCTTAAAAAAAAAATAAAAATAAAAATAAAAAATTTGCCTGTTGAAATGTGGCTCTAATAAAAGGTACAAATTCCATTTTACTGCTTAACCGTTTCCCCCTCGCTATGCGTAACCGGGAGACAGTGCTTTGATTTATTATAGCTTCAGCAGCTTAACACATTGGCTGTAATTATATGTCCATTCAAAGGGCCGAAAAGAGTGGCTCATTTTTATGTTTCTATGTCCTAGGACTGTCTCTCAATACTTAATTGAGTCATTTAGTCTGATACCCTAAATTATTTGTGCTGTGATCTTTTGTCTCTCAGGATTTCCAGAGGTCTATTACTTTCTGGTGTTAATAATGTCATCTCCCTGTGAAGTCTTTCAGCTTCTCCCTGAGCCACTAGTGTAGCAGAGTTCCTTTTCACTGTGAATGAAACATCCAGTTTGACTGCCTTCCCCACCACACAGTAAGCCACCTTGTGGTCTTTGCCATAATATGTATGTGATGCTAGCATTGTGCTTGACCTGTATTTGTTGCCTCATAGATCCTTTCTGAGCAGTTGGATGAATTATTTAATGAATGGTATAGCATTCTGCATTTTATTTCCTTGGCTGTTGATGTGTTTACCCCACTGAACTACTAATCTTTGGGGGCAAGGACCATGTGTTATTCATCCTTGTGTAGCCCAGTTTCAAGCAGAGCGCTGGGGACGTAGATGTGAACTGATTTATTCAATCTCTTAGGCAAATAGGATTTTACAAAAAATCCAATTCCCCCCCCATAATATATTTACCACAATTGATGGAATTGAAATAGTGTCAGAAACTTACTTCAGTATCAGAACAGGACTATATAGATAGGGGCTAATTTGAATATGAAAGCACATTGGGATCAGAGTTCTAAAATTAGATTTAGAGCTACTTCAAATAAAAAGTTCAAAACTTAATAATTTCATTTTGATTTTCCTGTTGAAGTTGGACCCAAGTGAAAGGCACATCTGCCATTATTAGCTTTTTAAAATTACTATTTTTTTAAAGGGGGTGAGGGGCAGAGGGAGGGGGAGAGAGACACTTAAGCAGGCTCCACACCCAGCACAGAGCCCCAGGTGGGGCTCAGTCTTAGAACCCTGAGATCATGACCTGAGCCAAAATCAAGAGTCAGACTGAACCACTTCAGCTTCACTGACTGAGCCACCCAGGTGCCCCTGCCATTATGAGCTTTAAAGTCGCCCCCTCCCCCCAAATATTGGAATTTAAAATTAGCCAACCAGGGGTGCCTGGCTGGCTCAGTTGTTGGAGCATATGACTCCTGATTTGGGGGTCATGAGTTTGTGCTCCACGTTGCGCATAGAGATTACTTTTTAAAAAAAGTTTTAAAAAATTAGCCAATTATCTCAAAACAGTATCTGATTATCTATATTTATTTTTTACTTTTAACCATTTTTACTGTATTGCACACATACAGAAGATGCATAAAATACAAACAACTTGGTTATTACTGAACAGTTACGTATCTACTACTCAAGTCTGACTCTTCTCTTAAAGGTTACCCTAGAGACGACAACATAACATCCTTGACTTTTTAAAGTCTCACAGTAACTGGTACTTTCATCCTCTTCCTGGGCAGTGCAAGGATTTAAGATCAGTTCCACTCCAATTATCTGCTCTTGGTTTATATGCTGTTGTCCATTTTGAATCTGTTTCTATTTTGCAGTCATAAGTCATCATTACTCTTCTTGTGTTATCAGTATTCACGTTTGCCAACATAATTATCATTTCTGTTCTTCTTTGTACATCTTCAGTCTTTTATCTGACATCATTTTTCTTTTGCCCAAGGAATACCCTTCAATGCTTTCTTTACTTCTAAGCTGCTGGTGACAAATTCCCTCAGTTTTGTCCAAAAGTATAACTCACTAATTTTTTCTTTTTTCTTTTCTTTTTTTTTTTAAAGATTTATTTATTTATTTATTGGACAGAGATAGAGACAGCCAGCGAGAGAGGGAACACAGGCAGGGGGAGTGGGAGAGGAAGAAGCAGGCTCCCAGCCCAATGCGGGGCTCGATCCCGGGACCTGGGATCGCTCCCTGAGCCAAAGGCAGATGCTTAACGACTGAGCCACCCAGGCGCCCCTCATTAATTTTTTTGCGCTTTGTCTAATGGGCTAAATGCATCCACTGTGTTCTTGGTTTGGCTTCTGCTGGTTTTTATTCTAGAGCCTCCTTATCCTTTTCAAATCTGTCCTGACCTTTTTTTTTTTTTTTTTTTGTGCTGCTATTTGCCTACCAAAATTCCTGTGTTTTTTTCTTTATCTCCTTGATTTTCATAAGCATGGCCACTTTAAAGGCCACGCTGTCTCACTTCAGTATTGAGAATACCTATGTTTCTATTGTCTGTTCTTTCTGCTCATTCCTGTTCTGAGAGTCTTGTCTTTTCCTGTTTGCTGTATTCTGTTCATTGCATTTGAAAAATTAAAATAATTCACGGCATAGGATGATCTTTCTCCACCAGGATTTTAATAGCTTTTTATTGGGGTCTATAGCACCTGGGCAGTGGCTTAAGCCAGTTCAAGACTCAGATCATACAAGGCTGGGCTGTGTCCCTATAAAGGCTTGTCTCCTTCTGGTTCACCTTCCTCCAGTGGTGAGGCCCCTGCAGGGTCTTAGGGAAAAGCCCTGTGGCACCTGCCTCCCACCCCCACCCAGGAGGCCCTTGACTCCCTGGCCCAGTGAGGCTGTCAGGGGTGCTGCTCGGGCTCTTAGCGCCCATCTGTCTTTTCTGGAATCAACAGATGCCCCCAAGGTACTTTTGCCTTCTCCTGGATTTTGGATCAGTAATTCTTCACTGCCTCATTAGCTCTCACATATTCTCACAGATTTCCTAGTTGTTCTCAGAGAGAAATTCGTTTGTATTACTTCTTCGCCATTATCAGAAGTGGCAGATCCCTTAATAATTATTATTTTATTTTACTCTGACATTTCTCCCCTGAAACATCTATTTCCGAGATTTGACTTGAATGCCTGGCCAGATTTACTTGTTGTTGGTCATCTTCTTTCTATTAATTCTTTTTTAGAGAATCAGGTTTAATAATAATATTTTACAACATTTTATATTAAAAATATTTTTGAAGTTTTAAATAATTGTTCCTAACTCTAAAAGTAGTTCATGCTCATGTTAGGCACTCTGGAAAATACAAAAAAAGGTACAATGATAATTAAAGGTACAAGTCATCTGCAAAACTACTCCCTGGTTTATATATAAAATTGTTTTAGTGTTTTTAGTCTGTGATTTACACGTGTGAACCTATCACACATGTAAATATTAGAATGGGAATCATATAACATTTTTATGCTGTAGTTTTCATTTGACATACTGGGAACATTTTTATTGTTAACACTTTTTAAAATATGATTTTTAAAGCTTAGGATTCTATTATTTGGTAGCAGTATTATTAAGTCATTCTACTTTCGTTTCAAGTTTTCATTATAGATAAATCTGCAGTCCTTTTTGGACAGCACTTTCTGTGCAGATTTCTTTTTTTTTTTTTAAAGATTTTATTTATTTATTGGACAGAGATAGAGACAGCCAGCGAGAGAGGGAACACAAGCAGCGGGAGTGGGAGAGGAAGAAGCAGGGTCCCAGCAGAGGAGCCCGATGTGGGGCTCGATACCGTAATGCCGGGATCACGCCCTGAGCCGAAGGCAGATGCTTAACCGCTGTGCCACCCAGGCGCCCCTCTGTGCAGTTTTCTGACTGTTGTGTAATTATCATCTCAGTGGGTTTGAGTGTTATTGAAGTTCTTTTATTAAGGCTTTTTAAGGAATGAGCTGATAATTATTACACTGGACACTTTCAGTTGTTGAGATCGAAGCTTTAGGTATCACTGTCCACTTAGATGTGACACATGATTTAAAGCTTAAGAGCGTTTTGGGTCCCTGGGGAATATACAAGGGCCTAACCGTTTAAGTAATTGGACAGAAGTCGAATTTATTTACATATGGAAGTAATGATTGTCAAGAACAAGGAAAAAATACGGGACGCCACGGGAACACTTTGTAAATAGAATGGGAACAGTTTGTACACGACCTACCAAAACAGACAAAGGAAGTCCAAGTGTAAGTGAGCGTTAGCTGAACAAGATCACAAGTGTGCCCACTCTTTCTTTTACATTTACATCAGCCGTGGTCGTTACATAATGGGCTCCTGGCAAGGTTCGCATCTGCGGTGACATTTCATTCTTTTTTTTTTTTTTTTTTTAAGATTTTATTTATTTATTCGACAGAGATAGAGACAGCCAGCGAGAGAGGGAACACAAGCAGGGGGAGTGGGAGAGGAAGAAGCAGGCTCATAGCGGAGGAGCCTGATGTGGGACTTGATCCCGCAACGCCGGGATCACGCCCTGAGCTGAAGGCAGACGCTTAACCGCTGCGCCACTCAGGTGCCCCGACATTTCATTCTTAATCAGAACTGATGATTGGGTGATTTCCATTTTCTCTCTTTCAGGAAGTACTTCTTACCCGGGGTTCTCTGGGCTTCGGCTTACTTGACCTTTCCATCTGGCTCTGTGTAGTCGCTGCCGTGGCCAGTCCTCTCTGGCTCCTTTGCACAGACCTCGGGCCCCGTGGATCACCTGTCACCCTACTGTATTCACTATGTGTGTCTCCCATGGCGCGCACATTCCCATCCCACAGTAGAGGTTTTATGACACAGGAAATACGTGGCAGCACACGTTTTTCTTATGAAAATTTCACTCTGTGATGAAAAGAGCACAGTGGTGACGGGGCTTCTGTGATGGGTAACCTCACATTAACATCTCTGTTTTATTGCCGTCCCCTCTCTCTGGACTATTTTGTGGTCTGTGGTCTGTGGCTCGTGAGGGCTGGTGGTACAGAGGAGAAGATGGCAGTGAGCAGAGCAGCTAGGGCGCAGCCAGGGGCAGGAACCAGGGCCCACCGTGGAGCGAGAACGCTGGACCTGTGGCCAGAGCTCTTCAGTCAGGAGTGATGTGACGTGCGCAGAGACTGAGCAGGAGAGAGCAGGGACACCAGGAAGGCTGGGCTTCAGGCAGTCAGAGCAAAACTGAGGGCAGGCCTGAACACCGAAGGGGCTAAAAACAAGCAGAAAACATGATTCTTGGGACTGGACATCTTGGAAGTATTTTCCAGCGCAACGTGTCTACAGTCAGCCTCACCTTTGTCTCTTTGTGATTTCCCTTATCTCTGGGAAGAACAAGGTGTATCCCATCACCCAGCCTTGACATCTCCGGGTCTTGTTGGCATCCTGTTATCTTTGCATCTGGTCTCTTCCTGTGGCTCTGTTGATGCTGCCCGCACATGGAAAGGCCTTGGTGTTCCACACTGGGGCCTGAGGTAAGGTGACTTAACCTCTGAGAGTAACCTGGAAGACCACAGTCTTTTTTTTTTTTTTAAAGATTTTATTTATTTATTTGACAGAGAGAGAGGCAGCGAGAGAGGGAACACAAGCAGGGGGAGTGGGAGAGGGAGAACCAGGCTTTCCGCTGAGCAGGGTGCCCAAGGCAGGGCTCGATCCCAGGACCCCAAGGCCATGACCTGAGCCGAAATCAAGAGTCCCATGCTTAACGGACTGGGCCACCCAGGTGCTCCCCACCCCCCCACCCCTCTCCCAGCCTGCATTTCTGCTCTCATGCCATTATGCTTACCTGTGCATGCTGTGTCCAGCCACATCAAGCTACTTCGCTATGTTCACTACAGGCCCCTATCCCAGAGGCCCTACGCAGATTTGAATGTGCTCTTTTCCACACTGCTATGGTTCCAAAACCTTGCCATCTTTGCAGCCCCTGTCCAAGTGCTCCCATCTCTACTGCACCTCCCTGGGCCCCTGATCTCAGCCTCAAGCTTCAGTAATTCCTTTCTCCGAGCTCCCATTCGCCTTTCTCTGGACTCTTGGCATGCTTACTGCTATATGTTTTGTGTTATTTGGGCACATGACGTATTTAACTTCGTATTCTGAGTCCTGGAGAATTCTTCCCCAGCGCTTAAGCACAGTGCCTGTCTGTTGCTGCAGTTAGTAAATGTATTGTGATAAGTAAACCAGGCATGGGGATAATAACAAGCTGATTAAGAGTTGACAGATGCTTTCTCCACTGAGTATTCTTAGCTCCCTTGGCAAACATTAGTTGACCATATATGCACGAGCTTTTTCTGGGCTCTCAATTCTGTTCCATTGGTCCACGTGTCTGTTTTATGCCAGTGGTCCGCTGTTTTGATTACTGTAAATTTGTAATAAAATCTGAAATCAGAAAAAAGACAAAACAAAGAGTTGACAGATGCATCAGAACCAAAAGGCCAGGAAAGCAACAGCATAGCACTGGCTTAGATCTGGTAGCCAGGTGGTGTTCCCAGCCAGCCGCGAGCTTCTGTGTGGTTCCTGTTGAGGTGGGGAGAGGTAAGTGAGCTAACTTGAGTGGCCGTCATATGCCAGTCACCCTTCTAGATGTTCTGCTTGATCTATTCATTCGAGCCCCAATCAGATCACATTCTTCCCTTTTTTTTAATTAATTAATTTATTTATTTATTTATTTATTTATTTATTTAAGATTTTATTTATTTATTCGACAGAGATAAAGACAGCCAGCGAGAGAGGGAACACAAGCAGGGGGAGTGGGAGAGGAAGAAGCAGGCTCATAGCAGAGGAGCCTGATGTGGGGCTTGATCCCCATAACGCTGGGATCACGCCCTGAGCCGAAGGCAGACGCTTAACCGCTGTGCCACCCGGGCGCCCCCACATTCTTCCCTTTCTTAATACTCTTCATTGGCTTCTCGTTATGCTTAAAATAAAAGCCAAGCTCTGTAACGATAGCCCTACGGGATCCCTAAACTTGTGTCCTGCATTTCCTTTACCGGACGCACTGCCTGCCTCCTCCCCCCTCCCCTCGTTAAAGCTTTGCCCGTGAGTCCCAGATCTATGTTTTCCCTTTGCAACCTTAAAAATGACCCGTTAGGATAACAGTGAATATGCTGTCTTTGTGGTGCCTTACATTTTCAAAAAACACATTCTCAGGTGGTTCCATCTGATCTTCTTTCAGTCCATAATCCTTGGGCTGTCTTTGCAAAGGCAAGAGTATGGAGGGAATGAAATGCCAAGAAAACTGGACGGCATGTATCAAAGTGCATGTTTGCCAAACATCACAGGCCAGTTATGGAACTAATTCATACCTTCCTTTAAGCTTCAGATGTGTTCTGAAAAGCTTTCTTCAAATAGAGTTTGGCTAACCACACTCTCTTTAAACATGCTATGAAGTTTCTCGTAACTCTGAAGAGAAACAAGAAACTAGTGGTTTTAATAACCATGGTGGAGACGCTGATTGGGGGATAGCAACAGGATGGGACTGACTTCACTGTGTACCCTTTCGTATCTTAAAAAAAATTTTAACCACATGTTTGTGGTACTTTTATTAGCTTTATATATATGTACGTTTGTACATATATATATACACATGTCTATAGTTTTACATACGTATTACGTGTGTGTATACTCTGTGAAATTGCTATTCATTCTCATTATTACAGTTTTTTTCCAAAAAGCAGTCAGACCATATGAGACAATTTGGAAAAAAGAGGAAGAAAAATAATTATTCCAAATCCTACACTACTCCTAAAACAGCTGCTTCGGATTGCCATTGAAAAGTGAATTCTGGGGGCACCTGGGTGGCACAGTCGTTAAGCGTCTGCCTTCGGCTCATGGTGTGATCCCAGTGTTCTGGGATCGAGCCCCACATCAGGCTCCTCCGCTGGGAGCCTGCTTCTTCCTCTCCCACTCCCCCTGCTTGTGTTCCATCTCTCACTGGCTGTCTCTGTCAAATAAATAAATAAAATCTTAAAAAAAGAAAAAAGAAAAAAGAAAAGTGAATTCTGGGGTGCCTCAGTGGCCCAGTTGGTTGAGCGTCTGACTCGTGATTTCGGCTCGGGTCATGATCTCAGGGTCCTGGGATCAAGCCCCATGTGGGGCTCCATGCTCAGCACAGAGTCCGCTTGTCCCTCTCCCTCTGGTCTTCCCTCTGCCCCACACCGCTCGCTCTCTTTTGCTCGCTCGCTCTCTCAAATAAACAAACAAACAAATAAATAAATAAACGTTTTAAAAAGAAAATGAATTCTGGAGTAGATGTTTTGTGGAACAAGACACCTGACACTCCCTTTGAACCTCTTCTGTAAACAGGTGTACCAAATACGAATTTTATTGTAGGATATGCCTTTAGTTACTGCTGTAAAAGAATTTCCTCTATATAATCTTCATGGTTATTCACTTTCTCCTCGCATTTTGACCAGAGTAAAACACACAAAAAGGAGAAAAAGAAAAAAACCCATTCTCATCTGGAGCTTCACCTAAGCTCTCCCCACGCTCGCCCCGCCAGCCCTGTTACGGCTGGTACACGTGCGTGGCATGCAGCAAGGACAGTTAGGAAGAACAAAGGAAATAGAAATGCACGAGAAGAACAGCCAGAATTTCTCAGTTGGTCGGATGTGGGGATAAGAGAGATGGTGAGCCCAAAGATAATCAGGTTTCAAATATCAACAGGAAGCTAAGAGGTTGGGTTTGGGAATTAAACTTGGATTCAGATCCCATTTCTGCAGATTGTTAGCTGCATCATCTATGTCATGTTCATCACCCCCAAGCCTCAGTGTTCTCGTCTATGACGTGGGGATAATTTAGTGCCGAGTTCGCTAGGTTATTGGATGGCTTAAGCAAGAGACTCCACTTACAAGTGCCTGAGTGTTTTCCACTTTTAATTATTAATGGTGATGCTATTTTTTTTTTTTTTAAGATAGAGAACGTAAAAAGAGCAGAGATGGGTGATGGTGAGGGAAGGTGATTTCTGTTTAGACGAGCTAAGTTTGAAGTACCCGAGGGATGTGTATTCTGCAGTATTGGAAGGCAGAGACGTGGGCCTGGGTTGGAAAGGGGCTCACCTGTGCTACAACGGCAAGTTTGATCCTGGCTGCCGTGGCTTTGCATTCATTCTCTGACTCTGTTCCTAGCTGGTCTCAAAGCTCAGATTGCCTGATGCTGTGAAAATGTTTGATCACCTGCCAAGGCTCGTGGTTGCTTATCAGAGTGCATCCTGCGTATCAGAGCACATCCGCTAACTGGAGAGTTGGTGTGTTTTTCCCACCTTGGGCATCAGGGCTGCTGTGTGTCTGTGCCAGCGGGTTGCTCACTGCTTTAGGGTTTCCGCCCCTAGGCGGCGGGAGGTGAAATCTGCCTGTCTTCCACGACCAGGCCACGAGCCCCTGGCTGCCTCCAAAACCTTGGGAATGTTCGCAGGCCCCCTGGGGGGGTGGCTTAGTGTGGAACAGCAGGAGCCTCTGTTGAAGTTAAATTCCATACGGTCAGGGGCACCTGGGTGGCACAGCGGTTAAGGGTCTGCCTTCGGCTCAGGGTGTGATCCCGGCGTTATGGGATCGAGCCCCACATCAGGCTCTTCCGCTATGAGCCTGCTTCTTCCTCTCCCACTCCCCCTGCTTGTGTTCCCTCTCTCGCTGGCTGTCTCTATCTCTGTCAAATAAATAAATAAAATCTTTAAAAAAAAAATTCCATATGGTCAGTTCAAGTTCCTATTATAAGGACCAAGTCGTGGGGGTACTTAGATTTTTTTCTTTCTTGTTGCAGATCATCAACGCTGTGGTGCTGCTGATTCTGTTGAGTGCCCTGGCTGACCCAGACCAGTACCACTTTTCAAGTTCTGAGCTAGGAGGCGACTTCGAGTTCATGGATGATGCCAGTAAGTACATCAGATAGCAGATATAGATCTTCTGGTGTTTTTCTTTTCTCTTTTCTTTTCTTTTCTTTTCTTTTCTTTTCTTTTCTTTTCTTTTCTCTTCTCTTCTCTTCTTTCAAGATTTTATTTATTAATTTGACGGAGAGAGACATCCAGCGAGAGAGGGAACAGAAGCAGGGGGAGTGGGAGAGGAAGAAGCAGGCTCATAGCAGAGGAGCCTGATGTGGGGCTCGATCCCATAACGCCAGGATCTCGCCCTGAGCCAAAGGCAGACGCTTAACCACTGCACCACCCAGGCGCCCCCTTCTGGTGTTTTTCAAGGGCAGGGAATCCTGCTGCCAGTTTTTCCTGTTGAATTCCAAATATTGATTCACAGGCGCATTTGAACGAATACTTCCCTTTCCATCATTGCAAATCAGATCAACAAATACTAATGTGCCGCACGTGCTCTGCCTCTGTTCTGAGTGCCGGAGGCTAAATGAGATCTCTGTTGTTTTTTTTTTTTCCACCTTACAGTAACCTTCCAATTTTTTAAATTATTGCTTTGTCATAATCTTTCTACTCTGGGCCTTTTGGCCTTTTTGAGAGGATGGGGAGTAAATGGCCGGAAGCAAGGTCAAAAGGTTCACACATATCTATCTCATTGTGTCTTCTGTGTTTCTGCATTTACCTTTCTTATAGGAGATGATCATTCTCTGTTCCAGAAACTCTGTTGCTCATTATTTGGTAGACTTGGGTCTTTTTCCAATAAGTAGAAACGTACACAGGAATGTGGATGTGGGATAGGCCAGAAGGAGCTGAGGCACCCCAGCTCTAAGATCATGGACACCTGAACATTTTATAATTACAGTCACGCTGTGTCCACACTGACTGAAAGGGGCAGTGTTGTGCATAATCCCAAACAAAAGATCATGCAAATTTAATTCTCATTGGCTTTGGAGAACTGTAAATGCATTTAAAAAAAAAATGGGGGCAAAATGAGTAAGGTGGGGAGACAGTGACTCAAGATGCAGTTTTAGGGATAGACCAGGAACATTTGGAAGACTGTGAGGCTTGTGGGTTCTATTCTCAGGGTGAGAAAATCGCTGTTCAGTGGTTATGCACGGATGTGTGTTTTGTGGTGCTCCCTTTCGTCACTGAGTGGAAGATGCATTTAGGAGACTGATCTGTGAGCACAGAAGCCCGGAGACTAGTTTGGGGGTGTTTCCCTGTGATCCAGGCTACACTGAGGATGGGGAAGAGTAGGACTGATAGACTTTGTTAGTGTGGGTGAGGAAGGAAGGGGAGGAATCAGATGATCCCTGCTTTCCAGCATGAACAAAAAGACCAATCCTCAGGGGGGCGAGAGTCTGGGGTCGGGAGATGAGAGCACACCTGGGGGAGGCAGCTCGACTTTGCTTTAAGTGACTCACCGAGATCCTTAGGAGTCTAGGCTCTGAAGCAGAAGACCTTACTTTGAATCCTGACCAAGCCATGTATTCAATGTGTGACCATGGAGCTGGTTACTTCTTCGTGTGCCTTCCATTCTCCCACTGAGAGGCAAGGGTGATCATAATATCTGCCTCATGGGGTTGTCGTGGTGATTAAATCAATTAGTACATGAAAAACGCTTAGAATGGGGTCTGGCCCATCGTAGTGCTCAGTATATTTTCCTGTTTTACTAACCATCCTTATTTAGGTATGTTCCAGCTAAACAAGCTGTCTTAAAGTGGAGAGATTAGAAAGGTGGTTGGGTATGTGACTCTGTAACCCAGAACCCAGATGTCTGGGCTGATGTAAATTTGAGGACATCAGCCTAAAAATGGTATTTATGTTAAGGACATAGTGAAGGGAAAAGGAAAGGGGTCCCAGATTGAGCCCTGTAGGAGCCCCAACAGTAGAGGTCAGAATAGGAGCCTGAGAGCACTTGATGGTGAAATAAACAGAAAACCAGGAGATGCTTTCTTTTCTTCTTCTTCTTCTTTTTTTTTTTAATTAAAGATTTGTTTATGTATTTTAGAGAGGGAGGGAGAGGAAGAGAGAGAATGAGTTGGGGGGAGGGGCAGAGGGAAAGAGACAAGCAGACTCTGTGCTGAGCATGGAGCCCAACGCGGGGCTCAATCTCCTGGCCCTGTGATCATGACCTGAGCCACAGCCAAGAGTTGGATGCCCAACCTACTGAGCCACCTAGGTGCCCCCAGGAGACACTTTCTGTCTGTCACCTTCCACCACCATAGCTTTGTAATACGTACTAAACAGTCAGGACAATATATTCTCCTGGGCTGTGGGACTTTGTCAGACAGAGATGGGACTTCTGCTATAACATCACTCCTTCTCTCGATTTTGAATAACCCTGTTACACTTATGGATTCTTCCAGAAAGGATAATGAGTTCTATTAATATTGAAGTAATATCTCTGCCTTTCTCTCCCTGAGCTAAAAGACTATGTAAGCTATAGATACAATGTTTGATTGGCATTTAAAAACAAATTATCTTTCACTGTGTTCAGTAGCGGGATTCCATTTCTAAGGTAATTGAGGTTAGAAGAAGTTGTTTTAAATGATACAGCTATAGTTCTCTCTGAATCAGATAGTAACACTATATGCCTTGTTCTAATTGCCAGAGATTAAGGTGGGTAATGAGTCTCTCTGACAGTATAGGCTTAATTTAGCTGACTTCAAAGGCTTGCTGGTACTTGAGTTTAAAATAGTAATTGTTCTCTAATGTCCTGGATATTAATTCCAGTGCATTTGAGGTTTCTCTCATATCTCCTATAT
This sequence comes from Ursus americanus, assembly GCF_024610735.1. Classification (NCBI taxonomy): domain Eukaryota; kingdom Metazoa; phylum Chordata; class Mammalia; order Carnivora; family Ursidae; genus Ursus; species Ursus americanus. Next base: position 37,607,984 of record NC_142135.1, on the reverse strand, counting down.
TTGAAAGGAATGAATGAAGAGTGTGTAATTACGGTTAGGACTGTCTATCAGTCATTTAAATCCCATGTTATAAAAAGGTACGGAAGAGTCGATATTCCCTTGAGTGAGTCTTTTTTTAACTTCTTTTCGCTTACATTTCCTTTTCACATGCTTTGATCTCCTTTTTTAAAAAAGATTAATTTATTCATTTGAGAGAGAGAGCATGCGTGCACTCGCTCAAGAGAGAGCATGAGCAGGGGGGAGAGGCAGAGGGAGAGGGAGAAGCAGACTCTTGGCTGAGACTCCCTGGGATCATGACCTGAGCTGAAGTCAGATGCTTAACTGACTGAGCCACCCAAGTGCCACCTCCCCCTTTTTAAAGTAGGTAGCCCAATGAGGGGCTTGAACTCACAACCCTGAAATTAAGACCTGAGCTGAGATCAAGAGTCAGATGCTTAACTCACTGAGCCACCCAGGTGCCCCTGATCTCCTTTTTAAAACAAATTTGTAGGTCAAAGTTCATTGTGTTTGACAGCGTTTCTATATTTAACTCACAAATGGATAGAATTAAATAATCCTTGAAATGGGTACAATCAATTGCTTTAAATAGCAATTTGAAGTTGGTATCTTTTTGGAATGGTGGTGGCCATCTGCAGATTTTATCCAGAAGGACAGAGCAGGAATGTGTTTCACTTTTCCATATGGTATTTTCTTAAAATGATCCGGTAGAAGATGTATTATTTACATCAAAATGAGGCATAAGGGAGAATCCACTGGAACAAAGAAAGAAAAAATGAGGATTTCTCTTAAAAAAAATTCAGTCCTTTCACATTTGTATTTTCATATATATTTTATATAATGGAAAAACAGTGATAATACATCTTTAAAATTTATACGTGAATACATATTTTTATGTTACACCCTCCCCCCCAATTGAATGTACTAGAAAAGAATGAGGAACTGTCATAGATCGGAGGAAACTAAAGAGACACAGCTAAACATAGTATGAGATACTGGATTGGATTCTGGAACAGAAAAAGAACAATAAGGGGGAGACAAGTGAAATTCACACAAGTTTTGTAGTTTAATTAATAGTATTACATAAGTGTTAATTTCCTGGTTTTGATGATAAATGATTACTATTAGGGGAAGCAGGATGAAGCATATACCTGAACTTTCTACTGTTCTTGTAACTTTCCTATATGTCTAAAATGATTTCAGAATAAAAAGTTAATGAAAAAAATAGTTCAGTGTATTGACTTAGAGGACCAAAGGATAATGATTGAAAAGCATGTATGTATGGCATATTGCATTGTACACTCATAACTTACTTTGAGTAGAAGTAGACTTGGTGGCAGTTTTAATGAATTGGCAAAGAATTGTGACAGGAAGTGTCAGTGCTGTGCATGGTGCCAAACAGCAGGTCATTCAAATTAATTTCTGATTAATTTTGCAGCAGATGTGTCTTTCTGGTCAAACTTAGTTTTATTTACCAAGTAGACACACTTGGCCTAAGGAAGGAAGGGTACAGAAAAATCATCAAGAATGGGTGGTTACTATATATGGCCACCTAATTTAGGACAAAGACACCACTACATTTATGGGAGAAAGGATGATCTTTTCAGTAAATGGTTCTGGGTGAAAGTAATGAGAGAAAAACACACACTTCACAAAAAGGATATGCATGGGACGCCTGGGTGGCTCATCCGGTTAAGCGTCTGCCTTAGGCTCGGGTCATGATCCCAGGGTCCTGGGATGGAGCCCTGCATCGGGCTCCCTGCTCAGTGGGGAGCCTGCCTTTGCCTCTCTCTTTCTGTCTCTCATGAATAAATAAAAATCTTTTTAAAAAATCCGTATGACCAATAAACATACGAAAATATTCTCCACATGATTATTTGTAAAGAAAACGCAAATTACAGGCACAGTATTGAATCACTGCACCCCTCCGAAATGGCCAGCATTAACTGAACTGATGAAGCCACCTGCTGATAAAGATGTAGAACAACTGGAACTCCCAGATTGCTCCTGGGAGTGTAAACCGTACAACCACTTTGGGAAAACTAACGCTAAGTGTACATCTACCCTATGACCCTACAGTTCCGCTCCTAGATATGGACCTTACAGAAATGAATGCTTGTGTCTGTCATAAGCCATGTATAAAAATGGTCATAGTAAAAAAAAAAAAATGGTCATAGTAGCTTTATTCATAATAGCCAAAAAGATTTCCACCAGTGGTTAGAATGGACAAAAACGGAGTGATCAGAGATGGAACAGTACAAGCCAAAGGGTGATGGTGATTCACTGTGCTTTTCTGTATGTTTGAAAGTTTTGATTAAAAAATCTTTTTTTTTTTTTTTTAAGATTTTATTTATTTATTTGACAGAGAGACAGCCAGCGAGAGAGGGAACACAAGCAGGGGGAGTGGGAGAGGAAGAAGCAGGCTTATAGCAGAGGAGCCTGATGTGGGGCTCGATCCCACAACGCCGGGATCACGCCCTGAGCCGAAGGCAGACGCTCAACGACTGCGCCACTCAGGTGCCCCTGATTAAAAAAATCTTAAGAATGGGGTGCCTGGGTGGCTCAGTTGGTTGAGCATCTGACTCTTGGTTTTGGCTTAAGTCATGATCTCGGGGTTGTGGGATCGAGCCCTGAGTTGGGCTCTGCACTGGGCATGTAGCCTGCTTGGGATTCTCTTTCTCCCTCACCCTCTGTCCCTAACCCCCACCCCATGTGTGTTCTCTCTCTTAAATTAATTAATTAACTAATAAATAAATTAAAATCTAAGAAATGGGGGGGGGTGAAGAATGACTGGCTAGGGCTGTCCTTAGGGGTCTTGGCACCGAGAGAGAGCTCTCCTTGCTCTCCAGGCTGCCTGCCTGCTGTCTGTTCACATACCCCCGCACAAGCCTGGCAGGCAGTCTGCACAGCTTGTCCACTATGCGTGAAGATCCCCACAGTCTTGAGGAAGTAGACATACCTATGCGGCAGCGGGGGAAGTGGTGCCAGAGGAACCATCCCGGCCCTTCAGTTTCGTCCATCCAGCCTCCCATGCTCCCGTCTATGTAATTATTTTTTAAATCACATGGCTCAAAAAGGTTGCATATTCTACACATTCTCTACATCTTGCTTATTTTTTTTTTTTTAAAGATTTTATTTATTTATGCGACAGAGAGACAGCCAGCGAGAGAGGGAACACAGCAGGGGAGTGGGAGAGGAAGAAGCAGGCTCCCAGCAGAGGAGCCCGATGTGGGACTCGATCCCGGAACGCTGGGATCACGCCCTGAGCCGAAGGCAGACGCTTAACGACTGCGCTACCCAGGCGCCCCATCTTGCTTATTTTTTAAAAAGATAATTCAATGAATATTGTCAAGGAGTTTTTTTTTACAACGATACAGATGTAAGAAGACCACTAGGGGTAATGAAGTGACATGGATAATCAAGGCCAGCAATGAGTATCCCTAGACCCGAAGGAGGTCTCTCTCCCTCTATCAAATAAATAAAATCTTAAAAAAATATAAAATTAGATACATTAAGCCTGCGGATCCCTTTTTTTAAAAAAAGATTTATTTTAGAGAGAGTGAGCGAGCAGGGGAGGGGCAGAGGGAGAGAAAGAATCTGGAAGCAGACTCCCCACTGAGCTCGGCTCCAGTGCCTGGATGCCACAATCCTGAGATCCTGACCTGAGCAGAAACCTACCCAACGGAACCACCCAGATGCTCCGCCTACAGACTCCTTTGATTCGTTTGAGGGGCCACGTTGGCGAGGGATGGAGGAGGAATAAGCACCCAACTTCTCTGATGAATTTTGTTGCTGTTGCTGCTGTTAGCATCTTAATGTGTTTGAAGTCAGGATGTGATTTACCATTTAGCAGGGATTTAGTGTGACGATCTTGTTTTTTCTCCAGATCTTTATTTTGGAAAAACTCACACCTTTCAGAAAAGTTTCATGTACAATGAACATCCACCTTGCTTTTTTTCATTAATAATAATTTGTAGTTTTTCATTTTTTGTGGAGTTATCTCTATTAAATAGTGAATAGGTATAAAACAGTATTTTTAAAAAAATTTATTCATTTGAGAGAGAGACAGCACAAGGAGGGGGGAGAGACAGGGAGAGGGAGCAGCAGACTCCCTGCTGAGCAGGGAGCCAGATATGGGGCTCAATCCCAGCGCCCTGGGATCATGACCTGAGTCGAAGGCAGATGTTTAACTGACTGAGCCACCCAGGCATCCCTGTATAAAACAGTATTTACAGAATACCAAATAATGGTGCAAGTAGTTGTGTACCCACCACTTACTTTAAGAAGTTGAATTTTACCATATTTTCCAAAGAATCCTGTGTCCCTTCCTGATTGCATATTGTTTCCTCTGATCTCAGAGAGAGCCATTTGCTGAACTCTCGACGATTCCTCTGCTTTTCTTTATAGATGTACACATACATTTGTATCACTAATTGATCTGTTGTTTAATTTTCATGCTGAACTTTATAGACTAGATTCACATAGTACACCTCCTTCCGAGACTTGCTTTTTCAGTGTTATTGCGTTGAGAAAGTTATTCAGACACTTGTTAAAGATGGTAAGGAAAACTTTACTCAAGCGGGATTTTGCAGTAAGGAAAACTTTACTCAAGCGGGATTTTGCAGAAAGAGGTCAAGCTCAATTCCCTCTCCAACAAGGATGAGTGAAGTGGTTTAGCCATGGAGCAGGTGGGGGGGTGTCAGTGGATAGAAAATTACTGAGAGCAAACATCAAGGCTGGAGAGATTCTTGCTTGACAACTCAACAGGATTCTTGCTGAAGGCAAACCAGCGTGGCAAGTTACAGAGGCTGGGGGATGAGAATTAGATCAAGTATCAAAATGATGAGATTGAAAGGAGTTGGAGGGGGCGGTTTCAGTGTGCTGACTCGGCAGGATTATTGCCAAAACTAGACTAGATGGGCCATGGGCAGGGCCCAAGGTGTTTGCTTGGAGGAAAGTTGTCCTTATGTGTCTCCGTGCATCTGGGGAGACCTTTCTCCTTCCAGCACCCAGCTGCAAGACAGTCTGGAAAATTCAGATTTTAGTTCTCTGGTCTATGCAGAATAGGCAGACGCACTGGAAGGTGGGAATGAATGCTCAGTGCCAATTCCCCAGTGCAAACATGCTGTAATACGTGGTCAGCCTGATGTGGTCCTCCTTTTTCAGAAACCTTCTAACTAGTCTTGCTTATTCGTTTTTTCTTTTATGCTTTAACATCAACTTGTCCAGTTCTCAGGAAGTCCTGTTGCATATTTGTTAATTACAGGTGTTAAACTTACTTATTAACCTAGGGGGAAATAATACCTTACATGTGGTATTTTGTCTAGTTAAACTTCTTTTTTTTTTTTAATGGTGTTATTGAGGTATTATTTATATACCATAAACTTACCCATTTTAAATGTACTATTCAATGAGTTTTAGTGAATTTATAGAGATACAAACATTTTAACATTTTAAAAATACCTGATTACAGGGGCACCTGGGTGGCTCAGTTGGTTAAGCGTCTCACTCTTGATTTAGGCTCAGGTCATGATCTCAGGGTTGTGAGATTGAGCTCTGTGTCTGGCTCCACACTGGATGTGGAGCCTGCTTAAGATTCTGTCTCTCTCTGTCCTGCCCCTGCCCCCGCCCCTGCTCACATGCTCTCTAAAAACTTAAGTAAATAAAATAAAATATCTGATTACAACTTAAAACTTTCCATTTAATACAGATCTTCCGTGTCCATCAGTAATGTTTCCAAAATTTTTCATATGTATATAGATAGTACGTGTTTTTATTTTTTTACTAGTTTTTAAATTTTATTTTATTTTATTATTTTTTTTTTTTAAAGATTTTATTTATTTATTCGACAGAGATAGAGACAGCCAGCGAGAGAGGGAACACAAGCAGGGGGAGTGGGAGAGGAAGAAGCAGGCTCATAGCAGAAGAGCCTGATGTGAGGCTCGATCCCAGATCGCCGGGATCACGCCCTGAGCCAAAGGCAGACGCTTAACCGCTGTGCCACCCAGGCGCCCCTAGTTTTTTAATTTTAATTCCAATATTTAACATACAGTGTAATTATATTAGTTTCAGGGGTTCAATATAGTGTTTCAGCACCTCCATACAACACCCAGTGCTCATTACAAGTGTCCTCCTTAATCCCCATGACCTATTTAACCCATTCCCTCACCCTCTTGCCCTCTGGTAACCATCAGTTTGTTCTCTATAGTCTGTTTCTTGGCTTGTCTCTCCTTTTTTTTTTCTCCTTTGCTCATTTGTTTTGTTTCTTAACTTCCACATATGAGTGAAATCAATATGGTATTTGTCTTTCTGGGGCCGAGTTATTTCGCTTAACATTATACTTTCTGGCTCCATCCATGTTGTTGCAAATGGCAAGATCTCATTCTTTTTCATTGAACAATATTCCATTGTATATACATACCACACCTTTATCCATTCATCAGTCGATGGACACTTGGGCTGCTTCCATAATTTGGCTGTTGGAGGTAATGCTGCAATAAACACAGTGTGCATATATCCCTTTGAATTAGTTTTTGTACTTTTGGGGTAAATACCCAGTAGTGCCATTACCGGATCATGGGGTAGTTCTATTTTTAACTTTTTGAAGACCCTCCATACTGTTTTCCACAGTGGCTGCACCAGTTTGCCTTCCCACCAACAGTGCAGGAGGGCTCCTTTTTCTCCACATCCTTACCAACACTTGTTGGTTCTTACGTTGTTGTTTTTAGCCATTCTGACAGGTGTGAGGTGATACCTCATTATGGTTTTGATTTGCATTTCCCTGATGATGAGTGATGTTGAGCACCTTTTTATGGGTGTGTGTTGGCCATCTGGATGTCTTTGGAGAAATGTCTGTTCATGTCTGCTCCCCATTTTTTAATTGGATTATTTGTTTTTTGGATGTTTAGTTTGGTAAGTTCCTTACATATTTTGGATACTAATTCTTTATCGCATATGCGATTTGCAAATATCTTCTCCCATTCCATACGTTGCCTTTTAGTTTTGTTGTTGTTTTCCTTCACTGTGCAGAAACTTTTTATTTTGATGTAGTCCCAGTAGTTTATTTTTTCTGTTTCCCTTGCCTCAGGAGATGTATCTAGAAAAATGTTGCTACAGCCGATGACAGAGAAATTACTGCCTGTGTTCTCTTCAAGGATTTTTATGGTTTCAGGTGTCAGGCTTAGCTCCTGCTCCATTTTGAGTTTATTTTTGGTTTGGTGTGGGACTGTGGTTCGGTTTCATTCTTCTACATGTTGCTGTCCAGTTTTCCCAGCACCATTTGTTGAAGAGATTGTCTTCTTCCCATTGGATATTCTCCTGCTTTGTTGAAGATTAATTGAGCATATAATTGTGAGTTCATTTCTGGGTTTTCTGTACTGTTCTACTGATCTATGTGTCTATGGTTGTGCCAGTATCATACTATTTTGATTACTACAGCAATGTAGTATAACTTGAAGTCTGAAATTGTGATGCCTCCAGCTTTTTCTTTTTCTTTTTCAAGATTGCTTTGGCCATTTGGGGTCTTTTGTGATTCCATACAAATTTTAGGATTGTTTTTTCTAGGTCTATGAAAAATGCTGTTTGTAGTTTGATAGGCATTGCATTAAATCTATAGATTGTTCATGTTTTTCATTAAATTTGTTTAAAAGAGTAAAATGGGGCACCTGGGTGGCTCAGTTGGTTGGGCGACTGCCTTCGGCCCAGGTCATGATGCCGAAGTCCTGGGATCAAGTCCCATGTCCGGGTCCCTGCTCAGCGAGGAGTCTGCTTCTCCCTCTGACCCTCACCCCTCTCATGCTCGCTCTCTCTCCCTCTCTCTCTGAAATAAATAATAAAAAAAAAATCTTGAACCAAAAAAAAAAAATTTAAAAAAATAAAAAAATAAATTTCTTGTATTTCATTCTCCTTGTGGTCTAGACACATATCTTGGTTCTCAGTGAACATAATCACACCAAAAAAAGTAAATGCTGTTTATTGGTTTTTCTTTTTCTTTCTTTTTTTTTTTTAAGATTTTATTTTTAAGTAAACTCTACACCCAATGTGGGGCTCGATCTCACAACCCCAAGATCAAGAGTCACGTGCTCCACCAACTGAGCCAACCAGGCATCCCGGTTGTTCTGTTTTCATATAGAGACTTAGTTATGTCAGTATACATCTCAGTGTAAGCATATACCTGGCATGAGCTGATCTCTTTATCTTAGAGAGTAGAGGTTTAAGAGAGATTCTCTGAACTTGACAGTTGAAGTAAATTATTGAATTAACTAATCCTTCCTAACCTTTTACAGCTTATTTTAAATCTTAGGGCCTGACAACATGGGTAAACCTTACAAACGTTATGCCCAGTGAGAGAAACCAGACACAAAGGCCACATACTATATGATTCCACTATATGAAATGTACAGAATGGGCAGATCTATAGAGATAGAAAGTGGATGGATGAGTGGCTGCCAGGGGCTGGAGGAAGGGGGAGTGACTGCTAAGGGTGTGGGGGATCTTTTCAGGAGAGTGAAAATATTCTGGAATTAGTGGTGATGGGCTGTGTAACTTTGTGATTTTACCAAAAACTCACTGAATTGTACACGGTTTTAGAGTAAATATTATGGCACATGAATTATATCTCAATAAAAAAGAACGTACGAGGAAGAAAACAGCCCAGCCCAAATAACCACATCCTCCAGTAAATTCTTTTTTTTTTTTTTTAAAGATTTTATTTATTTATTTGACAGAGATAGAGACAGCCAGCGAGAGAGGGAACACAAGCAGGGGGAGTGGGAGAGGAAGAAGCAGGCTCATAGCGGAAGAGCCTGACGTGGGGCTCGATCCCATAATGCCCTGAGCCGAAGGCAGACGCCCAACCGCTGTGCCACCCAGGCGCCCCCTCCAGTAAATTCTTTATTCCCCTTTCCCCTTTATTCCCCTTTATTCCCCTTTATCCCCCTCTGACCTCCCTTAGCTCTTCATTAGTTATCTCCTCTTGACGTCCTCCCTCCCTTCCCAGTAGACACTCTGGATCAGAAAGAGGTTATGTCCTGATGAGGTCCTCACAGTGTTTATTCCGTATTACACACCTGTTGAGTGTTCAGGAAATACATTTTGAATAAACACCTATCGAGTATTCAGGAAGTAAATTTTGAGTTTAAGAATAAAATTGTAAATTAGCCAAATTACCAAAAAACTCTTCTGTCTGAATCTACTTCAGTAAAAGGTTGTAAACAATTGCCGCACACATACAAAAAGTATATTAGAACGTTCCTTCCATTTGAATGGAATAAAACTAGTGCCTTATTGCTTATTCCTCCCCAGGCTTTCAACCTCAGAATGTGGGACCCCATAGTAGGAACTTGAACCTGTGTTTTCTTTTTGCCCTTGTTGGGGGTTTAGAGCTTTGTATTTTGCTTTCAGTAGCTCATAGTGTGGCTGCAAGTCCATCTGAAAACAGTTCTCCTTCAGACTTAACGGTGAGAATATGCCCCACATAGTGTTTGTTTTCATAAACTGCAGTGCCAGGAATGTGGCCAAAAATGAGAGAAACTTGAGACCTAACAATGACTCATGACTAAGGAAGTAAGATGGGAAGATGAATCAAGTAGTTATCTAGCTAGCTGCAAGTTTTGTGGAAAGGAACCAAATCCAAGAAATATAAGGGAAAGTGGAATTAGAAATAAGAATATTTAAACAAAGGCATTTCATGACATCAAGGCCAAGAGACGACAATGCAAGAAATGATTTGAAAAATTGTATGAAAACACACATATACACACTTGGCCTACATAACACCTTTTCATATCAAAGGCCAACATAATAATGTTGGAAGAGAAATAAATTGGGAAAACGATTTACAACATTTACGATAGACAAAAAAGTAATATTCTTAATATATTAAGGAACTATCGCAAATTGTGTTAGGCAGAACACTTTCAGTTATAAGAGATAGAAACCAACTCAGATGGGAAAAAGTGGGGGGACATGAGCAGAAGAAAGAAATGAGAGATTTGGGTGATTAATCAAGAAAAAATATTCAGTCTCACCAATAATTGACAATACAGTAGTTTAGAAAGAAAAAGGCATTTCAGAGAACTTTATATGCCCATTCTGTTTCAATGATTAATTGAGTAAGTATCAGAAAACATAGTCTAATTAGCCTTTTGTGGCCTGTGGTGTAGCTTTTCTTAGGATCCTTTTCAAATTAGAACTGCATCATTAAAGCAGGAATTTAATTAGGGAACAGTGTGAGGACAGTGTGCTCTGACTGGATTGCTACTGGGAGCTACTGTGCCAAGAATAAGTAAAGGATATCCCTGTTGCTGAACAGTACTATTACTGATGTAGAAATCTATACACTGTTAATAGAATCATTTCCTCATTTACCTGTGACATAATTAAAAGGAATGAGTTTTAGAGGCTCCCGGGTAGCTTAGTCAGTTAAGCGTCCGACTCTTGATCTCAGCTCAGGTCTTGATCTCAGGGTTGTGAGTTCAAGCCCCATGTTGGACTCCACACGGCTGTGGAATCTACTTAAAAAATAAATAAAAATAAATAAAAGGAATTAATTTTAGTCCCTCAGAGTAATTTATGTCCACCATGGTGCACTACACATTATTTCTGGGGAGTTGACATGTGCGCCTGTTTGCTGGGAGAGAATGCGTATGAGCCTGCTTTATCTTACCTGCTCTGTGTTTTTATTCAGTTTACACTTTGATTCTACCTAAGCTATTTCACATGCTTATCGTATGTTCAGTCTGGTCAGTGTGGTTGGTATAATCGTTTTTTATGAACAGAATTTTCAAAATTTCCTCATCTCAGATTAACATTTTTTTAAGGTAAGTCGTATGTCATTAGGTAATAGGGTATTTTATGACTTTTATTTGTGCCTTTTAAATTTCTCTTCTTTGGTGGGATTCCTGGATGGCTCAGTCAGTTAAGCATCTGCCTTTGGCTCCCTGGGATCGAGCCCCTGCTTCCCCCTCTCCTGAAGCTCCCCCTGCTTGTGTGCTCTCTCTCAGTCTCTGTTGAATAAATAAATATCTTTAAAAAAAATACATTTCTCTTCTTTGAGAAAGATGTACATTTAAACATTGTTTATGATTACATGAGATTTAGTCCTGGAGTTTCTTTTTACTTCAGAGTAGGATATGCAGGTTATATTAATTTTTGTAGGTTATGTTACTATTTAAAATTTTTGAGTACAGCTTTGAGTTTGTCTGTCTGCCTATCTGTCTCTTAAAATCTGTGAATAAAGAATATCCTATAAATGGGCTGGCTTCCATTAAATTTTTTTCTCATTATAAAATGTGCTTGTACAGAATTTGGACACCATCTCAGTAGACAAGAAAGTACTAAACTTTTGCCTGAGTGCAGGTTTCAGAGATTACTATAAATTCGGATAGGTTTTGCACATAGTAAGTCCATACTGATGTCCAGCTCCTTCTAGGGGGCTGTGTAGTTTTCCCCGCACTTTGACCTGCGTCACTGCCTGTGATCTACCTCCTTCCCAGCTGGGTAGCATGCTGGCTAACAGTATTGACTCGGGGGTTAGACAGCTTGGGAAGAATATCCCATCCACCACTTAACTAGCTGGGCAGCCTCCGGCAAGTTACTTGCCTTCTTTGGGTCATCTTTTTCTTATCTAAAATGGGGATAATAATAGTACTTAATCTCTTAGGGTTGTTATAAGGATTAAATGAAATAACACAGTGCCCAGTTCGCTGAGGAAAGAAAGCACGCGGATACATGGGGAAAATAAGAGCAGACGGTGGACATCCCACTGTGGTCATAGCTTTCTGTGGGAACGGAGAACCCGGTAACCCTCATTGCTTCATATGCAAATGAAAGCACTAGACTGCATCCGTGTGTATTTGCATATGTGCCTCTGTACAGAGAGGCTTTCCCTTTGCGTGTAAGGAGTTAGACCAGTCTCTCGGCCTTTGTTTTGCATGGAAAATGCATTCAAGTTTATTCCCTCCGCTGATCCTGCAAGAATGCTATGAGGCACACATGAACTTTTCTTGTAGGTATCTCTTCCCTCACAAGAGGTAAAAGGTAAGTTAATGTAGCATTAAAATTATCAATGACAAACTATGTATGTATCCTAAAAGAAATCATGATCCTTTTTTTAAAGATTTTATTTATTTACTTAGAGCAAGCAAGAGAGAGAACACGAGAAGGGTAGGGGGCAGAGGGAGAGGGAGAAGCAGCTGATGAGCTGTGGGGCTGGATCCCAGGACCGTGGGATCATGACCTGAACCAAAGGCAGACGCTTAACCGACTGAGCCACCCAGGCACCCCAGAAATCATGAGCTTTTAAGTACTGACTAGTACTAATCACCCTCCAAGTGTTTTATTTTTCTTTTTTGAGAATCAGATTTTCATTCCTTTAATAAAAGTCACCAGCATCATTATGAATTCATTGCACTAAATCTGTAGATTAATCTCAGGAATCATGTTTTTTTCTTAAGATGCAAATGGTCTTTGTCGATATATCTGCATTTTACATAGACCTCCTGCTTAAAATGTCCTCTCATCTCTAAAGCTAAGGATACAGAGAGGATGGTTCTAGAAGTGGAAGGTTTTCCTTTGGAGAAATACTTGTAGGAAGTGACAGGCAGGTTGGGTCACGGGTCAGTATTCAAAACTGAAGTAGAAGCTGCAGACTCCTAGCGGAAAGAGCCGGAGATCTGAAATCCCCAGAGCTCGATTAGTCACAGTTCAGCCTTTTGATGCAAATACTATCTCAGCAAGTTACATAACCTCCGAGCCTAGTTCTGCAGTCCGCTCAGTGGGAGCAAGGCCTGTCTCAGAGTTAGAACTGGTGAATGAGGTGTCTGTGAAGTGCCTTGGACGCTGCCCGCACCGTACAGATCCTTGACTGCATGGTTTTGTGCTCTCTCAGCTAGTGAGCACCCCGCACTAGAACCCCAGTCCTATGTGCTCCCCTGCATCTCTAAAGGAACAGTAACATGACCTCTTGAGTAAATGTTCATTTCATCCCTCCTGTGATACAGGCATTGTTCTAGATCAGCACTGTTCAGTAGAAATAGAGTGCAAGCACATACGTAATTTAACATTGCTTAGCAGCTGCATTTAAAGAAGGTAGACACAGGTGAAATTAATAATTTATCTTCGTTAGCTCAGTATATCCAAAATATTTTATATTTACAAAAATTATCAATGAGATATTTTACATTTGTTGTGGACTGGGTCCTTGCTTTCTGGAGTATGTTTTAATCTTACAGCACATCTCGGTTCAGATTGAGCCCATTGCCGGTGCTCAGTGCCTCCCTGTGGCTAGTGGCTACTGTGGTGGGCGTCTGTCCCCTTCTGTATGTTGGGTTGAAGGAGGAAACAAGATACAGAGAGTTCTTTCCTCAGAAAGCTGCCTCTAGCATGGGGAGACAGACAGTACACAACAGATGTAAGTAAGATAGTAGTGATACGTGCCGTACAGAAAATACGACGCTGACGTGGGAGGAACTGGACGGGCCGCCTTACCTAGAACGCAGGGAAGAGCCGTTGGAGATGTTGGTGCCTGAGCTGAGGCCTCAGTGATGAAAAAGGCAGAGCTAGGGGCGCCTGGGTGGCTCAATCCCTTGAGCTTGAGCGTTTGCCTTGGCTCCGGTCATGATCTCGGGGTCCTGGGATCGAGCCCCCTGTCGGGCTCCCTCTCTGCCCCCTTTTCCCGCCACCCCACTTGTGCATGCACTCTCTCTCCCCCTCAAATAGAATCTTTAAAAAACCTAAAAGGCAGAGGTGGTACTCCTGTGAAAACGTGAGTGACTCCAGTCGGGGAACTGCAAATGCAAGGCCCCATGATGGAATGTTCTCGTACTTCGGGCACCGAGTGGTGTGGCTGGATTGTAGGAAGCGAGAAAGTATGAGATGAGATTGGAGAGGTAGCATGCTCTAGAAAAAACACAGACATAAAGGCTATGATAAGAAATTGACGTTTGATTTAAAATGAGATGGAAAGGCAGTGGAGGGTTTTATTTTTATTTATTTATTTTTAAAATGTTTTATTTATTTATTTATTTGAGAGAGAGTTTGCGAGAACAAGTGGGAGGAGGGGCAGAGGGAGAAGCCGACTGTCGGAGCAGGGAGCCTGATGTGGGACTTGATCCTAGGATCCTGGGATCATGACCTGGGGCCAGAGGCAAACGCTTGACCAAACTGAGCCACCCTGGCGCCCCCAGTGGAGGGTTTTAATAGCACAAGACACACACGAGTTTATAAAATACAAGTTAGACACTCATGTTTCAAAAATAACTAATTTATTGTGTATCTAATTCAGAAGGCCAGAAGACCAAACTTTTTAAATACCTGTAACCAATATCTCTTTCTCATTTTCAAAATAAACTTATGTGCAAGTCAGACTGTTATCTATAGACACTTACATGGTTTCGGGAGAACTTTTTGACATTTTATATCCATTAACTGTTTTCTCAAATTCCAGAAGAGCTCTGGGTGTTTTACTTAAGTTCTCACCTATAATTGGTTTGTAAGCAAAATGCTTTGAGGAGAGACAAAAGTTGAAAACAGTGGATCTACTACTGATTTTCTTCCTTCTTTCCTCACCGTTTGGCAGACATGTGCATTGCGATTGCAATTTCTCTTCTCATGATCCTGATATGTGCCATGGCCACTTACGGAGCGTACAAGGTAAGCAGCTTTGAAATAGGGGCTGGACCTTCTCCTTGGACCCTTATACTTGTAACCCAGGCAGCTACTTGTGAGAGGGAAGTGATGATTCTCAGTTCCTATAAGAGCCTTTGGAACTTTAAATCTCATATTAATAGTGTGGAAAACTAGTACTGTAGTCTCAGAAAAGCTCACGGAGGCTTGTTGGTTGACCACCTCTGGGTGGTTTACCAGTTGTCATCATGACCTGGCTTATCGAACGTCTTGTCCTCTGGTTCCCTTCAGACGAAGGAAGTATTTGTCTGAGTTGGGAAAAAAATAACATTTTGTGATACTGAACACAACACATTAACGTCATCATCTCTCTCCTATTTAGCAACGCGCTGCCTGGATCATCCCGTTCTTCTGTTACCAGATCTTTGATTTCGCCCTCAACACCTTGGTTGCTGTCACTGTGCTTGTTTATCCAAACTCCATTCAGGAATACATACGACAGCTGGTATGTGGCCATCCCCAGTCATTGACACACACACACACACGCACACACGCACACACGCACACGCACGAATTTGTGGGTTTTTCTAGTTGCATCTGAGTCAGTGATCAGAGTGTCATCTTAAAGGTAAGATTTTTGGTTTCTTAGAATGCTTTTTGGAACAGCGTAACCTCCTGAGGTTGATACACGGGGAGCTGCGATGACTGCATTAGACGCACCTCCGTAAATTATAAGCTAGTTACTGTTTCTTATTTTTGTTAAATGTCGTCTGCTCAATCATCAGGATCATTTCTTGCCTCTGCTTCTGTACAGAAAAAGTGGATCTGTACTATACCCTGGTTCCCAAATTTCCTTGACCATAGAACCCCTTTTTTCCTCAAGCATCTTTTTGAGACTCGTTTTCTGTTAAATGTTCTTTGTGACAACTGGATATTCAGAAGCTGGGGGAGGGTGTAATACTTGCACGCCTTTACATTTTTCACCTTTGTTTTTAAAATTGTGAGTGTGCCTTAGAGTTTAATTCTTCAAAATCTTAGAATGTTTCGAAGGGAGAGAATGTTCACTCTTTGGAGGTTTGCATTGTTTGTGAGCTTGGGGGAAGGAGCAGGGTTTTTCTGGGACAGGAGATGGAAGGCTGGGGATTTGATGTGACAGCAAAGGGCAAGAAGTTCAGTGGAAAAGAGGGAGATGGAGGGGTGGAGGGAGGGAGGAAAGGAAAGGAGGCAGCAGGAGTTTGTGAACTTATGGCTGTCATGCCCAGCACTCAGCAGACCTAGAAAAGCAGACTGAAAATTCAGCCTCTTGTGTTTTGCTTCTTAGAAGTGTTCAGTTGTCACTCTTTTTTTTTTTTTAAGATTTTATTTATTTATTTGACAGAGAGAGACATCCAGCGAGAGAGGGAACACAAGCAGGGGGAGTGGGAGAGGAAGAAGCATGTTCCTAGCGAAGGAGCCTGACGTGGGGCTCGATCCCAGAACGCTGGGATCACACCCTGAGCTGAAGGCAGATGCTTAACGACTGAGCTGCCCAGGCGCCCCTGCTGTTGTCATTCTTAAGCTGTTAATAACAGCTTCTTTTTGTTCTAGAAAACAGGTCCATGGTTTGGTTAGCCTGTAGTGTCAAGAAAAAACGTGCATTTCCCATGTACTAATTGATTGTATATATTCTCTCTTGTGGTAGAGCTTGAGTGTTTCCGCATGAGAGGGTTTCTGTGTGACGAGCAGTTTGCAGAATTACCTCTTGTCTTTAAGGACTTGCGTTTTTATTCTGCAGTGACCGAGCGCCTTGCTCCTCAAATCAGCCTTGGCAGTGGGGAGGAAACATGACCTCCCCATAGCCTGTCACGTGAGGGGCCAGGAAAGGGTAGTGCGGGGTTAGGAGACGTGAAGGCAAGCCCTGTGGCAGCCCTGTGACCCCTTGAAGAGTGTGTTGTTTGCTCCATGCCGTGTATCGCAGAGACTGAGGAGAAGCAGAAAGCCCGTACATGCAGGCAAGCCTTCAGAACACTCAGTACTTGCCCGACTCTCTGTCGTACCCCACACTGTTCAGTCACTTTGTACGCACTTGGCTTTAGAGCCACCAGTGGTAAAATGATAATGTTGGTGATGCTGACAGTAAGCATAATATCAGTAAAAAAAAAACAAAACCCAAAAAACCACATATTTTTATTTGTAATTACAAACCAATCATCCAGGTGAATGTCTTCAGCGTGTTCTCCTTAAACATCAGTCTGAGCTGAAGGGGTGAGGCCCACGGGGGATCACAGTGCCTAAGGACGACGTTAAAGGTCCACAGACAGTGAGGCCCCGCGGACGAGCTGCCGTCCAGGAGTCTGGAGGGACGGTTATCCGAGAGGCGGGGGGAGAGCACCCACTGCACTCGAATGCCGGTTCTGTTCGGGGGGGGGGGGGTCTTGTAGAGTACAGGTAAAATAAGTCGCGGGCGTGTGTTCTACAGCTCTTAACTGGACACAGAAGCCACGTTCACTTTTCTGGGGGAAGGAGTGTGAAGATCTTTGTGGAAGGAGTCACGTACTTCCACTTCAGTCCTTTTTTTTATTAGATGCAGAAACAGTGTGATTTCGTGTTGGTCTTACGAACTGACACCAAGTTGTTTTATTCTTAGCTTCAAGACGAGCACTACGCAAACCCTTCCAGTCTCTCAGGGGAAGGACCAGTCACAAAGAATGACTCAGATTTTAATTCTTGGGTTTTTTGCCCAAAGTGAAAGGAGATGGAAAACCACTGGGTGATGTTCACCATGGGGAGGAGGATTTTCTTTATATTCTCCTTTAACATTTGGAACCTCTTTGTTACGTCTCAGAATACTGCTAATGTGAAATGCAAACCCATGGTATTGATGATGAGGAAGAGGTAAGGGGGCTGCTGTCCTTGCACATTAGCCCAGGCCAGGGACGTGGAGGGCTTCCAGTGGCTGTGTGAGGTCTTCCAGGTGAAGTCCAGGCACTCCCAACCATAGGAGCCTGTTTCGATCTTCCTTAAAAAGATTTTCTTTGAACTGGTAGTTAATCAATATGGTCAGATGGTAGGACTTGATCTTTTTTTTTTTTTTTAATGCTGTAAATACCTACTAGCATAAAAGATTCTGCTCTTGGAGAAGTAGCATCAGCGAAAATGCTCTTTATAAATAAGACAGTATTTTAATAGGTTTTTCCTCCTTGTCCTGTGCAAGCCCTTTAGAATGGTCAGCCATTTGCAGAAAATCTCAGGGTCACAGGTGGATAGAGAACTACTGACTTCTAGCTTTGTACAGGCAGGGGGGCAGAGTTACATGTTCAGGCCTCACGAATCTTCCTCTGATTTTTCTTTTCATGAGTTAGTGCCTGAATTAGAAACACACCGGCCTTTCGCCACATACCGTTTGTCACTTTTTCATTAGAGGTGGGCTAGAAAGTTTGTAGTGGTTTTACATAATAACTGTCTGCTTTAACTAATTGCTTTTTAATAAGCACATCTGGTTAATGCCTAAGGAATATAATCTGGAATGATTAATGAAATTTGCTAATGAGGCACTTTTTATTTGCAGCCTCCTAATTTTCCCTACAGAGAAGATATCATGTCTGTGAATCCTACATGTTTGGTCCTTATTATTCTTCTGTTTATCAGCATTATCTTGACTTTCAAGGTAAGCGTGAGGATTTTACTTACGAACTAAATATTGTTGTATTCATGAATACTAAGGAAGTAAGCAAACTTGTGTCGGTTCTTTATCTTGCTTTGGATTTATAAACTGCTGTTTGATTTCCTAACAATTCTGTTTCTTCTCTTACCTATATGAGAGAGAAACAGTAGCCACATTTCCACAGGCCAACCAGGGGCTATTCCAAAACCCATTTGGAGGGGAGTACCTTAATGTTACACAGTAGGTAGTATGTCTTACGTACTGCAACAGCCATTACAATGTCTGTGTGCACATTCTTCTGCAGTTTGTTTTTAAAATGTAATACATTCGAACAGTGTTCTCTAACAATCGAGTATATGAATTGATCCATATTTAATAAATTACTTATTGTTGGACATCAAGACAGTTTCTGCTTTTTCACTTAATAGAGCTAAAGTTATGTTTTTTACTCTATCTTCTGTATACTTATGTATTTATTTCTTCAAGACACATTTCCTAAAATTAGAGGGTGTGCGTCATTGGCGGGCTTCTGATAGGATGTCAGGTTGATCTCCCCCCAAATTAGGTGACGGACAGTCTGTGAGCACTGCTTGCCACCCGCTCAACGATTGAGTGCTGCCTCCTCTTTTTCATCTTTGTGAAGCTGATGATAAAAACATCACCATAGTTTGTGCTTGTGTGCTACTGAGAAGTAGAAAATTTCTAAATCGTTACTAGACTTCGAGCTTGTAATTCTTAACATCTTTCATTGTCTTCATTTTGGCATAAAATTACCCAATTCTTAAACAAGTCATGCCTCGATAAGCTTGAAAAAGCTGCATTTAGAGAGAATAGTCCTTTCAGGCAAGTAATATGATGAAGAAGAGTAAAAAAATGATTCGTGGGGAGTCGTGTGGGTCTGCATTTTCCCCATGAACTGAATGTGTTGATATTGCATGTGTTGTTTAGTGCTCGAGATTTGGGCAGATTTTGTACGTGGATGTCAAGGCGTCCCACCTCTGAGTTCCACTCTTCCCACCCCAGCCTTCTGGGTGCTTCGTCAGCCCCGAATATTGTCCCTTGCCACCCCCCCGGCAGAAGTTGCCTCCAGCTCTTGAACCCGTACTCCTGGCAGTTTGTCTTTCAAAGGCAGGCTCTTCTTTAATTTCTGCCTGTTTTGGTCCCTCCCACACGCTTTCAATTTGTGTGGATATCCTATTCCAGATTTTATCATTTTTACCTGTAGGAAGATAAGTCTGACCAAGCTGCTTTCTGCCATTACCAGGAGCTCAGGAGCTAGAACTGCATTTTAACTTTGTAGGCATTTTCCTTCGTATTAGAAATGCTTTACCTTGAGTTGTTGAGTCAGATTTCGCTTCTCTCATGCTCTTCTGGCTGTGTGGCCAGAGCCTTGGTTTCTTCATTTAATAACCAGCAGTAATGGTTAAGAAAACACTCTGTGCGGTGACTGTGAGGTTTAAGTGTACTAATGGATGGTAAGATGCATCGATTCATTTTTTCAGCAAATATTTATTAAAGGTCTCCCATGTGCCAGGCCCTGCTCTAGGTACTAGGGTTTGTTCTTGAGTAAGAACAGTCTCTGCCCTGTGGGCTTTTATAAATTGCAAAACAATTATCATAATCATCTAATGAAAAGCACCATACAAATCTATCTCCTAGCACTAAGCTGATACCTTGCACGTAGAGACTCGGTGATTATTCATTTAAATAAATATGAGTCTATGTGTTGCGATTTCACATACCAGTTTCCCTGATTAGTGGCTCTCACGACCTAAATTCACAGTTACTGTTTAATAAAGTTTATTACCACACCGGTTCCCTAGGAGCCCAAACCAGGACATGTGTCCGTTTCCGTCTGTCCCAAGACCACAAAGGGAACAATGCTTACCCCTAGCTCCACAAATAGATGATGGACACGGTTCATCACAGCATGTTTATTTGGGGAGCATACTAAACATTTAATTCCCTTGAAATTGAATAAGATGACAGAAATGTCAAGAAAGAAATAAGGTCATTGCGGTAAGTTACTGGGTTTTTAGAGGCAGTAGGCCGGAGGCTTTTCTCCTGTTGCAGTGTTGGGTGAGTGAATGCTGCTGTGCTTCCAGGGGCCTCGGGAATGCTGCCTGGGCTTGTGAACCCCTGCCCCCAGGTGCTTCCCCTCTGCTGTGTAACCCTCGCGTAGTAGATTTGTCCTTGCAGAGGTCTCACCCGGGCTCAAAGAGTAGCTACTGCTCCAATAATGGACGAGTACAGTTTCCTTACATACCACATAATGAATATGGCCAAACATTCTTTTTCATTTGTGTTGGAATTCTCAGAATGTCTAAGGCTTTGGTTTTCTCACAAAGAAACGATGGCGTTATTGAGTAAACTGAAGGTTTGAGTAAAATGAACACACTGTGTGCACTGTTAAAGGAAGACGCCCTTTCTGTCTCCCTCTCTCTCATTGCCCATACCTGGTTTCAGATCATTGCTGTCCACAAACATTTCATAAAGTAGCATTACATGTTTTCATCTTCACGTCATCCCCGAACATTTAAATATAAAAAATACTCACTGTCAGGTGCGAATGCAGCTTAAGACAGCAGTCTGCGTATACGATGGAATATTCTGCCTCAGTCTGCCAAGAAATGTTGACAGGCACTCCTTCCGTCCTTCAGTGTCGTCTTTGTTGTAAAACAACTTTGTTGTGATAGAACTCACATACCATAAAATTCACCGATTTAATTCGGTGGTTTTTAGTATGTATTCAGGGAGTTGTGTGAACCCAGCTCTGTGGTTAAACAGCATAACTTGACATTTTTATCACTTGCCATTCACCCTCACCCTCAGCACCCCCAGATCCCCGACCCCTGACAGCTACTAATCTGCTTTCTGTCTCTGTAGATTTGCCTGTTCTGGACATTTCATATAAATAGAATGATACAGTATGTGGTCCTCTGTGACTGACTTCCTTTGACTTGGCGTATTTTCAAGGTTCATCCGTGTTGTAGCATGTATCAGGATTTCTTCCTTTGTTACGGCTGAATGATACTCCGCTGCATGAATAGACCACGTTTTGTCTACCTGATTGTCATTTGATGGGCATCTGGGTTGCTTCTCCTCTCTGGCCATTATGAATAATGCTGCTGTGAAGATTCGTGTGCAGGAGTTTGTGTGGACACATGTTTTCATTTCTCTTGGGCATATACCGAGGAGTGGAATTGCTGGGTCATCTGGTCACTCCTTAACCTTTGGAGGAACCACCAGACTGTTCTCCAAAGCAGCTGCATCATTTCACATTCCCACCCGCAGCGTACAAGGGTTCCAATTTCTCTGCATCTTTTCATTTTTGTAAAGCTGGAAAGGGATTTTGAAGTCCTCTACTTCTAATCAAGTCCCAGTTGATTGGACTGGAGTCCACACAAGCGAGTCGTAGTCTGCACATCTCCCACAAACTCCTGCTTTCTTCCTGGCATGGCTTTATTCTGGACATTAGTTTTAATTATCTTCGTTGGATATTTCATTATGAAGATGGAAATGTTGTAGGGATTTTTATTGGCTATGAAGCAAATTTATATGCTGTGAATGTTTTTTAAAAAAAGTACTTGAATATGATATGTTTAATCATATATAATCATGTAGAATAAACATTCCCAAGACAGAGTTAAAATGTAATGAGAAATGGGTTAATAAACCGATTGATCTGTGACATTGATTTGCGATTGCTCCTTCCAGCTGCCTTTTCTCAGAGATTCTCCTGCTCTCCCCAGTCCCCCCTGTCCCCTCCACCACCAACCTACCTTTGGGGGGCAGGTGTGTGATAGCATAAGCTACAGCAGCACCCTTTGCCAGAAAGTTCTCTACCCAACATTTGTAAAGACTTCTTGATTCAGTAGAGTTACTATGTGCACTCTCAAGTTAGTAAATAAAAGTTCTGTAATACGGTTTTCTCGGGGGGGGGGACTTAAAATTGTCTGAAATTTGGAAACGAAACACCTAATAATCACTGCTCACTTACAGGGTTACTTGATTAGCTGTGTGTGGAACTGCTACAGATACATCAATGGCAGGAACTCCTCTGATGTCCTGGTTTACGTTACCAGCAATGACACTACGGTAGGTGTGAAGTCATTTAAAGTGGAGATCTCCACGCATCTACTATATGACAGCTTCTAGATGTTTCTAGTGTGTTTGCTATATTTTTAGCATTGTTGAAACAGACTTATGAGCTGCTTAGTCATCAAAAGATCCGGTAGAATGAAATGTGTTTTATTTTCCTTATAGGATATTAAAATGTAGATAGCTCATTTATTTAAATTTATTTAAATAAGCTCTGGCTTATTTTTAGAAATATTGCAGATGGGTAATATATGTACTTTCCCCATGTTTATGCATCTTAAACTTGAATTATTAAGCCACGGTATAAAACTCTAGACATCAGTTCTGCTTAGTATGACTGCTCTCTCGCTTGACCTGTGAATTGAAACCTAGAAATGTGATTGCGGAGCTGGAGAAATGAGAATGGCAGAGGTTGCTATGTTTTTAAATCTTTTTCTGCTCGTTGTTCATACTTAAAATTTTCAAACCTGTTTAATACGACTATGGGAAAACATGTCTTTACTGGAAGAGTCCTCAAAATCATTTGTCCTTCATGTAAATTATCTTAAATTGCCTGGCTCATAGGGAAAATATAAGTCCTCTAGGTATTAACCTCTGTAAGGTTATGTCTCCATCGTCTTTGTATCCAGCACGGTGCCTGACATGGTGCTTAGAACAAGTAGGTGCTCAGGAAGTGGTTAATACAAAGGTTGGTGATGGAGGACATGAACCTGTGGGATGGGTCATAACGGATAGGATTGGAGGCGATAGAACGGACAGGACAACATGGAAGGGTCAGCACAAAGGGCATGTTAAGTCTAAACCAGAACAGAGTTTTCTATTTTGTTTGTTTTTTAAATTGTGGTGACTTACTCTGTGACCTTACCGAAATAATTTAACCTGTCCCTGACTTGACTTCCCTGTGTATAAAATGGAAATAAAACAATTTCATACCTTACATTAAATATATAGGTAGCTGCTGATACACTGAGAACTATGTGGAATTTCTGAGAGAAAGCATGTTGTACATGAATAGTTCTCCTTAGTGTCCACCAAACGTTTGTTGAGTTGACTCACACATGTTTGAGCGATGGTTTAAGAAGAGCTTCGGCCACAGTCAGGTGCACAAAACCCAGTGTAGCAGATGCTGCAGTGGCCCTTTGTTTGGGGGGGGGGGGTGTCTGGCGAATCCTGTGCCCTGATGACAGTAAACACATGTTCTCCTCGACCCTTTAAAGAATTCCTCTTGGTCAGTAAGTCTTTTTACAGAAACAGCTGTTGATAATAATCATAATTTTGATACAATTACTGGCTTACAGAATTTTTTCCCTCTCTGAGTTTCTGGGTATTTAGTTACCTATAAGTTTGTTTCTTTCTGCCTTTCCTTTTTTTTTCTGTTTAAAGATTTTATTTATTTATTCATGAGAGACAGAGAGATAGGCAGAGGCAGAGGGAGAAGCAGGCTCCCTGTAGAGCAGGGAGCTCCCTGCGGGACTCGATCCCAGGACCCCAGGGTCATGACCTGAGCTGAAGGTAGACGCTTAACCGACTGAGCCACCCAGGCACCCTTCTTTCTGCCTTTTCTTAAAGAAGAAATCCCAGAGTACATTTATTGTCCTGAAGTAATGAAAAATCTAAGCAAAGTTTGAGGTTTTGAGTTTGAGGAACCACTAAAGTTGCTAAACAAGCGAGATGTGTCAGAACGTCATCCTGAGTATCACGATGTGTGGGACTTACAGAACCCTGAGAAGCATCTCAGAGAAGGTGATGCCCGTGGTGCACGCATCTGTGTGACTGCACTGCCGGTGGTGGTTTTCAGGGCTTTCTGAAGGGTTGTGTGTATTTTTAACAGAAGCGAGGTGGGAGGGCTGAAAAGGTACATGCTGTATAGGTACACCTTCAAATCCAAGGATATTCTGAAATTTGTAGAGATTGGGGTGCTTAGAGAATTTAAGCACCACAAGTAAGTCCCTAAAATGCATCCAGGTTGCTTTTTCGAGGAAGCTTTTATTTTCCCCCTTTGAAAGATTCAGAATTAGACATGGAGTAACAGGTAGGTTTTATTTAGGCTAACATAAACTCAAAATAGTTAACTTTTCAACTGGACGTCCCCAGCTCTTAGAATAATAGACCTCTTTCTTCAGAAAAGGATCCAGCTTGGAGGTGGTTTGGAGTAAGTAGGATTTGGGACCCCAGACTGGTGCCAACTACCCTGGGTTCCTGGTGTATAGACAGAGGGGCTGGGACGTTGTTTGGTAGTGGTTATTGGTCTTTACCTTTTCGGTCATGCTGTACCAACTTGACATTTTGAAGACAGAAAACTTGAGTTGCTGATAACATTTCTGCTGTCTCAAAAGTTCCCAGTGAACCTTTCTTTTTCTGTGTGTGTGTGTTTTAAAGAAGGGTATTCTTGGGAAAGAGAGATTATTTCTCATAACTGGGTTGCGTTGATAATCTACTCCAAAATGTAGGGTTAGATCACCACCTGAGTCTCAGCTCTTCGACAGTATTTTTAAAGATTTTTTTTTTTTATGGGGCGCCAGGGTGGCGCAGTCGTTAAGCGTCTGCCTTCGGCTCAGGGCCTGGTCCCAGCGTTCTGGGATCGGGCCCCGCATCAGGCTCCTCTGCTGGGAGCCTGCTTCTTCCTCTCCCACTCCCCCTGCTTGTGTTCCCTCTCTCTCTGGCTGTCTCTCTTTCTGTCAAATAAGTAAAATCTTAAAAAAAAAAAAAAGATTAAAAAATAATAATAATAATGGTATTGTGCTTATTCTCTAAAGAGTCCTTATTATACCTAACAAAATAGTTCTTTGTTTTTCTAGTGGTTTATTTGAAACGGGAACTTTGGGTCAATCTGTATTTTAAGACTCTTAATTTTTTGTTAAACTACTTTGTCCTACAGACTAGGTTTGTCTGACTGCTTGCCTGTAATGTAGTCCTCAGTATCCTGGTAGATTAGCACTTAGATCTGGAGGCTTCCCGTATTCATATCCACCCCCCCCTTTTTTTTTTGCAATATTACTTTATAATTGATCATTTGTTCATCCATCAGGAGTCAGATAACGTCTGATTGATTCTGCCTTTTTGGACTGTGAGCAACCATTCATATCTAACGCCTGGATACAGTGGTCCGTTAGTGGTTGCAGTGTGATGACACATGATCAGTCCTTGTTCACTTACTAGCTGGATTGTTTGTATAAAGAGAAACGTTCCCTCATACACGATTTGCTTACCCAGTGGTACTTGTGACCTGGGTGTATGTATGTATGTGTGTGTGTGTGTGTGTGTGTGTGTGTGTGTGTATACTTGGTTTTGTTATTTATCAGTTGTCAGAATGCTGAGTTAGTCCGACATTCTCTAGTGGTGACCAGTGAAGGTTTTTCTGTTTGCTTGTTTGTATTTATGTAATAACTGCACTCATGAAAAGAGGCCTATTAGGAGAAGAGCTGGGGGTCCAATTGAAAAGTAAACCATCTTGATACATTTTATCAGTAAGCCGAAAGAAATCTTTAACTTACTATTCCATACCCTTTTGAGACTTTCAAAGAGAAAAAATAAAAGTGTTCTCTAAAAAGCAGGTACACTGTAGTTAATATCCTTATTGATGCTCAAATTGTGCCATCTGTGGCCAGTAGGAGCCTCTGCAGGTGGGCCCCCAAGTCTTTTGACAGAACCATGGCTTCCTTGCTGTCTGGTTGACAGGATGCTGAAAGCTTATCTTGTCCGTTTGTAATCCCAGACCTGGAATCAGCCATTTCTTGAAGGAGCACTGCTTCCTGTAGGTGGAGACCATAATCTGGATTTCCAGGGTTGGAGAACATACTTCTTTTTAAGCAGGGCTCCGCATGTTTGAAGACTGTTTTGGCTAGAATGAAAGGAGTTAATGCTAGCATTCCAACTTTAAAACTCTAAATATACCAAAGCTTCAGTCTGAGACCCTGAGTGGGTGTTGGAATGATCTAGTTCTGTCATTTTCCCTGCTCTCCGTAGCTATATTAAGATCCTTGTAGCATGTAATAATGTGTGCTTCTCTTTGTCTGTGTCTGATTGGGAATCCACACTGACATAATAACATGTTGCCTTTCACTTCCTATCAAGTATGAGGCCAGATGGCTTTTCTCCCAGGCTGGATAGTCTCAGGGTGACCTCTGTGGACGCATCCTCTGGGGGCTCTTGTTGGTAGAAAATAAATGTTCTTTTTTTTTCCTTCGTCTTCTTCTCTAAAAGGAACACACGTTATTAGCCGGGTATGTAGTTTCTCAAATACTACTGAGACGGAGGATAGATGAGTTATCAGGTACTGGAATCATTCCTCTCCCTCCAGTTTCCCATCCAAACCACAGCAAAACCTTTGAAAGAAAGGCTTAAGACAGAGGGGTCACAAACTTCCGTGAGTTCATAATGCCCTAGGGTCTTTGGTATTTTTTTTTCATGGTGCCTGTAAGTCAAGAGAAATACCTAAGTGTCCATTGCATGAAGTAGTCAGGTCCAAACAACTTCAGAGTAGAAGTGAGTGTAATATCTGCCAGTTGGTGCTGTGTTTTCCTTGAAATTTAAAAAAATCCCACAGTGCCCCTTGGAGTTCCCGAGTCCCACCGCAGGGTACCCTAAGGAGATGCATCCTTCCTTTGTAGGACGTTTTTTGTAGAAATCACACCCTGGATAAATATTATGTAATACTCCATTCTTTCCCCTACCTCCATCCAAATTTGGCCTTAAGACGAAAAATGTATTAAATACTAAACATGTAGATTATAGAAACAGATTTCCTTCACATTAAAATTGATGCAAATTGAGATTTTAAACTATTTTAATCTGTGCAGCCTTGTCTTGAAGATTTGACTCATAGTAATACCCAGTATTGACTTAAACCCCAGAGTAGGGAGCCCGATTCCTTTGGAATTGGAGCACTCTAAAAGCAGGGAGATTAGTATTTAGGGAAAACGTGTCTGAAATTCTGATTCCAGATAAAAGAATCATTGACTTGAGTAATGCAGGAAAATTCCTATTCAGGAATAAATAGGAGAATTTTAAACTTCATAGAGCCTGTTGTGCCGTGTCATTTGTGGGTGCTAATCCAGATTAACAGTATATACAGGTTTACTATGTTGACTTCAGAAAGTATTTGCTGTGTGGCACCTTGCTTTGAGTCTGACTGCTTGAAGAATACAGTTAAAGTCAGTGAGCGGCGGCAGGGTGGCTCAGTCGGTTAAGTGTCTGCCTTTACCCCAGGTCATGATCCCAGGGTGCTGGAATCCAGCCCCTGAGCCCACATCAGGGCTCCCTGCTCAGCAGTGAGTCTGCTTCTCCCTCTCTGCCCCTGCCCCTCCCCCCCATTGTGCACACACGCGGGCTCTCTCTCTCTCTTTCTCAGATAAGTAAATAAAATCTTTAAAAAAAAAAAAAAGAAAAGAAAAAAGCCAGTGACCCAGTGGAAGCCAGATTATCTCCCCAGCCATTTCCCTCTGAGGGACTTGAGATTAACAAAAGGCTGACCTTGGGCTGTCAGAAAAGCCACAAAACAAATTCCTGGTTGGCTGAGGGGAATTGGGGGTGGGGTGGGATTTAGTAGTGATCCCAACGACTTTCAGAATTTATGCATAAAAAATTGTTTTTTCCCCCTCCTGTTGCTTTTAAAAATCGGGTGGTTCATTTCTTCCTAGGTGTAGGTTGGCTATGGTTAGAAACAAGTTCTTGACTAGGTAACATGAGTCCCTTTAAACCCCCCTCTCCCCCACTGTAGAGAGTGGTAGAGGGAAGGGAATAAACTCATTGCCAGCAGGAGAGATTTTTAGTTAGACTTCTGAAGAAGGTTCTTTGTGCTGGAGAAGCTAGCCTGATGCCAAGATGAATGGACAGGCTTCATCTTGCAGATTCTTGAGGAAAAGTCATTATTTTCTGAAACAGTTTAAGGAGGGCTTCCCCCAAAAGACGTTATTAGGCTGGCTCTCAAGCTCTCTTCGAATCCTGGCCATTTTGGATTCATTATACATACTTCACAAACAACACATCCGTTCATCACTCCTCTGCCTGTAGCAACCAGAGGGTCCAGAAGCAGTGAGGGGTGGGGGAAAGATTTCGTAAGAAGAAGACTTCTAGAGAGTTTGAAACCGTGGCGGGTGGTTTAGGCTGTAAAGCTTCTGGCCTGCCGTGTACTGGAATACAAAAAGGGGGATCTTATTTGTAACATCTCAATGGTAGATGTCCTTTTGCCATGTAACTTAATAGTTTGTATGATCTCCCTAAGCTTTCCCCCCCTTTTTCGTTTTAAAAGGCCAAGACAAATGGGAGAGGTTGATGGAAATTTGGTAATATCTCAGATAAGCAGAGAGAGCTGTTAGAGATCTCCAGCGTGAAGGTTCCTGTGACGATGGAGAGGTTCAAGGTCTGATGAGTTGAGGGAGTGAGGAAGAGGGGAAGGATTTGAGAGAGCTGGAGGAGGTAGAAATGAAGGTTGGTCATTGAGGGGATGTAGCATGAGATGATTCTCAAGGCTATCTCTTGTGTGTGACTGTACTTGAACCATAACACCACTTACCTGAGGGTAGGACAAGACCTTGGAAGTGACGTGGTCCAGCCACCTTTCGGTGCGCTGTCTCCATGACTCTTCCCACAAATGCCATCGACGTGAGGGCTGGGTAGTTGGAGGGATGCTCTGCTCTCTGCGTCTGCGATCCCTCCGCCCCCGCCCCGTGGCTTCGTAGGGTGGCTTTTCCCCAAACACTCGAGGAGCAGTCACCATCTGCCAGGCTCTGGGGCGGGTGCTTCGTGTGTATGCGCTCACTTCATGTCACAAGAGCCCCTGAAGTAGGTTCTCCTCATCCCTGCGTACAGGAGAGGAAATGGAGGCACCCTGCGGGTCACCTCCAGGATGATAGGGCTTGCGAGTGGCCGGAGGGGCACAGTGCCCTGAGCGGCCTGGCTCCCGTCTGTTCTTACGCCCCAGCTTCCCCCGAGACTGTCGTCTCTTGAGACTGCAGCCAGGACCATGGGTTCTCACTGCCGGTGCCTGGCGTGGACCTGACTGCAAGGAAAGTCACAAACTTCAGAAGCAGGGGGACTTTTAAATTTTGCTTGCTTAGTTTTGCTTTTTCGCATAGTGGAAGGGATGGGAGGGTGACAGAGAAGAGGCGGAAGAAAAACAAAGGTTAAAAGGAGTCTCCGTAACAGCGAGGCAGCTGCCTTCTTGGGGTTGTGCTGAGCAGTCCCAGGTCTGTAACTCAGCCCCTCCCATCTCCCTGCTGCGTCCTGCGTGCCCGCGGCGGCACATGTACTCACCCACCCGTCCTAGTGGAACAGGATCGTGCCTGAGATTTCCTCCTGGAAGCTTTCACCTGCCTTCACGTCGGTTCCACGGTTCAAGCTGACAGTACGTGACGTTAACTCCACTCACACTTCTTCCTTCTGTTAGTCAAATACAGCATTTTTAAAAATATCCCCATCTGCTAGAAATTACCTCTGACCCATATAACTTTTCAGTTATTTGATCCAGCGAGCATCTGGAATTGTCCAATCAGCACATAGATATTTGAAACCTAAAAGTTCTGGAAGAACATTTCAAATAAACACAGTTTTCCTTGTAACCTTGGATAAGAGGATATTAATCAATTGCTTAATTGTAACCCTCCTAGAATAATAGCAAGCAAGAGCAATTTATAGTGGTTTTGCAGTGATTTGAGGTTACAGTTACTCTCTGTTTTCATTGTATTTTACATTAAAACACATACAGAAGTTGACTGACTTATTGTCCACAATAGAGTCCATATTGATTTTTACTCTAGGAACAAAGGAGACATTGGATTTTATTTCTTAACTTACTTTAAGAAAAGTTTCTGGGTGTATATCTTAATGAAGCAATAAAAACAATGTATAAGATGTTTGTGCAACATCGTTTTTAACAGCAAAAGTATCCAAGCTCATTGTCTCATAATTGAGGACTGGTTTGGTTAAATAAGGGTATATCCCCTTGATGAACTCTCCTTATTGTCATACAAATTATTAGGAACAATGTAACAACAGAAGAAAGGCTTGTGATGTTTTAAAAAGCAGAATGTGGAAGTTTGTATTGCAGTTATAGCTAGGAAAAAGTGAAGCTTGTAGGCACAAATTAGATCGTAATAGAAAATTAAACACTGATTCGTTGGATGCTGGAAATCAAAGCAGGAGGTATTTCTCCCTTTCCATTGATGCAAGGGAAGGAAGGGAGTGTACAGGGGAAGGGGGAAACGGGTAAAATGGGAAGCTGAGATGTGAGGTAGTGAGCAGTTCCTGCAGCTGCCTTGGCAGCCTCTGGAGGGAATGGTGTGGAATCCTTAAGGAGGTGGCGTCCAGGCTCGGGGGACCCAGAGGAAGCAGCTGGGCAGCCTTGCAGAGGGTTACCGTGGTGATAGCATGCGATAGCATGCCGGCCATTCCTTCCATCTCCTCTGTAGGTAAATGAGATAATTTTATTTTACATAAAAGTATAGGCTTTCAAAGATGTATTTATCTAAACATCAGATGTGTAAGTGCTCAGAACCATTTTGGCGTTCAGTGTGAGCTGCTCTATTATTTTGGTATTTCCAGACCAAATACCTCACTAGTGAGAATTTTTTACCTAATTTGAAATATTTGAATTATGAGTTCTATATTCTGAGTATAATCTATAAAAGAATTTGAGCTTCTTTGCTGAGAATTAAGAGAAATAATGACTTCCTCCTATAATATCAACTAAGTACAATTTATAATCATTTTGCAGTGAATTGAGGATAAAATCATCTATCTTGCTTTTGGAAGTAATTCCTTTGGCGGACAGTGCTCAGGGGGGATTTCTTACTAGACCCTCCCAAAATCTGCTTACACTGTCCTCATCTCCTGGTACGTTGGATTCATTGGATACAAGATGCCATCCGTTGTAAATCGCACCATTATTTTAGGTACTCCTGGTTGTAAGATGCTGTCGATTACAAGGCAGAGCCTAAATTCAGATGCTAAAATGTACAAAACTGTGTACCTTAGAATTTAAAGAATGTGATTATGTGTATGTCTTTGTTTACTTAATTATATTATAGGTGAGAATATTTAAAAAGTTTGAAAATAGTTAATCTGGATTCCTTAAAGATAGCCCAGACTTTCTGTTCGTGATAACCCTATCCCAAGTGCCCAGATGGTTATTTCAGTTACTCGTGAAGATTCCTAAGTCCGCTATCTCCCCTTTCCTGTTGGGCGTGAGTAAAGGCAGCTCATCGGAATAGGCAAATGTGGTGTGACCAATTTAAGACAAGCATTTAATTTAACTGCTGCCTGTTTTAAACAAGATACATTGTGGGCTGTTAGGGGTGTAACAAATGGTGAAGAAGAGAAAATTTTGACTTCTTGCGAATAATTTAAGTGGACCTTTGGAAGAGTTCCCTAAGTGCCTCTGAATGCTGAGATTGTTTTGAGGCTGTGTAATTTCACATCTGACATTAGCCTGTTTCCAAGGGCCAAATTCAGGGTAATTCTTTTCCGTAGAACCGGCAAAGGCGAACTTTCTCTCTGAAGAGCCAGAGAGTAAATATTTTAGGCTTTGTGAGCCATATGGTGTCTGTCATAACGATTCAGCCCTGCTGTTGTAGTGTGAAACCAGCTGTAGATAATCCATACATGAGTAAGTATGGCTGTGTTCCCATCGAACTTTATTTATGGATGCTGAAATTTGAATATTATATAATTTTCACATATCACAAAGCATTTTTCTTTTAAACCATTAAAAAATGTTAAGAACCGTCCTTAGGTTGCAGGCCACACGAAAAACAGGTGGCAGGCCAGAGCTGGCCCGCAGAGTTCCCAGACCTCTGCCTTAGCAGAAATTTAAGCCAAGTTTTCTAGGCATTTGTAGGGCAAGTATTTGAACCATCCTGAGGAATTTAATAGTCCCGGCTTTTGGCCTTAAGAGGTCTCTGAGTTGAGCTTTCCCCTCCTGCAAGTCGGTTGGCAAAGAGCCCCCCCTAATCCTTTGGCTCTTTTAAAGGATATCCTTTTCCTGAGAAAGTTTTAGTTCTCCCATGTTTGTGATTTTGCCTATAGATTTAAATCAAGCTTCTATTTATCAAACTATAGTACAAAATCAATAAAAGAATAATTTGCTTGCAAAACAGTCACTAAAGCCTTGAAAAATAGAAACTAAAGCCATTATATGCAGTGTTAGCCACTGTCTTTTTACAAAGATGTATTCCGTGAAGGCTTGTTCAAGTTGACTGTCAGAAGAAAGTAGTACACGCCTTCCTCTCTCTCTCCTTCCCACTCTGTTCCTTTCTTTCTGTATCCATGTGTCCGTGTATCCATTCATATGTGAAATAAAAACTTTATAACCCAATTAATTTCCATTTTGCCTTATTTCTGGGTCATTTTAGCACTTGCAGTATGTCCAACACCACAAGCCTTCTCATCCTGCCATAAATGCGTAGGATAAAGTGATTTGTTGAGCCTCCGTACGTGCCATGTACTATCTAATAAGCACATTGCTTGGGTTTATTTATTTCGCTAACCTTGTAAGAGAGAGACGGTTATGGGCACTGTTTACAGATGGAGAAAAGTAAGGGTTTAAGAGATGAGTGGCCAGCCCAAGACCTTGGAGCTGGGATTGGTAGACCCAGATGGTCTGCTCCACAGCCCACGCTCTCAGCCACTACCCCAGCGGGTGCCAGGCTTCTTGACACGGTGGCAAACGGGAGAAAAACAGTGTGTGTGTGGCATGGTCTTGTGACTGGACACTGGTTGAGAAGGTCCGCACTTCCTGTGGAAAAGAAACTCTGTTTATCAGCCGTCTCCACTAGCAGATAAGCCCTCTGCGGGTTCGGGCCTCGTACGTTTCGGGTAGTGTGGTATCCTCAGTGCCTGGCACACAGCAGGACCAATGCTCCTGGATGAAATGAACCGAGTATTTAATAAACCATCCGTCTTGCTCTCTTTTTTATCTCCCTCAGAGGAAATCGCTTAGGTTATGCGAAGCAGATCAGCTCCATGCCCGCACCCCCAGCCGCCCAGCGGTCATCGCCGAGAGCACACTGCAGGGCTCACTCCGTGTCTTCCTTATCTGCTGCTTCCCGTCGATCCTAGAGAGCGGTAGCAATAGCCATCTCGTCACCTTGGCCAGTGACTTGGGAGTCGTCCTTAAACTTGTTACCATGAGTCTCTAGATCAGTCTTTTCAGCTCTGCTTTCTCTTCATTTCTTTTTTTCTCTCTGTTGCTGCCAGATTGATCTAAATCATAAAACTGATTTGTCAACCCCTTATTTAAAAGTCTAGGGGGTTCTGCCAGTTCTTACTGCAACATTTCTCAACAGTGAGGTCACTCCACTTTGCTATGTGATAGCTATTTGTGACTTGTGGGGTAATATTTAAAATCTAAGTTTGCCAATGGTTTGATTTTCCCCCCTTTCAATAAATAGGAACAGATTTAGGACTCCCCCTACAATAACATCAGTCTCAGCTGCTTGAGTTTGAATATTTTCTTGAAATGAGAGGAGGGAGTGGAATTAAAACTTGGTCCTGCCAACTCTATCTTACTTGTGAGGCAGCTTTGAGGGACTGTTACGGATGTGTTGTCAACAGTTGCTGTTCTCGTGAGCGGCCATGCTTTCAGGAATACCAAGCCCCTTGCTTCCCACCCCGTACCTCACCAAAGGAGACAAGACAAGAAAAAGAAGTCTTTATTCACAGTGGTATTTTCTATAGTTTTTCAAGTTTTGTGGGTAGAGAAGGGCTGTTATTTTGTAAAAAACAATCTTTGTGTGCCCACTGAGGTCTCTTACGTGTGACCATTACCAAAGCTCCCAGTGCCCTCCCCCCAGCCCCCCCGAGTGGTGAGGACCAGTGGTTTCTGTGGAAGAAGGCCCACTTTCCTGTCATTGCTTACAAGACCAGCTGGGGGGGGAACCCCACAAGACCAGCTGGGATCATGCCTTTTGTTCCCAGCTCATCTCTGTAATCCCACCTCACACACTCAGCTCTCTGGATGGCAGACTACCTACACCTTTACCTGTGTACCTTGACCTTTCGTGACATACAGCTTGCATGTGCCTTTCCCCGCTCCGGGCATGAGCGATGCTAGGCTGACCCAGGCACCCTGCTCCAGATGATAGCCTATTACCTTCCTCTCTGCTTCTTAGCCCAGCTGGCCTCCAAGAGGAGCCCGGATGTACGTGGGTAAGGAGTGAGTACACGGGTATTGCTGTTTCCACCAAACCTTACTTTGGATTTTAGAATTACAGCTATATGCCCACACCTCTCACGGTAAAAATGGCATCCATTTCTCATGGACAAGGAGTGGCCTTTGTCACCACTCGGTTACTTTTGTTTAGATTTGGTGGAAGAGGAGATAAGAGGTCGGGATGGCAAATCCTGTTGTAGGGGGAGATGGATGTACTGTCCACTCCTAGCTTCTGAGATAAAAGGAATTTTAAACTGGCTGTTTCCAAAGGAGTTTCTCGCCACAACCTTAGAGCTGTCCTTCCATAGTCAAGAACAGGAACATCTTCAGGATTCTTGAGAGAGGGTCCGTGTCAGATAGGTTGTTAGCTCAGTGACCTTCCCTTAGGGGCCTTTATCTGGTCCTCTGTTTGCTTCAACAGGTAGGGCCCAGAGCAGCTTCAGTTTAGCCTCTCTCACGTTCTGCCACCACCAGAGCTGAGAAAGGAAAAGAACTTCTTTTCTAACCCAGGTAAATAAATGTGTAAATAGAGGGCTGACTGGTGTCACTTTCTTGAGGAGAGCATGTAGCTGAACTAGTTCGATTAAATAATACCGTTTTTTAAATTTTATTTATTTATTTATTTATTTATTTATTTAGATTTTATTTATTTATTTGACAGAGAGACAGCCAGCGAGAGAGGGAACACAGCAGGGAAGTGGGAGAGGAAGAAGCAGGCTCCCAGTGGAGGAGCCCGATGTGGGACTCGATCCCGGAACGCCGTGATCATGCCCTGAGCTGAAGGCAGACGCTTAACGACTGCGCTACCCAGGCGCCCCAATACCGTTTTTTGAAAAGATTTTATTTATTTGAGAGAGAGAGAGAGAGAGCTTGAGAAAGAGCATGAGCAGGGGGAGGGGTAAAGGGAGAGAGAGAAGCAGAAGCCGGACACGGGGCTTGATCCCAGGACCCTGAGATCATGACCTGAACCGAAGGCAGACGCTTAACTGACTGAGCCACCCAGGTGCCCCTAAAATAATACTGTTTTAATTATCTTGCTGTAGTTGGGGGGCTGCCACCATTCGTTGAGCACCCAAGTGCTAAGCCTGTACGCCACATTAGGTCTGTTAACTCCCTTAAGTCCTTACAACACCACTGGGAAGGGATCCTGTCAGGGTCTTCATTTCATAGGTAATGCAAACTGCAGTTCAGGTAGATTCAGTAACGGAGGACCCCAGGGATCATAGATCACAGAGCGAGAATTTGAACCCAGGTCTGATTTCAGATCCTGTGTTTGTCCATCACCATACTGCCTCTAGAATTTGATCGTGGCCACATGTCGACTAAGTGATAGAACTCACAGCTGAACACCCCCTCTGCTTAAGAACCAGTTCTGAGAAAGGGATATAGAGGTGTGAGACTCTTGCCTTCCACAAACTTTTTGGAGAGGAGAAAGGTAAATGTATATGAGACAGTTAATAGTACAAGATAATCTATAATTTGATAAATTACGTAAGTGCTTCAGGAAAGTGATTTTCTGTCTTTGAGTTCAGTGGGCTGAATTATAATTACTGCCATTTCTGGTGTTATTCTTATGACTTCATATATCTACGAGGAATCTGAAAATATATCATCATAGTGTGTTTACTTCAAGAACTTACTGTACTGTAATTGCGTGGCAGGGTTATGTGGAAAAGAGTGTCATCGAGGCTGGAGTATTTCAGATCTCCATATTAGAATTGAATTCAGCTTGAGCCTTGGGTTGTTTGGGTTTATATGGAGCAACATAAGAAAGGAAAGCATTCTAGGGGAGAAAAATCACGAGGAGTCAGATTGGTAATGCTCGTGCTGTGCCAGGGAGTCCTGGGAGCAGATCGGTAGGGTAGGGTCAGATACTGGGCTGCTGTTGACCTGGGCGTGAACAGCACAAAGAGTGTGGTATTAAATGAGGGACTTGTCCATTTTCCCATTGCACATGTGTGTTTCCTGGGGGGTCCTCCAGGGGGTAGTTCAGTTCTCGTTTTCACTAGAGATGGTGCCTGGGCTGCTCTGCCTTATGTTTTAATGTGGAGGTCAGGGCTCACGGGACTGGAGAAGAGTCTCAGGCAGGGGTGGGGCCGGTCCTGATCACCGTCTCCATGAGAGCATATTTCACCTGAGATAATAAGTTCCGCCAGCACGCTATTCCCTGGTTGCTTTGTTCAGTGTCTGTACCGCATGGGGTCCAGGTCCTACCACCCTTTCTTGCTTTGAGAGTCGCAAACCTGGCAAGTCAGACTATCTACCAGGCGCCTGCAGAAGCTCCTATCAAGCCTACAACTTGGCTGCCAGCCAGCAAGGCCAAAGAAGGACGCGGCCCTCAGCCTGCCCCCCATCCTCAGGTTGAAAGTCGCCCCTCGATGACGGACGTCCTCTTCCCTTCAGCACTGCCGTGATTACCCTTTCACATTTTAAATGTGATCTGTGTTGTTAACACAGCATTCCATGTGCTAAAGCTCATGGCACTGAAAGCCTGATTTCTTAATTGTCGGGCCCGTCTCTAGCCCCAGCAGTAAGCACTGCTGACTCCTTTTCCTGTTTCTTCTAGTGTCTGCCTCTCTATTTTAAAAATAATGTCTTAACTCGCTGTTTGATGATCTATGCCAGACCTCTTTTCACCTCTTGTTGAATAGGATTTAACCCTTGGACACCTGGGTGGCTCGGCCAGTTGGGCATCTGCCTTTGGCTCCGGTCGTGATCCTGGGATCGAGCCCCGCATTGGGCTCCCTGCTCAGTGGGGAGCCTGCTTCTCCCTCTCCCTCTGCCCTTCCCCCTGCTCCTGCTCACTCTCAAATAAGATCTTTTGAAAAGGGGGGGGATTTAACTCTCATCCCCCTCCTCATGTTCCCTGCTTCCCTTGTGCTCCTCATATCATACCGGATTTTCTGGTGCCGTCATCAGTCAGTATTTACTTTTGACAAGGCACATACTCGGGTATTGTTCAGTGCAGAGCTCTGTGATACACTTTCTCTTGTATGGTGTTTGATTTTCCCAGCAAACATTTGCCTTGCTTTCTCAGCTGCCAAGTTTTTTATTTGTTACCTAAGTCCCCATCCTTTCTGTGTGGCTGTTAGATCTGTTAATCACCTACTAATATTTTCCAAGTGTTTTACTCTATAGGTCGTCGTCAGTTCTCTTTCTTTCCTAGGGTAGGGACGAGGTGCCACACAGCCGTCATCCTGGTCACTGGTTTCATTTTAATGTACCTCGCCTGTTAGGATGTGGGGGCCAGCAAGCAATTTACCTCATGCCTCTTACCCCAGGTTTGGACCCCCAAATGTCCAGGGATGGTTCTTTGAGAATCTGATGAAAACTCTGAACACACTTCCCAGGAAAATGATTGCACAAACACAAAATTTGGCATGCCATTTTGTGAATGTCTGAAGACATTTATGTAACTTACATGTAATACTTTGAGGGATGTAATCTTAGCAGCTATAGAGTTCCAAAGAAGCTTTTAGTGCCTTCGCTCTAATAGTATAAGTCCAACTCTAACCGTAGTACCCAAAAAATCTCCTATTTTTACCAATAAATAGTTCTTTTCTCTTGAGCATTTTATCATTTCTTAGTATTTGATGGAATGAATTCAGTTCCCAGATTTTAATCACTTACGGATGTATGGCCAGCTGGAATCACTTCTCTCACATTTTGCAACCTTTGATGTTAATTTATTTCTCCCTCCGACCGTTCTCTATGTTGATGTAGCTAGGAAAATGAAGTGTGCTCTGGTAACACCCTGAGTGTTTGTTGCGTTGAATTGAAATGATGGAGGAGCTGCCTTCCCACAAGCACACTGTAACCTAGCAGGATAACTCCCAATTAGACGGTACAGACAGATTCTAATCTTCCTAACGAATAGCTGTCTTCTGGGGTCCCTGGCAAGAGCGATTTTTCCATCTGCAAGGAAGAAAGTTACACTATCACAGTCACTCTGTTAAGCTCCTATTAAGACAGACTCCAAGGGACTGTGCTTAGATTAGAAGTTCACTGGATTGACTATTGCTTGCAGTAAAGTGGTCTGTGGCTGAGGTTTGCAATGTGTCTGTGTTCGCCTACTCATTGAGTAGCTGCCATTTACCAGGCATTGACTTTAGTGTGAAGTCGGGTATGACCTATAGTCTTAGCCCTCAGAGATGATTTCTTAGCCATTCACTGTGAATAACTAAATTTTGAAAAGTGAAAGATGGAGTTTAACTAAATGCCAACTTCTGAAAATGTCAAAATAATCGGCTTTGAACTGGTTTTGTTCTGTGGCATCTTAACTGGCATGTTCTATCTTAATTGACCCTACAGTTGTTTTCTCAGATTTCCAGGTACTTCATTGATGTTAGTAGAAAAGGACAGTGGGAAGTGTTTTTAGTCAGTATTGACGGACTGTAATAGAAATAGTATGGCCCGTATGTTACCAACCCTTCCTTGAAATTGTCAATAATATTAACATCATTTAAATTAAAAAAAGATGACCTTGTCCCTTCAGAATGTAAAACTTTGATTCCCTTTGGATGACTTTCAGTGAAAAGAGCGTGAGGTACCGTGTGAAGACTGTTCTTCAGTCAGCATTTAGTATGTGGTGGTGAGGAAGTGAGACAGGCGAGGCTGTCACAAGCCCTAGCGAAGGGACAGACTCGTCACCAGGCATCTTGACTTTGGATAAAGGGTCCAAGGCCATAGCATATTTGAGACGAAAGGCCAATATTGGGTTGTTAAAATACCAGTGTAAAGTGAAACTTTAAGACATGTTTGAAGGGGCGCCTGGGTGACTCAGTTAAGCATCTGCCTGCAGCTCTGGTCCCAAGGTCGAGCCCTGCGTTGGGCTCCCTGCTCAGCGTGGAGCCTGCTGCTTCCCCTGCTTCTGCTCGCTCTCTCTCTCTCTCTCTCTCCCTCTTTCTCTCTCTCTAATAAATAAATAAAATATTTAAAAAAATAAACAAGTTTGAAGATAAATTACAAGAAACTGTGACTAATTACCTAACAATGTGAAAGCAAGTCTATTTTGACAAACAGAAGGCAAAGTTACAGTCCTTTTTTTTTCTTTTTAAAAAAATGTGTTTAATCTTCTGTGCACATTTTGCAGACTCTGAGTGTTGTATTTTGCTCAGGAAAGAGAGTAAATTGGATGCAGTGGCTGATTTCACTCCCTTTTAAGTAGCTCCGCTGTGTTTTCGGACAATCTCTTCAAGGATAATGGTAGATACGAATCTGTTAATTGTTTAATGAGGCTGAGGAGCATAATGCTGAAGCTCAGTCATGCAAAATTTAATATTTCTAATGTCGATCACAGCTGCTGCCGCTGGTTATAAGTTACTGTATCTAATGTGCACACACGCACACGCACGCACGCACCGGTGTGCAGATGCAGGGAGGGGAGCTGTGGCTTTGTTGTTGAGAATACGCTTTTCTCACCAGTCACACTGAGACCCTCGTGGCCATGCTGCTGCCAGATACTGGGTTAAGTGCCTTTGGGTGGAAGCTCTGACCCTTGCCCTTCTTTCATTGGGGTCCCAGCAGGTGCTCTTCCTTCAGGCTTCCCTCCCTTTGCCTGTGTGCTTACCTGTCTAACTGCAGCGCGTCCTCTTCTCTCTGGGCCTGATCCCTCTTCCGGAGACGCCTAAAGTCGTTTTCCCTGTGTCTTCTCCTTTCATATCTTGTTCACACCCATGCGTTGGTCATGCCCGATTTTACGGGTTTCCCCTCCAGTCCTCTGTTAATTATTCTTTATGAAGCCGCCTCTGTTCAAATGACTGGGTGATTTCTGTCTCCTCGTTGGACCCTAGCCAGTGTCGACGTCCTCTGCCTAGAATGCCAGGCTGCACCTGCCCATCTGAGGCACCATACAGACTCTGCCAGGGCCAGCCCCGGCGATGCCTCACTCTCTCAGTCCACCGACATCAGAGTTCCTGCTGTCAAATGGGCACTGGGTCCAACTCC
Source organism: Ursus americanus (assembly GCF_024610735.1). Taxonomy (NCBI): domain Eukaryota; kingdom Metazoa; phylum Chordata; class Mammalia; order Carnivora; family Ursidae; genus Ursus; species Ursus americanus. The sequence goes on along the minus strand of NC_142135.1, from coordinate 37,567,524 downwards.
AGGGTTAAGTAAGACCGGGCTTCTGCCCAACAGGAGCTCCAAGCCTGGGAGGAGAGAAGAATAGGTCGTCAAGTGTGTTGAATTAGAGAGGTAGGAGTGTGTGTGTGTCTGTAGTATTGTTGGGGGAATAGGGTATGACAAAAACTTAAAACAGAAAACTTAAAAAGAAAATTTTAGTTTTGTGCCTCTGGAAGCTAAAAGGATAAATAAATATAAATGCAAGAAATTGACAAATACTTACCTTCAGTGTAAATGATGCCCATAATTTTGTTTTGTTCTTTTCCATTTGTGAATGTTCTTTCTCTTTCCACAAAGCGCTTGAGGTGATAAGGTTTTAGTTCATCTCATCTCTGAATTCCTAAGGGCAGGGACTGTCCTTTATCTTAATTACCTTGTACCCATAATGCCTGTCTTCTAGTAGGTGCATAATAAATGGTAGCTGACTGAAGAAAGGCCAATTATACTGAGTTCATATTCCCTGGTTTATTTTTTTACTCCAAAGTCAGTCCATGTTTTCTAATGTTCAGCAGTTCATGAACCATCCCAAGCACTTGGTTTTGCCCTTGGCATGTGAATAGGAAGGTTGTCAATCAACTTGAGTTCTCGTTCTCATTTGTTCCTCTTCAGCCATCTACAGACAGTATCAGCCATCTTGGGTGTGTCAAGCAGGGCTGAGTACTTTGTGGACCTCTCATTCTCTGGGATCCCTATGTTACAGGCATAGAAATTGAGGTTAAGTAAGTTACTCAAGGATACACTGAGAAAATGTGGCCGATTCACCATGAGTGGTTCCCATGGTCAGTCAGGTGCCCGCCTCGTTCGTGTGCACATGTAGACGTCACCGAGAAGCCTTCTTTCCTCTCGAGAGACAGTCTCCTCCTTCCTAGTCCTAGAGACACAGCCGTGAGGCCCTCCAGGCACCTTGACAGCCAGGAACATGTGAGCAGGGTTTGGGAAACCTGGAAAAGGCCAAAAGTCTCTTCCCATTTTCTCCTTCAAGAATAAGGCCCATCGAAGTGTAGCCGCTTGCTGTCGAGTTGAGATTTGGCACGGGTGATGGCCGACGTTTCATTGCATGCAAGTTCCATTGAAGTGGAAGCTTGGGGGGATGGGTGTGCACCTTCACACACTGACCCTCGCCTGCTCTGTTCTCCTCAGGTGCTGTTACCCCCGTACGATGATGCCGCCGTGAACGGCGCTGCTAAGGAGCCGCCACCCCCTTATGTGTCTGCCTGAGCCTGCGAGTGGGCTGGAACTGAGAACAGCAGCTTGATTTCCAGACGTCAGAGCAGTAGTCTTTCTTTTCACTTCTGGGATGAGCTCTTGGAGCTTATTTGTTGCTGAAATGCTCCAGTTTTAAAATGTAGATGTTAAGTTGAAACCCTCTTTAGTTTTAAGCATACGCTTCGGCTAGAGCACGGTGATAGACTCGCTGTAGAATTTTCTGTGTGGGGGTGGGGCGCAGTGGGCTTCCCTTGTCTTCCCTGGGGTCCCCTAGGCATTGAAACTTCCCAGCCATTTGGATGAGCCCGGCGTCAGAGAAGTCTGGTTTTGTCCCTGCTGGGCCTCAGAGTCGGGGAATTAATCACACTTTGTCTCTCTGTTCCTTCTTACCTCTTTTGAAAGTATAAAATAAAATCAAAATTAGACACTGCTTTTCTTAAGCCGTTCCAGTGTTTGAACAAACCCTTCAAACCTTACAGAGCAGGAATGTCAGTTGTGTGGTCATTGCTCTAATGAAGGAAACAGGAGTCCATATCTATATAAATAAAACAAGAATTCCTTAAGATTCTTTATGACTTAAATTCAATGACAGTTTGTATTTGCTGTTCAAGGATTTTGTCCATGGGCGAAATTGAAACCCTTCAACAATCCCAGGCAGTGACTGCGACCACTCTCCGATGGCTGCCCTTGGATGCCCCGTGTCTGGGGTCATGGAGGGGGGGTTCTCACCTGTGTTACAGGGGTGGCAAGGATGTGTTTAGTACCGCATGGTATCCGGTGCTCCCTTCCTCCCGGTTTCCCATGCCCACCCAGGACGTTTTTCACTAAGGATTTGCCTAACAGTGTGAGAAAAGGTTTTCTTCTTCTCTGCCTGCAAGGTACATCCTACTATGTTGAAATTCCGAGTATGCCCAGTCATCTGTTCAAAAATAAAACGGTCTTCAGGAAAATGAGGTGGAGTGCTTTTCTTGTGGAATGCTCTTATCTCGACTCCCTGAATTTCAAGGAACTTTTACATATTCATGTGTTCAGAAGTCACAGCTCCCCTGTTTGTGCATTCTTGAGTGTGCTGTAAATGGAGGCTTTGCAATTAAAGTGAGATTTGCCCACATCTGAGAAAGTAAACTTTTGACTCTGTGGTGATGGTACCTGGGGACCCTTCCCACCCACATACGGCTCAAGGAGGCAGCTTTACAGCTTGTTTCACACATTCGTGTGTGTGTGTGTATATATATACATGTATGTATTTTTTTTTCTTTTTCTATTTCAGTGCTGATAAAATCAGAGCACCTTAGGCCAAGAGAAATGGAGCTGAACAGACCTGAGGTTCTAACATTCCTAAACCGCACCCCTACCGAGCTCTCTGTGCTCAGCTGTTTTGCATATGGTTGCTTTCTGTCCACGGTGTACTTTTAAGAAGCAGTTCGGATTTTCCTCCATTCCAAGGGAGATTAAATAAGGGAGGTAGGAGGGGGGATTTTTATCCCTGAGAATCCGCCTCAGTGATTCCTTTTGGTATATCTCATTAGTATTCTTTATAAACTCAACCTGAGAAATTTTCTCCCTGGAAACTTTGTGCCCATAAGATTCACAGTAAGTTAATCATATTAATAGGTAGTAGGTGCTTTTTACAATACGTACTTGCCTTATTCTAAAGTACCTGGGAATTTGAGAACCACATACAATATCCCTGGATTTCCTCCTTTATCCTCTCCGGCTCTCCAAATTGCTCCATGGTGCATCTGAAGAATTACATCTTTGATAAACATTTCTTTAATGCTCTCAGGCTCCAGTTTTCTCTTCCTTGTGGGAAATGCTGTAGTATTTACTCCACCATTTACACATCCTTTATGGTGTGCTACCTAGTTTGCTAGGCACCTTCTACACACGCCTGATCTTCTGGATTAAATTATTCACGTGCAGGCAGAGATCACATATTCAAGATCTTTGAGTTCCTTATTGTACAGGAATGCATAAGAAATGTCCTCCCTCCACTAACTTTGAGCAATTAATGGTTGCTGCCTAGACTGCCACGTTGAAAATCTTGGACAGCCTCTCCTGTCTCAGTAAAAAACAATCTTTTGATTAGTGATGGTGTTGTGGGTATGACTGAAGAGTGGGAGAAACAAGGGGGAGAGGAAGGGCAGAATATGATAGCATTTATACGTGTTTGCTGAATCTGCCATAGTACTTCAAAGAGAAATTTGTACATCTTAGATTTCCGTTTTCAATAAAACAAATAAATGAAAAAAAATATTAATAGGTAGTAGGAAGGGAAAAGCCCTCTCGGACAGTCGCACTGACCTCTGGAAGGCACGTAGGACGTCACAGTGGCTTGTGTGGACCTCCCTGTGATTTTCCAGCCCTTTGACTAATAGTTTTTGTGGTATGAAAAATGGCGCATGGTTACTGATTTTGAGTCTGTGTGGCGTCCTCCGAGGGAATACGGTTCATGTAATGCTCAGACCACACCACAGACACCGGGATAGCCCTTCATTCTCGGGGGTCCATCTGGAACTGGCAAAGCAGCCTTTCCTGACCTACGGCATAACCAGGCTGTGCGTGAAAGCCGCCTCCGTAATTACCCCCGCAGAGTAAGGAACTGTCCTCCCAGCTCCATTGCAGGGAGGTTGTGATGTTCGATTAGAATGACCCTGCAGAGCCCATTCCATGACTCAGCAATTCACTCTTTATCTCATCGCTAATCCAGTTAAATACCTCTCTTAAATGTATTTTAAATCCAACTTTAATATCTGACCCCGTTTTCTATTTTGCTCTCTGCGGTCATTCCCTCACTTGTCCCATGCCTGTACACCTCTTGGTCCCTTTACTGATGAGAGCGCCTCAGTCATCTTTCCTCCTCGTGTCTGACCACTCTCCCGAGATCCTTATGACTAGATCTTGGATATTCAGCCCAGTGCCAGAAGGTGTGCAAATGGACCCACCAAGAGGCAGCCTACGTAGGAGAGTTTGGAGTCTGTTCTCTGGGCCAGAGGGAACAGGAAGCTGACATGTTTTGGCTTCGACGTGGTCTGTCCACCCTGGGAACCGAGCTTCCATTGAACAAACTGGTCAGATTTCCAGAATGCCCAGTCATATGGAGGAGTTTTAAGGCCAACAGACTCGCCCATCCCTTCCTGTACCTTCTTCCAACACAAACCTCATGTGCAGTATCTCCTCCAAGTCTGGTGTCCTTGTCCCTGCCCCCACCCTGTCTTCTTGTCCCCTGAGAATGCAAGAAACTTGCCCCCTCCCATCCTTTCTGCCCCGCATTTTTATTTATTTATTTTTTAAAAATTACTGTCTGTCCTGGCCCTAAATACTTGTTTAGTTTGACTGCTTAGCCAAACCACACCTCATTTCATGTGTCTCTTCACTCTCAGTTCGTTAATCAACGGTACTTCCTAGTAATGATCTCACTAGACCATCTGTATAGACACTGTCACCATTAGAGTTGTTTTCACCATAGAGGGGTGTATTGTATTTGAAATACTCATCCTTGGAGAATAAAATCCTGCTGTGCAAACTGAGCTTTTGTGATCAAGGAACACTAATGAGGCTGTAAAAATATTTCCATTTCTTGAAAAAGATGTGTAGTTTTTGGCACCCATCTAGAAACCGACTTAAATTTCACTAATATAGCTGCTAGTTATGTAGGCAGTCTCTAACGTTCTGGAGGGGAGAGGGCAGGTGTCTTTTCCAGGGTATTGAAAGGGTCCTGCAAAGGGACTGCCGGCCTCAAGTGCGGGCTCGGCCGTCACAGGGCTCCCCACCTTCAGACGTAACGTGCACCAAACCCAGTGCCTAGAGCTCGGTAAAATGGGTTTTTTGGCAGCTCGGACTGGAAGGGAAGGAAAAAGGAGGCTTTGCAAGGATGTCTCCACACCCATGGAATTCACTTAAAAGTGTCTCTGCACACTGGCCAAGTTTTCTGCCAAATGACTCTGGAGTATGGAAGCCAACAGATCGGTGACCTGCCCAGAAGCCCACGCATATGCCTTTTGCTGACTGTAGCACCCAGACATCAGAACAGAGAAGCTGTCGTTGGCCGACCCAGGAAAAATTACATCAAGGCCAAAGTCTTAGCACTATCCACCCATCAATGTGATCCTAATTAGCAAGGACAGCTGCTGCTGCAGAATGAGGAGTTGGGCTTGAAACCGTGTCATGGACTCAAGTTTGTTTCATCCCAGCTACAACTTACACATGCTTTTTAAAAAGTCATTTACAGTACAAACACAGTTTTTATTTATTAAGTCAGCGTATTGAGATGGGAACCTCTTCAACTCAGCAAATAAAATTACAACAGGTTTTCCTTGGTGTGTGCCCAGATGCCAGGGTCTGTGGCTGCAACAGAGCGAGGCAGGCTTGGAGGAGAACTGTGTGAGCCCAGGGGGACTGGGCGTGGTTAGCCAGCATGCAGGGTTTGAGCCACAGTTGTCTCAGAAAAGGCCCAGATTGAACTTGTCTTCATCTGTCTCCTCCTTGGTAGTCCCACAGCTGGTACGGTGGCATCCCAGCTCCCCCGGTGCCTACTCAGACTTGAAAAGTTGTAAGTTCCCGGATACCTGGGATCCTAGATTTGGGACATCCAACCCAAAGAGCCAATAATGCTTCCACCTGTGGTCTCCACCTGAAGGATCCCCCAGCTGTGAGAAGATAAGGAAACCATGGATCCGTGCGCTTTGCCACCAGCCACAGCACAAGGGACCCTGTGTCCTGTGTGGTGGAGATCCGCCTCTGCCCCAGGTGGTGGCCTTTGTGAGATGGTGGCTTTTTACCCAGTATTCATTTTAGCTAAAGGAATGTATTCGTAATTATTCTTTGTCACTATTTTACTTTCACTGGATGTTTCTTTAATTCTTTGAAATTTAGGCCTTTTAAAATTACATTTATCTTTCCTACATAGAGCGCCCTTCAATAAGAGAGCATCTCTAAGCCTGCGTTTATCCTGCTATCAGTCTTCTCTGTCTCGATGACATTGACATGTCCTATTCATGGTGCCCCAAATGGGAAATTGGCCTCCCTTTCCTCAAATCTGCTCCTGTTGACTTGTGTTTCAGCTCGTGGCCTCCCCATCGTCCCAGTCATCCTTCCGGTCATGCCACTTGGAGATAAATCATAGGTCCTCTGCCTTGTTCCTCTTTCCCCGTTTGGCCATATTGGATCAGCCTCCAGCATCGTGGCTTCTACCTTTTGATCAGGTGGAATGACATCATTACTGAGCCCTTCCGATGTGCCAGCCATTGTGCTAAGCGCTTCACACGTGTGAACATCTGCGTTGTATAGATGAGGAAATGAGACTTCCAAAGGAAGAGAACTGGTCCCAAGTCACACCAGTTATTGGCAGAGCCAGGCTTTAAATGCCAATCAAGTCCATGTAAGTGGGTGTTGTGTATCTTCCAGACCTCTAGAATCCCAGAATTCTGTACATGCCTCTCACTTCTGACTAACAATGGTTGATTTCCACTAATTGAAAGGAATGTATCCCAGGAAGGCAAGCATGTCATACAAAGCCATGTGAACTCTGTCAGCTTGGGGTGGATCTTTATCTTGAGGTTTGCATTACACAAGTAAAGCTGTCAGTTTCCTATTTAATTAGACCGGAAAGTGTTCTGCAAATGCCAGCTTTTAATTCTTACTATAAAGAATTTCTTCAGGCAGGAAGGAAGATCAGATGCGGTGGGCCTTTCAGAGTCGTGGTTCTAAGTGAGCAATTGCATTTTAAAACTGCACTGATTAATCTTCGTTGAGGAAAATATGCATATTAAGATTTCAGGAAGAGGCACCTGGGTGGCGCAGTCGGTTAAGCGTCTGACTCTTGGTTTTGGCTCTGGTGGTGGTCTCAGGGTCATGAGACTGAGCTCCAGGTCAGGTTCTGTGCTCTGTGGAGTCTGCTCGAGATTCTCTCTCCTTCACCCTCTGCCCGTTCACCCCCACCCAGCCGCCTAAAATAAATAAATACATCTGAAAAAAAAAAAAGATTGTTTTACTTTCAAAAGTAAGTAGAACAGTGTTGAAATTGTTTGTACTGTCTTGGAGGAATATTTGGAGACCTTGAGACTCACCTTCCTTCCCTGCCCCTGCCCCCGCCCCCAGGAAGCTTGTGTCAATGTGTCGATGGTCACGCCGGTGTTAAAGGAGAAGCAGACGGAAGAGAGCAGTTCTTTGCCTCGGGGCTGTAGGCTGGCTTCTGTCCTGTGAACTGAAGGTGCTCGATCCTCTGCATCCGTGAGGGCCAGCTTCCTTAAACAGCTTCACAGTGAATCCCGCTATGATCTGGGCACCAGGAAACATTGTAAACTTGTGGGCTTTTAAAAAATAAGTAACGTAAGAAAAAAAAAATAAAGCCAACAATTCATCCTTGAGATCTCAACTTGAGAAACTCCCTTCTGGAAGCTTTTATGATCCACTAGTCTGGAAGTATTCATTTTACAATCTTCCGTAGCCTGTCCAGTGACCCAGCCAACGCACATCTGAACGCTCTATGATTCCTGTTGCCTTTTTTTTTTTTTCTTTTGAAGATTCTATTTATGTGACAGCAAGCGAGAGAGGGTACACAAGCAGGGGGAGAGGGAGAGGAAGAAGCAGGCTCCCACTGGAGCAGGGAGCCCGATGCGGGACTCGATCCCAGGACCCTGGGATCATGACCTGAGCCGAAGGCAGATGCTTAATGGCTGAGCCACCCAGGTGCCCCTCTTTTTCCCCCCCAAGATATTATGTATTTGAGAGAGAATGAGCTGGGGGAGGAGCAGAGAGGGACAAGCAGAGCCTGATGCAGGGCTCAATCCTAGGACCCCAAGATCATGACCTGAGCCGGTCAGACGCTTAACCAACTGAGGCACACAGGCAACCCCAATTGTGACAAATTCTTAAGAACAGCTCCGTGGGGCTCAAGCTCCACAGAGCTCACTTCTCACAGAAGAGCCTGCTGGGAAAACATGCAAGGAAACAGGGTTACTCCTCCAGAAAACCCTACCAACGCAGCAGCTGCTGTAGTGTGTAATTTGGGGGGTGGGCATCCTGACTTCTAGGAAAAAGTTGTAAAGGTGATAAGTAAAAAACAGCAATACAGTAATCAGAGGATTGATCTCTGAAGAAAGATTAAAGAGCAGCTCCGATGAGAGGCTGGCTAATGTCCTACTTCAGTCTGAAATCAAGAGAACACAGCATTCTTAGCTCGCACTATTCTTGTGATCAATTTCCTTTTATTTGTGATCGTAATTCAGTAGGGCGCTGAATGAATAGTGAAATCCCTAGATGGGCCTCTCCCTCGGAACTGTCTTTTCCCTTCCCAGTAGATCAGTGTATTGTTAGAGCACTCAGTGACCAAATCTGAGACCCTACGGAATTCTGAGGCCTTGGGTATACAGGGCAAAATTCTGAACAGCTACTCTGCCACCAAAGTACAGTTGACGTGTTCACCCACTTCCTGGGCTGTTCAGATTTACACAAAACCCCTGAAAGACTGTGTGATAAAGCGTGTTTGCCTTTCAGCCTTTACAAGAATATCACCAGATTCTTTTAGTAAAGCCGTGTGAATTTCCCCGTGGAGGGGACCATTGTACACGAGTACAGAAGTCCCCTCCAGCAGGCGAGCCCTGCAGGGGAAAGCAAGAGCCAGAGAATAATCAGAAAAAAACCAGGCTGGGCAGCTGAGGAGTGGAGCTCGAAGCCATTCCTGCCTGCGTATGAGACACCTGGTTGGTCCCAGGAAAAAGAGCATTCAAAACGTGTGCAAATGAAGAAGAACAGTCTGGTTCAAAAAGAGACCGAAATGTTTGCATGGAGACTCGGCATTAAAATAAGTCCCATACACCGAAATATGTAACTCACATGCCATACAATTCACCAATCCAAAGCCTGCAATTTAATGGTGGTGAATATTACTCAGAGTTGTACAACCCTCCCCACAATCAGTTTAGAACATGTTCATTACCCCCAAAAGAAACTGCATACCCGTAAATGGTCACTCCCCACCCCTAACCTTCCCAGCTCAAGGCAATGTATTTCTCTCTAATGGCTTTGCCTATTCTGGACATAGAATCGTATAAGTGGTCTTTGGTGATTGGCTCTTATCCTTGGCATGTTTTCAAGGTTTAGTCATTTTGCAGCATATATCAGTCTCTCATTCCTTTAGATTGCAGGTGCCATTTCATTTTACTTATCCATTCATCACTTGGTGAACATGTGGGCTGTTTCCACGTTTTGGCCACTATGGATTATTCAACTATGAACATTTGTGTACAAGATTTTGTGTGAGCATGTTTTCATTTCTCTTGGGTATATATCTAGGAGTAGAATGGCCAGGTTATGTGATAACTGTATGTTTAACCTTCTGAGAAGCTGCCCAAATGTTTTCCGTGGTGGCTGCCCCACTTTATATTACCACCGGCAATGGACAAGGGTTCCAATTTCTCCACATCCTTACCAACATTTCTTATTTCCCATCTTTTTTCTTGTGAATTCAGCCATTGTTTGTTCGCATGAGTTTTCTGCCCCTTTCTCTCTCCTTCTTCCTTCTGGGACCCCTGTAATGAGAATGTTATTCCACTCGACGTTATCCCACAGTTCCCTTAAATGATCTGCAATTTTTCAAATTCTCTTGTCTTTCTGCTTCTCTGTTTGGGTGAGTTACACTGCCCCGTCTCCTAGATTACCGATCCTTTCTTCCTCATCCCGTCTGTTGTTGAGTGCCTCTAGTGTATGTTCAGTTCAGTTACTGTATTCTGCTCTGTGACTTCTGTTCAGTACTTTCTTAGATTTTTCTTTCTTGAAGTTCTCAGTGTGTTCATTCATTCTTCTCCCAGGCTTGGTGAGCTTCTTTATGACCATGACTTTGAACTCTTTATCGGATAAATTACTTACTTCTGTTTCATTAAGGGTTTTTCCTGAAGTTGTGTCTTTTCTTTCATTTAGAACACATTCCTCTGTTTCCTCCTTGTGTTAGACTCTCTGTGTTTTTGTGTATTAGATCAAACAGCCAGCTCTCCATCTTGAAGGAGTGGTCTTGTGTAAGAGATGAAGCTGATGGTTGAACCTTGTCCTAGCTTTTGGTTTTCTCTTGAAACTTGTGATTGTCTAAGCAGCCTGATTTCCTCTTGATAGGTCCCAGTTGTTAAGAGAATGCCAAGACCTGTGAGTGTCCCAGAGGGAGGGATCGCCCTCAGCACCTAGTTTCAGGTTGCTTGGAAGCTGGTCCCTCAGGCAGCAGCTTTTAAGGTGTGCGAATACATATGGACTTATGAAACCACAATTGTTAACCCTGCTGGCCTCCAGACCAGGTGATCTCGAGGTGCCCCCTTGGTGATAGCTGCAAAAACTGGGGTTCCAGACAAGTGTAGAAGCTGCTTGCTGGGTGGTACTGACAAGCTATAGTGATGCCAAGGGAGCGTGTCCCCAGCCACATTCCCTGAGAGCACTTCCAAAGCCTCTGGATGTGTGGCAAACCTGAAGTCTGCCCCAGGGGCCGAAGTTCCAGGACAAGTAAATAGGCCTTTTTCACAGGAAGAAGGGCGTGTGTTGCAGTGCGCGCTCTGTGCAGTGCCCTGGGGCGGTAGCCTGCCGAGAACCATCTCTCTCATTGTTTCGCCGGCAGGGCCCCGGGACTGCGGCTGGTGCAGGGGCAGCTGCTGGCCCACAGGTTTTGGCAGAACCGCTTGCCAGTCTTTTATTACAGTCATTCTGGTGGGTGTGAAGTGATGTCTTGTTGTTTTGATCTGCATTTCTTGAATGGCAAATTATGTTGAGCATCTTTTCACCTACGTAGTGACCATTTGAATACCTTCTTTGCCGAAATGTCTATTCAGAAACTTTGACCATTTGTAAATTGGGCTGTATTTTTATTATTAAATTGGAAGAGTCCTTTATATATTCTAGCTACAAGTCTCTTATCGGTGTATGATTTGCAAAAGATTTTCCCCATTCTGTGGGTTGTCTTTTCTAGATGGTGTCCATTGAGGCACAAAAGCTTTTAATTTTGATGAATTCCAATTTCTCTATTTTTTCTTTTGTCATTTATGCTTTTGGAGTCCTGTGATCAGCGATTACAACTCGCTGAAAGCTCAGATGATGGTTAGCATTTTTTAGTAATAAAATCTTTTTAAATTAAGTTATTTACACTTTTGGGCATAATGCTTTTCCACACTTAATAGACTATAATGTAAATTAACAACTCAGGAAACAACAGATGTTGGTGAGGATGCAGAGAAAGGGGAAACCCCTTACACTGTTGGTGGGAATGCAAACTGGTGCAGCCTTTCTGGAAAACAGTATGGAGGTTCCTCAAAAAGTTAAAAATAGAGCTACGCTATGATCCAGCAGTTGTACTGCTAGGGATTTATCCAAAGGATACAAACACAGTGAATCGAAGGGGCACATGCACCCCTATGTTTATAGCAGCAATGTCCACAATAGCCAAACTGTGGAAAGAGCCCAGATGTCCATCAACAGATGAATGGATAAAGAAGATGTGGTATAGAAATATAATGGAATACTACTCAGCCATCAAAAAGAATGAAACCTTGCCATTTGTAATGATGTGGATAGAACTAGAGTGTATTATGTTAAGCGAAATAAGTCAGAGAAAGACAAATGCCATTATGATTTCACTCATATGTGGAATTTAAGAAAGAAAACAGATGAACATAGAGGAAGGGAAGGAAAAATAAGAAAGACAGAGAGGGAGGCAAACCATAAGAGACTCTTAACCGAGGGTTGCTGGAGGGGAGGGAGGTGGGGAGATGGGGTAACTGGGTGGTGGGCATTAAGGAGGGCTCTTGAAATAATGAGCTCTGGGTGTTATATGCAACTGATGAATCACAAAATTCTACCCCTGAAACTAATAATACAGTATATTATCACTTAAATTGAATTTAAATTAAAAAAATTTTTTAATGTAATTTTTATATGCACTGGGAAAACAAAAAATTCACCCAACTCCCTTTATTGTGATACTCGCTTTACTGTGGCGATCTGGGATCAAATTCACAACATCTCTGAGGTGTGCCTGTAATTGACTTTCAGGAACGGTTCTGACAATACTGTTCTGCCCCCAGGCATAGGCGGATGCTAAAGGGGAGGCCGTGCTAGGCAGGGCTCTCTCATCAGGCCTGGCCAGGGCTGCTGAGTTGTCTCAGACAGTTTGCTCTAACTAAAAGAAATTTTCAACTCTTTGAAACTCTGGTTTCTTTCTTTTTCTTTTTAAAGATTTTATTTATTTATTCAACAGAGATAGAGACAGCCAGTGAGAGAGGGAACACAAGCAGGGGGAGTGGGAGAGGAAGAAGCAGGCTCCTAGTGGAGGAGCCTGATGTGGGGCTCGATCCCAGAATGCCGGGGTCACGCCCTGAGCCGAAGGCAGACGCTTAACCGCTGTGCCACCCAGGCGCCCCTAAAACTCTGGTTTCTGCATCCTCTTCTCAACCTCTTTCTCTGCACATATAGTATACATGTAGCCAGTAATGTTCTGGCATTTTCTGTACTTGGGAATTGCCTTGTCAATTCTTGTTTTAAATGAGTCAAGACATTTCCATTGCTTCTTTTCAAAGCCTGCTCTCCCAACGAAATTGTTCACTTTATTTCACTACGTCTTATTTTTCCCCATCTTATGATTTATTGTGGCTCTCAGAAGTGCCTTGCCTTATTCTTTCCACTGGACTGTCTGTAGTGTTTCCCCTTCTGTTGAACCCCAGGAATAACCACATCCCAGTTATTTTCTTCAGCAAGGGAGAACCTGGAAAAGTCCTGACTTCTGATAGTTTTGTTATTCTCGAGTCGCCCTGTGTGAGCTCTGCCAGCCTCCTGGAGGATTTTGTAGGGCAGATACACAAAGTCATTGCCTGAGTATCATGCAGTCTGGTTTCACGCCGGGCAACCAATGTAGACATCGATTTATTAATGGCACCGAGAGAAGGTAGTCAGTTGACAGTCACAGGGATGAGGCTATTGGCTTTTTTTCCCCTAAGATTTTATTTATTTATTTATTTGAGAGAGAGAGAGAGAGAGAGTGAAGAGAGAGAGAGAAAGCATGAGTGGGGTGAGGGGCAGAGGGAGAAGCAAAATTCCTGCCTGAGCAGGGAGCCCGATGCGAGCTCCATCCCAGGACCCTGGGATCAAGACCTGAGCCAAAGGCAGAACTTAACGCTGAAAACCGCTTAACCGACTCAGCAACCCAGGAGCCCCGAGTCTATTGGCTTCTAATAGCAGACCACTTTGTGCCAATTCCTAGGTTTAAGGTTGAAAGAAACAGCACAGTGATGCTTCCATGCATAGCAATTTTATCCTCCACTTGAAAGGGGAAACTAGTCTCCGGGAAGATAAGCAGTGCCAATAGCCAAGAAAACAAACAGATTTCCACTCGCTCTTGCCTATGCACTGAAACTCCCCACTCCCTGCTGTTCTCTCATTTGTGATAGGTAGCCGCATCAACCCGATTTCACAAACATTACAAGACTCCAAACTCCCAGGTTCAGGCCATAGCAGCCCAGTCCCTTCCACTGCATGGCATAGGGCAGTATCTGAAAACTAGCAGAAGCCCTGGTCCCAGGAGCAAATGGTCCAAGTTCAATCCCATACAAACATTTGAGTCCTCTTTGAAATGTATATTGTTTTCCTAAATAAAATTTTGACTTGCTATAGTTTTTTCCTGATCACTTCCATCTTGTCTTTCCAAGGTGGGATAGTATTTTTTTTTAGAAATAATTTCACTAGGGACAACAGTACCATCAGCCAGCCTGTCCTCAAGGACTTCTGGACCTGGAACAGGTTTTCCAAGCTGATGGGGCATCCAGGAGGAAGTACTGCCCTGGGCTGGCGTACAAACCCAGCCACCGCCTCGCCGTGCTCCCCTCTTAACCTCCAGTCCCAACCAACTGGCAGCTGGCCCAAAGGGGGAATGTCTCCTAGGTAAGGCAGGAGCCCTTCTTCTTGATGAGAGAGGGGAGAGCGCCAGCAGTTTACTTGGGACTCAAACGTCATCAGTCACCTTGAGAAACACAGTGCAAGTGAGGTGACACTGCAATTCTACATTTCTCCTCACCCATGGGTCTGTGAACCAAGCTGTCTGCTCTTTGGTGTCTGGTCCCCTCCCAGTGAATAGTCTCATTTCAATCTGCCCTCTAGGAAGCAAAAAGAAGCAAAACAGAAAGCTTTAATGTTTATAAGGAACAGATGAATGCCTGTGTCACAAGTCTCTATGAGGTTAGTCATGATTGTGAGGCCTGGGTCAGATGATGTCCCCCACCCCAGTCCTTATTCCGTAATAGACCACATGTGGAGATAGAGAACTGAGATTTGAACCTGGTAGAGCTACCCGGTGTAATGAATTTGGACAGTTATCCATTCCAACCAACTCTTGAACTTTCAGATACTACGGGCCCACATTCTTGTCTGTGGGCATACGATTGCTCGCATGAGAACTGAAAATCTTAAACCCACACTTCTTTGGAATAAGATTCTCCATTCACTAAGCTGGTAGCAAGGCCTCTGGCAGAACAGGCAAATCTGGGCTCTCCCCAAGGGCCTCTGTTGTTGTCAACTTGCATTCACCTAGAAGGTAACTGGGAAATTGAGGCATTATTTTTTCTGACTTGATATTTCAGGACATTGAGCTCACTTATGCTTCATTTTTTCTGGCAGACCTGAAGATTATTCCACAAGGTAGAACAACTTGTTGACCTATTTGACTTGGCCCCAGGAGTGCTTCATACAGAGATTTCCTATTCTGAAGAATTCTAATAGAATTCCCTGGAGAAAGACACCCATTTTAGTTGGCATATCCTAGAGTCCCTGGAATCAGTTACTTACAATTCCTTAAAATTTGGAAGGATTTCGGAATTGCTATTGTTTTCTTGGTAAATTACTGGATCCTACTGGTGTCTTGGAATAAGGCAACACATTTTAAATGCAAGTTTCCATAAACTGCAACTCAACCTCCCCAGCTCCTAAGGGATTTTCACTGGCCCAGACTCAGGAAGAATTTTCTTCTGTGGGATCCAAGACTTCAGAGACCCAAACATTTCCTGAAGACTTTCCTCTGCTTTCTGACCTCTCCCTACCTCCTCCCACAGACATACAAAGAAACTATTTCTGATCTGTGCAGGCAGCCAAGAGTGCCTAGTGGGCCTAAGGTGCAGGTTAGGGGAACAAGGGAACACCAAGCCAAGATTCTTTCTCTACATTACGGCACTAAGGAGTTGCCTGATGGCTTGAGTATATTAACCCCTTGCTTTATGACTGGAATTTTTACTTCCCACTCCTGGAGCTTTTCTGAGGAATTGATTTTTATACGTGGTGTTCATTTATATTCCAGAAACCGACTTGATCATAAAATAAGAGTGATGGTTAGGAGTAAAGGCAGCCAAGAGCCCTTAAATGATCAGACTCTGGCACCTCCAAAGGTTTTGAAACTCATTAGTTCTGCTGCCTCTCCCCTGTAGCTTGTTAAAACCTGACCTGGGTGTGTTGGGTTAGTGGTTTGGGGATAGAATTTTGGAGCCATTATTAGGAGAAGTGCTGGCCTGGTGTACATTGCCCACTCACCCGTGCTGGTCAGGAGTGGCATGGTGGAGTGGCAAGAGGCCCTCTCCCTGCCACTGCCCAATCCTGTCATCTGCATCCCTCCAAAGTTCTGCCGGGGCCTCTAAAGTCGTGTTCTCCCACCTCACAAAGTTGCAAATATTTTCGCCCATAATTTCAAAAGTCTTGTCTGAACTAGACTTTCTCTGCTCCTTCAGAGTAGGAGCTTTGTTTCCTGTCTGTCCTGGCATCCTTACTCCCCTCCCCACCCCAGGGCCTGGTCTGGTCCCCGGCCAGTGGACGCTCTGTTAATATAAACTGGCACTGGTGGGGTGTTCTGGGCACAGCCAAGACAGGTCCTGGCACTTGTCACAATTATCCCAATTCTCACCACTTCTTCTTCATCCCCATCATCAATGGATGCCTCCTGCAGATCATGACCCCAAGTTCAGGATAGAGTACCCCTGCCTTGCCTCCCTTCCCTCAGGAGATGCTCTCCCCCGCCCCACCCCCCGCCACATCCCCCAAAGCCTCTGTTGTTTGGAGTCTGCGGTCCGGACCCCTGGAGTCCGAATCCCACCTGGGCAGGCGGAGGGACCGAGCGGAGCAGGGTGGCAGCAGGCGGGGCGCACGACCAGGGTGCCCAGCTCCGGGGCTGCCCGCAGGGTGGGGCCGCTCCCGCTCCGCGCGGGCCCCATCCCCAAAGACGACACCCCTCCTTCCGCCCGGCCCGCTCCCCACCCTCGCCGCGGCGCCGCCTCCCCGCCGCCCTCCCGCGCTGGCCCCGAGCCTCGCAGGCAGCCAGCGAGCGAGGGGAGCGCTCTGGGATGGGACTTGGAGGAAGCGGCGAAGGAGGAGACAGCGGCCGCGGCTCGGGTTTCTTCCGCGGCTCCCACGAGCGACTCCCGAGCAGAACCGCGCCTCCCCGAGCCGCGAGGAGGCCGACGACGGAGACCCGGGTAGCTGCGCCCGTCTCGCTGCCCAGGCGCCCGCGGCAGCGGCTGCAGGTGAGCGCGGGGCGCGCTTTCGCCGGGGCTCTCTGCGCGGCCCCGCTGTCCCGAGGCGCGGACAGACCGACCGACCGCCTGACGGACCGACAGACAGACCCGCAGAGCTCGGGCGGACGGGCGCACGCGGGAACTGCCCCCAGGCCTGCGCGCCCGCCTCGCCCCGGCCCCTGCGGCTCCGCGCGGCCCCTCCGGCCAGGCGCCCCCTCCGGCCCGGGGGCCCGTCGCTCCCGACCCCGCTGGGCTGGCGCGAGCGGAGGACGGCGCTGCCCGGACCCCCGGGCGGGGAGGAGTCGGGCCACCCCGGCCGGCGAACGGGGCGCGCTCCCTGCCCGAGGCGCACGGCGCGGCCGCCCGTCCGCAATGCCCCGTGGGGGCGCTGTGCCCCGCCGCGGGGACTCCGGACCTGGGCTGCCGCGGCCCCGGCTGAGGGAGACTTGTTGAGCCTGCATCCCGCGTGATTCCCGTCCTACTGGCAGGCCAGATCGAGTCGGAGTCCTCCCCTCGGTCGGCCGGTGTTTTAATGCCGTGTCATCTGGATTTTGTGCTTGGTCCTCCCTCTGGTGTCTCTCCATTGTGGAGAAGGGAGAGAAAGGGGAGGGCATTTTGTGGTAGTTGCTGGAACCCCCCCCCGCCCCAGGACAGTTTGGGGAGGAGACAGAAAAATGGGGGCCCCTCTGTCGTTAAGGTCTCCAGGAGTGGACGCACACAGGAAGGTAGCTCCTGGGGAACAGGCCCCCACCCTGAAACTAAGCCAAATGACCAAGCTCCCAATTGTCATACATCAGTGAGCAGAATGCATGTGCCTCCGGTGCATTGAATGGGCCTTCCAGGGCAGGGGAGGCTGTAGGGGCTGGTGGTAGAGGCATGGAGTCCGGAATTAGCCTGCCTAGGTCCAAACCTTGGCTGTGAAGCTCCCAGGTTGGTAACCTTGGAGTTACCCAACTACTCTATGCCTCAGTTTCCTCATCCGTCTGATGGGGATGATAATACCTACAGGGCTGTGAGGATTAAAGTCCTTAGAACAGTTCGAGGCACATCCTAAAGCTAAGTGGTGAGTTCCATTACCTGTCTTTCCAAAGAAAGCGAGGAGTTCCTGTGAGCAGTCACCTTCTCCCCAACTCAGGAAGGTAGCCTCTCCACAGAGCCGTGAAGGTGGCAGCCAATCCACATGTAGTTAACTGGGGTTTTCCGTTCAGGAGGCCACTCCTGCATAGCTCTCCCTGCCTGCTTTCTGAGGGACAGCTTCATAAAACCATGCCAAGATACCAAAATGGGTTTATGGACTGGAAAGTTTCCTCTTAGCCCTTGAAGCTTGGTCCCTTAGAATCCCCTTGAGAATGGGGAGATCTGTGGCTCTTCACTACCGGTCCATACTTTCATTCCTGCCAGTAGCAATCAGCCTCCGGCCTCCCAGTGGCCAGGACTCTTTTTTGTAAACCAGGGCTCCAGGGTTCCTTGCTCCTAGCATCCAGACGCAGGCACACTGGAGCCACTGTGGCCTGAGTTCACTCACTGGAGACGCCATAGCAGAGTTCACCTCGGAGATACCCTCCGATGATTGTCGTGCCCTAAATTCTTACCAGCAAATGCCAGGTATCTCTGTTCAGCAAGAGGTAGTTGTAATGAGGCCCAAGATCTAAAGAAAAGGAAATAGATGATTGCTCCTTGAAAGATAGAAAACAAATAAGAGGGTCTTTGGAGGTTCTCCAAGGAAATCCCACAATTTTCCTCGAAACAGCTCTGACTGGTGCCTAAAAGAAGGCAAGGAGTAAGGCAGGGGTGTGGCTGGAGAAAGGGGTAGAGACAGGCTCAGGTCTCAGGACAAGCAGGCCACAGGGTGTGACGGGTGTCAGCGCTGGCGGGCACCAGGTGTTGGGCGTGAAGCCGGGCAGGCCGTGACAGAGGACATGCTAAGACTCAGGGGTGAGTGGTGGAGTTTAAGACAGTCAAGTGGGTCAGAGAGTCTCTAGCACTTTCCCCGGGACCCCCTGCCCTCTGGTCTGCAGTACCGTGTTCAAGAGAACCCTTTCCTGGGACTCCTGGTCCTTAGGGAAGCTCAGGAGGGCTGCCCCGTCTCACACGCATGGGAGAATAGCTCAGGAGGGTTATGGTAAGAGGGAGCCTGAAGCGCCAGGGAGAGGGGAGCATGTCGTCACTGTTGCTAGTAAACAGTGCCAGAGAGGCCCTTCCAAGGGACCAGTTGCCACTTGGAGCTCCAGACTGTGAGGTCATCTTTGAACCCTGCCATGTGGCTTGGGAGACGGCCATCGCTGCCTTACCTGGCAGGACTCTGAAGGGGACTCAGAGAGGAAGGCAGGGCTGGGCTGGATTCCAGAGGCTTGAGCCGTTGTCAGAAATTGGTGGTAGTGACGATGTCAGTGGAGAGAGGTGGCAGGGGGGCACACCCGGAGCACACACCGATCTTGGCACCTGAAGGACCCGGCTTCCCGTCTCAGCCCCGTGTGTGTGTTTGTGTATGTGTGTATTTGTGTGTGTGTTGGGTTGGTGGCTGGGCGGAGTGTTGAGGGCCCTATTATGGGACTCGGAAGGCACAAAGCAGGGATACAGCAGGATTATTTTTCGTGAATGTGTAGCCAGCATTCTGATGAATCAGTAGAACATTTTCGGTGGCACCCCGAACCCCCCTCATGCCTCCTTCTGCGCCCAGACACCTGAGTGTAACCACTGTCCTGATTCCTGTGATAGAAGATTAGTTTTGTCCATTTTGAATTTTATTTTGTTCAATATTATGTTTGTAAATGTATGATGTTAATGCATTCTCTCCTCTTGCTATATAATATCTCACGTGTGACTTTACCGCAGTGTATCTCTTCTACTGTTAAGGATCGTTTGGGTTGTTTCCAATCACAGCTCATTTTGAAAGGGAGTGACCACCTACCCACGTGTCAGTTGGTACAAATTCAATCCAACCAGCAGAAAGTAAGAGACATGGTATGAGATTATGGGACTGAAGGGTTAATGAGAGAGAGAGAGAGAGAGAGAGTGTGTGAGTGTGTGTGTGTGTGTGTGTGTGTGTGTGTGTGTGTTGGTGGGGTAGTGGGGGGAGTTGTTGAGGTCAGCATTATAACGTAGGGCCAGATGACAGGGCTTTGAGTGCTAAACTAGGGAATCTAGATTTTATCCCGTTGGCATGTGGAAGTTGGAAGTCACCGGCAGGAACATGATAAGCATGATAGTGTGTTGGAAAGATTGAATTCAGCACTGGTGCTGGATGGATTCAATAGGAGAGACTCGGAAACTGTCTATTAATTAGGACTAATGTTCAATTCCAGCTTACAGAAAAAATGGAAATAACAGTAGCTTAAAGAGTTTATTTCTGTCTTGCCTTCTAGAAGCCTGGAGGTGGGGTCAGGGACCTGCACTCCTGTGCCTTGCTTTACCATACAGTGTGGCTTCCATTTCTATCGTGGGTCATGGTTCAAAACGACTGCTGGGTATCCAGCCAGGATGTTCTCATTCAAGCCAGTGGGAAGGCAAAAAGCAAGGTCAATTCCTCCTTCCCTCCTTTAGGACACTTTTCAGAAATTGTACATACCATGACCACTGCCATCCACGGGCCAGCATGTAGTCACACCCGCAACAAGGGAGGATTGGGAGCCATGGTCTTTATTCTAGCCCATCACACGTCCAGTTAAAAAGTGGGGGAATTACCAAGGAAGGAGAGGAAGGAAGATATTGGGGGATAACTGCCAGTGGTCTCTCTGATGGGAATAAGGTCTAGGACTGTGACCTGGGTGTGGATGGAAAGGGAAGAAGACATGAGTGACATCACTGAGAAAAAAAAAGGCAGGACTTGGTGCTTGAGTGCATGGAAGGGAAAAAAAGATATGGAAGGGATGACCATATATACCAAAATATGAGTGGAAGATTTTTTCCCCCAAAAAATTATTCCTTAGAAAAGAGGAAATCGCCCTATATTTAGTCCTTGCGAAGTCTCTCAAACTACAGGGAGTCTAGCAAATATTTTGAACAAAGTGCTGTTTGGGGGACGACACACTAGTTCAAAATGTTTTCAATCAATGTGCGAGCTTTGGATACATATAGATACATACCAAAACAATAAAAAAAACCAACTCAGATTTGTAATTATTCTTGAGGGCACAATTTCCCAACTGCAAGGATTGGATGATGCTGGATACAATCCTTTAAAGAACAACACGATGAGTGAGTAAGTTGCAGAGACATACTGTCCTCATGTTACAGAAGGGGCAGCTGCTGGCCTGAGATAAAACCTCCAGTGATAGCATCCTATATGGTTCTGGAAAGTGCTGTGTCTCCGACAACACAGACACAAGTGGAGAGGTTAGAAGATTCAAAATGTATCCTTACTGTTGACAAAATAGTGATGTATGAAAGGCAAGCATTGGAAAACATTGCTTTATGAAATGAGAAAACATTGTTCTATGGAACATTTGTAATGAGAAAAGCCTTATTTCTAAAGTGATATATTATTTTGTAATCTAAATTGTTTTGAATATGCATTTGTGTCTAAGTTGATACATTAGTTACTATGACTAGATATTAGATATTTCATCTATATCCTTCTAAAATTATATATTTAACTTGGCCAAGAAATTTGAGGGAGGGCGTCCTCCCCTCATAGGAAATAGCCATTGGGGTCACATGTATTTAGGCAAATAGTCTATGTAGAGAAAGACATGAGCTGGGACTTGGTGGTTATCAGCTGCAGAACTAGGGCCAGTGTGATCCAACATTTATTGATCTTTTTTGGTCAATAAGTGTGTTTATTCAACATTAGTCTCTTTTCAAAAAATTATGTGTAAAAGTCGCCCCCAGCACATGGTTGCTACAGCAATGACAAGGCATGGTCCCAAGGAACAGCTCACAGACGAGGCAGGGAGACAGATCTGGTAGCAAGGAAAAGAAACCAAGGGCTAGAGCAGACAACAAACCCATTGTTTGGGGTGTACAGAGCCATCAATCCTTATTGGGAAAATTGGAGAACATTTTAGAGAGTGGGTAACACAATGAGCTGAGCCCTGCGGAATGAATGCAATTTTGGTTGATGTAGGGCTCCCAGGCCAAGGGACCAGCGTGGAGGGAGGCACGGGCTATGACAAGAATCTGAGTTCCTCGGGCCCCGGAGATGGTGGAGATCGAAGTTTGGCTTTGCCACTAAGTTAGTTCTCTGCCCTCGGAGAGTGTCTTCCCCTCTGTGAATCTTAGTGTCCCATTCATAAAATTGGGAGCTCCTCCACCTCACAGAAGGATTGTAGGAGCCAACGAGATGATAAGATACAAAATGCCCAGGTCACTGCCTGGCACAGAGTAGACGCTTAAAAAATAGTAATGGCCAACCCCCTTTCTCTTCCTGTCCAGAGGCAGAGTTTACCATCTTCTAGAAAGTCGTGTCCAACCTTCTTTAGGCTCGCAGGGTTGTGCTGGCCTGTGGCCGGGTTTAGGCTGAGAAACGCTGTTCTCAGGCCACGCCTCTCATTTTACAGCTGAGTAATTCAAACCAGAGAGAGAAGTCACCTAACTTAGGTCACGCAGTGTGTTCGAACAGGGCCAGGCCTCTCCTCTCAAGGCCCACAGCACATCCTGTTGGCTCTGGTGCGATTCTGCTCGCCTGACAATTTACTCGGAATGGGGATACTTAGAAGAACCCAAGGCTGAGAGGGTCAGAGCAGTCTCCTCTCCCTGTTCCCCCACCCCCTTGCTAGAGCTAAATGAAAAGACTCATTGTCCCATGGAGAGGAGAAGAATTGTTAAAAACTAAAGCCAAAGCTGTTGTATTTTTTAAAAAATATTCTTTCCGTGCCCCTAAATGCTATGGAATCTGTTCAGAGTGAATTAACCTCTGTTTGCCAGCACAACATCCTTCTGTGCCCACACATGAAAGGAACGGTTTCCCAAGCATCAATGTATTTCCCAGCTACAACTGGCTCCCGTTCTTCCAATGCTGGCAGCGATAAGGGCCCAGCTGAGCAACACTAATAATATGGGCTCCATGCACTGACCTTTTTTCTCTTGTCTCACTGCCATGGCATTTTTTTAAAAAGTCTATCTTGCCTATATTAATATTGTCATACCGGTTTTAAGTTGGCATGCATACCATATTCTTTCCTCCGTTCCTTTAGTTTCTTTTAAACAGCTTTTTTTTGAAGTGTAACTTACATACCAATAAAATTCATCATTTTTGGGGGACAATTTGATGAGTTCTGACAAATGCATACAGCCATGTAATCTCCATGTAACATTTCTGTCGCCTCCCAAATTTCCCGTGTGTCCCTCTGTAGCCGATCTTCTTTTCTCACACCCAGGCCCTGAAACCACGGATCTGCTCTCTGTCGTATAGCGTTGCTGTTTATCGAATGTCACATAAATGGAATCGTTCTGTATATAATCTTTTGTGTCTGGCTGCTTTCGCTCAGCGTAATTATGTTAAGATTCTACGTTTAACTGCCGAGTCGTATCCCATTGTGTGGATGCACCGTAGTTTATCCCTTCTTCCACGTGTGGACCTTTGGGTTGTATCCTGTTTTTAGCTTTTATAGATAAAGCTTCTCTGAGCATCTGAATATAAGTCTTTGTGTGGATGCGTTTTCATACCTTTTGTGTCAATTCCAAGGATTGAGGTTGCTGGTAGCAAGGTGAAACATCTCAGTCTAGGACTGCGGAGTTTCCAGGATGCAGGACTGTCAGTGCTAAAACGTGGATAGTTCTGGGTAAACCACGACATTTGGTCACCCGTGCCGTGTCAGTTGGCAAGCGTACGGTGAATTTTATGAGAAACTGGCAATTTGTTTTGCAGAGCGGTTGCACCATTTTGCATTCTTACCAGCAATGTGTTAGGGTTTCAGTTTCTTCACATCTTCGCCAATACTTGGTTATATCCATCTTTTTAATTTTAGTTTTTCTAGTGGATTTGTCATGGAATCTTACTGTGATTTTAATCTGCATTTTTCTAATGACTTAGAATGTTGAACATCTCTTCATATGATTGTCACCCGAATATCTTCTTTGCCGGTGTGACTGTTCGAGTATTTCACATATTTTCAGATGGGTTGTTTGTCTTCTTATTGCGTTTATAAGAGTTTATATGGTCAGATATAAATAACAGATCAGAATTGTTGTGCAGATCTTTTCTACCAGCTTGTGACTTGGCCATGCCATTGCATTTTGTAAAAGGTAAGTTTTAAATACTTTCAGATACTAGCATGTATTTTTAAGTTATATATTTGTATGTCATTGTTGTATTGTACTGGTCATAAATAAGCATAAATGTTAATTTCTTGTGTGTGAAATGGCTCACTATGACAGAATGAGCAATGTGTACTCTGTATTAATTGGTTTGATTGCATAATGATAAGAATAATAAGTAGCTTACTGAGCACTTACTGTGTGCCATTCACTGTTCTAAGTGCTTTATGTAAATGGACTGATTTAATCCATACAACAACCAGGTCTATTTCTTATCCCCACTTTAAAGATGAGGAGACGGAGAGGCACAGAGAGGATAAGAGTAACCTGCTCAGCGTTAGACACCTAGAAGTGCCTGGTCCTGTTTTTTGTTTTTTTTGTTTTTTTAAGTAAACTCCATGCCCAACATGGGGCTCGAACTCACCACCCTGAGATCAAGAGTCTTATGCTCTACTGACCGAGCCAGTCAGGTGCCCCAAGTTCTGTTTATTTTTCACTCCCTACCGTTCCCCTATCTTTAGTGCCTTTTGGTTAGTGATGGTGACCCAAAAACACAAACACTTCTTGAAATCATCAGGAAACCCAACCACATGGAATGATACTGTTTTTTGAAAATAATGATCACCACCACATCATGTTCCAAATGTTTGGATTTAAATGCAAATATGTCAGGTTGGAAGTGAGCCTAGAGAACATGTTGTATACATTTTGAAATAAATAAAGAGGGACTTGGTATTTTCTCAGTTTGGAGGAAGCAGAAAGCAGTAATATAATAAATCACATATAAATGACATAGCACACTTAGAAAGTCGTATAAAATGTGATAAATACCCAGGAAGCTTGAAAGTAAACAGTAGGTTTAAGACCAGAGAAAGAGGCAAAATATTCTAAGTGTTCTTCCTTTTCTCAGAAGGAATCTCATAGTTAAAGCTATGAAAAGGGGCCAACCTAATTAGTGAAGAGTTTAATTTATTTAGAAAGTTGGGGGCAGTAGTTATCAGTAATGAGCCAGTGCACTCTGGAGTTTCACCACTTTATCAGCCGCATGACCTTAGGTAAATTACCTCCGTCTCTGAGTTACTGTTAGAATTAAACGGCTTAATACGTTTAAAGCCTTTGGTCCAGTGCCTGGCACATAGTAAGTGCTGTGCAAACATTTGCTATTTTTAATATAATTTGAATGCATAGGGAAAAGTGAGTTAGCTCTATACAGCAAGTGTGAAGAACTGTAGACTTTGAAGGTTGACAGCCTGGGTTTACCTCCAGGTCAATTCCTGAAAGCAATTTGCTGAACAAACAATTCACTAATTACCGAGTTTTTTTTTTTTTTTTTTTATGTTTTGGGAAATGATCTTTGCCCTGGCCCTGCCCTGTTCCTGCGTCTGACAGCAAGACAGCTATGCCCTTTCACGAATTGTCATCAGAGGGTTTCACTTGCAGCTAATTGAGTTTTCTCCTAATCAAGGAATTGGTAAATTGGCCTGCTTACCCTGGGTTTGAATCCCTACTTCCCTACTTAACTTTAGCTGTTTGACCTTGATCAAGTTACTGAGCCTCTCTGAGCTTCTGTTTCCTCCTCTCTGAAAAGCAGAAGTAATCACTCTGATTTCTGCCAGATAGGCATGAGGATTAAATGAAGTCAGTTGGGTGAAATTGCCAAGCACGAGATAAGGACTTAGAAAAGATTTTACATGCATGTGATGTTACTCAAATGTTGTTCCTCCTTAAATCTTCCCTCCTCTCCCCCTAATTTGTATAGATGAATAAATTACAGTGACACTCATTGTATGTGTAGAAAATGGGAAAATAAATTTAAACCCAGTCTCAGGACATTGCCTTCTCCATGAAGTTTTGCAAGGCAGGATAGTCTTTTTTTTTTTTTTTTTTTTTAATATTTGTTTAGTAATTTGAAAGAGAGAGAGAAAGAGTGCCGGGGGCGGGGGGGGGGGGGAAGTAAGATTGAGGGGGTGGCGCAGAGGGCGAGGGAGAATCTCAAGCAACCTCCATGCCCAGCACAGAGCCTGATGTGGGGTCCATCTCATGACCCTGAGATCTTGACTTAATTCACTGAGCCACCCAGGCGCCCCTAGACAGAATAGTCTTGACGTCACTCACCATGTGGCCAAGTACATTTCTCATCCCATGTGAAGCACTGAGATCGGCCATTCTGGGAAAACTTGGTTCTGATCATGTCACTTCCCTGCTTAGAATCTTTCTGAGCGGGGCGCCTGGGTGGCACAGCGGTTGAGCGTCTGCCTTCGGCTCAGGGCGTGATCCCAGCGTTCTGGGATCGAGCCCCACATCAGGCTCCTCTGCTATGAGCCTGCTTCTTCCTCTCTCACTCCCCTGCTTGTGTTCCCTCTCTCGCTGGCTGTCTCTATCTCTGTCAAATAAATAAATAAAATCTTAAAAAAAGAAAGCAATGTTTACTACATAATTTAAAAAAAAAAAGAAAAAGAATCTTTCTGAGCCTTTATACCAGCGACAAACCAGTACAGGAACTGGGTAAAGGCAGTGCCGTTCTGGTAGATGGGGCTCCTCTGGTTCAAAGTCCCCTTGCTTCTTGGATCCCTGGAGCTCAACTCAGAATTCTTTTTTTTTTTTATAATAATTTTTTATTACGTTATGTTAGTCACCATACAGTACATCCTTAGTTTTTGATGTAGTGTTCGTGATTCATTATTTGCGTACAACACCCGGTGCTCCATGCAATACGTGCCCTCCTTACTACCCATCACCGGCCTATCCCAGTCCCCTGCCCCCCTTCCCTCTGAAGCCCTCAGCTTGTTTCCCAGAGTCCACAGTCGCTCATGGCTCACTCCCCCTTCAGAGTTAGAATTCTTTATGCATCTGAGAGCTTCCTGCTCAACATCGGGTTTAATCCTATTCTCTGGTCCCCCAGCTCCTTTGTTCATGTGCTTGTCCCCACCTCCCCATGTGGGCCAGGCACTAAGCTGAATGCTTCAGTTACATGTATTAACTCACTCAATTAACTAATATTATCCCATATTCCCACAAGGCTTGGGAGGTTAAGTAGCTTGGCCAGGGTCATACACAGTTAGTGAGTGTCAGAGTCTGGATTCGAAGCCAGGAAGTTTGGTGCCAGAGTCCAAGCCCTTAGCTACTGCACCATGCTGCCTCTTAATAGACGTGTGTGGGCCGCAGGGAGGCAGGGAGGCTGGGAGGCTCACTATGTGATGCTACCTTATGTCAGCCGTACATGAATTCCTTGGGAATTTATATATATTAATTTGCGCCATACGTATTAGACTGAGGGAATAATGTTACTTGGAATCTTCAGATACACTTTTTCCTTGTTCAAATCCAAGATATAGAATATGATTATAAACGATTGATAATAAATAACTAAGGAGAAACTTAAGGATAGATTTTTTTCCCCATCAAGTTTTCCATTCAGTCTCATAGAGACCAAAGTGACGAAAAATTTTCAGATGCATGCCCCGCTCAGAGTATTCAAGAACCTACCGATGGAAGTTACTTGAGTTCTTAAGGATCAAACACATAAATGACATTTTAAGGACAAGTGGCATGTGTGATACTGAAAAGGTGGCACAGCAGGTCTGTAGCGCCCAGAGTTCAAGGAGACCTGGAAATCTCACCCCGCTCCCTTCTCTCTTGTGTCTGTCACAGCCTTCCCCTCTTCCTCTTCTCGAAGATGGAAAAGATGCTGGTGGGCTGCTTTCTGTTGGTCTTCGGACAGATCGTCCTTCTCCTCCCCGCTGAGGCCAGGGAGCGGCCTCCCTCGAGGTCCATCTCCAGAGGGAGACCTGCTCGGACCCACCCCCAGACGGCCCTCCTGGGTGAGTGATGGGGGCTCTGCCTCTGAAGCAAGCAGGAAGAGGTGGTTAAGGGTGGACCTCTGGACCAGGGGTGGACACATGTGAGTCCAGAAGCTCTCTTATCCCTGGGTCTCCTGTTGGGTTTTGGAGGGTAGGGTGGGGTGGGGGAAGGGAGTGGATCTCATCAGCAATGAGTGCATGGAGTTTTCAAAGTGAAATTGAAACCCTTCTATTTCAGAGCCTTTGGTTTAATCTGAGGCTCATGACTTTTCTCCAATATGCAAGGAAAGAATCTGAAAAGGTCCTGGTTGTACTTCTCTGAACAAGGGTGTTATGAGAGTTTTTAATTGGATTTGTGCAGCTAATCTGTGTTAATAATGCTTCCCTGCATGGCAGCGTGGGGAAAAGAGCAGGTGGGTTTGCGGAAGGTGGGAACAGCCTCAGAAGAAAGGTGGGGACACTGTGAGTAGAATCAAGATATCAGAAATAGAAAATATCGGGGTTCTCTTATGAACATGTTTCCTTCAGGTGAGTTTTTCTCTTTCTCCAAGAGAAGGAAAGATCATAAAAACACACAGATTTGGATAAATGGAGCTGGTTGTAAATACAGGCATAATAGGAAAGTTGACCAGTGGAAAGAGAATGGGTTTTGGCATAGACCTGGGTTCAAGTCCTGGCTCTACTACTTACCACCTGTGTATACTTAGGCAGTGCAGGCCCTCCGAGGTTCAGTTTCCCCATTCATAAAATGGAAATGTCAATGCTGACCTTGGAATATTTTTGTGAGGAGAAAATAAGTTAATAAATGTAAACTGTAGGTGAGCAATGAATGATAGCTTTATGACAACTGTCGTTCTATGAAGTTTTTTCAAACTGTGTTTTATAGCTTGTTGGCCAGCTGACAGAATCTGACCCCTACGAGGGGCATTGAGAGAACTGCCCAATTGCCTGGTTGCCTCAGCATTCAAAATTACAATCAGAGACCAGGGGAACCCCAAATACTCTGTTCTGAGAGGTTAGAATCTTTACTGATGTTCACTGAATGGTGGCCCCATGATACTGGGCCTTCCATGTCTTTAGTCTTCTGAGAATCTGTTTCCATAGTGACATGTAAGACTTTTGCAAATGTGGCAAGGACTGGGGCATGTTTACTACACTGATTGAAGGGCTTTTTAAAAACAAATTTCAAGATGATAAACATTTGTATGAGAGAGAGAGAGAACTGAAAATGCCTGATTCCTACAGCACTGGTCCCGATTGCCCCGTTGGGTTTCAGAATGAGCCACACACCCTTAGCTGGAAAAGCCTACTCCTCTTGGCCCTAAATACCTCCCCCCGCCACACTGTGTCTTCCCTAGCTGTCAGCATTCACTGCCCTCTCTGTCACCCCCAGCTCAGGCTCTCAAGTAGAAACCTCTTGTCTTCTGAAATCAACCCCACATCCAGTATTGCCTCCTGTTCCTCATTTTGCTGGAGAAAGTGCCAGAGAGGAGGAGGAGGATGGAACATGGTGCATCTCCCCGCCCCAGAGAGTGGCCAGTGGTCGCTCCTGGACGTGCTTGGAGCTGCTGGACTCGTGAATGTGGTTGAGCGAGAATCTTGAGGAAGGCAAACGCACAACCTTGGCCTAGATTCTCAAGGGTCATCTGCTTTGGTCTTCCTTTGACAGGGACCAAAGATGCAGAAGCCACATTCACTGTAGGCCTTGCGCCGATTCTGTGACTGTCTCTTCATTCTTGGAATATGTTGTCTTCCGTGTTACGGGTGTTTGCTTTTCTCGGCTTTTTATTTTCGATTGTTCTAAACGCTGCCTGGGCACGTTTCATTTTTGCGGCTAATCATTGTGGCTGTATTTAAGGTGTGCCCTGCACAGTCTTTCACTAGTTACTTACTTGCAAGGACGTCTGAAAGTTTCACAGAGAAACAGAATTGTTTCCTAGGTTAATTCTTCATTTGCATTTTCTGATTTTTTTTTCAAGTTTTTATTTTATGTCTAAAGTCAAGTCAGAGTTCCAGGAACAACTTGAGCCAATTAAAAAAATATAATTCGTGTCTTTATCTGCCCCGCCTGAGAAAGTCTGCAGGCTGCCCAGGTGGTAGTCAGTGGAGATGTGCGTCGGCGTGGGCTTATCTCCTGCTTCATTCATTCATCTGCAGTTTCTGCTGGTGGCAGGTGTAAGAGGTTTAAGAAGAACAACCGCCATCAGGAAGCATGTGGGTAGTGGGGGAGACAGACACGGAAAAGGCTCATTCGTTTGGTGGAATCGGTGGGCAACGGAAGGAACGTTCACTGGGTGACAGGTCCAGTCTATCTGCTGTGCACTCAGTACTCAGTGGGTCTCAAACATTCTGGTCTCAGGATGCCTTTACAGTAAAAATTATCGAGGATCCCAAAGAGTTTTTGTTTATGTGGGTTAGATCTGTTCATATTTACTGGGTCGTAAATTGAAATGGAGAACTTAAAAAAATAATACTTAATGAGTTAATTAATTAATTAAAAAATAACAGTAATAAACCTACAACATAACCTGTAACATAAATACAAATATTTGTATAAAAAATGACATTTTCTAAATTAAAAAAACCAGAAGAATGGTACCGTTCTACATCTTTACAAATCTCCTTCATGTCTGGCTTACTCGGAGGCACCTGGATTCTTACCTTGTCCATTCAGTCTGTCATGAGCTGTTGTTTTGGTTGGACTGCATGAAGGAGAGATGGCCTCCCACAGATAACGTAGTCTGAAAAAGGAAAAGCGTCTTAATAGCCTTTTCATATATTCTTCATGGATATTCTTCTTTGAGATGACACCAAAACTTGACAAATGATAGTTTCTTAAAGGTTAGTTGCCATGTTGGAAATGAAAACCGCATCAATAAACTTTTCATGCTCTATGTACTCATGAGAAAATAAGAATATAAGAAGCAAACATTCGTGTATTATGGATAGAGTTCTGACCCCACGGGCCCTTTGAAGGGATCTCAGGGACCCTTAGGAATCCTCAGATCACACTTTGAAAACAGCTGGTTTAGCGCTGCATTCCTAGTGAAGCCAGAGATCCTCCCTGAGGGGTGCGAGGGCAGGAGGAGGCTGGAGCGTCAGGTGGGACCTGGTCAGGCACTGGGGGGCCCGCATGCCCCTGAGGCGGGTGGTCTGAGCTGGAGCCATGCCTGGAGGAGGGAACCAAATCACTGAGGGCCAGGGTCTCTGGGGCTCCGACAAAGAGTTTGGGAGGTGTGGGAACCAGTAGTGATCCCTGCTGAGCCTCTGTCCTTTGACAGGTGTGGGAACCAGTAGTGATCCCTGCTGAGCCTCTGTCCTTTGACAGGTGTGGGAACCAGTAGTGATCCCTGCTGAGCCTCTGTCCATTCACTGTGCCATCTGGACAAACTCAGCCTTCCTGGGCCATGGCAAAGGGCAGGGAAAGCCTCCATGTGCGGGCCACCAGGAGAACGAGGGAGCGCCAGCCCCAAGTCCCTTCCAGGCAGGCAGGCTAGCTGGCGGAGCTGCAGCTGCAGGAAGTGCTGTACCCAGAGCGTAAGCCAGTGAAAGCCTCCAGATTCAGCCCTCTGCACTCATTCTTTATCAGTGGCGCACATCCCCTCCCAAACTCCAAACTCCTCCTCAGGCTCCCTTCAAGGTGGGGCTCACCAGGAGTCATGTTGCCTCCACCCCTAATTACTGTCTGCTTTGCGAGTGCACAGTTTTTCTCTCTACTCTACCACTGCCATATGGGGTGGGGGGGGTGGAGCTGTTGCCAGGGCAACCGGTGGATTCCTATCAGCCTTTGGGAAACAACCCTTTTGCCCAAACTCCCACTGGACTCGACTCCCCTCACTCCCAGAATGAGAGTCCGAGAGTCCGCAAAGCGTCTGCACTTCTGTGGGCTGGCTCTTCCTGTTTTGTTTGCCTTTTACAAGGTCTTGTTGACATGTGCATTCTTTTCTAAATTTACCAACCTCGCTCATTCTGTTTCTACTAACTAACCTCAAAACCTTTTTCCTTTCCCAATAACAGATGCCCCTTCGGCTCAATAGTACCCACACAGAATTCATGTTTGCATTTTAAGAGAGAGTGTTTTAAGTGGGAGGTAGAGATTTTAAAGGAGGCTAGCCCCATAGTATGGTTAGGGCATGGGGGGAGCTGAACCCCCTCTCCCCCTTTACTCCCCCCCCATCAACACATACTCTGCTAGGGAAGATTCCAGAGGTGTTCAGGGGTAGAGGCTACAGAATTCAGTGAAATTTCTTCACAACAGTTAATTTGCTACTTAAAAATAAAGCTAATGAAGACAGTCTAAGAACTCACTGCATACAGCCCCAAGTTCTGTTCCTTGGCAATCACAGTACTTACGAGGGACTGACTTCCATTCTTGCATACATTTCTAATGAAATCT
The DNA here is from genome assembly GCF_024610735.1 of Ursus americanus. Classification (NCBI taxonomy): domain Eukaryota; kingdom Metazoa; phylum Chordata; class Mammalia; order Carnivora; family Ursidae; genus Ursus; species Ursus americanus. The sequence continues at coordinate 37,535,392 of NC_142135.1, read as the reverse complement.
GACATAAAATATTAATAAAAATGCAATGCGTTTCATATAAGGACCTGAAACCTCCTAAATTAGCATCGTGACTGAAGGAGTGGGCCAGCCAAGAGAATGAAGTGTAAGAATGTCCTACTCTCTGTTGCCAGTGGAGGTTTTTGCCTATGTTGATAATTATTAACATTTTCAAGTGTTGGCTGCCAGTGAATGAATTTCCACATCCTAAAACAATCCTCCTAATTGACATGCGCTGGCACCCTCAGTGAGGGAGGAACGGCAGATGCCAGAGGCCATCAGAGTTGCTGGCTCCCGGAGTGACAGATCCATTGAGGCTACACATTTTATATGCCCTGGAGCCACCCGATCAAGATTTGAACTTTTGTCTCCTTCCCTGAGCTTTCAGAGGCTCTGTTCACCCTCTTTCTTCTATCTGGAGTATCTTTCTTGGCCAAGGCCTGTGATCAGCCAGGGCCAGCTCAAATGCCACCTCCTCCCTCCCCCAGCCAGGCAGGCCTCTTGGGATAGGCCACGCCCACTGCAGTTCCTCTGCTAAGGGGTCAAACCTGTCTGCCTTATATTCCCAGGGGGTAATAGTGACGCCTACCCAAGATGGATTCCTACTCTAGTTATTTCTGTGCTTGCCTTGTTTTTACCACTAGACTATAAGCCTTTGAAGATAAAGACTGTTTTTCATATCTCATAGCACCTCTGGAGGCTACTCTCATTTACCGAGCGCCTGCTGTGAGTAGGGACAAACTAGCTCATTGAATCCGAGAGAAAAAAGACAAAACACTGCAAGGTGGTTATTGGTTTATCTCATTTCCAGAAGAGGAAGCCCAGGCTCAGAGAAGTTAAGCAATTTGGCAAGCTTGTCAAGGCTTCTGCAAACCTAGAAAGAAAAAGGTGCCCACTCCCACCCCCACCCCTCTTAGGGAGAAGATGCATGGCTTAGGGGAAGATGTGTTTGAACAAAGAAGAAGGCACCTCCCACTCGAGCTTGCTCCCTGATCAGGAGTTTCTGAGCAGATCACAAAATGCCCATCTGTATTTGGGGTGCTGCTGCTGCTGGTTACCCCAGGGTCCGTGGACTTCAAGCCCTGGTATGGGTCCGGCCCATAGCAAAGCTTGGTGCTTGTTGAATGACTGAGTGGATGAGAAGTACAGATGGCTGATTTCATCCCCATTTGGATGCTTCCAGTCTTGATTCCACTTATACTTAGCAGGTGACTTCGAGCAAGTTGCTCTGTCCTCTAGTTTGTTCATCTACAAAGGGAGGTAGTTGAAGTCAGTGATCTTCAGGTCTCATCTAGGATGTGATGACATTGCTAATTCCTGTGCCTTCCTGATGTCCCTTCTCTGGCTCCTGTGGTAAAACCCCCAGTGCAATCCTTGGCTTTCTTTCACTTTCTCCAGGTGGGAGAGCCAAGGTGGAACCATATTCTGGAGGCTGAGGAGGGAGAAGTATTGAAACACAAGAGGTGGGGCAGTAGAATCAGGTAGGAGGGTGGGCAGTAGGATCAAGTGGGAGAGGCGGTGGGACAGTAGTATCAGGCAGAGGAGTGGGGTGGAGTAGTAGGATCAGGTGGGAAGGTAGAGGGGACAGTAGGGTCAGGTGGAGGTGTTGGAGGGCAATAGTATCAGGCAGGAGGGTGATGGGATGGTAGGATTAGGCATGGGAGTAGGAGAGCAGTAGGGTCAGGTAGGGGGGTGGAGGGAGAGCAGTAGGATCAGGCAGGGGGATAGGGGGGCAGTAGGATCAGGCATGCGGGTAAGGGAGCTGTAGGATCAGGCAGCAAAGCAGTGTTTCTCAGACTTTATTGTGCATCAGAAGCTCCTGAAAGGCTTGTTAGAACACACACTACTGGTCCTAGAGCTCAGAGTGTTTGATTCAGTAGGCCTGGGTTGGGAACCTGAGAGGTTGCATTTCTGGAAATCTCAATCTGAGAAATGTTGTAGAAGAGAAATCTAGAAGGTGGGGTCAGGAGGATGGGCAGGAGGAAAAGATCTTAGGAGGAGATGCTGTGGGGCATGAGCCAGAAACACAACGCAGGAGTGAGTAACATCTGCTAAGAAAACTGCAGTTGGAGAGGGCTGGGTGCACCCCTTCTGAAGCTTTGAAAATAAGCTGTTGGCATTTTTCTACCCAGGGGCAGTTGGCAAAGGTGGGCCTCCCCACTGTGCAGGGAGCCCGCCTCTTCCAGTAGAGTGATTAACACACATACAAACGACCGAGTGGCCGGTGTGTGTCTTTGTCGTCAGAACTGATTATAAAAATGAAGGTTGATGGGCAGAGCTTATCAAATTGTTTTCACAATAGCAGAGGCTTTTCAAAAATAAAGTCCTTTGAAGTGACATCACAGCCCCTCTTCAGCCTCCCACTAGGCATCCCGTGCTGTACGACCGCAGCCGGAAACGAGGACCCGGTGGGGGAACTGTCATGGCGGCTGCTCAGCCCAGACGCAGGCGATGTGTCTCCTCGTGCCTGTGCTCTCTGCTCTATGTGTAAACCAGTGTCTCTGTTATCATTCATGTTGCATAAACTGTATAAGCTGAATTCCTCATTCCTATCTTGCAATTAATACTGAAAGAATTAAAAAAACAAAGCCTGGTATCTCATTTCCAATAAGCTACAAAGTTTAAAGCTTTCCTAGCCAGTGAATAAATAACTGGATTTTTTTTTTCTCCTACAGATTCTCTCTCTCCCCTTCTTTCTCCCTTTCTCTTCTCTATGAAACTCGTTATCGCCTTCCTTTTCTGTAACTCTCCTTGATCTCTCCCTCTTAAATCTTTCCCTCCCTCCCTCATTTCCTTCTTCAGTTCCAGGATGTTCTATCCTCAGCATGCCCATGTGTTTGGCATGTGCAGTGCATCTGTGAGTGGGGATGGCATGGGGGGCATCCTGTCTGTGGGTGACATAGCCACTCTTCTTTTTCTTGATGGCTTGTCCTGTTGGAGCCCAAGGCAGACAGTCTTATCCCTCTGGCCAATCATGTCCCAGGTCTCTCTAACTGATGATAATAACTAAAGTAATGATAATGAGGGCCGTCTTTGACTGGGGGGGGGGGGCATCTACTATGTGTCAGGCACTGTACGAGGCACTTCACACATCACTCGGCACAGTATTATTATCTCCATTTTACAGATGAAAAAACTGAAGCTTAGGTTAAATGTCTTGCTCAAGGTCAGATAACCCTTGAGCCACAGAGGTGGGATATGATAATACAATGTGCCTTTTCCTCTGCAACCCTACTTCTTCTGTTCTGTCCAATCCAATTGGACTCATCTTTCAGGGCTCAATGGAAGCATTCCTGATCTTTTCGGTCAGGATTTAATACCCCAGCAATGCATTTGCCCCGCGTGCCGGATGTCCCAGCACAGCACGTACAGCCTGGATAGCGGTTGTCTGCTTCATTGTTTGTGTTGTATCGACAGCGATCGGTAGCGTGCCAGGTACACTCCTAGAGGCCTAAGTGGACGAACAAATGAACGCAGAGCAGCGTCTAGAGAGACGCCACCAGGCTGGGGAAGGTTTCTGAAGCCAGGGCATGTGGAAAAATTTGAAAGACTGGAGGATGTTTAGCTTGGAAAAATCGAAGGGCTCTCTGAAGGCTGTGTCACGGAGGAGTCCAGGCTTGTCATCATCAGGACCTTAAAGAGGAGACGGAGAACCAAACCCCTGTGCTTTCAAGGAAACAGGTTTTCCTTCCATCCGCAATTCTGTAGCCACCAGATTAGCGCAGGAAGGAAAGTTTGCCTCCTCGGGCTTCGGGGATGGGGAAAGCCTTGTGTGTAGTGGCTTCAGTAAGCCTCTAGTCTGTGAACCCTCGCGTCCCAAGATTCTGTGGAGTTGCCTGCAGAATTAGGAACTGATCTAGGAGAGAAGGACTTTCTCTCCTAGTAAAGAAAAAAAGATAAATTTTTTTTTCCCCAAGAACAATCTGCCTTAGGAGCCTTTCCGGTAACAAATTTTAAACAAGAGAGAAACTGAGACATTTTTAGTGACTGGCAACAAATCGTTTGTTGAATCTTGGGTTTCGCTTCTGGCAATGTTAACTGAATGAATGAAAAGAATGATTACAGGTTAATTGTATTCGCTTTTTTGGTTAATTCATGTACAGTTTAGATAGTCAGTGAATATGACTATACCTTTACTCTGCATGGCTTAATAGCCATCACAGAGCAGGTGTTTTTAACTTCAGTAGGATACTTTAAATTTTTTGCATTACATTTTATCTTCTTCATTTAAGTTATTCGTTCTTGATTAATACCTTTTTCCTTCTTAACAGAGCAATTTAGAATCGCTTACAGATTTGATAACATGCTTTCTATATCTTTCTTTATGTCCCCACTGAAAATATTAAAAGAATATTTTCTATTCTTTATAAATGGTTATAAAGAATAATCACCTTTACTTTAAAAAGTTCATGTTTAAATATTTAGTGACCACTAGACACTGAAAATACAAGAGGAGTTATTTCAAAAAGTTGTCCGAGTGAAACCGGGGATGTACTGTATGGTGACTAACATAATATAATAAAAAATCATTATAATAAAAAAAAAAAAGGAAAAAAAAAGTTGTCCGAGTGACCGACCTACACATATTTCGTGTCTTCTCGAGAGGAAATATTATGGAGACTTGAGTTGTATGTTGGTTTGCTGGGCCGTCATAGCAAAGCACCACACACCGGGTGGCTTCAACTACAGACGTTTATTTCCTCCCCTTTCTGGAGACTTGAAGTCCAAGATCAAGGTGTTGGCAAGGTGTGCGTTTTTCCCGGGGCCTCTTTCCTAGGCTCGCAGGGGGCTGCCGTTGCCCCATGTCCTCACGTGTACCCATCTGTCTCCAAGTTTCCCCTTCTTACAAGGACACCAGTCAGAATAGATTAGAGCCCACCCTAATGATCTCATTTGACTTTAATGGCCTCTTTCAAGACCGCATCTCCAAATACAGTCACATTCTGAGGTACTAGGGTGTAAGACTTCAACTTACGAATTGTGGGTGACACGATTCAGCTCCTCACAAGTTGCTCTGCTCTTCACTTCCATCAGTGGAGGACAATATGTCTTCTGCGACACATTCCTAAGTAGCTTCTTTCTCCTTTCTGATTCACTGGGTACTTCCATTTCGGGGTGATATTACGTGACTGACACACACCGGGGAAGCACGCTCAAAGATTTCAGAGATATGGATACTTCTGAGTCCTTTAAAGCAGGTCGGTGAACGTGGTGTGTTGGACAGCCAACATCCTGGGGCTGGAGATGGGAAACGAGTGCAGCATAGCCAGGATGCGAAGCCAAGTCCGAGTAAGATTTTTCAAAAGCCAAGAATTAGAACCACCAGCTCAGAAGAGCCTTCTTTCAGTATATCCAGAGGAGGCTGATTTATGGGGAAAGATGAAAGGAGGGCCATGTGTGTATTTTGGCTGCGCAGAGGATGGTGGGGCTGGGAAAGGAGGAGGAGGGAGAAGTTATCATAAGGCCGCAGCCAGCCAAGGAGTAAGAACATCAAAGAGGAAGCTGATGGCCAGATGTACAAGGAGCTGATGCAGGGGAGAAACAAGACGAATGTAGGCATCTGACGACATGGGCTCAGGGCCAGGAGGGGCCTTCGGAAAAGCAGGATGCATTACGTGCCATGTGGGGTGTTTGGCCATGAGAAGCCTGGGGAAAATGAGCCTCAGAGGCCTTTAAAGTCAGGTTGGACCATAACGTAAACTGTGGAAGAGTCCCGTCCAGAGGGCTCAGACCTGGCAGAGGCTGTGCGAGGCTGCTTTCCATCTCTAGCTCTTAATTCCCCAGCCCTGACAGTAAGGATTGTTCCAGTCGATGGGATCCATTCACTGAATGAGTATGTCCTGAGAATCCCCGCGTTACAAGCGCCGTGCTGGGCCAAGTGAAAGACGCAGAATCTTTCAATGTTTGGGACTCCTTGCGGGGGTAGCCAGGGAAGCGTGCCCTCCTCCTAGAGGTAGCATGTATCCATAGGCGCCCAGATGGCCAGTCTCCTGCGATTGCCCCATCTACTGAAGGAAGCACGCTCCTCCACTCCCCAGGTCCACGCAAACTTGAATTTGTCTCCAAAATGAAGAGCAGTAGGAAAGCCATCGATTTTACCTAGCTATTTTTCTGCACCAAAATCGTTTAGCTCTGATACATAATTTTTTGTTTCATGGTTTGCCTCAGTTTTATCATTTATTCGTCCATTGAACACATGCGTGTCGAGGACCTACAGTGTGCGAGGACAGCATTGTTTTGGGTGCTGATGCTACCGCGGAGTCATGTTGGCCCACTACCTGTCATGCCTTGGGGTTTGATGCAAATTCCCCAGTTGCAGGCAGCATGGGTCTTTTGGGGGAAAATGTGTATGGGATCCGTGAGACAAGTCCTCCAGGGCCAGTGGAACTTGCTCATAAAGCCATCTGGGCTTGATGCCTTCTGTAGAGGGGATATTTCTGACATCTAATTCAGTTTTTTTTTTTTTTTTAACAGTCATGAGTCTATTTGGGTTTCCTATTTCTTCTTGAGTCTATTTTGGTAATTGGCGCTTTCCTTAATTTGTCTGTATTTTCAAATCTATCGGCATACATACAAAATACAGGTCATAACACTATTTTTAACACAGGGCATGGTATTCTTTAACAAAAAATGTTCAGTGTTCTGTTCCCATAGTTCACAAAGATGCTACCAAAATTCTGAAGGAAACTTGAGACCTGGGGCTATGTGCTGGGGATGAGGAAGGAAGTCTCCATCAGCTATTAGGTTCTCCGGTGCTACCTAGCATTTGTAAGAGGGCTGTACAGTTTTCGAAAGCACTTCTTGCTTGCCTTATCTCCCTTTTCTTTGCAAAGCCCTGGAGGGGTAGATTTGATGACAATTCCCAGCTACAGATAAGAAAAAATCTGATCAGAGATGTTAACTTATCGATGAAGAGGTGAAGCCTGAAGCCACTCCTAGATCACACCAGTTTACCTAGAAGAGAGTTTAGAGATCATCCGGTGAAGAGGTTTTTAACCTGGGGGCCATGGACCCACACAGTCCTTGGACAGACTACACTGGGCCCATAATTTGGATGGGAAAAAAATTACATACTTTTTCACCAACCTCTAACTGCATTTGAGCCTTTCCTTCTATAATGACTGTAAACCACAAACCACGGGAGTAGTAGCAGTACCATGTCACCAACAGGGACCACAGATACTTTCGTGGCACGTTAGGTAGTTGTCAGAGATCATTCGAAATACGGGTGACATGCGTCACTACTTTGAAATTACACTAGTTAGGAGACCCCCCCTTTCGACCTTGTTATTTATTTTTTTAAAAGATTTTATTTACTTATTTATTTATTTGAGAGAGAGACACAGAGATTGTGAGAGACAGCATGAACGGGAGGAGAGGCTTTTTTTAAAGCCATATGTTCCTGTATCCCCAAGTTTTTAAATATCTTGGTAACTGAAGTTCAAATAATTGGCCTCCTTTCTTACCCTTTGCATTTACTTGTTTGCTTACTGTGGTAACAGAGATACATAACGTAAGATTAACCATCTTAAATATTTTGAAGTGTACAATCCAGTGGCATGGAGAATACTCACGTTGTGCAGCCATCATCTCTGTCTATTTCCAGAACTTTTTACCATCCCAAACAGAAACTCCCTGTTCAGAAGTAATATCCCATCTATCCTTTCCCCGGGAACTTCTTTTCTACTTCCGGTCTCCATGGATCTGCCTAGTCTAGGACCTCATACAAGTGGAGGGATATAATCTTTGTGCTTTTGTGTCTGACTTTTTCACTTAGCGTAACAAATTTAAGGTTCCTCCATGTTGTAGCAGGTGTCAGAACTTCTTATTTGTGGCCAAAAAACATTCCATTATATGTGTATACCATATTTTGTTTATCCATTCATCTATTGATGGGCACAGGTTGTTTCTACCTTTTGGCTAATTGTGAATAATGCTGCTACGAACATTGGCACGCAAGTATCTGTTTGAGTCCTGCTTTCAGTTTTTCTTGGATGTATATCAAGGATGAAATTGCTGAGAAATATGGTAATTCTATGTTTAACTTTTTTTTTTTAAGGGGGGGGCGCCTGGGTGGCTCAGTCGTTAAATGTCTGCCTTCGGCTCAGGGCGTGATCCCCGCGTTCTGGGATCGAGCCCCACATCAGGCTCCTCTGCTGGGAGCCTACTTCTTCCTCTCCCACTCCCCCTGCTTGTCTCTCACTGGCTGTTTCTCTCACTGGCTGTCTCTGTGTCAAATAAATAAATAAAATCTTTAAAAAAAAAGAGAGAGAGAGAGAGAGAGAGAACACAAGCGTGTGAGTGGGGGTAAGGGGTGGGAAGAAGGGCAGAGAGGCAGAGGAAGGGGGAGAGAGAGTACATACACCCAGTATGGAGCCCGACCTGGGGCTCGATCTCATGACCCCAAGATCATAACGTTAGCCGAAATCAAGAGTCAGATGCTTAACCGACTGAGCCACCCAGGGGCCCCATCTATTTTTAACTTTTCGAAGAACTGCCAAACTGTGTTCCACAGTGGCTGCGCCATTTTATATTCCCACCAGCAATGCACAAGGCTTCCGAGCTTTCCATATTTTTACCAACATCTGTTATTCTCCATTTTTAAAATAGTAGCCATCCTAGTTGGTGTTGCATTTTATGTTAGGCATTTAACAAGTTTATTCTGAGAAGGGGTCATGGGCTCTACCACATTGCCATGGAAGTCCTTGGTACAAATAAAGGTTAAGAAACTAGGATGAAGGAACCAAAGCCCGGAGATATTGTTAGTTGTTCAAGGTGAAGTGATTCACCAGCAGCACCTACGGCTTAGGACCAAGTCTCCTGGGGCTCAAAGGAGCTCTTTTCTCCTCCTCCCACATAGTCTTTTCTCACGTAGATATTTGCCCCAGCCGGTGGTCAGCCTGAGTCAGGACTGGAACAAAGCCATCAACCAGCCAGCCACTGAAGCTGAGGCGAGCCCCAGACACAGACGAGACAGACATAATCCCTGTCCGCAAACCGCTGTCACGTAAAACTACCACACACAACCACAGCAGCTAAATCTTTATTCACTCGACAAACATTGAGTGCGTTATGTGAGCTCAGACTCCATGTTCAGCTGGAGTGTCTGAGGGGTATCCAAAGGGTCGTCCCTTGGAGATGCTCCACTGATAGTTTGGTTTACAGGTTAAAGTTCAGGAGGGGAAAAGAGCCCTGCCTAGGTTTCCTTCACATGCAGAATGGTGTCCTGCACTGTCGTTCCTTGATCCGGAGCCTGTAGCTCTGCAGAGACAGCCCAAGATGGCTTCCTTTTCCCTAATAATCTCCTAGTCCCATTTTCTTACAAGCTTCCAATCAACTGTGGCTCTTGAATCTTCCCACACCTGCCACCACACTTGTCAGCTTGGTTTTAAAAATAACAGTAGCTGACTTTTAATAAGTGTGAATTCTGGCTTTCCACTGTGTGACCATGAATAAGTAACACAACCACCCCCAACACCAGTTGTCTCACTTGTGAGATGGGGATGATGATGAGGGGGAAGAGGATGCAGTGAGACCAGGCAGATGAAGGGCTGGCACGGAGCCCGGCACAGGGTAAGCATTCAATAAATGCCTGTTGTTGTTATCGCCTATCTTAAAAGTCATTCTTAAAAAAACACTTTGTACATTGCAAAGCGGAATTAACAGAGCCCAATCTACTGTGACCTCTTTAAATCTAGGATTTATGTCTTTCCATCTCTGGGTCTAAAGCATCTGGCATAGTGGCCTCTCAATACATGTATACTGAATGAATAGTGAGAGGTGACATTTATTAATATTGTTAGTATTATTAATTTGTACTTCCCTATTTGAGCATCTGCTGATTTAGATATAAAACAGCATTTTTTTCTTTAAACCTTAAATCAGATATTGATCTTAGAGAAGAACCTCTATCGAGTTGATTACATGAGCATTTTAGAAAATATGGACACTTAGCAAAAGAATTTGATACATTTTATTTTTTAAAATGTCACAATCTGTACGATCAGATTAATTCCTTCATACATGGCATCAATTTTTATTGAGCAGCTAGTCTGCAGCAAGCTTGGTGTCAGCAGAGAAATCTCTGGGTAGTACGTAGATTTCAATGGGCTTAAGCTAACAGTGGTTTTATGAAAAGATATGTAAATATCTCACAAGAAGTCTGGAGGTCGATGATTCCCAGTCCAGGGCTGTGGCTCAGCTTTGTCACTGAGACCAGAGCTCCTTCTAGCTTTTAGTTGTGTCATCCCAGGAGATTGGCTTTCCTTCCTTAGACTTTTGCCTTATACTCACAAGATGACTGCTGCAGCTCCAGACATCACTTTGTTCCATGACCATAGTCAAGTCAGGAAGAGAATAAAGAGAAGAAAGAGGACTTTTTTCATCCGCTGGTTCGTTCCTTATATCAGAGACCAAAATCTTTTCTAGAGATTTCAGGAGAGTTTCTCTTACTCCCCACTGGCTAAAACTGGATCGCATGCTCGTTCCAGCTACCTGGTCTGGAGAGTGGGATAACCACGACTGGCTTCGTTCAGTAAGGATTCCTTCCTGGTGGGGTGGGACCTGCCCTCATGGAGCTCATGGCCACCTCTTTGCTGCTTGAAATCTTAGGCAAGGGAGCAGGAAGGGGTGGGGGAGAGGAATGAGTTTTAAGTAGTCAACCACTAGTATTGTCCACTCTACCATGTGAAGCCATTTTCTTGAAGGTACGCAAAATGGAAAGAAGGCAGTAATAATTAAGTTGGGAGATGAGAGGACAAGAAAAAGAATTACCCAAATGGTTGGTGCACATTAAAAAAAAACTAAAAAAGAAAGTCGAAGCCTTAATCTTTATTACTGGGTTCTTTTTTGCTTGTTTTGTTTGTTTTGTTTGCAATTTAAGTCTTGTATGATACATGGAAATGTATTAAATGCAATTTAAATGTATTTAATGCAATTTGAAACTTGTATAGTAAATGCTCTATGAATTTTTCTAGGAATCTTGAAACATAGCTGGCTGAAATCCATACATACTGTCCTTATTCTGTAGCATGCTGAGATTGAGCCTGTATTTCCATCCTTTGGTACTGGTTTGGCCTCAAGAGTTAGAGTAAGCATCCATCCCCAACCGTTAAACATTTTTTAAAACATTTTCTGTTATGAGAACAATATGTGCTTATTTTTGCCCTTGTTGTCTGTTGGATTCTCAGAGATTCTCTCCTGCAAGAGTAGATTTAATCCTGTTTCTGTGTAATTTTAGAAATGTAAATATCCAAGCATGTTGCTTCAAGTCTTTTTTTGCAAGACTAACCTTTGAGAGGTGAGAAGAGAGTTCTAAGAAGCCTTCAAGTCACATTCTGATGCTGGTTTCTCGTATCACAGACACCCTGATATGTACTTATTCATTCATCCTTTCATTCATTCGTCTCACAAAGAGTTGAGTCACCTAGCAGTGGAGATCTTGGGAACACTGCAGGGAACAAAATAGGCAAAATCCCCAACCTCATGGATCATGTATTCCAATAGAAGAAACAGATAATAAAAAATAACTAAGTAAAATATATGAGAGAAATTGACAAATGCTACAGAGAAAAATAAAGCCAGAAAGGGGGATAGGATGCTTGGAGTGGAGGTGGAGAATTTTAGATCGTGATGGGGGCAGGGAAGGCCTCATTGGGAGGTGGGCGCTTTCTACAGGCACCGGAAGGCAGGTGAGGGGATAAGTCATGAATCCAGAATGTTCCAGGCTGAGGCAACAGCGGTAAAAGCATGCCTGAAGTGTTTAGAATTGCAATGCCAGTGTAGTGTGGCTTAGAGAAGTAACATGAGGGCCTTTGGGGGCCATGTTTAGGACTTTGGCTTTTCTCTGAGAAAGATGGGAACCATGAGAGGGTTTTAAACAAAGGGTGAGGTGATTTTACTTGTGTTTAAAGAATCACTGTGGCTGCTGGATTGAGAACAGTCGGTAGAGGGGCAAAGGCAAATGCCAGTTGGGAAGTGAATGCCACCATGGAGGTGAGGGATGTTGGTGGAGGCGAGCATCTCTGGAGTGTAATGAAGAACTAAGAATTATTTTATTTTGTGGCAAGTTTCCCGAAACCTTCTTGAACCTACCAGTTGCTGGGAATTTATGGATATAGCTGGCAGAGTACCCTGCAGTTACAACTAGGGAACATTAATGTAATATAAGGTCATGCAGCTTGCACCCTTGTCTAGTTGTGGTGTGTAAGTTTGTTGTTTCCTGTAGATTAATCATGAAGAATATGAGTTCTAGACTCAGATTCCTGGATTTAAATCCTGACTCTGCCACTTACTCACAGTGTGACCTTGGCAAATTACTCAAAACTCTCTGTGTCTCAGTTTTTCCACCTATTAAATGGGGACAACAAGTTGTTGTAAAAAATAAGGAGTTAATACACGTACAACATTTAGCATTGTATTGACATACAACCATTGCACAATATCAGCTATCATTATAGATGTGGGTATAACCATTTATAAAGGCCAAGGAACAGTTCCATTTAACTTAATTTATTTAACACCATGGTGTAAACTAGACCCAACTATAACTGGAAAGGAACTGAGATGTGATTTAGTCCAACCCTAGAGATCAAAGCAAAATGGTCAAAAAAAAAGAAGAAGAAGAAGAGGAAGAGGAAGAGGGAGAAGAGGAAGAAGAAGAAGAAGAAGAAGAAGAAGAAGAAGAAGAAGAAGAAGAAGAAGAAGAAGAAGAAGAAGAAGAAGAAGAAGAAGAAGAAGGGGGAGGGGGAGGGGGAGGAGGGAGGGGGAGGGGGAGGGGGAGGGGGAGGGGGAGGGGGAGGGGGAGGAGAAGAAGGTGGTCATGTGGCTAATGTCACCTAGCTGATGGCACAGCAGGGATCAGAACATGATGAATCTCTGGACTCCCAGTCCAGTGATTTCTGTGCTGTGCCATGTTGCTCTCATATAGCCTTCAACACAATGCGAGGTGGGACTAACCATAATCATAATAACAGCAATAAGTGATTATTTGACTCATACTTTGTGCCAGGCACCATTCCAAGTACTTTATACACATTCATTTCCTTAGTTCTCATGACAACCTTATGAGGCAGCTACAGTCATTGTCCCCATCTGGTAGAAGAAGAAACTGAAGTTGACAGAGCGGGTAACTTGCCCAGGGTGGGGAATGTGTGCTGGTGGGGGAATGGGAGAGTCAGGAGGCTGCCTTACCATTTCACTGCATGATCTATCTTCTCCATTTATGGAATAGGGGAATTGAATCCAGTCTTTAAGGTCCCCTTTCAGCTTTTTTTTTTTTTTTAGATTTATTTATTTTACAGAGAGAAGGAGAGCACGCATGCAAGTGGGGGGAGGGGCAGAGGGAGAGCATCTTCAAGCACAGAGCCCGAGGTGGGGGCTTGATCTCATAACCCATGAGACCATGACCTGAACTGAAACCAAGAGTCGGGCCCTTAACTGACTGAACCACCCAGGGGGCCCCTTTCCAGTTTTAAAGTATGCATATCTTAAGTACTTTGTGATTATCAGGTCTGTAACAAATACCATTCTAGTTCATTAAACATGCTGTCTTATTAACTGATCTTCATTTTAATGATCAGCTGCAAGAAAGACTATTTGTAGAACAGCCTAGAAACCAAAGTCGCCAAGGCTGCGAGGGATGCTTGAAATGTTATTTCTGGCTTCCATGGCAACCCTAACATAGGGCGTTAAGCTCAATGGAGTCGAGTACACCAGCTGGAGCCGAGTGTTCACCCAAGCGCTGTGAGTGACGAGGAAATAAGTAGCTGGCTCAATAGTTTTCCTTTTGTGTAATACACTGTCTCAGTGTGTTTTAGGGAGTGGGGACCTAGGCCAAGTTAAGTACGGGTGCAGGAAATGAAGCATCGTATCAAAGTGGAGAGAGGACAGTTCCCCAAGGAGTTGGAGAATGAGAACCGTCTAGGTGCCTGGGGGAGTCACTGTGGAGAGAAGGATGGAGAGCCATGCAGCGGTTTCAAGGGAGGGGAAGAGAGTTGGCCCCACTTCCACGAAAGCTTGGAGCGACTAGGCCTTCAGGTGAGCTTTGTGAAGACCACTGGGCATGCCCAGTTGTGTTTTTTTGTTCCAGTGTGTTTCGAGAGCTCAGTAGAACCCACTGCGGACGAGTGAGTGGCAAGAAGGCAGATATGTTGAGGAGTTGAGGGGACCACCAGGACCAGTGCAGGAAACAAAACACTCGAGGTATTTTAAGCAGAGAGGGATTTCATACTGGGCATGAGGTACTTACATAATTGTTGGAAAGGCTGGAGAAGTGGGAGTTGGAGCTTACATTAGAATTCACTGCTGGGCTCAAGATGCTGCTACCTCATAACTGCATCTATGAAGCCGGTGAGCAGATACCAGAACACCAGGCTTGTCCTACAGCCTCACTTGCCAGCAGAAGCAGCCTTCACTTTGCTTCCTCCTTTGGGAGTATATTTAATTGATGGTACTTAATTGTTACCCAAAACCCTGGGTGCAAGGGGGTCTGGGAAGTAGGGTTTTTGTCTTTTTCGTTTCTGCAGTACTGGAAGACTCATGAAAGAGGTGGGAGTTGATGCTGAGTGCCAACTGACATTCAGTCAATAGTTAATTCATGTGAAATCGGAATGAACCAGGCTGAGCACTAGAGGTGGGGGAGTTGGGACACCTAAGAGAGATGAGTTGGGAGGGCCTGGTTGCTGACCTAAGCTCTCTGCTCCACCACTGAAAGTCCTTTGGGTAGACTCACTCCAGATTTTGATAGCAAAGGGGCAGAAACACAACTCCTAAAGACGAAGGAGCTGTCTTAAAATTTTCTCTCGTGCCTTCTCTATTACTTTGTACATGGAAGACATTGATTTACATCTGAGACCAGGCTAGGGTCTTGAATGGAAGGGAAAGCCAGGGGTGCGGGCCTGGAGAGACTGGTTCTGGGTTGGGTCAGGGATGAAGAAGAGTGAAGTCTGGGCTGAGTCAGGAGCCCTTAGGATACGCCCTAAAGGAGGATGATAGCACACGTGAGACCCTTCAGTGATCCCCACTGGCTTCTTAATGAAGTCCAAACTTCTTTTTTTTTAAAGTGTGGTCTACACCCAATGTGGGACTTGAACTCACAGCCCCAAGATCAAGAGTCGTGTGCTCTACCAACTGAGCCAGCCAGGCGCCCCATGAAGTCCAAACTTCTTAGTAGGAGGCACATGCAACCTTCTCTCCGTGGCCCTGTCATCCCCATCGTGTCCTTTGAGATCCAGCCAGATATACCCCGTGCTCCCTACTCTGTTCCGGCCTCCACGCCTTTGTTCACATGGATCCTTTGCCTAAAGCACCCAACCCAACTCTGCCTGGCCAACACCTGCTCATCCGATAATAATAGAATAATGTTATAAAAGAGTATAGTACTCATCAGCTTCTCCAGCAATCTCCCTGTCCACCATCTTGGGATCAGTGTCCTCCTCCAGGCTCTCGTTGCTTATGTCTTTCACGAATCTTATGAATCTGTCTTCTTTTCAAGGTTGTAAGCTCCTGCTTGGCTGAGGTTGGTTCTCGTGCTGTATCCCCAGCACCTAGCACAAAGAAGGGGGCTCTTGGCATAACTCAGCCAAACCAAAATGAGAGAGGTGACTCCAAAGAGCAACCTTCCCTTTGCTGGTACAGGGCTGTGGAAGCCTTCTGCCCCTTGCCTTCCGCCCCTTGCCTCCACGCGTGCCCGCCCCTCCCTTCCAGGGAAAGGTGCTCCCGACTCTGCCTCGGGCCTCCTTCTCCCAGCATATCTCTCTCCTTCTGACCCTACATTGCTCTTCACAGGTCTCTCTGCTTGACTCCCGACTTCCGTTCGCGGACTCCCGGAACGCAGGGGAGACAATTGCTCAATCTATTAAGTTAAAACGCTCCTGTGGGTTAAATGCCAGTTGCTTTTTGCAAGCTGCCTACGCTGTTTTTCACTTTGCAGAGAGAGGAAATCACCTGTTCCCCAGTACTGTCTGTACTATCTTGTACTGGGGCCGGGCTGGTTTTGTTTGAGAGTGTGTGTGTGTGTGTGTGTGTGTGTGTGTGTGTGTGTGTGTAGGTTACGATTTTAAGATATGAGGCATTTCTCCGTTTGAGAAAGGAGGAAGGACAGTGAGAGGGGTTTTGCTGGAGAATTCCAAACTTACTCTGAACCTATTCAGTCAGCTCAGTGAGTTTTAAAACCATTGATTATTTCAGGGCTTTCTTATACTTTGTCAATTGGGAGAAAGCCTATTTGTATGACAAACTGAGAGAAGATGTGAGGCGCAATTCTTTTTCTTTCTTTTTTTTTTTTAGTGAAACTTTAGCAAACTGCTTTACCTTGCACGGCAATTCAGTTCATTGGAAACTGTTTTCTCCAGGGCTAAACTGGGGCAGCTTTCTCTTTGGCTCCTTCGCAAAGAAAATTGTCCAGAGTTCTGGAAACCACGGTTGTTGAACCTCGTATGATGTCTTTTCTTTCAGCTCATGTAACAGTTACTAAAGGAGACTGGTGTGATGTGGCATGTTTTTTCTTTCTTTCTTTCTTTTTTTTTTTCTTTTCCATTTTACTGGCTCCTTGGTGCACACTCCCTGAGGGCCTTAGAGAGCTGCGTTCTTACAGGAATTTATGACAGTCAGCAGGGACGACTGAAATTTGAGCTGGTGTCAATCCAGAATCCCTCCTTGCCATCCCAAAGATGCAAGCTCATTCCCCAGAACCTTCTTTAAAAAAGAACAACAGCAACAAAATCTCATGGTATCATTGGGGAGTATATTTTTGCATAAAAACTTCCCAGTGTGTGTTTCCACAGCCAGGTAGCATCCGTCTCCCCCAGTCACACACACTTCTGTCTGCTCTGCAAATGTTCTCCTTGGTAATAGCCCGAGAAAGTGTCCACAGAGCAAACCTGACGGTACTGAAATTTCAGCTACTGCCTGTGAACTTTGGTTCTGTGTTGTGGGTGTTGGAAAGAACTTACTAGAATAAGGGTTGACATTCTGACCATGTCTCATGCGTTCTTGAGGGAAGCATGGGGTACGTGGCGTCTTGAGTGGCATCCATTGCTTTTTGCACAGCTCATGGGGACAAGCAGGTCTATGGTACAGAGCACACAGAAGGGAGAAGAACACTAGAGGGGCTCCAAAGCAACTATTTCCTTTCCCCCAGCCGTCTTCTCCCTTCTTCCTTCCCCAACGAGGCATTCAAAGCAGGGTGAATGGGGCAGAGGTGGAAGCCCATGGAAACCGCCTCCATCTGGATGTACTTTCCTCTCCTGTTTTCAGGAGTTGGCCAAGAGGTAGAGCATGTATTTGCTCTGTCTTTTTGCTGTTCGTGCCTCCTCGTTCAGAATTACGGTCTCTGGTGACTGTTCTTTATGGTTGAGGGTTAGGCTGGTCTGGCTAAGTGTGTGACTACGATGACCAAATGATGACTCACCTTCCCCTGACTCATTTTGCAAGCTTCTGCATGCTTGTCTCACCGAACTGCTGGACGGTAGCCGTCGGACACCAGGGACTGCGTCTTCTCCCTGGCAGCATCCCCGCGGCTGCAGCACTGTATTTTGCCCATAGTGCCGTCCGTTCACTACTTTCTGGGTCCCAGCTCTGAGCCAGACACGGGTGACACGAAGATGAATAAAACGCAGCTGTGACCTGAGAGGTTTGTCCTATTGTTCCATGGGTTTGTGGGCCGGTAAGTAGGGTGTTCGCGGGATGACGTCATTGCACGTTGTCGTTAATCGCGCTTGCTGTCGGCACTGCCTGGTGAGGCAGAAGGCACTTTTGGACACGGATACGTGCAGCAGGTGAATCCGGGGGGCTAAGGCCCAGTGCTGCCTCCCAGGGTGTGGGCCCAGGACAGAGGGTGAAGAGGACATGTGCACGAGGGGGGTGTGTCTTGAGTTGAGCTGTAACTCCTGGGGTTTGTCCAGGCTCTGCTGCCAGTCCTCCCCAGATTTTGTCCAGGGAAAAATGTGTTAACTGGCAACGAGGAGGGTCACTGGGTCTCTTCTCCTGTTCAGAGGAGCTCTTTACATTGGGTCACCTACTGGGAAACAGGCCACAAGCACAGGAACTGGCATCAGACGGGCATGGGTCTGAAGTCCCCATGCGCCACCACTCACTTGCCCCATACTAGTGGACTTGTTATTCAAACTCAAAGCCTCAGAACTGGGGGTAACAATGGTGCCCGCCTTATTTATTTTCTGAACCTCATTGGAAGGCCGGACATATCTGACATGTGCGTGATCCAACATTAGCACAGAATGCGGATCAGAACATGTGAGAAAACCCAGGATGTATGGTTGCCATGTTTACAAGGTCTCTCCCATCTTGGGAAGGGGTCCCCTTGATACCATCTTCTCTGGACTCTTGGCTCTGTAGCCAGGGTCTCTCTGGCTCACATGCCCTTTGGGATAGAGTTCTCAGCTATGTCGTGCCCGAGAATCACCTGAAGGAATTGGAAGTGCTGATTACTGGGCACTAGACCAAGAGATTTGGATTCACGGGGTCAAGGGTGCTGACTGGGGCTGAGCATTTTAAATACACACCCGAGGTGTCTCTGATGTCATCAAGACATTGAGCATACTGCTGTGGGTGTTCTGTGTTATATCTCCACTGACCAGCTCTCCCAGCTCATGGAGGGGGATCTGCACCTTCTCCCTTCCCCGCCTTCCCCCGCCCCAGTCACACGTGCACGTCAAAGGGATGTGGAGCATGATGCCTGGCACTGTGTGGGTACCAGGGATTCACAGAAGATACCACTTGTGACTGGCTAGCTCCACACCTGAGATGCCGGGAGGAACATGCAGAGACAGAGCTGAATGGGGCAGGTGCCAGGGGGCTCAGAGGAAGGCCTGATTTAGAACACGTTGGGGGGCTGGGCATCTAAGAAAGCTTTTCAAAAAATAGGTGACCACAGGGTTGAATCTTAAGCTGAGGAGGCAGCCCAGAGAGGATGTAGGGAACTACAGACCATCTGATATCACTGGGGTATAAGGTGGAGGGCACGGAGTGTTATTAGTTCATTCTCCCACGAACGTTATTGACCTCGCTGTCAGTGAAACTTAGGGGGGGGGCTTTTGAAGAAATTGCTTTGATTAAACAGCATCCTGGGAACTTACAGCTGCCACATTCAGCTACGATGACTCCGACCCATGAAACTCACCAAAATATTCATGTATAGGAAATTTCTGCTGTAAAGAGAGGAAGCGTGAGTTCCATTGGTCGGGAGAGTCTCTCTATTCTCTCAGGCAAGGAAAGCCATTGATGAGATGGTTGGGGCATTAAGGTCGGTGGTGGGGGGGGCATCTAATGGGCCTGATTGCCAAGTGTCTGGCTGGCAAACTGGTTTCACTCCCTAAACCCCCTCCAGGCACCAGGTGGAGGGAACCTGGGTGCTGTGTTAGGAGCTGTGCTGTGGCTGAACTTTGATTCTGAGCCTGGGATTGATTAGGGGGTCGCACAGTTGCCAGCGCTGGAAGCCTGGGGGACAACGTACAAAGCTTAGGATCTGCCGTCTGGCCTGGAGATTTTATCACGTGACTGGCTGTCACTCCAGATGTTCTTCTCCTGTGTCTTATACACTTGGGTTTTTGAGCCTTCTGTGCAGGGCTTGACATTTATACCAATTAAATTTTGTCTTGTTAGGTTTGACTCTATTCCAGCACTCAGAAATCCTTTCTGCTTCTCACTCTGTTGTTCGACTTATTAGCCATCGCTCCCAACATCGTATGTAATGGTGTAGAGAGAACCATAAGTGCCCCAGAATTTGGAAACATGCTTGGAAAATCTTACCAAGCGGAGAATGATTTGCTAGTGAGGCCAAGGTAGGTTTTCGATGCCATGAAGACGTCCAGGGTGTTTCCCTAATAGAACATAATCAGGTTTTCAGGGTATTCCCCTGCGGTCCTTTAGGAAGATGTGAGTAGAGCATAATGGATTCAGAGAAGCCCATAGCTCATCAACAGCATTGCCGAATGTCTGGCGGGAGGTCCTGCAGCAGCTGGCGACTGACTAATAAGGGAATTGGAGAGGGAGGGATTGACTGTGGTCTTTCCAGCCCGGGCCAAGGAGCACATGCCCCAGTCAAGTGCCCTAAATAAACGGGAGTTTCAGGTTAAGTCACACTGGGGGCAAAAATTTAAAAAGAGGCTAAATTGCCTCTGAAATGTCCATGAAATCCCCTATAAGTCCTAACAACGAGTCACGGTCTGGAGGCACATGGCCGCAGAGCCACACGAAGCCGCCGCAGGGGCCACACCTCAGGCCTCTGTGGGCACCTGGGAGGCCTCCCTGGGCATGACACTGGGTCGGACTGTGGTGCCTTCTACTCGGTAGTCTCTTTCTCTCGGTCTGTCTGTCTCTCTGGCTGTCCATCTTCGACCAGCCCATATACTTCAATTCACAGACACCAAATGCTTCCGGGATGCATTTCCCTCGGCTCTCCCTCACTCCCTTACTCCTGCCCCGTCCTGCAGGTTCTCCGGGGCCTTGCTCCTGCTGGTCTCTCAACAAGCACTTGTCGGGTGAGTGAGAATGGGAATGACCAGCAGCCTGTGTCCGGGACCGCTGCTGTTCCGGGAGGCAAGCATCTGTTTTATCATTCTATTACATTTTCAAAAATGCAAATAGGCATCTAGCAGGGAGAGGCACTTGGCAGGAGGCAGGCAAGTTGGAGCCATAGCTTTCAGGCTGGGATTCCAGGGAAGGAAAGAAGTGACCCCAGAAAGCCGGTACAGTCCCGGTGCATCTTGAGTATGCTAAGAATGGCGGGTCTAAAAGGACAAAATCCTTCCAGAGTATTGCTTGGCAGTTAAGAGCGTGGGCTACAGAGCCAGATGAGATGGGGTCAGATCCTGGCTCCCCTACTTCCTAAGTGTGAGACCCTGAGCTAGCTAGTTATTTAGCCTTTCTAGGCTCACTGTCCTCAGCTGTAAAATGGGAATAGTAACAGTACTTACTCGCTAAGGTGGGTGTAAAGAATCAATAAGCCCACACCTGGAAAGTATTCAGAACAAGGCCCAGTACATGTTAGTGCTCGATAAACAGTAGCAATAAATTATCATTATCTTCTTTTGAGTGTCACAACATCCCCGGAGGTATTATTGTCACCATTTCGCAAAAGAAGAGACTGAGGGTCAGAGAGGCCAAGGAGAGGCTCGAAGACCACATGGACATAAGGTGGCAGAGGCTGGACTTATACTGAGATCACAGGATTATGTGGTGCTTCACTAAGCATTTCAGAAGCCCCTTTGAGTCACTGCATGAAATTATTTTACCCTTGTTATAGATATTCACATGTTTTCCTTCTGCAAGCATGCTTTGATCTTCCCAGGCAGATGGCACCAAATATTTGCTGTACAATTACACAGCTACAATTGAATTTAGCCAGAGAGAGGGAGGCTGGTTAGTGACAAGTCTGCAGCCCCTCTGCAGACAAGCAGAGGAGGTTACCCCAAGGTTGCGCACTGGAATCCCGCTGGAGTGGGAATGTTGCTTAAAATCGTCCTGGCTCAGGTTCAACGGTAAGAGACACTTGTTTGCCCAACTTGTGGGCTTTGAAGGCAAGCTGACAGTACTGAAGTGCTGTTAACAAGGTCCAGACTGTCACTTTGTGGTTCAAGGGATGACATTTTATGATGTGCCCACAAACCCTCATCCAGTGCTGTTGCAAGTCTGTCGTGAGGGGCCAGAAGGAAGATTGTGTGCTCTTCTCCCAGGCTGGGGAGACGGGGATGCTGTTAATCAGAGCCAGTTTGGGAAAGGAACACACACAGAGGAGAGTCCATTTTCTGGAAACACCTCTTACCAGTCCCCATGTGGAAAAGCTGTGGGGCTCTTCGCAGCAAATATTCCCAAGCATCATACAGACCTCATATTGTAATGCCACCTGTATTGAGAGTTTTCCAAGGTGCCTGCCATGAGATGGTGGAAGAGCCGTCAGTATAGTCCCAGATCTGATCCTAATGAGCCATGAGGCTTCACAGAGATGGAGTCACGTCTCTGAGCCTCAGTTTCCCCTTCTGTAAAGTGAGTGACTTGGACTTTATTTAGACCCCTCCCTCTCTAAGAGTTGATTAGTCTGTGAGTCTGTGAACCAAAGTTAAAAAGTGGCCATGTTTCCTCATAGAATGGCAAAGACTGGGGTCTAGAATCTGGGAGTCTGTTAGCAGGAGCCACGCCTGCTCTAGAACTTTTTGGCTTTGTGGTTTTCATCCACCTCCCTGAACTGACTGCTCTGGTTCAGTCCCTTCCAGCTGAAACCTTGCTCCACCGCCCAGAATTCCATTCAATTCCACCAATGTTGACTGAAGACTTACCCTGTTCCCAACTGCATGGTTGGGAAGATGAATGAGACTCGTTTCCCACTTTGGGGAATTCACAGTGAGATAGTGAGGTCAAGACTCGCCAGAATGTCTTTTCTCCAGAGAACTAGCGGTGTTCAAAGTGTGGTCCCTGGACCAGCGGCATCAACGTCACCTGGGAACTTGCTAGAAATGCAGATTTTTCCGGTGCCACCCTAGACCTACAGGATCAGAAGCTCTGGAAGTGTGGCCCACCGATCTTAGTTTTTAATGCTCCTCCGGGGGATTGGGAGGCACCTCCAGTTTGAGAACCACTGAACTGGTCCTCTCGGGGACAAGCTGCAAGACTGTTCTTCTGAGCCCTTAAGGGAACTGAGAAGTTGTCTTGAAGAAAACTCGGTCACTTGGGCTTCGAGGACTCGCTTTCCACTCACAGTCACAGCTCCCTGGGAACCTCCAACTACATTTTGAAACTTTGTGGTGTTTTTGTAAATGCCCAGGCATTGTGGGCATGATACACTTGTTCTGATGGGAACTAATCCAGTTTAGCACATCATTCCCCATGAACCTCCAGGCTTCCCTTTAAATTGACTGTGATGCTTGATGGGATGTTGATACCGTGACTAAGACCCACAGCAAGAATCCCAACCCCAGAGGACCTCCTGCTTCCAAACTTCCCTGGAGGAAGAGTTCTCAAGGGGGCCTGTCTGCTGTCCCCTCTCCCTCTTCCAAGCAGGGTTTCCTTCATCTCTCCCTCCATGGCAGGGTCTGAGCCTGCTTCCAGTTCCCCTCTGCAGGCAGAGATCACTGGGCCACATTCTCCTGGCAGTAAGTTCACACATCAGTGATGGGGTGCGGGTGGCTCTTGGAGAGGGGCCAGCCTGGGCCCTGAGACCTGAGGGTCTGTCATCCATGGCTCCAACCAAGGGCTGTATGCTAGACCATAGGCACCTTTGTGAAAATTAGAAGAGGCACCCCTTCTAGGTGTTTCTCAGGATGGATGCAACCGTGGGGGCTCAAGGCTGGACTGGATTTCAGCCACTTGCCTCGTAGGGCAGGTGTCTGTGGGCAGCACGGATTACATGGCCAGGAGCGGCAGCCTTCTCCCCCAGAGCCTGGGCCCGGCAGGAGAGAAGCGGCGGGTGGTGTGGGCAGACAAGAGGGTTCCCACACCTGGGGCCCAAGGCTGCCCTCTTCTCCTGCATCAGTTCCCTGAATTCTCACTACCGCCTCATGTGGTGGGTGTTGGTGTGCCTCCATACGGGTTTTTCCTACATTAGAAGAAAATGTCTAATTCTCATTACCTCCATTTCTCATGTATCCAGGGGGTATGCCACTCTACTTTCCTCTTAAGAGTTTGTTCTGAAAACCAGATGAGACCATAGTGATGAATGCGCTCTGGAAAAAGGATTTGAAAACATCCCATAAATGTCAGGCTCGATATTGATCTTTCTCCCTGAGTCCTCAAAGGCGGTTTCCGGGGCTTCTGCTTCGAGAAACTCATTCTGAATTCGCACAGCCCCGGTGTTATATGTGGGTGCAGCACAAGGTTGGTCTCCTGCCAGGGTGCTGGTGTTTGGGGGTGCTTCCTTGCCCCCAAATCGGAAGACTTATGAGGCCACAGTGGACGAGGTGTGTGTGCAGGCACTCGGGGCGAGTCACACCCTGGCAAGCCGGCCTGGATAGGATGACCTCATGGGCCTTTCCCACTTTTCATTTTGATGACTGGGTTCACTGTTTCATATTTGGCTTTCTCTCTCTTTCTTGCAGCTGTGGTGATTGGGATTTAGGGCAAGCATTTGGGATCCCTTTTCTAATCCCTGTCAAATCTGGATTTAGCTACAGAGTCTGGGAAGAGGAGGAGGGACTCCCCCGTGGCTGGAGGCAGTAGCTCAGAACATCTGAGAAATTCCAACGGGGAGGCCCAGCCTCCACCCTCTGAGGCAGGAGGCCTCTCGTCTCATCCCATATCAGCCTCTTCCCAGAACGTGATGAGTTTCGTCCACAGACTCAAACCTCTTCTATCTAGCCTTCTTGCTTGGGGGCTGAAGGAATAAGTATGGCAGGGTAGGGGAGAGACTTAACATTTGCCTTTTTCCCATTGAACGGTATCCTTGGTTGAAATGTTTCTTGGTCGGTCCCTTCTCCAGTTCCACTATGCCCTACCTGCCATCCCACCTGGCCCTGTTGAGGTTGTGTCCCCCTCTCAACCAGATTAGTGCAGCAATGGTCCGCATCACCCTTAATTGGCTTGTTATTATGTGACCTCCCTACAGGCCAGCCAAGTGACATAACACGATGCTAATGAACTATGCCCATCACCTGCGGCATCACGCACACACCCCTCAGGCCTCTCATGGCTGACTGCAGGTTACCCTCCAGCTGCATTCCTATCTGCGCCTCCTAGCGGTTCCTTCGTCGCTCTATTCCGTTTCCGCCATATCCCTGCCATCTTAGGCTTCTGTTCCTGTGTCTCTCTCCATGCGTTTCCTCTCTCGATCCAAACACTGCCTAAAACTAGTTCATGTCCTGTTCCCTTGACCCCAACCCACTAACATCCCTGTTCCCTGAACATCTAGTGTCAGCACCACACTGCTTCATGTAATTCTTCTTTTATTTGTTCCATTAGTTAACTTCCCAAAGTAGATTGTAAGCTCCTTGACATTGGTCCCCAGCATCGGCTTGTTGTCTATTCCCTGCAGTATCCAGCCAAGCTTATGTGGCATGCAGTAAATAATCAAATCATGTTGACCCTGATCAGGTGTTTGCCCCACCTAAAAACTGTATGGACGACTTTCTAGGAACGGGAATGTTCGTTTATCTAGCAAAAATAAATAGCATCTGTTTGTAGCCAATACTCATGATCCCCCCATGCATATTATACGCTTACAGCTTCCCCGAGTGGGGAAGAAGAACCAGTGAAGATTGGGGTTCCAAAAGGTGATTCCCCAGCCCTGGGATTTCCAGTAACAGCCAGCCCGCCCTGGCCCTTAGCGCTCTCTAATGCGGTTGACCTCTCCTCTTTCCCCAGAGAGCTCCTGTGAGAATAAGCGGGCGGACCTGGTCTTCATCATCGACAGCTCGCGCAGCGTCAACACCCATGACTATGCCAAGGTCAAGGAGTTCATTGTGGACATCCTGCAGTTCTTGGACATTGGCCCCGACGTCACCCGCGTGGGTCTGCTGCAGTACGGTAGCACCGTCAAGAACGAGTTCTCCCTCAAGACCTTCAAGAGGAAGTCTGAAGTGGAGCGAGCCGTCAAGAGGATGAGGCACCTGTCCACGGGCACCATGACGGGGCTGGCCATCCAGTACGCCCTGAACATCGCGTTCTCGGAAGCAGAGGGGGCCCGGCCCCTGAGGGAGAATGTGCTACGGGTCATAATGATCGTGACTGATGGGAGGCCACAGGACTCCGTGGCCGAGGTGGCTGCAAAGGCACGGGACACAGGCATCCTGATCTTTGCCATCGGTGTGGGCCAGGTGGACCTCAACACACTGAAGGCCATCGGCAGTGAGCCCCATGAGGACCACGTCTTCCTGGTGGCCAACTTCAGCCAGATGGAGTCACTGACCTCCGTGTTCCAGAACAAGTTGTGCAGTAAGTCCTGCTCCTCTGTGCCTCTTTCAGGGGAATCGTTAGGATTTCTTCTTTCATCTTCCAGTGTAGATTCTGGGCTACCTCGTCCTAGGTACTGCGCTGGCAAGGGGTGTTTGGCAAAGACCAGAGTCGACCCGGCGTTCTCTTGGGGTTACATGCTGGCCAAGGAGACAGAGAGTAAGGATATAATGACACAGATAGTAAGTAACTGCAGTTGTAGCAGTGGCATGGAGGAAGAACTCAGGGCAGGACCTAACCTAGACCAGGGTGCTCAGGGAGAATTCCCTGGGGAAGGGACGTTCAAACCCAAACTGCTGAAAGAGTGCGGGTAGACAGGCGAAGTTTTTCCCCAGCACATTGGTCTGCCCTGGCATTCCCTAAGTTGGAATTCATGAGTCGGAGTAGAAATCGGAACAGGAGGGCAAAAGAAATAGCATAATGTCTCCTTGGATGGGGTCGAATACCAAGCAGTATTGCCCCCATGGTGGTGTGAGGGGTGGACGTTTTCTCCTCGGAGAGGCCCGGTGCACGAGGAGGACGGAGCTGCAGTTCCCTCCTTCTGCAAGGGGGATGCCTCCCCACGTCCTTGAGCTGCTTCTGCTGCAAGGCTCTTCTGCCCTCTCTTGCTTTCTAACTCTACTCTCCGCAAGTCTTCGCCCTCCCTTTCTTGCCGGACAGCTCTCAGTGACCTGCGCCCCGAGCTCCTGCCTCAGCTTTTCCCTGCGGGCCACCTTGCCCTCCTCCCAGTTTCCAGCTTCTGCCTCTGGCTTCCTGTCCTTTCCTCCACCGGGAGGGCAGGGGCCCAGGGGGCCCACCCCGTCTCCTCACTAGTCCCTGGAAACTGGAAACGTGCCTCCTGGCTTGGTAAATAGTGTCTAGTCCTGCCTTGCCCACCTCCATGTGTCCCCGTCCTCTCCAACTGCCGTGCTTCCTTGATGGGAAAGCAAAAGGAAATGTCTATTTTGGAATGACTAGTGTTCCCCAGGAGTGTCTGTGCAGAATGAGCTTAAGGACTGGACTCATCTCCAGCTCCCCAGGAGCAGGACCCTGACCCGCTCGGGGCTCTGAGGACTCTGACCCTGTCCTCAGACTCTGACACAGCCTAGGGACCCCTGCTCTCCCCACCCACTGAAGCCTCAGGGAGGAAAAACTGTGTTTTGTTGTGTCTTTAAAAAAAAAATCCCCAGCTGAGAAGTAACCTCAAAAAGCAGAGACTCCATTGTTTCTTGACTCCCAAATCAAAAGATTTACTTAAAAAAATCTATGCCCTGAAGGCAAAAGAACTTTTTTCTCTGCAGTGTCACTTGGAGAATTTTCAAAAGTGCCATTTGGCCGGGCGCCGCTGAAGGGCCGAGCTGTGGTGAGCGGTGGCCCCCGGTCACCTGGTCAACTTCCACCAGTAGAACGCGCTGCAAACATGTTAAGGTGTATGACTTTAAATGACTTCTGCAGAATTTATGTTCCCCCTTTCCAGGAAATATTAAAAGAGAAATTGGTTCCGTAACCGTTTTGATGGGTTTCTTCATTTGTCTCGGTAAAGGTCAATGGAGGCGTTCTTTTAGAAGCGATCTGGGTTTATCGGCAAATGGAAAGGCAGAAAGAGGCTGAGGCTGTGGACTTGTTTGAAGAAGAACCTTCTCTGTGTGCTTTATGGCCAGGCAGCAAAATTAAAAGGTAGTTTGGACCCTCCACCCCGCACTTTGTTGTCATCCGGAAGCTCTAAGAAAATACCAGTAATAGGCCATTCGTTGGTTTGTGTGGCCTGAGAACCAGCTCTGCTCCCACCGCATCCCCGGGCTCTGGGAGCAGACCCGCCAGCCGGCTGGAAAGGTTGAGGAGGCCCCGGGGCCTCTTTATCAACCGTGCAGTAAAGATTGCAGTAACTAACGTTTGTAAAGCACTTTCCCTTCTGTTCTTGTATTTGATCCTCACGAAAATCCGGGGGAGGCAACACAACAGCATCCCTCCCTCTTTGCACCTTGGTAAGCGGCTCAAGTGAATTCCGCGAGAACAACCAGCCAGGAGCCCTTTGGTTCTGCTTCCACAGTTCTGGCTCATTTCACTCCTTCACCCGTCGGGGGGTTCTAAATTCCTCCTCCTTTTTTTTTTTTTTTTTTTCTGTTGGCCCCCTCCACAGCCCAGCCACGCTAGGTAAACGAGCTTCGAGGTTGGCATTCGCTTCAGAATTTGACAGGGAGCTTTTGTAGGATAGAGAGGGGAGGAGCAGACTCGAGTCTCAGCATCGCCCCCTGCCGGCTGTACGGTACTTTGCAAATCTGTAAAATGGGCATGTTACCTCCAGAGTAGATGTGTGAACGAGCGCTATCAACTGTAGAGCCCTATTCAGCGGGCACCGTGTTGTGTGGGATTACAGTCAGATACACGGAGGACCGGCAGGCTGGGCAGATGGCCTCCGTTTTGATCTGCACTCCAAGATCAGATATCAGCAATGAGCGTCTTCCAAGTTCCAGGCACCTGTGAGTTTTGGGGAGTCTCACTTGTTCCTTAAACATTAGGTGAGCTACACTCTGATAATAACAGCTAATTTTGTCCTGGGCTAGGTACTTTCCATTCGTCCTTTCATTTAATACTTATATGAGGCAGGTGCTGTTCTTACTCTCATTTTACAGAAGAGGGAACTGAGGCTCAGAAAGGATAAGCAACTTCAAATAGCAGGGTTGGAGATGCAGATTGCAGGCTCTCTGGCCCAAGCTCTTACCCACCATGTGCCAGGCCCGAGGGTTCCAGGCTGGTGGGAAGATGCTCTCATCACAGAGAAACGAAATGGCAGCTATCCAAAATGTGCACTTCAGGAAGTCACCTGGCACAGAGGGACCTCTGATCAGAGAACACCTGTGTCTCTCTAGGGGCTCCAGGAGGGCTTTAGAAAGGAGATGATAATAATAATCATTACCATTTATTGATATTAATATCATGATATTAATGCGCTGGTTTGAGCTATTAGCATATGTTAATTCATTTTATTCACACAACAAACCTGTGAAGTAGGTGCTCTTACAGCTCTCATTTCACAGAAGAGGAAATTGAGACCCAGAGAGGTTCAATGACTTGTCCAAGGTCACACAGCACTGTGGTAGAGTTGAGACGTAAGCCCAGGCATTCTGGCTCAGAGTCTGCATCTTAACCACTATGTGCTACACACACTTGACTGATGAATAGGAGTTTCCCGGCTACTGGGGGGGGGGGCAGGGTTGGGCCATGGCAATAAGCCTGGAAAGGCATGATATTTTCAATTGATTTTTCTATTTCATTAAAACAATAACAACGGCAGCAAAGAACTAGTCCAGATTCTCTCTTAATGTTGTAAGCTGCTAAGGAGACATGACCCACAGTTTGAAAAATGCAGATGAAGGGGTAGGGAGGGAAGTGGAGGCCATGGTGCAGCTAGGGAAAGAATTTTGGAGGGAAGAAGGGCTGAAGCTCTGTGCTTAGAGCAGAGCTGAAAAACGCTGCTGGATCTGTGAATCGGAGGTGACAGGCAGTCTTCCTGTGCGATCAAAGCAGGAACCTTTGTTGTAAAACTAGGAAGAGTTCAGGCTCCGGAGCCAGACTGCCCTGGAGTGGGAGACCTGATTCTGACTCTCACCGGCTGCGTGGACATGACCTTGGGCACAGTGGTGGCTTTCTGTCCATGGGCAGAAATTCCCACACCAGCCACAGCCAGGGGGAGAACGCTGAGGTTGCATTCTCAGGCCACCCCTGAGAGCACCAGAGGGACTTGGAGACGAGGTATCCGTGAATTGAGGCCCTGTCTACAAGATGACCAAAACCTACACATCCTGGGGCCTGCCATTTTTGCCACCCAGTGAGAGAGGACACTGAATGTAGGGGCTGAAAAACGCCGGTCTATCCTGAGGTTTCTGATGACTCACTGTAACCTGGACAGGGCTGCTTTTAATTAAGCTCTTGCTACCTGCTGTATCAGCCAAGCCTGATATGTGGAGCCTGGAGGCCGGCTGTTCCTACCCTAATAGCCCCCCCCCCACCCAGGTCAGGCACAAATTGAGGCTCTAATAGTGTTCCTAAGACACGCCTTTCATGAACCTGCCCGGGCAAAGTCTACGCTCATTACAGCCATTTGGGGCTCTCTTGTTAAGTGGGAGACAAGACTGACTTCAACAAAGGTTGACTCTGTGTACCCGGTAAGTGTTCCTTTGTAGACCCCTAGTCAGCCTAGCATTCCTTTGATCCTTTGTGCATTTGTTAATAAGCATTTATACACATTCCTATTTCCTAGTTTAAAAAAATCCAATCCTGCCAATGACCTAGTCTGCTGATTAGTGATTCCTTTCCCAGAACACAAAGCCCTGACCCAGTTGCAACCCATTAGGCCTTCTGGAGGTCAGTGGAGGAGGCAGGGTGATTGCCGCCCCTTCAATCCCACCACAGAGGCCGGTCCCACGGGACAGCTGATGTTCTTGGAAACTCCAATCACTCATCCATAAAATTTCACAGATGGAAAATTTTTATTTTATCTTAGTAAAAATGTTCGGGATTCTTTTGCTTAAAAGAACAGAAATTCAATCCGAACCAGCTTTTGGGGTGGGGAAGATTGTATTACAGGACGTCATGGCAATCAGGGGAAGAGTAATGAATGACAGCCCGCTTTCTCTCCACCTTCTCCCTCTGCCTCCCCTTCCTCCCTGTTCCGGAGCATGCACCCTGTCAGCCCCCCACACGTACTTGCCCTCCGTTTAAACGCCCTTTTCCTCAGTTCTATCTCCTGGATGCCAAGAAAGGACTCCGACTGTCACATTCTGGGCCAGTCAGTGGCATCCAGGAGGGGGCTGCCTCATAGTAACACGTGGGCAGCTCTGACAGTCCCCAAGCGTTTGAGGTGAGAAGGAAGGGCAGTTTCTAGACAAGGGGGAGGTGCAACACAGACAAAATACTGCCTGTACTGAGGGTCCCTAGACACGTTTCCTGCCTTTATCCCACAGGTACACAGTCTAAAACGGCTACCCGACTTACCCGAACTCCCCTCCCTCGTTCAGGTAGAGGGAAACGGGGGCGCAAATCCGGCTTCTCATCCAGTGCGCTTTCCATTATTACCAAGTCACCGTCCCCTGCTTCCCATTCTCTCATGGCACATGGCCAACACGAGCCTTGGCAACAAGCTGTCACTCCGAAACCCTCTGCAACAGTTCTCGTAATTTCCCCATCTGACAGGTGAAGAAAGTGGAGTTTAGGGAAAGGAAGTCATTCATACAAAGTCATAGTAAGTGGTGAGGCAGAGCGTTCAGGCAGTCTGCTTCTGGGGGTGCCCTCTTCACCCCTGCACTGCCTGGTGCCCACGGAGGTTTGCTCCACCTCACGTCTCCTGTCCCCTTACTTTGGCTGCCAGGGTCCTGGTGAGAAGACGGGCACCAGGCTCATCACCGGGGCGTCACCCCAGCGGAAAACTGCCGTGTGGTTGGTCGCCTGGGCTTGAGCCTGCCTTCAGTACGGAGGAGAGGGGCACGCTGAGAGTTCCTCGGAATGCCCCCCCATGCCTGTGGGCCACTGGGCTCCAGCAGTCCGGGACAGAGCCTTCCAGGGTGCAGAGCAAATGCAAATTAAAAACAGACGGATGATTTTTCCACTCATAAGACTGTCAGAACCTTAACATTTTGCTAATCCCGAGTGCTGAAGTTTTGGGGGGTGCGGGAATTGTTACTCTCATGCACGGCTGGTGTGAGCCACCTTGGAAGGCAGTGCAGCCACATCTATTCTAATGAGGACCCAGTCCTAGCGGAACAACCGCACCTGTGCTCAAGGAGATGTGTTTGAGAACGTGCATCACAGCACCGTGAAAGTGAAAATTTGGGCACTGCTCAAACGACGGCTGATGGGGAAGGGGCTAAATACGATGAGGAAGAATCAATTCTAGGACCAATAGGTAAAGGGATTGAAGGCTGTAAGCTAGATCTAACGTATTCGGTCAAATCTAAGATATGCAGTTGATTCTCATGATTTTCTAAAGTCATGGTGAACACGGAATTTGCAAACTCACAACAGTCATCCTAAATTGTGTTAAGAATTTTAAAAATTTTGCTCCCTTGTTTTATTTCCCGCTGTGTTTCTTACTTAGACGTAATGAAGACATGTATGTCAGGCACACCATCAGTTTCATCAGTAGCGAAGTTTCCCTAAACACTGGGTTAGTGGGATTGTTAGCTTTTCAAAGCCTCTCTTATTTTAGCTTCGTAAAAATATATTTCTACATATGGACATCTTTTTTGTTTATGAGAACACTTGCCTAATTTGTACCTCGTTTATAATGATGCTTGTTAATTTTAAAGACGTTCAAGTTGAATTAAATTAAAGTAATAAACTAAGATGTAAAAAAAACAACGAGCATTTTTATGAGCTCCCAATAGACTTATGCAAGAATCGATGTCTCTGAAAGCCAAAGGACTTCAGAAACCAAATGCAGAAATCTTTTAAATTAAGATTAAATTGAAAGATTATGGAAACATGGAATTTAGGAATGCATTTTTTTACTCCACAATATTCCATATGACACTTTCACATATTAAAAGATTGCTCTTGGGATTTATGGTCCTGAAAAACTGTTGACTCTTTACCACGTCCTCATTTAACTAATAGCTTCTCTTCCAACCCCACTGCAGCTACTGAAAATCTACACATGAGCCAAAGCCCCCTCTGGTATCAGCAAACTTTCTGATTCCCCAATTGAGCATTATTAATTGAACCGTGAAATGTCTGTTTTTTTGTAGATAATTTTTCACCTGTTTTTATCAGCAATTTCATCTGTGAACCTAGCATCATTTCCCTTCAACCCTCTGCGCCCTTTATCTATACACTGCTGATGGCATTTATGGGGAATGGTCTTGTCCAACCAGAGGCTGTAAATGCCCTTGAGGGTGGGGACAACAGTTTGTTTTCCTCTGGGTCCTGCTTTCTCCTTCACAGCAGGTTCTGAATACACGTGGGTGGATGAAGTCAGAGAAGGTATCATCATCGCCTTAACTCACTGTATCTTCCTTTTCAGCCGTCCACATGTGCAGCCTCCTGGAGCATCACTGTGCCCACTTCTGCATCAATACCCCCGGCTCGTACGTCTGCAGGTGCAAGCAAGGGTACATCCTCAACTCGGATCAGACGACTTGCAGAAGTAAGATCGCTTTGCTGATATGTCTGTACTGTCCTCCTCTGCTCTCTCAAGGGCCTCTTGAATGCATCTGTGGCCCCTCCCCCAACCAGTCATCATCTCCCTAAGGAAAGAAAGGAGGCTCTATAACGGATGTATTTTAGGTCGGCCTCCACAGTCCCCCGCCCCTGCCATCACAGTGCCTGGACCAGAGCCTGGCGCATAGTAGGCCAGCAGGGAGAGTTTGGAAGATGGTTGGAGGCACCGTCTTAGAAAGAGCCTTTTTGAATTCATGAGCTGGTGTCTTTTACTTCCAAGGTGTTCTTTAGGGGGGACCACTGGAGAGCCTTTTCATCCACTGTCTCTACTAACTGTACCCTGAGGAATTGTTTCTGTATTTTATTCTATTCTCTGAAGCATTGACTTAGGATGAGTTATTAACACTGGCTGGAATGATTATTCGAGTTCTGCTGTAGAGGTGTGCAGGGATCTAGGAGCTTTGGTGAAGGACACTTTATAGGTCTCCTAAAGAAACAAGGTCAAATAGATAAAATGCAAATGGAACTCACACTCTCTTTTTTCGGCCAAGCCCCGGAACGTACTGACAACGTACTGACTTTTGAGCCAGCAAGAGGTAATGCGTCGTAGAGGAGAGAATTACCTAGATGCTGAGTGTTGTACCTATATGTTCATATTTTTAAGTCGTAAGTAAAGCCACCCTGAGTTAGCCCACAGACAACCAGGCTACCAGACCAGGCTTACTCAAGACGTGAGGAAGACCGGCCCATACGGAGGCAAATAAAACTCAGCTAATCTGAGGCGCAGTTCATGCAATGCGTAATTATTATATCACATGGTAAGCAATTAAGCATGAATGGGAAGCATTTGTACAAATGGCTGTAATTAGCATCACATATGGAGCCAAACCACATTTTCCTGTTTTCTTCTCACTTCGTTGTCGGGGTTGAGAGTAGTTGGACAGAGGCCTTCCCCTCCTCCCAGATTAGGTAACATCTGCTTGACTTCTCCAGCTCTGTGGCCTGTGGAAGCACCAAGCCCTCGGACTCTGTAAATCTCCGGTGCTCGGTGTCCTCTGGCTCCTCTCAGACCTCAGGATCCCAGATTTTTGAGAGCAGCCTGAATCATCCTTATTTTCTGCTTGGACCTCTGACCCTTCTTCAGTTTCCACAGCTAAACTCAGTCATGCCAAAGACTCGTGGGCTTAATAGAATTCTCTGGAGAACTGGGGCAGCCCTGGCAGGGTCAGCTCACCCACTGCTCTGCAAACAACCTCGTCGCGTCTTTTAGACATCCCCCTACCTTCTTGGGGAGCTCTGCCCGTCCCCTCTCCCAGCCTCTCTGGGAGCTCCGCCTCCCCAAGGGGTTTCTCTGAAGAATGCTTGGCCTTTAGGTACCCTGCTACCTCCCTTCCTGCCCTTCCCTTCTTAGCAGCACAAGAAATTCCTCCCCCTGTCTTCTGCCCCAGTTGCCTGCTGCAGTCAGGGCATTTGCTGACGTCCACTTTCCATGGGCTGGCTTAGTCGAGTCAGAGGAATTTTGAGACTAGCAAATAAAAAGTTCTCCCCTCAGTGTCGTGAGCAAGACCTACTCCGCACCAGGTTCTGTCCACCCCTGCCTGGTCCCACCTCAAGCCCTGAGGCCCCCGGGCCCTCCCCCAGTGTTGGTCTGGCCTGGGCTCTCGCCTGTTCAGAGCTGCGGGTGCAGAGTGCGAAGCAGAAACTGCCCGGGCTTTAGACTGACCAGGTGGAAGGCCAGGCGGTCCAGGGCAGAGGTTCTCCAGCCCCAGTAACTAAGAACCACTCAGGAAGCCGAGCCCTGGGTGTCACCCCCAGACATTCCGAGTCAACAGGTGGGGCCCAGGAATCTGCATTTCCCGTGACTTTCTGCTTGGATTGCTGCCACGCTCAGATTCACTGGCGTGAGGCAGCAAGGGGGACCGTAGGGAAGGGCTTTGAGTTAGGGGAGAAGAGAAGGAGCTGGAGCCAGGGCTCTGCTGCCCCATCTGACCCAGCCCCTCCAGTGACCCAGAAGCAGTTCAACCACGTGTACTGTCAGCTCCAGACTTAGGCGAACTGGTGCAGTCCTAGAGAGCAGCTCTCTCTCTCTCTCTCAGACAGAGGTGATGACTCTTTGGTTTGCATGTCTGAAATCATAGCTGGGCCAGATGTCGATTTCGATCCTGACCTTGCTGCAGCCCTGCCTCTCTTCCCGGGCTGGTGATTGAAACTCCTTGACTCAACTTCCTCACCCATAAAATGGGAAAGGTGCTGACAAATTCTTATCTATCTCATCGATAAATCCTTGTTAGCCTGTGGTTTCAGTTTGGTGGACAGTTAAAAGTTGTGCCAGGTGAAGGCTGGGCCATTCCTCGACCTCTGTTGAGGAGCTGCTTGCAGGGACCCGCCCCTGCCAACGTGGAGAGAGACTCAGTGGGCCTGGAGAGGAATGAGACATAGCTCTTTCCATTTTTGAGCATGTAAGATGTGCCAGGCAGCGTGCAAACGACTGGAAATAAAATAGTGGGTAAAACGGCAATGTTCGTGCTTCTTGGGGCTCAGAGTCTTGCATGGGAGTAATTCAGATAACCAATATAATTGCAACCGTGCAATTGATGATGGCACCGAAGTGACTGCAGCCCATGCTCAGCTCGGTGTGTGCTGCACACAAGGTCAGGCCACACTAGAGTCAACTCACTTGTTCAGTGTTCACCATGCGTCAGGAGCGCTCCTCGTGCTTTCTATGTGTTATCTCATTTAATTCTGACAATGAGCTCTTAAAGTAGGTTTTATCATTCTCGTTTTACAGATAAGGAAAATAAGGTACCCCCCCAAAGATCAGACAATTTACTCAAGTTCATATGCCTACTACTATGATCAAACCAGGATTCCAAATCTTGCTATGTAGGACTCCATATTCGTAGCACTTAACCACCCTTTGATACTGTCCCATGATCCTTGAGGGCCCCCAGATGGCAGCAGGGCAACCCTACAACCAGAGAAATTCCTCCAAGCGCAGGAGGACAGGCAGGTTCCAAGGCTCACTGGTCCCAAGGGAGACTCAGAACTAATTCACCAGGACTAACATTCAAATGATTATCATTCCTCGAAATCCACTACCAACTGCTGTGACACTGTCACTCTACAGAATGATTTGAGAGGACCTCGTAGGTGATTGCCTTCAGATGTGCGCACGCTCACACGCACCATAGCCACCATTCGTATTTGTACCTGTCTGTGTGGAAGGAGGCAGACACAGGTAATTCAGAGGTTGTTCAAATGGAGATGGACCTTGGCTGTCAGACTTTTAGCTTCCTTCCCCATGTAATCCGAGAATTCTGTTCCTTCCCAGTGTCCCAGATGAATGATATTGCATGTCGGTTCGGCACCTGGGACACCAGGTTGTTGCAAAACACCTCCATCCCACCCCCAGATAGTGTGGACTAAGCTGAAATCCTACTCTCTGTAATTCCCACCTTTGAGACTATCTCTGCCAGCTAAAGCTATATACCAGAAGGTGTATTTCCTTTTCTGAATAAAAAGAGAAAACCCTTTGATTATTGAAGGTGTTATCCCTGCATCCCTCATTAATTTTCTCTCTTTAGGGGGAAGCATAAACACATCTTTAAGTAACTGGATTTGGGGTCTCTTCACTGTCCGAATAATCCTCTTCAGGACACTAATTGGTCAGTGTCTCAAAATGTGCCCTTCCATTCAAAGACTAGAGCAAGTATATTACATAAATATTAACCTCAAAGTTCTGCCATATGAGCAATTTGGAATGTACTGGGAGTCAACATTGTGGATTCTTCTGTCCTTCAAAAAGTCTTCCCCACCCAATACCATTATATGAAATATATGCAAAAGTGTTAGCATAGTACCTAGCCCATAGGGCTCAATAGAAGTTTATGTCCTTGGGGTGCCTGGGTGGCTCAGTTGGTTAAGCATCTGCCTTCGGCTCAGGTCATGATCTCAGGGTCCTGGGATCGAGTCCCACATTGGGCTCCCTGCTCAATGGAGAGCCTGATTCTCCCTCTTTCTCCTCTGCTTGTGCTCTCTCTCTCTGTCAAATAAATAAATAAAATCTTCAAAAAACATTAAAAAAAAGATTATATCCTTCCCTCTCCCCATTTTAAAAAAAATGGGAAAAAACCCCCATGAGGTATGCCTATCTTTACATGTTTGTTTTCCCCTGCCATCCCCCGCCCTTTGAATTCCTTTCCCACTAATAAGAACTTTATCTTCTTTCCTTTTCTTTATTTATGTTTTTAAATAAGGAATTTTCCCTCCCTTCTTGAATATTTAATCTATCTGGAAAAATATTGAAAACGCAACATTTAGAAAATTTCACTTGGCAAAAAAATGTAAACTTTCTTATCCAGCTTTCTCATTTTTTCTCTTTCTCAAGAACCATACCAAATGCATTTTATTGCTTTCATTCTTCAGATATGTTCCTGACATTATTTTTTCCAAGCTACACAAATGATTTAGTAGCTTTTATTTCATAGTTTAATCAAGGGGCATGATCCAGAAAAAACAGTCATATCGTTAAAGAGAGAAAAGAAAATTATAACCGACATCCTTCATGATGAATTTAGATGCAATGATTCTTAAAAACTTAGCAAATAGAATCCATATTTATATACGCTAATCAAGACCAAATGAGGTTCATCCCAAGGATGCAAGTTTGCTTTAACATAATTCACCACATTAACAGATTAAAAAATGAAAAAATATATAATCATTTCAGTAGATGCAGAAAAGATATTGAACAACAGCCAACATTCATTCATGGTAAAAACTCTCAGCAAACTAGCAATAAAAGGGAAACTTCTCAACCTGATAAAAGGTATCTATGAAAAAACCTACGGTTAACATCATACTCAAGAGTGAAAGATAAATGTTTTCCTCCTAAAAGAAGGAACAAGACAGTATGTTCATTCTTACCACTTCTCAGCATTGTACTGGAGGTTCTAACTGATAAGATAATAAAATAAAAGGAAATTAAAAAGTCATACAGATTGGAAAGAAAAAAGTAAAATAGTCTTTATTCACCGACTATGTGATTGCTTCTGTAGAGAGCTGGTGGAATCTTTAAAAAAGCTACTAAAATTAATAAATGAACTTAGCAAGGTTGTAAGATACGAAGTCAATATATGAAATTATTTGATTGTATTTTTACATGCTGGCAACAAAAATGAGCAATTGAAATACCAGTGGCGCCTGGGTGGCTCAGTCGGTTAAGCGTCTGACTCTTGATCTCAGCTCAGGTCTTGATCTCAGGGTTTGAGTCAAAGGCCTACACTGGGCTCCATGGTGGTTGAAGAGGCTACTTTAAAAAAAGGAAAAGAAAAATAAATTGAAATACCACTTATAATAGCATCGGAAATATGTAATTTAGGGATAAAGTTGACAAAAGTGTGCATGATCTGTATGCTGAAAAGTACAAAAGATTTCTGCAATTAATTAAAGACCTAAGTAAATGGAGAGATATAGCATATCATGGAATGGAAGATCTAATATGAATAAGATGTCAGTTCTTTCCAAATTGATCTACAGATTCAAAGCAATCCTTATCAAAATCCTAGCAGATGTTTTTAAGTAGAAACGGACAATCTGATTCCAAAATATATACATACGAAAATGCAAAAAAACCCTACAATAGTCAAATACAGTCGACTCTCATTATTCATGATGGTTGTAAGCTTCTGTGAACATTGAACTAGCAATTACTAGATCATTGTTCCTAGAAGAAATACAGGGTTAGATTCTTGTGAGTTTCTGGCCACATCGTCAATGAGTATGTAACCTTGTTTTATGTGTGTTTCTATTTAAAGACACCTTATTGAGTATATATTGTTGACTGGTTAATATTGAACTCACAGCCGACAGCACTATTACTCATCCTGAACGAAGACCATCTGATATACATCTATCCTCCGTGAGGCACATCACAGCCTTCTTGCATTTAGGAACACTGGACAGCACTTCACACTACTCTTGCGGGTCATTTTAAACAGTGAAATCACCAACAAAAAGCATAAAAGGCAAAAAAAAAAAAAAAACAAAACCCCATGGCACTAAATAGAACACAAAAAGGATGCTTGTTTGTAGCACGAGAGCTAAAACAAGAAGGCAAAGCGTTGCCTTTTTTGGCCTTAACTGGGTGTGTGTGCATCAGATAACTCAAATATTTCACTGTTCTGTGCACATCCATGAATGGCCATGAAAATACTGCAAATATTGATTTGGGTTACAAGTAAATTTTAGAAAGTAGGTGAATTTGCAAATATGGAATCTGCAAATAATGAGATCAATGAAACTGAAAAAAATAAAGTTGGGGAATTTAGATTATCTGATTTCAAGACTGTATTGGTGGACATCAATGGACCAGAATATAGTCTAGGAATAGACCCATGCACGTATGGTGAACTGATTTTTGAGAAAAGTGCCAATGCAATTCATGAGGAAAGAATAATGTCATCAACAAATGGTGCTACAATGATTTTTTTTGCCGTGTGCAAAAAAATGGACCTTGACCCTCACTTCATACCATATGCAAAAATTAATTCAAAACTAATTTTAAATCTAAATGTAAGAGTGGAAACAACTAAATGTCTACATGAAAATGTAGGAAAACTTTTTGATGACCCTGGGTTTGGGAAGAATTTTTAAAAATAGGACATAGAATACAAAAGAAAAACTCAATAAATTGAACTTCATCAAAATTAAAACATTTGGGGGCTCCTGGGTGGCTCAGTGGTTTGAGTGTCCAAGTCTTGATTTCTGCTCAGGTCCTGATCTCGGGGGTCGGGGGATTGAGCCCCCGCATTGGCTGCGTGCTCAACATGGAGTCTGCTTGTCCCTCTCCCTCCCCTTTTGCCTCTCCCTCAGCTCGTGCTCTCTCTCTAAAATAAATAAAATCTTAAAAAGAAATCAAAACATTTGCACTTCAAAATACACTACTACCAAAATGAAAAGGTGAGCCATAGTCTGGGATAAAATATTTGCAAAATATATATCCAGCAAAGGACCTTAAAATATATAAAGAATTCTTAGAACTCAATAATAGGAAAATAAACAACCCAGTCAACATGGGCAAAAGATTTGGACACTAACCATAGAAGATACATGGATGACAAAGAAGCCTGTGAAGAGATGTTTAACATTATTAGTCCCTAGAGAAATACAAATTAAAACTACAATGAGATGTCACCATACTTCTGCTGGATTGAATAAATTTTAAAATATTGGCCATAATACATATTGGCAAAGTTGGCAATAGGAACTATCATTGTTCCTGGAATATACCTACCATATGACCCAGCCATTCAGTTTTTAGGTATTTACCCCAAAGAAAGTAAAATTTATGTCCAAAGATTTTTTTTAACGATTTTATTTATTTACGTATTTGAGAGAAAGAGAGAGAGAGCGTGTGAGCAGGGGGAGGGGCAGAGAGAGAGGGAGAGAGAATTT
Organism: Ursus americanus; assembly: GCF_024610735.1. Lineage (NCBI taxonomy): Eukaryota > Metazoa > Chordata > Mammalia > Carnivora > Ursidae > Ursus > Ursus americanus. Next base: position 37,494,910 of record NC_142135.1, on the reverse strand, counting down.
CAGGCAGAGGCCATGCTGAGCGTGGAGCCTGAGGCGGGACTCCATCTCACAACCCTGAGATCATGACCTGAGCCTAAACCAAGAGTCTGATGCTTAACCAACAGAGCCACCCACGCGCCCCTATATCCAAACAAAGATTTGAACACAAATGTTCACAGCAGCTTGACTTGTAAGAGTCCCAAACTGGAAACAACCCAAATGTCCATCGATAGGTAGATAGGTAACAAATTGTGATATATGCATACAGTGTAATACTACTAGGCAATGAAGAGAATGAACTTTTTTTTTTTTTTTGAGAAGAGAGATTGACACAAGCAGCAAGCTAGATGAATTTCAAAATAACCATGTTGGATGCAATAAGACAAACAAAAAAGAGCACATAGTGTATGATTCCATTTATAGAAAATTTTAGAAAATGACAACTGATCTATGTGACAGAGTAGGTTCGTGATTGCCTGGGGATGGGCGGGTGGTGGCCGGGGAGCAGGCGGACGGATTACCACGGGGCATGAGGAAACTTTGGGAGTTTGGGGGTGATGGGGGGCGATATCTGACATGTCAAATTTATCAAATTGCATACTTTAAATACGTGCTGTTTGTTGTATGCCATTGACAACTCAATAAAGCTAATATATGTAGAGAGAGAAAGTCAGAACAAGGTGGTTTTGGAAGGTAAGTGGTGCTGAGACAAAGGCTGCCAGATAAGAGATTGGAGAAAGGGTCATGGGACAATCAGGGAAGGCGTTGTGAAGGAGGGGTTTTTTTCTAACAAGTGGAAGAGAAACGCAGGGCTTGTTGTCTTTGAGGGTGCTAACTAGACTGGACTGCCTGTCTGGAACAGTTTGTTGGGGGCATTAGCGGGGGCTGAGGGAAGGAATGTAAGCTGGAACAAATTATGGAGCGATTTGATTCTCAAGCTGAGTCCCGGCAGCGGTCTTTGGCGGGTAGGGGGTGCTGGACACAGGGTGTCAAGAGTAAAACTACATTTTAGCAAATTGACTTTAGCAGTAATATGCACGTGGGATTCAAACTGGTAGAGAGTGGGTGAAGAAGTACCGTGCATCCATCACTCATTCCTCTATTCCTCCGATACTTACGGGTGCCCTCTAGGCACTCTTAGGGGCGGTAGGAGAAAAATGAGTGTTTCTCTTATATGCTCGAGACCCAAGAAACACTCAGATCTTGGTTTCCCTTATGCTCTGCACCTATGGAGTCGAAGATGAATGATGCAATCAGTTTACAATTCTGATCAGCTCAGTTCAGTGCATGCTTTTTTATGCTACAGAATTAACGAGGAGACCCCGGCAATAAGCCCCACGCCAGGGAGCAGTTCATGACATAAGCTGGGGGTTGGGGGGTGGTGGATGGTAGCAGAATTTAAAAAGACAGCTAACTTCAGAGAGGAAACCTGGTTTTGAGGCAAGGCTAATGAGTCTGGGAAGGAGCCCACCCAAGTGGTTGGTTGCAGCTGGAGATGAGGCATGAGAGTTCAAGGAAAATCCCAGGCTGGATATGCTTGGGGGTAGTAATTGACCCTGAAAATGGATAAAATCTTGGAGGGAGAGAGGGAGCGTGGAAAGGGAAGGTCAGGGTCGGAGCTTTGGCGCTGCCCGTGATGTGAGCAAGGAGCAAGAGTGGAAGGGCAAGCAGGCTGCAGTCACAGCCAGCCGGCCTGCAGCTTCTCAAGCAACAGCCTGGCCCCAGGTGCTGTGCGGACCGCCCTGAGCAGAAGCTGAGGCTGCCGAGCAGAGTCAATGTGGTCACAGAGTTTCCTCTCCACCCCGGCTGCTGGGCCTGGGAACGTGGAGATGGTGATGGGCATCCTGCTCGCCCTCTGTTTGGGCCAGGATATAGGGATTTTTAAAAAAGGAAGAAAAGAGAAAAGAAAGAAAAGAAAAGAAAAGAAAAGAAAAGAAAAGAAAAGAAAAGAAAAGAAAAGAAAAGAAAAGAAAAGAAAAGAAAAGAAAAGAAAAGGAAAGGAAAGGAATCTGGGCCAAGTGGGGACCTGCCTGCATGCAAGTGGAGAAATGCATGGTCAAAGAACCACCACCCGTGGCGGGGAGGGGGGGGGGAGTGAGTTTGAGGCTCCTGCAGCTTCTTTTCTGCGTTCCTAGTTTCACAAGCACCCAGACAAGGGGTTCTCAAAGTGCCTCCCCCCACCCCCCCAAGCAGCCTCAGCTTTGCAGGGAAACTGGGTGGAAATGCAAACCCCCAGGCTGGACCCTAGCTAGTGCTCCCGAATCAGGGACTCTGCAGTGGGACCTAGGACCGTGTGTTTTAACAAGCCCTTCGGGGGATTCTGATGTAAGCTCAAGTTTGAAAACCACTGACCCAGGCCTTTTCAACTAGATCTCTCCTTGAGAGACCCCACGCAGTAGGGAGTTCATATTAAGAATGTGACGATGGGATGGCCGTTTGGAGATTGCAAAGCGCTCTACAAGAATAGGGCGTTATCAGTGCATGCTTCTTTCCATGAGCCTCACTTGGTCAGATTTACTTACGTTTTAAGGCTTTACGGGGAGGTGGGGGGGGTGGGGAGTCTTCCCCCTTTCTTTTCCCTTCGCAAAAGAAAATGAAAATCTCGTGAGTGACTAGGAGAATTGATTGGAAAAGAATTCAACAGTTGGGGAGAGAAGGATTCGAGGCACAGCTGGGGTTTGCCCAAAAGGACAGGTTTGTTTTTCTCAGTGACATTGGGTTTGTTTTGTTTCTTCCAGCGTTAGAAGCACAAGGCTGATGACTCACATTTACTGTCGAGAGTCTTTAAATCCAAGCTGCAGCTGTCAAAATAAGATTAGTGCTTTCAGGCACCATGAAAGAAGGGGGATGGTCCCCAAAAGGCAGGCTGGGGTTTGTGGAGGCCTGACTCTGAAGGGCTTTCGCATCGGTGCAGGCGGAAACCCCATTGTTTCCCACTTGAGTGAAATAACAGCCCTAATAATGCATTTCTCTTCACCCTTGCTGGGACGGGTAAGTTCTGATTTCTACATCTCAGGCTAAATACCAGCAGGAGCTGTTTAAAAAAGTGAAGCGTGTCTTTAAAGGCGTTCATTTTGCTTTAACTCCAAAGGGTGGATTAACCTGTCGTTGGTGGGAATAGCATGCATCGTGACTTGTCTAAAACTCTGAAAGGCCAGTAAAAACTCTTTGATTTCGCCCGGCATGACGTCAGCCACGGCAGACCCAGCCTTTGTCCCGTGGCTCCTCGTTCAGTGGAACCAGATGGAGGTTTTCCAAGTTGTCCAACGGAGGCGCAGCGCCAGGGTTTCGAGATCATAAATGAGGGAAGGCACTTAAGTCTAGGATGCTTGCGAGCCTCGGGGCAAACACTAGGGATGGATTTGAGCACAGCTCCGGGGCTCTGAGTTATCAAATCCTCACTGATTTGTTTCACCTGGGAAGGCTGAGCAGCTGCAGTTAACATCCCTCCCCATAATTCACAAGGAACTAAAAGCAAGTAAATTCTGCTGACCGTCAGCTCTGTGCTAATGACTGCCTTCTGGCTAAGGCATTGCTTGAGTTCGGTGAGATCTTTTGTTATAAAATTCAAAATTGTCTACTTTGCTGTATTGGATCAATTCAGAGAATTCACAAACCAAAACTTAGTCAAGGATATGTGGACGTTATTTAAAGAAATCTGACTCTGTGTCCACACGTGGAGTTTTCACAGACATCCATAAGGTGACACTATATTGTAATTGTCATGTACGCAACTTTGGTTGGGGCCCACCTCTCCTCCATGCTTAACTGGGCCTGTACCTCCAAGACCTTTCTTTACCCCAGCCTAAGGAAGACGGAGGCCAGCATTTCCTGAGTACCTACTGTCTGTCAGGTGCTTTACTCGGCTCACTGTCTCAGTTAGCCCGGCAGCGTATTCTCCATTTAATTATTTAACTTCTTGGAAGATCGGGTCTCATAGAAATCACTTATGTGAAGTCATGCAGGTCACGTAGCCGAAGCCAGGTTTGGCTCCAAAGATGATTTTCTTTTCACTCTGATTGTCTCTCTCCCACCTGTCTAAAGACACATAACTGCCCTTTATCTCCTTCTCGAAGGTTCAGTTCCTTTGCTCCTTACTTTTTCATATTACCGCCCTCAAGTCTTTGTATAAAAGAATCTTTTTAATGAGACCACCTTCTGACCACAGTATATAAAACAGAAGTTCGCTTCCTTCCACATTCCCGACTCCCCTTTCCTGCTCGTTTTGTCCTGCAGCACTTATAAGATCTAACATAGGGGCCCCTGGGAGGCTCAGGCGGTGAAGCGTCTGCCTTCAGCTCAGGTCATGATCCCAAGTCCTGGGATCGAGTCCCCCATTGGGCTCTCTGCTCAGTGGGGAGCCTGCTTCTCCTTCTCCCTCTGCCTGCCGCTCCCCCTGCTTGTGCTCTCTCTCTCTCTCACATAAATAAAATCTTAAAAAAAAAAAGATCTAACATAATCTATGGTTTTACCTCTTTATTTTATATCTGGCCCCTGTCAGTGGTGTGCTGGTAAATGTTTAATCAGATCTCCAGGGGGAAAATCCCTGGCTTATAAGTTTCACTGATTCCTGTGGTGAAATACTGCGGGCATGGCTGATTTCACGCCACCCACCTGGCCTTGCTGAATGCAGGGTAGGGAAGAAGTGTGCACAGTCTGTCATGCGGGTCAGTAGGAGCTGGCCCCCACACACCACTGGCTCCCCACTTGAATATCAGCTCCATGGGGACAGAGATCGATTGACAGATTTTTAAAAGATATCTATTTTATTCACTGTTGTTTCCCCAGGACTTTGACAAATGGATGAAAGAATGAATGAGCAAAACAAGCCCTGCCTTAAATAGACATTCAGTGATCGTTGTAAATGAAGTGTTCGATTACGGTTGTGGTCAGGCAGACAGCGAGGGGAAACCTGACCTCTAACAGGGAGCAGTCAAATACGAGCTGCCTGAGTCCTCTAGGCTGGTGGAGGTCAAGTCCAATCAACAGATGTCCACTGCACAGCTGCTGTGTGAGAAGTGCGGTATTGTCCAGGCATCCTGAGGAACACCGAGACTGATCCTGTCCCTCTCAGAGTTTCCAGCCTAGATAAGATTAATGAGGGAGAAGTGCCTGACAACCATGTGTAGCATGGACATGGGTTCATTCTCTAATTGCTGAGTCCTTACGGAACAACTACGAGTGCCAGACAACGTGCTAGATTCCAGGGAGGTAGCAGAAACGGCAAGACAGCCAGCTCTTCAGCGGTCACGATAATACTGGTGTCTGCAGCTAGGGGCTGGCTCCCAATGTCACTGTCCTCTGAGCCCTCTTCTGGTACGGGGACACTTCTGGGTGGGGACAAGCAGAGGTACGGAGACTCAGGAAAAATTTAGTTCCCATCACACTCCTCCTGCCAGGATCCCATTTCTGATGGAGGAGAGGATTTTTAGGACTCTAGGAACATCCCTATGGGGAGACAGGGAGTACGGGCCTCTGTCACTGTTCTTTCAGCAGATGAGCACTAATGGAACACCAACTACATGCGTGAGGACAATGTGCTAGGCTCTGGCAAATCACCGAGTAAGATCAGCTCACGTTCCAGTGAGACAGACAGACATGTCCAGTCTTTCCAGTACCACTGGATAAATGTGTGAGGGCTAGAGCGGAGTCCAGAGGAAGGAGCCTCCGAGCCCAGCCAAAATGGAGAGGTCTTCCTGGAAGAGGTGACATTTGATGGAAGTCGTGAGCCATGAGTAGGGGTCACCAGGCGGAGAAGGCTTAGAAGGATAATGGGAACTCAGAATCCGGTGCTTCTCTTCTCTCTCATAGTTTTATTACCCTTCAGTGGACCCTCCCAGGCTGTGAGAAAAAGAAGCGCTGTTTTTCAAAAGCATAAGGAATCATCCAAAAATATCTGTATTTGTTTCAAATGGAAATGACCACTGCCAGAAGAACAACATTGTTTTGTCAGAACCCCGTCTGTATTTATTCCTTAGTCTTTGTTTAATTAAGTTAATCCCTCAATGGTTTCCCTTGGGACGGTGCAGTTCCTAGTGGCCATAAATCCCCAACGTTATAAAAACAGTATGAAAGTACAGCACACATGAAGCCAACTGGCACGCCTGCTGTTTGTGGGGCCCGTCTTCTGGAATGCGAGCGATAAGCCTCTTGCTCCTACCACACTCTGCGCCCTCACGTAGCGTCTGCAGTTCTGTCAGCCACTTGGAGAGGGAGTCGAGGGCAGCAGTCATTCTGAGATGTGTTTAAAAGAGGAAACTGAGGCTGGCAGTCTCAGTTAATAAAGGGGGAGACGGACTCCTGGGTCTGGGCACCTTCCCCTCGGATGATTGCAGGGACTTTTTATCCAGTTCGTCGACTCTCAACCCGGCTGCACACTGGGGTTTTCTGGAGAGCTTTTCACAAACACTGTTGTCTGCCTTCCACCCCCAGCCTGTTGGATTTAAGGAGGGGGGCGCCCTGGGCATCAGCGTTTTCAAAAGGTCCGAAGGTGGTTCCAATGGGTAGCCACGGTTGGGCCCGCTGCTTCTGTCGACCAGAACTTGCAGTTTTTCAGAAGCTCCTCTGTGGGTGTCCCAGCCCTGTCCTGAAAGGAACGGCATTGCCTCTCTTACCTACCCTGTCGGGAGAAGTCTTGTGGAAAAAAAGGTGATTGCTTCAAGGTCTTGGTTCATTGCTTTCAAAATGCTGCTTTCGAAGGGGTTCTTTTGTAACATGTTGGGTTTTTTTTTCATTATTATAAAAGCTCTTGTTATAAACTTGTGTTAGAAAATTTGAAAGCGGATCATCATAAGACTAAAAATCCCCTCTACTCCCACCTCTCCTTCGTAACCACTATTAGGTGGGGTTCCCATCGGACACTGAAGGAGGCAAAGCATCAGCACGAGCAGAGAAGGGACACCCAGGTGGAGAAGCTCTTGCCCCCCACCTTCAGAGATGGCCTTGGGATTTGGGGGTGTAGGTTGTTCCAGTGTGCTGGGGTGACCTTTCTAGCCACGAGGCTTTTAGGCAGGCACTTTCTACTCCCCGTCAGGGAGCTTACAGTCTAGCAAGGGAGACACTGTAAATACCTGGCCGTGTAGATGCCTGTGTAACTAACATTGTGATACATGCCAACAGGACATGCGCGGGGGTGTGCTGACAGCTAATAGGGGAGCCCGGAAGCTCTGGCTCCGAAGAACAATCGAAGGTCCTCCTATCAGGAGGTTAATTTTTCCATCAATGTGCAAGCAAAGCAGAGCTATTTCAGCATAAAATTCAAAAAACTACCACTGTGCCCAAACAAAGCTGTGGTTTTTATTCAACAGGTAGAAGTCCTTCAAGTTTCACCAGAGCTGAAGAAACCACCAGATCCCCCTTCTAATGCTTTTCACTGAAGGGTAATAAAACTATGAGAGAGAGGAGAAGCACCGAATTCTGAGTTCCCATTATCCTTCCAAGCCTTCTCCGCCTGGTGACCCCTACTCATGGCTCACGACTTCCATCAAATGTCACCTCTTCCAGGAAGACCTCTCCATTTTGGCTGGGCTCGGAGGCTCCTTCCTCTGGACTCCGCTCTAGCCCTCACACATTTATCCAGTGGTACTGGAAAGACTGGACATGTCTGTCTGTCTCACTGGAACGTGAGCTGATCTTACTCGGTGATTTGCCAGAGCCTAGCACATTGTCCTCACGCATGTAGTTGGTGTTCCATTAGTGCTCATCTGCTGAAAGAACAGTGACAGAGGCCCGTACTCCCTGTCTCCCCATAGGGATGTTCCTAGAGTTCTAAAAATACTACAAAAGGACAACCCAGATGGAATCACGCTCTCTCCCTTTAGACGGATTTTACCCTGACTGGTCCGGGTCGCCTGCTGAGTGGGATTGATTTCTCAGCCTGCCTTCTGGCCCTCTGTCATCTGGTGTCAATCGTCCTTCCCATCTTCCCCCCTGCTTCTTCCCTTGGAATTCCCAGCATGGAATTCAGCCATCAGGCCTGTCCCGTTTTCCTCATTTCTGCACATTTACTCACACTGTTCCCTCAGCCCAGAGTGCCTTTCCCCTTCTGCATTCTCTCATGCTTACCTACCAGCCTTTTCCAATCGACCCTTGACTATGGGGCTAGTTTGTTCTACCTCAGGACCTTTGCATTTGCTGTTCTTTTAATCGGAAATGCTCTTCCTAGAGCTGCACATTACTAACACTTTGAATACGAGCTGGATGACAGTAGGATCCCCTTCATCTCTTTGGTTCACCACTGTATCCCCAGTGCTTGGGGCAAAGGAGGTACTTCATTTATTGAATAAATGAAAAGTATTCTATCATTCAGATTTTTCTTAGCTGTCTGGCTCAGGCTTGTAACTGTAGGTTTTATCATTAGTTATTCACTATGATTTTTACGTGAGCTAAAGGTTTTTCTGGTTATTGGTGTTTTCTTCTATTTAAATCCGCTGGAAATCTCAGTTGGAGTTCTCAATTGGAAATCTAAGATATAAATATACTGGTAAGAGATGGAAGAATTTGCATCTATAATTTTCTTTGTCTACTTTATCGATTTGGGAATGAAAATACATCCTAGCACTTGAAAGCCAGAGTCCCTATTTGTACCTAAACATTTTTTAATGTAATGATGCAGATTCTATTCTTAAAAATTATTTGTGCATTTCATAGAAGTGATAAATAAATCAGCTTTTATCTTTATCCATTTACTATTTTATATTTATCTAAGAGCATAATAAACAATAAAACTCAATGACACAGGGGATTGCATTAAAGTGTAGCCATTGGATTCAGGGATCAATCAAGCTTTCTAGTTAATTGAGTTTTTATCATAGCTTTCCCAGTGATAACTTTTAACCAGAGAAAACTCTTTTTAATGTATTTGATCCCTTTAATGCTCTTTGGTTTTTTTCCAACTTTAATGGTAAAGTCACTGGAAGAGCTAGTTACGAAACCATGCCATTCTCCTTGCTGAGAAATAATGTCATCACGTCAGCTTGCTTCTTGCAACGGAGAGACTCAGTCAGTGATGGATTGAAAATGCCTTTAACCTTTTCATCATCTGATATATTTGCAGCTCCCTTGCAGTGAATGCATTCCGTGAGTGCATTCTCACATTGCATTTGTGGAAGAGCCAGGGCTCAGCACCTAATTAATATGTGACTCAAAGAGGCTCGCTAAGAACCGTATCTTCATTTCTCCCTAGTAATCTTCGTTACCTCTACCTAACCTCCTCTGGCTTCATATTTTTCCTCATTTGTTACTGGCATGAAGAAATAGAGCTTAAGGAGGATTTCTAAAGATCATGCCGGGAGACAAATGGAATGAGGGGAAATTTTTCCAAAGGGACAGATGCAGAATTGGGACCTGCCATGTTTGGGAGGAGTAGCAGGTCTTTCCTCTGTGCTCTCTCTCAGCTTCCCCATCTGCAAAATGTCACAGACCGCGCCAGACTCTCTCATGTACACTGGTGAGACTGGGATTACAAAGCGCTTTCATTCTTAAAGAACAGGAATGGTACTTGAAGCCGACGAGTGCAAATGCTTGCTCATGATAACTTACAGTTCTCGGGGGCCCTCGGAATGTTGCAGAGCACTGTCACGAACATGAGGAAAATACAGAACTGATGTTAATTTGAAATTATTCAATGCATTTCCTAGCGGTCAATAATTCCAACTTCGAAAGCTATTTTTTTTTTAAAGATTTTATTTATTTATTTGACAGAGATAGAGACAGCCAGCGAGAGAGGGAACACAAGCAGGGGGAGTGGGAGAGGAAGAAGCAGGCTCATAGCAGAGGAGCCTGATGTGGGGCTCGATCCCATAATGCCGGGATCACGCCCTGAGCTGAAGGCAGACGCTTAACCGCTGTGCCACCCAGGCGCCCCTCGAAAGCTAATTTTTTATTTATACATAGAAACGCTCCAAAATATTAACGGCGGTTGCCTCTGGATGGTAGGATTACAGGTATTTAATACGTTAAAAGTGATTTTAACAAGTGCTTGTTGCCTGGCGGTGTGCTGAGGGTCACTCCTTCAGAGCTGCATTCTAACGGTGCGACTCTGCCCCAGTCCAGGATCTGTGTGCGGCGGGGGACCATGGCTGTGAGCAGCTCTGTGTGAATGTTCTGGGCTCCTTTGTCTGCCAGTGCTACAGTGGCTTCACGCTGGCCGAGGACGGGAAAAGATGTGTGGGTGAGTATTCCCCTGCCTTGTTTAATAAGGAAGGGCAAGTTGAGCAGAGCGAGGGGGAGGGGAGCTTCCCACGGATCTAACTGCTCTCCTTTGGGTTTCAACAAAGTGCTCCGTTCTCTGGTCGAGTTGTTAGTCAGAGTTTGAACTCTGAAGACTTCCTTTATGGCTGAGGCTATGTTCTCATTCGAGGTCCTCAGCCAAAGGCATCTTTCTGATCAGCTATGTAAATATAATTGTCCCTTTATATACCGCATGCCTTGAAAAGGACTGGGCGGATTTTCATCAAATGCGGAGGCTGTCTGAGATGGCCTGAGTTCAGTATAGCTCATGTGTTCTTCATGAGATTCCCTTGCTGGTGGGCGAGGTTGCTGAGTGGCACCTCAGAGATGGAGGCAGCCTTCCTGCTAAGTATGGATCTGCCCTCGATGGGCCCAAGGGACCACCAGGAACAAGAGCCCAGCTGTCTTGAGAAGACACCATTGTCAGAGGAGAGGAACGGTTACCTCAATAAGTTGCAAGGGCAGTGCTTAGAATTTCAGGCACCCACTTGCAATCAGTTCCGTGGCTTCCCACTTGGGCAACTCCACATTGTGTGACCTGGTTGGGGGTAAGAGAGGTGGGGGTGGCATCTGATTTCTTCAGTGAAGGATAATGGCTCTCAGCACCTGTGAGCAGGCCAGCAGGTCCCTAATGCCACCTCCCAGTGTGTCTGCAAAGCCCCTTAAACTCACACGGTCTCATCCGTCCTTCCCCCAATAGTGCCTGGAAAGCAGTAGGTATTCAATTAACTGAACTCAGTACTTATAAGGCAAAAAATCTGGAGGCAGAGGAAGGGAAAGGACTCGACTGACATCAGAGCTGGAACCTACTGACTCTAAATGCTGCATTTGCTCTCCCATATCCCATTGATTTCAGGGAGATATGTTGTTATGCCTTGTTATGTCTTGCTTCCCATGGTGAACGATTATTATATTGCACACAGAATTTCCATTTTCCAGCACACTTTGATTCTTAGCTAAGGATGCAGAACGAAAGAGCAACAAAACAAAAGTATAGGGGGCATCTTCTTCGCAGGTGAGAATCGAGTGGGTTTGTTTGCTTGTTTTTACACACTGATGGGAAGGAAAAACTGCCCTCATCAGAGGTCCGCAAATGAAATTGGTCTCCTAAGCCTTAGAGGTTTTATTTATTTTTTTCTTAATCTGCTGGTGGCGACAGTGTTAGGTAGCAAGTTACCACATCCACTAATGCGGGCAAAAAAGAAGCCAACATGCTTCATTTATTTTTATTATGCAAGTAATACACTTGCATTGAGGATGAGGATTAAGCAGATGAGCCCTGGGTGATTTACGCCACTGATGAATTGTTGAACACTACATCTGAAACTAATGATGTACTGTGTGTTGGCTAATTGAACTTAAATAAAAAAAAAGGATTAAGCAGATGAGAAGAATCACTATTAATAGTTTGTTGTCTTTTCTGCCAGACTTTTCTCCATACACATATCTAATTCAAGAGGCGCCTGGGTGGATCAGTCAGTTAAGCATCTGACTCTTGATTTCGGCTCAAGTCATGATCTCAGGGTTGTGAGATCAAGCCCCTTGGCACAGAGTCTGCTTGAGAGTCTCTCTCTCCTTCTCCCTCTCCCTCTCCCCCCACTCATGCACGTGCTCTAAATAAATAAATAAATAAATAAATAAACAAACAAACAAATAAATAAAATCTTTTTAAAAACTTGTAAAAAATATCTAATTCAAAACATTTTGTTAATGTTGAACAAAATGGGGTCATACTATTTATTTTGATTAACCTGTATTTTTTCCCTTACCAGTTGTTAAATGGGTAGAAGCTTTGGGTGCTCTTGGGTCAGAGGGAAATCAGGCCATCGGGAATAGGCCCGGTAGATAAGCTTCAAGAAAAAAGGGCGAGGGTCTCTGGTTAATTGGGTGAGGTAAGAAGCAGGGAAGGCCCAGAGCTTGTGTGGGTAACAAGGAGTCGATGGGGCAGAGGCAGTAGGGGCCGTGGCTGGGGCAGGAGGCCTGCCCTGGCCCTTGGGAAGCTGGAGGGTGGTGAGGAACCCAGTTTTCTGAGTATTGCCAAATGATTGCCTCATCATCCGTGTGTGGTAGAGAACCTTTGTTCTCTACCTTGAGGGTTTTGCTGTAACTTTTGGGGCTTGACATTTGTTGAAGAGCAACAAGCATGAGCTTAGAAACTGTGGTTGCCGGCGAGCTGTTGTGGGCTGTGTTTATCACAGACGGGCATTTCTCTTGCTGCTGCCATCAGCATGTAAGAATGTCCGCCTATCCTCAGAGGGGGTGTCAAGGCAGATGAATGGGAAAACGGGAGAGACTGGGTGTGACCCAGACCTCATCCGTCAGATGTTCCGTCATCATCGTCCTCAACCAAGCACCTGACCTGTTGGAGGTGAGCAGTGAGATGATTAAGCACGGTGGACCTTTGTTGCCAGTTGCCTCGGTTAGGGAGACTGAACACATCTCCGGAAGGTCAAGTGCTGCTTGATGGGGCTATGCTGAGTGCAGAGCAAATGGCAGGAGTAAGAGAGGCTACAGAAGGTCAGAGAAGAGGGGCGCCTGGGTGGCACAGCGGTTAAGCGTCTGCCTTCGGCTCGGGGCGTGATCCCGGTGTTCTGGGATCGAGCCCCACATCAGGCTCCTCCTCTAAGAGCCTGCTTCTTCCTCTCCCACTCCCCCTGCTTGTGTTCCCTCTCTCGCTGGCTGTCTCTATCTCTGTCAAATAAATAAATAAAATCTTTAAAAAAAAAAAAGAAAAAAAAAAGAAGGTCAGAGAAGAGGGTCATTCTGATGGCCAGGGTGGGGAAAATCTGGGCAAGGAAGGAAAGGTAGCCATTGGACAGGTGTCCAAGGCAAGGGGAGACATGAAGGGCGGTAGTGGTGAGGATGTAGCAGTGCTTTCAGAGCTCGAGGGTGAAGTCTGGGTTGGGAGGGGCAGGCCTTGCTCCTGGGAGCAGGTAGATGGGGGCAAGACTGTCACAGGAATGCCAGCCTGGAAGCTAAGCAGGCAATCTAACCTGAGGACAGCAGTCGGAAGGGGGCTTGTCAAAGATGGAGACTCCGGATGTCACACTTAGACAGGAAATTTAGAGAGGCAAAGGCTGGTAGGGACTCCGGAAGCATTCCATCCACGGCTGGTCTGGATGGCCTGTATGTAGATGAGAATGTTAAGAATATGGGGACCATAAATCCCAGTTAATCCAGCATGATCCCAGTTTATGCCTGTTGGCTCAGTTCTCAACAGCCCTCCCTTTCACTTTCAAAGGGGTTCTTTTCTGGGGTGATAAATTATAGGATCACCCTAGTTAAGGCCAGCCCGGCTTAAACAGTGGAAGAGACCGACTCTGTTGAAGCAGAGAGTTCCTGCAGGTGTGAAGTAGAAGATGAAATTGAAGATACCAGCTGGAAACATAGCATTCAGGGCTTTGAGAATCAGGCTGAAGAGTCTGGACTTCATCTCTGGAAGAGAGACCCTGAAGGGTTTCTAATTGGAAGTGACAAATGCAAAGCCTCATTTTAGGAAACTTAATCTCGTGGTGAACTGCAGGATGGAATCCAGAAGGAAGATGGTGAGGGATGGAAAGACCAGTTAGGAGGCTCTGGCAGTCCTCGAGGAGAGGTGACAAGGGCCAGAGTTTGAGCGACGACTGAAGAGATGGCGAGGGAAGGAGTAAGGAATAAGGAGGTGCTATAAATAAAGGGAGGCGGAAAAGTCAGAAGTCGCTCCTGAGTTTGAGCTGCCATGACTCTGACAGATCACGAGTAGGTTAGACAAGGTGAGTTTGAAGTGGAGGTCGGACCCTGGCAAGGCCGTGTCGGGAGGGAAGAGGAAAGAGCACCTTACGATGAGGGGAGTTTAGAACCAACAACGCAGCCAGGAAGCAGCACAGTGCGTTCCTTTCTAGATTTTAATTCCCATTTAGTTTTCACTTTCAATGCGTATTTGTGTGTTAGTTTTGACCTTCAGGACAGTAAGACCTGGGCTCCAATCCCAGTTCTGCTGCTCACTCGTCACGGGTCATTTCATTTCTGAGCCTCCGCTTTCTCATCCATATTGTAGAGTAATAATATCTACATCAGAGCGTGTTGTGGGATTAAATAAGGTAACGAGTCAAGTTTCTAATGCACACGAGGCCATTATTATCATTATTACAGTGTATATCACCATCGTCATCATTTCCTGGCCTTCCTGAAGTATGGAGTGAGGAGACAGTGAAGGCCTGAGCCTTGCTGGCCTGAGCCACATGTAGGGAGCAGGAGGGACAAGCGGGGCGGGGAAAATATCCGTGAAGGAACAGCCTAAGGTGGGGGAGGGGGGGGGAGGTGAGCAAAAGAATCAGAAGTCATGGAATATGATGGGAAAGAGAATTTCTAGGCCAGGTCAATATTAATGTCATGCTCCAGCGAGGCCAAAGGGAACGGAACTTAGAGAAAAAGCCATTGAGTTGAGTCACTGATTCATCTCAGCAAATATTTCCAAACTCTCTGCCAGGCAGTCTGCTGGCCGTTAGGGACACAAAGATGACCAGAAGCCCGCTGATAACGAGCAAGAGGAGTGGAACAGAGAGGGCAGATTTCAGGGGGAGGGGGAGGTGGTGAGACAATAGGAACAGCAAATCTAAATTATTTGTTTAAAGACGTGTAGTAGAAATTCATTACGTCCAGCTACAGGTGAACGGATGCAACCTTCCAAGCTGTGGTTCTAGCTCTTTGACTCATCCCAGAATTATGACCGTGACCTGCATGAAAATTCAATTCTTAGCCAGACTCAGGGCTTTCCAAGATAGCATTTCCATTTTTGAGTTAGAGGAACATTAAATTTTAGTGCTGAAGTCCCATTTCCCTAACTGCTCATTTCACTCTGGACAGCACTGAATTTATTTCCACATTCAGGTGATCGAGGGTGGATTCCCAGCCTAGGTCCTCCTTTTGCTTTAATTGAGTTCCCTCTATTTGTAATCCATCAGCTGCCTCTAAAGCTGTGTTAATTTCCACCCAATGCTGCATTTTTCAAAGACCATTTATCTCTATTTTTAAGGGTCACTTTTCTGCTGTACTTGTTCGTCTGGTGTTTACCAACTGCCTTGTCTTTGGGGTAACTTGGGTCCTGTTTGCGTCTTATCTGCTGAAGCATATTGTAAACCCTTGGGGACAGAAGCCAATGATTGTACCCTTCCATCTTTCACAAAGCAGACTTGCAGGATGTTTCCATACATTGACTGAGGCTGAGTGATTGATCACAACCTCAAGCAGTGATGTATTTTTAAAAAACCTCGTTCCCTTATTGTTTTTTAAATTACAAAATCAATTTTTGCATATTAAAGAAATTGTCAGAATATAGATGTGTATAAAGTCAAAACCTGACAGCCATTCCTCTTCAGTTTCACTTCCTGGAAGTAATCACTGCTAAGAGCTTGGCTTCTCCTTTCTGCCTTTCTGCTAAGATGTATATTTGCTTGTCATTACCATCCAGGGTTTAACACAATGCCTGATGTTTGGTAATTGCTCAATAAATGGTTGTGGAACAAACGGATGGCATTAAGGTATTTCTTAACCCCCAAATTCAATTTTATGTGAATAAAGACACAGGGTGTTAAAAACCTAATCTACATTTATTGAATGTTACTAAGTCCTAACGCCTGTTTGAAATACTTCATGTATTATTGCAACAACCCTATGAGGTGGGTACTCTTGTTACCACATTTTACAAGTCTCTTAACCTGTCTCTGTTTCAATGACTTTATCTGTAAATTGAGGATAACAATAATACATACCTTAAAGGATTGTTGTAAGGGTTCAATGAGTTGATATATGTAAGGCGTTTGCTAATATTATTACTGTCGTTATATTGTCTGATACATGGGCAACTGATAAACAGTAGCTGAATCTGAATTTCTGTATCCTTTTTATTTAAATATGTTATTTATTTATTTATTTATTTGAGTGAGAGAGAGAGAGAGAGCACGAGTGCAAGGGAGGGGAGGTGCAGAGAGGGAGGAAGAGGGAGAGAATCTCAAGCACACTCCGTGCTGTGCGCGAGCCCAGTGTGGGGCTTGATCTCCTGACCCTGAGATCATGATCTGAGCTGAAACCAAGAGTCAGATGCTTAACCAACTGAGCCACCTAGGCGCTCCAGAATATCTATAACCTTTATGAATTTTTGTCTTCTTATGAACGCTTGCATGTGATAGCATGTCAGATGCGTGCTACATTTACAAAATCATACTGAGGCCCATACCCAGAACAATGGTGGCACATAGCATGGGAATTTAGCATGGCATGACTGCTGACCTTCAGAGCTTTTCCCCTAGATTCTCCTCTATCAATGACCTTCAGTGAGGAGGGGAAGGTTGATAATTAAGTTGGGGACAAGGGATGGGAGGATCCATTTTTATATTGAAAGGTCAGCTTTTTAGGTCATCAGCTGACCACCCATGTTTGAAGCATGTCTCCCCCAATTCCAAGATGTTAAGTCCTGGATTTCTCCCGATACTGGTTTGCTAGGGCTGCCGTAACAAAACCACAGAGTGAGTGGCTTTAACATTAGAGCTTTATTTTCTCATAGTTCTGGAAGCTAGGATTCCAAGGTCAAGGCATCAGCAGGGTTGGTTTCTTCTGAGGTCTCTCTCCTTGACTTGTACAAGGCCAGTCCCTTCCTGCCTCTGCATATGGTCTTTCTTCTGGGTACACACGTACCTGGTGCCTCTGTGTGTGTCCAGATTTCCTCTTCTTACAAGGACTCCAGTCAGACTGGATTAGCGTCCCCCAGAATGGCCTCATCCTCATCGAATCACTTCTCTAAAGGTCCTACCTCCACATACAGTCACATTCGGACTGGGTTTAGGACTTACACATATGACTTTAGGGTGGGGAAGACCATTCAGCCCAGAACACTTCCCTGTTGTTACCGAAATCAATCAGAAACTCTCCGAGTTTCCGACTCCTGAATACAGAGATCCAGCTGTGCCCTCGGAGGAGACGTTTTGTGACTCTGACTCTATGTGTGTATCTTCTGTGAACTCAGCAAGTCGGCTGCTTCTACCATTTCTCTAATGATGAATTTGGTTTTTCTTACTCTGTCATCAACAAACATTAAAACCCCAATGCTCCTCTTTGAAATAGCCTATTTCTACTGATGCCATCCCCTCGCAGACTGATGCCGGCTGGGAAAACTTTGGAACGTGACCAGGTTGTAAATCAGACACCATCCATCTGAGGCTTCATTACCTTGCACCAAAGTATCGTTTATCCTTGGACACAGCTGAGTGATTTTTCACAAATTAGGCAGAGACCGGCTTCTAACCCTGAGATTTTAACCCTTTGTGATCTGGAAGGCCGAATTCCCTACAGCCCGGGAATGACCCTTTCTGCTCGTAAAGGAGAGCATATGGATACGTCAGGCAAAACAACTGAGAAAGGGTTCTATCGAAGGAGATGAGGACTTGGGACAGCAGGAGCGTCTGAGTCCCACACATGGAGCGCCTCCATACACGTGCTCCTGAAACTTGGCCTCTCTTTTTACAAGGACAGTTTTGCAACCAAGGAAGTTATGCCAGGAACCCAAAGCATGTGGCAAAGGGTGTCAGAGTTGAATGGACTGGCACTCTCTTGGTCTTAGAAAGCTTTTAGGTTCACACGCTTGGAGGGGGCTTTTCCACATCTGATGTGCTTACGGCCTCCTCTGCTGTCCCCAGCAGCCTGGCAGCAAGCCGGTGAGTGGCCCTCAAATCAAGGGGCGATTGGACACCTTGGGGTTTTCCAGGCCAGGGTCTTGAGGCCCAGGAATGCTTGAATCCTGCCTTGCCAACCCCCCCTCTCCCCTTCAGTTCCACGGATTGCTGAGCACACACAAAACAAAACCAGCAAGAGAATCCAAGTCCAGGAGAAGCCTTCTTAGCCTGTGAGCTTGAGCCTGTGGTTGGCCGATGGATGGAAAGTGTCTTTCAAAGAGCGGAATCGTAAAAAAACCACATATCCAAACCTATCTTGACCTTTTTGTTTTTATTTAAAACATATAAATGTGCTTTTAACAAAAATTACCCTTAATGACCCTTTTAAAGAGTACTAATTTTAAGTTCATTTTTTAAATCTATGATTAAAAAATTTTTTTCTTGCATAAATCATATCCGTAATGTACTGTCCATGATTTTCAATTTTGGTTTCTTTAAATTGGAGCAAGAATTTGAAGACTTCTGTAAAGCAATCTAAGGGTAGAATCCTTGTAAATTTTTATGAAAATTAACCCAATCTTCTATGTGTTTTATCCATGCCTGGTTCTATAGCAATTTTGGTTAGCAAATTGCTTTAATTAGGTCTTCCCAAAGCTTTCAATTTAGTTTTTATTTTTTTAAAAACTCGATTTATTTTAATGCTTATATTTAGTTGGTTTTTATAGTATTTGTAATTAAGTACAATAACATGTACAAATGGCGTATATAGCTTTGGGAACAAAACCAATTTTAACTCTTTTTGGCAGTGGTTCTCAAATTTTAACGTGCCTCAGAATCATCTGGAGGGCTTGTTAAAACACGCATTCTTGGGCCCTACACCCAGTTTCTGATTCACTAAGTCTGTAGCGGGGCCTGAGAATGTGCATGACTAACACGTTCTCAAGGGATGATTGTTGCAGCTGTCTCACCACCACATTTTAAGAAGCAATGCTTTATAAGCATACAGTCAGGCAATAGGGAAAGCACACAGGTGTTCTGGAGCACAGGTGTCCCACCGCAGCTGCTTTATAAGCATGCAACCCAGTCACAGCTGTTCCGAAGCACAGGTGTTCCAGCAGCCTGGAGCACTTCGTATGCTCTGGGCATCAGGTCCCATATTTTCAGAGGGAATGAAAAGCATTGATTGATCAGGAATTTGTTAAGGGGAGGTCAGTTAAAAGAGCTTCTTCCGTATAACTCTTATTAACCGCCTGATCCAACACTTGATGTTCTAGAGCATTCTGGAAAAATGCAGGTTGGAGTATGGGCCTTAGATTTTAGGCTTAAGTAAAACCTCCAGCCTGTCCTCACTCTAATAAAGGGCCAACACACTCACATGTCTCTCTGAGGGACTGAGCCAGCTGGGCTCAGAAATGACACCCCATGGTGTGTAAGCGGAAGTTTCAAGAGAGAGGGAGAATCTGAGTTTCTGACTGTAGGTATAGCTCGCTGCCCACTCATCGTTGTACTGTCAATGTCCTGCAACCTGGAAGTCAGAGTAGCAGCTCTTCTCTTTGTTGGGGACACTGAAAAGTAGGCGGCCTGAGGTAGGAGAGGCTGACTGATGGCAGATACCCCTGTCAGTGGTTGAGAGATTTTTAAGATGGCAGATGAGGCCCAGCATGGGGAGGTCAGAGGTCGGAGGTGCCCACTGCTAACACAGGTCGGTGTGAGCCACAGCATGGCCCACTCCTATGACGGGCCGACTGGGACCCATCCTAGGGCTTGGTCTCAGGGTCCTCCGTTTCCACGAGTATTTGTGCAATGTTACAGTGGTTCTTGAACAATGAGACGTTAACTTTTAGAAGAATTTGGTGCCAGAGCACTATTTATGATATGACTCCACTCCAGCAACTGGCTAAGGTCCCATGACTTGCAGATCCTGCGACTATGTGAATGTCCTGTCCCCGCAATGGCCTGTGTATTGAACCCTCAAACATTAGGTGCTATTAGAACTCTTCAGGGAGGCGAAGTCACAAAAATGATACTTTAGACAAAAACTTAATGAAGCCTGGAAGCAAAAGGATAAGCACAACACAGCCTTTAAAATTCTGTAGCTTTTTCCTTTGTGTCTTTTGATTACTATGCTAAGTATGCCTTTATCTCCCCAGTGTGTGGTTTTGGTTTTCAAATCACACGTGTGTATTAATTGTGGATCCCATTTCCTTTTTTTTTATTTCCAAGTTTTTGATATCAGAATATCCTAAAATGTTATAGAGGGAAATGGTTTTTAAAAAATTAATTAATTAATTTGGGAAAGGGGGAGGGGCGGAGAGAGAGGGAGAGAGAAACTTAAGCAGACTGTGCGCTGAGTGAGGAGCTAGACATGGGGCTTGATCTCACGACCCTGAGAACACAACCTAAGTCAAAACCAAGAGTCGGATGCTTACCTGACTGAGCCACCCAGGCCCCAAGGGAAATGTTTTTTAAAGGAAAAACAAATCATCCATAGTTCTACCACTTTAACACTGCAAGGATTTTTATTTCTAATTTTCTAGGCTTTAGGCATGCCTAGGAGCTCTAGTTCACCTGGGTATAATCCCTGTAAATATTCAATTTTGAGATCTACTTTTTTCACCAAATTTTATCTGTCTTCCTATTTACAATTATGTTAGGATGATAATGTTGATAACTGTCTAATGCCCCAAATGGAACTCCTGATCTTCTCCCGCAAAACCCACTGTGCCTCCCCCGTCAGATGACGGCAGCCCATCCTCACACCAGATCCCCCAAGTCAGTCTTCCTCCCTCTCTTTTCCTCTTGCCCATTTCTATTCCAGCAGGACCCCCACTGTCCCCTCCTCACCTTACACCTTGTGTATTAGCTTCCCAGGGCCACCATCACAAAAGACCACAAACTGGGGGACTTAACTCAACAGAAAGGTATTGCCTCCTGGTTCTGGGCTAGAAGGATGAAGCTGAGGTGCTGGCGGGGCCGTGTTCCCACTGGAACTTGTGGGGGACAATCCTTCCTTGGCCTGGCAGTACGTTGACCCTGGCTCTCCTCAGCCTGCGGCCACATCACTCCAGCCGCCGACCTCACGTGGCATTCTCCACGTGTGTGCACATCTTCACGCGGCCTTCTCCTCTCCCTGTAAGGACACCAGCCGTAGTGGGTTAGGGCCCACCCGTAGGAGCGCATCACCACTCCATTGTATCCACAAAGACCCTGTTTCCAAATACGATCACATTCACAGGTACC
The DNA here is from genome assembly GCF_024610735.1 of Ursus americanus. Taxonomy (NCBI): domain Eukaryota; kingdom Metazoa; phylum Chordata; class Mammalia; order Carnivora; family Ursidae; genus Ursus; species Ursus americanus. The sequence goes on along the minus strand of NC_142135.1, from coordinate 37,473,815 downwards.
GAGATGAGGACTTCCGCATATCTTTTTGGGGAACACGTTTAGGCCAGAACACCCAGAACACTGCTCCCCTGTCTCCACCACCCCCCCCGGGCCCCACACCCAAATCCTGCTTTCTGCCTCCTCCTTTCCTCACTGGGATGATTGTAGTCGTCGATCTGGTTTACTCCTGTCATACTTGCTCTCTGTGGTCTGTTCTCCATTCCTGTGTCCAGAACCTTCCTGTGACTCCCTGGTCATTCAGAGTAAAAACCAAAGTCATCGCGGTGGCCTCAGTGTGTCCTGACACGCACTCATCCTCCTCCCACCGGCTCTGCTGCAGCCAAGCCGGCCTCCCTGCGGGTCCTTCTGATGACCACCTCGCAGCCTTCCTGCTTGTTGTTCGTTTTGCCCCAGTGCTTCTCCCTCGCAGTTAACCGCTTGGCTCGTCCCTCATTCAAGACTCTGCCCAAATGCCACCTTCTCCTGAGGCCTCTCCTGGCCACTTCTGCTACCGTCCACCGTCCTTCCCACCACCCCACAGTTTCTGTTCCTTTTCCCCAGAATACTCTCCACCTTCTACGGGACGATCTGATGTACTTATTTATTTTATTTTTTGACCACCACCATCATCCAAATGTAAGCTCCTTGAGACTGGCATCTGCGTCCGTTTTGTTTTTTGCTCTATCCTCAGATGCTAAAACAGGGCCAGGCCTGGGGTAGGTGTTCAGCAGACACTTGTAGAATTAAAGAGAATTAGGACAAGACATTTTTCTCATAATTTACTAAAGCATTTACCATTATGAAATGTTCGTCTTATTTTCCAGATTGTTTTTGTCGCCGTAAATAATGCTGCTATAAATAGCTGATTTCCTATAGTTAATCTCCCCCTTTTCTCAATGATTTCTTTGGGTCCCATTTCCACAGTGAACATTGTCAAATGTCCTTCCAAGTGGATTTTTGTCAATTTATGATGCCACCAGCATGAATAGCTCTGACTCCCTTTCCAGGATGCCTGGCCACTGTTGGGTTTTGTCCTATCCTTATTTGTGCAGTTTAATAGTTATAAGGGTTGTAAGCCTTGTGATGGTTTTGATTCGTGTATCTTTATTTTAAAAAAGATTTTATTTGTTTATTTAAGAAAGAGAGAATGAGCCAGGCTCCCCGCTGAGTAGGGAGCCTGAGGCGGGACTCAATCCCAGGACCCTGAGATCGTGACCTAAGCCCAAGGTAGATGCTTAACGGACTGAGCCACCCAGGTGCCCCTGATTTGCATTTCTTTAACGTTTAAATACAATTGGTCGTGTGTTCTTTAGTTTATCTTCTGCTATAAACTGCCTGATCTAGACCCCTGATTATTTTTCGGATGGTGGGTGGGGGAGAAGGCTTGGATCCGTATTTATTTATCCATATTTTATGAGGGCAATGATATTAATCTTCATTTATATTCGCTATAAGTATGCTATTATTTCCATTCCATCTCACTAGTTCCTTTCCTGTTTGCGTTTCTGCTTCAACTCTGGGTTTGAACATTTACAGCTGTGGACTACTGCGCCTCAGAGAACCACGGATGCGAACATGAGTGTGTGAATGCGGACGGCTCCTACTTTTGCCGGTGCCCTAAGGGATTTGCTCTTAACCCAGATAAGAAAACATGCACAAGTAAGTTACATTAAAAAAATGTGTGTGTGTTGGGGGGGGGGTTTGGCCAGTTTTTGGACCTAACATTTTATTTACTTACTGTTATTTTAATTCCCGTGCAGTTACCATACGGTGTCGTACTAGTGTCAGATGTACAATACAGTGATTCAACAACAGCAACGGCATTTTTGTGATGCTCTTGCTACTGGCCCTGTGGCCATGGGACCTCTCCCAGGCATATCGTAGCCCAGGATTATGTGCTGGGAGTCTGATACCTTCTGCCCCTGTTTCCCTTTGTCAGGCCTTTCTTCCCTTGTCCCAGGACTGTAGCCCATCCTGTCTGAACCTCACTCTTCGAGGCACTTGGCAGAAGTGTGGTTCAATCGGAGAGCACATGTGGGAGCGTTCTTCCAGCATCTGCTGACCGTCGGACCGTCTTACTTCATGCTGGCTCGGCCGGGCTGTGCCCATCAGTATTAACAGAGCTTAGGAAACACTTTCACTGAAGCCTTGTGGCTTGTGGGCTTTTGCTCTGACTGCACACAAGTACAGGAAAAACGCTGAGCCTAAAGGAGTTGAGTGTGGTTGCTCTGGGGTGGGGGAGGGGTGGGCGGAGGGTGGTTTGCAGAGAATTGCTCGTTCTTTTGTTTGACATAGTGAGTAGTATTTGATTTCAACTAGCACATACAAATCAGAATTAATTTGAGCTCCCCAAATCTGACCATAAAAATTTATAAACTATAGGTGTTTTGCAAAAGGATGGCAAAAGCGTTCTTTTACATGTAAGTGTATGTCAGAGCCCCGAAGAGCTTGCATATGGGTTATCACCCTGTAGGGGCTTCACTTGAGAGAAGCTTGGTTTTCAAGTGTTAGGGCCCAGCATTTTTAAAAAGTGAAGTGTTTTGTTGTTTTTTTAAGATTTTATCTCTTTATTTGAGAGAGTGCACATGAAAGAGAGAGAACACAAGCAGGGGGAAAGGCAGCGGCGGGAGGAGTAGAAGCAGACTCCCCACTGAGCAGGGAGCCCGATGTGGGGCTCGATCCCAGGACCCCGGGATCATGACCTGAGCCGAAGTCAGCCACTTAACCGACTGAACCACCCAGGGGCCCTAAAAAGTGAAGTTTAATAGCAGGTTAGCCTAACTCATCTCTGAAACATACATCGGTGAGAAAACAGGATTGCGATTCATAAAAAGTTCATGTACCCACGACCTTTCTAAAATGAATCGATTATGGAAAGCAGGATATACTTGCACAGCGTTTTAAAAATCATCCCCCATGGGGCGCCTGGGTGGCACAGCGGTTGGGCGTCTGCCTTCGGCTCAGGGCGTGATCCCGGCGTTATGGGATCAAGCCCCGCGTCAGGCTCTTCCACTATGAGCCTGCTTCTTCCTCTCCCACTCCCCCTGCTTGTGTTCCCTCTCTCGCTGGCTGTCTCTATCTCTGTCGAATAAATAAATAAAATCTTTAAAAAAAATAAAAATAAAAATAAAAAGCATCCCCCACAAAACTCCTGAAATATAAACTTGCCCTTCAATCCCTAAATATCAGCAGCTTACAAACACTGGAGCTGGAGGTAGGGGTGGAGCGTGCAGCTGCAAGGGACACATTTCTGGAAAGCTAACCATGTGCCAGTAGCAAGGAACAAGGCAGGTCCTTCCTGGAGGACAAGGTATCTAGGCTGAGACTTCAAGTCAGAGCCGTCATTTATTTACCTGGCAAAGATGGCTGAGACGGGGGTGGGGGGATTGGGCAGGAGGAGGAAGGAAGTGCAGAGATAGGAGCCAGACAGGCTCAACCCGTGCCTGGCACAGGACCTACACTCAGTTTATTGAAAGAAGTGAATGAATGAGTGGACTCCTCTGTCCCTAGTCTCCCTTCCCTTCTGATTTTCTGAGCCATAAGCCAGCAGCCTGGGCTGCGGTCATGGCTGGGAACGTGGTTGCTGGGCTGAGAGGTCAATTCTCTTCATCAGAGAGGAGGCCGTGTGTGTGTGTGTGTGTGTGTGTGTGTGTGTGTGTGTGTGTGTGCTGCCAAGGGACAACATCGGCTTCAGATCAGTATCTCCTCTTTCGCTAGGTGATCTTGGGCAAGTTATTCGTGCCTCAGTTTCCTCAACTAATAGGGGATGATAATACTGCCTTCTTCATAGTGTTGTCTTGAAAACTAAATGAAATCATCCATATAAACCATTAGGCAAATTGTCTGGTGCTGAACAAGTTCTTTTAAGGGATGATCCCACCTTCAAAGACTTTAAATTGGTATTTATTGAGCATATACCACACGCCTGAGCTAAGTTTAATAGTGCATAAAAAATTCAAGACTTGGCCCCAGGCTTCCACTGGGATGAGACTTGGAAGAAAACACACCACCTATCCAGTCTCCCTCCTGCTTCTGCAGAACTCCGTCCCTGCCTGGGGTCCCTGTGCCCAGTTCCCAGGGCCTCATCATCACCCCCACCCTGTGGCTCAGCATGTCTTCTATCCCAGAAGCTCTTGGGACACGGAGGATTCCAAGCCCAGGATGCTGCGGGCAAGGGGACCCTGGCAGTGGACACAGGGGCACTGGGAGGAGGGTCTGGCTGGGAGGTAGGGGACGGACTGGTCCAGCTGGGAGGCCTCACCAGTTAGGCACTGAGCCCGGCAATCCAGCTGTCTCTGGGTCCTGGTCGAGTCCAGACGCAGAAGTGGGCAGAGAGGAGTGCTGGGCACTTACAGGGGTCTGCGCAGGCAGCATCGGGGAGATGTGTCCCCTAGAAAAAGGACCCCCTTCTCCCCATGCTTGGGAGCAGGGCGAGAGCCAGACCTGGGGAGCTTGCCTGCGAGGGGAAAGGGACCCCTGGCTCACTTGGAAAGCTGCGAGAGTGGGAAATAAAGCGAAATACAGCGGTAAGAACTGCGAGCCTTGGGAGCACCCCACATCTGTGAGGGACAAGAACAGGAACTGAGAAATAGGGGCCAGTTAAAAAGACAGAAACAGGATGGAGGCAGATAGTCAGAGTCCAGGCAGCCATCCTGTTAGTCATTAATGAGCCATCACGCCAGCTTCCAGCCAAGTCGGCCTGGCTGCTGCTGTGATGTTGAGAGATCTTTGAAAACATTTTTTCCACGTCTCATAAACTTGCAGAAAATGAAATAAAACAAAAGACACTCAGTCGCTTAAATGTCGTCTCTATTTTTAACCAAGAGTATATTTGAGGGCTTCATCCAATTAGTAAGTATATAATTACGGTCTGGAAAAGTAGACTGTCAAGGGGATGTACCAAGTATGGTTAATTTATGATTAAGCCAAAATGTACAGAATAGAGCTTTATGTTCCTGAACAAATAATATAATTTAAAATAAGTACTCAAAAAAGCACAACTTTTTATATCAATTCTTTACCCTAAAGCAACCCATCCAAACCTATCTGAATATTTGGTAGAGGGGAGAAGAGTAGAAATATGCAGGTACCATGAATTTGCAAACTATTGGCAAGACTTTTTTTCATTACGGTAAAAATATATGTACTAAATTTACCCCCGGACCCGTTTTAAAGCGTACAGTCCAGTGGCATGAAGAACACTCATGTTGTGCAACCATCCCCGCCATCCAGCTCCCGAACTTTCCATCTCCCCAAACTGAATCTCGTCCTTATTAAATAACTCCCCATTCCCTCCCCAGCCCCCAGCCCCTGGCAACCACCCTTCCACTTTCTGTCTGTTTGAATTTGACTATTCTAGGTCCCTCGTGTAGGTAGAATCATAACAATATTTGTCCTTTTGTGACTGGCTTGTTTCACTTGACATAATGTCTCCAAGATTCACCCATCCATGTTGTAGCCTGTGTCAGAATCTCCTTCTCTGTTAAGGCTGAGTAATATTCCGTTGTACGTAGATGTCACATTTTGTTTTTTTGCTCATCTGTCACTAGCTACCAGGCTTGCTTCCCCCTTTGGGCTGTAGCGAATAATGCTGCTGTGAACGTGAACATACCCGTATCTGTTCAAGCCCCTGCTTTCAAACTGCTGATCATATTACGGCAAGACTTTCGGAGGTCTAATTTGAGCATGAGGACACTCTCAGATGTTCAGGGTCTTTTCATGGGAAAGATAGAGGACTTCCGTCCACTGGACAGGAATTCACGTCTTGGTCTCAAGGAGACTGGGTTTCACGTCTCATGTTTAGTCATCTCGTACCTGTGATAATGAGTTAAGGCAATTATAGACATTTGTAATTTATGTAATAGCATGTTGCTATTTATTATTTACTGACTTTGAGATCATTATACTCATTATTTTTTAGACTCCATTGATAACTTGTACCACATTTTCATCCTTTTTTCAACTAGGGATGCTTTGCACAAAGTAAAGTACTACATGAATATTTATAATTTCATTAAAATTGAAACACAGAAAAAGGGAATAATTTTATAATGAAGCAGCAGCATAAAATATAGAATGTGTAAAATGTATCAGTCTTTGGGTTTCCTGGCCAGCTCGTGGTTAAGCTACTGTAAAATGCCACTTACTTTTATGAGACCTATGTGCGTGAATCAAAGACTCTCATTTGGAGGCAGCCTTAAAGTTCAACCTAGTTCTAGCCCAACCACCCATCCTCCAATGTTCCCACCATGCCATTGTCCAGCCTGCACTTGAATACTCCTACTGACAGGACATTCACTACACCGCATGCAGTGTATTTCATTTCGTGCAGCTCTAACTCTTAGAAAGTGATTCCTTAAACTGAGCTCATAACTACTTCCTTGTACTTTGAAACCAACAGAACAAATTAAGCTTCCTGTATTTTCTTGGTCACTAAGACTGAGTCATATCAGAATACTTTATTTCATTTAGTAGACTAGCCAGGCATGGAAAATGTGGTAGGAACTATCTATACTTTCATAGACATTCACCCAGTTTGCTGACCAAAGCCCTGTACCCCATAGACCAGATGGAGAAATGTGTGCTGGATGAAAGAATAATTGGTTGGGTCTGTAACTGGCTGAATGTCTGTACCCAGAAGATGTTAATTGCTGAACTGAAATCCTCATGGAAGGAGTTTTTTTAAGCAGCCTGGCAAAAAGAAGCCTGAAGTGTGTGAGATCTGTCTTATATCTTTAGTGACCCCTTGTTGGTTCTTACACATCTAAACCCTCCAAAACACTCTATTAAGAGTAATACTGATCACTATTTATTCATGCAACAAATGTTTGTTGAGCACCTGCTATATAACCAGATACTATTGGAGACACTGAGCATGCAGTGGTAAAGTAAAACAGACCAAAACACTTCTGTCCTTATGGACATTCTATTGGAACAGAGTAAGACGGGCTCACAAGAAAGTGGCATTTGATCAAAGACTTGAAAGAGGTGAGGGAAGGAGGAGACTTTTAAAGTAGGGGAAACAGCACCAGTGCAAAGGCCCTGAGGCAGGCATTATGAGGCTTGGCAATGTTGAGGGAAAGCAAGGAAGTCCACGTGACTAGAACAGAGTGAGACATAGTAATGTAGTGTTGTGGTCCATGGAGCGTAGAGCCTGTCCTCTCTGTAGCCATATGCTTGAATCCCCAAATTCCAGTGATACCTGTGAGCTCATAGTCACTTCCCTATTGTAAAAAGCTAAACTGGCTTTGTTTGTTGCCTGTATTTTGTGTTTTGGATATAGACATCAGAAGCTATACATATTGTCCCCGGCAATTTTGCCTGATTATTTTCTTCTCTGTTACTGGGCACTTCCCACACTATTCTTTTTTTCCATTTTTTTCAATGCTGTTTTCCATGGGAACTAATTTCACAATTATGAACATGTATACTTATTTTTAATACCTTTTTTGATTATAAAAGTTACATATACTTATCATAGAAAACTGGATCACATAGAAATGAAATCGTGTAAAATGAACTGATCTATACCCTCATCACCCAGAGATAACCATGGTTAATACTGATTTCCTATGTTTCTCTCCAGTCTTTTTTTTAATGCATGTGAATATATTTTTATAGAGTTGAGGTCATATGGTATAACATTAAATTATGAGTATTTTCACATGTCATTTAAATGCTATCAAAAACATTTAAAAAACATTTTAATGTCTGCGTGATGATCCATCATATGTAGGTATCACAAGTTGTTCAACAGTTTTTTTGGCTGTTCAAATTGTATTGTGATAAATATCCTCATATGTAAGTCTTTGCATTTCTTTTTTTTTTAATTTATTTTTTTTAAGATTTTATTTATTTATTTATTTATTTATTTATTTATTTATTTATTTGACAGAGAGAGAGACAGCCAGCGAGAGAGGGAACACAAGCAGGGGGAGTGGGAGAGGAAGAAGCAGGCTCCCAGCAGAGCAGGGAGCCCGATGTGGGGCTCGATCCCAGGACCCTGGGATCACACCCTGAGCTGAAGGCAGATGCTTAACGACTGAGCCACCCAGGTGCCCCAGTCTTTGCATTTCTGACCAGGAATAAAACGTAAAAGGAAATTTATTGAATCAAAGGCTGTTAACAATTTTAAGGCTTTTGATGTATTTTGCAAAATTATTTTCCAAAAATTTGGTAACAACTTATACTGCACTGGAAGTGTTTTGAGGAGGTGATTTAAAAATTTTTTTGCTAACTTGCTAAGAGAAAAAATTTTCTCATTGCTTTATTATCATGTCTAATTACCTTTCTTCATAAAATTATATAGTAATATGTAGAGATAATTGACAAATATATGTTTTTGGTGTTGCTATTTGATTAATGAATAGTCTGTTCAAGTTAAAATTAACTCAAGAAGAAATAGATCATGTGAATAAGGCCTCTATCTATTAAAAGAAATTGAACTTGTACTTATAAACCATCCCACAAAGAAAACACTAGACTAGTTGTCTTAACTGGTGAATTCTACCAAACATTTGAGGAAGAACTAATACTAGTTTTATACAAATTCTTCGAGAAAATCAAAGAAGAGGAAACATTTTTCAACTTACTCCATGACGCCAGTATTACTCCAATACAAAACTCAGAAAAACACATTACAAGAAGAGAAAACTACACACAAATATTCCTCATCAAATACATGTAAAAGTTCTTTAGTATTTTTAGCAACCAAATCCTACGATATATGAAAAGGATAGTGCATTTGGACCAAGTGAGATTTATCCCAGGAATTCAAGGCTCATTTAACGTTCAAACCTTGATCAATGTAATTCACAATATTAACATACAAAAAAGCAGAAACCATAATAGCCCAACTCAATAGATACAGAAAGAGCACTGGACAAGACCTGACATTCCTATGATTTTTAAAAGAAAAAACCTCTCCGCAAATGAGGAATGATGAGAACTGCCTGGATCTGATAAAGTGCATCAATGGAGAAACCATCAGGTCACATCATACTTAATGATGAAAGACTGAATGCTTTCCTTATAAGATTAGAAACAAAACAGGATACCCATTGTCACCACCTCCTTTTAGCATTGGACTATAGGTTCTGGCCATTGTAATAAGGAAGAAAAAAAGAAATGAAATATGGATTAGAGAGGAAGAATTAAAGCATCTTTATTAACAGAAAACATGATCATCTGTGTAGATAATTCAGTGGAGTCTACAAAAAAGCTACTGGAACTTTTAAGTGAGTTTGGCAAGGTTGCAGGATACAAGGTCTATATGCAAAACACAACTATTTTTTATATTTTTTCAGTGGAAAATCAAAATTAAAAAATGCTATTTACCGTAGCATTAAAAATGTGTAGTTACTTATAGATAAATTTGACAAAAAATGTGAAAGACCTATACACTGAAAGCTACAAAACATTGCTAAGGGAAATTAAAGACTTAACAAAAGAGATGTATCATGTTCATGGATCGGAAGACTTAATAGTCTGTCCTTTCCAAAGTAATTTATACATCAAAACAATATCATGATCCTAGCATGCTTTTTTGTAGAAACTGACATGCTGATTCTAAAATATATGTGAAAATGCAAAGGATTAAAACAGTTAAATGAATTTTGAAAACGATGCACAGAATTGGAGAACTTAAACTTCTTGATTTTTAATGCTAATTATAAAGCAACAGGAATCAAGACTCTGTGGTATTGGTGTAAAGATGGATGTATAGGTCAATAGGACAGCATAGAGTCCAGAAATAGATCTACACATGTATGGTGAAATGATTTTCAGTAAAGATGCCAAGGCAATTAATGGGGGAAAGGATAATGTCTTCCACAAATGGAACAACTGGATTGCAAAAAACCCCCCAAAAACAAAAAGCAACTTCACGTTCAGCTCATACCACATACAAAAATTAACTTGAAATGGATTTTAAACTTAAATATAAGAATAAAAATTATAAAAATTCTAGACAAAAACATAGGAGATCTTAGTGACCCTGGGTATGGCAAAGATGTCCTAAATAGATTATTTTAAATTATTAAAAAATTAGAAATGGATAACTTGAACTTCATCAAAACTAAAGCTCTTGTTCTTCAAAAGATACCATTATAAAAATGAAAAGGCAAGCCATGGACTGAAAAAGAAATACTTGCAAAAATTATATCCAACAAAAGATTTATATTTAGAATATGTAAAAAACTCTTGAAGCTTAATAATGAGACAAACAACCCAATAAAAATGGACAAAAGATTTGAACAGAGACTTCGCTAAAGAGGATATAGAGATGGCAAAGAAGCATATGAAAATATATTCAACAGTGTTAGTAATTACAGAAATGAAAAATAAAACCATAATAAGATAATTACCACACCCTAAAAGAATGGCTAAAATGACCAAGTGTTGGTAAGGATGTGGAGCAATTGGAACTCTCATAAACTGCTGTTGAGAATGTTTAAGAAATTAAGCACATGTTGGCCGTATGACCCACCAATTCTACTCCTAGATGTTGACTCAAGAAAAATAAAAGCATATGTCTACGTAAAGACCTATACATGAATGTCCTTGGCTACTTTATTTGTGATAGCCCAAAACTAGAAACAACTCAAATCCTAACACCAGGTAAATGGATAAATAAATTGTGGTATAGCCATGTAATGAAATACTATAAAAAAAAAACAACCCACCAGGCTATTGATATACACATGAACATGGATGAATTTCAAAATAATTATGATGAGTGAAAGAATCAAGACCCAGGGTGCCTGGGAGGCTCAGTCAGTTAAGCATCTGCCTTTGGCTCAGGTCATGACCTCAGGGTCCTGGGATCAAGCCCTGCATCGGGCTCCCTGCTTAGCAGGGAGTCTGCTTGCCCCTCTCCCTCTCCCCCGGCCCTTCCTCCCATTCATGCCCTGTCTCTGTCTCTCTCTTTCTGTCAAATAAATGAATAAACTCTAGAAAGGAAGGAAGGAAGGAAGGAAGGAAGGAAGGAAGGAAGGAAGGAAGAAAGAAAGAAAGAAAGAAAGAAAGAAAGAAAGAAAGAAAGAAAGAAAAAGAAAGAAAATAAGGAACCCAGACCCAAAAGAATACATTCTATATGACTCCATTTTAATAAAATTCTAGAAAACACAAACTGAAATTTTTGAAAGATTAATGATTCTATGGGGCCAGAGAATTTGGAGAAGAATGAATTAAAGGCACAAGAAAACTTTTGAGAGGAACGCATAAGTTCATTATCTTGATTGTGGTGATGGTTTCATTGAAGCATACGTTTGTGAAAATTCATCAAGTTGTCCATCTTAGATATGTGCTTTTTGTCCATTGTACCGCAATAAAACTCAAAACAAGTAGGGGAGACTGTATTACTCAAAAATGTGAATGTCATAAAACCCAAGGAGGCTGTAGAAATGTTCTAGACTATCACTACTGAATCAGCACCTGTGATGAAGCAAATGTTCTCTATCTGTACCATACGGTGCGGTAGTCAGAAGCTACTGTGCCTGTCGAATACTTGAGATGTGCCTGGTACGACTGAGGAACTGGATTTTTAATTCAATTTTTTTTTAAGATGTATTTATTTATTTGAGAGAGAGAGCACACACACATGCTTGTGGGGAGGGGAGGAGCAGAAGGAGAGGGAGAGGGACAAGCAGACACAGAGCCTGAAAAGAGGCTCAATCTCATGACCCCAAAATCATGAGTCAGATGCTCAACCGACTGAGCCACCCAGGCGCCCCGATTTAATTTTATTTTAACCCGTTTCGATTTAAATGGCCACATTGGATAACGTGGTTCTAGATTAAAGGAAGCTAAGCATAAATGAAAACTAAATATAATCTCTGACCCTATGCTGGATCCTATACTGGAAGAGTAAAAACACTATGAAGAACATTATTAGATCAGCCGATAAGACTAGAATATGGATGGTAGGTTAAAGTATTGTATCAATGTAAATTGATAAGTTTTATGACTGTACTGTGGTTACCTAAGAGAATATCCCTCCTCTTAGGAAGCATGCACTGTATTTAAGGAAAAAGACCATGATGTATGTAACTGACCTCAAATAGCTCAGAAAGGCGAGCAAATGATAAAGCAAATGGGGTAAAATGTTCACAATAGGTGAATCTGGGTAGAGTATACAAGAAACAGGTGTTTCTTGTACCTCTATACTTGTATTTTTATGTTTGCAACTTTTTGTATATTTGAAATTGTTTCCAGGGGCGCCTGGGTGGCTCAGTCGTTAAGCGTCCACCTTCGGCTCAGGGCGTGATCCCAGGGTTCTGGGATCGAGCCCCGCATCGGGCTCCCTACTCTGCTGGGAGCCTGCTTCTTCCTCTCCCACTCCCCCTGCTTGTGTTCCCTCTCTCGCTGGCTGTCTCTCTCTCTGTCAAATAAATAAATAAAATCTTTAAAAAAAATTGTTTCCAAATAAAAAGCTCTAAAAAATACCTTATATGTGATTGTGATATTTTTTAAAGACTTCCAGTCTTTTGGAGCGCCTGGCTGGCTTAGTCGGCAGAGCACGCGACTCTTGATCTCAGGGCCATGAGTTTGAGCTCCACACTGGGTGTAGAGATTACTTAAAAATGAAATCTTAAAAGAACAAAAGAGTCCCAATCTTTTAAGGATACATTATGGAATATCTGTGGACAAAATGATATAACATCTGGGGTTTGTTTCAAAGTAACATGGAATCCTAATATGGGAGAAATGCAGATTGATTCTCTTGAAGCTGAATGATAGGTATATGAGTTTATTATACTCTCTGTCCATTTTTGTGTACGCTGAACATTTCCATGACTTTAAATTGGGAAGAATTGGCATCTACTCAGTGTTTTTCCTTTTAAGGATATTGTGTGCCTTTCTCTTACTCATTTTGTTTCTTATGGTACAGGGTGGGAAAGCTTATTTATTCCAAATTCTTCATTATGAAAATGATGTCTATAGCTCACATGTTCCTTAATAAAATAAAAATCCTCATCACAACAAAAATATTTCTTTTATGACCCCATCAGTGGGCCAACTATTTCAAGCAGTTTTAAGCAGTGTGTCCAGTTCCCATGATAGCAAAATCTTTGATCAGACACCCTTTGATAGAAGCCACTTTCCATATCTAAAAATACTTATACAAGTGAAACCCCATCATAAAAAATTCCACGTAACCTTTTTCTCCTTGATATTTTGGTTTAAATTCATGTGTACCTAGAGATCACATTCTCTGACTGTGAAGCCTTGAGAAAATGTAGGTGAGGGTGGGTCCAATGAAATACTGAGAGCAGGACTTTGCGCTCAGAATATCTACGCCGTTCGCTCCTCCCTTTTCCCAGGAACTGACTTTGTGTCCTATTGTTTGGCTCAGTGTCTGAGGGCTTTAAGTGGTTTGGAGTTAGACTTCGGGAAGATTTCATTGTGTCAACTGCATAAATTCCACAAAGCATTGAACGGAGCTCTCTCTTCCCAGCCTGTGACACAATAAACAAATGCTCCATCACACTCTTGTATTTTAATGGCTCTTACACGAACCAGGACAAGGAAAGCATCTTCACAAATTCATTTGCTGCATAAACATTTTGTAACATGTCGAGAAAGTTCTCACTGGGGGGCCATATCTCTAAACATGGAAATCGCTTCACTGAGAGATCCCTTCATAGCGGGAGTGTTTGAGGTTACAGGAATTTATCTGGTTAGGGAAAATGAAGACTGAAAATCCCTTGGTTTTCCTGTTGGATGTATTGTTTCATTCATCATTATTATGATTTTTCTTTCTCTCCAGAGATAGACTACTGTGCCTCGTCTCATCACGGATGCCAGCACGAGTGTGTTAACACGGATGACTCCTATTCCTGCCGCTGTCTAAAAGGTTTTACCCTGAATTCAGATAAGAAAACCTGCAGAAGTAAGTCACCCTGGGTGCAGGAGGGCTTGTTCCCATAAATGCCCCACTAATTTTCCTTTTCCTTGCAAATCTTAAGCAGGTATACTTGTACTTAGCATTTGTGTTCATTAACACTCTTTTGCCCTTGATTTTACCTTTTGTCACTCCTGATTCTGTGATGGGGATAATTTTTAGACACTGAATAGACTGGGTCTGCCCACGGAATTCATTGAGCAAAGTTGAAACCCAAGCCGAAGCTCTAGCCTATGGGAAATGAGGGCACGCCCTCCCTTCTCTTTAACCCCACAACATGTATTTGGGACTTTGAGAAAGAACAGCCTGGGCCCAGAGACAGGAGGTAAAAGGAGTTAGTTTCTTCCAGTTATACCAGGTGAGATACCTGATGGCTGCTAGGCGGGGGGAATTGTTGCTCTCTCCTCTTTGACGCGAAGGAAGAAAAAAGCTATGACTCTGGGGCGTCCCTGCAGCATTCCAGAGGCACATGGTGTCAGGAGGATGAAGTGAATGATGTGCTGAGTGACTCAACTGCCTGTCAGCTGGCACAACAAGGGGGATCTAGAGCATGGACCACAAATGGGATCTCCTTAAACCAGACTGTCCCTGAGAAACAACTAGAATGGAAGGTCCACAAGGACAGAGAGTCTTCTCTCTTTCTCACTCTTGAATCCTCAACAGCCCAAGGGCTTGGCACACGGAGGTGCAACACAAGACTTACTGAGTGAATGATTGAAGGAATGAGTAAATGGATCTCTCTGAGACTTATCATCCTGGAGAAGTTGCAACTATTATTTGAATTACTCAATCTCGTCAGAAAGATGGCCCTTTTAAGGCGTGCAGATTGTGAACTTTTTAAAAAAGTATTTCCTTAGTCAGTTGACATTTACACACATTGAATTCTTCATGTTCTCCTGGCAGTCTCGTTTATAGAACTTTCTGGAGCCCCCTTTTAGGGGTGTATGTTCTCACCTCTTCCTGGTGATATGTACAGCAGGGCTCTGCATCGCAGGCAAGACTGAATTTTCAAAAGCTTGACCGTGTATTTCTTTTGAAAAAGCACTGGGGACTATAGAACTGAATCCAGACAAGCCACGTTCTGCTCCCAGGACTTACCCACTCACTCCAATAAGCATTAGACCTTGTTCGGTGGTAGTTGGTTGAAGAGGCCATGTTTTGAAACTGAGCCTCTCTTACAAAAGATAATTCCTACTGCCTTGCCTAGATGCAAACCCTGGGAACATTCGAGCATTAAATAAGAATTTTCACTGAGAGCATTCAGAATGTGAAAACAATTAGGTGGAATATTTTCCATTAGACCACACAGGCGTTCACTATGGTAAAGGGCCAACTTCTCTGGCCTGGCCGCTCCTCTCTGCTGTTTACACCTTTTTCTAGGGATAAGTGTGTTAGTGGCTAACTATATCCAGGGAAAATCAGTCACAGGTGGACTCATTTGTAGACTGGTTCAACTCAGACACACATTGTGGTTGCAAGCTTCATGTGTGTTACTAATGGAGGGAAAAGGGAACAAGTTAAGCATATGGCCATCAGTGCAGGGGAATTTGCTTGAAGCTCTTCACTCTTGTTTGTTTGTTTGTTTGTTTGTTTGAGAGAGAGAGAGAACGAGTGAGCATAAGTGGGAGAGGGAGAGTGGGAGAGAACCTCAAGCAAACTTTGCACTGAACATGGAACCTGACGTGGGGCTCACAGCCCTGAGATCATGACCTGAGCCGAAACCAAGAGTCAGCAGCTTAGCTGACCACACCACCCAAGCACCCCTGAAACTCTTCATCTCTTACCAATCATCTAGGATTCCTTCAATCTCTGGCACTCCCCCACAACCTGCCTGGAGAGGGACTTGGAGTAAGAGAAGGGTCGAAGGAAGTGTACACATGCATTGTTATCAGGGGAGGAGGGAGGTCAGGAACAGAAAGGTGAGTGGAGAAGAAGTGACCATTGGGAGTAGTTTGACCACCACAAATGAGCCCACAGATAGGCCTGTTTGCAGGCTGTGGCCCAGTCCAGAGTCCCTAATGCTTATTCATACATGTTTAGCGATTATAGCTCCATTTCCTCTTTAGCCAGGTGTCCTACTTTTTCATCCAAGAAAAATGGAATTTGTTTCTAAAAACACCATGGCCTCACTAGCCCTTCTCCCAACCTCCTGCCTCATCGTTACATTTTCCATTGTCTGTGCGAACCCAGTACTGGGCTCCTGAGGTCAGCCTCTCAGAGCCGCCCCTGACTTAATGTTTGCACTCTGTCCATTATGGCAGACAGCCGTTCACGGAAGTGAGCGCTCCCTGTCTCTCTGGAGCATTACGTGGAAGAGGGAAACAAGAAATTAGATTTAAATCTGGAGTTTGTTGAAGATCTCGAGAGCATTGCAGACCTCAAGCTCAGGGTACAGGCATTTACCTTTAATAGATGGTGGATAGATGTGGGCGATTTTCAAATCTAATAAGAAATCTATTTTTCAAAGGAATTTGATGTCATCCAGTTAAGGTGGAAAACAAAGTTCAAGGCAGAATTCTACTGAAGAAAACTCTCTTGGCCGGGATTTGTTCTTCCTCCTCATCTGAGCACAATTTCTTTTTCTGGAAAGTACTGTCATCATTTTAAAGCATAAATTATTAAGGCGGTGGTGCAAAGCACAGAAACCGGGGCTGGCCTGGCTGCTGAGCTGGGGCCTGAGGGTGGACTCCCATGTGGGTGTGACCCGTGTGCTGGGCTCCAGGATTGCTCATGCGGGCACCATGGCTGGTGCTCCTCTTCACTGGAAACATCATACTTGAAGAGCTGGGATGACGTCCACAGGTTGGCCTGAGCTGGGAGATGTGAGGGCTGGTCTTAGCAGTGTCACTCATACTGGCCCTACGACCTTGAACAGGCTGCTCTCCTCTGGATCTGGATTTGCTAAACCAAAGGAACATGACATCCTGCTTTAACATCTGGTAGCCTGTCCAATTTTTCTGAAATGCGCAATCTGTACCACTCCGTGGGAGATACAATCCACTGTCTGGGGTCATCCTCTTTCATGTTTCCAGTGAAGTCTCCAGCTCTCTTGTGAGTCGGCACTTATAAGCTCTGTTTAAAATTTGTTGTCTGACGGTTCTGCCCACTGACCTCACGCGGGGCTCACCGGACACTCTGGGCTTCACCAGGTAAAGCCACCTGCAGGCCTGGCCCGTGTGTAGCACTTACAGTTAGCGAGGAGACCGAACCAGATATGGGGCACATCGTAGTTACTCAATAAATACTGATGAAGTAATACACACGTGAAGACATGGAACTCGAGCATGTGAAGAAGGCCAAGATCTGCAGTTAAGCCTTTGTGATCAAGAACCATTTGGAGAAGAGTCGGTGTTGGATTGCTGTTTGCCAAATAGCTGAGTGATAACATCTCTAAGAATCTAAATGATTTTCCGCTTAATTATTTCGTATGTAAATCTTTCTTAAAGATAATGCTGGTGGGGCGGCTGGGTGGGTTAGTCGGTTGAGTGTCTGACTCATGGCTTCGGCTCAGGGCATGATCTCTGGCTCAGCTCAGGGCTCAGCGGGGAGTCTGCTTGAGATTCTCTTCCTCTCCCTCGGCCCCTC
This sequence comes from Ursus americanus, assembly GCF_024610735.1. Classification (NCBI taxonomy): domain Eukaryota; kingdom Metazoa; phylum Chordata; class Mammalia; order Carnivora; family Ursidae; genus Ursus; species Ursus americanus. The sequence continues at coordinate 37,456,348 of NC_142135.1, read as the reverse complement.
CCCCCACTTATGCGCAGGCATGCTCTCTCTGTCTCTGTCTCTCTCTCAAATAAGTAAATAAATGCTTGAAAAAAAACGAGAGAGATTGCTGGCTTTTAAAAAATTGTGAAATATACATAATATAAAAACGACATTCTAACCGTTTTCAGTGTGCTGGCTGCCAGTGGCATTAAGAACATTTGCATTATTACGCAACTGTTATCACCCTCAAACTCTAGAACTTTTTCATCTCCCCAAACTATCCCCAGTAAACAATGACTCCCCATTCCGAGCTCCGCCTCCCAGCTCCTGGCAACCACTATTCGATTTTCCGTGCCTCTGAATTTGCCTGTTTGAGTTACCTCCTATAAGTGGAATCATATAAAGTTAGTCCTTTTGTGTCTGACTTCTTTCACCTCACATAAAGCCTTCAGGCATCATCCACGATGTAGCATATGTCAGAATTTCCTTCCTTTTCAAGGCTGAGTTCAAGTCCCTGCTTTTGATTCTTTTGGGTAAAAATACCCAGCAGTGAAATTGCTGGATCATACGGTAATTCTCTATTTAATTTTTTGAGGAAACTCTATACTGTTTTCCATAGTGGCGGAATGCTGGCTTTTTAGAACAGCATTTACTGAAAACAATTTCACCTTTTTCTGAGAATGTAATGAAATGATTTCCGCAAACTCTCTGCTATGTGGCCCCAGACTATAGGGCTCTTTGTACTCTTGTGTCTCTTTGCTTGTTTTTTTTTGTTTTTTGTTTTTTTTTTTTTTGTCTGTTTGTATGTGACCGATGTTTTATTGACAACCCCCTTCTTCTTCATTGAAGCTCCTTGCTTGTTTCCCGGCATTCAGTTCTGTTCCACACAGGTGAGGTTGTTGGCGAGTTCCCGGCTGATGAAGTGAAACCGTGCACAGCTAACAATATCCTGCCTTCCCTCCTGCATTACAGGCAGTGCCAAGGGGTCAATGACACTTGTGGTGGCCTCTCTCCTCTTAGGCCATTCCCTGCGTGCGGTGAGAGTGCTCTATGTGTGCTCAGTCTGCAGCCGCTTCTGCTCAAACTCTGTGCACGTGGAAGGTTCTACATGCTGGTCACCTGGGAGGGCGCGTCATAGCCCCTTGAAGGGATGGTTGCCAGGCTGGCTTAGATCAGTCATGATTCATGCCTTGGGGGTCAGGGTTCAGTCCCAAGAAGTCAGGGTAGTGGTTGCTGGCAAGGCAAGCAGCAGAGTCCGCCACATCCCCAGAAGAAAGAACAATGCATTCAGACGGATCCAGCTCAGCCACCTAGGTGACAATTCCCCCGACACCAGCCTCGGAAGGCCCGCCACAAGGTCATTGTACTTCCTGTCCCTGTTCTCCGTCTCCCCTGTAACCTGCTCTTCATGGGGTCTTGTGATTTTAACATTTTCTGCTGGGAAATGAAATGCTAATTGGCTCCCGGTGAGGCTGCTGCTCCCGCCCACTGGCAGAAACCCAGCTTGGATGGGGGCGAATGTATGTTTGGGACCCAACTGCCACAACCTGGGGCAGCATCAGATGTGTCTTCTCCGCTTTCTTGATATGGAGGCTGCCGTGATCTCACCAGAGCGAGACTGAGCATCTGGACCCTTCTTAATGCAGCTGCCACATGCTGCCTCCCCTAGATAGCTGGAAATTTTGCACAGTGAGCTTATGTTGGCTCTGCCTTGTGCTGTCCGATGTCATTGTCAGACATCACTGCAGACAGTGGTTCCCTACATGCTTTGAGCCCTAGTGATCCGATTCACTGGAAGAAAAGACTAACTGGATTTTCCCAGCATTACCGTCTTTCTTGGGAAGGGATGGGTTGGGAATTGTGATCCTCAACCCATTTCGCCAGCTTTTGGCCATCAAAAGGGGAAAGGACCCAAGGTGGAAGAATCCAGACTTCTGATCCCAGGTTCTCCTTCAGACCAGCTCCCAGAGAGCAGGAGCTATCTTCTCGGTCCTATAGAGCACCTTATTTACTGAGTATCTGCCAGGAGGGGCTGACCTCACAGCCCTGGGAGAAGCCCAGAGCCTTCAGGAGTGTCTGCCCTTTCTCTCCTCAGGGATCAACTACTGTGCGCTGAACAAACCAGGCTGTGAGCACGAATGCATCAACACGGAGGAAGGCTACTACTGCCGCTGCCGCCGGGGCTACACCCTGGACTCCAACGGCAAGACTTGCAGCCGTGAGTGTGCCGGGGGAGGGGGGCGGGGGGTTCGGACGGGAGGGCGCAGTTCACATGCAGGCTGCGGGGCTCACTTCTGAAGCTGCTGGGTCTCCTAAGGGCCTGATGGTCCGACAGGCTTACCCTTCCTTGCCTCAGTTTCATCATCTATAAAATGGGTCTATTCATGCTACCCACCTCACAGATTGGGTTGTGAAGATTAAAACAATCAATACATATAAAGCACTTAGAAAAGTGTTGCTAAATGTCCACAATAGCCAAACTCTGGAAAGAGCCCGGATGTCCATCGACAGATGAATGGATAAGGAAGAAGTGGTGTGTGTGTGTGTGTGTGTGTGTGTGTGTGTGTGTGTATGGAAGAAGTGAGATAGATATAGATATATAGATATAGATATAGATATAGATATAGATATATGATGGAATACTACTCAGCCATCAAAAAATGACATCTTGCCATTTACAACAATGTGGGTGGAACTAGAGGGTTTTATGCTAAGTGAAGTAAGTCAGCCAGAGAGAGACATATCGTGTGATCTCACTCATATGTGGAATTTAAGAAACAAAACAGGATCATAGGGGAAGGGGGAGAAAATAAAATGAGGAAATCAGAGAGGGAGACAAATCTCTGGGGTAGCTGGGTGGTGAGTAAGGAGGGCATGTGATGTAATGAGCACTGGGCATCCTAGAACACTGATGAGTCACTGAACTGTACCTCTGAAACCAATAATGCACCGTATGTTAATTAATTGAATTTAAATTAAAAAAAAAGAAAAGTGCTGTTAAATATTAATAAGCACTCAATAAATATTAGCTAATATTCTTCGCTGTCGAGAGTGCCGATTAAGTCAGACCTGCCGGAATCTAAAATCCAAGCACGACCACCTACTAGACATGTGGTCCCGGGCAAGGTATTTAACTTTGCCAAGCCTTGGTTTTCCCATCTGTTTAAAAAAGTGACAATAATAGCACTATTGATGGGCTTGAGTTTTTAAGGGGAATAAGCAGGACCATTTCAGTCTCTTAGCCTGGGTCTGGCACAAGGAAAACACAATGAAAGATAATCATTCATTATGACCACGGAGCCTGGGAGAGTGACCAGTGCGGCTGCAGGCTGGGACAAGAGGCCAAAAGGGACAGACCTCAGAAAGTACGTGGGTTACCACAGAGCTGGTCTGAGGGCGGAGCTGGGAAATATGGGACTTTTTGTGAAGACTTTCTTAATTTTCCTGTGCAGGAGGCACAACAAATCTCCATTTGGTGATGTAAATGTGCGGAAACTCGCAGGCTTTGCCAGCTGGCCGGTTCCATCGTGTTTTATGAGGCACAGTCTCCACTGGCCCAGGCCAGCGGGGGTGGGGGCACATGAGCACCGCCGTGGATGCCTGTGACCCCGCTCTGCTGGGAGAGGGGCTCCGTGACGTGGCCCAGCACAAAAGGGGCCCTTTGTGCGGCTTTCCACCCGGCAGGCCTTACATCTACTCCAGCTTTGGGGATAGAGATAGATTGTGAATGAGAACAGTGCAGCTGTTGAGTGCTGGGACCTCAAACTGCCAGAAGGGGAAGGTTCACAGATGAAGTATTAGGTACAGAGCAATCCTCAGGAAAACTTGTGCCCCTTCAGTCTATAGAGGGAACAAAGTGCCTCCATTAGGCTTTCTAAGGACTGATCTCGGAGGCCAAAGAACTTTGGAACCAGAAAGTTAGTTCTGGTATGCACTTGCCTCTGGGAGTCTCTGAGTCCTGATGAGAAGCTGGTGGGGAGCAGGAAACGCCCTGGTCAAGATGGATCTGCCTTCTTCCAGGAGTGTGGGGTCTGCCGGCTGACAGCCCTGGCCCGTGTCCCAGAACAGGCTGGGCATGACCTGGTTGAGCCCACCTAGAGCCCCAGGGGCCATGGCCTGTTCCTCCCTGCCAGCATGCCTTGGGGGAGCCTAGAAGGGCTCAGAAGGGGAACCAGAAGAGATTGGGCCATACTGTCTCTCTGGGATCAAGTAAGAAATTCCACTTAGCTTCAAGAAAGTATAAACCAAGCCATTTCTTCCCAGGAGTTCCCAAAGAAGGCCATGGTATCCTGTTCCCCTCAAGCACTCAGGGAGCCCCAGGCCATAATGAGAGCAAGTCCTTATGAGGAGCACACTCTGAGGCTGTGGTGAGCCCTTTCCAGGCACTCACTCACTTTATCTTCACAGTAGCCTTAAGAGGCATCTGCAGTCTTATCCGTATTTAAAAACAGGGAAACTGTGGCACAAAAAGATTGAGTCACTTTCCTGGTGTTGCATGACTGGTTGATGGTGGAACCAAGATGTGAATATAGGCTTCTGGCTCCTGAGATCCTGCAAGCGTCTGCAGTAGGCACATCCAACGGTGGAATGTTCCAGAAGGCACCAGCCCCAGGCGCTTCTGGGGAGTCAAAGAGGCCTACTTGATGGCCCGGCACAAGGCCTTCAATGTCTCTCCAGTCCCTGGGTGTGCGTTTTCTCCATCAAGGAAACCTGGGAGGCAGCCTGCAGGGCTGTCTGTGGGAGCCGCTCACCACAGCTGTGTGTTCGCTGTCCTTCGGTGCTCGCTGCCCGGCGGGAGCAGCTGTGCAGCGCTCGGGTGCCAGGATCGGCCACACAGGCAGGCTGTGGCTTGGTTTGTTTTCTGAATCTGGGTGTCCTGGGGAGGTGGGATGAAAACAGTTTTTCTGTGTCATTTTCAAAGAAAAATGAAACTATGCAATTAATTCTTTCCCAGCAACACTTAGTAAGCACCCACTCCGCGATTACCGTGTGCCAGCTAGAGTTCTGAGGGCCTTACACGTATCAACTCCTCTCCTTCTCACCACATTCCTCCAAGAAAGCAACCGTCATCATCCCCGTTTCTCAGGTCGGGAAACCATGGCCCAGAGGCCAAGGGACTGCCCAGCATCTCCTGGCTCGGAAGTGGTGCAGGTGGGATTGGAGCCCGGCTGGTTTGATGCCACAACCCTTGTTCTTAAGCTGTGTGGCTTTGGGCAAGCAGCTGGGTGTCTCTGAGCCTCGCTTTCCTCTCTTAGATGGGGCTCACACCTGCCCGTAGCCCTGAGGACTGCAGATTAGGTGCCAAGGCCCTGGCACAAAGTGCTGCCGTCACTAACACCAACACAGGAGGGGTAGACGCTTTACTCCTCAAAACACGGAAATGGGAAAAGCAAACAAACGGGGCTGATTTTCCAGAGGCCAATTGCACCAGGTAGAAGGAAACCTCCCAGCAGTGCTCTTTGTGATGCCAATGAAGTAATGGCTCCTATGCCCCCTCCCCCAACACACACACACAGGAAGAGGGTTTTCTTAATGCCCCATTGCTGGTGAGTGTGGTCAGGTTATTTTGTGTTTTTGTGTGTGACAAACGCAGGAGTGGATCACTGTGCGGAGCAGGACCACGGCTGTGAGCAGCTGTGTCTGAACACGGAGGAGTCCTACGTCTGCCAGTGCTCGGAAGGCTTCCTCATCAATGAGGACCTCAAGACCTGCTCCAGTGAGTCCCCTCCATGCTTCTCTTCTACGGAAAAGCTTCGCAACAGGGGTGAAAAATAGGGCCGCTGCAGGGGAGCGTAGTTCACGGTCCTCTCGTTCCTCTGCCCTTTTCTGTGCTCCGGGAAGATGGTGGGGGATGTCCTTTGGGGACTTCATGCCTCTGAGGGGTGGGGGAGCAGACTGCCTGACTTTGGAGGTGTGGGGGGGTGGGGGAGATAAACAAGGCTGAGGCTTGCCGCCGACTCACCTGACCATCTGGCTTTGCAGGGGCGGATTATTGCTTGCTGAGCAACCATGGCTGTGAATACTCCTGCGTCAACACGGACCGATCCTTTGCTTGTCAGTGTCCTGAGGGACACGTGCTCCGCAGTGACGGAAAGACGTGTGCCAGTGAGTGTTCTGGGGCTTGGCACGGGCCTTCTGTGGGTGGACTATGCAGCCAGGCAGGGCCAGCGCGAGTGGGCCTTAAAGGCCTCCTGCAGCGATTTGAGCCCTGGCGCTGCTCCCCCCACCCCGGAGCTTCCTTCCCCTGCTCCCCAAGACTGCTTGTTCCTATTTCTAGAGCGCGCCTCGGGTCATGCTGAAGCTGGACAGAGCCCTACTTCTTGTTTTATCTTCTGTACCCCTAATCTGGCCCAAAGTGGTGGCCGGCCTGCAGTGCACAATACGCATCACGCAGACCCCTTGCGGAGCGCTGACTTCGTGGCAGGCACTGGGCCGAGCACATGCCACCTCAGGCTGTGGTCATACTGTGGAATCCCCCGCTCGCCGGGGAGCGGGAGCTCAGACTAAGTAGGGAGCCCAGGGTCAGCCCTGTCAATGGGGTGGGTTCAAGCTTGGTCTATGGGACTCCGAAGTCCATCCCGGGAGACGGGGAGGCTCCTGAGAAACCTTCCCTGCCCTGGCTTCATAATCTGGCAGCAGAAGGAGAGGTGGGCAGTGATGTGTGCTGGGTACATATATCCTTGCAGCTGGCCCCAAGTCCGTTCCATTAATTTAGGGAAAAAAAAAAAAAAGGCCCCCAGACCTCCCTCTCTCCTCACTCAAGAATGTTGTGTCTTCTGCCCTGCAATCCCACTGGACTAAGGTAAAGACTTAAAAAAAAAAATAGTCATTTTGACAGAAGGTGTCAGAAATGGAGGGAAAGGACTATAATTTTCCTTCCCCATCCTGGTGGTCTTTCTGGTTATAGGGCTAGCTTCCCTGACTACCTATACAACATAACCTAAGTCATCCACTTTTTTTTTTTTAAGGGTGTTCTTTTTTTTTTTATGTTCAGTCAGCCACTGTATAGTACATGATTAGTTGTTGATGTAGTGTTCAGTGATTCATTAGTTGCATATAACACCCAGTGCTCGTCACAACACGTGCCCTCCTTAGTACCCGTCACCCTGTTACCCCCTCCCACCCTCCTCCCCTCTGAAACCCCCAGTCTGTTTCCTGGGGTCCATAGTCTCTCATGGTTTGTCTCCCTCTCTGACTTCTCCCCCTTCGGATTTCCCTCCCTTCCCCTATGGTCCTCCGTGCTATTGCTTATGTTCCACATGTGAGTGAAACCATATAATTGCCTTTCTCTGCTTGACTTACTTCGCTTAGCATAGTCCCCTCCAGTTCCATCCATGTTGATGCAAATGGTGGCAAAAATTAACAAAACAAGAAATGACAAATGTTGGTCCTCACACACAACATTTGTTGTGGAGAAAGGGGATCCCTCTCCACTGCTGGTGGGAATGCAGGCTAGAAAACAGTCTGGAGGTTGCTCAAGACGTTAAAATAGAGCTATCCTAAGACCCAGCAATTACACTACTAGGTATCTACCCCAAAAAATATAGATGCAGTGAAAAGAAGGGGCACATGCACCCCAATGTTCATAGCAGCAATGTCCACAAAAGCCAAACTGTGGAAGGAGCCGAGATGCCCTTCCACAGATGACTGGATAAGGAAGTTATCCACGTTTTAAATTTGTCCATTCGCATGGGCAGGTGCGCTGAGGTGCGCCCCTCTCTGCAGACCGTGAGAAAATGTTTCCCTCGTTTGTGACAGATTCTGGAGTCTCGGCGAATGGGTTATGCCTGTATGGCTGGCTTGCGGCTGCCTGCCTGCCAGCTGCCTCTGGGATGGCTACTGCCGCCAGCGCCGGGAGGGTCTGGGCATTGGGCGCAGAAGGAGGGTGGGCACGTGGGATTGCATCTACACGTGACTGCATGCCAGAGCCAGATGCATGGTTTTTTATTGGTTTGCTTTAATTTTCCATCATCTTGGATTATTCATGCCCTTCCGTTGTCCGCACCCCCCAACCTTACTGTGATCTTCAGGAGCTAACTATTAGCTGGCTGGAGGACTTCCAAGAAACTCTCATGACCTTTCCCAGCAAACACTGTCCCTTACAGTTGCACACCCCACCCTCCTCACCCAGGTCCACACGAGTGATGCCACTAACACTTTTACACGTTGCACATTTTCCCATTTAAAGTGCAGTGCAATCAGATGTGAATTTTGATGTGTATATATTTATATATGGTTTTGACTCTATGAAAGCTTCTGAGATGATCAGATAGGTCAGAATTATCCTCTGGGAATGGTGGTACCTAAGAAATGAATTTTACCCACCAGCAATACATAGGCGTTGAACTGTTCCCCTAATTGAAGGCTGTCTGTCTGCCCTGGGATGATTCAGCCTGGCTGCCCTGTCCTGTAATAATGGGCTTTGTTTTTAGTGTGGCTGTTGTTAACTGGGGGCTATATTTCCCAGCTCTATGCCAGATGACAAAGAGCCTGATGACATGACTTCAACTTTTTGGAAAAGCCTGCTGGGCTGGGGAGGGGGGAGCCTGCTGGGGGCCAGCCAGGCCTGGCTCAGTGTATAAGGGTGTCCTTCACCCTTCAGAAAGGCAGCCTCCTCTTAGAGCCTTGATAGCTGATGGCCCGAAGAACACTTCACCCACTTTCCAGAAGGTTCTCTGAAGCATAGAGAGCAGACCCATGTTCCCAGGGCCCTGGAACTAAGTGGGTATTTTTACCCCCATATGTCTGTCTGCAGGCACCCAGAGCTCTCTGGCCTCTGGGGTGAAGCCCATCCTCCCTGTCCTTGGCCCCCCAAACTGTGATTGTAAGTTCTCCCTAGGAGCCTTCTTTGTGTTGGGGGGTTGATGCACAGACTGGGGGCTAAGGTGGGGAGGGGAATGGGGTAGTCTCTTCTACAAGCTGTAGCTGAAAGGCCGCCTCCCCTCTCTATCTCCTGGTGATTTCCCTGAGGTAGACCTTTTGCAAGGGTGTCCCAGCATCAGGAAGATTCCACAGGCTGGATGTGCACAGAGCACACTGCCCACTGGCCTGCCAGCTCCTGGGGGTTGATACTGGGACTTGTTTGGAGTCAGAGTTCCCAGGCCTGGCCCACAGGAGATGCTCAACGAAGTTCGCTGAGTGAGAGGGTGAATGGCCAGAGACCACCTGTCTTTTTCTCCTGTGGCACCTGGCACAGGCTCTACTCCCGGCTCAGCAGCCTTCAGTGGCTCTCCACTGTCTCCCAAAATCAAGTTCCAGTAGCGTTTCTCAATTTGGCAATGTCAGAGAACCCCTTCCTCCACCTCTTGAGCCCCACCTCAGGTCTTCCCTGATCCCTCCAGTTCCTCAAGAGGGTAAGTCCCATTATACTCTGAGCAGCCACTGTACCTCCAGCCTCTCCTTTCTCCACTTAGCACAGCCTTCCTTTCCCAGCCTTGCAGGTGGAAACCCAGCCAGTAGACGACATTCCCCATGGAGAACTTCCTGCTGCCAGCCCCCTGGGAGCAGCTCTTCTGCCCTCTCACCCTGTGGTACTCTTTGCACAGATCTGAGAAATAATGTGGCAGAGTCAAAAGAATACTGACCTAAGAGCCCAGAGACTGGGTTTACATCTTGTTGCTTCCACCCTGGGCAAGAGAATTGATCCTTTCTGGATCTGATTGCTCAACTGTCTACTTGGAATGATGGTTTCTGCCTCTCTGTCAGGTTGCCAAGTGGCACAGGGAGGGACAAAAGTTGAAGTGTTTTGGGAACTTGTAAACTGCCTTAAACCCCTAAGGTACTCTTGTTGTGGTCTTTCCTCCCACCATGAGCTGCCCTGCATCGAGGAGAAGACTGAGGTAGCACCTTGCCTTGTTGCCTGGAGACCTACCTCCCAGGGCTGGGCCTGCTTCAGTTGGAAGGATCCTAGAGATGGGCCACCCTGGGAGAGGTCAGACTCATGAGCCCCAAAGGCTGCTGTCAGACCCTGGCGAGGGCAGGGTGCTGACAGGAATCTGGGCCGCAAGCCACAGAGCACTGGGAATCCTAGTCCAGCCACCACAGGCTATGGAGGCCTGTTGGGGCCTGATGCCTTCCAGCTTGACTTTGAAAGGCAGAAGCAGCCCTGAGCCAGGCAAATGGAATGTTGTCATCTGCTCAGGCCGCCATAGCAAAACACTGTGGGTTGGGTGGCTTAAACAACAGCAATTTATTTTCTTGCAGTTTGGGAGGCCAGAAGTCCAAAATCAAGGTGTGGGCATGGTCATGTTCTGATGAGGACCCTCTTCTTGGCTTGCAGATTGTTGCCTTCTTGCTGTGTCTTCACACGGCAGTAGTTGGGTTGGTGGGGGGGGGGGGACGAGAACAAACTCTTAAGGACCTTAATCCCATCATGGGGTCCCCACCTCATCTAAACCTAATTACCTCCCAAAGATCCCACCTCCAAATACCACCACACTGGGGGATAGGGCTTCAAAGTATGAAGTTGGTAGGGGGAGGAGGACACCATTCAGTCCATAGCAGGGAGTGAGGAGAGAAGACCCCCTTCACCGTCAGTGTATTCCCATTATAGGAACAGAAGGAAGCTTCGAGGTCTTCCATTTCTTCTGTGGGAAACAAGCACAGGAAGGAAACTGGCACCTCCAAGCTGGCCCTGAGGGTCGGTGGCAGAGTTGGGACTAGAACCTGGGTCCCCTGATTCAGGACCTCTTGCCCAGAGTGAGGTGCCCTCTAAACAGATGTCTCAGTTCAGCTATTTTTCGGTTTGTCTGAGCAAAAGCCATTGCGGAGTTAGCAAAGGACTGGCTGGCTGCTCCTAGTTTTATTATAAGAAACGCCTGAAAATGGTGTCATTCTATCTCTGCGCCCTCATTACCCTCTTGGCAGGCCACCGTGGCTTTCTCCCTCCGGGGTTGGGGTGGTTTTAACAACCTCCTACGTAGAGCCGCAGACACAGGATTGCCGTCTGTCATCACCACAGAGGTGCACGTCCACGGAACACATGACCCACAGTGGCTGTGCCACAGACATCCGTGACTCACCGGATGTGGAATCCAGATGGGAGCGCGACCGTCTCCACCAGCACGCAGGGCTGCGAGGTGTGGGTCCTACGCACCCCTGCTTCGTGCTGAAACCTGTAATCATCCTGATCACAGATTGTAGATCCCATTCATGACGGAGTTGAGTGAAATGTGTGGACCTGCCTCCTTAAGGATGAAAGGAAGAGGATTTTTCTCTTGGAGGGAAAATGTGTTCTTCCTGCATCCTGAGATTTTCATACCTCCTCTCATCCGTTTCGTTTAAGTGGTGGTTCCCAGTAGCTGGTCCTCACTCTCGTCTCTGGATTTGAGTCTGGGCACTTGCGTAAGCTCTCAGTCTGTTTGCTCTCATTCTCCACAGGCACTGACCTGCACCTGCAGCGTGCCACTGGGCTGGGTGACTGGGCCTTGCTGGGGTCGAGGCCGGTTCTGTTTCTGCCCTGACAGAGCTCACAGTTTCTCAGGGAAGAAGGAAATTAACACCCTTTCACGTGATGTGGGAGCATGTGGCAGAGGGACCCTCAGTCAGTCTAGAGGAAGTTTCCTGAGGAAGGTGGGGATGATCTGACATCTGGAGATTGAAGGAGTGAGCTAGCCAGAGATGGAGGGTGTGATGGACTGAATGTCAGTGTCCTCCCAAATTCATATGTTGAAATCCTAACCCCCAAAGGTGATGATATGAGAAGGTGGAGCTTTGGGGTGATTAGGTCATGAGCATGGGGCTTTCATGGATGGGATTAGTGCCCTAATAAAGTAGATCCCACAGAACCCCCCTCCCCCAGTCCCTTCCACAGTGTGAAGATACAGGGAGAAGTCTCCGGCCTGGAAGAGGGTCCTCACCCAACCACACCGGCACCCGAATCTCCGACTGCCGGCCTCCAGAACCAGGAGCTATAAATTCTGCTGCTTACAAGCCACCCGGTCTATGGTATTTTATGATAGCAGCCAGAACAGCCTAAGACCGAGGAGGAAGAGCTTCCCAGGCACAGGGAACAGCGCGCAGAAGCCCAGAGAGTGAGTGGGCTGGGGGTTGAGTATTGAGCACCAGCAGGTGAGAACGGACCTGGAGGAGCAAGCAGAACAGGTGACCTCCAGCCTTTAGAGTTACATGAAACTGTTTGGAGGCCCGGCCTCCCTTGAGAAAATGATTTTACTTTGTCTTCTGAAAATCTCCCAGCCTGAGTAGACTTGGCCGAGCTAGGATGACCACTGCAGGTGCCCCTGGACCAGGAAACATGAAGGTGGTAGATGTGTGGTCTAATCCCACCCTTGCCCCCAGCACAGCTGACACAATTCACCTCGGCAGATTCAGAGACCTTGGCAAAGTCACCTCCCCTCTCTGGCCATGCGTTTCCTCAGCTCTAAAAGAAAGGGTTGGACCAGTAGATCTCCTGGGCCCCTTTCAGCCCAAAGATGAGGATCGTGCCTGGCACAGAGCAAGTGCTCCAGAAACACTCACTGAAAGGATGAACTCCTTGCTGGGGTACCCACCATTCTCCCTGGGCTGAAGGTACCCCACGATCCTGGTCAGGGATGGGGGCTCCCTTTGCCTGTTCGGGAAACACTGAAGTACTTTCCTGTAGGGGGTGTCTCTGGCTCTGGGCGGAAGCTGACTCCAGGTGGGTTTCCAGACTTGGTTGAATAGGAAGCAGCTAGAACCCGTTGTCGGGACGTTGACTACAGTACACCTTGGGCATTTTCTAATTTACCGCGTGTGGTTCCTTGATTTATGAGCGACGCAGACCATCCCCGACATGCAGAAACTGGACATTTTGCTAAGCGAATGTGAAGTGTGCTTAATTCCCTTGTTGCTGGACACTTGGCTTGTTTCCCACTTGTCATTATTACAAACAATGCTGCCATGAAGCACCTGAAAGTATATCCCTTCATATGGTACAAGGTACCCGTAGGAGAGAATTTCTGAAGTGAGGTTGCTGGGTCAAAGGTACATTTTGTAACTTTGGTAGATGTTGCCCGATACCCCTCCGTAGGGGAAGTATGCCCTTTAATGTGTTTGAATTTTGAATCACCTGCCTGTTCTCCTGGTGATTCTAATGCTCCTGTGAGGTGGAGAACTCACCACCGCTCTACCGTCAACTGATGAGATGCTCTGAGGGGATGAGGAGGGAAGAGGTTAAAAACCCAGACTCCACATGTGCTTTAGAAGCACGCGCCCAATAGGGGCACCTGGGTGGCTCAGTTGGTTAAGCGGCTGCCTTCGGCTCAGGTCACCATCCCGGGATTGAGCTCCACCTGGAGCTCCCTGCTCGGTGGGGAGCCTGCCTCTCTCTCTCCTTCTGCCCCTCCCCCTGCTTGTGCTTGCTCTCTCTCTCTCTCTCTCTGTCAAATAAATATATAAATAAATAATCTTTTAAAAAAAAAAGGCACGCACCCAATAAAATTTCAAACAGTTGTTAATGTGAACACTCAGGAGAGCTCGGAAACTGGGCTGGGAGCTCCTGTGATAGTTGTAGCCAAGGGTGACGAGGACAGTGGCTTTGGGCTCAGCAGGCTCCTGATAAAGGAAAGCAGCACCCGTCCGTCTGGAGCGGGGGCAGACCACCAGGGCTCAGGAGCTGTATGGGAAGACTCAGCCACTCTTCTCACTGACAGCCTGAGATGCAGCCAAGGAGACAGGACGGGGCATGGGGAAAGCGTGTGCTGGGTTGTGGTGGGGGGGGGGGGTCGATATCTGTCTGGATTATGGCTTGACCAGGCTGGCCTGAAAGAGTTATAGCTGTTTTATTATGTTGGAAAATGGAGTATTCTTAATATAAATTCATAGTGGGAAAAAAATGCTCACCTCCACAGCCAGCCAGCTGTCTGTATCATGGATCACTCAATTGTATTTCCACTCAACACAATGTGAGGAACTACCCCAAGCCATTGGGGAATGTTCTGCTTTAATGATGAGTCTACATTGTGCCCAGAGAAGTAAGTCATGTTCAGAGCAAACAGGACAGGCCAACTCTGCTTTGACTCTCTTCTGCAGTTATAATTTTCGTTAACATAATATTTTCCCATTGTTCAGAGATTTTGGCAACACTTCTGCCCAAAAGAAGACAGGCAAAATTCCCTTCATGTTTGAAAGCTTACTTTACGATATAGCAATGCAATGTAGTTGGGGAAAATGTGAGATTTATTATCAGATTACATTTTGAGTCTGGGGCTATCACTTATTAGCAACTGATCTTGGCAAGCCATTAACCTTCCCAAACCTTAGTCTCCCGGCTGGTAAGTGAGAATAAAAACAGCTGCTTTGACTACCCCACAGTGTGGTTCTCAGGACTCCCCTCCAAGAAGAAATACTGCAACACGCATTAGAAATAAGTGTTCGGTCTGTGCCTGATTGTACAAGTGATGATGTACTTCTGAGCCTTTATTTCATAAATTCAGTGTCTATCCATTGTAAAATCCTCGATCTGAGATGATTGAGTTGACTCTCAGAATTGCATATCGTTCCGATAAGAAGTCACTTCCCCCATGTCCTCAGTATCAGGCTTTTAAAATATCAGCTTGGTTTTTGCAGAGTCACAGACAGAAGCTGCCCCAGCCCTGTGGATGGCAAAGCCCTTTTTGTTCTGTCCTGCAGCCTTGGTCATCCATGACTCTTCTCTCGTATCCATACAAAGATGGCCTCTTCGTATCAACCCGTCAGGAAAGCACGTAGACTCTACCTTCAATATATAGCCAACAGTCTGACCATTTGTCACCATCCTGGTCGGGGCCACCAGGCTTATTGCAAGAGGTTTCTCTCAGCTCTCCACGCTCCATCCTCACTCATACCGAGTCCACCTTCTACGACAAAGCCAGTTCATGTGTCCTCACTGCTCAGAGCCCTCCAGTGACCCTTCCTCACTCAGATCCCACTGCTGCCCGTGAAGCCCATAGGTTCTGCCTCTTGCTGGCCTCTCTGGCCTCATCCCCTGCCAGGCTCGGTTGCTTGGGTCCCACTTACCTCTTTGCCTTTCTTGAAACGTGCCACACATGTTCCTACCTCTGCAGTTTGCAAATGCTGTTCTTTGCCGAGGGTGCTGTTCCATCCAAATACCCACACTCACTTGTCTCTTCAGGGCTCTGCTCAGGGGCACTGTTATCTGCCTCAAGCCCTCCCCAGCCCAGGCACATTCTCTCTCCCCTCTCCTGCTTTTCTCCACAGCGCTTTTCCCATCTGACATATATATCTGTTTATCTATTATTTGTCTTCCCCTTTCTTCCCTCCCACACCTGCTCCCAAATGTAAGCCTCACAAAAGCAGAAACTGTGTCTTATTCATTGTTAAATCCCCAGAGCCTAGAAGAGGACCTGACTCAGAGTAGCGACGCATAAAATAGGTGGTGACTGAATGAACAGATGAAGCATGGTTTACCTCAGTGTGACACGTACATGTGGACACAAGTGAATACGTAGATAAGTTGATATTATAATTACGTGATAACCAACAAAGGTGAACTTATTTTCTAATATTTATAGGCCATTTATAGCTCTCCTTTTATAAACTGTCTTTCATGTCTTTTGTTCATTTTTCCTACGGAAATGATTTTATTTTATACACTCTTTATAGATGAAGAATTTTTGCTCATAGGCATATTTTCTGTTTTGAAATGTGCATTGTGGGATAAGACACTGCTCTAAGGTGTCTAAAATGTCGGGGCGCCTGGGTGGCACAGCGGTTGAGCGTCTGCCTTCGGCTCAGGGCGTGATCCCGGCGTTATGGGATCGAGCCCCACATCAGGCTCCTCCGAAATGAGCCTGCTTCTTCCTGTCCCACTCCCCCTGCTTGTGTTCCCTCTCTCGCTGGCTGTCTCTATCTCTGTTGAATAAATAAATAAAATATTTAAAAAAAAAAGGTGTCTAAAATGTCTTTTAAGATTGAGTAAGTTACTAAAAAAAAAGATTGAGCAAGTCACTAATGTATGAACCATTTCCTTCTTCTGTTTCTCTAATTCCAATTGGATTCCCAGAATTGGACTCCTGTGCCTTGGGGGACCACGGCTGTGAACATTCCTGTGTAAGCAGTGAAGACTCTTTTGTGTGCCAATGCTTTGAAGGGTATATACTCCGTGAAGACGGGAAAACCTGCAGAAGTAAGTTTTTACTGGGGTTGTCTCACATGACCGTGTCTCATCTTTGCATGAATTTCACCATCCTGATCTCTGTTGAAATCAGTTACCCTCAAAAGCCAATGCCACGTGACTATTAAAATAATGTGGGGTCCTGGATGGAATCAGAAAAATGACATCAGGTTAAAAACTAAGAAAACGTAAAAGAACTGTGGACTTTAGCTGTTATTAATGTATCAGTATTGGTCCGTTAATTGTAACAAATGTATCACATTAATGTAAGCTGCTAACTGGGTTTGGCGTTTATGGGAATGCTGTGCTATCTTCTCCATTTTTCTGTAAATCTAAAACTTTTCTAAAAAATAAAGCCTGTTGGGGCGCCTGGGTGGCACAGCAGTTAAGCGTCTGCCTTCGGCTCAGGGCGTGATCCTGGCGTTATGGGATCGAGCCCCACATCAGGCTCCTCTGCTGGGAGCCTGCTTCTTCCTCTCCCACTCCCCCTGCTTGTGTTCCCTCTCTCGCTGGCTGTCCCTATCTCTGTTAAATAAATAAATAAAATCTTAAAAAAAAAATAAAGCCTGTTAAAAGAAAACAAACAAACAAATGGACAAATGAAAAAAGCCAATGCTTAGAGCTACAACTGAAGTTGCTCATTTGTGCCCTGTGGCAAGAAACAAGATGCCAGAAGCTTCTAGCCTTGCCATTTATTAGCTGAGCCTCTGTTTCACTTCTCTGAGCCTCTGTTTATCTGTAATAATATTTTTTGTTGTTGTGCTGATAGCACAAATCTCTCATAGAGACCACCTTATGATGAGTCCATGCTTATTTCTCAGAAAGCAAAGCTTTTTAGACGGGGGCCAAGATGTCTCTCTGTTTCATCAAAGGGGAGTATGTAACCCTGAGCAAATGATTTCCATCCCCATCAGTCACCTTTTCCTCAAGCTTCTCAAAGCACTTTGCAACGAGCAACTTGTGCTGACACATTTGAAGAAAAGATAGGTAATTGGAATTATGACTGATTTTTCAGACAGACAGGAAAGGTAAGGCTCTAAGAGTGACTCTCCAAAGCCGTATGTCAGGGACGAAGCCAAATTTGGATTTCAGCGTCACTAGTCTGAATTGAGGTTTGATCTTCCAAGTCATCATATCAGACCAAGAGCGGTTCCTTTTGATATCAGAAACTGCATCTACAGAAAGCCAGTGATTGATTGCATTTAACGAGATATCGAAGTAGGTGCTGGTGAGTGCTGGCGGGCATGATGGTGAGGAAGTTTGAAGAGTTAACCTAAATTAGACCCGCTGACCTTCATCCTCAATTTTACTTTCCTCCCGTGGATCACTGAGCTCAAGCGGGCCTGGGCTCTGGTGGCTGCGATGCGTGGATCCTTCAAGGTGAAGCCCGGGGAGAATGTAGGTTGGTGAAACTGTTTTGACTTGCTCTGCTGTCCTCAGGGAAGGATGTCTGCCAATCAGTTGACCACGGCTGTGAGCACATCTGTGTGAACACTGAAGAGTCGTACAGCTGCAGGTGCCTGGAGGGGTTCCGGCTTGCCGAGGACGGGAAACGCTGCCGAAGTAAGTGGGCTCCGGGTAGAGATGAAGGCTTCCCTTGGCGGGACACGGGCAGTTAGATAACTTCATTTGGTATTTAAAATCTTCCCTTATAGTCATAAGGGAATGCCTTGGGTGCTCCGAAAGTGTTTCCTAGTGACCCGTACAGGAGACCCTTGGTTCTTCAGGACTTTCTCGTCAAGGTGCTGAGTCGTCAGGCTCTTTGCGTCTCTCTGTTTTCTCCCTGTTGCTGGCCCTTCCACAACCATGTGTGGATGCCCAGAGCCTCCCACAGAGCCTGGCTCATCATTGGGCAGAATTAGAACCTCTGCCAGCAATCACCCTGAGGAGCACAGATAATGACAGTGCTTTTTCTTCTTGGAAGACCTTATAAGTAAGGGTAGAGGGTGGGAGAGAGATGAAGGGATTTTTCCGTGGGTTTTATTTATTCATTTTCTCTACTGTTTGCCTCTGTAGGTCCTCAGAACAGATTCTGAGAGTTTACTTAGAAGGTGCATTAAGTTCCCCAGAGAAACAGAGCCAATAGGATGCGTGTGTGTGTGTGCACGTGTGTGTGTGCGCGCACACACGCGTGCCTTTATACAGAGACACAGAAAGAGAGGCAGACGGACAGAGAGAAAATCTGCAGGGCAGGCCAGCAGTCTGCAGACCCAGGAAGAGCCGATGTAGCAGCTCTTACCCAAGGCAGTCTGGACGCAGAATTCCTTCTTCCGTCGGGGGGAGGGGCTGCTGGGGGGATTCCGTCTTCTTTCTCTTCAGGCCTCCAAGTGATGGGATGAGGCCAACTCGATGGAGTGTACTCTCCTTTACTCAAAGTCTCATGGCTGAAACGTTAATCTCATCTAAAAAATACCTTCACAGCAGCATCTAGATTGGTGTTTGACCAGACAGCTGGACAGTATCCTAGGCAAGGTGACAGATAAAATTAACCATCGCAGCACCCAGAAACAGAGACAGACGGGACACATGAGCTTGGTGAAGTGGGTATTAGAAGAGCGCAGGGCAAGGATTTTCTCCACTGGGAGATTCTGAGCTGTTAGTCCCTATTTGGCTCTGGGGAGTGGGGTGGGGTGGGGTAGGAGGGCGGGGGGTGGTGTTGGAGCTGTCTACTTGCTTTTGTTGACATCCCGCTCCAGTGGGCAGGATGGCTCTTTTTTCATTAAGACCAAATCAGTGCATTTGCTGTTCAAGTTGATTTTGGGGAATTTCCTCACAGGCTCCTTTGAGATAACCTGGGACACCCCACAAGTCCACAAAGCTGGCTTGAGCAGTGTCCTCATTCCTCCACCACGAAGAAGGGCTCCTACCTTCAGCGAGATGTTCTGTTTGAACGGCTGAGTCCCGGGATGGCGGTGGGATCCCGGCCTAACGCTGCAGATCTCCCTGCACAGTCCTGTTCTGCCTTCGCACGCGGGGTTCCCTCCATGGAGAGCACACCCGCAGTTCTGCCCATGGTGTCTGCCCAAGCTGAATGTTCATGATTTTATTTATTTATTTATTTACGTGCACCGTTTATTCATGCAACATATTTTTTGCTCAGCACATGGAGCTGTTGTACACCAGGCACGACATCTAGGTCTAGAATTTGATCGCGGGATCAAATACCACCATTCCCACTTCGAGGGGGATCCGTAGGTACCAATCCCAACTTCACAGGACGCTTCTCCTTCTAGGGAGCTAATGACAGAAAAGAGCCGTCGGCTTTCATGTCATGGAGGACGAGCACAAGGGAGACGCATGTCTCAGCTGTGCCATCAACTTGCTGCATGACCTCGGGCGACTCCGAGACTGTTTTGAGTTTCGTCATGTATACGCTGGGTATAATTATTCCCGCTCTCGTCTTCTCGCAGGATGTTGTGAGGACTGGAGGGCTGTAACTACTCTGAAGCATTTAAAGTACCTCGCCCGTATGGGAACCGGGGTGTGGGGGATAGCTGTGGGAAAAAGTCAGTAGCTTGGGAAAATCAAAACCCCGAGCAACATCAAATAATTCTAAAAATGAAAAAGAAATAAAGGATACCCGATGACCCATTTTACCATTCAGGCTTAGGGAGCTGGTGCTTTCTGAGAGGAGCGTCTCCCTTCTCACGCCCTGTCCTGAGTATTAGAATGAAAAAAGGGCATATTATAAAAGACAGTTCAAGCAGAGATGGGTTTTTAAAAAATGGGTTAATTCCTTGATCTGCCCTGGCGTGACCATTCAGTCCAGCTCATTCCTGCATGGATGGGGTTGCTCATCTTCCAATCTTTCCCTCAGGGAAGGATGTCTGCAAATCGACCCACCACGGCTGTGAACACATTTGCGTTAATCGTGGCAACTCCTACATCTGCAGATGCTCAGAGGGATTTGTTCTAGCTGAGGATGGAAGACGGTGCAAGAGTAAGTGATCCGAACTTGGCTTTCTGCTTGAATTTGGTTTGGGAGCAATCGCTCTTTGGCGTGTTTTCAGGAAACAAATCCCTCACCTCTGTTTCTCCCATAATGGAGTTTAGGGGAGGCACCTGTGGAAAAACTTGGTTTTAGTTCACAATAAGTTCACTACCCGCCAAAAGGCTGGGTGATCTTAGGCTGAATAAGCATATCTGGAATGAGAGATTTGTCCTCCGCTCTGTACTGGGGAATTACATTCCGGTCTGGGAATTGCATTTTAGGAAGAGTGAGATAGAGCTAAGTTTAAACATAAAAAAAAAAAGCCCTTCAAATAGCAGGAAAAAAATCTCAAGAAAATTATTTTGTAATCTCAGAGTAGAGAAGACCTTTTGAAAGATGACATGAAACATAAAAACCATTTTTACTTTTATTTTATTTTTTAAAGATTTTATTTATTTATTTGTCAGAGAGAGAGAGAGCAAGTGAGAGAGCACAAGTAGGGGGATCAGCAGGCAGAGGGAGAAGCAGGCTCCCCGCTGAGCAAGGAGCCTGATGCCGGGCTTGATCCCAGGACCCTGGGGTCATGACCTGAGCCAAAGGCAGATGCTCAACTGACTGAGCCACCCAGGTGTCCCAAAAACTCTTTTTAAAAAAGAGAAAATGTATAGTGAGAGATTAAAGCTATGATATCTTTTTTTAAAAAAACTATTATCAGAGATCAAAAAGATTGATGATTCCTTATGTTGACAAAGGTATATTGTAATGGGCAGTTATGAATTTATCACTGGGTGTCTGAATCAGTACAACTTTAGGAGGGCAGTTAGGGGCGCCTGGGTGACACAGTCGTTAAGCATCTGCCTTCAGCTCAGGACGTGATCCTGGGGTTCTGGGATCAAGCCCCACATCGGGCTTCTCCTCTGGGAGCCTGCTTCTTCCTCTCCCACTCCCCCTGCTTGTGTTCCCTCTCTCGCTGGCTGTCTCTCTCTGTCAAATAAATAAATAAAATCTTAAAAAAAAAAAAAAAAAGGAGGGCAGTTTGGCAATATTTTAAAGGCAATTCCACTTCTATTTGTATTATATAAATATATAGATACACACACATACATGTATATATCCTTTTGTAATGTTTAAATTCTGTTCCATGTGCATGCATTATTTCGTAGAAAAATATATTTAAAGAAAAAGGATAATGACAAGCAAGATTTAGGAAGCTCAGTACAACGTCAAGTGAAAACTAAAGGAAGAACCTGGGGATCTCTGTAGAAAAAGACTTGAGGTACCATTCAAATACCAAAGTGAGAGTCACTTCGCTGGTGATTTATAGGACACCCCCGGGAAAAGAAAGAACAGTGGGGAGAAACTGCAGCTCAGCATGAGGACAGAGACACGTTCAGGGAAGTTGTGTGATCAGTTAATTAAGATCATGAACTTCGGGTCAGACAGAACTGGACTTCAACCCCTATTCACACTACCTGCGTGACCTTGGACAAATTATTTAACTTCTCTGAGTCTCGGTTTCTTCATCTATAGTGGGAGGATAATGCCTCACAGAATTGTCATGAGGAATAAAGGAGGTGATGTATTTAAAGGTGCTTAGCCCCGTGCTGGCACATACTGACTGCTCGACAAGTGGCAGCTCCCGTAAGCATCAACAGCAGAGATGTCCAGAGATGGGGTTTAATGGCGAGGTGATGAGCTCTCCATCAGGAGAGGTGTTCGGGTCCAGGCTGAATGGCTACTGGGTAGGGATATTATAAAGATGTAAGCAACAGGAGGCCGGTACTAATGCCTTTAAAGGTCTTGCCCAACACTGAAACTCTGTGAAAATGAAGTTCGGAAGGCGAATCACAGCTCCCTGGCAGTCTCCTTGACTTAACTACAGAAGGAAGACACTCAAGTTAGTTGGAGCAACTCTCCTGCAAACAAGTAGCCAGCAAGGGAGCTTTATTCCTCCAGGGCTCGAGAGCAGAAGCCTGGGGCTTCTCACCCTGAGCTGCTTCTATTCTGTCCAGCATCCTATTTCCTGGAGAGCCTTTTGTGACTCTCTCTGCATAGAGGCTGCAAGTGCTGATTTTGTTCTGCAAGAACAGAGCGTGTGGGGAAGAGGAGAAAACAGACCTACTGCTGGAAAGTTATTCCAGTATTTCTGCAAACTGCCGGAGTGCCGTGTGCGTGACGTCTGAGAGTCTTTTATTTATTTAGTTAGTTATTTAGTTAGTGAGTTAGTTTTGATTCAAGAACAGGCTATGAATGTAAACGAAGCTCTGAACTGGCCTTTTCCTCTTTTGCTAATAAACAATCAATAAGTTAAATAATAGGAAAAAGCACTTAGTGGGGTAAGAGAATTCAACCCCCCAACAACACACACACACACACGTTAGCATATTATTTGGGGGCCACACACAGAAATAACTTTGCTTTGGGGCGTCCTTACCTGCTTATGTTATTGTGCTCCACTTTCAAATATTAGACGACTGCTTGAGATATAAAAGAGAACGTTTTATCACATGCTGTAGACGGTTTGAAATGAGATCATTCATTTGGGATCTGTAAATTTTTTTATGCAGCCCTAAATAATAAAAAGTCTGTCCACACCCAGATTGCTTAAAGTATTCGCATAGAGCTTTCCTGCCAACCGCCGAGTTGCCTGAAGAGCTTCCGAACAGTGACGATTCATTTCTAAGCTTGAATAGGGCAGTGGGGCTCTTCGAGGCATGCTACCCAAAGAACACCCCCTCCTTCACGTGCTCCGTCCGCAAGCATTTATTGAACAGCTACTGTGTGCCAGCGATGGGGCTGGAGAAGTGAATGAGAATGGGCCTACTGCCTTGCATGAAGCAGGTGCTCCAGAAGCCAGTTCTCGTTGAATAAATTAGTAGCTGGTAGGAGTACACGGAGAGTAATGAATACAAGCTGGGTTACTAGGAAAGCTCTCTGGAAGAGAGAATGGCTGAGCTGAATTTAAGACTTTCCTTCTCCGCCGTCTGTCACGATGCCAGCACTGGGGTGACGTCACCCTCCTGGAGTGAAGTTGCAGGAGTCCTCTGGGTGCCACCAGACCCCACAGTGTACTCTACACACAGTCCCTCGCAGCCTTGGCTGTCAGTGACCCACAGTACAGTGTGGGCTCGGTTTCCCCGACACTTAGTACCTCTGTCGTGTGATTTTGCTTGTGAAAAATACTCTTTTTATCAATTTAACAAGCCGCCGAGAAAGGCAAATGTGACACTCACTGTGGCTCGTGACTCTGGCAGCCCCTTCCGTCGGGCCTGTGTGTTATCCGAGGAGCCGAGGTGGTCCTCCAGAGCGGTTCTGCCCCCGGCTGAAGCACACTTTTCTTCCACTCTGACAATGAGTTTCGATCGTTTAACCGTCTCAACGTTCCTTTCCTTCCTACAGGATGCACTGAAGGCCCAGTTGACCTGGTCTTCGTGATCGATGGGTCCAAGAGCCTCGGAGAAGAGAATTTTGAGATTGTGAAGCAGTTCGTCACTGGCATTATAGATTCCTTGGCGGTTTCCCCCAAAGCCGCTCGAGTGGGGCTGCTCCAGTACTCCACGCAGGTCCGCACAGAGTTTACCCTGAGGAGCTTCACCTCGGCCAAAGACATGAAGAAAGCCGTGGCCCACATGAAATACATGGGCAAGGGCTCCATGACGGGGCTGGCCCTGAAACACATGTTTGAGAGAAGTTTTACCCAAGTAGAAGGCGCCAGGCCTCTCTCCACACGGGTGCCCAGAGTGGCCATCGTGTTCACGGATGGACGGGCTCAGGATGACGTCTCGGAGTGGGCCAGTAAGGCCCAGGCCAATGGTAAGAAGGGGCGGAGGTGTGGTGTACCTCACTCAAAGGTCGGGTTTCTTAAACTCACTGGGTGGTCAGAGGTGGGCAGGCGATGGGTGAGAGAGTCTGAGCTTCGGGAGAGGAGGCCTGTCAAGCGTGGCTACACCTTTCCTGCACTGCCACCTAGAGGCCGTAAAGGGACCCCCGCGGGAGTTATAGGCCGTAGTCTGTGCGGGTGGGTAGTCTACACCCACCACCCCTGAGTAGTCCTCTCCTGCCATTTACTGGCCAGCGTGTGACCTCCAGTGGAGAGGAGCGACTCTGCACGTGCTCTTGAACCACAGATGAAGACGCCACCGTTCCCAAACACTGGCTGGTTGCTTTAGGATGACCTGAAGTGTTGGATAAAAATAGATTCCTGGTGGGAGGAACTTTTACTGAAACTTTTTTTTTTTTTTAAACCAGTGCTTCAAGTGAACACTGTGAAAGCACAATAGCCTTGTGATAGTGAATACCCTTGTGTCTACAGGAGGCAAAAGTTAGCTTTTGAGAAAATCAAAATGTTGGAAGAGATTATGACTAAATTGTTACTCAGGAAAGCAAAGCCTCTTCTCTGAGGGCCTCCTGACTCACATATTATGGGGGGGTGGGGACTGGAAGTTACTTTAGTTGTGCATAGATGCAAAGTGTGGCAGAGGAGCGTGGCCCTCAGAAAAGGAAACCCAAAAGCTAGGGTGGTTGGTAGGGCTAGAGTAAGGCGAAGTGACTGGATTCCTTGGAGCAGTGAGAAAACTTGAGGTTTTGAAGCAGTTTGCTTGAAAGCCACTTTCTTCAAGAACTTGTTGAGGGTACGTTGCTTTTGCAAGTCCTAAAGGGGGGAAAGGGTATGCAGACCAGGGTTTCGTCTAAGACGTTACGGGCCCAGTACCTAGACCAGGTCTGCCACACAGTCCATGTGTGACTACGACTTGCTGAGTAAATGAGCAAGGAGAGAAAGTACTAGCAATCCTATGTGAACTCCATTCCTCCTCACAGAAAGGCTGGCTCACCCTGACATTCAAGCACTCTTGGCGAAGGAGGCCGTTTTACTGGTATTGTGTACCTCATCACTGACACCGTTTTCTCTAGCCCGATAGAATAGTAGCTGCAAAAAGTGTCCTGTTCTGATTCATCTGAGTGGACTGTAAAACTGGCTGCTCATACCCAGTTCCTCTGCTTCCAGACTGGCTTGAGAGCTCCCATCACACCCATGAGCCCCTCTAGCCTGCATTTGTGAGGTGTACTGGAGGAAGTGTCTTGTCTCCAAAGACAGTGGTGATCCCTCTTATTTGTCGCGTTGAGATCGGTCTACCTTACTCTTTCCCCCATTCAGATTTCTGCCAATCGGCAAGGGGCAGGTGGTAGGAGAAACTGATGTTTATTTGGTTCTTAAATCAACAAAATTTACCTGAAGTGACATCCTCTGATGAATTTAATGACTCCTCTATATAGCTAATATAATCTTAAAATAGTAGCTTTCCTTTTTAGGAAGTTTGCATGAAGTCACTGGGCTCCCGGACAAGTATGTTGAACTTGCCTATTGACCCTACACAGACTTAGAACAAGGCATCACTCTTGCCCCTTGGCTTAAAGAGCCATTTTTATGTGTATTTTTTTAAATCCAGCCTAATGAATTAGCCAGAACAAGATATCAGTGCTAAAAAATGTTGAAAATGAAGGAGAATTTAAGTTCTTACTGTGTTTTACTTTCAAGCGAAGCATATATGGAGGAAGGGAGTCTAATGATTTCTGTTGCTTAGAAAAGCTTTTGCAGCCATCTCATATCCCTGTTGGTATCTAAGGTGGGGACTTGGGTTTATTCTTTCCGACACGGGAGATTTCCAGTGGTCTGCAGATATTCCTTTTCAGCTCAGCACCTCTTCATAAGGCTTTGTCCTTTCAAGAGAAGTGGGTAGAATGCAGCTTCACCTGCACCCCCCCCATCATTAAAGGTTCCTATCCTCTACCTTTGAGAAGTAGAAACTGGGTTAGAAGGTCATAAATTGACCTGCTTCTTAGAATTCTCCCAGAAGAGATTCCCATTTAGTAAGCCATAAGATAGTGCTCTTTTCTACTTTATCCCCAAGGCTAGCTAATTCAGGCAAAAGTTGAAGATTCAGTCAATGACCTTGTCCAGAGCTGAGCAACAGGTTGGTGGTCTAGCTCCCAACCTCCCCTGGATGCCTCACCTTCCCCTCATGGGAACCCCCTCTTTTGTTCATAGGGCCAAAATAAAAATGGTAGGAAGATAAAGGGAGGTTGACCTGGACCCCTGAAGTCACACCCCCTAATCCACCTGGCTTTAGGTGTGGTACACAGAACTTCCGGACCCTGGGAACACAGCTCTAACTACCTTACTCTTCATTTGCTCTGCGATTTAGGCATAACTATGTACGCTGTTGGGGTAGGAAAAGCTATTGAGGAAGAACTACAAGAGATTGCCTCTGAGCCCACGGACAAGCATCTCTTCTATGCCGAAGACTTCAGCACAATGGGAGAGATCAGTGAAAAGCTAAAGAAGGGCATATGTGAAGGTACCGTAGCTGACCTCGAGGAGAGCTCTTCACACAGGGCAGCGTGAACCTGGGATGAGAAATTCTCAACCTATTCCTCCCACTGGGGGGTCAAAAAAGTGCCTCCCTGGTGTTCCGGGCCAGTAGTGCCTGGAAACAGTAAGCACCCAAAGGGGAACCGGAGAGAGAGAGAAGACCACATTAACAGCTAGCCTCGTGTGAGCGCTTGCTCGGGGCTCGGCAGTGTGATAAATCTTTTGACACACCAGCATACGTAATCCCCAAAAAACCCCTACAGAAACGATCATTTAACTAAGACACAAGCGTTATGCACGTCCCAGAGTCGAGTCGCAATTTCAGGAGATGCCTGTAGCTGGAGTGGAAAGGGAGGGCAGGCCTTTCGAACGTGAAGAACGCCTTTCTGCAAGGAGTACTTCTGTTGACCGAACACGAGCCTGCCCTTGAGAATCGAGATTTTGTTACGGGCAAGAGCTCTCCGTGCTCATCTCAGTCGTGCCAGGGCGCTCACCCAGAGCGGCTCCGCCCGTCTCCCTGCTCCTGTCCCAGGTTCAGTCAGCAGTCCGACCCAAGCAGTGATGCTTTACTCCTCTAAAGGAAAGAACAACAAGAGGGAGGGGGACAGGGAGGGAAGGCCTTTCACATTTCTAATGCGAGGAGAGATTTCACCTCTAGGCCGTTTCCTTCAAGCCCAACGGCCTCCTGGAGCTGCTCTAGACCTTGGTCAACGTGAACTTTTTCCCGCCCCGCCTTGCAGGCCTGACATTTATGGGGGCATTCTCAACTAAGATGCACTTGAGGGCCCAGGTTCCTCTTACTAGCGAATGTCCCTAGCGTGGTCTTGGATTACCCTGGAAACCAATTGCTTTTGAAACCGGTGTTACCAAATAAAACTGAAACACCCAGGGTGACAGCGGGTAGGTGGGGAGCTGGTCTGGGACGAGTTTCCTAAAGGACACACACGCATGCAGACAACTGTCATTCCCGTTGGTCCTCTTTTTCCTCTCAGCTCTAGAAGACTCTGATGGAAGTCAGGACTCCCCAGCAGGGGAACTGCCAAAGAGGGTCCACCAGCCAACAGGTAAACTTCTAAAAAGCCAACAGGTAAATTTTAAAAAGCAGTGTTTCTAGAACCTTTATAGATGCTTCCACCATGGTTTCCCCCAGACAAAACTCATAAAGAAGTGAAAGTCAGTAAGATTTGAATTATGTTAACTATGGCTTTTTTTCCTTGATCAGATGGGAAACATTTACTCTATACTTTAAGCCGTATTTGGCAATAGCCTCTCTCTACTGACAGGCTTTTGCCACAGTATGTCCCAAAGTAAAGCTGTGTACCACAGCTACGAATACCAAGTACTTTATTCGGACTGCTGACGGCTGTGTTATAACCACAACCGTGTTAAGCAGGTTTGACTTCAGTTTTCTTTCTCTTTACAGAATCTGAGCCAGTCACCATAAATATCCGAGACCTACTTTCCTGTTCTAATTTTGCAGTGCAACACCGATATCTGTTTGAAGAAGACAATGTTTCACAGTCCACACAAAAACTTTTCCATTCGACAAAATCTTCAGGTAATTCCAAATACAGTACTGCCACCAGGTGGCTCGATACCAGCCTGTTAGCTTGTCCACAGACTCTGCGGCAAGGAGAGGAAAGGAGCAAGTGGGAAATGGGATACAGGAAAAGAGAAGGGCTTAGATGAAATGAGAGCTAGAAAAATTAACTGGAGGAAATCCGAGTAGCCTTCCCTGCAGTCCACACTAACAGCAACTGTCAGAGTTGGAAGCCCATGCAGCCCTCTCCTGGAATTTACTGGATCTGGCTGCGTGGAAAAAGTTGAACATTTCTTTCATTTTGGTTTCGCCCCTATGCTGATTCAGTCCTATTATTATGCATCTGGGAAGTCTGGTGGGTTACAGAGGTGAGTAAACACTTTCCATGTGCTTTCTCAGGAAGTCCTTTGGAAGAAAAACACGATCAATGCAAATGTGAAAACCTTATCATGTTCCAGAACCTTGCAAATGAAGAAGTGAGAAAGTTAACACAACGCTATATCCTTTTCTAATACTATGCTTGTGCGTGTGATGCAAAGAATTTCACCAAACGTCACAAATACTGTCTGTGGGTATGTATTAAATGCAGTTATTTCCATAAAGCCAAGAGTAGTGAACTCCTAGAAAGGCTTTTTTCTTAAGCAACCTGCTAGGTGTTTGAAGGCCAAGGGCAAGCCAAGTTTCATGGCAAGCTTGGGTCAAGAGCTTGGTTGCTCTCTGCTGTTCTAGGGGTTTAGCCATGAGGCCAGCCAGTCAGTGTGCAGAGTAAAGAGAAAATAGATTTAAAATTTAACTCCCTCTCTGCTGGGAGGAAAAGGAGGATATGTACCAGGTCTGATGTGCATCAAAGGTATAGTAAGTCTAGGCAAAGAATGTAGAAAGACAAGGTTTCAAACTCCCATCTAAATTCCAAACCTTTCTTTTGGCCCCAAGCCGCTCTGCAGCCACAGTTGGTAAGCATGTAGTTTCCAGAGGACTGGGGTGGGTTGTTTGTTTGTCTGGCAGCAGACATCTTTTATGTCAGCGCTCTACGATGAAACCTTCTGTCAAGGGAACAGCAGATTCCAATGATTCATTAAACCAGTATTACACATGAAAGGAATGCTTTGAGATAATGGAGAAAGGAGGCTTCGGTGTTTGTATACTGCCAGCCGCTCTGAACTTAAAATGACAGTAAGCTTACTAAAGCTGGTTCTTCTCTATCGCAACAGGCATCAACTAGCCTACAGGGAAAAGGTTGAATTCTGAACGCTCTCTGTGCCGATGGGTTTGTATAATAAGGAACAGATGTAGCAATTCCCTTTCTGAAAGCTGGAGATACGCTCCCTTAAGTAAAATAATCGGACAGTGGTTAATGTAGGCGATGAATCCAGGCTTTCATTCTGCCACCAAGGGGACTAGCGGAGGATGTTAAGGAGCTTACATGAAAACCAATGCTTGTTCTAATGCCCCTCTCCTCTCCTTTTCCCACCCCACCCCTGACGGTCTGCTTCACGAGAGGCTAAGGAAGTTATATATAAAAGAGCGTAGGTCAGATGTCTTCGAGGCTGCTACCCTTTGGCCACATCTGGCATCATGAGTGAAAATGTAAATAAAATCTCAATCTCTTTTCTCTCATGACATCATCTCTTACTCACGCCTAATCCTTCACTACATTCCCAAAATCATCACTGCTGGCTTCCAAAGGTATGTTATGGCAAACTAATTTACAAGCAACACAGGTGTGAGAAGAATTAAAAAAATTTTTAAAGAACTTAGGGGCACCTGGGTGGCTCAGTTGGTTAAGCCTCTGACTCTTGATTTCGCCTCAGTTCATGATCTGAGGGTTGTGAGATCGAGCCCCACCTCGGGCTCTGAGCTGGGGGTGGAACCTGCCTGGGATTCTCGCTCTCCCTTCCCGCCCGCCCCCCCTTTCCCCCAGGCACACATTCTCTCTTGCTGTCTCAAAAAAAAAGAATTTTAACTGAACTATTTGGCTTTGATGTTAAAAAGTATTTAACCTGAAAGAGATTTATAGTCTTTTTAAAAAAAAGATTTGAGAGAGCAAGAGAGCACAAAGCAGGGGGAGCAGCAGGCAGAGGGAGAGGCAGGCTTTCCACCCAACAGGGAGCCCGATGAGGGGCTTGATCCCAGCACCCTGGTATCATGACCTGAGCCAAAGGCAAATGCTTAACCAACTGGGCCACCCAGGTGCCCCAAGAGATTTATAGTCTTGATAGCATGTGTTAAATGGGTTACTATAAACCTTCAATTCAGAGTTTGCAATTTTTTCCAAATGGGAAAACCGAAGGCTTGTTATCTTTCAGGACAAATTTTTATGTAAGTTAAATCAAGTTGTACTTGAATGTAAATAAAAATAGGCAGTTCAGATTCCTCTTCCTTAATTTGAGATTTACTAGAAGAAATGACACAACGGATGGAAGCCCTGGAAAACCGCCTGAGATACAGATGAAGATTCGAACTGCTCTACATATTTGAATGTCATTGTATCAAGGGTTGCAATGAAGCAGCTTGGAGCCCCAAAGCTCAGGCTCTTGTTAAGTCTATTAAGTTGTAAAGTAAAACGTAACTAGTACTGAGAAAGCTGGTTTGCTATAGAACAAAGGCAAAAGTACACGCTAACTTGTATAAATTTGAGAAAAAGTCCTTCAGAACCCTAAAATGAGATTATCAAGTGAGAACAAATAAGCTATGCAAGACATTCTGTAACGTACTGTGGACATGGTTTGCTTTTGCCTTGTCCTGCCTTAGAGGGTTGTGATCTCATCTGAATACAAAATAGTTTGCAGTCTTACTTCTGTAGAACACTGGCCATAGGGAAAGCTATTTTTTTGTATTGGAGGACTTTTATCTTGATATATGTATATGGATGTATGCCTAAAATCATAAAACATACGTACTTGTATAACAAGTTGGATTTTTTTTATACAATATTAAAATTCACCACTTCAGAGAATGGTATTCTGTGTAAAATTCCTAGTTAATTTTAAATGCAAGGTATGTGTATATGGGAAATGGTCAATATGCATTTGAAAAAAAAATGTTGGATCTCATTGGCAATCTGGAAAACACAGGTTGAAACAATCAGCTTGGCAAAAATTAGTGTCTAACTACAGTGTTGGCAAGGATGAAGAAAATGGGGCTCTTGCACACTACTAGTAAGAATGCAAACGGGCATGCTCGTTGGCACATACTCTGTCAATACCTAGAACTGCAAATGCACACAAGCCTGCATCTAGCAACCGCCCTCGCAGCCATCCAACTAGAGGCCTCCATGCACACACGGAGCCCGTACAAGAATGTTACTCCAGTCTGTAAGTCACAAACTGAAAATA
Organism: Ursus americanus; assembly: GCF_024610735.1. Taxonomy (NCBI): domain Eukaryota; kingdom Metazoa; phylum Chordata; class Mammalia; order Carnivora; family Ursidae; genus Ursus; species Ursus americanus. Next base: position 37,425,118 of record NC_142135.1, on the reverse strand, counting down.
ACCTAATCATCATCAGAAAGGGAACTGATCAAGTTGTGGTGTGGTCCCCACCTCAGAAATACAACACTTAAAAGGAAGGCACTGGACTTACATGTATACATAATAAAACTCAGATGAATTTTAAAAAGCCAAAGGTAGGGGCACCTGGATGGCTCAGTCAGTTGGGTGTCCAACTCTTGGTTTCAGCTCGGGTCATGATCCATGACCTTGGGGTCCTGGGTGAGTGCTAGTGTGGCTCTGTGCTCCTCGGGGAGTCTGCCTGGGGATTCCCTCTCCCTCTGCCCCCCACCCCCAACTCATGCACTCTAAAATAAATAAATCTCTAACAACAAAAAAAATGAAGACCCCCAAAATGACATCCTTCCCATGGAAGCTACTGTATTTGAGGCCAAATGGTACTTTTTAAACAGGACACCTTCAGTAAACTTATGTTTAAATATTTCAAGATGAGTGTTTTCATCAGGATGTCCTCCCAAAGGGCAGTGTGGTAGAGTGAGAAGCACATCTCCTAAGCTTCAATCTCACCTGATTCTCGCCAAATATAAAAGGTGTGATTCAAAGTATTAAACCTTCAGTTTGTTTCGTAGGAGTCATCCAGTTGATCCTGAGCAGGCTTTCATTAGTAAGTACTGATTTGGGTTGGCATTACCTTCTGAGATGGACTCCTAGTTCAGGCATTGCTTCCTTGGCTCAATTGTACTTGACTTTGTTGAGTCCCAGCTCCCTCTAGTGGCTCTAGACTGCACCCCCCAACCCCTTTATTTTTTAGCTATGAAATCCATTTCATCAGTTTTCAACTTTCTTCATTTTGGGGAGAATGCCTTCAAAGGAAACAAAGGCCTCCAACCAATCAATCAAATTTATGTATTAATCCAAGATAATTACTTGAAGATAGTCTAAAATCTGAAATAGTTCTCCCTATTCCTTGTTTTGCTACCTGTATCTCTTAGGTGTAAAGGTTTTGCATTCAGGTTTATTGTGGTGACTTTTACCAGCCTTGATTTCATCTGTCAAATGGGACTAATAGTACTATCTCACTGGATTGTCAAGAGGATTAAATGGGTTAATGTGTACATTAGTAAAGTATCATTTTAAATACGGAATTATCAGCTATTATGTTTTTATTCTCGCAGCCCATGATACCTGACACAAAGATGGCCATTTATGTGTATGCTGAATGAATGAATGAATGCTTTGCTTACCTTATCTAAGGAAAGTACTGTGGCAGATTCCCACTCCTAAATTATCTTTTGAAGCAAACAGGTAGGAGGTAGTAAATTATAGTAAATGTAGAGATGTTTAACAAGATGAAGATGAAATTCTGGCCTAGAAAGTCCCAAGCCTATCAATGAGAATTAAGTAAATGTTTAAGTCATTATTCACCCTGGTGTTTGAGCTCATTAGTGATATCAAGTTGCACCTGTCCTCTAGGACCTTGGTTTAGTGAGAAACAGGTGTGATTAATGCCATAAAAAAGGTTCTATGGTAACTCAGAGGCACACAACCTAGACTGGAAGAGGATGTTGGGGTAGGCCTGGAAAAGGAGGGCAAGAGGGAAGGAAACCAGATGCCACTGCAGACCGGGGCGGGGGGGGGGGGGGCAAGTGTTCAGGGGCAGCTGAAAGTAAGATTTGCAAGCAAAGAGAATTGTTTTCCATGAGCCAGATCTTCCAAAACGCCCAACTAATTGCATTCATGACCAGCCTAGAGTTTGGTTTCTTCTCTGTGTACTTTTGCCTCTGCCATGGTATCATAGTGATTGCAATTAACACACTCCACAATAACCAGCCTCTTCTTTGGGACATTTCTATCTCCAGACCTAACAGGTAGCTCAGTACAAGTATAGAATAAATCCAACTGGCTGGAATTTCCTGCAATCCCCTGCATATTAGAGCTTCCTAGCCAAACACATTACTTTGATTATAATAACAAAATAACATTTAAAAATACCAACTTAGGGGCGCCTGGGTGGCACAGTAGTTAAGCGTCTGCCTTTGGCTCAGGGCGTGATCCCAGCGTTCTGGGATTGAGCCCCACATCAGGCTCCTCTGCTAGGAGCCTGCTTCTTCCTCTCCCACTCCCCCTGCTTGTGTTCCCTCTCTCACTGGCTGTCTTTCTCTGTCAAATAAATAAATAAAATCTTAAAAAAAAAAAAAAACCAACTTAGACCTCCCCAGATCTTCCTGGCCAGTGGTACTTTCTCTAATTCTAGCAGCATTTTAATGGCACTTCATCACAGCTGTCACAAGCCAAAATGAGTGAGAGGTTTCCCATCTACTAGCTTTAAACTCCTTTTCTCTGAACGTTAAATTCCTTTCTTCTTAAACGATGAGTGCACAAAAAGCACATAAAAAGAAAAGGCAAAAGATGAATGACCTTATAGCATATTATCACTACACAGAAGTCCCTAGAAATCACAAATTATTTCCTAAAAGCCATCATTCCAAAATGCCTGCAGCCAAAAGTCCTGCAACAGAACCATCACGAAGAAATGGTACACTGGTGGTACCTGAAATGTTGTATTCTTCAGGCACCACCCCTTAAGAAATTAAATTTTAACTAGTCAGTCTGGAGGGAAAAACAATCCAAAATTAACCCAAATCGCTGTAAGCTCAATTTGAAAGGCAAAATTTATAAAGGAGAAAATAAGCACACAAACGTCCTTAACCCAAAGACAAACATTTCTAACTATGGAACAGGCCAGTAACATTAGAGACCAGCAATAGTCTGACCAAGCAATTCTTTTCAAGGACAAATTTCAACATTTTAAGCCACCTTGGGCACACCAGTCTCTGCATATGAAACTATGAGCATTTTAGAACATTTAACAGATTTTCATATCTCGGTGGCTCTTAACCAGGAGATGCTACTTTGAAAATGTGGGGTAACATTTGGCGGTATCATTACAACATGGAAAACCACGAGAAATATCCTGCAGTATCCAGTCCTCCACAGCAAAGAATTATCCCATGGAAAAATGTCAGTAGTGCTTCCAAACTGAGAAATACTGAGTAACTGAACAACCAGTAAGAAAACTAGTTGGAAACAGCTATTCTTCAAATTTTATCTACAACCTCAATTAACTTCAGACACAAACTAAAATCATGCAATATTAACCCATTCCCTCACCTGTAAAACTGGGAATCTGACCCACCCGTGGTGGTTCCTTAGTGATTAAAAAGGAGTCTTGTTGACTCCAAGTTCAGGAAATACTAGACATGACACTGCGTACCGTGTACTGAGGGCATCCTCATCTCCTGTCTCACTCAGCTACTACCCAGAACTGCCTACGAGTTGAGTAAGATCTTAAGTCGAAAAGACACGGTTATTTCTGACACTGTTGCAGCCGGAGAGCCCAGCAGACTGTGTACAGTATACTTTACTAGCAACATTTGACTCGGGATATATCTAAATCAGTATTTTTCCCCAATAACTCCTGAAAATGTCCCAAAGGAAATAACAGATGTGGGAAAGGGGTTCCCATCAGACGTATCTGGAAGATAAGAGTATGCAGTTTCCCAAATATCTGAATGCCAAACACACTTCACAGGGTATCTTCTAGGAATAAATGATAGAAAAGCAACTTTGGGCAACCGTGGACTTTGCACTTACTGAAGATCTGGGATTCTTCTGAAGTGCTCCGAGTACAGATCTTCTACCTCAACCACCACACCCCCTTAGGACAAATCCTTCTGCATTAAAGTTCGACAGAACTTTTCTCAGACACACAAAATTTTGGGAGGGGAGTACGTTTTTCATTTAACCCTCTCTGCTATTCAGATTTGTAGACTTAAGCTGGATCGCAAACTGCAACTCTGGTTAAATTCTGGGTAGTTACCTCTGCTGCCTTTCGAACACACATATAAAATGCCAACACTATCAACAATTTTAAAAAGATTGGAATCTTTTAAAATCTAGTGGAGGAAAGGAACTCTGCACTCCCTTTACAAAAAGGAAAACAAACCGGGACATATAGCTCTTAACCCAAAAGTCTTGCCACCACATCTAACTGCCTCGTCCTCTCAAATCCTATCTTCAGGAAGGTGTACGGAAACAAAAAGATATAAAGAAAAAAAACTGCAATGAACACAGTGTTTTTAAAACAAGCTGCGGCCAGTTTTATTAAAGAAAAATTTTGTGTGATTTACTTTTCACCAGTCTGTTCTGGCATGCTTCTGATGATATCAGAATCACCTAGAAAATAAAACACAATAGTTTTACAATTCATTTAATCGTAACTGGTGATCATTAAGTTAGCGATGGTTATCTTCAAAAGTTGCGACACTAGCTTTGCTGTCATTTCTCAAGGATGATCAGATACCAAGAGTCACAGGCATTTCCCATATGAAATACATCATATAAATCAGGCTTAGTTTATCACCAGCATTGATAAAACCAGACCTAGGGAAAGAACTAGGTCTGGGGACACATGCGTGGTCTTAATATAGCGAATGTTTAGCCTGCCCTGATTATTACAAAATCAGAACAGCGAGAATATTCGCAGTATTTTATGAATTAAAAACTCATTAAGTTCAAAATAGAACATGAACTGTATTTGTAGGCACTTGTTTTTCTCAACTTAATTTTACCTATCTGTTCTTAGGCAGCCAATAAGGATTCCTTTCTTCTACTATTTCACTTGATTACTCTCCCCCTTTATAATTTCACCTTTACCAAGGTCCTAAATTATTTAAGTGCTTCAAATAAAATTCGTTTCAAAGTAAAAAAATTTCATTTACAAGATCTATTACAAAGTACTGAGATTCATTATCAATTCTCTATGAAATAAAACTACACAATATCCCTTGCAGTATCCAAATTCTCAATATCTGAATCTAGGAACCAAAGATGTTGGTATAGCAAAGAACACCTGTAATTACATTATAAAGGAAAAAATTATTCTGTGAGTTAAAAAACATACCTGGATCAATGATAGCCAGTGTGCATACTCTGTAGTATTTCCCACATGCTGTGCCCAATTCAATATTATTGCCACTGTAGTGATGGACACCAGTTTTGGCCAACATGGCGTAGTATTCTATTTCAGATTTCCTTTAGAAACCAAAAGACAAATAAATACCAAAACAAGTGAATGACAGATATAATGTTATTACTTTCGTCATTAGTTGTAATGTTGGTAAGGCTTTCCAACAGTAACTAAACCATTTGTTACTCTTTTAAAAAGTACCATATCCATTAGCAAATACAAACCATCGTTTCCTTTGATCCCTTATAAGAAACGGGACATCAGTAAGTATCTTCTGAATATCTATGTTTAAGACTGTAACCATACTCACGGAAGAAAGTAGGATGTAAAATAAGTAATTACTTACCAATTAGTAGTCACCACACACTTTATAGAATTCCACAACAACCTCTTAAGGAGTATGCACTCCATTTTTTGGAAACTAATGAATACATTCAGGCAGAATAGTAAGTGGAGGTTCCAGAATCCAAACCCATGTTATCTTTAAAAGATAAGCTATTTCTATTACTCTCTGGTGCTCTGAACTACAGATGGGGAGTGATATAACTTACACAAAGCTAACACTTCTGTGCCAACTGAGTAGGTGGACATTAACGGGTCTACAAATCTGAAGAGAGTCCTAACAGAACAGTGTCACTACTCAAAGAATGGATCCACAGACCACCAAAAGTATAAGGGCTTGTTAAAAATGCATGTCGGGGCGCCTGGGAGGCTCAGTCGTTAGGCGTCCGCCTTTGGCTCAGGTTGTGATCCCAGCGTTCTGGGATAGGGCCCCGCATCAGGCTCCCTACTCAGCAGAAAGCTTGCTTCTTCTCCCTCTCCCACTCCCGCTGCTTGTGTTCCCTCTCTTGTTGCCTCTCTCTCTCTCTTTTTCAAATAAATAAATAAATAAATAAATCTTAAAAAAAAAAAAAAAAAAAGGCATGTCAGGTCCCATCCCAAACCCATGAAATCAGAACCCACATTTAACAAGATTACCAGTAACTGCGTACATTCATGTTTGAGAAGCACTGCCACAGAAGGTAAGCTTAAAGACCAAACCATGGGATGGGATGGAGGACGGAGCACTCCGGGAAAGTCAATTATGTACACACACACCCTATATAAAATCCTGTAAGCAGATTATGCATTACCACAGAAAAATCAATGTGCTGTATAGGGGACTGATCACATGGCTTATATTCTGCACAGTCCAAATTTAATGTATTTTCCATACTAAGTTCAATTTCAAAACAGCGAAGTCAAGCAAAAACTTGGGGAACTAGGAACCTGCAGCTTCACAGCCAGTCTGAAGTTTTCTTATCTTAGCTTTTCCACACCATAACGAGTTCGAAAAATGGAAGAATTTTTAAAGAAATGACCAAAAAGGCAGGATACAAAACACATGGAAAAACAAATATGTGTGCTTCCCTCAAACTTTGACGTTCTGTGGTTTCTACCCCTCTGCCACACATTCTTCCCAAAGATAAGCTTAAACAATGAGAGAACACGATGGAGGGGGGTGCGGGGGGCATCAGCCCCAAACACCACGAAAGAAACCGTAAATTCTTCTGCAAGTGCTCGCTTGTAAAACAAATTTTACATAAAACCAAGTTCGTACCATTCAGATTGGCCAAGTTTACAATCCTGGGTATTCATACGATCAACATACAGTGGGCGACACACACCCTCAAGGTTCCTTCAATTACCTCAAGGCTGGGCAGTTGTTGGCGAGGATGACCAGTTTCGCTTTGCCATGTCTGATCATTTTCAGAGTCTGCTTGTACCCCAGCACGTACTTCCCACTTTTCATAACGAGCTGGAGCCTAGAGTTGATCGACTCCAGCGACTTTTTCTACAAAGCAAACATTTAACACGGATCTTAAGGCCTTGTTTTTTAACCATCTCAAAAGGGCACCCAGCTTTCTGGAAGCCGAGCCCTTTAATGAAACTCCTAAGTCTAGAGTCATAAGTCACTGAGAGGACCACTCGGTTTCCTCTCGGGCCCCTCCATGCCAGTGGGCATGCTGTCTTCCCACTGTGCTCAGATCTGCCCGCCGGGGCCGAGACTCAGGCCTCCACGTGAATCGGCTTCCGGCCCTGGCGCATTTCACTCACCGTTTTCTTTGCGGCCACCATCTTCCTCCCTTAGATGCGGGATGGCCCCAACCTAGAACATACAGAGGACAGGACAGGAAGTTTAGGATCGCAGCTCCAAACGGCAACTCGCTGTGATCCCCACGTTGCCTAAACCTCGACCCCGCGGAGCCCACTCACCAAGAGCAGCCGCCAAAATGGACGGGAGAGGGAAAGGAAAGAGTTCCCACAATGCAAAGCTCTTCAGTGCAAAGCCGACACGTCGGAACCGGAAGTAAGCCGCAAGCGGAAGGGGCGGGGCAAGAAGAGGAGGGGCGCGGATGGCTGTTGTGGGTACGGCTGGTTAGAATGGCGATAGAGCTGTACGCTTAATCTTGTTGCGAGCCTTAAAGTTGTGTTAGTCTGTTGCTCCGAGCTGCGGACTGAGGAACCGGGGAACGCCGAACCGGGCGGGAGTTGGAAAGCCGACTGAGAGTGAGGCGGGAGGGACCATGGTCTTAGTGCCGCTGAGCTCATCTATACCGAAGCCGCGGCTCTTGGGGAGGACTCCGGTGCGCCTCAGCTCCTGGGTCTACCCTCCCGCGTCAGTTTCACGTGGCCGAAGCAGCTGTGCCCGCTCCCCTGCCCTCGCCCAAGTTGCCGGCCTCTCGGAGAACGGTGGAGCCCGGCGCTGACTTCCCCAAACTCACCTCTTTAGTGGCGGTGTTAGCGCAACCTTGTAAGCCGAATTTTCACAGAGAGTAATAAACAGATCTAATTTACAAATATTTTTGTTGTGAACATTGGACCTTGATATAAATGTCCAGTGACGGATCTTCCAAAATAGCAAGCATAGCGTCTGCCACTAGTACCCAAAAAGTGTAAAATCGGACCGGTGGGTAAGCCGTCATCGTGTGTCAACTTTTAGGACTATATCCTACAGAAACAGTCACAGTTTCTCAAAGTCATGTGAACAAGGATATTTATTTCAGCATTATTTTTAATAGCAAAAGAAATTAGAATCAACATCAAATGTTCATCATTTTTAATATATGTGTTTGTATATGCATAAAAAATTAAAGTCTGGAAAGTTAATCATCAAAACTTAACACTGAATAAGGTATGAGGAGAGTGGGTGATGAGGAGAGGACATTTTTTACCTTACATATTTCAGTACTACTTGAATTATTTTACAGCATGCATTACTATGTAAAGTTCCTTTTTAATAACAAAGTGGTGATTTTAAATAGGTCTTGTGAAACACCAGTTATATCTGAAAGCAGTATTTCTGAAAGTATGGCTCCCAGATCACCTGATTCAGAATCATCTTGAATTATGACTCTTGGACCCCACCCAGGTATGTAGAAGAAACCTCTGGTGGGGCCTAGGAATCTGAGTTTAATATGAAGCTTTGGGGATTCTTATAAATACTAGAATTGGAGAAGTAAAGAACTAAAGAATGAGGGGCACCTGGCTGGCGCAGTTGGTGCAGCATGCAACTCTTGATCTTGGGGTCATGGATTTGAGCCCCATGCTGGGGGTAACTTTTAAAAAAACACAAAAACAGGAATGAGATAGCCAAGCTGGGTTTGAGGCATGCCTGTTTAGGTAAAGACAAAAACTAAATAATGAAGCCTTATGCTTTTATATCGAGCCCTATATTTTCAAAGCTTTTTAATTTCTCTCAAAGTAATCAGGATAGATATTACCCCCATTTTAGAGATTAAATGATTAAAGTACTTGGTAAGACTTTCCTGGGTGCTTTTTGTTACACGATAACAAGTTTCTGGTCCTTAATATATATGTCCTTGCTATACTTTAAAGATCCCAGCAATCTTACTATGGTTTTGTACTGGAAGCCAGAGAAGTCCAAAGCACTTATTTTATGTGTGAAACATGACCACAAAATGTTTGAGAATTCTTCCTAGGGAATCTTAACTGATTTTGCTGTATCTCTTTGGAGACAGACTTAGGTTCTTGATTTTTCTATTTAATATCTGCATGACTTGGGACAAGTTGTCTAAACTCCCTAAGCCTCGGTTTCTTCATCAGAAAACTGGAATAATTCTACCTCATAGTATTGTTGTGAGGATCCCAGTAAATATAATGATGTATAAAGCACCTAGCATAGGGCCTTGTACAGAATAAATGTGCAGTGAATATTAGTTCTCTTCATCAATCCAAATCCCATCTCCTCAGCCTTCTTACCATAGCCACCTGCCCACACCTAAAGTCTTTCACAATATTACAAAACCTATATACCAGGGGAAGAAACACTTACCATCACAGTCATATCTTTTGACTCAAGAAGATTTTATAAAATTTTCCAAACTTGTATTTATTAGAGCAGGAATTAGCAAACTTTTCCTATAGAGCCAAAGAATAATACTTTAGGCTTTGGGGCCATATGTTCTCTGTGGCAACGACTCAGCTCTGCCATAGCACAAAAGCAGCCACAGGCAACATATAAAGGCTGTGTTCCAATAAAACGTTTACAGAATAAAGGGGCTGGCCAGATTTGGCCTGCAGGCCATAGTTTGCTGACCCCTGTGTTAAAAGATTACTCTTACTATTATTAAAAATAACTGCTTTAGGGGCGCCTGGGTGGCTCAGTCGTTAAGCGTCTGCCTTCAGCTCAGGGCATGATCCCGGCATTCTGGGATCGAGCCCCACATAGGGCTCCTCCGCTGGGATCCTGCTTCTTCCTCTCCCACTCCCTCTGCTTGTGTTCCCTCTCTCGCTGGCTGTCTCTCTCTCTGTTCTCCGTCAGATAAATAAATAAAAAATCTTTAAAAAAAAAATAACTGCTTTAAGTAATGTCCTTATTTCAAAGAGATGTATGTTGAAATATATATGAAGTGTCATGATTTATCTGCAACTTATTTTTGAATCGCTAAAATAAATGTAAATAAAATCTAAAATAAATGAAGGTAAACAGGTAGGTAGAGCAAATGCAGCAAAGTGTTAACAAATGTTGAATTTAAAGTGAAGGGTATATAGGTGGTGGTTGTACTATTCAACTTTTTGAGTTTGAAAATCTTCATACTAAGAAGTTGGGAAATGTATATGCTTTAGGAAGGGATTTTGGCATTTAGATATTATTTTGTTTTTTCTGGATATCAGTCGGTAGCATGTCAGAGTGATTTTCCAACAGGTAAATGTGATAGAACAGAATTAACACAAGGCTTTGGTTTTCAGTGACCAAAATTGCGGCTCCAAGTTTCTGAGAACTGCAGGCACCTGTATTCATTGTGCTTTTGGTTTATACTTGGAATGGGAATTAAAAGTGACAGGCTGCATTCCCTGTTAGAGCAAATGTTAACAAGTTCATCTGATATTCATTGGTTCGGTACACTGGCCCATCCCCTTATTGTTAAGAAGTTAAAACTATCATAGTCATTATCATCAGCTATTAGTTATTGAATGTCCAGATTAGGAAGTGGCCCATTAGTGCAGTTGACCCTTGAACAACTCAGAGGCTAGAGGCACTGACCCCCTCCCCCACCACATTTCGAAAATCCATGTATAACTTTTGACTCCTCAAAGACTTAACTACTAATAGCTTACTGCTGACCAGAAAATCCTTATCAATAACATAAGCAGTTGATTAACACATTTTTTATACTCTATGTATCATATACTCTATTTTTTTTGATAAAGCCAACAAGAAAAAAGAAAATGTTACTAAGAAAATGATAAGAGAAAGTACATTACAGTACTGTACTGCACCGGAAAAAAATCTGTGATAAGTGGACCCTCCCAGTTCAAATCATTGTTGTTCAAGGGTCAACTGTAATTTGGAACTCTATTTAACACAACCTTTACATTCTTAAGTCACCCGGATATTAAACATGCTTAGAAATCTGGTGAAGAGAGGAAGGGATGGTGAATCTAAGTGCAAATATCCTGTAAACTTAATGAATGTTGGTCACCTTTCAACTAACTAAACACACATACACCGATACAAGAATTTGGAACCGTTAAGAGGACAATAATAAGGAATCCAAAATATTTCTTCTATGCCCCTCTCTGTTCAGACTGGGAATGCTCCTGACTGCACTGGATTAAAAGTAGGACAGAGCAATGCTTTCTCTCTCTTTTTTTAAAACCATTTTTCCCTCCAAGGAGAATATATTTTTTATACTCTTGGATACAAAGAACCCAGAGTACTTCATTCACTATTTTACTGTGAAGGAGTGACACTTGGAATGTAGAGTGATGTCTATAAATGTTTGTCTTTGAGTTATTTTATATTTCTTAGAGTCAGTTTTTGAAATTTTAGTATAAGTGGGGTTCCTATGTTTCTAAGTGTCTATAATATGACATTTTACATATTATTTTCAATAATTTGAAAAGCCTGCCATGTACATGTACTTTTATCCTTAATAAAGGTGTGATACGCAGGCTAAAACACCAATCTTTTGCTTTTAACTAGAACTTAATACTGTGATACTGTATGTCATGGTGATCAGAAAATGTCACTGATTAGTTAATGGAGAAATAATACATTTGGGACAACCTCAAAACATGGGTATGTTGAAGAAAAATGATAAAAGGAGTCCTTGGAGGTGAGAAGACTTATGAACTATGCCTTCAAGATACTATACATCAAGGTACTATCAGCATTTAAAATCACAGTATAAGTTATATTCAGGTATTATCAAGATAAGACTGAAGGAATAAGACGGGACAGGTAATTGCTAAGAAGGAGAGTGGTCAGGGAGAGGGGAGGTAGGGTAAGTTTGTATATCAGTCTAGATAATTAAGTTGTAAGCAACAAAACAAACCAGCTCAGTTAACCATAAAACGAAAATTGTATTGTAGTTCACCAAACGAATGAGAAGCCTGGAGAGCAAGACCCAGATTTGTGTATACTGGTCGTGGGAGAAGCAGTCCCATTTCTTAGTCACTGGTTCCAAACATACTCTGCAAACCATAGGGCAGCACCCCAACCTTCAAAGATGTTTTCTCTTGGCTGGTGCCATAACTGAGTGTTTAATGCGCCCCTCCATCATCCTACAGGTTTAGCTTCTTCTGGATGTGGAGGTAGATGAAAAGACCAGCAAATCATAGAAATTAACTTATTACCTTACTTGTCTCATAGTAAAGTGAGTTATTTGATAAGATACGATACTGAATGTAGTGTCTTGGTGTGAAATGTCTTGATGATACTATCATGATGTGCAGGAAAAGCAAATCTAATCCAACGTCTATTAAAGAAAAAATACCAAAGAAGTTCAATCACTCTTTCAACTGTTTGCAAAGAGGTCCTAATCACTCGTTCGTGAAGTGGCTGATAGGGCCCCTCAAGGTATAGGTTCCATTTCGGAGGCTTATAGTTGGTGACTCTTAGCACTACTGGCAAACTGGGCACTCAGCCAGGTAAACCATGTTAAGTGGAGGAACATGCAGTTAAGCTCATGTGTGGCTTCTTTCTCTGTTCTTAGAGCCATTCTATTCCTGAGCCCATCGAGCAAGCATTGAGGTGGCCCGTGAAGAAGACTAACATCCACAGGATACTGGATTATTATTGATCACCTGATTATAAAATGCTTCCTCTGAAGAAAATGGAAGAGACCATGGCTTGGCTGACAGATTATCTCCAAGGAAAAGTAAGATCCCCATGAACTCCTAAAAAATAGTTGTTGGAGAAAAGTGGGTACTTAACTGGGTAAGCCCTGGTTTCGCATGAAAGCATTAGGATTCAGAGAATTTCAAGTTAGTGTTTATATTTAACTAATCTGTGAGTTATTGCATCTCTTTTGAGGAAGAATAGAGTTTTGAAAAACTCATTAGCTAAGTAAAATTAAATGTGACTTTAACTTAAAAAAAAAAAAAAAGTCTTCTGAAGTGGGAGCCTGCCCAGGACTGACTTGTGTCCCCTCCCTTCCCCATTCCTATGTTGAAGCCTTACCCCCAGTGTGACTCAGTGGGGAGGTAGGGTATAGGAGGTAGTTAAGGTTAAGTGAGGTCATAAGGATGAGGCCCTAATCTGTTAAGACTGTGGCCTTGTAAGAAGAGGAAGCCCCAGGGGTGGCTGGATGGCTCAGTTGGTTGAGAGTCTGACTCTTGGTTTCAACTCAGATCATGATCTCTCTCATAGGTCATGGGTTCAAGCCCTGCATTGAGCCCACACTCAGCAGATAGAGTCTGCTTGAAGATTTTCTCTCTGCCCCTCCCCCCACTCACTCTCTTTTGCCCTCTGTCTCTCTAAAATAAATAAATGAATCTTTAAAAAAAAAAAAAAGAGGAAGTCCCCTCCCCCCATATGATGTCCCCATATGAGGACACAATGAAAAGGCTGCCATCTGCAAGCCAGAAAGAGTTCTCACTAGAAACCAAATTGGCCAGTACCTTGATCTTAGCCTTCCCAGGCTCCAGAACTATGAGAAATAAATATGTTATTTAAGCCACCCAGTTAATGGCATTTTGTTATGGCAGCCCAACTTATGAAGGCCTTTTGATAGCATTTATATAAGACATAAATATTCCCCAAATTTTGGCCTATACTGAAAGGTCCATCCACGTACCTCTCCCCCTAAACTTCCGTGCACTAATCAGTAATTTTGCTCAGAGACTTGGAATCCAGCCAAATCCTTAGCCACTTTCAAAGTACTTGTCTTTTTCCCTGGGGCACAGTAACCCTGGATAGAAGGTTAGGAGGAGAGTTATAGTATGTATTTGTAATATTATAAAGTGTACTTCCTCAAAGATACCCAGTCTCCTCCTCATTCGAAGGGATTTATGAATTGATTGCTGGGCAGCCCAGGTTTTGTCAGGCCTACACTGCAGGAGGGAGAGGAAGAGGGGAGAAACAGAAGAGAAGGGGTAAGGAAGGGGAAGAGAAGAGAGGTAGAGAAGGAAGGGAGGGAGGGAGACCTCTAAACACACCGTAAAGACCATAGCTGTGTACCCCTATGACCCATATAGGGAAATATGTCAAATTTTAGGCAATTTGAACATCCAAATTAATAATGATGATGCTATGATCTGAATTGTGCCCCCCTCATTCATATGTTGAAGTCCTAAACCCCTGTGGTTTTTAATATGGCTGTTTTGGAGACAGGGCCTTTAAAGAGGTAATTAAGGTAAAATGAGGTTATATGCGTGGACCCTAATCCAATATGACTGGCATCCTTGTAAGAAGAGATTAGGACATAGATACTTATTGTGGGAAGACCATGTGCAGATACATGGTGAACACTGCCATCCCAACCAAGGAAGGGCCTTCAAAAGAAACCAACCCTACTGACACCTTGTTCTCTGACTTCTAGTCTCAGAACAACGAGGAAATAAGTTTTTGTTGTTTAAGTCAACCAATCTGGTACTTTGTTATCCCAGCTCTAAAAAACTAACACAAGTGGTAACATGACCCATTGAATAATGTAAGAATTCATGAGTATTTACTGCTATAAATAAATGAATAATAAATGGAGGAAAAGGGAAAGTGCACCCTTACTGTAGATGCCAACTAATAAATGTAGAAGGAATAGTGTAATTAGAAAACCATAGTAAGGAGGGCACGTATTGCATGGTGCACTGGGTGTTATACACAACTAATGAATCATCGAGCCTTACATCGGAAACCGGGGATGTACTGTATGGTGACTAACATAATATAATAAAAAATCATTTAAAAAAAAGAAAACCACCATTTGATAACCATCGTAGTAATAATTGATTCCAGCAATAATATTAATGTATGCTAACAGTAGCAGATAAAAAATTTGATGAGATATAGGATATTAGTCTTAAAGTCTCTCCCCCTAAATTACCAGGAGTAAAATAGTAACTTTTTTGGTGGCAGACTTGGCAGGCACTACTTTAACTTATTGGTCAAAGTTAACATGACCAATAATAGAGCAAACTGACATGCTGTGCTCTCGATAGGAATTCGAACAACATAACATCGTGTATTCCAGCCAAAACTGCATTGCCTGAAAACAATCATAAGGAAACACCGGACAAACCCAAATTGAGAAATATTCTACAAAATAAATGGCCTATTCTCTTAAAAAAGGTCAAGGTCATGAAAGACAAAGACTGAGGGAACTACTTCAGATTAAAGCAAACTACAGAGAGGCACAACAATTAAATGTAATGTGTGGTCCTGGATGGGACAATGGGCCAAAATTGAATACGAGGTGGATTAAATAGTCTAACAGCAAACTTCCTCGTGGTAACAGTACTGACGTTATGTAAGAATAAGACTGTCATTCAAAGCTAGTCTACCAATCAATAGCCACTGGCCACAGTTGCCTCCTCCCCTCCCCAGCTATTTAGTGATGATTCAGATGGGCCCTCCCAGCCCTTCGCCCTCTCTGGGATATCGTTCGTTTCCCTGCTTCTGAGGTCTTTTCCCTCTCCTCCTTGACTGCACTCCCCACCTTCTGCTCACCTGGCTACCTGTCCCTGTCCTCTCCTGCTTCCTAGCTCTCCCCTCCCTGGCCCGCTGGCCCCTTCCGCCTCTGCGCCGCAACCTTGCCTCCCCAGGTGTGTGCACCGGTACCCCCGCGCTCCGCTGTGCGCTTGCGCTCCGCACCCACCGGTCCGAGCGGGCAGAGTTGGAGGAGCAGCCCCGCCGCCGGGGCGATTTGCGCGGAATCGGAGCTCCGGGCCGACGCCCGCGCCGGGTTCCGACAGGTGGCTGCGCTGGTTCACAAGGCCGCCCTTCTGCCCGCTATGGGCTGCTCCAGCAGCGCCCTCAACAAGGCCGGCGACGGCAGCAGGCTCCGCAGCGGTGAGCAGGGGACCCAGCCCCACCCCCGCCCGGGCCTCGGGATTCGGGTGGGCTTACTCCCCGGGGGTCCGAAAGGTGCGACTGGGGTCCGCCCCGCCCGGCAGGGGGCGGGCTGCTCGCTGAGGACGGGAGTGCACCCTGAACGCTGCGCGACTCCCTCTGGAAAACCGGAGCGCGGCTGCTGGACCAGCGGTGCGGAGGTCCCTCTGCGCCCAGCCGCGCACGCTGCCCAACGCGGGAGGTCAAGGGCTCGGCCCCGGGTTACCCTAACCGCCTGGTGATCAGGGAGGTGGGTTAAATCCCTACCGCGGTTGGCCGCGGGTTCCCTTAAACGGATGAATATTTTCCTGCCCTTACACGACGTGCTCTTTCATCTCCTAAAGTACGAACTTTCAGATTGTAGAAAGCTGCAAATTCACTGGGAACTGGGAACCATTAGTTTCTGTCTTAAGGAGAGATGTGATACTCGTTTTTCTATCGAGACCTTGCCCTCTAGTCCGCATTTCAGCATCAAAGCTGGTAAAGGATGCGGAGAGTACAGGTGGACATTCACTCCATCAGGTAGGTTCCTGCACTGTTGAAGCGATCAGATCCGCTTTCCCCTCTCCTTGGCTTCAGTATTTCTTGACAAATATCCGGGTGATAAAAAGTGGTCATCACCGAAATTCAACAAGTGTATTTTGAACGTCTATTATGTGATAGCCAGGTGCCTGGCTGGGTGCTGTAGATACAAGTGACCCTACTTTTGGGGGTTAGGGGCCCAAGAGACAGGAAATAAACAAGTTAAATGATTAAGATAAGTTTCTAACAGTGAGAAGTGCTGTGAAAAGAGTAAAAACAGATTAATGAACCAGAGAATGACTGGGTTTTATGTGCCCTTCTTAGATTTTGAATGGCTAACATTTTTGACAAAGTTTCAAAGGTTAAGCAAATTCCTTCAAGTTAGTTTGCAATGATATTGGAAGCTAACCCTAGGGGAAATTTTATATTCCAGTTAATTCCTTTTCAGAGATCTTCTTTTAGCACCTTGTGTTATTCCAATAACAGAAATATCTTCCTCTGATTTTGTAGTAGAAAGCACAAGGTTTTCATGAATGCTGTTTCAAATTTCAGACACTGTGTCCTAGTCAGAAGTATGTTGTGTTGCAGTCATTTTTGTGGTGTATGATAAATTTATTTCTAATTTCAGTAGATAACAGAAAGCAATAAAAAGTTTGGAAATAGGCAGTCATTAAAACCATATATAAAAGTGATTCCAAACCCTTTGTCACTGACAACCATGTGAAGTGATAGAAAAATCCATTCCTAATGTACAATACTTGCTAACCTTTCTCCTAAAGAAATGAAAGCCTCTGTACCCCAAACATGCTCTCAAGAGGCCAATGCAATAATAATAATAATAATAATAATAATAATAAATTTAAAATTTTTTTAAAGAGGCTAGTACAAGGAACAATTTCTTTGATGTTTCATTTTATTTTATGAAATCAGGTAGATTTTGCATTCTGTTCCATGATAAATCCGTGTTGGTTTCAGTATGAGAAACTGAGGAAAACTGATGCTTCAGGAAGATACACCATATTTTGGTTTCTCTTTTCCCTTTCCATGATCCCAGATACTTCAGGAGTAGCATACTGATTTAAAAAGCAGAGCACTACAGGCACTTGGATGGCTCAGTGGGTTAAGCCTCTGGCGCTTGGTTTTGGCTCAGGTGGTGATCTCATGGTCCTGATCTCATGGGTTGGGAGATAGAGCCCCATCTTGAGCCCTGCCTCAGGCTCCACACTCAAGCAGGAGTGTGATTGAAAAGGCTCACCCTCTGCTCCTTCCCCCACGCATGGGCACATGCACGCACTCTCTCTCTCAAATAAATGGGGGTGCCTGGGTGGCTCATTTGATTGAGCCACAGACTCTTGATTTTTGCTCAGGTCATGATCTCAGGGTGCTGAGAACACCCGCGTGGGCCTCTGAGCTCAGTGGGGAGTCTGTTTCAGGATTCTCTCTCCCTCTGCCCCTCCTCCTGCTCACTCACGCTCTCTGTAAAAAGCAAATAAATAAATCTTAAAAATATGGAAATAAATCTTTTTTTAAAAAGCAGAGCACTAAATCATCTATAGATTTTTAAAAATTTTTTTAAAAGATTTTTATTTATTTATTTGACAGAGAGAGAGACAGCCAGCGAGAGAGGGAACACAGGCAGGGGAAGTGGGAGAGGAAGAAGCAGGCTCCTAGCGGAGAAGCCTGATGTGGGGCTCCATCCCAGAACTCTGGGATCACGCCCTGAGCTGAAGGCAGACGCTTAACGACTGCGCCACCCAGGCACCCCTAGATTTTTTAAATTTTTTAAAGAATTTATTTATTGGAGAGAGAGAGGGGGGGCATGTGTGTGAGTGGGGGAAGGAGCAAAGAGAGAGGGATGGCAGACTCCGTCCTGAATGCGGAGGCAGGACTCGATGTGAGGACCCTGAGGTCATGACCTGAGCTGAAATCAAGAGGCAGGAGCTCAACCAACTGAACCACCCAGACACCCCTCATTATAGATTTTTTTAACTGATAAAAACATGACTCTGGGGAATGTTACTCTTAGGAAAGGGCAAAAGCATCTAATAGGTGGAATGGCTTCTTAATCCTCTCAAAAAATAATGAATAACCTTGTTTAAAAAAATTTTATCACCAGTATTAATAACCATCAACATAAGTCACACCCTTTCATTTTTTATTCATGCCTTCCTCATTGTTCTAAGTTTTCCTGGATGTTCTGAAAGAAATGTTAAAATGCCTGACAACCAGGTTTAGTGTGTAGAAAATTAATACTCTGCATAAATTGCTCAATGCACATATTGAATCAGTCAACAGGTGTATTTTGCTTCTGATCCCCAATCACACAATACTCTCTTGTAATTGGATACTATTGTATGTTCATCAGCATTTCAACTCCATGATCTTGGAGACTCAATAAATAATTCATTCCTGTTTCTGCAGCTCAAAACTTCTTTAAATCCTATATACAATCCCAAGTCTGTATGTATGAGCTTTTAGATTAAAAAGAATCCAAGTTTATTAAATGTCCTGTATGTGCCTTTACTCCCTGTACCCCTGGTACCTAACAATATTTGGCACATAGTTGTTGAATTAATTACTTCATTTAATATTTATGACAATACTATGACTAAGTACTATGATTATCTCCATTTCACAGATAAGGAGCCCTGTGACCTTGGGCAAATTATTTACTCTTCAGAGACAGAGCTGGGCTTTGAATTCAGGTTCTCTGATTCCAGAGCTTGACCTATTTCTCCTTAAACCAACTTGTGACAACTAGATTTAAATCTGTTTTTGCTTCAAATCACTCTGGATCTCCATTAGAGATGTGGTCATCCACTATGTAAATGACAAAAGAAATCGAATAAAGTATAATATAGTATTATAATTTAATGAATTTAATAATATAATTATAATAGTTTAGTTATAATCCCTAAATAAGATCTATAGTAATAAATATACAGTTGTGACATATGTAATATATAAGCTTATTATATATTAATATAAAATATACATATTTTAATAAGTATCACTAAATAAGTAAAATATGAACTTTATATTTACTTCCAAATATAAACTAGGAATATTTGGAAGACATTTATTTAACCCTAGGGATATTTTCAGCAGAGTACATAGATGTAGAGAAACTTCCAATGCCCTCCCATAGAGATACAGATAATCTTCATATCATACCAGACATTCTTTGAATTCACAATATCAACCTGAAAACTGCATGGGTTGGTGTTAAAATACGTGAACTAGCCTGTAGGCTGGATTTGCATTGACAGTTCTGCCTACCTGGATTTTCTGTAACTGGTTAAGAACTGGTATACATGATGCAATATTAGCTTACAAACAAAATGATCATTAAATAATGGGTTGGGCCAGATGACCTCTGAGGTCTCTTACAACTCTAAAATCCTGTACCATTAAAATATGAAGATACTTATTTTCTGGGCTTAAATTTAAATCAGATAGCAGCTATTTGGTTAGGTAGCTGTTAGGCTGAATAGGAAAATACATTCTAGTGATCACGTGGCTATGTTTGTTCTGACCCATCACACTGAATCCCACTGAGCTTCTTCCCCTCCCCTCCGAAGATGACTGACTAGGGAAAGAGGCCTGGGGGACTAGGACACAGGTGGATAGTCAAATAACTATCCAGTGCTATCAAAGGATAGAACAGGGCCTGGTACATGGTAGTCACACATAGATTTTTACTGAATGCCCTAAGATGTGGGAGGAAAGAGGATTTTCTTTCCAAAAGGACGATTAAACTGAGTGGACTTTGTTGTATTTGTGGAATCAAGTTCTAAATATTGGAGCCATATTCTGTTTAGAATTTCTGTTCTTTTCAACACCCTGAAGATCTGATGGAATTTGAACACAAAGGTTTTGTTGATTTTATGGACTTTAATGGACCCCACGGGTCTCTAGGTCTTTGTACCTGAACCTTCCTCCTTGTGCCACCAGCTTCCTATGTACATATATGATTCTTGCTCTGCTCTTTGCTATTAGAAATGCCATCTGTTTCTGGCAGACTTCTTCCTGAGTTCTTACAGCGTAAGCATCAGCATGGACAAAGTAAATAGATGGTAATTATTGACAAATTCATTTCCACTGATAGCTATAATCATTTGTTTATTCTACCCTGAACTCTCACTAGCTGCATGGAGTCCATGTTACCTAGGCAATAGGATGAGGCTTGAATTTCATGCTGTTATGTGAATTGTTCTTTGTACTGTGGAGATACCTTCAGCCTTCAATGAAATATTTTCACACAGTGACATTTCAGTCCTAAGGAGACAAACATTTTTTTCTTTGTAATTGAAGAATGAACATCATTAACATTAAAACTCATTTTAATAGGCTTTCCTTGCATGGAGATATTAGATATATACATGGGATTTCTTCCTTTAAAATGCGAGAAGTCTGGACCAAGTCCTGTATGTCTTTGTGTCCCCTCTAGAGCCTGGCACACACAGAATGCTTGGCAAGTCTTTGTGGTAGGGTGGTTACTACATACAGCTAATTAAAATGGAATATGAGAACCACATACGTGGTTCAAAATTTGAAAACATTTGAAAAATGCATGCTGTGAAAGGTATACCTCCTGACCTATTCCCCCCATCTGCTTAGTTCCAATCATACCCATGGGTAAATAATAAGAGTATTTAAGTGAGGGGGTTTTTTGTACATTCTTCCAGAATTTGTTTATACATTGCAAGTATTGCTTCCCTCTTCCATCTTCACTATAAAATGTAATTTTTAAAAGATTTTATTTACTTGTCAGAGAGAGAGAAAGAGTGAGTGAGAGAGAGCACAAGAAGGGGAAGTGGCAGGCAGAGGGAGAAGCAGGCTTTCCGCTGAGCAAGGAGCCCGATGCGGGACTCGATCCCAGGACCCTGGGATCGTGACCTGAGCCGAAGGCAGCTGCTTAACCGACTGAGCCACGCAGATGTCCCTATAAAATATATTATACCAACTATTTTTCACCTAACAAGATAGAGATCTTTCTATATTGATATATAGTGAATGTTTTTCTCCTTTCTTACCCTTGCTTAATAATCTATTGTTTGATTTGTTTAACCAGTCCCCTATTGATGGACATTTGGTTTGTTTCCAATCTTTTCCTGTTGCAAACAAGGCTGCAGTGAATTCCTTTATATATACATCATTTTAGATGTGTGCAAGCGTAACTGTAGAACCATTTCCCAGAAGTGGCATTACTAGGTCAAAGGGTATGTGCATATATGATTTTGATGGATAGCTGCCTAAATGCCTTCCTTAAGACTTGTACCACTTTACTCTCTCATCAACAATACAGTAAGTTTTTTTTTTTTTAAATAGAATTGAAGGATTTTTGAGATTAGCGCTGCCACATCAAAGCATGGGCTTGGAGGATAAGAGAGGAGAGAAGGTAGGAGCTCCCACTTGGTTCCAGGTACTTTATTTTTTTATTATTATTTTTTTAAAGATTTTATTTACTTATTTGACACAGAGAGACAGCCAGTGAGAGAGGGAACACAAGCAGGGGGAGTGGGAGAGGAAGAAGCAGGCCCCCAGCAGAGCAGAGAGCCCGATGCAGGGCTGGATCCCAGGACCATGGGATTACACCCTGGGCCGAAGGCAGACGCTTAACGACTGAGCCACCCAGGCACCCCGGTTCCAGGTACTTTAGACTGTGATCTCATTTAATCCCAAGAGCCTTCTAAAGCAAGCATCAGTATCAGCAAATACAGCTAGGAAACTGCAGCTTAGTGAGGAGAAATAATTTGCCTGATATCTCAGAGCTAGCAAGTGATGGGGCTACAGCCCAGTACGTGTGACTCGGAAGCCCCTGCTCTTCTCACAACCCAGTTCCATCTGCGGTCCAGTCCCACTTCTGCCATAACTCGTTGTCTGGCCTGACCTGTAGGAAGAACACAAGCCATATCTGTTCAGCGGGTGCATGGGTGGATGGCTGGATTGACAGAGATGGGGATTAAGGGGGTGAGAGTACTATTTAGAAAAGCCGAGGGAGAGTAGGAATCAGGACCCAGGGAATAACAGAAACTTGGAAGGCAACATTGGATGAGGTGGGCTTGGAAGAGAGTGGGTTGTGAAAAGGGTCTCCTAATCGGGTAGAAAAATGTCAACACAGCCAAATAAAGCTTCATTGTGTTCTTTTAAATCATGAGCCTGTAAGGTTGCCACATGTCACAGCTAATGTGCACCGTTTCACTTCTGTGTTAATGTTTTACAACACTGGGTTTAAAATAAAAACCTAACCTTTGTGGGGGGGTTACTGCAAAGCTCACCAAGACTGATAAAGAGCATCACACTTGGCCAGGCTTCAACGCCTGGTGTGTTTCAGGGTATGTAGTTCTAGGTCATTTTTTGTTTTTAAGCAAAATACCAGAATATAGCTCTCCAAGTGAGTGTTAATGTCTGAAAGTATCAAAATGACCTCAGAAGTGTCTTTACATTTGCAGGGACATTGCTGTTGTCCGCATTCCTTGATCCCTTCCTTGGGAGTTGCCATCTGGCTCTAGAGTTCATTCTTTGGTATATATTCAAGGGTATCAGAGGTTTGCCCTTTAAGGATGAAGACTGAAAAAAAACCCCACATTTAAAAAAAAAAGATTTGTTTATTTATTTGAGAGAGAGAGAGAGAAAGAGAGTGAGAGCATGAGCAGGGGGAGGGGCAGAGGGAGAGGGAGAGAAATCCTCAAGCAGACTCCCTGCTGAGCACGGAGCCCAATTTGGGGCTCTCGATCCCAGGACCTGTAGATCATGACCTGAGCGGAAATCAAGGGCCGGATGTTCAACTGACTGAGCCACCCAGGTGCCGCACATTGATTTTAATAGCTAAACGTCTTTAGGACGTGCTTTAGGAGGGTGGACAAAACAGGCCAGGTGATGCTAGTATGATCAGAAACAGGGATGGTCATTGGAAATAGGCAAGGAAAAGAAAGGGCAGCCATTTGTTGTAGGGGCAAGTTCAGGTGATTTCACTTTCTTTCCCATGGAAGGGCCCAAGGGGCTGTGGGTCCCCAGGATAACTGGGCTGGGCTGCAGTGACTGGGTGGCTAGAGTCCCACACCTAGGAAGGATGACCCTCTTCTCCCAGACTACATACTCAGCAGTCCTTTGGCTGCTCCTTTAGCCTGTCTTCTCTAATAAGACAAAAGACCTCAAGACAGGATAACGTGTTCTTTATTCCTACTGAACACTTCCTGACATTTGAATATGTATGACTCTGAACACTTGCTTTGAGATGAGCACATCGTATTAGACTAGTTTAGATAAGTGAAGTGTCCAAATGTACATTAAATAGGAAAGTCAAGATGCACGATCAAGGAAGCATCCAAAGACAGCAAAAATGACATCCCTGTGCTCTCTTTCTACTTTAGGGTCACTAAAAGTCACATTTCATTTATAAAGAGTGTAGCCGTGACAGTATAGTTCAAAGTGGGCATCAAAATAGCACCAATTAACATCAGCTAAGATAGGAATAAAATGAACTTGACCTCATAAGCTGAAGATTGAAGTGACTCATGTTCAAGAGGCTGCTCAACAAGCCTTCTCTATGGCCTGAGCTCCTAGCTTTTCCTGGCTTCTTTGCAGCTGTTCCAGATGCCTCGTCCCCAGCCCCCAGGCCCCTCTTTCTCTCTCAGTGATTGACCTGTCTCCTCTCCGTTAAAAGAAAGGTCCTCGGGATCTACTTCTTTGGATGCACCATCAAACCAAGTTTTGGGTTTTTTTAAAGATTTTATTTATTTATTTGTCAGAGAGAATGAGAGGGAGAGAGAGAGCATGCTCGTGCACAAGCAGGGGGAGTGGCAGGCAGAGGGAGAAGAAGGCTCCTCACCGAGCAAGGAGCCTGATGTGGGACTCGATCTCAGGACCCTGGGATCGTGACCTGAGCTGAAGGCAGACACTTGACTGACTGAGCTACCCAGGCGTCCCAAGTTTTTTTTTAATTTTTTTGTCTATCAGTTATTGTCTGCTCCTCTTACCAGCATTTTCCTTTGGGGACAGTACTTCCTCAAACCTGTAATGTATTTGTCCTTACATTCAGTGGAAAGGACCTCTCTGCTTTATTCAGAGGCTTGCCTTTAAAACGTCCTCCTAAAGGGTCCCTGCAGGATGAAGACATTCCACAGTTTGCAGACTGCCCTGCTTGATCTGTCCTTATTATCTTCTCGGCCTTGCCCAGCTAATGCTTCTCTAGTCTATGGTGATGGAAACATATCTGTCCCTATGTTGACTGTATCAGAGCGACCCAGCCTGTGAGAGTGGGTTTCAAAGCCAGCCGTTAGGGCAGCCAGGCAGGGTCTGGATGGCGTGCGCCCTCCAGGGGCAGCTTCCTCCTGCCGCACTGTGCTGCGCAAGCATCCTATTCTATGTGAGCCGCGACATTAAAGAGGTCAGGAAGCACTGGGATGTGCATTCCAGCTGCTCTGTCATTTTCACTGGCTGTGGTTCTTCTGACTAAAGAGGACATCTGCCTTCAGCCACCCCAGCAAGGACCTCTGTTGAAATGTCCTCCCCAAACCATTCTCCTTGCTCTTGTTGGTAATGTTAAGGAACTCTATTTTTTTTTTCCTTAGTTGATTCTTTGAGAGGGCCTATTCTTACCCTTTCCATTTTTCCCAAGACTGAGAGGAACCACATAGTTCCATTTCCTTTGTTTACACTGGAGTAGTAGCCTCTATAGACTAGATGATTATGAGTGGCTCCGATTACCTATATACTTTGAATTAGTGGGTGTGTGTAAATTTCAACATACTGGGAGACAGTATAGAGTGCGGATTAAGAATGTGAGTCTGGGGGCACCTGAGTGGCTCAGTCGGTTAAGCATCTGCCTTCAGCTCAAGTCATGATCTCCAGGTCCTGGGATTGAGCCCCATGTCGGGCTCCCTGCTCAGCAGGGAGTGTGCTTCTCTCTCTCTCTGTCCTCCCCACTGCTCTTTATCTCCCTCTCTCTCTCAAATAAATAAATAAATAAATAAAATCTTTAAAAGAAAAGAATGTGGGTCTGGCTTCAAATCCTGGTTCATGATCACTTATTAGTGATGTGACTTTGAGCCACTCAATCTCCTTGTACCCCAGTGACTTCATCTGTAAAATAGAATTAACAATAGTGCCTATTTCATAGACTTGTTCTGAGGAATAAAATCAGTTAATATATATAAGGCACCTAGAAGGTAGCCTGAGTATTGCCTAGAATAGGAATTGGCAAACTTGCCTGCTGGCCAAATCCGGCCCACCACCTGTTTTTGTGAATAAAGTTTTATAAGAACACAGATATGCCTAGTCCTTTACATATCACATGACTGCTTTCTCCTCACCATGACAGAGTTGAGTCGTTGCAAAAGCAACCCTAAGCCCGGCAAAGCTGAAAACATTCGCCACCTGTCCCTTTACAGAAAAAAAATTGCCGACCCCTGCCTAGAATATTGTCTAGTAAGTCCTCAATAAAAATGATCTGTCATTAACACCAATTTTAGTAAATCTCAATTTTTCTTTATTGCTTTACCAAGATCAAGTTTTTTGGTTTTTTGCTCAAGATCGAGTTCTAGATCCCTGAGTTTGTTGATTTTTCTTCTGACTTTATGTTCTTTTTAATAAAAGAAAAACTTTCTGACTTTTTTTTCTTTTTAGTGAATTTGTAAAAGGAAAGGAACTGTTAAAAATATTAAGTTAGTAATAGCACAAGTGGTACAAAAATAATAAAAAATCATAAAAGTGGTATGTGAATGAGCAAAGTTAATGAAACAGTTTTTTCTAAAGTTATCAGATCTCGTTTTGGTAGGTTACATGCTCTTGTACTTTTGCTGCTATACTTAAAAAAAAAAACTTTTATTTCAGAACAGTTTTAGATTTACAGAAAAATTATGAAAATAGTACAGAGAGCTCCCACAGACCCCACACCCACTTTCTCTTATTATTTACATCTTACGTGAGTAGGCCATGTGTGTCACAATTAATGAACCAATACTGATACATTATTATTATTATTATTTAAGATTTTATTTATTTATTTGAGAGAGCAGGAGTGGGGGGAGGGGCAGAGGGAGAGGGACAAACAGACTCCCCGCTGAGCCGGGAGTCCTGATCTGGGACACTATCCCAGGATCCTGGGATCACGACCTGAGCTGAAGGCAGACGCTTAACCGACTGAGCCACACAGGTGCCCCTGATACTTTATTATTAACCAAAGTCCATGCTTTATTCAGATTTCTTCAATTTTTCTCGAATGTCCCTTTTCTGTTCCAGAGTTCCATCCAGGATTCCATAATGCATTTAGTCATTGTGTTTCCTTAGACCCCTCTTGACTATGACAGTTTGTCAGACTTGTTTTAGATGACCTTGACAGTTTTGAGTATTGGCCATGTAGTTTGTAGTCTATCCCCCTCAATTGGGATTTGTCTGCTGGTTTTCTTACATTGCTCCTGGGGTTGTGGGTTTTGGGAGGAAGACCACAGAGGTAAAGTGCCCTTCACACCACATCATCTCAAGGGTACACGTTCTCAGTGTGACTTATTATTGCCTCCTAAGCGTCTCTAATCCTCCGTTTGGAGACTCTGAACTTGGAAAAGGGTGAGTGTAGATTTTTATTTTATACTCTTCTGAGTATAAATCTTCTAACTTAATCATTTCTGTGATTCTTGGTCAAAACTGCCTCTTGCTAGATCCAAGCTTTTCCTTATGCCCTGGTTTATGAAGAAGCTCATTCAATTCAGTTTTCAAATGTCTGTGCCAGAGCTGGCCTCCCAGGTGCTTAGGACTGTAAGGGGGAAGACAGGTGGCTTTTCATTCTGGGAAAGAAAATCCCTCACTTCCCTCAGTGCGGTCTGTACTGTTTCCTCACCATGGAGGCAAAGTCATCTGAACTGAATGTGGATCCCTAACCTGAGAGAGTAACAGCAGGGGTCAGCTGAAAGCCTTGGGGTCCTACTCAGTCTGCCACTGCTCTTCTGGTCCTAGGGGTTCAGGGGGACACTGACCACCCACCTATCTGTCGTGCATACGACTGCTCTGTTGTACAATTTAAGTATTCTATCCCAGTCCCAAATCTGCTGATTGCTTATGGGAACACTCACCTTCCCAAGCACAGGAACGTGCTCCTGGCCATGGGCCTCCACACCCTGCACCAGACTGAGTCAGGCAGAGGCACAGTGGCTGAGCTGGGAGAACGGCCAGCTCACCTTGGAGTAGCCACTTGCGCGCAGCTCTTAGAGAGCAAGGTAGAATAGAACACGTATTAACCTTAAGTTCAGAGGAGAAATCAGAAGACTTCTTTTTTCTGGACCTAGCTAAGGACGAGGCTTAGCAAACCCAGCCAGTTCTGTGAAATGAAGGCAGCTTGAGAAGAATCTCTGTCTCCAGCGTGGAGCTCACGTAGACCAGCCCGGGCCCTTGGTCCATTGCTAAGTCAGTGCACTCACCTCGTCTCCAGAGCCGACTATGGCATGAGGCTGAGGACGGAGACCATCCCCGGTGTCTGATGATGAGCAGCAATGCCCGTGGACAGTGAGGGACGCCACCCCCAACAGTTCTGTGTGTTCATCATCCACTTTCATCACTTTCATCTTTCCTGACTAGCTCCTTCCTGCCTTTCCCTGGGGACTCCAGAGTGCAGCCGTGGATGCCCTGACCACATGGGGATCTTGTCCAAACACAGATTTGGTTCGGTGGGATCTGGGGTGGGACCTGCGAGTCAACAAATGCACAAACAAGCAAAAGAATAACTGCCAGGTCATGCTATGGTGCAGGTTCTGAGCCCACGGTGTGCCTGAAAGCACCTGAATCTTCTAGGTGGAATCAGACTTTCTTGGCCTTGAATCTGAGTTCTGCCACTCATGAGCTATACACCGCACCTAAATGAAGGTGCATAATCTGTCTGTGCCGTGATTTCCTTGGCTGTGTAATGGGGATAATAACAGACTTACCTTGTGGAGTTTTTAGGAAGATTGAATGAGATAATCTACAAAAGCTTGAGGCAAAGTGCCTCAATAAACATGAGCCACTGTTGTTCCTCCTAGAGAAGCAGGGTGGGCGAGGTCTGTTCAGGTCGGTCAAGTGTCGTAACTTGGGCATATCAGAGACATGATCTTCACTTTCTCTCTCCTCTTCCTTGTCCATTGAGATGCCTTCGATTTTGTAGACTAGATTTCTGCCCAAATGCTGGATCCCCATGTGCCAGTAATGAGCATCAGTCAATGAAAAACTCTTTCTTAGTGGTGAATACTGTTGATAATTTCAAAAGTGATGTGTTATGCAATAGCATCTTTGAAATAAGAGTTTATCTTCTAGGAGTTGGAAAGAAACCAAAGGAAATGAAACTGGAACATTATTTCTGCAGGAGGTGACGATTTGTCATTACTTGTCTCTGTAGCTCTTCAGTAACAGCCTTTTCCCTCTACAGGCCCTCCATCTCCACGTGTGCTCGTCAAGTGTTCCAGAAGTGTCTCTCCAACGACATGGTCTTGTTTATAGCTAAATCCCAACATTAGGTTTACCTTCAAACTTGATCAAATTTACTCTGGGAAGGTCAAAATTAATTTTAGATATGTCAACCCAGATAGTTCTGTTGAAAAGATGGCTTGTCCAATTTTTTTTTTTTTTACCCTCTTCAGGATATTTTGGCTGTTTTTCCTACTTTAGTTACATGGGGTTTTGCTGAAGTTCACGTCTCTTCAATATGAATGCCCTGTTAACATCTGCCGAATGGCAGAACGCGCCCCTGGGGATGAGCACACGAGGACAGTGTTTGTAGACACTTTGGTGAGAGAAAAGGGCAAAAGCATCTAGAGCAGCCCCACTGGTAGCTCCACAGATGTTTGTTGGATAAATGATATGATGAAATTGAGGACAAAGAGAGTAGTAAAAGGAGAAGATGAGTAGACTCTTCCCTGGGGGCTGACACCTCGGTTCCCAAAGCTCCGCAGCTAAAGAAGCTAGAAATGGTGGCAGCAAAGTAAAATACCGGGGTGCCCCTTTCTCACCGATTTTCTAGAAAACCCAGCAGACAGGCCGGTGAGGTGTTTGGGATGTCTGATATGTCACAGCCATGGGATAGGAAATATTGACCTCAAGTTCTTCTCCTTGCTGGGTAGAAACTTTTCATTTCGGATTAGGGTAATGAACTGAGTTGAAAAGCTTCCATCATAATGTGAATTTCAGGTATGTTAGCTCTCGTTCTAATCCCTTCTGTAATGTTGCCTAGTATTTCATTTCTTTGTGTGCCTATCACAACGGTGCTTACAACAAGGGTTCTGTTAGTTCAGCTGTCACAACAAATTTGTTCATGGATCAACTTACAACAGAATCAAGAGAGATAATGAGCACCAAAGGATTAGGCCCAGAGCAGTGTATAATTTGATAAAATGTAGGGTTCAGAAAACAGACACATCTTTAAACAACTCTGGATGTGGAAACAATGCATCTCTCCACAATTTTTATTACATAATAATATAGATTAGGCATAGAATGTCTCCTGTGTGTGGACAAAAGATCTCACGGCTTTCCAAGTTAGTGTGCTAGAAGAGATGATGTAGTACTTTCTTCTGCCTCTAGGAGGAATGTCTGGGATTCACAAAACCACGTGGACAGAGCAGGTGGAAATTCTTGGGTGAGAGGTAAGGCGTAGGTACCAAGTTGTACTTGAATGAGGGAAGTAGCTAGTGTTTGGATCTCCCTGCAGACAGCAAACTGGAGGATAGCAGGGACCAGATCTTCCTGGTCAACTGCTGTGACCTCTGCTCAGCGCAGAGGCGGCCTCTAGTAGGCACTGAATACTTGAAATCAGTGAGTACGTGAAATCAAAGCCAACAAACAGAATGAAAGATATTTATTTGTATAAAAGCTCAGTGGACTTCATTAATGCCAGTCAGGTCATGCCCGATATTGTGACTACTACCCATTATTGATCAATAATCGTATTTTAAAACTTATCGTGGGTAACAGTGATTTTGTAGGTCAACGTTGACAACTTTCTAGCGTTTAGGGGACTGTTTATCCAAGCTTCTTAATGTTGCAGTTCATTCTTTCTGTTGCTATGTTAGCTATAAGTTATTGGCAGGGCCACCAGGAGGCCAGAAAGGACCTTTGTGAAACTGGAAAAAGATGCCCTCCCCACCCAACACACGCAGCCTTACAGGCACACGAAGGCTGGAGTTCAGCTCTCCCTCGCCCCTCAGCAGGACACCCTGTGTAGTGAGAAATCAGCACCCGCGTGGCTGTTGCTGCCCCCAGTTTACCGAGTACCTGCTCACGTCACACACCGTGTTGGGGAGCTACGCACATTATCACCTCAGTCAATTCTCTGAGGAGACCTGAAAGGCAGCTGTCATAGCCCCATTTTACAGATAAGGAAACTGAGGTCCAAAGGGGTTAGGAACGTGTGCAGATCGCACCGTCGAATAAATGGTGGAATCAGATTCACATCCAGCGTCAGAACGGTCTGGAATGCACTGGTCCAGCTGAAGAGGAGGGAGGTTAAACAAATCCAAAAATTGTAGTTGCCTCAGCAGCTGGGGATAAAAATCTTCTGAAGGATAGAAATCTGGTGCCTGAAAGGAAGTGTTTGTGGTGACGGAAGACTTCATTATTGTACTCTCTGAGAAGTGCTTTGAAAGTACCATTTGTTTTCCAACCTTTTCATTTATTTACTCCGATCTCTCTTTGTTTCTGAATAAGCTTAGAGAAAGGTACCGGTATCGGAATGAATGAAATTACTTTACTTTTCTCTTTGTCCACCATAATCTCTTCCTTGCTAGTGCTATTAAGTGAGGTCTAATACTGGTGATGGCTAACGTGGATTGTCACTTGGTGGTGACAGTCCCTGTGCTAGTGCAAGGTGACACATGGAATCCTCACAGCAACTCTGCTAATACTGTTCCTGCTTTACAGTGAAACTGAGGGGCAAAGAGCCGTAATCAGGCTAGTGAGTGCAGGAGTCGGGACTCAGACCCACTACATTATGGGTATTGTTTTCAAGGTCATATGATCTCTGTCCTCTCTTAGAACAGATTACCCTCTTCTATCACATAAGAGAAATAACTTTTGGGCTGTTAGTTAAGAACTATGACCTCCAAAATACAGTCATTTCAAAATTCAAGCAGAAGGCAGTTAATCAATATAAATACATAATGAATGTGTCATTAAACTTAGAGCATTTTCTCTCTTGCTCTGTTTTTGGTGATCATTTTCTTCCTTCCTTCCTTCCTTCCTCCCTCCCTTCCTTTCTTTCTTTCTTTCTTTCTTTCTTTCTTTCTTTCTTTCTTTCTTTCTCTTTCTTTCTTTCTTTCTCTCTCTCTCTCTCTTTTCTTTCTTTCTTTCTTTCTTTCTTTCTTTCTTTCTTTCTTTCTTTCTTTCTTTCCTTCCTTCCTTCCTTCCTTCCTTCCTTCTTTCCTTTTCTTTTCTTTTCTTTTCTTTTTTCTTTTCTTTTCTTTTTTCTTTTCTTTTCTTTTCTTTTCTTTTCTTTTCTTTTCTTTTCTTTTCTTTTCTTTTCTTTTCTCTTCTTTTCTTTTCTTTCAGATTTTAAAATCTTAAGCCAGCGAGAGAGGGAACACAAGCAGGGGGAGCGGGAGAGGAAGAAGCAGGCTCACAGCGGAGGAGCCTGATGTGGGGCTCGATCCCAGAACGCCGGGATCACGCCGGAGCCGAAGGCAGACGCTTAACGACTGCGTCACCCAGGCGCCCATATTTATTTCTTTTTTCCTTTAAGTTTTTATTTAAATTTCAGCTAGTTAACATACAGTGCAATATTAGTTTAAGGTGTGGAATTCAGTGATTCATTACTTACATACAACACTAGTGCTCATCCCAACAAGTGCCCTCCTTAATACCCATCACCTGTTCAACCCATCACCCCCACATCCCCTCCAGTAATCATCAGTTTGTTCTCTATAGTTAATATTTGGTGGTCATTTTAAAGATGTTTTACCTCCTTTGGGCTACCTTAGGAAAATATTAGAGACAGTGACATTTCTTCTGTAGTATTTCCCAGTTCTGTTGACTATTTACAGGTTGTACTATAAAAATATTATATGTCGAGAACATTTGCCTACTTCAAGATATATCCGTAAGATTAGGAAAAGAATGAAAATTGATACTGTGATCACGGGCATAAATGTTCTAGTTATGTAGCAAAAATTGATAGATCACTTGGACGCTTGTGACACTCTGTGGATAAATAGCTTTTGGTTTTGGAGAAAAAACTTGACTTAGTGTGATAGCATAATATGTTTTTCAAAATATAAAATGGAGCGACTTTGTTTTGAGTGTGTTGTCACATCCCCCGCAGCTTTCCGCGCTAGAAGAATGATGCCTTTGAATGCGCCCGCAGCTGCCACAGCTGGATGAAAGTCGTTCGTCTCATTTAACTGACAGTTCTAATCACTGTAGTAACTATTTTACCAGAAAATAGAATTTGGCAGACATCTGTGATTAGTATATTAGCACACTTCTTTGTTAATTCCCTAAGGCTACCATCACCAGAACATCCCTTGTGTGATCTAAATGAATTGTCTTGTCCTAATGAGTTTCTTTATAGGTCTGAGAAATCACTTTTGTTAAGTTGCCTAAAGTGCTATTAATTTGAAAGCTTCATTCATGATGAGGCCTGAGGGAGAGCCCAAGAATAGCCCTTCTCCCAGTTCTGACATATGACCCCCGGGACCTGGAATCTCCCCCAGTCCTTCCCAAACTCTGCTCCTCCAAGCCTCACCTTAAATTACTCTCCACCTAGGGCTTCAAACCCATTCCCAGAGGCAGGGTGGGAAATGATTTGATGTGAACAAATGTATTAAAAAGGGAAACAGGGGCACCTGGGTGGCTCAGTCGGTTAAGCATCTGCCCTCAGCTCAGGTCATGATCCTGGGGTCCTGAGATTGAGCCCCATGTCAGGCTCCCTACTCAGTGAATCTCCTTCTCTCTCTGACCCATCCATCTCATGCTCGCTCGCTCTCACTCATTCTCTCTCAAGGATAAATAAAATCTTTAAAAATAAATAAATAGAGAAAAAAATTGGCAATGAGTTGAGTTAATGATAATACACAAACTAAGGAAGTGAAGATCTACGACAATTTTTCACTCAGGGAGAGATGAAAAATAATTTACGCAAAGTAATAGCTTGCTGTTTGGCTCCGTTCCTCCTAGCAGACGTGTTCGTTCTATGGACATGGACCTGGATGTTGATTTACCCAAATTACAACACAATTCCTATTTTCAATGATTGCTGATATACAATTGCTGAATTGAAAGGAAATGTGAATGTGTAAAGGGAGAGAGTGGAGAGTGACAGAGGTGGGAGAAGAAGGAGCCCAAGTCTTTGTTTTCCATAGTGGGAGTGAACTGAAATGCCCAAACTGAGAGATCATGAAGTAGCAGTTTGCTTAGTGATATAGAAGAAAAATATCCCTCCAAAACAGCTAAATGAATTAAGATACTCGCCCCTAGGGAAGGGGAAATGGGAGAGGAGAGCCGAATATTAGTTGTGTATCTTACATTAGATAAGCGAGATGTATGTATGCGTATATAACTGGAGTGGGGAGTAACTTAGGGGAAAAAGAATTAAAAAAAAATGAAAAGAGAAACAATCTTTAGGAAAAAAAAGAAGTATATCACCTAGAGGCCTATTTTAACATGTTGGTTTATTTTCTCGCAGTTATTCTCACCCTCTGTTTGTGATTGTCTTTCCCTTCGTCCCTCTTTCCCTTCCGGTGAGCAACATTGCTGTAATCATACTGTGATGAAATTGATAGCTGACTTACTGAGCACTTAGGTGTACAGCAGGCCTTGTGCTTGTACACATTTTATATGCACCGTTTCATTCAATTAACCGAACTGTGCGTGCCGATATTTTAACTTCTGTCATAATTATGTTCTTATATTAGCATGTGGTCTTCATAATCATCTTTTTTCATGGTACGAGAACATTCCATCCAGCAGAATATGTATTTTTTTCCCCAAATTATTAGACTTTTAAGTTGTTTGCCAGCTCTTGCAATTATAAAGAATCCTGAGGTGATATACTTTTCCCCAAAGCTTTTTCCTGACATGTATGCTTTTAGGATAAATTTCCAGAAGGAGGATTACTAGGTCAAAGAGTGAAATCATGTTGCCAAGTTGCTTGTCTTAAACTGTCTAGGGCACTTTTACGTTCACTGTTTCATGTGACGCCTCATGCAGCTCTGAGACAGGGAGCAGAGAGAGATTCACTGCCGTTTTACAGATAAGATACTTAGGACCTAAGTCTTCAAGGTCACAAAGCTGGAGGAAGAGCCAGAATTAAAATGCATGGTTCCCAGCTCTTTCTTATTTCTGCCCCCCACCCCAATGAAATGAAACTCAGACTGAGCTGTCCCTGTACTTTCCTTCCCAGACGTCTTGGTCTTTACCTAGTGGAGCTTCTCTGTCATGGGGCCCTTTCCTTTCACTGAGGGCCATTCTGCTTCAGGAAAAAGTAAGACCTCTCTAGCAGCCCCAAACCACAGTTCTTCTGAAATCTTCTACCGGGGCTAAGGAGGAGAAAGGGCAAGAAGGGAAAAGAACATGAGAAAACAACGTGAAATGTGCTTACTTAGAAAATGGGGCAGGAACCATGAGAAGGTGTCTGAGGAGCAAACAAAATACTGTGGTTTTGGAGGACTTTAATGCTTAAGATAAGGTGTTTGAGCTGAAGACAGTAAAGAAGTTTGAAGTTGGGGAGTGTTAGGGTCATGGTATGGCCTTTCTTTACTCAATTGTACGCAGGATTTTCTTGAATGTTAAATCTTCTTTGTTTCAGATTTTATTTATTTATTTACTGGGGGGAGCAGAGGGAGGGGGTGTAACAGAGAATCTCAAGCAGACTCCGCACTGAGCATGGAACCTGACGTGGGCTTCTGTTCCCACAGCAGGAGGCCATGACCCGAGCCGAACCCAAGAGTCAGATGCTTAACTGACTGAGCCACCCAGGTGCCCCTAAATCTATTTCTTGATGGTAATACACTTTCTCAGGCTAGAAACTAACCAACAATTTGATTTTTTCTTTTTCTTTTTCAAATGAATGATCAAAAAGTAACTTTAAATATGTATTTTTTTCAACCACAGAAGAAAGTGAGTCCTGCTTTTCCCAACCCAAACCACGTACACTGGGAAAAGAATCTACTCTTTATGGCAAGGTACAAAAGGAAAGTCCTCCCCCCCTCGTGAAGCTCAAGGTTTCAGCAGTGTCTACAGCTAACGGTGTTAAATCCCTCCATGAACAGCCCCTGGCAAACGATGCTGCAGATCCACCAGGACCCACAGAAGAGACTCAGCCTCTAGGTGGACCCGAGGAGTCCGGGCCATGCCAGCCAGCGGGCGAAGATGATACCTCAGGAACAGGAGAAAAGAAGAAAGACATGGGAGCAGTGACAGAGGCTCAGCCTTTAAAAGGAAATGCTGAGACTGAATCTGCAGGAACAGACACCAAGTACCAGCCTTTGAGGACCACAGGAGAGAGGGCCTCTCCTGGAGCAGTGGAAGGTACGGAGAACCCACATACTGCCGGAGAGATGAAACCTCTAGGAACAGCTGAAAAAATCCCTCCTCTGGAAGCAGCTAGAAAGCCACAACCTCAAGAAGCAATGGGAAAGGGAGAACAGGCCCAACTCCCAGAAACCGTTCCCAAGAAGAATGAATCTCCAGAAATATTAGAAGCAAGCCAGTTTGTAGAAACAGCTGAAGAGCGGCAACTTCAAGAAACATTGGGAAGAGATGAGCAGTCTCAACTTCTAGAAACAGTTCCCAAAGAGAGTGAAACACGGGAAGTATTAGAAGGAAGCCGGTTTGTGGAAACAGCTGTAAACAACGATTTGCTCCATAAAACTCCTGAAGGTCCAGGAAACATGGAGCAGATTCAACCTGAAGGAATAAGAGTTGGAAGCATGGAGCATTCAGCGGGAATTCTAGAAATAGGAGCAAATATGGAAATGGTCAGGAGAAGTCACACGAATGATGACCAACACATTGAAGGTAAAAGTTATGCTGGTTAGATGTGCTGCATGAGAGATCATCCCTGGGGATCTCTAGTTCAGGTGGTTGGACTTCATTTGACCTAAACCAAAAAGGCTTCCATACCTGGAAAAATAGGCTTTTGGCTTTCCAGCAAAAAATTTCTACTTGATCTTAGCCAAAAGGCTGAGAAGTGATCCAGCAAAAATTTTCCAAAGCATAGTCTGTGTCCAAAATTTTTAACCTGGAGTTATCTTTGTTGAATGCAATTGGATATTGAAGGCAACGAGTTAAAATTTCAGAATTTTTCCACGTTCACTTTTCATCAGGCCCCTATGTGGTATGGGGATCCAAAGTAGAGTTGAATAGGTGGTTAGTGGGGGAACTCACCTTCTAATGAAAGAACACCCAGTTCATTGATCTTACAGGGCAGTTTTCATCTTTGCCTATTTATCCTAGAAAAAAAATTACTGTCAGTCTGCTCCTGTCCTCCTGCTGGCTTCTTGTCTCTATGAGAAGACTAGAGACAATGTATTATTTCTTGACATATGTGTTTTTAAAATGTACTTTTCCAGCGTAAAAAATGGCATCTATACTGTTCTTTACTGGAGTTATAATTTTAAAAATAACATTTCTTCTGGGGCATGATTTACATTTTGGTAAATTTTAGCTTCATACTATAGTATAATGAAGTAAAGCATTCATCCATCTGTTTCGTAATTCATTTATGACCACAGCAGTTTTTGAGTGCCAATCATATGCCAAGTGTGGGGGGTGTAGGAGTAAGAGATAGGCCCTGTACTCCAGGGGCTCACAGTCTGGTGGGAAGAAGGCAGAATTTAAACAAATTACCACAATCTATTGAGGTAGGTGCTTTAATGAAGGTATATGAAAGTGCTCCAGGAATAACAGGGGAGGAGCAAGTAAAAGCATGTATTTGTTGGACTACAGTTAGCACACTCAAGTCGTTAAGGCCTAGGATAATGACAGTGAGTCAAGTGAGGGGCACATGTTATGTCTTGGGGAGCCCTGGGGACTGTAGTGAGCAGGTGCTCCATCCTATCAAAAGAGGCAGCTGCTTCTTGGCTCCATCCATGAGCATGGGGGCCAATGTTGCCCTTGCTGATTTCTTAGGGAGTTAGATTTGCAGCTACAACGTCCAGACATTCATCATTCATTCATTCATTTAGACTTTTAAATGTTTGCAATCTTTAAATGTTTAATGTTTGTTTTCTTTAAACACTGTCATGGCCCAACAAAA
Organism: Ursus americanus; assembly: GCF_024610735.1. Classification (NCBI taxonomy): domain Eukaryota; kingdom Metazoa; phylum Chordata; class Mammalia; order Carnivora; family Ursidae; genus Ursus; species Ursus americanus. The sequence continues at coordinate 37,387,561 of NC_142135.1, read as the reverse complement.
TGGTTTCTGGGCATGCCTAGACCACCTTCTCATTTAAATGCAAATGGAATTTTTTATTTATAATATGTTTTGCTGTCATTTCTTAGGTAATTCTGCAGCCTGATTTTATATAGGGGGATGCGAAGATAGGAGATGTTAAGTGACATCAGCTATTCAGAGGATCTGAGAGAATCAGGGCAGTTGCCTTTCTTGACCCCACCAGAGAAACTTACTAATATGACCTAGAGAGCAGGAGCTGCCCCATTGGACACTAGCTCTCGGGTACTTTACTGTCAATGCTAAATGAGCATCTCTTAGTATCTCCTTTGGTTCCTTTTCCAGGTGAGACAGGAGAAAAGGTTGAAACAGAGATGGAGAATGAGAAAGGAAGTGAAGGACCTGGAACAAAAGAAGAAGAAACAGGGGAAGCTGTGGATCTTTCAGCAGCCACATAGATTGCTGTGGTAACAGAAGGATGAATGGACACAGTGTGTTGTTAACAGAGAGAAAAATGGAGTGACGTGTGTGGGTACAGATCTTATCTTTTGATGTCTACGTATTTTATACAAAGAGTGTGGTTATCGTGTTCTTGATTACATTGTTCCATAAAACTGCTAAGCTGTAAACAGTTTTCTTAGGCACTTAGAATGTTATACATTCAAGACTACAGCAGCTGCAGCCAATAACGAGTAGGATATACGATCCCGGGAGGGTGAGGGTGTTTTCTTCATTGTGGTAATAGGTCTATTCAGTTTAAAAATGAGACCCTAAAAAGAAGGTATAAACCTTAGATATAGGTGGTTGGAGAAAGAAGTTAGCACATTTTAGGGAGCTCGTGATGAGAAGGTTACACAGTTATAATTACAGTGGGATAAGAATGAACAACAGTCAGGGCAAGCTATACCTAGTGTTTCTTTCCTGTTGCAGAATTTAAAGCTGATAGGAACCTTGGAAAATGTGTCCGTCTAGTGACCGTCTCACCTTAAGTCTGTCTACTGCCGTAGACTCTTGTTTATCATGGTGTGCTGAATGTGTTAACAAAATCCTTGTCAAAGGAATGCAATCTCTGGTGCTATTGCAAGATCAGGCATTTCTACACCGAAAGGCTACACATTTTCCAGGTGCCATTTTGAATTAGCTGTTGATTTTGCACTTGGGTGAAGGGTTTCAATCGGTGTTATCCTTCTGACTAACATTAAAGGTATTTTCAATAAATTGACTTTTAAATGTATCTCAGAGGCAGCAAACAACAAGAATTAAAACCTAGATTAGTGGGGTGCCTGGGTGGCTCAGTCGGTTAAGTGTCCTACTCTTGATTTTGGCTCAGGTCATCAGGGTCGTGAGATTGAGCCCTGCATGGGGCTCTGTGCTGAGCTTCGAGTCTACTTAAGATTCTCTCTCTTCCTCTCGCCCTGCCCTCCCCCTGCCCCTGCATGTGCTCTGTGTGTGCTCTCTCTCTCTAAAAACAAACAAACAAAACACCTAGATTAGTTGCCTATGCGAAGTTTATTCCTTGGATCCTATTTTTGGTTTTTGTTTGTTTTTAGATTACTGTGGCTTCATGTTAGGCTTTAGAGGTAGAAAGGAGCTACGAAATTATAACTTAAAACCCATTTATAATATTTCATTAATGTTAAAATGATGCACCATTGAAAGTTACTTTTTAAGAATTTTTCCAAAATTGTCAAGGGATTTTAGTGAAAGATCATACGTGAATGGTAGTGGTGATAGCAATCTTGTCTACCACTGAGTGCCTTGTGTTTTTGAAAATCAGGATAGAGTTATATTCTGGAAACATTTGGTGTCTTTTCTTATTTGTAAATATCCATTTATAAGATAACTGTTCAGATGAATTAACTAGACTCTTTTACTTTAGCTTTTATATTAAAATGACGACTAAGATGACCTGTAATTAATTTCAAAAATATAGGATACAGGGAAGCATTATCATCTTTATTCTGATTTTAATACTAGTTTATGTTTCTGACTTTGAAGAGTTGAAGTAGACAACAAGAGGAGGTACTTGAGGAGATGGCCCCCTCCTTTCTGCAGAGTGGCTGGATTGCGATTGTATTGAGAGCAAGGACTGTTTTATGTATCTTTAATTCAGGCGTTTAGCTCCTTTAGTGGGACATGATAGGTGCTTGATAAATATTGGTCAAGTCAGTAAATGAATCATGAATACCAAGAGCTCCCATTTACGTTTAATTCATTAAAAAGGAATAGATTTAAAATATCAGTTTGTGTAACACTAACATTTTCCTGAGGGCTGCTCAGGCTCAGTAACAAGCTATATATTTGGTGTCGTTCTGAAAACAGTACTGTTTTGTGGCCATGAAGTTACATAAATCAAGACTGGTATCAAGCTGCCTTTTGTAATCCAAAGGTGTTTTTCCTGACCAAAAGGTATTTTTATATAGATACCTAGTAAATAGAAAATGATTGAGCTTAGTGTAAAATATGAATGACCACCTTAACAGGTGGAACCGTACTTCGTGTCGACTACTGAAATAGTGGGATTCATTTACTTAATAGACATGAAGGGCCATTCTCTGTTGTGTGGATTTTTTTTTAATCAGTAGCATGTGGTAAAGAGATTTATTCAGAATCAATTCTTGAAAGAACTCTGGCTCAAAGGCATTATTATAGAGTTGTAAGTTTTCAAATTGTTTACTAATCTTATTATTTTCCATTAATTACTAAAATAATTTATTCTTAGATTTTGGAAATTTATATAAATTTTTGGTACTTTTTGTACTTTGGCCTTTAATGTGGCTACTCAGACATTTTTAAAAACTGTTCTTATTCTTTTAGATAATATTAGTATTTTTTTATAGATAACATTAGTAATTTTTTATTCCAAACCTGTAAATTAAAATGTTCCATAATATGTGAATATTCTAGAATTGAAATATTTCATCTAAATAATTATTTATTTTTTAAAATAAAGTAATAAGTTCCTGTAGGAAAACTCAATACAGAAAGGTATAAAATGGGCAGTGAATTTCTCCCTGCCATATCTTTTAGGCCTTCCATGAAAAGATAATAAGATTTCTTGCATATATTTCCACAAGAAGGTAATATATATGCCATGCTTTATGCATATGCTAAAACGTAAGTGTATATTTACATATCCACATTTTAAAACACAAATGAGAATTTACATAGCCCTGTGTTGTGAAAAGTGCATGTAAAACCACTAATCTATCCATTCCTGTGTTAGAACTTTTCTCTTTTGCCTGAGACTGACAGCATAGCCAAGTGTATTTGGCTTCAAAGTGGTCAGACTCTGAGAAGAGAGGATCAGTTTTGCCCCGGATTCGAAACATAGAAGTTGGACAAAAGGCTTGAGCTGTTTGTAATGAATTAATAGAGAAACTATCATTGAGGGTGGATTCTCTCATCCTGGGGTGCTATATAGCCCCAGGATTGTAGCCTCATTTGTGTTCTATTAAGATAATTTCAGTATTTTCTATAAATAAGTTGGAGGGAAATGGTGAACCAATGATTTGCCTGCTAGCAATCCCGGTAGGGAGTGAATGTTTGCATTTACCAACAGAGGGTGCCAGTTGCAAAGCTAAGAAGTTCCCAGTCTGACTCCAGAACTCTTGACCAGAAGTGCTGTGTAGCCAGTCCCCCCGGGGACCCACAGGACAGGAGTATGCGGTCAACCTGTGACCTTATTGCCTTTTCCATTTTGACTTTGGAGTAAGTGCTCCTAAACGGGCTTGAAGCAGTCAAAACACCCATATCCCTCTTAACAAATGCTTTGTTCCACACTTGGCCTTGAATTAAGATGGCCTTTAAAAGGAAATAATTTTTTCACATTTAACTAATCCAAGAGCAGTGGATAGTCATGGCCAAATAACCTTGATAGGGTTTCTATCTGTGATCTTTAGGAAACTACAAAGCTTGTTAGAGCACCTAACATTACAAACACCTCCTTTTTATAAAGACGATTTGGTGACCACTTGTGAATTGTTTCAAATGCCAGCAATATGAATGAACATCATAAGGCCATTCATTAGCTCACCCATATTTGTCAGGTAAAGGGAGAATGATCCTCTTCTTCTCTCCCCACACCAAATAGCAGGGCATGGCTGTGTCTGACAAGTTGAAAGCATTTGCTCACAAGATACCATTTAATCTTAAACTTTGTCAGCTCCTCTCTTCCTCAGAGTTTATAAAGTTAATGAGCATTTGTTATACTCGCAAGGTTTTAATTACAGAAACAGAATCGGTATAATCCTAGAGAGCAGCTCACAGGGATGGAATTTCTCTTTCCAGTTGTTACTATCAACAAAAGCTAGGGAACTCCCTGGCATTACTAATGCATGTAGAATCAAATTGGAGGCCAGTAGCTTTACTTCAGTAATGCCACCCAGCAAATTTATTGGGCAGTATATTATATACTGTAAGCTCACACCTGTATCATTATTTCTGTGGCTAGTGAAAGAAGTCTTCAGACATCAAAGCCGGGCTTTAATAAATTTTGAAGGTGGACGAAGGGTACCCCTTCAGTTTAATAAATGTGCTGTGTTGACATGAATAAACATGCTCTTCCTGCCCACTATCGGGGACAGAGATCAGTAAGCCTCACCAGTTTCTAGAAAAAGAGTTCTGAGAAACCAGTTAGGGATACTAATTTTTTTTAAATTGAAGTATAATTGACAAACATAGGGATACTAATCTGCCTCATTTTTTTTTTCTTGTAGAACATAGATGGTTCTCAAATTTTTCTTAATAAAATAACTAGTAAAATACCATTCATGTTATTATATAAATTTATGAAAAAAGTAATGCATATTATATTGAGTTGATTTATACAACCCTGATTCCAAACATGAAAAAAAATTATTCGAGGACAAGAACAGAAGCTTTTTACGGCAGCTGAACTGTTGGGGGGGCTTTGGGTTAGGAGGAGTTTCAGCCCCAGCACCAAGGAGGAAGTCCAAGGCCCACAAAGTGACAAGTCACAAGGTGGCTTCTCTGACCATCACCATACTCCCAGCAGTTCATCGAGGGGACAGACTAACAATTTATTGCAACTACAAAGAGTAGTTACTTAGTGAATCAGTACGGATTTGCTTCATGTTTTCTGGATATTAGTTTTGTTAAAAAAGTGTTTTTGGTAAAAATAACACTGGTATTATCCAAGTACTTGAATGTGACAACAATGATTATTTAGGTGATAATTGCAAGGAAGGATTTATTATTAAAATAATCACTTTTTTCTTAGTATGAGGTGAATACATGTTCATGGTAGAAATTGAGAAAATATAAACTTTAAAAAATGAAATCTAAACGTTACACATAATTGGATCAGTCAAAAATCATGTCGATGTATATAGGAGGGCTTCTTTTTCCTTTTAGTGTTACAATACAAAGTTAGCCAAAGCTCAGCTATTACTAGAACTTTAAGTGCAGCATTTCTGGATTTTCCTCATTGGACTCTATGGGGGATAATAGGTTTTAGAGAATGTTCCAATAATACTTGCTATGTTGGTAAATATTGATTAGTGCTATAGGGAGAGAAGCTATGCCCAAGTGTATTAGCACTTAGCTGACCACAATTTATGATAAATAATTTTTTGATATCTTAGGGAAAAACACTGAGACTTAATATTTTATGTGGAATTACTTTTAATACTAACTGCTAACCAAATGTTAGAGAAACACTGTAAGCTCTTTAATGGGCAGGGAAGATGCCCTACTGAATCTAGTATAACTTTGGCACTCAGTAAATATTTGTTGATGACAAATGGTCTTTATTCTTACATAATCTTGGTAATTTCCTCAGAACTGAATATAATTGGCTGTAGAGGAAAATATGGCCAAAATTTTTATAGAATTATTTTGTACTGTTGGTTCAATATTTACAATTTTGATTGAATATGTTATTAGAAATAAAGTGTGTGAAAGTTTTTTGTGGTGTATTTTCTATCTGAATTTTTATTACAGAAACATACAGAATTACCTTTGAGTCATCATATCCTTCAGTAAGAAAAGTATTCTTTAAATTACACCCTCTGTGAAAGGTAAGGAGTCTGACGATAGCGGGGAAAGATGGGTAGGACTCCTTTTAGACATCTGATGATCATTTAGTGATAACACATTTTGAAGAGATTGCTATTTCTTTATGTTTGAAAGACTAACATGAAATAATGTTCTTTTTCACAAAATCTAGTGATTCTCCTTCAGTGTGGAAAGAAGCCTCAAAATCCCAACCCAGCCACTAACAAGTTGATTAACTTGGGTACCAGCATTTTAGTTCCAGCTCTTTCATTCTGGGGTTTGAGTTTGAAGCCATGACTTATGTGTAACTATGCCCCTTAGAACCAGCCTGGGCCCTAACCTGAGCTGGACCAATCAGAGGCTTCTTTGGGAAGCTCCTGTCAGAGATACAGAAAGTGATGTCTTAGTGCTGGGGTTAGGAGCTTAGGGTCTGTATGTCTGGGCCTGCAGCTGCTTCCCCTACGGGACAGGTGGAGCCAGGAAGTTTCTGGAGTGCACATGCGTAAATAAAGCCAGTGGTATGGTGCTACACAAGCCTATGAATTCCTCTTTCCTTCCACTTAGGCTAATTTGAGTTGGATTTCTGTCACTTAAAAATAAGAGTCTTAATATTAAAAGTAGGAAGAGGTGTTTTACAAATGAGCTGGAGAAAATATTAAATATAACAGCAGAAATTAATTATAATGAAAAGATATACCAGAAAGGATCAGCGGAGCCCCAAAAATGATTCTGTACAAAGATTAGTAAAATTGATAAGCTTCTGGGCAAGACTGATTAAAAAAAAAACAAAAAACAGAAGTCCAAATAAACCATATTAGATGAAAAGGCACAGATTCAAGAGACTGAAAAAATGCCTACGAATGTGAAAATTTAGATGAACTGTGCAAATTTCACAACACTTTTGTAAATGACCAAAACTGACTGAAAGAAAAACTAGAAAATCTGAATGTTCCTGCTACCATAAAAGAAATCAAATCAGTTTACAATTTTTCCCCAAAGAAAACTACCAAGCCCAAACTGTTTAATAGGTAAATTCTATCAAACATTCAAGGATAGATGTTCACAACCATAAACTCTTTCACAGAAGGGTAAAGCCAATCTCACAGATGAACATAAATGTAAAGATCCTAAACAAAATTTATCACTCTAAATTTGAGGGTATAAAACATATACATGATAGATATATATGGGCGAGTATATATACACAGATATATTGACCAAGTTGAATCTATTCCAGAAGCTGGTTTTACATTATAAAAAATTAATCAGTTCTATTTAACCATATTAGCAAGGTGAATGAGAACAATCATATGATGATGTCATAGATACAGAAAAAATTCCATAAATTTCAACAACCATTTTGAACTCCAGTGTCACCTCAGTGAGGCCTTCCCGTCCTGCTGACCTTTTTAAACTTGTAATCCCCAATATGCTCCAACTCCCCTTGCTTTGCTTTTCCCTACAGCTCTTCACAAATTTTTTTTTTAAAGATTTTTTGTTTATTTATTTGACAGAGACAGCCAGCGAGAGAGGGAACACAAGCAGGGGGAGTGGGAGAGGAAGAAGGGCTCATAGCGGAGGAGCCCGACATGGGGCTCGATCCCAGAACGCCGGGATCACGCCCTGAGCCGAAGGCAGACGCTTAACGACTGAGCCACCCAGGCGCCCCCAGCTCTTCATAATCTAACATAATTTTCGTTTTTTAACTTTTTAAAAATTGTGGTAAAACATACATAAGAAAATTTACCATTTTAACTATTCTTAGGTATATAATCCAGTGAATTAAATACATTCACAGTGTTTTGTAACTATCGCCATATTTCCAAAACTCTTTCATCACTGGCAGTGGGAAGTCTGTACCCGTGAAGCAGTAGCTCTCCACTGCCCTCCACCCAACTCCTGGTAACCTCTACTCGTTCTGTCACTATGAATTTGCCAAATATATAATTTACCGGTTTTCTTATTGTCTGTTCACTAGAAGTTAAGTTCACTGAGGGCAAGAATTTGGGGCTCTTTATTTCAAAATTGACAGCACTCGTGACAATATCTGGCTTATTAAATATTCATGGAAGGAAGGAAGAAGGGAAGGAAGAAGGGCAGAAAGGACTTTTAGCAAAGGAGGGCTAGAAGGAAACCTTTTTGATCTAGTAAAAGGAGGATAATTAAATCCCGTAGCATCATATTCAACAGTGAAATGTTAAAGACATTCCTTTAAAAACAAAACACAATGCAAGTGATTCCACTTTTGTTTTACTTCAGAACCCTGGAAAGGAAAACAATATTTTGCTTAATGACTCAAACATATACAAGAAGAAATGATAAATGCAAAATTCAGGATATTGGTTTCCTGAGATGCATGGGAAGTGGACAGGACTGGAGCATTACGTCAGGTCTTCTACTGCAATAGGAATGTTCTTTTTCTCAAACTGTGTGGTGGAAGCATGTGTGGTCAATATTCCTTTGTATCTACTCAGTATTAAAAGATGTTTAAAAAAATTTGAACCATAAAGAGTGAAAAAAGCTAGTTAAATACATTCAGCATATTATTAATATAAAATTCAAAATCAGGCAAAAAAAATTAAATGATCATTTGTATGCCTAACTTCTATGTGGCCAAACTTACAGCAAAAGAAGAATGACTAACATAAAATTTAGGACTGCGGCTCTCTTTGGGGAAACCAACAATAATAGGACCGAGAATGTTTACATAGGGCTCAGAAAGTATTGGCGGTGTTCCTCTCTTCAGCTGGATTTGGTATTTATTACCCGAACCATGCATAAAAATTATACAGCCTCTTTGATACATGTAAGATAGCAATAAACTGGCTTTGATGGGTAACTTAAATTCAGGTGTCATCCTAGACAAATGTCATCACCTGTCAACATTTTCCCAGCACATTTCGGGGTGGGGGGTGGAGTTGTCCCTTACTGATTTACCTGTCTTCCTATTTAGGAGGTGCCAGTGAACTAGGAGCAACCATTTTTAACTGAAAGGCCGCCTTTCAATTCAATACCCTACCACAGACTACGTTGCTACAGTCCTTAAAACATTACAAAGATTTTCTTTTCTAGGGCCTTTTTATGTACAGAGTGTACCCATACATACTCCCTCTCCCCAGGGCACACAGTCTCCTTGATTATTAACATTTTCATTAACGTGGTACATTTGTTACAACTGATGAACCAATACTGACACATATTATTAACTGAAATCTCTAGTTTACTGTGGGGTTTACTCTTCGCGTTGTACATTCTGTGGTTTGTGACAAATGCGTAATGCCATGCATCCGCCATGCCAGGGTCCTACAGAAGAGTTTCACTGCCCTACAAACTTCTCGGGCTTCACCTCTTCCTCCCTCCCCTACCTCCTCCACCATTCCCCAAACCCGTGACAACCACTCATCTTTGACCGTTTCCACAGTTGTGCCTTTTCCAGAGTGTCAGAGTTGGGATCACTGTGTAGCCTCTTCAGACAGACTTCTTTCACTCGGAAACATGCATTCAAGGTTCATGTCTTTTTATGGCCTGACAGCTCATTTCTTCCTATTGTCAAATAATGGAAAAGCTCCTATGATTATCCCCATCATCACAGCTGTGTGCGTTATTCGAAGGGCTTCCTACACATTAATTCGATCCTTAACAACTTTGTAAGGTAGGGACTGCTAATATCCCCATTTTACAGATGAAACAGAGACGTTTTACAGAAGAAGCAGAACAGAAAGCTTAAATAAAACTTGCCCGAAGTTACAGAGCTTAGAAATGGTGGGACAAGATTTGAACTCAGGTCTTCTGGTTCTAGAGTTCATGCCTGTAAGCACTTTACTATCCTGCTTCAGGTAAAAATGTCTAAAAGAATTTCCAGTGCCTAATTCTATCAATTCACACTCCTATACTCCCCAACTTTGCCTAAAGAGTTGTCATACTTGTTAATATAGTTACCTAAACAGCAGAAACTTTTCTACCTAGCACATTATTCCATACCATCAGTGATTACCAAGTAGTGCTGAAGAGAGGTAGCTCTTTTTGAGCCTTTGCTGTCTGCTAACCTCTGCAAAGTAATTTTCATATACATTATTTCATTTCATCCTTACGACATCCCTTTGAGGGGGTACAATTATTATCTCTCAGGAAACTGAGGCTTAAGGAGCTTAAATGACTAGCTGAAGATCATAGTGCTAATAAATGGTGGATGGGGGCCCCGAACCCTATGGAATTCTCCAAAGTCTGTGCTCTAAAAACTGTTGTCTTGACAGCCTTTAATACCATCTTTTGGTTAACTGAGCTTTCCAAATTAACATGACATTTCTACAATGAGCTGGAACATCTATGAAACGGCTTAGAAGTGGGTCACCAAAGTATCTTTATACAAGTGGGATGCTTGTAATGTTCGATGCTCTCTGTAACAAGCTCTTGTATACCCAAGAATGGTATGCGTATGTATAAAGAACGTTATGGCAGGTGCCTGGGCGGCTCAGTCGGTTAAGCATCTGCCTTCACTCAGGTCATGATCCCGGGGTCCTGGGATCGAGTCCCACATCGGACTCCCTGCTCTGTGGGGAGCCTGCTTCTCCCTTTCCCTCTGCCCCTCCCCCCCGCTCGTGCTTGTGCACTCTCAAATAAAAAAAAAAAAATTAAAAAAAAAATGTTATGGCAGCACTGCTGTAAAAAGATACCCTTGAAAACACCGAACTGTTTGGAGCGGTGGTTAAGTCACCTGATGCCTATTCTCACAGAAGGATACCGTGCAACAGTTTTAAAAATGAGGCAGGCCTGTATGTATGTATATGGAAGAGCTTCAAGACGGAAGACGGCAACCTGGAAAGTAATATATACAGTTCCGTTACGTAAACAAGCCAAAACCAAGCTGGATGATCAAGTGTGTAAAGAACAGAAAACTGCTGGTTATACTCAAAACTCTTAGCAAAGAGAACTCTCGGTTCTCTTTGGGGAGGTAGGTGGAATGGAGAGTGAGGGAAGGGTACTTCTACTTTTTAATCTACATACTTCTGTGTTGGAATTTATCCTACAGCAAGGAGGTATTCATGTAGTAGTCACCGAAACTAAAAGATGTGAAAGGATCAAACACAACATGATTATACAGAGCCTGATGACGACGGTGTAGAAATGTACAAAGTCAAGTTCTGAGAAAAAACTAGTTGGGGTTTTAACTTCATGGTCTCCCCCCATTAGGTAATGTGCTTTAATGTATAAATTAAACTGTTAAAAAATAAGTGAACAGAATCACACCAAGGAAAATCTGCATGTCTATTTTATTTCCATTAGAAAAATATTATCTATTAAAATTGTGGTCCACTTTCCTCCTTTACCTCTACCAAATTTCAGTACTCTAGTTTTACTCAAGTAACAGCAGAATTATATAGCTGACGTGAGAACCAAGTATTCCATGTCATTAAATTAATAGGATTTAACTGAATTATGTGTGCCCTTAATTACTTATCAGGAATAGTGACTCCTCTCTCCTACGATTTATTTCCCTTTACTTTCATTTATTTGCATAAGTATGTAATGAGCGTCTCTCTCCCCACATCCAGGAACGACAGTGTGCGTGCGATTTACACCAGTAACTGGAGTTGTCATCTGATCTTGGAATCATGCTTAATTCCCCTTATTATATGGTATTTCCACAATGACCTCAAATGTGTAAGTCAATCATAACACTTTCCAGTGTCAACTGTAAAAATTAAAATGTTAATTTGAAAACATGGTTGAAATTCCAGACTAAGTAATGCTGGACCCACTTATAGCGAGGCTGTTGTCAGAGGTCCTTGGACAGCCACTGCCTCAATCTCCACACGACCTCCCTGCAAGGAAAATAACCAAGCAACGGTTAGGTAATTGTTCCTGAATGAAGAGAGCTCTAGAATACCTACTAAAAACACATACAACTGATAGCAACACAGCCTTGTTAACATTACATTTTTCAAAGAAGGGAAGGATGGGGAAGCATTCACTGAGCAGCCACGACAGACCAGGCTCCCAGACGCGGTCGTGTGCATTGGCTCACAGGATTCCCTCGGCAGCTCTATTAGACTGTGTTCTCTCCTCAATCCAGAGAACGATATATGGAAGTTTGGAGAGGTGGTTTTAACGTGAACCAGGACACCACGCTAAATGGCAGAGGTTCAAGCCATGTCTTGCGATTCCAAGTTCAGAGCTCCTTCTACTACACTCAATACCTTAGTTAAGTTTGAGAATACTGACCATTCCAAGTAACAACCGATTAAAACAATAAGCATACCACTCATAGAAGATAAATTTTCTTTAGTGGACAATTACAGGGACGTCAGTAGGCTTGCTTTTTTGTAGGCAGGAATGTTGTGCTGCTAGGAGCTTCTCATCAGATTCAGATACCACAATAACAATGGTGAGAAAATAGGTGGGCCACTGGTTTTGAGATTATTTTTCTAATGGAAGTCTGGATGTTTCACTACGCAAATGAAATTTCTTATTGCAGAGCTCACTACCATGGCTCAGTGTATACTAAGTATACACAATATATACACAATACAGCTGCTATTTTGCTTTTTTTTACAATTTAAGTCCCTCTGATTCTGTTGTGTTCATGTTCATGTGTGGCCTTGATTTCTAATTTTCTTTATTAAGACAAATTAAAACAATTTCTGAAGTTTCTTAATTTTCTTCCCCCGTTCGTATAATACTGGGTATTTCCTTTTAGTCTTTAAGATCCTGGGAAGTGGAGATTATTCCTTCTTTTTTCTTTAAAAAATTTCCTGCCAAAGTGCTTAGTTTGTTATACTCAGAAAACGATGTAGAAATTTACTATCATGTACGTTAGTCATTTTGAAGTGTACTTACTTTGGGCAAAGCAGCAACCTGGTAAGCAGCTCTTGCAGGAAAATTACTCTTGAAAACTAAATTTAGAAGAATTTCATTTTAGTTTTCAGACATTATTATGATGCACAATCAAGACTCTGGTAAGTGCTTCACAGATCTGTCTGTTCTTAGATATAAGCAACACTGAAAAAAAGAAGCTCACATTCATATTTCTTTGGTAAAATATTTTGCCATAGGATTCCTATGATATTGAATACTTTTTAAAATGTCTTAGCTTTCTGGAAAAAATGAAAATACATGCTTTGAGACTTTGATCTTGTTTGATATGAATGGGGTTTTATGTTTAAAGCAATACTTATTGTGGTATGAACTCATTTAAGCATTCCAATGACCCTATAAAGCTTTATCCCCATTTTGCATGTGAGGAAAACAAGGCATAAAAAATGTTAATTAACCAGCTAATGATTCTGAGAGTCTGAACAGAGATGGTGGTGAGGCCGTATCACAGCAGTAAAATATACAATCTCTGTGTTAAAAAAATTATGAGGAGGGCTTAAAAAACCGGAGACGAGTATAACAATATTAAGCTTTAGGAAAATGAATTCGTAGGATTATAATATATTATCCTAGGCAGTGCCATAGAAATGTCTTGGATCTTTTTCATGGGGGCATACTTATATTCTCAATCAGACTATTCTTTTAGGACAGGACCTATGGCCATTTCTTTATCAGCTCCTATCATTCTTAATTCATAAGGGAATGAATCTTAATAGATTCATTTCTTGTTAAAATGGAATACAGTAATAACGCCAAATTACTTACACTGTTTGTAGACTTCATTGACGGTGTTGAAATCATTCATGTCAGCCAGCAAAACAGTTGCTTTTACCACTAGAGGACACATACATTGTTACTAACTTTAGCTGTTTGGTCTCACCCAAAATATTACTTAGAAAAACATATGGTTCTGTCTTGATTAAAATGGGACTGAAGTTAAAACAACTTTCAAAAGCAAGGAAGATACGGCATGATGTATTACTGGACGCTCTATGCTCTTCAAAAAGACCAGAGAAATAGCAAACAGAAATATGAAGGACTATCAGGTTGCTCACCATTAGTGAAGTCACAGCCAGCAGCTTTCAGAATTTCACCCATGTTTTTAAGAGCCTATGAAGCAAGGCAAGAAAGGCTAAGGCACTGATGTTATAGTAAAGTTTTAATTCAATTCAATTAATCAATTTTTGCTAATATCCCCTTTTCTACATTGCAGAAAAATTCTCCCTTTCTAGGAAATTCTACTCTTTCTAGGCCACCTCTATACAAGGGAATCGCTTCTTGGCTTTCTTGGTTTAACAGAAATGGATATTTTTGAAATGTAGTGAGACTGTCTCCTTTTGTGAGTAAAAAGACTAGACTGAAGTCTCTTCTTCAGTGCTATAGTGTGCGAAGTTCTCAGCCGATGTCCACTCAGCTGAAAAGAGAAAGCTCCTGGAGTTCCTAACTCTCTCTCACTTGGAGGGTAAGTATGAGCTACGGAGAATGAAAACAGATTTTCTTTTAAATCAATAACTGACTTTAAAGAATCGGTCCCCCTCTTTTCTAACTTTGGATAATACAAACGACTCAGTGAATGTATAAAATTATAATTTAATTCTATTTATTGGATTAGAATTGTACTCCTCATTCTTATTTGAAAAAACACACTACACATAATCTTTGATAGTTCTTACTAACAAATGTTGACTTTGCTTTTGTGGTGTTTTTTTTTGTGGATTAGTGGCCCTGATAAGAAATTTCCCAATCCAGGGGTAGCTCAGTGGGTTAAGCGTCTGCCTTCGGCTCAGGTCATGATCACAGGGTCCTGGGATCGAGTCCCACTTTGGGCTCCTTGCTCAGCAGGAAGCCTGCTTCTCCCTCTGCCTGTTGCTCCCCCTGCTTGTGCTCTCTGTCTCGCACTCTCTCTCTCTGACAAATAAATAAAATCTTAAAAAAAAAAAAAAAAAAGAAATTTCCCAATCCATGTAGAAGTGACAAGATGCTATCTGATTTCAATAATTTAATTGAGAGTTAAGTAATTTTTTTGAGATAACAGACACATAGTATTATATCAGTTTTAGGTATTTAACGTGATGATTCGATAATATGTATATACTGTAAAATGATTACCACAATTTAGTGAATATCCAATAATTCAGGTTTGAAGTTACCTTGGAAGGTAGACTTTTTTTTTGGCTTGTTAAATGATTCCTCAAATTTCGAACTTTCTACTGACATAAAACTGTCTTAAATCAATCAGTAAGTAACTCTAAAAGCATTTATCTGATAATCTATAAAAAAATCAGCCAAGTGGATTCTTAATACCTTTCAGTATTAAAATGCAGAAAAGAGGGAACTTCAAATGTGAAAAATTACTTACTTGTTTGGCTTCTTCTGCCACCCCTCCTGGCACAAGCTGTCCACTTACAGGGTCCATACCTAGCTGTCCTGAAATGTAAATGGTCCTGTCGACTAACACGGCTTGACTGCAATAAACAGAAGTTCAGTGTATATATAAGATACAAAATACAAAATTCAATGCTAAAAGATTTCTTTGCTAAGACGCAAAAAGCACAAAATGTAAAATAAAAGAATTAATAATTGGACTTCATTCAAATGAAAAAACTTGCTTTTTGAAAGAGATTCTTAAGAAAATGAAAATATAGGTCACAGTTTGGGAGAAAATATTTCCAAAACATATATCTAACAAAGAACTTGTACCCAGAATATATAAAGAACTCTTATAACTCAATAAGAGGAAGATAAACAACCCAATAAAAAATGGGCAAGTGATTTGAACAGGTATTTCACAAAAGACATATGAAGAGTAGGGAGTATATGAAAGATGCCCAACATTACTCATTAGAAAAATATAAAGCAAAACCATAATAGATACCACTACACACAATAAGATGTCACTAATAATAGTAAATATTGGTGAAGATAGGAAGCAACCAGAACCCTATACATTGTTGTGGGAATGCAAAAACAGTACCCACTTTGGAAAACAGTTTGGCAAGTTTCTTAACAATTTGCTATATACTTAATATGCAACCCAGCAATTTCTTTCCTAGGCAACCACCCAAAAAATGAAAATATATGTCCAAAGACCTTACATGAATGTTCAGAACAGTATTATCCAGGAGAGCAAAAAGAAAAACAAAAAATAAAGAAACATTCACTGATAGATCCAACTAAAGACCACATATTATTTGATTTCACTGATATGAAAATTCTAGAAAAGACAGAATAGCAGCAGAAAGTAGATTAGTGGCTTCCTGGGTCACTGAGGATTGACCACAAACAGGTATGAGGGAATTTTTTTGGGGGTGATGGAAATGTGCTAAAATTTGACAGTGGTTTTAGGTACATGGCTCTAGACATTTACAAAAACTCAGGGAATTCTACCCTTAAAAATGAGTGAATTTTAATGTAACTTACACCTCAACAGAGCTGTAAAATAACAACAAAAATGCAATGCCGAGAGCACTCGAAGAAAAGGAGCAATTATTCTCAGACAAGATTTCATCTGGGAGGTTACACTGCATTTCTGCAAAGTGCTTGTTTTTTGGAAATGACTTGTATTGTATTGAGGATACTAAATTTCAGAATTAGGATAAAATCACAAGAAACAAGAATAAGCCACACTGAGACCTGAAAAAGAGCCAAACTAATCAACTTATTTATTATTATTATTTTTTTACTTTTTGGATAAAGAAAACCCCTCTGTCTCTCTTTTTAATTGTGGTAAAATATATTTACCATTTTAACCATTTTTAGATACACAGTTCAGTGGAAGTAAGTGCCACCATTTTTAAAATGTTGATAAAGAAACCTTAGTATCAGTTTAAATTCAGAAGTAAAATTTGTTTTACCATTTCCACGCTTATTTAGAAATAGCATCTTCTCATTTCTAATTTTACATTTCTAATATTAATTTTCATTCCTAATCTTTTTTTTTAAAGATTTTATTTATTTATTTATTTATTTGACAGAGAGAGACAGTGAGAGAGGGAACACAAGCAGGGGGAGTGGGAGAGGAAGAAGCAGGCTCCCAGCAGACAGCCTGATGTGGGGCTCGATCGCAGGACCCTGGGATCACGCCCTGAGCCGAAGACAGACGCTTAACGACTGAGCCAACCAGGCGCCCCTCATTCCTAATCTTCGAGCTACCTATAGTGTTTTCCAATATGCTCCAAGCTTTCCTATCTTTTATTTCATGATATTTCCCGATTTTACTGACCACATCTTTTTTTCTTTATAATTTAAACTATGGCATTTATAAATTGTTTTTTTTTTTTTCAGGTAAGCTCTGCGCCCAATGTGGGGCTTGAACTCACAACCCTGAGATCAAGAGTCGCATGCTCTACCAACTGAGCCAGCCAAGTGCCCCTATAATTTTTTCTTCATAATTTTTTGAGAAAGAGAACGTTCACATGGTTAAAAAATCTAGAAATTATTCGAAGAATTTCAGTGAAAAATCTCTTCCCTTCTCTGCTTATCCTCCTCCTGCTCTGTTTCCAGTCCCTACAGATAACCAATGCTCTTCTTTACATCTTCTTCCAAAGTCTCTTCATGCATATGTGAATAAAAATGAATATATATCTTCTCCCGTTTGTATAACATGTAGTATATTAAACACTCCTCATCATGCTACATGTATATGGAACTCTTCTACATCTGGCTTTCTCAGTCAAGTCTATCATGATCTTCCCGTAACTGTATGCAGGAGTCCTCCTTATTCTTTTAACAGTTGTGTAGTATTTCACTGTATGGACACACTTTAACTAGTTACCTTTGGTTCCAGTATTTTGCTACTGTAAAAAAACTACACCAAAAACCATCACACAACACATTTTCCCTGGGCAAGTAACTAAGCCTTTTTTCATCTGAACCTCAGAGATGCCTTTCCCAAACCAGGCACGGGATCCTGCCTCACGTCTCAGCTCAGTCTGTTCTTACCCTATCTCTGGTGTATGCCAAACTGTAAACTCCCTGAATACAGGGGCTGTGTCTTACTCTCTCTAGCTGCACAGGGCCGAGGCGACTCCTTGCACATAGTGGCTACACAGTACCTTCTTGTTGGTTTTGCTAACGACTTACTAGCCTCAATGACTTTGGCTGTCAGTAAAGAATCTTTTTAGCAGGACCTATACTGGCTTATTGTGAGGGCTTTGAAGAATGGAAGAGGGTAGATTTAAACTTGGTAACAGTACTTAGAAAGTCTGGAAATTCTTCTCAACTATCTGGCTTTCGCCCCGGCCCAGATAACTACTGAGTTTGTTAATATGTAAGCTTTCCTCAGGCTGAAAAGTATCATCAGCTAACAAGGTTTCTTATTAACTGTCCTGTGTAGAACTAGGCTACCCTAGGCCCTTTGCAAAATAACTTTAGCTCTCCCCATATGTGAAACATAGTTTCAGCCCATATGCACTACCATTGGTCAAAAAATTTGTGACAGTAAAAAGGAATTCATTTATTTTCAGAAAATTAACAGATGTCTAAGACTATCTGACCTATGTGAGTTATCTCTTACAGATTAGTAAAGAGACTGTTCACAAATATAATTAGTTGACCCTTCATGATCGTAGCATCCTACTATCCACAGACAAGTCATTAGACTCCAGAAAATTTAAAAGTACTATTCTATTTCCAGGTCAAAGGGTAATAACACTTTCAAAAGCATCTTAGTAATAATTCTCATATTGTAATCTATGCCACATGGACTATCACTTCCAAATTTCATGACTATTTGGGTGGTGTGCTAGCAAAATGGAAAGCAATGCAATGGGATGTTGAAATCTCTCAAGGTTCTGTCCTGAGGTGTTCCTGAAATGTGCCGAGCTGATTAGCCAGGGACTGAAAGTTCAGCACATTTGAATTCTTCCTGGAGAAGACCCAGAAGTTTCAAAAACTGTGCTCACTACAAACTCCATGCACAAAAACTGGTTTTCAAATATGTCCAATTAACTTTATCAGGATATGACTAGTTAGTTGGAGTGTGGTTTTTCTTCAAGATAAAATGTTGAAAATTAGCACCCTTTTTAGTGGCCTTGTATGATCTTTGGATACAAAAAAGCACAAGAGGACGATGTCCTGGAAAGTCTCCACACAGTGAGGCTGGTTGATGTTTTGTCTTTTATCAAATTGGTATATTGATTTGATTCCCTCCTTTTTTTCTTGCAGCTTTATAAAGGTAGTTGCCTCTGAGTCAACCAGGAATATTACTGTCATGCTTGCTTTCTTGAACAAAGTACACACTTGAGGAAGGTGTATGCTCCAGGCTCTAAAATCACTTTGTGTTTGTTTGTGGTAAGGGTTGCTTTTGCTCTGAAGTAACACCACTGGGTGCTTGAGGAAGAGGGACCAGGGCAGAGGAGGAAAAAGAGGACTGATTTTTACTTTTATCGTAATATGCCCTTTACTATTCTTAACGTCTTCTCCAAATAATTATCAGAGTACTTTTAAAAGAAATCTGATCACGTCACTTCCTCTTCCACGACATTTGAAGGCTCCTCAGTGCATACAAAATATAAACTTTATTTTAGAGTTGGGAATGATCACAATCCAGACTTTGCTAAAAGCTAATTTTTAGCAAGTGGCAAAACAATTCAGATTCAAAGTCCAACTCTGAACCAGTGTTTCCCAAAATGTAGGTCACATGCAAATTGAATCACAGTAAGGAAAGGATTCTTTTTTCAATTCTCTTTGAGTTCTTCCATGGCAGGAGATAGCAAACTAAATGATGGATTGAGCTCTAGAGCTCTGCCTGAGTTCAAATTCTGTCACATCCCATCTTGGTGGTTGACCTTGGGCAACTTATTTAACCACGTGTATATCAGTTTCTTCATCTGGAAAATAAGTACTGTCACAAAAACTGCATATAAAGCACTAAAGCACCTAGAATAGTGCCTTGTGCTGAGTGAGCGTCAACAAATGTTAGCAATTATGACATCGACCCTCTGATTACATGAAGGACAAAAGGTACCAATTTTAGAAAACAAAGAAATCTATCACTTTTAACAAAGAGAGCTGGCCTTGGGTTCTGAGCCAACTGTAGCAGCTTCCTAGGATTTAATTCTACTTTTTATTTAATTGATTTTAATTTTTTACTGTTACCTTCCACTGGATTGTCTTCTATTTAGAGTACTGCTGTAAAATTTCCTTTTTAAATCTGTTAAAGTGAGCCTGCTTAAGTACAACTGTTAAGTAAATTATGATATAGGTGGTACACAGATTTGGCAAATGGAAAAAAAAAAAAAAGAGTAAAAGTCGTAGTTGGATTACTAAAACTTCCTCCAAAATATCTTTATGCCATGTTCTTTCATGACCATGCTCTGATGTCCTGCTTAATTCCTTAACAAAGTAATTTAAAAATCACTTTACAAGAGTACTATACAGATGGCAAACACAACCTTCAAAACCCAGCTCAAGGACTACCTCTTGCAGGAGCCCTCCTACATCTTTTTCTTCCTCTGCTCCAAGTTACCTCAATTTCTTTCTTCTCTTTTGCCATCTCTCATCCCCGACCCCTTACTCCCACCGCATTTTGTTTCTAACCCTGCTATAGTAATTATTGTTCTGCACCTGTAAGTGTTATTTCTCATGGCAATGTGGTACAGAGGAGGGAGCTAGGGCTGGTTCAAATCAAGCTCTGCCACTTATGGACTGTCTGACCTTGGACAAGTTCACTTCCAGCTTGAGTTTTCTTTTTGTAAAATGAAGATGGGACTTAGAGAAGAAGGTTAGTTTTCAGGGTGCATGCACGAAATGAAAATGTTTCCTTTTCTTTCCCCCACATGCCTGAATGTCTTTCACGATGCTTTAATTCTTACACATTTTTTGTAGCCTCTGCAGTGCTCAGCCTATAGTAGGTACTCAATATATGTCTATCGTAGGTGAAGTGTTTTAGTCGAAGTTTTCCATCTGCGGTTCTTTTAATAGTGAACAGATACTACATTTTAAAAAGGAAAAATGAGAAAAGGTTTACATGGTATACTTTGGGGAAGAATTTAAAATAACAAAAATTATATTAAGGGAAAAAAGTCTTCAAGAATGCATATGGTAAGAGCTAATAGTTTTAAAGCTGAGACGTTTTAAGGGGGGAAAAAAGGATTTTCAAAAAAGAAATTAACCTTTTTATATTTGCAGCACTTCTCAGAAGTGGAAATGCATGTACACAGGGTAGACTTTCTGGCCAGTACACATATATTTAGCTAGAGCATGTCGAGGCAACCTAAGCAAATGATTTTTGTTGTGATTTGTATTTGACTTTATTAGTGGGAAATGAACATGGGCAATGAATTCATAAACACCCCAATACATTTCTATACGGGCGGTAAAAATCAGTGCCTTGGGTAAATGAGCATCTATTTGCTAAGCACTTCTGTGAAAAGAATTCAGCTCCCTCCAGATGGGTACCCACATATGTTCACGGAATTTACTCCTTTGAATTAAGAGAGGGTTAGACCAAACAGCATGCTACAGTGGAAGAAGTCAGTCACAAAGGACCACATATTGTAGGATTCCATGTACACGAGAAGTCCAGAACAGGCAAATCCACAGAAACTTAAAATAGATTAGTAGTTGCCAGGGGTTAGGGCAAAAGAATGGGGAGTAACTACTAACGGGTATGGGGTTTCCTCTGGAGGCGATTAAAATATTCTGAGATTTTATGGCTGCCCTATTTTGTGAGTGTAATAAAAAAAAATCACTGAATTGTACATTTTAAAGGGGTGAATTTTATGGGTATGTGCATTATATCTCGATAAAATCGTTACCAAAAAAAATACAAAACCTGACCGCGTATGGCCGGCGAAGCGCTCTGGCCCTCCACGTCCGGGGCAGAGTCCCTGTGAGAACGGGCTCCCGCTCTATGGGTGTCCGGGGGCTTTGTCCCTTTCCCGGGTTGTCTCCCGGATTCAGCGAGTTCCAGCAGGTTGGACCGGATGAAGCCCGAGGCCCGCCCCAGCTCTGACCCGGAGTCAGAGCTCCAGCTCCGCACCCCCGACCCCACATGCCCAGAGTCCGTCCGCGCTCCCACACGCCTCGTTACCTGTAGGGACCAATGGCCCCTGGGGCTTTCGCAGTGCTGATCACCTTTCTGATCAGAGACGCCATAGCTAACCCTTTTATCTTGTCGCCCCTCCAAGAGAGCAGACCCGTACACTGCCTCCGTTAGCGTCTCACCAGACTAACCAGCCCAGGGACCAGTCCCGGCAGTAACTCTTCAGGCGGAGCGAGTTCGCTCGGTATTCTGGGAGTTGTAGTCTCAGCCCGGTTCCCGGCCACGTGGAGGCCGCGACTGCACTGGCGCATGCGCTCTGCAGATTGCTCGCCGCACACGTCTCCACGGAGTAGACTGTCGCAGAGCCTTGTCATTCTGACCCGGGGAGCCCTGGATTCCTCCCTCAAAGCTTCTGGCAGGTAGGTCGTGAGGGGCCAGTGTGCCCCAGGGTCCGCGAGTTTTGGGGGAGTGTGCGATGGCTCCCCGCCCCGCGCCCGCGCACCGGCCCGGCTCTCCTCCCAGTCTTCCTTCGCTCAGACCCCGCTGCCGTCTTCTTCCCTGGCAGCCTGCGCCTGGGCCCCGCTCGCCGCTCCGCGCCTCCTTCGGCTCCTGAGCTCGAGTCCCCTGCGTTGGTCATTTCCCCGTATTGTCCTGCCGGGCGGACGCCGTCCTCGGAATGGGCTGCGCCCCGGTCCTGCCAGGCACTCTGAAGGAATGAGTTGGGTCATTAAGGGGACCACGCTGAGGTCTGGGCTTCGTCCACCTTCCGTGCCTCCCATGTTGCCATTCATGAGTGCTCCTCCAGCTTTACAAGGTCTCCACGCATTCCCCTTAGATCTGAACCAAGCCCTCGGCATCTGATTCCAAAAAGGAAGATAGGCCGGGCTCTTGGCAGATACAGTTATGCCGTGTCAGAAGGCGTGGTACTTGGCCAAATATTTCTTACTCTGTTAATAAATGCATTGTAAGCACGCTTCACTCCATTTATGCGTGCAGGTTTACATTCAACAAATATATAATGAGCCCTACCTTGTGCAAGGCACATTGCTCGGTGCTGGAGGGACAACAGTGAAAAAGATAGGTAAGATTCCTGTCCTGCCCTGGTTCTAAAACGTAATGTAAGAAAATCCTCATCATTCCTTCTCATTTGTCCTACATACTGCGAAGGTTTGGTTTTCCTACTTCCTGCTCAAGGGCTTCAGAGCTTTTCCATTGGTTTGGGGCTTCAAGCATAGAATAAAATAGAAATTCCAGTCTGGTTTCCCTGGCCTACTCAGCTTTATCCCCTCCGACTGTCACATCCCACTCAAGTCATCCAGAGTCCTCACTCCTGAAATCACACAGAAGATTCCTGAGTACTCTTTCTTCGCTACCCAAATTCCAACCAACTGAAATGCTATTTTCTCATTGACTTTTCCTGTGGATCCACATTTTCCCTTCTTATTCGGTTTCCTATTGTGCTATACTGCAAAATTTAGTCTTTTCATGGGTGTACTCTTGTTGTCTAATTGTTTTGTGTTTTAAAAATAGTGAATAGAGTCAGACTGCCTGGTTTGACTCGCGGCACACTTACAATCTTATTGGCCTTGGTCAGGTTATGTTACCTCTCTCTGCTTCAGTTTCTTCATTTATAAAATGGAGGTAGTACTGGTACCTCCCTCATAGCGTCTTGAGAATTGAAAGAGTAAGGCATGTAGAACAGAGCTTGACACATAAAGTTCTTCATAAATGTTAGCTGTTTAGGACAACCGAACTCTTTAAGGAAAGAGGCCACAACCTTATGCTACTTTTGTATACACACAGCCTAAAACTAATAAACATAGGATACCAAAAGGTTGTTAAATTTGATTAAACTGGACAATCAGGAGATGCTTTTTATTACAAAATAATTCACCATATGATTCTTTAAATAAGGAGCTCTCTTGGGGCATTACAAATAATTTAACTTGTGTAAAATATTTCTTGTGAAACAAGATACCTGTATTCTTTTTTTTTTATATAAGATTTTATTTATTTATTTATTTGAGAGAGAGAGCACGCATGCATGCGTGTAAGTGGGGGGGTGGAGCAGAGGGAAAGGGACAAACAGACTCCACACTGAGCATGGAGCCAGATGAGGGGCTTGATCCCACGGCCCTGAGATCATGACCTGAGCTGAAACCAAGAGTCGGACACTTAACCAACTAAGCCACCCAGGTGCCCCAAGATACTTGTATTCTTAAGGCAAATTTTATATCAAGTCTAAATCACCAACTTTTTAGATCTGGAAGAAATCAGAGATCGTCTGGTTAATTCCCAGGTTGTCAAACTGGAGTCCATTATAAAGGGGTGTATCTGGTCAACCAGGTGATAGTAAGCTGTGTGAGAAAACATGATATGTCCGATTTATTTAAAGATTTTTGGGAAAACACGTTTATAAAGCTTGGCACATATTTAGTGCTCGTTAAAGCTAAATGAGTAAACGTGGAAACACATAAACTGAATAATATACTGAAACTCACCCGATTTTTCAGGGAAGACTTCAGATTTCTTCTGGAAGCTATTTTTAAGTAAAATCTTCAGACGGATATAGTCTATATTCATTCTCTTCTGCTGTTAGAACTGTTTGAGGACCACTGCTAGTTCAATCCACTAATTTTTTAGTCTGGTATCAAAGTTTACATCGGTCCCCAAGTCCCAGCCTGCTCCTGGCCTGTTTTCGTGCTGAGCGGACCAGGGTTCCCAGGTCGTGCTCTGTCTTGCTGGGTAAGTTCTGATTCAACTAGATAATAGTAGGTGAACTGAATTGTTTTGTAAAACCATTCTCGATGGTTCTTAATGCAAACTGATCTGAACCATGTCATTCACTAGCCGACGGGTTCTGCAGAACTTTACTTACTTCCTATATATCTTTTAAATTTGAAAAATGTTTTTGGGTGTACATGTAATTGTCTTTCATTTGGGTGAAAGCAGAATGGAATGAGAAAGTGAAATGACATAATCTCTGTTATTTCAGTCTGGCCTCCCGTGACCTGCTCAGTTTTCTCTCTCCTCTGGGTGAGAATAATAGCTACCATAAATCAAGCCCTTAGTTTTTGCAAAGCACCGTGCTCCAAGTGTTATGTTCATTACCTTATTCTCACAGCAGCTTGTGACCATTCCCATTCATAGAGGAGGGGACTGAGGCTCAAAGAGGGAAGGTAACTTTCCTACGATTATGTAACTAAAAAGTGTTAAGGAAGGTATTTGATCCAGATCTTTCTAACTCCAGGGGAAGGGTTCTTAAATACTACACAACACTGGTTACTCTTAATTTTGAATGAAGCCCTGCATTGGGAAAGAGGGAAGTGAGTGGGTGGTAGTTAATTCAGTGGCATTCAGTAGAAGTGGTGCAACTCTTGAGGTGGCAGTCTGTTAGTTTTTGCAGGTGTTTTTGGTTGGCATAACGAGTGGGGTAACACTGCTGGCACCTGTCGGGCAGGGCGCAGGGATGTCAGACATCCTGCAGTGTGCAGGAAAGCCCCACAATAGCCCAATACCTGTTTTACATAAAAGCACAAAATATCAGTTACATGGTTTTAATATACACTGAATCTTCCAGGAATGCAATGAATCAAAACAAGATTGTTCTCCTTCCCCCTCTCCTGCTTTTGCTACTTTACCAAGGGGTGTTCGCTAGCTCGGAAAACTATGTCACCAGTGGCCTTGCTGCCTTCTCTTTGAGGCACAGGTACAACCCACCTGTATCTCTTTGCCTCTGTAGCTGTTGCATTTGTGGTAATTCTATGTGTGGGTACCGGTAAAGACTGTATTAAAACACTGAAACGCTTTGAGAACAGCTTGGCCCTGCTACTCTGAGCTGCTTCCTTCCTTCGCACAGACCTCTTCAGATTTCCCTACAGTCAGTGAGAGGCGAGGGAATGACTGCGGCACGGGGGCCTCTCCAGGCCTCTTCTCCAGCTTTGCAGTGCCTGTACTAGGCCTGTGTTGTGGTGCCTTACCCCGGAGTCCAGAATGTCTCCCTACTACCTAACGTCACCCAGTAGTGGTGAAATACTTACATACAGAAAGTACGCGTTCTTTTATTAAAATTACTTTTTAGTTCTCCGTTACATAATAGTTAGGGCACATATTATAGGGTGTATATTGGTAAAAGTTATGTGTCTAGTAGGTTATGTTATTAATGAGTTTTATTTCAAAATAGAAAACAGGGGTTTCAAACCATTCAGAAAAAAAAGGGGGACGGGCCACCCGGGTGGTTCAGTCAGTTGAAGCATCCGACTCTTGATTTCGGCTCAGGTTCTGAACTCGGTCAGGAGATCAAGCCCGGAGTCGGACTCCACGCGCAGCAGGGAGTCTGTCCAAGACTCTCTCTCCCTCTCTCTGCCTATTTCCCCCTGCTCTTTCTCTCTCTCAAATAAATAAATAAATCTAAAAAAAGAAAAAAGGGGATGTTGAGTTTGAGAGTTGAGAACTACAGAGTAAATCCATCAGGCTCCCCCAGGGTTTTGTCCTTTATCCTTATTTTAAATTGAAATCTTTTGGCTGTTCTAAATTACAGGTACAGCTGGTCCGTCTCCATGGCGGAAACGAAAGCATCAGTAGTTTATGTTCAGTTTTTGTAGGGGTGTCGTATCAGAATAGTGTGCGCTGTATCTCATTGAGTGAGGTCGCTCTGGTTTCACCTGAGAATGTTTGCCACGGCAGAAGGATCTTTTCTCATACCTCATTTTTCATTCTTTCGATAGACTATGTAGTGTCGACATTGGCATATAATTGAATTACCTGGCAATGCATTCTGGAATATACTAATAACGGTCTCTTACACCAGTAGAATTCTTTTTTCCCTCTTGAATTGGGTTTTTGGTGTTAATACCATTCATGACTTCCTTAGAGATGGCCCTGCTGATGAATCTCTGCTGGAGATGAGTCCTGGGATCACATTTTGATATCATCAACCCACCTATAATAAATGAAGATTGGTTATATCGAAGAATCAAACTTTGAGTTACATGAATATTTATTTACTAGATGTATTTTTATTTTTTGTACGGAGGTTCCCTTTGCCTGTACTAAATTTATTACTTTCTTTCCAGAAATGTCTAATGCAAAAGAAAGAAAACATGCTAAGAAAATGAGAAACCAGCCCACTAATGTGACTTTATCTTCTGGCTTTGTGGCCGATAGGGGCACAAAGTACCATAATGGAGGTGGGAGAGCTTTCCAAGCTCAAAAACAAGGTAAGATACACACAGTACTCTCTCCACTCTGGATCAAAATGCTTTTGTCAGCTCTTTTTTTTTTTCTTTTTCTTTGCAATATTAAGCAGGGGGAGGGGCAGAAGAAGATGAAGAAGCAAAGCAGACTCTCCTCTGAGCAGGGAGCCCGACTTGGGGCTGGATCCCAGGACCCTGGGATCATGACCTGAGCCGAAGGCAGACGCTTAACTGACAGAGCCACCCAGGCGCCCCTTGTCAGCTCTTCTTGATAGTTATTATTTAAATAGTAAATGACCTGCATTAAAAACAGGTACAGTTGACCCTCATTATTCACACATTTTGTATTCGCAAATTCATCTAGTCACTAAGTTGATTTGTAACCCCCAGCTTAATACTTATGGTACTTTGGTGGTCATTCGTGGACTTGCGAAGAGATGGACAAAATTTGAGTCACCCCATGTGGACGTTCTTAGCTGAGGTTCCCAGCTCCCTTCTTGCTTCGGCTTTCTTACAGAGATGACCAGAGTGGGGAGGCTGTAGCGGGGCGGCGCAGCAGGGCCCAGGGAGCTCCCTCTCTGAATGGGGACGGAGTGCTCGTGGTGGGCAGCCTCAGGCGGATCACTTAGCACTTCTGACTCTCTTTTTTCCTTTGTAAGTAAGGGAAACAATGTACCAGGATGAGTTGTTTTTATGATGTGAGATTGCAATCAGTGTGCTATGTTTGTGTGTATATATATATTTCCTCTAGGAACAGTGGTTCAGTATTTTGCTAATTCAGTGTTCTTTGTGACTTTATGGTGCATAACTACTGGGAATAAGAATTGGCTGTATGTATCTTAGAGCGGGTATATTGTATCTCTATCTTAACACAGTTACTATTAAATTACACTATTTTAGGGACACCTGCGTGGCTCAACCAGCGTCTGCCTTCAGCTCAGGTCATGATCCCAGGGTCTTGGGATCGAGTTCCGCATCAGGTTCCTTGCTTATCCGGCAGACTGCTTCTCCCTCTGCCTGCTGCTCCCCCTGGTTGTGCTCGCGCCCTCTCTCTCTGACAAATAAATAAATTAAATCTTTAAAAAAAAATTACAGTATTTTATTCCCTAAAAGAAGCACAGTGTGTTTATTGTATCTGTATTTAGCTCGTGTGCTGATTTTAGAACCTTAGAAGGTGATACGAAGGTAATAGTTATTCATTGGGTAACAATAGAAAATGCCAGTTTGGGAAGACAGCAAGCAGGTGACCAAGAACTTTTGGGGGACACTTTAAAGAAGAGTGTGCTTTGGATCTGATTAAGTAAGTTTTAGACTCATATTTGTAAGATTTAGATTTGGATCCGACAGTCGAGGCCTACCATGCCATGTAATAAGCCTTCACACACACTATCTCATTTAAATCTCCCAGTGACAAACTTTGTAACATGTTTCATGCTTTACAGGGGCTTAATAATTAACACTATGATGGAAATAAGCTGGAACACCATAAAATCCTCTACTGATCTCTGCCTCCATTTGCAGACAGGGATTCGATGTTACCTTAAAGTCAGTGGTTTTAACGCCCAGACATTTGTATAGAGACTTGGCTTTTATTTCTTTCTTTAATTTAGCACAGGCACCCAACGTGAGTGTGCTAGAGAATTATAATGAAAGATTGAATATACAAAATCATGTAAATTGTAGCATTTAAGGGAGCTTAGATTTAAAATCTGTTTTGTACTATTTGGAGAAAAGGTCCCTTTATCAGTTACATGCAAGGTTAATTTGTCATGCTGACAAGATTAGCCAGCGTGCTGCCTGCTAGCACTGTCACCTTGGGCATATCTGAGGTTCCCTCCTCTTTAAAGGGAAGATAGTCTCCTTATAGGGTCGTTGTAGGATTAGAAATGTGATTAGTGTTACCACCCAGGGAATGGTGTTCTTCACTGTAATCCAGATCCCTGGTAAGGCTGACCTATTTCTTCTTGTGTTTTTTGTTTTTTTTTTTTAAATAAACTAGAGCATTTTCCTGGAACTTCACGACAGCGGCAAACCAAAACGACCCATTCCCTAATTGATCCTGATGTGAAGGAACAGTCTTCCTCTAAAATAATGTTTAAAAAAAAGGGAGGATGGAAAGCAGGTCCTGAGGGCACGTCTCAGGAGATTCCCAAGTATATAACTGGTAGGTGTTTGTGAAGAAGTGAAGTTTGGTTATACGATGAGCTCTCTGTTTCTAATGCAGCCAGATTTCCAGTGCTGTCTGTCTTGGCCCTGCCTCCCCGTCTCTCTCCTTTCCTCCTCTCCTTCCACATTGGGCCCTTCTCACTTCCAGCCTGGACTTTGGCTGTAGCTTCCTTGAACCTGATTGCTCTCCTCTCTGCAGTTTCTTTTTTCTTCTTTTTCATGTTCTTAAAAGTCCGTATCTGTGAACTGGTCCCTTTTGTCCTAAAATCTTCTTTGCCCTTCCCCCACCTCTTTTTTAAAATCTCAAATGCCATCTACACTCCTCACACATTCTCCAAAGATGAAACCAAATTTAACACACCCTGAGGGTAACTAATACCTTTAAATACCTGTCTCTAGGCCTTTTCAGACCTTGTCTTC
This sequence comes from Ursus americanus, assembly GCF_024610735.1. Taxonomy (NCBI): domain Eukaryota; kingdom Metazoa; phylum Chordata; class Mammalia; order Carnivora; family Ursidae; genus Ursus; species Ursus americanus. The sequence continues at coordinate 37,357,927 of NC_142135.1, read as the reverse complement.
AGTCACCCCTGCTATCCCATAACCCTATATTCTTCAGGTGTGCCTTTGGGGACAAAATTTCTCCAGCTTAAATTTTTCCAGCTGTTTGTTTACACTTACAAAAAAATTCTGTTTTTCTGTAAGGAAAACTAGTAACAGCTATGGGTACGTATTTGGAAAAAGCAGAAAATATTAAAGAAAAAAATCCTTGAAGTCACAACCATTATTAAAATCTTGCTTTTTCTTTGTTTTCTTGTGTGATTGTTACACTTAAAAATGGTTGTGATTATATCACACACAGGCCTCTGTTTGAAGAAATTCTTTGTAAACTTGCTTTTAAACTTTTTTTCTGGTTAGAAAAATAACAGTGAATCCTTGTAGAAAACGGAAGTAAAAACAGAATAGTTTCATAATCTTATCATACAGAAATAACCAGCCTTGGTATTAATCTAATTCGGATGGTGGGTGGGTTGTAAACTCATGTACTTCCAATCTGTCTTCCTTCTGAGATCTACCAGAAGTATGGGTTCAAGACTTGTTTTTAATGATGGTGCTGTTTTTGTCAACAGCTTCCACTTTTGCTCAAGCCCGAGCCGCTGAAATCAGTGCCATGTTGAAAGCAGTGACCCAGACATCTTCTAACTCGCTGGTGTTCCAGACCCTGCCCCGGCACATGAGGCGGAGAGCCATGAGCCACAATGTCAAGCGCCTTCCCAGACGGTTGCAGGAGACTGCCCGGAAGGAGGTAGGAGCTTCACTCAGTGTCGGTGTTTAAGTTAGTAGTTCTGGAAGGAAATTGAAGAGTGTTAACCTAACAGAATTAAAATGAAAACCAAAGCAACATGCTCATCTTGAATATTTTTTTGGTTTAATCATGACTCCCCCCTACTTTCTTTGCTTATTAGCAGGCAGTTGGATATTACACATAGTGTTTGGCTTTTTTTTTTTTTTAATATTTTATTTATTTATTTATTTGTCAGAGAGAGAGAGAGAGAGAGAGCACAAGCAAGGGGAGTGGCAAGCAGAGGGAGAAGCAGGCTCCCCGCTGAGCAAGGAGCCCGATGTGGGACTCGATCCGGGGACCCTGGGATCATGACCTGAGCTGAAGGCAGATGCTTAACCGACTGAGCCCCCCCAGGCATCCCTTGCACGTAGTGTTTGGACACCCTTTCTTTCTTTTTTCTTTTTTCCCCTACTTCCTTTTTTTAAATTAGTTTTGAAAGCCCTTTCTTTTAATGGCATTAAATAGTTGACGTTCTCCTGCCATATTTAAAATACAATCCTGACCTTGCCACATAAGCGATTTTAACTCTGCATTTTGGGGGTGTGGCCAGCTGGAAGTTGGAAGGTTAAGGACAAAAAAAGCAGCATCGATGCGTAGTATTTGCCTTTTGACTTTTTCAGCATTGAAAATTTGAAACTTGGATTTAATTTTTGTTTAAGTCTAGTTGTTTTTGGCTTCACCAAAATCCTTGGCTTGGGCATTCTCCGATTGTCTAAGCTACCCATGTCTTTGCTAGTTGACTTAAAAGCTCTTCATGGAGTGCCTTCTGTGTACTGATACTGCTCTGGTGGTGGGATTAGCGCTCGTCAACACAGAGTCTTTGTGCTTAGGGGCCCGCAGACTAAGGGGGATGAGTGTTTGGGTTTTGTTTTTCTTTCCACAAAAGTTTTGCTCAGCTGTGGAGGAGATGAAGAACGAAAACTGAACAGGAATTTTGTGCTTTCTAGATGTAATGTAATGTTTGTTTCCCAGTGATCAGGTTTGGCATTTGTCTCTCAGGACCTAACCAACATGAAATGTGTAGGTTTTCCTCGCTTTACATTTTTCATCCTATGTTTTGGGTTTAGTTCTAATCTCAGAGGTTAAAAAACCATTAAAACCAATAACAAAAAATCTAGCATCTGATTTATTTTCTTGCTCTCCAGTATGAATAGCCACAGTAAGCTTGTGTTTTATAAATATTCCAATCCTCATAGTCCATGAAGCTTGCCCAGTTAGTAAGCGACAGGACTGTGCTTCCTCTCTAAGTCTGCCTGTCTCTGAAATCTTCCCTGTTGCCTCCCCTTCTGCTCTTCCATTGGAGAGAGAACCAAGTTAAAAAAATTAAGCACACTGATGGAGTCCACTTAATCTAACGCTAGCTGTTTGAATTCCTCACATGTAACTTTGTTTGGAGACAGTTACAAACTAGGATCTGCCTCTCTTCTTGAAACCACAGGCCGAGAAAGCAGTCCATCAGAAAAAAGAACATTCAAAGAATAAATGCCATAAAGCTCGAAGATGTCACAAAAACCGGGTGCTAGAATTCAACCGTAGACAAAAGAAGAACATATGGTTAGAAACTCACATCTGGCACGCCAAACGGTTTCACATGGTCAAGAAGTGGGGCTACTGTCTTGGGGAGAGGCCGACGCTGAAGAGCCACAGAGCCTGCTACCGAGCCATGACAAACCGTTGCCTCCTTCAGGTCTGTTTTCCCAGCTAGTTTTCTTTTTCTGTTCTTTTAGACAAAATGGAAGTGATGTCTGGGCTCAGCCTGGAGGGGTAAGACAATGAGAGAGTCGGGGAAGCAGAGGAAGGCAGGTGAGAGGGAAGAATGGAAATAAATTCTGTGTGATAAAGACGAAGAGAGTGAGCTCGAGGATCACATGAAGGTGAGGTTAGTTCGCGAGAAATAAGTAGGAACCAGGTCCTGCAGGGTCTTGGTGGTCATGTTCGAGATTTCTTCAGCATTGATTCATTTAGAAGTCATTCATCCACAACAAATGTTTGTGTGCCCTTAGCTGTGTTCAAAATGCTGTCGTAGATGTTTATGATTCAGTGGGATGCTAGGAAGTTTGTTTTAAATTCTTTGAGAGGACAGTTTGCTTTAGAGCCTGGTAATAGTATTTATCTTGGCCCTCTCCCCTCCCCCAATTGCTAAATCAATTGCTTTCTCTCTTCCAGTACATACTTAGAAATTTGCTCTTTGCAGAGGGTCTTTCAATGGCAGGATGACCTTGGCCAGATTTTTTTGTTTTTGTTTTTAACTTTTTTATCTGAGTATAGTTGACACACAATGTTACATTAGTCACAGGTATACAACATAATGAATCAACTTTTCTATATGTTATGCCGTGCTCCCCAAAGCATAGCTACCATTTGTCACCACACAACGCTATTACAGTATCATTGGCTGTGTTCCCTATGCTGTGCCTTTTATCCCCATGACCTGTTCATTCCAGACCTGGAAGCCGTGGCCAAGTTTTAAAAGCCACTGATATTAATATTCTCTGATACCAAGATCTTGAGAGCAACATAGCAGAGTAATCAATATAACAACCTTTAAAAAAATGGTGGTAAAATGTACATAACATCAAATTTTACGACTTTAATTATTTTCTTTTTTAAGATTTTGTTTTTAAGTAATCTCTACAGTCAGCGTGGGGCTTGAACTTAGCACCCTGAGATCAGGAGTTGCACGCTCTATGGAGTGAGGCAGCTGGGCACCCCCTTTAATTATTTTTAAGTGCGCAGTTCTGTGGCATTAACTGTGGTCACGTTGTTGTTTAACTGTTATTAGCTTGCATCTCCAGATCTTTTTCATCTTCCCAAACTGAAACTATCTCCATTAAACAGTAACTCCCCATTGCCCACTCTCTTGCTCCCAGAAACCGCCATTCTACTTTCTTTCTCTAGGGATTTGACCATTGCAGATGCCTCATATAAGTAGAATCACATAATACTTATCCTTTGAGGCTGGCTTATTTCACTTAACATAATGTCATCAAGGTTCAGCCATGTTGTATCATGTGTTGGAATTCCCCTCATTTTTGAGGCTGAATAGTACTCCATTGTATGTGATACCCCATCTTGTTTATCTGTTTATCCAACAACGGACATTTGGGTTGCTCCCAGCAAGCTCTGAGCCAGCCAGACGTGCTCACAGATTTTCTTTCTGAAAAGGACACAGTAACTTAACACTTGAAATGAAAATTCATTTTGATTTTTCTTTAGATTGGTTTAAGAGTATTTGCTAACGTCCTAGGAATAGACAGGTTTCAGATTTTGACTTATGAAACGATAGCTTTGGCAATTTGGTCTGTGTCTTGGACCCGTAGAAGTTTTTCTGATGTGGCTTTTGGCTACTCACAGTTTTCCCTCATGTCACTCCCTAAGTAATTATGTCTCTCCCTTTGTGCAGGATTTATCCTACTACTGTTGTTTGGAGTTGAAGGGCAAAGAGGAAGAAATACTGAAGGCCCTTTCTCCGATGTGTAGCATAGATACAGGTAAACGTGTTTCGAAGCCGAGTGCTGTTTTAGTCTTTGTGTATTTATTCATGTCACGAGCAAGTAAGCGTTTTGGAGTTTAAACATATATCAAAATCCGTGAGACAGTTCTCGTTCCAGGGAGTGTGTTAGTGTTGGGGAAGATGGGGTGGTTTCGGATCATTTCCAACAGTGTCAGGTGTAAAGGGAGAGAGCCGGTGTTCTGGTGGAGGGAGTTCAGTCGGGCAGAAGCTCAAACCTCATTAAATCATTCGGTCGCTGTTTCTTTGAGAACTTACTGTGTGCCAGGCTTTGTGCAGGGATCAAAAGCAGCACCTCATCCCTCATGCAGACAGACAGCAAGTAGCAGGACGGTGACTGGGCGGTAACACGGCCATCTCAGCACCGGAGATCGTAGAGTTTTGTCTTTGTTTATGCCAGGACTGACGTTCGCGGCCGTTCACTGCCTGTCTGGGAAGCGCCAAGGTAGTGTCATGCTTTATCGGGCAAACAGATACCCTCAAGAGATGCTGGGGCCTGTCACGTTTATTTGGAAGTCTGAGGGGACCCCCGGCCACACTTCAGAGAGCAGGCAGCTGTGGATCTGGCTTCATCCATCGCTTAAGCAGGTAGAATCCGTGAAACTCTCTCCTTGCCACTCTGTCACCGCACTCTTAATTACCATGGGAATCAATGCTTTGGGAATTTAAGTAGTATAAAAGTTGGGCTGATTGCTGGTATTGGAATATAGGGAAGACTGTGATGTGAATATGAAATGAAGCAATCCTGACCTTTCACTTTTTAGTAAGCCATAAGGGAAAGTAGAGATGAAAACCCACCGGATTATGCAGTGGCTTTTGGTCAAGTGCTCCACCAGGCCTGAATTCACTGGTATCTAGGTGCTTGTCAGAGTCTCTTTGAGGATGAGAAGCTGTTTTGAGTAATTCTGATGATTTTTAACCTCTCTTATTCATTGATTTTTTCGGGTCTATTCACTGCTTTTATATGGTAGGCTGGAAATGTTCTCTTTAATCTCGTTTTCAAAAAAATGTTAATTGTTCAGAATAGTCGTGTTGTTTTCATTAGTCTTTCACACTTAGGTTTTCTGTTTGTTTGGTTTTTTAAAATTTATTTAAAGATTTTATTTATTTGACACAGAGAGAGAGTGCACAAGGAGGGGGAGCAGTGGAGGGAGAGGGAGAAGCAGACTCCCTGCTGGGCTCAGTTGGGGGCTCGATCCCAGGGCCCTAGGGTCATGACCTGATCCGTAGGCAGATGCTGAACCGACTGGCCACCCAGGCGCCCCGACTCCGAGGAGTTTTTTTTGTTTCAAGTGCCATGCACTGTTTAGAAGCGCCAAAAAAGCTTTTTGATGATGATGAATTTCATTTAATTTGTAAAGGGATAAAGATGTGAATTTTTTAAAGGGAGTAAAAAATAATATGAACTAAACCACTTGAAGTGTTTCAATATTTCCTTAGGATGTTTTAGAGGAGCTCAAAGCAGTGTGCCAGTGTGTGGAACCCCTTAAATCAACAGTCTGCACCCCCAGCCCCCTGCCGACAACATCGGAAGAAAAAAGCCAAACTGAACTGCCTGATGAGAAAATTGGCAAGAAAAGAAAACGGAAAGATGATGGAGAAAGTGCTCAACCCGTTAAAAAAGTTATCGGTGACGGAACTAGAGATCCCCATCAACCATCTTCTTGGATCTGTCCAGCCACAGGCATTGTAATCAGGTACAGGCTGAATTTGCCCCGAACCCACTGAACCATTTTAGTGAAGACTTGCTCTGTTTTCACCAGTGGCTCAGACACTGTGTCTGTTAAGATGGAAGTTTCCATCTTAAGACCTTTTCTGTCTTTCAGTGATTTGACGATGGAGGTGAACAGGCTGCGGTTGATCGGTCCACTTTCCCACTCTGTCCTGACTGAGGCGCTAAAAGCCGCTTCTGTCCACACCGTAAGCGTCAGTGTGACTGTGGTGCTTTATTCATGTCCTTCTTCGCAAATTGGTGAAACCTAACATACCTCGGTAGCATTTTGGGCTATGGCCTATAACTGTTTATTCCTCTGCCTACGCTTATTATCAAATACTTGGTCATCTTTCACTTCTAGAAGAACAGATCTAAGCGAATCTAATAAGTAAACTGACTTGTTCTTATTTAAATGCAGAGAATCCATGTAGTTTTTGAGTTTTATGAGTTTTGTAGGTAACAGAGAGCCCCTAAAATCACTGAAAGTGTGTGCAGTTCGTTTGTACTTGTGTGGTGCACATTTTCCGGGGCTAGTTCTAAGGGTCTGTGATCCTTAAAAGGTTCAGAGCCACATGTCTAGTGCGGCACTTTCCAATAGAACTTTCTGCAAGGGTGATAATCTTCTGTGGAGCCCAGTGTGGTAGCCATTAGCCACATGTAGCTCTTGAGCCCTGGAAATGTGGCCAGTGTGACTGAGGAACTGAATTTGTACCTTCATGTAATTGTAATTCACTAGAAATTAAATAGAAATCGCTCTCCGTGGCTGGTGTCTACTGAATCGACCACGCAGGTCTAGGAGGAGAGACGAGGTCAGGAATCAGACACTCCGGGTTCAGATTCGGTTGGTTTCCCTGTGTGAGTGCAGCTAACCCTTCCGTGCCAGTGCCTCTCACAGATTTCACATGGTCAAGTAAGATGTTCAGTCAGAACAGGTTTTGGGCTGTTAGAAGAAAGAGACTTTCTTCTGTCTCTCGCTCTGTTGCTTCCACACCGGCCTCAGCCACCGTGTCTCTTGCCTGCACACCAAAGCAGCTGCCTCACTTCCTCTGCTATTCCTTCTTTTCACTCCATCCTCCACGTAGGAAACAGAATTCCCTTTTAACGGTTGATTCACATCATGTCATTTCCCGATGGAAAGCTTTTGCATAGCTTCTTACTGTGTTTGTGGTGAAATCCACAGTCCTTCACGTGACTGCACGCTCCTGTGGCTTCCTGCCTCCCTGGCTCGCTCTCTCCACACCTGCAGCTCAGCCGTGCTGGCCTTCTGTCCGGTCTCCGCTCCCTTGGAGCCTTCACACCTGCTTTTTCCCCACCTGGCTGAACGTTCCGCCCCAGCCCCCTCTCTGCTTGGCTAAACCTTCCTTATTCTTCAGACTTCAGCCTCCATATCATTTCCCTCTGGAATCCCCTCCTGACCCCCAAGTTAAATGATATAAATTGCATTATATTTCATTGCATTTTGCACAGTTTCTCCGTTTATATGTCTAGATTTGCTTGTGTCCTTATGCGACGTTGACATTGAACTTGGTGACGGCAAGGACTCCGTGCTTGGCACAGAGTAGGGGCTCCACTCTAGCTAATCAGTTGCTCAGGGAGGATTTGAACCTAAGAAGTTTGGTTCCAGAGCCCGTACTTGAAACCAAGAAGCTATGCTACCTGAGTTTCTGTGAGGAAAGTAGCCCATATGTTAACGGGTTGCTTCTTTAGACTCTGTAGGAACACGTCCTACTTCACTGAACTCCAGTGTGAATCATGGCTGTAGGTTTTCTCTCTTGGTGTATGAGGTACTGGCACTGAGGTGCTTTTTTGTTTTCTATTTGTTTTTGTTTTAAGTTTTTATTTTTTTATTCGTTTAAGTAATCTCTATGCCAACATGGGGCTCGAACGCGTGACCCCGAGATCAAGAGTTGCACTCTCTTCTGACTGAGCCCGCCAGGCACCCCTGTGGTGCTTTTTGAAACCTTGCTCAATTCCTTGTTCTATCTGGGAAAAATATAAGTAAAATACTTGTGTATCTTATTTGAACTTTCTAGGAATAATGTAATTGTAAGATATCCTTTTGCCGAAGATTTCTTCAAACAGTATCGGTTTGGTTTTTCTTTGGTGGGGAAGGTCTTATTGCTTAAATTGGTATGAAGTTGGCAGTAGTGGGAGAGGAGCAAGGAGCAGGCCTGTTTTGTCGGTAGTGTGCTGAGAGAAGAACGCAGGTGTGAAGTAGCTTAGTTAGCCTCTCTGGAAACCTCGGGTGTGGTTTTTAGTGTGTGAAATCCTGAGAGAAGTGTAATGCTATGTCCTTGCCTCTAATTAGAAGAGTAGTTAGGCTGGTGTGAATTACTGTGTTAAATATGGTGGCAGTTGCCCACGTATCTCAACCATTACAAAATGGTCAGGTCTGATTCATTATTTGTCTGGTGAATAGGAGTTGTTATTTTTCAGGAGGGAGAGGACACAGAGAAGACACCTCACCACTGGTGGACTGAAACCTGTAAGAATCCTGATAGCGTTTCCCTTCATCACAGACAAGAAGCCATTTTTGAGTTGTTGGGAGGTATTCAGAGGGAATACTGACTGGGTGGTTTGGGGAAGAAGGGAGGAGTGCGAAGTGGGTTAAAAGAGTGTTTTACAGTTGGGCTAACTACACGGAGCAGTGCTTTTTAACTTGTAACTCCTTGTCATAAATATGGCAAGAGAACACGGAAGAGGGGTGCCTGACTCAGCGAACACAGGAAACTCTGTTTGAGTTTACATTAGCATTCCAAATAACTGGCATTCTGATATGATAGGTAAACACGTAGACCAGGTACTAAACTAAGGTCTATACTGCCTGTACACAATTACGTTTGTGTGTGAAGCTATTGTAGTTATCGCTGATGGAAGTATACGTGTTCGTGTCGTAAAATAATCCGTTATGTTAATTTAATGTTTTTGGTAGGAAACGTTACTCTTTATGAATGTTAATTTACTCTCCAGAAGTATTAATGGGACAAAAGAGGAATGTATGTTTTTTACTAGGGAGCCCAGGAAGAAATTTTTATTAAAAAATTTGAAGATACAAGCAAATATATATGTATTGTGAATGACTTTGTGAAAGGTTTGTTTTTTGTTGTTGTTGTTAAAGGAATAACATCACCAGCAGAAATTCCAGCCGGGAGTATTTTGGGATTGACAGTTGGGGATCCTCGAATAAATTTGCCTCAAAAGAGGTCCAAAGTTTTGCCCAATCCAGAAAAATGCCAAGGTAAAGTTTCTAGAACACCCCTGGTTTTCCTTACAATTTTGAGTAGTTTAGTCCCATGAGGAGAGTTCTGACCCCTCTGTATTAACTTCATCTGTAAAAAGTTAGGATGATCTTTACTGGAACTCCCTTTCAAGGTAGTTACGACCCAAGGAGATGGTGTATATGGAAGTATCTTTTAGCCGTGAGGCATATAGCCTGATCCTTATGTTCATTTTTTCCCCCTGAGTTCTTTATTTTTAGTATCTGGTAAAACCTGTCTTTCTGCCAACTGGGTTTTCTGAAAATGCCTGACATTTCAGAATTTTAATTGTGAGGAAGGGATCTGCACCCGCAGCTGGTCTTGTGCTCATTGGAAGCCTCTGTCTGACCATACAGATGATCCAGGTTCGAATCCTGGCAAGGCCATCCCAGGTGCTGAAGGGTAAGATGCCTTGGTTTAGACTCAGTAGAGTGGCCTGTGGGAGGTTGTTGGGCGGGGGGTGGCATCGGAGGGTGGGCAGGAGCCTGCTAAAATTTTAGTCTGATCTGGGATTTGCAACAATGGTGGTAATACCGCATCGTGTCTACTGTCATTTGGACACTATTAATTGGAAGAATCATTAAAATTACCTTCTGAATTTTGAGAGGAAAGATATAGGTGTGCATAGTAATAACTCCAGATTTTGTTTTTTACCTCCACGTGTAGTTAATAGCTTATTAAAGGAGCAACAAATTAGTCTGTCAGAACCTTCCATGAAAGGTGGGTCGGATGAGAGAGGGGTTAGTTAATTATGGAACCTCAGACATTACTCAGTGAGTTGTTGCCTCTTTTCTTTTTTAATGGCGTTGTTGTCTGGTGCAACCCTAAAAGTTGCGTGTCGACTAAGCATTAAACGTGCACTGTCATAATTGGCTTAAAGCTGTAGTTTAAACTCCACTTACTTTCCCTCGCTGCTTCAGATCTTTTTTTGGAATGAGGCAGTCATGTATTAAATCCTTTTTAAGGCTGTTATCTTAATATGAATCAGTTCCAGGAAAATTAAAGCCTACCTTGAAACACATGACTCAATTTCTCTGAACGCCTCCCGTCTTGGTAGTCATCGTGGTATTTTATTAAAACCTGTCTTAGGGACTTTCATTGAAGAGGCATTGGTACGTGCGCTACATAAAGAAGTAAACTTTCTTGAGGAGTTAGGATTAGACCAGTATTACTGACAAATGCAACACACCATCTAGGATGATAATTTAAAACTGAAGTTAGAAATATACTTTGATGAGCTGGGTCAGTTAATAAAAGATTAATCCTTGGAAGAATCTCCATGTCCTGATGATCAAAAACTCAATTCTCTGATATACTTCCAGTTTCTCTTTCTATATCTGAAGTCATTCTCTGCCTGTTTTGATTTGGACAAAACAGACCAATTTTGGTGCTACTTAAACCGTAAAGAAGGGTTTGCCTGATTTGGAGAACAAACCATCTTATGTGTACTGGGAATTAGAGGACTCTGAAAAGACTGTGATATTGCGATATAATAAGAAACACGTATTTTGGTCTTTGTGCAGATGCCCCTTTCCTGGCATATAGCTCCTAAAATCCTTGTAATTCCGTAAGTGATAACAGCCTTAAAGGCTAAAGGAGAGTGTTTTCTTATTCATTAAAGCCCCTTTCAGTCACACCTTTTATGTTAATGAGGTGGAAAGTCTAAGGATGGTGGGCTGGGGGTGGGGCACAGAAACCAACCACAAAGTTAGAGGGTTGGAACTTTCTTGGCTCTTCTACCCCTGCCCCACCCAGACCTGCTTCTGGGAGGGGGAGAGGGGTTAGAGATTGAGTCTGATTCAGTGGGCAGTGATTTAATCAATCATGCCTACTTGATTATGCCTCTGGAAAAGTCTTACACAATTGGGGCTTGGAGAACTTCCAGTCTGCTGAACACCTGGAGCTATTGGGAGGGTGAGTCCAAAGAGGGCAAGAGCCTCATTCCCTCATACCTTTGGCTGTTTCTGAGCTAAATCTTTTCATTTAAAAAAAGAAAACAATAGTAATGGAGTAAGTAAACTGTTTTCTTGAATTCTGGGAGTCATTCTAGCAAATTACTGAATTTGAGGAGGGGGTCATGGGTGAGACCAATTTCTAGCCAGCTGGTCAGAAGTAGAGGAGACCAGGGACTCCAACTGGCATTTGAAGAAGGGGCAGTCTTGTGGGACTGAGCCCTGAACCTGTGCGATCTGACAGCATCTCCGGGTAGGTGGTGTCAGAATTGATGTGAATTGTAGGACCCCCAGCTGGTGTTGCAGAATTGCTTGGTCTGGGGAAAACGGCTGCACATTTGAGTGTCAGAAGTATTGGGAGGAGAGTAGCAAGGGTGTAGGGAAGGAGATCGTCTTTCAGTGAAGAGCCTGAAGTAATGATGCATATTTTCAGATGCTTTGGAAAAGTTTTCTTGATTATTTGATCCTTGAATAATGTGTTCTTGCAAATCTTTTCAACTTAACAGCATTTCACTATGTAAGTAACTGGTTTTCCATGTGAGATTTTAAAATATAATTCCTGTTGTACTGTTATTTTAGGATTTATTCTCCTTAGCATCTGTTGGTTTGCTTTGATAGGTAGTTTTAACTAGTCTTTGTCATCTGAGATGAATTTGCTTTAGAAAATGCTTTACTTGTGCTCATGGGCTCTTTGTGGTCTTTCTCCTTATGCACTCTTTGATAGTGTGTACCCCAAACACAGGGAGAACCAAGTTCCCTTTAGAGTGATAGGTGAGAGATTATCCCTTCAGAGCACTGAGCTGCAGGTGACTTTATGAAATGTGCAGTTATTGGCCATTTTGCACCGACTTCTCTGTTTCTGCTCTTGGGAGAAGCAGCCCTCATAGCTTCAGCTGGTCTCCTTGAACTGTTCTGCATGTTTAATTTAACATAGAGTGAATTTGAAGCCTAACTTTGGTTTATTTGATTGCCAAATGAGGAAAACTTTAATTTCCTTTGCTTCTCTTACTAAGAAAGTTTTAATTTCAAGTTTGGTCATCTTCAAATACATTTAAGAAAGGAGAAAAAAGCTAATTCCTTCCACCTCTAAGTTATTCTGCAGTTACGTAGTTAATAAGAAGGCTTTTGCCCGGGTATGAAAGAAAATACCCTTTATTTGAGTCTTGGGCAAAGGATTTAGAATTACATTCAGAATGAGTAGTCATTCTCTGCCCACTTAGGTATATGCTGACTCAGCTGGTAATATTCTTTCTCCCTCCGTACTAGACTCTTGACCTAAAAGGGCCTTTCCCTTTGCCTTCAGACATACTCTGTTTTGTTTTAAATAGACTTTATATTTTAGAATAGTTTTAGGTTCACCGCAAAATTGAGTGGAAGGAATAGAAAGTTCCTGTATTCCCCTGCCCCCCCATATGCACAGCGTCCATGAAGCTGCACTGACATAGTTTCCATTAGGGTTCACTCTTGGTGTTGAATATTCTGTGGGATTTGACAAATTTATAACAACATGAATCCATTATTGTAGTATCATAAAGTAGTTTCACTGCCCTAAAAATCTGTGCTCTGCCTATTCATCTCTCTCTCCCAGCCCTTGATCTTTTCACTGTCTTCCTAGTTTTGTTTTCTAGAATGTCATCTCATTGGAATCATACAGCATGTAACCTTTTCAGATTATCTTCTTTCACTTTGTAGTAAGCATTTAAACTTCCTCCATGTCTTCTCACGGCTTGGTAGCTCATTTCTTTTTAACACTGAATGAGACTCCATTGTCTGGCTGTCCTACCTACTTTGTTTCATCTATTTATTTATTATTATTTTTTTAGAATATTTGGGGACGAAGTCGTCTTTCTTGTGCCTTTACATCCTCCGCATGAGCCTGGTCTTTTGTAGAGTCCCATTTCTGTCACTCAGATCGTTGGCAGCACTCCACAGGAAAGCAGTTCTGGGTGGACAGAGGCTGTTTGAAACGGAGGCTCTTTGCTCCTAGACAGGCTGTGGGAACTTTCACAGCACACAGCCCTGGTACGAGATGCTGTTGGTTATTATCTCCATGAGGGACAGCAGCGGACTAGAAGAGTTTCCACTTGAAGGAGCTTTTATCTCAGATCTTTTCATCAATGTAACATTCTCTATCTTTGTTCTCCCCTGAAATCTGTCACATTAAAGACCCCGTCGCTTCCAACTTATTTTTTTTCCAGCCATCAGACCCATGCAGGTATGTGCCTTTGAGTGTGACCTTTCTATGTAGGCAGTCTCGACGTTAGCCAAAACTCGTGGATTGTCTTTCTTTTTTTCTTTCTTTTAATTTTTCAGTGCAACAAAATACATTTGGAAGATTCCCCCCCCCCCCAGTATTTCAATGACTTCATGTAGGAAATGTCTTCTAGCCATAGAGATGTTTATAATTGAAAAAAGTTTCTTCTTTTTTCCCACTAGAGTACTTTCTGGCATGGTGTAGTTTATTTAAAGGGATGAAAATATACTCATCTTAAAGGAATAAGAAAAACATGTTGTACAGAAGGAATAAACATTCAGTTCAATGAAAAAGGATTATAAAGAGACTTGAAATAATAGAGTAGAAGAAGCTGATATCTGTTGACTCGCAACGGTTGGGCCAAGAATGATGTAAAGAGCCCTGAAACCAATAGTTAAAATATGGCTTGTACTGTCTTAGCACGTTATAAAGAAACTGTTCACCTGTGCAGTGGTTCCTAGAATCTTAAGTGTGGGATTAGGCAGTTATTTAGAGGTAGCTGAATGTGATATTCGTATCGTATACACTAAAAGTAAATGCCCGAAAATTAAGCTTAGGAGGTCTTTGCCGTTTTGCAGATTTCGAAACCAGCTATAGGAATAACTTAATTTCTAGTCAAGGAAATTCTTCTAGAGAAGTTAAGTGAGCACCTACAAAATATTTTCTTGTAACAGAAGGTCCGCTGGCAATGTTTAGAGTTTGACTTCATTGATCTAAAGGATGAAGTTTGAAGCCTCTTTCTTTTCCCTCTTAGATAATGAGAATGTTAGACAGCTGCTTCTGGAGGGTGTGCCTGTGGACTGTGCGCATAGCTTTCTTTGGAACCAAGCAATCTGTAAGAGTGTCACAGAGAATAAAATCTCGGATCAGGTAACTAATGGCGTAAGGATTATTGGTCAAGTCCTGAAGACAGGTTGAAATTCCTCACTCTAGATGCTGTAAAAGTTATTTCATCCTTATAGAATCCCATGGACTTCCTTATATTTTCAATTTATTGATCCCTTACTTAGGGTTTTTTTTGTTGTTGTTCTTAGAGAAGAATCATCTCTAGAAAAAGTTATAACAAAGACTTTTCATTTAAAATGATAATTCCATGGTTTAAATATGTGTTTTTCTTTTATTGTTTTCTTTTTCCCTTAAATGTTCTATCTTTAATTGCACCATGATTGAGCTCCTGCCAGGACCAGGGACCAGAGTAGATGATGGGACAGAAGGCTAGGGTATGTTCGAGGAAGTACAGGGTCAAAGGACGCCCGGGGAAGGGGTACCAAGCCCAGACTAGGGAAATTGGGGAAAGCTTCCTGGGTGGAGGAGCTGGTATTTGAGCTGACTCTTAGATGGGTGGACAGAATTAAACCAAACTTGTTGGGGTCCAGGAGCCAAGGTTGCCGCAAAGAAAAGGGTTGCTGGAAGTGAGACCAGCATGTGCAAGGGCCCAGGTGATGTGTTCAGGAATCTCTAAGTGGGTCAGTAGCTTGGAGTTGGGAGTGGGGCAGGAGATGAAGAAATAAATAAGGGTCAGAGCACAAGAGACCTTGAGGCATTTTAAGGATTTGGGCAGAGGACATAGTGTGCCATTAAAGGTTTTAAGCTGGGCCATGACATGATCAGATTTCACTCTGGCAGCACTGTGGAAGGTGGATTAGACCGGGAATGGGGGTGGGAGTGGAGGGTGGAGGAGCTGGAGAGAGGACTTGTGGTTGGCTGGCCTTAAAAGAGACCCTGGAAATAGTCCTTAATTGAGGACATGATGGGGGCCTGAATTGAGGCTGTGTGGCTGGAGTGGAGGGGCTGGGGTTGAAGACATACTCCTGAAGGTAAATCTGACAAGACATAGTAGTTGATTGGATGGTGGGAAGCAGGAAAGGGGGAGACTTGTAGATTAGCTCCGAACAGTCTAGCATGGATTCAGTACCCCAGGTACTGAGATCCAGAGCCTGATTTATCACTGCTGTATTCCCAAGTTCTAGAAGCGTGTTTGTCACATAAAATGTACTGAGTACATAAAAGGTACTCAGCAAACATTTGAGTGGATGAGTAAACATTTGAATGAAGAGCAAATATGTGAGTGGGTGAATGAGTGAGTGAGTTCCCCAGCTCGGTGGGGAACACAGGAGGAGAGTGGATACAGTCGGAAAGATGAATTCAATCTTGGATAAACTGAGTTGGAAGGTCCTCAGGACTTGGCCCGAGTAGATGCCCAGCAGACAGGTTTTGATTCCGGGAGGAAAAGTCAGGGCTAAGGAGACAAGATACTTTGGAATTACCACCATGTAGAGATGGTAGTGGACACTCAACCAGAGGTGAAAAAGGAGAAGCAGGACTTGGTCATGCTTGAGGACCATCCGTGAGGTAACCAGGTGGACTTGGCCATGTGGCGGTGGTCTCCTGTGTAGTCTCTCCCGTGAGGGCTAGGCTTCTCTCCTGCCTCTTCATCTCTTTTAACAGCCGGCAAGACAAGTCTGAGAGGCTGTCGTTCACCACTCCCTACAGTCCACATAACAAATAATTGGTAGCTTCTTTTCTTTTAAATCTTTAAGGCCTGGTGAGAAGATTTCTCAAGAGCCCCAGTGTTTTCCCACTTGCCCCTCTTTGAGAAGTTGCTTATTGTTTGTACCCTTTTTTTTTTTTTAACCTCCTGACTACAGATCTTAACCAAGGTAAATGTAGGGACTGCACATCAAAATATAAAACTAATCCCGATATAAGAGATGAGCAGAATGGATGTAGATGGTTATATAACTGAATCATCTGGTATATTACAGCTCAAATTTAAGATAATTTGGCATTTGTAGCGAAGCACTTGTGTAGAGGAAAATCACTGTAGGAGGAATATCATGTATTTCAAATGGCTTCCCTTTATTTATTGAGAACATTTTCTTCTTGTTTTTTGAAAGAGCGTTTAACTTACTAAAGCTGTTTATCGGAAGAGCCAGTAGAATGTTCCAGAAAATTAGGGTTGTTTGTCTTCAATTATTTTCTTCCGCTTCAGGATTTAAACCGGAAGAGAAGTGAGTTGCTGGTGCCCGGGTCACAGCTTGTTCTAGGTCCCCAGGAATCCAAGATACCCATCCTTTTGATTCAGCAGCCAGGAAAGGTGACCGGTGATGACCGACGTGGCTGGGGAAGTGGCTGGGACGTCCTGCTCCCAAAGGGCTGGAGCATGGCTTTCTGGATTCCATTTGTGAGTTCTTTTTCCGTTCCCACTGTACAGTGTGTAAAATACATTCCTAGTCAATTCTGAGTGCTGAAATTGTTCCAGACTTCGTGCCCAACTTAGAAATTGAGTGCTGTTTTTCCTACCCTTAGAGCTATAATTCTGATACAAGATACTTCAGAACGTCCCCAGAGCCAGGTTGTCATTAATAAGAGTTGGGCTGACATAGTGTGAATTTTTGAGATTTTGAGTGTCCTGATTTTTGAATAGTAATGGCAACTACTATTGAGGTAGTTTTTGTTTTGTTTTGTGTGTGTGTGTGTGTGTTTTACTCAAAATAATTTGTTATATTTTAAAAGCAGTTTTCGTAATTTTCTAATTTTTATAGATGTGTAGAATACATTTTTTATTTTTTGAGTGCTGAACATGTATTCCTATAACTGCAGCTAAAAATTTTATTAAAATCCAATGTGTTTTTTTCTTCTTAATAGTTTAAATATTACTTTGAGCTAGAGAGTATAAAAGACAGGTAAGAATGTTAGATTCACACAGGTAATTAATTTTAGCGATTTTGCCTAGTACAAGAAACATTCGGTTAATCATGTAAGAATGGGACTATTTCGGGGCACTAGAGTGGCGCGGTTGGTTAAACATCTGCCTTCGGCTCAGGTCATGATCTCAGGGTCCTGGGATCGAGTCCTGCATCAGGCTCCCTGCTCACCGGGGAGCCTGCTTCTCCCTCTCCCTCTGCCACTCCCCCTGCTTGTGCTCTCTCACTCTCTCTCTGTCAAATAAATAAAATCTTAATAATAATAATAATAATGGGAATATTTTTAAATAATTCTAATTTTTAAATTATGAACTGTTTCAAGCATACAAAAAAGTATAGATACTGATGTAATGAATACCTGTGTACCCTTCACGCACCATCCAGCTTAAGAAATAAAACATTACAGGGGCGCCTGGGTGGCTCAGTCATTAAGGGTCTGCCTTCGGCTCAGGGCGTGATCCTGGAGTCCTGGGATCGAGCCCCGCATCAGGCTTCTCTGCTGGGAGCCTGCTTCTTCCTTCCCACTCCCCCTGCTTGTGTTCCCTCTCTCGCTGGCTGTCTCTCTCTCTGTCAAATAAATAAATAAAATCTTTAAAAAACAAAACAAAACAACAAAAAAAGAAATAAAACATTACAGATTTATTGGAAGCACTCTCTCTCTCCAGTTCTATTTCCCATCCTTCTAAAAGAATCACTATTCCTGTTTTTGGTGTCTGTTACTACCTTGCCTATTTTTATAGCTTTATTAAGTGTGCTGTTTTCCCAAACAAAAGTACTATATTTGACATGTTTTTAAACTTTATATACCTCACCATACATATGCTTTTGCAACTTACTGTATTCATTCAACATTGAGATTTTTCCATGTTGATCGGTGAAGCTCTGTTTCCTCGTTTTTGCTATCGTATGACCCGTCGTAGGATTCTCCCACACTTACCCATTCTCTTTTTGATGGGCATTTAGGTTGTTTCCCATTTTCTCCATACAAACATTAAGCACTAATTTTACTGTTAGTTGCTACGTTAATAGGATATTTTTGACATTTCTTTTAGATCTATCGAGGCGCAAGAGTTGGCGGGTTAAAAGAGTCTCTGGTGCATTCTCAGTATAAAAGGTCACCTGACATCCCCGGTGATTTCCCAGACTGCCCCGCGGGGGTTGTGTTTGCTGAAGAGCAAGCCAAGAATCTCCTTGAAAAGTACAAAAGGTATGAAACTGGCTTCTCTAGTTTCCTGATGTCTTAACGAGGAAGAGCAGGGCCTACTCAGCGTTGGCCAGTGATACTTGGAATGGCTTCACGAACTCTTATATAACCTGGAGTTTTCATAGACTTTTCTTTGACTTTACATAACCGAGACATAATGAGGTTAGGAGATAGTCTTAAATCTGGCTCTCGTGGGCCCATCCAGGTTACAGACCCTTCCCATGGTCATGCTCACATGGACGATGGTACATGCCTGAACCGTGGGCCTGCCTTTCAGAGGCTTGTTCGAGATGTACACCACCAGCCTCTGTCCCCTTAACAGAATTTGTGTTTTTTATAACTGGTTATAGAGGTAATACGTATTTATGAAATGTTAATGAAACTATGGGAATGTGTAAAAATGCTTTGTAAACTGGTGTATTCCTTCTATCCAGAAAGAGAAGTACTGATTTTACGTGTTGGTATCTATCCATCTAGACTTCTTTTTCTTTCCTTTTCTCTCACCGGGGGAATGGCCAGCGAAGGGCTTTACATCTCTTATACAGTGAGGTGCCTGGCACCTTTGAGAGCCTGGCTCTCCTGCTCCGCTCCGGGCTCCCGGAACACAGCGACTCCCCTGTGTGATGTGGCGTCTGTGGCATCTCGCCAGTGCCTGGTGCCTGGT
This sequence comes from Ursus americanus, assembly GCF_024610735.1. Taxonomy (NCBI): domain Eukaryota; kingdom Metazoa; phylum Chordata; class Mammalia; order Carnivora; family Ursidae; genus Ursus; species Ursus americanus. Next base: position 37,338,901 of record NC_142135.1, on the reverse strand, counting down.
GTCCTTAATAAGTGTCTCTGTTGACCGATGAATGAGGAGATGATGGGATGTTGTAGCTCCTTGACCGTGAGCTCCGTGATTGCACTTCCCTGTTCACCACTGCAACCAGAGGCAGGCAGTGCTGGGTTTTCCGACTTTGTCGAGTGACGGGTGAATGAGTGAGTGAGTGGAAGGACGGGGATACTATCCCAGATTGCTGGCTTACAGGCTCTTTGAGGGCAGTGGTCATGTATTTGGTGCCTCTCAGAATACATAGCAGAGTCTTCTGTGTGTTTGTTAAGTAGTAATTGACAATAATACTTATTTCTCACCCTTCAGGATTTCTTTACCCATGCACATTTTTCTTAGGTAGAATTTTTTTTGAAAAGGGATTATAGTATATATACTACTTCAAAACCTGCTCTTTTTATTTAGCAATCTGTTATGGATAGCTTTCCCATGTCAGTAAATGTGACTCTAAACCAAGTGTTGGCAAACTTTTTTTGTTAAAAGGCCAGATGATAACTATGTTTGGCTTTGTGGGCCCTTTGGTTTCCATGGCAGCCACGCAGCTCAGCTCTGCCTTGTGGCACAAAGACAGCCACAGGTGGTACATAAATGAATGGGCGTGGCCGTGGGCCAGCTTCATCCTGCTTGTGGACACACAAGTTTGAATCTCCTATAATTTCAGGTGCCATAAAATACTTTTTTTTTTTTTTAACCATTTCAAAACATAAGAGCCATTCTTAGCTCCCGGGTCGTGTCAAAGGAGACAGTGGGCCGGGTTTGGGGTGTGAGTCATCATCGGCCAACCCTTGCTCAAAATAGAACTCAACAGTTGCGTGCGGGACTCCAGTAGGGATGAGCCGTAATTTATCAGTGGCCCTTTAGGTTATTTCTAATTTTTTGCTATGCGCTTCTGTGAACAGCTTTCCATATGCATCTTTACCTATTTGTCCGACTGATTCATTCATTTAACAGGTTTATGTAGAACCTACTATGTGTCAAACGCCTTCTAGGCATTGGGACTACTGCAGGGGAAGGCAAGCAAAGTCTCTTCCTGTCCTCGCGGAGCTTATGATCCTGATGGAAGCACGTGTTTCTAGGCCGGCGGGAGGGATCCAGCGGGAGGGGGAAGCTAACATTGTAAGAGCAAAGCCCTGGAGTGGGGAAGAGGGGTTGGTATTCCAGAGGGTCGGGCTGAGATCGCTCATTTCTGTAGGCTGGAAGGCTGACTCTGAGATACGAATATAGATTTAGGTAGGGTAGACTCTGGCCCAGAGATTAGGTAGAACTCTCCTGATTGTGCCGGTCTTCCCAGTGAAAAAAGAGGTGAGGTAATCAGTTAGGAATAAGAAGGGGGAGGAGGCTGTTGGAGATTTGAGGAGAGAGCAATCAATGTAGACTGTTTTCTGGAAAAGTGGAATATAGAATTGACTGGAGAAACGTCAGGGAGTGCACTTGAGTTTCATATTTACTTCATTTTCCCTAGGCACCCTCCTGCAAAACGGCCCAACTATGTGAAGCTTGGCACCCTGGCACCTTTCTGCTGTCCCTGGGAGCAGTTAACTCGGGAGTGGGAGTCAAGAGTCCAGGCCCAAGAGGAATCCTCTGTGGCCTTCTCTCCAAGTGGCAAGGAGAGTGACTCAAGAAGAGACAAGTTGCCTTGTGCTCCCATGCCCGAAAACACAGATCCGCGGTCTGATGAAGGGGGCACATCTCGGAGCAGCTCCAACGAGCCCCAAGAAACAATGGACACAGAGTGCCCAGCCCGGCTGGGGACCGAGTGTGTAGTGGGTCAGGATGCCCCTGGCAGTCTCTTCTGTGTTCTGCGGTAAGTGCCCATGGCTCCCGGATGCGGTTTAGATTGTCTGTTTATCTCTTGTCTAGGCTGCAGGATGGAAATGTTCTCATTGTTCCTTTATGCAAAGCCCAAGGGAATGCCTGAACTTTCTGGGTGGACAAGCCAGTCCTCCTATGTCTCACAGAGGGCTCGGGGACACAGCCAAGTCACATTTGATTTGGGGCACGATACTAACTGACCAGATGATTTAAAGTATCCATCAGCCACAGACATAAACCGAGGCAGTTGTTTTCTGTGACCTTTGCTGACAAAGCAGTTCCCTTGCGAGGGTGCCCCTGGGTAACGAACGAGGAACGTTCCCTCTGCGAACCCTGAGCAAGCGTTCTTCCTTTTACATCCCTGGATTTGGTTTCTTCTGGTTCCTTTTAAATGACCTGAATTTAGGAGTGATTCGGTGCCCACTCATTGTAACGTCGTCATGTCCGAGAGGCCACCTTACAAAGTGTGTTCCTGCCGCTGCCTGTTCGATGGCGCTTCCGTTAACCCTCTGTTCTGTGCTTCAATTTTTAAAAAGTGCTCATCTCTCTTGCCTGGTACTTCTTTTCTGTATAGTAACCTCATCATAATTTCCTATCCTTTCTTCATTTCATAGAACTGTCTCTCGCAGCCTTAGATTCTCTGTCTTATTTTTTTCTACCTTCAGCTTCTTAAACCTTTAGTCCTTCAGCATCTAAGAATAGTAGACACATAAGAAAAATATGACAAACATGTATTGATGTCTGTTTTCAATTCTTAAAAAAATTACAGCTTTGATCCTTTCCCACACAGCGTAGAAAAAACCAAGTTAACTCCCACAGTGCCCAGTGTTCTGATTGCATGTTTTCTCCCTGAACAAAATCTCCTCAAACGTGTGTCTCCCACTTCACGTAGGAGTAGGAAATGGCTGAAGCAGCTGTCGACCTGGTGTGGGCCCGGCTCCGGGGACAGGCGGGCGGCCCGGCGGGCTCCCGGCAGCGGGCAGCTGGCACCGACCAGGGCGGCCTGCCTGCCCCTCTTGGACTGCTTCCCCAGGGCCCTGGTGTGGGTCAGCCTGGCCCTGCTGAGGAAGGGCAGCCCCGAGCCGCACTCCATGATCTGTGTCCCAGCCGAAGAGGACTTCCTCCACCTCCGTCGGGATCGGCTGTACTGTGGGCCCCAGGAATCCAAGCACAGCGACCCCTTCAAGAGCGAGATCCGTAAACAGAAGGAGAAGAAGAAACTAGAGAAGAGGCAGAACCAGGCATGTGCTGAGCCCGAGGGTCTGGCCGGGGGGCACCGTGCAGCCGGGCACCAAGCTCTGACCCTGGGCTTGTGGTCAGGCCCCTTCCCGGCGGTGACTTCTCACTGCTCCAGAGTTCTCCTCGGCTTTGTCACGCAGGGAGACTTTTCCATGGCCGTCGGCAGCGGAGAAGCCCTGGGGTTTGTTAGCTTGACGGGCTTGTTGGATATGCTGTCCGGCCAGCCAGCTGCGGAGAGGGGCCTCGTGCTGCTGAGGGCGCCCGCCTCCCCGCAGTATCGGTTTGCGAGAATTGCCGTGGAGGCGTGAGTGCCGGTGCGCGTCCTGGCAGCAGAGACGTTACTAACTGTGTTTGGTTGCCAAGTCCCCCCATTGGAGAGTTTTGTTTTTGCCATCTTCTGCTTTGAAATATCACATGAAATTCCTTGGAAACAAGAATAAAGATGATGCGTTATGCAAATGAGGGAATACTGACATCATTCCAGTAATCTCCTGGAAATCTCATGGATTTCCTCCATCTTTCCCCGTCCTTGCTGTAACGTTTGAGAAGTATTTGGCATAGATAGCCAAAAGCTTTTATATTTTGATTTCTTGGTCTGTGTCATTCTTGCTGAAAATCCTTAGATGCTTTGTATGTTTTCTTGTTCCTTTTTTATTAGGAACAAAGGGCTGTCAAGTGTATTTGAAGCAACAATGGTTGTTTAATGACTTGATTGTTACAGGAAAGGGAAAGGTTATAAACACTTAGCCTCTGTGCACGACATAGGGTCCCCCCATCTGGACCGTGTTCGATTCCGTCCTGGATTCAGCATGCCTAACGCTTGACACCATGCGGAAGGAAACCGTGGAGAATTGATTGCTGCCTATTTTCAGGCAGCCTCCGTGTATGGCAGAGGTTGGGGCGGAATCAGAATGGGGCTCTGATCTTCAGGACCCGTTCTCCTCTTTGCTGGTGACCAACACATGATCCTAGGAGTTACTTGACTTTTCTGTTTCTGCAAAAAATTTCTCAAAGCCATAGAGGATGATTTCTTACATTATGTTCTATGAAATGTGTTATCTAAAAAAAAAAAAAAAAAAAGATTCCAAAGTCAGGTTGATTTGGGAAACTGTGGGTTAAAGAAAGCTAAGCATTTCTTTTTAAGGTATTTCTAGAACCTTCCATGTGATAATATGCAGTGTGCCTCTGCAGGAAGTGGCTAACAGCCTACAGTATTTTCTGAATCTTTTTGATTCCCAGACTCCTTTTGCAAGGACCACTTTGCAGGACCAGTGTTTTTAGGAACACACTTTGGGGAACGTGGCTGTACGTTGCAGTACTTACCTCTCTGCCAGGTGATGAATGACCAGCGGGTTTTAGACACTCACGCAGTCACGATGTGCAGCAGACATTTGAGCAGGGTGTAGAAGAGGTCTTGTCCTGTCCCCCACAGGAGTGCGGTCATTGCTTTTTTCACTTGAGAGAGACTAGGTGCTCATTCACCTGCAGTTACCCTGTGTGTCTCACGCCCTCAGACTCTTGTCTTCTAACACACGTTTCTAGCAGAGCCTGAATGGGGTTTGTTTTTTTAATTTAAATGTACGGTTAGGCGTTATTTCATGTAAATGTACTGGGTTTTTGCAGGAGCACTTGGTAGAAATGTCTCTGGGGGCGACGGGTTGCGGAGAGAGACAGCAGTGTTACAGTAGCTAATGAAATGTCTGATGTTTTTCCTCTCACCATGCCTCTGGGTGTATTTGTGTCCAACCCAAATGAGACTGAAAAAAAAAAACCCAGTGTAACTTAGCAGTGTCGGTAAACAGAATAAATTAAAATGTCACCTGATGTTCAGTTGTGAATGTTTCTTGGGCCAGTCCTCGTTTGTTTTCTTGGCTCTAAGCCACTTTGTCTGTGGCTTAGCGAGCTGGATGACGGAAGTCTGAGTGTGCTGTGCGTCACCTAACCTCATTCTGTGCAGCACCCTGCCTGGGGCCTGCTGCCCTGTCCTCACGACAGAGGACAGGGCACCCTTACTCTGCTTTGGGGTAGAAGGCCGAAGAACCATGTGCTGAAAGGCTAGACTCGCGTTTCCCAAAACCTGTTCATGGGAGCGCCGGTCCCTGGAGGTGTTCCCTGGGAAGTGACGGCCGATACATTTGGGGAGAGCTGTAGTCCACACTGTCTACTCCACATCCCCCACAAATGAGTATAGTCACGGCCCTGCGGATACCTGCAGAAAGGAAATCAAGCTGTCTTTCATGGAACTCCTCCTCCCCGCTGCACAGCAGGTAATGGGCATGTAACAAAGACCAACTGTGGGCCACTCCGAGTAGCACCGCCAGCTACACAGAGATCCCAGCGGGCCTCTCCAAAACTCAGAGGCACAGGTGCTGTGTTTTTGACAACCGTGCTCTCACTCTGGCTGCACGTTGGAATCCCCTGACAGCCCAGAAAGCCATCTCGGGTGGGGCCCAAGCAGCAGCATTTCTTAAAAGCCCCAACGCCGTTCTGACATGTGACTTGGGCTGAGGCTGCAGGGGGGGAGGTCTGGCTCTTCGGAGCCCCTGCGCCGTGGGACGGTGTGAATGAACCTTACCAGCCTTGTGTCTTGAGCAGGCCCAGCTCACAGGTCGACTGCACTGTGAAGCAGCTGGGCGGGAACTTCGCGAGAGCATGGCGGCAGGGCTTGGGCAAGGCCCCGAGTGGCCTTGAAGGAGAGAACAGCCTGGCTCATTCCTTATATAACCTACACTACCGAGTACAAAATGAGGTTTCAGATTCTGTTTTCTCTTGGAGAGTATCCTTTCAGATCATCTGCTCTCAACCTTGGCTCCACTTTGGAATCAGTTGGGGAGTTTTCCAAGCTCTGCTGCCTGGGGCCCGCATCCCAGAGATGCTCATTTAACTGGTGAGGGTGTGACCCACATACTGGGATTCTTAAGAGCTCCCCAAGGGGGCTTGCAGCCAGGATTGAGAACCACTATTCTAGACTTTTTTGGGGGGGGGATTTTATTTATTTGTCAGAGAGAGAGTACAAGCAGGGGGAGCTGCAGGCAGAGGGAGAAGCAGGCTCCCCACCGAGCAGGGAGCCCGAAGCCAGACTCGATCCCAGGACCCTGGGATTATGACCTGAGCTGAAGGCAGACGCTTAACCAAGTGAGCCACCCAGGCGCCCCTGTTCTAGATTTTTAATATGAGGGTCCAGTGTAGTTAGGCAAGGACACAGAAGCCTAGCAGTGATGAGGAAGCATGCAGGGTGGAAGCAGACGTAGGCTGTCTTGAGTGGGGTGCACAGCTGACACTGATGGCCCTGAGCAGGGTTCACGTAGTGGCATTTCCCTTCCCTGCTTTTTAAAAATTAAAATGTAACATCTAGCGGAGTCCCTAACCCATGCCTGGTATTTAGTATGTTGAATTGCTAATCAGCGTGTTGATAGTAAATTGTGAGACTGTTTTAACCCAGGCATATGTTGCAAAGGACTAATGAGCCACTAGGTGGTGCCAAGACCTCATGAGAAAACAGGCTGCTCTGGAGAAACATCAGAACTAAAATACAATTCAGTTTGTATGTCATTGTGTAAATGGGGGGGGGGGTGAAGTTGCAGGTCAATCAATATTCCTTCTCTTGGGGCAGAGCCATACTGTTAAAAATCCTAGTTTGAGAAGTCTTCATGATTTTTAAAGAGGGTCCTAGATAAGCAACAATACGTAAAGCTCTTTTCTGAAAAATGAATCCCCTCCATATTATCCCTGATAAGTCTGCCCTCCCCACATCACAAGCTGAATGCCTCCAGTGACAGGGAGCTCATGACTTCCCCCAGAGACACCGTCTCCCCCTTGGCTCCCGTACCATGGTTGCAGGGCCCCTTCAGCCCCAGCATAAGCCTGTCTCCTCTCATCCTTACTTCTGGCAGCTCAGACTGAGAGCCAGCCCTTTTTTAGGACTTTTAGCCCCTTATTTTAGGAAGTAAGTTTTGCTTTCGCCTCTTCAGGCGAAACAAGCCTCATTCTTTAGCTTTCCTTCTTGTTTCCAACATCTCGCAGAGGATCTTAAATTTGTTTTTTGAACACAACCTAATTTGTTCCATGAACAATCCTGCACAGCTGTGTGAGCCTCGGGCAGGGCTGCTGGCTTCAGGGAGCCTCCAGTGTTCTGGGTCACTGTGGGCCCTCTGAAGTCTCCAGCTTCCTCTTTCCTTGCTCTGCAGCATTTAGCCACTACTACTGGAGACGTGCGTGAGCTTGGTGGTTCTCAAAAGCAGAGCGCGGAACAGCTAACCTGCAGGTAGTTTCTTATAGGAAGTGACCTCAGGGGATGGGAATGTGGAGACTGGCAGAGTGAACTGAGGAAGGAGTGGACCCCGATCCAAGCGAGCTTTGTTCAGCTGGTTACCTCTGGGGGCACGTGGCTGTGCCTCTGAACCGTCCGCGTGAGAGAAGGCAATCTTTGCTTTCCAGCCCGCAGTCTCCCTAGTCAAGGGCTGCCCCAGGCAGTGCTCATGTCCTCGCATCTCCGGGTTTGCACAGGTGCTAGAATGGCTGAAGCGGCTAGGAGGGCATCCCACGGAAGGCCAGCGAGAAGCCCCAAGGGCAGAAACCAAAGGAAGGGCAGAAACCAGAGGGCGGCCAAGGCAAGGTGCTTTGGGGCCACACCTGTGCCCGGCAGGTTGCCGCAGAGAGGCTGGACAATAGGTGCCCCGAGGGAACGTGAGCCGGGATGAAAGATGCCCCTGGGCCCTCAGGAGACAAGCTGTTTCCTGTTGCAACTTTCTAAGAGCCAAGGGGCGTGTGTGTGCAAGCGTGTGTGCCCACATGTGCTCGCGTGGGGGACATGGGAGGAAGCGACGGCGTGCTGGATGTGCATTCTGGAATAAGTACCAGCAGCTGGCGCGTAGATGTATCATCGATCTTGCCAATGTGCGGGACAGTTCCGGGCTGGCTGCTGCGAGCGCTCCGACGGGAGCTCGACTCTCCTTTTTGCGGGCACTGCCTAGCATAGTTCTGAACATTTCCCATCGTCTGCCTGCAACAGTCATTAGGAAACAAGTCCAAAGACTGTCGTCTGCTAAGAAAATAGCCCAGCATCTCACTCTGTGGGCTCCAGGGCTGGCTTTCCCATCATGCTGGCCCAGCTGGGCCCCCAACCTCCTCCAGCTCTCCCCCTGCCCGTCTCATTGTTCCCCCCCACCCCACCCCAACTATGCCTGCGGCTCAGTTTTCTGTGTCCTCAATGAAATAGAGGAGGTTGCGGAGAGGCCCTGCTACTTATTACAGTGTGGTCCTGAGCCCAGCAGCAGCAGCTCGAGAAGTGCAGGACCTCAGGCTGCACCCGAGACCTGAACCAGGTCTGCATTTGAGTCACACTGCTAGGGGCTTCGTAGTCAAAGAAAAGTTGCAGGAGTGGTGGACTGAGTCAGTGGTTTCCAAACCTGGTTATCATCAAAGGCATCTGGGGAGCTTGCTAAAAACACAGAGTTCGGAGTATCTGTAGTGCGGCCCTGGACTGTAGTCTTTCTTAAGCACCCCACATGATTCCAACACAGGCCATTCGTGGGCTCGCGTTTGCAGATCACCAGGATAGGCATATTTCCCCTCCCGCCCCCCGCTACTCCTAAGATTCTCATTTCTTTTTTAAAAGATTTATTTATTTATTTTAGAGACAGTGCGCAAATGGGAAGGACAGAGGAGAGAGAATCTCAAGCAGGCTCTGTGCTCAGCGTGGAGCCCCACGCGGGGCTCAGTCTCACCACCCTAAGACCACAACCTGACCTAAAACCAAGAGTCGGACGCTTAACCAACTGCACCGCCCAAGCCCCCCCTGAGATTCTGATATTTTTGACGATGACTTTTCACAAATGTGAATATCACTCTTTTTGGGTGTTAGGTATTAGTGGGGCCTAGATGTTTGTTTTAATGAGGCCTAGTTTCTGGCTGCTAAATATTCTGTCAGGAACTTGTATTTTTTCCAGCATTTAATAGATGTCCCTTTAAGTAATTTGTGGGTACTTTGCCAGGCCCTGCAAGCTCCCACGACCTTGCACTTTGGGGAGGCTCCAGTGGCGCCTGGGATAGCATTCTGCTTCAGCCCCTCAGCCATTAGCTCCGGATGGATGTGTCTGAGATGCCAGGTCCTGACTCCCTGGTGAGAGATCCAGCCCGAAGCGTCTACAGAGAGAGGTCAGAGCGTCTGTTTGCATTTGGTCTCATCTGGCCTCTTGGAAGGCCCTGAGTCATTCCTGCCCACCTACATCATGCCCACACCTGCCTGAGTGGCCTTCGAGGAAGCACTCCTCTCCTTTGCCCTGGGAGCCGTGGCTGGGGCGTCTGTACCGGCACCCACCCTTAGGAGAGGAGAAAAGCTGAGTGCGCTTGGCATTAATTAGCCCTGGGAGCCCTGAGCACTGGGAGGTGAGAGGAGGGAGGCCAAAGACCTCAGGGCACCCCCACCAGGCTGAGAGGTGACAAGGTGGCAGGAGGCTCCAGACCAAAAGAAAGATTTCCTCAGAAAGTCCTCCTGAAAAGCCTAAATATCTCATGAAAAGCCTAAATATCTCATGCCATAAGATTCCGGTAGGCATCATGAAGTGTTTTCTGTCAGTGGCCTGTAGAGGTGTCCCTTTGGAAAGGTAGGAGTTGCTTCTTACCCAGGGCAGAGCTTGGCTTCCCCAAAAGCTTGTCCCTCTTAGAGATGAACATACCGGGGCTGGGTACTCCCCCGGGGAAGGAAGTGGAAGCCAGAGAGAAGCGGGCCTTCAGTACGGGGTCAATGAGGGCTGGAATTTGGGGTTTTGTTTTTCCAAGGGCAACATCATCACAGAGGGCTCTGTCCCTCCCGGGCCTCCCCAGAGGCCAGAGATGAGGGTGGCTGTGGGCTGGGTGTCCACCATGTTCCTAATCTGGGAATACTTCCCCAAGTCAAGGGGGAATGGACAGTGGGAGGAGGGGGGTGTGGTAACCACAGAGTCAGGCCAAGAGCAGGGATAGCTAGGGAGCCCCAAACCCCAGCAGGACACCTCCGTTATCATAGTCCTGGTTCCTCAGCCTTCATCTCCCTGAGGTGTGAAAAAAATTAGTTCTACCTGTTTGGCCCATGGAATGGATTGTTCTAGTTTCCAGTTACTTCATTTGGTCATTAGTAATGATAAAGAGGGAACGTTAAGTACCCACGATATGCTAGGCTTTCTGTGCAATATTCCAGTTAATATTTGCAGCCACACTTTTATTATTACCTCCATTTTACAGACAAGGAAATTGAGGATTAGGGAGGCTTAATAGTTTGCTGGAAAGACACAGATTTGGGGTTTGGGCACAAAGCAGCTGACTTCAAGGCCGAGTTCATCCCGGCCTGCCGTGATGCTGCGTCACCTGCCATCCCTCCTCCATCCGGGCACAGCGTGTCTGCTGTTCTGTGCTGGGCACGCGAGGGGTCAGATCCAAACATCAGTTAGGCCTTGACTTGCCCTCGAGCACGTCAAGGTCAATGACATGGTGCTCTGGTACCATGTGCAGGCGTGAGGATTTTGGCTCTTGGTCCGGCCTAGGAACTGAGGCTCTCATCCTGATGTTTTCCTAGGAAAGATGGCCCTGGAATCCCAGTAGATTTATTTCACTCCCTTTTCTCGCTCTTTCATTTTGCCCTGATATGCTGCTGTTATTTATGACTCCAGCACCACCCAAACCATTCATCTTGCCATCGTTAGGCAGTTATGAAAGGCCTGTGATGACGTCTCCCAGTTGGCCCGCTCATGTTTAAAACATCAGCCAAAAGCAAAATACGAAAACACACGGCCACCCCTTCACCCAGAAAGGAGCGGGTACACCGTGGAGCCTTCCATTTCTGAACCCCGAAAAGTCTGCACGAAGCACTTGCCTCTCCTCCCGCTCTACCCCGTGTTGGTCTCCAAAACCTCCGCTCATTTCATCTTCTGAAGGTCGCCCATAAATCAGGGGGCCCGGCCCCCCGGCCTGCATCGCGCCGAACCTGCCGCTCCCCCGGCCGCCCGCGTGGGCCTCTCGGGCAGTGCTCAGTCCCGGCAAGGATTAACGCTAATCTCGCGCTCATGTGATCGAGTCAAGAGTTATTCTTTCCATCTGTCACCCCTCGGGCCAGAGCTCTGTGTCCTTTCTTCCTCCTTCCCGGAGGTCTCTGAGGGCCAACGGTGACACCCCTGCCCAGGGGCAGTGCGGGGTGGCCGTTGGGCAGCTTTCCCACAGGGCACCTGGAAGGCACCAGCCCTGGAGTGACGGGGTGAAAGCTGAGAGGCCCGGAGCTGGCGGGTGTCCCGAGTCCCACCGGCCGGCGAGGAAGGTCACCCAGTCACACAGCTGCCCCGTGGCGGGGCTGGCCCTAGAACGCACGTCTCCTGACAGCGCCTTTTCAAGACCAACTTTTGAATAAAGAATTTTCCAGAAAGAATCTAAAATCCAGGAAGGAAGAGAGCAGGTTGCTGGGTGCAAGTCCTGCGTCTGCTCTTTCTTCCTGTCTTTTGACCATTCCCACTTTTCTTCAGCGGCTCTGCCCTCCGCCCGTCTTTCAAGGGGCAGCCTGGGTGCCAGCAAGAACCGAAGGCTGCCTTCCACTCCTGTCACTCCTTGGCTGGAAGACGGCGGGCAGGTCGCATAAACTGACCCTCAGTGTTCTTGTCAATAAAATGGAAATGAAGTTGCTGTCTGCCTCACCATCTTGAACTGACAGTCACGGGAGTCAGAGAAGCACCCGTGTTTTACGTTGGTATTTGTTGAGCACTTGCTGTGTACGACTCACAGAGCCTTGGCTTCTATCTTTTGATCCTCACGGCGATTCTATGAGTTTTGTCATCCCCATTTCGTAGAGAGGGAAGCTGAGGCTCCCTGACGGCAGGGAGCTGACCAGGGTCCCGCAGCTCATTGGGATCAAGCCCACGTCTGTCAGCAGCCTTACCCGACAGGACATGCTCTTTGGTAAGGACTCGCCACACCCTGCCTTTGCCCCTGTGTCTCTCATATACCTTTGGGGTTCTCACAGTGACCCCTTTGAAGTATCTTGGAAAACAAGGGTTTAAGGTGTGAGGATCAAAACAACCGCGGTCAAAGCAGCGGCCGTGCAGTCTCGGAGACTCCCGAGGGGAAGAGGGTGGGGCTGAGGGTGACCTGCTGGGGATCCGTGTTTTCCTCAAAACCGGGGGTCGGAGAGGATGATGCAATGACAGGGGATGGGGCGGGGGGGGGGGGGGGGGGGAGACGACACTTCTCTGCGCAGTTCCCAGGCATGGCCGCGGGGTGGCGCCGTGGACCGACGCAGGAGCCCCTGTAGGTCCCAGGGAGAGGAGCCTCAGTTCCGTCCCAGGACTGCATGGATGGAGAGGTTTCCGGGGGCCCAGGAAAGGCCCCCCTGGAAGGGCGTTCGGGTCTGTGGTTCAGTGCGACTGCCCAAGAACTGGCTGCGCTTTCGGTTCCTTCGGATTCAACAGGTGTTTGTGGCGTTCTGTTCGCAGACCAGGCCCTGGCCTGGGGGAGCCTAGGGGCTTGTGGGAACAGGTCCGTCCCTGGCCCCCGGGAGCACACAGTCCACCCGTGGGAGGCGGAGGTGGACACTGTTGCTCTCTTCAGAGTGAATACGAAGAAAGCAGGACAGTTTTTCACGGCCTTAAAAAAGAATGAAAACCAGTATTTTCTTGGGGCACCTGGGTGGCTCGGTCTTGGTTAAGCGGCTGCCTTTGGCCTGGGTCGTGATCTCAGCGTCCTGGGATGGAGCCCCTTGTCTCCCTGCTCAGTGGGGAGTCTGCTTCTCTCTTTGCCTCCCGCTCATGCTTGCGCTCTCTCTCAAATAAATAAAATCTACCCCCCCAAAACCCCCAACCCTCCCCCCAACCCCACCTGTATTTTCTTTACGAAAACCAAAAAAACTTCATGCTTTCCCTCATCCAGCTGAAAGTAGTGTTTGGGGATTCTAGGGCTTAGATGAATGTTCTAAAGAACAGGAAAGGGCCCTCCTCACTAACACATCTCACCATAAGCAACACCCCGTCTCACCTGGGGCAGACCCGTGCCTCATCAATGGCAAGCTCTATTTCTTTCTCAAAACCTGGCTCCTTCTAACCCTTTCTGTGCCACTTTTCCTGAATCCTCCAGGAAGCTCTACTTCATCCTCTGCCATGGCCCCTCCTCCAACCGGGCGTCTGCCACACCGTGTCTCATCTGTTCGCACATCTGCCTGCTAGACTGAAGTGTCCCTGAGGGCGGGGCCCCCCGGGCTTGGATCCCTAGCACCCGCCGTGCCAGGCAAGTGGCATGCCTGTTAGGTATTTGTTCAGTTTAACCGAGGTGCTTGAGAAAGAAAGCACACATGATTTTTTTAAAACACTTATGACCTAATTCAATCTAAGCAATAACCCTGTTCGCTTCTATTATCGGCACTATTTTATAGGTGAGATGGTGCTAGCTGCAGCGGGAGACGAGCCCTGAGATCTCAGTGACTTAGCATAGACAGAAGTTCTGCCTCACATCGCAGTCTGAGGGGAGGTGGACAGCCTTCTCCCGCTGGAAGCTGCTTCAGCCTGAATACATCCCTCCGAGGCGTGGTTGAGCTGCTCTGTCTGCTGTAAAAAAGTACCACAGGCTGGGGGGCTCGCACATCGTTTCCCCCATGGTTCTGGAGGATGGGAAGTCCAAGATCAAGGTGCAGGCATGGTCCGTTCCTGCTGAGGGCCCTCTTCCTGGCTGACGGATGGTTATCTCCCCGCTGCGTCCTCCAAGGCTGAGAGTGAGCAAGCAGGAGAGCTCTGGTCTCTCTTTCTCTTATAAATATACATATCCCATCTTGACCTCCCTCCCGCCATGACCTCATCTCACCCTCCTCACCTCCCAAAGGCCCCATCGGGAAATATTATCACAGTGGGGGCTAGAGGTTCCACATGGGAATTCGGAGGCGGGTTGGTGGGACACAAATATTCAGTTTTTTTTTTTTTAAAGATTTTATTTATTTATGTGACAGAGAGGCAGCCAGCGAGAGAGGGAACACAGCAGGGGGAGTGGGAGAGGAAGAAGCAGGCTCACAGCAGAGGAGCCCGATGTGGGACTCGATCCCGGTACGCCGGGATCACGCCCTGAGCCGAAGGCAGACGCCTTAACGACTGCGCTACCCAGGCGCCCCCAAATATTCAGTTTTTAACAGCTGCCACCACTTGGGCACATGGGTTGTCCTGGCCCAGAAGTTACCTCTGTTCCCAATTCATTGGCCAAAACCAGCCATATGACCCCGCCATAAAATGAGGGGCGGCCGAGAAACGTAACATGCATATTTGGTCAAACCCTGCCAGAAATACACACACACACACACACACACACACACACACACGTGCTTACATCCACACACAGATACACATACATGAGCACACGCCCCTATGAGTCACGCTCCCACACAAGTACGAAATAGGAAACACCCATATCCACACACAGAGCCCAACACCATGTGTCCAAAAAATAGAAAGAAAGAAACGACGGGTGTAAAAATAATCTGCATGTCGGGAAATTAAAAGGGCTCTGTCTCATAAAGGTGATCTTTCCCCCCACCATTATTTAGCAAAGTATTATGCTAGGACTGAAAACACAACAATGCCGTGGGAGAAAACTCCTAGAGCGGCGGGCGAGAGCAATGGTGCTGCGGAGCGATGATGATGTTCTCTCCGCGTCTGAGGATCCTAGTTGTGGAGACAAGCCGTTCTTGGGCGGTTTACAGAGAGCAGAAGACATAATCTTTGCAAGACTTAGCTTGAGCATCTGAGACAGTTGTTTTATTTCGTATCACTAGTTTGAATATATACAGAAGCAGGAGTGGCAGGAGAAGGGCCTACCCCTCCCGCCTCACTCCCCAGCTTTGCGCGGTGCCCTCCAGGGGGGTGTTGAGGACTGACTCGGAGCTTGAAAGCGACCTCAGGGAGGGTACCTGATGACATTTTGACATTTCTGAGACTGGAGGTGACATGTCTTTGTGGGAATTAAAGTATTTGGGCCAATTATAACAATAAACATGCCTTCAAAGGAAAAAGAGAAAAAAAGCAAAGGTTTCAATCCGTCACTGTTGATTGAGCTCTCCCTCTCCCTCCTGGGGGAGCCTGTAATGTGTGTCTGGGACACAAAGACGTTCTTTCACGAGGGCATTTCGGGCTCCCCGCTCAGGCGGTAATGAGATGCCCAGGGAGCTTTGGATTTCACTCCAACCATTCAATCCGGTTTGATCAGCGTTCCTGGAGTGACGGCTGGGGCTTGGCGCCTTTCTGGGCACTCAGAACACAATGTTCTCTGGGTTTCTGCCTGCAGGGAGCTTGTAGTTTGGAAGAAAGATAGTACATGCACTTTAATAACTATGAGACAAAGTGGAAGGGGGGAGATCCTGGTGAAGGGTGTGTGTGTGTGTGTGTGTGTGTTGGGGGGAGGCTGTGTGGGGAGTGATTCCGGGAGTCTTCAGACCAGGCTTAGGAGCACGGCTACGCCTTACCCCTCTGATCTGGAAAGAGCACAGACTGAGGCACGCAGGAGGTCTCAAGCACTGTGGGGTGCAGCTGACTCTTGCAGCCAAGTTCAAGGGAAGGAGGGGAGGGAGGCTGGAGCCACCAGCCATAGCTGCTATGCATACTCCGACATATGACTTCCCTTGGCCGTCAGAAACCTCCATGGCGGGGCTTCTGGGTGGCTTAGTCAGTTAAGTGTCTGCCTCCAGCTCAGGTCATGATCCCAGCGTTCTGGGATCGAGCCCTGTGTCGGGCTCCCTGCTCAGCGGGAAACCGGCTTCTCTCTCTCCCCCACTGCTCGTGCTCTCTCTCATGTGCTCTCTCTCTCAAATAAATAAATCTTAAAAAAAAAAAAAAAAGAAGCCCCACGTCACACAAGTGCAGTGTTGGAAGCTGCATCTTGCAGTCGGGCCATAGCTAATGGGAGTGGGGAAGGATCGGAGGCTGAGACAGCAGGTTGGAGAGTGGGCATGGCCTCAGGGATAGGGGCTTGTCCTTGTGGGGTCCCCCCTCCACACCTAGGCAACAGTGGCCAGGGCAGCAGCCTGGACTAGAAGGAAACATCATGACGGTCGTCCGGGGCCAGCACTACCGTCCACTGAGTATCTACCTCGTGCCAGGAAGCCTACCACGTACGTGCCTTCCACGTGGAGCCTGGAGTCGGGCAGCCTGCATCTAGCGCAGCTCACCCCCCTGCCAAGTTGCTTCCGGCTCAGGGTCCCGCAAGTAATGGCAAATACTGGTTGAGTGCTTACCCCGTGTCTGATGGTTGGTTTCCGAGCCTGTGCTACTAGCCACAAAGTTCTCCTGCCTTGTGCAGCACTGCTGGGGTGAGGTGAGGGCAGAGTGAGGTCATGGGGGGGACACCTCAGTGTGAGATGCGGTTATGGGTGGCATATATGTCGCCCCCACGCCCAAATTCCTCTGTCGAAGCCTGACCCCGTAACGTGATGGCATCCGGAGCCGGGGCCTTTGGGAGGTGGTTAGGCTCTGAGGAGCTCATGCGGGTGGGGACCCCAAGATGGGGTATGTTTCCTTCTAAGAAGAAACCCCAGAGAGCTTGCAGTGTCTCCAGGCTCGCACAAAGAGGTCACGTGAGCACACGGTGAGGTGGCAGCTTGTAGACACAAGCCTGGAGAACAGGCCTCAGACTGAGAGCTCCCGTAGCGACACCTCGAGCTGGGATTTCCAGTCTCCAGAATGACAAGAAATCAATTTTTGTTGTTGAAGTCGCTCAGGCTGTGTTATTTTGTCATGGCTAAGGTAGTTACTAACTCAGTCCTTAAATCCCCAGGTCGGTACTATTAGACCCATTTTCTAGATGAAAAACGGAGGCAAAGAGAGTTTCAGTGACGTGACCTGGGAAACATAGCTGCACAAGCCCCAATTCTAACCCCGACTTGGAACCGCGCCTCCCTGGGTCAGGTGAGGGCTGGGTTGCCCGGATGCAAACCTCTGAGTCCTGACTTTTTACTCTACTGCAGGTGTCAAGTCCCCTCTCCTCAGCTCAACTCGGGCTGTTCATGTGTGAAGTGAGCAGAACTGGGACGGTTTCACGTATGGCAGCAGCTCCGAGTGCAAGCAAGTGAAGGCTCTCTGTTGGGATTTGAGCCCAGACGATGCATTGTAGGACAAAGACCCAGTGATGGGGCTTTGCCGAGAGGCTGCTTTCACTAATGGTTCTATTATTAATAGCTGTTATATAATAACTATTTCAAAAAACGGTATGGTGCCTTCTCAAGAAAGTAAAAATAGAATTACCATAGGATCCAGCAATTACATTCCGGGACGTACTCAAACGAACTGAAAGCAGGGACTCGAACAGCTATCTGTACATTCCTGTTCATGGCAGCTTGATTCACAGCAGCCAAAAGGGGGAGGCGACCCACGTATCCATCAACGGATGAGCAGATACGCACAACGTGGTCTACGTGTACAATGGGATAATACTTGGCCTTAAAAAGGAAGGAAATTCTGATACACCTGCAACACGAATGAACCTTGAAGACATTTTGCTAAGTGAAACAAGTCAGCAGGAAAAGGCACACACTGTTTAATAGCTGTTACGATTCTCATGGTAAGAACTGGCTTCAACCTCCAGACAGAGAGGCTGACATCGGGCCTTTGGAAGACTGTCCCCTCCGTGACGGCTGTGTGCCCAGATGGAGTTGGGTGAAGGTGCTGCCGAGGTTTGTCTTCCTGGTTATGGAGGCGACGGGATGGAAAGCCGCCAGTCTGCGGTCCTGCCTGGGCTTCATGTTGGTAAATGACAGTGGGGTCTCTGCTTGCTCCCCGCCATCTGCCGGCTCTGTGGTTCCAGCCTCACCCCCACCCCTGCGACAGCCAGAGAGCTGTGTCAAGCATGATAGCCTGCCAACGTGGCATTTGGTTGCTGGAGGTCAGAAGACTTGGCTGCGACACCACTTTGACAGAGAATGAGATGCTCAGCCTTTTCTGCCTATTTCTCTGACTGTACAAGAACTGGGAAAGCTTACTTCATTGGCGCTTGGAGTGATGCCTCCTCTGTGAAGCCTTCCTGATTTCCCCCCACCACAGACTCATGTAGTACTTTCCCCGTGCTTCTGTTGGACCTTGAACATACCCACATGGGAACATAAGTCCCACGGAACTCTAAACTTTGGATGGGAGGACTGGGTCACTGCCAGGCCCCTTGCACTGCAGGGGTATAATCACTGTTTATTCTAGACATAGATGAATGAACAGAGGAGCCCTGGGCATGTGGGGGAGAAGACCCTGGTCCAGCTTTTCCCTGCTTCTTTTGGATCTCACTTCCCTTCCCACATCTCCCACTGCCCCCCACCCACACCCATTCATTGTCCTGTTCGTTGAGCCTCCTCTTGGACTTTCCCTCGTACCTGGGGGAAAATAAAACCTGGTTGGAAGGGACCTCATGAAGTCAGTTCCAGTAGGATCAGAATTGGGTTGATCAGACTTAATTGCTGCCTCTCCCAGAGGCCCTTGCACCTCAACCATGGGCAATGACTTGATGCCACAGAAGACAGTGAGGCTATTGGCTTCCAAGGGAGCTCCCAGTCTATTTTACCTCTGGGTCTCCCTGCCCTGTGTGGTCTGTCCCCACACTGAATCAGGCCTGGCCTGCGGGCCAAACAGATGATGGTGAAAGTGATGGTGGGTGACTTCCAAGGCTAAGTCAGAAAGGGCCTTGCAGCCTTTGCTTTGGTCCTTGGATCACCCGTTCTGGAGGAAAGCAGCCGCCATGACATGAGGAGACTCAAGCAGTCAGTCCTACGGAGAGGCCCACAGGGGCAGGAGCAGAGGCCCCACGCCGACAGCCAGCACGAACTTGCAGTCACGCACATGAGCTACTGTGAAAGAGCGTCCTCCAGCCCAGCTGTGTCTTCAAGGGACCGCAGCCTTCGCTGGTATCCACCCACACCCTCATGACAGACCCTGAGCCAGAAATGCCCAGCCGAGCGGCTCCTGAATTCCTGACCCACAGAAAAGACTGGAGATAATCAGTGGTTATTGGGGTAACGTGTGACACAGCATAAGCTAATTAATGCAACCAGGACTCAGAGGGGAGAATTTCAGACCTCAAGAACCTTCCTGGAATTGAACGGCCACTTCTTCAGTAAGGGTGGTCCTGCACAGCCCGGGAGTGTTTTAAAATCGCACGCTCCAGGTTGCACCCCCACCGCCCGGCTTCCCTTTCAGCAGCCCTGGTGTGGCTCAGCCGCCTGGGTGTCACCCACATTCCTCAGTGCGGGCCCCAGCACTCAGCGGCCAGCACTGCGGCCTGCCGCAGCCCCCAGGCCGGCTGGCTCGGGCGAGGCCCTCAAGGCAGCAGATGACTTTCCTCCTCGTTCCCTTCAGAGTCTCAGGCATGGGTCATGACCGTTTCAGAGAAAAGGACTGAGATAGATAGGGTTTTCTGCTCGGGCTCTGGAGCGCAGGGCTGCCAATGCCGTGACATCTTTAAACACTGTGTAAGAGAAATGAGCTGTGCTGTTCCTAAGTTGTTCTAAGCAAAAGGACCCGCTCAACCCGACAGCAAGGGCGTTGGAAGCAGGGACTGTGTGACTTTTTCCTCTTTCTCGTTTGTTCACTCCTCCCTCCTTCCCCCTCCCTGTTCCCTCCTCCCCCCTCCCTTTCCTCCTCGCCTCAACAACACTCAGGTAAATACTAGCCGCCAGGCATCGCGGGAAGCCCTGGGCAGAGGGGCAGGAACAAAACAGACAATAACCCTTACCCTTGGGGAGCTTGCCTTCTGCTTGGGGAGGTGGACAATAAGCAAAAAATAAAAGACATTCAGTTCAATATTTGAAGGCAAGCGGTACTTCGAGGAAAGGGGCAGCACGAGTGGCAGGAGGTGGCTGCAGTCTGAGGGAGTCAGGAAGGCCTGGCGGAGCAGGGGACATCCGAGTAGAGGCCCAAAGGAGGCAAGGGCCGAGGGGTGGGCTTCCTAGGGAAGAATTTTCTAGGCAGAGGAGCAGTCAGGGCAGAGGCCTGAGCGTCCGGCCTCCCATCTGAGGTGGGAGCAGCTGGGAATTTTCAGGAGACCGCAGGAGCCTGCGTGGCCACAGTGGGAACCAGCAGGGGTTGTGGGAGCAGAGGTCGCGGGGCGAGGGGGCAGATGGAGCACGTTGCTTTGACTCTAAGCGAGCTGGGCAGCCACGGTAGGACCTTGAGCACCGGGCCTCTTACTGCCACTGCTGTGTGCTCTCGACCTGCATCCCCTTTCCTCGAGTGTCCCCCGATAGATGGGGACGGGAATCTAAAATTCCAGCCCCATCTGCTAAGGGCCTTCCCTCCTAAGGGGGCGACAGGTGTATTGCACGCTGAACCCCCGGCTAGGGTTGCGGGTACACAGGGGCTCTCCTGCCCTGACTGAGGACACACGCTCTCCCAGGAGCCACTAGGAGCCTCACCGTGGCTTGTCTGCTGGGGTCCTGCATGTGAGCACCGACGTGGATGTTCGGAGTCCCCGTATTCCTGGAGCCAGCCAAGGGCAGGTCCTGTGCCAGGCCGGGAAAGAGGCCATCTCGCCGTGCCTGTGTCACCTGTGGTCATGCAGCCACACTGCTGGGGGACCCAGGGAGCTCAGTGTCCCCACCAGGCAGCCTCTGCAGCTTCGCTCTGAACTCTCTGAGAGCTCACATGCCAGGACCTTCCCTTGCTCAGTCTGGCATTCTTTTGCCCAGTATGAACTCTGTCCTACTTTTTTTTGACACAAAAAGGCCAGATTCTGGCAGGCAGGGGAGCTGATGGAGCGCCGTCAACCCCCCAGTGCCCCGGGGGCCCAGGCCAGGCGGCCAGAGGCCCTGGGAGGTTCATGCGCAGCCGGCCGCGGGCCTTACTGCCCTGAGATCCCGACCGCCCTCCTCTCCCGTTGTCACCTTCCATGTCCCCAGGACTGCTCTGCAGCTCCTGGAAGGTAGCTGCTGGCTCCTATCCTCCCCCGAAGGCCTACCAGGTTTGGCCCGTGGTGGACCTCCCAGGCAATATTAAAGTCTGAGTCATGGAGTCGGGTCTCGAGACACACCTTGCCTGATAATCTTAGACACATTCCATGTTCTCTTTGTGTGCTCCTGACTCACACATTTTATATATTCTGTGTCTGCTGACAGCATGGTCTCCACGCCCCTTTCCGAAGCCACATTCAAGCCCGGCTGCTCTCCTTGCTGCTCCCACATGGTCTCCTTTGTTTTCTTCTTCATTCCTCAGACCTCATCTGAGATAAATCTTCAAGCCCTCCTCTCCTCCCCGAGCTGGTCTATGACTCATGAAGCCCCGTTCGTCCTTCAGAACAAACAGGTCGTCCCCAGTCTCCCCCTCCGCCCTCCCTGACCCAGGGCTCTCTCTCTCCAGTGATGATGGACTTGACTGCAGCGCCGGGTGAGGGTTTGGTCCTGGATTGGTGATGTTATTAAAAACAGATTTAGTAATGCTCCAAGCGGTCAGCCCGCCTGTCCAGTAATGGTTCATCATTGTCATAAAGCTGAACGGGACCATTAGGGGTCAGCTAATCTCTGCTTTTAGTCACGACCACTCGTACGTCATTCCAGGGAAAAGCAGCGATCTTTTATTTGTTGTTAGTTTTTAAAGACCTCCAGAGAGAGCTGGGCCTCCTTCGGAGACTACTCCGGTGATACTGTGTTCCCCAGGCCATGGTGCTGTGTGTGCGTGTGTGTGTGTATGTGTGTGTGTGTGTATGACGTGCACACTCCAGGGCTGCTGCAGAGACGGGGACCGTCTACCCCCACTGCTTGCCCCCTACCCCCTTCTGCAGGTGCAGGTCTGAGGCAGCTGCAACAGAGGGGAGCAAACCCAGCGGGCGGGAGCAGTGCGCCGTGGATTCTGCCTCAGACCCACCCACCCCTGAACTGCTCTGTGACCCAGGGCTCACTGATTAGTCTCCCTGAGCCTCGGTCCCTCGACTCCGATGAGGAAATAATAATGGTTACTTTGCAGTGTTTTGAGGCTTGGAGATAATACCCATCAAGTGCCTTGTCCTTGGAAAGTGCTCCATAAATGTCTGCTATTATTGGGAATAGAGAAAAAAACGATGCCTTGGGGGGGGGCAATGGGAACTTTTGGACTTGCGACTCTCCCGAGAACAGAATGTGTGGTCTGCGTGGGCAGACGTCAGCCAGGGCGAATCCTCCCGGGAGCCTCCACTGCTCATTGTCGGGGTCCTGGAGAAAGCCCGAGGCCTCCCCAGCAGGGAGAGGTGACCTGCTGGCCCCAGATCACTTGCATCCTGGATACTTCCAGCTGGCTGGCCATGGCATCCTGTCCCCGGGCTGTGGGGGGCATGGCACACCTCTGTGTTTTGGAGGGGGTGGGGGGATACACATTTCCTGACTTGATGAGAAGCAACTTGTCCCTGGGCTGTTGGTTTCCACGGCAGCGCCAGGAAGAGCAGCCAAGCAACCAGGCAGTTATGCTTGAAAAAAAAGTAGTATGATTTGGGAACCTAGTGATTGTCATAGCTGTGTGTATGCAGTAAACAGAGATTCATTTATGTAACAAATATTTTCTGAGCATCTACCACATACCAGGCATCCGTGGGCATATGAGACAAAAATCCCTGTTCTTGGGGAGTTCCTGTTATGGCAGGTAAGGGTGGAGAGGCAGACAGTGAGCAATAAACATAGTAAATACAAAAACTATACAGTATTTTAGGAGGTGAGCAATGCTATGGAAAGAAAGAGGAAGAAGAAGAAAAGGTTATGGGGCCTAAGAGTGCTGGGTGAAGGTGGGATGGGTTGCAATGTTAAAAAGATGGTCAGTGACATTTAAGCAAAGATTTAGAGAACTGTCAGGGTTAGCATGGCAGCAAGAGCAGTGTGTGCAAAGGCCCTGTGGCAGGAGTATGAGTACTGTTCAAGGAGGCAGTGAGGCTGGTGGGGAATTAGAGAAGGAGGTAGGAAGGGCCTTCAGGGCAGAGAGGTCCTGGAGGTTGGATCATGTCAGGTCTCTGGACTTGGGCTTTTCTACTGAACGGCCAGTTAGAAGGCTAGAGCAATAATCTAGTGGGAGATGGCAGTCATGGCAGTGGAGGTGGTGACAAGTCCAGCCCATCCTGTTCCACAAAGAGTTGTAATTGGATGCCAGGAATCAGATAAGCATGCACATGACTGACTCAAAGTGGAATAATCTAAGAGTGGCACTAAAAAAAAAAAAAAAAAAAGTAGAAGGGATTCTAAGGAGGGAAGGAGTGCATCTAGCTGATAAAATCATTAAATCTTTGTGTTAGAGATTTGAGTTTTGAAGGGTGGAAGGTTTCATCTGGGAGCAGGAGTGGGAAGATGATTAGGGCAGGAGTCGCAGCCTGGGCAAAACAGGGAGGAGGGAGAGGCAGGGACAGGCTGAGGCCTTTCTCTCTCCATCCCCGCTCTTCTGCCCCAGCCTGCAGAATGCGTGGGAATCTGAGGGAATAGAGATAATGGGGTAAACTGGTGGGGGTGCTGGGGGAGGGAAGGAGGACCTAAAATGAGGGCAGCCGCTGGGAGTCTAGGAAGAAGGAGAGGCATGAGTGGGCTGCTTGGGAGAGAGGCCGAATGTGATCTGTCCAGTGATTGGCTGGCTGATATGGGAGGAGTCAGAAATGGCCCTGAGGCCCAGCCTGGGCCTGGGGAAAACAAGGGTGCAGTCTGGTGGCAGGGGTGGAGAAAAGAGGACAGGAGGAGGGTGATGACTTTGCTTTTGGACATACTGAGAGCAAGCTGTTCAAGGGGCACTGGTCAAGCAGGCGTTGGAAATGCGGGTCAAGGTGCTGTGGCCACACTCAGCTCTCTGCGGATCTGCACTGCTTTGTTGGTTGAGGGGCTCCCAGAATCGGTGGGAAGACTGTAGGATTAGGCTTGGAAAGGGGGGCAGGAACCAAGTGAAACCAAATGCCTGGCTTCTGGCTAACACTGAGTGGCGTCCCTGGCACTGGAGCACTGACGTGACAACTGGATGCTTTGGGCCACCCCTGCTGGGGGCCATGAATACATGTTTAAGGGCCTCGTGCTCCAGACTCAACTCTGGGAAGGAGTGTGAACCTCCAGGGGCTGGGGACAGGGAGTCCTGCTTTTCCAGCTTTCCTAGTGGGCATACGGGGAGGGGGGCTTCTGCTTCCCAGGCAGGCTTGCACCACGGAGGCTCCCCAGACATGGGGGGCACAATAGTCCCTGTGTTAGTGGGCTAGTTCTGCTGTGACACAGTACCACAGACTGGGGGTGCATAAATACAGAAATGTCTTATCTCCTAGTTCCGGGCTCTAGAAGCCCAAGATCCCGGTGTGAGCAGAGCTGGTCCCTTCTGAGGGCAGTAAGGCAGGATCTGTTCTGTGCCTCCCTCCTAGCTTCCGGGAGCCTCGGGTGTGTCTTGGGGTGTCGATGGCCATCTTCTCCCTGCATCTTCACACCGTCTTCCCTCTGTGTATCTCTGTGTCTAAATTTCTCGTTTTTATAAGGACACCAGTCATACTGGATCAGGGCCTGCCCAAATGACCTCATTTTTAACTTGATGACCTCTATAGGGGGTAATCTAAAGACCCTATTTCCAAATAAAGCCACATTCTGAGGTAGCGGCGGTTAGGACTTCAATGCCTCTTCTGTGTGTGTGTGTGGGGGGGGGGATGACACAATTCAGCCCATAACAGTTCCCTACAGCAGCGTGTTGGTTTGGCTTTCTTCTAACTTCATTTCTCTTCCTCCGAAGAACAGGATGGTTTTCATCCTGATGGCTTTAGAAAGATATTTATGTAATTGTCAATTGCTAAATTATGGAAATGAAATCAATCTGCTTTGCTGGTTCAATCATTCATAAAAACCAGTTAGTAAGCTCTGGTTTGCTCTCAGCAATGTCTGTTGATAGACTGTAGCTCCAACGTTCTGCCTGTGGAGAGTGTCCCTGGCCACGGGAGAAATGTTTTTTCCATTATTAACTTTATTGTTGTGGTGCAGAACTGAGTCAGGAAAGCGAGGCTGCTCCCGTTGCTTTCTGGATGGGGAAAACATGTTCGGCACGTGGGTTGTGCGAAGGGGCCAAATACCAATTTGTAGCAAGGACCTGTCACCCCCGGCCCACCCAGGAACCGCTGGTTCACCACTCAGACCTTTTCCCCAAACGTATTTGACGTCCCCATGGTTTTCAGAAAGGGCATGAAGTCGCACGTGGGCCCTTAGGCCTCATGGCTGTAGGGCCTCTGTTCGGTCTGTCTGGATGAGCTTTTCCTGTCTTGTCACCTTGTGCCTTTGCTGTAGACTCTGGGCCCTGTGTACGTTGTCCTGAAGGAAAATGTGAGGTCTTTATGGCAGGCCTTATGGCCCCTCTTTCCACTGGTCACCCCTTCTTCCTCCTGTGTCTTCTCGCTGAAGCCCAGCAGGCCAGAAATAATGAGCTCTACTCTATAAATGGGGGAAAGGGGTCACCAGAGGCAGACAGGCACCCAGAAATTTGTTTCTCTCTAAATAGGACTAGAAAAAGGAGATGGGGGAATTCACCCAGGAGAGCCCCCCCAAAAATAAACCTACTAGTAACCAAAGAACAGGAAATAGAAACATGGAAGAAGAGAACTCACCACTTTTATGTTCTTTCAAGGGTGGGGGTTGGAGAGGGGTGTTCTCTCCAGATGTCCAGAGAAGCCCCTGGCCTGCAGAGAGCCCCAGCCCCAGTAAACAGGAAACGCCAGAAATCTATTTTTATTTGGTGCTGTCTTTACTTTCCCTTGTTTCAGTGGAAAATGAGTCTGGATTCCACCAAACTCCTTAGTGAACAACAAATGTAAGCGGAGGCAGTGCCAAGGCTCTCATTCCTCAGCCGTGGTTTGGCCCGGTTTCTTCTCTGCGGAGACCTTGGAGGCCCGGGCCTCGCGGGGCAGGAAGCAGGTGGCTCGCCTTGGAGAACGCCAGCGGAACGGCCAGGGAGGGGAGTGCCTGCGCCCCCCGGTGACGGATCTCGCTCCTCCTCCGCAGAAGCCTGCCTTCCCGGAAGCCACGGAGGAGGGGGGTGCCCCTGCGCCTGTCGCCCCCACCCCATAACCGGAGTCAGCCCCCGGAGCTGGCGGCTAGAGAGCCCCGCACAAGGGAGAGGTGGCCCTGGCGCTGCGCTCCGCAGGGATGCCCGGCGGGGCCTGGACACAGGGCCGACTCCGCACGAGGAACCAGCTTGGCCTAGGGGGGCACTGCTTGGAGACGCGTGCCTCCACCCCTGCCCTGTGCATTTCTCTGCTGTGGCCGTGGGATTACCTGCTCAGATCTGCTCTCCCTGGTGGATAGTCAAGGAATGAGGTGTTTATAAGCCTCTTTGGCCCTTGAGCTCGGCAGCTTTTTCCTGTCTGTGTGATTAGGCGTGACTGATCTTTCTGTCCACGTGGAGAAGGTTTCCCAGCGTGGCTCCCACTTCCCTGCACACCTGTCTTCATCCTCCCTCTCTCTCAGCAGATGCCTCGGCCATCCTTAAATCACCATATATCAGGATTGCTACGCCTTTAAAAAGAGAACAAGGTTGTCATGTTCATTAGGATTAAGCCGAGGATCTACCAGGGGCTTGCGGTCCTTTACTCCGGCTCACCTTCTCCTGTCTCCTACCCGAACACTGTCCCCTGCTGGTTCTGGAACCTCATTGAACAGTGCTGCACTGTAAATCGAAGGCTGGAAAGAGCTTGCTCCTGGTGTTCATGGAGCACTTCTCAAACATCTAACTCATGTTTTCTGTAAACCCCGTGAATCTTGGGAAAATCAGACCCTTTTGGTGACCAGGAGCACACACTGTCTCCAGCTAGCTGGAGAAGGTGTTGGTGTTACTGTAAGCATGCCCATGAGTGGAGGGAGGTAACGTCACACACCTGGGCCTTCCCAAGACAGGCCTGGGCCGTGGCTTGCTGTCCCTGCAGCTCTCTGGTCAACCTCGCAGTGCGTCTCCTTCTCTTACAGTATGACTTCCCCCTCCACTACCAACAGATGTGGCTCTTTTATTCTGGCTCTTTTATGCTCACGACTCCTTCTTCCCTATAACTTCAGTTTCCTACTGACCATGGCTTGCCAAGCCCTTGCTGCCCCTTCTACCTCCACAACCCCCCAGAGGCTTCCAGTCTCTGCTCCCCACCTGACCCCTTGACTGTCTCCACATCTCTCAGTTCAGGCTCTGGGGAGCGCAGTTCTGGCTGGCCCAGCGCATCCCTCTCGGGGCCCAGCTTTTCTGCCCAGAGCCATCTCAGAAGTCACTGCCCAGCTTTAGGACCTGGCTACACCGGCCATTTCCGGTGGGATGTAATGTGCCACAAATGCAGAGCCTGAATTCAGTCTCGACTCCCTGAATGTTTATGATGCCACCTCATATCGGTGGTGAATGACTAAGAAAGAGAAAGGAGAATGTCAACGTTCTGACAGGCAGATTTTTTTTATTCTGTCCTTAGGAACAAACCCTCACCCCCCAGATCTGAAGTTAATGCTGTCATGACCTCCCAAGTCAAACCCAAACTCTTAATTCTGTGTCAGAGCTGGTCACCCATCTTTCTAACCTGCCTTTCTCGTCCCACCAGTTGCCTTCCTCTTCACGTGCCCCCATGTGGCAGATGTCTCCAAGCTTACTCGGAGCGATTCAGCTTCTCTCCTGCTCGTGGGCTTCCGCCGACGTCTAAATTCTGTATGTGCTTCGGGTACCAGCTCAGGACCTGCGCTCGTTTCCTAGGGCTGTCGCAGCAAAGTGCCACAGTACCACAACCCGGGCGGCTTTGAACAACAGAGATCATTCTCTCACAGTTCTCGAGGCCCAAGGTGTCGGCAGGGCTATGCTCCTTCCAAAGGCTCTAGGAGAGAGTCTTTCCTTGCCTCTTCCCGTTTCTGGAGGCTCCCGGCATTCCTTGGCTTGTGGCTTCATGGCTCCAATCTCTGTCTCTATCGTCATGCTGCTCTTCCCCACCCCCCACTCCCGCTCCCCGGTGTGTTTGTGTTCTTTCCCTTTCCATCTGTTCCAGTTATTGGATTGGGTAATCCAGGATGTAACCTAGGATGATATTACCTCGAGATCTTTAATTTAATGACATCTGCAAAGACCCTTTGGCCAAATAGGTCACATCCATAGGTTCTGGGGGTTAGGAGGTGGACATGTCTTTTGGGAGGAGCACCATTTAACCCACTGTGATCCGTAGTTCCTTTTTGAAGGCTGCCTCCTGGTCAAGAATGACCTCTTTCTCCTCTGGGCTCCCATGCCCTTTATTCAAGTCTTTGAAGGCACTTAAAAACATTTTTTTTTTTACAGATTTTATTTATTTATTTGAGAGAGAGCACAAGCAGAGGGGAGGGGGCAGAGGGAGAGAGAGAGGGAGAAGCAGACTCCCCACCGAGCAGGAAGCCTGATACAGGGTTCGAGCCCCTGGGATCATGACCTGAGCCGAAACCAAGAGTCAGACGCTTCACTGACTGAGCCACCCAGGTGTCCCAAGGCACTCTTGGTGTTCTCTTGTGCAGTATAGATATATTGGTACTAGCGGTAAGAGTGTGGGTTGCAGAGTTAGATGTCCTGGGTTCGAGTCCCAGCTCTGCTACTTGCCAGCTGAATGACACTGGTCAAACCACTTCACTTTCCTTGCTAGGGCCCAGATGCAATGAGGTGCTTAGGGCACCACATGTAAGGAGCTACTCACTCTCAGGGTCCAGCAGGTGCAGGGGCAGCCCTCTCCCCACCTTGATGGTGACATTTCCATGAGCTTCCTTACATTTCATGCCTCTCTTGCCTTACCCTAGTCCCTGCCCTGCCTCTTGCCCTGGTTTTTTAAATCTGTAACTTAGGGACAGTGACGTCCCTGGTAGAGAAAGTTTAAGGACTGAAAAACTAGCACAAGTAAGAGACTTAGCACAGTGCCTGGCCCATTGGAAGGCTCCAGAGATGACAGCTGTTGTTTCTCTCCAGACACAGCAAGTGTCTGGAGAGCTGGTCTTCATGTCAAATTCATTTTTATAGTCCTTAATAACTTTAAACACATTACATCGAAAATAGTATGTGATCAATTACGTTTAAGTGAATTAACAGTTGCTAAGTTTGAGGCATGTGGTGATTGGGTCTGTAATCAGGAGAACAGCTCCAACTTTGAGTCCCTGGATCAAGAGTTCTTGAGCCGGTTCATTTCCCGGTTCACATTTAGCATTTAGAAGGTTTAGGTGGGGAGCTTTGGACAGAAGGAGGAGAGCCCAAACCTCAGAAAACTGCTGAGGTTGGTTTTCAAATTAGAACCATGAAGGCAAAGGCTCCGAAGGCGGGATGCGTGCACGCTGGAAGGATTAGCTCGCGTCTGGGTAGCAGCAGCTCAGATGTGCAAAGTGGCTTTGGTTCATGCGTGCTGGTCACATCGGGAACGGCTGGGCTCCCTCTCCGTTAGGCACTTGCCAGTTCCCTGGGAAGGAGATTCTTTCCTGGAACATGAGGCTATCTTGCATCTTGCCTGGAACGCCATGAAACCGTTGGCAGCATCTGCTTCAGCTGGGTGCATCGCGAAACACCACATTTACTTGATATCGGAATTGATATTCCTCTTTTACATTGTGGTTGGGACTCATTAACTCTCAATAAGGACCGACACTGAAGGAGGAGTTTCCTCCCTTTCTTGCAAAAAAATGTTTCCTTGGACGGGACATAGCTGCTGTAATTGATTTGCTCTCCTGGCGCAGGGCAGCATGCTGTGTGGTACCCGAGGCTGGTGAGAAAGGGGACAGACTCAAGAATTCCTGGGTGGGAAGGCTTTTCCCTGCGCTTTACCACAATTGCTGAAACACGAGGTTTAATAGCCCAAGACTGGCCTATATTTGCAATGGAAACCGTGTTTGTGTGGAATTTTTTTTTTTTTTAATTTCAAGATGGCCATA
Source organism: Ursus americanus (assembly GCF_024610735.1). Taxonomy (NCBI): domain Eukaryota; kingdom Metazoa; phylum Chordata; class Mammalia; order Carnivora; family Ursidae; genus Ursus; species Ursus americanus. The sequence goes on along the minus strand of NC_142135.1, from coordinate 37,309,038 downwards.
ATAAGAGCCAGACTGTTGATGAGTCTAATGATTAGAAGCAGCTCTTAAATTTCTCACACAATCATGTTAGGTTCAATTCTGAGATCTTATTCTAAAAGTTCAAAATGCGTGGTGTTTATCTAGCAAGCTCACTAAAGCACTCACATCGCTAGTGCCAGGCACGTGCGTTACGTTTGCCGTCGCCCCGTGCAAGGATTGTCTCTATAACCAGCCATGGAATTTAAGTGAAGCAGTCTGGAGAGGGGCTGGGAGGGTTCATTTTAGTAACCACTATATTTATGTCCACAATATCACTATTAAATTGGCGAGTATGAAACAGCCTTTAGTGTGGCCGAGTGTATACAGTCACCATTCCTGGATGAGCTGTGTGCTTGGAAACAAGGAGCATAAAGCGGGTACTTGGCTTCCAGGAATTAGGCTCAGTGTTTCAATCCATCTGAGTCATGTCCACCATTACACCTGCTTCTTTTGAAGCCAAACCTGCACATTATCACCATTACCCTTCAATAGCACTGAAATTGTAATAATCTATGCTATCCGTCCTTGCCCTTTCTTTCCCTGCCACAAAACAGAATTTCCAGGAGCTTGTGGGGGTGGGACGAGGGTGTTGAAAAATACATTCTGAGTCACCGCTTGAGAAGTTTTTATTGTATTTTTTTCCCCAAGCGATTCTGGTAATGAAAGTATTATGGGTATAGAACAAGCAAACACTTAAACTGAAAGCAGTCAGATGATAAAGTCCTCTGCTTTAACGAGAGGTCGCTAGGACTCATTTCTGAAGCTATTATCAGCTTGGAGTGTGGGATTGGAGAGGCTCTTCCAGTACAGGTAGTGGTGTGCACAAAAGAACCACTGCTTTTATTTTTTTAAAGATTTTATTTATTTACTTGAGACAGAGACAGAGATAACGAGAGAGAGAGCACAAGCAGGGAGGAGAGGGAGAAGCAGGCTCCCCGGTGAGCAGGGAGCCTGACACAGGGCTCGATCTCAGGCCCCTGGGATCATGACTGGAACCAAAGGCAGACGCTTAACCGACTGAGCCACCCAGGCTTCCCTGAACCACTGCTTTCAAGAGAAACTTGGGCATTGCTTCCCTCTGTATCTTGTGTAAGCAATAAGATCCTAATGTAAATATCAAGACTTGGCTCCACAGTCCCCTAGCAGCCTAGTTTGTCATGAATCATGAAGTGTCACCTTCTCAACTCCTGAATGCGCAAGGAACGAGAAAGAAACTGCATAGCAAGGGCAAAGGAATAATCTAGATCAGGGATTGGCAAACTACAGCCCTAGGGCTGACCACCTGTTTTTGTAAATAAAATTTTACTGGCATGCAGCCACGCTCATTCATTTACATATCGGCTATGTTTGCTTTCATGCTAGAATGACAGAGTTGAGTAGTTGCGACAGGCAACGTTGGCCAACAAACCCAAAAATATTTACTCTCTGCATCTTTACAGGAAAATTTTGCAGACCCCTTGTCTAGACAAATAGTCAAATGAGTCAAGTTGTTGGCTAAAGGTCCCCAGTTCACAATGCCAAGAGAAGGGCTGGGCTGGCTTTGGTTGTTGTCATGCACTTTGTAATTTAAAAAATCTTACGAGCCAGTACAACTAAAACTCTTATTCACCTTGCTTTGAAGAAGCAGCATGGAAAGTAAAGTTAGGTCTCAATATATTTTATATGTTGCCTGGACTTCTAAAGCATCGCTGGATAGCTTAAATGTGCATAAGTCAATGTCATTTCTTAAAATTTTTAAAAGATGCGAACGTCGGCAACTACTGAAGTACTGGCATCGTGCTTGCGTCTGTACAAAATTCTACGATGCCCAAAACCACGTGTGTAGCTATAAACGTAGTCCTGCTTCCAGGGAGACTCTTTGGTCTAAATATTTGTGCAATCTTTGAAACCAGTTTTGAGAGTCATCAGAAATCTGTAGTTTAAGACACCAGACACATTCTTAGCTGAGCCGTCCAGTGCCAACATGTTGGACCAATTCAGTAAAACATGCCATAAATTATACGACTGCTTTATTTGAATTAGGGGATACTTTCCACAAGAGCAGGCATTCTTACCAGGAGTTCAAAAGCCAGACACGGGCTCTAGGTTGTTATTCATACATTGGTGATGGATTCGAATCTTGCCTTTGTGGCCAGGTGTGGCCAGGAGTATAGGTTATGACAAAAAAACAAAGCTAAAAGACCCAAAGCGGTTAAGATTCCAGTCTCAATAGCTCTGAGTTACACAACCTTTACAAGTGCAAGACACCTGGCTGGAACAACTTTGACATGTCAGAAGTGATTGGAAGCTTTTGAAACGTCATTAAGGACAGGGTTTCTTACTTGACGCTGCTTACAGTGAAGGCTAGCTCCTTTCTTGTCATTTAAATATATTAGATCATAAATAACATAGATGATTATGGACTCTACCTGCAAATGAATCTTAGTAGATAAGTGACTAGTCATAGCAGAAAAGCCATTCCGGGGACAGGAGCACATGGCCTTCCTCTCTAGACTCAGGTTGGGCCACCTGGCTACATCTGCAGATTTAAGTGGCTAAAATCCAATTCTCTACTCATAGCTGTACTCTTGCCTAGAAGAATTTATAAAGCTTGGGATTATGACTTGGGAGAGGAAATGGTGTGCTAGTGAAAATAACATTAAGAATTTAAATACACTTTTTGAGACTTGCTTCAAGAGTTAAAACATATAATAAATCCACTAGATAAGTCGTAAGAACTATACAAATGTCGGCATAGGATATGAAGTTTTCAGTTTCAATTCAAGTATAATAGGATCATATTGCTGAAGAAAATGTCCATCATTCTATGTTTTTTGAAAAATTGGTCTTAATTTTTAAATTGTTCCTTTCTTAATCTGAGAAAGTTCACCCACCAAGGTCTACACACCATCACAGAATGCCACTTACAAACTCTTGTTTTAAGGATACACTTAATTTTCAAAGGACAGTTATAATAGGGCTCATTTCCAGAAAAGATGAGTCACCGTTCTAACTTACGACTAGAAAGGTGAGATCCTTATGGGGGAGGCTCATAAAAGATGTCGTAGGAGAAATGAATGCTCCGAAACCTTTGGTACAGGAGTGAGGCTGGGGGTTGAACGTGTCTCTTTAAAGCAAAGCAGCTGGCGCTCGAAGTCGTGTGGGAAAAGCAGACGTGTGTTCTGTAGCCAAATCGTGAGCACGCATTTTTGTGTGACAGTCCTGCTTGGGGAGCCAGGCTCTAATTAAGATCTAGCCGGTTCGATGTTTGCGAGGGGGACGTCCAGGGTGTGGGGTACACTTGAAATTACATTCCGTGAAGACAGGAGACTGTCAGAGCTTAGGAAGGCCCCGGCTGTCTCTGCAGATGGAGTGGGGTCAAGGGCGTGCAATGCTCACGCACGTCAGCACAAACTAGCTGTGGACACAAAGGGAGATTTTTTTAAAGGTGGTATCGAATAACAGGCCAGCAGCCATCCCCCTCGGCAGTTTAGACCTCTTTCTTCTCTCCACTTTGGCTCTTTGTTGAGTCACTTCCATCAGGCAAAGTTCCATAGGATAAGCCATTTGAATCTGGTTGTATTTTGTCCAACATTTGTTTCCCTGTGGAGATAACAATCACAAGAAATCTTTTGCGCTCAGAAAAGAATACGTCTTAATAATAATTTCTCCTCTCTCTAGCCCACATTTTATTCCCTTTTCTTAGTACTGTGTGGTCCACCTCTACACAGAAGAGATCAACGTCAGGAAGAAAGACCCCGGAGCTCCGTGTCCCTTGTGGCGACCACACACCCTCCACGGGAGACAGGCGGGCATGTGCTGGGCCTGGAAGCCGGGCTGGAGGAGCCAAGAGGTGAACATGAAGCGTCCCCCCGTCTCCACAGCTTCCCTCCCAGGGTCCTTTCTCCATTTCTGCGTTTGCTCTAATGCACGTGACAACAAAGAAAAGCGGACTTCCACGCGGCTTCTGAAAGCTCCTGCTGACTACGTGTGGGGCTTTGTGAGCTGGAGATATCGAGTTAAATGTTATTTTCCACCCAAGAGCCTGTAACCATACAAATCATTTATAACGCACCCCTTTGCCACGAATGCCAATTCTTGCCTTGAATGCTCTTAGCTGATAAGAGGGCCCAAGAGGGAAAGAGAACACAGAATTCCTTGGGACATATTTTCTCAGTTGTAGGGACGAGGCTTTAATGGTTTTTGCTTCAAAGTCTGGGACCTAACAGAATGGCAGAGGAAGCTGTCAGAACATCGTTACTTCTGTCTGGAAACCGGTTGGTTGCCCCAAATCCCTAGCAAAGCTGGATATATTCGGTGGGCAGGGAGGAGGTGAGGACACAGCCAAGTATTAGCTTTGTTCAGAACATCGCTCCTGTTGTCTCCACGACGACAGTGAGTTATTTCCTAGTGAGAGCAGAGGACTGCAAAGATGGTGCATGTGAAATGGATCAGGATGAAGAAGGCAAGGGGGGAGGGGGAGAAGCTCTCCATGTTCAGGTGACTATGAAGAATGTCCCTTTTGGCTCCACCGTGCACAGGCCACTGCAGTCTTCCCCGGGAACGTTGGTCCTTAGCAGCCTAAGCTCCTGTCCTTAGATTTTCCTTCAAAGGCTCTCTGAGCAGCAGGGGACCCCTGCTATAGCCATCCCCTACTCCTATCCCCACCCTTTTTCAGTTTAAGGAGACACAAAAAAGAAATTTGCAACAACCCCCAAATCAAGAAAACGGGGCCAGTTCTTTTATATCCCCAGGGTTCTGTGCAAAACTGACATTCAAATAAATGGTTATTAACACTGACAGTTAAAACGTCACCTCTGGTTTCATCATTAAATAGACATTTTCTTGAGGATAAGAATTATGTTTTATATTAATTTTAACACTCCAAATAATACCAGCCACTACTAATTTATAAGGATAAAGTTTTCCATCATAAATTAAAGAATATACAGTTTTACCAGGAATATTTCCAAAATCAATGTAAGACTGTGGCAGATGTTCCTTTTCTCGATTTCTTGTGACCAAAAACACACCAAGGAATGACAGAAGACACCTGTAAGAATAATATTAATAAAGAACACAAGAACATTGAAACAACCCATGGTGTTAAATAACAGCTCTATATTCTACACGATGACATAAATTCCATGGGTTTTGTTTTTCCTGTTTCTCATGGTAAGCCTTCTAGAACTTGTCTTAATTGCTGCAGCCAATTATATTTTTCCCCAGAACCAAGACCTGGGCAGCTTCCAATAAATCTCTGCCCCAGGTTTTTACCATCTGGAGGCTAATTCCAGCTCTAAACCCTTTGGGTAGACACTAGGTCTCATTTTCTATCCATGCATGCCCAGACCCATTACTGGCATGCAACACGAGCAAAAATATATATATTCTTTAATTTTCTAAGAAATTTAATTGTCCTTGGCCATAAGAATAGTCATAGTTTCCAGATCCTAGAAGTGTAGGCTTGCCCAAGTATCTTATGAAATTGAATTTTCAAGCTAGATGGTTTTCTACGCTGAAAATAGTCTGGGCTCAAGTATGCATAATAATGGTCATGCAGAACACCAGATCGAGGAACCGCGAAGCATTAATGGAGTGCCAGCTGGAACCATCTTATACACTGGTGATATTCTGTCAAAGTTCTGCTCTCTGTTTGCAAAAATGTCAGCAATGATGCCTACCAAATTTCCAGGAAGAGTTAAAGATGGGCACCCAGACATAAGAGAGGGTGTTATTAGGTCCAATCTGATGTTATTAGGTCCAAAGCTAATAATCTGCCCCACACTTACCCTTTTATTCTAGGTGACCCTAGAGGCATCTGTGGTTCCTGAGTGAGTTCTAACTTAGAAATTTCCAAGAGCAAGGTAGGTCTGAGTTAGTACAGAAAGGTCATGGAGTAGCTCTAACAGCTGGTGGTGGATTTATCTAGACCTTGGCTGGAACTGAAAATCCCCGGTTTCAGAACCCTCAGCGAGAGACCCAAATTACCAAGTCGAACACATGGAGTCCCGTGTAGGGTGTTAAATTGAAAACCATGTTTCTTTTAAGAGCTCAGGAAGCTAATGTTTCTTATATTGCCTTCCAATTTTCTATACCTCAGGTATAATGCCAAAAATCCCACATAAAAGTAATAGGATTTCACATTCCTGACTTATGAGACATCTACTCACCCAAAAAAATATATAAACACAGTTAGAAAAGCTGCACCAAGGAACTCCTGATAAAATATGATACCTATAACAGGAATAAAAGACAAACTTAATTTTAGGGTAAGAATATATATACTAGCTACACATTGTTTTTCAAATTATGTTCATGTATTATTTTTTCTTAGTTACCCTTAAAATGCACATTCAGTAGCTTAAGTTTAAAAATATTTGCACGCCACACTTACATTTTCAGTGATTTCAAAAAGAACATAGATTCGCAGAGTTTATATAATGTAAGTATAAAATCAACACAATTGACATAACTTTTGGAAAGAGAAATTTCTTATCCAGTCTAGGATTTGTCCCACTGGAACAGGCAAGAAAACAAAACTCTAGTGACATTTCCCCCCTACACTTTCAGGCTAGGGGTCAGCAAGCCCGACCTGAGAGTCTGGGCGCACTCTGGGGTCCGTGACACGGCCATCCTTCAGCGCAGCGGCTGGCCGCCCAGGCTGGCACTCTTGGCCAGGCGTCGTGCGTGCTCGTGCACTGGAGGACATGGTAGCAACTGCCCTTCTCCCCAGCTCTGTTTCTCACTGCCAACTCCCTCTCCCTTCTCATTCTTCTGGTCTTCGCTTTTGGGAGAAGGAAAACTTGGATGTGTTATTTACTCTGATACACTTGTCTTCCTCCTTGCTGGTCTGGATGATTTCTTCTTAGTCTAAGTTCCCAAAGCCTTCAGAGAGTTATTATTTTTTTTAAAGGTATCTTTAAAGTTTGTATTATGTGGAATTGAGTGTGTGTGTGTGTGTGTGTGTGTGTGTGTGGTGTGTGTGTGGTGTTAGCCTTGAGAGTCAGCCAACAAGTAGTTACTGAGTCCTCCATGCCAGCCATTGGGTGAGGTGCTGTGGCCACCATGACGGACAAGACAGTCCTATACCCAAGGAGCGCTCTCAGAAGCCCGCCTCCTCACCTAGAGAATAAACTTCATCCAGGAAGAAGCCATGTCCATTCTAATAAATATTTGTCGAGTGGATGAACATTTTGAGAGCATTTTTCCATGTTATTGCATACTTCCTTGTAATCATTTTAATGTTTCCGTGTTATTCTAAGCAGATATGCCATACTATTCATTTCTCTAAGAGAATTTTAAGCTGTTTTGAAAATTTTTTGCTTTAGTCAAGTAGCAATAAACTTCTTTGTACATATTTCCTTTTTTTTCCTCAGTATTTTAGGATTTTTCTTGTTATTGCTGCTTAAAGCAGTATTTCTTTTGTAAAGAGTAGAAACATCTTTTTAAAAATGTGTGGGTGGTTCAGTTGGTTAAGCGTCTGCCTTTGGTTCGGGTCATGATCCCAGGGTCCGGGGATGGAGCCCCACGTTGGGCTCCCTGCTCAGTGGGGAGCCTGTTTCTCCCTCTCCCTCTGACCCTCTTCCCTGCTTGTGCTCTCTTTCTCTCTCTGGCAAATAAATAAAATCTTTTAAAAATTTTGTAGTAAAATACAAATAGCCTGAAGTTTACCATCATAACCGTTTTTAAGTTTGCAGTTTTTGTGTGAAGTATATTCACACTGTTGAGCAACTAATCACCAGACCTTTCTCACCTTGCCACACTGGAAGTCTATGGCCATTAAAGGACAACTCCCCGTTTGCCCCTCCTCCAGCCTCTGGCAATTACTACTCTGCTTCCCATTTCTGTAAGTCTGACTACTCCAGATACCTCATCTAGGTGCAATCCTACAGCATGGGTCTCTTTGTGACCGGCTTACGTCACTCAGCATAACGTCCTCAAGGTTCATCCATGTTGTCACATGGGTCAGAATTTCCTTCCTTTTTAAGGCTGAATAATATTTCATTGCACGACACACCACATTTTCTTTTTCCACTCATCTATCGATGGACATCTGAGTTGCTTCCACCTTTTGGCTATTGTAGATAACGCTGCTATCACCCAGGCGTACGGATATCTGCGTCCCTGCTTTCGATTCTTTCGGTTATGTGCCCCGATGTGGAATTGCTGGATTGTACGGTAATTCTGTGTTTAATGTTTGGAGGAACTGCCAGAGTGTTTTCCATAGTGACTACTCCATTGTACATTCCCACCGACAGTGCACAGAATTCAAATTTTTCCACATCCTCAGCAATACTTGCTAATTTTGTTGTGCTGTTGTTTTGGGCTGGTTGTTTTGTTTTGTTGCGAGTCTACTGGGTATAAGGTGGTAACTCCTGGTGGTTTAACTTCGATTTCCCTAATGATCAGTGATGTTGAGCGTCTTCTCCTGTGCTTAGCGGTCATTTGTACATCTTCTTTGGAGAAATGCCTATTCAAGTCCTCTGCCCAGCTTTACATCGGGTTATTTGTTGTTGTTGTTGAGCTGTACAATCAGAGACTAGACTAGAAACATTTTTCAGGCTCTCGATAAAGACTAGGAAACGAGTTCTAGGAGGGCAGTCCCGTGCTGCCAACGCCACGAGAGCGCCTGTGCTCCTGCAGACTGGCTGGCGTCAGGTATCGCCATAAAAAGAACGAAACAGAAACTTTACTAGTTTCCAGGCAAAATGTGGTATTGAGTTTTAATTTTAAGCTAGACTTTTTGATGGGGGCAAAAAGGGAAAGTTAGTCAAGAAGCTTCACCTCCATTCCATGCTTCAGCAACAGCAGACGAATGATCGCTCCCAGAAAGTTCCAGCCTCCCTGACTCATCAATTACTTGGTGTGTTGAGTATTGAGATTCCAGCCCTGTCGGTCCTCCTACAAAATGTTCTTTTCAAGGGAACTACATTTTTTACACATCTTTACAACATTAATATTAACCATTAGGCTGTATGTCATGCCTGTAACTCTTTTTGGCCCTATTAATTTTTTTCCTAGTAATTCTAGGGCACACAAATATGCAATCTTTTCTTTCTTTTGTCAATAAGCATAAAATGCTAAAAAAAAAATCAGATGTCTTGGTATATGATCTTTCTCTTTAAAAGTTAGGTTCAATTTTGGGAAATAAAAAAAGGCATCAATTATTCTTAAAAACTGCCCACTAGCAGTCACATTGTTTGCCATGAAACAAGAAAGATGTGCCAATTAAGGAACATAATCCTTAACTGCTTCCAAAATGCATAAACTTTGCTTTGGGAAATGAACTTCCAATATGAGAAGGTAGTAAATAGATCCAGTAAGCCGGTAAACTAGGGCCGCACCAGTATTAAACTTAGGCGTGAAATACCGGAATCTACTGTATTTTAATTTGGATCAAATTTCAAATGTATGCTTTTTTAAGAACACTGTTGTGTCTCTGTCTCTGTCTCTCTCTCTCTCTATATATATATTTAATTGTCAGTAAATACCAAAGAACTATAATAGTAGGAAAATAGAGGCCAGAGCAGCAATGATAGTCATTTCTATTCTCATCTGCCTGGCCTTCCCTGGAGCACTGGATTCAGTTTTGGACCCAGTTTTGGACCCCTCTCTCTGAACAAAATAGTGAGGGACAGGGAGGGAAGCGTTAACGGAAATAGGGATGTTTGGTCCAGAGACAACATAAAAGAGGACCCTTCAGCTGCTTTGATTATCAGAAAGGCTGGCAAGGAGAAGACTCCAGAAAGCAGAACTAAGATGAGAGTCTTGAATTCACAGGGAATTCACTAGAAACTAGTCCAGTATAAGGAAACGCTTTCTAATAATTCGAGCTCCCCAAACAATTAGAGTGATCCGGAACAGGACTGCGCTGTCTCTGGAGACAGAGAGCCCCGGGGAGCTCTCACACAAAGCGGAATACCCCATCCTCGAGGACGTTATGGAGGAAATTCAGTCCCGGGAGGAGGTGAGGACGATGTGTTGTGGGCTACACAGGTCCTTATAACCTAAAGATTCCCTGACTGTGTCATTTACTCTGAGAGAAACTTGCTTTATGGCTGGTGTGGGGTAGGATCACTGAAGGATAGAAAGCCGACGCTCACCTGCGATAACGGCACTGGTCGTGAAGAGCACGTGGTTGACCGGCACCACGATCGTGGTATCGTAGAGTTTCGTGGCTTGATGCAGGAACCTAGAGCAGAAGGCACTTACTAGAGCTCTGGCTTTAAGAGACGCTCAGCAATACGTTAACAATAACATCACGAACCGCATGTCCTTAAGCTACAACTACAAAGGGAGAGGAAGTGCAGTGAAAGGGCATTTCCAATCAGCAGTCAAAGCTTATGTGCAGCTGATGTAGGAGATCAGATGTCAGGTTTTATGGTCTGTTTAAACCAACAACAGTAACAATGAAAAGCAATTAATCATATTCTGAGGCCACAGAAGTTTGAGTCGGAAGCGATTCAAGCTGCTGGACCAGCATCACCCTGGAGCGGACTCACGAGGATCGACCCTAGAATCTGTTAAATATCATATCTGGGGAGTAGGATAGCTATGCACTGACGTGCCACGTGCCAAGAAAGAAGATGCAGAAGTGAAGGAATGTTTAACTTTTCAGAAACTGTGCTCAGTACTCCAGCTGCAGAGCACATGTGGGGGCTCAGCTTCTCACTCCGGCCACCAGCGTGATTCAGGCTCCCGCATCGAAGCCATGCTGCCCTGGCACTGACACCGACTTGACAATTTTTTCCAAAAAATCCTTAGGTCCTATTGTAGCACCATTGAAAAAAAAAGTTTTGTGGGTAGAGCCCAGGTGTGCCCGAGGGTGTGTGTGTACACGTGCCCGTGTGCACACACTTATGTATGTATACGTGTGCATCTATGAACAAGCACACCCCCTCGGGCAGTCTCGCTGGGTGGCCAGTCCTACAGTTCTAGTGCGTTCAGTGTAGTTCCGGAGTGGCAGAGGCAGGGACAAGAACCCAGGGGATGGGAATGCAGGGTACCCTCAGTTGTACCTGCCACCGAAATTCATAAAGCTGAGTTGAAAGATAACGACGTTAGTCACTAAACTCCAAAAGATATTCTAGTAGTGCTGATTAACTCAGAAGAAAGGGATGAAACAAAGTAGTGAGGGTCAAGCTTTAGAAACACCCTTATTCTCGTAAGGAAATGACAGATGAAACAATGACCAAACATTGGGTTTCTCCAGTCATTGTCCACATGCCTTGCAACAGGGCCCATGTCCGAGCCGTAATGATTAGACGTGACTGCTGGCATCCATGCAGGGAACCCCTCTCTTCCTGAGTGTAGGCTCTGATTTCCCAGCTGGCACTGGGATGGTGCTTTTGCATAGCCTTTTGGGATAAACAGAAAACTTCCCGGCTGACTAGAGACAGCCTCGCAGGCAAAGGCATAATCACGATGTGAGATGGAGGGGAAGTGACTGGAGCAGATGGAGGTGGGGGCAGAGAAGAACAGAAATTTAAAATGTTCCATGTCACCACTATTAGGCCCCAAGAGAAACATAAAACAATCATTCCGCGATCTCAGGGGTACGAAGAAAATTCTGGCCAAGGATGCAAAGTTCTGGGGAAAGGATTTCCCTCCTGGCCAAACGTCTGGTTTTGTCCATCCCTGGGCAATTAATGAGCATGAGCTAAGGATGAAGGTGAAGGGTTCATGTATTTCCTATATTTAGAATGAAATCCTGGATGTGGACCTGCCCCTTTGATTTATTGCTAATGACAACCTGCGTACGATGGATATTAATTACAAGCAGAAAAGCATCAGGAAAGTATCAAAGTGCACTTAGCTAGATTACGGCCATACTTTAGAACTCACAAGACATGAAGGCAATGCTCAGTAAAAAAACTTATTATTGGACACGAAGGATAAAGCGAGGCATGCTGGCTGAGGATAAGCTGTAGACCCTTCACCCTTAGAAATCAGTTACACCTAATTTTAATTATCAATGGACGCCAATAAAGATTAATGCTCCGAGAAGCCCAGGAATGTTGAAAGACGAGTGAGTATGCAGAAGCTAACTTACTTGACTTGGAAAACACAAGATGCGATCATGATGATAAACATGATATAGAAGATGGGGTAAGTTAGTTGCGTTTTATCCGTCACAGAAAAAGTGATCATGCCAGAGACTGCTTTTACCGAAATAACAGTCAGCGAGGCTGAAAAAGAAAACAGGAAACACAAATAAAATACATCGTTGAGCCAATATCTCAAGTTCACACAGCAGAGCAGTCGAGAACCCCCGTTGTGCTTCTGGAATGCGGGCTTGTGTGAGGTGGAGGAAGGACATGGCGTAGGCCAGCCAGTAGCTCTCTTGCTCAAAGCCGTGCTGGACCCTGAATTTGCTTAAATCAGCTGAAGATCTGCTGTGCGACGGGGTGCTTTTTATCTTTGCAGCGAGATGCTTATTTTCCAGCCCTAACCATTGAAAGGATGCCGCAGAGGCTATAATTACTAGGAGATGGGAAAGTAGAAAACAAGAAGGAGGGGAGAAGAAAAGTCAGACAGTCCATGTGACATGAATGGGAAAATAACTATTAAACTATACTGAAAAAATTCAAAGCCAACTAGATGAGAAAAGTGGAGCGTGGAAGGCAGCTTGCTCTGTGAGTTTACTAAGAGTTATACTGAGTCTCTGTATGAGCCTTTTTGTTCATAAATGTCTAGAACTTTCATGAAAAATATTTTTTTGCCAAAGACGGTAGTAGGAAGCAGGACCAGAGCTGAGTATGCATTTTTCGGAGTCAACCATAAATCTAAGATTTACATAAGCAATGTCTATTCTCTATGCTAAAGAGGAACCTATCCGTAGAACAAATTTTTCATAGGTTCCAAATAGCAATGAAGTGACTTGATAAGGTTATAACATGAAAGCAATGAAGCATTTTCTAGAAACACCATGTCCCCGTAGGAAGAAAATGGTGTTTTCTTTTTGTTTCTGGTCCTTTAATGTTGCATATAATTCCATAACCTAGCTGAAACTTACAGAAAATGAAAAAATAATTTTTACATGAGATCAAATAACTAAAAGTCAAAGGCGATGTGAAGGAGGAACATTTTCTTTGGTGTTGTTGGTTTACCTGGTCATAATATATCTGGGCTTTATCCCTTTAGCTCTTGAATATTTTAGCTTCTAGATACTATATATATATATTATATATTTATATATATATTATATATTTAATATAATATATTAATTATATATTTAATTATATAATTATATAATATACAGTATTATATATAATATAATATATATTATATAATAATAATATAATATAAATTATAAATATATATATATATAAAATAGCAGCGGATGGCCTCCCATCTCCTTTTCCAAAAAACTGAGAATATACCTTAATTTGAAGAGTACCAGGACACACTTCCAAATTAGGCATTTTCTTTCCATTAAAAGTCATAATTAACAGAGGAGAACGGGTGATAAATTCTAAAAACAAACCCCGACCCGAACAAAGAGGCCCTTACAACTGGGCCCCTCTTCATCTTAAAACGTCTTTGACCTCATCATTTTACATGTTCTCTACAGATTATGACAATAGTCATAACTTCGCTAATCTAGGAATTTTAAATATCTGCAGTGATGTGTGTCATTCAATGGTTTAAGTTTGTAAGGTTAGCTCTTGAGGGACCTTGGTTTCCTCCTCAAAATTTTGCTTGAAATTAGAGCACAACGTGGTTATGGTCTTGTGGTCCGAACAGCCAGGTTTCCCAAAGGGATTATTAATGGGAAGAAGTTGAACACACTGTTCTATTAGCCTCACAACCTCCGGACTGCAAAGGCCTTTCAAGGTCATCTAATGCAACTACCATCTGATGTTAAATTATACTTAACCGCAAAACAAAAACAAAACTAGACTTCTTTATTAAACAGCTAAACCAACTATCGGTTTGCTATAGTTAATCACTGTATTTTCAAAGCATGTACAATCATCAGCTGATTAATCACTCTTTAATGTAACTGTGCAAGTTACTTCTAGGCTGGTGACAAGTATTTCCGTTTTATTTTTGAGGGGGAGCGTGGTTAAGGAGGACAGATGAAAATACAAAGTTTAATGCAGCATCATTCTAATGTATATATAAAAATATAAAGTGTTTATGTATCTTCTCTTTTTATATACAGAAGAAAAGGCTAGAAAAAATGCTAGAAGAAACTACATCAAGATACTCTTAGTGGTTATCTCTAGGCACTGGGATTATGAATAATCTTTAAACTCATTTTTTTAAGCTATAAAAGTTGACGTGTTCCTTTAAGAAAATTTGGAAAAATGCAGAAAAGCCTGGAAAAAAAAATCACCTGTAATCTCAACACTCATCCCCAAATCATTTTTAACACTTGGGAATATTTCTTTGTAGCTATTTTTCTGTCTCTAAGTATGAATATATTGTAACATATGAATCATACAGTATATACTATTTAGGAATCTATTTTCGATTGCCATTAAGTATTTTCTATGCCATTAAATATTCTTCTAAAGCATGATTTCATCAGCTGTGGAGTACGCCATTGCATCAATGTGTACTTTATCCTGGCAATTCCCTATTTTTGTATGTTTAGGTTGCATCCTTTTTTTTTTTTTTTTTGGTATTAAAAATGAGGCTGTGATGAATACTCCTGAACATAGATCTTTGCATACCACTCTGCCAAGTACCCCAGGAAAATCACCTAAAGGGGACTTTGTTAACAGCTGCTGTTTTTCTGAAATGCACTGGCAAGCCGCCCGCTACAGAGAACCAGTCATGCTCCCATAATACTGTGCGGCAGTGCTCGGTTACGTGGATTTTTATATTTTTTCTTGGTGGGTCTTTCTGTTTTAGTTCTCAATAATAGACATTACAGCAGTACCATTTTTACCTGACATAGCTGACCTGAGTTTTAAATCTGGCCTTCTCAGTTCCCCCCTACTTCATCAATTGCTCCTTCCAGAGACTTTCCCAAATTGCCATCAATGCCTCCTTATTAGAGCCATCAATACTTCATTTATTAACTTGGCTTCCCTAATCTGAATACAGAGCAGAGAGAAGGACCTCCTAGCTTTCCCAGCTCCCTGGTCAGCTGAAAGCATTCTGCTGGGAGTCTTAAGACTCTTTTAAAGGGGCACCTGGGTGGCTCAGCTGGGTAAGTGGCTGCCTTCAGCTCAGGTCATGATCCCAGGGTCCTGGGGTCGAGTCTTACATCGGGCTCCCTGCTCAGTGGGGAGCCTGCTTCTCTCTCTGCCTGTTCTGCCTGCTGCACCCCCCCTTGTGCTCTCTCCCTTTCTGACAAATAAATAAATAAAATCTTAAAAAAAAAAAAAGACCTTTTAAGAAAGAAGATTGCAGCTACCGGGCATGGGGCGCCACCCACCGGAAGCCAGATCTCTTTCTTCCCAGTTGCCCTCACCCTCTGTGTTCTTTTTTAGTTCATTTTTAAGTCCATCACATAAACAGTATTACATTAAAAATAAAGTAAAAAAAAATCCACCTGCCTAATTCCTCTCATTCATTTCCAGAGTACGCCTCATGCGTGCTTTTAATCACAATGGAGGTAGGTACGCTGTTGTGTGTTCCTTTTTCATTTAGCCTGACACTATACGTATTCCTCAAAGCTGCTACATGATTTTCACAATCATTTTTTCCTATAAAAGTCATTAGTGATCACTGTAAAATACCCAGCCAGCACAGGTATTTTTCTCTTTTCTCAGTGAGGACACGTCTGGTTTTCACCAATGGGTGTGCTCCAGCTTTTGGGTTAAGAGAAATATGTTCTTCCAGGGGCGCCTGGGTGGCATAGCGGTTAAGCGTCTGCCTTCGGCTCAGGGCGTGATCCCGGCGTTATGGGATAGAGCCCCACATCAGGCTCCTCTGCTATGAGCCTGCTTCTTCCTCTCCCACTCCCCCTGCTTGTGTTCCCTCTCTCCCTGGCTGTCTCTATCTCTGTCAAATAAATAAATAAAAATAAAATAAAATCTTTAAGAGAAATATGTTCTTCCAATGTCACAGAAACAGAATAGAATGGTGGTCGTCAGGGGCTGGGGGTAGGGGCAAATGGGGTGATGTAGGTCAAAGGGTCCAAATGTTTAGTTTAAGAAGAGTGAGTTCTGAGGATCTAAGACACGGCATGGTGACTAGTTGCTCACGTGCTACCGTGCACTCCGAGGTTGCTGAGATCGTAAGCATTCTCGCTGCACACACACCAGTTAACTATATGAACCATACGAGGTGATAAATGTGTTCGTTATCTCGAGCTCAGTAATCACTCTACAATGTATATGCATATCAAATTATCATGTTGTGTACTTTAACTACATACAGTATATGTGTCAATTATTTCCCAATAAAGTGAAGATTACTAAAAAGAGAGAAATACATTTTTAACACACAGATATCTCTATTCTGATTGCATTTTGAATTCTTTATTAGGAATGGATATTAAAGTTTAACATGTCTTTTCAGCATCTGTTTACATGATATTTCCCTTTTGAGTCATTAACATGATGAACTATGTTAATGGATTTCTTAAAGAACCATCCTTTCATTCCCATAATTAATTCAGTTAATTCAAAATGTTTACTTTGCGCGCAGCGTCCTCAGTTCTAGGTAATTATATACAGCGTCACTAGAACAGACACGACTTTGTCCTCGTAGAATTAATCTGGTGGGAGAGATGAGTTCATACCAGAATATAACTATGAGTAGACTATGCAAGTACAAATTATTGTGTTACAAAGAAAAAGAACCAGTTTCACTAAGACCCCTTGGTCTTAAGAATGATTTTTTTTTTCTGGATTCTACCTAATTTTTTATTAGAGACTTCTACATTAATATTCAGTCGTGAAATCAGTTCATGGTATTCTTTATGTGTGCTGTTTGGGATCAGTATTTATACTGATTATGTAAAAATAAAAGAGGTGAAAGCTTTCTTCTTACATCCTCAAATAATTTGAACAACATCAGAATAATCTGTTTCTTAAAGATTTAAAGGCATTACTGTCTAGGTTGAAAATAAAAGTATGCAGTCCTGCTTCTTTTCAGGATGTAGCTTCCATTTCCGCCATAGTTATTTTCCTTTATATATCCAAGGTTTCATATTTGTTTTCAATTTTATTTCTAATTTTGGGTATTTGAAACTTTTCCTTTTTTTTTTTTTTTGGTCTTATAGAGGATCTATTTTAATGTATTTGAAGAATAGATTCTTGGGTTTATTTATCAATCCATTGTTTTTCTATTCTCTATTTCATTAATTTTTACCCTTATTAATTGGTCCTTTCTGCTCGCCTCAGCTTTATTTCACTGTTTTTCTTCCCTAACTTTTTGAGTGGAATGCTTGACTTACACATTTAAAGTAATGAATTTCCTTTTGAATACAGCATTAGTCATAAAGCTATAGGTTTAATAGTAAGTGTTTTCATAATAATTTAAAAAATATATGCTGCAATGAAATCTTGGTTTCTACTTGGGCCCAGCTGCAGTTTAAGAGGGGTGTTAACATTTCCAGATGTTACGGTTTTACTCATTTCTATTTTTGTTATTATTTTCTGTTTTTATTTCACTGTGATCTGAGAATGTGGTCTGTACTATTTCAACTTCCTGGAATTTATCAAGAATTTCTTTGTGGCCAATTATACGACGAACTTCTGTAAATGTCACACAGGCAGTTGAAAGCAGGTGTATGGTTTGTTTTCAGGATTTAGAGTTCAATTAGATCAAAATTAAGGACTCATTCCTCTATCCCAACATATCTTTCTGTCTACCTACCTTTCATGAACTAGGAGAAGTCTCCCACTCCTCTCATATTTCTGTTAATGTAGTTTTCAAAAGAGCTGCTGCCCGAGTCTCCTGAGGCCTCCTGGTCTTGGGGTCTCTCCCTCCCAACCCGCAGGCCCACCATGCAGAGCAGCTAAACACTAATGTGGGGTCTCCGGGAGCCTCTGCTCCATTTAGTACTTCCGCCTTGATTTTTCACTTACATAGTAATAGCATGGCCTTCTGCTTTCTTTTACTTTCGAACTGAGTTACTTTGTTTTAGATGACATTTGTGTATGAAGCCAAAGTGTTTCACAACCAGCAAGGGCCAGTTAGAAAGGGCACTATTTCTACAACTCTCAGATCTGAACCAGAGGACACTGGCTGAATCCAATTTCAGAAACTTTTTCAAAATCAGTCTGGGAATTTTTCTGAAGTCCAATTTGGGGATCTTTCTTTATTACTAGGTAAATTTACCCCATTTACATTTATGATCATAACTGATATGTATGATCTTAATTCTGTTACCTCACTTTTCTATTTAAAATTTCCTTTATTTTCAATATTTTCCTATATACTGTACATTTTGTCTCTTAGCTGTTTGCTTTTGTTCTCCCTACCTGGTAATTTGGAAAGAAATAAATATAAAGTTCTTTTTCTGTTCTTTTGATCAACAGCATACCTGAACATGCATAAATTTGTTTCTATAAGTAACTACCACAAATACAAATCTTCCGATTCAAAGGAGAGAACTGTTCGTGAAATGAAAAAAAAAAAAAAAGAAAGTTCCAGCTCTTCCTTAACATGAGGGTTGCTGCCTGTCCCAGTGGCATAAGTATAATCTACAGAGTCATAGCAAACAAAACATGATGTATGGACCATCTTATCTGCAAAGGGGAGGCAAAAGAAGAATTATAAATAAAAATTTTAAAAGGCAATTTTCCAAACAATTAGTGAGAGCTCCTAGTGTTGGTTTATATGAGTGTGTGTGCGTGTGTGTATGTGTGTGTGTGAGAGAGAGAGAGGAGGAAAGAGGGTAGATTTAAAAATAGATAGTGGGCTTATAGAAGCAACAGTTTTCAAATTTTATAAGGTGCCTCTGGGAAAAAAAGGAGATGGGTGGATCAAAAATGAAAGAAATGTTGTATCTAAGAAAATCACACTGCTTACATTTACGTTTCTTATTAGCCATATTCATTAAAGATTTTAAAACGTGTAAACAAGACAGGTCTTGATAAGTAATTCCTGATACAAAAGTCTCAGTTGGGATCCTTCACTTGTTCCTCTTTTAATAATTTTCAGTTATATGCTAAGAAAGACAATCTTCAAATTGTCAGAGAGCAAATAAAATTACCAAGAAGTAAACCTTACATATGTTTTTAAAAGAATTAAACATAGCAATTATAGCCATGGACATGCAAAATATAATTTGCGTAATTGAGACTGGGTTTCTTTCTACAGATCAGAGTTGAAAAGTAGAAACGAGGAGAAAGGAATAGAATGCTCCAGTGTCCTCCTCCTCCTCCCAATCTGTTTCCTGACTTCGCGTGGCTAGATGAGGGAATTAGGAAACCAAGCACGTCCTTACCAAGAAGTGCCACCAGGGTTAGCAGAATCACCATGTGCTTCATTCCCTTTCTCTTATGGAAATACAGCAGCGTGCAGAAAATTAATATTTCTAAAATCTAGAAATGAAAAAGATGAAAAAGAGTAAACTATACATTATTTTATACAATGTCTTCAGAATGCCATACTTCTCTTTCTGATTTTGCAACAGTTCTCCTGAGAGAGCTCAGGGTGACTGGCATTTCTATGGACAATTATAAACATATGAGAACAATATAAGGAGCCTCAGCCACCCAGACCCGGAGCTCTAACCTCACCTATATGCCAATGACCCTGAGATGGGCAACTCCAGTCTCATTTATCTAACTATCTTCTAGGCATCTCCACATGCACGTTTAATAGCCATATCACAGAAATATGGGCAATACTGAACTCCTGAGTGCCTTCCTTCCCTACCTGTCCCTCCTGGGGCCTTCCCCCCCAATGAATGGCATCAATACATATCTTGTTGCATCAGCCAGCAACTCTTTCCTTTCCCCCACTCCCCGCCACCTCCTTTCTAACCACTGCAATAGCTTCCAATTTATCTCTGATTCTACTCTGGCCTCTGCAATCCAGGCATTCAGCAGCCAGAGGAATCATTTCAAAGCACAATTTGAATAATGACATATGTCATTCATAGACAATATATATGATACACACATAAGGTGTTTACATAATATGACAAGCAGTCTCGTGCCCTACACGCAACCAGAGAGAAAGAACCTACCAAGACCTTTGAGGTCTCTTGGTACCACTCCCCAGTTGTACTCCGCTCCTCCTGGGATCTCCCCAGCAACCACTACACTGAATTTGTATGTTTACTATTCACTTTCTTTACAGTTTACTACCTTCTATGTATCCTCAAATAGCACCCTGTTTATTTTTGCATATGTTTGGACTTTATACATGCAGAATCATACTTGTTTTCACGTCCTGGTTTTTCACTGTGCACTGTTTCTGAGATTTATCCAGGATGATATATGCAGTAGAAATATATATTAAATCCCGTCATTCCTTTGCTCAAACCTCCTATGGTTTCCTCTCACATTAAGAATAAAATCCTGGATAGCGCACCTGTGCCAGCCACAGATGGCCTCCCCGCTCAGTTCTCTGCAAAGCTCAGATGTCTCCTGCCTTTGGGCTCTGCACTAACTATTGGAGTTGCCTGGAATACTCCTTCCCTGATCTCCCTACAATGGCTCCTTACAATCACTCAAATTTCAGCTTAAAGATCACCTCCTCCGAGATGTCTTCTCTGACCACTCTCATCTAACAGAGCCACCCCTCGTCTACTGTAGAGCATTTTATCATCATCTGGAATATTTCCTGTCCATGCATTTCTGGGTTTCTTTTCTGTCTCCCCGACTAACACACCAGCTCTATGAGAACAGGGACCTTATCTGTCCTCTTCTCCACTGTCTTCATTCAGCGCCTGGACACCGTCGGTCACTCAATAAGTATTTATGGAATTAACGAATAAATTACACCTCAAATTTATTATGAGCAACTTGCCAAAAAACAGACCTAATGTCTAATAAACTGAGTGTTCAATAAATATTAATTGACTGAATGTCTAAAATTTTCCTATCCTTAAGAAAACGCTAACGTAATTTTGAGTTCTCAATTTTATTTTTGTTTGAATATTTTTTCTTTTTTGAAGTCCTTAAGATAACCTGGAGCAAAGCTATTTTTTTTTTCAAGGAGGCAGTATCCCTGGACTGAAATCATAAATATTTGAATGTTTACTTTTCTGACGTCAGACAAGTAAAAACATCCCCAATTTTTTTCTTAAACATTACTAGAGTTAGGGACCTCCCTACATCCAGGCCTGCATTTTACTTATGGGGTCCTCTCTAAGTCAGCGTGAGTCTCTACTGTTTCAGTTCAAGGTCTGCTTAGTTTTTTCCCTTTAATCCTCTGTGGGCATGGAAAGCAGCAAGACCATATCCTCCTCATTTAAAAACCTTTCATCTCATATGGAAGATTAAGTCACCCCTCAGTCTTTTCCTGGTTAATTAAACTAATTACTTTAACTTTTTCTTATAGGATTTATTTGCCAGGCCTTGAATTTAATCAAGTCATGCTACAAAAGCTGTTAAACTCCTATCACTTTGCCTTCCCCAAAGCTGCCGTCAAAACGCTGGGTGTCTTAAAGATACAGACGTAGTGAAGAGAAGGGCCATATGCACCCCAATGTTCATAGCAGCAATGTCCACAATAGCTAAATTGTGGAAGGAGCCGAGATGCCCTTCAACAGATGACTGGATTAAGAAGTTGTGGTCCATATATACGATGGAATATTACTCAGCTATCAGAAAGAACGAGTTCTCAACATTTGCTACAACATGGACAGCACTGGAGGAGATAATGCTAAGTGAAATAAGTCAAGCAGAGAAAGACAACTATCATATGATTTCTCTCATCTATGGAACATAAGAACTAGGATGATCGGTAGGGGAAGAAAGGGATAAAGAAAGGGGGGGTAATCAGAAGGGGGAATGAAACATGAGAGACTATGGACTATGAGAAACAAACTGAGGACTTCAGAGGGGAGGGGGGTGTGGGAATGGGATAGACCGGTGATGGGTAGTAAGGAGGGCACGTATTGCATGGTGCACTGGGTGTTATACACAACTAATGAATCATCGAGCCTTACATCGGAAACCGGGGATGTACTGTATGGTGACTAACATAATATAATAAAAACTCATTAAAAAAAAAAAAAAAAGAAAAGAAAATATTTTAACACACAAAAAAAAAAAAAAAAAAACAAAAAAAAAACGCTGGGTGTCTTAATGTCTGTACAGATCATCAATTGTTAACAGAAATATCCCTGTTGGCTACATCCCCCTTTCAACCACAGGCTTGTATTTCTCACATGATACGATTACAAACAACTCACAGCAGAGTTTGGGCCCGGTATTTGTGACGGAGAGAAGGAGCTCTTCCTGCACGAATGCACAGAGCGTGTTAGCTAAATCTATTAGCAAGAGGATTATTACTTTAGGGAAAATGAGGGTAGTTATCAGTTCTAAATATCACATATGACTTTTTTCCAAATTCCATCTCTGTGGCTTCAGATAAATAAAACATGAGCTCCTGTGACTCAGAATGACTGTAGCTGCCCTATGCTCTGTCTTGTGGCAAGAGGTCATGGAGCTCCCAGGAATAAAATATTCAAGCAGCACGAATTCATGTTCGTTTTTTTCCTAGCAACATTTTTCCCCCTCGCTGAAAATATCAATATTAAGGCAGCTGTGATTTCTACAGGTTGCTGAGACCCAGGAAGGGGCTGCTTTGCTGACTGCTACCTCAGAGGTCAGAAATAATAACAGCACTTACCAGAGGCTTACCACGTGCTGTACTTGGCCCTAATTCATTGAATCCTCTCAACAACCTCAGGAGGTAGGCACTATTATCCCCATTTTAGAGATGAGGAAACCAAGGCTCAGGGGGGTTAAATGATGTAGGTCTGGTAGGCAGAATAACGGCTTCGTTCCCATCTCTGTAACTTGTGCGTACCTTACTTTACATGGCAAAGGGCTTCGGAGATGTGATTTAGGCTATGGACCTTGAGATGGGGAGATTATCTTGGATTATCCAAGTGGGTTTGAAGTAATTGTATGAGTCCCAAAAAGCAGAGAACCTTCCCAGGCCTGGTCAGAGAGAGATGTAACGTGAGAAAGAAGAGAGTCAAGGAATGCTGGTGGCCTCAAGCAGCTGGGAAAGGCAAGAACACGGACTCTCCTCCAGAGGCACTGGCAAAGAATACAACCCTACCAATACCTTGATTTCAATCCACACCCGTGTTGGACCTCTGACCCTCAACACTTTAAGATAATAAATTTGTATTGTTTTAAGACACTGAGCTTGTGACAATTTGCTACAGAACAGGAAACTAACTTAGGTTTTGGTATTTGAAGTCTTTCCAGGGGAACAGAGTCTTTGGGATGAGTTTTCTGAATTGACTCTGGGTTTTCTGGATCCGTTCTCTAATCTAACTAGATTTAAAGGCACTCATCACCCTGTTTTCAGTGGGAAAAGAGCACCGGCAGGCCATGGATGATGTGACAAAAGAGAGACACAAAATCTCACCATTGGGGGCCCCATTTCCAGTTCAAAAATCTGAGCCCCTGTTTACCTCATCTTCTCTCACCAAGTTCTTTCTTGAAAGTAAAGACTTTGAGATGACTTCCTTATCCAAAAAAAAAAAAAAAAAGAGCTCTGCAAAGGCTCCTTTAGGGTCAAGTCTGGACAAGGATTGATCCTCGGTGGTCAACTTTTATTAATTCTACATAGAGAGATGTGTACCGAAAACGGACTGGAGCGTGCACCCCGGAGGTGGGCTGCCTGGTTTTGAATTCTGGGTCTGCCACTTAGTATTTATGTAGCCTCCGATGAGTTACCTACCTCAGTTTCCCCATCTGCCGCACAGGTAAAGGACAGCAGGGAGTCAGAACTCCGCACAGGGCTCAGTCTGCTGGGTGAGTGGCAGCTACGGCTACCACAGCAGTGGGCCCCCGTGCGGACCTGCAAGTGCTGGGTGCATTCCGACAGCAAAGCAAAAGAACCGCCCGCCATGCAGACTGAAGGCTTAGAAACACAGCTTTTTTCCCCTTCGGGTGTTTGACACCTGGTGGTGGGTTTTGAAGCAGTTCTGCTGGAAAGGCTGACTTAATAACCAGCTTCAGGGGATGGAATTACCCTAAACAATAGGGCTCGGCCCCTGCTTAAACTCGTTTAATTTTTTGTCTGGTGGAGAGAAAATGAGCACCATGCAGATTATTTTGTGAAGGATCTTATGTTCATGACAGAAGTTTCCATTCGAATGCTCTGTTGGGAAGTCTGGGTGGGAAAACGGCCATCATCAAGCCTGCCAAAGAACATGAAGTAATTGAGGCTTAGGGCCGAATTTCCTCACGCAGGTTCTGCGGAATCACTGGTAAGCGTTATTCAACAAAAGGTCCTTCGAGAAAAGGACCCCATGGTCGGCAAGTCTGTCTCCTTCCTAAAGGACCTCTGGCTTTGAACATGCTAACAGAGGTGGGTTTCTCAGAGAGGGTCATGTTATGCAGTAGCTCGCCTAGCAAGTTTAACCTGGAAAATGCACTCGTTCTTTGCTTTTTGGCAAAGCAGCAGGTGGGACCACACACCTGTGAATACAGGCTGGGAAAGGCTGTTTTAGGGGGTGAGCGAAGGACACTCATTCATCACTGGCCAGTTGATACCAGGCTTCTCAACTCCTCTTCCTACCAAAAAGAGAACCGGTTCAGAGGACAAGCTCCCAGACCCTTGTTTCTGAGGCCTCCACTTCGTGTAAGCCTTAAGGGTAACCTGGACATCCACCTGGTACAGGTAAACCAGCGAGACAAGGAGATGCTATTAGCCTCTGGGGATACAATTTTGCAATCCCCCTTTGAGAAATGTAAAACTTATCCAGCCTCTAAAATATTTTTATTCATTGTATTAGCTATTTGAACAGTCCTGAAAAGCAATTCAGGTACTGCGTTTGTCTTTGGTGTAATCCAAGAACAGCTAGAGGAATGATACTTCAAAGAATGGTCTTAATTTCTGTAATTATGATCTTTGCAGTCATGGTTTGCAGAAAAAGCACAAAAAGTGCCACCTCCAAGGATTAAATATTAATTACTTTGATGCTTAACAGATTTAAACCAAACTTCAGCTCAAGATCTTAGCATATAATTGATAACTTCTAGAGTCTTTAGAGATGCAATATATAATGGATTAAATTCCAAACTAAGCTAATGTAGATAATTCCCTTTGGAGTCTACAGCCAATAGTGTTATTCATATGCGACTTTATTAAAAATTTATTTTATACTATCTTATAAATATCTGAAATTAGTTACATTTTTGGGTGACATTTACTTTCGAGTATACTTTCATTATTTTATAGGAATATGGGCCTCTCCCAGGACTACAAAATTCCTGTTACAGGAATTCTTCTCTAGACCCTGGCTGTCTAATCAGTTGAATGAACTAGTGAATAAATGAATGAATGAATTTAAGAGTTGACTTTGAAAAATGGCAAAATGCAAGTAATGCCAGAGGGGTTTTTTTTGGTGGAAATTTAAGGTTTAATAAAAAGTAGTTTTGTTCTTTTCAATGTTTCTTCTGGTGTTAAAACAACATAACGTATGTCATCATCAAACAATGCTGTTTATTCCAGGAAATTAAGTCTTGACGCAACTTTAATCTCCAAAGGATTCAACTCAGGCTATTCATTTTCTGGTCACAGACTGTGTGACCCTGTGTGATGAAGAATTTGTTTTGCCTGTAGGCAAAGAATAATACGTTGGTAGGACTTCAAGTCTAGGCTACCATGAAACACTCCGTAAGTCCCTTTAGAGCCTTGGATTTGATTGATGAAATCTGTTAAAGGGCTGGGTCTGGTGGACAAGCGGGAGGATTATAATGGGGCAGAGAGGAGGCACAAAGTATGATAGACCCAAGGAAGGCAAATCTGAGCTGGAAAGTCCAATCCTAAAGGCTGATGGAGAGCAGGGGGAAGGGGAGCCTCCAATATAAGAAAGAAGGGAGTTCAGGGGAGAAGATATTGAGTTCAATTTTGAGATGATACATTTGAGGAAACTATGAGACATCCAGGCAGGGATGAGTAATAAGTGGACAGATGAGAACATAGATCTGCAACTCAGAAGAGGCCTGGGAAAGAGATGTGGGTCTGGATTTAGAAGTCTTCCTATAGGATGATGGGAGTTGGCATTGAGATCACCCTAGAAAACCCTGGAAGAGTATGTAGCATGAATAGATTAAGAGTGGTGGGCACAAGAGAAGGAGGTGCCCACCAGGAGTATAGGATGGACTGGTCAGAGAGGAAGACGAGAAACAGGGAAAACAAACTAAGGAAGCCAGGAAAGAGAGGGGCTCAAGGAGATGATGGGTCACAAGTAAATGTTGCACAAGGTTAAAGAAGAAGCAGGACCAAAAAAGCAATTCCACTTGGCAATTTGTGGGGAGGGGGATCTACCAGATTAAAATGAGTGAGGAGTGACAAGGAGCTTGGAAAGTAGAGGGGAGAGTGGAGTGGAGGGGAAATAGGACAGTTTATGAAAGAGTGTGTAGGGATGAGGATTTTTTTTTTTAAGTAGAGAAACCTAAGTATCTTTGTTAAGAGAAAGGAGCATAGTGGGAGGGTAGAAAGAGAAAACACCTGTAAGCATTTGTGTTCCAGGGGCCAGAATTCTGTATCAGAGATGGCAAGATATATAGAATTCCTGTCACACAGACTAAGGACTGTCAGATGATAATGTAGTACCATGTAGTCCCCGCTGTAATATTCTGGGTTATACTTAGAGCAAAGTTCACCAAAAAACATGTCCCGACAAATGTCAATGTCACATTTTGAATAATAGGTGTATGAAGTAGGGTCATACTCGTTTACCTGTTACAATGGCGGAGGACTAGACCAGATAGCTTTTAAAGTAACGTCTAATCCTAAAAATGTATGATTCTCTGTGCTTTCTTTTTGTTGAATTTACAATTATTTTACTAATATGGTTCTTGGTTAAATGCTCCAGTCATCTACCCCAGTTTTCTTCTTACCACCTGCCCTTCCTGGAACATGCTGATTCTTCAACCTAAACCAACTTCTGTAACAAGTTACATACCAACAATCTCCAGCACATTCTCACTATACCCACTGGATATAATTTGAGGAACCTATGAGATATCACTGAATCAAATAAAATATCCCAATTAGTGCCTTCAAATTTCTGTATCAGCTCATTCCATTCTTTCTTTTACACATCTCCTAGTATTATCTGACTGCTATCTACTTCTCCCCAATCTGTTGCATTGGTCTCAACGAATACTTTTTTGAAGAACATATCTATCTTTTTTTTTTTTTTTTTTTTTTTTTAAAGATTTTATTTATTAGACAGAGATAGAGACAGCCAGTGAGAGAGGGAACACAAGCAGGGGGAGTGGGAGAAGAAGAAGCAGGCTCATAGCAGAAGAGCCTGATGTGGGGCTCGATCCCAGAACGCCGGGATCACGCCCTGAGCCGAAGGCAGACGCTTAACCGCTGTGCCACCCAGGCGCCCCAGAACATATCTATCTTGAATAAAAGTCAATGAAGTAAAATGTGTCTTTAGGTACTTCCCTTTGACCTGGGAAGAGAGGTTTGTTTTTTTGTTTTTGTTTTTCTTTTTTTTACTTTGAGCTGTCCTAAAACATGTTGCTCTGAAATTTGTTGGATTAAATGTTGTGGAAATTGTTCCAGTGACAAGTCACCCCCAAGAATAGGACAGTCAGGAAACTGGGGGTGTCCTATTGTTGATTTAGTGTTTCAAATACTTTGGTCTTGGTAAAATATATTTACAATATAATGAGTTGTTAATGCTGAGAAGAAGAGACTTCATTCATTCTCTAACATCTGCATATAGCAGTGGTCTAGGTAATATAACTTCTGGGACAGTAAAATGTATAAGATTCTTACCACATAGATCAGGAACTGCCAGCCAATGAAGTAATACTGTACTGTTTTTGCAGAGATAGACTGACTTCTGCTTGGAGCAAAGTTCACCAATAAATATGTTCCTGCAAATGCCAATGTCATACCTTTAAATAAAATTGAAAAGACAAGCCAAGTTGAAGAGGGATACTAAGGCTTTTTGTCAATGCAAACATTACCTACAGACTGAGCTTTACTTAGAGAAGTGCCTATAGTCCCTCCCTCCTAAAATACAATTCACCAAACCATCCCTAGAGAGCATGATGCATTCACTTGATGGTATTACCTTTAAAAGGTGGGGGGGGGGGGCGATAAGGGCCAGGGAAAGGATGGGGTAGGACATAACTTCTGATTTTTCTTTGTTGTTCCGGATGAATCCTTGCCTCTTCAGCAAACCTTCCCCCAAAGATGGGAAAGATCAGAACACGTGCATTTGGACATATGAAAACACATCGAAGCTGGCTGTTGGTTTCTACATTCTACGTGGGGAAGTCCATCACCTGATGACCTACTCCATACTTATTCATCTTTGAAGCCTTTACGCGCGCGCGCGCACACACACACACACACACACACACACACACACACACTTTATACTTTGAAACTCTGGTAAAAGATCACCTTCATCACGGTCACGTATTGGACTCCTTTGAGCAGAAATAACAAAGGTGAATGCTGACTTTGCTGTAAGATTTTTTTAATCCCATTTAGAATCTAGAATTCTAGGGGTAACTTAGTAAAATAGCCACATTATAAACCTATGTAAGAAATGGGTTACTGTCATCCCTTTAACCGTACTTAAAATAATGGAGGAAAGAAATGTGTATGGGAAGAGGGGCCGCATAAAGAGGAGTAAAGGGAGGCCTTGACATTCCAAATAACACTGAAAACTGCTTATTTATTAATAATCAGTGGAGAAAAACTGATACAGGTAGGGTTTTTCAGATTGCACCCTTGAAAACATAATTCAACTTGTTTCATCACTGAGGTCAGCATTGTTGTGTATATAATTTACAACCAGCACTGACTCCAACCCGAAGCAATTTAGTTTGTCTATAAAATCTCACAATTGGAAGACACCAATTTCCCATTCCTCTTAACCAAGTGATTTAGGGTTTTGAACTCCTGTTTCTGAGAACAAACAGCATTTGACTTTTCGCGCAAACGAGACGATAGCTACTCGAGGTATTGTAGAAGCTATTAAACAAGCTCCCTCTGTAATACTTTGTGAAGGCAGAAATTATACACAAAAATTTAAAAGCTATTTCTAATGAGAATTTGAAAAATGAAAAAAAAACCAATCTATATTATTAAGCATTGTGATAAAAGGAAAATAATAAAAATTACCAGTACCTAAGAACTTGGGCAAAACTATTGGTCAGCCTGCCCTTTCTTTGGAAAAGAAATAAAGATCTTACAATTGTTCAATATTAGGTTGCTAGAAGGATAGGATTCAAAAAAAAAAAAAAAAAAAAACCACCACCACAACAAAACCAAAAACCAAAAAAACAGTCTTCTAAACTTGGTATAGTGAAGTAGAATAAATGCAGTGAATACAACTTAAAAATCTCAGACTTCCAACTTTCTTTTGTGAAATCCCTATTTCTTATTTTTACTGAGTTCCTCTGCCAGTAATTTTTTTTTTATCTCTACTACCTGTATCTAGTGTCATTACATTTCTTTATTTTTAAATTTAGTTTTGATTGGGTAACACATGCATATGGTAAAAAATTCAAAAGACACACAAGGGTGGTGAGTGAAAAGTTAAATCTCTCGTACACCCTTATGATAGCCCACTAGTTCCCCCCCGGAAGTTAATATCGCCACCAATTTTTCGATTTCCCTTTTCAGAGGTGTTTTATGCAGGTGTGTGAGACAGTGCATGAGTTTGAGTTTCCTACACAGATGGCAGCATATTACATACACTTTTCTGTACCTTGCTTTTGTTCTACTTAACAGAACATCTTGGAGAACATTTCACATCAGCGTATATAGGGCAGCCTCATTCTTTTTAAGTCTGCATAATATCCCATTCTCTGGAGGTAGTGTTATTTAACTTAACTTTCCAACAGGGTCCCTGTTTCCCATCTGCTTCCACATTTGCATACTGGGCCCATTTCTACAAATGCAGATCTTCACTGCATTTCAAAACTCCTTGAAAACAAATAAAATGACTCATGATTTTGCAATTATACTTTCAAAGTACTTCTGCACATGTATTATGTCACTTGAGCCCCATGTCACTGTGGATTTAGTTAATGACTCTAGGGCAGCTCAGTAGGTCACCCATTGTTTCTTGTTAATAATTTTAATTTTAGCTTCCCCTGACAATTACAACGGTAGTTCTAGATAACTGCTATCTGTTACATGTTTGTTTACTGGGTGTCGTTTGTATTTCTCTGTGTGACTCACAGTCTCCTTTATGGATCATGTGCACAAGTTTCCTAAGTGTTCAGAAGTGTTGAAGATACTCGTTAGTGGCTCCTTATATAAATTTCCCTAAAATGTATTTATATCCCATATTTTTCCACAAGTGGCACGAGATGTCGTTTCCTGATATTTTTGTTTCACTAAAGCCACAGACGTTCTTTCATTGGAAAGACACAGATTTATACATTAGAAAACCTGCTAGCTTACCTTCTGCTGGTCCACTTGCCCAAGAGAGTAATCTGGAAGCGTAAGATACTCAAGGAAAGGAAGCTGTGCTTGGTCTGCTCTTTGCCCACGAAAATGATTAAATTCCAGGTCAAAACTTGGATCGTGATAGTCTAATCCACACTGAAACTGAATTCAAATTTCACTGCTCCTTGCTGACTGGGAAAGCTTAGGCATGTTACTTATTCCTCTGTGACTTAGTCTCCTCCTCTCTAGGTACAAATTAACTTATCACACCTACTAGACTCCAGGAGTCTGGCTGGACAAGAAGCCAATCTGGGGAGCTGAATAGATTTGAAAGCTCACCTAGAGGCCTGATGTGACAGAGGGGCCTAGGACACATCTACCTCAGGATACTGACTGCTAAGAGTCAAAAGCTATCTCATGCTTAAAAATTAATCCAAAATTGGCAGCTCTTTCTGCACATGGGTCCTGTCCCTGTGCTATCATAAAAGCACCTTTTTGCTTGAGGCAGCCCTGAAACCAAAAGAGCCAATCTGTTCTCTCAAACAGAAATGATGGTTTATTTGGCTAGATTAATGTTCTCGACACTGGCCCTCACCCAAGCTGACCATTTGGTGTGGGAGAAGGAAGGAAAGAGATGGTCCTCATGTCACTATTAATCTCTTGACATTCTATCCGGGGAAATCATTTATAGGTCACTTGAAGTAATCAAGTTACTGGTCTCTGGAGGGTACTGATGAATTGACTGTATTTTTTTTTTTTAAATGATGATACTATCTGGACGTTAGTCAACTAGGATCTCACAGCCTATTAGATTTAGTACTTTTGATGACTAAGGGAGAAGAGAGGGGAAAGTCTATATAGGTTTTGGCTGATTGAAGGGGAGTGAAATCTGGTGCTTTTTAAAGGAAAAAATAATCATTAAAATAATTTAAAGTTATTAATCCACTAAGAATCAGAGCACAGTCCAAAGCCTGTCATTGAGTTAATAATAGTTGGCGATTCCTTTCAGACATAGCTTTTGTGAGGTCATTTTTTGAGGCTAGTGGTGAAAAGTTTCATAGCCACAGAGCAACATTTGGCACTAAATTAGTTCAGCTTGTTTCCACATGGCCCAAAAATCTTCATTTGTTCCATCATGAAAAACAAACTTTCATTTGCTTGAAGCAGGGAAAAATAAATGATTTTCTTTTGCATATTTTGACAATTTAATTTTTAGCATGCTTATATGTTAATCTTTTTTTTTTTTTTTTTAAGCCACTAACTACTCTTTTCCCTGTTTGGTTTTAGTCTCTGTAAAGAAAAAAACCTGCATTTTTAGCTCTCAACAGAAAGAGCCAAATTTTCTCAAGGCAACAGCAATACAGACCCAAAGAAAATACGTGTGGCTTAACACATTACTGAGTGAGGTTGGGGAGAAGTCCTTCTCTCCAAGTATGAAGTGGGTTATTGCATTTCAGGTCATGACAATTTTGTGACATGGCTGTTGGAGGCGCAGGTATGGGATAGGTGGCTCCATTGTTTCTTCTTCCTACCCCACTAAAGTCAAGAATTGATCCCTTTTAACTACAGTGTGAAACAAATGTGGCATCAGTTATATAGCCCTACTCAAAAAGCATTAAATTAGGAAGGCAAAAATACCCAACCAGAGTTGTGGGAAACATTAGCTGGATTACTAAAGTTTGCAAAAGCATCCGAATCAAGGTTTCCTCTGTTGAACCACTGGGGTACACGTAGCAGCAGTAATGACAGTAGCTAACATCGAGGGCTTATTACGTGACAGGCCCTGTTCTAAGAGTTCTACCTCTATGTACCCATTTAATCCTACAAGATAGGTAATATTATCTTCATTCGAAATGTGAGGAAAATGAGGCTTAAGGAGATTAAGTAACTTGGAAAGGTCACACAGCTCTCTGTCACTAGAGACTCACCCTCAACCATTACACTACGGTTGTATCAGGCTGCCACTATTAGAATACTGGTCTACCATTCACTGGTTACAGGACTTCGGGCAAGTTAGTTAACCTCTTTAAGTATCAGCTCTGTAAATAGGTTGTGCCTACGTTTAAATGAGATAGTTCATGTAAAACGCTAATAGTACCTGGAAAGAGGAACTATTATTTAATAAATGTTAGCTGTTCTGAAAATAAGAGAAATTAGCAAAGAAGCAAAGAGTTAATAGAGGTTTAATTTTTTTATTATTATTATTTTTTGGTGTGTGTGTTTATGTGTATGTGTTTCTTATTACTTATATTACATTTTTAGTATTACCTCTCAGGAATGAAGTTGATCACAGAAATGATGACAATTATATTAACGGGGCTTTACATTTCTCAACGTGCTTATACGAATTACCCAATTTGATCCTTAGAACAGTATTCTGTATCTGTCAACAAACTGAGGCGTAGGGAAGTTCAGTAATATTATGTTGGACACAGAGCTGACAGAAAAAGTTGAATCCAGATTTGAACCTATGAAAGTGAGTTTAATTTTTATGCTTTGATGTTGAGCTAGTTTACTGGTTTTAGTAATGTTTTGTTGATCTTGGGATTTTCAAGTATAGAATCAAATCGTCTGCACACACTGTTATTTCTATTTCTTCCTTTTCCATAGTTGTGACTTTATTTGTTTCCTAATCCTATTGGCAGCAGTTGAGTGCAGTATTAAATAGAAACTTACCCTGCCTTTTTGCACCTTTGTTAATACTTCTCATGTTAGTCCCCCCAAATGCTTGGAAATGGCCCATGCCTGTCCTATCCAGCCATCAGAACTGACTGAAATGTTACCTCTCTAAAAAATTCCCTCTGAGCTTCTCAGCTAGGGTAACCTCTATTTATTCTAAACCAGTGGTTCTCAACTGGGGCTGATTTTGTCCCCCAGGGGACATTTGGCGATATGTGAAGTCATTTTTAGTTGCCATAACTAGGGCAGATGGTGCTACTGGCATCTAATGGGTAAAGGCCAGGAGGGATACCGCCGAGCAACCTGCAATGCCCAGGCCAGCCCCCTGCAATGAAGAACTCTCCAGCCTAGACTGTCAGCAGCGCTGAGGTTGAGAAACCCTGTCCAACTAAAGCCTCAAGGCATTAGGACACATATTATTTTCTGCTTTTAAAAAGCTTATTAATGTATATATTTTATCATTGACTGTATTATTTGAGGACAGAGATTCATCTTCGTCATCTTTTTATTGCCAATGTTCACAAACATTGGCAAGTCTCCCTACACAGCCACCTGTATTACTTCATTAAATACCTTAGATTAATTTAAACCTCAATCAACCATTAACTACAAAAGATGACCTATGTTAGATAAAATGACTTCGAGTTTCCTTAAGACATTTGATAAACAAGAAAAACAATATAGGACCTAATTTTTTTAATTTGTCAAACTCGGGCAAATGGTCCTTCTTTTTTCTGATTCCATGCATCTTCCCCAAATGATTCCATAAACCATGATATATTAAAAAAGAGCACAGAAAATCAATATATTTGAAAAGATACAATGCACATATGAGTGCATTTGGAAAAACATTGTAACCATGACAAATTTGATGATGTCAACTAAAAACTCTACTAGCAGAATCAAACCAAGGAGGAAAAAGAAAAAGTGAAAACACGTTCAAGATACTAGGCTCAAGGGAACCACAATCAGGGAACACGAATGCTCAACATACCAATACTGGTGTCACATTTAAAGCTCAGATTTTTTAAAAATCCGATCTCCTTGGAAGTAAGCAGACATGGCTTTATTTAAAGTGCCTAAAATGCCATATTTGTTATGATATGTCAGCAGCAATTCAGAGAGGATTTTGTCAAGGAAGAAAATAGGAATTTCCAGAATTCTTCTCCCCAGTGATATTTCTAGTAGCAGGTGGAAGATACACTCAATACGTGAGGGCTTTGCTATGTAAGAGCAATCTTTCTTACAGCCAGGAAGGCTACTGTTACTTTCCGCTAATAGCTGTATTTCTAAATGAAAATTTGAAGGGGAATATTCTATGTTACTTTTGGAAAGGGCTAAACACAAATTAGGTAGTTAATTGGTGCATCTAATTTTTGTGTGGTTTTCATTTTTATGCAGTACTTTCATGTAACAACCTAACAAATACATCTTTTGAAGTGGAGTACTCTATTAGGTAACACAGATGTTTCTTGGATTTTATTATGCTCATGAAAATTTCATAACATTCATAATAATAGTGTAAAATAATAATTCACTGTGACCAACAGCATGAGCAGTGGGCACAGTGAAAATTGAAATATTTCACATGAAAGAGCAGAAGGCAGCTCCAAGAAAGAATACCATTCATCCCCAAATGAGATTTATCCATTTCAGTAATTTGTTCCCAGTTTTTAACACACATTTTTTTATGGATAGTATTATTTATTTCCTGATCAAGCAGTGCTACAATTACATGAATTAACCAATTACTTACCTAGTAAATCTGAAGCTCTTAAGTTTTCTTTCAGAAACATCACAGAAATAATGGCACTACCTAGAAAGAAAATGGTCGTTAGTGGTGTTTCCAATATAAAAACATACATTACGCAGTGCCATTTGAAGGGAGTTAAGCACTTTGTATCTTATACCTGGACTAGCTATGTCCTGGTCAGAGACACCCAGTAGCTGTGGCTGTGAAAACAACTTCTTCCCCCTCATGGTTGAGGATACATAGAAACTAACCTGGTTTACAATGGACCGAGGACAGTGGCTGGCATAGTGCCCTGTGGACAGCAAGGGCATAATAAAAGCTCACTAAATAACTAAATGAAGAAATGGAAAGAAAGAAAAGAAAGAAAGAGAAGGAAAGATAAAGACAGAAAGAGGGAGAGAAAGAGAGAGAGAGAGAGAGAGAGAGAGAGAGAGAGAGAGAGAGAGAGAGAGAGAAAACAAGCAGGCAGGCCGGCAGGCAGAAAGAACAAGAATGGATGGACAGAAAGAGTGGAAGGAAGTTTTAACTTTAAATATATCCCAAACTGAAACCCATTATTTGCCTTCATCTCCTCCTATAATTCCTATTCTGATGATATGTCTAAGGGGCCCCAGAATTGTAGGACTCCTGCCATCTCCACTGTCCACACTACACATCCAACAGGATCCCGGGTCCGGGGGTCTGAACTTCACCATCTGTCCAGCCCATCCCCCTTCCTTTCAGTCCACTGTCACTGCACTGCTCAGACCAGCTTCAACTCAGGCTTAGACCTCAGGCTCTGACACGTTCCTCATCACATTTGTTCTTGATCTCTTTTATATTCTATGCCCACCCTTACTGAAATAATCAGAATTCTCAGAAATACCATTTAGTTTCATTCTAAAGGACTTTTATTTGTGCTATTCCCTTTGCAACTCTGCCTCCATTCTTGTGACCAACTCTGGACTCAAGATCACCTCTGGATTCCCCTAGACCCAGTTGACCAAACCACCCTTTTGTGTAATTACCCCCTCTAACATAGCTTTCTTGTTACACTGACGATTTATTTGCCTGTCTCCCTGCAAAGACCATCAGTTCCTTTGACTCTGAGATATGTCTTATTCTTCTAAGCTCTCCTGGGTGTACCTAGCACATAAATAAGAAAGTTTGTGGGATCTCTGCCCTGCATTTGCTGGCCTTCATAGTGTAAGATCCTCTTTCCCATGACAGATGGTACTGAACCCTCAACCTCTAAGTGAGCCATGACCTAGTACTATGGCCTCAGGTTATGTAGGATATGTTGAATCTCTCTGAGTTGTTCCTCTTACGAAGCCATTACTCTATGAGTAGCATGGGAAAATCCAAACTTGCAATAAGACAAAATACTACACAACATAATTTGTATTTACATTTTTAAGAGTGGGGGAGGGGCACAGGGAGGGGAAGAGAGAGAATCTTAAGCAGGCTCCACACCCAGCCTGGAGCCCAATGTGGGGTTTATCTCACGACCCTGAGATCATGACCTGAGCCAAAATCAAGAGTTGGACACTTAACCGACTGAGTCATCCAGGTGCCCCTGTATTTTAAATTTTTAACAGAAATTATTAACTAGGTTTTTAAGTTTATTTTTTTAAAGTAAAAATATAGGTAAGAAAAGTCATCATAAAAATAACTCATCATCTAGAGAAAACTGCAGTATGGTGTGTTTATTTTACCTTAGCTGAGATAAAACTGTAATGCAAATTTTTTTCAGTTTCCTTAGTTACCATATTATTAAACTTGCCATGTCATTTAAAATTCTATATAGAATTTTAAAATTTTAATGAGTCTGTATAATAATTCATTGAATCAGTTAAATTTGAATATAACTATATCTGGTATTCTGGCAATTGATTTAAAACAAAATAAATCCACACCAGAAACCCTCATTCAAGAGAAGCTGGGATTCTCTTATGTTTGCTCCATCTTCTTCTCAACCTGGCTCTCTCTTAGTCAAGCTGAGCTATGTCCTTGCAAACGTCTCCTGGGCAGGTTATTTATTGAATAGACATTTCACACAGAATAAACAGAGCACGGAAAATATCCACCAAGCATGAATTTAATTGGGTCATGTAGCTTTAAAACACTAAAGCAATGTTTTCTGTATAGATACATAGCCCATTAAGAATTGAGTTTGGGACAGGTGTAAAAATGTCTGAAAATTTTCCGTTTCATATTTGAACCAAAACAATTCAGGGAAACTAATTTCATGTGTTAGAGAATTAGGAATGTTACAAAAACCAAGACCCCATTCCCATCCCATCATTGACTTCCTGTGTAATTGCATAAGGAATGCTTCCAAGTGAAGAGATATAGATCAGTAAGAAATAGGTGAAGTATCACTGCTAACACACACCAAATGCATTCCATGATAACAATCCTTGAGACGACTATTTCACAGCAAAGGAGTCCAGTAGGAAGGGAGACACTACTTACATGGAGTGGGCTGGTAGGAGATACAGAGACAATGTACTCCAGGTCCTAAACTTTATATTTGGGAGGCAGGTCCAGAGAAGTTGTTTGTTCATTCATTGATCCATTCATTTAACAAACATTTATATTACAGCAGAATTGGAACCAAAGCCCACACTTCCTTAACCCCAGTCCAGAACTCTTTCAGGTACACTACACACCATTGCCTTCCTTAAAGGGAGAGAGAGGCATTGTTCTCCTCTTCTTGTTGCTAAACCAGTTTCATAAATAATTTTACTTTTAGAAGAGATGGGGGAGGGACGCCTGGGTGGTTCAGTTGGTTAAGCATCTGCCTTCAGCTCAGGTCATGATTCCAGGGTCCGGATCGAGCCCCACATGGGGCTCCTTTCTCAGCGGGGAGCCTGCTTCTCCCTCTGCCTGCCGCTCCCCCTGCTTGTGCTCTCTGTCTCTGACAAATAAATAAAATCTTTAAAAAAAAAAAAGAAGGGATAGGGGAAATGTTATATAGGTGACAATTTCATTGCTAAAGAGAAAAGGACATGCTTGGTAACAATAAACTTGAAATATACTATATGTATCAAATTATATCAATTGCCATAAAATAGTTACCAACATTTCCTGAACATAAATATGCTACTTTTAGTCTCTGAAAGAACTTGTGTCTAAGGCACTTCCATACTCATTTTTTTGTTTGTTTTAAGAGAATGTGAGCTTTTCTACAAAATTGTTAGATAAGAGAATAAGATTTTTAGTTTTATTCATCTAGCAAAGGAAGTAATAAAAAAAGAACATTCTGTTAAGAAACACTCATAATTCATTTATCTTTCAAAATATGGTTAAAATGAGAGCTGTGCTGAGCAAAAAGACCGTGTCTGAGCAACAGCTCATAACATGACTTCTACGCAGAGCAGTAAATTTTTAAAATGAGAAAAAATAAATAAACTGAAGTGCCCCATATACATTTGCAGTCAGAGATTTGTCAAGCTCAACCCTGTCTAGTTGCCTCTGTAACAGCCACCACTGCCTAATAAACACCTAGGAAGAGGAAAGAACTACTATGCTTTTACTCCTGTAGCAAAATTTAATATTCAGAAATAGAGCATTTCAAGATCAATAGCTTAAAAACCAGGGGCGCCTGGGTGGCACAGTGGTTAAGTGTCTGCCTTCAGCTCAGGGCGTGATCCCGGCGTTATGGGATCGAGCCCCACATCAGGCTCCTCCACTAGGAGTCTGCTTCTTCTTCTCCCACTCCCCCTGCTGTGTTCCCTCTCTCGCTGGCTGTCTCTATCTCTGTCGAATAAATAAATAAAATCTTAAAAAAAATAGTTTAAAAAGCATTAAAACGGAACATAGTTGTAAATGAAACAGATCTGTGCTAGGTAAGATTAAACTGTGGTTACGACAGAGCATTGACTTCAGCACTCACAGTTCTGTGTAGGATTTTGACTGGGGACATATCTGGGCAGAGGTTCGAGAATCCTTTTCCATTCTGGCCTTCGTATGGACGCAGATTGAAACAGAGTACTCACAGACATGGGTCTACACGGAGGGTACTTGTGAACACTGGGGTTAAATGCATTATACACAGGGACCCCAGAGCCAGACACGGAAGGGGGAATGAGCATAATGCATTAAAAAAGAAAAGGTGAGAGGTAGCATAGGAAAGATCATATACCAAAATTAGAACAGTGGTTGTGTAGCTACTATCTATCCTTTTACATCATTATTACAATAAGCACTGCATTCCTTATGCTGTACCTTTTATTCTTGTGTCTTACTCATTTCATAACTGGAAGCCTGTGTCTCCCACTCTTCTTCACCCATTTTGCCCAGTCCCCACCCCCTCCCCTCTGGCAACCATCAGTTTGTTCTCTGTATTTATAGGCCTGATTTTGCTTTTTCTTCATTTATTCATTTTTTTTTTTTAGATTCTACTTGTGGGGATTCCCTTAAGTATCCCTAAAAATACTGAGCATCTTTTCATGTCTCCTGGCAATCTGTATGTCTTCTTTGGAAAAATGTCTATTCAAGTCCTCTGCCCGTTTTTTAATTGGATGGTTTGGGTTTTTTGGTGTTGAGTTGTAGAAGTTATATATTTTGGATAGTAACCTCTTATTGGATATATCATTTGCAAATACCTTCTCCCATTCAGTAGGTTGCCTTTTTTGTTGTTGTTGTTGGTTTCTTTCACTGTGCAAAAGCCTTTTTTTTTTTTTTAATGTAGTCTCAACAGTTTATTTTTGCTTTTGTTTCTCTTGCCTTAGGAGACATAACTAGAAAAATTTTTCTACAGCCGATGTCAGAGAAATGACTGTTTTCTTGCAGGATTTTTATGGCTTCAGGTTTCACACTTAGGTCTTTAATCCATTTTGAGTTTATTTTTGTGTGTGGTGTCAGAAAGTGGTCCAATTTTCTTCTCTTGCATGCAGCTGTTCAGTTTTCCCAGCACTATTTTTTGAAAAGACTCTCTTTTCCCCACTGTATATTCTTGCCTCCTTTGTTGTAGATTAGTTGACCATATAAGCATGGGTTTATTTCTGGACTCTCTACTCTGTTCCATTGATTTCTGTGTCTATTTTTGTGCCAGTGCCATACTGTTTTGATGACTACGGCTTTGTAGTATATCTTGAAATTTGGGACTGTGATCTCTCCAGCTTTGTCCTTCTTTCTCAAGACTGTTTTATTATTCAGGTTCTTTTGTGACTCCATACAAATGTTAGGATAATTTGTTCTAGTTCTGTGGAAAATGTTGGTATTTTGATAGGGATTGTGTTACATCTCTTGATATTCACATATATTGCAAAATGATCACCCCATTAAGTCCAGTTAACATCAGTCCATATATAATTACAGAATATTTTTTTTCTTATAATGAGAACTTTTAAAATTTACTCTTAGCAACTTTTAAATATGCAATACAGTATTATTAGCTATAGCTGCCATGCTGTACATTACATCTCATGACTTATTTATTTTATAACTGGAAGTTTGTACCTTTTGACCCCCTTTACCCATTTCACCCACCCCACCCTCTCCCTACCTCTGGCAACCACCAATCTGTTCTCTGTATCTATAAGCTTGTTTTTTTGTTTGTTTTTTAGATTTCACATAGAAGGGAGGTAATGTGGTATTAGTCTTTGTCTGACTTATTTCACTTAGCAGTGAAATCTTATCTCAAATGGTAAGATCATTCTTTTTTATGGTTGAATAATATTCCATTGTGTATGTATACCTCATTTTTCTTTACTAATCCACTGAGAGATACTTGGGTTGTTTCCATACCCTGGCTATTGTAAATAATGCTGGGATGCATATATCTTTTAAAGTCACTGTTTTTGTTTCTTTGGATAAATACCAAGAAGTGGAATTGCTGGATAATATGGTAATTCTATTTTTAAGTTTTGAGGAATTTCTATATTGTTTTCCAAAGTGGCTACACCAATTTACCTTATCACCAACAGTGTACAAGGGTTCCTTTTTTCCACATCCTCGCCAACACTTGTTACTTATCTTTTCTTATAACAGCCATTCTAACAGGTGTAAGGTGATATCGCACTGTGGTTTTGACTTGCAATCCCCTATTGATTGGTGATTTGAGCATCTTTTTATATACATGTTGGCAATCTGTATGTCTTCTTTGAAAAAGTCTACTCAGATCCTGTGCCCATTTTAAAATTGGGTCATTTGTTGTTTTTGCTATTGAGTTATGTGAGTTCTTCATATATTTTGGATGCTAATGACTCATTAGATATATGATTTGCAAATATTTTCTCCCTTTTAGTAGCTTGCATTTTCATTTTGTTGATGGTTTCCTTTGCTGTGCAGAAGCTTTTTAGTTTGATGTAGTCCGACTTGTTCATTTTTGCTTTTGTGGCCTTTGCTTTTGGTGTCAAATCCAAAAAATCATTGCCAAGACTAGTGTCAAGTGTCAAACTACATTTTCTTCAAGGAGTTTCATGGTTTCAGGTCTTACATTCAAGTCTTTAATCCATTTTGAGTTAATTTGTGTTTGTGGTGTAAAACAGTGGGGCAGTTTCATTCTTTTGCATGTGGCTGTGCAGTTTTCCCAACACCTTTTGTTGAAGAGACTGACCTTTCTCCAATGTATATTCTTGGATCCTTTATAGTAAATTAATTATACATATCTGCCTGGGTGTATTTCTGGGCTCTCTATTTTGGCCCATTGATCTGTGTCTGTTTTTATGACAATATCATACAGTTTTGATTGCTATAGCTTTGTAATATAGTTCAAAACCAGGGAACATGACGCCTCCAGCTTTGTTCTTCTTTCTTAAGATTCCAGCTATTTGGAATCTTTTGTGGTTCCATACAAATTTTAGAATAGTCTTTTCTAGCTCTGTGAAAAATGGCCCTGGAATTTTAATAGGGATTACATTGAACCTATAGATTGCTTTGGGTAGTATGGACATTTTAACAATAAGAAATTCTTTCAATCTTTGAGCATAGACTATCTTTCCATTTATGTGTGTCTTCTTCCATTTCTTTCATCAGTGTTTTATAGTTTTCAGTGTACAGGTCTATTACCTCCTTGGTTAAATTTATTCCTAGGTATTTTATTCTTTTTCATACAATTGTAACCACTTCTTAAAAGGAAAATTTAACCCAAAATTTAAACAATCAGGTATACTTTACTCAACTGTGACTATGGATATAATATTATCAGATTCAGTTGTAAAAAACATACCAAAAAAACCTTTGGTCCAATGGGTTACAAATTCAAATGCCAATGGGGCCAATTAGGCAATCCTTTGCAGAGGGCAAAATAACGAAGGTGGTGGGCTGGGGCAATGAAGGGTGATGGGGTGTGGTGACGAGGGTGGTGGGCTGTGGGTGGTGGACTGGTAGGATGAGGGCAGGTTGCTGTAGCTATGAGAAGCAGTGGGGCCATGGTGACCTAGAATATACAAGGTCAGTGAAAGGTGGCAGCCACAATTCAGCCTTAGCCAAATGCAAGTCCAGGACTACCAAATCTGATTTTTTAAGGCAAACCACTTTTTGTGTGTCATGGTCCAATTTTTAAACATGGGAAATTAATCTATATTCTTTAAAAGCATTGTTTAAGCCAAACAAAACACAGGAAAGGTCAGATCTGACCTATAGGATACCAGTTTTTGAAATCTCATCTAGCCCACAGTGAAAATTTCATCAATTTTCAATTAGTGTTATCCAATTTATTGTTTAACCTCTATGATCTGAAGAGAAACCAGGGTATCTTTTTATACTATAGGAAAGTGGAAGACAAAGTAGTAAAGGAAACCCTTTTGTAAAAAATAGCCCATGAAAAGAACATATTTATATATAAGAATGCTACAAACAGATCCTCACATGTAAATATCTGGCTTGTGGTTTCTGACCATTTATAATGGCAACTTTATTGCACTGCTAAAAAGCAAACCACTGAAGCGCTTTCCCCTCACTCACAATCAAGCTTCAAACATGCGGACACATTGAGCCTGCTCCCAGGCTCAATCAACTGTAATTGTATGGAGGTACCAACTCCCCCAAAATCATCATTCCCCCTTAGTTGTAGAATGGTAGAAGGAACATATGTCAATTACAACATACCCCATGGAGTTAGGATTTGAAAATCTAAGGATGTGACAGTTGGAAAATGCTTCTTTGTAGAGAAAAAAGTTGTCCTACCATACTGGCAGGAATACAAGTGTCAAGTAATTTATGTTAATAAAAAAATTGCTATTGTCATTTATTGAAGATACTGAAGAAACTGCTCATGGGTAATTTGTATAATTTCAAATAAGGAAGTTCACCTGGATTAAGAATAATCATTCTTTTCTACATTTTTCTTGACACACATTAGTGATTAAACTTGAAAAGACTCCAAAAAAGTAAAGACTCCATCACTGAGAAGATTAACTCTGTATTATAAATTTATATAATAGCACATTACTTCATCAGGAGCAATGTCTCTAGAAATACTTCATGGTGTTCTCAAAAAATCAGGATGAGTGGAAAAGACCTTTCGAATAGCGCTTTTTAGGTTTTAGGAATGCTCTCAGCCGAGTGCATGAGCAGTTCCTGCACATTTATTTAGGCTGGTTTGGGGACAAATCTGCTACAGCAGACAACCCAGCAAGCCACCAAAAAAAAGGGATCTTTTCTGCATATTTCCAACATTAAAATACATGCCTGTGTGAAGCGCCCACAGGCAGCCCATGTGGCCTGGAGCTCCAGTGATCTCATCCAGGCTGGCACTAAGCACGGGGCTCTGAAGGACCGGGAGAATTCGCAGCATCTAGGCTTGTGGAATGCTACAGGTCACTTGCTTATTGGTCTGTTTATGTTTCCTTTCATTTGTTTCTAATAAAAATCTTGGAGACCAAAGTTTCTGCTTGAGATGACTTCTTTAGAGTTCCAAAAGGCCTCACCAGGGCTTTCTGGCTACACTATGACCATCGCCTAATGGATTACAGACACATTTCAGCTCACAGTTCCATCACAGCACAAGAGAAATACACGAAACAACATATATTCCACATCATGAATTTCCATTTGAGCCAAAGCCAGCATGTTAGGGAAAAGTTGGAGATGGAAAAAACTTATCGGTCATGTGTCTCATTCTCTCCTCATTTTCTCAGTGCAGTTGGCTCTCCAACCATCATCCGAACTAGCCCAGTCACACGGTGACTACTTCTCTTAGGAAATTATTCCAGGGCCAAGGAGATCTTGTTGCTATTGATTCTATCATTCCGTGTAAAATTCCAAGTGTTTGATCTCACGTAATTCATCTCAAGTTTAGGCTGTTCATTACCCACTTCTATTCATCTGGGCAATAATGAAGTAAAACAGCAAGTTTATGTGTCTTATACATTACCTGATGTGGTGGATGCCCATTCAGTACTTGTTTCTTACCATTATTTCTCAAGTACTGCCTGAATTTAACTTGGAAAAGGGTGATGTATTCTATGAACTCTCTTAGAACTTTAAATCAATACATTCAGGGATATAGAACTGAAAAATGTCATTGGTGCTTTCATTATGTTCTGTTCCTCCCTGCCCCTGCAACAGTCTCCTTTGCCACTCCCAGAAAAATTAATTTTATACAGACTAAGTTTGACCATGAATCTCCTTAATTCCATTTGACTTCAATTCTTTTGATTGTTGATGGTTGTATGATTTTTAACCATCTCTCAACGCTTAGGCATAGCATAGATATGTCATGAGGATGAGCAGAAAAAGTAAAACGTTAAATGTAAGGCTGCACTTTGCAGATACACAAATAATTTAACTTGTTAGATTGTCCCCAAAGGACAAGCTTATAAACTTTTAA
The DNA here is from genome assembly GCF_024610735.1 of Ursus americanus. Taxonomy (NCBI): domain Eukaryota; kingdom Metazoa; phylum Chordata; class Mammalia; order Carnivora; family Ursidae; genus Ursus; species Ursus americanus. The sequence goes on along the minus strand of NC_142135.1, from coordinate 37,264,354 downwards.
GTATGTACAGAAGTGAATATCCACGAGTTCCTTGCAATGAAATGCTTAACTATTGTGCTTTTAAGCAAGTGTTTTTGTCTTCTAACACGCTAGAACAGAACATCCTATCCTCATTTTATCAAAATTCAAATTCAAACCAGGTCTACAAAGCTGTATTGTATGATTTCCCTGTACTCTGCTTTCCTGGAGAAGGAAGATGGAAAGCAACCAGACATACACAGTCACGTCTCCTGGGTCTCAGTTAAAAGGTGAGGAAGGACCTTAAGCAGGGCATCGTGAGAATGATGGAAGTCATGGAGGGGAATGTAGGACCAGGACTGCCGTGTGGGGTTGAGCAGGTGGCACAGTGCACAAAGACACAATGTCTGCGGAAGCACCACCCACATCTCCTATCTTGCTGCTTTGTATATTTCTCAGGACAATTTTAGGACAGGTGGCACCAAAGTGTATTGTACTAATTATGATGATTTGCAGACAAACAGAAATAAAGTATCATGAGAAATGCTACCTTTTTCTATTCAGAAAAAGGCACCACATAGACAAGAAGAGGACCCACGTGGGGGTGCTAAGGCAACAGAGAATAAGCCTCTTTAATTTACTCTGGAAGCTAAGGAAGGCCTTCTGCGGAGGGAAGGAGTAGTAGTATTTTAAAATTTTATTACAAACTGCTCAGTATATCCAACTTATTTCTTTTTACTAGATTTCTGGTATAATAATTTCTCCAAAAACACATTCTCAAATTGCAGTTAGGCCTGAAAGAAATCTGTCCTTCAGCCTCGCTGAAGTTAATTAGCAAGTACACAAAAGTGCCACAAAGCCAGAGCAAGAAGATACAAAGTTACACACACATCTTATGCCTCCATGTTTTCCTCTGACAAGTGTGTGTGTGTGTGTGTGTGTGTGTGCGCGTTAATTATTTTGTCTTGGTACGTTATTTGGAAATTGATATTTTCCAACATGTTTTGGTAGGGAGCACGTGGAGGAGTCAAAGGGTAATTGCTGCTCAACGGTTGAACACATGAGCTGTGAGGACCCTACTTTTCTGTTCCCTGAAAATTAACCATTACATGGATAAGAAAATAAAAAGCTTCTCTTAACCTGGCTCCTCCATTTTAGAGAATTTAATCATCAGCTACCTTTTGGGGCCTGGGGAATAGATGCCCTTATAAAGAACAGTGTGCTGTGTTTCTGAGTGATAATCATTATTATAAATCACAGTGACAATCACTAGTGTTGTCACTATGTCAAACACTAGTGTTGTCACTATGTCAAACACTGTAGACTGTATCCAACACTGTTCTTAGGTGTTTGTGTTTACCCTGTTTTTCCCTGAGGACAACTTGTGAGGAAAGAACTCTTTTTTATCTCCATTTTACAGATTAGGGATCTGAGGTATAAAAATTGTTTAAACTACTGGTGTGGAGGTCACAGAGCTCTCCGGTTGGCAGAACTGAGATCTGGACCCTAGAGCTCCCTGTGAGGCCCCAGAGCGCATGCTCTTGACCATTCAACTGCCCTGTCTTATTGGGACAAATATCCAGCCTAGGCTATAGACGAAATTGAAAAACATCCATTAAGGGGCACCTGTGTGGCTCGTTGGTTAAGCAAGCATCCGACTCTGGATTTCGGCTTAGGTCATGGTCTCGGGGTTGTGAGATCAAACCTTGCGTTGGGCTCCATGCTCAGTGCGTGCAGAGTCAGCTTGCCCCTCTCCCTCTGCTCCTCCCCCCACTTGCTTGCTCTCTCTCCCTCTCTAAAATAAATAAATAAATAAAATCTTAAAAAAAAAAAGAGAGAAGAAAAACATCAGTTAAGCTTTCTCAATTAATGGAAACACAAACACAAGTCAACGTCCAGCATTAACCACACTGCCAGTATAAAGAGCATATTCGTCAGAATTTGGACCTATTGTGCAGTGAGAAAAATAGGGTAAAAGTGCAAGGTGACGCAGGGATACTACGGCTCTGACATTCTCAAAATGCTGGCCCCAGGCCTGGGCATTCAGATCTGCCTGGATTATTCCCCACTATCCAATCCTGAGACTCAGAGAGGCTAGATAGCTCCCCTGAGCCAGGCAGTGGCGATTGGATAATTATTAATGTGAGCACTGCCTTAAGAATTCCCTGAAGGGCTTTCTGCAGAACTGCTGTCCTTTGAGGATGCTTCATAGAAAAACACTTTGTGGTCGGCAGGTTCTCGAACCCTGGCCTACTGCCTCTGCCTCTGAAAGACTCACAGTGTGCGTGGGCCCGTCCTGGGTGCGCCCCGCAAAGCCCTGCACTCATGAAACCGGGCTAGCATCTAACATCCAATAGCGCGGAAGTCTGTTTGATCGTGGAGCTCTGTCTCTCAGAGCACCTCTGGACCCACCGGTAAAACTGGTGCTTGAGGGATGGCTGCTTCAAGGTGAGCGTGGCAGTGAGGCACGGCGGAGCACACACGGCAGGGGAAGGAAAGGATAGACGGGAAGATGGATGCAGGCAGGAATGTGGGAAAAGCACAAACTGAAATAGCCATAATGCTTCAACACAGTGTTTCTCATATACTAGTCCTAAGAACAATGTGTTCGATTGAAGTTACAAAGGGAGAAGGAATTTTGATGAGGTAAGACGAGACAGCAGGTCTGATATATTAGGCCTGGCATATTGTGTGCAGGGAGATAAGACTACAGGATTACCTACACGGGATCTCTCCTTACTTCCGGAGGGGAGAAAGGAGCACGGTGTGCTGATGTGAACCTGAAGCAGAGCAGGAAGATGGAAGACGGTACCTACCCTACTTTGGAACTCCAGCTTTTTTAAAAGCTGTTCTGGATTTTAATTTTCTTCCTTCCTCTTCTTCTTCTTCTTTTTCTTTTTCAATTTTAAAAACAACAAAATATAGAAGAAAGACCAGAAAAAAATATGCAAACTCCCATTCCATGCAATATACAATATCTTTGTTTTTTTTTTTCACTCAGAAGGAAGTCTGATTCCTTTCATGAATCTCCCAAGAAATAATAAGAGGAAAAAGTTCCAGCACAGAAAAATGTGGACACTCTTCTGCCTCATCTGTAGACAGAGCCATATGATATGGCTATTTTAAAAATACTTCTTTTTTTTGCTTCAGGTCCTTTAGAGTTTCTAGAATCTTTATAAGGAATCTCAGGGTGGTAAGGGTTTGTTCTGGGGAACATTCTCAAATCACCAATGGTCCATAACTCACTCAAAACACTTCACAATAACCTAAGTTCAGCTCAGGAATGCTGTGGGAATATTACTCATGAGCATATATTACTGTTTGCAAAGATTGTAAAGTAGGAAATGGTTTGTATTTGAGGCTGTATTTTTTACTTCTTTGAATCATTTTATGGGCAGAGAGGGAGGTTGCTAAAAAGTTCTAACATTGAAATATTAATTGGGGCTAAGAGCACACAAAGAAAAATGATCTATAGCTTTAAGAAAGCCCCATCCGTCAAACCAGTGGGCTCAGAGTTTGAAGATAGGTAGACTGGCCCATGGGGACTTGGGGAGGACAGGACACTGTCTAAGGTGAGTGGGAAAACTTAAGCTTCCTATTATTAATAGGAGCTTTGAGCAAGTGAGGCCAAGATGAGCAACTTCACAGGCAGCTTCTCTGAAGGTCTGCAAGGGGGATCAAGGGACACGTAATCTCTGGCAACTTCCAAATTCTCACTTTAGGTCCCACAGGGCCTGGCTGTATTTCATTTCTGTGACATCTCTGATCATTGTAATGAATCCAGCCATACTCCCCTTTCTTCAAGCGAGTTGGAGTAGCTCTCTTTTTCTTGTTCCCAGAAAAAAGGATTCCCAGTACCTGGGAGACTCGAGATAAATGGAGAATTTCATTACGATGTGGTACACTCAACCCTCCCCCAGGTGTCTGTTTATATTCCTGGATGCTTTTTTTTTTTTTTTAAATCTATTTCATGGAAGCTAAGCATAAAACAAAACAAGAAATAAAAATGAAAACTAGCTCTAAATATAAAGTCATTACGAAGAATAATACAGCATTTTCAGAACACCTGGGGCCTGAGAGGTCCCAAAGTGACAATATAACTAGATCTTTTATCTATTATTCCTCAGATTTTGAGAAGAAAGAAGAAATCCACAATGTCCATGTACATGGTACGTGTAGAAAAGAGAAGATATACTAAAACTGCTCATTTTATTAGAATGTTAAAATGGGTAAATGATTGCGTAAATTGTGTGCCTATTCAGAGTAGTAACAGGATGGCGATTTTAACCGAGCAATTTCTAGAAAGCTGAAAAAGTGTTCTTTGCTAAATATTCTACTACAGTATACTATGAAAATATTTTAAGTAAAATATTTTGAGTGATTTTTTTTGTTTGTTTAAATATTTTGAGTGATTAAAAAGAGGAAACTACTTGTTTGAATATTTTGAGTGATTAGAAAGGGGGAACTACTTTCAAAATATAATACAATTCTTTTTGAATATACATTTCAGTTTAAACTATGCTTTCTTTAAGAATATGATATTTTTAGGAGAAATATTAAAATTGGGACATGTGAGTGCTTCTTACGCTTGATCTAGTTGTTACCAGACAATAACCATCAACTTGTTCCTACTTCACTGGAAATTTCAAATTCACAGGCATTCAAAAACATGCAGTTTCCATAGCAGCAAATAAGAAGGAAAACTAAAAAGATTCTATTGATCCTAAGGCTTAGAAAATTTATTCATCCTTTTAGCAGTGATTCTTGCTCTTTTTTTTTTAAGTCTTTAGCAACATCTCATATTCTCTTTCCTAGATATATCTAGTAAATCATTTAAATTTTGAAAGTAGGTTAATTGTGACATTACTGTAAAATTACACATTCTTATAGTAATGTAGAATAACCAATACTTAATTCTTTTTAAAAAAGATTAATTTTATTTTATTTTAATTTTAATTTTTTATTATGTTAGTCACCCTACAGTACATCCCTAGTTTTTGATGTAAAGTTCCATGATTCATTACTTGCGCATAACACCCAGTGCACCACGCAATACGTGCCCTCCTTAATACCCATCACCAGCCTATCCCATTCCCGCCCCCCCACCCAAGCCCTCAGTTTGTTTCCCAGAGTCCATAGTCTCTCATGGTTCTTTAGAGAGAGAGCAAGAGACAGGGCGCGCATGAGCGTGAGCATGCGAGCAGGCGGAGGGGCAGAAAGAGGGGGGAAGGACAGAGAGAGAATCTTAAGCAGGCTCTACACCCAGCACAGAGCCCGCAGGGCTGGATCCCACAGGGCTGGATACCACAACCCTCAGATCATGACCTGAGCCTAGATCAAGAGTCAGATGCTTAACTGATTGAGCCACCTAGGTGCTCCAATATTTAATTCTTTTTTTTAAAAAAAGATTTATTTATTTATTTATTTATTTATTTATTTATTTATTTGAGAGAGACCGAGAACGAGCACAAGCAAGGATGACGGGCAAAGGGAGAGGGGAAGCAGACCCCAGCCCCGCCCCCCTGCTGAGCAGGGAGCCTGATGTGGGCTCCATTTCAGGACCCTGGGATCATGACCTGAGGAGAAGGCAGAGGCTTAACCAACTGAGCCACCCAGGTGCCCCCCCCCCGCCACATTTAATTCTTAATGTAAAAGAGATACTGAACTATGGAGTCAAGATTAGGCATCAAACACTCTAAGTACACATAATGTCAGTCTAACATATGAATAAAATGCAATGTATTACGAATGTTTTTAGATAATTCACTAATAATTTAAAAAGCATGCTATTACATTTGTTGTTACTGTTAATTTATTAAGATGCAGACGCTGGAAATCAAGCTTTTAAACATAATACTACAGTTACAAAGTGCCAGTTTCTTCATGGGTAACATGGCAGCATGATGGTGGATCAGTGAAATCAGTGTAATTGTGCCAAGTTAAAGTGCTAAGAAAACAGGAAGTAGACTTTCTTCTTTTATTCATGTGTTGTTCAAGTTATATGTTGTTTCACCAACTATTCTGATCTCTAAAAAATTCTATTTGTCAAAACACAGAGAAACTGCTCACCTGTAACAGACATACAGCCTAACGGAGCGATGAGAGTAATGGGAGCAAACCCGTAGGCTGCAAAGTTGCCCGTCTCCCCCACGGCCATGAGCGCGGCTCCAGCCCACCACAACACGCTCTTGAAGTAGGGCCTTGGGTGTTCCCGGTGCGCCATCTGGACATGAGAATATTTCTAGGAGTAAATCAGAATGCAAATAAGAAAATATTTCTACCCAGTTAAAACTTGCCTTGAACATTTTTGGTCCTATGCATTCGCATCATGGTTTTTAAGTTTATTTGCCAATTATTACAGAGCAATTATTATGGTTTTCTGCTTGTTCCAAACCTATTAACTGCAGAAGTGATGGCAATCGACAGAGAATTTTGCATGGAAAGGGCCTTCCTTACATAAGAATGTTGCTTAATTCTCACAAATGTAAAATTAGTATCAGTAATTGCTCTCCAAAGATGAGCAGTGTGAAGAATCGAAGATATTTGCAAATGACACTGCAGATAAAAGATTAGTATCCAAGATCTACAAAGAACTTCTCAAACTCAATACACGGGAAACAAATAATCAAATAAAAAAAATGGGCAGAAGATATGAACAACACTTTTCCAATGAAGACATACAAATGGCTAACAGACACATGAAATAATGTTCAAAATCATTAGCCATCAGGGAAATTCAAATCAAAACCACATTGAGATACCACCTTACGCCAGTTAGAATGGCAAAAATTGACAAGGCAGGAAACAACAAATGTGGGGGGGGGTTGTGGAGAAAGGGGATCCCTCCTACATTGTTGGTGGGAATGCAAGTTGGTACAGCCACTCTGGAAAACAGTGTGGAGGTCCCTTAAAAAGTTAAAAATTGAGCTACCCTCTGACCCAGCCATTGCACTACTGGGTATTTACCCCAAAGATACAGATGTAGTGAAGAGAAGGGCCATATGCACCCCAATGTTCATAGCAGCATTGTCCACTATAGCTAAATTGTGGAGGGAGCTGAGATGCCCTTCGACAGATGACTGGATTAAGAAGATGTGGTCCATTTATACAATGGAATATTACTCGGCCATCAAAAGGAACGATTTCACATTTGCAGCAACATGGATGGGACTGGAGGAGATAATGCTAAGTGAAATAAGTCAAGCAGAGAAAGACAATTATCACATGGTTTCACTCATTTATGGAACATAAGAAATAGCAGGAAGATTAGTAGGAGAAGGAAGGGAAGAATGAAGGGGAGATAAACAGAAGGGGGAATGAACCATGAGAGACTATGGACTCTGGGAAACAAACTGAGGGCTTCAGAGGGGAGGAGTGGGGTATTGGGACAGGCCGGTGATGGGTATTAAGGAGGGAACGTACTGCATGGTGCACTGGGTGTTATACGTAAGTAACGAATCATGGAACTTTACATAAAAAACTGGGGATGTACTGTATGGCGACTAATATAACATAATAAAAAATTATTTAAAAAAAAGAATTTAGTGTCTTTTTAGTCCACCGCACCACAACACTTCCTTTAGATTGTCGAAAAAGCCCAGATGCCAAAATAAACATTACTCGAGAAAGCCCCTCTGAAAAGGGATTTAAATGTATGCGTCAAAGCAGCTACCACAATAAACATAGCAGGGCAGAGGTTTTGCTAGTGGGGGTCGGGGTGATAGATGCTTGTTTATACACGGTCAGAGTATTTCTTTGTACTGGAAATATCTACATTCCTGGAAAATTGGCCGTGAAATAAAGCCCTATTTCCTTATTGATTTGATGATGCCTGAGCCTACTTTCTATTAAGAAGTACGTACCATTCTAAATTACATTTAAAAACTTTAAAAAATAATAATAAAAGTACTAGAAGAAAACACAGAACATTAGGGGCGCCTGGGTGGCACAGCGGTTAAGCGTCTGCCTTCGGCTCAGGGCGTGATCCCGGCGTTACGGGATCGAGCCCCACATCAGGCTCCTCTGCTATGAGCCTGCTTCTTCCTCTCCCACTCCCCCTGCTTGTGTTCCCTCTCTCTCTGGCTGTCTCTATCTCTGTCAAATAAATAAATAAAATCTTTTTAAAAAAATAAAAAAATAAGAAAACACAGAACATTAAAAATAAACCTTGGTTCATGCCAAGATTATGAACATCTTTGGTACAAATTTGTGGTACAAATTCACAAGCCACCAAAGCACCTTGCCTCGGACATGTAATATTATCAAGAGGCCCAGAAAAACATTGAATTTCCTTTAAAATCAGAAGAACAAAGTGAATGCAGTCCAGACTAGACTGTGTGTGTCTTTACATCAGTGAGGTCATAAAATGTAACCATCTGTATATCATTGTGGAGGAAGGATCCCAAGAAGGAACGGAGGCCTCTTAAAGTCATAATGTGTTCCTGGATCAAACTATAGAGTTAGAAAAATAAGCTACTTCTTACCTGAATATTTAGGGAAATACTCATTACCAAATTTCCTAAAATGGCTAGCAAGACTCCCAAAAGGTGAATCTGTAAAAGAAAATGTTTTCTTTTTAAAATAGCACTTGTAAGATACTTCTAAATTAAAAAAAAAAAACAAAAACACCAAACCCACAAAACAAAACCAACAAAATTTAAGTTGATACATTCATTCATGTGCTTGTTCATTCAGCAAATACTTACTTAGCACCCATTTGCCATGGTCGTTTGGATTGTGAATAGTGGTTTTACCAGGATCTGTTTTTTCACTTTAGTCAAATATTATTTTTTTTAGAACTAGCGCAATCCTTTACTGAATTCTCTAGATATTTGCCTCATTGGCTCAAATAAAGAAAATATAGTTACCAGGTTCTGACTTTTGCTCACTAAGGTGCTTCTTATTTGTCCTTTCTGTTGACTTCTCTTAGCAACGTCTCTGATCGTGGTGTTCATTGCCTCAAGTATGGACATAATTGTTGCCCATCTGGTCTCCCTCGCTCCTTTCTCTTACTATATTCTGGAGGGCTGTGGTATGAAGGCGAGATCGCTGGCCTTGGAATGAAAGCATGTGTCTGAGATTCAGATCTGCTATTTTCTAACCGTTGACTTTGAGCAAGTTATTTCAGCTCCATGGCCTCAGGAAACAAGAAGATGTTGAATAAGATGTTTCCAAAATCCTTTTACTTCTAAAGTTCTATGATCTCCATGGGAGACAGACTACATTTTCCCACCACTCCTCTCATCAAGAACCCACAGTGTTTCTCTACAGATAGCCACGTCGAATATAAAACTATCATAGCAGCTCCCCATAATCAGTCCTCATCCTGAGCTGACAATTGGCCACAACATATTTAATGGAACCTCTACCTCAGTACCTGGCACACGACATTCTCCAGTCCATCACACTTTGGCTCCTGTCTCCCCTCTCGCCTAGAAAGAACAGCGCCCTTCCTCAGCCCATTCCAGTCTACTTCACCCTCCTGGCCTGCTGAGGACCTCTGCCGCTTCTTGAGACCCGTTCAGACCACCTCAGCCCATCCTTACTTTCTCAGACTCTAAATGGCAAATGCTTTTGTTTCTTCTTTTTATTTCTTCTTTTATACTGTCACGTGCATCATTATGTTCTATGGATGGATGGCAAGGGATGTCCGAGGGAAGAAGACCATGTCTTAGGCCTCTGTTGGACCATCTACATCATCTACTTTACAAAATTAGGGGCTCTTGAAAAATACTTGCTGGAAAAAATGTATAATGGTTTAAAATAAGAATTAAAAAGAGATTTAAAAATAAGTCCTTACACGTTGCCAAGATGTTAACTATAGAGAGTGCTATGTACTATTTGATGACTTCAAAAGATGCATTTGCTGCTCCTATCTAGGTACAAAGGTGTCATATCTTGTGGCAGTATAAATTAGCAACAGTATCAGGGATACCCCCCTTTTTTTACAGTACATAACTTCTAGCTAGCTTCAAATTCCAAGGAGTTATTTGAATTTCAAATGAATATTATAACCACAAGAAACCCTTTCAGAATGCAAAATGTCTTTGAAGTTTTAGAACTTTATTATATGTGCTGAAGTGAAATTCAGTGTTTTTTAAAAATGAAGCAGAAAAGTTGAAAACCCATTTAATAGTTGATATATAATATCCTTAGCCTTTAATCAGTTAAGAATTTTCTTTTCCTAATAAAGGCACTTGGCAATAATTGTGATCACTATTCCTCATGGGGAAAAACTGTATCATAATAAATTGTGCTATTTCCATGCTTTCAATTTATAATCGAATGCATTTGGCAGTAATCAGGAAAATAAAGATTCAGAAGAAGTTTGGGATTGAATGGATGATGATGAAATCTTCCATAATTATAACAGTAAATTGTAGAATAGAAACAACTTACTTCAGTTCTTTAAATCATTCAATGAGTAGTTTAAACACCACCAGGCTGAGTGTTTAGAAATTGGCAATGATTGCTCAGCTATGACACCAAAAGCACAGGCAACAAAAGAAAGAATAGATAAGCTGGACTTCATCAAGATTAAAATCTTCTGTTCAAAAAGGGACACTATTAATGGAGTGAAAAGGCAATCTACATAATAGGAACAAATATTTGCAAATCATATATCTCGTAAAGATTGATATCCAGCATACATAAAGAACTCCTACAATTCAACAACAAATTAACAACCCAATTAAAAATAGGCAAAGGACTTGTATAGACATTTCTCCAAAGAAGATTTACAAATGGCCAATAGGTGCGTGAAAAGACGTTCAACAGCACTACTCATTAGGAAAATGCAAATTGAAATCACAATGAGCCACCACTTCACACCCACTTGAATGGCTACAATTTAAAAAAAAACCACCAACAACAGAAAGTAGTAAGTGTTGGAAATGATGTAGAGAAATTGGAACCCAGGGGTGCTGTGAAGAGGATGTTAAATGGTATAGATGTTGATCATACACCATATGTAAGAATTTAATCAAAGACCCAAGCTAAGAGCTAAAACTATGAAATTGTCAGAAAAAAACATAGGAATAAATCTTCATAATCTTGGATTTGGCCATGAATTCTTATAGATAGGACATCAAACGCATAAGCAACAAAAGAAAAAATAACTGGACCTTATCAATATTAAAAACTTTTGTGTTTCAAAGGACACTATTGAGAAAGTGAAAAGATAACCCATAAAATGGGAGAAAATGTTTGGAAATCATACATCTGATAAGGGACTTGTATCTAGAGTATGTAAAGAACTGTTACAACTCCATAACAAAAACACAACCCAATTAAAATTGGGCAAAGGATCAGAATAGACATTTCTCCAAAGAAGACAAATGGCTAATAAACCCATGAAAAGATGTTCAACGTCATTAGTCATTAGGTAATACAAACAGAAAGCACAGTGATATACTACTTCACAGCAAATAAGACGGCTATAATCAAAAATCATAAGAAGTGTTAGCCAGGATGTAGATAAATCAGCAGCCTCACACACTGGTGATGGAACTATCAAATGGTGCGACCACTTTGGAAAACGGTCTGGCAGTTCCTCAAAAATGTAAGCATGGAATTTCCATTTGACTCAGCAATTCCACTCCTAAGTATATATCCAAAAGAAATGAAAACATGTCTACACAAACATTTGTACACAAATGTCCATAGCAGTGTTACTCATAATACAGCCAAAAGTGAAAGTGATTCAAATGTCCATCAACTAATGAATAAATAAAATGTAGTATATTCATACAAAAATGGAGTATCATTTATCCATAAAAAGGAATGAAGCACAGATATATGCTATGACCTGGATGACCTTGGAAAATTTACGCTATGTAAAAGAATCTAGTTACAGAAGACGACGTGTTACATGATTCCTTTTATATGAAAGGTCCTGAGTAGACAAATCTAGAAATAGAGAAAGCAAATTAGTGGTTGCTTAGGCCAGGTAAGGATGCTGGGCTCGGGGATGACAGCCAAAGGGTGGAAGGTTTATTTTGGGGTAATGAAAATGTTCTAAAGTTGATTGTGGTGATGGTCATACAACTCTGTGAATATACTAAAAACCAGTGAATTGTCCCATTTAAAATGAGTGAGCTATATGAGACGTGAATTACATTTCAATGAGATTGTTACAAACAATAATTTTTAATACACAAAGTATTTACACCTTCTTTTTTGGCCCAAAGAAATAAAACGCTACCGGTGTAGCTCTCTTTCTTACAGTCTCTTCTCTCTTCCAGAGACAAGAAACATTTTTCTGAAGCTGATATAGATCAATTTCTTTCCTTCCTAGATTTGCTTTTATTATCTGTTTACTGAATTTTTTTCATCTTTCTTCATTTAGACGCTTAACTCATTAGTTTTTCCTCTTTCTTCCTATCTAATAATATACACAAGCGCAGCTATACACATTCCTGTAAGTGCACCCTCTGTTTTAGCTCCATGCTTCCTTTGGGCATGCTGTTTAAATTGGCATTTAGCTCTAAATATTTCATAATTATATTATTTTTATCGGAGACTTATTCAAAGGTCTTTTTAAAAATATTTCTAAATGAATGGGGGTGTTGGTTATTGATTTGTTACCAGTTTCTAATTTTATTGAGTTGTGGGCAGAAAATATCTTGTGTGTAAATTAATACTTGCTTTTTGACCTACTATATGGTATAAACCGAAATTTGTTTTGTGACCTAATAATGTATGGTCAAGTTTTATAAGTATTCCATGTATGCTTGAAAAGAGAGTATTTAATTGTTGGGTTAATACATTCTCTATATATTTTGCTCTCTATCTATCCTTCCATCTATCTATCTATCTATCCATCCATCCATCCATCCATCCATCTCCATTAATTCGTTGCTCAAATCTTTGCTACTCTTAATACCGATGTAGGTATATTAAAAATCTAACTATGAACATGGATTTATCCATTTTCCTTTTAAATATGTTGAATTTTGCTTTAAAAGATGTCAAGTGCTATAGTGTTAGGTAGATAAAAGTTCAGGATTGCTTAATCTTCTCAGTTAATAGTTCCTTTAATAATTATATATTGACTCTTTTAATCTTGATAATGTTTTCACTTTAAAGTTTATTTTATCTGATACTACTATAATATCGCTGCTTTCTTTGGATATTTGCCGCTTTCCACATCATTTACTTTCAATATTTCTGTGTCATTATATTTAGTCAGGTCTTTTATACATTGAAAATAATTGAACTAAAAAACCAAAACAAAACCTGAGACTTTCTGTTAAATGGGAAGTTTGGTCCATTTTATTTATTGTGATTATAAATATATTTTCATTTGTTTCTACCATCTTTTTTTTTTTTTTGTATTTGTAGTTATTTTGTTTTTTCTTTGGTTTTCATTTTCTCCTTTCCTCAATCTTGTTGGATTGGTTGAGCATTCTTTACTTTTTTCCTTCCCCCACTCTTTTGGCTAAGAAGTTACATATCTTATTTTCTTTTAGTCATTATTGTTAAGTTTTTAAAACTTTCTATTTTGAAATTATTTACTCACAGAAGGCTGCAAAGAAATGTAAAGGTAGGGGCGCCTGGGTGGCTCAGTCGTTAAGCGTCTGCCTTTGGCTCAGGGTGTGATCCCAGAGTCCCAGGATCGAGCCCCACATCAGGCTCCTCCACTGGGAGCCTACTTCTTCCTCTGCCATTCCCCCTGCCTGTGTTCCCTCTCTCGCTGGCTGTCTCATTGTCAAATAAATAAATAAAATCTTTAAAAAAAAAGAAAGAAAGAAACGTAAAGGTAGGTCCTGTGTGTTCTTCCCCCAGCCTCCCCTCATAGTTAACATCTTACACAATTATAATGAAACATCAAAGTCAAGAAATCGGCATTGGTAAAGACCTTGTTCAGCTTATACCAGCGTGTGTGTATGTGTATATGTGTGTGTGGGAACAAGATACTCATCTGTACCATCACCATAAGATTTCCTTGTGTTACCTCCTTATTGAGACACCCATCTCCCCTTCCCCATCTCTAACCTATAGCAACTACTAATCTGTTCTCCATCTCTAGAGTTATATTAATTTACATATGCTACTTAAATGGAACCATGCAGTTTATATACTTTTGAAACTGGCATCGGCCTTGAAGTTCATCCAAGTTGTTGGATCCATAGTCTGTTCCTTTTAAATGCTGAGTAGTATTCCATGGTGTGGACATACCACAATTTATTTAACAGCTCACCCACTGAATGACATTTGAGTAGTTTCCAGATTTTGGCTGTATGAATAAAGCTGCTATGAACACTGTGTACAAATTCTGCATGAAAATAAGTTCATTTCTCTGGGATGAATGCCAAAAGTGTAACTGCTGATTATGTGGTAAGTCTATTTTAAGTTTTTGAAAAGAACTGCCAAACTATTTTCCTGAGTAATTGTCCCATTTTACATTCCCAACAGCAATATATGAGTGATACAGTTTCTCTATTAAATTTATCATGCGTTCTTGATATAAATTCTAATGTTAATCAATATTACCAATCTCCTGAACATTATAAAAACTTTGTTTTAACTATAATCTCTCCTGTCCTATCTTACATGTTCTTGATGGTATATTAGTCCCCCCTTGCTTTTATGTCCTCAAATTAGTCATTGTTATGATTGTTTCATACAATCAATAACTTGCCTTATTTAAACATGTCTATTTCTTTGCTCATCACTGCTCTTTTAAAAAAATAGCTTTATTGAGATATGATTCACAGACCATTATGTTTGCCCTTTTAAAGTGTACAACTTAATAGTTTTTAGAATACTCAGAGTTGTGCAACTATCACCACTGATTTCAGAATATTTTCATCACCCCCAAAGCAAACTCTACACGCATTAGTAGTCACTTACCATTCCCTCCTCCTCTCAGTCCCTTGCAACCACCAAACTACTTTCTGTCTGTATAGATCTGCCTATTGTGAACATTTTATATAAATTGACTCATAACAGTATGTGACCTTTTGCGTCTGGTTTCCTTCACTTAGCATGTTGTTTTCAAGGCTTACTACGGTGTAGCATGTATCAGTATGTATCAAGTATGTAAAATGTATCACTCCTTTGTATGGCTTTTTGACCTACCACATTGTAAGGATATAAGGATATACCACATTTTATTTATGGATTCATCAGTTGATGGACATTTGGGTTGTTTCTACTTTTTGGATATTACATTCTGGCATCTTAATTTTTTTTCTGGGTTCAGTGTCCTTCCTGAAGAAACCTTTAGAACCTCTTTCAGTGAAATCTTTTGAGTTCCAGTTCTCTGTTATTCTGCAAATATCTTGAGTGTAGAAATGCAGGCTGACAGTAACTTCATTCAGTGCTCTGACCACATTATTCCATTGTCTCCTGGCGCTGCTTGTCATTGAGAAGTAGGTTGTCAACCTAATTGTTGCTCCTTTGCAGATAGTCTGTCATTTTTCTCAGGATGCCCTGAAGATTTTCTTTGTCATTGGTATTTAGCAGTTTCACTATAATTTTTCGGTATATGAATTACTTTTTGCTTAGGACTCATTCTTCCTCAATTTGAGGGTTCATGTCTTTCACCAATTTGGTTAAGTCCTCAACTATTATTTCTTTGAATGTCATCTCCCTTTTGTTCTCTCTATTCTCTCCACAAAAAACTCCTGTTACCAGTATGTTAGACTCTTCAATACTAACCTCCTTGTTTCCTATCAATATCATATTTCTAACTCTTTATCTCTTTATACTGAATTCTGGACAATTTCCTCTGACTTTCCTTTGACAGAAGATCTGTTCTTCTAGGTTAGCTTTTCTGACTTCTCTCCTCTGAATTGAGTCTTCATACACTTCTACGCCTACAGACATCATACTTTACTGCAATGATTTTGTTCAAGTTCATTTTCCCTCTAGGCTATAAACTCCTTGAGGGCAGAGCTGTGACTTACTCATCAACTCATTTTTGTAACCCTAACGACTGGTATAGGACCTGGCAGAAAGAAGTTGTTTATTAAATGCTATTTGAACTGATTATAAACTGTCTAGAAATAGTACATTTTGGCCTTTGGTCCTAGGAAGATCTCAAAGGGAGTATTTTGTAATCCACTAGAGTTTGAATATACTAAGCCCTCAGTTTTTGTGAGAACACAGGCTTGTCCCAGAATTCAAATTTCAACAACTAAGGGTTTCCACTAGTGTGCAATGAAAAGCTGCTTGTTGACATTTAAAATCTAGTTAATTCACATTGAACAAAGAACAAATAATATATAGGTATTAAAGCAGGTGTCAGAAACAGTTTCCTGATAAACTTGGTATATCTAATTTTTCACTTTTCTGAAACTTTACCTAATTATTCAAGGTTAATTGCACACTCATTAAATTCATTTCACACATAATTGTAAATAGTAGTAATACAGTAAATCCTCATTAATGCCCCTAACTGAAGGGGAGGGATACTTCAAATTTGCAGTGTTTTAAATAAAGGTGGTTTAATTACCTTCAAGAATATACAGTAACTTGAAGTAACCAGTATTAAATGCTGTTTCCAATTAGAGGCTCTGGTTAATGTGCTTTAATGACTACAAAATCCTCATCTGCAATCAGGAGTATCATTTGCATACAGTGAGCGGATCCTTATAAACTGCCATTTAAATTAAAGTTGTCTAGTGTATATCATTACTTTACTCTGTTTTCTAGCATTTTAGAATTAGTGGGAGTTTAGATCTCCTCTCCTTTCCCCACCCCTTTTCTCCCCCTTGCTGATTTGGAGACTACTCAGGAAAGAGAACAGAGGGCCAGAGGAGGAGAGGGACTTGTGCAAAGTCACATAGCTAGAAGCGGGCAAATTTTGGCCCCAAGGCACCCAGCTCATGTCTGAATCACTATTTCTTTGCCGTCTGCAATCAGTAACCTTCTGGCTAGTCATTGTCAATTTACTACAACTTTAAAATTGCAAAATCTGTTTCTTTTTCTCAGCACAAGTCAAATAAAACGAAGATAATAATCGAAAGGAAAGTTTGCTCCACCGCTCAATAATGCAGTTAGAAGTATAGGCCGGACACACAGAAAGATGCCCTTAATTTGTTCAGTGCTCTCTCTTGTCACCACTGTCGCTTAATTCCTGACTTTCCCAGGATGTCTTGGCAAACAGATGGTGGGAGCCACAGTAAACAATTTATCTGGAATGAGATTCGAAATATCAGCATTGATAAGTATCAAGGATGTTTTTGTTTTATTTGGAATAGCAATCTTCTATCCTACCTTTTGTGCCAAGAGTGTTCTTTAGATATTTTGCATAAAGTTATTGACCTATAATCCATGGGTGGGGTGTTTTGGCCAGATGGAGGTGGGATATAACACGGATATGTGGAATTGGTAATAGTCTGTCCTGGTTCTGACTTTGAACTCAAACATATTCTTGGCTCTGCCTTCAAAACATAAATTCAGAATCAGACCCCAGTGGAGCTAGTGTGTGCTTCAAAAGAACCATAGATTCAGAGCTAGTTTTGAATGCTATAATAGTCATATTCACCTTGCAACTGGAATAATGCTATGTCTCCTGTTCCAGGCAGTAAAATATGCCTGAACATACAAGTGACAGATTTAGTTTTTAGTACTCGAAATACCAGAAGTTGAGTGATTTAGGTCAACTAGTCCCTGCGGGAATGACCATAAGAGCCTGAATCTGCAAGGGGATGACATGTCTGAGAAATGGGTGTTCAGTTCACCCCATGTCACAGGAAACTCTTAGGAATGAGCTGGGATTGTTTTGCATTTTCACCTTGTAAACTGGCAGACAATTACCTCACCTCCAGAACAGTTAAGAAGGGACAGGAGAACATCCAAATTCTTAGTAATACTTTGTAATACTTAAGTATTAGGAGTAAAGACTCATAATGTGTACAACTTACTTCGAAATGATGTATTACAATATAAAGAAAAAAAAACATACAGAGAGAGAGAGAGAACAAACAAATGTTTCACAATGTTAACAACTGGTGAATTTCCAGGTAAAGGACATGTGGTATTTATTGTTCTACTCTTCCTCATTTTCTAGAAGTTGGAAAATTTTCAAACTAAGAAGTTAAAAAAACACTGCTTTACAGACTCAATGAAGTTAAAAGGAATATGGATTCATTTAAAAAGGGTTAAAAGAGATGATAATAAGAAAAGCAAGAAATATATAGCAAGCCAGCTGAACCGAGGAAAGATATCAAGGGGGAAAATAAAACGATTGCACCACCTAAAACCACATGCAGATACTGCTTGGGAGGAACACACAATGGGGAGGAAAGGGACATGAAATGCAAGGGGTCGGAGAGAAAATGGTAAGTATGGCAGAGACAATTGGAGGATGCTCACAGCAGATGCTATTCATTCAGTCATGCACCCGTTTGGTATTTATTCTGCGTAAATATAAGGTTTTATGTCGGGACCTGAGGATGCAAAGTACCCTTGAGGAATTCAGAAGAAGTAGAAAAAGCAACTGATAACAGACTACCACCTGCTAAATCTGTAAAAGAGGTAGATGCTTTGCAGAACCCACGAGAACAGAAGGGACAGAGAGTGCGAATCTGCCTAGCTTGGAGAGTATATTAGCTACAGGAGTGACTGCTATGACAAATTACCACAAACCTGGCAGCTTAAAACAACCGAAATGTATTCTTTGACTGTTCTGGAGGCGAGAAGCCCAGAACCACGTTCACTGGGCTGAAACCAAGATGGCGGAGCTACCTTCCCTCTGAAGGCTTAAGAGGAGAATTCATTTCTTGCCTTTCCCATTTTCTGGTGGCTGCTGGCATAGCATTGGTTTATGGTTCTATCACTCTAATCTCTACCTCTATGGCCATACCACCTTCTCTTTTTTTGTATAAAATTTCCCTGTGCCTCCCTCTTATATTCAAGTGGCATTTAGGGTCTATCCAAATAATCCGGGATAGTCTTCCTATTTCAAGATCTTTAACTTAATCATATCTGCAGTCAACAGGGTGCCTGGAGGGTCTTCAAGCAGAAGATGCCAGAAGAGCTGGACTGGAGAGGCCAGCGGGAGCCGTTATCTGCCATGAATCTGTAGGTGGCACAAAGGACTCTAAACTAGAGGGTAGGTGCAGATTTGGCTTTGAAGAAGACTCATCCTGGCTGCAGTGTAGACGATGAACCAGCATGGAGCAAGACCAGAGAACAGGAAAACCATTTGGGAGACTAATCTTCAGGAGTTGGGAGAAGAAGTAGGGGCAATGAGAGAGTTAATTACAACAGGGCCGTGAAGAAACAATATTCATATTCATAGTGGTAAACACTGGAGACAACCTGAGACATGTAATGCTTTTTGGATTACTGAGTGGGTTGGACTATTCTTACCACTAATTTCCTTTGCCCTTGCTGATAAATTGAGTTGTCTGCAATACCAACCCAAACTGAGTTAAAACCATAATACCATATGTGGAAAAAAAGAAAGAAAGAAAAATGTTCAGGCACAAACAGATTTTTAATTTGTTATCTTGGTTATTGTATGCCATAAGGTTACTACCTTTCCATCCTGAGAAAGTCTCATGACCCTGGATCCAAAGCTGGTGATGTAAAGCCAACAGAACAGATCTGGGTTACATAACACAGTATATCGTTGCTATTCCTACAAGTGGTGCCATGCCAATTTGTAATCAACCTTAAAACCTAGGCAGAAAAAGCCCAACATATTGCTTTCCCATACAATTAAGAGCTATTACATTTTGTCTTTTACTTGGGAACACATCGACTTACATAATTGCACATTATTTTTATAAACCAAACTCCATTAAGGATAAACCTTACTAAGTTTACCAAGAAGCCTCCATGTTTTTTGCCTTTGAGAAATTTAAGTTTCAGTAGAAAAAAAATTTATGGGTAAAGTAATATATTTAACAACACATCCTTTGGGGGCTTTTGACACTTTGTTAGAGGGAGAGCAACAATTGTCAAGAAAGGTGAGATACTGGTTCAGAAAGTCTTAAAACTTGCTTCTATTATAAAACAAATCAACCCCGTAGAAGGTTGTGAAGGGAATCTTTGGAATTAGCGCAGACATGCTGAACACAAAGAATGCTATTGTTTCCATCCAGACAGATCTAAGGTCCCATAACTCCCAAATTTTGCAAGAACATATTCATAATAATAATTCAAAAACTCTGTAATCCCTTGTTTTCAAAGAAGCAGGATTGCCGTCTGCCTTTTGTGGGGCCAGCCCAGGCTTTGGGAGAGGTTTCCTATCCTAAAGCTGGGAGCCTGAGAGCTCTGGTAGTTATAAGTCCTTCCCTCACACCTGCCTGGGTGTCTGAGGTATCCACCTTCTGAAGAGCAATGCCTGCCTTGACCTCTGTGTTTGGTCAGCTCCATTCCCCTGGAGATTTGAACTCTTTCGTCTATGTCAGGCATCAGCCGCTGGGTGAGTTTCTGCCTCAGTATGAGGGAGGGATAATGACATTGCTGCTCTCTGACAGACTTCTTCCAGAGGCTCCTGTGGCCCCTGCTACCCACCAGACCAGATCTTTCTGACAGCAAAGCAGGAGTCAAGTTCAAGTTTTCTACACCTCTCAGGCATTGTGACTTGCACTCTCCATTGCCTCCAAAGGGCCACTCCTCATAGCCAAAATAATTTCCCCTATTCCCAAGCTCCTCCTTCCTCGCCAATGATGGTGACTGTGATTTGGGTCTGCAAATGTAGTCCAAAAGATTAATAAAACACTCTACGTGTAACTCACGATTATTTTCAACTTCATGGCGGCGGCAGCTGCTTATAACATGAGGTCTACTTGTGCCTTGCCCACAAAGAACCACTCATTTCTCCACTGCTGTGACTCAAACAGCCACATCCCAAGGTAAATTATAGTTTCCCCTTCTGCTTTGGGGCACTCTTATTTACCATTATATACCCGTACTATGTTACTCTGAAAGCTTAATGTAAATAGTCTATCAGAGAGTATAGGCAAGGGTAGTTTCACATCAGTCCTTCAAATGTTGTTTATCAATTATAAAACATTCTCTCTCTCTCCCTGTCCCTCTCCCTCACACACACACACACATAAACACACACACACACATAAACACACACACACACATTATGTATATCACATATATATAGAGAGAGACATTTTGAGGACATTGGCCATGTTTTCTGATTTCTTTGATATCACTAACACTGTTCTGTTAAGTAGGGCTCTCTGCTTGTGATTTCTATTGTATGGAAAGTTGATTGCATTTTAGGCCCTCATTTGTTGATTTGCTGATCAAGCTTACCATGGGCTGTGACAACAGAGAACCCAGTGCAGCTCTGTCCCTAGCATCCCTGGAACAATCAGAGGTTTGCAAGTCCAGGGGCTGAAGACGAAATAAACACACCCCCTCCGCCTCCCTCGCAGAATTCACAGGATTCACCTCAAACTTGAGTGAGATATTGGAAATGCTAACATGACTTCTAGGATTCCATATGGTATTGCACTCATACACCATACTTTTCCCACTAAACTTTTAGGAGTTTCCAACTTAACTGAAGAGGTGATTGTTGATGGTAAAGAAATTTTTAAGCAGGTAGAGGCAAGAAAGAGACTAAGCAAGAGATACTACCTCTGCTAGATGATTCCCGTTGACTTTGCCATCAGTAGGAAAGACAGGCTCCTTGTAGTTTTTTTGTTTTGTTTTGTTTGGTGATGTCTGAGAGGGTAAGGCTAGAATTTAGAAATAAGTCACCACTTATTTGACATGATGCTAATAAAAATATTTCAGAAGTTGATCCTATAATCTGAACTTTTAAGGAGATTATTCTGTTCAGCTTTCACCCACAAAGGCAGGCAGGCCGAATAGGGGGCAACTTTCTAGGGCTGCTCATGTGAGGCAGCATATGGAAAGGGAAGGTCCTAAATGAGTTGAGAAGGGTGTTAGTTTGAGAGTTGACCAAGTCGACAATAATCCATAGGAGGACATGGTTGTTAGGGCCACACAGTATCCCCTTCTCTTGATTACGGGACCCCTCTTTCAGCTAGCCCTTCCTAAAGGTGCCCACGTTCTGTGGGGATGCCAAGCCCAGTAACTCTGGCCGTGGTGACTGGTATGGGAAAGGCCACAGACCTAACCTCATCCAGTCAGGCTAAAGCCCATTTATTTTCATTGGCTGAGAAAGTCAAGCTTCCCCTTCTGGAAGTGGACGGAAGAACGCAGGCTAGTGGGGCGAGTCTGCTAAAAGTGGAACCAACAAACTCTAAGGAACAGAAGTTGAAGAGGACAGCGAGATCCTGAGCCTTCACCACGTTGTTAGAGCCCCTGGATCAAGCCTTAGTTGCACCCAGAGTTCTCCTGGCCTTTCACGTTAAGCTGATTAATTTCCTTCATTATTTAAGCCAGTTAGTGTTAGGTTTTCTGTGACCTGCAAACTAATGCCTCTTAATTACAAAGCATTCGTGGTTAGGGAAGCCAGGTTAAGCTAGAAGAGAGACAGACTTGTCTAGCAAACTTAGTTTGGCCAGTGGTCCAAATTACTCCAAGAAGAAACCAATTGGAGAGGTACAAAGGAGGAGGGGTGGGGGATTTCGGAAACCAGTGCTGAGGCTGCAGGCTACACTCCTTGTAGGCTGACCTTGGGAGGACCTGTCAAGGCCAGAGTCTCTGAAGGAGTCCGGCCAGGACACACACAATCTTTGGTGAGCTGTGGCACTCAGGACTAAGCATATGTTAGCTTGTATTTACATAAGGGGACAGTCCATAGCTCCTGACACGTGCCAAAGATGACAGGAGACCATCTGAAGAATGACCAAGGGCGGGGCAAGTGACAAGAGAAGGCACATGCTAAGAACTATGTGAGGGGAGGTGGAGTGTTATCTGCCAGCCGAGAGGCCATCAGGGCATTCTGGTGAACAAGGCGATGAGCTCTGACTTTGTGGAAAATGTAAGTCTATCTGGAACACAGTGGGAGATGAGTTATAAAAAGGTGTAAACTGAACAGAGTAATACTGGACCTTTAGGAAAAACCAAATAAACGGACAAGCCCAAGCTAAAATAAATACCATGGAAGTAACAGCACCGGGGCCCTCCCAGGCTGGGAGCGCTGGTTAAACTACAATCAGTGTCCGGAAATATGATCACACTACTGCCACCTAACCCCTCTGTCACTGCTCCCAGTGCCACACGCCCATCTCCCCAGCCCAGGAGTCTGGCAAGTGGCAGAAGACATAGGAGGAATCCTTGCCTTAGTACTTCAAAATAACAAGTGTTCCAATTAGGAAATTACTGCAGTTAGGAAGTGATCTGGGATGTGAATATGTTTGCAGAGTGATGGGGAGGCAAACACCAAAGGGACTAAGGAGGGCACTAGATACAGAGAAATCAGCAGTTTTAGATTAAAAAAAGAAAGGTTACATCAAACATCTGACATGATTTCTCTTATCTCCATTTGCAATGAGCTAAGTCCAATAATTACTAATTATTAGAAATATGTATTTTATGACATTTCTTATAAAGTAAGTTGACTATAGTACTACTAGTAATAATAGCTAGTATTTATTTGAGTACTTTCTTTGTGTCTGGCACTTTACTAACTTTCGGACATAAATCACCTTACTCGATTCCTACATCAACCCTGTAAGGTATGCAGTATTATTATTACCATTTCAATAGAGAAAAGCAAGATTTGGAGAATTAAGAAACTTGACAATACCTCTGGTAAGAGGACTGAGCTTTTAAAACTGCACTATACAAAAACAAAAAGGATAGCTTAGGGGAACATCATCCTTTCCATGGTAAGCTCTCAAATGCCAACTTGAACAGTCATCATCGTTTTTAAAAGAAATTGGTTGAGTAATTCTCAATTGCTTGTTTAAGCAAACAAAGTAAATATGGCATACCACTTCCCACAAGGTGACTATGGTATATACCATTATCGACCCAGATAAAACGTGCAAGTTGGACAGTTATTGCAATGCTAATATTTTTAAAACTTGAAAAATTGTAGAATATAATACAGACAACTGTAAAGAGAATGATACAGATGAATAAATTACTAAAATGAATTATCATAAGGCAAACACCCTTATAACACCATCCAGATCAAGACACCGAAAGAAATTGGGCATCCACCCAAAGCCCTCCCTTCTCCCCATCTCCTCACACCAGCTCCCCTCCCACAAGCAACCACTGGCCTGACTTTATTGCAATCATTTTCTTGCCTTTCCTTATATTTTCATCACCCAAGTGTGCATCCTTCAATACTATAGTTGAAGGGTTTTGTTTTTTTCTTAGGTCTCTCGAGTTACAACTTCTCCATCCTCTCCCTTTTCTTTCTTGTAAAAATGATTTTTGAAGAAATGGAGCCATTTCAACTTGTAAAATCACAATGTTTCCCATAGCCTGAATTTTGCTGATTGCATCAATACAAATATTTAACTAGTTAGTATAAATCAAGTCGTAAGGAGGAGATCAGGTAGAATGAAATGCAAACATCTTGTCTGCCAAATTCACAGAAGCATTAAGACTCTTTTCCTCTAACAAAAACCATGGGATGATGATGATGATGATTTGTCTTCTTTTTACAAAGGCTTTGATATAGCTGCTTTGAGGTAATTTGTTTCTTCCTTCCTCTTGCTGCCTCACACATATGTCTTATAGAAAATCTGGTAACAGGAAAATACCATATTGGATATATAAGGAAGGCAAAAAAAAAAAATCAATAAGCATAAACAAAACAAAAAAGGGATTTTTTTTTTTCCCTTGGGAAGGATATGGAAAAGACCAGCAACCTTTACCCAGCACTTTGGTTATTTGTAAATTTTGGCACTTTTCTTTCTTTAAGAGCCAGACAGATGCAGCCACCAGCAGAAAAGAAATAGATGGTTGCAAAGCAAAATCAATAAAAGGGCAATATAAAACTCAATGCAATTTTTCTTTAGTGCAATGAAACAAGCCATATGCATTCCCCCTCTCACGTTGCTTTTCACCACCACATTCTTTTCAAGCCATAGTTTCTAAGCAATGGCCTTCAGGTAAGGAGTACAGATAGCTGTGCAGTTAAACCTACTTGCGGAAAGATCTTGGGGCAAGTTATTTAACACAGGTTTCCTTACGTGAACAGTGAGGATAATATGTACCTTAGAGGTTGTTGTTGGGGGCCCTATTCAGATAATAGCTATAAAACGTCACATAGTAAATGCATAACAAATGTCAGTCTCTTGGCTTTGCCTTTTCTTGGCCAAGTTGTAACAATTTTCCTTTAAATATATTGACTTTAAACATTCAAGCCTTTGAAAATCAGAAGTTCAAAGAAAGGACATAAAAAATTCTGAATTTTCATTTCACCCTGTGCAGAATAAACCTTTTTGACAATGTCCTTGTGAATTTAGATACTTAGCAATATGCTTAAACTTTAAGAACCAGGGACAAAAAAACCTCTCCTTCACAGTATTTCCCACGTTCATCTTTTCCTGTCCATGCCTTCCACAACCTTGCTGATTTGGCACTATTTAACCAATCAAATAGCAAAAGGGAGACTGGAGATCTTTTATTCCAACCCTCATTTTCCTGGAGAGGAAACTGAAGCCTAAGCACACTTTGGTTCACAGCAGAAACTAGACTACAGCCTCTAACACTGGTTGCAAATTAAGTGCCTACAGGGGCCAGTGAGGTAAAAGAGATGAGAGTAAAGGGAGGGGCTTAGGTGGGGAGCACAGCTGTTCCACACTATGAACTTCAGCTCACAATTACCATGTGGGAGAGAAGGCCAAGTGCTGCTAGAACTTCTAACATTTAAAGAGATCACTGAAACTTGAAACTTTATATATAATCTACTTGCTTTTAAATGCTGGCAATGTATTAAACATTTTTTTTAAGCCTCTCTGCAGGTCAAACAAGACACATCTGTGGGCTGGATTTAGCCAATTTGAGGCCTCTGCATCAACCCTGCTAACCCTAAGTTAAATTTCTTTTATTTAATTCGCTTTGATTCTCACACTCCTTGCTAAAAAAAAAAAAAAAAAAAAATTTAGTAAAAAATAAATAATTAAAAAAATCTTCAAGGGCTGGCTCCCTATTGCCTACAAGATAAAGTCCAAACTTCTTAACCAGTCCTTCAAGGCAATCCATGACTATATTTAAGACCCCAAATTATATTTCCACTTTACAGTTTCCATCTCCCCCTGCAACCAGAATGGCCACCGATTTCTACATCAGGTACAAAAATAGTCAGAAAGTCACCTGTCCGGGCCACATGGGCTGTCCTTGGTCCCCCAGACTTTCCCTCTTTTGGAATGACTTCCACCTGTGCACTCCCTTCAGTGAAACTCTGTCCACCCTTAAGTGCCCACTGAAATACCACCTTTCCACAAAACATGCCTCATGGCCCCTACGAGAAGCCACCTTGCTCCAAACTTCCACAGGACTTTCTATCACTCACATGACCCTTAAAACACACTGCCTTGTTTTGGAGTTCCCTGTGTAGCTCATTTCCCCAAGCACCTAATAACACTCCCGGAAGGAAGGGTGAATTGGTACACACATGTTTCGTACAAAGCAGGGGACTCAATAACCGTCTCAGAAATATTACCCTTTTATACTGAAAACTTGGGGATCGAACATGAAGAAACTACGTTGGCAGAGCTCCACTGCATCTGTATGTTCGTAGGCAGACTCTTGAGTGACAAAAAAAAGGGGCAATGCCTCACTTCTCTGGCTTCCCAAAACATTTTCCCCACGGAACTACTACGTTCTACATGCTTTAGGATTTCCTCCTCTAGAAGCACTCACACATTGATTCTAAGAGACCACTGTTAAATATTTATCTGCTATGTGAAAGTGTTGGTCTTTCTCTAGGAGGAAGGTTCGTTTATCAGCCTGATGGTTATCCCTTGGAAAGACACCGAGAGCTGGGCTACTGGTGAATAGACACTGTCATCAAATAGTTCAGCTGTGATAAAACTGATTAAACCATGACTACCCAGCAACCAAGGCTAATTTTGAGTGTGAGAGTCCTAAACTGATATCTCACACTTTTGCTGGAGCCACTCCCATTTCAATCACCTACATCTGACTATGTCAAAAAAGAAAAGAAAAAAAAATTAGACTCCATTTTATTGTTGCTGGCCTGGCCCACATTAGAGGCATGCAATAAAACGTTTGCTGAATGAATTTCAAAAAATCAATTTTCACGCTCTTCTAAGTCTTATAAGATGGGCTAAATTTGTGCAATAATGGAGAAAGTTGATACAACCTTACCTCAAACTAGCTATAGTTTAGATGTCAGCTGAGTAATTTCAATTAGCATATCCTGGATACACCCTCTTAAAACTGTACAAATATATACTAAGGCAAGTTGGGCCTTGCAAACATCAAGTTAGGTCCCCACATTTATGTCACGTGGTAATCTGTTTTGCTGTTAGAGAGCCAAGACAATCCTGAATTCCAGGAAACATCAAGGAAAACTGACAACAGGAGTCTGAACTATGAAAACAATGTTTTCTCCTGTTTTGGATGATGCCATTGTAGGTCACAACTATTAACCCTCTAATTTCTTTACCAAAAGAAAAAAGTTCATTCTTAAACCTTTACTGGGAGTGCTTCTAGCATAAGCATATTATAGCATGTTTATAATATATACTAGCATAAGCATAATTTAACAGATAAGGCTCAAAAAGCTTTCCATAAAAGTAATTCTTTTCTTTGTAACTCCTGTGAAGGAAGAAGTGGAATAGATTACACACAGTGACCAAGAGGCTCTGAGTCCCCTCATTTTTCCTACTTTAGTACATTTTGTGGTAAAATAGACTTAAAGCAATACCCTCTCCTTTGTTGAAAACGAGTAAGGTGAACGTGCTTATTTTGTCTTTATATAAATAAATTTGTGTTAAATTTCTGAAAACAAAATTTTAATATTTAGAAATTAACATTCGAAACACTTTTCAAGTGTTCTTATAGGAATTCTAGGCTTTTGGTTATTGCTTAAACACGATTTAGCCCAACAGTAACAAATATTTTAGAGTGTTGTAAAGTAAGAAGGCCCACAGGTTTGTTAAAGAACAAGAAAAAAAAAAAAATAGCACACTTACGAACATAGAAGGAAGCCTGGACCCATTACATCAAGATCTCTTGCCCCCGCTTGAAAGAATATAAATGCAGCTAGAGGAAGGGCTCGCCAGGGCAGTTTTTCTGATCTTAAACCACGACAAAAATAAATGGGCAGCTCCACTCCCCTTTGATCTCCTTCAATGTATATTTCCAGCATAAACTAGCATTGTTTAGGCTGCCAGTGTTTCCCCAGAGGACCGGTGAGACCAAAGGAGAGAGTCATGCGATTGCAACCCGAGAATATCGGTGTTCTTCGCAAGGAAATGGAGGCGCCCTGCTGAGCCGGTGGGGACACGCACGCACGCAGAGCATCTGCGCGGGGGTGACATTTGGTAGCCCTTAATGAGCTCCCTGCTTCTGAGAATGGGGTGTCATTTATTTTTAACTGTAAAATGATCGAGATGGAGGAGGATTGAATATGGGTGGAGGAGAGTCACCCCACACTCCTAGAATCCTTCTGGGAGAAGGGGGATTCAGGCTGGAGAGGCGGGAATGTTCGGGACCAAGAGGCCCAGGAAGGACCCCGCAGAGGTCGGAGCCGCAGACCTAAGCACCCCACTCCCAGGGACTGATGCCCGCGAGAGTTAGGCCGTGGGGGGAGGGGCACCAGCACTCTCTCAAATGAGGGGTAGTTCAGTGAACGTGTAGAAACATCACGTCAGCGCTTCCCGCTTGGCCGGCCCGGTGTCTGAGAGCCGGCAAGCGGGCGGCCGAGGAGCAGGAGGCGCCGCGGCCCCTTCCTTGTCCCCACCGGGCGACTGGGGCGGCCGGCCCCTTACCTGGTTCCTGCCGTACCACGCGCCCGACAGGGAGCCGTTGCCGGCGCCCAGCGCCCAGTACGTGAAGTTCCGGGACAGCTCGTCCACCGCAGCCGAGGCGGCGGCCATTGGGGCTCGCTCCCGGCGCTCGGGTTCGGGCTCGGGCTCCGGCTGCCTCCCGGCCCCGCCGCTCCGCCAGGCGCCGCGGAGGAGGCGCGCCCTGCCGAGGCTGCGCCCGGGCCGCGCCGAGGCCACTTCCTGCTCGGCGCCCGGGACGGCGGGCGCGCCGGGGCCACCTGGCTCCCGCCCCCGCGCGGCGGCAGGTGCGGCTCCCGCCTGCTAACACGCCCCGCCCGGCCCGGCGCGGTCTCGGTCCCCGGGCGCCAGGTGCCCGCGGGGACCCCCGCCGCCTGCGGCCTCCCGGGGCGGCCAGGCTCGCGGCGCATCCTCGGGCCCGCGGGGCCTGGGTGCTCGGCGTCCTCGCTGGCCAGACGGCCCAGGGCGGATCCCCGTGCGCGCGGGTGGCCGCACCTGCTGGGGCGAGAAGGAGGTGTCTCCAAAGGCGCTTCCAGCCCCAGCGAGTCAATACGCACTGAAGTGAATGGGAGAGAAACCCATCTGTCTAGGCCAAATCAGCCCCCTTCGCCCCGTCTACACCCTGCAGTTCTAGCTCTCTATCACACTTTCAGTGTTTCTCACTTGAATTTTCAAAGTTGTTTGCATATGGAAAAGTCGCGAGTTCCCGAAACTACTGTAAGCAACATGAGAATAAAGGTTGGATCGATTAAATCTCAATGTCAACAATTGATAGATTCTTAGCAAATATTCCTAAAATGAAGGAAGGAATCTCCTGGTGGGAGCTGGAGGACCCCAAAGTTTCCTTCAGATGGAACCAGAAGGAATTGCTGAAACGTTGCCAGCTTCTCGATGTAAGAATTTAGAAAGGGAGATAATTGTTAATGGTTTTAATGAACTCTTACTAGATGTTTTGGGTTTGCCTGTTTTCAAATTCTACTGAGTCACTACAAATTATTTGTAAGGTATCGCTGACCTTGAGAATCCTGTGATTCTATATTGTTGCCTGAAGTCCTGGAACTTGCAATTTGTTGTTTACACAATGCTGAGATTCTTCTTACATAATGTATTTTGACTGCCATGACTTCATTACAGAGAGACCTTCCTGAAAAGAGAATTGCTGCCTAGTGAAAAACTGGGAGAAAGTTTTCAATGTTTATTAGGGGATGTGTGTGAATGAGAGAAGGAAGTGAGAAAAATATTTTAGGTAGAGAAATAACAGGACATGTCATCTGGGAAGCTGTGTGGTTTCTTGCTCGAGCACCCAAAATGCTAGCCGAATCGTTACTATGGTAGCTAGCTACTCGCAATTTTAAGAGGCTCATTTATTTCAAATAAATATCTGAAGGAAAAAGTGTCTATTTTTTGGTATCTTCTATATCACATTAACTTGTGTTGGTGACTTTATTAATGCTTCTTTCAGTTGAGCTGCTTTAGCGTACAAGTAACAGAATATCCTAGTAAAAGTGGCTTAGACAACAAGCATCTGTTATCCCTGAAGGGAATTTTGTTCTATGTGGCTCAATGACGTCATCACTTCCATCTTTCTGCTCTTCCATGCCTGATGTATCAGGCTTTTCCATTTTCACGGTGGCAGCTCCTGGCATTACATGCAAACAGGACCACACTTAGGAAAAAAAAAAAAAAAAAAGCAAGGCATTTTTTCTTCTTTAAGATTTTATTTAGTTATTTGACAGAAAGAGAGAACACAAGCAGGGGGAGCCCCAGACTCCCCACTGAGCAAGGAGCCCGATGTGGGACTCAATCCCAGGACCCTGGGATCATGACCTGAGTTGAAGGCAGATGCTTAACCGACTGAGCCATCCAGGCATCCGAGAGGCATTTCTTCTTATACATCTTTTGATTAGAGGAAAACCCTTTTCAGACTCCCCCAACAGACTTCCCTTCAGGTCCCATTAGCCAGGACTGGGTCACATGCACATCCATGCTCCACGTGCAAGGGAAGCTGGGAAAGTGACTCTCAGGCATTTCCAGCCTTCAGAGTGGGAGTAGAGCTCTATCAGCAAGGAAGAAACCAGGATGGGGTGGGAGGGTACTATTAGCAGAGCCTGGCACAACCACTCCTCAGTATATTCTATCAGCCAGATTGTAACTAGTCATACAGTCTCTAACAAGCAAGATAATAAATGAATCGTGTCGCTTTCCTGTTTCAAATGTTACCAAACGTCCCCATTGACACAATAAAGTTCACACTTTTTAAGCTTGGCATATGAGATACTTTATGATCTGGCCCCCACACTCTGCTACACTTAAATCACTCCCATTTTATTTTTTAATTAAAAAAAATCATTTTCTGCTTCTTTGCATTTGTTTAAGAACCTCTAATTTTGGAGGAAGACAGCACTTGGTACAGAATAAGTATGATGTGTAGCCTGTGACATGCCGTTCTCCAGATTCCAAGACGCCACTGCAGTTGCTGTGGCTGTCCTAGTGCGTGGGGGTGGTTGGAACAAAGAATTCGTGACCAATGTTCCTTTCCACACAGTTCACAAGGAGGCGGCAGGAATGT
This sequence comes from Ursus americanus, assembly GCF_024610735.1. Classification (NCBI taxonomy): domain Eukaryota; kingdom Metazoa; phylum Chordata; class Mammalia; order Carnivora; family Ursidae; genus Ursus; species Ursus americanus. The sequence continues at coordinate 37,232,995 of NC_142135.1, read as the reverse complement.
TGCGTGAGCTATTTTGGTCCCAGCAGTGTAGGAGTTGCTGGAGACTGTTCAGGGCTTTATGATGGCCTCTACCTCTTGTGGGGTTTCTTCGGGGGATATCCTGTTCACTTTATAGGACACCAAAAGCCTTTGATCAACTGCCTGTTTTTAGTGCTGAAATGGTGGAGGTGTGTTCCTCAGTTAATTCAAGGAATTCTATTCTGGTGCCACATCATTTGAAGCTAAATCCTGACTCCACTGCAGATTTGCTGTGTGATTTTGATTAAGCTGCTTAATTTCTCTGTGCTTTGCATCCATCATCTGTAAAAGGGAGCTGATGAGTACTGAAACATAGAAAGTACTCAGTAAGTGCTGTCTTTTACTATTTATGACCTTGGGAGAGAGAAGGGTTCTTTAAACAAACCAATACACAAAAAAATACACACCACAGAGGATAAGATTGATACACACAATTGCAATAAAATTAAGAACTTTCATACATCAACAGACCGTAAAGTATAAAAAGATAAGTCACAAAGTGAGAACATTATTTCTCACAACATATAACTGACAAAGGTTCACATCCAGAGGCAGAATATGTAAATAACCCCTACAGGTCAATAAGAAAATGCCAGATAACCCAGCAGAAAAATGGGCAAAAACATAAACAGACATATTTCATAAAAGTATAAATGGCTGATAAACATATAAAAAGCTTCCATCTCACCAATAATTAGAAAAATGCAAATTAAAAAGTCCAATGAGCATCAATTTATACCTACCTGGTTCGCGAAAAAAAATTCTTTTTAAATTTATATATTGTTTCAGTTCATTTGGGCTACTATACCAAAATAGTCCCGACTGGATAGCTTATAAACAACACAAATTCATTGCTCACAGTTTTGAGGCTGGGAAGTCCAAGATCAAGGCACCAGCATGGTCACATTCAGGAAGGCCCTCTTCCTCGATCACAGCTACCACCTTCTTGCAGCATTCTCACGTGGTAGAAGGGGCTATAGATCTCTCTGGAGCCTCTTTTATAAGGCACTAATCCTATTTAGGAAGGCTCCACTTCCCAAGGCCTCACCTACTAATATCATCCACCTTTGGGGAGGTTTGGATTTTAACACATGAATTTTTAGGGGGGACATAAACATTCAGATCACAGCACATACAAATTTTGGTGAGGATGTGAGTAACAGAAACTCCTTTTCACTGTTGATGCTCTTGACATTAGAAACAGCTTGACATGATTTGGTAAAGATAAAGGTGCTTCTGTGAATTTCACTCTTAGGTATATGCCCCCAGAGAAATACGTATAGCAGGAGAGATGTACAAGGACAACAACACTCTTTGTAAAAGCAAAAGAAAAACAAAAACTGGAGACACCTCAAGTACCCATCAACAGAAACAGCGGGCAAGTGAACTTTGTTACTCTTTATTGTAAACTCCTAGACAACAGTGAAATTGCCTACACCCACAGCTATCCAGTATTCACATTGACATGGATGACTCCCACAGACATAATATTGAGTAAAAAAAACAAGTTTACAGAAGATTGTATACAGTGTGCTTCAAAGGCACACAAAATCAGACAATACACTGTACATCCATATGTAGGAAAAATCGAAAGAAAAGCAAGGGGATGATAAACACAACATTTGGGAGTGGTTCAAAGGTATTGACAATATTCTACTTCCTAAGCTAAGTGATAGACTACATGGGGATTTATTTTATTATTATTACGAAAGATACACTTTATGTCTTATGTGACATGATTTTTATAAGTGTAATACATTTTATAGTTAAAACAATAAAATGCAAGGTTTTGTGGTCAAAGTTTCCAAAAGTTCAAGGTCGGTAGACCTGGATTTAAGTTCAGTCTTCTGCTCTTTATCAGCTGCGTGGCTTTGGGCAAATTCTCTGAGATTTGGTTCCTCATTCATGAAGTTGGGAATAATAATATTTTGTTTCAGAGACTGTTGTAAACATTCAGTACTAGGTCATGTGAGTGAAAAACACTTTATAGTTCAGCTCAGTTCACCAAACACTTGGTGCCAGGAGCCAAAGGCACAGGGAGGAATGAAGCATGGGCTCTGTGCCCAGGGGCTGACACGGACGTGAGCAGACAGGCAGGTAAACAGGTAGACTCAAGTTGTCTTTAGCATGAGAGCTGGGAGACAACAAAATTGTTGTTCTCAGCTCAGCTTGGGAAAGCAAGTGCAGCCTGAGAAAGCCACCTAGAAGGGGTGCTGAGTGCCCCGAATCCCAAAGGACAAGTTAGCCACTTTCAGAAGGGAGGTGGGAGTGAGCAGGGCTGACAGAAGGAACAGCATAAACCAAGGTCAGAGGCCAGAAACAGTATAGTGTGCATGTTTCCACGTTAGTCGTGGCTGGGGTGAGATTTACCGGAGAATAAGGACAGAAGGACCAGTAGGGCCAGGAAATACAGGATTTGGGTGCTGGGTTATCAAGGTCAGACTTGACTCTTTAATGAGAGCCATTGAGTAAGTTTACATAAGGGAACAGCAGGACAGGATTGGTGCTTTAAAAGATTCCCTGCTGGAAGGGCAGTGATGGTTTAGTGGAAAACACCAGAGAGGGAGAGTCAACTTAAGAGCCTACGATGGCTCCAGTGAGGCCACATGACAAATGCTAGAGAGTGCAGAGATTCAGAAATGTTCTCGAGCAAAACCAGCACAACCCGTGGATGGGGCAGGGGAAGGAGAGAATAGGAGGGGGAGGAGATGTGAAGCAGGGGAGAGAGAGAGAAGAGAGAGTCTAAGCTGCATTCTAGTTTGGGCTAACGGGTGCTAAGATGGCACCACTTACCAACATGGGGACTAGGAAGGAGGATTCCGTTTAGGGGGAGAGGGAGAGTTCAGTTTGAGTCGAAGACTCATTGAATTTGTGGAGCTTGTGGGGCATCAAAGCAGAAAAGGATGTGCATGATGGTCTTAAGATGCAGGGGTGAGGTCCGGGGCCAGGGAGATTTGGGAGCCACTGGTGTGCAGGTGGATGAGACCGGCCAGGGAGAGCACATGGCCCCCATCTTTTGGAGTCATACTAGGCAAATTTTTTCTATAAAGGGCCAGATAGTAAATATTTTAGGTTTTGTGGACCATATGGTCTCCTACCATAACTACTCAACTCCAGAAGCAGCCACACACAGTATGTAAATTAGTATGTGGCTGTGTTCCAATAAAGCTTTATTTATAAAAACAGGTGGCTGGCACAAACCATAGTTTGCTGACCCCTTTTCTAGAAAGAGGAGAGCTAAGTGCAGAACACAAGGCCAACAAGGACCAGTTGAGAGGTAAGAGAATATATTTGCTAGGCCTCTTGGCACATGAGCAACAGGATCCCAAATCAAAGGAAAGTTCAATCACTCATAAATAAAACCTGGGTAGGCAGGGATGGAGCCAGACCACTAGACCCAGGAACCTGATTTCTGGGTACGGGCTTCATCCTCAGGTCAGCTTCACATGGTGGCGACATGGCCACAGCAACTTCTGGTGTCCGTCCTTAGAGCCTGGATTCAGAAAGGTAAAGAGAGTCTGACAGATTGGTTCTTGTTCCCAGGTCTTCATGACCCCCGCCCCATGCAGGGATATATGTATTATTCACCCCCCAACTCCTTTCCCCTCCCTTCCACCAGACAATTGCCAAATGACTACAATTCTTCCTACCAGAGGCAGCATCTCAATGATGCTGGTTTGGCCACATCGCTTGCTTTGGAAATGCGGATAATGACAATGTGACAGTTCTGGGCCAAGACCTTAAGAGGTATCCCATGTTTCTGCTCACTCAGTATTCCTGCGCTCTATCCTGAGAAGAGCAGGCCTTAAGTGGCCACTGATCCAAAGGGAATGAAGACACCTATGGAGCCCACCTGAAGCCAACCCTTGCCGTATCTGGCCTGTGGACCCATGAACGAGAAAATCAATATTGGTTGTTATAAGCCACTGAGATTTTGAGAGTATTGGTTATACAGCAACATTGACTGATTAAGGGTGTGCCCAACCAGCTTCATTTAGAAAGTCCTGGTGGAAAACTGGCCTGACTGGGGACATGTAACATATCTCAGGGCCAATTACTGAGGGCGGAGAGATTTGGATCCTGTGCTCACTCTCTTGAGGGTGGTGGGGGCAGTTACCAAGGTGAGGAGAGGTGGGCTGAGCAGATCAACGCAGTAGCGAGGGCTGTGCAGAAGCCACGGGGAGTCGTGCCAGGGACACAGGCAGGACAGAGTAGCAAAAGCGAAGGGTGTGTTGACTACCACCATAGATGGCCAAGAGGACACCGAGACAATAAATGAAAGGCGTTCATGCGCTTTGGCAATAATGACCAATAAAAGTCATTAGTGATCTTTGCCTGAGCAGTTTCAGTTGAGTGTTGGGGCCCCAGCCAGATGAAAGTTGATTATTATATTTCCATAAACTCTAATGCACCATAGGAGTGTTAGCTATTTCCAAGAAGGGCCTTAGAGAAGGAGCAGGTTAGGAGTCCCTGAGTTGGGGGTCAGGAGTTTCATTAATTTGCGCTGCCCTTTGAAGCCACGGAGGTCTCCGGGAAAAGGGAGTGTTGGGATCATCCCCACTAGAGGGAGATGATTCTAGAAGGGGGAGATAGAGACCTCAAGGGTGGAACCAGGGTGAAAAGTGGAGCACAGTCCTGGTGTGACCCTCAGGGCTTACAGCAGCAGAATTGTATCTTTGGGAACCAGATGTGAAGGCAGGATCCAAGCGATATGGAAATTAAAACAGCAGGGTTTAGTGAGAGATCACAAGGGAGGTTGGAGGGGCCAAGGGAGGAGAGAGCTGATAAGAGTATCTGGTCTCAGGCCTGGAGAAACAGCAACAGAGCCAGCTGTCACACAAGTATCCAACTGGCAGAATGTTAATCTAGTGCCCACCCCCTTTTGGGGCTCTGACCTTGTATTGACTTCTTTCAGGCCCCTTTCCTTAACCCCTGTCCTCCTTCCTGTCCCCCCTAGGGGGGGACACTCCCCACCCTATCCCATCTGCCTTTAAGGACATCTGTCTATGTAGGACTTCCCAAGGTTGTGTTCCACCTAGGCTGGTCCTCTCCAGACAGTACCCCAACATCTTTCCCTCTGCCTCCTCTTAAACTGTACTGTCTCCTGTCTCATTCCTTTGCTCTCCACCCTCAAGGAGGCATCGGGGACTGGATCCATGCCAAGATACTAACTTCTTCTGTGGTTATTTGCTTTCTATATGGACTCTCCTGGTAACATCACGTCTTAACCCAAAGGACTATTTCTGTCAAAGGAGTAAGAATTGGGCAGACGGTGGTGGGGTATGCAAAATTGCCTCTCAAATCTTACCACATAATAAGTTTGTCACTGATGCAGCTTGTCCCGAACTGGAGAAGGCATTGAGGGAAGTTAAATAAGAACTTTAATTTTAGAAATAAAATATGTAATTTTAGGTGACAACACAACAGATTTTAGATGTAATTGCTAAATGAAAATGCCCTGATGCGGGAATTACAGGGCTAGACGAATGGCCACAAATCCAAGGTCAAGACGCAGTTCCCCATATCTGGGCGTGACCTTTTTCTTCCAGTTAGTCCCTTCCATGCTTACATCTGTTATTTCACTTGATCCTGACAAAAGCTCTGTGAAGTAGGTGAGGTATTTGTGTTTTTTAAAAAGCATTTTAAAAATTTGTCTTTTTAAAAAGCAAAAACAAAAATTTTCAGCCTAGGGAACCTAAAGTACTCATCTAATGTTCACTCTGGTCTGGGGTGGAGTTGGGACTTCTGCTGCTCAGTTAAGAAGTCCCTCTATGTGGGCAAATTAGTCAAGTTTCTTCAGAGAGAAAGAATCAATGGAGATCTAGGAGATGTAGATTTCATGTGATGATGAAGACGTCCCAAAATCTACAGCCAGCAAGCTGGAGACGCAGGAGAGCTGATGGTAGAAGCGCTAGTCTACACATCAGAAGGCTTGAGACCCAAGAAGAGGCAGCTTTTCAGTTTAAGATTGAAGGCAGGAAAAGACTGGTGTTCCAGCTCATCGGTCAGGCAGAAGGAACTCCCTCTTGCTCAATCTTTTATTTTATTCAGGTCTTCAAATGATGGGAGGAAGTTTCCCCACATTAGGAAGGGCAATCTGCTTTACTCAGTCTACTGATACAAATGCTAATCTCATCCAGAAACACTCTCGAAGAAACACCCAGAATAGTGTTTGACCCAATGTCTGTGTGCCCTGGGGCCCAGTCAGGCTGACATATAAAATTAACCATCATAACCAGTGCCTCAAAGAGGGAAATAGACAGTCCTGTATTGCATTGAATACCAATGAAATGCCCTATGGAACCAGGTGTGACAAATGTGGCCGGCAGGTTTCACAGACATAAATTTGATTATTTGTACCATTTTTCTCTGGCCTGTAGTTTGGATCCTGTAGTAATCCAATTTGTCCTGTAGGTTTTCTATGATCATTTTACTTGAATAGGGTTTGCTTTCTATCTTTCTCCTCGTCTCCTTCTCCTTCTCCTCCTGCATCATCATTACCATCACGCTGTCATCAGCAGCTTCCAAGGTTTACTGAGCGCCTTCTGCTCTCATGGCTCTGTACCAGGAAGGAATTAAGAATTCACAGGGGAGACTAGATCTGTCCCTTGCTTTGAGTGGCTTAATTACAGTTTAGGAGACAGAACATACGCATAAAAAGATAAATAAATGTAAACCAACTATGAACAAGTTAACTAAGGGCTAAGTGCAGGAGGACAGTCATCTTGAGATGCCACAAAAAGGGAGTGATTAGCGGGCTGAGCATGGTCTGGAAAAGCTTCAAGGCATCTGTGACCGTTGGGCAGGGCCTGAGGGAAGGGTGCATCCAAAAGGAGAGAGACTGTCAGGAACGATGCAGAAGCCCCTGGATGACAGTGGAAAGTGTGAGTGTGTGCTGAGACAGCGAGGTGAGGCTTGGTGGGCTCTTTCCTGAGCCATTGAACAGCTTGATGCTTGGCGAGTAGCATCCAGGAACAGCTTTAGGGCCAGGTTGCTAATTAAAATTTTTTCACTGTGTGTGAAATTTTCCAGGATCAGCACGGAGAGTCATCTGCATCTCCGAGATGCATCTCCTCCCTAGCACAACTTCCTGAACCTGTCTAGCTGGTCAGGTATCACTGCTGCTCTACCAAGCTATGTACATTCCCTCGGAAAAGCCTGCATTTGCACATGATTAAAGAAAAAAAAGCAACAAAAGAAAAAAGCCTCTACCTGCTTTCATGTGCACAGTGAATGCTGTTGTTATATGGTTTGTCCTGTTTGTCTGGGTCCATAGCCCCGGTGAGCTGTAGATTATAGAGCAAGCAGGGACTGGTCTGATGGTTCTCTCCCAGGCCCCTGCTCAGTATTGTGCTTGGTTTGCCTTGGGGACGACATAGAAACTGTGTGTAAGCTTCGCCTCCATCAGCTCACCTTGCTTCCCCCAATTTCCCCAGACCCTCCTTGGTCCTCAGGAGGCTGTATAGGTCATGGAGAGTGAAACACTGAGAAACAACCTGTCCTCCAGTCCTGCTCTGCCACGAACCAGCTGCATGGCTGTAGGCAAGTCCCTTTCCCTCCCTGAGCCTCGTTTTCTCATCTGTAAAATGAGAGGTTTGGACTAGGTGACCATGCAGAATGTTTCAACTCTGAAGGCTGAGTCTAGAAGGAATTATATTTTCCTTGAATTATATCAGATAGTGTTTTCTCCCCCTTGGCTACTTAGGGGAGGAGAGGGCAGCTCTGGAAAGTACTGGTTCCTCTCCTGAAAATGTCTTAAGATATTGGTCTCTAATCAAAGAGGATTGGCTTTTACCTACCAGATATATATATTTTAAAGATGTATTCATTTATTTGAGAGAGAGAGAGAGAGCACGAGCACATGAGCGGGGGGGCAGGGACACAGGGAGAGGGAGAGAGAATCTCCAGCAGACTCCCTGCTGAGTGTGGAGCCCCATGTGGGGCTCAATCCCAGGACCTGAGCCAAAATCACAAACCGGACACATTTTTTAAAAAATATCTGTTATGGGCATTTCAGAGAGATGGAATATTTAGAGAACTTTAAATGTAGGAGAACCAAGACTCAAATGATGCCACAATTGAGTAGCTGTATGACCTTGAACCAGTTTCTTCACTTTCCTGGGACTCAGTTTCCTCATTTATAAAATGAGAATAATAGGGGCGCCTGGGTGGCACAGTCGTTAAGCGTCTGCCTTCGGCTCAGGGCGTGATCCCCGCGTTCTGGGATCGAGCCCCACATCAGGCTCCTCTGCTAGGAGCCTGCTTCTTCCTCTCCCACTCCCCCTGCGTGTGTTCCCTCTCTTGCTGGCTGTCTCTGTCAAATAAATAAATAAATAATCTTTAAAAAAATGAGAATAATAATAATGATGATGACAAGAACCACACTCCTTAGGGTAACTGGGAGGATTAAAAATCTGTAAGTGTCAAGTCCTTAGGACGGTGCCTACACATAGTTAATATCCACAAGCTGGAGCCACAGTGTGACTGTGATCGATGCGGCCATGAGGAGATGAAGTGTAGGGTTACAGTGGTTGGCAGGGGGACACCGGATCAAGGCAGATCTGAGTTTCAGTCTGGGCTTTGGCTCTAACCAGCTGTGTACCTTGGGCAAGTGATTCTACTACCTCAAGCCTCAGTTTCTTACTCTTTATGGGGAATCATAATAGTTTCTGCTTTTTAGAATTATGAATGAAGGTTCAGCAAGACAAGGCATTCATTTAGCCTGCACAAGACAGAGTAAACATTCAACAAATTTAATCACAACCACAAACAAACAAAAGTGTCAATAACTGCTGTGCTTCCTTCCCCCGCCGGCTTTCCTGCAAGGACGATAGTAGCGGAAGGAAACTCTCCAGACTGAGAGAGGGACTGAATCATGTAGCTGGACGACATGCTTCGTGAGGGCAGGCCCCTTTCCACCTGGTTTATCCTATAGCTTCAATACTTGGTGTGGTGCCCGGCCATTCAGGCACCGGAAAGAAAGCCTTTACTGATAGTGGAAACAAGAAAGAGATGATCATAAATCATTCTGCTTTTACAAGACCTGGCTCAGTTTTCAGGCTTTCAGGCCTATTCCATCTGCTGCCTTCACAGCTCTACCCAGGAGGACATTCGGCGATGTCAAGACCTCCCCTGCACTCTAGACCAGCGCTGTCCAAAAGAAAGATAATGTGAGCCACATACAGAATTTTAAAAGTCTTAGTGGCCTTGTTAAAAAAAAGTAAAAGAAAATTAGTGAAGTGAATTTTAATAACGTACTTTATTTAACCCACTCTACCCAAAGTATTATCATTTCAATACCCAATCAAAATCAAAATCGATATCAAAATTATTTAATATTTTTTGTACTAAGTGTGAAACCTGACATGTATTTTACGCTTGCTGCATACCTCAATTCAGACAGCGTATTTCAAGTGCTCAATAGCCTCATGGGTCGAGTGGCTCCTACACTGGACGGCATGGCTCCAGACCGAGAAAGCAAGATCGAGCCTCTCCTTGCACACACCCTCAAGCCCACCACTCACTGTCTGAAGACCCACTGATCTCCCAGTGGGTGCTCTACAGAAAGGCCTCCGGCTTCTTAGAAGATACACCCACTCCCCACACGGTGTGCTCTGACCTTCCATGTCTCACTAGAAAGACCACATCAGAATACACACCATAACCTCAACACCCATTCCAGGAGATATACATATACAACAGGGAATTAATTGTTCAAAGACTTCCAAGCTTATTATTTGAACTATCAACTATCATCAACCATTAACTATCATTCTCTTTTGTCAGTCATGCCTTTGGAGAGCTCTATCCACTTCGATCTGCCCTATACTTAACCCTCTCCAGGGTTCATTTGTTCATTCAATTTAGTGAGTGCCTACAATGTGTAATGGAGTTAGGAATATAGTAATGAGCAGGAAGAATGCAGTGCCTGCCCTTGGGAACGTTCAACTTGAGTTGGATGGGAGGGCGAGTAAGCAGGATCTTATAGTGTAACGGGGGGAATAAATACTAAGTACTCTGGAAGCTCATAGGAGGGCAACCAGGCTAATACAGTAGGGGTGTGTGTGTGTGTGTGTGTGTGTGTGTGTGTGTGTGTAAGGGGGCAATCCGGGAAGCAACATCTAAAGTAAAATCTGAAGTTTGAGTTAAAATTGGAGTATGAGGTTGTTGGGTGTGGAGCTGGAGCAAGAAAGAGAACATTCCAGGTAAGGAGAGGACAATCACATGTCCCAGAAGGTTCAAAGTAGGGGACCCGCAAATCACCCCATCCAGATGGAGTCCAGGAAGAGTATGCTTGTGGCTTGGGTAGATGTCGGGGAGGTAAGGGATTAACCACTGTTACTAATCAGGGCTTTCTTTAAATTCTATTGTAAAGATCCTGGGAACTTTAACTCTGGTTCTGATTTCTTGCTTGCTGTTTACAGGGTATCTCCATGTTCCACTTAAATTCAGCATACTCCAAATCACTCATCACCTTCACTCCTCTGCTTAATATTCCAAACTGGTTCTCTACCCTAATTTCTCTGTCTCTCATAATGCGATCAGCATAGCTCCAGTCTCCTACCACAGCTAAAACAGCTTTCCTCACCTTTTATATCTTCACCCTGGTACCTAAGTCATCACTAAATCTCACTAACTTTTTGACTGAATATCTGAAGGCTTTTGGTTCAAGCACTTTCTGGCTTCCTTGAAGATAATTCATCACTCATTTTTGTATAATAGCTTTAAATTTTCACCAGGGCTATCTAAACTCCAAGTGGTATAACTTGTACTCCTTTGAGATATCATTTTGGAACAAACCAGCAGTTTTAAAAATCACATCAGATTATAAAGCAGGAAAATAATTCCAGCAGTCCAGAAATGCCCCAAGTAATTTTTATTGGAAAAAAATGTTTTATATATTTTTTGATTCTAATGTCTTCTTATATCTTTTAAAAAATCATCAACCTTCCTCCTGAAATTGTAAGGTCATATTACCGGCACAGAGAATCCATAAACAGGGATTTTTATTTGCCTAATTGCGCCCCTCCCTTTCTATACAAGCCCTTTCCTGGATACATTACCTGCGTGTTCACTCACCCTAAAAAAATGTTCAACACTGTTTAAACTTGCCCTTGATTACCAAGTATCTTACTTCATATTGGCTCGGCAATTCATTATAACCACACCCTGTACTGGACATGGAAAATTTAAAACACAAGAACCAGACTGCACTTTGTGTCTCATGAATAAATGAGAAATGATCATTTCCCCCAGTTGTATTTTGTCATTTCGTAAGCAAAATGTCCACTGACTGGAAATTCCATTTTAATCAGTCAGTATTTAGTGAGATTGAAGGACTGCGTTCTGCATGAAACTACTTGTTAGAGGGATGGTAACCATGTTGTCCACAATTAAAAATGAGGACACAGGTGTGACAATGGGGACAGAGATTTGAAATCAGTACCACCCTAGAAAATTTGGGTCAGATGATTTCCATAGTTATATGAAATGCAGGATAAATAGCGTCCCTCAAGTTTATAATTTATTGGAAACACAAGTTCAACACACATTTATTTACTCGGCCACGGAATAGTGAACACCTCGTATAGGGGGTACTTAGTTAGCTGGTAAAGTCAAAAAGGTGAAAAATACAGACAGTTACCTGAAATGCTTTCTGAAACATTGTGAAGCTAATTTTATGTGTCGACTCGCTAGGCTATGGCGTCCCACTGTCTGGTCAAACACTAGTCTAGATGTCACTGTGAAGGTATTCTTTAGATGCAATTAACATTGACTTCATTTGCATGAGTAGACTTTGAGCAGAGTGTTCTCCATAATGTGGCTGGGCCTCATCTGAATGGTTGAAAGCCTTGAAAGCAAAGGTTGAAAGTCCCCCCAAGAAAGAGAAATTCTGCCTCTGGACTCAAGACTGCAATATCGGCTCTTGCTGGAATTTTCAGCCTGCCCGCCTACCCTGCAGATTTTGGATTTACTGCTTTCCATAATCATGTGAGCCAACTTCTTAAATAAGTCTCTCTCCTTCTCTCTGCACACACACACACACACACACACACACACACACACACACACACTTCTGGTTCTGTTTCTCTGGAGAACCTTAACACAGCTCTCATAAGAATTGTTATTTCCCATTCCTGAGATAATCTATGCATTTTCAGAATTGTAGAATATCTTTTCTCCCCCCACAAATGGTAACATCCCACTTCACAAATATGTCTTCTAGCAATGTTTTTAAACATATGGCATTGACTTTCAAGGCCCAACTTGCTGTTAAAGAGAATATTTAGAAGCCGAAGTGGAATTATCAGATAGAACAAAGTTACCTAATTTCAAGTGGGATGAGAAATGAGAGAATGCAGAGAGTTTGAGGAAACCTCAGAAGTGTTCGAGTCAAGGGGGTGACAGAAACAATAGCCCAGAGAAGGCAGCCTTCTGCTGAAAAATTTGGAGGAAAGAAAGTGCATGGATGATTGGCCCCTGTGTCTCCAAGTATCTTTACAGCAGAAAAAGACGCTGTGGAAAGAAAGGACAGTAGAGCAAAACTGGTAAGAGCAATTGGGATAATGACCAAAATTGCCTGGGGGAAAGAAAGGAGCGGAAAATGCCATTTAAGATCTAGAACTGTGAGTTCAGCACTAGATTAATGTTTGGGGGCTCTGGGGTTTCTACGAACTGTTCCAGTGGAAAATGGTGCAGGATGCTCTGTTCTAAAAGGAAATGTGGGCACTCTGTAGCAAGAGAATTCTGGATGGAGTAAAGTGATAGCTGATTTCCACATCTGATTTAAGCACGTAGCGGGCCTGTTTCTCTGAACTGGCAATAGAAAACACTTGGAAGGCAGAAATCTTATGAATAATTAGACATAATTAGGTTGTCAGCTCATATATCATTATGCCTTGCCTCTCAGGGATGTTTTGCAGATTAATTAGTTAATGTTTGTAAAATAAGCTCCAAGTGCCATGTATCATTGGCATAGAATTTGATTTTCAGTATGATGAGTGTAATTAAGTCATGTTGATTTCATACAAACCTTCATTGCAGGGTAACGTCTGTTCTGGAGTGTTCTGGAGACATTTGGGGGCATGGGTTCTTGAACAGGCATTTCATCAAGAAAACTCTTGGTGTTCAGAGCACAATGACAGGCATTTGGGATCATGTTTGATACACAGCTCAGGTGAGATGAGGAATTTCAAGTGCCAGATTAGAATTGTGGCTTCTACTAATGAATGAAGATTATGTTTTTACATAATACCCAGCTTGACAATATAGTAATTAAAAGCAAACACTTTAAAATCAAGATCAGCAGGAGAGAAAACATTAAGGGCTTTATCGGGAGCCCTATGTGAGCCTAACCTACTATATGACACGTACATTATATATTCTTCAGTTAGGAAATTCATTTTTTGAATCTAGAAATGGCTTTAAATATCCCCAGTCCATCCATACCTTTTAGCAAGCTGGTCTTAAACAGTATAATTGATTATTGACTCAGAAGCTCAAATAGACATTCATATGTTTGGATTTGGTGATTTTTGAAAGAGGAATCAAATAAGGTCCAGGATAGTGGTTTTCAAACATTTTGGTCTCAGGTCCTTCTACTCTTAAAAATCACTGAGGACCCCAGAGAGCTTTGTTTATGTGTGCTACATTTACCGGTGTTTGCTGTATTTAGAAATTAAAGCCAGGAAAAAAATCTTAATTTATTTTATTCACTGAAACTAATAAGTCCATTGCATAATAACATAGATAAAACTTATAATGAGAAGAGGTGAGAAGAGTGGCATTGTTTTACATTTTTAGAAATCTCTTAAATGTCTAGCTTATTAATGGAAATCAGCTTAAGTTCCATATCTGCTTCTGCATCCAGTCTGCTGTGATACATCGTTTTGGTTGAAGGAGGTGAAGAAAATTTGGCCTCACACAAATATGTAACTGGAAGAGGGAGAACTATGTTAAGAACCCTTTTAGATAATTGGATCTTCCCTTTTGACTTGACACCAGAACTCAGCAAGTGATAGTGTCTTTAAGGTTAGTTTCTTAAACATTGGTGGATTCTAAAACCATATCCGTGATTTTTTGCACCCCATCACTTTAAAATCCAAAGGTCTATCTCGTACTTGCATCATGCATTGGTCCTTTGGAAAGTATTGGTTCACTGAGTTATGCAGATCTTCCAAATGTTACAAACATTTCTTTATACGGTATCAAACACTCACTTTTATCAGTATCACCACTGATTTCATCCTAAAATTCTTTAAGTATTGGTATACTGTCAAGTTTTCTGAAATTTTCATTTTTGTTATAAAGCTGGAATTTTGTTATTGGCAATAAATACTTTCAGTTGTTTTCCTTGAAGTGATAGTCTCAGTGTTCATTTTAGAGACAATGTCTGCCAAATACCGACATCTGAATAAGCATAGCTGTTTCAAGTAAAAATGCTTTTCCACTGAAAAGCAGCTAGTTCAGCTCACCGCGCAAATCATTCTCCTTGAGACGACCTTCATAATCGGTATGCATCCAGGGCTTTGTAACAACTTCCCACTTCCTCACACAGAATACTAAAACGGTATGTGCTCAAGGGCAAACATTTAATAAAATGAATACTTCTTACTGCTTCATCAAGGTCACTGTTAAGGGAAATTGGCATTTTAAGAAAAATCTGCAAGAGTACGGCAGTGCCATAGACACACTACACTTTGGTGCGGCTGCCGGGACTGGTGCTGCCCTCCAAGCAATTGCAGCCATCTTGCTTTTGCTCCACCGATGCAAGTATCAGCGCGCTGAAAATGCAGATGAGGTCCGAGTCTTACAATGAAAGAGTTTTGAACTTGCAGACTCTCTGAAAGGATCTCAGGGACCTCCAGGGGTTCATGGACAGCACTTTGAGAATCACAGGTATAAGAATGCACTGAAGCTGCTGCTGAGGAGAGAGTCAAGAGATCTTTTTTTTTTTTTTTTTTAAGATTTTAAAAAATTATTTATTTGACAGCGCACAAGCAGGGGGAGCGGCAAGCAGAGGGCAGGGGATCTTTTTAAAGCAGCGTCTTAAGGAATAGCTAGGATACTGGAAGGCGGTATAATCTGATGGAATTGGCTGCTATTGTTTTTAAGCGGCAGGAAGCATATTATACTGCCCTAAATTTTTCAGATCTTTTCGACTGTAACACACAAGAAGATATACCTTTACATTGTAACCTAGTGCATAATATATGCAAGTATATTCACTGAAATAAAAGTTTCATGAAATAACAGCCTTATAATTTGTGATGCATCTAACATTTTTATTTTATTCTGTTTCATATTTTTAAAAAAATGTTGATCTGATTTCACTCATATGTGGAATTTAAGAAACAAAACAGATGAACATATGGGAAGGGGGAAAAGAGAGAGAGAGAGAAACAAACCATATGAGACTCTCAAGGATAGAGAAAAAACTGAGAGTTGATGGAGGGAGGTGGGTGGGAGATAGGCTAGATGGGGGATGGGTATTAAGGAGGGCACTTGTGATGAGCACTGGATATTTTATGTAAGTGATGAATCACTGAACTCTACTCCTGAAACTCATATTACACTGTATGTTAACTAACTAGAATTTAAATAAAAATAAAAAAGGATAAAAAATAAATAAAAAATAAATTTTATTTTATTTTTTTTAAGATTTTTTTTTTATTATTTATGTATTTGACAGAGAGAGACAGCCAGTGAGAGAGGGAACACAAGCAGGGGGGTGGGAGAGGAAGAAGCAGGCTCCCAGTGGAGGAGTCTGACATGGGGCTCAATCCCAGAGCACTGGGATCACGCCCTGAGTCGAAGGCAGACGCTTAACGACTGCGCCACCCAGACGCCCCTAAGAAATAAATTTTAAAATGCTGATCATACCCCACTAAATTGGTTTCACAACTCACTAATGGGTTGGAAACCACAGTTGGCAAAAATCTGTTCTAAATAGAGATGCTTTCATTATAAATCCTCCTCAGGGCTGATTACCTTTGGTTGGAGACAAAATGTATCCAAGAGTTTTTAATGGTTGGTTATTCTGTCATTTCTTGATTCAGTTGCAAATAATTTTAAGGTGTGGTCTAATGAGAAACACTTTGTTTCAGGATGCAATGTGTTTGATTTCATGGATTTTTTTCTGATAAAGTCTAAATGCGTACCCGAGGTTAATAAAATCGAACACTTTTTCTTCATTACTGGTGGATAAATACATACAATACAACCTTATAAAGGAGATTGTATTGAGACTGATGCAGTAGTAAAAATTGCTCCCATAAAAAGAACACTTTGATACATTCCCAGGATCTAGGTTTATATCCTACTTAATACTGCTCTGACTTCCTCCTCTGAGACTCATTACTCTGACAAGTGCAATTAATTGTAAAAACTAAAATGAACTGGCTATCAATTTTTTATTTTGTTTTAATGTAAATATTATTTCTTGTTGGTAATATGATAAGAAGATAGATGGGAAGGAAGTAGAATGTATGAGAGATAAAGAAATATCCACCTCTTTGGTATTTGACCTCCCTACTTCTCCTACTTGCCTTTCAGGGTATCCCTTCAGGGTCTCTCTCTCTCCAGGGTCTCTCTCTCTCTCTCTCCTTCTCCCATTTCACCTATATTTTCCGTTAGTTTAAAAATATTGATCTATTGATCTATCCTGGCTTGATCTTGAAGTATTGGTTTTCCATCTGTTTAAGGTCAAGGTACTTGCCTAGCCTTGCCTCCTCTTGTTTGGCATCATTTATTCCATGGCTTCACGCAACATGTAGGAAGGATTGGGGCAGGGAGATAGGAAGTGAGAAGAGAAGAAGAGTTAGGTATCTGTTGTACTCGCTCAGAAGCAGGATGAAGAGGCCCTGAATGAAGGAGATGCCACTAGAAATGGAAAAGGAGGACAGACCTCTACGATTTGTTTAGTGGTTGGAGTGGGGACGTGGGAGAAAGAAAAGATGATTTTGAGATTCTCTCTGGGGAGAACTTGGTAGGGTAGGAGAAAGAGCTGATACTGAAAAACTGATGAGATCATTAAAACAACAAGACACTGCAGATGTTAAACAGGTACCAGAAAATATAATAGTGGAACCTGAGAGACTATAGAGCTAGAGACTTGAGCTAAGTAATCTACACTTTAGGGGCGCCTGGGTGGCACAGCGGTTAAGCGTCTGCCTTCGGCTCAGGGCGTGATCCCGGCGTTATGGGATCGAGCCCCACATCAGGCTCCTCCGCTATGAGCCTGCTTCTTCATCTCCCACTCCCCCTGCTTGTGTTCCCTCTCTCGCTGGCTGTCTCTATCTCTGTTGAATAAATAAATAAAATCTTTTTTAAAAAAAGTAATCTACACTTTAGTAGTTGCTGAACTCATGGGTATAAGTGAAGTCACTAATGGGGAGAACACAAAAGGAGAACGTGACTGAAGATAAACTTTGGGGAACTTCAAAATTGGAAAGAGCAATAAGAGGATGAGGAGTCCCTGAAGGAGACAGAGAAGGAGAAATCCATGGAGTAGAGAACCACTTGGAAGAGTGTAACTTATGGAGACAAAGTAGTTTGACAGCACACAAAATACTAAGTTACAGTCCTTTGGGGGAAAGAACAACCTCTTCCTTCTTCTGAGTAAAGAGTGACAATGTTCAAGAGATGGATGATGTGGAGAGAAAGATCCTAGAACTTCAAGTGGCAGCCATGGCGTCTCATTTCCTCATAGGAGCTTCCTGTTATGTGACTGGGCAAGCCACAAAGCATAGTATGAAAGCATGAGAGAACAACTGAAGGCTGGTCTCCAGCCAGTATACTGTCAGAAATAGATCAAGTCAGAAAGAGTGTAGCTGCTTGGTTTGGGGAAGTTAGAGAACACCACTGAGTGTATAGGACTTGAGTCAAGTGTCAGAGGATGAACAGGATTTGGGGAGATACAATAGTGGAGGGAGAATACTTGACTTTAAAAATGATGGTTCATCATCTGGAGAAGAGAAAATTGAAGACATAAATTCCCCCCAAAGAGCATTTTGTGTTTCCTTTTTCTTGTTTGGGAGCTGAGGAGGCCTGTTTGTTTGAGACGTTGATATACTACAGTTTGATACTTGATAGAAGACTAAAAGGAAGGGGAAAGTATATGTTCATATGCAAAGTCTTCCTTTAGGGGGCACCTGGGTGGCTCAGTCAGTTAAGCGTCTGCCTTGGGCTCAGGTCATGATCTCAGGGTCCTGGGATGTGGCCCCAAGCCCGCCCTCCAGTCCAGTCGGCTTCCCTGCTCAGTGGGAAGCTTGCTTCTCTTCCTCCCTCTGCCCCTCCCCCTGCTCGTGCTTGCTCTCTTCTCAAATAAAATAAAATTTTTAGGGAAAAAAAAAAAGAAATATACCCTAAAAGTTTTCAACAGACGAAAGAATGTTATTCTTAAGGAAGTTGTAGCACTTTATGTAGAAAGTTAAGAAACCACCCATAGATCCCTCCACTTTACAAGTAGGAGGTGTGAATAAGCAACTCATTGTTTAATTTAGCGATCAAAAGTGAAAGTCATACAGTGGAGGTCTGGGAGATGTATATTGGATATGATATGAATATATGTCTTCTTGGATCACAATATGAGAGAAGTACAGGCGTTGATTTCAAACTGAAGAGAGACACGGGAATACAGTCCAGAGGGGTAAATTGTTTAAGAGTATTGTGACTTTAAGATAAAATATCATTTTGGTAGTAAACCAACATTCTTGAGCCATGATGCTGGTTCTTTGGGGGAAAAATTAAATCAAGCAAACATAAAGACATTTTATTCCACTATCTTTGGGGAAAATACAGTTACAAGTTTGACCTCTAAGAATCAGTTCCAGGATACTATGGGTTTTATTGACCATGCCCTGGAACCGGATCAGCAGTTACAGTGTGTGGCAGACAATCGTTCATGGCTGAGAGTTGTTTGTTAGGCATTACCAGAGGCTTCAGAAAGGGTTTCAGCGTGGTTCACCTTGCTTTGAACGAAACCAATGAGATCACCAGCATTCACTTTAGTGAGGACAAGCTGAGGATTAGCAGCTTTTCAAAATAAAAACCAGAGAGTACTAAATATGTCATCATTGGGAGGGGGTGCTTGGGGTTTAAGAGGATTTGCACACATACAGAGATCATTACTATGTTATTAAGCATTTATAAGATCGTTTGTATTTGCCAAATGCAAATATAAAAATCATTTCTTAATTATACAGGCATTAAAGTCTTGCATCATTAACCACATATTTAAAACAGCTTTGTATCACTTATAAAAACAACTTAAAATATCAGATGATTGAATTTTCTCTGTTCTAATACCCAACTGCTTTACAGCAAGATTAACCTGTTTATGATCTTATTAAATATATTAAAAAGTGTGATTTTCTCATTTGTCAAAATCGAAGTGTGGGGAAATGAGGCAATTTGTGCATATATATTCATCAATCCAGCATTAAAACTCGAGAATTGAACTCTGCTGTTTTTTTTTAAAACCTGGTTAGTATTTGTACAGTATGTCAGGCAGGCAGCATACTGTAAAGAACAAAAGAAGGAAAATAATAAGGTAATAAAAATTATTAGCTTTGGGTTGAATAACAAAAGAGCACCAAATGGAAACTCATCCACTAGCCAAGAAGGGCTCTCGTTCACTCCCCCATCCATCACCACCAGCTGGCAGATGGGCTCAGTGCAAGCCACCACCAATGCCAAGTTCTCTGCTTCTGCAGCAGTCTGTCCCTGCCATTCAGGGAGGGAGGACAGGGAGTGGCCGGAGCCTACAGCTCCACGTAGCAGTTCAGCCCACTGCGAAGGAAACTCTTGGGGTTAGCCAACAAAAATGGAATTCAAATTTGGAACCAGACCTCACCTGATATATTTTAATTGATTGTCATATGATTGGCCATCTGTTTATAATTTGAGTGTCTTTTCTTTGTATGAGAAATGCTTTTGTACAGGGTGGGACCCATGCTCCTCTCAATTTCTATATGGAAAAAAATATTTTCTATCTTTTCATTGCTTTGCTGAGTAGCTTTCAACAAGCTTTTGGAAAAAGTCTGGATCCAGATTTATAAAGTATCAACTGATGCTATGCTAGAACAATGGGGTATTTTATGGGCTGTAAAGCTCTTATTATTAAATAATTTTTTGGTTGTGATAATTTTAATAATAGCAGTAGTAAACTATTTTAGAGGCTGGAAGGCTGATGAACCTTTTAAAATCAGTTGAAATTGTTTCAATTCAATTTACACACTAAGGACTAAATCCAAAATATTATTTGGCTATAGCTATAGTTCCATAACTTATTTGAATGCCACTATTTAGATGATTTATAGAAATTGATGTTAGCTGGAATTATGGGTCAAAATTATTGGTTTCTAAAATTTCTAGAAATGCAGAAATTGTCCTATTTTTTCAATTTAAAATACGCTAATCTTCATTGGGCCAACTTTGATTCTCTTGTCTAAACCTCCCTTTTATGAGTCCCTTATGAGTCTCTTATCAAAATTCTGGTAGTTAACATAACATTTTGGAGCTGTATATCTTTCTTTCTTTCTTTTATTATGTTATGTTAGTCACCATACAGTACACCATTAGTTTTTGATATAGTGTTCCATGATTCTTTGTCGAACTGCATTTCTTAAGGAAAAGGGTTCTCAAACTTTGGTACTTCAGAATAACCTTAGGAACCCGAGCCTCAGCCTAAACCCATGGAATCAGAATCTGAGGTCTGGGCATCTTTTTTTTTTTTTTTTCCACAAGTCACTCAGGTTATCCTGATGCACAGAATTTGAGAACAAATGAACAAGACCAGCCCAAAGGCCAAATCGGCCCACTGCCTGTTTTTGTAGATAACACTTTATCGGAATACAGCCACACCTATCATTTTTTTTCAATCAATTTATCTTTTTTTTTAATTTAAATTTAAGTTAGCTAACACATAGTGTAGTACTGGTTTCAGGAGTAGAATCCGGAGATCCATCACCCACATACGCCCAGTGCTCATCCCAGCAAGTGCCCCCCTTAATGCCCACCACTCACCTAGCCCATCGCCACCCCCAGTCCCCCTCCAGCAAGCCTCAGGCTCTTACTTTGTTTTTATCTTATTTTATTTTTCCTTCCCTTCCCCTATGTTCACCTGTTTGGTTTCTTAAATTCCACATACCAGTGAAATCATGTGATACTTGTCTTTCTCTGACTGAGTTATTTCACGTGGCATAATACCCTCTAGTTCCATCCACGTTGTTGCAAATGGCGAGATTTCATTCTTTTTGATCACTGAGTAATATTCCATTGTATATATATATATATATATACCACATCTTCTTTATCCATTCATCAGTTGATGGACATTTGGGCTCTTTCCATATTTGGCTATTGTTGATGATGCTGCTACAAACATTGGGGTGATGTGTCCCTTCAAATCAACATTTTTGTGTCCTTTGGATAAATACCTAATAGTGCAGTTGCTGGGTCGTAGGGTAGCTCTCTTTTTTGAAGAAACTCCATACTGTTTTCCAGAGTGTCTGCACCCGTTTGCATTCCCACTGACAGTGCAAAACACACTCACTATTTTTGTATTGCCTATGGCTGCTTTCATGCTACAATGGCAGAACTGATTAGCTGTGACCAAGACCATGCAGCCCCTAACCTGAAGATATTTATTATTTGGCCCATTATAGGAAATGTTTGCCAACTCCTAAATGAGCTGAAATTATATAAAAAGAAATAACATTTCTCCAGATCCAGTGATTCCCATTTATTCATTCATTCATTCACCTAGACAGGCAAGAACTAAAAATCATAGAAACACTCATGGGGGGTTAAAAAGGACTTCAGATACTGCCTTTTAATTTTCTTCAAACCTTTTAGTTGATTCAAACAAAGAAAGGAAAAACTAAGTTGGATAGTATGTTTTTTTTTAAGCTAACCACATTTGATTGATATCTTGGAAATGTAATACTTTTCTAATTTGTTGCTGCAAAATGACTCATCCCTAAGTTAAACTCTCTAACATCATGAATTTTAGCAGTGTTTCAAGTGATATTCAAATAAAAGAAAAAGCAAACCTACTCCTCTCAAAAGGTGGATAATATTAAAAAGATTATAGGAGCTTAGAAGTGTATTTGGATTAAGCAAGGCAGAGAAATGGGAAAAGGGCTAATGATCTTTAGAGCTGCCTAGCCAGAGACAGCACATCGTAAAACAAGGATGCTTTTTGGTGATACAGGACAAGAATGCTCTGTACACAGTATGAAGCATCTTGAAATGTGAATAAATTGGATGAAGTTCCAAAAACAATAGATATGCTCAAGTGAATGGGAAGATTCAGCTGCAGCAAGGCCTCTGATTTACACAGCATGATTGTTTCAAGGCGTGCACAGCCCTTCCCAAGAGCTGGGATGGATTTTCCTCCCAGCACCTGCAGGAGATGTTGAACTGACATCACAGAAAATTGTCAGCAGAGAAGAGAGACTGATTGCCCGGCTGCAGGAGGGAGGTGGAGAAGGAATTAGCTTCCTTACACCTTGTTCATCATGTCATTCACTCCCTTCTTCAAAGACGTTCAGTGACTTCTTATTACTTAAAGGATTAAAGTCAAGCCCGGCTGGCATTTCGGGCATTCTCTAATCTGTCCCTTATGCTGGTATCACAACGTATTTTCATGCCTATTACCCCATTTGATCTGTACAGTACCCCTCACACACGTCAAAGGAGGAGGTAGTTTTCAATTTTCAGATAAACAGGCTTCAGGATAGCTGGCTCAATGGACAGGTGGAAGGTCACACCGCAGTAAGGGGCTGAGTTAGGGCTGGAACCCAGGTCTCCTGCACCATGCCACATCTTCTTGAGTCCTTTCTTCTAAGTTAGACTTGTTCCCGAAACATGCTCTGTGCTTGCCTACCTTGTCTTTGTTCCTGGCTCGTGGAATGCCTGCCATGGAACGCCACCTTTTGGTTTCTAGCTCCTTTTCTGTCTCTGCTAGCAAACCTTTCCTGAGCTCTAGTATTTAGTGTTTTCTGTCTCCTTCTCTGAACCCACACACTTTTTGTAGACAACCTTTCCTTTTCTTCAGAATCCTACCATTCTTTGTGGCACCTCTTGTCTTATTAGATACTTTCACGGTATAGTAAGAGTCTCAAAGGGCTCTTTAACTTTGCACAAATGTCTCCAGTGGAGCTACACGCTCTTTGAGGGACCATCTATGGATCGCCTCTATTTCTTTTCTCCTCCACCATGACTTGCATAGCGCGTAAAGAAGGCAGGGCCCAATAGATATTTGTTGGACAAACAAATGATTTCATTCTCGTGCTATCTCTGAATATGATTAAAAGAGATGAAACTGAAAAAAGGAGATCGGGTTGAGTATCACAAATGTGTTTTTAATAGCAAATTCTTTTCTATTGAATGCAAGTATTCCAAGGATAGCCACTGACGCTCCATGTTTAGCCAAAGCCCAGAGTCCTAAGGGCTGAGTGATCTTAAACTGGGCATAACATAAACCAGCCCATGAGGGAATTAAGACTTGGAATATACACTGATAAGACAACCCTTTTGTACCTTTTACTTCTTTAGGCCAGCAACTCACAGGTAGTTGGCATAATAGGAGGAAAGAGGAAGATAGTGTTTTCCTCCCAAAATGCTGACCTTGCCATATCTCTACCTTCTGGAGAGCAGTGCTGCTCTATGATTTCCTGGCCGGGGCCCAGGGTGCAGCTGCAACGAGGCAAACCTTCCTTGGAGCTTTGCCAAAGTCTTCTCATCTCGCTTTGGTTGTCGGATTAAGAACTAAACATAGTTGCCTTTGGAAAGCTGATAAATAGGACATAAAATTCATGAAAGGATCACCTTACCGGTTTGTGAGGCTTGACTAAGCCTTAATGATGCCCACTCTTCTCCACTGTTCTCACTCAGAGGCAATGCTTCTCCCCCATGTCTCCGTGTTGCGTGTTTCCTGCCTAGTTGCAAGACCACCCACCCCAGAATTAGTGCACAGAATGATTTAGGCTTATTCTTACCTCCTGTGCTGACCACACCTGTGATCAGCATTCTCTGAGTTCAGAACCCCAGGGAGCTAGGTAGGGCTTTGGGGTCTACGCCACATCTCTCCTGTTTTGGGATGAGTACATCGGCCGAATAAAACTAAATGTGAGGTTATACCTCTTTACATTGATGACTTCCTCTCAATTCACCAGGTCCTTCTATCACAGAAAGTGATTATGTTAATCTGAGTGCTACCTGGGAAGTTGAAAACTTATGTGGTTTTAATTACTTCTGCAAGAGCCTCTCAATTATATTCTACACACATATTTCTTCACTTAAGAGTAAAACAGAGCTGTGTAAAGTGAGCAGCATGTTTACAGTCGATCCCTATGGCTTGCTATCAAATTAGTGGCAAATCAGTATTACAGTAAACAGAGGTCAAAGATCAAACCCACAATTTCACATAAAATTCAAAACACGAGACACGAAATACAAAATAGAAGGCTCATGTCATGAGACCATCAACTACTCTTAAAAAATAATCAAAACCAGGAAAAGATGAGAGGAAACACAATTTAAACATGATTTTAGTCCAGAATCTGATGCAAAAGCCAGACCTTACAGAGCTCTTTTAAAAACCATGACAACTGACTACATGTCACTCATCTTAAATGGAAACACACATCAAAAGGTGGCAAGAACCAAGACTTAGCAACTCCCGGATTCTATTCATGGATTTGTCACTGACTTTGGACAAGTCAAACTCTGTCTTCATTTTTTACTCTGAAAAGCAGGGTGGAAACTATTGTTTTACTTCTTTTGATGGACAACTCTGGAGAGAGTCATGCTAATAAGGCGACAGTGGTAATTCTCTACTCGATTTGATTAGATGTATTTTTGAAAGGTCAAATGATTTAGTAGCATGAAATTGTACACACCACACCCCATTTTTACTGTGGGCAGCTCTCCACTCTTGGCTTCTAAGGAGGAAATTAGAAGGATCACATTTATTCCATGTTAAAGTACTCCTTCGAACCAAATAACCCCATAAAAATTGATTACAATTTAGACCTTATTATTAAAATTGAAGTCCTAAATTAGTCAACAGTTCACACCGATCATCATTAATCTAGAATTAATTAACCTTGAGTTAAAACATAACTTTTTACTGAAGGCTTAGATGAATGGACTAGGCCAGATGATAAGTATTATGGGAGGAAAAGCAAAGCCTTTGAAAACAGAGTTTGGAAAAGCCCTTAAGGAGTTCTGGGTATTTAAATGCAATTTTCGTCAATAATTTTAATCACAACCCTGCTTATTAATTCATAAGTATTTGCTTAATCAATGCCACCAGATGTCAGTATATCCTGTACGATTACCACTGAGTTCTCAAAGCCATCCAGAGTTTTCATTCCAGTTAATGAAAGGGGGCTAGTGGCCAAATAATTAAGGCTCTTGGGAGGATTATAAATCCTATTCCTCAACATCAGCTATGTTATGGTAGAGGCCCTCAGTTTAGATGCAAATTCCCAAGTTCCCAATAAATCTCAGCACTGTGGATCTAAAAAGTAGGAATGCCCTACTCTGAAAGTGATGTGTGGTCAGAGAGCTCAAGCAGCATGTTGAAGAACAGGAACTCAGCGTAGCCTCAGCCAGCACAGCCCTGGACCTCTCCTGTGTTTTCCTTCGCCTATTGACCTGACTTCTCTATTAAGGAAATGTCTTATTGGTGTTTGGTGTTTAAAGGAGTTACCAGCGAGATAAAGGAGCTTTTTATTAATGGAGAAGATAACTAATTTTACTGTAGATAAGTGCTAGGACTTTTACCTGTATTATCTTATTGAAATAATAAGAAGTTGAGAAAGAAAGTTTAAAGCTTAACATGCATCCTTTTTGACATACGAAGTAACTAAACTGAGTTCTCATGCTTTTCGGAGATGTTATTTCAGTTAACGAAATGATGCCTGTGGTCAAAAATATAAAGGTGTAGTAAACTGGCCAAATTTTAACGTGTAGGTTGTGATTAAACAACAACTCCTGCAATCTTTAGCAGGATAGACCTGGGAGGGTTTTCCATAAGCAGTAAGGATAAAATTTTAAATGCTATTTAACAGATCTTTTTTTTTTAAGATTTTATTTATTTATTTGACAGAGAGAGACACAACCAGCGAGAGAGGGAACACAAGCAGGGGGAGTGGGAGAGGAAGAAGCAGGCTCCCAGTGGAGCATGGAGCCCAATGTGGGGCTCAGTCCCAAGACCCTGGGATCATGCCCTGAGCCGAAGGCAGACGCTTACCGACTGAGCCACCAGGCGCCCCAACAGTAGATATTTAATTGTGAAATACATGTGCATTTTGATAACTGTAAGCCCTAGAAATGTTTGAAGTCCTTGGCACTTTGCTATGTTTTCAGAAAAGAATGAATTTTGCATGAACGACGTCCATGTCGAAACTTCACATTATAAAGTCTCACTGTGGCATCATCCCGGGCATGGTCCCTGGGGACAGCATTGCAAGGCAGCTCCAGGCTTCTGGCTGAATAATGAACAGTGAACATTTTATCTTAGGCATAAAAGTGTCCTCCTTTATCCTAGAAGTTGATATTGCTGTAGGCTTTACCCTTGGAAAGAAATCCTTTGAAATATGATGTTTAGTGTGAGAAAAAATGTTACAGTCTTCTCATTTAAGACAGGAGGAAGAAAAGTCTGACAAAATTCTTTGGACTCTACTTCTTTTTTTTTTCCTTAAGATTTTATTTATTTATTTGACAGAGAGAGAGAACACAAGCAAAGGGAGGTACAGTCAGAGGGAGAAGCAGGCTCCCCACTGAGCAAGGAGCCCGATGCAGGACTCAATCCCAGGACCCCGGGATCATGACCTAAGCTGAAGGTAGATGCTTAACCGACTGAGCCACCCAGGCACTCCTGGACTCTGCTTGTATAAGCATTGATACACCTGCAGTT
Organism: Ursus americanus; assembly: GCF_024610735.1. Classification (NCBI taxonomy): domain Eukaryota; kingdom Metazoa; phylum Chordata; class Mammalia; order Carnivora; family Ursidae; genus Ursus; species Ursus americanus. The sequence goes on along the minus strand of NC_142135.1, from coordinate 37,206,045 downwards.
TTGTTCATGAGAAGATAACTGAATTTTTTCAAAGCTTATCTCCTCTGTTGTTAAAATGTTTGTGAAATTCACTACAAACAGAGCTCCCTCTCCTCCCAAATGCATAGGCACGTGTATTATTTCTCTGGTGCATAGAAATTACTGAAACAAATAGCTAAGGGCTCTCTATTGGATAATGTCAAATAGGGAATTTTAACATGGTGACTGCATTCACGTAAGCCATAGAAATCAGAAAATTGTATCTAATCACACAGAAGGAAGATGCTACAAAAGTCACTCTTAGACAAATCTTACTTGTCCTTGAATGTTTTCCTATAGGAATACATTTTACAAACTGCCAAGTTATTCATTGATTGAATCAAACATCATGACAGCCCGGGAGGACTTTCGCGTTCTTACAGCGATCCTATAATCTGCTGCTCCACCCACCCCTACTTCACTCTGGGGGATGCTGACACCCAGAGGAGTAACTTACCTAGAGTCTCACAGGTGAGAATTGGCTTGTGAATTCCACCCACTCCTCAGGCCCCTGGGCACGTGCACTACTTAATTCTTAATAATAATGGTTTTGTCGTAAACTAATTTCTTTTACTCACTAGAACTGGTTTCTAGGGATTAACTAATCTAAACTAATTCTCCCAAAAAATCATTAGACAAGCAGGCACAGGTATAGTTCATCCTTTAAAGCTGGATAAACAAACAAACAAACAAAAACACAAGAGGAGGTGGAAGGCATTTTACACACAAATCTTATTTATTCTTCATAAAACAGTGTGAGGTAAGGATCATCGTCTCCATCTGATTGATGAGGAAGCTGGCTCAGAGCTCTTAATTAATGTGCCCAAGGTCACTATTTAGCTAAGCAGCAAAGCCAAGATTTAGAGCCAGATCTGATTCCAGAAACCATGCCCTGTCCAATCCAAGATGTTTCTTAAGTTACTTACCCAAAATTACATGATGAGAGCTAATAGAATTGATCACAAATCTCAGTGCCAATGCACTGGGCTATGTTTGAACAGAGTCCTCACAATGAAGTCCAACAGTACAACTCCTAGCACTAACCAAGAATGTCCTACATTTTTCTCTCTCTTTTATTGCTAGTCCTAATTGTTCCACATACTAGATATCTTAACTAAATCACAGGTTTGCTTTCTCTTGAAACCTGTAAATCCCCTGAGAAGGTCAGTCCATAAATTATCAAGGAAATGAAATATTAAGAACTCTTAGCAAGGACTACCACTGAAAGTGGTTTTAAGCACAGTTACGAACCATGGGTATGGGCAGCAGGCTTCTGTGTGCTCCTGAGTTAGTTCGAATGGCACATGAGGAAGGAAGGTGGACTCAGAACCCTCATGTTGTCTCAGTTTTCCAGATGTCCTGTTCTCACTCTGTAGCTCATCTTACCCCCATTTTTCTTCTCTTATTTAAAACTGCATTTCAAAAACAGAAGAGAAAGAAAAGAACAAGAGTGCCTATACCCTGATGATTTTATTATCAAGATAGTGAAGTTGATATTGCATTGATAACTTTAGGGTAAAAAAATTGACATATTTTAAAATACTTTTTTTTTAAAGATCTTATTTATTTATTTGACAGAGAGAGAGACAGCCAGCGAGAGAGGGAACATAAGGAGAGGGAGTGGGAGAGGAAGAAGCAGACCCCCAGTGGAGGAGCCTGATGCGGGGCTCGATCCCAGAACGCTGGGATCACGCCCTAAGCTGAAGGCAGACGCTTAACGACCGAGCCACCCACGTGCCCCCATATTTTAAAATTCCGTCTTGTTTATTCAACATGGGTCTTAAACAGACTTAGGTGGTATTCAATTCTTTTTTTTTTTTTAAAGATTTTATTTATTTATGTGACAGAGAGACAGCCAGTGAGAGAGGGAACACAGCAGGGGAGTGGGAGAGGAAGAAGCAGGCTCCCAGCGGAGGAGCCTGATGTGGGACTGGATCCCAGACCGCCGGGATCACGCTTAACGACTGCGCTACCCAGGCGTCCCAAGTGGTATCCAATTCTTAAACAGACCTCCAGACAGAGGGAGCAATGGGAAATAAACCTCTTTCCTAACCAGATAGCTCTGTTTGTTTTTAACCAAATAATTTTACTCTGGTGTCTAAATGATGATTCCCACTGCTTTGGAAAAGTAGTATGATCCTTTGTGGGTCCAACTTGGAGCCAGCCCTCAAAAGATCAAACAGATCTTGGGCTGGAGAGGTTCCTAAGGACACCAGCACTTGCTGAGTAAAACACTCATGGACTAATGGCCACCATTTTGTTCTTGGGTGCTCGGAGAACATGTGTAAGCAGGGGGAGTGGGGAAGAAAGTAATTTCACAGGATTGCACATGTATTACTTATTGCTTTCTGCTGGGGAGGTTCATAGAGTTTAGAGTACCATCTTGGGTGGTGTTCACTCACCAATTGGTCCTGTGAGGGGTATTTAACGCTTCATCCAGCCATAACCTGGAAAGTCATCTCATGAAATTCCAGCTGTCCTGATACAATGGAAGAGAAGCTCTTATTCTTGCGTATTTGCATATTCTGTGTAGGAGATGAGGCTTTATCCCAGCTCATCCCTCTGCAGGTCCTTTAGTTATGAATGACCCAAGGCCCGGGTCACAGTCCTGGCACCACTCGGGAGGGCCTAGACTTCCATGGCAAGTGGGCTGTTCCCAAGGTTGCCTGCAGAGCTGCTGTCAGAGGGCACTCTGGGCAAAGCCAGAGATGTCAAATACTGCACATCTTCTGCTTTGTCTTCTTTTTAGGGTAACTCACTTCTGCGTGCAGGTAAAGGAAAAAATAACCAATTGACCTGCCACTGACCCCAAAAGGGCAAGCTCTGAAATCTCCATGTAACCAAAACAATCTAGGCTAGAAAGAAATGACTGACTTTTGCAAAGATCTGCGTTGACAGTGTAGCCTATGTATTAAAAAAAAAACAAAAACAGGATACTCAATACAGGAATTTGAGGAGTTTGAAACCTATCAAATCATTCTCACCATATGCCTGTTTTTCTTATTAATATCATAATATTTCAAAGTAAATTGGCTGGCTTTCTTACCTCCGACTGCTCAGATACAATGAAGAAAGAACCTCTCTTTCTCTCTTTTATTTTTGGAAAGTGTTTTTATCAAAGTCTATATTCAGCACGACATTGCTGACATGATTCCCTCCTCTTGCCCTCCACTGTCACAGCACTAGTTCATACTTTCAACATTAATAATAAAATAATAGAACTAATAGTAATAGCCATTATTTCTTTATCAATTTGTATGGATATCGCTTTGCTGAGAATTTTATATGCGTTATTTAATTTAATTTAATCCTTACAACAGTAAGTAAGCAAATAGGTTAATACCAAGTGTTTACCATGAATGATGGTTAATTTCATGTGTCAACCTGACTGGGCCATTGGAGGCCCAGATAGCTGGTTAAATATTACTCCTGGGTGTGTTTGTGAGAGTTTCTGGGAGAGATTAACAATTGGCATCATTCAATTCATTGAGGGCCTGAATAGAACAAAAAGGAAGAAGAAAATTGAATTTACAGAAGTCAGTCATTTCTTTTTAGCCTAGATTCTTTTTGCTACATGCAGGTTTCAAACGCTTCAAACTCCTAAATTTTGCATCTGGACTATTGTATTAACTTCCAAGGCGGTAACAGTTTTCTTTCATGCCAATCCAGCCTTCAGAGATATTCAACTTACAATCTTTTTTCCCTTCAATCCATCAGTGGTTTACTGCTGCCTGTATAGTGAATTCAAACTTAGCCTGGCATCAGAGGTCCACCAACGTTTGCATGGTCTCGATTCTCATCACTTCCTACCACTCACTCTAGGCTGTAAACACCTTATGGGCACCTCTCAGCTCCACTGCATCCTTTGGTGCCTCTTGGCTACTTGGGTCACTTCTCCCCACCCCTACCTGCCATTCTCACGCTAGGCCTCTAGTTCTCATTTGAATTGCTGCAGCCACCTTCCAACTGGTCTTCCTGCCTCTACTTCTTTCTCCACTCCAACTCGTTTTCTTCTTGGTAGCCAGAATAATCTTTCTAAAATTCAGAGCTGAGCATGGCATGCCCATGCTGAAGGCCTCTCAATAGTCTCCCACTGCCAAAGCAATCAAGCCTAAACTCCTTCAAAGGGCACTTCGTGACCTGTCCTAGCTTACCTCTCCAGTCTTCATCTCTCACTAACCTCCTAAATGGGCCCTTTCACCCTTAGGGCTTTGCCCAGAATATTCTGCTTCAGTCCTTACTTGGCCAATGCCTTCTCAACCTTCAGGCCTCAGCTGGGATGTCATCTCCTCTGAGACACCATCCTCGACTCTTGCCCTTACCAATGTCTTCCAGGCTTGGAAGCATATTGTGCCATTCAATGTACCCTAGCATAATGTGCTAATTACTCCCTTTGCCCTTGTCCCACTGTCAGGTCACAGCCTGGTTCTTGTCAGCTTGTAGCACTGGACTGTGCATTCCCTAACTGGCAGGACTGTCATCTTATTCACTATTGTTCCCCAATGCCTGTCACATAATAGGAATTCAATAAATATCCAGCAAAGAAAGTGAACACATAAACAAATGAATGAATATCTGGAATGCCTTCCCTGTCTTCACTTCTTGATGAAATCCTTGCTTTGCTTCAAAAATTGGCTCCAACTTCAGTTCTCCTCTAGCGCTGAGCTTGCTCTGTCCCCTCTGTGGAATTAGCATACACTACTCTGGGCTCTCCTGGAAATGTGCTATAATATAGATAATATATTTAGCAAGTCTTCAGATATGGCTTTGCTAAATTGGAAGCTCATTGGGGGCAGGGATGATATTTTTGCCCACTTCAAGCTTAGCCCCTGGCATAGGGCCTGATACTTAGTTCATTCACATCAGTTGAGAATTTTCATTAGGGTCCCATCATTACAAATGGGGAAAAAAGAAGATTTAAAAAGAAAAAAATATTAAGGAAAGATGTAGCCTTGTGATGAAACAGTGCACTACCCCTCCACCCCGGACACACCCCAAATAAAACCCAGTGCTCTGTTCCTGGAGCTTTCTGCTTCCTCCACCTGGGCACCTGGGACACCTTGTTTCAAGAGCACCATCTTTCTTCTGTACCTTCTCTTTACCAACTCCTCCACAATAAACCTGCTGCCCAGCACATCTAGAAATCAAATTACGTTTTTTCACCTTGTTAGCATTCATTGCTAAGCAGAAACTGTATGCAAGCAGGTGGCAAGTGCTCAGAGGGCTAAACCTCGATGTCATGTGACCCAGCAGTCTGGGGCTCAACCATCCAAGAAGGTGTCTCTTTAAAAGGAGTCAGATCACCCCTTCACCTTGACTCTGTGTCCAGTCCAGTCTATACCTTCCATACAGCTGGGACTCTCCCTTCCTTGGCCACCCAAAAGCCAGTGTGGATTCTACCCTACCCTAGGGTTCACCTGCCACTTATTTATCATACCACTCTGTCTGCTTGGACAATTACCCTCAAATGATGCATTTTTTTTTTTGTTGCCTCTTCTGGGAGCTCTTAAATCCTCATTAATTAATGTTTTTCCCTCACAACTCAGTTTCTTTCAGTAGCTTCCTCTTCCTTTTCTTTCCTGTACTCTCACCGATCCAGCCCTCCAGGTCTTCTGCAAGTGGTCCCTCATGCCTCTTAGACTGTTTCCCCCTCAGTTCACCTCAACATGCATTTACTGGGGTAGGCATTTGGTAGGCACTGGGGATAAAGATAAATAACAAAGAGTACTTGCCCTTGAAGGAATTATCCAAGACATACAGAAAGAAAGAAATACAACACGGAGTAGTTACATGATAACAGAAATTTGTATGGGATTGTCTTAGTTTTCTTCTCCAAGAAATTAAGATTTAAGTGCCATTCATTTATTTGAGAGGTGATCCAAGGAAGCACAAAGAGGGAGTGAGAGAGTGAAACAGAGAAGGAGAAAAAAAGCCAATTGAGAGTGTATTAAAAAGTAGGTAAAGACTGGGGGCAATAGGGGCGCAGACCTCCTTGGAACCCTCTGAGACATGGTGGAGAGCACTCTTCAGAATTGTCCTGTTATAAAGTAAGGAAGCTGGGGTGTTTATCAGTGAATTCCTGCCTCTCAATGGTTAAGGGTTGCTTCTGGGACATTAACTTCCCGGCACTTTTGCCTCCTCCATGTGAGGATGATGTGCTCTTGTGGTCAGAGAAAGCCCTCAAGTCAAAAGAAACAGATGCTTGAGAAATGAGGCCATAAACATGCACAGGAATTACTGAATCTCCAGGTGGCTTCTGGGGGAGTCCCAGGGAGATACGAGTGAGGCACCAACCACGTCTGCTACACGGACACAGAAATATGTGTGTAGGGAGAGAAAAATGTAGGTCAGGAAAATCTCCATAGAGATGCTGTCTTAACAAGGTTTGAAGGTGAAAAGTTCTCCAAGTGGACAAGTAGGGGAAGTGTTTCAGATCAAGAAGATATGCATGAGGGCTTGGAGACGTGAATTAGCATGCTGACGTGGGATACCTGGGTACAGATGAGCCAGGGGGTGGTGTTGAGGCAACAAGGGGCAAGGTGAGATTGGAGGAATTGGATAAGCATTTGCATCACATCTTTTCAATGCCAAGAGACAAAAACCCACAACAAAATGGTGGAAAAAATTTTGTTAGTGTTGGCCACATGACATGGTTCTTTATTGTGGGGATAATTGGGTGGACAGGCAAGGAGGTCCAACCATAGACCTAGGCTATCCTCCAGCTCTATGGAACGTATTTTAAACTCTCTACACATTTTAGCTTCTGGCGTCCTGTTTTCCTTTGGTTTGTTTACTCACTTTGATGGAAGGAGAGATTTCCTTTTCCTGAACTTCTCAATTTTACCCTAGTCATTAGCAAAGTCATGTGGAATAAAGATCTCAAGGAAAATGTGACATTTTCATCTCTTATGAGGAAGTGTAATTTGGGGCTCAAGGAGATCCAAGCTTGTGTTATTGGCAGAAGAAATATGACCCTCGCAGGGGAAAATAGAACAATATGGATTGGGATATTCTTACTTCAAACATACACCACTGTGTTTAAATAAATAAATAACTCAGAAATTTCGGCTGTGGGGAGAGCATAGCTAACAAATCGTGATGATCATATTCTACCTATGCATTCCATCTCTGTGTGCGGTGTTCGCCTCTGAGCAGTTCGCGTAAGCGAGGCTGTGCTGTGCTCTGCGAGCTACCACTAAGCCTTAGCAGCAGCCTTTGATAATCTTCTTTATCCATGATATTGTGTTTTATTTCATCAGCAAAGAAAAAAAGAGAAAAAGCCAGTGACATAAACAACGGGCATTTGGAGGGTTGTTCTTGTTTATTTAATTTCCTTTTTTAAAAGAAGGCAGCTGGGGGTGGGGAAGGGAAGGGAGAGCGAGACTATTTAAAAACTAATTACAGCATAAAAATCATCCCAGATCTCTGTTCTGGCCTGTTAAAGTCCCAGCTTTACCCTTATGCATGAGTCAGAGGCACCCAGGGGTCAAGCTTGTGACTACCAAGAGGCATTATTGCATTTGGTTGTTTCTGTGGAATTTTGGAATGCAGTTAGTGTCCATCCCACACCATCACATAGGGCAGGGTTTCTCAATCTCAGCACTATTGACATTTTGAGCTGGATCATTCTTTGCCGTGGGCTTTGTCCTTGCATTATAGGATTTTTATCAGCATCCCTGGCTTTCATCCAATACACAGATTCTAATAGATGACTACGCCTCTCCCAAGATGTGACAACCCAAAAATGTCTGAAGACATTGACAAATATCTCCTGGGGGGCAAAACTGTCCCTGTTTGAGAACCACTGACCTAGGGTCACACAATCACTGCTATAGAACAAAATTATTCCCCAGAAAAATCTCTCTAAGTGGGTTGTTCTGATTTTTTTCCCAAAAGAAAAAAAAGAAACAGGTTTTCACCTTTCCTCCTTTTAGTCTGTAGTTGCTTTTCTAACTTCCAGAGTCTTTTTACTGCCCGAAAATATACATTCCCCTATAATAGTTTATTTGATTTTCTCAGTCCTCTCAGGCACACCATGCCTGTGAAATGAAAGCCCTGTGGCTTGGGAACGTTAGGTGAACTGATAATCAAACATTTTCAGACACAGAAAGCAAAAGAGAATTTTTAAATGTCTTTTCTATTAAAAATACTCTGTTGTAATGATGTTATTTTTAATTTCCAGAAAAACCATCAAGGTTATAATCTCCTTGAAGGCAAGCACTATTTTGTTCCTCTGAGTATAACTGTATAACTGTCCACAAAGCTTGGCACACAGTAGATGCTCAATAAATGTATAATGATTAACTGTTTAATTAAAATTGTCATCTAATAGTTAGACTTTGGGCAGCCTTAGTCATAGTTAGCCCAGAGGCAAGTGAGGTAGGTATCTTTATTGGAGTGAGTCACTAGTGAAGAAATGAGTATCACAAAAATGCACATACTCTTCTGTTTGGATCTGTTCAGTACGCATTTATTGAGCGCTTGGTGCAGCGGGGCTGGGACACCAAGGTCAAAAAAATGCAGTCCCTACTTTTGAGACATTTCAAGTCACTTAAAGGCATAGCAGTGGATAATTTCAATGCAATGTGGTACATTCTTAGATAAAGGGGCTTTACCAGGACTGTGGAAGTCCAGTCAAGGGCCACCAACTTGGCCTTTGCTGGTAGGAGAGAGGAGCAAGGTTGGAAAATGTGATATATGGGCTAAGTATGAAGGGACAACCAGAAGTTGGTCATGTAAGGGAGGTGGTCATTGAAGGGGTAGGATGATGGCAATGGTCGCCCAGGTAGAAGAATAGCGTAAACAGAGCTCCAGAAGCAAGTCCTGGCAAGATGTGGGAGGAGAATTACTTATGATCTGATGTTGATGGGGTTGGGATGGATTGCACATGAGTCTGGGGAGATGGAGAGCCCAGTTCATAGAGGACCTGGCACCTGGACCAAGGAGCGGGAGCCCTCCTCTGCGTGGGGAGGGCAATGTCTCAAGCACAGGGTGAGGCAGTCTAATTTTGTTTTGCTGCAACATCAAGCATGGATATAAAGAACAGAGGCCATTTCATAATGGATAAACATATCAAATCACTAGGATGCACACCTGAACTAATAGGATATTGTACGTCAGTTATACTGCAGTTAGAAAAACAAATAAAAGAGAAATATTTTTTTAAAAAGGAACAGAGGCCAGATGAGAGACTAACATGACACTCATGGGAAAAGGTGCTCTAGGTGATGGAAGGAGGGAAGGTACAGAATCAAGAAATGGAACAGAATGTCCCCAAAAGAGACTGAACTATAGGTAGTGACCCTCTGAACCAGGGAGAGTCCATGGGTGTCTGGGTGCCCCTTTGAGAGATGTGTCTGATCTGTTGAGATGTGAAAAGTATTTCTCTGTCACCTCTATGCTGCTCACTCTCAGAGTTTTGTGGATTTTTTTTTTTTTAGGTAGAGAAGATAATCTGCCTTGTAGATATTCCTTATAGAGGATTTTGTGTTTTTAAAATTCTCTGGGCTCATCAAAGAAATAAAATTGGATATCAAAGAGGGAGCAGCTGCTTTCTCCAAAGGGTAGCACTACAGGAATGGGAAGGAAAAGGAATCCAGATTTTGAAAGGAATGGAAGCCCGAGTTTTCTAGCAGAGGCTGGGAGGAGAATGTCTTGAGTCAGCAAATTATACTTGCTGTGCTTTAGCAACTTTGGGAGTACTTGCAAAGTTCAGGGCAATGTTAAGATCTGGAGTGCAGGTGAAGGTAATTGGAATTGAGGGAGCCAAGAACCCAAAAACTAGAAGTGTGTTAGATGGGCCATCCACAAAGCTATTGGAAAATCCTAGAATCAAGCAGGGATTCAGTTCACCCCTAAGATTTGTGCAGCTTTGGCAAGAGTACAAATAGAGGTGCCCCTCTTCCTAATCCCATCCCTGTTCCATTTTGAGTTGGGGTGCTTGCTTTTCTGCTTGTGAGACCTCAGCCTGCACATCCAAGCTCCGCCATCACCTCTTCAACCACAGGCAACCTGGTTACCCAAAGAGTGCACATGCCAGTAGCACTGTCCACCCTCTAGAGGACAGATGCATGAAAGAGGCCCTGGAAGGGGGCTCAGGGCCACGTGGGTACAGACTCCCAGGGTCCTAGGTACCCAGAACATGGTTCTGAAAGAAGAGGCATGTGTTCCCTATGGGGCTCTACTGTTGCCCCCAGGGACTCCTTGCCCCTTGGGAAGGAACATGTTTATAGGAGGGCCAGAGCAGCGTCATCTAAAAGATGGGACCCAGGATAGAAATCCTGATGGGTTGTGCCTAAGGGCAGAAATGGCAAAGATTGGGATGGAGGAAAAGGCTGAGTCAGGGCCTTTGTATTCAACAAGGTGTGTGTGTGAGCGCGCATGTTTCTCTGTATGTTTTAGGCAGATGGGTGGCAGTGAGTGTTAAGAAGAACCACCCTTAATACAACTCTATTGCGTTAGAATCAAATGAAATCGATGGATACCACTCTAACAGTTTGATCTTCTCATTTTCCCTGGTAACCTTTAGTTTCTACAGAGTTTAAAGACAAGCAAGTAGAGTGGGAGATGTTGGGAGATTACACACCAAGAAGTGGTAGCTGGCAGCAAAAAAGAGGCAAGAGTCTCCAAATAGAAAAACACATCAGTTGGGAGTCATTTAGTGCCAGGGAAAATAGCTCTACATGCCTCAAAAACTCCTTGGGAGAGAAGTCCATTACAGCATGGAGCAATGATGAAAGGGCTTTTAGAAGTTTCCATTTTTGGGAAAAAGTATTTGCTTTCAGTTGTCTAAAAAATGCATTAACTTAGAGCTCCTTCTTCTTCAGAAATTTGGGATAAATTGGGTATTACTGTAGTTCCCATTTAATCTGAGACTTTCTGTTGGCTCTCCTCTGGATCAGAACAGCCTGATCAAGTTTTGTTGTTCCTCCTCATCTTCTCCTGCCTGTCCTTGCACAGAGCTGCATCGTAGGACCCATTTGCCGGTCAGGCAGCATAAAGTCAGCTCAACTAATCTAAGTCCAAAAATGAAGTGACAGTTCTGCCGTTATGCCCTAATTCACAGTCACATCACTAAATTGTTCATCATAGCTTCAGATGGGACTTGAAATTCTCTTAAAACAGCTGGCAAGTGGCAAGAACAGACATGCCCACTCACTGGAGCTACTTCAGCAGGAGCAGGAGAGATGAATGAGGGTAATGGATAATAGCAAAGAAGGTCCAATCATCCCCCTTCTTCTCAGCTCTCAGCCCAGGAACACCTGGGCCACCACTCTGGGGGGCTTGGTGCAACTCACCAGGAGCTGGATCATAGCATGGCTCCAAGAGGAACATGAATCTCTGGGACAGCCCTCATGTGGCCTTTATGAGCTCATCTCATCTCAAGTGGATTCCCACTACTTCTCTGCTCTCAAGTCCTCTCCTTTGAAGGTCAGCCCTAAAAGCTTGAGTGAACATGGCGGCCCTACCTCATGCTGACTCAATGCTTAGCCTCTTTCTCATGAACAAAAAGGCATGGGTAGGTTAGCCTGGAAATCCAACCATTGTTTATAGTATAGCTTTTAGAGATAGGGATTCTAAGTGGCAAACAACTGACTTACAAACAAGCGTGAGTAAGTTGGGGCCATCTTGTTTGTACATGTGTGGCATTTTGTGTCTACGTCTTCCCAACACTGGCTCTGGACCCAGTCCTGTTCTGAAAGGGTAGGTAAGATACAGTGATGATGGTGATGGTGGTGGTGGTAGGAGGAGAAGAGGAGCTAACATGTTTACCAACCTTACTCTATAGTACCAGTGCTTGACAATGACTGTGCCATATAATGTCTATGACTATTCTGTGAGGTAGGAATTACTAACCCCCCTTTAGAGGTAGGAAGCTGGGCTGGAATTCTCTACCTCTCCTAAGGTCATAAAGGTGGGAGGTCACAGAGCCAGGATTCTAACCCAGCCCATGCTCTTAACGAACATCAGGCAGCATATCCTACAAGGCACCTGGCACTTACACTTCGTACTTGGCAGCTCAGCCTCACTCAGTTTTCCTAGGGTCCGGCTCTGACCTTGTCGCTTCATTCTAAAAACGAGGTTCTGCTTTGTTTCCAGTCACCAGTCTCCTTGTTTTAGGCCTATCTCTGGTCACTGTATCCTTATCAAATTCCCTGAATTGAGTGCCCATCATACCCAGGATCTCTACTTTCCCAGGACAAAATATTTGCCTTGATTTTTCTAGCACTGCCTAAGAGTCTGAGCTACTGGGTGGGTTCCCTAGTACCTTCCAGATTTATGGATAACTGCTACTTTCTTGTTGCTCCTGATGGACCATCCTGTTGCTGACCACCAGCTTAATTGAGCCACACTGCCTCTCTCTGACTTCCATACACTCCTATATTCTAGGCCCACTTTTAAGTCTTGACTATCCTTGGTCACTGCATAATACTTGCTCAACTTTTGCCATCTATCCCCTAGGTTTAAACTACCCCCAGGTAATACTGAAGCATTTGCAAGAGGACTATAAGCAAACCAGAATTTTCCCAGAGGGATGCCAGGGAGCCTGGACCACACACTCCACTTCTGCAATAACCAGGGTCATACCCCAGTCTTCCCTTAGAGGTCTGTCTTTTGGAAACTCTGTCCACCCACTGGGTTGGCTAGTAATAATTTTGTCCAGCCTTTTAGGCCCCCTGCCACCACTATCACTGACTCCAGGGGCTCATTTGGAAGCTTTCTCAAGTGTATTTTCCATTATTGATTAAGAATATAAAGAGGGGGGCCTTTATTCATTAATTCTCTCCTGGACTTCTTTGCAAGAAAAGCATTCAGAACAAGCAAAGAACATAATACCCAGGGGTCCTGCCAGCTTCCCTCTGTGGGCAGCAAAAGACAACAAAAGAATATGGAGCTAGAGGGTCTCCCACCTTTCCTGGAGCAGCCTGATAGGTATGATAACCCCAGTGGCAACTTTTGGTGAGGCGTCAGGGCAGGGAAAAATGATAGTGAAAAGAATCATGTATGAAGACTTGTAGGATGGATGTCAGGGCAAGTTTTGGAGAAAATTGAGAGTTAGATGCTACAGAGTAGCTGTGAAGTGAAAGAATTGGAGATAAGTGAAAATTTGAATGGGCCTTGTGTTGCTTAGGATTAGAAATTGGATCCCCATCTTAGAGAGGCACAGTAAAGACTAGTGTGCTTTTAAAAATTGCTTTTAGTTTCTGAAGTACATTTTCTTTTGAAAGTGATTTTGAAAAGTTACTGGGCTATGTGGGACCCTAGAACCATAAAAAACCTATTTGGACATTGTTCCAAACCATGGAAGAAAACATAATAGTTTTGCAAATCACTTGACATCGTAGAAAGGCACTGTTTCCATCTGGAAATAAAGTTTACCCTAATTCCACCATGTTTTCCAATGTCATAGTTCTTCACATCTGGGAATCCATCCCATTTTCTTCCTTGGCTCCCTATATCTCTGGTTTAAGTGAAACGCGGACAGTTATCTATAGCAAATACTCTGAGCATCTCCACAAAGTCTGGTTGTCAGGAAAGCCCAACAGCCAAAAAGAGAAAAATGAGGCAATACATTTAGTATAATTTAGGCATACTCATTGCCCAGTGCCTTCTTGTTCCCTTGACAAATGACTTGGGTTTATTTTCAAGAGTGGGATAGGCAAACTCAGTTGGGAATGCAACATGGTTAAAGCAGGAAAGCATGAGTTGGAAGTCAGGGACTCTTACCAACTTCTTACCCTGTGATGCTAATTCCATCACCAATATTAGTGAGATATGGGGCATCTGAAATCCTGAAATGCATCTCCAAGGTCAGAAGAGAAGCCATAAAATGAAACATCTGTCAAATATTTTGAGATCCTTAGAAGCACAGAATGTTAGAGCTGAACATCATAGGTATCTATGAGAATGTGGAAATAGACCTTTTTCATTAAAAACAAGACAAAGCACTACAAGTTACTGAGCCTGAGGTGGTTTGAGATCTATGTATCCTAGATCAAGCAATATGTGCACAAAATATCACAGGGCCTCTTGAGTCTCATAATGAAAAGATGAGCTCATACTTACTGAGTAGAAGTAAACAAAGCAGCTCTCTAAATACCAACACCATCCCTTTACACTCAGCACCTAAACCGAAGGCTTTGGATAAACGTTTCGTGCTTTTCTCCATTTTGTCTTAGTAGGAATCTTATCTCTCACTTCCCTTTTCTGGTTTTGGTCTGTCTAGGGCTCTGTCAGTGAGCAAGAAACTCTTTCAAAATATTGGACATTGATACAGAATTTTCAGAAAATGGTGGTGGTGACAGCAGAGGTTTCAATCTATTTGACTCCCCTCATAAAAACAGACAGTGCAACTAGATAGCAGAACTGAGAAACCCATGGAAAACATTTAAACAAAACTAGGTAATAAATTATCCTCACCAACCCCCAAATACAAGCAGATGAAGACAAACCATTAATAGCCACAAAAGCTGCATGGTAGCGGGATCTGTACGGGAGGGAGAGAGAAGCAACTGGGCAGGGTTTGATAAACCAGAGAAGAGACGACAGGCATACACCCTGGGAAGCATAGTGGGCCAATTTGAGAAAGGCAGCTGAAACTGGAGGGTGTTGATTTTTGCAACACCAGGTGAAGGAAAGGGCCCATAATAAGGATGACGGAAGAGGCTGGATCTGTCTCACCCTTTGAATTCTCAAAAGCAACCCAGAGCTCCCTTCCACAACGGGGTCCCACAGCTAGGAGAAACTTATGGGAATGGAATAAAAATTATCAGGACATAGACAATAAAAGGATGAAAAAAGAAGTCCAGTCCAATGTGGAGGGAAAGAACAGAGTTCCAAAGTGTCAGAAAACAAGCTCATGTATGTATTAATACTGCACAACAACAGAAAAGGGAGCAGAAAAGCTTTCTTGAACCTCACTTCCTGCCTTGTTCTAAATGCTCAGGAAAACCAACGTCACATAAAAATAAGCAACACTTAAAGCCCATACAAAGTTACTATTTAAAAGCAGAAGACAATGAAAATAATATCCCTACAAATAATAAAAACATTGGAAAGACGAGTCCATAAGGCAGATCAAAACTGTAACTTATTACCTTACAATGAAGCAAAAGACAATAAGAAAGTAATTGAAGACTTGAAAGAACAACAGAAGTCAGAAATAGGAAAGACTCAGGGGTGCCTGCCTGGCTCAGTCGGTGGAGCATGCAACTCTTGATCTCGGGGTTGTAAGTTCTTATTGCTTAAAAAATAAATTCTTTAAAAAAATTGGAAAAACTCATAAATGAGCTGTCAGAACTCAGGAAAGATGTAAAAATATAAGAAAAAAATATTTCGGAAACAAAGACAGAACTATAAGGAACAATGAGAGCAAAGTGCACAATAGTTAATGCCTTAAAAATCAAAGTGAAAAGAAGTAAAATTTTAAAGGAAAAAAAATAAAGAACGAGATAAAAAAATTGAGAAAAAAGATCATTGAAGATAGGCAAAGAAAGCCCAATATACAGATAATAGAAATTCCCAAAGGTGAAAATTAAAGAGAATAGAAAAAATTACTAACATGTATAATTCAAGAAAACATTCCTGAAAAAAGAATGAAATCATATATTGGAAAAGCACCTCGCTCTTCTGCCTCAGGCAAAGATGGAGTAACAGGGACTGGATTTACTCTCCAATATGGAACTAAAAAAACTGAATAAAATATATGAAACAATGGTTTCAAGGCACTGGACATCAATAATGTAGGACAGTGATTCCTGAGATATAGAAAACAGTTGAGGTCAGCCCTATGATTGTCCCAACTTACTACCTTGTGAGAGTTTCCAGGTTGTGGTACAGGAAAGGAAATCTGGCAGGAGGAATCTGGAAGATTCTTCAAGTTGAGAAGACAAAGTTATGAGTCCAGGAAGACCAAAGGGAGCTAGAGTTACCAGAAAGAAATACTGAGAAAGAACCCAGAAATCTGACTAGGGTCATGTAGCGCATTCAGCAAAGTGCTGATCAGTGATATTGAAGGCTGGGAAAGAACCACATGACAGGATTGGAGGAAACAGTACCTGATGCTCACACAGGCCTGAGAATAATGCCTGCAAAAAGGTAGGACTCAGACAAGAAGAATAATCAATCAGTAGAAACCAACCCAGAACAGACATAGATGTTAGAATTAACATCTATTAATTAACAGACAAGGACACTAAACAACTTTTATAACTATGTTCTATATGTTCACAACTTTAATAGAAACATGGGAAATATTAGAGATCTGAACTGAACTTCTAGAGATAAAAACTACAATGTATAACATTTAGAATACACTGGATGAGATGACTGGCATTGCAGGAAAAAAAAAGATTAGTTGAACTTGAAAACATAACTATCTAAATGAAACAGAGAAAAAAACAAGTTCAAAAAGTTAGCAGAGCACTGATGAGCTCTAGAACAATTTCCATAGGCTCATAGACATGTAATTGGAGTCTCTGAAGGAAAGGAAGGAGAGAAATGCTGCAAAATATTTGAAGAAATAATGTCCAAAATTTTTCAAAACTTGATGAAAACTATAAACTCACAAATCCAAGAAGCTCAATGGATCCCAAGTATGAGAAACATGAAGAAAACTACATGAAGTCACATCAAAATCAAATTGCTCAATACCACTGAAAAAGAGAAAATCATAAAATCACCAGAGATAAAAGACACTTAACATACAAAGGAACAAGATAAGGATGACAGATTTCTTTTTGGGAGCAATTCAAGTAATAAGGTCACATCAATCTAGACTTCTACATCCACTAAAAACATCTTTCAAAAAAAATGTGAAATAAAGACTTTTTCAGACATAAAAAGTTGAAAGACTTCATCACCAGCAGACCTGCATTGTTAGAAATGTTATAGGACATCTAAGGCAGAAGAAAAATAGTACCGGATGGAAATACAGATGGAAATAGTACCGGATGGAAATACAGTTCTACACAAAGGAAAGAACACTGAACATGGTAAGTACATGTGTATAATGTAAATTTTTTTATTACTTGAATTTCTTTAAAAAATAATTGTTTAAACAAAAATAATGGCAATGTATTTTAGGATTTATAACATATGTTAAAGTAAATGTATGTCAATGACAGCATAAAGTCCAGAAAGGGAGAAATAGAAGCAAAGCTCTTATAATATGCATTAAACGCTATAATGTCATTTGAAGGTAGGTTATGATAAGTTAAAGATATAAATTATAAACCCTAAAGCAACAACTAAATAATAAAGAGTCATAGTTGATAAGTCAACAAGGAAGATAAATAAAATCATACAAAATTCTCAATTAATCCAAAAAGAAGGCAGAAATAGAGAAAAATGGAATAAAATACAGATGAGACATTTAGTAAACAAATAAAATGATAGATTTAAACCTACTCATATCTATAATCACATTAAATGTAAATGGTCTTAACAGCCTCAATTAAAAGGTAGAGGTTATCAGAATGGATTAAAAAGGCAAATAGATTAAAAGTAAAAGAATGAAAAAAGATATACTAATAGTTATCATAAGAAAGCTTGACTTCTGTGCATCAAAAGACAAGACCAACAAAGTGAAAAGGCAACCTACATAATAGGAGAAAATATTTGCAAATCATATATCTGATAAGTGGTTAAAGTACAGAATATATAAAGACCTCCCACAACTCAGTAACAAAAAACCAACCTGATTAAAAATGAGCAAAGAACTTGAATAGACATTTCACCAAAGAACATATATGAATGGCCAATAAATACATGGGAAGACTTTCAACATCACTAATCATTAGGGAAATGCAAATCAAAATCACAATGACATACTACCTTATACCCATTAGGATGGCTACTATCAAACAAACAAAAAACCCGGGAAAATAACAAGTGTTGTACAAAAATTGAAATCCTTTCTTGTGCACTGCTGGTCCAAATGTAAAATGGGAAAACCACTATGGAAAACAGAAGAGTGGTTTCTCAAAAAATTGAACACAGAGTTACCATACGATCCAGCAGTTCCTCTTCTAGGTATATATTCAAAAGGTCTCAAACAGATATTCAGACACGCATGTTGACAGCAGCATTATTTACAATAGCCAAAAGATGGAAGCAACCTAAGTGCCCATTGACAGATGATTGAATAAACAAAATCTATATATATAAAGATGACTGGACAAACAAATCTATATGCATACAATGGAATATTAGCCAACCTTGAAAAGTCAGGACGTTATGACACATGCTACAACATGGATGAATCCTGAAGATATTATGAAAAGTGAAGCCAGTCACAAAAAGACAAATATTGTATGATTTCTCTTACATTAGGTACCTAGAGCTGTCAAATTAATAGACAGAAAGTAGAATGGTAATTGCCAGGTGCTAGGGGGAGGGGAGAATGGGATTTTGTTTAATGGAAATAAAGATTCAGTTTTGCAAGATGAAAAGGGTTTTGGAGATTAGTTGTACAACAATGTTCATGTACTTAATACTACTGAACTGTATACTTAAAAAATAGTTAATGTGGCAAATTTCATATTATGTATATTTTATCACAATTAAAAATAATAAAAAGGAAGCTAGAGTTGGTATATTAATATCACACAACATAGATTGCAGAGGAAATAATATTACCAGAGAGAAACAAAGCTATCTTATAACATCTAAGTAGTCAATTCATCAGGAGGAAAGAGTGTTCCGTGTACCTGGGAATATTGACCCAACTGACCAATTCCATGATATATTTCAATACAATCACAAGGCTTTAAAGAACAAGAAAAAAATATTTCAGGGAATAGAAAACAAGAACATGTGGCATAAAACAGAAAAAAATTAAATTATCATCAGACTTTGATAGTGCCATTTTATGCCAGAAGAAAATAGAGTAACATGTGTAAGATAATCAAGAAAAGAAAATGTAAGCCAAGATTTTGCATTCAGCAAAACTCACTCTCAATTGCAAAGGGTACAGACATATTGCTATCAACATGTGACAATTTGGGGAAACTGGTCCCATAGACCTCCCCGAAGGGTCTATTAGAGAACAAACTTTGAACAATCAAAATAACAAGAGATGGGACGCCTGGGTGGCGCAGTCGTTAGGCGGCTACCTTCGGCTCAGGGCGTGATCCTGGTGTTCCGGGATCGAGCCCCACATCGGGCTCCTCCGCTGGGAGCCTGCTTCTTCCTCTCACACTCCCCCTGCTTGTGTTCCCTCTCTCGCTGGCTCTCTCTCTATGTCAAGTAAATAAATAAAATCTTAAAAAAAAAATAACAAGAGAGATGTTTGCGGGGAGCATGAAGTATATACAGTAGTCTTCCGTATCCAGGGGGACATGTTCCAAGACCCCAGTGATGCCTGAAACAGAGGATCGTACCAAACCCTGTATATGCTATGTTTTTTCCTATACAAACACACCTATCATAAAGTTTAATTTATAAATTAGGCACAGTAGAAGACCAGCAATAATCAAGCAGACCAATCATAACAATACACTGCAATACAAGTAATGTGAATGTGGTCTCTGTCTCAAAATATCTTCTTGTACTGTACTCACCCTTCTTGTGATGATGTGAGATGATAAAGTACCTACGTGACGAGATGCAGGGAAGAGAATGACGTGGGCAATGTGACCACAGTGTTGGGTTACTACCGACTTTCTGACCATACATCAGAAGCAGGATCGTCTGCTTCCAGACCCAGGTTGACCAAGGGTAACCAGAACTGTGGAAAGGGAAACTGCAGCTAAAAGGGAATGACTGTAATTCTTTGTCACGCTAAGACTAAATGAAGGCCAGGAGGGAGAGGAAAGTATTTAATAGCTCTATGCTCTGACAATGTAGATATAGTACAACTATTTTTTTTATGGTGGGGGGAATGGAGAAATCATATATAAAACATTTCAAAATGTTTTTGGTCATCATAATGATGGTAGGATTGGTATTGTGATTCTGAGGCTGCTGTGTATGAAATATGGGATAAAATAAATAAGTAATCGTGGGATATTCTCATTCTATCATTCCCTGTGTCCTTGAGAACCAGAATTCCTGGCATGAAAGAAAAAAAATACAGATTTAAGAGGTTAATAAAAGCTCTGTAATTCAATGTTCTCTCTCTCTCTCTTTACTCTCCTCCCCCTTACTCTCTATATTTGATGGTGTTAGATATAGATATATATATAGATAGATATAGATATATATATATATATATAGAGAGAGAGAGAGAGAGAGAGAGAGAGACTATTTTATATGTATTTGACTACTTTATATACATTTAACTAATCCTGGGCTCTTTTCCCTAAGGACACCACCAAATGGCTGCCTAACTCACTAAATGTATCCACCAAAAAGTGGCTATGACTGGTAATAGTGTCAGGTGTTATTTTTCCCATGACTGTCAGCATCTTAGCAGGAATGTTCTAGACACTCAGTGCCCTTGATCTAAGTAATTGCCTTCCATGGTGGGCATTTGTATTGGCCCGTACAACATTCATTCTTCCTTGTCAGTCAAGTGCTGATTTTAGGCTGGCATCAAGTGGCTATGTGCAAGGCACATAGGCTGGGAATCTCCCTCCCTCACCCTCCCCTCTTGCTCTCACGCACACTCTCTCTCTCCCCATGGGCTTGCTTGTTCACTTCTCCCTGCATGTCTGACTCATTCTCTTTGCCCTGCAGCTTAGTTTCATTAGTTTTTTCCATGCATATGGTAGAAAATGCCTTTACCAGAGCTTCCAAATTTACATGTGCCATATGGACTAGCTGTTTCTGAGCTACAATTCTAAATTTTTGGGACAGAGGATCCTAGTGGCTCAGCTTTGGTTAGGTGCATTCCTCTGATCCCATCAATTGGTTCTAGGAGAGGTCTGTATAGTACCAAGATGACAGCAACTGCTGGAGCCACCCCTATGAGTAGGTAGGCAGAATATAGCAGTCAGAGAAGTGCAGGGACAGGGCAGACCTCCCAAGAAGGTATCCACCACGAGCCTGACTGTAGTTGACCCATTCTGGATTCCCATAGCTCTACTCCCAGGGCCATGATCTTATCGAGGCCCAGAAGGGTTGCTGACTAACACAGACACTGCAGAAGGACCCCCACATTTAGGTAGACATGTCGGATGTAATATCCATCAAGTGCCACACTCCAAGTCTTTCCAGCTCTCTGTCTTCTGGGCAGGTAGGATTTATTTCCTGGCATACCCTGAGGTTGGATGGCCCCATGGGACCAGTTCTGGCCCAATAGGCTGTGAGCATTTAATGACTTATGAGAGGACTTGCCACGAACACTGGCAATGTTTCGGACAGTGGCTGTTCATCTTTTGGATCCTGGCATGGATATTACAGTGCAATGGTCCTGTGGTGGCTATGTAATACAAGCAGAAATAAGTCGAGATTTGGGGCCGTTTGCTAGGCATGCCTACCTTGCTGACGGATACCATGTGAACCGAGCTTGGATCAGTATCATTTCTGGAAAAAAGTCTCTTAAAGTCTCTAAGTCATAGTACTAAGACTCCTCTCCCCTCCTCTCTTCTGAATCTCCCATGAATTTTTTTTATCCTTACCTCAGAAGTAAAAGTGCTATTTCTTCGTAGTGATACCACCAAGGAATGAGGCATTTGAGGGCTTCTTTCTCGCTTGGATGGGGGTGGTGCCTCGTGGTGTGCATACATGGACAGTTTGGTTAGGGGGGTTTGGCGTTCAATCCAACTCAAAAAGAGCTATCCTTGGTTGAGACTTAGCCTGGTTTTTTTGAAGGACAGAGCCCCAAGCAGGGAATACAGGATAACCAGATAAGGCTCCTGATGCTGTCCCCCTTCCTGCAAAAGTCATAGAAGAGAGGTTTAGGACTCTAGAAAGCCAAGCTAAAAGCCATGGGTGCTCCAGCCCACATGCAAATCCCAAATGTGGGAATGTGATGTGATGATTTTATGAAATATAAAAGTCAAATGAATTTTTCATGAAGAAGTTATCTTCCCAAAATGCAATAATGGAAAATTCCTTTCAAGAACTGGTGTTTAGACCTCACAAAAATGCGCAGCAAATTGCATTGTGATTTATTTGTCAATGTTTTTATAGGTTAGGCGTTACTTTCTACCCCACAGCTGGAGTCAATTTTTAATATTTAAAAGTGGAAAGAAAGCAAAACCTAAACACATCCAGAGCTGTCTGTTTTCGATTGAGCTTTTCCCAAACAGTGCTGTTTAGAACTGAACCCTGAGCATGGTCGCTCAGCGGCCAGCTGGCACTTACTTCCCTGCAACATAGAATTAAAATATCTGGGACCGGGCAGATTACATAGAAGACCTCCTAAATTGTAGTTGGTGGGTCTGGTGTTTATAACCACTTTCAAATGCATGTAGCCTGTCTGCCCTTTTGATTGAAGAAGGAAAGAGTCTTTATGCTTTTTATTCTGGGTTTCCCTTCATGCTCAGAGCTCAAGGTGCTGTGAACATAATTTTCAAGTCCAGTGGTTTCTGGCCCCCTTTGATGGCTGGGTTAGCAGGGATCCCACAAGACAGTCTCCTTGGTGATTTCCAGTACACCAATCAACTATGGAGAAGCAGCCTGGCCTCTCTAGACCTTTGACTTCTGCGGAGTCTGGGAAATGACTCAGGGCCCATCTTCCTGGGCCTGCAGGTGAAACCATGAGGCTGACCTTGAAGACGGGTTCTCATGGCAAGAATTCAAATCACAGAAGCAATCAAGCCTTAAAGCTTCACCCCATTACTCATTCCCTTGGGCCCCGTCTCCAGGCTCAAACAGGGACCTCATTATACCTGGTGACGAAGAATTCACAAAGCAAAACTGGGTTTGTGCTTTTGGGAACAGCACAGCTTGGTGTTCTCAGAAGCATAGCATTCATACCTCAGTGCACGGCACATCATACTTCATGCTCAATTGCAGCCCCCATTGTTGAAGCCTTCGGGTTGGCACTGGCTGCCGTTAAGGCTGCCATGTGTGTGCTTACCAACAAAGGATTCTGTAACACACAACATCTGGAGTGAGGAAAAACAGCCCTAATTGTGACGGGTGCAATCCCTTTGGGTAAGGGTTGATACCCTTCCGATGGAAGGGGTGTTTCTCTTTGCCCTCTCCCTCCTGCTCCCTCCTGATCATTCTATAGCCAAGGCCCACAGGAGGCGTTGACCCATTTCCAAATGTGCGCGTTGGTCTGGCTAAATCAGCCAGTGGAGGACTCTTGGGGCTACTGACGACATCCCCCAGTTAGCCTTTGAGAAGCACCAACCACTCCACCGAGATAAGCTTTGGGTTACAAGGAGCCTCAGCAAATCATGGAAATGTCAAATGTGCCAGCATTTTAGGCTCAGCTTCAGCTACCATGGCCTCTTCCCAGGAACCATGCTCAGGGTCTTCAAAAGGATCACCAGCATCAAGAGAACTCCTTCAATAATTCCCCAAACTCACAGCATCAACAAAGGACGGGCTGGGGAAGAACAATGATTATTACCCATCACAAAAGGATTTCTCGCCTCACAAAAGGATTTGCCATGGATTTCCTTTTAAAGGTGCACACCCCAAGAGCACTTATCGTCTGATTGGATTTAACGCACAAACCTCCAAGAACACACCCAATGCAGAGTCTGGTACGTGGGCAATTGGAGCTAATGCCCGCCAGCAGGGGGAGCTCTTCCCCCGATTCAGGCAACCTTCAACAGGTCTCCAAATCACCCACCCTTTACCCAATTAAAAACTCATTAGGGCTTAAACAGCAGGGAGTCACTGTCCAAAAGAACACAGATACCCAGTGGGTCTGTGATTTATCCTGAGGGCAATGGGGAGCCACTGAAGGATTCTCAGAGATCTGTGGAATTGTACTGAGTTATCCTGTCTCTTTTGCTCAATATCTCTGAGGAATATCTTTGGGGAACACATTTGCAAGAATGGTGTTCCCTGCATTTTCAACTCCTCTTCAAATGTATTATGGTGATGACCTATGAATCTTTTTCAGGGACCAAGGGTAGGTTCAAGTTTAGGGGTGTTTCTCAGGAAGCGTAAAGCTTTGTTTTGTTTTGTTGGGAGTTAGGGGAAAGATAGGCAAGGTTTAGGGGAATTGGAGGGAGGTGGAGGCAGAAATGCTATTGTTTCATGCTTCAGTGGCGCTCCAAACCTTGAAGCAAGCAGCTTGGCACTGAAAATGGTGCTGTTTGAAAGTTAATGGGCAAGACACTCTGAGAAATGGGTTGCGGAGATAAGCATCAGGAGGAAACTGCACTGTTTGAAGTTTGCCTGCATCCAGGAAACCAAGAATAGCAGAGCCACCCATAAGCTGGACTGCAACGCACGCACGCACACGCTCATGGAATCCAAACACTGTCCAGAGACAAACATCTCACAGAAGCAAATGAAGAATGACTTTTGCGGGGGAAAAAAAAAAAAAGGAGAGCTGGGAAATGGTATTTCCTTCCTGTGCTGGGGAACAAAGTCACGATATTCTCGGAGAGAGACATGAGTGAGCTCCGAAGGGCAAGAACTGGGCACCGTCCCTTTACTCCTGCTGAATGTTGATAATAAAAGCAAATGTCTTGACTTCAGAGAGCTCCAAAAGGCATAGGCACCCGAGGGGAAGTGATGAAAATGAGAAATGAGTGTTGTCTTGAATACTTTATATCAGAATTAGGCCACTGTGATCTCCCTCCAGAATGAGGGCAATGGCTTTCCCACCTCTGGTCTTGATTACCTCTCCACTTTATCCTCCATAGTGCTGCCAGGAGGATCTTTCTAAATCGGATCCTGCTTAGAATCCTTCAGTTCGGGGATGTACTGTATGGTGACTAACATAATATAATAAAAAATCATTAAAACAAAACAAAACAAAACAAAACAAAACAAAAAAAAGAATCCTTCAGTTGCTCCCTACTGCCCTCAGGATAAAGGCCCACCTCAGATTTAAGCGATGAGGCCCTCCACACTCTTTGGAGGTTACTTCTGAATCTCATCTCTTGCCCTTTCAGGAGATCTTGTAGCTCCCTGAATGGGCATGTTTTCAGTGGCATAGGAAAGGTAAATGGTGCTGGGGGCATTGCAATGTACCCTGGTCCTTTCTTCTGACACAGGCTAGAAGTTAGCCAGACTAACATCTCTGAAGCCCCCCACAGGCTGGGCATGTGCTCTCTTCTGCCCTCCTTTGCTCTGCCCCCTACAGTTTCCACTTCCCTCCGGATCTTTGCACACACCCAAGGCTCTCTTTTCACACCTCCCACTTCTGTTTTACCCTTCAAATGTTGAATTCAACATTCTTTCATTAGGGAAGCCTTTCCTGACTCCCCAAGACTCAGAGGGACACCCGTGATATCTCCCTCCCATGTCACCTTGTGCTTATCTCTGCTGTACCTTTTGCATACTATAATTACCTGATGACCTGTCCATTGTCCCCTCTGGACTGTGAGCTCCACAGAAATGCAACTTTCCCCCTACTATGTTCCCATGCCTAGTCTGTCATCCTGTAGGAGCTCCAATAATATTTTCTTGGTGAAAACATTCCTTTCCTTCAGACTATCAAAAGACTACCTTGACTTTTGGGGCCAAATTTCTCTGATCAAATAAGATCTACCATTAATGATGCCACAGTTTGGCCTGTGAATGGTATCTCCATCGACAGATGGATCTGACTGCTCTGTTCGTGCTGTAAGGAATATCCCTCCTTCCTCAAGAGCTCTCTCTTGCAGACACTTATCTTCATATTTTATTATGCAGCCATTTTTCAGGGTTATAGGGGCATCATCTCTGATTCACCGAATGTCAGAATCGAGTCATCAAGGCTAGTGGTTCACTTGGCATTCCAGCAATTAGAAAGCTTTGTTAACAGGCCATCGGGGCTAAGGTTACATGGTTACGTGTTCTCAACTTTACTTTTATACAAAAGTACCTGTCAACAACTAGAGATCAGAGACTGTTAAAACACTTTCCAGGAATATCAGAGGTCACAAAAATAAACATTCCGTTGACTTTCTTATACCCTACACATCCATAGGACTGAGCTCTGCAGGCTAGCGAATCACCAGGTCAAAGTGTGATCTCATCACTCTGATCATCTGTCATTGTCTGACTCCTGGAGACCGAGAAGCCTGCAGGATGCATCCAAGTGCAGTATTAGGTTGCACTAAATGTCCCATCTCCAACTAGAGTGGACACCAGAGAGATTTTATGTTCAACTCTAATGAATGCTCAGCACTGAACGATGCCCTTGGAGGCTGAAGAGCTGCTTACTAGGAGTTTAAGGCCCACACGTACTGCAGCCTAGGACCTGACTCCTGTCCCCAGTGCTAGGGGCCCTGGCTTCAGAGAGAAGGATGCAGTGTTTCTTTTTTAAACTAGGCATTATATAGATATAGATATAGATATAGATATAGATATAGATATAGATATAGATATAGATATAGATAGATTAGATAGATAGATGAAAATAGATAGATGATAGATAGATAGATAGATAGATAGATAGATAGATAGATAGATAGATAGATAACAAGAACACAGAGTTGTGCTCAGCTGCCTGCCACTTACTGACTCGGTGGACCTTGGGAGAGTCACTTAACCTCTCTGTGCCCCAGTGTCCTCATCTCTAGGATGAGGACAGTAACAATATCTGTCTATCTCTCAGGGTTGTTGGGAGGAATAAATTAGCTAATGAGGTGCATACAGCAGTGCCCGACACAAGGTAAGCATCACAATAAATGTGAGCTATAATTAGGATCATAACAAGAAGGGTCAACAGACTTTATCTCTTTGGGGTGCCTGAAAGTCATAAGAGTTCAAGAAGCCCACCTCTACCTCCCCTGCTGTGTTGACAACATATCTTGTGTAAATGTTGTATATTTCATCAGGACATTGGCTGTTTCACCCCTGGTGTGCTGGGTGTAGAAGAGATCTAGAAACAAAGTGGTTTTGCTGGTCTGATGAGGCTGGAGTGAGCTATGGGAAGAGGATTTCAGAGGCCCTGTGGTTCAGGACAAGGAAGCCACAGGCCAGTTCTGTTGCTTCTCAGATCAAGCAATAGAGCATTCTGAACTCCAGCCAGTCCCAAGGGCTTGCTGATCTCAGCTTGGGCCTTGCTGCCAGCTTGAGTCCTCCATAAACTGGACCTGGCTTTGCAGATGCCATGCAGGCTCCTTAGCGGAGCCAGTTAGACTGGATTCTGGGTGGCACAGGTCCTTCTGGGGAGGCTTGTGCAAAAGTGTTCCTTCCCACAGGCTGTTTGAAGGCTGGTTGGCCCAGGAAGAGATGTACTTAGAAGAGAACAAAGGAGAGTGGTTTAGAAGGAATTCAGAACCTCTTTTACAGTCAACGGGCCCCTTTCTGGAGAACACCAAAATGAGCTTGGATGAAAGTAGCTCAGTGGGAAGATGGGAGGAGACACACAGGTTTGGGATTGTCAGTGGAGCTAGCACTAATGGGACTTGTCATGGATTGGATGGGGTGGGGGAGAGAGACAATGGCTCTAAGGCTTTTTCTTGGAGTGACTGAATGTCTGCACACCTCCTTTCCAGGCTAAGCTAAGGTGGTTGTGACAGCCCTGCTGGTACTTCCTCCACCATCTTGCTCATCAAACTCTCCTCCCTGGGGGTCAGGACAGTCCCACTGTCCTTTAGAGGAACCAGGCTAATGAGGGGGCACTTGCAAGTACCTTTCCTGGATGAAGTCTGCTTCCATCCAGCAAAATCTCTGGGCATCTAGCCGATTCACCACTTGGGTTGTTGGGATGATGTCATCCCTTCCCAGATGTAGGGCAAAGGTCACTTACAGGAGGGGAGTATCAGCTCCTTTTGCCTCCCACAGACCGTCCTGCAGGGCATTTTTAGAAATTAGGGTAAAGAGGAAAAAGAGTCTGATGTTTCTGCCTGAATTACTATCACAGAATCATGGCTAAGCCCAGGCCGTGCAGGAGACGCTGCTCCCTTCGCTCAGCCCCGTTGGTTCCCTGTGTCTGCTCCCCCAGCCAGCACCTCAGCAAACCAAGAAGGATACTCTGAAGGTCTAATTTGCAGAAAATCCTTCTGGATCTGAAAAGAGTTAGCTATCTGTTTCTAGAAAGCTCCTATATAATCCCACCCCCCACTCTCTGACACACACGCACACAAACACACATTTTATTTACAGTCCAGGAAAGACCCATACATTCTGAATATATACTCCACCCTCCCCACAAATTACTGTAAAATTCTAAAAACCTACACATGCTTGTAAATAGATCACCCTTAAATGGAGCAAGATCTCTGAATATCCCATGAGTCATGCAGCTAAAATGTCCCCCGGGGAGCCTGAGTTGGCAGCATACATTTTCCTATAAAAAATTGAGTTCAGAGCTTTCCATGGCACCCAGCTCTATGCCAGGAAGAGCCCATCTGTGTTTAGCAGGGAAGCCATCAGTCAGAAAACCTGGGAGACCAGATGCTATGCCCCTCACCTGGTGGAAAGGCTCCCCCAGGAAGTCACTTAGAACAATGAGGACAGACTCATGCTGCCCGAGTAGAAAGAGCAGTAGACAAGGAATGGGGGCTCAGATTCTAGTATAGGCTCTGTCCTCACTGTGTTCCCCTAGGAAATATGCCTATCTTCACTGGGACTTTGTCACCTTATCTCTGAAAGAAAGGGGCTGGACCAGATTAAATTCAACAGTGTCTGAGACTGATATGTGCTATGGGAATGAAAAAGATTTTTTAAAACCCAAATTCAGCTCCAGTCCTCAAAGAGCATAGAGTCTTGTGGGTAGATAACAATGGCACTTCATGGTTAGGACTTGGGGCCCACAAGAAGGCTGAGAGCCACCCCTCCACATTCAAGAGACTGACATTCTGTGCCTCCCTGACTAGAGCAGCCTCCGGGTGGAGTGAGTGGAAGTCTTAACACCACAGAAATGTCACGGCCAAGACAGCAGCCTGTGGGCTCCTCTCCTTTCACCGCTGGCCATTGCTAAACTATGGAGCCTTCAAATTCACACACCCCACCAGACACTAGGAAAGCGCTGATGGGGACAGGAGAGGAGTACAGAAAGGCTTGGACATGGCCCTGGCCTGAGCTGTCCCCCATTGCTCTTCTCTCTGTGTCTCAGTCAAGCCAAGCAGACCTTAGCAGAGGAGCTGGAAGTGGGGAGAAATCTCCTTAATGAGTTGGTGGGTGTCACTTTGTCTGCTGAAGGGCTACTGGGGGAGGCAGCCAGCCTGGGTTCCTGAAGGTATCTCTAGCCCATCTAGAGCCTGGTTGGGAGAATAAGCACTGTTTTCTGTGGGGCCCCAGGCAGCCTCAGGCTGAAGGGTGGTCCTGGCAGTTCCCACCTGCAGGGGCTGGGTCTCACACCAGGCCCTTCTCCCTCCTACTCACCTGCTTCGTCCACATCTGTGTACTCAGCAACCATGGCTATCTACTAATTCCCACTTGGAGGAAACAGATGGGGCTTGATAGCCACTGGCTGCCAACTCCTTCTGGTCCCACCTTGAAGCCTCTATACCCCTACTTCTTCTTCTTTTTTTTTTTTTTTTTAAAGATTTTATTTATTTATTTATTTGAGACAGAGAGACAGCCAGCAAGAGAGGGAACACAAGCAGCAGAAGTGGGAGAGGAAGAAGCAGGCTTCCCGCGGAGGAGCCCGATGCGGGGCTCAATCCCAGAACACCGGGATCACGCCCTGAGCTGAAGGCAGATGCATGACGACTGCGCCACCCAGGCACCCCTGCACCCCTACTTCTGTCCCTCACCCTGGACCTAGTGAGGTCTGCCAGCCTCTTTTCCCCGAGGTGCAACAAGAGCCCTATTCCTTTTTCCTCTCTGGTTTCTACTTCCTTAACTGACCTCTCTCCAAGGGCAGAGGGCTCAGGTCTCTTTTTCTATTCCTCCAAGCCAAAGTGTGTGACTATCACTCACTAGCTCCGTGACTGGGATTTTTCTAGCTCTTAGGCTGGTTAGTTACCATTTGCTCACACCCCCAAGCCAGCTCTTCCCTACTCTGAGCCTCAGGGGACTGACCCCCTGTGGATGACATCTCCCAGAATCCCTTGTCACTGGTTCCGATGGGGTTTAGCCAGAAGAGGTTAGAGGCTGGGAGAAAAGATGGGTCAGGGTATTTCTCACCTGTTCCATATGCTCTCTCCGCATTAGTCCTGTCTCCAGCTTTTGTTGAGGCCTTCCATGACTCAGGCTTCCACCAGGCAGTCCCTGCTGGGTAGTTTCGGTGTTCACGGGGACATAGTCACACTGTTCCTTCTCCCCCGCCCCCCAGCCCAGGGGTGGTAATGACTACCCACACTGCTGATCTCTGGGTGCCTTACTGTCCCTGTGTGTTCTCATAACCCTGCCCACGCTTCTGTAATAGTCTCAGAGCCTTCTGGGGGTGAATTCTGTTTCCTCTTGTGACCATACTGACGCAATAGTCCTTCAGTTTTAATTTCAGAGCTTGACTCACTGCACTTTTAAAATTATATAATTTTTCCACCAAGATCACCAGAATGGATGCTTTGCTTTTAACATTACGCCTACTAGAAGTTCTAGAAGAACTCTAGACAGGTTAAATTCCTTGATAAAGCCAGGAGCCCTGGGAAGAAAGGACACTCTCAGAGACAAGATAAAGAGGTCCACCAGGAAGTTTCTCCCGTGACTGGTGGGACTCCTGACCCTTACTCCTTGACAAAAAGAAGTGAGGGAGATCTGCTTATTTTTAAGGAAACAAAACAAAACAAAACCCTGAAAGAATTATGTGTCTGCCACCCAAAACGAACAAATGCTTACTTCTTAAAAATTTACTTCAGATCTTTTTAAAAGATTTGTTTCTTTATTTTTAGAGTGGGGGGAGGGATAGAGAGGGAGAGAGAGAGAATCTTGAGCAGAATTCTCCATTGAGTCTGACTGGGGGCTGGATTCCACACCCCTGAGATCATGACCTGAGCCAAAATCAAGAGTCCATGGCTTAATGGGCTGAGCCCCCCAGGTGCCCCACTTCAGATCTTTTTAAAAAGAACTGAAACATTACAGAGTTAAAATACCCTATGTGCTCACACCAGACCTGCTCCCCTCCTTGTCTTCCCAAATTCATCACTGTGATGAATTCTGTGTGTCCCCTGTCCTTCCCTTTACATTTTCACTACACATTCAGTATTGACAAACAGTATATAACCTTGTTCCATGCTTTTAAACTTGTATGAAAACTTGTATCATATTCCAAATATATTCTGCAACTTGCTTTTATCTCTCAACATGGTGTGGTCTAGAGCGGGCCTTACTGCTCCATAGAGATGGGATCCATGCATTCTGGTTGCTGTAAATGTTCCATCAGACGGATGAGCCATCATGCACTCATTTTATCCAAATTCTCACTGGTGGGCATTTTGTGGTTTCAGGGTTTTGGGGGGCTTTTTGGTTTTTATAGGCAGTGTTTATAAAACAAGTACAAAAGTTTCCCTAGGATATATTCCAGAAGTGGGTGTTCATCCAGTTCAGCTGGGTATGCAATGTTATTAGACTTTGAGAAAATTGTTCTCCAACATGATTTTACCTACCTGGTAAATTCCGTTTCCCTGCATTTTTATCAATACTTGGTATTGTCATAATTTTTCATTTTTTACCAAGCTAAAAACATGAGATTGAATTTTGTTGTTTAGATTGAATATCCCCATTTACTGGTAAGGACCAGACATCTTTTCCCATGTACGTTAGATAGTCGGAGTTTTTCTGTAAATTGTTGGCTAGAGTCTTTACTCATTTTGGTGTTGTTGGGCTTAAAATTGACTTAAAGGATTTTTTAAATTGACTTAAAGAATTTCTTTATATATTTCAAATATCAACCTTTTTATGACTTGACTTTTTTTTCTGAAGTTTTAAAATTTCATATTTCCCTTTTTGATTTCTGATTCTCATGTCTCGTCAAATAAACCCTTCCCTACCTCCCCATCATAAAAACATTCCCTCAAGCGTTTAGGTCTTGAAGCCATCTGGAGTTTATTTTTGGGTGTGGTGTGAGGTAGGAATCTAATGCAATTTTTTTCCACATAGGAAGCCAGTTGTCCTAACATATTTATTGAATGGCTCATAATTTCTCCGCTAATTTATAATGCTTCCTCTATCATAAACTAAAGTCCAGTTTATGTGGGATCTATTTCTGGGTTTTCTGTTCTGTTTTATTGATAGATTGGTCTACCCCTGTTCCACCCCCTCTCATTCACTTCTATTGAAAATGTTAGACAAAACCTATATCCTTTTACCAATGGTCATCTCCCACATCTCCCTCCTCAATTTCATCCTGCACTCATCTGTTAGACCTCTTTCCAAGACTCATCATCACCTAATTTATTTAGCGCCTACTGGGTGCTAGGCAGTGTGCTAACTACACGTGTATTATCCAGTTAATCCTCAAGGCCCTATAAGGCAATCCGTGTTTGCCAATCGGGACACTGAGGCTCAGAAGTGGAGAAATTTGCCCATGTCACACAGCCAGTAAAAGACAAAGCTGTGGCTGGAACCCATGTTTATTTGTCCTCAAAAGTGTTGATGGCCCTCCGTTTCTGTTTTCTAGCCTTTAAGACCTCCATAATCGGGTCCCCATCTGATCTCAGAATCCTTCCATCTGTAAAATGGGGATAATAATCCTCCCTTGCAGGGTTGTCATAAGGATTATGTGAGATTTTCATTGTGAAAGCACTTAGCACAGTGCCTAGCACATAATAGGTACTCAATAAACATCAGCTAAATTTGAATAAAAAGTAGGCAGCAGTTGCAAAAGTTTAAAGAAAAACAAAAAAGAAAGTTTACTCCATCCCCTTAACCCTGCTGTAGAATGATCCTGGGGGAGTGTGTTGGGCAGGAGTCAGTGGGAGTGAGCACGTAGGGTAGAAGACTGTGGGTGGCTCCCCGTTCCACTCTGCTTCCTCTGGCTAGGAGCTCCCAGGAGCAACAGGAACACTGACAAGGGGAAGCTGATGAGGACAGTAAACCTTTAGAAATCTTATTTATTCCTGCTGAACCTCAGGGCTGAGGGTCAACAGCTGCTCCTAGGTCTGGACTTACACAGTGAACTTGGCTATTGAATGGCGGCCGTGACCCAGGTGTCATATCTCCAGGTACTTAGAGCTGGGCCGGGGCATCTTCCCCCTCTCGGGGCTGCCTGGGTTCTGACTAGGGCCAGCCATCCCTCAGTGATTCCCATGACAACAAGGCAACGGTAGGCCTCCGTCAGAGGAAGCAGGTGAAACGAGACAGCCTTTCCGGGCAGCTCTCGGACTAATGGGAACCACATTGGCGAAGGAAGCTGAATGACTTGAAAAATCCAGCCCTTTCATGCTGGAGGATTATGGTCACTTGCAATTTTCTTGCTAATTGAAGTTTTCATAGGAAAAGCAAACACATACAGACACATGTATGTATGTATTTCCAGGCTGATTCTGTTTCAGAAGCAGTCGGTTGCACCCTTTGGTCATAGGCTTCTCTGACTCCACCCCTCACATCTGCGCTGTGTCAAGGACAGCTCCAGCTATGGCCCCAGGACACTCGGCAGGGGTCAGAATAACAGGAAAACAACAGTGGGGAGGACGGTGCCCTCTCTCCCTTGTTTAACTTGGAAATCCTGCCTGAGTCTTATGAGACTCAATATGTTGGGCCCTAAAAGAGGTGAAAATTACCTCAGGTTATTGAGAGAGAAACCAAAAGGGTGACAGCCTATTTTCCTTTGCTGGTGGTCTGGCTTGGGTATTGAGGCAACAACTTATTGCCATGGCTTCCTCTGAACGTGACTGACTTGGAAAGAACAGGACTTTTTCCTTAAGCTATCCCTATTGTTCCCCTAAATCAAGTAAGGACCCTGAGCCCCCATAACCTTTTTGCATGGCTGACAGGAAAGGGGAACGCTCAGTCTGTGTTTAAAATTGCAAGGTTTGAGGGAGAAACTGTCCATTACAGGGGGACAGAGGGCCCCCCCATTCCCTGATATGTTGACATGGTAGCACTCAGGTTTCCACGCTGTATCTGTTGTCACACACGCCCACACACACTCCCAAACACATGGCAGTGTTTATGTGCTCACCACACTTGCATGGATGTAACCAGGGCCAGGCCAATTCCAGGAAGTGGAATAGCCATTTCTTCTGCGTTCATGAAAGCACAACAGATAACAAGTGGGTGCCAGTAAGGTATTCGAAAAAGAATTCACTCACAAAGACCATTCATGACTGTTTGTAGCAGAGTAATTGTGATACATTTCAGTCCTGATGGTGCCATCTTAGAGGCAGGAGATCTGATTCCCACTTCTGGTATTAGACCCTCAGTGACCTCGGATAGAGTACTTCTCTGAATGTTGGTTTCCTCATCTGTGAAAGTATGAGGTTGGATTGGTGGCCTCTAAGGACATGGGCAGCACTAACATTCTCTAGGTCAAACTTTTGTGCTTTGTGTCCCTAGGCATGCTTAAAGTCCCTGGAAATCAGAACATACCAGAATTTCCAGGCCTCTGACCATTCTTGCTGGGCCTTGTAACCTTTCCCCCAATGAAGTTTCTGCCTAATTCCTGCCTCCTTAGATGAACAAAACATGCCCCTGGCCTCCATCCCTTCCCCTAAAATTCTGCCCTCAGAAAAGGACGTGATAACTGTGTATACACTGGATATCAATCACTAAAGGAGGAGGGGGGGTTGCCCTTGGGAGGAAGAATGAAATTTTGAACCAAAGAAGTGAAGCCCTAATTGTGAAATTTAAGCTGGAGAGTTGAAGGAGGTGTTTGAGAGTCAGAAGCTTAACTATGCAGAGGCTTATCCTATTGCCTACAGTTCCACCATTAGCAAGTGAATCCTTTTGCTGAAACTATTGAGGTTTACCTCCCACAAAGGAAATGTATTCAAATTCAGAAGTCATTCAGGCCTGGGTGGGAAGGAGTTATTCGGATCTTTTTTCAGTGCCTTTTTAAATAAAGGAATGGAGGTGGGGCAGGAAGCTAAGGGACTTATCAGCGGAGGGGTGTGAGAGGAATGTCCTGAAGGGAAAAAACCAAAGGGCAGGCTTGGGACCCTAGAAAGTAAACTTCAAGTACCACACCATTTTGGTGAGGGCCTGTTCTGCCCTGGGAACGCCCTGCGGGGAGGAGGAGGGGCCCAGCGAAGGAATCAGAAGTAATTCCAGACCTGTTGGGGCAGCAAAGGCCTTAGAGATAAAACAAAAGAGGCTGTGTTGAGTCACTCCATAGAGACGGGATGTACCCCCACCCAAAACTTGGTTCAGATGTTAAGACTGATGACACCACACATGCACCCAGGGGGTATTAAAAAGGTTATTACTCACATAAAGAAGGTTTCTAGGGAGAGCAGGGCAGGCTCCCAAGAAGATCTGAAAAAGGCTTGGATTTTATGGTGGTTAGGGGTGGGGCTGGAAGGAGGGCTTCTGCCGGCAAGGCCTTGTGGAGCTCGAACTTCCCGTTGGTGCTAAAGGAACATGCACCTTTACACCTGGTCCTTCTTATGTGCAACAGAAGGGGAAAGAGTGATGGGGCTTGAAAGCTGTCAGCAGTCAAAAATAAAAAATGGGATTCTGATTTTTTTGCAGACCAGGAAGAAGCAATAGCTCCTCTTTGTTTGCATGGCCTATGAAGGCCTCCCCTAATACCACTAGCTCTTGGGAGCCCTGGGTCTCCCAGGTCTTCAGTGTTGGGCAGGGACCAGACTCACTTCAGCGTTCTCAGGTTATGGGGCCAGGAACTTTTGTTCTTCTAAGAACTAGGGAAGCCTGTTAAAATATTTTGTGACCACAGACTTCCTGGCCTACAGTGTGTGTGTGTGTGTGTGTGTGTGTGTGTGTGTGTGTGTGTGTGTGACTGACTTTAAAGAACACTGGCTTTAACACTCACCCCAAGCTTCAGAATCTTATATAATGAAATGACTGGGTCCTTTCATCAAAACTGGCTGGTTTTGTACCTGAGAAATTGAAATATGCTAAAGAGAACAGGATGGAGCTTACTGTATTTTTACTTGGTTGTGTGATCTTAAGAATTGATCTTGGGGCACCTGGGTGGCTCAGTCAGTTAAGTGCCTGACTCTTGATTTCGGCTCAGGTCATGATCTCAGGGTCATGAGATCAGCTCCATCGCTCAGTGCAGAGTCTGGGAGTCTGCTTAAGATTCTCCCCTCTGCTCCTCTCCCCACCCTGTATGCATTCAGGCACTCCCCTTCTCGCTCAAAAAAAAAAAAAAAGAGAGAAAGAAAGAAAGAAAGAATGAATGAAAGAAAGAAAGAAAGAAAGAAAGAAAGAAAGAAAAAGAAAAAAGAAAAGAAAAAGAAAAAAAAAGAATCGATCTTATTATTTGTTGTAGTCCCAGACCCAGCACAAAGCCAGATACACAGTAGGTGCTCAATAAACATTTGTTGAATTGAACTAGTGAAGCGATAACTGGTATGTCCAGTCTTCTGATCCTAACTACTAAGGACAGGGATGGGAAGGAAATGAACACTCCACTGAACACTTGGTGTGCACACTTCTCTGTGCATTATACCATTTCATTGTCACTAAACTCCAAGTTTAGTATTGAAGATCCTTTTTTTTAGATTTTAAAAAATTAATTAATTTATTTATTTATTTTAGAGAGAGAAAGAGTGCAAGCTCAAGTGGAGGGAGCAGCAGAAGGAGAGGGAAAGAGAGAATCTCCCGCAGACCACACTGAGCACGGAACCTGAGGCGGGTCTCGGTCTCATGACTTGAGATCATGACCTGAGCCGAAATTAAGAGTCAGACACTCAACCAGCTCAGCCACCCAGGAGCCCCCTGAAGGTCCCATTTTGACAGATGAGGGAAAGAGAGGCTTCAGGAGGTGAAATAATACTTCTACAGCTAAACAACTAGTGAGTGAAGGGGGTCGCGCTTTCCCTCGAAAGCCCACGTTTTTTCTAGGCCAGGCGACCGCGGTGCAGTAGGAGGCAGGGCAAGAGCAGTGCATCAGAGGGGAGTCACCAGGCAGGAAGGTCATTCTATTATTTTCTTCAGATGTTTAACTCTCCTCAACAAAACACTTCCCAGATGTTTCTAGGACCTGGCAAGTCTTCAGTCGCAAAGTGAGGGGTGACCCCACACCTGCAGGAGAACGGAGCTATATAGCCTGACCTCTCTGGATTATGCTTTTTAAGTCATCCAAGGGCTACCAGGAAGAACCCTTGTCCCAGGTGCAGTGAAGCCTCAGAGGCAATACTCACTCTGAGGCGATATGTTTACCCCACCCAAGTTGTAGGTCACGGCGGGGGTTATGGGCTGAATTGTGTCCTCCCAAAAGACACGTTGAAGTTCTAACACCCAATACCTGTGAAGGTGACCTTATTTGGAAAGAGGGTCTTTGCCAACGAAATCAAGTTAAGATGAGGGTAGGCCCTTAATCCAATGTGACCCGTGTCCTTATAAGAGGAGGGCAATATGGACACAGACACCAACAAAGGGGAGAACACTATGTGAAGGCAGAGCAGAGACCGGATGGTGCAGCTGCCAGTCAAGAACACCGAGGACTGCCAGCTAGCACCAGGGGCTCGGACGCAGCAAGGGAGGATTCTACCTCGTCTCAGGGAGAGATGGCCCTGCTGACTCCTTGAGTTCAGACTTCTGCCTAGAAGAATCATGAGCGAGTAAATGTTTGCTGTTTTAAATGCAGTCTGTACTACTTTGTTACAGCCCTAGGAAACGCATACAGAAGCTCTTCTGGGCAGCCTCTGAGTTCCGGAGGCTGGCACCTCAGCCATCAGCTGGGTAGGCTCCCAGATTCATCAGTCAAGGCTCCACAGCCCTCCCAGCTCCTCCCCCAGCCTATGAGACAAGACAGACCTCAGCGTGTGGACACCCATCTCCCAGGTGGGCTTTTTATTCAACTCTTTGCTCAGAACATCCTTCACAAATCTGAGCAATACAATTTCCTGCTCATGGAAGCACTAATAGCCTTGCTATATTTATGCACTCCCCCAGTGTAGGTGAAGGGTCTAGGACATTCCCTCTGCTCTAGGTCTGGAAAACAGAGGTGCTTGAGAATTTGTGTAGTGCGCAGGGAAAAGGAGGAGTAGGAAAATGAGAAGAAAGATTTTAGATTCAAGGAGTCCGAATTCCAGCTCTGCTCCCCACCAGCTATATAACTTTGGGAAAGCCACCTGTTCTCAAAGCCTTGGTGCCCTCATCTACAATATGAGAATGATAACACCCACACCGTGGGCTATTATGAGGATTAAATGAGATAATATGCATGAAGTGCCTGACATAGAAAGTAACCAAATATATTATTACAATTACTTTTATCATCACTGTTGTTATTATTTCATCTTTATGTCCCTGAAATGGAAGAGCCCACACCATGAATTACAGCATTATATGAGGGGAGAGACAGAGTCAGAAACAAATTGTCTGCCCAGCTCATATTCCTATTTCCCGAGAATGGCTCCTCCCGCCGTAGTTGGAGCTCCATAAATGGCAGGTGTTATTATTACCTTTATATTATTGCTCTTTATGAGGTCATGTGTCTGAACCAGATCTGTGCCATTAACAGCCAAGGTCAAAGTCCCAGTCACCTGTGGTAAATTGCTCCCAACCTTGACTCCCTTGAAATAGGATTATATATCTATACCCTTTACTGTGCAAGATGCATTTCCTCCCACTGTGAGTAGAGTACGCTTTCTGCATGACTGTTTTGGCCAGTGGGTCCTCGGCCGATATGACATCAACAGAGGCTCCTGGTCTCACTTCTTCTCTTGCATTCTTGATATCTATTGAACATTTTGTATGTGTTGGGCACTACTCTCATTATCTTACTGAATTGTCACAACTCTGTAAGGTGGATACTATTTTCATGCCAATTTTCACAGATAAGAAAACTGAGGCCAAGAGAGATCAAATATCTCGCCCATAGTTACACCATTATGGACTCACAGTGAACCCAGGCAGTCTGGCATGCTTGACCATTACACCCCACCGTGCCATCCCATAGCCTGAAAAGGTTGGTAGAAACTCCTGTCTAAAGACACAAAATGGTAATATCTGCACTTTTTTTGAACATCAGCAATGTGCCAGGTACCACACCTTGTGTTTTGTATATCTTGTCCCTCCAGCCCTATAAACACCCCCATGGGTTTTATAGATGTGAAAACTGAATTTCAGAAACCCTAAGCTGTGTGTCAAAGTCACAGAGTACCAGAGCTAGAATTTGACCTCAGATCTTGAATATCTGACTCTGAAACCTATAATCTTTCTTTCTTCTCACTCTACCATACTGTGTCCTCTCTCTGCATATTACTAAATTATGGGGGCCTCCATTTCTCTAGATCTAAAATGGAATCATCAGCCCAGAATTGAGACTCAAGAATTTCGATCCTGGGGTGCCTGGGTGGCGCAGTCGTTAAGCGTCTGCCTTCGGCTCAGGGCGTGATCCCAGTGTTCTGGGATAGAGCCCCACATCAGGTTCCTCTGCTGGGGGTCTGCTTCTTCCTCTCCCACTCCCCCTGCTTGTGTTCCCTCTCTCACTGGCTGTCTCTGTCAAATAAATAAATAAAATCTTAAAAAAAAAAAAAGAATTTCGACCCTCCTCCCACATTGGAGGAGTGTGCTGAGAACAGCAGCGATTGTGTCTAGGTTTGATCAAGAGTTCGTGTTAACCAAAAATTTGTGTTATTTTTCAAACATCCAGTAATTCTGGGGAGTGTGATGAAGGAAACATATTACAAGTCTTAGCAAGAGAAGAAGGTTGAGGATCAGTGAGGGTCAAACGCTGGACTTGAAAAGCATCTGGGTGAAGTGTGTTGGGGAGATATGGATCGTCTGGTGTGACCAACTGTGGGGCAGGTGTTAGGGGGCTGAGGTAGCCTGGCCATGGGAATTGTCCATTTGTGTAAGTCAGGGGTCCAGACCAGCCTCTGGTATCTGGTGGCTTTGCAGAGCGGACAGCCAGGGCCCAGGATTGTGATGGGAGTGCCTGCGTTCCCTTCCAACCACACTAAAATGAAGCCATTTATTCAACAAATGTTTACCAGATAAGCCAGGCAGTCTGAGACGATAGCAGGTTGAATCTGAGCATTTACTGCTGGCAGTAACTTAGCCGTGGCACATTGCAACGGGCCTGTGTGTACCCTGGACCTGGCTGAACACTTCAGTAAATAGACCCTCCCTGCCCCTGGGGTGCAGTAAGTCCTAGAGAACAAATCCTTCTTCCTCAAGGATTTTGCACGCTAAACCAAATCCGAGGCTGCAACGAAACCTTCTCCCAGAATTGAGGAGCCAAAGAATCGTTCTCTATTGCTGATGTGGGGAGAGCTGCAGGATATATTATTAAGTAAAATAAATACTGTGTAAACTGTGTCACTTTTGTGAGAAAGTAAAGGAAAATAAAAGTAATATTCATGTTTGTTTATATATACATAAAGAAACTCTGGAAGGATGCATAAGTAACTAGTAAGAGTGGATATCTCTGGAAGAGGGTGTGGGAAGGAACAGGGAGAATGGAGGCAGGGTGGGAGGAAGACTTCATTTCATACTTTTTTACTTCTTATTTTTACAATTACTATATAGTAAAATTGACCATTTTTTGAGACTTCTAAAAAATAGAGTTCTATCAGTTTTAACACATGTATGGATTCATATAACACCACCATAATTGGGATACTAGGCAATTCCATAGCCACAAAATACTATGCTATCCCTTTAATGCCACTGCATCCCACTACCTTTTTTTTTTTTTAAGATTTTTTATTTATTTATTCGACAGAGATAGAGACAGCCAGAGAGAGAGGGAACACAAGCAGGGGGAGTGTGCATCCCACTACCTTTAACCCCTGGCAGTCACTCATTTATTCTCCATCCTAATAATCTTGTCTTGTCAAGAATTTCATGTCAATGGAATCATGTTGTATATAACCTTTTGAGGCTGCTTTTTTTCCCCCCACTCAACATAATTATCTTTGGGACTCATCCAAATTTGTATGTATGGAGGCAACCCAGATTCACCCCCACCTTCACCCATTTAAGGACATTTGGCTTGTTTCCAGCACAGGGCAATTATACATAGACCTGCTGTAAATATGTGTGTCCAGGTTTTTGTGTAGACATACATTTTCATTTCTTTAGGGTAGATATGCCGGTGTGTGATTCTTGGGTGGTAGGAATGTATTTCACTTGATGAGAAACTGAAACACCTTTCGCCGGGGCTGGACCATTTTGCACTCCTGCCAGCATGTAAGGGAGTTGCCATATACCCTCCTCAGCAACTGGAGCTGTCCTGAATGTGGGTGTACAGATACCTCTTCAAGACCCTGTTTCCATTTCTTTGCGGTATCTCCTCAGATGTGGAATTTCTGGATCACAGGCTGTTTCTGTTTTTAATTGTTTGAGGAACTGCTGTAGTGTTCTCCGCAGAAGCTGTATGATTTTACATCCCCACCAACAGTGCACAAGGGTTCCCATTTCCCCACATCTTCACCAACGCTTGTTATTTTCTGTTTTGTTTTTTGCCCCATCCTCTCAGAACTGTAGCTCTCTTCAAGAAGAAGACTCCCTTTCCTTAGAGTTTTGAGTCTTGTGGGTTTGGGTGGGCTGTTACTGCCATTGCAACCAACAGATTGCTGGGGGGCGCTGGGGCAATAAGAGAAGAGAAATAAGAAAATACAATGAGATATTTCTATCCTCTTGGGAGCGTTAGAAGTTCCTTTGCCCAGTCCTTGAACAGGACTTAGAGGGCTGCTCGTGGTGCATTCTCTGCTCAACAGTGCTTACTTCTGGATTTCTGGATGCTTTGAATTCATGTCATAAGGGACCGATGGGAAGAAATGTGAACTCAGCACCGGGAGATTCCATGGCAGTCGGAATGCTGATGTTCTTCCTCCGTCTGCCCGCTACGACTTACTTTTCTCCATCTTCAAAACATCTTCCACGTGTTCTACTCAGGATTTAGAGTCAGGGTGAAAGAAAGAGTGAAGCACACTTACTCCATCTCACATGGAGCTGGAGCCCAACATATTAATATTTATAGACCCTATGAATGGATTATCTATTCAAAGTTTAAATCTAAGAAATACTTAAATCATTTTAAAAAGAA
The DNA here is from genome assembly GCF_024610735.1 of Ursus americanus. Lineage (NCBI taxonomy): Eukaryota > Metazoa > Chordata > Mammalia > Carnivora > Ursidae > Ursus > Ursus americanus. Next base: position 37,163,999 of record NC_142135.1, on the reverse strand, counting down.
AATATTCTCTACACAGAAACTGTTACAACAACAGGCCCCGTGAACACTGGAAGAAGGTGATTTGTGGCACCTCCTTCACGTGGACCAAGAGTTCGAAAGGCCCACCCCCAACCCTGCTGTCCCCTAGCTTCCTCGTCCCTTCACAGGCTGAAAGCAGTCCCAGTCTCTTGACCATGAGTCATCAGTAGGGACACTGATTAGGCCTGGCCCTCAGGAGACTCCTAGCCTCTGCCACAACCCCGCAGTGGACTCTTCGCAGAATGTAGACAATGCAGGCCTCAGGGAGGGAAATGGGTTTCCTTAGCCTTTGATAAGGTTCAAGTTGCATGGATTCTCTCCTAGCCTCTTGTGGGGAAGTTGTTCATTCAGGGACATAAGGGTCAGCCAGTGAGCACACCTGCCATGTGCCCGGCTTACTTCCTAAGAGGAATCTTCCACAGCACGACTGAATACAGCCACACAGGTCCTTCAGATCCAGAGGGAAGGTGAGGAGAAAAGTAGATCTGCTCCAGAGAAGCCATAGATTCGAGAATGAGCTGTGCTTCACTGACTGAAAGCAGTCCAGGGCAGGAAAGGGATGTATTTAGAGGGTAGGAGGGTATGGTAGGACTGAGAAGCCATCTCCCAACCCCTAATCACTTCCAGCCAAGACATCCATCCTGAACAGTCTGTTGGCTTACAAAAGGGCCCACCTTTCTCTGCAGTCAGGACCTAAATAAAGATCTCCAGCACCTGGCTTCCTGAAGAGGTACTTGGTCATGTGTGTGTGTGTGTGTGTGTGTGTGTGTGTGTGTGTGTGTGTGAAAGAGAGAGAGAGAGACAGTGAGAGAGCAAACACTCTGCTCATCCTCTCTTCCTTACTATTTTTCTCTTGCTTGTTTCAAGAGCAATATCATTAGGTGGTTAAAAGCTTGGATCCAGAGTCAGACAGATCTGGGTTCATATTTTAACTTTGCCACTTACTCACTGTGCCTCAAGCAAGTTATTTACATTTCTTAAGCTTCGGTTCCCTCATCTCAGATTGTGAGAATAATTTGAGGTCCTATGTATAAAGCCCTTAACCTCCTGCCTGACGCATAGTGGGAGTGTGTGCTCAGCGAATTGTAGTTACCTTTATCAACATCCTCCCCCTCGTCCTCCTCAATCATCATGATTATGATTATGCAGACCCTACTTCCTTCCCTGGCCTACTTAGTATTGGGAGAGCCCAGGCTGGAAAAACCACTAACTGAGCATTACCTGCCAACACCTGTCCTACCTATAAAGGCCTGCTCCCCACCATACGGGGAGGAGGGGACATCTCTGCACCAGTGGGCTTTGGCCTCCTTGACAACATTGGCCTTTTGCAATCCTATCAAAGCTCAGAGATTGGCATAAAAACACCCCCGAGAGCCCCGTGGTATTTGGGGGGTGGGGTGGACAGGAAAAGGAAGCTGGAGAATAATCAGTCTGCCGAGGCTCCAAAGCCTGGCTGCTGAAGGTCTCACTGAGCCCAGGTGTGTGGGTTCACGGGGTGTTGGTCTCAGCTGCTCTGCTCCTTGCCTTGCTCAGGTTTGGGTATGGGGGAAAGCATGGTTTGGGTAAGCCGAATAGCTCAGGGGTTAATATCTGAGGGGCCTCTAGAATAATTGGAGTCTGGATTCCCAGCTGCCAAAAAATTCCTACAAGGAAAAATTGACTTCATAAAAATACGTTTAACTCAAAAGTGGATTTGATAGTCCCCCAACAACGGGCTGATCTGTTTACATAACTTCCCTAAATGCAGCCACAAAGATCCGTAGGCATGATTTGACCGTTAGGGAATAATTAGCTCAGAATAGTTATTAACAGGTTTCCTCTCAGGCCCTGGAGTATGAGACAATGCCATTATTCTCCTCGAAAACTTTGTTCTTTACTAGTATCACTTCCGGTAGAGCAAATGCTGCCGAAACCCACACCAGGCCTCAGGAATCCCTCCCACACTGCTCTGGCCTCCTTGGTCAGCAGTGACCTGTGGTTCAACTGGGAATCTGCCTCCACCCTCATTCCTCCTTCAAGTGCCCCACGACTAGAGAACTGCATACAAGAGCTCCAAAAGTCACAGGTGCAGGGTCACCCACACCACACTCCCCTCCTCCCCAGAATAATCAGACCCTCCATTTCTTTCATTCTACAGACAAAATTATTATAAAAGGTAACACACGTTTACTATAGAAAAATTTAAATATCCAGAAAAAGCAAAAGGCAGAAAACACAACTCACAATCTTATCTCCCAGTGACGACCACCGTTAATATTTTGATATCATCTACCTATCTTTATACAGACTTAAAAAGTCATAATCCCCTACTGTTGGACACTTAGGTTATTTTCAGGGTCCTGCTAAGCGATTCCTTGCTCTATGTCCTGCTAAAGAATTCCTACTATCATTTTCGCTCACATCTTCTCTTATTACCTCAGGACAGATGTTATTTCAAGGAATGTCATTACCGAGTCAGAGAGTTTGTTCAGTTTTAAGGCTTTTTATTCAAGTTGACCTCCAGAAAAATCATACCTGTATACTCTCCTTTCAGCAATATGTGAGATTGCTTTTTCCCTCAACCCTTACTAGTACCAGGAATTACGATTTCTTTAAAAAGTTGCAGTTAGATACATGAAAAATTTGCATTTCTTTGATTATTGGTAAATTTGAACATGCTTTCATGGCATTCTTAGTCCTTTGCATTTCTTCATCGTGACTTACCTGTCTATATGTGTTGTTCATTTTCCCGTTGGATATCCTTCATCTTTTTCTTGTAAGTTTCTAAAAGCACACAATAATAAGGAAGTCAATCTTCTGTCTATCGTATAAGTTCGATAGACAGGAAAGTACTGGTGGGAAACTCTGGGGATGAGAACCAGCATGTGTTGATCACCTCCTGTGTGCCAGGTCTGTGCAGGGTAGTTTGTGTACTGTCCCTGATTTAACCCTTACGACAACTTTTGAGGTAGGTATTTGCGAGAGTGGATTTTATATGTCAACTTGACTTGGCCATGAGATGCCCATGTATTTGGTTAAATATTATTTCTGGGTGTGTTTGTGAGGCTGCTTCTGGGGAAGAATAACACTTAAATCAGTAGACGGAGTGAAGCAGATCACCTTCCCCAGTGTGGATGGGCCTTACAGCATGCGTTGAAGGCCTGAATAAAATAAAAGGCTGAGCAGGAAAGAATTGTCTCTCTGCTGAACTGTCTTTGAGATGGGACCTTAGTCTTCTCCGGCCTTGAGACTTGGGCTCAGACTGACACTTAACACCATTGTCGTTCCTAGTTCTCAGGCCTTTAGATTTCTTTTTCTTTTTTTTTTTTTTTAAGATTTATTTATTTATTAGAGAGAGAGAGTGTGTGTGCACACATGAGCGAGCGAGGGGGAGAAGGAGCAGAGGGAGAGAGAGAATCCTGAAGCAGACTCCCCACTTAACTGGGAACCCAACATGGGGCTGATCCCAGGACCCTGAGATCATGACCTGAGCCGAAATCAAGAGTCGGCTACTCAACTGACTGAGCCGCCCAGGCGCCCCCTCAGACCTGTAAATTTTGATGGGACCTCTATACCATTGGCTCTCCTGGGTCTGGACTTCTCAGCCTCCATAATCACATGAGCCAATTCCTTATAATAAATCTCTTTACTTATATCCACATATATGTATATTTATATTGTGAAAATTTATATATATATAAAATGTATATACATGAAATATACACATAAATTATATTTACATAAATTTATATACATAATTATATACATAAATTACATATACATAAACTTACATAAATTATATTATGTATACATGTATAGATGTATATTTACATAAGTGAAATTTTTATATATAAAACGTATATATAATTATATAACATGTATAATACACACCACCCCAACACACACACATCCCGTGATTTCTGTTTTCTCTGGAGAACACTGACCCCCATTTTAAAGATGAGGATATGGAGTGTCAGTCACTTACCCTGAAGTCGCCCAGCTGGTAAACAGCAGAATGGAATCCTTGTCTGTTGGCAGCCATAGCCCACGCTTCCAGTGCTCCACATGGGTTCTGGGGACGATGTACTTCAGCAGGGCTGGGACCAGGAGAAGCGAACGAGGTGGGTCATGCAAGTGCAGAGTCAGATCTTGCCTCTACTTAGAGATTTGATTTTTTTTTGCATTAATTTTTACTTAAAAATATATTGCATTAAAATATCATTAATCTTCAGTGTTACATTTTTTGCTCTTCCCCCTTCAGTTTTGTGCCCAAGTGAGTACTTCACTGACCTCACCCTCAAGGGGAAGAACCTCCACCCTTTTCAAAGAAATGGGGGGGGGTTTGGTGAACTGAGGGCAGAATGGCGTCAGGAGGCCTGGGTTCGAACCCAGTTCCCACAGGGACTCTCTGTGTGGCTCTGAGCAGCGTGTTGGCCTCTCTGTGCCTCCTACCCTGTCAGTAGCAGATCTGCTTCTCCCTGCCTCAGAAATGGAGCTGGAAATGAACAAGGTGCTCAGTACGCCCATTGTACGTAAGAAAGATGTTCCGTATAAATGCACATGATTTTGACATTTGGTGACGAGCAGCATTCTAAATTATCACAGTCTACATGTTATTGGGGTTTAAAAGGCACACTTCCTTCCCAGCCCAGGCCCCCAGAAGGCAGGGGAGGTCAGGCAAAAACTTCCCAAGCGTGGATGGTGTGAGAAAAAGCCTCAGGGTTCAGGCTGCCTCTTCCTGCCTAGAAATAAGCCTTCCCAGGAAGGTCTGTGTTTCTGAGATGAGTGAGAGGGAAGTCTGGGTCGGACACCTGAGGGGAGGCCACTTTTCAGCTCTCTGACCTGAGACACGTGCCCATGTGGCTCACTGAGGTGGGGTCTGCCCAGTTCCCCCAGAGTTCCCACATTCCCCATCCACATTCTAACCATACTCCAATCTGAGACACATTCCCTCTCCCCCTGCCTGGAAGGCAGCCTGAGAGCTAATCACATTCCCTCCCACTTTGTCCACTCCAGCCGCCACATGACTGAGGGGAAATGGCAAGAAACAACTCCTGAAACTGGGCCCAACTGATAGGGCCCAGTTCCTGGAATCACAGCAGAGAGGCGGCCTGCTGGGGTGGGGGCCAGCCTTCCCAGGGCTTGGGCTCTGTCCTTCGTGGCGGGGTTTCAAAGTCCAGGCAGGCCCCAGCTGGGCGGCCTGCCTCCCACGGAAGACAAGGAAAGCCAGGCCCCAAAGCCTCCTCCTCACCCAGGAAGCCTTCCCCCTCCCACAGCCTGAGGGGCTCTGCCTGCTCCCGACCTTCCCTGCACTGACCCCTCCCCTCCTTAAGGTCACATTCTACCTTTGATCACGGGCGGGGGGGGGGGGGGGGGGGGGGGCAGAATCCGGTCAGTAGGGAATTTGTCTCAGCCATTTTTAATAGAGGTAGCTGCCACTTGCTAAGCAATTTCTGCACGTGCACTATCTTACCTGCTCAAACCCTGGGAGGTCGGCATTATTATCATTACCACTCTGCGGAAGGGGAGACAGACCTCAGGGAATAAAGTAACTTGCCCAAGATCACTGGTAGGTGGCTGAGTCGAGAGTAGAACCTATGTCTGTTTGTTACCAAAGCCAGTGGGTTGAAGCAACAAGCCGGGAGTTTCAGACAACAAGGATCACGGGAGTTAGACCAGAAGTCTCAATGAGAGATGAAGAACAGGTGGCCCTACTGTGAGATGGGAGGGGCCTGCCTGTCTGAGAGAGCAGGCACTCCACCCCTCTGGATGCTTGTGCCCTGTGGAAAAGCAGGCCCACAGCAGTCAAGTAGATCTTTCAAGAAAAGCTTGAAATTCGCATTTTTAGGTGAAATATCTTGATTTTTATATTTTGGCAACTAGTTAAAAAATAAAAGCAAAACAAACAACAGCATTATGCAGGCTCAACGATAGAAGTCTTTGGGTCACATAGAGCTTGTGAGCTAGCAGTTTGCAACTTCTGTTCCATGCAATTGCACTATATCGTGCTCTGTGCATGTGAGCTGCACAGCAAATGTTTGTTACATTAAATAGAAAGTAAACCAGCCCTCCTTCTGGGGACAATTGTATCTGCAGGGGAAAAAGGCACAATTTCATATATTCCTTAGGAGGCATAACTGTAAATCACATGGCTCCGGTGTTGCCTGCTGGGGCAGCGGAGGGACAGTCAGACCGGACTGGTATGTTTATGAGATGTTCTGAAATGAATCCTCCTTGCAGGTGTCCAGGATGAGACCATGTCCTGGGAGGAAAGGCATGTTTACACGATGCTTGGTCCTGCAAAGACTTGGCCTCTCTGTGCTGCCCTCTTTGTGTGTCCCCCCCACCCCCCCACCATTACCTGTGGAAGCAGCCCAAGACTCAGCTCTGGGACCTCAGCAACGTGCTCTCTCTCTCTCTCTCTCTCTCCCTCTGTCTCTTCCTCTAGAAAGCAGGGATCTCAACCCCTCTCCTGGATTTGACTATCACCGCTACATCTCACCCAGGCCTGGAGCCAAGTTCACTATCTTTCTCCCAGAATCAGCGTGCCCACCCTCCAGGTGGCCTCATTTCAGTCCCTGCACTATCACTCTTCTGCAGGGGCAGCTCCAAATCCCAGCCTCGTTCTTGAATCTTTCTCCTTCCCTCCTTCATCAATCAGCCCCAAAACTTCAGCCAATATCTCATTCCACCTCTCACCACGTCATACCTGGCCATTGCTATATGCTCTTAACTGATATCACTGGGATAATATTTGGAGATATTAACTCCCCCCTGCACCCCCCCATTCCTTTTTTTCCCCTGTGTCCCTCTCCCATTCAAACTTGACTGTGAGGCATCCACCCATTGCTTCAAGAAAGCATTGTTAGAGCTTAAAACTCAACAGTCAGGTTCTTGGCTTTTGAATTTCAAAAGCCAGGGATCAGTCTTGAGGACCAGGGGCTCAGTCAGAGGCAGTTCCCTATCGTGCCCTCTTCCCCAGGAGATAAATACTCCTCTGCTGGGCCTTGGGGAAGGTGTGGAAGGGGAGAAACTGCAGGGTTTCTGAGAAGAAACTCTGTGCCTTTATTCCACACCCAACCGGAGCCCTGGATAGATTTCTGAGGAGACAAAATGGGGTCAGGAGGCTCAAGTTCAAACCCAGTTCCCACAGTGACTCTCTGTGTGGCTGAGGACTAGAGGTGCTGAGGACTAGAAATGGCTACATGGGGTCTCTGGAAGACCTCAGTTGTCCTCCCAGTCTCCTGTGAACCCTAAGATATGTGGGAGAACAGTCAGATTTCCTTAGGTTCCCAAAAGAGGAATGAAAGAGCTAAGTGACAATCGAAAGCCCTCTGGATGAAAGTGAAGGTCAGATACAAGCTGCAACCTCTTTGGCTCCGTGACTGGGGAGCTGCCTGGAGTGGGGGTGGGGGGGGGCATCTCAGCAGGCGGTCAGTTGGGTAAATGATGACCAAGAATCTGACTCCCTTTCCCCCCAACACCCCTCCACCCCCTGCCCCATTCCCTACTGTAACGCTGACCCAAGACCCTGGAATTCAGACATAATCTCAGTGGTTGAGGAATAGAAAAATCTGAATTGACAGAAATTATTAAATCAATGCTCTCACCCTTAAGAAGAGGAAATAAAATATGTGAATTGTAGAAAAATAAAGTTGTATTTCTTATGACTTGATCTTGTGTCCTGAAATTCATGAGTGCCCCTTGTCTCTGTTCTCTCCATATTCTTAACTACTCTGTATTCTGCAGCTAGATTAATTTTCCTAAAATGCCACTTTATACTTTTATGGATTCAAAGAATAATTATTGAACAGGTGCAACGAGCCAGGAGCTGTGTTAGGGAATTAAAAACCTTAAATGGAGTGTAATAAGGAAAATGTAAAATACAATTAAGCCAAGATGCCATTTTTCATCAAAAATCCAAAAGTTTGACAATATACTGTTAGGGGGGCCGTGGAGAAGCAATCACTCAAACATTGCCATTAGAAATGCAAAATGGTACAACCCTATGGAAGGGAATTTGGCAGTATCTAAGCAAAATTGCATATGCATTTGCCCTTTGAACAACGTAGCCCACTTGTAAGAATCTATACCAAAGAAACATTGGCAAAAGTAGGAAAGGATGTCTGCACAAGACTATTAATTGCAACACTATTTATATTAACAAAGAACTGGAAGCAACCCAAATGCCTATCAATAGGAGACTTCTTAAGTGAATTATGGATTCATTATTATTAAAATACACAATAGATGACCAAGCAGCTATAAAAAAGAATGAGAGATATTTCGACATTCTATTGTGGCATGATCTCCAAAGCATATTATTAAATATTCTATTTTATTTGAGAAAGTGGAGATTATTTGATTATTTATACTTATTCGTTACATATTTTTAAAATACAAGATAACAAAAATGAATAATGATTTCTTATAGATGAGAGAGGAAATAAAATGGAGAAGACAGGACTAAAGCAAGATTTCTCTGAATGTACCTTATTTTATAATTTTTTACCTTGGAACAATGGAAATGCTTTACTTAATCATAAAGCAAAATTAATCAAATAGAAAAATGCAATCCTTAAGAATTGAAAGTAAATAAAACAGTGAAGCCTGTCTATCAGTTTGGTGGCTTAACCACATAGGGAAGAATTATTTCAAATGACTTTAATTTTATTTATTTATTTATTTATTTATTTATTTATTTATTTATTTATTTTTGAGAGAGAGAGAGAGCGAGTGCATGTGAGCAGGGTGGGGAGGGGCAGAGGGAAGGGAGAGAGAATCTTAAGCGGACTCCATCCTCAGCATGGATCCCAATGCAGGGCTCAGTCTCAGGATCCCGAGATCATGACATGAACCAAAATCAAAAGTTGGACGTTCAACCAACTGAGCCACCCAGATGCCTCTCAAATGACTTTAAAACACAGTAATTAGATTAATAACTCTAGGGAGATATATCCTACGGATTAAAAAACACCAAACTTTAAGTAGAAAGATTAAACTCTTTTTCAGTAATTATATTGTTAATGATATTCTGTTATTCTGAAATATACACAAAATAGGATAAAGCAAATAAACAATTTCACTTTAAGGTTCAAGATTTTCAAAATAAGAGAAAATAGATATAAATATAAAATTAAAATTAAGTAAAAAAACATGTGGCTTTAAATTTGAATCATAAATCTCACCATGAGTCCAGGGTAAATTTTCTCTTTAAAAACAAAAAACAAGAGGGGCGCCTGGGTGGCTCAGTCATTAAGTGTCTGCCTTCGGCTCAGGGCGTGATCCCGGCGTTCTGGGATCGAGCCCCACGTCAGGCTCTTCTGCTGGGAGCCTGCTTCTTCCTCTCCCACTCCCCCTGCTTGTGTTCCCTCTCTCGCTGGCTGTCTCTCTCTCTGTCAAATAAATAAATAAATAATCTTAAAAAAAAAACCAAAAACAAAAAACAAGAAAAACCTACTTCTTTCCGTTCTCGTCTGCTGAAAAGTCCTAGATACAATGACCTACCTAGGAATAATGAACACCCTAGGGCACAGATTGTTGTCTCTAAATACCATTTCCCACAAAAAGGGATTAGAGCTTTTTATGAAATGGCTGATTTCAGGTCTGGACCAGGAAATGTGCAAGATGAGCCTGGAAAGCAAGGAAGATATTAAAGATTGTTGAGATCATACAAAAAGGACCCAGGAGCCAAATTGAAGGGGCTTCCATTGACAAAAGATGCGAATTTCTGAGCATCAAAATGAATAGTAATTACAATGGATTTAACACATCAAAAATATTAAAATCCCTGAGTTCATAATAATAATAATAACCTAAGCAGTCACCTTTGGAGTATGCTAGGGAACTAACTCATTATCCTGTAAACTTATAAAAGAAACATTTATTCAACCTTTTCAGGTAGTCAAATAGTTGATGTAGAAAAGGTCTTTATAGAAGAATTCTAGCCTATAACTGAAGAAGAAATTATAGCATCAGAATATCACCATTTTGCAGTTACCAATGTTACAATGGGACTAGGTAGTATCAATGGCTGCTATACAGTATACCAGCTCTATCAATGGTTGCTAAAACCATTAGGTGAAAAACTGTGGGGACCTCATAATGAATGACTCAGGCTGATAATACTTGAACCCAATGATCAATCTTAAGATGACAAAAAGAGAAATGACCAAACATTGCATGCCACCTGATGTGATGCATTTAGAAGCACACACTACCACTGATGGAATATTCCCCCCAAAACAAACTGGATTCTAATCAAACCTCAAGATCTAACCACAGCCCACAGTTTCCAGATATAAAAGGGACAAAGGAACATATGAATTGAGATCAGTAGGATGAAGTTTGCCAAATCTAGGATGTTGCAAATAAGTTGCAAGGAAAAAAGTGGGGAGGGAACTTTTAAGTTTTAAAAGAGACCTACAAGACCTATTCACTAAATTCAATTTGTGAACCTTGTTTGGATCTTAATTCAAACACATCAAAAGATTTTGAAATGACAATTGAGAAAATTTATAATTTAACAATATAGGAAATTGTTAAATATTAGCCGATGTCTTTTGCCATTATGAAAAAAATCACTCTGACCTGGTATTTAGTGCCTTACACTTGAATTAAAAGATTCGGTTTAAGTTCTAGATGTGCCACTTACTAGGCTATATATCCTTAAGGATGTCATTGGATGGCTCAGAACCACCTTACTAGATTCTTGTGAAAATATGAGATAATGAATGTGAGAGCACCTTATAAACCATATAAACCATCTTCCATAACTAACCCACGTGACTCCTTCAAGCATACCTGAGCCGTTGCCTTTGTTCATGTAATTTCCTCCTACCCAAAGTATTTTCCTCTATCTTGTGTGCTTATGGGTGTTTCACCTTTCCTTCTACCCCCAGCCCAAGTTCCACCAAGTTCCCATAAAACCTTTTCTAACCACTTCAGTTCATAGTGGTTTTCCCCTTCTCATGGCCCATATATATTATCTGTAATGCTCACTTGGCACTTTGAAATGGCATTTTGGGGTATAACTGTCTTCCCATCTAGACTGAAGGATTCTTGGCAATATGGACTCTGTCTCATTTATCCATTCTTCCCTCTACCACAGATCCTAGCACAATATTTACATAAAATGTATTTGTGATGATGATAGTTGCAGCTTCAAATAAACTTGTATTACTCAGAAATCTTTTTGCAGTGACAGAAACCCAATTCAATATAGCTTGAGCAAAAACAAATTAACTGGCTTGTATAGTCAAATTACAGGGAGGTCATGGGAGGTATGAGCCTGAAGGATGACTGTTACCACCGGCTGGATGTGCAGACCTTACTCTATCTCATTCTCTAATACCACACACAGTCTTTTCCATGTGACAGAGACACAGCTTCCTACCGCACATCGCCCTGCCTAATTCTGATTCAAGAATCCTGGGAAAGTACTCTGATGGGTCTGACTTGGTCTATACCCACCCCCACAGCCAGGGAGTGAGATGGAATTCCTATTGGACCATTCGTTGGAGATGGGAAGAGGAACAGTTGCCCCCAAAATGGGCCAACTGCCACCAGAAGGAAGGAGAGGAGCTGAACATATAAACCACGAAGTGTACACTATAAGAGTTAATAATAATATGTTCACTCTGTGAGCCACTTGAGATAATGGTTATGCCATTTTGCTAAGAGATATTTAACTACCTACTCCTATGGATTGTAAACTTTTACTAAGTCAAAGAGAGCTGACATTCACTCTGCCTACCATGTGCCAGGCACTGTGTAGTAAACAAAAAGACAAAATCCCCTGTCTTCATGAGCTGGGACATGAGAGACAATAAATAAACAAATAAGAAATTAGATAGTATGATAATATTGATAAGCGCTATGGAGAAAGACAAAATAGGAAATAAGGAAAGAGAGTGGCAGGGTAGATAGAGGAGTTTTTAGTTTTGAATAGAATAATCAGGGAAATTCTCAATGAGAAGGTGACATTAGAGCAAAGACCTGAAGGAGATGGGAAAGTCAGCCCCATCCAGACATCTGAGGAAAAAGATCCAGACACAAGAGGCAACAAGTGCAAAGGCCCTGAGGTGGGAAAAGAGACAGTTTGTCTGCAGAGACGCATGAGAGAGGCGAATAGTAGGAGAAGACATCAAAGAGGTAATAAGGGGCCAGGTCACATAGGGCCTTGTGTGTTAGAGTCAGGACTGGCACTTATTCTGAGTGAGATGGGACACCACTGAACTGAGGAGTGACATGATTTGACATGATCTTATATTCTGCATGGCCCCCACTTTCCTCCACAACATTGATTTTTTAGAACTGCAGTTTAACGCATGCCCTTGGAGTACCCTCAGCACTGATATCAGAAATAGCCAAAAGCTCTGCATTTTCAATAAAACTGTTTCCAGCTATTTACCATTTCTGTTGCTCTCTCTTCACTCTTGATGTTCTGAGTTTCCATCTGGTATCATTTTTCATTTGTCTGGAGAACTTCCTTAGCAATTCTTTTTGAGCAAGTCCACTGGCAACAAATTCTTTTAGTTTTGCTTACTCTGAGAATGTCTTTATTTCACTTTCATTCCTGAAACATATTTTCACTAGAATTATGGGATGACACTTCTTGTCTTTCAGCACTTTGAAAATGTCATGCCACCTTCTGGCCTACAATATTTCTGATAAGAAGTCCCCAGTCGTTTGAACTGTAGTTCCACCGTAAGCATTGTGTTGTTTTCCTCTGAATTTAAGACTTTCTCTTATTTTTAGTTTTTAGTAGTTTGATTACGAAGTGACTGAGCATAGATTTCTTTGGATTTATCTTAATTAGGAGTCACTCAGCTTCTTGAATCTGTAAGTTTGTATCTCTCACCAAATCTTGGAAGTTTTCAAACATATATATATATTTTTTTTTAGTATTGTTTTCAGCACTGCACAATTTCTCCTCACGTTCTGGGACTCTGATGACATAAATGTTATACTTTTTGGTATTGTCTGACAGGTCCCTAATGTCTGTTCACTTTCCCAACATTTTTTAATTTCTGTCTTTCAGATTAAATAATTTCTATTAATCTATCTTTAAGTTCACTCACTCTTTCCTTTGACACCTTCATTCTACTGTTGAGCCCAAAAGCGAGTTTTTATTTCAGTTAATATTATAATTTTCAGTTTTAAAATTTCCATTTGGTTCTCCTTCATACCTTCTATTTCCTTGCTGAGACTTTCTAGTTTTCCATTCCTGTCAAGAGAATTTGCCCCTCTACTCTAAAAGCTTAACATAATGCCAGCTGACAAAAGAAAAAAATATTTATAGCCCATATCCATTACCACAGAGCAGGAAAAAAGAGTGAATCTGGAGCAGAGAGGCAAGAAATTGACAATCAACAAAAGCTGATGCTTCTTTAGCAGATGCGTCTTCCGCTTTCCTGCGGTCAGTGAACCACCACAGCCCCCATGTCAACAATGGTTTTGCGTAAATTATATTTTTGCCATCAACTTTCTTGAGAAATGGAAAGTCAGTACTTGATTATTCATTAAACATGCACCTTCATTTTTTTAAGGCTAATGCTAGTAGTTTTATATTTAAAATTATGACTAAAATAATAAAGAAATAAAATTATGACTAAATATAAAATAACTAAAATATTAATATTGTAGTAAGACCAGAAGAGAAAGGGAGACAAAGAAGGAGAGGGAGCAGGAGAGAGAGACAGAGACAGAGAGACAGAGAGAGGAAGAGAGAATTTGTCCTTACTTTTGGATCATTTATATAATAGGTGCTCTAAAGTCTTTGTTAGATAATTCCAATATCTGTGTCGTCTAAGCACTGGCATCTAGCATTTATCTTTCTCCATACCAGACGTTTGTCTGGTTCTTTATGTGCTAAGTAACTTTGAATCATATCCTGGACATTTTGATAATTATGTTATGAGACTTTGGGTCTTGTTTAAATCCTGTGAGGAATGTGATTTTTGTCACAGGAGGCAATGAACCTGATTAAGCTCAAGCCTCAAGTTCCAACTTGTCTTATGTGGACTGAGATTCTAATGTCAGTTCAACTTTCAAATTCTTTGTCGTGCTATTTAGATCTGTCCATACATATGTATCCTCCACTAGCTAGTCTAGGACGTAGGCAGTAGTCTATCTGTTAATTGTTTGGTCTGTTGTTTGGGATCAGATCCACACATATGCAGCTTAGCATGAGCCCTCCCGCTCACAAACACCTTTATGTGGTCACTTTCTCTGGTACTTTCCAACTCCCTGGGCTTCTCCTTTTCAGTTCCCTAGTCAGAAATCTGGGGCTTTGCTTACCCCATACTGTTGTGTACCCCCCACATCTGCACTCACCTTTAAGTCAAAGCTGCAAGGGAATCAGAAAGGAAAAGTGGTAAAGTCATTGCCAGTTCAATGGTACATCAGATTCTGGTTTTCTTTCCCAATTTGCCTACTACTATTTGCTTTTGAGTCCTCAAATAGTGTCCCATGAATTCTCTCCAGGTTTTATAACTACACTTCCCTGGGAGAGATAAGGTGGAGTGTGTTTACTCCACCTTACATGGAACCTGAACACAATACACTAATTTAGAAGATATTCTTCAATATGTTCCTTGAAGTGCTTTATATAAAGACTCATCTCAGAACTCAAGCTCAGAAAAAAGCTAATGATAAATTTATGTAGATTTTTTTCCTCCATTCCTAATTCCTTTCTTTTACCCTGGTTACTGAAAAGCTCAGAAAAAAATAATTTGGCTCATGTAATTGAACTGCAATGTCTGGCACACAGGAAGGGCTTAGCAAACATCAGTGATCTCTATATTTATCTGTCTATCCTGTTAGCCCTCAAGAGCTAAATTTTATGCTCATTTGAAGAAACCTTTCTTGGTCTGGTTTTTGGATATAATTCTCCTCATTCCCATTCCTTTTATTACTTGGCTTTTCTTGTGGTTCTGTGATAGTAGTTTGGGGACTTATTTTCACCACATTAATCTTGTGAGCTGCCTCAATTCTGTTTGAAAGTAGTCAAGCCATAAATGAACAAGTAAATGAAAAAAAAATTGTATTTATGGAATGCTTCATAGTGTCAAAGCTGCTTTCACACCTGTTCCGTATTTCATCCTAAAAAATATCCCAGAGAGTGAAGGAGAAAAGGTAGCATGAGCCTCTTTACAGAAGAGGAAGCTGGTGCCCAGCCAGAACAGACTGACTTGAAGATTCTTTGGGTACCCCTCCTACTCAACAGTGATGAACTGTTTTACATTTTTATGTTCTGTTGAATGTTGCACCAAGGCTAAAAGCAGTTTGGAAACCACTCTAGAGAGTTCTGGGTATCCTCTGGGACCCCACACTCCAGGAACTCCAAGCCTAGCACTTTCCCCACCAAGCCCTCTTTTCTCAGACTGCTTCATGATTGGTTTCATTATTCCCTTTGGAATCAGGGACCCCTAGAGATGCTGAAGGTTTGATGTCACTTGAGGGAGCATAATTAAAGTTTCTGCCTCTTCCAATCTGACTTAGAATAGGGACTCAAACTTGAACAAGGTAGACCTGTCTACTCCACTACTCCAAATGGGTTCTCCACTTCTATTCCTGTTCATGAACCCCTCCTGGGTTGGTACTGAGAGGTGAGACAAAGAAATTGACCTCCTGGCATATGTGAAGGATGATTGTCACAACTCATTCTTATTATTCATCTACATCCCAGGGCTTCCCTTTTTAGTTGAAAAGGAGGGGCAGAATATGGCCTTGATCATGGAAAGGCCAGTCTGAACCCAGCACCTGGATTAGCCTCTCGTCTTCCTCCTCTCCCTCCCTTCATCACACTCAGAGGGCACATATTGCAGCCACCTTCTCTGAGAAGGTGTCTGCTCAAGAGTGACTTACTGCCTTTGGGGGTCCTAGGGAAGCGACACCAACCAGCAGGAGGCTAAAAAAGAGAGAGCTACTCAAGGAACTTCTTGAACAGTCCCTTCCCCCAGTTCTTGGTGAGCTTTAGCAGCCATAGCCAGGTCACCCTCACATCATTTGGGTTGAGCTTGAACTTAGGCTGTGCCTACTGCCATGGTACTGGCATGTGTGAACATGGTCAAAGTCAAAAGACCAATAGTGGGAGCAAGGGTGATTCAGAATGAGTTTGGACCTGTCATTCAGATATCCTCTAATCCAATCCCCATGGACTTTCACCTCAATTTTAAGGGGAGGCTGTTAAGTGTTACCAATATGGCAATAGCCCTTTACTCTTCCCTGTATCCATACCCTCTGCAGTGTAACTTTGTGGCTCTTGCATCAAGAGGTGGAATCTAGTTCCCATTTCCTCAATTCTGGGCTGATCCTATAACTCTCTTTGGCCAATAGAATCTAATATAAGAGACATTTTCCAGTTCCAAGCCTAGGCTTTAAGAGGTCTTACACACTTCTTCGCTTTCTCTTGGGACTCCTCCCCGTCCATGTGAGCTAGCCCACTAGAGGATCAGAGGCCATGTGAACCAGAGTTAGCCCAGTGATCCCAACTGAGGCCCTAGACATGTCCAGTCAAGATCAGCAAAGAGGAAACCCATCTAAGACCGGAAGAGTTGCCCATTTAATTCCAGCCTAAAGTGTCAATCTATAGAATCATAAGCCAAAGAAATGACTGTGCTTTTATAGGTCAGTGTGTTTGGGGGTAGTCTATTGCATAGCACTAACTAACCAACACAGAGGCTGAGACCTAGAAGAAGCTATTCCTTTACCATTTTTATGATATTGGGAGCACAATGTTTTAATGATACCAGTCAGACCGAGACAGGAAAGGATGGGTATAGTGGGTGATAGCAGCACAGATTGTGTCTTTGGGGACATTGCTGTGGTGTCAGCAGTGATCGGAGTAGACAGAGCAGGAAGAAAACAGAATAAACAGGAGTCCACAGTATCAGCAGGAGAAGCACTCTTAAAACTATATCCAGGGACTCCCAGAAATAATTAGGAGAAATATGAAGGGGCAAGAGGACTTACAGAGTGGATGGAGTTAGAGCCAAGGAGACCACATAATTTGAATATTACATATGAGGATTCACTTATTGAACTTTTTCTTAACCTCAAATAAGAATTTTAACTTCCCAAAAGCCATTAGAAATAGGAAGTTTTCATAAGCTTATTATGCATGAATTCTGAAAGTTACTGTTCATGGTTATTTTATTCTTCCTCAAATGATTCTGTATTTTTCTCTATATTGTCAATTCTTTGGGGATAATTACAAACAAAAAATGAGAAATGGGTACAAAGCCTGGCAGCATGTATCACATATTCTTTGTAAAAATGAATACAATAAAGGGTACAAGAACAAATATTAGGATATTGTGGCACAGAAGTCTGATGCTCACTCCTATTTGGTTCTCTTCCCCTTCCAGGCAAGTGTGAGGATTTCACATCTCTGCTCCCCTGGCAGTCAGGAGAGGCCTCATGACCAGGCCTGGCCAATGCATAGTGAACAGCCTTGATCCTGTTCATTTCTGAACTGAAGCATTTGTTTGTTGGTCTCAGATCCTCCCCCAACCTTGCCTGACACACTGACTACAGAGGCCACGTGTCCCAGGGGTAAAGCTGCAGGATGGTGGCATCTCTGTCTGCCTGGATCACTGAGTCACCCTGTAGGAAGACACCTGCACTAGAAGGCCGCCCGGTCCTGCCGTGGGTATTGCACGAATGTGAAATCGACCTTGGTCTGTCAAGCTATGAAGTCTTGGCATTGCTTGTTCCCAAAGCCTTCCCTGAGCTAGTCTGACTAAGAGTACTGAAAAGCTGAAATATTAAAAATCTGATTAAAAGAAAAAATTATCAATGCTACAAATAAATTACAAAAATGAGGATAAATTTTTGCGCTGTTGTCAAATGCAGATTATACATGGTTTAACTTTTGGCAAGCAAGGTCTAGTGTGCAGACGAGCATCCAAGAAACGTTATGAGCGTGAACATGATAATGGGAATTTTATCCATTTGGCAGAAGTCAGAGCAAAATTTGATAATATTATGGCAGAGCATTTATGCATAATATAAATATTTACACCAAATAATATTGCACCTATTTAGGGGATGAAATATTAAACTAAATAATTAAGATTGTAGCAGATGCAATGAGTAAAATCAGTCTGAATAAGGTTAGAGGTGCTAAATATTACTCATTATTTTGGCTACAAACTTTGATGTTGTTGTATTTGAGACACAACCCCTGATGAATGTAGTACAGATAACAAATTTGGTTAGACCGTGGATTCCCAAAATGCAAATATTTCTATATGTAAACATGTTTGGGAATTTTTTCCAGTAGATGACACAACTGGAAAAGGATTATAAGCAGTGTTAGTAGAGTAACTACAAAAACAATCAAGAATAAAATAATTTGAGGGGCCATGGCTATCACGATGCTGCAAATATTCATGGAAAACACGACAGATTGAAACAGATGATTCAAGAAATGCTTCTATGGCATTTTCTGTTCCTTGACTATGGATATTTTAATCTTGGCAGTGAGTGGTGCAGCAAAAATCTCTCTGACACCGCTGAATCTTGTTTATGCCATCCACTATCTACACTCGATACACACGGTTTCACTGAAGCCGAAAAGCAGTTGTATAGATTTGTGTATTAAAAACACATTTACCAAACATAAAATTGAAACATTGTCAAATGCAGGATGGGAAGGTTAAGTTTATGCCATTATGGCACTAAAAACTCAGTTAGATACTCTGAGCAATTCTTTTTTTAGAAAATAGTGTAATAAAAAAGACAAAGATTGTGCAATTCAAGCCAAAGGTAGGCTTTCAAAACCACTCACTATTACATTTATTTGCTCAGGGCTAATTTGGCAAGATATTTTAGGTAAAATTAGTGCTATATCAAAAATAATACAGGAGCTGAAATTCGACACTTTCCCTAAGAAGCATCCAGAGAGGGATGTGTGTCTGCAGATGCGCGTGGCATGGACTGGGAGCTGGGCTGAAAGTATGAGGGTTTCCTCCTGCTGGAGCCTGGAGCAAGGTGTTCAGGCCCGGACTCTGCAGGAGAAGGCAGGTCACAACCATCCACTGAGAGGAGCCAAGCCTGCCTGGCAATGTGGGAGGCAGGAGATCAACCAGCAGGGATCACTCTGGAAGGGCCTTTGCCATCGACACCTCAGAATTTTCATGTCTGCTGGCTAGTGGTCAATGATCTTCTCTGCACGGACCTTCAGTAAGATTTTGTCAAACTCCACAGCTTCAATTTAGGTCCACATTCCAAGCAGGAAGTGCAGCGTGTCCACACCAGCCCGGGAGGCGGTGGTGACCAGGCTGCAAGAGAGAGTGGGGGACGCGGTGAGAAGAGCTGGCAGAGGTGGAACGCTGCCATGGTTCCTAGTGCAGAGCTTCCACAGGTGTGCGATTCTGACGACCACCGAGACAGCTTTACATACTACCGTACACGGTGATTGAATACGTTCGACTCAGCTGCCTCATTCCAGGTCCATAGATAATATTTTTTTGAGTAATTACTGTGTTAGGCCCTATTCTAAATTCTTCGTATGTATTAATTAATTCCTCACAGCCACTGCATCAGTGTGCCCATTTTATAGATTAGAAAACTGAGGTCCAGAGAGGTTATACTACTTACCCAAGGTCAAATTAAATGGCAGCCAGGACCTTAACCTCAGCAGTGTGGCTCGAGTCCACGCTGTTAATCAGGGTGCTGTAGAATTTGGGTGTTACCCTCACAACCAATGCATTCACCATAATGTTCAGAGTTTTTAGCCCTAAAAAGAAAAACAAAAACAAAAACACATATTCTTCCCCTAAGAGATAAATCCAAAACCTGCCGCCAGGTTGAAGCTGCTTGAGACCAGCTGGGTTTTAGGCATGGGGACCTCCAACCTCAGAACCTGCGACCGCAGCAGGGTCACCCCATCTCCCCAACGACAGTGCTTCTGCTCATCTGCGTCCCCACACAGACTGTAGAGTTTTCTACCTTTTAGGGTAGACTTAGAAACTGTTGGTGCCCCACAACCAGCAGGAAAACCTGCCGCCATCTCTCAGCAAAGGGAAAAGGGCATTGAATACCTGGAAACTAGGCAGGACTCAGCTTTACGCTCTCATTCTTACAGCAGTGGGGGCAATGGGAAATCTGTCTTTCCAGAGCCCGAAGCCCTGCAGCAGCTGCTTCAGAAGGGAAGTTACCCTCCCATCCCAATCAAAGGTCTGTCTTGATCTTAAGGCCTGACTTCTAAAGACAAAAGACATCAAAGTTAGGGTGATCAACTTGACCTGGTTTGTCCAGAACTTTCCTGGCTTCAGTACTGAAAATCCCACATCCTGGAAACCCCCTCAGTCCCCATCAAACCCAACTGTTGGGACCCTGATCAAAACAGAAATCAAGGAAACTCTCATCATTGTAGCCTCAAGCCTAGAAGGCCCAAACCCCACATCCCTCCTGATCCATGGAAGCCAGGAGCTCCCCAAATTGTCACAATCAGGCTATAGACCGGTCTTCACTGCTCTCCATACAGGGGGACATGGCATCCCCTTGGAGCATGGAGAAAAAGGCATTAAGGACACGGGCCCCAAATTCCATCCACATATTCCCATCTCCCCAGAGGCTTAAAAAAATTGGACACTGGGAGATGGAGATGCTTGGTGGCTGGAGTCACTCCCGGCCTTGGGCAAATTTTCCAGGCCTTTACATCTTTGGAAGAGATGTCAATATTCCCCCTTCACTCCAGATCCACATGGCTCGGGGTCAGAGGCATGGGGAGGGAGCTGCCAAAATGCCTTTCTCTATGATAGAGACCACAGAGTTAAAAATCCTGTGAGTTAATGCACAGGTGACAAAACATTTGGCATGATGTGGCCAGGACTGACAAGAAGCCATGACTACTTCTAAGGCGTTCTCCGTCCCTAGTGGATTCTCCAGAGAGGTCTTGGTCCTCAGCATGGCTACAGATATTCACTGTATATAATCCAGACCCCATCTAATGATATAAGTAAATAAACTCTGGACATTCAGAGAAAACAAATCACCAGTCCATCAAAATCCTTGGGGTAAATTAGTTCAGCAGACTGGACTAGAGACATACTCCGTGACTCACCCTCACCCAGAGTAAATAAGGGAAGATTAAGCACAACTTGATTGAATCATGCTGAAGTTTGGCATAGCTCAACAAACAGATCAGCCTAAAATCTCACATTAGGAACACATAATCTCATAAAATTTATGACTGTTATTGCTCACCACATATGTTTCTGGGTTACTGTGTGCTGGGCCCAGCAAGTTGCATTGCTGGGGTCTTGAGGGGCCTGCCTGCTGATCCATGATGTATTTCAAGAAAGAAGACACGTTCCTGGTTGACACTCCTTGGCATGGTCTTCAGCGTTGCCTGGCCACTGCAAGGAAGGGCCTGGAGGGGGGGATATTGGCAGTGGGGAAGGACGCTTGCACCATGCCCCAAGGGGGCCCCTTTGCAACCTCTGCTTGAGATGCTAGTGGGTAGACAGGCAGGAAAATCTTCTTTTCCCTTCTTTCCCCTCTCTAGACCTCAGTCTCCTCACTTATAAAAGAAGGGCAGAGAATTAGATGATCTCCAAGGCTTACCAAGGTCTATGCAGAAGATCAAAGGGACAACTTGTTTAAAGAGGAACCAGAACCAAAATGTCATCAACTGAGGTCAGCAGAAAATAGGGTACAGGAAGTGTGGGTATGGCCTAGGAAGGCAGGGATGGGTACAGGAGGTTATGGACTGCTAGCCCTGAAATGCTGGGAGGAGAGGTTAGACGGCCAACTGCTTTGAGAGCTATGTTGCTGCCCAAAGCTAAAACAGTCAGGAGCTGTTTTCAGAACACCTTTCACTGCCAATTGAGGTACACCCTCTTTCCCTTTGAGGGCAAAGGCAACATCAGAGTCCTTCTCAACACCAAAGCCAATGGTCATCCATCAGATCTGAAGGTGAGAGAGAGCTGCTTTCCAAGACAAATGACCCTGGGGCTCCTCCAGGGCCAGGATCATATATTCCAGGTCTGATGATGGGGACTCAGAATGCAGAGTCAATGAGAAGCAGAGCAGGAGACTGGCAGTGATTTCCCTGCCGTGAAGGGCCCCCACTTGCAGGAGATGCTCACTGAGGTGGGAACCTGGGGACTCCAACAATGAACAGAGGCCAAGCCCTATATACCCTTGACTCCCCTGCAGGAGATTCTGGGCGCCCGTGGTCTTGCCCTACCCAGGCAACCCCACAAAGGGGACCCATGTGCCTACTGTGCTCATTTTGGTGTCCCTCAACTCCCTCCTCCACATACCCATCCCGGGATCCTTCCCGAACATTTCAACTCAGCAATCTCTCACGCTCAGCCATGAAATCCTTGCCAACAGCCAAGGTCTGACCCTTCCGACCCTCGGGCCCTCTTTCAGGATTTTCCTGTTCCATTTCCAGCACTGCTAGCTCCATCCAGAAAGAGTTTTGAACAAGAGAGTAACATTTTTCTTTCTGGCTCGTTCATTTTCATTATGATTTTCACAGCCAATTCCAGTAAACCTGCTACACTAAAAGTCCCTATTCATCATCCATGTTCTAAATAATCTTCGATTCGAGTTGAAGTCTACTCTGTTAATATTTTGCCTTTAAACAAAAGAAAAAAAGAAAGTAGTTTTGTTTTTTCCTGATTGTAACTCAGATATCAGCTGGGGACCGCCACGCTCCTCAAAATCTATCAAATGTTTTGTGGCAGATCGTATTTTCCCAAAATGGCCATGACAATATTTTCAATCCCACATGCCCATCCCAAAACTTTGTGATTCCTCCATCAAGAAATGGAGCCCAAGTCATCACCCCTGGAGTCTGGGTGGGCCTTTTGAATGTTCTAGTAGAATATAGTAGAGACTCCCAAAGCTGGGTCAGAAAGGCAGAACAGCCTCCACCTTCTTCTCTCTCTCTCAGCATACATGCCTTCGGAGCCATGAAGGGCCGTATCAGAAGTCCCAGCCCCCTGAAGATGCCCAGCTGGAGATGCCATGTGGAGAGACTACGTGGAGATGAGAGAAATCCTTGAGGAGCCCCAGCTGCGTGAGCGTCTCTAGCCCAGGCGCCATTCGCACAAGTGGGGAAGGCTTTGGCATGACTCCCTCGGCAACGCCATCTGAACGTAACCCCAGGAGGGACTCCAAACAAGAACCACCCTGCTGAGCCCACTCAACCCCGTGAACTATGAGAGCAGATAATAAATGATTGTTGTGGCTTTATACTACCAAGTGCGTGATGCTTTGTTACGCAGCAATAGCGAACCAGGACGACTGGCTGGAGCCTGAGCAACTCTGTGCCCCAGGGAGCTCGAGAGGCTTCCCAAAATTTCTCCTGATTCTGGAGGAACTGAATGGGTTGCTCACTGTGAGTCATGTGTCCCCAGATGCTGCCTCTGTCCTACCCCACATTAAAAGATTTACCTCTTCATTTGAGAGAGAGAGAAAGCATGCAATTCGGGGGAAGGGCAGAGGGAGAGAATCTTCAAGCAGACTCCCCACTGAGCACGGAGACTTCATAGAAAATTTAGATACATGCTGTGGACCACATGGACTTCTGTGAACGAGCTGCCTCTTGCCCCTGCCCCCCCAGCCTCCTCCCCTCTCGCCTGATCCTCAGGTTGCTCAGGGACCCCAAATCTTGCTCCTGCTATGAAGAGGATTTCAGCTTGCCCCACACCCCTAATCCAAAAATTTCATATTCAAGTACATCAAGAATCCAACCTTTACTGGAACCCACTGAGGTTATAGATGGGCAATTTTTTATGTGAACATGCATTGTAAAAATATTCAAGGAACACAGAGATAAATAAAGGAAAGTAAAAATTGCCCCTCAATCCCATTACCCAGAAACAATTATTATTAATCTTTCAATAAACCTATCAGTACAACACAACACAAATGGAATCACACTTTCCTTCTTGTTCTGCCTTCCCCAGACATCATTAGCATTAACAATAGCTTTACCATATATTCAGCACCTGGTATGTACTTCACAGCTGCACGAATGTGGCGTTGTCCGATCTTTACCACAACCCCGACGTGCAGGCTCATTACCTTGGTGAGAGGCAGAGCTGGGGTGGGAGCCCAGGCCCACCTAACCCTGAAGCCTGTGCTCTTTCCACTGAATCAGAGGCTCCTGAATCCTATTTCCAAACCTGCCTACCCCTGGGGAGGGCCTATGCCAGCCCTGCATAACTCAAGCCAGACCTAACGCCCTGACCAACTCCCGTCCCCTCTTTCAGAAAGCCGCCGAAGTGTTCAGAACTCCCTGGGGTCTGGCGCATCTGCCTAATGGGGCTGGGTCTCTGAGAAGAGGAAAAGGTCCGTGCCGGGTGGGAGGGGCAGGGCAGAGCCAGATGGGAGCCCCCTCTGCCTCTCTGCTGGATTAAGAGGGCCCCGCTCTCCTGAGTCTGGGGGCGGCCTCCACTGAGCTCAGCATGTGTCCTCTCCACACGCCCCCCCCCAACTCCAGCGCTGTGCGTCCTGAGTCGTGAAGGCTGCATCTGTGTACGGCCCGCTGGGTGAAGAGGACATGCCCCGCGGGGAGTTTGTGCCTCCTCCTTCAGCCCTAGAAGAGACGCTGCCAGGTGGGATTTGCTCTTCCCAGGGAAGGAACACGCAGCATGTTCTCCATAAACCTTCCCTGATGAGCACATTTCCCAAGCAGAGCCCCAGGAGCCCAGCATCTGCTCTCTCCCATCCAGAGGGACCCTGGGTGGGAGGCTGCAGGAGGAGACCTCACGCGGCTGTGTGCACTGAAGCCTCAGAAGAGGAGGAGAGCCTCCAGGGAGGTCGTGACCTTTCTTTGACAGCTTTCATGGCCTTGAGCTAATGGTGAAGGAGAACTCAAAACTGAGCTATCAGCCTGTCCCCCAGCTGTTCCCACAGCTGCTGACCCTTGAGGGAAGCAGACGGCAGCCAAAAGCTTCCCCCCCCCCATACACAGTCCCCTACTTGAAGGTGAGCCCTGTCTTGCTGCAGTTCCCCCTTTGACGCCAGGGGCTGTCAGACACTCACGGTTCAAGGGAGGAGTTAAGAAGTCGGGCTTTAAATTCCTCAGCTCTAGATTTGAACCTGGGCGCCTACATATTAACTGGCAACACTGCACAATTTGCTTAACCTGATTGTGGAGTTCCCCATCACCTTGGTTAGCTTTCCCCCACCAAAACAGACCAGAAGAGAATGACTAGTGCAAGTAGTTTAATTGGGAGGCAGCACCAGAAGGCATCAGCAGGCCAGAGTAGGGAAGGAAAGGGGCCAAAGAGAGATGCGATATTAAGCAAGTGGGCCAGATGGAAGCTTAATCCCACTGAGCGCGCTGGACATGGTACAGAACAGATGTCTTGGAATTACCCCCCACCACGCACTCACAGGGGCGAAGGAGCCGGGGTATTGATTTACCAGTTCCTTTCAGTTATTAATTGGTTGACAGCTGCCCCTGGGGAGAGGGTCAGGGCTGGTCAGGCATCCCTCTGGCCTGCTGCGAGCACAGGCGAGTGGGCTCCTGCCAGCTAAGCAGCCCTCCATTGGACCCACAGCATAGGCCAGTGAGATGAAGGCGAAGTTTGTTAGCTTGTTAGCCGCGTCCCATTCTCTTTCCTTCTTCCTCCCAGTGGATATGCAGACACAGGCTGGGAAGGGCAGCATTCCTCTTGAGACCCTCAGGTAACAGCCTGAGGAAAAGACCGAGACAATGGCTCAGAATAATGAATCATGGAACACTACATCAAAAATTAAGGCTGTACTATATGGTGACTAACATAATTAAAAATTATTATTAAAAAAAAAAAAAGCCAGCCCCAGTGAGCAGTGAACGAGGGC
Source organism: Ursus americanus (assembly GCF_024610735.1). NCBI lineage: Eukaryota > Metazoa > Chordata > Mammalia > Carnivora > Ursidae > Ursus > Ursus americanus. Next base: position 37,138,181 of record NC_142135.1, on the reverse strand, counting down.
CTCCAGACAGCTGCCTGAAGGTTATTTGTGAAAAAAGCTCCAGCTGGGTCTTCTGTTATTGCACCTGAAGGCAATTCCTCCCTACAACAGAGGTGGGGGACCTCTGACTCCTGAGGAGGTCAATAAGACATGGTGTATATAGTTGTCCTGCCGCAATGAATGAAAACACCTCTCTTGGTTAGCTTAATCCAGAATTCAGTGTGGAACTCCCTGTCTGAAAAAGAAGGGGGTTGGACCCATGATGGCAAAGGTTGGTTCCAGCCCTGGAGTCCAGCTTGGAAGAGGAGGCCATACCTGCGCATGTGTATGTGTGTGTGCGCATGTGTGTGTGGTGTGACTGCTGGCCCCTTAGCCTCCAGGCTGGTTGCGAGGACAATTTTATGCCCTCCCATCTCAGCTCTGGTGCATGCAGGGCCTCCAAATGGCACCTGCAATCCCTTGGAGATTGAAGGAGAAAGGATACAATGAAGCACTCACCTTATGTCAGGCGCTGTGCTGGCACCTGTGCGTACAACACCCACAGGGAGCCTGCAAGGCAAGGGTGATCAAAGCCCCCTGATGGACTTCGAGGACAGGGCCTGATGAGACCAGAACTCAGGACTGACCGAGCCACTCCCTCTGGGTGCTAGTCCTGCTTCCACAGTTTATAGCCTTGTGGCTGTGGGCAAGTCACCTAACCTTTAAGGACTTCAATTTACCATCTGGAAAAGAGGAGCAGTTTGGAGTTGGAGGTACATTTGAGAATTCCTACTCTGCTTAGTCCTCTGTGTTATAGTGAGGATGGAATTAAATAGTATTTGTGAATATTTTTTTAAATTGTCAAGTGCCATGACAATTAAAGGATTATAATTATTTTCCACAACACTAATAATAAGCTAAATTTGATTCTGGCATAAAAATGCAAATAGCTTAAATTCAATGATGTAGAACAGATCAATTTAGGGAAAATTATACTCTATCTGCATTTCACAAAGCTGGTGGAAATGCACATTGCCATAGCCATGGAAAGGACCAGAAGAGGAGAAAGGTCCATTAATTCAGTAAGTCTGCCCAATTCCTGTTGACTCAAAGGCACAACAATTTATTCATGAATAACTCTGCTGGGCTTAGGGGAAGATTCAATGATTAAAATATATTCTTAAAGCCTTTAAGAGAGTTTAAGCAATCATTTGTATTCTAAATAGGTCTCACTGACACAGCCTCTTTCACACGCGCACACACACACACACACAAATCCCAAGCCAGGGGCTGGTAGGCAATGCTCCTTCTGATTTTATAGAGTTGACTGTGGGTCTCCTTTCTGCTGAGACAATACTCTGGATACATAAGGGCATGTAACCAGAGTGTAGGGAGGTAATCAAATGAAACTTTCAATCACGTTAATCTGATACTGCTTTGGCAATTTTTCCAGACCAGTCCCAAATTTTGATCCTTTATCCTGTTATCCAAATATGTCTCCTACTATCTGACCCAATTTTGAGTTTGGAAGAAAATGTCCCCTGTTCCATGGTCTACTTTTTTCTATAATGTGGCTAGCCTTCTGCAAGCCTCACAAACATCGACGACCTAGAATTCCTCTACCTGCCTTATTTTCTCACTCTGGACCTCTCATTCCTAAATTGTCTACTAAGCCCCATGTGCTCATTCGTGCAGCTGAAGCTTTCCGGGAATCCACGCTAATGGCGCCCAGGGGAGAATGCTATTTTGGGTAAGAGGGAGGGACCATCTCTTGGGGCATCTAGAGTTACCCTCCCACGAGATGCAAGAGCAGTGCTGGGCTCCACACTAGTGAGAAAAACAGCATCTCTCATGTTTTGTGGGTGAGCCCCAAATCAGTTTGGCTTGCACCCAGACTGTCCTCAACTTCCTCATGAAAACAGCCCCGTTGGTTTTCTTTTTAAGCCCCCTCTCTGCCTGGGGGGGCATGACAACCAGGGGCCCATGACTGCCATTCCCTGCATCCTTCAGTCTCTCTCTCTTCCTTCCCAAGGCAACTGCCCCCCTTCGTGCCATGCTCTCCAGCCCACAGAGGCCCTGTGCATGTCACTTCATGTAAATACGTGCTCAGAGTTTGACATATGGACCATCAGGTCAACCAACAGCAAACCTCCTAATCTTGCTTCGGACTCTGCTGTGTCACCCTACAATGTGAATTTTCTAATTCCAGATTTTCTGTCCTGTTGTAACTCACGTGTCAAACCATGTGTTTCAATTTTAAGGCTTAAAAAATATGGTTAGCATGGCTCTGGGGCCTTGTACTGGCCTGAAGTCCCTTCTGACTCATCCGCAGCTGTCTTCAAGCTCGGGACAATGCCCCACACCTTCTCTGCCAAATGCCTTCTAGGCCAGGCTGGGTGATGGAGGGCAAGCCTGTGTCTCTCAAACTCCCTCATTGGTCCCTTTCTTGGCCAGAGAGAGCTACACATCCAGAAGGAAAGAACTGACCCAAGTCAGAGGCCCAGCAATCAGATTTTGTTGGGATAGAAGGCCATCTCATTTTCTCTGCAATTGTGTTTCCTAAGTTTTTCCACATTATTTCTAATCTGGGCTGTTAGAAAAGGGGATAAATTAAAAACCACTGATCTAGAGAATAATGGAATATCTTGGTGGTTATTGCATTAAAAAACCAGCTGGCTAAAATGGCATTGGAAGATCTTAGAAGGCTCTCTCTGACTCAAACTCTGTACAAGTCAGAGCTGGGAGGGTGCACAGGCCAAGGAGTGGCTGAAACGCTGAGGATCTGCCTCCCTCTCTCGTGAAAACACATGTGGAGACACGTGAGCCTTGTCCTCTCATCTCCACGTTGCTCTACAAATAATGGGATGGAGAGATAGAGATTGCTTTTTAGATCAGGGATCCCCCAGGTGTCCCTAACATGTGGACCTCATTTACAATGTGGTCTTATTGCCCTTTACTACTTTACTGGTCTATATTGCTCCGGAGCCTTACTTAGCAAGTGTTTGTCAAATAAATGAAGGAAAGAGATCTGAGATAGGACACATTTTGGCTATTTCAAATGCTCTTCTTTTCTTTTCTTTTCTTTTCTTTCTTTCTTTCTTTTTTTTTTTTTTTTGAGAATTAGGTATACAGGTATGAATGAGTGAATATATAAATAAATAAACAATCGAATTGTTGCTCATTCAATGATATGGTTGATAGAAGCACCTGCACCATTTATATTAACCTCTCTCTCTGCTGACAATGTATAATTGAATTAATAATATTAAATGTGTCTATGATATGACACATGATATGTTCTTTTCTACCATTTCTCTTACATCTTACCTTACCTCCAATAAGTTCCTTCTCTATGTATACACCTATATTTACATGTTTACCAGGGCAAAGCCACACATAAATGGAATGGGCACAGGAGGAAGAAAAAAGGTGGAGAACAGATTCTAAATGGCTCTTCTCATGCTGTCGTTTACCCTCAGATCAATAAGAGTTTGGTACATCTGAAGGTCCTACGATGGGTAGCAAACTTTCCAGCAGTATAGTCTTTATGATGGCATATCATTATTACAATGAATTACATACTAACGAAGTATCCACCATCACCTTCCCAAAAAGTTTGGCCAATTGGTTTTACTACTTAGATGAGGCTTATTTTCATTCATCCTCATCCAGGTTTACATGTAACCCACATAAATTTGAGTACCCTCATGGCTCTTTCTGGTCTTTCACAGTCAAAAGAAATAAACATTCAACTTTTAAATCTTTGAGGAATAATGGAGACCTGGGGACGGATTTTCTAAACGAGGCAGCACAAGGATTTTGCACTATTCTAGCTGCAATACTTATGAGAAGCCACCAACTAATGCTCCACTCCCTCTGAAGGCAATGCAATAAAATCCTTCAGCTTTTCCAGAGCCAACAAATCAACCGCATAACTTCCTTTCAGAAGTACACAGTCACAGTCAAAATGTCATATGAACTTGTGACCAATATGTCCTCTCTCCACATTCAACTTATCTCCTCATTCAACCTACATTCCCTGTTCTTCTCTTTCCCGGCAGTTTGGAGACACAGGGATTTAAGGTGGTTGGCCTTCCCCCCCTGCAGTATGCCCCCCTCACTACTTATTGCATCACTAACATCTGAGCCCACCCACCCAGCCTCTTCCACCAGACTCACCACTCCTTGGCAGTCCCCACAGACCATATTTCCTCAGAGATACAATCTTAGATGTTGTTTCTTGCCACAAATAAAACACACATATGTCCCTTATTCCAATGTTCAGGGTAGCCTAAGGATGACACTGTCTCACTCATGCTAGAGTCTGAGAAATGGCTTCTATGTGACCAACATACCCCTCTGGGAGCAAATTCAGGGGTACTCTCTTCAACCTAAGTCCTGAGCTGGATCTGGGTGTCTCTTGGATGGGATGAGGGAAGCTGCTCTCCCATCCATCCTTGCTTCTCAGGTTGAGGCACACTCGTCCCCCAAATTATCCTGACTGCCCTAGTTTGAATTCCATTATGCCATCTTGCTCCCAGAAAGTGCCATATTGCCTTTCTTTGTTACTCGGGCTCAATGAGGCATATCAACAGAGGGAATTCAGGAAGTCTCTCCAAGTTTAAGATCAGATCTCAAATTGCTCAGCCACTTTTGCTAAAAGTTGCTGATCTTTCTCCCACAAGGATTGATCCAAGTGCTTCTCATTATCCAAGCCAGCTTCTATGGCTCCCTTGGGGTGACTTGCTATAGCAGTTCCTCCTACTGCAGCATAGGAAAACACTTGTGCTAGTGGTAGAGTCCTAATTATGAACTCAATACATCAATCCTAGCTTCCCTCCACTCTACCCTTTACCTGCATGCGGGCAGTGAAGTGGCTGGCCACTAAATCAGATTCCCTGGGGGCTTGAGAGCTGCAAACGACCTCTGCTGTTTGGTACTTCATCTAACAAGGTCTTTTCTCTGCCTCCAGGGCTCGCCATCCTTGAAACCTTCCAAGAACGGCTAACACAACTCAAAGTCCTCTTCTCGGGTTCCTTGCATAGAACTTTTTGTGTGCTTCTTATGTTTCTAGTAGCAGTCAGTTTGCATAAACAGTTCAAAGCCAACCTGATTGCAAGCCTCACAGTAGCGGTCATGCTACAGGGGAGCTGGCTCCAGCTACAGCAGGGCAACAACTTTGAACTAGTCTCTGTTTAGCATTAACTTCCTCACTCCTTGCATAAGAGTCTCTTATGTCTTACAACAGTTGGGTGTCTATGAGGATTGGATTCAATGCTACTGTCCAGTTTGCAATCTCAAGAGAGAGTTCTTGGAGGCATCTTCCATTTGGCCAATTCACGTGGCCCTGCATTTATTTAATTCTCTGTGTGGTATAAACGCTTCTTTAAAATTGTGATTTTAATGTCCAAGTAGGTTCCACTGTTTCAGGCTTTCCCATGCTATTAGTGCTTGTACTTGATTCACCTACACTTGTGCATTGTAATTCCAAAAATTTGGTAATCCCAAAAGGTATATATCTGGCTCAGGTCTGTGATTATTATTTTAATCTAAAGAGCATAAAATTGTGATTTAGGACCTGCTCAGGACCCCCAAATATAACTTGCACGAAGTTTGGTCCACTTGTGGGTCTTTCTACATGGGGTTACATTCTAAAAGCATACTCAAATCCAGCTTTGAAAGAATGAAGCCCTTTCGTGACATAAACTGGTCAGGTCTTCACAAGCCTGATTCCCCAGCCTCCTCACGGTACAGCCAGAAAACATTTCCCAGCCTCCCTTGCAATTAGAAGTGTTCATGTGACTGGGTTCTGACCAATGAAATACCAGTGCACCTCTTGGTCTAGGCTTTAGAAACATCCCAGATCCGTCTTCATCCTCCTTTGCCTTCTCCTGGCTGAATGTGGATGAGCCCTGCAACGTTGGAAGGTTGTGCTGACTATGGGAAGGAGGCCAATTCCCTGAATCACCACTTGGAGGAGAACTGCCCACCAGTTAGAACGAATATTTTAGACGTTATGTGAATAAGAAGTAAATGTCTATCATGTTTGAAACATAATACATGTATTTATTATACTGGTTGGGATTACCTTACCTAATATATCTTAACAGGGATTTTCTTGTTGGGGCAGCACATCACACAGAAAATCTTAAAATTCTTCTTCAGACATCTTCTCACCTCAGTATTTCCCAACTACTCACTTCCTGTCCCCTTCTATAAATCAATGTTTTCACTCGTGAACTTGCCCACACCCATTATTCCCTGAGAAATGAGTTTACCTCTCATTCTGACTACGTTTATTTTGAAGGGCTGCTTTTAGCCTTACCCTGAAATTTCGGGAAATTTAAAAGCCCCCTGTTGACACATAAGTTTTGTTTAAATAAGTTAAATATGTTCTCCAGGCATCTTACTCTGATACGACAAAAGTAAACTTCATCCTGCTCTAGACTAAACAAGCCCGATGATTTTTGAAGTTCCAAAATAATCTAATATAAAATAATTAAAATAATGTGGTGCTGTTATACAACGATTATTAGAAAAGCATTATTTGTTGTATTAATCAAGATAGAGGAGACTCTTGTGGGAAACAACCAACTCTCCTCCAAGCTCAGTGACAGAGCCAACTAAATGTATCTCACAAACACACAAAGTTGGCTTCAGATCCAGGGCAGCTGTGCTCCATGGGGTAGCTCAAGGATCCAGGCTGCTTTGATCTTGTGGCACCATCACTGCAATATGTACTCTCACAGCAGGGGAAGAAATCACTGCAGACTCTCACACTGGCCATCAAATGCTCTGCCCCACATATGATATATTACCTCCAGACACAACTCATTGGCTAAAACAAATCACATGGCTCCCTCAAACTTGGAGAGGATGGGGAAATGTCATCCTTCCATATGCCCAAGGGAGAGGAGAACTGGATGTGGGTGAGTAGTATGAACTAGAAGACTCTACCTTTGAAACTTTTGATTTGTTTTCTTAATATTTATGCTCGGAACTTGTGAAAAGTCCAAATTTTTTCTCAAAAATAATTCTGTAATTTAAACTTTTTTTTTTTTTTTTGCTAAGTCACTTGGATTTTTCAACTCCAGTTAGTTAGAAAGAGTGCAGTGTAAAGAAGCTAGTTTCCATGAATAAAAACAAGAGCAAAGGAAACAAGAATCCCAACAGGACTGCAACTTTTCCCAGGAGATGTGCTTAATGGGGCAGGCTGCGGAGGTCAGTCTGGGGTGGGAAATGGCCAAGGAAGGAGGCATTCCTAGCATCGTGTTCCCCACCTATTCCCAATCACATTGCTTCCTACCATGATAAAAATATCCAGACCCTCTGTCATCTTAGCAAGATTTAATTAAAACTGCCCTAAATTAAGAAAATCTAGTCATTGTTTGCATTCTTAGATGTCTATGTTTAGTTGAGTTGCACGTAAGCAGAGAAGTGAAAAATTAGCTTAATTTTTTGGCTGCAGGAAAGAGTGTGAATTGGTTTTTTGTCACTCGTGGGGAACATCTTGTGTCTTCCCTCAGCTGCATTTCTCGGATGGGATTGCTTCTTCCCACCCTCCTGAAGGCCTCTGAGGACAAGCTGCAGCTTGGCTCTGACCTGAGGAAACCTCTAGAGCCCACAGACAAACCAGCTCAGGGCGGGAAGGGTCAGAGAGCTCCTTCTGAGAACAGCTGTGGCCCACCCAGGCTTCTGAGCAACTGAAAGCAAGTCAAGTGGGTCAAGAGTGGAAAGGGGCGTTCTCACATATGGGCATTTGTCATCCCCAGTGCAGAGCTGAGTGCTGGGGAGGTGTTCAGAAACCTATTTCCTATCTTGCAAAAATGAATCAGGGAAGCTTCCAGAATCCCAGAGTGGGAAGGAGTGGCTGTAGAGAGGTCATGCATACAGTGTGTAAGAACAAATCTCTACAGTCAGACTGTCTTGCTGTGAATCCCAGCTCTGTTGTTGGTTAGCTCTATAACCTTGAACCTGTTACTCAATATTTCTGTGTCTGTTTCCTCTCAGATAATCGTGAAATGTATCCCACAGGGTTGTTTTAAGGATTAACTTAGTTCATGGACATGAAATCCTTAGAACAGTGCCTGGATTATAGTGAGTGCCCAGTAAATGTTAGCTATTATTATTATTATTATTATTATTATTATTATTATTATTATTCCACTTGGTTTCCTGTGGCAGCCTCCCAGACATTGTACTTCCAGACCACCTCTCTGTTCAAATACTAGAAAGCTTTTATTTTAAATCCAGGAAGCTGATCACCTTGATGGACCGATGTGCAAGCAACAGGAGATCTGCAGGCAGGGAGACCTGTAAGAAGGGTGGGACCCTACAAGCCATTCAGGATTTGAGTCCAGCAGTAAGGCTGTTTTGGGAACAGCCGAGGATGGAGACTCTTTCGGCAAACCCAAAGCAAACTCAGGCCCTGGGTAACCATAGAAACAGGAGCGACAGAGGCGTCCAGGTGTGGGATGGAGAAGTGGGTGGACGGACGGATCAATCGATGGGCGATAGATGGGTAGTTGGGTGAGTGTCACTTTCCCAGAAGAGGGAGGGCCTGGTAGCGGCAACTGTGAGCATCTCTGAGCTGAAGGAAGTTTGGGGAGCGGGGAATGTGTCCCAGGGTAGAGAGTTGGACATGATTAAGGGTAAGCAGACCAGGGCAGAAAGGGAATCTTTCCCTGAGAAATTTCTCCCAAGTTCCCCACCTAGGGAAGGAGTGGAGATCAAAGGAGGAGGAAAGGAGTGGGCTTTTAGCCTCTGCAGCTTCCAAGTCTGGTTTCTCACCTGGCAAGTTCATGACCTACCTAATACCTTTTATTACTTCTTCTGCCTAGTTGTCTGCTGCTTCTAACCAAGAACCAGGACCGACACCTTTCTTCAAATGTGTGGTATGGAAAAGTTCTGAAAAAAAGGGAAACAAAGTCTTATCTGAGGCAAAACCATTCCTCAGGGCCAGCTCAGGACTCGTCGAGAGACAGGGCGCCCCGGGCCTGCGTCCTGAAGCAAAGCCCTTCCCGCTGGGAGCCCCTCAGCCGCCTCACGGTACGCAGCAAGGGGGCCTTTTCCCTTGCTCTCTCTTCCTGTCTTGGGAGAAACGGACACAGGATGTCTGCTGGCTTCTAAACACTCATTGGCAACAGTGAATGCTGGTCTCCCCAATTTCTCTTCTTCCTGCAACCTCCTCTTCCTTTCCAGTTTCACGGGGCCATGTGATTAAGTTCTACCACAGGAATGTGGGCAGAAGTGAAGTCTGCCACTTCGAGATCTGGCCCTGACAACATCTCGTGCCATCCTCCACGTTCTCTTGCCTCATTGGCCATCTTGATGCAGAGGATCCCAAGGAAGGGTTCCAAAGCCCTGGAAGCTGGCAGAGCTCTGAGTGGAAGGAGGCTGGGTCCTGCAATCACGATGTGGAAAGCTGCTCCCAGACACCCAGCTGGACTACGAGAGGAGAGAGAAATGATCCTTTTATCAAGTTAGGGATCTAGGGGTTATTTGTAATAGCAATTAGCCTACCTTAATTCATTCTGCACCTACTTGAGATGGTTAAGAGGACAGATTTCGGGGCCAGAGAGCCATGTTTGAGTCTACACACCCTACTTGCTGGGCACTAGTAAAATGAGGTTAATAATGGTACCCGAGTGAGGGCAGGAGGCAAGCAGAGAGCCTAGCACAGGGCAGATCTCATCACAAGCCCTCAGTCATTGGTACTAGTCATGGTTAACATTTGAAGCTTTTGCTATGTGCCAGACCTTGCTACCATTCTTTAATACGTCTTTTATTCTCACAATAACCTTGTGAGTTAGGGACGTTCACAGCCATGCACTCAATGGGCTTCCCCTGCCACCCGCACTGTCAGGCTCAGCCTCATTTTCTCCACCACCTTCTTCTTCATCAGGCACCTGCTGGGCTGAGATACAGCCACTCCCTGAACACAAGCGAGGGCCTCAGGGTGAGCTGTCCTGATCCAGCATGTCCATAAGCCCAGAGATTAGGGCCAGGGTGAGAACTCGGGGCTTTAGTTCAGCTGACAGGCACCCAGAGAAGGGTCAGGAGAGGAGGGACAACAGAAATGACATATCTGAGGCAGAGGGAGAGGATCTCCGGGGTCTCTGGGGCTCAGACTGCACCCATGGGCTCTCAGGAAGGCCTGGAGGAGAGACAGCCAGAGCCCGAAAGGCAGGTGAAGGTGAAACTGGGAGGACCCCTAGCTGGGTGTCATGTTGTCCTCTGAGTAATCTCCCTTGTGGTGACCTTAAGTCTAAATTTAATACAATTTATCTTAGTTATTCCACCCTCTTCGCAGGACATTCTGGGAAATCAGGGAAGGGCCCCATGATGCTGTTCCCGGCAGGACTCATAGGGAAGCCGCCCAAGAAGAAGGCACCTGGAGCAGAAGTGCAGAAGGCAGGACCTCCAGGCCCCACCTCCTGGGCCTGCCAGCCGTGGGACATCTGGGCATCTCTTTTTACTAAGGGACTCGGAGAAGAGCCCTTCCGAAACAACTTTCCCTCCCTGTTGACCTCCAGGGGTGCTTAGAGACAAGAGGCTACAGGAGGAGAGGAGGGTGACTTCTGGCAATAGAGCCAAAGGGCCTAGGCAAAGACTCTCATATAATCTATTCAGTCCCGCCACAAGAAACGATGCAAAAGCGATATAAATATTTACCATCGCCTCTTGAGAAAACACTTAATGAAGAATTGCATTCGGAATGCAGCAAAACTTAAAACCCTTTGTTCCTCAATTTTTCTCTCTATCTCCCACACCAGTCTCCATCTTCCTCTCCTCCATGCCCTCCTTCCCAAGCCTCAGGCCCAAGGCCCAGCTCAGGACACGCCCCCCTCTCCTGCCTCCCCCTGCTCCTCCGCCTGCCTCCTCCCCTAGCAGCTTCTCTGCGCCTTTTCCACTGTAAATCCACCCAGACAGGCCTGCCGGCTCCTGTGCTCTCAGTCCCCATTACCCCTGTGAGCATCATAAGGGCTCAGGAACGGATCCCCCACAAGGTGAAGAGGAAATCCTGACTATTCCTAATCACAAATGATCTTTAAGTGATTCTGAGAGGCACACGTATACCAGCATTTACAGGGACCCCCTCTAGGCAGGCACTGACTTTAGAGTTGGGGTGGGTGTGGGTGTTTCCAAAGCTGAGTAAGACACAGCCCCCAGCCCTTGGTGCTGACCGGGGAGCTGCACTGAGGCACGCGGTTCTGTGTGCAAGCCCCCGAAGATACGCTGCTCCAGCTCTCAACCCGGGTTCCACATGGCCGTCATTTCAGGGGCTTTAAGAAAACACTGATTCCCTGGCCCTACACCAGGGATTCTGATTTAACTGGTCTGGGGTGAGCCCCAAGGCATCTGGGAGCCATTGGCTGTTTTAAAACTCCCGAGTGATTCTGATGTGCAGCTAGGGATGAGACCCATTTGTCTCACCAATTACTTGGGAGAGCACCCCAGAGTCTGGGCTCCCCAAGCCATAGTCCCAGGCATAGCAGCTCCTCCTTTCCCAGCTGCCTTCTTGATCCATCAAAAGAAGAGGAGGTGGGGCCAAGACTCAGGCTAGCTCAGAACAACATTAACATAGGAGTTGGAGCCTCGTTCATTCATCATTCAATCACATATTCCATAACAATTTAATATAAGTTCTGTGTAAGAAACGATAGAAACTGACTGCAGGATCCTGTTTCAATTGGGCAGTTGGGCCTCTTCGAGGAGGTGACATTTAATGCAAGACCTGAGCGACAGAAAACCTCCTGTGTCAAGCTGCCTGTGACAAGCAGAGAGAATAGTAGGTGCAAAGGCCCTGTGGATGGACCAAAGGGACATGTGGCTACAGCATAGAGGAAAGACCAAGGGGATGAAGTCTGTGAGCTGGGCAGGGGTGCACCATGGGGGGTCTTGTGACTGTGGTAAGGAAGTGGCTTTTGTTCTCAGTTTGATAGGGAGCCCCTGAAAGGTTTTCAGGAAGGAAAGACATGACCTGGTTTGTGTCTTTAAGAGACACCGGCTGTGACGGGAAGGGTGGCTGGTAGGGAGCAGGATGGACATGGTCTGTTCCAGTGGGATGGCAGGCACCCCCGGGAGAGGATGAGCGCTCAGCTCCTCTGCAGTGGGGAATGTAGGTCAGGCAGCCCAGCTTCCTCAGCCAAGCCGCCTGAGCAGCCCCCTCGCCTGTCAGAGAAAAAAGCCGACTCGGAGATGTGTGGGCTCAACAGAGAGATCCGTGCTGGCAGGGGAGGCAGAGATAATAGTCACCCAGGTGCAGGGATCTGGGCCACTGCCTGGGGGTCCCTTTGTCCCCCTTCCCAGGGTGCCTCTCCCACCACCCCTCTGCCCCTTCAGGATCTCCCCGGCAGGCCAGCCCAGAGGCAGGCCTTGATGTGTGCCTGGAGCAGGCGGCTGTATTTTAAGATCAGGGCTCAGACCTCTAAATAAACCATAAACACAGCCAGCTTCCCTGGTACAGAAGGAGGGAGACGGCTCCATTTCTCTTCAGCGCGGTGGCTGGGAAATAAACAAGTGGATCTGCCTGTCACATACACTTAACCCTCGGCAAAGGCATCTGTCAGACAGTCAGAGTTCCTGCCTCAGCCTTTCCAAGAAATAACTGAGATGCCCCAAACTTGGGCTTCTCTTTGCAGCCTCTAAGTTCATTTTCCCTTCAAGGAAAGGTGGGCGTGGGGGCTTGCCCTTGACTGCAGGCAAAGCTAACAAAGGGCAGGTATGAACACAAGGCTGCCGAGTAGCTGGGGGCATGTTGGCACAGCTCTGTGGGCTGTGGAAGCAGACAAGAGAGTGGCGGAGAGGGAGGAAGGGAAGGGGAATGGAAAGGAGGAAGGGGGAGGGGGGCAGGGGGAGAGCAGGGTGCAGAATCAAGATGAATGAAAGCCCAATGGGCTTGGGCAAAGCACAGTTAGGGTGGTCATGCCTGTGGGAGAAACAAAGAGAAACAGAAGGCAGAAGGGTCTCTCTCTTCATGGGCCCATGGAGTGAAATCTTTCATGACCACAAAGAAAGAAGGAATGAGCAAGAACAAAAACAGACAGGAACAGAAGGAGGCAGGCAGATAAATAAAGCAGGGGAGGGAGGAGAACCCCAGAGTTACCAAACCCAAGCATTTCCGCAGGGAGCGGAGGACCTCCTAATTGGGCAAGAGAAGGTGATTTATACCCTAAGCTAAACCAGGGAGAGTCAGTAGTGAGGCCAAGGGAATGGGAATGGCTGGGAATGGTGGCCATGGAGTGGAAGCCACACAGACGTGTGGTGGCAAAGCACACGGGGGGGCTGTGATCTTTGGGGTGGCCAGAAGCCAGGCAGCACCCAGTGAGGATGGGCTTGAAGGGCTAGAGGGAGCCCCAGGGCACACAAAGCCACAGGTGCTGCTGTGAAGGACACCTGCAACAGGGAGATCTCATAGCCACCGCTGCCCCCAAGGTGGGGGGTGGGGGAAGAATGAAAGAGGCAGCAACACAGTGATCGCACATGTACTTAAAACACACACACACACACACACACCCTCAGCAAGGGCTGGCACACTCTCAGCAGCACTCCCATGGAGGTAAAGGAGACCCAGAGGCCTCCAGGCTGTAACCCAGTCAAGTGTGGAGGGAGTCACAGACTTCAAAAGATGGAGCCAACAGACCTAGATAGGGGATGAGGCGTGCATACTCCAAACGCAGACCTGGACAGAAACAGAGGTGGAGACAAAGATGGCAAATACCAGACTCTCTCTCTCTCTCTCTCTCCCCTTCTCTGTCACACACACACACACACACACACACACACACACACACACACACACCCCTCTCTCTAAAAGCAACAGACACAAGAGAAAGGAAGCTCATGGAGCCTTCACCACCCTTTTCTCCTCTCCCCCACGTGCCTGTCTCCCTGGAATCCCCTGCACTTGCAGATCCTGCAGGGACATGGCTGTGGTGCCCTCTCAGCGGGCAACACACCTGTACACACCCCCCACACGTGCAGCCGGAGGCCAGCGAGGCGGCACAGGGAGTCTCCTGTAAGTGATGCTGGGCTTGGATTCAGGAACCCCACATAAAGCCAGATCAAGGGGTTTCCCCAGGCCATGCAGGGAGCCCCAAAGCACTGGCGCTTCACAGAGCACCTGTCTAGATGGGACAGCACTGTCAGGCCCACATACAGAAGGGATGTGCTTTCCACTGTGGCTGGGCTGGCTGTTCTGTGGGTCCAGAGCCACACCACATGGGCTTTCCGCAGTACTTCTGACCAAGACCTGTAGCCCACTGGCTCCCTGCTAAGCTCACAAGGTGCTTCAGCCTTTGCAAACGGGGCCTATGAAAGGGGCTGAAAGACCAAGGGGAGGGGGCTCCCCAGAGACTGTGGGTCCATTTCTCAACTCAGGCCCAACAGGCAGTGACTTACGGAACAATCTTTGAAGACCAAGAGCTCAGATTTGGGCCACAAGTCTCCTGGGGAATGGGAACACAGATACTGAGCACATCCACACTGGACGCACATCTACACTGGACCCATGACTGCACAGCCCCCACTGTGTCCACAGGCACACAGTACTCGTTTTATCACACACAGACCCTGTGACAGTCCCACTGAATACTACGCTGTATACGGCCCACTGCACACAGTCACCCGTTGTGACACACAACACTGCCATGCCCTAGGTTCTCCGGTTCTGACCCTACTGTACACATCTCCGCACCCTTCTGAGGTTCCATTTTTATCAACACTGCACATGTCCTACTGTTCTCACTACATACACACACACACACACACACACACACACACACACACACACACACACACACACACAGCTTGCTACCATCCTCTAAAGCCTGCACACCACACCGGCCTGTACACTACACACAGGGCGCCCCCATACAGAATTCCCCAAAAGAGCTCCTTGACTCCCTCCCAGGAGGTGGGGCCTGAGATCCCGCCCCTGGCAAGCTAAGATGAGCTGACCTCAGGCTTCCCTGCCCCTTTTCTTCCCTCCCGCGGTCTTTCCCCAACGCCCACCCCCAGCTTCAGGAAACTTTTCATCAGGTCCCTAAAAGGGGAAACCCGGGGTTCCTCGAGCTCTGCCCTTCCCCCAGACTCACGCAAGCCGCCCCTCCTTCCCCAGCTGGGCTCTCGCCCCGCACCCAGTGGGGAAAGGTCACCGTAGGCAGTCCCCTGCCAGCACCCTGGGAGGAGGGAGCGTGGCAGTAACAGCTGTCACCAAGGGATGGGAAAGGTGCCGGCCCTGTATCGAGCCGGGAGTGCACAGGGGTCGCGGTGACGCGCCGGGGAGAGTCGAGAAGCTGAGGCGGCGGCAGCTGCATCTCCGGAGTCTGGGGCGGCGGCCGCGCCCGGAGCTGGGGCGCGCGGAGCTGTCCGTTCAGCACCACCGCGCTGCACCCCAGCGCAGGGCCAAGCCGAGGCGCCCCGGCTCCGCTCCCGCTCCGGCTCCCGCGGGCGCCTGCGGCGCGGGCTGTTGTCTCTCTCGGGGGCTGAGGGCAAGCGAAGAGAGAGGGGGGCTCTGCGAGCGGCGGGGCCACGCAGCCACCTGTGAGCCTCCCGCAACTGCCGGCGGCGGAGGCATCTCCGGCCGGAGACAGGAGGAGACGCTTGGCGGACCCCGCCCGCCCGCCCGCCGGGCGCACACACAGGCGCACACACACTCGCACCCGCGCGCACACGCACAGCCAGCCGGCAGCGGCGACCGCAGCGATGCTAACAAGCAGGTCGGGGAAGTTTCCCGCCGGCCTCGGCCGCGGGCCCCCGTGCTCGCAGGTAAGCGATTCCAGAACGCGCAGGGCGAGCCCTGGCAGCTCGGCTGGGCTAAGGCGCGGCGCACGCCGCTCCGGGGCACCGCGCCAGGCGGGCGGGGAGGCCCGGGGCGGGGGGCGAGGGGACTCCAGTCTTGAGGGCTGGACGCAGGGGACGCCAGGCTGGCCCCCTACTCCGAGCCCGGGTTTACAGACACGAGCAGTGAATTTCCCCGCCCCCCTCCCTAAGCTGCGCGCCCCCCACCTCGGCCCAGCCCTGCCCGTGCGCATCCCAGGTACAGTCCCGCCTGTCTGCGGCTAGCGGGCGGGGACGTCTCCTCCGCCCGTCTACGGACAAGGTCAGCTTTCAGCGCCCCTGGGCTCTCAGAGGCGCGGGGGCGCGACCCCCACAGCGTAAAGCGATCGACAGGACCCCCGGGGTGGGGGTGGAGGCGCGGCCATGCTACTGAAAATATACCTTCTCCTCCCAAACCTTTCCTTGGGAAGGGGCCAAACCCCAAGGAACCTTCCCCCCATCCCAGTGCCCTCAGCCCCCAGAGACCCGCCTGGGGAGGACTGGGCTCGCCAGAGACGGGTGGGGAGAAAAGAGTGGGGTGCCCGGACTCCGAGCGCCCCGCGCTCACAAGACGTGGTTTCCTCTGCCTGCAGGTGTAGCGCCCCCGCGCGGCACGGGCAGCCGGGCGTCTCCAGCATGACCCGCCAGAGCCTGTGGGACGTGTCTGAGGCCAACGTCGAAGATGGAGAGATCCGCATCAACGTAGGAGGCTTCAAGAGGCGGCTGCGCTCGCACACGCTGCTGCGCTTCCCTGAGACGCGCCTGGGCCGCCTGCTCCTCTGCCACTCGCGCGAGGCCATTCTGGAGCTCTGCGATGACTACGACGATGTCCAGCGTGAGTTCTACTTTGACCGCAACCCTGAGCTCTTCCCCTACGTGCTGCATTTCTACCACACTGGCAAGCTTCACGTCATGGCGGAGCTGTGTGTCTTCTCCTTCAGTCAGGAGATCGAGTACTGGGGCATAAACGAGTTCTTCATCGACTCCTGCTGTAGCTACAGCTACCATGGCCGCAAAGTGGAGCCCGAGCAGGAGAAGTGGGACGAGCAGAGCGACCAGGAGAGCACCACGTCCTCCTTCGATGAGATCCTGGCGTTCTACAACGACGCCTCCAAGTTCGATGGGCAGCCTCTGGGCAACTTCCGCCGGCAGCTGTGGCTGGCGCTGGACAACCCTGGCTACTCCGTCTTGAGCAGGGTCTTCAGCATCTTGTCCATCCTGGTGGTGTTGGGGTCCATCATCACCATGTGCCTGAATAGCCTGCCGGACTTCCAGATACCTGACAGCCAGGGCAACCCCGGGGAGGACCCCAGGTTTGAAATTGTGGAGCACTTTGGTATCGCCTGGTTCACATTTGAGCTGGTGGCCAGGTTTGCTGTGGCCCCTGACTTCCTCAAGTTTTTCAAGAATGCCCTAAACCTTATTGACCTCATGTCCATCGTCCCCTTTTACATCACTCTGGTGGTGAATCTGGTGGTGGAGAGCACACCTACCTTGGCCAACTTGGGCAGGGTGGCCCAGGTCCTGAGGCTGATGCGGATTTTCCGCATCTTAAAGCTGGCTAGACACTCCACTGGCCTGCGCTCCCTGGGGGCCACCCTGAAATACAGCTACAAAGAAGTAGGGCTGCTTTTGCTCTATCTCTCTGTGGGGATTTCCATCTTCTCCGTAGTGGCCTACACCATTGAAAAGGAGGAGAACGAGGGCCTGACCACCATCCCTGCCTGCTGGTGGTGGGCCACCGTCAGTATGACCACGGTGGGCTATGGGGATGTGGTCCCAGGAACGACGGCAGGGAAGCTGACCGCCTCTGCCTGCATCCTGGCCGGTATCCTGGTGGTGGTACTGCCCATCACCTTGATCTTCAATAAGTTCTCCCACTTTTATCGGCGCCAGAAGCAACTGGAGAGTGCCATGCGCAGCTGTGACTTTGGAGATGGAATGAAGGAGGTCCCTTCAGTCAATTTAAGGGACTATTATGCCCATAAAGTTAAATCCCTCATGGCAAGCCTGACAAACATGAGCAGGAGCTCACCAAGTGAACTAAGCTTAAATGATTCCCTACATTAGCTGAGAGGGCTTGTCAGGCTCACACCCACGTTGCTGAGTGGCCTCCTGTGTCTCTGGCTCAGTTCAGGCGCCTTCGGGTTATGGTCTAAGGAGGAGGCCCACCCCACAGGGGAGAGATGCATGGGATATGCACCCCAGGTTGCTTTCACAGTATTTAGAATCATTTTTAGAGGGTGTGGCGTCAGACACCATGCCTTTGCACCCTTCAGTGAAATGACACTCACTGGTCTTTGCTTCGTGGGCATAAAATGTTCACCTTTCTGCCAGATGAGTACCACCCAGAATGCTAATTCTTCTGTTTATTGTGTGC
This sequence comes from Ursus americanus, assembly GCF_024610735.1. Classification (NCBI taxonomy): domain Eukaryota; kingdom Metazoa; phylum Chordata; class Mammalia; order Carnivora; family Ursidae; genus Ursus; species Ursus americanus. The sequence goes on along the minus strand of NC_142135.1, from coordinate 37,120,021 downwards.
TCTATTCTAGTGCTTGTGGCCCAGTACTGTCTGTGAGTTGTCCGTGCTCTGGTCTCTGAGGTTGTTGTGTGAGTTCTGTACAAAAAGCCCCCACGAGTCTGTCCAGTGGAAACACATCTGTGGGGTAGGCAAGGCTGTGATGAGATTTTGCTCAGTCATGTGAAAACAAAATCTCAGTTCTTTATCATTTAGTTTTGTGGCCAAAATGATCTGAAGTGGAGCACACATGACCGATGCAAGTCTGTGAGTTGTTTTTACAAATACTCTGTAGCTATGTGGCTTGCATGGGTACCCCAGTCACCTTTAGAATGGCGTACACTAATGTTCATCTCGTAAATGTCACCTTTGGAGAATGTCACTCAGTTAAACATGTAGTGATGATTGAATTTTTTTTCTCCCCAAGAAGAGAAGCATTAGGGACAGGGCTTCAGCTACACGTAGGCCGAATTGTGGGACACCTGAAGGCCTGTCAGAGTCAGGCCTTCATTTTTCCTAGGGTGGCCATAGAGACATTTATTTCTGGCTGAGGTTCCTGGTCTAGACCGTTTGATGAAACTTTGCTGTGTCTTAGATAGAAGCATGTTTTTGCAGTATTTATTTTTTAAGATGTTTAGAAATAAGGTCCTGTTGTCTTTCTCAATTAAAAAGAGGTTTACTGTTGTATTATCTCCCTGAGGCAAACATTATTGGGTTGCTAGCAAGGGCAGTAGCTTAGAAACTTTGTTGCCTGCTCTGGAAGCTCATAAAATGAGAGCCTCTTTCTTTCCGGGCAGAATTTACCTGGATCTTTTTGCTTCTAGGATACAGTATGTAATATATGCTGCTCTAATTGCCCTGGAGTTCCTGGTATGACGTGGAAACCCAGCGGTGTGGAAGTGTGTACTCAAAATACAGGCATGCGTGAGTGGAGTCTGTATGGCTTACCCAGGACGGAAATACTGTAGCGCTTACTTCCATTTCAACGACCTTTTGTTGGGAAAGGGTGGGTAGAGGCCAGGAGCAAGGAAAGAGCTGTAAAACAAAACATTGTTACTTCATAAAATGTCATAAATCGCAAGCTTCTTGAAAAGCTTACTGCTCCTTAAAAGACCCTTAAATTTTTACATTTCTAAACTTGGGTTGAAAGTTAAGAACACTTTCCTTCTCCACAATGCCCTCTCTCGTCTTCTTCAGTCAAACTAGCACACAACATGGTGAAGGGAACCTGGGCCCCTTTGTAATGTAGTTCTCCAGGTAATCAGGTGGTTTGTCAGTTGGCTTCCATTATTGTTTGGTCTTTGGAAAGGCTGCTGAATCCAGGGGTCTAAGTGAGGAGTTAGGCAGGCTTTTTGCCCAAGGTTTGGGCCTTCTCTAAAGAGGTCCATTTTGTGTCTGAGCTGGTTGAAGAAAATACACACTCAGGATCTTGTCAGAAGGCTTTGTGACTTAGAGTTGCCATGGCTTCTACAGAGTGGGCAATTGGTTGGATGAATGCACTAGTCCCTTATACCCTTGAGTCTCCAGTTCAAATTCTTCCATGAGACTGGAGCTTCATGGGGGGCAAGGAAGGGGCCACCTCCCAGTGCCTGGTGGTCTACCATCCACGTCTCTTTGTAGAAGCATCAGGAAAGGTGAGATGACTTGGCAGCAACTGGCCACCAAGTCAGAAGAGCAGGGTTGTTTTTTAGAATTTGCACATGGCGTGCATGGAGCACTAGGTTTGGCTCGTTTCCAGCGCCGGATGGCGAGAGTTTATGAAATCATCCCCAGCTGCACTGCAAGCAGGTAAAGGTATAAACCTGTGGGGACTGTTGAGTTTTGCGAGGGTCAGGGTTCTCTCACCGAGCGCAGTATCCATGGCCACTGGCCATAAAGCTTGTGAAAAGTTGAAACGAAGGAGGCAGAATAACTTGGTCACCCTCTTGAGCATTTTTCTCAACAGGCAGGTTTTACCACCAAAAAAGAGATAACCCCTAGTGGTTACTCTTTGCTGATGCGAAAGCTGGAAAACTTGACTTTCCATTTTAGTAATGACTTGCATTTATTTGGTGCCTTTCATCGGGGGAATCCCAAAGTGCTTTAGAGACTGTCTTTTTAACATCTCTTGTACATATTTATACACTTGTGTAAAATATCGCTGTGTCTGTCCTGGAATTTTAGTCACTTCTGAGAGTGAGAATGTCCCAGTAGAATCGATGTCTCCAAGTGGTGGTTTCAGATCAGAGGGAGAGAGAATAACTCAGCTGGCTTGAACCCTGGAGTTAATTCCCACAGAGGATGGCGCCTGAATGTGGCCTAGGGAGAAATAACTTTCCTTTCCTTCCAAGTACCACCAAGGTATGGCGTTCCCAAGTGTTCTCCGTTGGGCTCCACGTAGGTGACATCTTACGTGGCAGTGTCTTCTGGTCTCTGAAACTGTAATCGGGGAGGATCAGGTTAATTTTATGCTCTGTTTCTGGAGTTAAGGATACAATTCTGAGGTGACATCTTTGGCCACCAGGCTGTCAGACTGACCCATAAACCTCCTTTAGGGGGACACAATAGGAGCTTCAGATCGCTTCTTTCCAGCTGTGGCTTAAGAGTAACATCACTCCCAGCGTTTGAAGGTTGTTATTTTCAGTGCCACTGGGACACATGTACGGACCAGGCCCTTCTGACACCATGTGTGATGAGCATTTCAGAAGTGCCGGTTGGAAGTGACACTGTGTCCTTATCGCATGGATATTGGTTACAGATGTGTTTTCTGCCAAACGCTCTCATTTCCCGGGTTTGCTCCTGAGGAGGGGTGTGTTGTAATGCCGGGCTGATTTGTAGTCCCTAACGTAGTAACTGGTATTTAACATTTGGGTTTGTTATTTCTACTTCTCTTAGTACTCAAATAATTGAGCTACCTGCTAATTCTTGCCTCATTTCAAAGAAAATGATTTGTTCTGCACTTCGGGAGAGCAGTGATCTCTATAGGCTGTGTTATCTACTTGAAGGCTTAACTGGTATTTCTTGTATATTTTAACAGCATGACGTGTTACAGAGTTGTAATTTTCAAAATTGAGAACGCTGTATTTGCGATGTCGGCTTTAACACTCATTAACACACTACCGTGCGACCGTTGACACGGGACCTGTTGCACCATTATGTCTGCTGGCTGCCCTTGAGTCTCCGTGGCTCGACTCAGGAAGGAGGAGGAACGCTGACACACTCAGGACTCCAGCCTCGAAGCTTAAATAGAAAAAGATGATTTACGCTTCCTTAAGGCACCTCAGTTACGTATGGAGTGGCAAACACAGCAAGGGTGTTCGGCCCTGGGGACCGGTGTTCTTGGGAAAGGCTGGGCTTTTTGAGCATTTGCTGGGAAGGAAAAGCTGTTATTTATTCTTTGCAGGCATATAGAGGTGGCCCCCTTTTCACCAGGATCTAGAGCCTCCAGCCTGCTTTGTAGAAAGGATGGTCATTTATTCTTGGAACCCTCACGAAGCAGACAGCCCTTGTAGGATTTTCCCCTTCCACACTGTTTGGCTCCGCTGCCACCCCCACCCCCACCAGGTGCCATTGTTCCCACTGCTCGGGTACCTCCCGGACAGTAACTTGGGTCCGGGGTCCAATGAGTGCCCTGGCTATTTTGGTGTGAATATTGCTGGGGGATACATGGAACCAGCCCTCAGCACCTACTCAACCTGGTAGGACCTTAGACCATGAGCTATTCCAAAAGGTCACGGTATATCTGTAGGAAGGGCAATGAGCTCTACTCTCAGTTCTGTGATCTTTCGCACGTCATTTGGCCTTTCTGAGCCTCACGGCCTACTGCTGTAAAGCCAGAGGGCTGGATTAGATCATCCTTAAAGCCCTGGCCAGTTCTCCATCTCAATACAAAAACAGAATTTCTGCAGGCCCCGCGACGTCCACAGGATAGCAGTGAGCAAGTCCTGATCCTTAAACAGAGGGGAGGGACTGCTCACAAACCGATCTGCTTTCCTTCCTCTCTTTGGTAGCCGACCACGATAGACGACACTTTCAGGTTCATGGACCGGTGTCTGTGCCAGGTGACTAGAGTTTTAACATCACTGACAAGTGTCTTCTTTGGGCTTGAAACTATTTATACACCTAATCCAAATTCCTGCTATTAAAAAATCACTGGTCACAGAGGAAAATCACATCGATCCCACTTGGCTTCAGGACTCTCTGCCACTTAGCGTGTTCCTTCCATGAAGCAGAGTAGACCCTCCAGCCTGTTCCCGAGAGGTCCCAGGGCCCCTAAGGGGAGCAAGGGCAGATGGATCACCCCCAACCCACATTTAATTCTCATGGAGGAACAGTGGCAAAACAGTGCAGCAGGCGGTGTAGACCTGCCTCCGGTCTCCTGGGGGCTGAGGAAGGTGCCGAGGGACCCTCATGCAGCACAGAGAAGGTGCTCGAGGTCCCCAGAGTCCCTGCATCCCCACCACGTGGGGCGGGAGTGCACGGTCCCCTCCGGCAGGGATAGAAATGGGTGTTCAGGGATGTTCTGGGGCCAGGATGCCTTGCATCTTAAAAGGAAAAACAAACACCTCTTGAGGGAAGAACTGAAAATACTGTGCTCACATGGTTATTATGTCCTCTTATTTTTAGGAGGACTCTTAACCAGCATTTCTACCCAAGGCCTTTGTCTGGGTGTTGTTACATCCAGTTGATACTGTGGGTCTGAAAATCTGCAAGGTTTTCTTCCTTCTGTGACCTCATTTGTCAATCTTATCCTCCTCCTGGCTAAATTCTCCAAAGCAAATGATTGTGTCTGCAGGTGACAAGCCGACGCTTTTAGGAGAATGTAGATATGCGGCGTCTCAGATGTGGCCCAGGAGAAAGAGACACAACAGAGGAAAAGGGGGCAGGCATGCCTAGGAGCTGGGGCAAGCTTCTACAGAAGGAAGAAGGGATAGAAAGAAGCCAGAAGAAAAGAGGAAAAACGTAAGAGGGAGAGAGTAAAGGAAAGAAAAGGCAGAGAAGACTGAAGGGAAAGAGCAGACAGAAAATTAGGGAGGATAGGAGAGGCTAAGTTTGATGAAGTCATTGTAGGCCTTCCCTTGAATTCATTTTATTTCAGCTCAACGTAGCCTGTTCTTAGCCCACCAGCGGACTCCTGGGAGAGACCCGGGCTGGAGTCCAGCCCCAGCCCCATCCACCTGGCTCCTCGGCCCCTCCACCACCACCCTCTACCAAAGGGGTGCACAGTCCAGTAGAACAGAGACGTGGAAGCTACGAAAAGGCTTCTGGATGAAAAGGGGAGTGAGGACACAAAGGAAGGAGAAGTAAATGTTTCCTTCTGAAGATGGGACTTCTGTGGCGCGGACGGAAAGAGTGCCAGGCGTTGGCCACACAGAGGTGGCCAATGGAGTCTGAGACAGAGAGGTGAGGGAAGGGAAGGAAGAAAGCTCCAGGAACAGGGACCTACACAAGCACAGACAAGGAGGCCCACCCCCCCACCAGCACAGTGGTGAACTTGGAGGCCAGAGGGGCTGAATAGAAACCTAGTGCAAACCAGCCCTGAGCAAAGCCACTGAAGGACCTTTTGTCACAGGGGTGGGACATCTCACTGAATCAGTGTTATCGGAACACGACTCTATCGACTCTATCACCGGCTGGGAGGCCCGGAGGGGGCCGGGAGACCTCTTTGACGTCAGATGTGGAGGGAGCGGGCTGGATGGGAAGGGGCAGAGCAGGTCGCCAGGGAGGACACGGTCAAGGACTGCATGTAAAGATGAGGGCGAGGGAGAGGGAGGGCGGGACGGCTGGGTGTCTGGCTTGGTTGGTGACGGGGTCGACGGTGGTGCCACCAGGAGAGACAGGAATCCTTGACCCTGTTCCTGAGGTCTAGTGGTGTTGCCTGAGTACCTGCGGCCGCACAGATGGGATGCAGGTGTTTGGCGGGGGGCGGGAAGGGGGGTTGTCGAGGGGAGTCTGGGACAGGACTCCTTAACTGAGAGGTGGAGGTTGAGGCCATGAGTGAGACAGCCCAGGAAGGGCAGGGCGAAGAACAGAAGAAAGGAAGGTCCCGGCACCAGACCGGCCACAGGGACGAGTGAGGCCCCCGGCCTTGCTTTCCTCCACCGGCCTCTTCTCGCTGCCCTCCCAGTTCTCTCTTTCCCCACCGAGACACTCCCGGTGGGTGATCTCTGCTACCAGCCTCAGCTGTCCTCTCCATCCATTTCCTTGTTTTATCTCTGCGATCGGCGTCTGTTCCTCCCACTCTCTCCAAACTGCTCTTTTGAAGATCACCAGTGCTTTCCCGATAGTTAAATTTAGTGGCCTTTCCTCAGTTCTCAGGCTCCTCCGTCCAGATTCTGCCCCCACGGGCCAACCTCTAAGTTCTTTGCACTCCCTCCTCTGTTACCTTTTAGACACAGCACGTAGCTGGTTCTCCTGAGGGCTCTGCTTCCCCTCTCCCATTCCCACTGGGCTTTGTCCTCCTTCTGGTCCTCTTCAGCCTGTGTTTCCCCCAAAGTCCTGTCCTGAGCAGCCTGCAGCGCCCTTGTGCCAAGCAGCGGCCTCAGCTCGCATGCACACGCCTTGCACGCCTCTGTGCCCGACCCCACATCACTTCTGAGGCCCGGGCACATTGCCTCTGCACTCAGGTATCAGCCTATCTAAACCTGGACTTCTCACTGTCATGCAAGCTTGCTGTTGCTCCCGCCTGCTCCCTCGCTTCTGGCCATGGAGAAGGGGTGCTCTCCGCCACCCAGGTCAGAATTTTAGTCATCCTTGAGTCCTCGCCACTTACTTACACATTTTCTCATCATAGCAATCATTTCTCGACACCTCTAACTGCCCAGCACTACGTTAGATGGAAGGGAAGGAAATGTAAAGGGTATTGCTCAGAGCCCTTACGCAGCAGAGACTTAAAGCCACTTTATTGTGCATTGAAATCATCTGGGGAGCTTTCAACAAAGTAGATTTCTGGGTATCACTCCATCTGCAAAATCAGACTCTTGGGGGTGGGTCCCCAGGAATTCGTAATCTTACAATGCTCCCGGGTGATTTTGATGCAAGTGGTGTTTGGACCCCTCCCTGAGAAACAGTGGCTCAGGGATACCCCCTGACAATACCCTCCCTCCCCTTCATGCCCCTGCCTAGTGGGCACCAGGTTTGTCACTCCTTTCTTCACTGCATCTTGTACTTTGGTCCCTTTGTATTCACTCTAAACCCTCCTACCCCACGTCATTGCTCCTTAACTCATGCTTTGCTCATTTCCAACAGACTCATGTCCAGACTCTCCACCCCCCGACCCCACCCCCAATCCATTCTTCCCTGCAAGCCTCCACCAGGCTCCTCTTTTCCTTCCTGTATCTTAGACTTACTGGTGACTTCCCCTACTACGGCTCTTGCTTATATGGAAGACATAAGCACCACTGACATGAAGAATCACAGCTGAGAAAGTGAAAAATCTGCATGGGCCCAGTTAGGCTCGAGGACAGAGAAAAGTACTCCTTTAGGAAGGAGTGCTTTCCATGGGGGCAATGAGGGGCAGGTGATGGGGACATAGAGATTTGTAACAAGGGACACAAGAGTTGGCAGCACAGAGGACTTGAATGTTGGATGACCAAGCTCACTACCTGTCCAGGATGGCCAGTCCTGAGTCCTAGACTCACGGCCTCCCAAAGAGCCTGTGGGTCTGTGCCGCACCGAGGCGTCCTGGCACACCTGGGAACTTGGTGTGAGGCAGGCAGACTGGGGGAACATGGTAGAAACAGAACTGGGGTTCTCCAGGAGGTTTTTTCCACTCAAAACTCTTCAGTGCCTACATCTCCAGACATTTAAAGAATTCTGAGCTATTTTCAGACCTACTATGAAAAGCACTGAGGTGTTATCAGTCAGACACCAATCTAACCATTTCCTAAGAGGCAAGCTGGCATGACTCACTTTTGATCTGTCAGCTCTGTATTGATTTTCCTGGCAAACTTTGTGGGTCTGCCAGGGCTGACTCTACCAGGAGCTACTGCATCGTAACCCACCGTGTTCAGGGTCAGTTCTTACAAAGGCTACCATCACAGGGTTGTAGCCTGCATTTCTTTTTGTGGAATATGTGGGAGGAGCGGAGGGAAACCGCAATGCACAAAACCAAGGATGTCCCTGGGCTTTCCCACCGCTTGCTAAAAGAGAAGCCAGACAACTTTCTTTATGCCTTTCCCAGATTTGAGATTTGAGTATTGCCTTTGGATGAGGTGCTGGTGGGAACTGAGGGGGCCCCCAGAAGTAATTCTGGGTTCTCTTTCATGGCAGGTGAAGTCACCCGCTGCCACTCTGCCCTTCCCTCTGCCGTGGAACCAGGGAGCCAATGATTGGAGGCGTTTAAATATATTACTATATAATCTGCCAATTTTAAAACATGAGATCACTGATTATTCAGTAGTCTCCTTTTTTAAAAAAGCCCTCTCGTGTTAAAACAAATAGATAAATAAAAATTGCAGTCAAATCAGAATGTCTACTGACCTTCACATTCCCCTGAACTCCCCTCCCCTCACCATGGGAATATGCAAATGAGTGTCAAAGCTTCAGAACTAGCAGATGCTCCGAGTCCTGATGCTAAAGGGCTCATTTGAGCTGGTATTTCAGGGATGAGCTGATGCCTGGAAACTGGAATGTGCAGATGTCACATACTCAGAGACTGGAGTGCTGGCCTCAGCAAACGATGCCAAGAGAGGAACTGAGAGGCCGAGTTAAATCAACCAAGAGCCGTCATGTAGCTGGGTGCAAAGCCCTTTGCCCAGCGCTGTGCTGAGGGCCATGGGAACATCTTTGTCTCATGCCCTCAGTCCCTAATACTTTCATACGTGCGCCACTGGGTGGAAAGTCACCTCAGATGGCCTTTCAGGAGCAGCACTGAAATGTCACTGAGGGATGTGCGCGTGCGTCTGCGTCTGTATCTTGTGTGCGTGTATGTGTGTCTGTGGGTCTCTGTGTGACTCTGGGTGTCCATGTGCCTGTGGGTATGTACGTGGGTGTGTTTGTGCCTCTGCGTGTCTGTGATCGTGGGGTGAAGGCAGGTGGCAGCGGCTGCTCTCCCGGACTCCCATAGACACTGTTTTCACAGAGGGCCTTTCCCTGCATTCCGCCCCATGTCAATTACATTTTCCTGCAGCCGCTGCCTCTGCGGTGCGTCTTACAGCATCCAGTACTTTTTCGTCTTCGCTCTTATTGCAATTTGTCATTTTTGTTTATTGGGGGATGCCTGTCACCCGACTACTTGGAAGCCCCAGCAGTGCAGGGATATTTCTCTCCAGCGCTCAACACCGTGCCTGGCACAGAGTAAAGGCTGACAAATAATACAGAAGCCAAGGGCGGAGGGGCAGGCATCGGGTACGGAGTCCAGGTCCTCTTACTGAGAGTGATGCTAGAAAAACGGCAGGTTGCTGGGACAGAGATCTGACCTGCCGCATACCTGAAGCAGGGCTGGGAGGCCTCATCAAAGGGTTTTCACTGAATGAACATCTTTGGCAAAGCCTCGCAGGCAGGAGACCTGTGCCATATTGGTGAAGCAGTGCCACCAGTAAGATGAGAAGGGACAGACTCCTGACGATGCACATTTCTGAAAGAGCTCCAGGCCTGAGGAAGGGCTGCCAAGATATTCCCGCTGGGTAATGACTAATGCATGAGCCCGTGTGCAGGTGAACAATGTCGAAGCGGATCAACGCATAAGCACCCCGTTCCTCCGGGGCGGGGCCCACCAGGGATCGTCCACGTGGTCAGGCTTTGGAGCAGAGGACACTGACGTATCTACTGTTGGGATGGCGGGTATCCCTTTGTGCTGCTCAGAGGGGCAGTCTTGACATTAATGTTTCATTGCGGATCCTCCAGCAAAAACCAAACCCCAAAACCTCTGTCCGAGCCCTTTACTTAGATATGTCTTCTTCGTGGCTAGCTAAGCAAAACGCAGTCTGCATACTGAGTGGGCTCTGCGGTTCACTGGCTGGACCACGAATGAAGCTGGTGGGGCATATGCTACTGTGAACGTGTCGCCGTGCACTGGCTGAGGTACTGGGCAAGATGCGGCACCTCTGTGGCCTTCAGAAGACGCTGGCATCTGAGCTGGGCCTGACCGTGGGGAGGGGCGTCAGAGAGAAGAGCAGTGTCCAGGGTCCTGGAGGCAGGACCTGGGACATACAGTCTTGGCTAGCATACGACCTGCTCCACCGGACCGGGCCGAACCAAGAGGGCTGAGCAGAGAGATAGGAAGCTGCTCTGGGGTCTACGCAGAGATGAATGCTTGGTGAGGAATGGGGAGGAATTCGGATCAGGTGTGGGGAGGGCCGTGACCAGAGGCTCTGAGAGCTCCAGGCCGATGGAGGGCCTTTGGCTGCGGCCCCAGCTGCTAGGCTGGCAGTTTAAAGGCAAATTTATTCCATATTTAGCTTTATTTTTTGTTTGCTGTCTATTGGCTTTTTAAATTGCAGCCAAAATGCAAGTAACAAAAATTTACCATTTTAAGTGTGTAGTCCAGTGGCATCAAGTACATTCACATCGTGCCGCAACCTTCCCCACCATCCTTCTCCAGAGCTATTTTCACCTTGCAAAACGAAAACTCCGTACCCCTTAAACAACAACTCCCCGTTCCTCTCCTCTCCCCAGGCCCCTGGTCCCTATGGAGTTCTGGGTTTAGTTTTTTATACGAGCACGTAGAGTGGGGGAGGGACTTCCCACACGGTACAGCGGGAGAACACTTCCACGGATCTGTGTTAACGTTCTAGGCCAGACATTTCCTAGCTGTGGGGACTTGGGTAAGTAACGGCATCTTCTGAACACCTGTCTTCTCAGCTAGAATATAAGGCTGCTGCTGCTGATGTTAACAGACACTCACAAAGCGCTACTGGGAGATCTGTATTCATGCAGTAATTGTCCCAACATCCTATAAAACAGCTTCTATTTTATTCTCATTTCGTAGATGAGGTTACTAAAGCAGAGAGGCGTTAAATCACTAAGCAGCCCAAGACCACACAAAGCATCTACCTTATAGACTATGTCAGGGACAGAAAGTGCAAGGCTCAGAGTCAGTGCTCAGAAATATCCTCTCCTCCTGCCTTTCCCAGGAGTCCTCACCAGGTACGGTGTCTGTAGTCTGTGTAACGAGAGCTTCTTTGTGCCAGGAAATGAGTTTTATAGTCATTGTCTCATTTAAGTCTTCACTACAACACTGGTAGGTAGATAACTTTTAAATGTAGTTTTAAAGTGAATTAATTTGGGTGCCTGGGTGGGGCTCAGTCTGTTAAGCATCTGCCTTTGGCTCAGGTCATGGTCCCGGGGTCCTGGGATTGAGTCCCACATCGGGCTCCCTGCTCCTTGGGGAGTCTGCTTCTCCCTCTCCCCCTCTCCCATTGCTTGTGCTCTCTCTTATACTCTCTCTCTCTCAAAGAAACGAAGTTTTTAAAAAAAAAAATAAGGTGAATTAATTTGTAATTATACAAGTAATTGTCGAATACATTTGTCATAAAAAAAGATTAAATCTTACAGGGGCGCCTGGGTGGCTCAGTTGGTTAAGCATCCGACTCAATCTCAGCTCAGGTCTTGGTCTCAGGGTCCTGAGTTTGAGCCCCATGTTGGGCTCCATGCTGGATGCAGAGCCTACTTAAATAAAACAAAATAAACGTTACAGGAAGCACTCAAACCCACATGACCCTCCAACCTCGGTCCCCTCCCTAGCGTCACTGCTATTATGGCATTGGTATATATCCTCCCAGAACTTCCTATTCATTTATAGACAGATCTGTATACCTGGAGTATTGAAGGTGGTTTTGTAAATTGCTCATTCTGAAAATGCCTCAATATCACAGAATTTTTTCCATGTCAGTTCCTAAAAATCAACTTCATTCTTTTTAGCTTCTCCTAGCATTTCACTATGCAGTTATACCAGGTTTTTAGACATTTCCCTCTGATGATCAATTAATGAGCTAAGTAATACTATCTTCATTTGGGGGCTGCGTACCCTGTCCAAGGCCACCCAACTGGAAAGTGGCAGAACTGGGCTCTAGCCCATTTCCCATTTGGCTCCAAAGCCGACAGTCATAAGCACTAAATGACACAAACGTAACGGTTTGCTTTAAAGCCAAATGCAAACTCAGTAGTTACTGACCATATTTATTTGTCCAATACACATTTATGGAACATCTACTCTGTTTCATAAAAAGTAGTGGTGAATCTCCTCCTTGAAGTTTTTCGTCTCTTGACTTTCAGCTCCCCGTAGATCTCCTTGCCTATTATAAAATCTGTTGGCCCTTCCTCTTGTTCTTGTTCTGCTTATCCCCCAGGGTTTTACCCTTGGTCATCCCCCCTTTTCCCTCACTTGGCACCATCTCTAATGATGCCTTTTGTCTACTCCACTACCTGACAACAGAAGTCTTCATTTCCCGCTCTAGATTCATCTAGCTCTAGGTTTAAGCTTCCAGTTGCCTCTAGGATGCCTGCGGGGGGTATCTCATAAGCACGTAAAATTCAACATGTCCAAATTTGATCTCATTCTCCTACTCCTCAAATCCACTCCTGTTCTAATTAACCATATCACTATTTTGGGGTGGCCCAAGCTGGGGTCCTCAGTGCTATCTTTGACCCCTCACTCTTCCTTACCCCAAATCCATTTAACCAACCAACCCCACTGGTTCAATCTCCCAAGTAGTTCTTGGATTTGCCCTCTCTTCCCTGTCACCAGTCCTGTCATAATTCAAGCCCTCACCCTTTCCCCCAGGACTAGCACAAAAACTTCCCGCTCCCCATTTCTCCAAGCTCCCAAAAGCACACGACTGGGTTCTTCTGTTAGCTCTCAACTCAGCTCTGAGAATACAGGTATATTTCTAGTTGAGGCACGGACCATGTTCTGATCATCTGAATATCTCTGGTACGTAAGTGTCTAGAACTCATTTAGTTTCCTTGATGTTTGCTAATGAATCGTCAGCACTAATGACATGACCAGCAATGCTAGATCGAACCACCAACGTGCTTCACTCAAGGCTTTCCACATTTACGTCATGGTTTGGGAGAAGTGGTAAGAATAAGGACAAAGCAGAATTTCTAGCTCCTCTGCCTGAATGTGTCATTAAGCTGACTGAGAATTTCTACCAGGTGACTACAGGTCTGTCATCAATTCTTAGATTTTGCATATTAATCACACATATGGCAAATTTATAAAATAAGAAATAGAACTGGTAGCAAAATATATAGTACTGCTCTAACTTCACTGCACACAAGTACATTTTTATTTTCTTACCACATCAACTGAATGTTTCATTTTATGAAACACTTTTTAGTACTGTGGTTGGTTCCTCATGATGCAGGAAGCCCTGAGACTATTTTGAGAAACATAGATATCCATTATTCTTCATACAGATTTCTATATCATTGACAACGGAATTATAGTAACAAAAATTACACTGTCTCAGAGTTAAATAAAAAAAAGATTCTGTTCCTTTTCTTCATATTTTTGTGACACATAGGTGATATATCAGTCTGTTTTGGAGGAATCAAAGGGTCTAGAACTCCTGTGATGTGACCATTTTCACTACACAATGACAATAAAGCAGTTCATGTCTCCCCCTTTAGACACTGGGGAAAATTCATTCAGGCCTTATAATATAGTTGGGTATAGGGAATATGGCAGTATTTGTCACATGAATTTTCACATTCAATAGAATAATTATTTGCTCAGGGGCAAAAGAAATGCTTCCCTGGGCTCCAAAGTATTAGATACTGAGTAATCTTGGCTTGGGAGATGACACAGATACAGCTTTGTGAATATCAGGCCTTTCTCATGAAAGCTGTTTGTTTTCAGTTCATTTCTCTGCCTTTATCTTTGTCCAGTCATTCGTTTATCTTCCTATCCACCCATCCAGCAAATACCGAATGACACTGGAGACACAGGGATGAGCAAAATGGGCACGATCCATGTGCTCGTGGAGACAAATAAAGGTATTCAGTACCTAAAAGTTGGGTCTCTAAGATTTCTTAGCCATTTGCCTAGATCCAAAATTTAATTGCACTTCTTTTACCTGTGGTTCATTCATTATTCCACAAGCATTTATTAAGCATTGCTATGTCGGGGCTTGGGCTGGTGCTACAGAGATTAGGAAAACACAGGCACGGTGCTGGCTCTCTGGCGGGCTGGAGGGGTAAGGAGATACTGTAATAATACAATATGGAAGGTGCAGCGATGGGGAGCTATGTCTGGGCGTACAGAGGAGGCATCCCTGAGCTGAGCTGACAGGATGAGTAGGAGTTGGCCGATTCAGTTTCAGGAGAGGTCGGCAGCAGCTGACGTGGGTCATTTGAAGGAGTATTCAGAGCCAAGAAGAGAGGAGGGCAGGGCCCTGGGCTTCGAGGGCCGTATTTGCTTTAATGAACTTTATCCTGTAGGTGAAAGGAATCCACTGCATTCTGGATTGATGGTGCCAGCAAATGGGGTGGCGGGGAAGGGGGGGGGGTGATCTGAGGGGAGTAAACCTGGAGCAGAGACCGGTTAAGGCGATGCTGCAATCATCCACGCAGGAGATAATGAATGCTGAGGGGCAGTGGAGAGAGGACGGAGATGAGGATACAGATTCGAGAACTGTTTGGAAGGCTGAATTGGCAGAGGGATGGTGTGGATTGGAAAACAATGAACATTCAAGGAATCCCAGGTTTCTAGCATCGGTGACTGGACAAGTGATGGCAGCACCAACTGGGTAGGAAGTACAGGAGACTAGTGTTTGGTCATGCTGAACTTGAGGTACGTGTGTGACACTAAGGACGCCTGGCTATGGAGTTCGAAGGGGAAGACTTAGGCTGAAGGGAGGAATTTGGGAGCCATTAGCACGCAGGTGTTTACTGAACGGAGTGTGATGCCACTGAGAAATATTGAAAACACCATATAAGACAGGCCTGCAAAAGTCATCCCTGTGTTTACTCTGAGAACATTGATAATGAATATTGATGTTTAATTGAATCTGGATGGTATGATTTCCAATGGGTGCTGTTAGAGGGATACTTCTCACCTAGGTACTAAGAATAATTGGATTTCTTCTGAGCAACTGACTATGCTTTTATCCCCCACCCCCACCCCAGGGAAGTTCAAAAACTTTTATTTTATTATTATAACATAGCTAAATATAATGTATTCATTTTTTAAAGTTTACAGATCAGTGGTATGTAATATATTCACAGAGTTAAGCAACCATTACCATAATCAATTTTAGAACATTGCTATCACCCCCAAAAGAAGCTCTATATTTATTATTTCATTCCTTTTTTCCTGTTGAACCACCTGCCCTGGCATGGATATACCACACTTTATCCATTCATCAGTCAATGAATGCTTTTATCTTAAAGACCAGCACTGTCCAATAGATCTATAATGAGAACCACAAATGTGAGCCATAGCCAATGTAATTTTAAATTTTCTAGCAGCTGCATTTTCAAAAAAGTACAGAAGAACAGGTAAAATTAATTTTAACAAGATATGTTAACCCAATATATCTAAAGTAGTAGAATTTTAATATGTGATAAACATTAAAATTATGAATGAGATATTCTACATTTTATTTTATACTAAGTCTTTGAAACGCAATGTGTATTTTATACTCAGGACTCATCTCAGTTTGGACTAGCTTCATTTCAAGCACTAGTGGCTACCATATTGAATAGCGTAGGTAGACAGTGTAAACTGTTTGGTTTCCTTCTTCATTCTGGCTTCTAGGAAGCTTTGAACCAAATTCATGGTAAACATTTTTCCTGTTAATAGGATTCATGGCTCCAGACTGCTGCTCTACTTTTGTTTTCCCTTTCTTTTATCTTTCTAAATTTGTTTCTACTTTATGCTACTTGGTTACACTTTATGCCCCCCTCCTTTGTAAATTGCTTTAATTGGAGGTGGAAAATGCAGAAGGTCTTGAGAAGAGAACCGCTGACAAAAAGAAGATAAATATTTCAGTCAAGGCAAACAGCTAGTCAGCTGACCTGAGGAACTGAGCGCAAGCCTACTCCTTCAGATGAGGCTGCTAACCCCTCTACCCACCTTCCTCTGGCCCCTTTGCTCCGTCAACCTCAGCAAGGCGCTGCAGATAAAATTTTTTTTAGATACTACCAAATAATGGAAATAAGTGTAGCTGAGTGTGACCGGTCGATGCAGGCACCAAGAAACAAGCCAGATAATACTTGCAATTAATTTCTCTGGAAAACATTCAGTGACTTAATAAAACAACAATAAAACAGGCCACATGATTCCAGACCTCCTAAATTGCAGGATAGAGAGAGCAAGCAAGACAGATGATCCTTGATGCATCTTCACTCCATGCTTTCGTTGTGTAATGACGTTTCTTAGGCACTGAAAGGTAGCCCATGTATTCTTTCCCATCTGTCTTCCTACATGTTCTGCCCTCCCCACGGTGCCCTTCCCCCTCACTTGCCTTCCCACACTTCAAGGCCCGGTTCAAATATCCCTGCAGCCAAGACTTTCGCAATTCCTGCCGCCACAAGGCTTTGCTGGCATCTTATTATACTCACCACACTCGGTGTCTATGCTCTGCTCCAGGCAATATGCACCAGCTCTGGCCTGGGAACCACGTCGCCTTCATTTCTGTGTTTCCACATTCAGCTCGTGTTGGTGTGGTGCTCGATGGATGTTTGTTGCTGAGTAAAGAAAGTGAGAGTCACTAGAGTCCTGTGTGTGCCGGGCATTGCGCTTTACGTGTCCATCTCATCCACTTTTCACACTCCTGAAGTTGTTCTCGGATGAAGAAGTTGGGACTTGGGGGCGCCGGCGTGGCTCAGTCCGTTAAGCATCTGCCTTTGTCTCAGGTCATGATCCCAGGGTCCTGGGATCGAGCCCGCATCAGGCTCCCTGCTCCATGGGGAGCCTGCTTCTCCCTCTGCTTCTGACTGCAGCTCCCTCTGTGCGCGCGCTCTCTCTCTGCCAAATAAATAAATAAAATCTTAAAAAAAAAAAAAGAAGGTGGGACTTAGGGAAGGTCAAATAACTCACCCAAGGTCATGTAACAAGTCAATGGCAGAGTTTCAAAGATACCTACCTTTGAGGAGTACCAATCTGTAAAAGAGATAAGCTTTTTGTCTTTTTATAATGGCCTCAAGAACTAAAGCACTGAATTTACTTCAAACTGGACAGAGTACGGACAGGACTTTTCTACCAGAAGGAGCTATTGCTTCCTTTCAGCCAAGTTAGAAGTGGTTACTATAGATAAATATTGTATATATTTGTATACATGATATATATTTGCTGTCATAGCTTTGGATACATGTCAGGGGACTGGGCAAGACCACGGGAATCCTTGAACTAAAAAAACTAGCATTCCATTAGAGTTGTGTGAAATTGAAATAATTCTGCATTAAGAACTTTAAAAACATTGTGTTTGGACTTCTGTCATTGTCTGCCATCCTTAAGATTCTGAATCATGCCCCAAATTGCTACTTGCTTACGAAAGCAATTAATTTACTCTCAAAATTGAAAATCCTTGCTGCAACTTGTTAAGGCCCAGATTCATTTGTCTGTTAATATCAGGTATAATTTCCAAAGTCCACATTCTAAGCATGTAAACTGATTTATGGTCATCAGCTGGTGTGCTTTAAAAAAACAAAACAAAACCAGACTTCTATATATTTCTAGAAAGGTCAACAGAAAATGAATTCATGAATTTGCCCACTGATTCATTAATAATGGAATGGTTCTACATTTTCAGATTTCTCAGTGCATCTTGTTTTTTAACATCAAAGACTTTAGTTCCAAGTGCTATTATGTCTTCTCATTTTAATATTTTTGCTAAGAATAGGAAAGAGAGCTGTCGTAGAGTAAATGAAGAGGCCGAATGCACAGCTGCGGGCCTGCCTCTGTCCCGCGCTCTCTATACACACTGAACGTTAGAAAGAAAATACTGGAAGCTGAGAGCTTTAGGATCAGGTGTTCTTTAACTGCCATTCAGCTAATTACAGTTCACCTTGAAAAGTCTATAAAAATGTAAAAGACAACTAGTTGCTTGGTTTACACAGGGACAGGCACTGAATATTCTTATAGAAAAATTTTAGAACGTGTTAGCTTTGAGTGCATTCTCATAACATGGAATAGACTTGCTTTTCTATTGAGGAAATGTAGGGTATGACACTTTGTAATTTTCAGTTACAATTGTCATTTTTTATTGTGTGAAATCTATTTCCCTTTGCTCTCTTCTATTTTTCTTTTTTGTTCATATCCTTCTCTTTTCTTTGTGAATATGAAGTGGATTATGAATAGAAGAATAAAAATGGAAAAATATGGAGAGGTAGTTAAGTTTCTTTGGCAAATCTGATCTGTTGGCGGACCCAGGGCTGGAAGGTATGGTGCTTGTCTGGTCATCCTGAATCAGTTTTTGTGTATATGTGACTTGAACAGGTTGCTGGGGGCAAGAGATATAGGGGCCACGGGCATTATGGTGTCCTCTAGCTTGTCTCCTTCCCAAAGAGGAAGGACAGGGGTTATCACAGTCTCCAGGAGTCTCATCTGCTAGATGTGGAAGATTCCAGCAGAGTTCTAGGTATAGGACTTCAACAACAAACCCCCTTGATGCCCAGTACCATATCTGACACCCATGAGAACACTAGGAGAAGATATAAAAAATACTTCTGGTGATGGGTAGTAAGGGAAGGCACGTATTGCATGGTGCACTGGGTGTTAGATGCAACTAATGAATCATCGAACTTTACATCAAAAACCAGGGATGTACTGTATGGTGACTAACATAATGTAATAAAAAAACATTAAAAAAAAATAAATAGGACAGGCCTATCCGAAAAAAAATTAAATAAAAAATAAAAAATACTTCTAAGTATGGTGCAAGGACCAAAACCTCCACAGATATTTTTTCTTCTTAAAAATCTTTTCAGTTTTTATAAATATAGGATCATGGAAATGGAAGTATGCAAATCATAGAATCCCATAAGGCTATTAACTGTCAGTGTGATTTTGAGCTTCCTGGGACCAAAGCATGTTGGGAAACCTTCATATTTTTAAGGACCAAGAATGCTAAAACTTTAGTGAAACAAAACTTTAAGGGCATAAATTTGAAATTTCCAGACGGATCTTCATAAATGTGGCCATAGATGATGGCCTTAACAATATCCTTAAAATAGAAAGGAAAGTCTTAAACAGAGGGTGTTGGAGGGGGAGTGGAGAATGTTTAGCTTATGACTTATTTTGTTTTAGGTAGAAAGGAAATACTTTTAAAAATCGAGTATGATTTTCCTCAGTGCAAATCACTACAGTAGGCCAGGCCCTTACAGGAACACACATCTGGGTTCTAGGAGACTCTAATGCACTTTAGAAGTTACCATAAATTTGCTCATCAATGAAAACAGAGCTCTTTTCTTCATTCTTGTAAAAACTATGTACTAAACTGGAAAGGATTACAAGTTTATTTTTTAAGCTCATGTCTATGTGCCATATGCCAAGAACTTTGTTAAATATTTAACGTGTACTAGAACATTTGATCTTCACAACTGCTGCATTATTACAGACGAAGAAACTGAAACACAGATCAGCTGCATGGTTACTCTTGCCCAAGGCAACAAAAGTGTAAAGGAAGAGCTGGGGTTTGAACCCAGGTAATTTAGTTTCTGAGGCCATGTACCCTCTACCATGCTGATTAGTGTTTCTCTAAAGTACTCATTAACCAAGACAGACTTTTGAAAGGGAAAGAACAGAACACATTTCAATTTACAAAACAAAAACAACAACAACAAAAAAACAGATTTTCAAGGCACAAGAACTCCAAATATACCCTAATAATGAAGGAAAAAAAATCTTTGTACATTTCATCTTGGAAACTTAATGCATTCTGCTTTTTTTCCCCCTACAGGTGAAAAGGATGCTATTTCAGAAAAATGTAGGTCCCATGAAATAGAGAAAAGGATCACATCAGCTAACAATGGTCCTCTTCTACGTTTTAAGTGAAGAGCTTCTAAGATCAGCAAGCAGGCTTAGCAACTCCGTCCAACATTCTAAAGCCAGACCTCCTGTGTTTATTAGGCAATGTGGTCTAGTGGAAAAAGCGAAGATTTTGGAGACAGACGCTGGCATTGACTAGCTTTGTGACCTCATTTAATCTCTCCTGTCCTTTCCTTTCTGAGAAAAAGACTGCATCTTGTTATGAAGGTTTGAGATAATGTATCAAAAGTGCATGGCTTAGTAGATGCCCCAGAACTGGTTGATACTAGTATTATTGTTGTTACCATGATTACCTGGATGTAAGGAGAGAGATTAGCCTTTATGGTTACTGATGACAATTTTTTTTTGTTTGAGTTAATAGTATTCAATGAAACTTTATTTACTACCAATTTCATCGAACATCCCAGAAAGCACTGTGGGGAAACAAGATGGATAAACACCAAGTCTCTGCTCCCGGGAACCTTACAATCCAATAATAAATCACATAACTATAATAGAGTTTGAAAGCAGTTTGGTTTGGTGAAAGAAAGGGCTCAAATAAGACAATAACGTAAGATGAGGTCATGTCAGTTGAGGCATGATGCAGGTCTTGAATGCCAGGAGGCAGAGTTCATTCCTAACTTGGTAGCAACGTTCTGCGGGCAGAAGAGCGACCCCAAAAAATCAGAATTTTAATTTAAAGAGCTTAATCAAGTGAAAAAAAATGGCAGCAGGGAGTCTGGCTTCTGATAAGATCCAGTGTGAGAAGAGCATGGCCTTGAAGTTGGTTTTCCAGGATTGGTGGAAGAATTGAGCTGGTCATTTACTTTCAGTCTTGGGGTCTTTTCATGACTCAGGAAGTGGTTGGCTGAGGTTCCAGTATTCTGTGTGCACATGGAACAGGGAGAAGCTGGCTGACTCCCTGGAGGATAGGCCACTGTTCAGTGGCACCAGACTACCCAACGCCCTTGAGTCGAGATCTCATCAGATTGCTCAAAAAGCAAAGAAGAGTGGTTCTCTTTAGCCCCCCAATTCTTGGGCTTTGGGACCATAAAAGGAGCTCATACTCCAAAATAGCACTTTGATGAAATACCTAATTAAAGGCCTATGCCTGATACTAATTTAGTAATGCAATGTAACTCCAATTATTTTTTTAAAAATGATGCTCTATTTAAAGTGTTCTATCATTAGTATTTTCAGGATTTATTTTAATCATTAATCTTTACAGGATAGGAAACCAAAATAGCATTCCTATTGAATGCTTATGTGTCAGTAATTTGAAGAGATTTCCTGTAACTAAGTTAAAAACATCTTATTAATGTATTATATAATTTCCGTTAGAGAAGTTACATATCCTTCAGTGAGTTGAGAGTGATTTTAAACCTTGGGGATGTGATTCAGTAAATAAGCAGAGGAAAGAAATACAAAAGCACATAAGTAATGTATGTATGTAAATGTATGTAAAGTAATGGTTGGGTTTATTTATTTTTATTTTTTAAAGATTTTATTTATTTGTCAGAGAGAGAGAGAGCATAAACAGGGGAAGCCACAGACAGAGGGACAGCAGACTCCCCGCCAAGCAAGGAGCCCGATGCGGGGCTCCATCCCAGGACCCTGGGATCATGACCCAAGCTGAAAGCAGACGCTTAATGACTGAGCCACCCAGGCGTCCCATAATATATGTTAGGTTGTTTAGCATGGTGTCCGACAAACAGTTAGTGTCCCAAATAATAAGACGTTATTATTTTGAAATCCATTTAAATAAAAACATTTTCTTCTCCAATTTATATTGGCCAAATTAGCTCACATTCTGAACATAAAACTAATCCTGCTAAAATAAGGTAAGTGTACTGTAAGTCTGTAGAAATGAGTCATCTAAATCAAAGAAAAAACTTTCTCATCTACAGAACAACATATACAATGATGCTGGCTTTTCAGCAAGACAAAATCCTCACTCATTAGCTACAATTACATTTACAATTCTGCATTTATGAAAGGACGGGGGTGTGCAGAAAGTACACTTACCTATTTTTGGAATGTTCTCAGAAGCCAAGGTTAGGATAATAAGAGGCTTCTTCTTAAACTCATTAAAATAACTAGAAAACTCTTTCCTCAGCATTATGACTAATCAAGGCTTACCTAGACTCGAAGCCTTCTTTCATGACTTTTGGCTCTTCAAAACTCACCATAAGTTCCTTCTCTTGATGGGTGGCGGGGCAGGGACTGAAAAGATTGGAAGAATTTTGAAACAGATTATCCTAAAATATTCTGGAGCTTCCTGAGGCTCTAAAATAAAAATGTGTTCACCGTTCTTAATTCTTTTAAATATACGTGTGTGTGTGTGTGTGTGTGTGTGTGTGTGTATAAAGAATAAAAATAACAAGAGGGTATAAAATCTATTTACATACAAATTACAATGTGATTGGAACATTCAATGTTTACTATTAAGAGGAGGATTCTTGCTGAGACTGAATTAGTAAGAGTGGTTAACAGGCCTCATTGAATTAATCTGCATAAATTTTCTAATTTAGCAAACTGGAGAGAAATCATCCTCATAGGTTTCTTGACATTTCATGTAGGTGGTTTTACTTGGATGATAGCAAGTCAGTCATTTGATTCCATCAAATCAGGCAAGGTATTAGACAGGTTACCGAAAAGAACACCACTTAAGAAAAGGGGAAAAAAAGGGTAGGGTGCTTGAGTCGACTGACTCAGTCTGCTGCCCCAAGCAGACCCCATAAAGATGTAGCGGAAGCATATATTGTTAATTCAGTCTTCACTGTTAATAACCTTTAGAAGCTTTACAAGACTCTCCGCTGCTTTAACACTTGTAATTCCCATCCAACTACACAACTTCCTCTTCGGAAGGACTCAGCCGAGCAGAGATAAATAGGACGCCAAGGCTCGGCCTGGGGTGCAGCTGCCATTTGAAAATGGAACTGAAGCTTTTCAGAGACACTCTACCTTCTGTGACTGTCCTTAGTGAACCCGCAGTGGTTCCCTTCTTTGGGCGCCTCAAGGTTGCATTTCCTCGCTCCCTTAAAATTCGCAGTGGCCATGTGACTGGTTCTGAATACTGGTTGTGGCCCCCCTGACCTGCATCACGGTGGGGTGGGTGGGAGCCTGTGTGAGACTGTCGGCGCTCCTTCCCTCACTGTGGCCACCAACCGTGTTGCAGGGGGCAGAGGTCCTGGGTGTGAGTGGCGGAAGCAGGGTGTCTTGCCGCCGTGCAATGGGCGCGGAGCACCAGTGAGAACTCACCCGAGTTATGCTGAGCCACCGAGCTTCGGGGTTGGTGTCGCTACACAACCCGGCCTGTCCTCGCTAATATACCTGCTGTGCCAGGAAAAGACAGAATCCAGGCAGTGAGTTTTTTTTTAAAAAACACATAGAGATGAGATGTGCTGGGTGGCACAGTAAAATTTATTGTCTTTATGATTTACACATAGTAATTAAACACACAAAAGAACAAACACTGTCAAGATGGCCATAAGCAGCTTAGGAACTGACTGGTCCCAGTTCAATCACGCAAACATTCATTCAGCTTAGAAATGAGCTGCTTTTTAATAGTCTTAATCTTTTTTTTTTTTTTCAGTCCCCAAGGCTTACACAGTTCAGTACAAATGTTTTTGCTATTTTGTTATCGTCAGGCACATGATGTTTACCAAGTCCCAGGAAATAAATGAAATCAACAAAAAAGTCCTGTGATGATTGAGCACAGTTTCACAGAAATAAATTTGATGAGCTTACTACAGTTTGATACAGTTCAGCTATCAGACCTATACACGAAACATGAAACAATATCAACAAATTACACTTGTCTTAAGGATTTATTTCTTTTAAAATATTTACCGCACTTTTTTTTTTGTGCAAAGCTTCCATTGATTTCTTTGGTTTTAAACATTATAGCTCCATGTGACCTAAATATATATAGTTCTATTTGTACCAAACATCAAGAATAAAAATATTAAAATTTCAGAAGGTAAAAATGGAATTATTGCTTCAGTATAAAAAAACCGTCTGGCCCATTCAGGTGCTATTGCTATTGTGGCTTTGCTTCTGTTGGAAAACTATCCTGGAAATCAAGGAGTGTACCCCGTAGCTCCCTGCTGAAAGTATAATTTGGTTGTACATTACCATCTATTAATATGCCCCTCCCTTCACCAAAGCTATCCTGATCTTGTCCTTAAAAACAAAACAAAGTGAAAAAGCATAAATAAATAAGCTTACCTGGGGATACAATAAATAAGCTACTAGAAATAAGAATAAAGAATATTGTAACATAAAGCCCTTCAGTGCTGTACAATTAGACAACAGCTTCAGATTTTCAAGGTCTCTAAACACAGCGTTTGTTGTGTAACACACTGAGCGCTGGTACCCAGCTGACAGATCTAGAGAAGACTACATTTCTGTCGTTTTCATTCTTTAAAAATGAAAACACAGTGGCCACAGTTGTAAATTCCGCTTTTTGGGAATTGACTAGGTATGTACCATCATCAGCTCTGGACTGTTGCCTACTTGTAGAGCACAAATCTTAGGGATTAAAAAAAAAATCTAATAATATTCCTTCAATTCTTAGTGGTTTCTTGGTCTCCAGAATAGTTAAAGAAACAAACAGAGAAGAAATGAGACTCAAAAGTTTTGCTGCCTTCTTTTCTTCGCATCCATTGCATCCAGAATGGGTTGTCTCTTCGCAGTGTATCTTTGACGAAGCTCTTCTATTTCTCGTTCCATCATGGGGTCCAGCGCTTTTAACCGCATCTGTAGTTCTTCTAAACTTAGATTTTTTAACTAGAAACAGGAAAAAAATGAAGATATTAAATATTAAAATTATCTACAATAGGTTAAAATCTAATCGGCTTTAGTATGACTATTTCAGCAAACTCTTTACATCGTCTTTGAAATATGGTTCAACAATTAAAACAGGAATTCCTCCCCTGAAGAACCAAGAAGCCACACCTTATAAGAACCTTAAGTCATCTTGCAACAAAAGCAATAAAAAACTCTGCTTTTAGGAAAGAGCAAATGAGAAAAATAAGCTGATGAAAAGTATTTGTTTTTTTAAAGAAAGACAGAAAGACAAATCCACCGTTGCCAACACACAGACTTCAGGATATGTTCCGGATACATTCACTCTAATCTCTCTCATTCTTGCCAGCTCTGGAGCACGACCATAACTGTGAACACTGCAGAGGTCACCCAAGAATGTGACAAGACTGAACACAGGTTGAATTAACCATTCTATCCTGCATTTTACCAAATGCTTACATTTTAAGTATTTGAGTTAATCAGAACATTAAATTATCTAGAACACTTTTGTCCCAAACATTTTGATACATTAAGGTTTTAGATTTATGATTCAAAATATCCCAAGCCTGATGTAAACAGTGCTCTGTAAATTTGGACATGGGCTTGGCCAATCTGAAGACAAACTGCCTATCAGATTTTTACCATATACATTATAGTTTGGCAATAATGATAAGATTTGACTGAACAATATAGGTTGACCATAATGATTAAGTTTGATTATGCTGCCTCCTGGAGACAACACTAGCAGAGCCTTTACCGGTTTTGTGTGAGAGAAGCCCCATATACCTGGGGGATGAGATCCATTCCACATCATGGGATCGGGGGCCTCCTGAGCCTTACTGTCATTATTTACATTCACAACAGCAAGATATGGATGATCTCCTGAGAAACATAATGTTGGATACCCTGAAATACAGGACCTAATACTTGGGCTTTTATCTTATTAACATTTAAAAAAAAATCTAAAACTTGGTCTTCTTCAGAAACTATTAAAGCAATGGTGGCAGGTGGGTGCTTTAGAAAAATCTGTTAAACCACAGGGATTTACAGAATGCTATTACATTCTCAGCATCTTGGTAGGTACTGTAAGAAGAGCAAAGAAGCGCTAACCTATTTCCTTGCCCTAAGAAGCTCACAAAGCAGCAAGAAGGGAAAGATCGGGAACTAGAAACATTGAGGGACTGACACAAGCCCCTACTGCCTGCAGTACGGATTACAGTGAGAAGTTCTCAAGTCCACAAATAACCTTCTCATGTGCAAACTTCTGCGTGTTCACGTGTGCACTTTCCTGGGGAGAGCATCCATTTTTTTTTTTTTTTGGTGTTTTTTAAAAAACAGATTCCCAACAAAAAAAAAGAAAGGCCTCACTATAAATTCAATGGAGAGCAGATGCTCTTTAGGGAACAGGGACCATGTTGGTCTGTGCAGAGAGGGGTGTCTCAGAGCCTCTCTGAGGAGGGCTGAGGAGGAAGCCCCACCATTCTGAGGAAGAACTAAGGTCATTGCAGAACCAGGCGCAGGTGGGGTCCCAAGCCAGGTGAAGCAGGGTTTGGACTTCAGGGAGTCACGATCTGCTCCAGAGCCAGAAAATTCTATGAGAGTAATTCAGACTTGGTTTTAAGATGATAAAACTTGCAGCTTATTTTTTGTTTTAATAAGAGAACTGTCTTCGGTTATTTTATGATCCAAATCAGAAAATGCTCCCATTACTTTATAGTCAACATGTCAATTTTAACCAAAAATAGTATTTTTCAGCTTGATTCTCCATTTTACTCACCTTACCTGGCCCTAAGTTACTCTTGGTTCTAAAAATCAAATTCATTCTCAACTGAAAAAGATTTGTCACCACTGAGGATACTGAAAAGAATGAGTCACAGACTCTGAAGGAAATTCAAAAGAGGATTTCCAAAAATACAGGCATGACAGTGTTACGGGAAAGAGTATGTGGGCTCCCAGGATGAGGACTCTGAAGGTGAACACCACTTGCCTGGGTGTACGGAAAGTTCTGGTGTAGATGTAATATGCCCTATCATAAACAGAAGCTAGCTTAGTATAGCACACCATTAGATGCATTTTATACATATACAATGTATTGTATTATATTATATTCTTTCTTCATTAATTTTTAATCCAAGTATTAATCATGCATCTGTTATATGGTCAAATACATTCAAGTCACTGGGGGGATAAAGAATAAGCCAACAGGGGCCTCAGAACTTTCTGAACTGTATGAACAGGTGATGGTGAGATGAAGGGCCAAGACAGACCACACACAGCTATGCTTCCCCAAGAAAGACATCTGGGTGCTGTCTACATAAGATTCGATTGCCCTTTGTCTCTTTTTCGGCCCACGCTAACCTTCCCATCTCTGAATTTCTAGATAACATTTATAATTTAAACAACACAATTTAGTATTTGATTGATTCTAGAGTCATTTATTATTTCATAACTGATTTTTATGCATGAGTTTCATGTCTCCTTGCCATTCTAAAAATTATTTAAACTTTAGAGACTGTACACACACTTAGAAACTATTAAACAGTATATACTGCTAAATATCATGGCATGAAGGTGGGTAAACAGAAATGCAGAAAAAGATGACTCAAAGGAATGGGTTACTTACTGTAAGATTAGGAGAAATAACATCCGACAAAGCAAACACTTTTTGCATTAAGATATTCCTGTAAGTATCTTATGCTACCTTTCTGGGGCAAGTTACCAACAGTTTATAAATATTACACTACAGTAATGGACTGAGTTCAGAGAAAGAAGCTACTTAGAAGACAGGTTTCCCTCCTCGAATAGACTTTCATATTCTCAATCTGTAAAATTTGTGACAATCAAGTTTGTGATGTTGGAGAACCATTATCCGGCATTGTTAGGGAATTAGCTGTTCCACATAAGTAAATTCGTGAAGTATCAAAGCCTTAGTTTTTTAAGTGCTAAAAACTTTGTTTCAACCATTTTGAAGAGAAACTCTTTATAAAGTACTTTCCAGAATATGCTGCCTTCTAAAGCAGAGGACCCAGGACCTAAAGCAACCTTCCTTTGATGACGAATCACCATTATTAATTTCTATTACTAATTTGTGCCATGTGTTAATTTGCTCTCTCCTTTTTGGCTTTTTATCTTCATTTGAGGGAAAGCTGTCAGATCCTTTTCAGGGCCCTCATTAGACATCTATCATTCTCCCTTTACTTCAAGCTTGTTTGCCTGTTGGGAACCAGAAAAGCAATTAATCCTATAAGGCATTACACTAAATAAGAATAAATGTATTAATGAAAGCCTGAGACTGTTTCAGGAAGACAGAATATGGTTTTAGTGCTGAAGCTTATAACTACTGTTATAAGTTTCTAGTGTTTTGCTTTTTTTTTAAAAAATCTGATTTCAGATTTGTGGCTCTATAAGTTCAAGGTTACAGGAAATCGGACACCTACATAAGAATATATACAGATATGTTTTCAGGTGGGCTGTCAGAGAACTCCAGAGTACTCGTTTATTAAAATATTGATATTTTCTACGGACCAAGCACCGTGGGTAAAGAGATGAATAAAACACTCTACCGCCCTCGAGGAATTTGCAATCTAGCTGGTGAGAAGTCCATACACAGCTAATTCACCGACGGATGGGGACTCTGAGAAGATGGGTAATAGGACAGGGGAGAATGGAAGCAGCACGAGTGGAAAGGTGTAAGGTGCATAAATGCTTGGCATCCTTGGAGACCGCAGCTGGCCGCTGGGATATGCAGTGGACCCTGGAGGGGACGGGGGTCAGGAAATGAGACAGCAAGGTGAGCGGAGGTCAGATTGCTAAGGGCCTTAAACACGTTACTACAAACTTTCTGTAGCCAAGAAAGAAATGCTGGATAATTTTGAACATAATAGGTGACATGATCATATATGAGATAGAAAAACATATCCAATAGCAGGTACAAAAAGTAGATTAGCACGGGGGAAAATGGAGACAGGAAGGCCTATGAGCAGGTTACTGCAAGAGTCTAGACAGAGGATGAGGCTTGGACCAGGAAAAAGGAAGTGGAGATTGAGGAGAGGGATCTGAGAGACTTGGAAGTAGAACTGATAGGGCTTTCTCTGTTGGTTGACTGATTAGGAAAGATCAGGAAGAAGGGCGGGCTACAGTGATTCTGGCTTCAAGCTGTGGTGATGAGGTAGACATTGTTATCTTTAATTAGGCAGGGGAGTAAATCAAATTGAGTTTTAGTCTTTGTTGAGATCGAGAGATGAACAAAGCATCAAGGTGCAGATAACAGATATGGATTATAATTTGGTTTTGAAGCACAGGAAAGAGAATAAAGCTACAGATTTGAGGAATCATCAGCATTTAGGCTGTAACAGAAGCCCTTGATGAGGGTCAAAGATTATCCAGGACAAGAAGGTTTTCTCCTTCATCTTATGATCTGACTATGGTATCCAACAGAGAATAATCCCCAAATGTTAGCATTTGTGATCAGAGGCGCTTCTCGTTTTGTTAACAAAAGAGAAATACCAGTAGATTTCTAAATAACTAGATCATGGTGTCATCTAGACAAAAAAAATGTGAGATTAACTGGTAGAACTTTTCACTTTTTATAGTGGGTATGATTTATAGACATGAACTTCTGGCTGGGTTTTGACTTACGATTAAGCCCTAATAACATATACTTAGCACTCTGTATTTCTGTAGCTATCGAGCCTCCCACAGGCATGAAAATGATCTGGGGAGGAAAAAACGGCAAAAGCAGCTTTTCCAATCTCTTAGAGAGCAGTAGTGCTCAATGGCTTAGTAGTAAATAGGGTCGCAAATGAGATAACATTTTATGGACACTCATAATGATAAAAATGGCCCTATAATATTAAACAATGCCACTATCACCCTTATAAAATACTAATCCAAATTAAAACAATTTGGGGGGCTAATGAGGATAGTATTAGAAAGAAAAGTTGAGCTTCCTCAATTATTATCAATATTATTGTGACAAAAGTGTTATTCACTAAAATTAGGTTTTTTGACATTTTCACAAAGGTGAAGGGAAATCATTTCAGAATTGTTATGTTTACGAATCAACACAGCTTGTGGTAGCTTAAATTTATATGTTTTTTTAAATATTGGGAAGAAATGTTACTTATGAACCATCCTTCTGCAATACAAGGAACACCAAGTAGCTGGAGTACCACAGCCATCTGCCGGACGACTAAGTCCAAAGTAAATGCAGAGTAAACCGGAGTTGCAGTACCGAGTCTTGGGCTACATTTGTCTGTGTAGAGCTCTGTAGGTGAAGTCAGTAAAGAGAATTTCAGGACACGCCTACATTGTGGTTTTTACTGTATGTGAACAAATGTGCAAAAATGAATAATACATCCAGAAATGGCTTTTAGATGTTCTAGGCTAATTCGATTTAATAAAATTTGATACTGGATTTCATGATAACACAGAACTTGCGCAACTAACAATGATTCTTAAACTTTCAGGTCTTAACATTCTGAAAGAATACTGTCAAGTTTGACAATCATTACAAACGTCAAGGATATATAACTTGATTAAGTGACTAAATGAGCTGATGTGCAGTAAGGGAAGGGTTTGAAAGCAAAGACAGAACTTCTTCAAATACAGTCACAGAAATGGAGATGAGCTTCAGAACAACATTGTTTTGTCACCCGAGGCAATGTTTTTCTATTCACAAAAAGTTTTGCTTTTCTTGGGACATTTGAAATGATAAATACCAGGGGGCAAGACATCTTAAGGGCACAGAATAAAATCCATTTCCATAAAAAGAGTTTAAACTGAGGTCAGGTAAATTGAATCATATGGGACTCAGAGAAACACACTGGAATTTGGGATTATTAAACATCACTGCATTTGAGCAAAGCACTGTTTAACAGGAGCATAAACTATAAGGTTGGGTTATGAATTAAACCTCACAGAATCTGACAGCAAAAGCAACCCTCAGAGAAGATCTACTCTAGTTTCCTTGTTCTGGGTGAGAAGATGGGAGCCAGGTTGCTCAAAATTATACTCCTGGTTGATGGCAGAGATACCACCTGACCTCGACTGAGATCGACGCATTTTTTTCATTATACCAAGTTGGATATTTTTGGTCTAGCACTGCCGGAGTGTGAATGGGGAGGGTGTGCTGCTAAGAAGTTTCTAGGGTCTTCAACCTGAGCTGTAAGGAAAAATGGTTTTTAAGTGTTCAGCTATGAAGGCCACAGTAAAGAGAAAACCCTGCAGATGACATTTTTATAGAGTAGTTTTTTAGAATGAAATACACTGCAGAAATTTAGCCAGAGGTGGAATTACCATCTTCTTTAAGTTGCAGGACAGTTGGTAGATTAGGATTTCCCAGCTCTTATAGAAAGTTTGTTTAAAACAATTGAAAGGCTTTAAATAAAAACCCCAACTTTTAAACAAAAATTATTAGATAAATGAGTAGATGGATGAATTGTTTATAAGTTAAATGAAAAAACCAAAACGAGTTTTCAGTAGAAGTCAACACTTGTTTGAAAGTTGGTATAGTTTGGTACCTAAGTGACAGTTTGAATGTGCAGCCCATTTTGTTAATAATTGTCCAGGATCATCACATTTCATCTAGGAGTAAGAAGATTACAGGCAATATTCAAAAAAATTATATTTCTCAGTATTTCTTTAAAAAAAAAGAAAAATCCAAATAAAAGATAACGCAAATTAATAACTCACTTACTAGCTCTTGCATAAAACAGCAGCACAAGCAACTCAGTGATAAGAGAAGATGGAAAATAAGATTAAATCTTATAAACTGATAATTTTGACAGGTCATATTTTTAGTCCTTAGAATTATTTCTGAACTCTGTGAGAAGTATTGAAAAGCTGCTAGTTACTGATCAGTTGTCACTAACATTAGAACTCTCGGGAAGTTTATATATCCAATCTACTATAAAAACCTAAACTATCACATTCAAGTGATAAGAGCGAATTACTTTCCAAAATAACATCGCCTTAAGAGCTCTCCGAGGAAAACACTTA
The DNA here is from genome assembly GCF_024610735.1 of Ursus americanus. Lineage (NCBI taxonomy): Eukaryota > Metazoa > Chordata > Mammalia > Carnivora > Ursidae > Ursus > Ursus americanus. The sequence continues at coordinate 37,088,343 of NC_142135.1, read as the reverse complement.
GATTTTTATATTACTTTGTCAAAAATAGTCCTAACTACATGAGAGTTTTTTAAAAGTCTTACTCTCAAAAAGTAGCAGAAAAAAGATTACGAACTTTTTGAATGCAAAAATGTGATAACATTCAAGACTTAATGGGTCCACTAGTTGCTGGTATAATCAGTCTGTCAAAATAAACAAGACACCATCACAATGAAGCAAATGGTCTTATATGTTAATGTTAACACATTTAGTCAAACAGTCAATCAAGAAAATCCTGTACAAGGTTTGCTGTGTTTACTGGGAAAACAAACTCTTCCTAGCAACGGTTTAAATAAATCTCACAGATGCTACAGACCTTATTAGTGGCTTGTGATTTAAAAAATATGGATTGTTAATACTGTATCCTGACTCATCTATTTTCCCATCTGCTAGCAATTCTAACAATATGAACTATCAACAGAATGGCTAACAACAATAATTTTCTATGGCAATTTTGATGCTGAATTGCCTATAGCATTTTGTAAGATTTACCAGTGCATGCCTCAGACTGTTTTGAGTTGTTTGTGGCCTGGAGCAACATACTCCTTTCCCCCCTAATATTTCATTTTAGCTCACATTTTTACTGTGTTGAACAGAATCTGGTTTGGTTTTACAAAACACTGTTCATGGAGGCTGCCACACTCATTTTGCTAACAATGAGAGTGGGACATGCACCAAAGAAAGAACTAGCAAAAAATCCAGTCAAGTCCACTGATTCGTTTAGATATATATAAACAGGTAAGCGGCCTTCTGCCATAAGACTGAACAACAGGGATAGCAGGTAGGACACTTAAAGTTAAAAACAGTTAAAATATCAATAAATTAAGGCATTTCCTGATTTAATTGCTGGGCTGAGAAGAATACAAATAAAAGAGCTCTCAAGTCAATCCAAACTAGTATGAAGTCTGTTAAAAAAAACCATACATACAGATTTCAAATACACATTTACAAAAATAATGAAGATTGCGATAATTTCAGACACTTGACACACTATAGAATAAAAATGGAATTCTTCACTGTAAATCCCTTGGAAAACATGCCCTTAAAAGCTGCATTAACATTAATCTATTGGCAGAGCCTTCTTCCTAAAATAGACGCTATTTACCTACCTGGATGGAGGATTACATTCAACATTGTTTGAGTTGAGTGGCCCCTGACTTCTACTGATTGACTAAATGACTATAAATATTCTGGGACTTGAATGAGAAACTGCCATGAAGCATCTGTTTAACCTCAGAGCATTTAGAGTAAATTTAAGACATTTCGATTTTATTTGCATTCCCAACCAAAGAAAAGAGAGAAAACCATTTCTTGTGGATATCAGCAGAGGAGAAGGGAAAAGTGCCAACTACTGATCATTTACAATGTGTTAGACAGTGTCCTAGGTCCTAGGCATTAGGTCATTTATTCCTAGCAATTACCTTATGGGGTAGATACCACCAACCCTATTTTATAGGTCAGGACACCCAGAGAGACCAAGTGATCGACCCTAGGTCACACAGCTAGAGGTGTTCATGCAGGCCCTCACAGACCACATCGAACCCACTAATATAAATTGGGACTGAAGCCTACCAAGAGCTGTTTCTTAGGTCTCCCAAGAACTACAAGCACTTCAATACCCAGATACCACACAAAACAGTTCCTAACAGATTGTTCATAGATTAAAAATAGGGAAACACTGCTTTTAAAAAGACCACCTTTCCTCCCAGGGGAGTATTTTATTTATAAGTTATCAATGTATTTTAGCTATAACTGCCCTTATGAAATAAGGGCCTATATGTTTAAGCATTTAATTTAATCAGCTCTCTAGCAAAATAAACACATTTCTACATAGTGATTTGGGACAGATGCTATAATTTTATCAAGAAGAGATATGCTGTGACAAAACCAACAAGACAAGTCCCCTTGCCAGAGAAACAAGACTTGGCTTGTGCCCATTCAGACTGTCCCATAGTTGCCCTGGTGTTGTGTTGAGCTTGGATCTAGCAATGAGCTATGAGCTGATGAGTATTGGAGAAGTCTGAGCCACCCATATGGAAAAAGGAATGATGAAATTCTAGTTGCATTCCTCAACAGCAGTTGAACACCCCTTCCTTTTATGCTTTTCAGTTTCTAGTAGTAGTTCTGCCTGCTAAAAATATCAGGAAAAAGTTAATTCATGCATAGCTCTGCTATATTGTAAGCAGCTCGAAAATTCTAGGCCCAACACAACAAAATCTGAGTAACTCAAAAACCAAACTCCTAATTAAATCTTTCTAGATCTATTAAGGGGAAGATGAGCTTTCTTTCAGTGATTCTGATAAATACCTGGAATATTTTAAAACATTGATAAAAGCTATAAATGAGATTAACGAATTAAGTGATTGACTTTGCTTATATACTTTGTTTCCTTAAAAATTAACTACATGACTAGTTACGGAAGATAATAAACATTTAAAAAACAGTTCTTAAACTATTTTTGTAACTAGCTTATTGCGCAGTCAAATCTTTTGTAACTATTATATAAACTTAAAAGAGTTTCGTTTTTCTCCAATCATACTCTTTCAGCTGTGCTATGCCAAATTTCCCTGACACATCCCTTAAGGAATCTTGGGCAGATCTCACTGATTTCTGGTCACTTTTAGTTAAAAGTCCAGACGAATTACGAACTTTGTCCCTTCCCTCAGTATGAGCTTGCACAGAGAAACCAAGAGGGTTGCAGTAGGAAGAGATGCTGTCCACATCTAGAACCTTCTCCCCATCTCTTTTTAAGGTCTAGCTCCTCTGGTGCTGGGAGCTGGGAAGGAAACCGGGATCCTGTGATGGACACGGTTACTTGTCAGTGGAAGGAGGTTTCGGTCCTGCTCTGGTTTGGTGGATTACTGGTGGTTTGTTCAGAAGGGGTGTGTGTGGATTTCCTGATGTGGTGGTTGGTATTACTCTGGTGCTCACATCTCTTAGAAGGGGGCAGCTCTCTGGATGGGGTATTGTCTCCTCTGGCCTGGAAGCCCCCTGGCAGTATTATGATGTCTGACCTCTGTTTTTAGAGTCACGGAGACCACAGAGGTTGTTCTCTGGACTCTCCAGGGGCCCCTGGGATGCAAGGGGGTGAGGTCCCCTCGTCTCTTCTTTTCTAGCACACTCCACCATAGCCCTCAGTTATCCTGCAGGCCTTGGCTCTACCTGCTGAAGTTCCTACCTACACAACTCTTTGGGAGAGAAACAGACATCGTCTCTCTCCCTTTTTTTTTTCCAGACATCTTTTCTTTCTGTCTATGTTAATATACCCCCCAGACTCCCGAGAACTTGCTCACAAGCTCTGCTCTAGTGGCATGCCAGTGGGTCTGCAGGTTCAACCAGCTTAGCAAGCAGCTGGCTGGGATAGCAGATGCCAGCCTCCCTTGCCTGCAGGCACCACCAATTTCTGCGACTGGCTTTCTGGAAGACATGCCCCCATACCTAACTTTAATCTAAGCAAGAAGAGAGCTACTTTCTCATTCCACTAGACCACCAGATTATGAATTCCATAAGGACAGGAACTTCTGCAAGAGCTACATCCCCAGTGCCTAGAATACTACTTGCAACAGGTACCTGATAAATATTCACTAAGTGAATGAAAGATGGTGGGACTCTTAGTAAACTCTGGAGAAAGGTGTCTGGTTTCAATTGTTGGTGGCTCTCCTCAGAATATATGGTACTGCAGTCTTCAGCTAGGGGCTCCAGTGCTAATGTGTGGCAACAGGAAACGTCCCTTTCAACATTGTGGCACATAGCTTTTAACTCTTAAAAAAAAATTGTGTGTGTGTGTGTGTGTGTGGTATCAAGTAGGAGCATTTACAACTTAAGTAAAGAAAAAAGAGTATCAGGGAAAATCAAGCTGTTATCCAGCATATTTCATTCATTCACTACAGGACAGTTTCATGCTCCATTTCATGTTTATTCTGCAAGTCTGATCATAGATTTTGACTCGTTTTCTAGAAAAATGGCTTCTGTCAAAAAAAATTCTTCAAAATGATAGTAAACACCACAGTATACTCTTTTGGCAAATGTGCATTGAATGAAGTGCTCTGGGAGGACAGATTTCTTACTAATATCACCAAGTGCAACCATTTATACAATTTTCTACTGCAGCAATATCACAATGCTTATTCCGACAATTTAAATTATGACCATCTTCATATCATAAAAATGCAAAATTTACTTTGCCAGATCTATAAAAAGAGTTCTAAAATGAAACAGAGCTCAGCTGAAAACCAGAAATCATGAAACTCAGATTGCAATGATTTTTTAAATAGTGAAGCGACACCTACAAATAAGCAGGATTCCTAATACTTCAGTTTTGTGGCGTCTCCACCTGTAGTTCTTTTAAATACCACAGAACAGGAATCATGGTTGGACAGCTGTTTACAAAACAGTATGAACTCAAAATATGGCCAAATGTTTTCTAAAGACTTAGCAAAAATAAAATTTTTTTAAAGATTTTATTTATTTATTTATTTGAGAGAGAGAGGGAGAGAGGGAGAGAACACAAGAGTGGGGATGAGGGGCAAGGGAGAAACAGACTTGGGAGTCTCAGGACTCTGGGATCATGACCTGAGCCGAAGGCAGACGCTTACCCAACTGAGATACCCAGGTGCCCAGCAAAAATAAATTTTGATCAAAGTTATTTATCCTTACTTGCCACATGAGCCTTAGGAAGTAAAATTCACCAAAAAGGTAACATTTTAACATAATTATTAATTTTAGATAGGCATGATTTGTGGCTGAAACAGTGTTTTAAATTTCCCAGATATTAACAGACAAATCTACAAATTCAATTAAAACCCATGAAGATTTTCAGGGATTTAAAAAATTAAAGGGTTAGCATGTGGGTGGCTTAGTCAGTTAAGCATCTGATTCTTGATTTCCGCTCAGGTCATGGTCTCAGGGTCATGAGACTGAACCCTGCACCGGGTTCTGTGCTGAGTGTGGCGCCTGCTTCAGATTCTCTCTCCCTCTGCCCCTCTCCCCCTCCCTCTTTCTCTAAAAAATAAAAGAAAAAAAAAGAAAAAGCATAGGAGGGTTCCTATGAAATGTTAAAAGAAAAATCCTGCCTATTTTAATAACAGTCTTATGCAAACTTAAAAGCAAAACCACTAACTGAATAAAACTGAAGTTGACAGCTTCTCCCCTTGTCCTTTAATAATTGTTTTAAAATATGTTCATAAATGTTATTAATCTAAAAGAAAATAGAAAATGAGACGAAGTGAACATAGAACTGGCAAATTATTAACTTCAATATGTCTTATGAGGGAGGCATCAACTTTCAAATGTAAATGTTTCAAACTTTCAACTCCCTGGTTTAGGGAGAGGACAATAGTGTTTATGGGGTATGTCATCATCTTAGACTGACACCAATATGCATAAATTACTGAAAATTAAGATTAAAAAGTAATTACAAAGTAATATGCCAGTGTCATTTGCAAACAAAATAGCTTAAGAGTAAAAATTTATTGCAAACTAATATTTTTACACTACAGTAAAATGAATTTTCCATGAAACTTTTTTTTTTTGGTCTGAGAAAGGCACAAAATTAGATTTTTAAAAATTGTTTTTGGTATCAACTAATTTAATAGAGAACATGGCATAAAACTTACATTTGTAACAACCACCTTGTAAAATGAGTGTATTCCCAAATGTTTCCAGAACCTTCCAGCACTGAGTTGGAACAAGCTATCACCTCTTTCAGAGGCAACAAGACTTTTGGCGAGATCTTTCCTTGAGCCAAACACCTGCTTTCTGAGTGCGCTCACCACTAATGCGCACATGAAAGCAGAGGCAGAGAACTGCTATTGAGGGACTTCACAAAGACTGGCTGATCTCGCTTTGCATCTCCTGGGCAGCCAGGAGATTGTGGTCACTAGTGGAAACTTGGGGATCAGAATGTGAGCTCTGGCTTAAATAATATACATTTACATGAGGTAGTTTTGCTAGTAAATCTTAACATTTTATTTTTCAGGATGAAATTTCAGCTCAGCCTTAAAAAGTCCAATTTTAATAAGGATAAAAGGAAAAATGCAACTTTAATTACTGATCAAATGAAAGACATACTGTTGGTTTATGTCCTGTGGAAAAGTAACAGAAAAGTATATGGCTGTTAAATCCAACGTGCTCTTGAGGAGCTTTCCATAAGATGTTTTTAGCAAGTGACTGGCATATGCTATTATTCAAAAAGAACCTAATCCACTGGATAATTATTCTGAAATTATTATTTTTTAAAGATTTTGTTTATTTATGAGAGAAAGAGAGAGAACATGAGCAGGGGGAGGACAGAGGGAGGGGGAGAAGCAGACTCTCCGCTGAGCAGGGAACCCAATGCAGAACTCGATCCCAGGACCCAGAGATCACCACCTGAGCTGAAGTCAGACGCTTAACTGACTGAGCCACCCAGGCGCCCCTGAAATTATTGTGTTAACATACAATATCATGTGACTCCCAATCCTTAATAGATGACCTAACTGACCTAGCGATGAATACCTGGTACCAAGAGATGCCAGAATTCTCCAAAGCATTCTTATTTTTTTCTTTCCCCAAAGCATTCTTATACAACAATATTGTGAGTAAAATTTCCTTTGCCTTATTAGATTCAGAGTAGAGGTACAACACCAGAAAGGATGAAGTCATTTTGAAAAATACTGCATGCAAAGGCATCACCTTCCCACTGACTTAACTATTGCAAGTACTGCAATCTCGTCCACACAACACCGTCCGTTTCTGGGTTCCCATGACATCCAGCCTATATTTAGTTGGGAACATCCATGTGAATGAACCTCTTCCTGCTCTAACTCTTTTAACCAGCGTGCATGATCTTGTAAGTGTCAGGTAGGCCCACCCAGTCCTGTGATGACCACTCCACACATCTCTCCTGCTCACCCAGCGGGACAGAACGGGTACTGTTCCTCCTCAGAGGTGTGCGCCGTAGCCTCCTCTCACCCTGACTCACTCCAGAGCTTTCTAAGTAGACCATCCTCACTCTCTCAGCCCACCTGACAGTCGGAACAGCCGAATGTGCTGGACCATGACCATGCTGTCCAAGGAAGGGAGAGAGGATACTCTCTAAAATACTGAGGTAGTTGAACATTTTGTTAGCTATCTCCTAGTTTTCTATGGTTTTTCAATCACCAGAAATTTTGTTTTTTATTGGCCTGTAATAAGTATCATCCTGAATTATACCAACTAATAATAAAGAAGGCAGATTTCCTACTAGGTAGTTTTGCTAGGTCAATAGCAGTGGGAGTTTTCCCATCTCCTGCCAAATCTCTGCTCTGGGTATAAAAAAGAAGGCAATGTTTATTGATTTTTAAGTAGTGGGTTTTTAACTTTGCAGAGTGACCAAATATTGAATAATTGGTAACTAGTTTGTAAAATCTCTTAAATCCCATTAAAGAAATTAACTTCTAGAATACCCGAGAGCAGCAAAAGTGGAAGCAGTAGGACGGAATAAAATTAAACCCTCCTAAATGCACTGAATTGTAACCAAAGAGATTTCTGAATGGGCGAACCTCTCCTGAAGGAGGCAGGGGGGACATGAAAGCTTGACCGGCTCAAAGTGTTAACAGTTTTACAAAGGAGGGGAACAGGCTTCCAGCTCAATCCCTGGTCCCTGTGAAGGAAGATGGGCCACTCTCAGATCAATGGTGGTTGGAAATGAGAAAAGATGACACCACAGAATTCCAGATACGATTAGTGGCAGCTCCTGAACCCCTCTCACAAGGGCAAGAGCGCAGCCTCGCCGGCTATCCAGCACCCTCTAGTGGCAAGATTTGGCACCACAGGCTTTCTGCCTTTTTAGAGCAGAGATACGCTTCCATTTATTTATTTATTTATTTATTTATTTATTTATTTATTTATTTATTTATTTTAGCATGGTATACACTATTTTGAAATTTTTTTTGGTTAAAGAAGGAATCACTAATATCACTGCTGGGATATAAGTAGATGGGAAACTACTTATTGGGTATAAATTTGGCACTCCCAAAAGTAAGCTATTATAATGTCAGAGATTCAGTGTTCCTCTGAAGGTGTTTAAAATCCCATGGGTAAAGCTACTCAAATGAAAAGATCTCATCAGTACTTAGTTATTTAAAATTTAATTCCTTGAAGGTACTTATTTTACAAGAAATATTATTTTCTATATGGATTCATATTACTGTAAATTTCATACATGTAATAGCTAACTAATGGAGAGACTAATCATTGGAGTCCTTAGCACTGCCAGACACCATGTTGTTTTCTCATTTAACAGGTGACTGCTCTGCAAAATAGTACTGTTAATACCACCGTTTTTCTGAGTTAAAATTTTCAGAGGCACCAAGAGTTTAAACTTACCCAAGACATTTGGCTACTAAAAGGTGTGGCCAGGATTTGAAGCCAAGACAGCCTCATTTCTGAGCTGGCACTTTTAAACATTACACTGTAGAGAGATACATATTTTATCAGCCACAATAATTTTTTCCCTAAAAAGAGATGGTTTCTTAGAGATTTTTAAATTAGCTATAGAGTAGCATATAGATTTGCCAGTCAATGATGCTTAAATGATAAATGAAACCCCTCTGCCAGCTGTGTTCATTTCCTAGAATGTGTCTTCACGTGTGCTTCGGGGTCAAAGGGGAGCTTCTAACTGATCATGAGAGACTGAGATCTAATATTTTTCCTACCATAATATATTTTAAAATATTTTACGACTTACAACACATGTTTACAGACATTATATCAGATGGACCTCATAATAATTCTGTGAAATGGGACAGATACTCTAGAAACAGGCACTATTCTTAATTTATAGATAAGATTAACGAGGTTTAGAATGACTAAGTGACTTCCTTAAGTAACACAATTTCCTCAAAATCTCAGATGTCTCAAATGATTGAAAGTACAAGGAATTAGGCTAAGTCTATAATCTTTATCCTCTGTTACATGCAAAACAAAAATCAGAATTTTCACAATAAACCAAAAGATACTTTACTTATTCCAGATTTGGTTTCACATTATTTCTGCTTTATTTCTATAATTAATAATTCAATAGTAATTACTATTGCTGAACAGAAGAAGGAAACGATAATCAGAGAGTAAAAAGCCATACGGAAAAAAACAGCTATAGATCATAAAAATCCACACTAAGCTGGGGGCAAAATGGCCCCCAAATTATGACGCTAAGATGAACAAAATACAAAGTCCTTAGCATTTTAAAATTCTTCTAAATTCTCAGTATCTTCAAAAATTTGTTACTTTTTTATAATCCTGAGAGATTATCCCCAGGCAGAGTAGCCTGTACATGGCAGATAAAGAACATTTCAAAAGTACTATAAAAAGCAAGCTATTACTTTTGATTAAAAGAAAATAACTTGCGATTCTCATTACAAGACAAAGCCCCAAATTCTTTCTGAATATAAAAGCATTGCAGTTTAGAAACATACCTGCCCACCCATCTTCCATACACTGTTTTAAGGGAGGCTTATACCTCCCTCTGATACAAGACCAGATTGCCCTGATCTTAGAAACTAACTATACGGTTTTCTTTCTTCTCTTGTGCAACATCAAACTCTTTAAGCATCAAAATTGAAATACTTTCCAAACATACCTTACCTTCAACAAAGCAAACTACCCCTCTACAGTTGCCACAATTCTTCTCTTTTTTCCTCTTGAAAGTCAAACTTCTCAAATGTGTGGAGAGAAGTATCTACTTTCTAAACTGGTAATCACACTTCAACTCACTCCACTCTGCTTCTGCCCCCGTCATGCTCTTCTTCAAACTGCTCGTTAGATCACCAAAGTCAAATGATTCTTTTTATAGTTTTTATTTTGTTTGACGCCCCCCCCCCGCTGTTGAAGCTGCACTTTATACACTGTTGTCCACTCCCTCCTCCTTCTCCTTCAGATCCTAGCATTTAGCAGGTGCCTAACAAAGGCTTCTTAAATAAGCTGGTGGACACAACTCAGCATAAACATCTCCCCATCATAGTCGAAAAGCTCTGCCAGCCTTGTAAACATCTTTTCAGGGTCTGCAGTTCATCTCGATTCTGTTTAATTTTTGAGGGGGAATTTTGCCTTGGCCAGACTGAAAAGCTTGAATTCTTAAGAATCAGTGTATAATTTTTCTAAAGAGCTGGCTATTACAGACAAAAGAGTAGATATTACTATTTTAGTATATCTGCTAATAGTAGATATTAACAAGGGATGACTCATCATCACTGTCTGTGAAGCATCAATAATACATTAATAATAAGAGCCATTTTACGTTTCAAAAACCACTGTGGAAGATTTTGTTTATCAATTTATCAGTGTTTATCATCACTATGGCACATTGAAAGATATTCAGAACAATTCAATATTAATCATTAAAGATGTTACTGTGATGAAATTTCCTGAAATCAGAGTTCATCTGTATATCCACACTCAATGAGCTAAAATGTCTTAATTAACGTATTATCACAATTCTCAAATTAGAAACCTCAATTCAAATTGCTGACATCTTTAATGTTGGATAGATGCCAGAGGTTGGTGAACTCTCAGGTTCATGTGACTGAAAGCCTTCTGCTTAAGATGTGAATGTAAGCTTGGTCAGACGTACCAAGAAAGCGGCCAGAAGAGGAGGCAGAATGTAGAACCTATCTGCACAAGAAATAAGGAGGGAAAAGACTGTCCTAGCAGAGATGGCCTATCTTCACTTTCTTCCAAAGACTTCATTTCTACACAATGGAAACAGTTATAGAGTTGACTGCAATAGGTTTTTTTACTAGGTTGTTTTGAAGGCTGCTATGTTTTGGAAAGTAAAAAAAAAAAAAAAAAAATCATAGTATGAGAAAAATTAATCCATAATAAGATTAAATACTATCCATTGAAGAAAATACTCCATACAATATTACAAAAATGAGGTCTGAGCAGAAAAAGTGTGCATTTGAAATATTTAAAAATAAAGATGAACAAATCTCTTAAGGTCTTTTAAAGCATCATCTGACAGCTATACTATGATAAAACTAAGCTTCAAGCTTAAAGAAATGAAACACAACATTGCCACCATGCCCCTGTGGGCTAAAACTAAGAATCTTGTGAATAGCAGATTTAACAATAATAATCCCCCCAAATTTGGAACAACTGCTCCCCTACAATTTCTTGTTCAATGTGCCAGTGACGTTTCTTAGCTCACCCCTAAGTGGCTGACTGAATTGTTATTTAATCATGACAGTTACTCATGACATATTAGTCATGATTAAATATGGTAGACAGAGTAGCATGATGTTCTAGTTTATTTTAAAGTGAATTATCTACACCTTAGATACATTTCAAGGCAAAGGAGATATATCAGGCAGAGAAAACATCAGAACTTGACATATGACATTTAATCCAATGTACTTAATATACTTCAAAGTTTTCATTCAAACTATTGGGGGAGTAAAGTTTCATGTTCCATGTGTATGCAAGATAATAATGTCCTCTGTTTTTTTCCCGGATAATCTGTCAAAACCAAAGGTATGGAGGGAAGGTGAGAATCATGCAGTGATTTTCTTGCAAACATGAAGACTTGGGGAGCACCTCAGTCCAGTGCAGAGAGCTTTACTGCCCCACAAACTCTAATACGGGCAGACTTGGGATTACAGTGGTTAGGTGATGAAAGGCCCAAGGTAATTATTGGGACTGATCAGAATTGTAAAGGGCACTGACATGAAATCGTAGGAATAGAGTTATACTTTATATTTATCAACAATCTTAAATGGCTATGGGTAAATGTTCTGGTTGTGTGGGCCCCTTGTAACTATAAGATTCATTCCAATAGAAAAGGGGGAAAAATTGATTCCAGGTGGGAACAATGTTGCCTCTCTCTTTTTTTGAAGAGGAGAACTGACAATCATGTTACTGGCAAATGAAAAAGGCAAATACAGGAACAGATTTTAGAGTTGCAATTAAAAAAAAGTTACCAAAAAAATCAACGTGGTATTTTTAAAGACATAAATAATAGATACTAAGCAAGTGATAATTATTCATAATTGATTTCATTTCAAAAATAACCGTAGCCAAAACTATTTTTACACAGTCAACCCCCCAAATTTTCCAACTTCCCAAAGATTTATAAATTATATCACTGTTGATGATTTCCTCTACCACCACATACATATCTGTTAAAAGACACGTCTTCACTCCAGCACCATAGCAGCCAAGGTACATCCCTCATGGCCACGGCTGAGGACTGATGCTTCCTACACTCCTCTTCTCTGCAAACCCCATGCATGCGTTCCTTCCCAAGGGCCCATCAGCAGTTCATTCAGTTCTGCCCATCCCACCACCCCTGCAGTTCTGACTGCAGGACAGACACGGGAAAGCCACAATTCTGGGGTACAAAGTTGCAATGCTGGCCTAGCACAGTATTAGACCAGGAGGCATGGCCCTAACAAAAGAAGGAAAGGGACAGGGAAAGGAAAGGACACAGAAAAAAGGCTCTTGGAGTCTGTTTCAGGATTTCTCAACCTTGGCAATATTGACATGGGTTGGACAGTTCTTTGCTATGGAGGGCTGTCCTGTGCATTGTAGATGGTTTCGCAGTAACCCTGGCTTCTACTAACTAGATGCCACTAGCACTCCCCCAGCTGTAAGAACCAAAAATATCTCCATACATTACCAAATGGTCCTGGAGGGAGAGGTCCTGGGGTCCTGGTTGAGAACCAGTGGACTTCTCTGAGTGTCTTGGACATAGAGAGGTGTAGGGAAAAAATTCAAGAAAGGGACCTGAATTCAGACCCTAGAACTATGTATGGAAGCAGTTAATGCCTCTTGGAATATGCTTCTCTCTCTCTGAACATCACTCAATGTAATAGAAATCTTAGAGTGAGCCTAAGGACAAGGGCACTAGAGGTCGGAGAAGTGAGAGAAATCTATAAAGAATTCCAACCTCAAATAATCTGCTCCTCCACTGACAAGGTGATCCCCCTGTATCTTCGTAAGATTACTCAAACTCTTTTTCTCAAGGATCTGGCTTATAAAGCCAATTAAGAAGCAGACTGAGACAGAGATCTCGGGGTAGGGTCGGGAAAGGGAAGGGGAGTTGAGAAGTGGAAAAGGGCTTACCAAAGCTAAACTAGGCTTAAAGCAGATCAAGTTTGCCATGTGAGCAGAGAGTAAAGACCTAAAACATATAAGAGGATCACAGTGCAGCATTTAAGCCAACTTTTCCAGGCCGGATGCCTGGGCTTCTCACCGAGGAAGCTGGCAGAACGGAGAAAGACCTTCCACTCTCCAGGGTTTCCAAAGGGACTTCAAATGAGTAAAATCAACCTTAGGAAGAAAATCATCTGAGTTCTTTCACCTTTTGAGCCTCTCAAATAAAATGTAAATCCTAGAGCTCATTTCACAGGGTTGTTTTGAAGATTACATGAAACCACATGGTAAAGGCCATGTGGGAAAGGGAAAGGTGGGCACAGCCGATTCCCTGCCGTTCTGTAGCTCCTCCTTTTTAAACTCTTTCCCTCTCAGCTCATGTTCACAAGCCCACATCGATGCCAGCCTGCACTAACAGAGCTTGCCCCCATCCACTCTTACTTACTCTATTTCCTAGCTTCTGTCATCACCTTGTTCTGGGATTTTCTGCTCTCCCCAACTCCCGATGAGGTGGCAGTGGTACCTGTTGCTAAATACATCAAAATTCTTTCATCTCTGGTGACAAAAGAGTGCTTGTCGGGGTGGTGATGAGGAGGACACAGAAACAAGGCTGCCAGTTGTGAGAATGACAAACTTCATCTTTATGACTGTTTTACCCTTGGCAGCTCTAATGGAGACATAAAGGACCTTCCTTCTGCCTGTGTGATAGTGTCGGCATGTAGTTTAGCAGGCAGTTAAAGGGTCAAAAAGCATATAAGGCATTCAGCTTTTGGTATGTTAGAGTAAGCTCCTAATAGACTAACTCTTCCATAGATAACAACCTTCAACTGTGGACGAAACATAAAAAGCAACTATTAAGGGCTCTGAAGAGTTAACAAAAACACTTTCCCCCTCCACAACAAAACATTTACAATTTCTGGGATATAATCCAAAATCAAGAATCAGGAAAATGTGATCCACTCTCAAAGGAAAAGATAATCAACAGATCTACTTTGATATGACCCATACAGAAAAACTGACAGGACTTTGAAGCAGTTATAATTAAACTCAGTAAGGGAAAATATGCTCATAATGAATGAAAAAAATGGGATATCTCAGCAGACAAACGGGAAGCATAACAAAAAACTGAATATCTGTAATAAAAGTTTACTGGATATGCTTAATAGCAGAAAGAACAAAAGATCTGTTGGAAAAAGATCAATAGAAATTATCCAATTCAAACAGAGAGAAACGATTTAAAAAGAAAAGAGTTTCAGGGACTCAGGATAATATCAAAAGATTTAACAGGTATTATTGGAGTCCCAGAAGACAGAGAATGAGAAAATGGGGCAAAAAAAAAAAAATCCAAAGAAATAATAACTGAAGGAGTGCCTGGGTGGCTCAGTCAATTAAGCGTCCGACTCTTGATTTTGGCTCAGGTCATGCTCTCAGGGTCATGAGATTAAGTGCTGGACTGGGCTCTGCCCTCAGCAGGAAGTCTGCTTGATATTCTTTCCCTGTGCCCCTCCCCCTGCTCTGTGTCTCTCTCAAATAAATAAATAAATAAACCTTTAAAAAAAAAGAAATAATAACAATACATTCCCAGTTTTAGCAACAGATGTAAATTTACAGATTTAAGAAACTCATGAACTGTAAAGAGGATTAAAACAACACTGATCACAAATATTTATGCCTAAGTTCATTGAAAAACAAAAATAAAGAAAAAAATCTTAAAAGTAGACAGAGAAAAATGATATGTACAGGTGATATATTAATCCCTTGTATATAACAATTTAAATCATCATAGACCTCTCCTTAGAAAATATGGAGACCAGAAGACAAGTGGAACATTTTAAATGTTCTGGGGAGGGGGGGAACACTTCACTTTAAATATAAAGGCAAAGACAGGTTAAAGTAAAAGGACATAAAAAGAAACAGCATGCAAACAGGAAATGCAAGAAGGCTGCAGTGACTATATTAGTATCAGGGAAAAACCTGTATCACCTGCCTAGCTGATACAATATAATTTAAAAACAGAAAAAAAGAAAAAAGAAAAACAGAAAAAGAACATTAACCAAGATCAAGCAAAAAGCCTTTTCATACCATGAATTCATATCATGGCACTGAATTCAAACCATATCAGATATTCTAGATGACAATGTCTCTCTTTAACAATCTTGACATCATAATTACTGCAGAGGCCACCCAGACAAATCCAACCTTAGTATGCTTTCCACTACTGTCTCTCCACTTGCTCAGTGAAATCCAACAGAGTCAGAAATTCTCTATTTGGGAGAAAGATTCAGGCTATGCTCTTGGATCACAACTGGCTGGGGAAAACACATATACACACATGCACACAAATAAAGCAAATATGAAAAAAATGCTAATATTTGTTGAATCTAAGTGGTTAGTGTATGTTCACTATACTATTTTTTCAGCTTTATTTTATTTTTTTAAAGATCTTATTTATTTATTCGACAGAGATAGAAACAGCCAGAGAGAGAGGGAACACAAGCAGGGGGAGTGGGAGAGGAAGAAGCAGGCTCATAGCAGAGGAGCCTGATGTGGGGCTCGATCCCATAATGCCAGGATCACGCCCTGAGCCAAAGGCAGACGCTTAACCGCTGTGCCACCCAGGCGCCCCTATTTTTTCAGCTTTAAAAAAGGTTCCACAACGAAAAAATGTTGAAGGAAAATTAGTTGGAAGAACTTTATTCCAAATACCTTCCCTCGTCTTTCCTCCATATTTTTATATATTCTTTTTTTTTTTTTTCTTTAAGAGAGGGATGGGGCAGGGCAAGGGGGAAGGGGGAGAGAGAATCTTAAGCAGGCTCCACGTCCTTTGCAGAGTCTGACACAGGGCTTCATCTTACAACCCTGAGATCATAACTTGAGCCAAAACCAAGAGTCAGACACGTAACTGACTGAGCCTGGTGCCTCTTGATATATTCTTGTTGGGGAGAGGAGAATGGCAGGGTACTGGCTATATATTCTGTAGAAAAAAAACCCTCACATGATTTTGATATATATCAACCACTGCTAGAAAATCCACATGGATAAATACTGCCAGAATTTATGTTACAATTTTTCTGTCTCAAGATTATAAAGTCTAGGAGTCTTACATGTAGTTCTTTTTTTTTTTTTTTAAGATTTTATTTATTTATTTACAGAGAGAGACAGCCAGCAAGGGAGGGAACACAAGCAGGGGGAGTGGGAGAGGAAGAAGCAGGCTCATAGAGGAGAAGCCTGATGTGGGGCTTGATCCCAGAATGCTGGGATCACGCCCTGAGCCAAAGGCAGACGCTTAACGACTGTGCCCCCCAGGCGCCCCCCCCCCCCTACATGTAGTTCTTAACCCAGATAGCTACCATGCATTCATTAAACAAATATTCCCTGAAAGCTACTAAGTGACAACTGTAGTAGTGGACAAACTAGCAGAAGTCCTAGTCCCCATTCCAGTGAAGAAGAGACAATAAGCAAACATACGCAAGATGTTGTTGGGCAGTGATAAGCACGAATTAAGAAAGAAAACAAAGTAGGGTAAGGGAACAGAATGACTATAAAGTTACCTAAAATAAAGGGAGGGAGTATCTGTGAGAAGAAGAGCATTCCTGGCAGTACCAGCCAAAGCACAGGCCTCAGGGAAGGAGTGAACCTGGCTTTACTTGAAGACCAACAAGAAGACCAGCTCAGTCAAAGCGCAAAGAGCGGTAGGAAATGAGGCCAGAGATGGCTGGGTGCCAGAACACGAATGGAACCAACGGGCCCCAGTAAAGACCTCAGATTTTACTTCATGACAGAAAGGTTCTAGTGTGTTTTAAGAAAGAACGTCATCTAATTTGATGTACATTTAAAAATGAATCAATCTGGCTCCAGAAAGAAGGACAAAATGTGGAATAGAAGTAGAGAGAAAAATCAAGAGATCAATTGGCTGTTGCCAAATGTAACCCACCATGAGTGGAAAACACATAAAGAACTTCTTTTAACTACCCGTCTCCTTCAAAGGCAGGAAAACAAATAAGGGTAGAGAGTAAATATTGTATACTTATCAATTACTAAGGCTCAAGTCCCCGTCTCTGTTGGTTTGAGAAAGGAAGGGAACCTCATCTGGAAGAATTATTCGTGCGAATACACTTGACATTTTTTAAAATAATGGAATTAAGTTTTGAAAATCAGATATCCTTTGTATTTGTCAGCTAGCCCTTCCATACTAAAAAATACAAAAGTCATTGAAGTGTAATATTTACTCAACTGAAGCTAGTTCCACACTTTTCTTATAATTCCCTTGAGCTGGCATCAAAGATTAACTGACGAGGTCATGAAGGAATTCAAATTCAAGGTTTTTCCTGCCTGCCCCATCTCCACACTTCAAAATAAATGTAAACATATCCTAAAGTCACTTCTACAGCATTCACCTTCCCAAGGAGCTCGAAAAGAAAACACCCCGCAGGTGGGTTTCTGACATGCAAATCTTGCAGACAAAATAAGATAGCATTCTTTCAGATCAGTTATGCACTTTTAAAACATCATTTCTCCCTGAATAGAAATAAATCAGAGTTTTGAATCCCAATAGCAATTAAGGTCAAATCTAAATGTTCTCAAAGCAATTTTACATTGCTCTTTTAAAATGTTCTTCATCTAAATTTTAAATAAGAATGACAAATAAGAGACAGCTCAGATGTTTTTATAAAGACTGTGAGGAAACGACACAAAGATCAAAATGAAATACACAATAAAATATAACAATTTGTAAATGAGGGCAGGGATTGGCAACACTTAGAAGGGGTAGGTCGCTACATCCCCTTACAAGATGGCCCTCAGGAGTTAAGTCTCAACGTTTGCTTAGCAGTGATTCAATGACCAACACTCAAACAGCACCTCCTTAGAAGCTCTGTGCATGACCTCTAAATGCTTAGTGCCTAACTCTCCACACATGTCAAACAGAGAAGAATAATTGCTAGCCACCTCTCAGCAATTCTAGAAGATTTAACGAGACAAGGGAGCCAGACCTCCATGGTGAGTCAATTACTCCCTGGGTGGAAGTTATGTTATTTGTGAGGTGCTGTAACTCTAAGGATAATAGACTGTTGTACAAGCATTACAAACAGCTATTCTTGATTCCCTAAAGTGTTTACATTAAAGCTTTCAGAATAATGCACTCACCAAGTAACAAATGGCCCAATGTTTTGTAAAAAAGTTTGCGTTTGATGGAATGAAATCATCAAACAGATTTTATGATGTTGTTTCTCTCCTGACTATTAATAAAAGAGAGTACACCAATCTTTCAGGACAAAGGGGTAAAGGAACAGACAGATAAGGAGGAATGGAAGGCTTCTAACTGAATCCAGACCCATTAAAATAGCCTGGTACCATGAACTATGTATTTCACTGAGCCAAGACCAGAGTCCACTAATTTCAGCTTGCCCCAGGCAAGGTTAGGGTACTGCTCTGGAAAGAAAAGACTTGGATCTGCTAACAAAATATGCTTCAACTCTTAAAAAAAATGTGGCCCAATATTAATCGACAGTGATTAATATAACAAATATAAATGAAGTCAGTAACAAACACTTAAATTTGGATTAGAGAAGTCACAGGTTCTTTAAATAGTTCACACAGGATGGTCATGCTCTCATAAGTTAAAATGGATAAAATTGATTTTTTACACCAGATTAGCCACACAATATTAATCATATGAAATATTTCCCTGAAAGTCTTGGCACAAAAATGGGCCAATGTGTTCTGTTGTGGATAGTTTTTTCCAAAGTAAATTTAGATGGGGGAAAAACTTTAGAAAGCAATCACAAATTTCAAAATCAATAAATTCAAATTGTTTTTAAGGCGGTGAATGCATAGGCCTGCCAAATGGTGCAGGAAATTGATGTACAATCTGTCTGGCAGCTGGACCATGTGAAAAAATCTTAGGAATGACCTTAAAATAACCAAGCCTCTGAAGTCTCAACAAAACTTATTTTAGTAAGACCATTTTCCTGGTTCATAAAAAAGATAAGGAAGTAAGGTGTGGGATAACCAATTTAATTTAGGGTGTGGTGAATTATCTTGGGTATCTTTAATTGGTACTTTCAATTTGGGCCTGGGGCTCAGAAGAAAGATTTACCATTGCCATTAGGAAAAACTACTTGGTGGCATGAAAATTGAGTTATCCAAAAGAACCCAGGAGTGTGTTTGGAAAACAGAGGGTAAGACAGTTCCAAAAAAACTAAGATTGCCATTTCTGTTCAGTGAATATTAATTTCTTAATACCTTTTAAAAGCTGCTGATCTGGACTTGAGGGGGTAAGACTGGTCTGGACTTGAGGGGGTAAGACTGAATGGGAAGAGTTAGTTTCCCAACACAAGTGCCACTATGGCTTAAAAACTTAATGCAGCCCACTTTAGTCTAAGTCCCACAAGTTTTCAAAGGACCAAGAAATATTTACACAAAGAAAATAATTCCCTTCTGGGCGCCTGGGTGACTAAGTCGGTTAAGTGTCCGACTCTTGATTTCAGCTTAGGTCATGTTCTCAGGGTCATGAGATCGAGCCCCATGTCAGGCTCCATGCTGAAATTCTCTCTCTCCTCCTCCCTCTGCCCCCACCCCCCACAAATGCGTGCTGTCTCTCTCTCAAAAGAGAAAAGAAATGAAAAAGAAAAAAAGAAAAGAAAAGAAAAGAGAAGGGGAGGGGAGGAGAGGAGAAGGGAGGAGAGGAGAGAAGAGAATTCCCTTCTCCAAAAACTGAAAGTGAGTACCAGATTTTGTCTTTAAAAATAGTTCAGTTTGATATGAAAGTATCATTTAATACTATGAGCAGAGGCACTAACATTTTATTTTACTGTCCACTTAAAAATTACAAAAGTAGTACACATTTAATGAAAACATTCGAATAATATCAATACAAAAATGAAATAAATAGTGAAAGTCCACTTCTGACTCTCCATTCCTAACCACTCAACTCATTAAGGAAAACTGTGATTTGTTGTATAACTTCCAGTCTTTTCCCTAACATACACACACATGAATATTTTTACAAAAACAGAATCATTTTTCTGTCTTATAGCTTGTTTTTATTGCACTAGAGAGTAATATCATGAACAATCTTCTGTATCTATATATACAAATCTGCCACTTTGCTTTTAGTGGAGGCAGACAGATTCTCTCTCTCTTTCTCTCAATTGCAAAGTTCTTTCAATTGTTCGTTCGTTCATTCTACAAACCTTACTGAATGTCTACTAAGTTTTAGGAACAGTGCTAGGTCGTGCATGATAATTGCCAGAGGGAAAAAAGCAACCGCAGGTGCTACTAATATGAGCTGGGCTGGGGGGCTTTCTTAGAGGAGGTGCACCTAAGATTAGTCTTAAAGAGAAGATAACAGCTGGGTAAAGAAGCGAACGGTCCACATTAAATTAGAATATAAAAATGCAAGTTCATGAGCTTTTTATGCCAATATATGTACTTCCATGTGAGTGAACTATTGCACCGTATTTTATTGTTCTTTTTTCAAAGTAAATATAAAGAAAATAAGTGAAACTAGATTTTCAAATAATGATTCATTTAAAAATACTTTATATAATGGAAAATAAAAGCTTTAAAAATTTAAGATTTATAGCATACTAAATACTGAAGAATAAAATAAATCTCTTTGGGTTTTTTTTTTTTTTTCATTCTTGACAAAAGCAAACCTAGTCATTTGATTTATCTGGAAGATTTTTATTAAAAATCCAATGCTTTAGTGGTAGGCCAAGAAACTACCCATATTCAACCAGTCAATTTGACTTTTACATAGAACCATTATTGTTGCCCTGGAAGTCAGATTCACTTTAGCCATCCAAAATTTTATGGAGTATGTTTTATGGACAAATTAACGTATGAAGCTCTCGAATATAGTCAGCTGAAGTTCTAGTCCCTACTCTCAAAGGGCTTCCAATGCATTAACGGGGGTATACATAATCACAAATCCATACAATACAAAAGCAGCACACACTGAAAGAGATTAATTCCAACTGGGGGAACTGGATAATGTTTAACAGAAGGCCCAGGTTTAAGCTGGGTGAAATTTCAGCTAGCAAAACAGAGATGAAGGGTACTCCCGAATCACACAGAAAGGCACAGGTAAAGACAAAGAAGTTGGATGTTCCCACGTGCATGGCGGAAGACTGCGAGGTGGCAGGCGAGGCTAGAGCTCAGGGGCACAGAGAAAGCAGGAGTGGGATATAAGGCTAGAGAGGTTAATGGGGGCAGATCCATGGAGCAGAGTAGTTACATTATCAAGCTCAGCCTTTGTCCTATAGAAGTGAGGAGGCATCACAGATATCTCAACGGAAATGAGATGACCAAAATAACACTGCATGAAGAGGAATGGGAAAGAAGACACGGATGGGGAGACAGAATAGGGGACCATGGCAAAGCTCTGAGGAAGAGGTAATGAAGAGCAGACTAAGGACAGTAGCGGAAAACGGAAGAAAGGAAAAGAGTGAAAGACACTTTTTGGAGGCAAAATGAAAAAGGTAAAGAGCCTGGGGTCCAGGAAGCCCTACATTTGAATTTGGCCTCCTCTAATTACTTGTTTTCTGGCATCGGGCAAGTTTGACTCTTAAGCCATAGCTTCCTTATCTATAAAATAGGAATAATGTACCTGCCTGTGTGAAAAACTATCAGAAAAACACAGGAAGTTGTCTAGATAAATCACATCCAGTTATTTTTCAACACCATATAATAGCAAAGACGAATAAAATGCAGCCCATAATCTGGTTGGGGAAACATATATAAACACAGAGGAGACAGACTATGTAAAGGGCTTAAAGACTGGGTAAAAATGGTGAAGGGATTCAAGGAAGTTCTCATAGAGGAGACAGCTGAAGCAGGCTACTCACAACTCTGAGGTGTTTTAATCTTCCCTTGAATTACCAGGTCCTCCACTTTACCACTTGGTTCTCCACTTCACCGTATATATTATAGTGCAAACCCCCAGGACACTGTGCCATTTGAATTTTAGAGGGTGAAAGGCATGTCAGGACAAAATAGTAGAAATAAAGATGGAGCTGGGGGGCGGGGAAGGGAGAAAGATGAGAGGAATATGATGGAATCTTAGGCAAATATCTTCTCAGTTAACAATACTTGAAAGAAAACAATATTTAGATTCCCAGTGTGCTACAATGTCAAGGCAGCAAAACTCAAATGAAAAAATCTGAGTTTCAGGTGGCAGTTCCGATTTTTTTTCAGTAGGTGAAGCTGAGTTGAGGTGGCTATCAACTGTCAGTGCCCCATCCGAACACGTTTTAATTTAACTTCAGGCCACAAATACAAAGACTTCTGTTTAGACTGTTTGCATGCATTTGTCTACTGCTGATAGGAGCCCAAATACCTTTTTCTCAGGAAAGGAAGAGAAAGACATGGTTGCAAAGATGGTATCAATTCTTTCACGTCTCAGGTAATTTTATCTAACTTACTGGATGAGTATTTACGGAATGCCTCCTTCTTACACAGTGGAGGATACAGGAGCACAGAGGATACAGATCTTGTCGCTCAGAGTCTCACAAGTAAGTTCACTATAAGGTAGAAAGTGCTACATTTCATGAGCGGCACAGGGAAGTAAGATACCAGCAGAAAGGAGGGAGAGCGTACTTTCAGCCGGGAAGATCAAGGATGCGCCTCTGGCAGTAGGAGGACAGGAGCCGCTGCTGTGACATTCACTTGACAAATACTTAATGAGCACACATAACATGCAAGTCACTTTGAGGTGACTGAGTCCAGCTCCTTCCCTGAATTCCCTAGGTAACGGAAGTTCAGAGACCCAAATGAGACAATTCAAGCACATCATAAGCAGAGGTAAGATGAGAACTGCTGTCTCCGGGCTGCAAGTCCAGTACTTTCTCCTACTTTACTCTGTCTCCTTCAAAACCCCTCTGAATATTTTGTGATGGATGATCATTATTCCAAAACGCATCCTCACTCCATTTCTGTGGTAAGTCTAATTTGTTGTAAAACCCCTCCTCTAACTCATGGTTAAAATGTACCTTCATTTCTAACCAGTGGCCCCCTCAGAAGCTACACAGAACACTCACAATCCCGTGGCTGTATGACCATCACTCACATACGTGAAGACAGTGCTGGTGTCTCCATTACCACACATTCAGTGTATCGCTGGGATTGGGGAGCAGGCCCTGAGATTAGGAAGATCTGGATATGGACTCCAGCTTCAACATTTAGTAGGTGTGTGGTCACGAGCAAAGGTACTTAATTTATGTAATCTGTGTCCTCATTAGAAAATGGGATATCTATCATCCTTCACGCTTCCCATGGAATGTAATAGCTAATAGCTATGATGGAGAATTGGTTCAACATTTGGTATAACTAAGAAAACTAAAGTTTCTCTATATACATTAAGCTATCATGGAATTACCTGAGAAGAAAAGTTACAAAACTGAAAAAATATGGCATTGCTCCTGTCTCTCTCTCCCTCTCCTCCCGTCTCCCATTTCTCTTCCCTGGCATGGGCCAGTTACTGAGTGACAGCTCTGAAATACTGAAGAAAAGCCAGGAACCATCAGGGCTTCATCACAGGATGTATACAGATAGAGTGGATGGCAAAAGTGTAGTTTTATTGAGATAAAATACTGAAAAATATTTCCCTATCATATAAGGCACACATATGCTTCTTTCCTTTTTAAATTAGAAAGATCCTCATGGGTAGGATTCAGATACAAACTTATACAGAGTCTCCAATGTATTAAAGGACAGAAAATGGTACAAGGACTGCTCCCTCTATGTTCACAACTTCTAAACAATGCAGTGCAAAGCTGCCTGTGTTTCTCGGTTACTTGGGTAGGGTGGGGAAGGAGTGGAAAGGAAGAATAGAAGATTTAGAGTTGGTTCTTTCCCTACTTTCAAATGTTGCAAACCAGCTCGTAATGTTTAGTAGCAATAATTTCATCTGCTAGGCACTGCAACTAATTTCCCATATTTGGGTAGGAAGAATGTATCATGTCTCAAAGAACGACACACTGACGGAATTCAGTGACAGCTACTACAGGCAGATACGTAGCTCCCAGGTATGAGAAAGTAGTCAAGGACTCACCTAGTTGATCTACAGACTAGACACATCGTTTGTGGAAACAGAGACAGAATGAGTCAGTGCCCTCAAAAGAAGGGCTAAACGAAGAAATGGAAGATGAAAGTGCAGAGGAGGGGGAGCTATCCCTCAATACCTGTTCTATCTTGCTTCCGCAGAATAACATTTTGAGCTGGACCCATGGCCATTCTAGAGTGAAGATAACATTTTCCAGTCTCTCTTGCAGCTTGGTGTAGCCGTAAGACTAAGTACTAGCCAGTACTACATGGCTGTGTCTGGGCACCTTCCTCCAAAGATGGGGTGTGCCCTTTTTCAGCCTTTTCTCCATCCTGCTGCCTGGAATGGAGATGCCCCCACCTTTGACCAGGAAAACGAGAGCAGCACCCTAGAGATGGCGAGTGGTGACAATTTCTGACAAAATACCCTCGAAACTATCTTTGGTGCCTATTTCATTAGACTACATTCCTAGCAGTGGGTAAAAGGATAAAAAACATTCTCAAGTTTTTGATACAGGTAGCCAAACTGCTCTTCTGAAAGTTTAAGTTTACATGTGTTTCCTTCCTTCCTGGACCGATACTGAGTTAATCTTTTTATGATTAATTGTTAAGAGCTCTTTTCATAGTAAGGGTATGGGCACCATATTACAAATGCTTCTTTCTAACTTACTTGCCTTTCATTTAGTTGGTTATTTTGTTATTGTGCAGAAATTTTAAATCTTTACGTAGTCAAACAAAGCCCTTTTAAAAAGTGGTTCCTGCCTTTACTATCATACATTTTTAAAATTTTTATTTATTTATTTAATTTAGATTTTATTTATTTATTTGAGAGAGAGAGAGCGCGTGTGCATGCGTGCACAAGCGGGGGGGGGGGGCAGCAGGCAGAGGGAGAGGGAGAAACAGACTCCCCGCTGAACAGGGAGTCGGACATGGGGCTCGATCCCAGGACCCTGGGATCATGACCTGAGCCAAAGACAGATACTTAACCAACTGAGCCACCTAGGTGCCCCACTTTTTTATTTTCTTTTTAAAGTAGGCTCTACACCCTGCATGGAGCCTAATGCAGGGCTTGAACTCACGACCCTGAGATCAAGAGTCGGATGCCTAACTGACTGAGCCACCCAGGTGCCCCTTTATTACCATACATTTAAAAAGCCTTCTCCCCTGAACAAAAAAATTAAAAAAGTAAAAAGCCTTCCCCACATCAAGACTACATACATATTCACCTACATTTTCCTATTAATTTTTTTACTTTCATTGAATCTTTAATCCATATGGAATTCACTTTCTCCACACATTTAGCTGACTGTACCAACACCAGATTCAACACACTCAATAACAGATACTAGTGTATATCTCTTCCAACTAATTAAAAATTCCACTTTTATTATATTCTGAGTTTTTGAATTAGTACTACACTTTTAATTATTGTCATGCAAGTAACTCACATCTTTCTTTTCTTTCTTTTTTTCTTTTTTTTGGCAGAAGTCTGTTTGGTTTATTCTTCCAGGTAAATATTAGAAATACATTGTTAGGTTTGGCAAAAAAATAAACAAAAACACACACACAAAAAAAACCCCTGAAATTTTAATTGAAATTGTACTGAATGACAGAGAGAAAATTGGAGGGGGAAGGAAAATATATAACTTTAAAACGTTAACTCTTCCCATTCACAAATATGAAATGTTTCTCCATTTATTAAATTGTTATGTCCCTTAGTTAGATTCTGTAGTTTGTACAGTTAGTTCTATAGTTTCCTTAAGTTCTATAGTTCACTTCATTATACAAATTTCTAAGTATAGTTATAGATCTTCTTTCTCTATATTATTATAAATAAGATCTTTAAAAACATATTTCTTTGTGCTGGTATAGAGGAAACAATTTTAAAATTTATTTTGTAACTGATCTTACTGGCCAGTTCATAGCTTTTAATAATGTTCATAAATGTTAGCTGATTATCTTGGGTTTTCTAGCTAGCCCATAATATTTTACATTTCCTCAAGATGGTATTTCTCACTTCCTTTACAATATTTATACTTCATTTTCTTGTTTAACTATATTAGAACTTTCAAAACAATGTTAAATAACAGAGCTAATCAAGGTACAGCTGACACTCTTACCCTTTTTTCCCCCTGACTTTACACCTTAAGGCACTTTGCACTTTTGAGAAGCACATATATTTGCTATGTATCAGTCCTTCCCACCCCTTTTTACACTGTTCTCAATCCTCAACTGTACTGTAAATTCCTTGAGGGCAAAAACTGTATTTTAGTAATCTTTAAAATAACTGTAGCACCTAGCTCAGTGTCTTGCACAGAGTGGTTCTCAAACCTGGTGGATCACTGGAATCACATGGGAGCTTTTTTTTTTTTAAGATTTTTTTTTTTTTTTTTTTTTAAAGAGAGAGAGAATGCAGGCACATACACACAGGAGGAGGGTACGGGGCAGGGGTAGAGGGACAGGGAGAAGCAGACTCCCTGCTGAGCAGGGAACCACAAGGCAACGTGAGGCTCCCTAGAGGCAGACGCTTAAGCAGCTGAGGTACCCCCATGGGAGCTTTTTAAAAAACTGCAAGTTCCATAAACCATTTACAGACTACAAATTTTCTGTTCGTAGGGGACAAAATCTAGATGTTTTAAAAGCTTCTTAGGTTGTTCTTCTGATCTACCAGGTTTGAGAACCAATAGTCTAATACTTTCATTACTCCTGCAGGTTCTGTTTCAGAGTCAGGGATCTGATTTTTAACAAATTTTCCTAGATCCACATAGAGGCAGTATTGGAAATTACTTCTTTGGACAGTAATTAATAGAAGGGATCAGAGTTGGGTTTTTTTGTTTGTGCTTTCTGCATTTTATATTTTTAATACACAAAAGTGAAAAAAGGAGCAGGATATAGAAAGAAAAAGATAATCTCCCATCTCTACACCCTTGAAGTAACCACTTAAAATAACCGCTAGTGGTACCCTTCCACACCTCTTTCCTTGCTTACACAAGATAAATACAAAGTGTTTGTGTGTATGTCTGTGTGTGTGTAGTTTCTTTTTATTGGTTTTAACCAAAACAAAATAATAGTAAACCCATTACTTTGTGATTTGGTATAGTATATTTAAAATTAACGTTATTACAAATATATGACAATGGATGGTCTCAAGATCATTTGGCATATTTACTAGTAAAATGAAAACAAATACGTTTTCTCAACCTACTACAGACTTAATAGCAATGAGTATAAAAATATTTTAATTTCATTTTTAATTTTTTAAAACTTTTAATCTATTAGCAAATATAGAAAACTATAGAAAACTCAGGAAAAAAATTCAAAAATTAAAACTAAAGTTAATATACCAAAGGATATGGGTTCATAAATCAAAACAGCATCTTAAAACCATGAGGATAGTATTAATATAGGAAGGCTAACGATGGTATATAAAGCCTTCTTTTCTACACAGATAATAAGGTAATTAAAAACCACAAAAAAGAAATCCTATTATAGATGTTACTTACACTTAGTTATTACTCATCTTGTAGACAAAGGCTATTTTAAAGGCACAAGCAAAATTAAGTCTCAATTGACCTCCACTTAATATGCTTTAACAAAACACAAAGGGTAACGCTCAAATGTATGCCTGAAATTAAATTTTCTAAAATAGAACTGCTAGTAAGAGGAAAGAATAGAAATTACTGGCTAAGACAAAAAAATCATATTCTGAAGTCATGACTTTGATGAAATCACTACATTATTCATTTGTTATTACTAAGTTTTCATAACGTTTCTTCTCCAATAAGCTCAATGAAACACCTTAATGAGTGTGAAACAGTGCAAATGAATATTCCTAAATTCTTCAATACTGAAAATGAGAAGACAGTGTGGGAGTGGCAGAGGAGAGAGAGAAAAGTAAAAATAAAAGCAACAAACTAAGTTAGATATCTTCCCCTCTCAAAAATGAGCTACACTGCAACTTCTGGTTCATTCCACAAGGATCCTCCTGTAAGAGCAGGATTTAAAGAGAATGGCATCTTTCTAACTGTCAGGAGTCTGTTAGAAGTATATTTGATTCTGTTAAGTTGGAACGGGAGAGAGAACACAGTGGGGAACCATATTAATCTAGAACAGGCTTCTGAAACTGGAGAAAGACCTAAAACTTTAGTGCCAATATGTTGAGAACAATAATTTTCAAAGGAAATAGTTTCGAGAAAGGGAACAACATTCACTACGGTGGTTAAAGGAAGTGATCCTAAAAATGGTGTTTTGCTTTTTTGGCAGGAATGAAATGGATTTTGTGGGTAGGGAGGTCAGGGAAACTTACAATGGTAGTTCAAGTTTGAAATAATGAGATAGATATTTGGCAGAGCACTGATCACTGGAAAGGGGACTAATGATTAGGTGGCATCTCCAACTGCTACTCCCTTCATCTTTCCCTAACTGCTCTGACCCAGAATAACACATCTCTCTTCCCATCAGACTTGGTTTCTCTATCAGTGCTCCAAGTCCCTTCCCCTCTTTCCTTAGGGACTTCACTCCATTGATCATCTTCAGTCAATCGTCAAACTCCTGCCATTAGCTCTTTCCTTTCAGCATATAAGAATCCTCAAGTTTTTCATATCTAAACCCAAACCAAAAGAAAAGAAAAAGTTCTTATGTACCTCTTTAAGTATCATCTAATCTCTCTTCTTTTCACCAGCCACTCCTGGAAAGAAGTCTACTTCTTCCTGATTTACTCCTCACCCGGAAGCAATCCAGCTTTAGGCCTCACCACCTCACTGAGGCTTTTCCACTTAAAAGCAGCGGCACTGATCTTCAAGTGTCAACTCTAATCTTCATTATTAGTCTTCCTATGAATGAATCCTGCTGAAGCTTTTCACACATTCACCTCCTCTTTCTAGAAAAGACCTCCTCCCTCAGTATCTAAGACACCCCATTCCTTCTTCTGTGGCTGCTCCGCAGGGACTCCCATCTCAGTCCTCCATCTTTTACTCTCCCCACGGACTCACGACTTCAGTGATGCCAATTCAAAAATTACCCGCAATTCTGAATCTCTAGCCCAGACAGATATTTCTGTGGAGCTCAGATTCTGAACATTTGACAATACTTACAGGTCCCAAACTGATTTAGCATGTCCCTCCTTAAAAAAGTCACTCATTATTTCTTAACTTAGTGAATAGAGCCATCCCTCACCCAGTTGTGCAAGTAAAACATCTGGGAATCATCTGAGATTCTTCCCTCTTCCTTACTTCCCAGGTCAAATCACTAAGGACTAAAGATTCTCTCAAATCTTTCTCTTTGCATTTCTTCCATTGCCTTTGTTCATTTCTTGTTTGGACCACGTCATATTGCAACAGTCTCCTTAGTGATTTCTTGATCTCTAATCTCAGTCTTTGCAACCTAGTTTGTAGAGGAGATGTGTTCTAATTTTTCAGAGGCTCTCAGTCATCGACAAGGTACATTCTCAATTTCGTATGGCATAAATATACCTGCCCACTCTCCTTCTTTATTCCTGCCACTTCCCAGCTTGACTTTATGTTCCAGCAACACTGAGTCCAATTCTTCCGTACATGCTGCAGCACCATTTTCCCACTTGTCTGTCTGGTATATTCTTACTATTTTTTAGGTATCTGTTTAAAGGCTAATTTCCTTAACAGTAGCCCTTTTCTCTATCAGGTAGACTTTGGTGTTCTTTTATACATTCTCAATGTAATTCTGAAAATTCTTCCATTAAACGATTACCTTACTGCATTATAATTGTTTGCAAGGGCATCTTAAGCACTTAACTGGCTTACATTAGGATATTAAAATAGATCTCTTGTCCCAGAACAGTCGTTATCAAACTATTTCCCTAACGTAAAAAGCTTTGTAACAACAAATGTCCAGAAAGGTCTTTTAATTAATTTTAAGCTATGAGATTAAGGAATAAGAGACCACTTCTTATTTTTGTTTAACACTGCTGAGTACAGGATTTAGCACAGAGTAGTAAAGATCTGTAGCATCTGCCACTGGAGGATTTCACTGAACGAACATTGTTTGAACAACTGTTATTAGCCAGAAGCCATTCTTGGTACTAGGTACAGTGCTGAACATAACAATCAAGATCTCTACCTTACAGGAATTTAAAATGTGGAGGAGAAGACAGATATTTAAAAAGTAATTTCTAAAGTGTACGAATGAGAGCTTGACAAGAGACTACAGAAACATTTATTGGGAGACCTAACCCATCTTTTCTCTTGAGTAAATAAACTTTAAACAGTGCCTAGAAAGACAGGCAGGCGACAAGTAAGATAAATAAGGAGTGCTGATGCTCGCGAAGTCCAGGAAGACTGCAGCACAGGCACTGCAGACGGGAGAGCAGCAAGGAAAAAGCCGAGAGGCCCCTGCAGTCGAACTGTGAAGGGTTTTCTAAGAGAAGTTAAAGCTTTGTGCTTCTAGTAACTGATTCTTATTTCTCCATGAATCAAGCCACTAAATAAATTAAACACCTGTTTTCTAAAACACCACATTCCTGAACCATCAGTAGAAAAAATAATCCAAATAAAATTCTTCGCAGACTTCCCATCCCATGGCAGCCACTGTGACTAAGCATCGAGGAAACAGATTAGACTGGAGATGTTGTATTTGCACATCTCCAGGGTCTGGGAAAATGAAAACAACTGAGACTCGGAACTCTCAAAAGTTATCAATAGAGCTCTAACCATGAACACTCATTGTGCCAAACAATGTATTAAATGTTCACTTTTGAAACAGGAAGAGTGTATTTTACCTTTTTATTTGGGATAGAACATGAGATTCTAATCTTTTTTGGTTTTCCATTCAGATGAGCACAGTAAATGGGATCATACTTCTATAATACAGGTACATTTTTTTTTTTTTTGGAAAGTCTGTGAACGCTTTAATTTAAAAGCCATGGACAGCAACCTAGAGGAGCTCTGACCATGCAAAATGTTTTATAAATAGTTCCATGTGCACTGTTCATCTGGAGCCTCACTAAAGATGGATAATGACCTTGTATTTTGTACTCATTTACTCTGAATTAGCCAAACCTCTGTTTTTAATTACGTACTTAATTCACCTAGCATGGTCTAATTACAGAAAACAAAACATCATTTAAACAAAAGGTGGCCTTGAACTTAATCTATCAAAACACCAGTTAGTTTTAAAAGTTTTCAGTTCTTAATAAACTGCCAAGACATGCAATAGCAATTTTCCAAATGTGATCATACGCTTTTATAGCAATGGATTTACTACATAATCAAACATCTGTACATACTTTGAAATCTCGATGTGTTGTCTCACTATTAATGCAAATCTGCTTAAATTTTGATAGACCTAAAAAGTCTTAAAGCTCAAGTACTACACAGTAATTCTTACATATTCAAGGTCACTTTGGCCTTGAAATGATGTGTTAATATAACCATGGCTACTTATTTGTGAAATGGTCCAGAACTCTATATAAACTCATATGTGGAATTTTCCCGAACTCCCCCCATGTAGTAGCTCTTCTCCTCAGTGCTACTAGAGCACCTATGTCTCTATCAACCGCAGCGTTCATAGTGCTGAACTGTGATTCCTGGTTTAAAGATCTGTTCCCTGACTAGATTGCCAACTTCACGAAAGCAGAGTTTATGCCTTTTATCTCTATATTTCCAACCTGGGGGACGATGCCTGACACTACAGCCAGGACTCAATACATGTTTGTTGCATTAATGTATTTTAACACAATACTGTAAATTATCTCAGTTTGCGGATGACATGATCTTGTACATAGAAAATCCTAAGGAATCTACCAAAAAACTACTAGAACTCAAATGAATTTTGCAAGGTTGCAGGATACAAGATCAACATACAAAAATCAATTGTACACCTATACAGTAGCAATGGGCAAACCAAAAATGAAATTAAGAAAAAAATTCCATCAAAAAGCATTAAGTATTTAGGAACAAATTTAACAAAAGCGTAACACTCATACTATGAAAACTACAAAACATTGCTGAAAGAAATTAATGAAGACCCCAATAAATGAAGAGATACCCCACGTTCACAGACTAGAAGACTTAAAGCAGTACAGAGGGAAATAGTCCCTAATCAATCTACGGAACTGAGAGATTCAATTCAGTACCTTCCAAACCTCAGCTGGCTTCTTTGACAAGCTCAGCCTGAAATTCATATGGAAATTCAAGGAATTCAAAATAGCCAAAGCATACAATGGAATACCATTCAGTCTTGGAAAGAAAGGAAATTCCACCAAGCTACAACAGGGATGAACCTTGAGGACATCATGCTAGTGAAATAAGCCAGTCACTAAAAGACAAATGCTGTATGAGTCCACTTATATAAGATATCTAAAATAATCAAATTCATAGGAACCCGAAGTAGAATAATGGTTCCCAGGGGCTAGGGAGAGGGGGAAATAGAGATACAGTTAAACGGATATAGAGCTTCACTTTTACAAGATGAAAAGAGTTCTGGAGATGGGTCATACAATAATATGAATGTACTTAATACTGAACTGTACAATTAAAAATGGTTGAGATAGGGGCCCTGGGTGGCTCAGTCTGAAGTGTCTGCCTTCAGCTCAGGTCATGATCCAGGGTCCTAGGACTGAGCCCAGTGGGGGACTCCCTGCTCAGCGGGGGAGTCTGCTTCTCCCTCTCCCTTTGCCCCTCCCCGCACTTGCGCGCGAGTGCGTGTGTGTGTGTGTGTGTGTGTGCGCTCTCTCTCTCTCTCAAATAAATAAAATCTTTTAAAAAATGGTTGAGATGGTAAATTTTATGTTGTTTTTTACAAAAATAAAAGAATATTTTGAAAAAATAGCCAAAACAATCTTTGAAAAGAACAACAAAGTTGGAGGACACACACTTTCTGATTTCAAAACTGACTACAGAGCTACAATGATCAAGATAGTGTGGTACTGGCAGAAGGAAAGGCATTTATAGCAATGGAATAAAATGAGAGTCCAAAACTATTCCTCACATTTATGACCAACTGCTTCTCTGTAAAGGTGCCAAGGCAATTCGATGCGGGGAAGAATAGTCTTCAACAAATGGTACTGGGACAGTGGGATGGCAACATGCAACAAAATGAAGCTGGACTCCTATCTCACAACAGATACAAAAATTATCTCAAAATGGACTAGAGGCCTAAATATAAGAGCTGAAACTACAAGACTCTTAGAAGAAAACTTAAGTGTAAATCTTTACGACCCTGGATTAGGCAAAACTTTCTTAGATATGACACCAAAGCACAACCAAAACCAAACTGGACTTCACCAAAATTAAACAACTTTTGTGTTTCAAAGAACTCCATCAAGACAGTAAAAAGACAATAGGAGAAAATGCCTGCAAATCATATATCTCATAAGCAATTTGATGTGGAATATATAAAGAACTCTTACAACTCAATAATAAAAATACTAATAACCCAATTAAAAATGGGCAAAGGATATGAATATATGCAAATGGGAAATGAACATGTGAAAAGATATGAACATCATTAGCCATTAGGGAAATACAAATCAAAACCACAGTAAGATACCACTTCATATCCACCAGAATGGCCATATTCAAAATATAGATAATAGCAAGCATTGGCAAGGATGTGGAAAAAGTGAAACCCTCACAAACTGCTGGTGGGAATGGAAAATGCTGCAGCCTAGAAAACAGTCTGGCAGTTCCTCAAATGATTAAAACCTAGCACTATCATATGATTTGCAATTCCATTCCTAGGTATATACCCAAGAGAAATGAAAAGTCCATACAAATGTCCACACAAAAACTTGTACAATATTGTTCAGAGCAGCATTACTTGTAATAACTAAAAGGTAGAATGAATCAAATGCCCACCAATTCGTAAATGGATAAACAAAATGTGGTACACTGCTACAATGGAATATTCAGCCTTAAACAGGAATGAAGGGCTGATACATGCTATAACGTGGATGAACCTTGAAAACATTATGCTACGTGAAAGAAACCAGACACAAAAGCCTCGTATCACATGATTACATTTAGATGAAATGTCTAGAATGGGCAAATGTAGAGACTGAGGAGACAGAAAGTAAATTAGTGATTGCCTAGGGGTTGAGGGGGGAGTTGGGGATGCTGGCTAGGCGTGCTGGTTTAATTTTGGGGGTAATGAAAACGTTCTAAAGTTGATTGTGGTGATGGATGTCCAACTCTGTGACAATGCTCATATAGTGATATTTCACTGAATTGTACACTTTAAGTAAGTGAATTGTGAATTATATCTCAATAAAGCTGTTATACACAAACACAGTACTTACAATATTAAATGACTGAAGTATGTTTCTGGGAAAGCAGCAAACGATGTGAAAGCACAAAGTTGCAAACAACTGAAACGATGTCTTCACACCTAAACTGTTTCCTGATTCCTGACAGAAAAACTACTAGAAATATAAGAAATTTATTTACATTTTAGATACATTACAACATAGACACATAAATACTGTCCTCCTCAGAAAAGACCCTGTGGCCAGTACCGTGATAATAAATAACCTAGTTAACGAAGCCATAGTTGAAATTCCAAAGTAAGTTTTTCTTAAAAAGCAATTAGGCAAAATTAGAAGGTAAAAAATCACAACAGAGTATTAGAAATTTCATACAGAAAATGGCAGCAGCAACCAAAGAAAAACAGTTGTTGAATAAGAGAAGGCCGTGAGACTGCCACGAAAGGGGTTTCAGCTGGTGAAATGAAACATTAGATGTGCCTCCAGTAAAGGGAGAGCTGGGAGCTAAGAGAATTCACAAAAGAGTAAGCCTGGAAGTATGCAAAAGATGGGAAGGAACAGTAATTACAGCTAAAGCTCTAATTAGATAGAGCAGGTAGGGAGAGCTGTGGCTTAGAATGGAATTTTAAAAATGTATGAAAAAAAATCTCCCAAATCTTTCTGTTTTTAAATCCCCACGTGAAGGTGTGGACTGACTCAAGAGTAGAAAGTGTCCATTATCAGGTTCTTTCAGTGGTGCTGGGGCAGGAGGAGAAGGAACTCTAAGAAAGCAGCTAATGAGAAGAGATCCCAGAAACTAGTTCCTGTGCCCCATTCCGGGGCAACGTTGATCTCTCCACTGTGAGCAACAAACCAGGACAGGTAAAAATCCCCACTTGGTAGGTATCACACAAAGCATGACGTGGCTCTGCCCTTCAAAGGAGCCTTAGGGAGGATCTTTTGCACTTAAAGAATTTATGAACCCACACTGCTCATCAAGATCACCAACGACCTCCTTGTTGCTAACTACCCAATAGTAAATTATCAGTCCTCATCTTTCTTCAGCTTGAGTAGATTGTGAACTATGTGAGAGCACTCTGCTTTTAGAACACTGTTCTCACATGACTTCCAGGATTACCATGCTGTCCTGGGTTCCTACCTCCTTGATTGTCCCTTGTTAGTGTCTTATGCTGGTTCCCCCCTCCTTTTCATCTTTTTCAGAAATAACATAATGTCACATTTTCATCTGCTGTGTTTATCTATATTTTCTTAACACAAATTTAATATTTATTTATTTTTTAAATATTTTATTTATTTATTTGACAGAGATAGAGACAGCCAGCAAGAGAGGGAACACAAGCAGGGGGAGTGGGAGAGGAAGAAGCAGGCTCCTAGTAGAGGAGCCTGATGTGGGGCTCGATCCCAGAACGCCAGGATCACGCCCTGAGCCGAAGGCAGATGCCTAACGACTGCGCCACCCAGGCGTCCCACAAATTTAATATTTAAAAACTCACCCAATTAAAGAACTACTTTGGAAAATAATTTAACTTTTTACTTAAAAAAGAAGAAAAAAAACTCTGAATGAAGTGATACACTATACATGAAATGAAAGATTCAAAATTCATAAATATCTCAATTCTCTCCAAATTGACCTAAAGGTTTAACAGAATCCAATCCAAATCCCACAGGAATTGTTGTACAACTTGATATACTGATTCTAAAATTTGCATAAACAGAGAGGGAGGCAAACCAGAAGATTCTTAACTCTAGGGAACAAACTGAGGGTTGCTGGAGGGAAGGGGGGTGGAGGATGGGGTAATTGGGCAATGGGTATTAAGGAGGGCACATGATGTAACGAGCACTGAGTGTTATATGTAAATGATGAATCACTAAATTCTACCCCTGAAACAAATAATACACTATATGTTAACCAACTCAAATTTAAATAAAAAATAAGATAAAATTTTCATGGAAGCACAACGGGTCAAGAGTACCTAAGGATTCTCGAAGTAATTGATCAAGGTGGGGGAACTTGCTCTACCACAAAGCAAGACTTCTATGAAAGCTATGATATTTAAGACAGTATGGTATTTGTTTAGTTAAACAAATAGATTAATAAAATACAACAGAGAGCCTCCAAATAGTATCTTTCATATATAGACACTTGACTTATGACAGAGATGGAATTTCATAGAGAAAGGATGGATTTTTCAATCCTTTCAATATATGGTACTGGGACTAGTTATGAAATTGGACCCCTATTTGGCTCAAAAACGAAGTGACCGAAACTTAGGTCCACACAAACATGTGCACCATGCTTATAGCAGCTTTATTCATAATTTCCAAAAACTGGAAACAACCAAGGTAACCTTCAATATGTAAATGCATAAACAAACTGTGGTACATCCATACGATGGAATACTATTCAGCAATGAAAATAAATGAGCTATCAAGCCATGAAAAGACATTGCGGAACCTCAGATGTATATTGCTACGTAAAAGCAGCCAGTCTGTAAAGGCTATATATTGTACATGATTCCAATTATGTGATAATTTGGAAAATAAAAACTACAGAGACAATTAAAAAAGATCAATAATTGCCAGAGGTTTGAGGGAAGAGATGGAGGGATGAATAGGTGGAGTGCAGGGGAGTTTTTTAGGGCAGTGAAACGATTCTGTATGAAACTGTAATGGTGGGTACATGTCAAAATCCACAGAACTATACAATACAAAGAGTAAACCCTATTGTAAACTATAGACTTTAGTTAATGATGTACCATTATTGGTTTCTCAGTTATAATAAATGTAACACACTCGCAAAACTTGTTAATGTGAGATATGGGGGTGGTGGAAGGGAGCTAGAGGGAATATCTGGAAACTACTTTCTGCCCAGTTTTTCTGTAAACCTCAGACTTCTCTAAAAAATGAAGTCTATTAATTAAAACAAAACAACATGGAAGGTAAAACTATAAAACTTTAGGGGTCAACAAATAAAATATACTTATGTTCTCTTAAATATGATGCAGATAGTGGATACCTTAACAAAGGATAATGAATTCAACTATATTAAAACTAAGAATTTCCATCATTAAAAAATGCTACGGAGTGTGAAAGGACAAAGCCATAAAATGGGGGACTATATTTGTAGCACAATACAACTGGAAAAAAAACTCCAGAATGTATGAATGGTTCTCTACAATCAATAATAAAGGACAACCTTCATGGAAAATAAGACTTGAACAGGCACTTCTCAGAAGAGGAAATTAGAATGGCTAAACCCATGAGAACCACATAAAACTATATTCAATCCTGTTGGTG
The DNA here is from genome assembly GCF_024610735.1 of Ursus americanus. Taxonomy (NCBI): domain Eukaryota; kingdom Metazoa; phylum Chordata; class Mammalia; order Carnivora; family Ursidae; genus Ursus; species Ursus americanus. The sequence goes on along the minus strand of NC_142135.1, from coordinate 37,050,644 downwards.
ATTCAGAGAAACATGAACTAAACTGTCACAGAAGACGATTTGGTAGCTACCAAATTGGTAAAAATTCAAAAATCTGGCAATAGCAAGAATTAGTACTGAGCAATGGGAAACATGTACAAAAATTTTCATAGCAGTGCTGTTTGTGATGGTAAAAAAAAAATGAGAAATGACTCAAATATTAGACAATAGAGAATAGACATACAAAACCATGGAATAATCACTTAACAGAATACTATATATCACTGAAAATGTGTGAACTAGAGGTTCACACATCAACACGGATGATCCTCAAAAACATACTGTTTAACGTCCCCCAGGTGCCGTGGCACAGTCAATAGTTTGACTCCACAACCATGACATTCCTTTGGACTTCCATTCCAAGAAATGTAAGAATAAATTTGTGTTAAGTCACTAAAAAAAAAAAGTGTGTGTGTATGTGTGTGTGTGTGTGTGTGTGTGTGTGTGTATGCATACACATATATATATATATATTTGAGAATCCATACCTGGTTGGCAAAACTACAAAGAAAAAACAGAAATAATTACCACAAAGCAAGGATAGTGGATATTTCTATAGGGAGCAGAGGAGGATACACAGGGGGCTTCTATGAAACTGGAACTGATATTGCTTAACCTAGGTGGTGGGTATTTGGGGATGTGTGTAATTATTTTTTAAAGTATAAATACAATATTTGGTTCACAAAATTTAAGAATATAAATACAAATATAAATATTATATATATAATTACATATAAATATTATATATATTACACAATATAAATTAACAATAATATAATATATAATAATAATATAAAATTATAAAAAGGCAAAGATAGAAACAAATACAAATAAAAGCAACTTTAGAAATATAATTTATGTATGTTGTCTTGGGTCAAGTATTTTTAAATGCTACATACCTTGACAAAAGGAGCATAACATAACTTACAGAAAGGGAAAAGGAGTGTACATATTTTTCCCTAACCATATGTGATAAATTTAAAGTATCCCTAGAAAAGTTAAAATAATAGTACAATGAACACACCTATATACCCTCTGCTTTGGTTCAACAATTCTTAACATTTTACTATATTTGTTTGCTTGCTTTTTATACACACACACACACACACACACACACACTTACTTTTTATTTTGAACCACTGGAAAGTATATGCAGAACATCCCAGTATTTTACACCTAAATAATTCAGCACACACCTTCTGAGAATAAGTACATTTTCCTACATTACTGCTTACTACTACTGTGCTCAAGAAGATGGTTGTAAGTCTATAAAATCACCTAATATCCAGGGACTACATATCGTTTTGAAGAACAGAAAGCTTGGGAAACATACATAATAATAAAGCTAACTGAAAGGTTACCCACAAAAAATTCACTGAATATTCTGAGGGAATATTTATTTTAAAAATCACTGTTTTTATTACCTATGAATTAAGTTTATCTAGGTCAAGCTGGGTGGAGCCAAATTTCCCAACAATGTATACAGTTCTCAAATTTTTGAAACAAAAAATCATAACACGTGGTTTGACACTGGAATGAGAATATATGAAATTAGAAACTCTGCAGGAAAACCCAAGCTATGTGGTCACTGCAAACAGGCTACAAGCAGATCAGGGTGGTTCTGTTACAAGGCAAGTTTAACAGAGACTATATAGGGACGTTATTCTGAGCCAGACCCAGGGAGAAAAACAGTGAGAAAATCAAGACTCCCACGCTGGATGAGCTAGGCTCTTGGAGCATAACTATATGCGTATTACAACTGATTTTCAATACACAGAAAATTTCACTACCCTAGTATTTAAGGTCCTGAAAGTCCACTTAAAAATATTTTATTTCAGACCTCAAGTTACATCTATGCTGCCTTCAGAAATACTTTGTATTATCTATTATTATTCTAAGAGTTGGCAAATTCCTAAATCAAAAAGATATTCTCATCATCCTACTATTATAATCCCCTATCTAGCACAGAGGTAGAAAAAATAGTCATGGCTCATACTGTGTGATTCTATTTATGTGAAATGTCAAGACAGGCAAATCCATAGAGACAGAAAGGAGATTATGGTTGCCTAGGGCTGGGAGGAGGGGGATGTCGGTGGGAAATGAGGAGTGACTGCTAATAGGTAGAAGGTCTCTTTGGGGGGTGATGAAAATATTCTAAAGTTGATTGTGCAACTGTGTATATATATATATATTAAAAAACCCCACTGAATTGTATACCTTAAATGAGAATTATATGACATGTGAATTATATCTCAATAAACTTGTTATAAATTTTTTAAAAATAGTTATGGCTTATGATGTTTTAGATTAATCATAAGAAGACATAATTTAGGCAAATACTATGGGAAAATAAATTTAAAATAAAGTTCTTAGCAACTGAGGACTAAGAATTACTACCACAATTTGACAGACATTAATTAAAGCAAGCAAAATTATTGGTGCACATATTCTAAAACTTTTCCAGTAAATATTTTAAACATATGGTCTTGATCTCTTTTAAGATGCAAAAGAATTAGGAAAGGTCAAGTTAAAAACTAATGATGTATTCTTACATGCCTTATAAAATGAGTAAACAAAAGCTCAGGGAAATTGGTCTAAAAAAAAAAAGCCTTCCAAAACTCATCCCAAATTTGCCCAATCAAGTCTTTTCCTAATCATCTACCTTTGACTTTTTTTAATCTAAGAAGTTTGTCTAATGATCTAACTTGATAGAGATTCAGCATATGATGAAAGGGAACTTGCAGAAAGTAAAATAATTATAGGAACAAAATACCTTTCCCTCTCTTCACTTGGACAAAATATGTTTAGACAGGATTAAACAGCAATTTCTTAGGCAGGTCTCTAAGGTTTTCCTATGCACTCTCATGGCTGGCCCATCAATATAAATTGTCTTTTACTTTTAAACCTCTTAAAAACTGCACATGCAATTCATGCTCATAACAACTTCGGATAGAGGGGTGTGTGTGTGTGTGTGTGTGTGTGCGCAAAATGTATTTTTGTTTAAAAATCTAGATTCATAGCATTAAAATACTTAGGCTGTTTTATATAAGCCACCTTGTGAACCTTGCGTTCAGTCTGATGACGATTATGCAGATTATTAATAGGTTGGTGAATTTAATGAAAACATCTTAAAGGAATTATTTTATTAAGGAAAATTACTCTGACATACTTTAAATTTTGATTTGATTTGATTACTCCTACCTAGTAATCAAACAGCTCTTCTAGCAACAATGGCATAAAATAAACCAATCTCATAAACCTAAGCTTAGAGTTTATCATAGATTAAGACTTTCAAACTTTCAATTAACCATAAATCAAAGTACATACTGGGGAATAAGACAAATATAAAATGAAAAGACAGTCATACTCTAACAAATAGTCTTTTAACAAGACTGTAAGTAAACCTAAAGTTTATCAATATTAAATAATTTATCTGCATATTAAAATTAGTATTGTATATTCTATCAAAAATTCTATTTTTCTACTCACAGAAATTACTTATAGAATAATAGAATTCAACCATAAAAATTAATACTTTTCTAACACTTGCTAAGCTTTTATTTGAAAGGTATCTATTCCTCATTAACATTTATTCGAGTCACTTATTTAATAAAAATAAGTTCTTTACTTTGAAATTTTATAGGGTTCAATATCAAGGTATTTTAATAAATGGTAACATAGAATAAATTCAAAAGAAAGGTTTAAAAAACAAAAGCACTAGGCTTTAAAATGAATCCTGTAAATACTGGTGTTCAGGTTATACACAAATATAAAAAAAATCAGAGCAGAAACTGGCATAATGAAAGAACATAATTTTGAAACTTATCATTCTAATACATAATGAATTTCTATAATGAAGAAAGGATTACCAGGGACACTAGACGTCATTTTCTGACACTGCTATTAAGTATTATTTAACAGTCAAATTCAATTTAGTGCCTAATCCAGAGCCACCCCACAAATATGCAAGTCCTATTTTGTCTATGTCAAAAGTCAGTTATGTATGCTATTGTTCTTACAATTTCTTAATCAGTTTTGCAAATAATTACAAAATTTTTACCAGGCCAAATGGCCCCATGTTCCCTACCCCCACCCACAGACTGTCCTTATTTTAGCCCCTATAACATCAGAGGACTTTTTCCTTTAAACTGCAAATAAATCCTAACTAGTTATAAGATTTATTCATAGGTGCTCTCAATAATATTATGAACTACTATCCTTGTGAACTATTAATGATTTATATAAGATATTTAAATCTAGTTTTTTTACAGCCAGAATTCACATTTGAACAAATAAGCAAACACCAAACAGACTAAAGGTAAATCTAAAGATGTACCATTAGTTTTACAAGTAACTAACTCTTTGTTAAGTTTAATAAAGTCACGGGCAGTTGTTTGCTTCAACTTTGAAAGTCTCTGATTTGACTAGCGGTTAGGATCTAAAAAGTCTAACAGCTACATACAGATAAAGTAGGAGGCCCTTTATTCTGAGTAAAGTGGGAAGAGCAGATCACAGTGTAGGGATGTTTTGCAAGTAGTTCCCTTGACTGAGTTTTTAAAGGGAAATAAAAAGGCACAGAGAGGGTACTTACAGTGCTTTTGCTGAATAAACCAAAGATTAAAAACTAAATAAGAGGTTTAATTGTCGGTATGTTACCCTAAAAATAATAACTAACAGCAGAACCTTATATATTAATTTATATTTGAACCAAGTAATCCCAAGTAAGTTTCAAAAAATAGAAATAATAACATGTTCTAACCTCATATTAACCTTATTAATATTTTGCCATGGTCTGGAAATACTAATTAAAAAATTGGTTCCCATTAAATAAATGAATAAAGTCCAGTGAGACAAGTGCCTACTCGTATGTGCTGAATTTGAATCACTTCAGATGCAGTATTTAGTAATTTAATATTTATGTATCTAGCAAATTTTAAATATAAGAATGTAAGATACTTGATTTTAAAAATATGAAGTAGCTACCTGTGATATACCTGTATATAATGCCTGTGATTATTTTTATTCATTAGAGATGCAAAAAAATTAAATGAAATTTCTTTCTGTTCTAAGAATCAGAAAGAGAATATATAGTCATGCTTAAGTATTTTAGAACATTTTCCCTTAAAGAAAAGCTAATTGATGCTACCTTAATTATAAGAAGCCAAGTCTATTGTGAAATACATTAATATGAAATTGAGTAAAAGTATAAACTGGTATGTTTCTTGAATGCCTTCTCTTAGACTGTTAGCATTTCTTTTTAGAATTTATCATGAATTTAAATAATAACTTCTTAACAATGATCTAGGGAAATATATGGGCACATAAATATAATCCACTTTCCCCTGGAAATATATTATGTATCTGAACATAGAACACAAAGCCTGAATAAGAAATGTTCCAATGTTTTAGAAGTACTTTCCCAGCTGTTCGAAGCTGGTTTTATTTTTTCATATTAAGTATTAATATAAAACAAGTTTTTCCTAAATTTATAAAATAAAGGTGACATCAGAGGTATATTCATTTAAATTAGAGTATACGCATTAAATTATTACCAACAGCAAAACTGATAAACATGATACTGTTTTTTAATGTTTTAGTTATGAAACAGAAACTGGGATAAAAATTCCGTATGTATCACATTTAAAAATAGCCTTTAGCTTTTCAAATGGATGTGATTTTTTTCTAATCTTTCAAAATAATAACCATAAATGGAGATGAGATGTTTGGCCTGAATTTTTTAAGCTCTTTTGCACAAATTCTGTTTATTTTCAGTTAAACTTTCAGACTCAATGTTTATAGAGTAAACAGACAAATTATAAAGTATTATCTTGGAGATACGAAATGAATATAATTTTTGAAGTCTCATAGAATTCAGATGGCAGAAACCAGAACTAAACAGATACACAAATATGTGTCACAGGTGCACAGTACCCACTTAATATTAGCATGAAGCTAAAAATTTCTTTTCTTCTTCTTTTTTTTAAGTAGGCTCCACACCCAGTGTGGAGCCCAACATGCGGCTTGAACTCACGACCCTAAGAATAAAACCTGAGCTGAGATCAAGAGTCAGAGGCCCAACTGACTGAGCCACCCAGGTTCCCTGAAGCTAAAAATTCTTTAGCAAAAAGTAGGTAAAAATAGACATTACCAATTATCTTATTTAAATTTCTCTGGAAAAAACTTAAAGTTAAGTATTTATAATCTATATTTATACTGATATTTATAATTTATAAGAATTATTAGTCTGGTCCATGTGATTGCATGGTCTTATGTATCTAAGGCTATGAGAATTTCTGTAATCTTAGCATGAATTCTGAATGTCAGTCAAACATGACTGTTCAGTCAAAAGTAGTTTCATTTAATATTTCACATTTTACCTTTTTAAATTTTTGAGCCTATTGATTCCACTATGGTCATTTTTCAGATCGGTAGGTCTGGCCAACTTATCTCTGGGTGAAATTAAGTGCTTATATGTCTATTCCCATCAGTGACCTGGGGGCTTCTGCAAGGCACCAACTCATTTAAATTGTGAATATATCGCGCTTGGCATGTGGTAAGGACCAAAAAATGTTCACTGCTTAAATGACAAATGAAGGAACAAACTAAAACATTTCTGTAGAGATAGAAACATGAAATGCTCTAAAATGTATTTATCCAGTCAGTAATATTTATTTTTATAAAAGAATGCTGAGTGTCCCTGACCACTGACACTCATAGCAAAGAGGAAGATGAGGGACAAGTACTCCCTAGCTTGAAGACAGCCACTGTCCAAATGTGTTTTTGGTATTTTTGTCTTTTTGTATTAAGTTCTCTATATATTTTGGAAATTAAGCCCTTATCAGATATATCACTTGCAAATATCTTCTCCCTTTCAGTAAGGCTGCCTTGTTGTTTTGGTGATGGTTTCCTTTGCTGTGAAAACACTTCTTATTTTGGTGTAGTCCCAATAGTTTAATTTTGTTTTTGTTTCCTTGCCAGAGGAAACATATCTAGAAAAATGTTTCTGTAACCAATGTCAAAGAAATTATTGCTACAATTTCTTCTAGTTTTAAGGTTTCAGGCCTCACATTTAGGTCTACAGCCATTTTGAGCCTATTGTTTCGTCTGGTGTAAGGAAGTTTCATCGTTGTGCATGTGGATGTTCAGTCTCTCCAGCACCATTTATTGAAGAGACTGTCTTTTCCCTGTGTATATTCTTGCCTTCTTTGTCATAATTGAACATATAAGCATGGGTTTATTTCTGGGCTTTCTATTCTGTTCCATTGATCTATGCATCTATGTACTATGCCAGTATCATACTGTTTTGATTACTACAGCTTTGTACTGTATCTTGAAATCTGGAATTGTGATACCTCCAGCTTCTTCTGTTCTCAAGATCACTTTGGCTATTCAGGGTCTTGTGTGGTTCCATACAAATTTGGTAAGAGATGCCTGGGTGGCTCAGTCAGTTGAGCATCTGCCTTCAGCTCAGGTCATGATCCCAGAACCCTGCTTCCCCCTCTGCCTGCCACTCCCCCTGCTTCACTTTGACAAAAAAAAAAAAAAAAAAAGTTTGGCAAGAGTTACTTTCCTGATAACAATTCTGTACTGGCTATCCATAGCTCACAGGACTACGGTTAAATACATGCTAGAAGCAGCCTCAGCTTGCTGTTAAGGTCTTTGTAACCTAGCTCATTCCTGCATCATACCCAATAATACCCTGTTCAGTAGGCATTATCTCCATTAGGACTGTTCCCTTGCCCAGCTGAAGTGTACAGAAATCCTTCTGTTTTGCTGGCAAAGGCAATTCATTCTGGACCCTATACCTCTGTCCACCCCAAGTCCGGAACACCTATTTTATTCTAACGGTCTTCAGTTGTGCTTCTATCCAGTTTGGTTCGGTGCCATGATTAAACTATCCTCTCCTTTCCTTGATTAATGACTTTATCTTAGGACACAAACTAATGTCTTTACAAAGGCTTAGTAACACTGTAATTGTTAAGTAGTACTGAGCAAACTCTAAAGTCATATTTCCTGAGTTCAAATTTTGGCTCTGCCACCTAGAAGCTATGTGACTTTGGCCACTGAACTAATTAATTTGTCCTTTAGTTTCCTCAATTGTAAAAAAAAAAGTGTGTGTGTGTGGGGGGGATTACAATAATACCTTCTGCAAAGGATCAATGTCAAGAAAGTACTTTGAAATATACTCAGCACATAGTAAACTCTCAATATATATTGGCTACTATTTTTAGTAATACCTAGTTTATTAGCTAGGAGCGAAAGGACAGAAAAATTCTGAGCAGTGAAATTATACATGCCAACCAACTGTGCATACCACTTTGAACTTAAAGAACTGGTATTTAGAAAAACAATGTCAGATGCTGAAGTTTTATTAAAGTTAATGTAGCTTCCTATCATGAATTAGAGCAAAATGGGGCATAGTATCCAAAAGAATGAAAGTTTGATAGTTTTAATATGGAGTCAAGAGGAAAAAAGTATAAATGATTCTAAGGAAGCAAGAAATTCTCACTGATGAGAGCAACTTATAAAATTCAGAAAGAAGCTCACAGGTTGACTAAGTTCTGGAAAATGCTTAAAAAAAAATGACAACAAAAGACAGGGATATCCACTCTCACCACTGTTATTTTGAAAGGCTAACCACAGCAATCAGACAGCAAAAAGATATAAAGGCATTTAAATCAGCAAGGAAGAAGTAAAACTTCACTACTTGCAGATGACATGATACTATATATAAAGAAACCTGAAAGATTCCACCAAAAAATTGTTAGAACTGATAAACAAATTCAGTAAAGTCACAGGATACAAAATCAATCTAAAAAATCTGTTGCAACAAATGAAGTAGCAGAAAGAGAAATTAAGCAATCGATCCCATTTACAATTTTACCCCAAACGATAAGATACCTAGGAATAAACCTAACCAAAAAAGGTAAAAGACCTACCCTGAAAACTATAAAACTCTGATGAAAGAAACTCAAGATAGCACCAAAAAAAATGGAAAGACACTCTATGCTCATAGATTGAAGAAGAATACTGTTAAAATGTCTGTATTACCCCAAACAATCTACACATTTAATACAATCCCTATCAAAATACCAACAGCGTTTTTCACAGAGCTAGAACAAAATCCTAAAATTTGTATGTAACCACAAGAGACCTTGAATACCCAAAGTAACCTTGAAAAAGAAAAGCAAAGCCAGAGGGATCACAATTCTGGAATTGAAGTTATATTACAAAGTTATATTATGAAACAGTATGGTACTGGCACAAAAATAGACACACAGATCAATAGAACAGAACAGAAAATCCAGAATAAATCCACAACTATATGGTCAATTAATCTTCGACAACAAAGGAAAGAATACCAATGGGAAAATACAGTCTCTTCAACAAATGGTGTTGGGAAAACTGGACAGACAATTGCAAAAGAATGAAACTGGATCACTTTCTTATACCATACACAAAAATAAATTCAAAATGGATGAAAGACCTAAACATGAGACCTGAAATCATAAAAATCCTAGAAGAGAACACAGGCAGTAACTTCTCTGACACTGGCTGTAGCAACTTTCTAGATATGTCTCCTGAGGCAAGAGAAACAAAAGCAAAAATAAACTACTGGAACTTCATCAAAATAAAAAGCTTCTGCACAGCGAAGGAACAATCAACAAAACTAAAATGCAACCTAAGAATGGGAGAAGATATCTGCAAATGACATATCTGATAAAGAATTAGAATCCAAAATATACAAATTCAACACCCAAAAACCCAATAATCCAATTAAAAAATGGGCAGAAGATATCAACAGACATTTTTGCAAAGAAGCCCTACAGATGTCCAACGGACACATGAAAAGATGTTCACTTATCATCAGGGAAATGCAAATCAAAACTACAATGAGATATTACCTCACACCTGTCAGAATAGCTAAAATCAACAACACAAGAAATAATAGGTGTTGGTGAGGATGTGGAGAAAGGAGAACCCTCTTACACTTTTGGTGGGAATGCAAACTGGTGCAGCCACTCTGAAGACAGTATGGAGGTTCCTCAAAAAGTTAAAGATAGAACTACCCTACGATCCAGCAATTGTACTACTAGGTATTTACCCAAAGGATACAAAAATACTAATTCAAAAGGATATATGCACCCTCATGTTTATAACAGCATTACCTATAATAGTCAAATTATGGAAACTGCCCCAGTGTCTATCAACTGATGCATGGATAATGCAGATGGGGTGTATATACATGACGGAATATTACTCATCCATCAAAAAGAATGAAATCTTGCCATTTGCAACAACATGGAAGGAGCTAGAGAGTATAATGCTAAGTGAAATAAGCTAGTCAGAGAAAGACAAATATGGTATGACTTCACTCACATGTGGAATTTAAGAAATAAAACAAATGGGCAAAGGGGGAAAAAAGAGAGAAGCAAACCAAGGAACAGACTCTTAACTACGGAGAACAAACTGATGGTTACCAGGGGGAGCTGGGTGGGGGGATGGGTGAAACAGGTGATGGGGATTAAGGAGTGCACTTGTTGTGATGAGCCCTGGGTGTTGTACGGAAGCGCTGAATCACTATCTTGTGCATCTGAAACTAATATTACACTGTATGTTAACTAGAATTTAAATAAAAACTTACAAAACAACAACAAAAATGGTGAATTTCTACCATATCTAAAGAGCTGCTATTAAATGCTGACTCCTAGACAGCTGAGGGTTCAGCAATGACCTAAGTTTCTTAACTCAGTTATTTAAAAATATTTTTCTGTAAGACTCTACCTATAATACTATAGTAAAGGAAAATGGAAAAATAGAGTTTGCTTATAGATATTAGCTGTAATTAACTGATTTCTGCAACTCAAGGGGGGCACTTACCTGCATTTTGTTTCTATTGTGCCTTATATAGATATGCTAAGAGAAAGCTTTCATTGTTCAGAGACAAGGCAAGAATGATTGAATGTTTAAAATCAAAAGAAAGCCAATTTCAGGAATTTTGTACCATCACCGAAGTTCTAATGAGACAGTAAATTTCTTTTCATCAAAGAATATAATCACTAAAATGATTAGCTGTTTTAGATCTTTCTTCCATTAGCAACAATAATTCACAACTGACTACTCGTTTCATTTGACTAGTTACTGAAAAAGCATGGCTGATTATTAGCTCTTCATATATTTATACATTTGTAACTTTATTATGTAGCTTCATGCTTTCTCACATTAATAAAGAAAGTTAACTAAACTGAAGGCCTTGTAGAATTACAACTTGATACTCTAACCCAGGTTACTGGGCCTTTTGTAAGACACCTGAATAATTAACAACAACTTTAATTATACTGCATACTGTGTACCAAATTAAACATGCACTATTACTTAATTCATAAAGAAAAAATAGGTCCTTTATTAAGAACCATGAAAAACGTCTCTTCAAAATAAATTAATGAAATTAAGATATCTGTTTTCCAAAATTCTTTTATCTGCTACTATATATTAGTTTGATACCCTCTTTCATTTATCTCCTTAAGTTCTGTCTATATTTATGGCAAGAAGATTTTTCTGCTATTGACAGATAAAATTATGAACCAAAACTAGTTTGGTTTTAAATAGAGACAGCTAGGTTTTGAATTAACAAAAGAAAACAAAACCTATTATTTACTGGAAAGTCTTCTAACATACTGAATCCAACCTCATGAAACTTTTCTATTTTAATGAGCGAGAAGTACTATAGGGAAACGTTGCCAACCTAACATCAGGATGGGAAAGAATGGTGTCATTATTAGTTTAACTAGGCCAGCAAATCTAATAAGCCCAAAAAGAACAGTGTACTTTTAACTGTGAAAGATTATGTCGGGAAGTATGATGAAAGCTACTTATGTAAAGGGTTCTGACACTAAGATACCATGTACACATTCTGAAAATCTGAATTAAGTATGAAAGTACAAAAATAATTTTAGATTTAAAGAAATTTCATTTAAGTCAGTTAAAGTAAAAAATCTCTCTTTTATTATCAACACAACCTGATATATGTATTACTAGTAACCTCAGTTAGTCCGACTAACAACTTACTTGAAATCTATTGGTTTATTTAAGAAGTAAACACTATGGGACATCAGTCTTAAATTAAAAGGTGACAAATTATATTGTTCACTCTTTGATCCTAAATGCCACGATTGGTTCTTAACATCTCTTTTGATGTAATGATCCCAACAGTCCCCATTGCTTATTGACCAAACATTCAAAATGAGGTTATGAACAGAAAGCCCACACAGTCAAAACAACTTCCTCAGCCATCAAGATTAGCCATAACATATGCTTGGAGTATAATATCTTTGTTTTAAAATGTAAAGTAGCCAATTTTTCAACACAATCTTCTAAATAAATGACATTTAAAAAAGAACAAATTACCATTAGGAAAGTTTATGCTTGTTAGAACTCTTCTTGGTAAGCCATTTCTCTTTTTGCCATGTGCTTTAAACATCTTAATAAATTCCAACATGATGACAAGAAACCACACAGTGCACCTGTGCTTTCTATCTTAATTAATCCAATAAGTACAGGCCTGCTCACTTTGTAAAAGAAATGGTGATATAATCAGTTTTAACTTAAGGTATTATCTAAATAAGCAGAATTAGCTTAATGTTCCAGTAGACCTTGCCCAGATACAACCACTAAATAACACTTTCTGAAATTATGGAAGTTTTAAACAGCATATTTGGGAATGAGAGAGCAAAACGCTCATTCTACCTGAGGTGGCCAAATGGATTAAATTATACTGAGGAACCAATGTAGCAGTTCAGAGACACTAATAGTTTTTGTTGACTTTAGCTACTACGGAATCAACTAAATTCAGTTTAATTGCTGGGTAACTATTACCATTTTATTCCTACCTGTATATAAACACCTATCTTTCAAGAAGGCCACTCTCCTTTCAAAACAAAGGTTATGACTTAAATGTCTCAGGATACTGATAGTCAAAATCGTATAAAAATTCTACAGGGACCTAGACAATCACATGATAGAACTCTGCACACGCCACACCATCTGTTGGACACGATTGCCAGCACAGATTTCGTGAGCTGGCAAAGGACTGAAATAGTCAAGAATTCTGCAAGTATTTTAAAGTGCAGGCTTCTCATTAATTTTAATTTCCTGTTGGCTCTACAAGGAAGGAGTGCGTAGTGAAAGCACAATGTGCCACATACACTCAAGCTCAGGCCACATGTACACCTGTAATCATAAACTCTTATCCAGGGCTATCCACTAAAACACTTGAGAGTCTGTGTTTATTTCTTCTTTATCCCAGAAGAAATAAATCTGTAATATCTACAGTTATCTCTTCATACTTTGTTAATACTTTTGCAAACATCTGGAAATACTTGACAATAATCACTTAATTAATGCAAAGCTAATGGATGACAATATGCTTAAATACTTCATTCAACTGAAGTGGTTTCCTCCGTCCACACAACTAGGGACTGAAGAGAACAAGAAGTTCTTTGACTAAGGAGTCCATTACGAGGGAAACTTTCAGCTACCATCTCTTTAAAAAAATAAAGCAGATGATACCAGGCTACTACTCTGGTAAAAACTGGTGATGTCGCTGGCTTCAGTCTTTACCTCCGGGCTCTCAGCAGGGCCTGTGTCCCTGACGGCTTTCCAAAGGGCCGGCGTCACTACACGGGTCTGCATAGATGGGTGCTTGCACTCCATCATTTTCTCCCCTTGTTTACCCCGCCTAACTGCTGCTGCTGTAGTAGGAGGGTGAAAAGATCCTGAGAAAGAAACATTTCTCCAGAACAAGGGACGATTCCTAAAATGCACGTGGTGGGTCTGGCCTTGCTGCTTTCCGTGTTGTGCAGCAGTGAGATGTGTGTTTGCTTATTTGTTTCCCTAGACCCATACAGACTTGCCAATCCAGGAATCAGTGTAAAAACACTTATGAAAGTCTGAGGCAAATTTATACTTGGAGGGGAAGACTTTTTTCCCCCCTTCTGCTACCATTAATTGAGACTTTTTCTCCAGTGCTGCTCTGGATGATTTTTGTGTCCATTAGCTCAAAAGAACAACGCAAATTGAATAAATATTTAAGAATCATCGTAATCAAGAAAGGTTAACTTACATTTCAGTTTGAGTCAAAGACCAAAAAATGGCTGATTTACCTAATCCCTCTTATACTAGTAATTATTGTCAATCCAATTTTTTTCGTTTTTAAAAAATGGAACCAATAGAGTAGGTTAACAGATGGCTTTTAAAGTTTTTGTTCTTATTCCAAAATCTTTACGTTACCCAAAATATATCTATTTAAGTATGATACTGTAATTTCTGCAAAACATGATCTACACGCTCTCTGTTTAACACTAAACAATCTGGATGCTAAGGCTGTTTGGAAATAATTCTAACAAAAACTGAAACATCAGACTAGTGCTATAATAAACAGATTTGCCTTTTACATTTGTTTTAGGAATCTTCATAGGCACACCCTTTATAAACAGAATGTTTTTTAGGAGAGTTAAAATAACTGGTTCAATTAGCCCAAATATATTTTATCCTTTCTTTTTATTACCTCCAAACTGGTGAAATCATAAATTAATACTCCCATCATCTCCTTACACCCAGGAACACTGACATGAAACAAACAGTTCACAGAAAAAACAAAAGACAAATGCTTACAGAAAATATACAAATCCCGTTGCATATAGGCTTTAAGATAAATAATGCTTCTTATCTACTCTGCGCATCTGTCTAGCAAGTACCTTTCTGAATAAGTTTTGTCCTTTAGGAATCTTCCCTGAATACTACGAAAGACAATGAAGTGCTCACTTTGATTTTTCTTTCTTGAAACCTATTTTCCTCAGTGCAAAAGGATAAACCTTCTACGTGCTGGAAATATGGTCAAAACAACTTCAGGTTGTTTTAAGCAACTTCTACTTAATAGACATAGGAACCACATAAAACTCCAGTTCTTTTTTGGAAGGTAGCCTTGAGACACATCATAAAGAGAAAAGATAAACACATAAACCTTAGCACACTTGTATTTTGATGAGTCACATTTTTTAACATTCTATATCTAATATATGATGAGATGAATAAGACCAGATTTCCCTTATCATTACCAGCTGGTGTTTTAAGTGGAAATCTGTCTTTGCTTTGAATCTGCTTAACTTTGTAAGCAAAGGATTCCATCA
This sequence comes from Ursus americanus, assembly GCF_024610735.1. Taxonomy (NCBI): domain Eukaryota; kingdom Metazoa; phylum Chordata; class Mammalia; order Carnivora; family Ursidae; genus Ursus; species Ursus americanus. Next base: position 37,035,438 of record NC_142135.1, on the reverse strand, counting down.
AACCCCTTCCGCTTTGTTCTGCCTTTGCTTCCTCTCTTCCTACTCCTTTAGCCCCTCTCACACACTCTTTGTCTTCTACCGCACTCACCAGACTCTTGGCAATTCTTTATTCATCCCCTGGTAATCCTTCCTTTATTCATTTCCTCTTTATACCCATTTACATTCCCCTCAGTAGCTGTGACAGCATTTTCCACTTTCCTCAAAGTGATGAGAGGGTCGAGCAGCTCCAGCTGACAGGTGCATAAATGCTGGAGAAGTAAGAACCGCTCTAGTGACACTGTCCCTGCCCACCCCCCAACTCCCCTGTTAAGGCTACATGCCCTGAATATATCAGAAAAGAAATAATTCTGCAAAAACTGGATCCACCTCTTAAAGCCTCTTTCCTACTGTGAGGGCATTTTTCTTTTTTCTCTCTCTTTTTTTAACTTTCACCTTCTACTCTCCAGTTCCTCACCTTAACCAAAAGCACATTCTTTCATCTAGTAAGACAGCTATTTCTGTTTTTTAATCTTTTCTAATGTCTCCTACACTTACTCCTGTTTTTGTTGTTTCTTTTCTACTTTATTACCATCTTATTTCAAAGCCTGTTTCACGTATCTGATTTCCCTTACCTCTAGTCTTTTCCTATCAATCAATCCTGCATGCTACAATCGAGATTAATATTCTAAAACACTTTCATCATGTCACTCTCCAACTTAAAAACCTTCAGTGGTTTTCTACTGTTCAGGAAATAAAAATTCAGACTTTACAATCAAGGCTTCGACCATCTGAGCCAGACCTACCTTCCCACTTCATTTATCATATCATTCGATATGAACTTGAAAGGCCCAATTTCATTTTCATCCAATACACCTTGTGGTTTCCTACCTCTAAATGTTTTACTACACACATCATTCTTTGTAGCGCCTGCCTTCCCTCCTTCTGTTACCCATCTTTCAAAGCTTATAGTCCCCTTCCACGATATGATTTCACATAATACTCCAGCCTTTACTAAGTCCCTGCTTATGCAAAACCACAGGATATTTAAATTATTGCTCTGGGTTAGAATTAACTTATATCTTAACTTTATAAATTTATTTACCTATAATGTCCAGCACAATCCAAAGCAGAGAGTAGAACATTTTTTGAATTAGTTTAATGTTTTCTAACAAATTTTGGAGTTTTCAGATAGAAGGACTCCAAAATCTATGATGGCTGACAATGTTACCAAAAGTTTACTTATAGGAACTGGCCACTGGAAACTCAATGCTCTAATTCACAAAACCAGAATGAGCCTAAAAGGAACAGTGGAAAGCTGTATGTCAAAAGCTGTGTGTGAAAATTTAAAAAGCGGGGTACTGAAATGGTCCTTACCAAGATCACAAATGACCTCCAATTTCCTAAATTCAATATTCTAATATTTGTTGAATTTTAATTATGACAATTTCTAGTAGAATGTTTGCTTCTACCTTTTGACTATCATGAATAATGTTGCTACGAACAATGCACAAATCTCTGTTCAAGTCCCTGCTTTCACTTCTTTTGAGTATATACTCAGAAGCAAAATTGCTGGATCACATGGTAATTCTATGTTGAATTTTTTTGAGGAATGCCATATTGTTTTCCACAGCAGGTGAAACATTTTACATTCCCACCTCCCGTACGTAAGGAAGGACTCCACTTTCTCCATATTCTCACCAAGACTTGTTCACTCTCTCTTTAACATTCCACTTTGAGTGTGAAGTGGTATCTCACTGTGGTTTTATTTGCATTTTCCTAATGATTAGCAATATTGAGTGTCTTTTTATTTGTTTGTCGGCCACTTGTGTAACTTCTTTGGTAAAATATTTGAGTCCTTCATTCATTTTTTAACTTGGTTGTTTTTTTGCTGTTGAGTTGTAGTAGTTCTTTATATATCCTGAATGTTAACCCCTTGTCAGATATGTGATTTGCAAATGTTTTCTCCCATTCCATGGTTTGCCTTTTCACTCTATTGACAGTGTTCCTAGGTGCACAAACATCTTAATTAGCCTAGTTTATCTATTTTTTGTTGTTGTTCCCTGTGCTTTTGGGATCATACCCAAGAAATCATTGCCAAATCCAATGTCATAAAGATTCTCTTATATTTTCTTCTAAGGCTTTTATAGTTTTAGTTCTTATGTTTGGATCTTTGATTCATTTTGAGTTAATTTTTGTGCATGATGTAAGGTAAGGGTCCCCACCTCATTCTTCTGCATGTGGCTATCCAGTTTTCTTAGCATCCTTTGTTGACAAGGCTGTCCTTTCCCCACTGAATGGTCCTGGTACCCTTGTCAAAATCATTTCACTATAAATGGGACAGTTTATTTCTGGGCTCTCTGTTCTACTCCATTGGTTTATATGTCTGTCTTGTTTTGATTACTGTTGCTTTGTAGTAAGTTTTGAAATCAAGTAAGTATGAGACCTCCAAGGAGAAATCCTTTTCAAGATTGTTTTGACTATTTGAGTCCCTTGAAATTCCATATGAATTTTAGGATAGATTTTTCTATTTCTGCTAAAAAAAGAAAAAGTCACTGGGATTTTGACAGAGATAACACTAAATCTGTAGATTGCTTTGGACAATACTGACAACTTAACATTATTAAATCTTGTAATCCATGAACATGAAATATCATTCTATGTATCGGTGTCTAATTTCTTTAAGCAACGCTTTGTAGTTTTCAGTGTATAAGTCTTTCACCTCCTTGGTTAAGATTATTCCCAAGTATTCATTCTTTTTGATGCTATTATTAATGGACACCGTGCAGGTTCTAGGCATAGGTCTAAGAGGCCTTACCACTTCTGCTGCCACCCTCTTGGTAGGCTACTACCACCACATAAAAGTGCCGGGCTTGCTTGATGGCATCATATGGCCTAGCCTAGTGTGGGCACCACTGCCAGACACAAGAGTGGGTAATTTTAGAGCGATCATTCAGATCCAGGCAAGCTGTCAGATGATTACAGCCACCTGAGAGACCCCGGGTGAGACCAGCAGAAGAACCACTCAGCTGAACTTAGTCACAACGCTTGTGGGTACAAAAATTGTGAACAAATAAAAGAGTTGCTATTTTAAGCCACTAAGTTTTGGGGGTGGTAGCAAAGACTAACTGAAACAGAATTAAATCATTTTATTTGCTCTTTCTTAATCAAGATAACTTATTCATTACTTTGTAGCTCATTTCAAACTGTTTCCCAGAGGCTATTAAGATTTATTCCAACTGAGACAAGACAGAGTTCTTTGATGCTAAACACTTTTACATAATTCATCATGTTCATGAATGATTTAAAGCTTGAATGTTCAGCATTCTAAATAATTTATGACTTTTTAAGAAGTAGATGGCTTAAAATGAAATCTTACCAGTACAGAAATACAGATTTTATTTTCTAATACCTAACTTCAAAATTGAAAAAACAAAAATAAATAGATGTTACAATTAATGTTTTCAGGCAAACTTGTGCCATTGCTAATGTTTGCTAGCAATTCGTACTAGCTATACTGGGGACAGACTTTGAAAGTTTATTATCTGATTATTTAAAAACACAAATAATCACAATATTTAGGAGAAAAGTACTTAACATTAAAAATATTAACAATCCCAAAGCATTTAGAGGCATGTTGATGAAGCAAAATGGCTTATTATTACTTAAAAATTTTTAAGACACATATACATCTAAAATTCTATTTACTTATAAATAAATGTATTTATTAATATGTATCGCCATATAGGATTGTAGTTATTTTATCTGGAAAAAATCAGAACAATATGTAAAAGTAACATTATTTAAAACATGCTAAAGTAAAAATTTACTTCATAAAAAACTTCTACTACATTAAAGAACTCATTTTGAGAATTTACTCTCTCAAGATGTGGAAATAGTTGCTTCAGAACTATTTACCTATATTGTACACACTCTTTAAAGGAAATGAATAATAAGGAGCCGGGCAGAAGAAATAAAGAGAAAATATAACAAAGAAACAATAAGGCACAGTTTTATATTGAAATTTATATGCTAACTAGATACACAATAGGACTATTATTTCTGACAAACCAAGGGGAATTAACACTTACTCAAGTAGAAACTAATTCAATTAACTTTCGAAGTTGAGGCAAATGTCTCAAACTCTATGTCATAAATACCTTTGCATCATTTATTTTGGAAACTGAATTTACTGACAGAGTATTTCATATTTGCATTACTGAGAAACATTTCTGACATAATTGTCATTTTAATAAGAGTCCTAAACATTTCTCTAAATTTGGGCTCTGATATAAGCAATTATTTACATTTCTCTGCAAGCACCCATCTACAAGCAAACTATAGTTTCACAGTTCCCATACCCACATATATAGCTATATGCTGAATATTAATACACAGTCTAAATTTAATAAAGACACACAAACTGTGCTTCTCAGGGTGATGGTAAAATGAAGAAGGATGAAACACAAATGGAAGAATTGAATGTACTTACAAAGTCAAAGTCTCCATCTTGAGGAACTTTCCAGTTATCAGGAAAAACATTTTTGGACATAGGGAAAGGTTCATGCATGTTCTGATTACAATTTTCATGACTCTTATTCTTGAAGTCCTGTTTATCAAAGTAGTCCATGAAAGACGGTCTTTGTACTTGTGGTGAAGTTGCGTTTCCTTAGGTAAACAAAGAACATAGGGAGGGTATAAATTCTTATATTTAAGAAAGTATGGCTCTTACTGAAGTATGAAGTTTTTTTTTTTTTTAATTCAGCAATATAATACATTTACACTGGTCAGACTCAAGGCCAACATTGTCAATTTAATGAAGAACAAAGTAAAATGAAATAATGAAAAAACAAAAATAGCCAGGCCACATAAGAATTCAACTAATGATTAGGCAGAGATCTATAATATTCTTAGATTGTAGAAACACTTCAGAATTTTGGCAAGAATCTTTATCATAATTTTATTAAAAATCATTTCAAGTATATTTGAAATTTGTCAAATGAAGTAAAATTTTAAAACCTGAGTGTTTGGTTGTAAATATGTAAGGCTGCACTGGTATTGTCATTGTGCACCACTACAAACTAAGGAAGTTATAAAGACTTACCCAGGTTTGTCTTATATGTCTTCCTTCTAGTCTTTCTAGCTGATTCCACCTCGTCCTGGACTCCCATAGTTTCGCCTAACATATTTATATCTGACTCCTAACTCTCACTTCAGCCCAGACCTTGCTTCTATTTCTAGAGTTCTGCCATAATTTTTTAAGTCAGAAAACCAATTTTTATTTCTAAAGCTCGTTTCTAAGTTCTATCCTCTGACTTTACTGCCTCTTACAATTGGATTCCTCCATCTGAGGTGAGTTATTGTTGCCTCAAACCTAGCAGTTCTAAAGCCAAAGCTAAGTTCTAAAGCTCAATGTCCTTCAGGTTCATCCATGTTGTAACATATGTTAGAATTCCCTTCCTTTTTAAGCTAAATAATACTCCATTTCATGTATATGTCACATTTTGTTTATCCATTCATGGCCAATGAACACCTGAGTTGCTTCCATCTTTTGACTATTGTGAATAATGCTGCAATGAACATGGGTTGTACAAATATCTCGAGACCCTGCTGATTGTATGTTTTTAAGGTAACTAATTCTTTTAAGTTAACCAAGTTTTCTCTATACATCTGCAGATGTTTATCTGCAAGTGATCTTATTTTTTAATACCTATGCAGAGACCTTTTTCATTTTCTCACGGGTGTTCCAATGGTTGAACTTAATCCCTGATCAAGTGAGTCATTATGATACAATGTAAGCAAACAAGAATAATTATTAGTAAAAGTAATGTTTATTTTTTATTTTCAGCCTATGAATTATGTCTTTTATATATGTTTTTGAGTTTACCTTTTCATTAAACTATTCCCTAATGTGGGAATCCAAATCCTTCACCCAAATAATTTCACAAGTAAGATAACTACGATCATCAATAGGTGTTTTTGATTATCCACCCAGATGTTCCACATTGATGGCATGAGGAAGAGGTAATGAGATGGTATGTGGCTTTTCAACATCGTTACTTTTGAATTAATAGAGGCTGCTAGTATTTCATTACTAGTAACTGTGTATTGGTAATAATAAATTTGAGAAATTACTGTGACTACAACAATTTTTAGAAGCACCTGTCCCAGTAAAGTCAGAAGGAATCTTATATTCAGAATATGCGTGTATTAGTGGAAAAAAAGAAAAGACTGTTTATCTAAAGACTCATCCTCCAATTAGAGCTGCTCAGGCTTTAGAAGGGTTGAAAATAAGTGTGACAAAACATCTGGGACCCAAATGGTACCCTCTGAAAAGATACTGAGGCATTCCATCAAAATTAGGATAGTGTAAAACATCAATATTCATAGTAAACTTCAGGACTTAGAACACTCTCATATCTCAAATACAAAATCCAAGAAAAAAGAACTCCTTAGGGACAATGTATCGAGATAACAACCAAAGCTGCCTTTAGATTTCCTGTCAGAGCAGACTTTAGTGGTATGTTAAAAATGAACAAAATGTAGGAGAAAAGGCATATTTTAATGATCAATACACATTACATAAAGATTTTGTGTTTATGATATTTTTTCTTCAACTTTCTTCCTTTAAATCTCCTACTGTTACAAAAAGAAATTGGTTAATCTGACAAGGTTAAATTACTGACATCTGGATGGCACATACATTCCGTTAACATTTTCAACAGATTTTAAGAACCTTCAATTCATGTCTGGGCCTCATCATTATAAGACATCTTTTTCAATCTTCAGAATTGAAATTTGGTTCCTATGGCAACCTTTTATTCCAAAATAAATCCAGGAATTTAACCTCAATTATTCTCCACCTGTGCCCTTTTTATGAGAATAAAAAATAAAATATTACAAGTGTAGCTCAATAAATTTTCTATAAAATAACTGAGTAAATCAAATGATTGAGGGAAGAAAGATACTCCTTCAAATAAAACCTTTCTTTGCTCAATATTCTTTTTTTTTCTTTTAAGAGTAATTTTGTAACAGGATTATTTATTTGTGTTGTAAATTCTTATTTTAACCAGCTAGTCTTAGGATGGGTTACATGCACAAAGATCTCAAAACTTTGACATCTGGTACAAGAGAGGGTTATTATAGTTTATATAGTAAAATCAGAATCAGAGAGAGTACAAATGGTTTCATTGGGAACTAATTCCTGGGAACGTAAGAAAGCCAGGAAGATCACAATTACTAACTGCATTTGACAAACATAGAGACTGTTGGATTGAAGCAAACTTCTAGATAACATTTTTTTAAAACTAAATTTCGTATACGGAGGTGCTGTGAGAAAAAAACAAAACAAAACAAAAACATATTATGACACCATGAATCCACTGAGGAAAACAGCACTCCCTGATGCCTGCTCCTCTCAGCTGCCCCCACCAGGCTCACACTATTCGTCACCTTTTTCCCTCCAGTCAACACTGGCTTCACCACAGACTCTAGTCGGCCTTCCTTGTTTTCTCCTCAACTACAGGTACGAAACTCCTCATCCCAGAATCTTTACCAGTGTCCTGGTGCTGCACTAAAACAGTCAGGGATCTTTTGATATACCGGTGACTCTTAAATTCAGACCGCTGTATCTGAGTAAATACAAGATTAATCTTTCCTTATTGGAAACTAATATTTATAGAGTGGCTATTCTAAAATGGCCTATATTTTAAGAGCAGCAACATGCACAGGAAAGGGGAGGAGAAAAATAAAATCTCTGAAGTTGCTTTTCCAATACAGAGAATAAAGTGGGGGAAAACTTTAGTCTCTTATAAAAACCTTCACAACAAAAAGTAAGATGGGCTGGGTAGGCACGTCCTTTAGAGAGGCAGAGTAAAGAAAAAGGATAAAGCCAGACAGTCTTCATGTCTGCACTGAGTCAGAAGAGTGAAAGCATGGTCAGAAATGAGTAGTGACGATAAAAAGGGAATAGACAGTCCAAAAGAAAAAAGCCACTAAGAAATTTCATTCTGGGAATCTACACTTAAATCCCAACAGTCCTGTGCTGGTTCTAACTGTGTCTTAATCAGGAGCTTCGATCCCAAGACATATGAACCAGCAATAGTGTCCTAGTGTCTCAAAGTGAAAAATCTACCTACCAAGTATCTATAAATCCTCCCTTCTTTGAGGAGAGGAATGGCCAGGTAACACAATTCTGGCCAATGACACAAAAGAAGAGGTTTCTGGGAAAGCTCTATTTTTTTTTTTCTTAGAATATAAAATGTTTCGTTAATAATTTTTATATTGGTTACATGTTGAAATTATATTTTTGATATATTAGGCTAATGAAATTACATATTTTTTTATTTTTTAAAGTAAATGGTAGAAAATTTTAAACTACATATCTAAATTACTCCTTGTGATTGGACAGCACTGTTTCCAAAGATTTTATTTTATTTTACTTTTAAAGATTTTTATTTATTTGACAGAGAGAGACAGTGAGAGAGGGAACACAAGCAAGGGGAGTGTGACAGGGAGAAGCAGGACCACTGAGCAGGACCCTGGGATCATGACCTGAGCCGAAGGCAGACGCTTAAGGGCCGAGCCACCCAGGTGCCCCCAAAGATTTTATTTTTAAGTAATCTCTGCACCCAACATGGGGCTTGAACCCACAACCCCAACATCGAGTCACATGCTTTACCGACTGAGCCAGCCCAGTGCCCCTCCCCAGATGATTCTGATGCCTCATATGACCACTGAGGAGCACCAACCAAGTCCCACCCCCTGTTTTATAAAGAAGAAACTGAATCTCTAAATGGTAGAGTGACAGCAAATATAGTCTTCATTTCAGTGTGTTCTCCTAGTGTTTGTCCAGGTTGAAATTCATGCTCTACCCCTTTCATAAGTGGTATTTTTCCACTGTGTGAAACAGTAGCTTTTCACTAACCCTTAAAAGGTAGAATTGTAGCCGGCATTATTTAGTCATTCAGTCTCTTCCAAAACTGGTCATTCGGTGCTTTCCTGCATACTATGTCCTTGTCATTGTGACTATATTTTTTGTATTCTCAAAACATCTTTATCAATTCTTATTATTACTAAAGGTAAGTTGTGAGGCTGATTTAATCATTAGACTTTAAAACGTGATTAAAACTAATCCTGAATTATCATCATGATCAGTATAACTTCATCAGATGCAGAAACAAAACCCACTTTTTTTCTCATTGTTGAGTTGTTGTGAATGTCTGGGAGTAATTTATCCATGGGGTTTTCTTTTCTTTTCTTTTTTTTTATTACGCTATGTTAGTCACCATACAGTACTTCATTACCTTTTGGTATAGTGTTCCATGATTCATTGTTTGTGTATAACACCCACTGCTCATTGCAATACGTGCCCTCCTTAATACCTACCACCGGGCTAACCCATGCCCCCACCACCCTCCCCTCTGAAACCCTCACTTTGTTTACCGGAGTCTATAGTCTTTCATGGTTCATCTCCCCCTCTGATTTCCCCCCCTTCATTTTTCCCTTCCTTCTCCTAATGTCCCTCATGCTATTCCTTATGTCCTACATATAAGTGAAACCATATGATAATTGTATCTCTGCCTGACTTATTTCACTTAGCATAATCCCCTCCAGTTCCACCCATGTTAATGCAAATGGTGGGTATTCATCCTTTCTGATGGCTGAGTAATATTCCACTGTATATATGGACCGCATTTTCTTTATTCATTTGTCTGTTGAAGGGCATCCGGCTCCTTCTACACTTTGGCTATTGTGGGCATTGCTTCTATGAACATTGGGGTGCATGTGCCCCTTCTCTTCACTACATCTGTATCTTTGGGGTAAATACCCAGTAGTGCAATTGCTGGGTCACAGAGTAGCTCTATTTTTAATGTCTTGAGGGACCTCCACACTGTTTTCCAAAGTGGCTGTACCAACTTGCATTCCCACCAACAGTGTAAGAGGGTTCCCCTTTCTCCACATCCTCTCCAGCATTTGTTGTTTCTTGCCTTGTTAGTTTTTGCCATTCTAACCGGTGTAAGGTGGTATCTCAATGTGGTTTTGATTTGAATTTCCCTGATGGCTAATGATGTTGAACATTTTTTCATGTGTCTATTAGCCACCATTTGTATGTCTCCTTTGGAGAAGTGTCTGTTCATGTCTTCTGCCCGTTTTTTGACTTATTTTTTTTTTCTGGGTGTTGAGTTTGAGCAGTTCTTTAGAGATCTTAGATACCAGCCCTTTATCTGTAATGTCATTTGCAAATATCTTCTTCCATTCCGTGGGTTACCTCTTTGTTTTGTTGACAGTTTCCTTTGCTGTGCAGAAGCCTTTTATTTTGATGAAGTCCCAAAAGTTCATTTTTGCTTTTGTTCCCTTGCCTTTGAAGACATGTCTTGAAAGAAGTTGCTGTGGCTGATGTCGAAGAGGTTACTGCCTATGTTCTCCTCTAGGATTTTGATGGATTCCTGTCTCACATCGAGGTCTTTCATCCATTTAGGGTTTATCTTTGTGTATGGTGTAAGAGAATGGGCAAGTTTCATTCTTCTGTATATAGCTGTCCAATTTTCCCAGCACCATTTATTGAAGAGATTGTCTTTTTTCAATTGGATATTTTTTCCTGCTTTGTCGAAGATTAGTTGACCACACAGTTGATGGTCCATATCTGAGCTATCTATTCTGTTCCATTGATCTATGTGTCTGTTTTTGTCCCAGTACCATGCTGTCTTGGTGATCACAGCTTTGTAATATAGCTTGAAATCAGGCAACGTGATGCCCCCAGCTTTTTCTTTTTCAACATTTTCAAAGAGCTGGAACAAACAATTCTAAAATTTGTATGGAAGCAGAAAAGACCCCTGAATTGGCAAAGCTCTATTTTCTTGATATGGGTTCTATCCCACCCTATTTCTTCTTGCTCCTTCCTCCTGCCTGGAATGAAGACTTGATGGCTGAAGATTTAGCAGTTATTCTGTTATTAGCAGTTTTAGCAGTTATTAGCAGGAGGACAAGGGAAGAGTAATACCTCAAGATGGTGTCACAGAGAGGATCTTTAATGAGAGCATAAAATCACTCTTATCAATGCAGGATAATTGTTTTTGGATTTCTTGTTAAATGAGAAAAGAAATTAATCTTATTTTGTTAAAACCACTATTACTTTGGTTTTCCCATACATACAACCAAATTCAGTCCCTAACTGATACTTTTCTATTCCCAAGTGGAGGACATAGGAAGTGGTAGGAGCAGCAATCTTCAGTTTTACAACAGGAATACCCCAATTTGAAACTTGAAATCAACTATTCTACACAGTGGTTTAATTTTCACTGCATTTCAGATACATCATAATTTTAAGTGTCTTTTACAGGCTAGCCTAAAAACCTATGGTAAAATGCCTGTTGGGCTCCACACTCGAAATTCTGGAACCTAACCTGTTCCTAAGTTAGAAATAAACATTCTCACAGAGAGTTAACAAAAGTCTAAAAGCCAACTTAAATAAAAGAAGGCGGTCTATTCCATTAGATTTTTCTTTTTGGATGACTTTATAACAAGATATGCTGATACATAATTTTTTATTCAAATGTATGTTCTTATAGTTCCAATATTTTCCACTGTTTAATTTAAAACTATTAATATTTAGAACATATCTTTATTATACGTAAAGAAGATTTTAAAGCCAACTTTTTAAAATTTCTAAAAAATTATGGGGTGGGGGCAGCTGAAATTGCCTAGTAATGTTTAACTACACACTGCTGAACACATGCCCGTGGCGCACAACGTTGTCTCCATGGAGTTGCGTGTTCACACAAGTGTGGGACAGACAGGATGATGTTTCTGACTTACAATTTATTTTTTAAAAAAGGAGAAAAGAAATGGTAGTCCTTCAACAGAAAAGTGAAGCACAAAGTCTCGAGGTTGTAAGTTCTGTCTTGCGTGATTATGGTTGCTATGGCAAATACTTTTTTTAAACACAGAAAGAATAATCACATTAAATTGACAACAATTTCTCCAGTTGCAGCTGAATTCTGACCCTAGCTTATAAAAATATTTTTTATTTTAATAATAAATTTAATGTTCCAAATGACCTCGTTCCTCAGTTTTGGCCCCCATTCTTTCAACTACTTGCTGTGGAACTAAAAATTCTTTAGCAATAAAGAATAAAATAATCACCACTCAATCCCTTTGTGCATGTGAAATTTTAAAGAAAAAATTGTTTTCCTTCTCCTTCACACATTCCCCAGAACATGTGCAAGGAAACTAAATTGTGTGACTATAATACCTTGAACAAATATGCCAGTCTACCCACAATTAGTCATTAACTTTCTTAATTTGCACATGTCTTCTAAACAGGTAAAATGCCTTCATGGAAATTTAAATATAGAAAGGAATTTCTAAAATACTTTAACAAAATGTAATTTGTTTAATTTTTAATTTCTTAACCTGATTATGACAAAGACACTTAAGTATAGGGAATGAAACAACAATTAATCACAACTTTAGCATAAGATATTTTGACATCAAAGGGATTTATGAATATTACCTAATTTGCTCTTCTAAAAATATTTTAAGATGTGGGTGTTCCACCTGATTAATGATCTTGGAAATCTGTCCTTTAATTTGTTGCCAAGAGTATGGTGAATACATATAAAAACCAGGATGTTAATACAGAAGCTACTGACATCAGTTTTTTCTTAACTTCATCAGATACTTTAAAACAAAGGAGGATACAGACAACATTGAGAAGATCCACAGGCTATTCATAAAAAAGATTAAAAGCTTAGAAAATAATACCTGCACAAAGGTTAAAGGGACTGAAATTGTTCAGCCAGAAAAAGTCTGAGGATATAATTTAATAAGTATCCAAGTGTATATGAAGGGTTCGTCCACAGAAAATAGTGACCAGCTGTTTTCCATCTTCAATGAGGGCAGAATAAAGGGAAGCAGACAGATTGAAGCCCAGGGATTTTAGTTAAATAAAAGGGATGATTTCCTGTGTGAGTAATGACCATTGTAATGGCCACTGTGTGTCTATGGAAACCCTTTCTTCAGAGGCCTTTACAAGAAAGACAGATTTTCATCTGTATAAGGAAGACTCCTATTTACATACTTGTCTGTGCTTTTGCTAGTAAAAGAGGTATCTTATGACCAAAATATCTACACTGACAGGTCCAAGCTGGGTCACACATCATTAAACATTCCACAGACCAAGAGCACACAGAAGAGCAAAACATATTCAGTACCCACAGGAAAGTCCAAACCACTGTAGCCACACATTAGCTGGACATTTTGTACCTCTGTCAAGGAAAACCAAGGACTGCTAACTGCCCAGTATTATTATGGGTATTTGCACCCAGCTGCAAGTAGGAGCTGTAGTTTACTGCTGTCACCTTTATTGTCATGATCAATCTAATCAGTTAAAGATGCATACAGCAGTTTTTCATGAAAAAATGGTAAGATCTCTGATGTGGAAATGGGATTTCCCCTACACACTCTGCTACACTGGTTAATTGTTTCTTGGCAATCAAATTCCATCCTTAGCAATTTATTCCTTTGGCACAAAGCTCTGTAATTTGGGGGGGAAAAAAACTCATCAACATAAAACACTATTAATCATTTTATAACTACATATCCGGTACTTTCCTAAAATAGGTTTGGGGAGGAAGAAGAAAGGAAAGGAACTGAACCAGAGCTTGGAGAGAAGATGTCACTAAGCAAAGAATGGGACACGGAAGTTGTTGCTCAGAGCAAATGGTCCCTCACAATTTCATCTAGGGACATTAGATGAATGAGGGAGCGGGAATACCCAATGGTCAGTCTCCCCTTCTTGGTATCTCTCCTAAAGCCTTTTAAAATCCATCTAGAACCTATTTCCAGGATAAACTCCTAAGAATCTAAAGCAGAACCTAATTTTCTTTCTCTTAGAAATTAAGTGAAATTACAAGAATGTATTGTCCAAAATGAAACAATAAACTGACATATTTTAAAAGTCACTATGTATTATAGGTGTATGAAAAGAAGACTTTTTAAAAATATGTATTCAACTACAATTGCTTAACCCAATATTTAATCATTGATAAACAGAGTATGAAAGGTTAATACAAATAAACAGTGTAAAACCTAAACAGGACCAGTTATTCCTCCACCCGCTCTTTTTTTTTTTTTTAAAGTAGACTCCACACCCAATGTAGAACCAAACACAGGGCTCGAACTCACCACCCTGAGATCAAGACCTAAGCTGAGATCAAGAGTTGGACACTTAAAGGACTGAGACACCCAGGAGCCCTCTTCCACCCATTCTTAATACTACACGGCCTCCGTTTTACTTTACCATCTGGCTCACTCTCTGCTGACTATCTCCACAGTGTCTCACCCTTCCTAAATACTCCAGGTTCATTCTAGGCCCTGAAAGCAGAGTAAAGCTGCTTATTTCCTCGTTCTAAAAAATGGTTATCAGTCCTAGCCACACCTCAGAAATACTTGTACAGTTTTATTGTTTTTATTTTTTAATTTATTTTTTAGAGATGCCCAGGTCCTACTCTAGTCTGCAGAACCAGCATCTCTGAGGGGCTGCTGCTGTGATGGACACTTGTGAGGCTAGTTACACGGACCCAGGAGCAGGGTTTATCTTGTAAATCAAGCCCACTGCTCCAGCCTGTGGAAATCCCTGCAGATTCTGATTGTGTCTTAGAATGTATTTTTATTTTGCTCCACTTCACGTCATTTGCAATTCTAACAGACTTTCATTCTATAGCTTCATCCAAGTTTCTGTAAAAAAATGTTGAGCCTAGCCAGGGCTGAGGCCTAAGCCCTGTAGCATCAATGAGAAATCTTCTCGTTGACAATTTATGATTTAACACTACGGCTGACTGAAATTTAGCAACCACCGCGTGGCCTCTGGAGAGCGAAACACTGCATTTCCCAGAACTCCCTGCACCTTATCCTGAGTAAGTGCACTTTCTCATGAGTGAGAAAGCAAGAAGTGAGGCAGAGGCCATGAGCCTCCGGCAAGCGCGGTCATGATGTGAAGGTCTCAGAGCAGCATGCCTGCATCCAGTCACCAGCCTCACAGGGGCAGGAGCACTGGTAGTGTTCACAGCCCTGAAGAGCGAAAGACACTGCGCTCAACCTGTAGTACTGAACTCCAGAGGCCAATGGCAGCCTCTGGATTCACTGCCTTCCTGACAATAGCAGTAGTAGTAGGTCCCATATGGGGTCACTTCTGGGATGCAGGAGTCATTCCTAAAGGCCTAGTCTACACAGCCCTCTCCTCCAACCTTTCCACTGATTTTGTTAATATTCACATCTCTGACTTAAATCTCTTTATGTTTAAAACACCTAAAGCAGTTTGTTTCCTCCAATCAACTCTGACTGATACAAGCCTATTTAGGTATAACCATTCAACCCTCATAGCAGAACTATCGGCTACTTCATAATACACAGTGTCTACAGGATCTCTTCAGAGACTTTGCCAAATACTTTCCCCAAATCCTAAAACACAATATCCAAACCCAGCACTTCCTCTGACCTAGAAGCTTAGCAATGCTGTCCAAAAAAGGAAATATTATTCTGATATGATTTGTTCCCAGCAACCTATGTGTTGTTACAATGATCCAGGTCTCCTTTCCTACAGGATTCATAGATGGGTTAGATTCCTGCCCAAGAGGGATGTCAAGGTCACCAGCTCCTGAGTAATGATATGATTTGGGGGCCAAACCTGGGTCTGTAAACTGGTTCCACCGCTTACTTGCTGACGAGTCGCTTCACCTTGCCAAGTCTCAGTTTCCTTGGGGGAAAACGGTAGTAACAATGCTACTCTATAGGGTCCTCGTGAGGGGTCAGTGAGATCATGTATGCAAAGCCCTAAGCACAACGTATAAGCCCTAAGCTTTTACCTACTGTCAAACGTTCATAATTCCCACTGGATAACAGCACAACATACAAGGATGGAGAGAGCCATCTGACTCTGGAGCCAGAGTGTGAAAGACCTGGGTTGCAATGCAGAAGCCTGGACTTCCCCTGGCCAATGAGGAGGCCCCGGGGGGATGTGAGTGGGAGCAGTGGGAGAGGGAGGGTGAAAGCAATGCCATCTGCTGAAAACAGGTTCGGAGAGTTCTTCTGGGGACATGCCCTTATGCTGACTTTTTTAAAAAACAGATCAAATTTTAAATATTTTTTGTCACTTTTCTCTACTTCCCTTCAAAAGATCTTTTAATAACTTTGCTTCCTAGAGTTATATCATCACACTTTTCAGAAGTAAGGAAAACAGGTCCATAATTTCTAGCTTTATGAATATATATGAAAATGAATATGTATAACACGTATGCAAACATAATTTACACTGACAAGGATATGATAACTTATTTGAGACTCTGATGGAAAATGCTATGGAAATCAGAATCTTCAGCACACAATATAACACTGTAGAGAATTTAGAAAATTAAAAATAATATGTTGCTATAATTTTGGGGGGGACAAAAATGCTAAAGACACATTAGCAAATGTGAACTCATACCAACTCATCTAAGAAGTTTTAAAGACAACTTAGATCATGAAAAACAAAACTTAGATCATGAAAAACAAAACTTAGATCATGAAAACCAAAACAAAACAAAACCTAAAACTAATTATGTGGTTTCAGGGAAAGTAAGGTCTGCCCCCATAACTTCTTTATATTCTTTACTATTGCTATACTACAGTGTGAATAACCCTATGGGTTACACTAACATCACTTGATTAGATTTGGGGGAACACTAAGTCCCACATTATAGAATGATGTCTAAATTGCAGGCACTTAAAATACATGGAAAGTTGGCTCATGGGATTTAAAATTTGCTAAAGCACATAAACAAATGCAAGTATATAAGCCACTATCTGCTCAACTTAAAAATGAGCTTTCAGTAAAATCTCTGTGGCCAAAAAATATCATATTTAGGGCATAAAATTATAACATATATTGAATGATTTCTGTGGCTGTCAAAACTAAAACTCACTACAAAAAATATGTGGAAATCTGCACAGTAATTTTAATGCATGATGTCTGATAAATCATCATCACATATCTCTTCCGTGAAATATAATCCAACATGGAATTAGATTGTATTAAAAACTCATTTTTAATAACCACTGATTATATGTTGATGTTCAACTATGTGACTGCATAGAAACAGGTGCTTATGTAGTTTTGTAGGGAGACCAGTAGTTCTCTAGAAGACACAACAAAGCACTCAATTGTCATCTAACTGATCTGCTAAGAATTACAGAGTTTTTTTTTGTTTGTTTGTTTTTTTTAAGAATTACAGAGTTTGACTAAAAGAATTTTATCAGCTGCGGAACAGCAATGCTACGTGCTAATGGGTAATATGTTGTAAACTGTCTTATCATAAGGTCTTTTTGATCTACAGAGCACATAACTTGTACCGTAACACTAGCTGGCTTTGGAGGCTCCAAGACCATCCAATATAGTTGGGTAAGCATGTTCTGGATGCAGAATGCCTACTGTAGTCAGAAGCCTAGCTAGGAATACACGCTTCAGGCTGCTTTCCAGGGCAAAGGCTCAGGAGACTCACCAGCTGTGGGAGATTATAAATAAATTCATATCCCTTTTCCAGTTCCCACCCAGGAATAACTCTATGGCAATCTGATGGCATTCTGTGCCTCATGACCTCCCCTTTCAAAGTATACAACCATAATGTACGCTGTATGAGCTAGGAAACATGAAGAAAGCACAAGCAGTGAGTGGCTTGAAGTCATGAGGTAAGACTTACTAAGCAACCTCATGGGGGGAGCAGCAAAAAGAAAACAGAAATGTCACAGAGGAAACTGCTTGCTATTTCCATTTTATAACAGAAGCAAATCCTTGAATATTTATAACTTTCTAGGCTCCATAATCCAAGAAATCATGTATTACTGCTTTTGTGCCATTTAGAAGCAGTGCTATGAGTAGAAAACAGCTTAGTGCTTAGACTTTGACACTGACCACATGGGACTAGGGTAGTAGGGGGAAGAGGAAGGTCAGTAGGAATCGAAAGGTAATTAATCTGCTTTTGCCTATAACTGTGAAATCACAATGTCCAACCTTGTTAACTGCAATCTTAAAAAAAGCTAAATACACACAAAAAGAAATGCTAGTCTGTGAAAGTATCTCTGTCTTCATCACTCTGTAAGCAACAGAGATCAGAGAGAATGTCTTAATCGTCATTTTAGCCCCCGCAGCACACCTGGCACTGTGCCTCACACATGACAAGTGGTAGTAAATATGCACTGAATTGAATTTTCTCCAGGAGTATCCCTGTCTCTTGATCCTTCTTTCTAGTGTTTCTTCTTTTCCCAACCAAGTCCTTATTTCTTCTCTTAGCTTGCACCCCCTGTTATCTGTGGCTTAACTGATAATTTAGACAACATGAAATAATATTATGTTGTATTTATTGGAACAGAATTTTATGTTCACTTTTTTATTGGAAAAGTAAATGTTAGGAATGCTATCTTTTTATCTCTAAAATACTTTACAAATTAAATTAAGTTATGGGTTAGCATCTTTTAACAGAAAAAAGTTCCATAACCCTAAGTTAGAGATGTGCTGTTTTCTGCTATACTAAAATTAAAAAAAAAAATTTATTTATGCCATACTTTTTTTTTTTTTTTTTTTTTACTGTTAAGTAATGCCCAGAAACAAAATTTTCCACAACTGGCTACAAAAAGTAAGACAAGAACTATCCTGGTTTTGATAGAAGTGTACTTTTCAAATAGAAAATTAATATTCAACAGGAAAAAGCCACATACTTTTCATAGTTCCATCTTCTTCTTCTTCATCTTCACTGTTTATAACCATGGTCCCCAGGTCAGATTCTAACATCGTGCTATTATGTTCAATCATGGTCTGGGCCCCTTCACTCATCGTGCTCGTGGCCTTCATCGTCCCCACACTCTCTGAGCTAGTCTTCACCATCGTGTGGGAATCCAGCTCATCTTCATCCTGCAAGCAAAAATACTGCCATGAAGGAAGACTTTTCTAAGACACCTGCATTTCTTCATTCTTAACAACATGACAAGCATATTATACTTTTTTAATTGAAGTATAGTTGACACACAATGTTACACTAGTTTTAAGTGTAAAACATAGTGATCCAACATCTCTCTATATTATGCTATGCTTACCACAATCATAGCTACCATCTGTCACCATACAACACTATTACAATACCATTGGCTACATTCTCTATGCTACACCTTTCATCTCCATGACTTATTTATTCTGCAACTGAAAACCTGTAGCTCCCACTCCTTTTCACCCATTTTGCCCATCCCCCTCTTAACATTATTTATATAAACATTTTATAATCTATATAATAAAAACATTTTACTTTTAATAATGAAAAATACTATTATACTACTAACTTTAATATAAAGACATACATACAAACATTATCATTAGAGCCAAAATAATCTAAAGTTTTAAGTAATTAAAGCTCAAGCAACAGAAATTGCTTGATGAAATAGAAGGCTGTTAGTTGTTTTTTAAAATAAGGATTAACAGTCAAGAAATGGGCAGAAGACATGAACAGACATTTCTCCAAAGACATATAAATAGCCAACAGACACAGGAAAAAATGCTCAACATCACTTGGCATCAGGGAAAAACAAATCAAAATCACAATGAGATACCATCTCACATCAGTCAGAATGGCTAAAATTAACAAGTCAGGAAATGACAGATGTTGGTAAGGATATAGAGAAAGGGGAACCCTCTTACACTATTGGTGGGAAATGCAAGCTGGTGCAGCCACTCTGGAAAACTGTATGGTGGCACCTCAAAAGTTGAAAATAGAGCTACCCTATGACCCAGCAATTGTACTGCTAGGGATTTACCCAAAAGATACAAATGTAGTGATCTGAAGGGATACCTGCACCCCAATGTTTATAGCACTAATGTCCACAATTGCCAAACTATGTAAAGAGCCCAGTTGTCCACTGGCAGATGAATGGGTAAGAAGTGGTATATATATATATATATGATGTAATACTACTCAGCCATAAAAAAATGAAAAATCTTGCCATTTTCAACAATGTGGATGAAACTAGAGGGTATTATGCTAAGCGAAATAAGTCAATCAGAGAAAGACAATTACCATATGATCTCACTCATATGTGGAATTTAAGAAAACAGAGGATCATAGGGGAAGGGAGGGAAAAATAAATCAAGATGAAACCAGAGAGGGAGACAAACTGTAAGAGACTCTTAATCATAGGAAACAAACTGATACTTGCTGGGGGGTGGGGGTGGTGGTAACTGGGTGATGGACATTAAGGAGGGTACATGATGTAATAAGCACTGGGTGTTATATAAGACTGATGAATCACTGAACTCTACCTCTGAAATTAATAATACACTATATGTTAATTAACTGAATTTAAATTAAAAAGATAAAATAAGGATTAAGATAGGTAAATGATGTACAAATGCAAAACAGAAAATATGGTGACAAAACAAATACAAGAGAGCACAATTAAAGACGAAATATGTTGGCACTATTCTAACAGCCATAACGTTTACATAACTTTGTACAAATGCCACTGGCTTTTTTTTGTTAAAATTATGATAAATACATATAACATAAAGTTTACCATTTTGATAATTTTTCATTGTATAGTTCTGTGGCATTAATTACACTCACAGTATTAACGCAGTCATCACCAACATCCATTTCCAGAATTTTTTCATTATCCCAAACAGAAACTCTGTTCCCAGTAAAAAATGACTCTTCATTCTTCCCTTCCCCCAATCTCTGGTAACCTCTTTTCTGCTTTCTGTTATGATGAATTTGTCCATTGTAGGTACCTCAGATTAGCAGAATCAAGCAATATATGGTCTTTGTGTCTGGCTTATTTCACTTAGCATAATGTCTTCAAGGTTCATCCACGTTGTAGCATGTATCAGGATTTCATTCCTTTTTAAGACTGAATATTCCATTACATACACACACACACACACACACACACACACACACACACACACACACTATTCATTTGTTGATGAACACTAGGTTGTTTACACCTTTTGGCTATTATGAATAATGCTGCTATGAACACTGGTGTACAAGTCTCTATTTGAGTCCCTGTTTTCAATTCTTTTGGGTCTATGCCTAGAAGTGTAATTCTGTACCATATGGTAATTCTTTTTTTAATTTCTTGAGAAACCACCACGGTGTTTTCCACAGTTGCTACACCATTTTACGCTTCCACCAACAGTGCACAGAGTTCCATTTTCTCTACATCTTCACTGACACTTGTTCTTTTCTGTTTTTTGATAGTAGCCATCCTAGTGGATATGCAGTATCTCACTGTGGTTTGATTTGCACATCCCTAGTCTACTCACATCCTTTGCACATTTTTGACATAGGTTGTTGTTTTTTGTTGTTGAGTTGCAGGAGATCATTATATATTCTGGATATTAATCCCTTAGCAGATAATGATTTGCAAATATTTCTCCCCTTTTTGTAGGCTGTCTTTTCACTCTCTTGATGGTTCCTTTGATGAATAAAAGTTCTTAATTTTGATCAAGTTGAATTTATCTATTTTCTTTTGTTGCCTGTGTATCTTAAGTTACCTTTTATTGCTTTTGTTATCATATCCTAGCCATTAGCTTTTAAATGTAAATTCACAGAAGGATCAAATCAGTAACAGAAGTATGAACAAAAAATTGCTCTTTAGAACGTTCATCAAAGATAAACTGAAATAGGGCCATAAAAATAACAAATTCTGTTTGAGAGACCAAACGATCTGTTATTTGGAAAAAGTTGATCATGCGGTGAAATTCATTTATATCTATTCCACTTTAAGTAGAAACAAACAAGCAAAACCTAATTCTGACAGAGGTCAAATACAAATACAGAGAACAAGAGCATCCATGTTGTTCTCATCTGTCTGATAGCCCTTCCTCTTCCTAAACCTGCATGATAAATTCAGCAGTATCTCTCAAAGTCTTTTGTGCTTCTTTCATGAGTCTCTTTTAGAAGACTTCTTCATTCTTATGCTTCAACTATCTAACATGTTGAAGACTCCCACATCTTGAAATTTTCCTGATTTTACTTACTACTTAAAATGCTTAATGACGTTTAAAACTTGACATTCCCAAATCACATATCATTTCATCTACCTCTTTTGTCTCTCCTGTCTGCTGCCATTCCCAACAATAATTATTACAAAGCACAAAACTCTTCATTACCTACACGAGAGTAAAAAGTCAACAGGTCTTCCTAGGTTTATTCTCTCTTTGATTCCCCATATTCAATCAGTCAGCAAGTTCATCTTCAGAAATCTCTCTCCCAGTTCCACCTTTTCTTTTCCATTCCTACTGCTGAGTAAATTCCTGATTACCTCATACTTGGGTGAAAACAGGAAAAGCTCCCTGACTGAACAGTCTCTCCCACCCTGACCTTCTAGAATCAGATATTAGTTCAAATCCTGGCTCAAATCACTTAATAGATATAAGACCTTTAGGCAAGCTATTTAAACTCTCTAGATTTTAGTTTCTTTCATTGGAGTTATGATGATTAAATGAGAAAAGACATGCAAAATGCCTACATATTACTAGGACCAAAGTAGTTTCACACTTTCTTCAAAGTCCATATTCCACACCAAGCTTTCTTGAATATTATTGTATCATAATATCCTACTGAAATCTCTAATGGCCACAGTTCTTGCCTGCATTAAAAGCTAAACATTTCTGCCTAGATTTTAATGTCTTCTATATTACTTTATTTTATCTGGCTAATCTTATTTTCCCATTGTTCATATATCCTCCAATTTAGTCAGGCTGACCTTAACTGAATCTCCAGCTGCTATAAACCCACGTCACACTAGGTCATTAAGACTTCCTCTTTGTTTATGTCTTCTTCTCTACTCAGAATGCTCTTTCCTCTCTATCCATTTTAACTAAATGGTGTAGTCCCAGATCAAGTATCTATTACCTTCACGGCTTCTTCAGTTTTTATTAATTGTCCCCTTTTCCAAACTTCTATAGAATTTATAATCTGCATCACACGCTCCTGCATTTAATTTTATGATCTCATACTGTGAATAACTGTTTTGTAAAATCTTTTATAAACATAAGTATCTTATAGATAAGAATGCCTTTACAGTACTTCTGAATTTACTCAAGTGTTTTATTTGGTATTCTGTATACAGTAAGCATTCATTATATATTTACTTTTTCACAGAACTATAAAATCATGGACCCGTAATAATTCAACACCTCATTTTATATCTGAAAAAAATGAGGCTCATAGAAAGGAAGAGACGTCCCCAAGGACACATACTTATTTAAAAGCAAAGCTGTAAGAACCTAGTTCTTATATTTCTTAGTCCATTACTCCACTAAGTGCATGTACCTTACTTATATATAAATTTTGATCTACTTGAATGCTTAAGCTAGAGGTACAGTTTTACAATTTTAACAGCTTATATCTCCAGCTCTTATTCCCAAGGTGTGTTATACAAATTTTTCGGTCCATCCTAGTGAAATCCGCCATCTTCTCTTATTTATACTATTAAAAACAGCTATTAAAAGTTAAAAATTATAAGCTATACATGTAAACTACATATATATAGTGTGTATATATACATAAACTGTTAAAAATATAAACTATTAAAAACTATTTAAAAAACAGCCTCTGCACAGTTTTCACGGTTTCCACTCCTGCCCACTTTAGTCTCCCAAACAATAGGCAGACTGATTCTTTCAAAAGATAAATCAATCACTTCATGTTATTCTCCCGCTCAAAACCCTGCATTTGGCTTCCTATCACACTTAGAATAAAATCCAAAATCTTTCTCAGCCAAATGTGATCTGGCTCAGTAATATCTGCCAAGCCTATCTCCTATCACATTCCTTCTCACTCACCAAGTCCCAGCCATAGCCTCCCCTTGGCTGCTTCTTGAGCATTCTAAGCATGTTCCTCCTCAAGCCTTTAAATTGGCTGATCTCTCAACCTGGAATGCTCTTCCACAAGACAGCTTTATCCTTTACTTAACTCCAGTCTCCGCTTAGATGTCACCACCTTAGTGAGACTTTTTCTGACCAAGTTAAAACCTAAGTCTCCATCGAATACAGGCTATTCTGTATTCTTCACAGCCTATACCTGGCCTTCTTACCACTAGAATGGTTTGATGAAGGCAGAGGCTTCTTTTTCGCTGATTAATCCCCAATGCTTTGAACACCTGGCACATAAATAGGTACTTATTAAAAATTAATTTAATGAATGGATCTATTTATATTTTCACTTACTACTTCATTCAATAAGCGTTTACTGTAAATTTATAATATGTCAAGGAGTGGACCAGGCATTGGAGATACAAAGATAAATAAGAAACAGTTTTGCTCCATTTTGGTTTTTTAAGGAGTTTGGTGTCTAACAGAAACTGACTGCCATGTAAACAATAAATTCCAAGGCAATTTGTCAAGGACTATGAGAAAAGTATTGGCAAAGTACAATGGGAGTACCAAGAATAGAGCCTCTAACTCTGCCGATAACAAATGAAGAAAGGCCTCACAGAGGAAGCTGCCCTTAAATTAGGTCTTAAAGGATACATATTATATATGTAACATATATACATAAATTTGGGTGAGTGCTTTATATCGTAGCTTCTTTTTTTAACAGGACTACTACACTCAGCCATCCCTTCTCAGCTCAGATACCCTGAGACTGAATTAGGTGCAATATTCTGTACTGTCATAGCACCTCATGCTTATGCCATTCGTATGCTTACTACACAACACTGTAATTGTCTATACACTTGACTTGTCCAAATCTCTCATTACATTCTAAAATCTACAAGGGCAGTAACCAAATCTTAACAGTTACCTTCCTGGTATCTAGCCTGCTCCAGTACAAAGCTATTAAACTAATGTTAAAGTCCTTATTATGAGGTAGTGCCAAAGCATAGAACTAAGGACAGTGTTACATAAGGTTCTACAGTAGAATTTTATTTAAACTAATGTATTATTTTAAAATATAGAATGGCTATTGAAGAAACTTTGAGAGGGAAAATAATGCTATTTACTAGAATTATTAGTTGATCATTTTTCTAATAATCATAAAAACAGTTACCAGTGAGTCAGAAGCACTATGCTATGGACTTTTTGTAGGATACTCCCATTAATCCTCTTATTAATCCTGTAAGATATTAACTCCATTGTGCAAATGATGAACCTGAAGTTCAAATGAGTTTAATAATTTGTCTAAGGTCATACAACAAATAAGCAGAGGAGTAAGGATTCTAAATAGGTCATTCTAATTCTAAAGCCCAAGATCTAATTTCCAATTTTATAAGGCTTTAAAATTATTTACAGCACTTCGCAAGTCTAGCTGAATTTATATTAAAGGTTAGTTGGAGCATGCTTACATATATAAACTGATTTGTACTTGGTTCAAAAGCTTAAAAAGACAAAACAAAACTGGAATTTAATCTTTCCAGTAGACCCCACTGAGGAGGAAGAGAAAAAGTTGATTTTC
This sequence comes from Ursus americanus, assembly GCF_024610735.1. NCBI lineage: Eukaryota > Metazoa > Chordata > Mammalia > Carnivora > Ursidae > Ursus > Ursus americanus. Next base: position 37,009,978 of record NC_142135.1, on the reverse strand, counting down.
TATCAGTTGTTTTAAAAAATTGACTGCTAGTTTAATATCTTATTTTATCATGGTTGCAACCAGTTTAATTCCCAAAACACTAACTCTATTTTTATATGTGTGAGTCATTTGTCTCTTATCCTTGTAAGATTCAGTGCTGTGACAATTAAACTTAACAAGAAACATTCCATTTGGTTGGTGTGAAATAATACTTTTAGTCCTCCTATATGCCATATTAGAGTTGAATCTACAAGGGGATAATGAGAGTTGCACCTCTGGAGTCACACAATTGGCTCGGACAATCTATAGAACTATGAAAACATTGAACCAAGTTTGGAAGGGATTGCTTTTACAGCATATTATTTTCACTTACATAGTCACTTTGCTAAAGGATGCTAATCTAATTTACAAACTGGCAGTAAAATGAATAGCAACGCAAAAAATAGGGGACTCAATTCATTAATGAAAGGTGGCACCCAAACAGTAATTAATAAAGTACAAATGGAATGAGAACTAGTTTATATGAAATTTGAAGACTCAAACACGAACTTGGTGATGGTGGTAAAAACTTTTCAGCAACACTTTTTACTTTCAAAAAATCATTAACTCTGAAGTTATTCTTGATATTTTAGATTATTACTAAAGTTTCATTTGGTACTTCTAGCATTTTTACAATAAAAGTTATTTAAAATGTTTTTCCAAAGTTATACTTCATTTACACATACTCTGTTATTCCTCACAAAAGAAAAGCAGAAGAAAAACATGTTGATACTTTATAGAAAAAGGTCTGTGGAACAGATGCTTCTCCACTGTAGAAAAGAGCCAATTCCAGTAAGGAATACAATAGCATTTCAATCACTGGTCATCATGTGCCAGGAATGCAAAACAGAGTACTGATGATAATCCAGGTTATGAATCATAAAATCCACATGGAATACAAATATTTGAAAACATTATTAGGAAATCCTACTCCATTGCTAAGACAGATTTATGCTATAACAGTCTGAGAAATAATCAGACTTTGCATTAGGTATCTTCACACATGTACTATCTACTACTTTAAAGGATTTTCTAAATATTCATCTACTCTTTGATTTTAAAGATATTTACACTAACACTTTAGGAAGCCATTATTGTTGATGCAGATAAAAGCTACTGTTATTGTACGTAAGTTTTATAACTAATCCTACATACACTTGTTATTGAATGCATTATTTTTTCCATTTGTTTATAATACTGATTTTCCAAACATTAAATGAAATTAGAGAAAATTAAAAAAAAAAGAATTTTCTATTTGTAACAATGAGATAGATTATTTCTTAAATAGATAAACTTCTAGTTGAAAATATTCTAATTATTTCTCTTCTTGAAATATTAATGTCTTTATTGCTAGTACAATTACACAACAGCACATAAACAGCAGACAACAGTGATCTTAATGCTTTTGATTCAACTAGACAATTCCATTCAGTATGCATTCTACTACAGCATAAAAAAATTATTCTTTAAATTTTTTTTCCAAAACTATTTTTTAAGGAAAAAAGTGAACGTGTAAGATATGTAAGTGAACCAATTATACAAAAAGTTGCAGTATTATAGTGGTCTGGATATCTTTCAAACCTCTTGGAGGTGTTAATCAGGGATGACACTGAAACAAGAAACAACATAACAAACATACTCTTAATGCATACCTGAGCTTTCAAGATACTAAAGGGAATCCACAAGGGCCCCAAAGAGAGTGGGAAGCAGTAAGAATAAACTAAATCTGACCTTAAGGGCTGCCGTAGGGGTATAAGATGATGGGGGTGGGGCAGTGATGGGGTAACCATTTTAGTGGATAAAGGGGGACAAGCGACAAGTCTTTGGATTCTCTCCAAAGTGGAACTGAAACCCCTGCATAAAGCTGGGGATCTTGAAGGTCTACATCCTCAGTGAAAGGGTGAACAAGAAAAAATGTACTCACAGGCAAAGAAGATGACATGCAAACTTGTCTGTCTTACTTGGGCTTCAGGTAAAGACGGGAGGTGGGGGGAGGTGCTGCCTTTCAGAAGGTGCAGACAGGATTTCAGAGCTTTCTAACACTACCCACAAAGTCTGAGGAACCTCATGCTGAGAAATTAGCCTAATGCAGTCCCACTACATAAGTACCTGGGGTGCCTGATGGAAACAAATGAAATTCCACCCTAGGTAAGGACTTAAACTCAATCTTCAACCCAGAACTCACGCATCATTCTCAGAAACAAAACTGAGCTAGAGTTGAACTCACAATCCAAAAGATAAACAATGAATAGACAAGCTACAGAGAATGGGTAGGAAGAACAAACAACAGAATTAAGACTCCCTCCTTAAAATTAAGTTAGTCCCCTTAAAAAGTTGCATCTTCCTAAGACAAAAATTTCTAGGATAAAATTAGGAGTATACAATGGCATTCTAGATTGGAAAAAAAAACAAGCACAAACGTGGAAATAGTCTGGCTAGAAGGGAAAGCATTAAGTCAGTCTGACTGCATTAAAAAATGACCTACAGTTTATAGAATGCTCTATACATTAAGAACCTGCATGAGCTGCGTGGCAGAGAAGTGACAGGAACCTTGGAAACTGAAGGATGAATTGGAGGAGAAGACTGGAGAAAGAGCTTGGAATCAGAAGGTTATTACTGAAATCCAGACTCGAGGTAATCACAGAATGTACTGAAAAGGTCTACAGAAACAGAAACCACAAGTCAAATCTGAAAGAAATCATGAAAAAAGAATCACTATATTATGGAAACTTCCTGGACAGTCAAATATCAAATAACTCCAACACTCTGAACCTAAAAGAGGTGAAACTGACGCTAAAGAGAAAAGTGTGAAAGGTTCTAATTTGAATAGATGAAGACAGAAGAGAAAATAGATAATGCCAGCTTTTTGAAACTAAAACACGACTTAACAGAATTTGCTACTTCATCACATGATGAAGGCATTGAAATCTTACAACCAATTTGTGGTGAAAGAGTCAAATAAGAAATCAACAAGGCGTACACGGTGAAACTTCAAGGGAATGGACATAAAATTGGGGAAAACTATGGCAGGAATCTTTCACTTCTCTCCCTGGGCATAACTGAATTCGGGGTTGTTGGTTACGCTAACATGCTAACCTGTATCTATAAACAAAATTGAGTTATTACTTGAATTAGTAAAAGCAAAAATCAAAGGTACCATTCTCTATTTGCTTGTATGTCTCACATCAAGTCAGAGCCCAATGTACGACTGAACTAAAAATACCTCTCTGCTATAGCAAGGTGAAAGTACTGATGTGACACACACAGCATTAAGTGCAAATTCCACTTCCAAATACAGTACAGGACAGCGCTTACCCCACCGCCTCTTTATCAATAAACGCTGTAGTGTCTATTGTTTCCGTGTTACCAGTGAAATGGCCCACTGCAGAATCAGCTGGTTAACCTGGTCTCAGTAGGACCACATTCAACCCAACTGAGCTAAGAACTACTGAGAAAAATCAAAAATACTCTCCTTCAAACAGTTGCCTTTAAGCACCGCTTCAATGTCTGACAGGCTGAAAAAAGGGATAAATTGGTATTTGCCAGTTAAAAGCTACTAAGATTTACAGTATCTGAAAATCTGTACAAAGAATGAACCTTCTTCCCACTGCTATAAGTAGGTGGTCCTTCTGTTTCACTGCAAGAGCAGTGTTAAGAGCTTATACAGCTGCTGCCTTTGACATACCTGTCTTTAACAAACAGAAACTTTTGCCTTCATGGATCCTAACTTTTTGCATGTTCACAGGCATGTTTTAAAGTTACATCAAAGCATTCAAGATCTCCAAAAGTCATAAAAGACTTGTTCATCAGTACAAGCCTAAATGGTGAGAAGGCGTGTGGGCAGGACTTCAGAGGCTCCATGAAGCAAGACTGCACAAGTTCTTGGCATTATATTAAAAGTTTCCAAACAAAAGATTATCTTACATCCCCTGTGCACAATACTGATATACAATAGAGTAAATTAAAAAGTAAAAGCAACCTTAACCATGATTTTTCTTTTTTCTCCTACAGCCAAAAGCATGTCAAAAGATTGACAAAGTATAAAGATTATAAAATCAAATATTTTAAAATAAAAAAAGAATATCTTTAAAAATTGTTGTTACAAGCAGTTTATAAAAAATCCACAAGAGGGCACCAAAGACAAAACACTAGAACAAATCCCATTAATTGGAGATTTACACAGATAATATAGGTTCATAAAACAGGTTATTATATTTATTAACATACTATCAATATTTCTCAGAAAGAGACTAGTGGCTGCTTATTTTAAGCTATATATTTCAAAATATATATATGTTGTAAGTTATATTTTTAAATAAGCAATACTTATGCTTCTTAAAGGACAGGTTGCCTACATTCAGTAATCTCACCAATGACTTCCATATAACAGCAGGAGGTCAATGAACAGTTGTTGATTCCACAAAACTGACAGAAACATACAAAAGGAAATATTAAACATTCATATTACTGTATCACTGCATTCTAAATCGTTTTGTATTAAAAGAGTTATGACTGTATATCTTCTGCTTGTAGAATAAATAGAAGGGCTAATCTGTCTTTGAAAAGACATTTTTCTTTTCCTCATCCTTTCTTTACTCTTTTTCTGTTCCATTATGATACTGTTTAATAGCAAACAGAAACCTTAATACACATTTAACAAAAGAAATATCACTGTATAAACTTAGAAATGATAATATTATGAAACGATTTTGAGACATCACCCTCTGAAGCATATAATTCAGATGACTACTTGAAGCACACTAAAATAAGAATATTAATTTTAATGTGTAATTTACATTACTGATACAAATGAAACTCTGGAGCAGAGGAGAGTCAGGGAAGCCAGAAAAACTAGCAATCCTCCCCTACACCCCAACCAAATATTTATCACATTTGGTTAAAGAATCGCTGAAGGAAAATACTTCAGTACCATTATGTACCTTATTCATTTTAAATGTGAATACATTCTGTGCTGAGGATAACCATGTGGCACTATGTATGCTACATAATAAGGAGTAAAAGTCAGGTAGAAGCTATTATAAAGGTTTTATTATAAAGATAAGTATATATTATATATATAGCTGTTGATTCAAACATTAAATATATAATAAACACTATGTGCAGGCAGTGTGCTAAAATATAGTCTTTGTCCTTGAGAAATGTACAGTTTAGTGGAGAGAGGTAGAAAGTAGACAAAATCAGATAAATATTCTCATAGAGGTTAACAGAGGGTACCATATAGGAACCATGTAGGAGCACGTGCTCAACTGAAGCTTAGAGGAGCATCATGAAAGGTGCCCCCTTTTCAGAGGAATCAATGTCCAAGATGACTCCTGAAGGATAAGGAGTTCATCAGGCAAATGAGGGTGAAGTAAGTAGTCTAGGAAGAAGCAGCAACTTAAAATTTTTTTAAACACTTTTTGAGCAATCCTGTTTTTGCTTCCAGTTTTACTAACAACTACAGCAAGCCTGCTGATTCCTACTTGCCTGTGCTCTCCCTTAGGGTTCAAACCTGCATTTCCAGCTGCCTGCTACACAAAATGATTTGGATGAGCCAGGGACACCTCCAGTTAAACCAGTGCTAAAGCGATCTCATCTTACCCAGAAAGTCGCCTTGGAGAGAGTACTGCTGGCAGAATCTTTCACCACAGTACCAGGGGTGGAGAGAAAATGTGGTTAAGTGAAGAAACAAAGGCTCTGACTATTCTATCATAACGTTTGTTCATGAATAATTTGTTGATTTTCCCCCCTCTTTTTTAATGGTCAAAATATAACTATATGTTTAGGCTGAAGAAAAAGGCCCTAGAAGAGATAATGTGACTGACAGAAATGAAAAGGCAAGTAGCGAAGACACCTTTAAAGGGAGGTAGAAAGAAAATCAAGGGGCAATAAAACAGAAATTTCTGTTCTTTATGCATATCTCTATCACAGTACTTCTCAAGCACATTGTGATCAGTCATCGGTCCACTTGATGTCTCACCCACCAGACTGCAATCTTCTTGTAGGCAAATACCATGTCTTAGTTTTCTTCTAGATGAATTTTTATGGAAGAAAAAAAAAGGTATATCCTCTGAAACAGGGAGAAAGAGATGCCTCATGAGGATGCACAGACATCAAAGTTAAAAGAATACTGAGGTCTAGTTAGTGCAGTAAGACAAAAAAATATATAAAAGTTATAAAGACTGGAGAGAAAGAAAGAAAACTACCTTTATTTCTAGATGACATGACTATGCAGAAAATCTACAAAAAAATCCTGGAACTAATAAGCAAGTACAACAAGGTCACAGGATGTTAAGGGCAAAATACAAAATCATTTGCTTCCTATACATACCAGCAATAAAAAATTGAAATTTGGAATTAATTTTTTTTTTTTTAATCTTAAATGCCAACTCAAATTCCTTAGTTTTCTGAATGAAGCAACTTGGAATTTAAGCCAACTGACGGAGTCTGTAGTGTTGTACTTTTGTTAAGGTTGTTTGTATCTTGCTGTGTTCAAATGGAACAACGGTAGGTCCTGGGTACTCAGCAGAGCTGAGGGATAGTTGGTTTCTTTCTTGCTTGCTTTTGAAAAATTTTTATTCAATTTATTTAAACTAAAAAAAAAAAAGTTCGTCCATTTCTCTCACTCCCCCACCCCGCCTCCTGCAGCAACTAATCTGTCGTTTGTATCTATGAACTTGTTTTTGTTTTTATTTATTAGATTCCACATATAAGAGAGATCATACAGTATTTGACCTTCTCTGACATTTTGCTTACATAAGGTCCATCCATGCTGTCACAAATGGCAAGATTTCACTTTTTTTTTTTTAAGATTTTATTTATTTATTTGACAGAGAGAGACAGCCAGCGAGAGAGGGAACACAAGCAGGGGGAGTGGGAGAGGAAGAAGCAGGCTCCTAGTGGAAGAGCCTGATGTGGGACTCGATCCCAGAATGCTGGGATCACGCCCTGAGCCGAAGGCAGACGCTTAACGACTGCGCCACCGAGGTGCCCCAAGATTTCACTTTTTTATTGATGAGTAATAATACACTGTATATATATTAACACAATTTATTTATCCATTCATCCACTGATGGACACTTCGGTTACTTCCGTATCTTGATTATTTTAAACAATACTGCAATGAATATGGGAGAATGCATATATCTTTTTGAATCACTATTTTTGTTTTCTTTGGGGAAATACCCAGAAGTACAATTGCTGGATCATATGGTAGTTCTATTTTTAATTCTTTTAGAAACATCCATGCTGTCTTCTATAGTGGCCGTACCAATTTAAATCCCCACTAACAGTGCACAAGTGTTCCCTTTCCTCCACATCTCTTCCAGCACTTGTTATTTCTTGTCTTGATGATAACCACCCTAACAGGTGTGAGGTGATATATCGTGGTTTTGATTTGCATTCCCCTATTTGTTGGGAGATTCTTGATTACTGATTCAATTTCTTTGCTGTTATGGGTCTGTTCAAATTTTCTATTTCTTATTTCAGTTTTGGTAGTTTATATTTCTAGGAATTTGTCCATTTCTTCCAGATTGCCCAATTTGTTGGCATATAATTGCTCATAATATTCTCTTATAATTGTTTGTATTTCTGCTGTGTTGGTTGCGACCTTTCCTCTTTCATTGTGATTTTATTTGGGTCTCTTTTCTTTTTGGTAAGTCTGGCTAGGGGTTTATCAATTTTGTTAATTCTTTTGAAGAACCAGCTCCTAGTTTCATTGATCTGTTCTGTTTTGTTTTTTTAATTTCTGTATCATTTATTTCTGCTCTAATCTTAATTATTTCCCTCCTTCTCTGGTTTTAGGCTTTACTTGCTGTTCTTTTCCCAGCTCCTTTAGGTGTAAGGCTGTGTTGTGTATTTGAAACTTTTCTTGCTTCTTGAGGAAGGCCTGTATTGCTACATACTTCCCTCTTAGGACCACCTTTGCTGCATCCCAAAGGTTTTGGACTGTGATGTTTTCATTTTCATTTGCTTCCACGTATTTTTTTTTTAATTTCTTCTTTAATTTCCTGGTGAAGCCATTCATTCTCTACTAGGTCGTTCTTTAACCTCCATGTATTTGTGGTCTTTCCAAATTTTTTCTTGCTTTTGACTTCAAGTTTCATAGTGTTGTGGTCTGAAAATATGCATGGTATGATCTCAATCTTTTTGTACTGGTTGGGGCCTGATTGGTGACCCAGTATGTGATCTATTCTGGAGAATGTTCCATGTGCACTCGAAAAGAATGTGTATTCTGCTGCTTTAGGATGAAATGCTCTGAATATGTCTGTTAAGTCCATCTGGTCCAGTGTGTCATTCAAAGACCTTGTTTTCTTGTTAACCTGTTGCTTAGATCATCTGTCCATTGCTGTGAGTGGAATGTTAAAGTCCCCTACTATTATTGTATTATTATCAATGAGTTTCTTTAAGTTTGTTATTAACTGATTTACATATTTGGTTGCTCCCAAGTTGGAGGCATAAATATTTACAATTGTTAGATCTTCTTGCGGGACAGACCCCTTTATTATGATATAGTGTTCTTCATCTCCTATTATAGTTTTTGGTTTAAAATCTAGTTTGTCTGATATAAATACTCTGGCTTTCTTTTGATGTCCATTAGCATGACAGATGGTTCTCCACCCCCTCACTTTCAATCTGGCGGTGTCTTTGGATCTAAAATGAGTCTCCATGGGGCGCCTGGGTGGCTCAGTCGTTAAGCGTCTGCCTTTGGCTCAGGGTGTAATCCCAGTGTCCTGGGATCGAGCCCCGCATCGGGCTCCCTGCTCCACTGGGAGTCTGCTTCTTCCTCTCCCACTCCTCCTGCTTGTGTTCCCTTTCTCACTGGCTGTCTCTCTCTCTGTCAAATAAACAAATAAATAAAAACTTTAAAAAGTTAAAATAAATAAATAAATAAATAAAATGAGTCTCTTGTAAGCAATAAAAAAATAAAAGAAAAAAGAATAAAAGAAAGCCTGGTCCTATTTCCACCAGAACTGAAGCTGACCCTTTGGAGCACTCTATGATCAGCAGACCTGGTACATGGGGGCGGGTGCCTGTGTTGGTCTTCTGAGGGAGAGGCCCACCGGACTGGCTCACAGTCAGACCTGCTCTTGCAAAGATGCCCCTACCAGGTGTGGGGCGGGGGGGAGGGTTGGTTTAAGCAACTCCAGTCTCCACCGGTGGTGTTTCTCTCTAGAGTCCATCTGTGCTGGTGGGAATGGGGGAAGGCCCACCTTCTGGTCTCTGGGGACGGGAACTCATGGCCACCACTGTTCAGGAGGCCCTCACAGAAAAGTGAACAATCTCATTTCCCGTGTCCCAGGCTTTCATCAGATCGCTGCCCTCAACCTGTCTGTGCCCCACCAGTGGCATGCCGGTACCACAGTTCTGTTTTATCTCTGGCTGGTGGCTGGGATTCGAAACTCCAGACCTTAAAGGGCCCAGCAAGGTGCAGACCCGTTCCCCTCCCCCAGAAGAGAGCCTCTCGGCACACCTGGCACTATTCTGTCCCAGAAAAGCAGTTGCAAGGTGCACATGGTGGCAGGAATCTACTGTGACACACAGTGAAAAGCTGCGACCAGGTTATCTGCCCTCTTTGTGTGCCTCTGTCCCCTGCTGCTGAACCATTCAATGTTTCCTGGGGAGCCCTTTGTCCTTGGAGAGGCAAAATACCCTCTTCCAAATGTACTCCAAGAAGGGGAGCAATCTCTCCCAGTGCAACCCAGGGCATCCACATTGTGCAAACCACACATGCCACTCTCTCCTGCTCTCTCCCTTTCTCCCCGACTTCACTCCATGAAAAGGGCTCCCTCCCCTTCATGGCACCATGGCTTTTCTCTCCCCCAATTCACAGCTCTGAACCTTCCATCTGCCACATTCTCTCCCTCCAATTTTGCAGACTGTTTTCTTAATCCTCGGATGGATTTCCTAGTTGTTGAAAATGATTCGATGTTGATCTAGCTCTGTTTGAGGGACAAAGCAAGCTCCGGGTCCCCCTACTACTCCACCTTCTTAATTCCACTGGCATTCCCCTATTGATTAATGATGTTGAGCATCTTTCATGTACCTGTTGGCCATTGTGTATCTTCTTTTAAATAAAGTCTATTCAGACCTTCTGCCCACTTTTTAATTGGATTGTTTGGTTTTTGCTATTAAGTAGTGTGAGTTCTCTCTATATATTGGTTATTAGCCTCTTATCAGATATATGATTTATAATTATTTTCTACCATTCAGTAGGTTGTCCTTTCATTTTGACGGTTTTCTCTCCTGTGCATAAGTTTTTTAGCTTGATATAGTCCCATTCATTTATTTTTGTTTTTGTTGCCTTTGCTTTTGGTATCAGGTTCCAAAAATCATTGCCAAAACCAATGTCAAGGAGCTGTCTATGGAGTTTTATGGCTTCAGGTCTTATGTTCAAGCTTTTAACCCATTTTTAGTTAGTTTTTGTGTATGGTGTAAGATTGATCCTGTTTCATTCTTTTTTGGGCATGGAGTCCAACACAGGGCTTGAACGCATGACCCTGAAATCAAGACCTAAGCTGAGATCAAGAATCAGACACTCAAACGACTGAGCGACCCAGGTGCCCCATCCTGTTTCATTCTCTGGTATGTAGCAGTCCAGTTTTCCCAATACCATTTATTGAGGAAAGTGTCCTTTCTCCATTGTATATTCTTAGCTCTTTTGTTGTAAATTAATTGACCACATAAGGGTGGGCTTATTTCTGGGATCTCTATTCTGTTCCATTGATCTATGTGTCTATTTTTATGCCAATACGATATGGTTTTGATTACTATAGCTTTGTAATACAGTTTGAAGTCAGGGAGTGTGGTGCCTCTGGCTTTGTTCTTTCTCAAGATTGTTTTAGCTATTCAGGGTCTTTTGTAGTTACATACAAATTTTAGGCTTATTTCTTTTATTTCTGTGAAAAATGCCATTGGAATTTTGATAGGGATTGCACTGAAGCTGTAGATTGCTTTGGATAGTATGGACATTTTACAATATAAATTCTTTTAATCCAAAAAAATGGAAAATCTTTCCATTTGTTTGTGTCTTCTTCAATTTCTTTCATTAATGTCTTGTAGTTTTCAATATACAGATCTTTCACCTCCTTGGTTGTATATATTCATAGACGTTTTATTCTTTCTGATGCAATTGTAAATGGAACTTTTATTAATTTCTATTTCTGATAGTTCATTATTAGTGTAAAGAAATGCAACAGATTTCTGTATACTGATATTGTATCCTGAAACTTTACTGAATTCATTTATTAGTTCTAATAGTTTTTTGATGGAATCTTCAGGGTTTTCTTTATATAATATCATATCATCTACAAATAATGACAGTTTTACTTCTCCCTTTCCAATCTGGATGCCTTTTATTTCCTTTTCTTGCCTAAATGTCTGGTTAGGACTTCCAATACTGTGTTGAATAAAAGTGGTGACAATGGATATCTTTGTCTTATTTCTGATCTTAGAGGAAAAGCTTCCAGAGCTTTTCACAGTTAAGTATGATGTTAATTGTGGGCTTGTCATATATCGTCTTTATTATGTTGAGGTACACTCCCTCTATACCTGCTTTGTTGAGAGTTTTTATCATAAATGAATGTTGAATTTTGTCAAATGCTTTTTCTGCATCTATTGAGATGATTGTATGATGGGGGAGGGGGGTAGAGACAGAGGGAGAGAGAGAATCTTCAGCAGGTTCCACACCTAGCATGTGAGTCTGATGAGGGGCTCAATCCCACAACCCTGAGATAATGACCTGAACTGAAATCAAGAGTTGGACAGTTAACTAACTGAGCCACTCAGGCACCCCGAGATGATCAGATGATTTTCATCCTTCATTTTGTTAATGTGGTGTATCACATAGACTGATTTGTGGGTATTGAACCACAAATGTATAAAACTAGAAATTAGTTATAAAAAGAAAACTAGAAAACTAGAAAAAGTATGTGGAGATTAAACAACATGTTAATGAACAACCAATGGGTCAACAAAGAAATCAGGACAGAAATATAAAAAATACCTTGAGACAAACAAAAATAGAAAAATAACATACCAAAATTTATGGGATGCAGCAAAAGCAACTCTGAGAGGGAAGTTCATAGCAATAAATATCTACCTCAAGAAACAAGAGAAGGCTCAAATAAACAACCTAACTTTACACCTCAAGGAACTAGAAAAAGAACAAATGAAGCCCAAAGTTAGTAGAAGAAAATAACAAAGATTAGAGCAGAAATAAATGAAACAGAGACTAAAAAGACAATAGAAAAATCAATGAAATTAAGAGCTGGTTCTTTGAAAAGATAAACAAAATTCACAACCCTGTAGTTAGACTCCCTAAAAAAAAGTGAGAGGACTCAAATCAGAAATGAAAGAGGAGATGTTACAACTGGTAACACAGACATACAAAGGGTCATAAGAAACTACTATGAACAATTATACACCAACAAACTGAACAACCTAGAAGAAATGGATAAATTCCTAGAAACATACATCCTACCAGAAATATATCATGATGAAATAGAAAAATAAAAATAGAAAATCTGAATAGATCAAATACTGGCAAGGAGATTGATTCTATACTCAAAAACCAATAAACAAATTTCCAGGCCCAGAAGGCTTCACTGGTAAATTCTACAAAACATTCAAAGAAGAATTAATACCAGTCCTTCTCAAATTCTTCCAAAAAACAGAAGAGGGAGGAACTCTTCCAAACACATTGTACAAGGCCAGCATGACCTTGATACCAAAACCAAACAAGGATGCCACAAAAAAAGAAAATTACAGGCCAGTATCCCTGATGAACAAATGCAAAAATCCTCAACAAAATATTAGCACACTGAATTCAACAATATATTAGGAAGACCATATGCTGTAATCAAGTGGAATTTATTCCAGGGATACAAAAACAAACATTTTTAATAGTACCAAAAAAACAAAACAAAACAAAAACCTACCTAAAACCACTTAGATCTAACAAAATATATACAGAATCTCTGTGCAATGATGAAAGAAATCAAAGTTCTAAATAAGCTGATAGACATTCCATGTTTGTGGATTAAAAGATTCAATACTGTTAAGATCTCATTTCTTCCTAACTTAGTGTATAGATTCAATTAAATCCCAATGAAAATTCCAGCAAGCTAATGTGTAAATGTTGGCAAAGTGATTCTAAAGTTTACATGGAAAGGCAAAGACCTAAAACAGTCAACACCATACTAAGTAAGAAAAATAAAGTTGGAAGACTCACAGTATCCAATTTTAAGACTTTAATAAAACTACTATAACCAAGACAGTATAATTTCAACAAAAAATAGACACATATATCACTGATAAATCAATGGAACAGAATAAAGAGCCCTGAAACAGACCCACAAAAATAGTCAACTGATCTGTGAAAAGACACAAGAGGCAACTCAATACAGAAAGGATAATCTTTTGAATAAAGGGTGCTGGAACAACTGGACAACTACATGCCAAAAAAAGGACCAAGACACAGACCTCATGGCTCTCACAAAAATTTACTCAAAATTAGATCACAGACCCTTAATTTAACATGCAAACCCAGAAAACTTCTGGAAGAAAACAGGAGAAAAATCTATATGATTTGGAGTTTAGCAATGCGTTTACAGATAAAATACTAAAAGCAAGATACATGAAAAAAAAACTGATGGGGATATTAAAACTAAAAATTTCTCCCCTGTGAAAGACATTGTTAAGAGAATAAAAAGAAAAACCATAGGTGGGAGAAAATATTTGCAGAACACATATATTATACAAGACTTGCGTCCAAATATATACAAAGAACTCTTCAAATCAACAATAAGAACAAACAACATAAAATAAAGTTTTAAAACAGGGGAAAGTACTGAACAGACACTTTACCAAAGAAGATATATAATTGGCAAATAAGCATATAAAAATGCCGAACATCTCTATCATTAGGAATTGCAAATTAACACTGAAATAGCCTTAAACACTTATTAGAATGATTAAAATGCAAAAACACTAACTCCTATGAATTGCTGGTGAACACACATAGCACCATAAACTCTCATTCATTGTTGGTGAGAATACAAAATGGACAGTTTGACAATTTAGAAAACTAAACATACCATAAAATTCAGCAATTATGGCCCTAGGTATTTACCCAACTAATCTGAAAACTTACATCCACATAAAAGTCAGGATGCAAATGTATACAGCAGCTTTATTCGTAGTTGCCAAAAACTAGAAGTAATCAAGATGTCCTTCAGTAGGTGAATGGGTAAACGAACTGCGGTACCTTCACACAACGGAATACTATTCGGTGAAAACATGAGCTAACAAAAAGACATGGATGAATCATAAATGCATTTGGTTAAGTAAAAGAAACCAGTCTGAAAAGGCTATATGTCATTATGGAAAAGGCAAAACTACAGATAGTTAACAGATGGGTGATTACGAAGGGTTCAGGGGTAGAGGGAGAGTTGAATAGGTGAAGCATGGGGATTTTTTAGGGTGGTGAAACTATTCTGTATGACACTGCAATGGCAGATATGTACCACCACACATCTGTCAAAACCCACAGAAATCTACACCATAAAGACTGAACACAAATGTACACAAATTTTTAAAAATCACTTAAGAGATCAGGAGATCCCAGAATGGGATGCAGAGTGTGACATACACAGACACAAAAATCTAATTGTGTTAAAAATGTGTAAAAGAACTTCACTGAAGGAGGTAGGCAGAAAACATACTAACTAACCTGAATAACCCTGGAAGTGAGTCAAGTCTGTAAGACTAAAAATAAAAAGAACTGTACATAAGAACTGTGTTCTAGCTGATAGAATTGTTTCCCATGAGACTACTGATTTAATAATTCTGAAACCACGATACATGTACACAGGAATTGAAATATTTAGCAAAGGAGTAGTAGATAATGGGAACTAGATTTCTCACCATTGCAGTGGGAGGTTATAAACAAGCAAGGGGAGGCATGAGGAATGATCCATGCGGTAATGGGTTAGAGTCAGAGATATCAGTATGAATTCATGTTCAGCTTAATACTGATACAGATGGAGATATATAGACAGATACAGATATATACATATATAGATGTATAGTTTATAGGTATGTGTTTGTGTATTACACAGGTTAGTATAAACACATTTGCTTTTGTCAGCTGAGAGGGTCCACCCCACAGTAGCAATAAGCACACCACGTCCAGGTCTTGGGTTTGAATGCCATTCTCTAATTAAAGGAACTAGGCTCCTAGGATCCTAGGATCATGGCAGGAAATACACAAGATATATAAGTATCTTACAGTGTCAGAGAGTGAGAACATACTAAAAACAAAACCCCTAAAAAACCCACAATGATGGGAGTATGTCAAAGAGGCAAAGGTGCCAACTAGAAAAGTTCTCCCAATGGTCAAAGCTAGAACACTTTGACAACAAAATAAAGCAGTATTAAATTCAAATGAAAAGTGTAAATTAAACAATCATGAATCAATACTGACATAAATGATTGAATAAATGGGAAGAATAGACAAATCCCCTGTGCAGAAAAATTCTATATACTTTATATAGATACTCTGCCCTCAAACAGAAGGGGCATAACTCTCCACTCCTTAAGTGTGGGCTGTATAGTGTGATTTCTTTCGAAAGTGTGAAGTATGGAAAGGGGAAAAGAATAATATTATTGTGAGGAAACCTGATAAATACTACCTCAGCCAGATGATCATGGGTAATATCGACAGTAATAAGTCATGTTGACAGAATATATTTGTGATATTGTGACATAACAAGAAATACATATTTAGCAAACTCCAATATGTACATGCTTTTTTTTTTAAAGATTTTTATTTATTTATGTGACAGAGAGACAGACAGCGAGAGAGGGAACACAGCAGGGGAGTGGGAGAGGAAGAAGCAGGCTCCCAGCGGAGGAGCCCGATGTGGGACTCGATCCCAGAACACCGGGATCACGCCCTGAGTTGAAGGCAGACGCTTAATGACTGCGCTACCCAGGCGCCCCTGTACATGCTTTTAAAAAAAAAAATAAAAAGAACGCACAGAAGCCTGTCTTATTTTTAAAATGGCATCCTTTACTGGATAAGATTTTTTAAACTTATATGGCAGAAACAATCCACATACCTTTGCTTTTTACTCTGCTATTCATGCTCCTTGGTGACAAAAAAATACTGTATTTTTAAAGTTTTACTGAATAGAAAGAGCAATTCTATTAGCAGATACTCTTTGAAAAATGGATTTTCTATAGGCAATTTAAGTATTTACAGTAAATATGAGCAAATATAGTTATGTTATTTAATCATCTCACACTACAGACTTGGGAATATCTTCCACTAACATCTAGGAAACAAATTCTTTCTTACTATGTTATACAGTTGACCCATCTCAGCACCAAATTTATATCACATGCTCAGAAATGCCAAAAAAAAAAAAAAAAACCCACCAAAAAAAAAAAACCTTTGTCATGTTTAGCAATGCTTAAACTAACACAAAAACCTTGATATTGGGATTAACCTGCTGCAGAAATCTCTGTTTGCAATTTGTTTAATTTTTAAAATCTGTACAATTACCTCAACACCTATCAAAACATGTCAATTTGTCAGGATGTATTCTCATCAGACTAGCTTTTTCTGTAATAGGTATAAAAATCAAATTCATAAGGCACTATTTCCACTCATGTCTCATACCTTTCTTGAATAAAAAAAATATTTAAGGCGATTTGTTTATAATAGTTACCCAGAACACAGGTGTACAGAACTAAAATTTTTAAAAACAACATATCTTGAAATGGTTATCATAAACTGTTTCCTTTTCAAAAGTCACATTGAGAACTGATGGAAATATCTATTTAATTTTAGGCCACAGATTTTTCTCCATCTGTAGTAAGCTGAACCATGTAGAAGAAAATTAAATTTGGAAAAATTATAAGTTGATATTGGTATAACTCATAAATTCTCAGGAAATTGCACTCACTGAGAATGGAAAAAGCCGGATCCACAATGAGCTCAAGTATTAATACTGAATATCAAATATAAATGCCTCTTACAATGTAGCAACTCAATATTGTGAATTTCATAGCTCTAGGTTTTTAGAATCAGGAAAAGAATTCAATCATATTACCTCAAAATTTAGCTTTATAAAATTTTCCAATGGTCCAGGGCCAACATGGCTCAGTGTCCTACTGGCCCATTCACTGGATAAGGACCAGTTCAGGGTCAGGGCTAAAGATAGCTACTATAAAGACTGTCAAAGAATACAGTCCTCCAGGATAAAAATAAATGCAGAAATAAAACTTGAGAGTATAAATCTCCCTCCATGCTGAAAAAAAAATTCATCTTTGAAATAATCAAAAAGAAGAAAAACGAATGGGGAAAAACCTCAATGAAAACAACTAGGATATCAAAATATCCATCCAAAAACTCCTGGCATACCCTAAAAGGTAACCAGTCTCCAGAACTATAACTAACAGATACTGGCCAAATGAATCTCCCAAATTGGAGCAAATTAAAAAAAAAAAAAAATTCAGCAAGTTTCATGAGCCAAAGGTAACCAAGGTGAGTTACAAATGAAAATAAGAAGAGGTTACAAAGCAACAACCTTGACATCACAGATATAAATGTTAAGACAAATGTAGCATCAGTCACATAATGGTTCATTATTCTATAATTATTCTCAAATGCTGGAGGCTGGAGGGTCCAAGAGTATACCTTTCTGTAGTCCACCATCTAAAGAAAATTAGTTATAACAGACATAGTGGTTCAAAAAAAGAGAAATATCCATTTACTTCTTCTATTCTTATCAACTACTAATTTGCCTTAAATTGTCCTGATTTTGTGTAATGTTACTTTTTAGAAGCTTTCTTTCCCTTCTTAGGTCACTATTACAAACTGTCCAGAATAAACCAGAACTGAACAGACTATAATTTTTTTTGAATTGTGCTAATTTATGAGTACTCAAGGATTTTATAACCATTATAATATATGAAGTTTTACAGATTTATCTATATTAAATATCATCATATTAAAAACTCAATATTTCAAATTATGATTTCAGAACAGCCAAGAAACGACAAATGGTAAGAATTTCCATTAAAATGGAGGATTGAGCACATGGTTTATGCCTATCCCTCTCAAAACTCTTCCGAAATTATAAAGGCGCAAAAAAGGAATAACTCATAAAGACAGAAATCATGAGAGAGGAGAAAACAGCAAACAGGAGATGTGCAAAAATTTGGAAGCTAGAAAGCAGATAAATCTATAAGTAGCAGCTAACTCACCGGACCAAAGAAATCTAAAACTTAAGCTTGCAAGGAGAGAAGTCACAAGAAGCAAGCAAATTCAGGCCTCAGAGCAGTAGATCCTAACATCTTTTATAGTGAGGTTCTCAAGTCAACTGACTCTACTCTTACTTACAGAGTGTCCAGTAGGTAATTTTAGTGCTTATAATACAATCACTAGACCTTTGAATTTTCTTTTGCTTCCTGCCTTGTCTCTTTCCTTTGTTTTGATCTCTCACTTTTTACTTTATGGACTTTCTTCAAAGTGATAATATAATAACAATGAGGAAGAGGAGGACATGTTGGAAATTAAATATTTCACACAGGAAAAAAACGGAAGGTTTAGAAGATAAACTTGATGAGAACTCCAAGACAAAACAGAGAAAAAAACAAAAAATCATTGAATGATAAATCTAAGAAGTCCAATAATCGAATAAAAGGAGTGCCAGAGAGAGAGAGAGAGGATATACAAGAGCAGAGAGAAGTGAAGAGATACAAGTACCATGAAAAAGCAATCATAAAATTACACAGCACTTAACAGTATTTCCAAACTGAAAGGGCCAAAGACACTCCACACAACGAATGAAAAAAGATCTACAAGGCACATTATCAAGAAAGTTTTAAATAACAGAGAAAAGTGAAAGTCTAAAAATCTTCCATACAACATTTAAAAGGTCAGGTATCAGATTGTCATCTGTCTTCTGCTGAGTTAGGAAACAGAACAAAGCCTTCAAAATTTTAAGGGAACATTATTTCTGATCCAAAATTTTATACTCAATCTCTCAAGGGTAAAGGTAGAATAAAGACACGGTCCCATAAGCAAGGTCTGAAAAAAAGAACAAAACAAAACAAAACAAAAAACCCGCTAATGTCTGGAAGCTCCTGGGAGATAGGGCCCATCAGAATGAGTAAGTAAAACAAGAAACACAAGATACAGGGAACAGAGAATCCATTACAGAACAGAACAAAAGGAACTTCCCAGGATGATGTTGAAGGGAGGTCTCATGGTGACTGCTGCTCAAGACTCTAGAAAGCAGTCAGTACAGATCTGGGGTGCCTGGGTGGCTCAGTCGGTTAAACGTCTGCCTTCAGCTCGGGTCATGATTCCAGGGTCCTAGGATCAAGTCCCGCATCAGGCTTCCTGCTGGTGGGAGCCTGCTTCTCCCTCTGCCTGCTGCTCCCCCTGCTTGTGCTCTCTCCCTTTCTCTCAAATAAATGAACAAACTCTTGGGGAAAAAAAAAAAAAAAGGAAAGCAGTCAGTACAGGTTAGAGGAGGAGAGAGGGCCAGAGAAAGAATAGTCGAAAAAAGTATGAAACTAATAAATGGTCTGTGTTTGAACATACACAGAGTCTACTGCTCCTACAGAGAGTGTAGGAATGTAGCATTTGAGAAAAATTAGCGATAGGTCCATAGAAAAATTAACAACAACAACAAACAACAGTAACAAAAACTGAGACAACCATTAGTTCTAGAAATCACAAAAAGAAAGAACATATAACCAAAATATATTATAATGTTTCTCTGCAAACAATATTTATACAGTCATGAGTATATAAACACTGAGTAGTTTTAAAATTGTGATTTAACTGTATGGGGAAAATAAGAAATAACAAGTAATCAATTATTTTAAAGAGCTTTAATTTTGATCAATAATTTTATGTCAAATATAAATGTTCCTTACTAAACCTAATTTACTTTTAGGAAGTAAAGGAATGAGAATAAATTTTCTTTACTGTTTTTCCTCAAATATATTTTTTATAAGCTTAAATCAGGTTTCCAAAAATCTCTACCAATTCTTCCAAACACATTTGGCCACTTAAAATATGTCTTAAAATACTTAAAAAGAAATTGTGAATATAAATATTGGTTCAAATCTGATCAGTGACATCATCTTGGTGGTCCTTTGAGTAGCAAAACTAGCAGCAGCAACAATTACTACCTAAGGTACCAAAAACTAAACAAACCAAGCAACGAAAACAAAAAAACCTGGCCAAAATGTTGTAGCTAATGGCAATATTGCTGGTACAAGTAGTAGTATTAATAAACATGAAAGCAAACTTTATTGAGCATACTATGCATAATACACTGTTCTAAGTGCTTAGATATATTTTCAAAAATTATATTCCCACAGGAACTCTAGTCTATCATTAATTCCCTTTTTACAAATGGTGAAAGTGATTTGGGTAGCAACATGCCCAAAGACACAGTTGTATAGGAACACAATGAGGACTTAACTTCAAGCAGTTTCTCCTGCTCTTAGATCAATTCTACCCACCCCATTTAACCAACTAAATACAATGCAGGCTTCGGGACTGACTGAAGTTGATTCTGCTGTTCTATTCTCTACCTCGTTCAAAAGGTTCTCACCAGGTAGACCGATTTGAAGTTCCATTATTAAACAGGGGCAGGAGAAGGAGGAAGGTTCTGAGAAATGCTCATACGGAGGCTATATCATCATCTGCAGGGGAGTGAATTTTTCAAAGCATCCCTGCATTTCTCCCCATGCCCATGCTGAGAATTACTGCTTCAGTGAGTCATTTAATGGGGATATGTCACCCCAAGACATTAAGGACCACAGCCTGAGAAGCTTAGAGTTCGAACCATAAAGAAATCACCAGAAAGTCCCCATTTCTATTCTAAAAAACAGAACCTCTAAGACATAGTCTCAGGCCAATTAATATGCAAAATCTTCTTCTTTGAGTCATTACTAAACTACTATGAAATCAAACAGCAACTTTCTTTAGATGGAAGTGAATATAAAGGGTCTGATACATGCATATAATATATATGTGCTTATATATACATGCATATAACATCAAGAAGTATCCTACATTTTTACTCAACGTTTCACTTAATGTAACATTCTTCTACATCCGTTCAACTCCTGGTATTTTACTTAACACTGTGATCTGCACGGGAAATGCCTAAACTCCAGTGACAAAGCGACTCTTGTAAACTCTGTATCAATCTTTTAATCTACTTTAAAAATAACTGCTTGTCAATGGTGCATTCGGTGCCTTATCTCATAAATTCAACTTATTAACACCATCCATTTTGCTTTTAAGTAATCATCCAACATACCACATGTGGAATGTTTGCCTTGTTCTTTTACTTAAAAACAATAAGCACTAACTCTTTTACTGTATAAATATTTAAACATTCACTGAAGTGCCTGTATAGTATTTCAATAAACCACACCAGCTAACTAAAAACTAGCCTTTTAAAAATCATTGGCTAATTAGAGTTTAAGAACTACATGGGAAGTTTGAAGAAAGGATATTCTTATTATGCTCTGGCTGAAAATTTAGGACATTGTGTATAATAACCAGGGAAGTAAACATGTACCTATTAAACTGGGTAGTCCAGCTAAGGAGATTTCCAGGCAGAGTGTTTAAGGTGATGCCCAGTTTCTTCCTACTGCTTATAACAAAATGCAAAAGGAGAGGGAAAAGCTTAAGAAAGAATCATTAAAAAAGGAATCAGGACTTGCTGGTTTTGTAAATTCTTAGCCTCTAAGACAGCAAACAACGCCACAATTATGAAAAAGCTTCTAAGCAAACATCAAATCCAAAGCACATTCAGAAAACAGTGTTTAAAAATCAAGCTTCAGAGGTGACTGTAAAGTCCTTCGCTAAGACTTCAGAAAGAGCCAAGATAAGTAATAGGGCTTTTCAGAAGCTTAAAGGCATTGCCCATAGCAGTCTTAGTGGGAGCCCAAGGCAGAGAAGCAATTATTTCGACAAAATGTATGAGTATTGCCTGTTCCCATGATGAACCACAATAAGATTTATAGGACACCCACAAAGGTTTTTTTTTGTCCAAAACACCACTAGCATAGTCTCAGTAGGACAGAGACAGCACAAGATGAAAAGAGGACGTTGGACCCTCAAACTTCTACAGGTAGGAAGCAGGCTGAGAAAATGATTTAGTTCAAAACACAGAACAGCTTACATGAAAAAGGAAGAATGACAGCAGAATCAAGAACTCAGAGGGCATACAGTAAAGAGTCGTAGAGAAACAGGGCAGGAATAGAATTGAAATAATCAAGGAACTCCTACCACTTGCTTGGCTGGATTCCAAAATTGCCATGGACTACTAATTAACATGCCTCCTGTCTTTATTCTTTTTTTATATAATTTTTTATTATGTTATGTTAGTCATCATACAGTACATCCGTAGTTTTTGATGTAATGTTCCATGATTCATTACTTGCATATAACATTCTTTTTTAACAGAACTATGTACAGTGATGATCTATGCCTGACCCACCACTGTATATTAGGTATGTGGGGGGCAGGCAACTAATCTTTAGTTTACAAGTCTTCAAATGGAGATGAACTAAGACTGAAGGATTCTCATCTCTTTCCGAATGTGATTTAGAAGACGAAATCCCGGACTGGGAGCTGATAATGTAAAGGGATAATACTTAAGAGCAAAGAAGAGACAGTTCTTAAGACGTAGTGAGTATACTCACTCTGTTCATGGGCAAGGAATGTAAATAATTTGCAGCTATAGGACAGTTCTTGTTAGTTTTAAAACATGTCCAGAAATTCTTTGAAATTTTCCCTGAAAAGGTAGAGTCTACCTCTCCTCTGCTTAAGTGTGATGCAGACTGTGTGACTTGTTTTTACTTTTAATTGAAGTAAACTTCAAGTAACATTAAATTACTTTTAAGTGTACAGTGACATTCAGTACATTCACAATGTTATACAACCATCACCTCGATCTAGTATCAAAATATTTTCATCACCCTAGAAGAAATCATCAAGCAGTCACTCCCCATCTGGAGTCTCTGGCGAGCACCAATCTGATTTTTGTGCTGACGATTTACCTATTTCAGATAATTCATATTACACAATATGACTTTTGATGTCTGGCTTCTTTCACTTCATGATACAAGGTTATCACATTGTAACATGAAACACTATTTCTTTTTATGGCTGAATAATATTCCATTGTACGTATATACCAAAATTTATCTACTTTGGTCTATTATGAATAGTGCTATGAACATTTACGTGTAAGTATTTAAGTACTGTTTTCAATTCTTCCGGGTATATACTTAGAAGTGGAACATAGAAGTTAGATCATACGGTAATTCTGTTTAACATTTTAAGGAACTACCCCATGACAGCTGTACCATTTTACATTCCCATCAGCAATGTCTAAGGGCTCCAATTTCTCCACATCCTTATTAACACTTGTTATTTCCTGGTATTGTTTGTTTAATCACAGCACACCTAGTACGTGTGAAGTAATATCTCACTGTGGATTTGATTTGCATTTCCTTAATGACTAATGTTGCTGAGCCTCCTTTCATGTGCTTGTTGGCAATTTGTATACCTTTGGAAAAATATCTACTTAAATCCTTTCCTTATTTTTCAATTAGGCCTTTCTGTTGTTGAGTTGCCAGAGTTCTTTACATATTTTGGATACTAGACCCTTATGAGATATATAATCTGTAAATATTTTCTTCCATTTCATAGGATGTCTTTTCATTTCTTGATAATATCCTTTGATGTACAGAGTTTAAATTTTAATAAATTTTTTTCTATTTTTTTCTTTTGTTACTCATGCTTTGATTTTCTAAGAATCCATTGCCAAATCCAAAGTCAGGAAGATTACTTGTTTTCTCCTAAGTGTTTTAACATTATATTTAGTTTTTTGTTCCATACAATTAGACCTTATATTAAAAGGCCTTTGTATATGATAAAGGTAGGAGTCCAAGTTCTCTCTTTTACATGCGACTATCCAGTTGTCCCAGTACCATCTGTTTTTTCAAAAAGACTCCACACCTTTGTTGAAAATCAACTGGCCATAGATGTATGGGTTTTTTCCTGACTCTCAATTCTATTCCATTGGTCTGTATGGCTATCCTTATGACAGTACCACATTTGATTACTACAGCCCTATGTTAAGTTTTGAAATTGGGAGGTGAGTACATCAGCTTTGTTCTTCTTTTTCAGTATCGTTTTAGCTATTTGAGGCCCCCTCGATCCATTTGTATTTGAGGGTTGGTTTTTCCATTTTGCAGTAAAGACCACTGATATTTTGATAGGAATTAGATTAATCTGTGAATCACTTTGGAGAATATTGTTATCTTAACATTATTAAGTCTTCCAATCCATTTATACAGGCTGTCCTTCCATTAATGTAGGTACTCTTTAATTTCTTTCGGCAATGTTTTGTACTTTTCACTGTACAAGTCTTTTACCTTCTTGCTTAAATTTATTCTGATGAAAACATACTGATTTTTTTTATGTTGATCTTATACCCTGCAACTATGCCGAATTGTTTATTAGGTCTAGTAAATTTAGATGTTTTTGACAGACACCATCCAGGAAGCTGCTCTAGCTCATGGGGCCCAAAACAAAGGGAAGCCTCTGTGCTGGTCCCTCAGGGAACCACCAGACAGGACAAAATGCAAAGCCACCATCTTTTGAGAACAAGATTCTTACCGCTCTCCCCTACCACCTCTCTCTGCTGCTGCTCCTATGGCTGCTGGTGAGCTAGACAATGGGGGGGTGGTGGCAGGCATGTAAATCTGTGGAGGCACAGATTCTTGGAGCTCCCTACTCCACCACTTTCTATGACCAGTAACTTCTTTTAACAAATACAATGTGGCAGAAGTGACGGTGTGCAACTCCTGAGACTATGTCATAAAAAGCACTGAGATTTCCTCTTGGATCACTGACTCTAAGAGAAGTCAGTTGTCATGCTGTGAACTCTCAAGTAGCCCTAGAGAGAGTCCACATGGCAAGGAATGGAAGCAGCCCACCAAAAACCGTATGAGTGAGCTATCTTAGAACTCCAGTCCTTGTCAAGCCTTCGAGATGACCACAGCTCTCACCAACACTTAGACTGCAACCTCCTGAGAAACCGTGAAAATGATCCAACTAAGCCACTTCTGAAATAGCTGATCTACAGATATCATGACATAATAAATGTGTACTGCTTTAAGCACTAAGTTTTGGAGCATGTGATATTTAAAGCTGAGACTCAAAAGATGAGAAGAACTAAGTGACTCTAGTACTAAGGAAGAAGTGTTTCAAGCAGAGGGAGGAAAGGTTTTTGGCACATTAAAAATAAAAAATCTGAAAGAAGATCAAGGTGGCTGGAGCTCAGGAGAGGAAAGGAAAATAGTGAAGAAAGATCACGGAAGCAGCAGAAAATCACCAAAGTGACTACAGCAAGGTCTTAAAACTAGTAAAAACTGGCAAGCTCTGGAGTAATCAATGGTTCTTTATCCATCAAAAATGGAAACTGGCCTATAATTAAGTAGGGAAGACAGAACAAAGCAAAACAATCACCTGTCCGCTGACAGCTAGTTGAAGGCAGTTTACCAGCCCAGAACTCATAGGAGGCTTGCATAAGGTGAAAGCAAGGCAGATGGGTACCACCAGAGAAGGGCAAAAACTAGACTTTTTTTGTGAATATAAACTTATCAGAAATTATGTAACTCTGATAAGCCAATGTTGTTTATTTCTAAAGTACTAGTTAACATCTGAAAAGTGAGCATTAGATATTAATCAACGAACATGGGAGCTTACAAGACCTACTTTTATTCTTGGTTCCTCATTAGCTTTGTAAACTTTGGTAAATCACTTCTCTCCTAACCTAATTACACTCATCTGCAAAATGGAATAATAAAATAACATATATACGTGACCAATCTTACTTTTTTTAAACATAACATGAAATAATATATGATAAAAGTGCTTTTAAAACTACAAAAAAATCTAAAAAAAATTAACATTTACAAATGTTAACTGGAGAGAAATCAATAACTGTATCTATCAACATGCAGGAACGTAGAGTGGGAACTATAAAGCCCCTTGAAAGCAAGAACCAAGGCCTTTACCTCATTCCATATCACTTATTTAGCTTTGTAGAATTAATACACAATCCCAAAGCTACAAATAAAACCATCTTTATAAAGATGTTATTTAAAATTCTGAAGGATGGATTCATTAGTAAAAATCTTACATCTAGAAAATAAGTTTAAAACATCTGTCTCACCAGGCAGTCCACAGTCCCTGCTAAATGATTAACTAATATATTATATATCTAAAAAATGATCAAAAATCAGCTCTGCAAAGATGTACACTTGTCCTTGTCCTGGGATACCTTATGACACAGGTTTAATAGTTGGTGAAAAGGGTAAAAGAATTTCAAAAGAAATCCCAGTTGGATAACCAATCTCTGAAATTAAAACTAAGTGTAAATTAGCAAAATAACACTATTTGTATAACTATAAGATTAAAACAAACTTCTATGGGAAAATACAGTACTATCGCTGGCCTTTTCAATCAATAAAAAAAAAAAAATTTGTGTTTTCAGATTTTATAACTCCCTGAATACCAAGAGGTATTCACCTCTGGATCTTAAACCAGAAAAAAATGGATAATTTAAAACAAGGAAAACATCATTAGTGAAGAAAAGCATTAGACATCATAAAATGTGATACATAATTATGCTATTTTGCTATGAAAAATGACTCAGAAGAAAAAAGCAACTTTCTGAGGGTATTTACGAACCGAATTTTCTTCCTCCTCTTCCAATTCTCGCTGCTGCTCTTCATGTCTTTTAGTTTTGATCTCCATAGCTTCTGTGATCAGGTCTCTTAAAATTGATACAGGCTTTGCATTCTTGATAAAAGTATGCTGGAAAAGTAAAATTCAATGGTATAAATTCAAAAGATTTCTCTGAATTATGTCTAAAATATGTTAAAACAATGCATAATGCTAACCAGGATCTTAGGCTTCAGTGGTTGTTCCTTTCAACCAGAATTAAATGTATACATTAAGAAAAGAAAATATTTCAGCTGCTTTAGAAATAAAGATTTCGGTTTTAGGTTTACTTGATTTTAGAAAACCATTAAAGCATGCACAAAAAAATGCAATCCTGTTAATAAAACTACATTACCCTCAAAAATATTATTGTCCGAAGGAGGTATAGATTAGATAGTGAAAAAGATAAAAAAAAAATTTTTTTTCAAAAGAGTGGTGATTTTCAGTTACCAGAGCGGAGGTGGGTGATGGGGATTAAGGAGGGCACTTGTTGTGATGAGCACCAGGTGTGGTGCAGTAGTGCTGACTCACTATATTGTACACCTGAAACTAATATTACACTGTATGTTAACTCACTGGAGTTTAAATAAAAACTTTAAAAAATTAAAAATTAATGAATTAAAAACTCATAAAAAGGAAGAGATTGGTGATTACATTACATATAAAAATAAAATTATTTTGGTAATTCATACAAATTTTAATTAATCTTAATAAACTGACAGTAGTCAAAAGGAGGGCAACTACTTTGTTACTTCTTTTACATTTTTTTTACTTTATTATGTTTTGAATAATATAATCCTCTCCAATGGAGAAATAACAGCAATAAAAGAAAAATACTTTTCAGAACATATTATCTCGTTTCTATACAATGTATAAAACTTTTAACTTCTTTTTTTGTATCATCCTGATCTAGCTAAAATATCTGAGTGTGCTACAATTCTGATAAACAGAAGGGAAACCACCAGAATAGATGGAGGTTTCCAATGACTTTTTTTTTTTTTGAGAGAGAGAACCAGTGTGCATGCGAGTCAGCAGAGGGAGAGGCAGAGGGAGAGAGGATCTTAAGTAGGCTCCACACCTAGCGTGGAGCCCGATGTGGGGCTCAATCTCACCACCCTGAGACCATGACCTGAGCTGAAATCAAGAGTCAGATGCTGAACCGACTGAGCCACCCAGAGCCCCTTCAATGACTTTTTTATTGAGGGGGGCTGGGGGAATGCGAGAGAAAGTAGAGGGACAGGTTACAAGTACAATTTGAGATAGATAACCTTTTGAGGTAGCAATACAGCTTCAAAACGTAATTTTCATAATTATATGTCAATAGACAGTTCTTTTAATAAAGATCAACCGAACATAAAAGTATTTCCTTCAGGAAAGAAAGGGAAGTTGAGACACTCTCAGATGAAGGAAAAATAAGAATTTGTTACTGCAGACCTACCTTTAAAAAATGGCTTACAGGAAGTCCTCTAGACAGAAAGGAAGTAATGAAAGAAAAGACTGTGAAACATTAGGAGAAAGAACAATGGAAAGAGCAAAAATAGTGTAAATACAATAGATTTCCCTTATACTTGAGTTTTCTCAATTATTTAAAGGTTAAAGCAAACACTATCACAGTTTGATACAGATTTCAATGTATGAAGAGAAAGTATTTTGACTATTGTAAATGGGAGAGAAAACAAGGTAGATAAAGTTTCTACTCCTCAGCTGAACTGGTGAAATGAAGAGTAAGTCACATGCCACAGGAGTACACAGAGTAACCCAGGACACCGTCTGTTACAGCCACGCCCAGGGGTCAATTCAAATAATGGCAGATCTCAGCCAACCTCACATGCTCACAGAAGGACATCCTGGGGCAGGAGTTGACTTTAGGTTGGAGGCTGCCCACAAACTCTAGTGCCACGAGGCTGAACTTGAACCCTGTCCTTTAATATCTTTAGGGTTTCAATTTCCTCATCTTTTAAATACTACTATGAGTTAAACTAACAATTTCAAAGGATCCTTTCAGTCTATGATCCTTTCAAATTTAAGCAATTATTTATGTTGTGCCACAGAGAATAAACCATCATAACAATTCCGCATGAATTTCTCTTTTAAAAACTGTTTCTTTTTCAGGGTCTGGGAATTAACATGGTGTTTGTACAGGTAGGCTATAGATGTGTCCACTAATAGTTGGTAATAAGACTGTCCTCTAAGAGTCATAATGCAACTCATAATATATAACACATGTGCAAAACTCCTTTAAGAGACAGAATGGCTTCTAGGCATCTGGCAAAATAAGACTCAAATGAGTCTAATGAGACTCAAGAAAATTATTCTACCTAATACACATGTATTAAGCACTGGATACCAATAGATGATATGCACTTATGGGAACACCGACAACTAACCTAAACAAGGATGAGAGGAAGGCTTCCTGGAGGAGTACCTAATTTGAATTAGAAACAATTAGACAAAGAGTAAGAAGGAGCCTGTTTGTGAAGGGTTTTTTTAAACTAGGTTGGGGTAGGGGAAACAGTGTGAGAAAAGGTACAGAGGATTGAAAAAGCATGGTCTGTATAAGAAACTACAAGTCTATTATTTCAGAATTTATACAAGAAAAGAAAGGAGGTAGCAAGGGGTCAGTTAAGAAGCTAGACCAGGGGAATGCCCAGGTGGGGGGCTCAATCTCACCACCCTGAGACCATGTTAGTCAGTTAAGCACCCGACTCTTGGTTTTAGCTCAGGTCATGATCTCAGGATCATGAGATCGAACCCTGCTTCAGGCTCTGTGCTCAGCATGGTCTGCTGGAGATTCCTCTCCCTTTCCCTCTGCCCTGCTGCTCATGCTCACATGCACACACCCTCTCTCTCTCTCTCTCTCTCTCAAATAAATAAGTAAATCTTAAAAAAAAAAAAAAAGGAAGCTAGACAAGGAAGGGCACATTATAACAGAGGCCTTGAATGGTCAACAATAGCACAATTGAAAAAAATCAAGAAAGCAAATATTGGTTCATAAGCACTATAAAAAATTAGTTGCATAGTTTGCTCTTGTTATAAAGAAAAGATGTTTGAGCCAAACCCAACTAGAGGCTAGAGGGTAAAAGAGCTTGTTAATGTAGCCCGTACAGGTCAACTTCTTGGGCAGAAAACAGAGTGGCGCTACGGGGCAAATGGAATAAGCCTACAACAGTCACGTTCACTGTGTGATCTTCAGTGAGTCATTTAACCTTTCTGGGCTTCGAGACCTTCATCCACAAAATTAAGGAATTATACTAGAGTATTTCTTTCTTTTTTTTTTTTTTTTTAAGATTTATTTATTTGAGAGAGGGAGAGAGAGAGAGTGGGGCGAGGGTCAGAGGGAGAGGGAGAGACTCTCCAGCAGACTCCCCACTGAAACCAGAGCTCAATCTCATGATCCATGAGATCATAACCAGAGATGAAACCAAGAGTTAGATGCTCAATGGACTGGGCCACCCAGGCGCCCCTAGAATATTTCTTAAATGTTTTTTTATCCTAAAAATTCAAAGTGAAAAAATACCCCAGAATTTCTTTTCTTGAGATTAGAAAAGATTATGAAAGACTACAAAGAAATACTGGTTACATTATCTAAAAATCAGTTACCAGATATATTTGGATTTATTTTCACTATCATTTTTTGTGTTATCTGTCCCACTTTTTCTTTTTCTTTTTTTTTTTTTTTTTAATAATGATTTTTTATTATATTATGTTAGTCACCATACAGTACATCCCCGGTTTTCGATGTAAGGCTCGATGATTCATTAGTTGTGTGTAACACCCAGTGCACCATGCAATATGTGCCCTCCTTACTACCCATCACCGGTCTATCCCATTCCCCCACCCCCCTCCCCTCTGTAGCCCTCAGTTTGTTTCTCATAGTCCATAGTCTCTCATGTTTCATTCCCCCTTCTGATTACCCCCCCTTTCTTTATCCCTTTCTTCCCCTACTGATCATTCTAGTTCTTATGTTCCATAGATGAGAGAAATCTTATGATAGTTGTCTTTCTCTGCTTGACTTATTTCACTAAGCATTATCTCCTCCAGTGCCGTCCATGTTGTAGCAAATGTTGAGAACTCATTTTTTCTGATTGCTGAGTAATATTCCATTGTATATATGGACCACAACTTCTTAATCCAGTCATCTGTTGCAGGGCATCTCCGCTCCTTCCACGATTTAGCTATTGTTGTCCCACTTTTTCTGTTTGTCTTTTCCCCTTCACTTTTCTTGCCTTCCTTGGGGTTGAATAATTTAGATACTCAATATGATAACAATACCATTCAGCCCTTGATTTATGTGTTCAAAATTCCTTTGAAATGCTGACAATATTTCAAAATAAATGTTTCAATTAAATAATTTTTGAAAGGCAATATTTGCATATAGCATGGAACTCAAAAGGCTCAGAAAGAGCATTTAGAAAAATGTATGTCTCCATCCCACTCCTGCT
Organism: Ursus americanus; assembly: GCF_024610735.1. Classification (NCBI taxonomy): domain Eukaryota; kingdom Metazoa; phylum Chordata; class Mammalia; order Carnivora; family Ursidae; genus Ursus; species Ursus americanus. The sequence goes on along the minus strand of NC_142135.1, from coordinate 36,978,673 downwards.
TCTCAGCCATAGTTACTTTCTCTGGAGGTCAGTTTCTTGATTATTTTTGCAGAGCTACTCCACTGCAAGCACTGGCACATGCACACACGCATGATTTATATATGAAAGACATTATAATGAAATATATAATTGTATTATATAATTATTATTTGTTATATATTAATATAACATATTGGTGGATATATACAACTGAGTGAATATTATAATGAATATAATAATATATATTACAATGATATATACATATGTGTGCATGTAGGTGTGTGTATTCTGCCAATCACTCCTCTCAGTGGACCTGAGATTACTTCCAACTTGTTGACAGATATTTATGCTGTTTCCAATCTTTTGCCACTATAATGTACTATGAATACTTTTGCACATAAATTATGTCACACATGGTTAAATTTTTCTGTAGAACAAATTTCTAGAAGTGTAACTGCTGGGTCAAAAAAGAATTAATTTCCAAATATTAAGTTTTGTTAACATGAGACACACTTACTATTAGCTTAGAGGTCTAAGCCAATTCTGTTGGGAAAATAAAGACACAAACACTTATTAAAAGTATTAAATTATTTCTAACTGCATTAAATACCAAGGCAGATTTAAAACAAAAACAAAAACCTCTGACACTCTGGCTATAAAACCTACTCATACCAGGAGTACTGAAAGTATTTAGGTAATCTTATAACCAGTATGTATACACAACATGAGATCTTTTCAAGAAGCTCAGGGATCTTGTATTGATATACCTTATGGTAGATCAAAAAGTCAAAGAAGAAATGCTGGGTCAAGGAGTAACACATCAGGGGGAAAAAAAAACCAGGAAAAATAGTAATAGTGGAGAAAATAAACTCATTTCTGAAATGAGAACACTTTGGAAATTTTGTTTTAAACAACTTTGGAGAAAGAGTTGAAAACCACAACAACAAAGAAACAGAAAAAGGGAAAAGAGAAGACTGAATTTGGAAAACAGAAAAGAAAAAATGAGACAAAGAAAACATGTAGGAGAAGAATGGTATGTATGTCTTTGTCAATCCATAGTTCCTCAGAGGTTTATATCTTGAGAAATCAGTTCATAAAACCCACAGCAATTCTGGTCAATGTGAGACAGCTACAAGGTATAAAGAAAATATCTTTCCCTTAGATGCATAAGCACTGACCTGTAAAAGTTGTGTTGCAGTAGCTCTCTGCTCAGGATTCTTCACTAGGCACTTTTTAACAAAATCGGTGAAATCATCAGACCAAAGTTCTGGCTTCCTGAATGTTGGTGGTGGATTTGTGGGAATCATAAAAATAGCCTAGCAAAAATGAAATAGCCAAAAGACACGGTAAGAATCACAACAGCACACCAAATAAACAAATCTCTCTATCTTTTTATCAGACTCTAAATCTGAAAAACAAACTTAAGCTGTTCTAGGATTTCCAGTAAGATTGCAATTCAGGAAGCAAGTCCATCTGCTACTAATGTAATCATTTCCCATTAAATTTCCTCTATTTGAATTGTAGCTCATTGAGCACATCATTCTTTATTTTATCTATTATTTTTAATCAGTCTCCAAAAAAGAATGCAATTCTAACCCTTTTACCAATCTAAGGACATTCTCTAATTAAACAGATGTATTCCCTAATATTGCTATTGCATGCCAGATTTACTTCCCATTTCAGTTTTATATAAGTACTGCTGCTCAAAATGGATAGCAGCAGTGCAATCTGCTTCTGCAATCCATAATATTTAAGTATAAATAAAATTACTACTGTGATTTTAGATAACACTAATAGAGCCAAGACTTTTATTTCCTTTTCTAAATACATGAGTCAGGATTCCAAATAAAAAGTTTTGAAGCTAAGATAACACTTAAATTTATTACTAATGATTTAATTTAGTATTAATATCTTAGTACTAATTAAATACATTCAGATAGTTCAAAATTCGAAAGTTTTAAAAAGTCTTCCTGTCATCCATGTTCTCCTAGCTATCCAGTCATCCTTTTTCAACCAAGAGAATCAATCCCTAATGTTCTTAGGAAATCATTGTAATGAATTAACTCCTCTCTTGGATACTACAATAGTTCCTGATAAAATATTATTATTAAGACATCATTTTCTTTAAAAAAAGATAAAAAAAATGAAAACATAATAAAGTTAAACCAAATGTATCAAGCACTACTACTACTGCAATCACAACTGTGAGGGTCAATAAAGCTGAAGGTCATTCAATGAAATATGAATGAGGGAAAGATGATTAAGCGAAGAAAATATAGTCTTCCACAAATGGTGCTGAGAAGACTGGATATACACATGCAAAGAAATTAATTTGGATTCTTGTTATACCATATACAAAAAATTAACTAAAAATAGATCAATGACCATAATAGTAAGAGCTAAAACTATAAAACACACAAGAAAAAAATAGGGTGAAAGCTTCAAGACATTGGATTTGGCAATAATTTCTTAGATGTGACACCCAAAATCTAGGCAACAAAAGAAAAAAAACCCAGATAATTGGAGTTCATCAAAATTTAAAACTTGTACATCAAAGGGCACTATCAACAAAGTGAAAAGGCAACCCAAAATGGGAGAAAATAATTTGCAAATAGTATTATGATAAGGGGTTAATATCTGGGATACATAAAGAACTCCCATAACTCAACAACAAAATAACCGAAGTACCCAACTTAAAAGACAGGGAAAGAACTCAAATAGATATTTCTTCAAGAACATGCGAACGGCCAATAAGTACATGAAAAGGTACTCAACATCACTAGTCATTAGAGAAATTCAAATCAAAACCACAATGAGATACCTCTCACATCCATTAGCATGGCTATTATTTTTTAAAAAATGCCAGAAAATAACAAATGGTGGCAAGAATGTGGAGCAATTGGAATCCTCGTGCACTGTTGGTGGAGTTGGAAAATGGTGCAGTTGCTTGCAAAACAGTATGGCAACTCCTCAAAAAATCAAACATAGAGTTACTATATGATTCCCTAATTCCACTTCTGAGTATGTACCCAAAAGAAGTAAAGGCAGGGAACAGAACCGATATTTGTATATCCACAGCAGCATTATTCACAGCAGCCAAAAGATGGAAGCAACCCAAGTGTCAATCCACAGATGAATGGATAAACAAAACATCATGTTTATACTGTAAATACACACAAAATGGCATATTATTTAACCCTAAAAAAAAATTTTGACACATGCTACAACACATACCAATAAACCTTGAAAACATTATGCTGAGTCATGAAAGGACAAACATTATATGATTTTTCTAATATGGGGTTCCTAGAGTAGTCAAATTCCTGGAGACAGAGAGTGAAATGGTGGTTGCCAGGAGTTGTGGGAAGGACGGAATGGAGAGTGAGCGTTTAATGGACAGAGAGTTTCAACTGGGAAAGATGAAAAAATTCTAGAGATGCATGATGGTGATTGCTGTACACCAATGTGGATGTACTGGATTTCACAGAACTGTATGTTTCAAACGGTTAATTTTATGCTGTGTATATTTTACTACAATAAAAAAAACACAGATGAAGGAAAACATAAAGTAGTAATCAAGTTCAGAAATATCTGTTAAGTGCCTGCCACACACAAAGCATGGTGTTAAGCATTAAATGGAGCTCAAAGAAGCAGCAGAAAATACAGCCAGTACCCTTAACAAATCTCTAACCTAGTCTGGCAATGAAAGCACAAACAATGAAAGAATTAAATAGTATAATAATAAGAGAAATGATATAAGGCACACAGAAGAGAGGTCATTCTCCTAATAAGAAAAAATAGTGTAAGGAAAAGCAAGAGAATGGAACAGGCCACGAGGAGGAGCAGAGAACAACTGACTATCCAGTAAGGGACAATGAAATGAGAAGATCAGAAGCGGAATGGAGGATATGAAGTTTGGTCAGCAAGAAAGTACACATCTGAAAAGAAGTTCTTTTTTTCCTCGTGTGTGTGTGTGTGTGTGTGTGTGTGTGTGTGTGTGTGTTTGATTGTATTGTTTATGACCCAAGAAGTAGATTAAAGAAAAACAAGAACAAAAACCCTAGAGACATTCTAAATGTGGAATAGAAAAGGCAGTTAGGGGCTAGGAGAGATGCCCCAAGGTGAGTGATAAGAGTTCAAACTAGGATGATTTCCTCAGGAATGAAATGGAAGAAAAAAGGTAGGCGATACTACAAAGGAAGAACCAAGAATATATCCTGACAACACTGTTTGGAAGGGGTGGAAAAAAGGAAGAACGAAAGATTACTCTAGAATTTAAGAAATAAAAAAATCAATACTTTACTTGCAAGCTACCCAGGTATTCTAACAATTCACCACATCGTTCTTTTAAAAGCCCTTACAATACGCAGCAAATTGCTACTAATGTGTTATCACTGGTTTCTAACTTGGAAAGGGATCCAAAGGACTTTCATTGACAAAGCAGTGAAGATTCAATATCCAAGTCTGTTGATTCTAGGGTGAGAGTTAATCTCTTTATTAGTGTATTCATCTTATTTCAAAAAAGGGAAAATCCTTTCATAGAAGAGAACATTCTTACACATCTTACATCATATTACATGTATTTACACCTAAGATAGTCCCTCAAAAGCAGTGTGGCCAGTTTTATGACTCAATAAGCACCTATCATATGACATTTAGCAAGTACTTTCTGTGTGTTCAAAACTATGGTCTAATAAAGTAACAAAACTGATAGGCCACAGGCCAAATAACATCAGTGGACATATTTTGTTCAGGCCATATCAAGTTCACTCTTCCACAAGGTAAGCATCTGCTGGAATTAGGCTGACTTTACCCAGGATATATGTTCTCCGTTTCACACAGGCCTCAGTAGCCTGGCTCAATTATCTACTTTACCTGATGGTTCCTTCAGTATCTAACTTTGTGCCCTGCTATTACAGATTTCAAAGTAAGACACATATCTCAAACCACAGAGCCCACAGTCAACTTGAGGGGTAGAAAACTAACACATAAAACAAACAGCAAACAATAAAGTGCTAAATAATAAAGTTCTTCTGTAAATAAGCTAATTAATCTCAGCTCCATAGTTGAAATAGAACCTAATGTGGCTTTAAGGATGGGCAAAATGGGGTTAATCTCAGCTGCTGGAAAAGGCACGCAAACCACCTCCTACTTCAAATTAAAGAATAAAAACAAATTTGAACTCTCATCTTTGCAAAAACATTTCAAAGCACCACATAAGCCCCTATATAGACTGACCTCAAACTATAGGTAAATGATACTAGATTGTGTAGATAAATGTTGTTCATCTGCACTTGCTACAAATTGATGGATAACAGCTTAGTGATTTATGTTCTTGTAGCTAATGCTCTCCTTTGAACTTTGAGCCAATGAGTTGCAGTCTTATCTTCAGATAATCTTAACATATAAGGCTCACCTCAGCAGTAGCTATTTAGAAACCCAAGGATAAAAAACTTAACGCTAACTCTTATTTACCCAGTACTATCATAAAACGATCCTAAAATGTTCACATTCTACTCTCAAACAAGCAATTAACTGCATACAGTTCAAACAAGTAAGTCTTATTATACGATCTACCAAGCATAGAGGCTCTGAAAGTCTCCAGGAAAACCACTATACCTTTTATTTCTACCTCCATTTCTTTAGGTTAGATAATCAATAACAAATGGGAGGACTTTCTCACAGACTTAACTTTGTTCAACTAATTTAACCTAATCATGAATCATAAAAGATTCTCTTAAGAATCTCTAGGTTTTGTATGAGCTAATTAGGTAATACGCCCCTGCTGTAGAAAGTTTTGGCAATCAGTGGCTAGCCTTAGACTAACAATTCACTCCCTTCCTTGCCACCAACCAAATTGCATGGACACACATTACAGCCATATAATTTATCTTATCTCTAACACCATTTTGATTGAAGAATGTTAGTACAATAAATGATATGATTATCCTTGTGTTTGTTTCTACACAATGTGTTGCTTAACTACATATTGAACCTCTGATTAAGTTTTAAAAAGAACTTCCCTGATCACAAATGGTCTAAAGAAGCCAAGAAATGTTAAATGCCTCAAAACAACTAATTGTCTCCGTGCTTGGAATAGACTCCAGGAGCACCCAGATGTGGAAGGAGCTGGAGCCGAGAAACTCCAATGCCTCCACTTTATAATCTCAGTGGAGTGAGTCAACACTCCTGAAGTGAAGCTGGCTGGATTTGTGAACGTACAGAAGCAACAGACATGCCGGAATAACAAAGAAATCTCGGCCACTACTCAAGAACCTCGGGTACAGGAACAAAAGGTTATCTTCATAACAAATAAATGAGATAAAGAATGAGAAAGCACTTTATAAAACTTCAAAGAACTAAACAAATATAGCTGTTTCCTGATAGCAAACATAATACACAGACAGCAAGCTACTAAGTCAAATAAAACTAGATAGCTTCTAAAATGGATATACGGCAATAATAATTTTTAAAAGACTACACAAATAAGATGGCAAACAGTACAACAGAATGACACCGACACTGGACCTGAGTCAGAAAAACAGGCTTGAGCTCTCGACCGACCTCTGACTGACCGTGCGGCTTCAGTTTCTTCAGATAAGTGAGGGTACGGGACTAGGTATTTTTCAGGTTCCTTTTCAGGTCATAAAGACTGGCACTCTAACTGCCTAGCAATCGAGGAGTTAAATCCTCACTAGACAAGTACTGTAAGCAAAGGAGATGGAAGTGGGGAAGGAGAGGGAAGGATAACAAAAAGCCTACCGGATGGTAATACAAAAATACAAATCCACATTTTTATTACCACTCCCTCAAATGCAACTTTGAAATAGAGAATACTAAAACCCAGAGTGAACTTTGCTCTTAGGGTGCAGCTTCTGCAGTAAGCACAGGGTTAAAGCAGTGTGAGCATGAACCCACAAATCACTCCAACTCGAGTCGCAGGAACTTCAATAATCATTAATCTGTCCAATGAAGGCCAATTTGCCTGCATAGGAACCAAATTAAGGGAAGGGATGCGGCCGGTGTCCCCAGAACAGAGTGAATAAGAGAACCAGCTCTAGAGGTCTGAGGCAGCTCTAGATAGCACTGGGTACAATAATACTTCCATTATAAGTAGCTATCTGACCTATTTTACTTCTCTATGCCTATTTTCACGTATTAAAATGGGAGTAACAGTACCTACCGCACAGAGCTGTTCTTAAAGTTTAAACGGGTTAATACATGTACAATACGTACAACAGCATCTACCACAGTAGAAATGTACAATGATGCTAGCTAGTTTGTTAACCCCAAATTACCACTGAGAGCAAGAGTGAACTAGCTCACTCAAGGTCACACAGCTAGGAACTGGCTATCAAAACTGAAACTCAGGTTTACCCGGCTCCTTAGCTACTTCACATTGCCTCTACATTTCTATTAAATATCAGCCACAGATCATTCTATTTTAAGATAAAGCCTCTATAATATGCATATTCAGTCTCCAGAAAAGAAAATGGAAAGCTATTTGTATAAAGATGGTTCTAGTTCACTTTCTGTAATAGTGGAACACTGCAAACAAAAAAATGCCAGACAATTAAGAAATGGCTGAACTACTATATACCAATAAAATGGAGAAACGTATTGCCATTAAAATGACAAACGTGTGAATTACAATACCATAATGAAAAGTTTTATTTTTTTAAAAAGTGAAAAATGAGAAAATAAAACAACAGTCTATACTGTACAATTACCTTCACACAAAAATGACATGCAGCAATAAAGACTGAAAGATGGTACAGAATCTCAAAAATTCAAAATATCAGTTCACAACAGCAACTGCTACAAGACTGTGTAAGATTCTTTTTACATTTTTTATTATAAAGGCCAATATATATTCAACTTTTAAAAACTGTACTTGCAATTGATTCAAGGCTTCATTTAGAACCACTGCTGAAGTTATAGCCTATTGCAATCTGCCTCTACAACCACCTCACACAAGCATAATTTAAACTCCAACACCTTTCATGGCTTCCATCTTTCGAGGCTGAAATATAATGTCCCTTTAATACAATGCAAAAGTATTCATAAAATATAGCCATGGAAAAAATCAGAAGTGAACAAGTCAAACTTCAGGAACTTTACCACCCTACTCTCTCCCCAGTCTTCCAAATTAGAGTTCCTGTGTGTGACCAGTTCAATTTCTGAGCACATAAAATGTATCCATACCTGCATTATAAGAATTTCTTAAAAAAAAAAAAAATTTCTCAAGAAGATTAGAATCTGATAGGATAGGAAAATGCACACCAGATCATTTCAATAAAATAGTGTACGTGCTAAAATAGATGTGAACACTGGGCATTACAAGATGACTTAGCCCAAATTGATGTTAAAAAAAAAAAGAGAGACTGAAATTGAGTCCTAAGGAATGAGTGAGTTAGTGAGTCATAGAAAAAAGAACAGCATGTTCAAGATGTGAAGTCTGAAACATGAGGGAGGTCTATGAGGGCAAATGACTGGTTTTAGGCCTGGGGCAGGGAAATTACAAGGTGAGCCTGAAGCATCTTACTGGCCCTTAAAGAAAGGAACCAAAGACCATTGGAGTCATGTCAAAAGAAGTTCAGAACATGGAGAACTTAGCTCTACCCATAAAGGATTCTGATTTACTTGATTTGAAGTAAGGACCAGGCACAGTATTTTTTGTCTCCCAAGTAATTCTAATGTTCTAGAAAATAAAATGTAAGGCAAGTATTATCACTCCATATACCTTAATTTCAGTACCTCCCATATTTGAACTTGTACTTGGTTAGTTATACACTCATTCTAAATGCCCTGGATAACATGGAAACTACTTAAAGGCAAAGATACAATGCCTCAAGTTAAAACCTAAATTTATAGCAAGAGTGCTGATGTAAAGACTTCCAGTTAAATATGTTATTTGAACATACTGATTTATCTCAACTTCATTCCAAAAATCCTACTGAAGGACAGTAAGAATTAAAAAAAAAAAAAAAAAGGCTTAATAAAGGACAGTAGCAGCTCTACCCCTAATGGCTATGTGGTTTAGACTAAAGTCTTTTTTTTTTTTTAAGATTTTATTTATTTATTTGACAGAGAGAGACTGCCAGTGAGAGAGGAACACGAGCAGGGGGAGTGGGAGAGGAAGAAGCAGGCTCCCAGTGGAGCAGGGAGCCCGATGTGGGGCTCCATCCCAGGACTCTGGGATCACGCCCTGAGCCGAAGGCAGACGCTTAACGACTGAGCCACCCAGGCGACCCGGTTTAGACTAAAGTCTTAAGTCTGCATCATAAAATAGAGGTTATAGTAGTATCATTTTGTTATTTTTAAAACCCATTCAACTTAACTCACTAGTTATTATATAATGGCTTAACTGAGACATAATTCACATATATCACACAAAATACAGACTATATCCAGAATCTGACCACTTCTCAACACCTCTATCTTTACATCCTGGTCCAAGCCAGCATCATCTCTTAGCTGCACTACAAAAGAAGTAACCTCACTGTTCACCTTGCTTCCACCCTTCCCCTGCTCCAATCCCAACTCAACAAAGAAGAATAAGTCTTTTAAACCATATGTTAGACCACATCAATCCTCTACTCAAAACCCTCCAATGGCTTCCTGCCTCACTCAGAGTAAAAGCTAAAAAGCTCACCATGGCTTACTAAGACTCTAAAGGATCTGCTCCTCTGCTCTCTCTCTCTGACCTCATCTCCTACTTTTCTCCCCATCTTGGCTAGCTCCAGCCATCTAAACCTCCACCTTGTTCCTTAAACACCAAACATACTGCCACATCAATTTCCTCTGACTAGAACACTCTTTCTCCAGAAATCTGAATTCCCCATTTACTAACTGCCTTTAGATCTCTACTAAAAGTCACCTTATCAGACAGGCCTTTCTCAATCATCATATATACAGTATCACAACCACCCCTGTCGTTCTGTATCCCTGTTATCTTACTATATTTTTCTTGTACAGTTGCACCTGATATATTACAGTTTTTGAGTATAATTTATTGTCTCTATCCACTACAATATAAACACCCAAAAGGCCGGAACTTTGTTTCATTCATTCACTGCTGTATTCTAACACCTGAATTATTAACATATAACAAACTCAGTCTCTCGCAGCTTCACTGAGATTTTGGATTTCCAAAAAGTAGGATTTAGATGTAATGACCCCTAAGGCACCTGTAGAGCTTTAAAATCTACAAATCTAGCAAACAGACAGAACTAGAGAGCTAACGGTAATGTATAAAAATGTAAGCTGGCCTTCTAAGAAAAGAAGGAAGATTTGACAGTAAATGATTAACTACCAAAAGAGTAACGTATATATGAGAGGTACCTCCAAATAAACATGTGAAAGACTTTATAATAAAACTATATAATTAAGCACAGAGAACAAGACTACCTTGCCAAGATTTGCTATCATTGGCAAAAATCCATATTAAACTCAGCTTCCCCAATTCCAGATACAAATGGAATTGTGAATCTGGCAACTCACTGGAGAGAAAGACTGAAGTACAATCTGGGTTCACATTAAAGTTACCTCATTCTTCTCAACTTAGATCTGACCCAGAGGAAAATTTTTAACAGATTGTGTTGGACTAGTGCCATACTATACTCAGTAAAGTTCAAAATTAGCATTTTAGATACTAACCTAAAGGATTTGTATTTTGTTTCCCTAAAACTAAAGTGGTTTAAAAATAAAATATGATGAATTATGAATATAAAATGGCTTATTTAAAGAAACATTTTGTCAAAGAAAAAGCAAATTATAACACCAGTCCTTCCTTCTTTTGATTTCATTCATGCAGTGTCTCACCCATGTCTGAACACATGGTAGCACTCAAGCTGATGAGATAATTCTCTTCTTTCCTCTCAAAGTTTATTCAGATTTGGTGATATACAATATATACATGCCAACCTCAAACTTCCTACTTATCAAAAAATGCAAATAAAAATTATGTACTTCAACTTTTTATATATATGCATTAACCATTTATTTTATACCTCCTATGTCACAAAGCATTGTATTCTAGGGAGACACTAAAGTCACGAGATGAAAGTTACCCACGCTGCTCTCAATAAATTTATAGTCAAACAAAGTACAATAGAGTCTGATAAATTCTATGATCTTGAGGTATACAGGATGCTAAGGAAGCCCAAAGGAAAGGTTCCCAGGTTGGACTGTAGAAGAGAGATGGGAGAAAATGCAGGTACAGAGAAGTAACATTTAGTGGAAAGCAGCAGTAAGAATCTAAAGTATCTGCAAGTAATAGTATGGCTAAAGGAAAGTGGATATCACATAAATAAAGAGGTAGGCAGAGCCCCAAAGCTTTGCATAACACCCTTAAGAGTTTGGCTCTTAACCTAGAGACAAATGAAAGAAATTGCTTTTTAATGGGAGGATTTTAAGTAAGGGAGTAATATGATCTGTGTTTCATTTTGGAATGATCAATCTAGCAGTATCATGAAGAACACTCTGGAAAGGGGAGTGAAACCAAACACTAGGAGACTATTGTAGAAATCCAGAAGAAAAATTATGAGGTCTGAAATAAAAAAATAAAATGTAAATGGAAAGAAGGGGACACATTAAGGAAGTAACACAGGTGGATATTGGTGAATAATGAGACTTGAATTAGCTTGGTGGCAAAGTAACTAAATAGTAAGGAAAGGAATTGCAAGAAATTTAGGAGGCAGCAGCAATAAACCTTGGTGATTGCCTAATGGTGGAAGACTGGACAGATGAAGCACATTCTCCAGATTTTCAACATGGCAACTGGTTAGATGGTGATGCCATTAGCCAAGATAGAAAATACAAAGGTAAAACCAGGATGATGAGAAAACAGTGAAGACGGATTTGGAGCTATTGGATTTGAAGTTTCTCACGACAGTACAGAAAAAGAATTAGCTAAGTAGGTAATTAGAAAGGAGTCTAGAGCTCAAGACAGAGATAAAGGGAAAGCCAGGGGACAGAGATAAGACAGAAATCGGATGGAGATTTAAGGAGAAGAAAATGGTTACCAATGCCAAATAGAAGTAAAAGTTTGTGAAAATTTTTCGTAGAGTGGTGGAGAAAAACAGCCCAAGTCTGTTCCAGAGTAAATGGGAGGAAAGTGAGGAAATTGAGGCAGCACATCTTTTCACACATGACCCTGAAAGGAAAGTGTAAGACAGAGCAGCAAGTCAAGAAGAGTATGAGCCCAAAGGAAGTTCATTTCTTTCTTAAAATGAGAGGAACCAGAGCCTGTAAAGTTCCATAACAGAGAGGAGATAAGCAACAGGTAGAAGATGGAAGCCAAAAATGGAAGGAGCATGCCGTTCTACTTAAACAAGAAAAGAGAGAAATAAGCCCTTAAAGTTCAAGCACTTAAATAGCCATTTAAGCAAAAAAATTTTTTAAATGATAAACATCCGGCATGCTGAGGCTATCTTAGCACTATTTTAAACAAAAATTTGTTAGGGACATTTAGATATGTTTACATATTATACGTCGTAATAATTACCGTTGTTAGTATTGTATCTACTCTAAATAGACAATGTGTATGGAAATGTACTAAGTGACTTTACAAAAATTACTTCTTTCAATCCTCACCAAAACCCAATAAAGGATTATTACTCCACCTTATACATCAAAAAACTGGGCCATAGGGGGGTTAAATAACTTGTCCTCGAAAACTCAGCAAATAAAGGACAGGGCTGGACAATGAACCCAGACGCTATAGCTCCAAAGCCAACATTTTGAACCAATAAGCTATACTGCCTCTACAAATAGAGAATACTTTTGGTTCACTAAATTAGCCTAAGGATAACATATTTTCTATCAGGAAATATCTCTGATTTTAGAATAGACGAAAACAGGAGTTTACTGTCAAAAAACTGCTAAACTACACTTACTATATTAAATTTTAAAAACCTAGAGAAATTACACTGTATTTTTAAAAACATCTCACCCCTTACTTAACATCACTAAACCCAGTCTTCTCACCTATATAAATATATACATAAAGCAATGGTTCTTAAATTTTACTATGCATCAGAATTCCTTGGAGGGCTTGTTAAAATGCAGATTGCTGAACCCTACCCAGCGAGTTCCAGATTCAATAAGCCTGATATGGGGGTCCAAGAATTTGCATTTCTAACAAGTGCTCAGAGGATATTAATGCTATCGGTCTAGGGACCACACTTTGAGAACTACTACCTCATTACAGTAACTCGATATAAGAGTTAAGTGACATGAATATAAAAACACCTGGCAGATGGTAGACAGTAGTGGTATTTGCAATCATTCTGAATAACAGCAAATATGATTAGCATTATCTGTATAATTACTTAGATTTTTATATCAATTTTTATTCAAAGACAATACAAAATTGACATCATTTTAAGACCATGATATTCTGACTGCCAGGTCTATGTACCTCTGGTGTCTTTCCTGTATACTGCTTGCCAACAGCCTTTCTAAAATGTAAATCTGCATATCAACTTCTGCTGCAAACCCATCTTTCCCCATGACTTCAAAATGCAGTACAATCTTCTTGGCATGGCACATACATAGATCCCTTTGCCCATGAGCCATCGTGTAATTATTCATAGTTGAATATGATTTTGGAACATTACCTATTCTCTGAAGGGTTCCCTAATACGATTCTCTCAATAAAGCCATACATTCCTTCCATGATTCCAAAGTACCTCTAAAATAATAAGAGAACAACAATGATAATATTATCAAGCAACATTTGTGGGGCATCTCACAAGGGTTTTACATGAATTATTTCCCTTAATCCTCATAAGAACTCAGGATAATGACTACAATTATTCTCATTTTATATATGGAAAAAAATGAGATATGGAAGAAACAAATTTGCCCTAGGTGATAAAACTAGCGAGGAGAAAAGCCAGGATTCTACCATTGCAATTAAACTATACTAACAAGTACTTGAATGTTGTTTAGATAACAGATTTTTGTAAATACTAATCTCAATAATTTCCTTATTTATTTTTACATTACTTACCTAATATTTACTGCCTATTACATGCCAGGCATTGTATTACACAGTAAGGAATATCAAATTAAAAAAAAAAAAGGAAAAGCCAGTGCCTGCTCCTTTGAGACATGCAATACTATGGGGAAGACAAACATTAACCCAAAATCACATAAATATTTCCATAAATAAACATTAATGACAAAAAGTACAAGGTTCTCAGAGATTAAAATAGGAAGATCTAACTTATCTATAGCTACTGTCCTTTACCTTCAGTGTCCTACTACAAGGGTATAAGTTATGCAGAATATAACTTCCAGAATGCCAAATAACTACATTTTAAAGTGACACTTTCAAAATCAAATTGAGTGATTTAATTAAAGATCAAAGTCACAAAGTTTGTTCCTTTGGTAAATGTAGTTATTGCCTCTCTGAAACAGAATATAATAAACATAAAAAACTAATAAAATGGCATCTGAAGGGGCTTTGCAAATATTAGTCATGATAAAGATAAAATAACATGCCAAGTTCCTGACAATCCTAGTAGTGTGGAAAAGAACTTCCGTTTTGGACAATGCTAACTTTCTTAAATTAAAGAGGAATTAGATCCATGACTTAATATACTTCATTTGTATGATTAAAAAAATTTTAAAAAATTTCCTTCATAGTACATTTCAAAGGGAAAACCAATATTCTTTCATAGGGGAAAAATGCCTGAAAGTCCAAATACTGATCTTACAAAAAGACATGAAAGGTAAAATCAAGTATGAACCAGGTCTGGATCCCCATATCTTCAGTTTCTATTTATCAAACAGAAAAATCTTTCCAACTTTCTCCTTTCCTGTATAAGACCAAAACTATGCGATATTCTGTTTGTATTACAATTACACTAATTCAATGCAGGTCACTTGCTTTTTACTGAGTCCAGATGACATTCAGTAAACTAAACATGGGCCAATTAGTTTTAAAAAAGAGAAAAAAAGAAAGAAAAAAGAAAGAGAGAGAGAGAGGGAGAAAGAAAGAGAAAGAAAGAAAGAAAAAGAGAGAGAGAGAGAGAAAGAGAAAAAGAAAGAAAGGAAAAGAGAGAAAGAAAGAAGGAAAGAAAGGGACAAAGAAAGAGCGCTCTGACTGCCTTTGGGTAGGTCATACAGTGGCTACAGAGCATCATGGCCTGAACTTCATTCTGGCTAACAGCAACCATACGCTAACATTAAAGACTAGCCTTTTTCATTCCTTTCAGATTTCTCACATTTGGAAATTCTAATTCAAATACATACTCAGGGAAAAGTGAGCACGGCACTGCTGCACGATATTGGTTTTCCCTTCCTCAAACTCAAATGTCTTATTTTGGTGCTACTAAGAAGGACCCTGCATATTGCCTAAAAATGTCTGATTCTTTTAAAATCAATTGTTTTTTTATTTATCACAATTATAAATGAGTAAGTAACACCGCTGAGTTAGCTGACACACAGAAAAAAAGACATTATGGTCTGAACTTCAAACATCAGTATTTGTATTCTGAAATCAAGCTACATCACCATGTAATTAGGCACATGATAAACTGGGTAACAGGAAGAAATATTCATAACTAAAGAAACAATAATTTTCTTGACACCTTATCAGGAGCTGGCACTCAACATTTTCTTAGGAGTCTATTGTGTAAAGAAAGGTGGTTTACTACTCCTTTTAAACTCTGCTTACTAATATGTATTTTGGTTAAAAAAAAAATCTTTAAAAAGTTGTAATATAAGTTAAAATTTACATAAAATCATAATCTGAAATCAGATTGCACTCCTACAAAAAAAAATTATTCTTCACTATATTTACCTTTTATTAACTGCTGGTGTTTTAAGTCAAAAACCATTCGCCATTACTACAAAAATCAAGTCTCCAAATGTTTAAATTAGCCTGATTTTTTAAATTTTTGTTATTTATTTCTAGCCTGATATTTTTAACTTGTATAAATTTCACTAAGGAATATTATGTTCCTGCAAGTGTTCATGAATACAAAGATACAGTAATGGAGATGGAAATTATTTACTCTGAAAATCCTGACTGCATGACTGTTAAATCACTTACATACGGCCAAATGATCTACAAGGAAGCAGGGAGGTCCTGAAATTGTGTACTCATATCCATTTTCAACTACTGCACAGGTGACACAATCAATAAAGTCATTACTGAAACAGAATGGGAATAGAAGGCACTTGGTGAGTATAGGTGACTTCTTTAAACAACAGATAAAATGAAAAAAGAGACTATCACCATCTCATGTTCAAAAGTAGCTATCAACTATAGATTAAAGAGTATTTCCTACTCTCTTTGGTATTCAGTAATGTAGGTTCAACTTTGGATACTATCTAGCTTATATTCAATATATAGAATAATACAGAAAAAAATATGTATAAAATAATTCAATAATAACAAATTCCCTGAAATAAAGTTTCCTTTAACAAAGTTGATATTCTCTGCAAAGAATTAGCAGAGCCAATAGCCTGCAGAAGTTAGCTGGTGATTAAGGAGGAAGAAACAGTGGCACCATCTCTAGCACAGAACTATGACAGGCAGGCAAGGGACCAAGCCCACCCCAAAGGAAGAGCTCAGCCAAGTGATGGATGTTTAGTTGGTATAGGAGAAAAGTGTGGTCCCATGTATGGGTTAGTGGGATGGGGAACATCCAGTCCAACTGAAGATCAGGAAGCCCAACCTTACCAACTTAGAAACGCACAAGAATGAAGCACAATGAAAAGGAATTTATATCCTAGAACCTATCTCTGAAGCTTCTATCTTTTTTCTACTCTTGACAACAGAGTATACTATCAGAAATTTCCTCCATATAAGTGCTTCCTACTCTAAAAAAAATGCAATTGTAAGTGCCTTGGGGCATAAACATTAACACAAGATAGGCCAAATGTTTATTCATTCACTTTGTATCCTTAAGTCAACTCTGTATTATTATCCACACACATAAAAATACAATATATCTAGAGCAACCCTAGATCACAAACTTTTCCGCATATGGAATTCACTGTCAACCAAATTCCTAAATGCTTTTTATGTCTACTGCTGTTAATCCAGGTCTCTGCCCAGGGCTGACCTCCCTGACTATCCTCATTTACTGGAGGTGAGGGTATGAGAATATTCAATTTAATATACATTTAATTTTATCTTCTTGTACTTACCACCTATTGATTCATCCTGCAAGACTTTTCTTTTTCTTTTTTTTTAAATGATTTTTTATTATATTATGTTAGTCACCATACAGTACATCCCCGGTTTCCGATATAAAGTTCGATGATTCATTAGTTGCGTATAACACCCGGTGCACCATGCAATACGTGCCCTCCTTACTACCCATCACCAGTCTATCCCATTCCCCCACCCCCCTCCCCTCTGAGGCCCTCAGTTTGTTTCTCATAGTCCATAGTCTCTCATGCTTCATTCCCCCTTCTATTTACCCCCCCCTTTCTTTATCCCTTTCTTCCCCTACCTATCATCCTATTTCTTATGTTCCATAGATGAGAGAAATCATATGATATTTGTCTTTCTCTGCTTGACTTATTTCACTTAGCATTATCTCCTCCAGTCCTGCAAGACTTTTCTATATCCTGATTGTGCCATTTAATAATACTTACTATCCCTACTTTCTTGTTTACATCTACAAGTATGAAAAATATGCTTTCTTCAAGTCATTCATAGAAAATGTTTAACCTCTGAGAGAATCAGAAACTCAAGAGCTTACTTCATGTATCTACTTACAACAGCTGACAGAAAGATTTCATAAAGAGGCAGATAATGAACGAGACCAGGAAAACAGGGTGTATACCCGCACTGGGGCAAGAGAATAGTGTGGTTCATAGTAGGCACTTACTGTGCTATTCATACTAAGAAGATAACCGAGAGACAAGGGGTGGAGGATAATAACACCAGCAAAGACAGAGAGGCAGTAATGACTTTACAGTGTGAGAACAGCCCAGTTAAGTATTTCTAAATAGAAAAGCAGAATGGATAAATTAGGCAAGATACACATACATTATCAAACTAAACACTTTAAACTTTATCAAATAGCCAAAAGAGTTAAACACATGGAGCATAGAAGAGGTAGCGAAAAATGTCAGTTTCACTCAAATATTTAAAGAGTCCTTGCTCATCATTAAATTAATAAGCACTAGTCTCAAAAACTTAAAAATAACATACAATGAAATGCTGGTTACATAAAAATCATATTCAAAGCAGTCATTATATTTTTAGAAAACAGCAAATGTTTTAAATATTAAATAAAAACTAACAATAGGCAAAACAGGTTTATGGTCTAAAATATATCACTACATATTATAGGAAAGGGTTAGTGTTATAAAATCGATGCCCAGAACTATACAAATGCAATAGTTACTCTAGTCTGTAGAAACAATATTCTAAAAATTACAATGCAGATATTAATTTGCCTAAAATAGATGGGGTTTTAAAATACAATACTTTAATTGCCTCAGTTTCAAAGCTAAAATTTGCCCTTCCTTTCTTGAAAATGACATGGCACTGTGGATGCTTAATTTAGACAAAGAATTTTGTTTTTTTTTAAGATTTTATTTATGTGACAGACAGATAGCCAGCGAGAGAGGGAACACAGCAGGGGAGTGGGAGAGGAAGAAGCAGGCTCCCAGCGGAGGAGCCCGATGTGGGACTCGATCCGGGAACGCCGGGATCACGCCCTGAGCCGAAGGCAGACGCTTAACGACTGCGCTACCCAGGCGCCCCTAGACAAAGAATTTTTTAACTGCCACATAATAAATTTTCATATGTTTACTACTTTCGGTCAGCTGCGTGACTGCTAATGTTTTGGGAGAAAATATACTTTTGTGCTTCTTCATTTGCTTTTCAAAACCAAATGGTATATAATAATTATTTATGCTTCTATAATTAGGTTTGATATAAGGTCACCGATATCTTTGATAGCTTTTTAAGTGCTTTTCCATGTTAGCTAAAGCTTTATTAACTTTGCATGGCAAGAAATAAAGTAGGATTTTCCAATTTTCAAATTTTGGTTCCTCATTTAAGAGAAGAAAGAATGCTCCCAGCTGAAGGCTTCCAAATCTTCAAAAATTCTTAACAATCTTCCCTCTTTTAAATTTTCCTACGTTATTACATATTCCATTTATTCAAAATTGTGACAAGTTTTCAAAGAAGGTAATTCTTTGTAGTTCTATAATTTAGTGAAACAAATGTGTTGTATAAAATGTAACATTTAATGATGTACTAATGAAAGGTTCCCAGTATTAATTTCAACAAATTTAGATTTATTCCCAACCTATTTTATAATACGATTTTCCTTATAAAATATTATTTTTGACATTTTCATGGTTGCCAATAAATAACATCATAATTGAAAAACCTTCATTAGTTTATTAGAGTATCAAATTAAAAAACCCAAAAGCATCTCGTTGAAAGGAATATTCTGATATAATTTACTTCAGTTAATTATTCTTGGCAATTGCTCATATTTCCATCTCTATAAATATACTATACCTAACAAATTCCTGTATAAACGTAGTATTATTATCAAACTTTTAAAAATACCTTTATTCTCAGAAAATATGTGTTTAATTAACGTTTATAGAATCTATTTTCTAGTTCACTGTAAAAACATGAAACAAAAAGGACAATTAAACTATTTACTAATCTTAAATATTTAAGAGCAATACTATAGATTTAGTCACATGACTTTCCAAATACTTTCCTAATTTCCTTCACTTACTACTTTAACCTTGTAGTTTACAATTCATGAATTTCCCAGCACTATACTTTCGCACAGGAGGATTTCCCTTACTAGGGAATACTCACACAAAACGTTTAAGTATTATTTAATAACAGACTGGTTATTGAATCTGTAAAATATTTAGATCTTTCATTTTCATTTTTCTCTCCTGCGAATTAACTTTTGACCACTTCACTGCTTATTAAACTAAAGATCCAAATTGGTTAAGTTTTTGCCCTCCAAACCAGGAGCTACTCTAAAGCAAAGGTGTCAGCTGACTGCAAATTCTATTGTAGCTTATCTACTAATTTAAGCATCCATTCTAGACCACTTTGTCAAATGCTGAACCAGTCTAATACCAGAAAAAATATTCTTAAATATTAAAGGTTCTACCTTTGGTATATAATATTTATTCATTTAACAAATATCTATTAAGTACCTACTATGCGTCAAGCACTGTTCTAGTGTTAACACGCATTAATGAATGAAAGAAATAAAAATTTCCTGCTCTCATGGAGCTTTCACTAGGTGGTAATAGGTAGTACTACTTTACCATCCCTGGGCCTCACGCCAAGAAAACAAAGATGAAGACATTATCCTTTCCTTAAAGAATATTCAATCTAATTATGGCAGCAACAACAAATCCTCAATACAAATGATCACGCAATGCTGCAATACACAAATGTAAATGGTAGCAAAAGCATTACAAAGTGCTATGGGAATAGAGAGGAAAGCATCTCTGTGCAGATGTTACTGGGTACACCACCGCAAAGACTACAATTCTTTCTGCTTACATTGACCAAATATAAGTGTTCGATCTTGAGAACAGGAATCCCTAGGACAACAACAAAATTTTACATCCAACTCCATGACAGCTCTTCTAGAGGTTAATCAAGGTGCTACCTTACCCTACCTTCATAATCTGTGTCCCGTTAGCATCTTCAACGGTAAATGAAAAGGGTGGGAAAATTCAAATATCTCCATTTTGCCAACTGTTAGTAGTCAAGAAAAAGGTTCTCTCAGGATGACAACGGAAACAACTCTGTAAAATTTCTAGGTTAAATGGGCCTCATTAACCCATACCATCCTTATCTCTTATTCATACGAAGACATTAGTGATCACTTACGAAATGCCCCCAGCGGGAGTGGAACTATGAAGACCCTTTACATAGATTATTTCTAAGGGTTACATCTTTGGAATGTAGCTATTTGTTTTTAAGATTTTATCTATCTATCTATCTATCTCAGAGAGAGAGAGAGCACAAGCAGGGAGAGCAACAGGCAGAGGAGAAGAAGCAGGCTCCCTACTGAACAAAGGAGCCGGATGCGGGACTTGATCCCAGGACCCTGGGATCACGACCTGAGCCATAGGCAGACGCTTAACCGACTGACGCCCCAAAGTGCCCTGTAAAGTAGATATTTTTATTTCCCTATTTTGTACATAAGAAAACTGAGATTATATAATTTCCCCAAGGTGGTACAGAGTCTGGGCTGGAATATAAACCAAATCTATCTGAACACAGGGTTCTGAACAGGATATTAGGGATCTTTGACTATATTTCATAGCCTTTCACTCCCACAGGGAATATAGTATTGAGGACTACTAATTCTCCTCTTACGGTTATTTTAACCATCCTATAGATACATATTTGAAATGATCTAACACAGTTAATGTCCTTGTTGAAAATAAGAAAGAGAGAGGAATGAAAGAACAAAATCTCAGGTATAAGGTTATCCAAAATTGTTTAAACATACTCTGCAGTATTCTTATCAGTCTCGAGTGGCAAGTATAAGAACTATTTGACAATATTTCAAAAAGCACAATTAAGGAAAAAATAAGCATATCTTGATATCTTCATAACAACTTTATTACCTCAATTATCTCATCTCCTATTACTGTTCCCCTGGCTCACTTCAGCCACACTGGCCTCCAAGATAAGCCTCTAAGAGCCAGGCATATCCCCATCTCCTAGATTTTGTACTCTCTAACCAAAGAGTTCTTCCCCCAGATATCCAGATGGCTCACTCCTTTGTGTCCTTCAGACCTTTCTTTAAATGTCTCCTTCTTACATGACCTCCCCTATGGTATTTAAAAGTGCAACCAGATCTTGACATCCCTCATTAGCATTTTCCAAAGCACTTCACCATCTAATACTACATCCTGTACTTGTTTCATTTATTATCTGCCTAATTCCAACTGGCATACAAACACCATGAAGACAAGAATTTTTGTTTTACTAAGTGCTATATCTCCTGCCCATAGAACAGGGCCCAGCACTCAATAACTATTTATTGACTGAATAAATAAACTTATTATTTAGAACCTGGAGAGAATATGAGTTAGATTTTATTACTGCTAAGGAATTCAATTAATGTTTCTTCAAAAGTATAGTTCCAGATTATTTCACATAAATTAAACCTCCCCATCTTGTAAAATATCTACTTCCTTATTCTGGTCAATAATCGTCTTTTTATTACTTTTTAGAAGCTTAACATGAAGAGAAATCAAAAACTCTGATTTTAGAAGTCAAAGTTTGGATAAAACTGAAAACTTGTATACACACATCTATTAGCTCTCACTTCTATAAACTGCTACTAATAAACACATATTTTTGAGAGAAACATTCATAGACTAAGAAATAAAATAAAAATTTTGATGTTTTGTGGCATTCTTTATATTAAACGGGCATCAACATCCATTACATTGAATGTGTTTAAAATTTCTAAATCATTAGAAAAGCTTCTGAGAAAACTGAGCTCCCTGTGCTGTACAGAAATGTGCTATCACCAAATACTATAAGACATTCATATGGCTCAAGTGTCCCAAATGCAATAGAAATTACAATATCACATCATACTTAAGCTTTAAACTATCCATGTCTTTCATTCTTTCACGTTTAACAATCTCTTATCCAAAATTATTTATTATTTTAAAATCTTCTTTTTCAACAATAACCTTTTTCTCCTAATATAAACAAAGGCCTGTGCCACCCCCCCCCAATTATATAACTTTTTATTACTTCAATTAAATAATTAACTGATACCAGCATCTTTTAATATCACCCCTACACATTTGGAAAAAGTAAATAACCTAGAGATCAAAATACACAGTAAAACCATAGGAACAGCAGTTTTTCATTGCCAGCTCTTTCTATGTAAACACTGAATGCAATTCTATGGAAGTATGGCTCCACATATTAAGATGAGGAATATGTCTGTTTACAAGTGTCTCTTTCCTGCTCTCTATTATACTGGAACCTGTGTGTGCCTCTGTGGTTAAGATTTACTGCATGTTCATATTAAAGTCCCATTTCCAACATTTAAACACACAGCCACAAAGACCAATTACAACAGTTATTAGTACAACCCTCGGTGTACCAAAGATTTGGGAGTTCATAAAATTGGAATTGATTGTTTATAGACAATTACAGGTACTGAGATTATTCAAAACATTTCAATTTTTGTTTTGCTCTACTGAACCAGAGAGTCTCATTTATACAACAGAACCAGATGCAGAGATTTAAATATCAACTTCTAATCAAAAATCACCACTAATGTCTTAGCAGGGTGGCCACCCTCTTGCTCATTAAAGAGACCTTTAAAGATGTAGGGATTCTGGGAAAATGGTGGTATTAGGGGCAAAACATTTTTAGATTATACAAAAATATGTTGATAAAAAATATTGTACCTCACAAAAAAATGTTAAACCTAGACTTTCAGCTTAGAGGAACACATAAGGTCTAAGAAATAATTGCGTATGTCAGATACTACAGAGTAAATAAGAGCATTTTTCAAGTGTATAAAGCTGTTACAGGCTAAATGATATATATATATACAATGCACGAGAAGCATTTTCTTGCTAAATACTAAATTACACATTAAACTATAGCAAAGACACTCATTTATGGAACATAAGAAATAGGAAGATCAGTAGGAGAAGGAAGGGAAGAATGAAGGGGGGGTAAAAAGAAGGGGAAATGAACCATGAGAAACTGTGGACTCTGGGAAACAAACTGAGGGCTTCAGAGGGGAGGGGGGGTGGGGGATTGGGATAGGCCGGTGATGGGTATTAAGGAGGGCACATATTGCATGGTGCACTGGGTATTATAGGCAAGTAATGAATCATGGAACATTACATCAAAAAACAGGATGTACTGTATGGTGACTAATATAACAAAATAAAAATTATTTTAAAAAATAATAAAAAAATAAAAAATAAATAAAAAATAAACTTCAAATGAATATTTGCAAGCACCAATATAATAATGTCATACTTACAAACTGTGAGCTACTTTAGGCCTGACAGTGTGTCTGATTCATTCATCTTTGAATTACCAGTGCTTGAAGAAAGACCTGATACTCAGTAAATACTGACAGAAGAAAGGTAGATGGCACGGTAATGCTGAAAAGTAAAGTGTGTGCCACCATCGTCCCTCACCTGGATTCCTGCACTAGCCTCCCAACGGGTCTCTTCACTTCTACCCTTGCCCATCCCCAGCCACAGTGTGTTCTCCACCAAACTAGGGTTATCCTTTTGAAACATGGTCAGATCTTATCATTTTGCTGCAATAACTGGCAAGGGCCTAAAATCGTCTACAAGGCGCTCCTCCTCATCTGAACCTACTATCACCAATACCTCCCTTACTTCTCAGATCTCATCTCCTGCTTCTTTCCCTCTCCACCACTCTGCTCTAGCTTCAGTGGCCTTCTTGCTATTTCCCAAACACAACAAGTTTTCTACTGACTATTCCTTCTGTCTGGAATGGTCTCCCTAGGTCTATGTGTGGTTCCCTCCCACGGCACCTTCAAAATGAACACGGGTACATTCTGATATCCTTTTCTAATGCTTTCTTCCTAATAAATTGTTAATAACCTGTAATAAACTATGGCTAACATTCTTAGAAAAGGCATATGCAATTCCAAACCTTTTATGTGCGTCCCGTATACCCAGTGTGTATCAGGAGGTCTGCTCTTTGCCTCAGCCTTTTTATTACTGCACTGGTAGTGTTCTAATTGAGCCCTTGTTCAAAGATGAGCCTGAAACTAAGTGAGTCTTGTCCTCGGCTCCTACTTTTCCATTTTCAAATCTTTCCCCTAGCCCATCCCACAACGCTAGGTGTACTGCTCCATACCTTATTTTCCTTCCTTGTATAATCACAAACACACACAGAAGTTTGAAGATTTTGTTTTGTTTCTTGGGGGATAAGGTCACATACAATTCTCTACATTGTATTTTTCTCATTTCATAGCAGGCAGTGGAATACAACCACATCAGCTAGTATAGACAGAACTTCAGTCTTTTTAATGGCTGCATAATGTTACATGGCTGAAATGTTATCAAAAGTATTCAACTTTTAGGGGCGCCTGGGTGGCACAGCGGTTAAGCGTCTGCCTTCGGCTCAGGGCGTGATCCCGGCGTTATGGGATTGAGCCCCACATCAGGCTCCTCCGCTATGAGCCTGCTTCTTCCTCTCCCACTCCCCCTGCTTGTGTTCTCTCTTGCTGGCTGTCTCTATCTCTGTCGAATAAATAAATAAAATCTTAAAAAAAAAAAAAGTATTCAACTTTTCCCTCTTTGTTTCCAGTTTTTTACCACTACTGACAATACTGCAAAAAGATCCTAACATAAAAATATACATATATCCTTACATATTGGTGCATTTCTATGAGATAGATTTTCAGGAGTGAAAATGCCAAATTGCTTAAAAAAAAAAAAAAGTTGTAAACTTCACATTTCTTCCGCCAATGCCCATTTCTCTGATTTCTCACCAGCACTGAATGTCCTGTCTTTTTAACTTGGATAACATGATATCTCATTGTTACTTCAATCTGAATTTCCTTAACTACTATTGATCATGTGTTTTTTGGCTATGTGGATTTGCTGTTCTGTGAACTATCTATTCATATCTCTTATCTGTTTTTTGTTTATACTGGATTATCTTTTTGTTATTAATTTGTAAATTTTCCTATACCTTAAATATCAACCATTTGTCTGTCATTTGAGGTACAAATGTTCTTTCCCAACCTACTGTTTGTTTATTGATTTTGTTTACAGGATCCCACACAAAAGTTTCTAATTATTACGTGATTAGACTTATCTTTTCTTTGTAACTTCTGGTTTTCCTGTGTTAATTAGAAATTTCTTCCCAACTTCTAAATTATACATATGGTATAGAATTTTTATTTTTCATTTGTTTTAAGTATTTAGTATATCTAAAATTTATTTAGGTCTTAAAACAGACCAAAGATTCCATTTTCTCTTGCATACATATGTCTTAACAGTATGATTATCATCTTCCCAGTGAATTAAAATTTTTACCTTTACCAATTAAATTCCCATTTATACCAGAATCTTTTTCTGACCTCTATATTCATAAGACATATGCCAGTGCCATACTATTTTGGTTATAGTGACTTTACAGTATCTTTTCATATCTGGAATGGAGATTTACTCCTTATCCCTTTTTGTTCTTAATTTTTTTGGTCAACAAACATTAACGTTATTTTAATCAATTCCTACATAAACTCTGATGAAATTTCTATTAGAAGTACGATAAATGTTTTTCTACTAATTTTAGATAAAGAGGAATTATGACATAAAAAGGATAAAAAGGAATTGGGAATGTATTTTATAAAACCAGCAAGTTTTTTTTTCTTTATTTCAGTTACAAATTAAAACCATAGTGAGACACTACCACTCCCATGTTAGAGTGGCCAAAATTAAAAAGACAATACATGTGACAGCAAGGATAAGATTTCCAATGCGATTTTATAGCTTTCTTCATATAGAACTATACTTCCTTTATTAAATTCATTCTTAAGTATTTTCTAGTTTCTAAAACTACTCTGACTTATCTTTTCCAATTTTCTGTCATTACATTATCAGTACTGAGAAAGACTACTAATTCCTGTGTATCTTATATAGCTGTTTACCAAATCCTCTTATGAATTTTGTTAATCTTTTACTAGTATCTTTTGGATTTTCTAGGCATACAATAATGCCAATAAAGCAAAATGCATTTTTTCTCTTATTTTCTAATTTATACTAATTATCCTATTTTTTGTCTTACTGAACATGCTAGAACACACAAAACATTGGATAATAATTATAGAGGGCATAACTGTTATTAGAGATGGCTTCAGCATTTAACTAAATGTTAAAATAATGTTTGCTTTTTTTCTTTGTTTTTTTATGTACTTTATTACATTTATGTACTTTGGGAAAGTTGAAATGTCTTTTTAAGATTTTATTTATTTGACACAGAGAGATGGAGCATAAGCAGGGGGAGGGGCAGAGGGAGAGGAGGAAGCAGGTTCTCCGCTGAGCAGGGAGCCTGATGTGGGGCTCAATTCCAGGACCCCAGAATCATGACCTGAGCGGAAGGCAGACACTTAATGGACTGAGCCACCCAGGTGCCAGAAGCTGTTGAATTTTATCAAACATTTTGTCAGCATCTATTGATATAACTTTCTTTTTTCAATTTGATGAATCTTACGATTTCAATCTGATGAATCTCCTTTTCACTCACTCATGGTTAATTATTTAAAGGCTATTAATTAGTATGTCCTTTGCATTTCAAGGATTCTTACTTAGCATAACTTCAGTCACCTTATCAATAGTCATTTGAATTTGGTAATATATACTGAAATGTTCATTGCTTATAACTGTTTCCTCTTTTCTTTATAATATTCTTTTGAGGCCTCAGTTCTGATTCATTTGCTCTCTAGTAAAATTTCCTGAAGTATTTTCTTCAAGTGGAGTATGAGAATATGTTCTGTGAATCTCTGAAATATCAACCACTCTGACAGGTGAATGGGATATTGGTTGGCTCACTTACTCATTCGTCAAAATTTACACTATGTAACATGCCCTATTGTCGGTATTAGAGATAAACCATGGAAAAAACAGAGTCCTTGCCTTAAAGAATATATATTACAGTTGAGGAAGACAGAAAATAAACACATAAATAAATAAATAAATAAATAAATAAATAAATAAATAAATAAAGTTATTAAGAACTAAGAAAAAACAATAAGGCAGGGAAAGGAAAATGATGGTGAAATAGAAGAAGTGCTATTTCATGTGTGTGTATACACACACACACACACACACACACACACACACACATGCACTCACATAGATAAGACAGTAGTCAGGAAGGACCTCTAATGATGATGGCAAAATAATGATGGTGACAGTAATTAATCCACATACAATGCTTTCTAAGTGCCAGGTACTGTGCTAACAACTGAACATACATCAACTCATCCAATCTTAAACAACTCTATGAGATTGTTAGAATTAAAATAAAAATTGTATTATATCCATAGAGTCAACCTTAGATTATGTGGCTGAAACAATTCCACACATCGATAGAAAAATGTTCTAATTAAAATGTTAAGAATTGATAAAGTGTTTAGAATTAAAATGCTAAAAAAAGATACCGTGAATATGTCAATGTGATTTTAAAAGACTTCTAAAACCAACCACAAGAATTATACAAAATGCAGAAACAGACACATTCTCAATAAAAATAGAAACAAAGGGTGCCTCGGTGGCGCAGTGGGTTAAGCATCTGACTCTTGGTTTCAGCTTTGGTCATGATCTCAGGGTCAGGAGATCAAGCCCCATGTTGGGCTCCGCACTCAGCACAGAGTCTGGTTTGGATTCTCTCTCCCTCTCCCACAACCCCACCCCACTCATGCTCTCTCTCTCTCAAATAAATAAATAAATCTTTAAAAAAAAACCAGAAATATAAATAGAAATAAGACTAAAATGTCTGTATATTGCCCCACTGTATCAACATCTTACTAGATCCTTTATACACAATCTCTCACTGAATTCTTCCAGTAAGCCTGTGATTCCAGTAAGTCTATTATGTCCACTTTGTATCTGAGGAAAGTGAAGTTTAAGAGAATATCTTACCTAAAGTCACAACAGGAAAAAAGGGGGAAGAAATAAAAACATAAATTTGTACAAATGCCATAATCATAAACTGACACAGCCACAAACACAAACTTAGAACAGATAATATATGAATCCAGCAGAACTGTAGGATATAAGATAAATCTAGAAAAGTGCTTTCCTATCAAGCTGGACTGGGCAATGAAAAGAAAATGGGCTTTGGGGCCAAATATGTTTGATTCAAGTCAAGGAGACTAACCTAAGGAGTTAACTGAAAAGCATGTGTTGCTGAGATCAGTGTCTACGGGGTGACATTTACGATAACCCTAGTGGACACGGCAATGACAAAGTTGCTCAGCAACAATAGCAATCTAAAGCGATCCTAAAATACCTGATCAAACAGCTATTCCTGGTTCTGAGAGATCAAAGGCAACCATCTCACCTATGTAAGAAGCTGAGAACCGTAACTCCTTCTAGGCTCCCATTCTCTTCTCCTTTCTCAATAGAAATTACCTTCACCCTCTGTTAAGCACCTCACCCATTTTTCTTCCCTTTCTATTTGACTCTTTTTCTTTCATGTCATTCCCTAATACCACTCTTCTTTTTTCCATCACCTTAATCAAGTATCTCCTTTTGAATTGCTTTCTTCTTCTTCAGAACTTGGTTGGTTTCCAGAATATTCATCTCTATCTTTATTACCTCCAAATAAATTTTGATCTCAAAGGCCATATATCTCTTCTTCCAATACCAGTAACTTAATGAAGATTTAAGCAACTCAGCATATGATATAGAGTGAAAAATGGATGAAAATACTGACCTATATATGTTAAAATATTATGTGGTTTTACAAAAAAAAAGTCATAAATAAAATATTAAAAATTCTTCCAATTTTTAATTATTTTATAAAATTCAAGGAATGAAATATAGCTTATTTAACGAATTTAACAAGTAATCTAAGAAAATTAATGTCAGAAAGAAACTCAGTTATTGCTTTAGTGTCCCTTAGCACTATATTTCTTTTCCATCTGGACTGAATAACACCTCACATATATAAATGATTTACAAAGGAAGGACAAGTCATTGACAGTTTACTATCATGGGAATCAGAAACCAGTAATCACACAATGCTTTTAATTCTTATCATATTACTAAAATTGTATCAGAAACAGATGTCAGCAGCACATTTTGATGGAATTAGTTAACTTTTCTTTCACTTTCATAACAAATTAAGCATTGCTCAGTTGAAAAGTTATAATGTCACAAGCCCTGAGGCAACGTTAGGTGCTATAATCTAAACCGGTACAGTGCAGTTTAGACGCTATTGGAAAATAATTTATTGGCCTCATTATTGGTAATTACTAAACTGGTAAAGTGCCAGGTTTTTTAAAAATATCCAATCAGTTGAATATCTAAAGAAACTAATAATTTAAAGATCTCTAAATGTATAATATAGCAATATTGCAGCAAAACAGTTATAAAATATAACCATTAATGCGACTTCCAAAGAACAAAGAAGACAAATGCTTTATAGCCCTAAATAAGCTAAAACATAGAGATAAAGAAAATTAGTGGGTGAGAAGGAAAGACATTCATCCAAAGAAGACATACAGAGGGCCAAAAGACACATGAAAAGATGCTCAACTTCACCAATCGTCAGGGATATGCAAATCAAGACTACAATGAGATATTATGCTTACACTAGTCAAAATAGCTAGTGTCAAAAAAGACAAGAAATAACAAGTGTTGGAGGGGATATGGAGAAGAACCCTCATGCACTGTTGGTGGGAATGTAAACTGGTGCAGCTACTGTGGAAAAGAGTATTTCTAAAAATGATTCCCCTACTGGGTATTTACCCAAAAAAACCAAAAACACCAATTCAAAAAGATGTATGTACCCCTGTGTTTACTGCAGCATTAATTACAATAGACAAGATACGGAAGCAACCCAAGTGTCCACTAATACACAAACAGATAAAGATGGTGTGATATATATTCATTGAAATATTACCCAGCCATAAAAAAGAATGAGATTTTTGCCATTTGAGACAACATGGATGGACCTAGAGAGTATTGTGCTAAGTGAAATAAGTCAGAGAAAGACAAATGACATATGATTCACTTATATGTGGAATCTAAAAAGCAATGAACTTCCAGTTATAAAATAAATGTCATGAAAATGGAAAGTACAGCATAGGGAATACAGTCAATAATATTGTAATAATGTTGTACAGTGACAGATGGTGACTACATTTATCGGGATGAGCACTGAGTAATGTGTAGAACTGTCAAATCACGATGTTGTACACCTGAAACTAATATAACATTGACATTAATTATACTTATATTTAAAAAGTGGGTTTTCCACTTCACTTCTAAAATGGAGACAATGAAGAGATAAACAAAATATAATAAAGACATCTTTGAAAATAAAATGCTTCAAAACATGTGGTGGATGAAATATACTTCTATGTGTCACATATCACAGACAGATAGTTACACTTAGAATTTGATATTTTGGATGAATGTGGGGTTTTTTTTTTTTAGAATTTTATTTATTTATTTGAGAGACAGAGAGCAGGAGCAGGGGGAAGCTGCGAAGGGAGAGGGAGAAGCAGACTCCACGCTGAGCAGGGAGCCTGATGCAGGGCTTGATCCCAGACCCCGAGATCATGACCTGAGCCGAAGACAGACACTTAACCGACTGAACCACCAAGATGCCCCTTGACTCAATGTGGTTTTAAAACACTAACCTTATCTTGTTCATTTTACAACTCTTGAATCTGTCCCTTTCTATTACCACAGCTAATAACTTAACCTCAGTTGTTATTTCTCACCTTGACTATCAGGAGCTTCCTAGTTAACTAGGTCTTCCTAAATCTGGTCCCATTCCACCCTAATCCATTTCCTATACTTCTGCCATTAGTGATATAACCAAAACAAAACAAAACAAAACAAAAAAACCCAACCAAACAAACAAAAACCCACCTTAGATCCCATCACTCTGCTTTAATTTTTCCAATGGCTCCTCATAATATTCAGGAAAAAGAAATTAATATTCCAGGATAAAATTCCAGTTCCCATGATAAAATTCATGACATGATCACTATTTTTCTCTCCAGCATTAGCACCAGCACATATATAAATGATCTATACCCATACACTATGCTATAGCCCTTGGGAGCTATTCAGGACCCTGAAATGTTCTACGTTTCCTTTTACACATGCTACTTTTCTCCGATTAGAAAAACTTTATATTATACTACCACCTCATCTCTACTCCAGCAAAGACTTCCTTTCCCTCAGGACCCATGTCTATACCTACAACCACTCCTACACAAGCACAAGGATTGTTTTTTCATTCTTTTTATCCCTCCGTTTACACATTGTGCCTGGCATGGAGTAGGCAGGTGGTGGTCAATAAATGTGTGAAAAATGCATCAAAGGATGAAGCACATTGTACAGTAACAGACTATGGAGAAGCCGCTCAATTTTGTATTTTCTATAGCCAAATCAAATATCTGAATTAATAATCTAAGAAAACTGAAATACCAACATTAATCTTTAGTAAAAACAAGGAAATAACAATATAATACAGTTCTTAATCTTTGTAGCTTGTTCTTCAAAATAGTTTCTTCTATTACAATAAAGCGGGACCCAGTGAAAATATGGAGACTGGTTCCAAAAGTTTTACAATCAAAAAATGAGTTTCTTTCAAATTCTGACCTGGAATCCACAAGTAACTTTGCAGTACATTAAACAGCAAGACCTATGATTCATATGTACACCTCTACTCCATATGTAGAAAAGAGAGAGATACTCAACTTTTATTATCTTATGGGACGAATTAACAATATTCAAGGGATTTTTTTAAGCTATAGATTAAAAAGTGAAAACCTGAATTTTTTAAACTGAAAAAGTAAAGCTGAGATAACACTCAGTTATTAATAGCCTGCGAATATGTTAAAAAGGCCTCAAAATCACAAAATTTCCAGCAGACCTAAAAATGTATAATGTGCAATATCCCTGGTTGTATTTCTAAGGTTGGAGAAAGGTCCCATAGTCTGTAGTACTTTCTCCTTCAGATCCAATTTTTCCTGACATACAAAATACAGCACACAATCATACCTCCCCTTCGTAAGACTGCTGAAAGGACTAGAATTCATGCTTCACACTAGTAAAAAGTCTATTTATTATTACTATAATTATTATGAAATTCTATTCTTTCCAAGGCCGGATAGAACCTATTAAAAAAAAAAAAAAAGGAAGGCAAATTTAAATAAAACAAAGATTCTCCGGTCTGTACACCCAATTCTTTCAAAGTAAACCAAAATTTTCCCATATGAATTTTCCTTCGGAAAATATAGAAATAAATCCCACTTGATTAAGGAAACTGCCAAAAGAATACATGTTAATCTAACATAGCTGGTTTATAAGACACTCAATTCTGCTCTCTGGACATAGAAAATTAATTACTTTCAGCCACTTGTTTCACTGCATGTATGTCTCAATTACCCACAACCAAAACAGACAGAATAATGACATTTCATGATGTCCCAAAACACATGAATTAACGATACAGCAGGGGAAAAAAGTAATGCAGACCCTATTAGAAAAGGTAACATTTGTGTCAGCTTTACCTCTCTCCCACAGGAGTCTCAATAGTATAAATCTTAATGCACATACCTCGACTCCTCAGAACTTACCAGAAAAAAAAGATCATGCTGCCTTTAAAAAACAAAAACAAAAACAAAACTCAACTGTCAGTAAATAAACGAAAGGAGGAATAGCTTTCCAAGATGATTTTCTAAGTCCAGAAACTTCTTTTCTTGTTGCTGTCAATTACTTTTCTAATTTCTAATTCTAATTCTAATAAAAATTTTAGCATAACTAAGAAAGAAAACTAAAATTACTCAGGGATTTTTACGCAAAACTTCCAATTGTGTGTCCTAAACTCTTTTACTCCAAAGTGAGTTCACAAACTCTGACAGATGTTTTATAACTCTGTTTAAATATTTAGTCAGTAAAAAGATGAAATAAAAAAAAAAAACTCAGAATGATTTCATTCTTCTCAAAAACCAGGGTGGTCTTTGGGCAATTCTGGTACCCGTGGTGTTGCCGGGGGAACAAAATGAAAACAGGTGCCATCAAATTCAAATTAAAGATTTAGTTCTATTTTAAACCACCTTAAACAATGTTTCCATAAACTTTCTAACTGATACTACTATAAATTTGACAATATATTATAACAAGAAAAGGATTATAAATTGTCTGTAGACCATCAAATTTTAACTGTAACAAATTTAGACTGATTGGCAACACTTCCTTTTAAAAAAAAATTCTTTCATTAAATATGCAGCATCATTTAAAAAAATGGAATAAATATATAATAAAAGGCAAGTCAAAATAAGGAAACAGAGAAAGTATAAACTTGGATAGTCTCTTCTGAAAGATTTTATCTTGTTTCAAATCTACTCAGTTTTAAAAACTAAAAATTAAGCACAAAAAATTTAAATTCATAACATACAAGAAAAAAGCCTTATAATTAATAAAATTATGAAAAGCTTAACTTTTCCTCATAAACCTAATTGTGGTATAAGCTTTATTGTTAAGAACTGAATGAAGTTTTTCTCTGCAAAAAATCCAGTAACATTTATATATTTATTTATTTTTTATTTATAATTTAAATTCAAGTTAGTTAACATATAGTGTAGATTGCTTTCAGGAGAATTTAGTGATTCACTCCTTACATATAACACCCAATGCTCATCCCAACAAGTGCTCTTCTTAATACCCATCACCCATTTAGCCCATTCCCCCACATACAGCCCCTCCAGCAACCCTCAGTTTGTTCTCTATATTTAAGAGTCTCTTATGGTTTGCTCCCTGTTTTTATCTTATTTTCCTTCCCTTCCCATATGTTTTTCTGTTTTGTTTCTTAAATTCCACATACAAGTGAAATCATATGATATTTGTCTTTCTCTGACTTACTTCACTTAGCATAATACACTCTAGTTCCATCCACGTCGTTGCAAATGGCAAGATTTCATTCTTTTTGATGGCTGAGTAATAATCCATTTTATATATATACCCCATCTTTTTATCCATTTATCACTCAATGGACATTTGGGCTCTTTCCATAATTTGGCTATTGTTCATAGTGCTGGTATAAACATTGGGGTGCATGTGCCCCTTCAAATCAGCATTTTTGTATACTCTGGGTAAATACCTAGTAGTGCAATTGCTAGGTCATAGAGTAGTTCTACTTTCTAATTTTTTGAGGAACCTCCATTCTGTTTGCCAGAGTGGCTGCACCAGTTTGCATTCCCACCAACAGTGCAAAAGGGTTCCCCTTTCTCTGCATACTCACCAACATCTGTTGTTTCCTGAGTTGTTAACCTTAGCCATTCTGACAGGTGAGGTGGTATCTCATTGTGGCTTTGATTTGTATTTCCCTGATGATAAGTGACATTGAGCATCTTTTCATATGTCTGTTAGCCATCTGGATGTCTTTTTTGGGAAAGTGTCTATTCATGTCTTCTGCCCATTTCTTAACTGGGTTATTTGTTTTTTTGGGTGCTGCATTTGATAAGTTCTTTTTATTTTTAATTTTTTTAAAAGATTTTATTTGGGGCGCCTGGGTGGCACAGCAGTTAAGCATCTGCCTTCGGCTCAGGGCGTGATCCCAGCGTTATGGGATCGAGCCCCACATCAGGCTCCTCCGCTATGAGCCTGCTTCTTCCTCTCCCACTCCCCCTGCTTGTGTTCCCTCTCTCACTGGCTGTCTCTATCTCTGTCGAATAAATAAAAATAAAATCTGTAAAAAATAAATAAATAAAAAAATAAAAATAATAAAAGATTTTATTTATTTATTTGAGAGAGAAAGAGAGAGAGAGCACACACAAGCAGGGGGGAGGGGCAGCGGGAGAGGGAGAAGCAGTCTCCCTGCTGAGCAGGGAGCCTGATGCAGAACTCAATCCCAGGACCCTGGGATCATGACCTAAGCTAAAGGCAGATACTTAACTGACTGAGCCACTGATAAGTTCT
The DNA here is from genome assembly GCF_024610735.1 of Ursus americanus. Classification (NCBI taxonomy): domain Eukaryota; kingdom Metazoa; phylum Chordata; class Mammalia; order Carnivora; family Ursidae; genus Ursus; species Ursus americanus. The sequence continues at coordinate 36,943,006 of NC_142135.1, read as the reverse complement.
TTATAGATTTTGGGTACTAACTCTTTATCTGATATGTTCTTTGCAAATACTGGAACCTCATCTAAGGTTCTGCACAGTGAAGCTTCTGCACAGTGAAGAAAACAATCAACAAAACTTAAAGGCAACAGACGGAATGGGAGAAGTTATTTTAGTATTGAAAAGAATGTAAGTACATGTTTTCTGCCATTAAATCATATTTTTTCACTCTTAAAAGAAATAAAGCAAGTGTCTCAATATAAAAGTTGTTTTTAAAATACATTATAGTATTAGAAGTTTTTTTACTTGTTTCATACCATATCAGTAACAACACATACTTTATTTTATTGAAAGTTTTTTTTTAACACAGGAGGGGAAGGCAGAGGGAGAGGGAAAGAGAGAGAATCTTAAGTAGGGTCCACACCCAGCACGGAGCCCGATGCAGGGCTCGCAGGGCTCAATCTCACATTCCTGAGATCATGACCTGAGCCAAAATCAAGAGTCTGACGCTTAAACAAATGAAACAGCCAGGTGCCCTTACTTTGCTAATAGTTTTATTCTAAGAAATGAGCTTGTAAGAAATTTTTAGATCAGTGATATTGCATACAGGTTGATGTGCTTGAAAGGAATCACTAAGTCTTTCAGAAAGAGTTAAGCGCTCTGTTCTCAAAGATGATTCTCGACATACAGTTAAGATGAGATACACATTCTGCAGTATTAAGTAGACGAGATCGGGTGCGTTCAGGGTGGTATGGCCATAGACTACAGTATTAAGTAGAAAGTAATTTATCTTTGTATCAGTCTTAACACTTGAAAAGTTTTCAAACTTGTAAGGGCATTTCATCATGCATGGATGAGAGTTCTTTTATTATGATTATATATAAATCGGATTCCATTGTCATTTCAAATCTTTCGGACACTAGAAAGTTTTATTTTTAGCACTGCTCTGCAGAAACATAAATTGGTTCATTAGTGTGTAAGCACAGCTTACAGTGAGCTTGTTTAGTTGGATGCTTTCCAATATTTAACCACACTGAGTGTTCTATCAGCTAGTTTTCTGAAAAACTGAAAGTTTTCAGTATTAATAGTTAAATGTGTTTGAAACTAATATTTCTAGTTTAAAATTCTCCCCCATGAAATTATATGCAAAAATAATAGAATCTTTTTTCAGATTAGCACTTGTAAGTATTTGAATTGTAAAAGAAAAATACACAGTATTATATAAAGTTGACCAATGTAAAACTTCCTTTACAGTTATGTTAGCTAAAGTTTCAAATAATCTCACTTGTGTATAATTATAAAATTACTGTACTGGTCTACTGCTTACTTTGAAAGTGATTAATCAAAGTCAGAGAAAGCCAACCATCAACTGAAGTGTGTTTCAAATTTCCTTCTCAAAGAAACGTCAAAAAAAGATGAGCCAGTTTTACTTTAATTAAAACCTCATTTAGAAATACGAAATAAATGTTTTCTATTTAATTCCAATTATATTTCAATTGTGTCCAGCTTTCAAACTGTTTCTGCTACTTGATTACACGTGCTAAATTAATCTTTCCTTATGAGTCATATAAAAATACTTAAAATCAAGACTTGGATATTTGATTATCTAGTTGGTATACAGTATTTTACGTCTTATTCTAAATCAAAGAGTTCATTAACAAAAAAATTAACCATAAACAAATTAGCTTCAATTTATTAATGGTTTATTTCTCTCTTAAGCAATGCATTACATAAGAAAAATACTTCAACTTTATTCTTCAAATTTCAGAAATCTAATTTTTTTTTAAAGATTTTATTTATTTATTTGACAGAGATAGAGACAGCGAGCAAAAGAGAGAACACAAGCAGGGGGAGTGGGAGAGGAAGAAGCAGGCTCATAGCGGAGGAGCCTGATGTGGGGCTCGATCCCATAACACCGGGATCACGCCCTGAGCCGAAGGCAGACGCCCAACCGCTGTGCCACCCAGGCGCCCCCAGAAATCTAATTTTTTTACCTCGTTTTTTCCCTATATTCTCTACTACTTCATGAAAGCACAACAAATCTATTGGCCTAGATTTCTAATTTGAATTTCTTTCCCAAAAGAGTTAGAAGTAATTCTTCCTTCTAGAACTAGGGTATGTAATAGCAACCCAATCATAAAGTACCCTGAAGTTCTGTGATCCAGGAAATACTTCTTTAATACTAAATGACCATAATGTCAAATCCACAAAATACCCTTAGCTAAGTTTCAGATGTGTGTATTTGGTTGGTTCAAATGCAGGAAGACTTGTCCTTTGTATATGCTAACACTCCTTGTACATCCTTTCAAAGAGTAGGAAGGTAAAGGAAATAAATTCCACTAAAATACTTGTTTTTCTAAAAACCAGCAATCTTCCAAAAATTGATGGTAGAAATTTTAGAACACATTTATAACTTTCTACCATGTCTTCTTAGGGTGTTTCACACAAATAATCAAGTGGAACTACCCCCAAAATTAATGAATAAGGGAAAACAGAACCTACAACAGAATCAAGCAACATGTCTGCACAACTGAAAGTTAACTCAGTACCACTCCCGGTAACACATGAATCAAATAAATCTCCCACTCCTTCCCTTCCTTCACTTACCTCCCTCCTCATACACTGTTCTTTTTATGGCTTAGCCCTTCAAAAACATTTGAAGACAGAAAAGATTCAGGATGCCTTTCACATGAGAGAAGAAATAACTCACTGATGAAACAGATGCTCAAGGAAGGCTCTAGATCCCAGCATCCTTTAACCGTAAGTCCTTCCATCTATATCTCTAGTAGATAACTGTTTTTACAGATAACGTTTCAACCGTTTTCAAGGGTCTCATGTTGACAAATATTTGAAACTTAGCATTTACTGCAATGTATAAAAAATGAATGGAAAAGGAAAAACAAAAAGTACTGACTTGTGATAAGAAGTAACAATCTAGATGCAAATAGAAATCATTAGATTTAATGTCAAATACTTAGCCTCAATTAGAAGCTTACTAAATCTAAGCCAGTCAACATTGTGTTTAAATATGTGAAAAAATCAGTCAATATTAAAGAATATGTACAAAATGATAAAATATATTATTAAGAAGGCAAATGAAATTAGAAAATGTATACTAAAGTTATCTGGAATGGGAACCATCTCTTAAAACATTTCTGTCAACTGTCTGACTTTCAGAAACATTACCTGAGAAATAAGAGGACAGTCTATATGAATACAAGGGCTAACTCTTTACGTGGAGACTTTGTACCTAGAACTATTGTCTAAATCCATCTGGGGGAAAAAAAGCTAATTACTTAGACAATGTCACCATCTCTTCCACAGGCTCTAGCAGATTTAGAAAAGAAAAAGATTTGAGTTGTGTTTTGTTTTCTTGTACTCAAAGTTCAGCTAAGAGTAAAGGCCTATAAAAGAAATCTTTATTTCCCCAAAGGTTTCAAAGCAATTGCTTCAGTAAATCAAAAGAATGCTTTCTCTATTAACCAAACCATATAATTCAAGAGTAAAAGGTTATTTATGATGATTAGACCTTTTCTCAAACAAAGAAGTGGAAAGCTAGGTGGTAACAAGGTTAGTGATCAGAATTTCAGGAAACCGCCAAATTCTGGCACATTCTGATCATCAAACTATTACTGCTGTGGGGTGGGGGGCGAGGGATACATTTCTGGAGAACTTTTGATGCAGGTTTAGATTTTACATAAAGAGAAGCCATATAATTGTTGTGAAATGCTTCAGAGCTCCAAGAGGCAGCTACCACACTTTGCAGTGTTTCTTAAAAACAAAACAAAACAAAACAAAACAAAAAACAAATAAAAAAACCACAACACATTATTGACTTTGGGTATTATTTAGCTCCAAAAATACCAAAGTATCAAAAAGATAATATCCATAATGAAAGTTTGAATTTTATGTATGGCTTCTAAACTTTCTCATTGCCCACACATTCAGTTAGACCACTTAAATCTTTCCAATTGTCACAGAATTCCCTTTGCAGTTTGGTTCTATAAATACTTCATGCAAGGATGAATACAGTATTATCTAACATCTAGGTTAAGGACCTGGAGTCCACTCCCTGGATTCTAATCCTAGTTCTTCCAATTACTAGTTATTTAATCTTTCTATGCCTTACTGGTATCATCTATAAACTGTAGGTAACAATAACACTTACTTCATAGTGTTGTTGTGGGGATTAAATGTTAGTGCATACAAAGTACGTAGAACACAACCATAATAAGAAAGAAAGTACTGATACATGCTACAACATGGATGAACCTTGAAAACGTTATGCTAAGTGAAAGAAACCAGTCACAAAACACCACATATATTGCACAATTCTATTCATGTGGAATGTCCAGAATAGGTAAGTCCATAGAAATAGAATGCTGACTGGCGGTTGCCAAGGTCTGGAGAAAGGGGTATATGAGGATAAGATGTTTAATGAGTACTATTTTGGAGTGATGAAAATATTAATTATGTTTGTCACTACACGGTACATCACTAGTTTTTGATGTAGTGTTCCATGATTCATTGTTTACGTATAATACCCAGTGCTCCACGCAATATGTGCCCTCCTTAATAAACCCCTCACGGGGCTAACCATCCCCCCACCCCCCTCCCCTTTAGAAGTACACACAGGTGGTAGTTTCACAACATTGTGACTGTACTAAACACCACTGAACTGTTCACTTTAGAATGGTTAATTTTCTGGTACATGGATTTCATCTCAATAAATTTATATTTAAAAAGATAAACTATTTATTAATACTTTTAAAAAATATTTAAAACTGGTAGGCACAGAGAAGTTCAACAAATGTCTGCTATAATAACTATCCATACCACAAAAATTAGTAAATATATAGAATACTATGCTATATTCCAAAAATTCAAATTATATACATTGGTTTAGAGTTTTATGTTTATTTTTAAGTATTCACTGTCACAATTTTTTAAAATTCAGCATGAAATTATGTAAGTCATCTACCAGGATACTCATTGCTCCCAAAAAATATACTCATACAGAAAATATATATAAAAAATGGAAACTAAAATATTACTATGGATATGTATTGTTCCATGTTATCCAAGTTGTTAAGTGTAATTTTGACATACAGTTCTTAGATGTTTAACTATTTGGGGAAAAAGGAGCTAAATTAATAAGAAAATACACACAAAATGACAACTGAAAAACTATTCTATAAATTTAAGCCCATGAATTAAAATTTATATTGTTATACCCAATATATTAAAATAATATTGTATGTAAAATACCACTAAGGGACTCACACATTTATTTACAAACTCAATGAAAGGTTCAATTTGTAATAAATCAGAAAAACTCTTCATAATGGAAGACAAAATGGGAATTAAAAACTAGATCAGTCCAGGGAAAGCAAATTTTAAAAAGACATAAAATCATAAGGCTATATTTTGCAGTAATCGGAGATCACTAATTCATGTTCTTGTTTTAAGGCAAAAAAACCAAAAGATATGAGTAGAAAAAAAGCATTTTATGTTCCAAACATCTATCCTATAGTTTAGGGAGACTATGTCAATAAATGAGATTAGAGTCAGCTCCCAAACTATCAATTATAGTAGCAGCAAGACATTAAGTCTGAAAACACTTCATCTCAAATAAAAAGCTACTAGAAGAAACTATGAGGCACTTTATACTGTATCTCTAAAGAAAAACCACGAAATATTTCAAAAGCAAGAGAACAGTTCCGATTTTCCATTTCTTTGCCTCACGTATTTTTTTACTATTAGAAGGCTGTCTTTTTGTTTTCTTTGTCATGCCTAATGTTTATCTTATAAATTTCCATTGAATGTGTTACAAAAGGTTCCTGTTGAGAATGATAACTATATTTCAAACATACATTTATAAACAAAAAAGAAAACTGCCATTAATAATTTTGACATGAAATTAAATTATTGGAATAAACTTTCAAATATTATATGTTGAGATCGGTCAAAGAATTGGGACATCACACATGTGACCTTTACTGGTTCAAAAGCAAGAGCTTAGGTCAAGCTTTTTTTAAACAGCCAATGTTTAACAAATGAAGAAAAATATGTATTAAGTGCTTTATGAATAAAAATACTTCAAACGGACAAGGTTTGTGGGAAATAAAGCATTCTACATTCTGCATCACACATCAACATTGTTAACAGCATTACACTGCATGTGCTATGAGCAAGAACTTTACAACTATAAAGATTATTATTTTTTAAATGCTATCTTTAAGAAAAGATAGCTAACTTCCTGTAATTATTTAAATGTGATTTACCCTAAACACAGAGATGTAATTTTCTTAAATTTCATGAGTTCCATAAAATTTGAATAAAAAATTATACATTCTGCATGCCTTCCAAACTGTATGTCTAATATTAAAAGAGTTGGGTTAGTTGTGGAAAACAGTATTAACAAATTAAATAGAGAATTAATTTCCATATGATCTAGTAATTGCACTTTAGGTATATTTGGAAGAATTAAAAACAGAAAGTCAAACATATTTCTACACCCATGTTCATAGGTCACAGCACAATTATTTTACAATAGCCAAATGGTGGAAATACACCAAGTGTTCATAAACAGACGAATAAACAAAATGTGGTATATAGAATGAAATATTATTCAACCTTAAAAAAGAATGAAATTTGGACACATGCTACAACATGGATGAAACTTGAAGAAGACATTCTATTATGTGAAAGAAGCCAGATGCAAAAGGCAATATTATATGTAGCATTCCACTTTTTTGAGGTGTTTAGAATAGTCAAATTCATAGAAACAGAAAGCAGAATGGTAGTTACCTGGGGCTGATGAAAGAAAGTTAACATGGAGTTATAGTGCTTCAGTTTGGGATGATGAAAAGTTCTAGAGGCGAACAGTGGTGGTGGCTGCAGAATAATGTGAATGGATTTAATGCCATTTAAAAATGGTTAAAATGAGGGGTGCCTAGGTGGATCAGTTGGTTAAGCGTCCAACTCTTGATCTCAGCACAGGTCTTGATCTCAGGGTTGTGAGTTCAAGCCCCACACCTGGCCCCACGCTGGGCGTGGAGCCTACTTAAATAAAAAAATAATTTTTTTTAACAGTTAAAATGCTGAATTTTATGTTACATGTATTTTACAATATAAAAAGTGAGACAAACTTGAAAATAAAGTTCTGGAAATGGATGGTGATAATGGTTGTACAACAAGGTAAATATATATGTTATTGAACCGTACCCTTAAGAATGGTTAAAATGGTAAATTTTATGTTATATATATTCTCCAATAATCGTTCTTTAAAAAGTTGGGAGATGTCCTTCAGAAATTGGTTTCACTCTGAGCAACTTTTACAGCAGGTCAGAATACAGCTGCTAAGAGGTTTCTGAATATTCTGTAAGCCACTAAACCCCTACTACAGCTAAGCAGCACTCCTAAAGCAAGCATGCTTAGCAGAAATATTACTGCCCTTCAGCCTACTGGCTTTGCCTAAGTCTGGCAACCTTACAAAATGCTGATAATGCTTCTGCAGCAGTAAGTGATGCACTGTTAAAAATACAGCACTTGATGGTCAAGGCTTGAGCATGTTTAAACAGAATATACTTCAAATCCATGTTCCCCATGGCTAATGGCTGCTTTTACACCCTCAATCACATTCCCTTCTATCTGAACTAGGGTCTTGTTTCATTGTTTATCATCCTTGGCCCCACTCTTTACATCTTTAATACTCTCCCTGGATCCTCCATCTCATCCTGAAATCAGATTAAGTCCCCTCATCCTATTAAAACGTTCTTCAACCCTGATACCTTCAAACATCTTCTCTAATTTCTCTCGTCCCCTTCACCCCCAAATACCTCAAAGAGAGTTTACTGGTGCTGCTGCCGCTTCTGTACAGCCCATTCATTCTCTGACCTCTCAGAAACTGGCTTCTGCCCCACCACTCCACTGAGCTACATTCCTGAAAGTTAACCATGACCTCCAATCTAATAACCTCTTCACGCTACCCAACCTACCAGCAAAAAGAAGACAAAAATTTGTAAAAGGTCATCAATCCCCTCCTTCTTAAAACTTTCTCCCTTACCTGAAATACCATAAACTCCTAACTCTTCTCTTATTCTCTGGCTTCCCTTTTACCCTCCTCCCCCAAATCCCCAAGTATAGGTACTTGTTATTCTGTCCTTCAACTTTTTTATCCTCTCTCCTCAGAACTTTTCAAAACTTTTCTTCTTGAAACTTTGCAAAATATTTTATAAATGCAGAACACCAAGAACACAAAAGATACCAGGAGTCAGGTAGTTGGAAAACAATTCCACTTACCTCAAGAACTAATTAGCTGGCAATAAGAGTAATGCTTCCCTACTGCACATGCATGGATCAGTGTTCAAGGTTAAGAAAACCACATTTGTATTTTTTGGCAGGTAAAATACATTTTAAATGAAAAAAACATTTAGAATGTTTTCTTTTTTAAATGATTGTACTGCTAGAAGGAAGTATCTAACAATCTGTTCATTATTAATTGCATGTTTTCTGATATGGTTAATTATTTAGGCTTGATGCAATCATCCAGCTGGTTAAGACTGCTTACTAATACAAAATTAAAGACAGTATTATAAATTGCAATATAAATATCAGCTTCTTAAGCTCAAAAATAATTTCCTCTAAAAGAGTTTTAAAATTTCTATAAAGAAATCGTACTTGTAGGAAAAAAACAAAAACAAAATCCATGGAGAATTGATATGTTATACTTCAATTTAAAAGTTGCCATAATACATTCTTTAAAAGTATAATATATGATACTTAATGATAATAATTTATTAGTATGAAAAATTTAAACCAAGGACATTTTTACCCACTTTGGGACTGTTGACTGGCAACGGCTTCTTTACCTAAGTTGCTCCCTTTTGCCTTAAAAAAAGAAAGCACTCATTTTAAAGCCTTATCATAAAAGCAGAATGCATAGTAAGTACCTCATTTAAGTAATTTTTTAATATTTTAAGGTTCAAAAAACTTAAGGATATGGGGAAGTTATCAAGACACAGCACTAAGTGGAAAATGAAAATAATAAAGCAACATGATCTCATGATTTCAATTTCAGTTAAAAAACAGTATGTTCTCATGGGCATATATATATACGCAAAGCAAAGAGGAATACCATATATCAAAACGTTAACTTTACACCTCTACGTATAACAAGCGCAAATGAGCTTTACTTTCTTCTTTCTTCTGTCCTTCCTACAACAAACGTGTGAATTACAGCTATAGTTGGGCTTCCTGGAAGAATAAACTCTCTATTCCATCCAATTTTCTGCCTTTTTCGACAGAGTGGAAAAGGGCCATTTTCAAAAACTGAATACAGTGGCTTTTTAGCACTATCAATGTTCTCATATACCTGATCTATCAACAAATCTTCTTCATCCACTTTCAAAATATACCAGAAACCAATGACTTCTTACTATCTTCACTCCTTCTACCATCCTCATCCCAGCCACCATCACTTCTTGGTTTATACAAGTCTACTAAACTCTCCAGGGTATCCTTATGTCCCTCCCCTACACAGAAACCCTCAGTGACTTCTCATCTCATTCAGAAGAAAGCCTAAGTATTTACTGGAAACTTCAAGCCTCTATGATCTGTGCCATGAGTTGCCTGGCACACTTCCACTTCAGGACCACTGACTTTGCAGTTAGTTGCCTCTACCTGGTATATTCTGCACCCAGATATCCTCATTTCCTTCAAGTTTTTATTCACGTGTCATCTTCTCAATGAGGAAACCTAACAATGACACATCTACCACTTCACCCCACCCTTGAGATTTCCTATCTCACTTCCCTGCTCTATTTTTTCTACTGTACGACTTCTTGCTATCTAACATAATAGATGATGTATTTATTTCTCTTCCTTATTATCTCTCTCCCTCATTAGAATATAAGCTCAATAAAGAGAGATTTTCATCTTTTTCTTATTGCTACATCCTCAGCATGGTAGGTGCTCTGTAAATATCTGCTGAATGAATGAACAAATGCACACCCGTAAAAAAGCAAAGCTTCCCAGTCACAGTAATAGTTGGTGTGCCAAATGTCATGAATGACAGCAACTCATTTATTCATACTCTGAAAATCAACACCTAAAATAACTTTACAGAGGGTTAGAGAGCTGAAGAACAGCTATGGTAAACAATAATGTAGTCATATTTTCTCAAGCCTAAAAGCAACCATCTAGGATCTTCCCTTGAAAATTTAGGAATAAAATTATGGCCTAATTTAATAATCTTGAAGGGACTCAGGGAGATCACATTGCTGTTATTGTTGATACAAAAAAAAAAAGTAAGCAATATTGTCTGAAACCATACTGTTACTCTTCTAAGTTTTCCACTAGAATATTCAATTCCAGTCTATGAGGCTGCATATAAAACTTTCCTTATGTTTAAACAAAAAAAAGCTGAATATCGTACTACTATGCACCTGAGTATCTATTATCTAAAAGATCTTGGGTATTTTATAAACATCAATCAATGCTGTGCAAAGAAAGCTAAGAGGGACTAGGCAATTAGATACTGTGAAAAAATGGAGGCAATCAGAAGAAATACAGTGGTGGCAGTGACACAAGCTAAGCAGGAGGTATGGATAATCTGGGTAAGTGCCATGGAAAAATAAATATCATGATTGGACTTGAGGCAAATGGAAACAGTTCAAATTGGCTTCGTACAGTACTCTGTGGAACATATGATGTCCATATGTCCATTACCAACAAACTGAAACATGGAAAATAACAAAAGCCAATGCTGTGATGGCTATAAGAACACACCCAATGCCAGTCTCTACCACACCATAGCAGCATAACTTACTACAGCTGCCAGGTAAGCTGGCTAAGAAGTCAGAAGCAATAAGAAAAGGGGAAAGGCCTAACTATAAACTATTCTTTCCCTACAGAAAAAGAGCTGGGATCTACACAGAATATAGAATGTGGCCACTTAATAAAGGCGGAAAAGTATAAATTTTTTAACTAATTGTTTTTGCTATAGACAGTTTCCAAAAGTATAAAATACTTCAGAATTAAAGAGGTCAGCATTTTATCCAAAACTATAAGTGATTTAAAATCCAAAAAACTAAATAAAATAAGAGTGGAGTAGTATGTTAAAAAAAATAATAGGATGGAATAACAAGTTTAAAAAATTATAAACCTGACCTTTCAAGTTTGAAATGCATAACATAGAACTAAAACAAATGGACCAAAAGATGTGCGAAAACAGTGCTAAGAAGTCTCCCAAATTTTCTTTCCATATTCTCTAACCCTCAAACTGACTCATCTATAGGACACAACCATAGACGATATAAAAAGTAGCGCTTATGCAAATGTCATAAAGGACCAATTTACACAGCAAACCCAAACCTATAAAAACCTATAAAAGGCAATACTAACATCTTAGAGCCTATCTGGTGGTCCTGATCTTTTCAACCAATCAAAACCAGACATTCCCAGCCAGGTGAACTACATAAAAATAACCTCAGCTCTAATTCAGAAATATATTGGTTGCCACTCACTGAAACTACAGAGTAATAAAATCCAGCAGTTAAAAATACATAACTATTTTATAGTAAATATCAATGTCATTCCTGTTTCAACCTGACTTCCCATTCTACCCCCAAACCCCCAAACCTGAAACCAAGTACAATTTCTTGAGTAGCTGGAGTGTGGTTAAGGAAAGGAAGCTATGCTTGTTTGTATGGAATCTGCCATTTCCTCCCTGCCAAAACACTTGTTTAAAAAGTCATGTAATATTTCTATTAAACTGTAAATGCAGCCGACAAGGAAATGGCCTACTGGCAGTGTATTACCTTTGTGGCAGTGCCAACGGGCCTACAGCAAAATAGTGCACATGATAATTTCAACATGCATTCCCAAGTAACAAAATTGTGCTTTACATAAATACCACAGAACCTGAGCAAGATCCAGAAAAAGCAATGAAAATTTGCCCAAGCTTTCATGCTTGCCTATATCAATTGTATGTCATAACTAAAGCAAAATAGAAAAGCATCTACATATGTCCAGGAAGCTTGTGAAGTTAGATCATATAACCCTGGGAAAACTATTGCAACTTAAATCTGTGTATTTCTTGTTAACCACTGTAACAACTCACTAATAAAAATTAAGAAAAACTGTGGGTATCAAATGAACCAAAATGTACTAACTACATACAAGTCCTTAAAGACCATAATGCAACCTATTAACGGGACCATATGTTCAATGTAAGCCACAATTGTTATGTTAAATTGCTTCTTCCTTTGATACCACTCATTTGATCACAGAATTTAAGAGATTCACAAACCTTCCAATTAAAATGGTGACCTTCAGTTTATAAGTCACTTACTACAATGCTTATAAAATCACCTCTGATCATTTATCCCTTACCTTTCAATATATAGCACAACTACATGTAATTATGCTATTTAAATGATCCCAGATGTAATGAAGATGATTCTATTTATGTAAAAGTTAACTGAAAACAAAGTTAGTACAAAAATCTAATTTGTAATCAATATAGTCATCTAGGATAGCTGAAGAATTCTAGTCTGCAGGAATTTAACTGGAATACATACATTTTAAGTCAATTATAACTTATCTATCTTCATTTTTTAGAATATGTCTCTCCAGCCATAATTTTTGAAAGTCAAATTTGCTACAGATAGCATTTCCTCCAAAAATATGAACTTTTAAGTATTATACACTTGAATTACAGAGTCAACACCTGCCTTCTGGTATCTCCCAACCTCTCAACACACACACACACACACACACACACACACACACACACACACACCTACATATTTATGTCTTCTAAAATTAATGCTAGCTTAGGTGTCTGGCCTAACTGGTTTCTCTGACTGGTTTCAAAACAAAACAAAACTTACAATGACGAATATAGTATGACTATACAATTGCTTTTAAGACATAAGTCTTCAATAAGGCTTGGCAATTATGTTCCTATTAGCAAACCAAAACTACTGTCCAGAAGCCAATGCTAAGAGTGCACAGTAAGTCTTTCTGATCTCCTGCAACAAAGAAACAGGATCTAAAGTACCAAAAAAAATACAACAATTTAAAATTTAAATTTTAAATAAATAAACTGTGCTTAGTAAAAGTTGAAAAGGCAAGCTATAAGTAATGATAAGCCTTTCAAGTTGTATTTGATTAGCATTTACTTAGTTTCATTTTTTAATTTATTTCTCTCTTATTCTAAGTTATAAGTACAACATTTATTATTATAAGACAGTAGGATCCGATCCTGCCAGATTTCAGTATTCACACCACAGAAGCATCTCTGAGATAGGAAATGGAATCGAGCACATATTCAACAAAAATATTTATCTGATGCTCTAGTGTAAGTCATTCTGCTAGGTTCAATTAGACACACAAAGATGAAACATACTTACATTTAAAACTGAGATCTAATCGGTAGGAGAAGGAAGGGAAGAATGAAGGGGGGAAACAGGAGGGGGAATGAACCATGAGAGACTATGGACTCTGGGAAACAAACTGAGGGCCTCAGAGGGGAGGGGGGTGGGGGATTGGGATAGGCCGGTGATGGGTATTAAGGAGGGCACATATTGCATGGTGCACTGGGTGTTATACGCAAATAATGAATCATGGAACATTGCATCGAAAACTGAGGATGTACTATATGGTGACTAATATAACAAAATAAAAATTATTTAAAAAAATTAAGGATGTACTGTATGGTGACTAACATAACATAATAAAAAATTAAAAAATAAATAAATAAAAATAAAACTGAGATCTAGTAGAGGGAATAAGACAATTACATAATAACTATAATACATAGTAAGTTAAAAAGTACCATAAGAAGGTTATAGAAAAGGTGATATGAGAATTCAGAGAAATAAAAGATTTTTTTAGTCAGTGATGAGGAAATGTGGACAGTAACTGGACATACCTAAAACTAATCTTTCTAGAAATAAAGGAATATGGTGGGGGGAGGAATCATATACAGATCCGTTTATTGGTTCCAGATTAAAATACAGAACAGTGATACGCTGTGATAAACAGTAAACAAAATCATATCATAAACATACAATATAACAAGAAATTTGTTTGAGAGGCATTGATATTACTATTGAGAGCCACAGTTCTGAATCTTTTTGGGTCACTTGAAAATTATGAGCTTGCATCAGAAAACGCACATGTGAACAAACACCAATATTTAAGTGCAATTTCAGGGGGTCCACCGATGCTATGATTCCCTGCCCCAGAAAAAAAGCTCATTCTATGCTCTTACAAATCATGGTTTACATGACTGAGCTAGTAGATAGTGAAAATGAAGTAGAAAACATCAGTCTACCCTGAGGATAGAAAAGAGTATCCACACTGGGTGTTATACGCAAATAATGAATCATGGAACATTGCCTCAAAAACTGGGGATGCACTGTATGGTGACTAATACAACAAAATAAAAATTATTAAAAAAAAAAAAAGAAAGAAAGAAAAGAGGATCCACATGTACTTCTCCCTCATGGGCTCGTTACATCTATATGGTTTCCAGTAGAGGCTGCAAAGGTCATCGTAGCAAGGGCTTAAAAGCTTTCTGGAACCCCCTGGCTGGCAATAAACTCCTTTGGGTACTGTGTAAGACCCCCAATACCTTCAACCCTACTAGATACCCTAAAATAAAGCCAGGTGATGATAAAGTAACTGTCTGAGCCTTTCCACAGCCAAAAGCTCTTCCCTTAAGTGACAATGGTAAATATCATTAAACAGCACCCTTCTGCAGAACTTGAACTTGTAAGTCTCAATATGAGACTTGAAAGTTAATTTAATAATTCTACCTAATATTTCTATAGTATTTAATTTTTACACGTACTGCTCATTTACATTATCTTATCTGATCTTCACAATAACTGTGAAGTGGACAGATGAGAGTCCATTACAACTAATGGTAGACAACAAAACTCATCAGGACTCACGAGTCTCGAACACAAGGTCACACCCACTACTATGTGGCAACAACAGAAGCACTATGACATTGGAAGAATTCATATTTCCAAAACCTGGTACAGTGACTCTTGCTCTATAAATACAAGTTACAATCCAATTCTGGGTCATAAAATCAATGTAATGGATTTGGACTACTCATTCTTTTTTTTTTAATGAAAGGAGGAAGTAGAAGAGAAGACCCATACAACTGAAACAAATCATACCTAAACCAGTACTTACCTATGCATGTGCAAAATGGGTCACAATGCAAAATGCATTTTATACTATGGATCACAGTCAAAAAAGTGTCAAATGTAAATGTCATCTTTTAATTATCAATAAATCAATTTAAATTGTGTACTGTAAACACTCCTATACAAATACAGAGAAATACTGCCTTTGTCAGTATCCTATATTAAAATGTTAAAATGATGGATTCTCACATAATTCTTTCTCAATAATTCTTTCCAGTATAATTCTTTCTCAATGATTCCTTCTCTGAGCAACGCTTAATGTAAACATGTCCCCAAAACTACAATTCATATTCATGTAATTCATATGTCAGTAGGAAAATGATGATCGCTTCCTCAACAGTTACAGAACCCTTTGTGTTTACAGAGCACTTGGCAACACAACACCGACAGCAAGATTTGAATTTAAATTAACAGTGGGAATTTGTCTTCCCTGTGAAGCCCTCAGGGATGATCCCAGCAGGCCCAACCAAGAGAAGCTGAGATCTGTTTATTCTGTTCTCCTTGCTTGTTCATCTCTTCAAGAATAATAACTCTGACTGGACAGAAATATGTTGAAAGTGTCACTGTAATAAACCTTAATCCCCAGTTTAGGGTCTGGAATGCCTGGTACTCCCACATGGATAGGACCACAGGGCAGAAGCACTCAAACTTTCAAACAGAGTGAAAAACCATATGTCCTGGAAGTAGGACTGAAACTCTCCAATGATCCAATTTGCCCCACTCCTCCAGATCCTTGGCTATTTCTGATCTGAAAGTATGGTTCATAGAATAAAGTATCACATAATCAGGCAGAAAAATGTAGGGAACAGGCAGGGAGGAAGTAAGGCAATGTAAAAAGAAAGCAAAGCACAAGGAAAAGCAAAGCAGAGGTGGGGAGGGGATTGTGTGAGCATTCAAGTGCATGTACTGTCAGGGAATGAAAACAGTCAAAGGAAGTAAAGGCAACAGTGAGAAAAAAAGGAAGATGAGGATGAGTTCAAAGGAGAAAAGGAGCAATCTATGTAATGACAATAAAACTCTTATTTATAGTCATATGATCCTATATAATTTGTAATATCCATACATACAAGTGAATAAAGTTGTTACAGTGTATGGTCTTATACTCTAGATGTTCAACCAGTAAATGATAAATGTGCACTAAATATCTGTAGAAGGAAATAAAGGAAAGGGGAACAGAAATAAAAGAATACAGGAAGAAAATCCCAGGATACTTTTCTTCAAAAATCAAACACCCATACTTAGATGACACTTAGTTCCTCTGACACAAAATAAGCAATGTAGTATAGCAGATATACTGTCTAACTGATCTGAAAGACAAATTCCCTGTCTCCACATTAGAACATGCATCTCTTATACCTTAACATTAACGCCAAACGAAAAATATTTTAATATTAACGATTAAATTTTGTATTACTGCTAAAATGGGTACGTCCCACCATAAAAATATATACAATTGCATGGCAGATAAATTTGATGTGTTATTCTCTTTACTAAAGGAATCATTAAAAATTATTTTTAAAAAAACTCAGAGAATTTTAAATGCTGCTTTGCACCTATTAAATATTTACACACCTTCTTCAGAACACGCCTACTGCATAAAGCAAAGTAATATATAATTAAATACAAATAAGCAATCGTCTACTTGCAAACTAGCAAGTCACTGGCATATAAATAGGAAGTGAAAACCATTTTGACTCAAAGACCTCCCAATAGACTAATTATAAAGGAAGAATTACACAGGGACTTAGAGTTTTAGATTTGGGGTGCAAAGAATGATGGGGGACAGCCGGAAGAATAATAAACAGAGGCAATAAAAAGTCAAAGGACCAGGAGATCTCAGTCAGCAAATAGAAAAAAAGCACAATCATTTAACTAGAGAAAAGTCAACAGAAATGAGAAAAGAAACTCAACAACAAAAAAACGCAACCAAATTAGTAAACATTTCTTCAAAGATATACCAATGGAAGATGTTCAACATCACTAGTTGTTCAGGAAATGCAAATCAAAACTGTAATGAGATAGCCATTCACACCGATCAGGATGACTGTTACCAAAGACAGAAAATAAGTGTTGGGAAGAATGCGGAGAAACTGGAACTGTGTGAACTGATGGTAGGAATGTAAAATGGTACAACTACTGTGAAAAAACAGTATGGAGATTCCCCCCAAAATTACACATAAACAATATGATCCAGCAATCCCAGTCCTGGGGTATATACCCATAAGAATTAAAAGCAGAGTCTCGGGGCACCTCGGTGGCTCAGTTAAAGTGTCCAACTCTTGGTTTCCGCTCAGGTCATGATCTCAGGGTTCTGACATCAAATTCCATGTCAGGCTCCGAGGTCAGCGTGGAGTCTGCTTATCCCTCTCCCTCTGCTCTTCCCCCTGTTTTCTCTCTCTCTCTAGAATAAATAAATAAAATCTTAAAAAAAAAAAAAAAAGCAGAGTCTCAAGGAAATAACTGCACACCCATGTTCACAGTAGCATTATATTTAATAGCCAAATGGGGAAGCAACCCAAGCATCAGTCAATGGATGAACAGATAAACAAAGTGAGGTATATACATACAATAGAATATTATTCAGCTTTAAAAAGAAATTCTGACAGGACGGAGTTAAGATGGCGGAGGAGTAGGAGACACCGTTTTCAGCCGGTCCTCCGAGTCGAGCTGGATAGGTACCAGACCAGCCTAAACAACCACGGAACCAGCCTGAGACGCAGGAAGACGCATCTGGATCTCTACAAATGAACATCTCCAGCGCTGAGTATTGAGGTACGAAGCGGGGAGCCATGAAACTGTGCACAGATATCGGAAGATAAACGGAAGGGGGAGGGAGCCGCCGCGTTCGGGCTCCGGGAAGCGGTAGCCACTTGCACGGGAGAGCGGGCGGGCTCGTGGTCGGCACCCGCAAAACAGCGGACTGAGACCGTGAACCGGGTGCGCGCCACCAGGCATCTCGCGGAACCCCGGAATCCCGGTGCGCTCACTGGATCCAGACTGAGACCGGGAGATCCGGGAGCGCGCGGGGCGGCTGGCGGCTGGCGGTGTTAGAAACACAAAGGACAGAGACGCGCCGGCCCTGGAAGTGAGGGCAGGGACGCCGGGTGTGGGGCGCACATCCCGGGACGCTGCAGGGTTGAGCAGCACCAACAGAAACAGAGTTAAAGTGGCCAGAACATTAGTAGAGAACGGGCCGCAATCCTTCTGTTCTGTGACAGAGGCTGAAATTTGGCCGCTGCTGCTCTGACTCTCAGAAGAGGCACAGCAAACCGCCAGGGAAAGCCGCCAGAGAACAAAAGCCTGGAAATACCGGCTCAGAGACTGCCCATCCCCATTCCCCCTCGCAGGGGACGCGGAGACTCTACCCAAACAGGGCTGCCTGAGTAGCGGCGCGGCAGGCCCCTCCCCCAGAAGGCAGGCTGAAAAATCAAGAAGCCCACAACCCGAGGCGCCTGGGTGGCGCAGTCATTGAGCGCCTGTCTTCGGCTTAGGGCGTGATCCCGGCGTTCCGGAAAGGAGTCCCTCATCGGGCTCCGCTGGGAGCCTGCTTCTTCCTCTCCCACTCCCCTGCTTCTGTTCCCTCTCTCGCTGGTTGGCTGCCACATAAATAAATAAATAAAATCTTTAAAGAAGAAGCCCACATCCCTAAGATCCCTATAAAACAACGGGCACGGCCTGGGACCCAGTCAATAATTTGGGTTCTGGAAACCCCGCAACCTCTCTTCATCAGAATGACAAGAAGGAGAAGCCCCCCCCAGCAAAGAAAAGACAGTGAGACTGTGGCCTCTGCCACAGAAATAATGGATATGGATGTAACCAAATTATCAGAAATGGAATTCAGAGTAACGATGGTCAAAATGATGAGTAGAATTGAAAAAAGTATAAACGAAAAGGTTACTGAGAATATAGAATCCCTAAGGACAGAAATGAGAGCGAATCTGACAGAAATTAAAAATTCTATGAGCCAAATGCAGGCAAAACTAGAGGCTCTGACAGCCAGGGTCGCAGAAGCAGAGGAAAGGGTTAGTGAATTGGAGGATGGGTTAATAGAGGAAAAAATGAAAATAGAAGATGGTCTTAAAAAAATCCACGCCCACGAATGTAGGTTACGGGAGATTACTGACTCAATGAAACGATCCAATGTTAGAATCATCGGCATCCCCGAGGGGGTGGAGAAAAACAGAGGTCTAGAAGAGATATTTGAACAAATTGTAGCTGAAAACTTCCCTAATCTAGCAAGGGAAACAAACATTCGTGTCCAAGAGGCAGAGAGGACCCCTCCCAAGCTCAACCACGACAAACCTACACCACGTCACGTCATAGTGCAATTCGCAAATATTAGATGCAAGGATACAGTATTGAAAGCGGCCAGGGCAAAGACATTTCTCACGTACCAAGGCAAAAGCATCAGAATTACGTCAGACCTGTCTACACAGACCTGGAATGAGAGAAAGGGTTGGGGGAGCATATTTAAAGCTCTTTCAGAGAAAAACATGCAGCCAAGGATCCTTTATCCAGCAAGGCTGTCATTCAGAATTGATGGAGAAATAAAGACATTTCAGAATCGCCAGTCACTAACCAATTTTGTAACTACGAAACCAGCCCTACAGGAGATATTACGGGGGGTTCTATAAAAGTAAAAAGGCCCCAAGAGTGATACAGAACAGAAAGTCACAGCCAATACAAAAAAAAAAGACTTTACTGGCAACATGGCAACATTAAAATCATATCTATCAGTAATCAGTCTTAATGTAAATGGTTTGAACCATCCCATAAAACGCCACAGGGTTGCAGATTGGATAAAAAGAAATGACCCATCCATTTGCTGTCTACAAGAGACTCATTTCAAACCCAAAGATGCATTCAGACTGAGAGTAAGGGGATGGAGTACCATCTTTCACGCAAATGGACCTCAAAAGAAAGCTGGGGTAGCAATTCTCATATCAGATAAATTGGATTTTAAACTACAGACTATAGTCAGAGACGCAGAAGGGCACTATATTATTCTTAAGGGAAGTATTCAACAAGTGGATATGACAATTATAAATATATATGCCCCCAACAGGGGAGCAGCAAGATACACAAGCCAACTCTTATCCAGAATAAAGAGACATATAAATGAAAATACATTAATAGTAGGGGACCTCAACACTCCACTATCAGAAATAGACAGAACACCCTGGCAAAAACTAAGCAAAGAATCAAAGGCTTTGAATGCCATACTCGACGAGTTGGACCTCATAGATATCTATAGAACACTACACCCCAGAACCAAAGAATACTCATTCTATTCTAATGCCCATGGAACATTCTCAAGAATAGACCATGTTCTGGGACACAAAACAGGTCTCAACCGATACCAAAAGATTGAAATTATCCCCTGCATATTCTCAGACCACAACGCTCTGAAATTGGAACTCAACCACAAGGAAAAATTTGGAAGAAACTCAAACACTTGGAGACTAAGAACCATCCTGCTCAGGAATGACTCGATAAACCAGGAAATCAAAAATCAAATTAAACAATTTATGGAGACCAATGAGAATGAAAATACAACAGTCCAAAACCTATGGGATACTGCAAAGGCAGTCCTAAGGGGGAAATACATAGCCATCCAAGCCTCACTCAAAAAAATAGAAAAATCTAAAATGCAGTTTTTATATTCTCACCTCAAGAAGCTGGAACAGCAACAGAGGGACAGGCCTAATCCACGCACGAGGAAGCAGTTGACCAAAATTAGAGCTGAAATCAATCAAGCAGAAACCAGAAGTACAGTAGAGCAGATCAACAGGACTAGAAGCTGGTTCTTTGAGAGAATCAATAAAATTGACAGACCACTGGCAAGACTTATCCAAAAGAAAAGAGAAAGGACCCAGATTATTAAAATTATGAATGAAAAAGGAGAGGTCACGACGAGCACCATTGAAATTGGAAGGATTATTAGAAATTTTTATCAACAGCTATATGCCAATAAACTAAGCAATCTGGAAGAGATGGAATCCTTCCTGGAAACCTATAAACTACCAAGATTGAAACCGGAAGAAATTGATTCCTTAAACAGGCCAATTAATTATGAAGAAATTGAGTCAGTGATAAAAAACCTTCCAAATAACAAAACTCCAGGCCCGGACGGTTTTCCTGGGGAATTCTACCAAACATTCAAAGAAGAAATAATACCTATTCTCCTAAAGCTATTTCAAAAAATAGAAACAGAAGGAAAGCTACCAAACTCATTCTATGAGGCCAATATTACCTTGATCCCCAAACCAGGCAAAGACCCCCTCAAAAAGGAGAATTACAGACCGATTTCCCTAATGAATATGGACGCCAAAATCCTCAACAAGATACTTGCTAATAGAATCCAACAGTACATTAAAAGGATTATCCATCACGATCAAGTGGGATTCATACCTGGGATGCAAGCGTGGTTCAATATTCGCAAATCAATCAGCGTGATACATCATATCAACAAGAAAAGACTCAGGAACCATATGATCCTCTCAATCGATGCCGAAAAAGCATTTGACAAAATACAGCATCCTTTCCTGATTAAAACCCTTCAGAGTGTAGGAATAGAAGGTACATTTCTCAATCTCATAAAAGCCATCTATGAAAAGCCTACTGCAAATATTATTCTCAATGGAGAAAAGCTGGAAGCCTTTCCCTTAAGATCAGGAACTCGACAAGGATGCCCACTCTCGCCACTATTATTCAACATAGTACTAGAAGTCCTTGCAACAGCAATCAGACGACAAAAAGGGATCAAAGGTATTCAAATTGGCAAAGAAGAAGTCAAAATGTCTCTCTTTGCAGATGACATGATACTCTATATGGAAAACCCAAAAGAAGCCACTCCCAAATTATTAGAAGTTATAGAGCAATTCAGTAATGTGGCGGGATACAAAATAAATGCTCAGAAATCAGTTGCATTTCTATACACGAATAACGAGACCGAAGAAAGAGAAATTAGGGAATCCATCCCATTTACAATAGCACCAAAAACCATACGTTACCTTGGAATTAACTTAACCAGAGACGTAAAGGACCTATATTCTAGAAACTATAAATCACTCTTGAAAGACATTGAGGAAGACATAAAAAGATGGAAAGATATTCCATGCTCATGGATCGGAAGAATTAACATAGTTAAAATGTCCATGCTACCCAGAGCAATCTACACTTTCAATGCTATCCCGATCAAAATACCAAGGACATTTTTCAAAGAACTGGAACAAACAGTCCTTAAATTTGTATGGAAACAGAAAAGGCCCCGAATCTCCAAGGAACTGTTGAAAAGGAAAAACAAAGCTGGGGGCATCACAATGCCGGATTTCGAGCTGTACTACAAAGCTGTGATCACAAAGACAGCATGGTACTGGCACAAAAACAGACACATAGACCAATGGAACAGAATAGAGAGCCCAGAAATGGACCCTCGGCTCTTTGGGCAACTAATATTTGATAAAGCAGGAAAAAACTTCCGGTGGGAAAAAGACAGTCTCTTCAATAAATGGTGCTGGGAAAATTGGACAGCTACATGCAAAAGAATGAAACTTGACCACTATCTCACACCATACACAAAAATAAACTCCAAATGGATGAAAGACCTCAATGTGAGACAGGAATCTATCAAAATTCTAGAGGAGAACATAGGCAACAACCTCTACGACATCGGCCAAAGCAACCTTTTTCATGATACATCCCCAAAGGCAAGGGAAACAAAAGATAAAATGAATTTATGGGACTTCATCAAGATTAAAAGTTTCTGCACAGCCAAGGAAACAGTCAGAAAAACTAAGAGGCAGCCCACGGAATGGGAGAATATATTTGCAAATGACACTACAGATAAAGGACTGGTATCCAAGATCTACAAAGAACTTCTCAAACTCAATACACGAGAAACAAATAAACAAATCAAAAAATGGGCAGAAGATATGAACAGACACTTTTCCAATGAAGACATACAAATGGCTAACAGACACATGAAAAAATGTTCAAAATCATTAGCCATCAAGGAAATTCAAATCAAAACCACACTGAGATACCACCTTACGCCAGTTAGAATGGCAAAAATAGACAAGGCAAGAAACAACAATTGTTGGAGAGGATGTGGAGAAAGGGGATCCCTCCTACATTGCTGGTGGGAATGCAAGTTGGTACAGCCACTCTGGAAAACAGTGTGGAGGTCCCTTAAAAAGTTAAAAATTGAGCTACCCTATGATCCAGCCATTGCACTACTGGGTATTTACCCCAAAGATACAGACGTAGTGAAGAGAAGGGCCATATGCACCCCAATGTTCATAGCAGCAATGTCCACAATAGCTAAATCGTGGAAGGAGCCGAGATGCCCTTCAACAGATGACTGGATTAAGAAGTTGTGGTCCATATATACAATGGAATATTACTCAGCTATCAGAAAGAACGAGTTCTCAACATTTGCTACAACATGGACAGCACTAGAGGAGATAATGCTAAGTGAAATAAGTCAAGCAGAGAAAGACAACTATCATATGATTTCTCTCATCTATGGAACATAAGAACTAGGATGATCAGTAGGGGAAGAAAGGGATAAAGAAGGGGGGGGTAATCAGAAGGGGGAATGAAACATTAGAGACTATGGACTATGAGAAACAAACTGAGGACTTCAGAGGGGAGGGGGGTGGGGGAATGGGATAGACCGGTGATGGGTAGTAAGGAGGGCACGTATTGCATGGTGCACTGGGTGTTATACACAACTAATGAATCATCGAGCCTTACATCGGAAACCGGGGATGTACTGTATGGTGACTAACATAATACAATAAAAAATCATTAAAAAAAAATAAATAAATAAATAAATTAAAAAAAAAAAAAAAAAAGAAATTCTGACATATGGCACAACATGAATGAACCTTTAAAACATTATGCTAAGTGAAAGAAGTGAGACACAGAAGGACAAATATTGTATGACTCCACATATACGAGGTGCTTAGAATAGTCAAACTCATACAGACTGAAAGTAGAAAGGTGGTTACGAAACGTGGGGAGGAAATAATGAAGAATTATTGTTTAATGGGCACAGAGTTTCAGTTTGGGATGATAAAAATTTTTGGAAATGGATAGTGTGATGGTTGCACAGCAACGTGAGTGTACTTAATGCCACCGAATTGTATACTTAAAAATGGTTAAGATGACAAATTTTATGTTCTGCATATTTTACCACAATAAAAAAATGAGAACAGAAAGAGGTATGTCTTAATATTAGTCACTATTAATCTTAAACTATATATAATGTATTTTTTTATTTAAATTCAATTAGCCAACATAGAGTTCATCATTAGTTTCAGATGTAGTGTTCAATAATTCATCAGTTGTATATAACACCCAGTGCTCATCACATCACGTGCCCTCCTTCATTTAAAAGGACAGAATAGATTATGGAAAGTATAATGGCTGAAAGGCAGCCCCCCAAAAGATGTATCCATGTCCTAAGCCCCAGAACTTCTGAATGTGACCTTATTTGGGGGGAGAAAAAAAAGTCTTTGCAGATGTAATTAAGTCAAGGATCTTGAAAGGAGGGTATCACCCTGGATTATCCATGTGGTACCTAAAACCAATGACAAGTATCCTTTTAAGAGAAAGGCAGAGGAAAATTTGAGAAGGTAATGTGAAGATATAGGCAGAGATGGAATAATGCAGCTGTGATCCAAGGAATGTCAAGGATTGCCAGCAGCCACCAAAAGCTGGAAGAGGCACAGAATGGATTCTCCTCAGGAGGGAGTGCAACCCCATCAATACCTTGATTTCAGACTTCTGGCCTCCAAAATTGTGGCAGAATAAATTTCTGTTGTTTAAATTAAGCTACCAAATTTGTGGTAATTTGTTACAACAGCCCTAAGAATCTATTGTGGGGGTAAAAACATAAAATAAAAAGTAAGGAAGTAGGCCTTATAATCATAGAAGATGTCATTCAAGCCAAAACTTGGCTATGAAAACCAAGAGAAAAAGGATACCTGGGCTTCACCACTAAGCCACAGCAGTCCCTGGCCACATGATGTCCATGAACACGAGTGCTGAGGGCCAAGTGCTGAAGCCTCCTCCCACCCCACCTCCCCACCCCGCCCATCCAGGACAGGGCAGGAGTGAGGCTGGCCTACAGACTCCTGGCCCAGTGAATGGGGAATCTGGGCCAGCAAGTCCACAGGGTCAGACCACAGAGAAAGGCTGTACCCTGCTGTCTCAGGCTCTAAGAAAGAGGCTTTCATCCATGATGTTCCTACAAGTAAATATTAATTCTGTGAATTAATACCCACATATTCCCTCATCTACTCCCAGACAAAATAAAGATACTTGTCTTTTGCCCTACATATTAAATGCCTGTGAGGAATCTTCCAAGAGGCAGTGCATGCACACACGCACAGACAGGCCAGGTGTCTACCAAGCCATACACAGTAGGGAAAGGGAGATGGAAGATGTGTAAACATGCTGAGTGTGGTATTACTCAACTACCACCTCTACTCAAGCCCAGTCTTCCAGAATTTCTCAACCAAATCTTATCATTAATTGGGTAGGAAGGAGGTCATGGATTCAGTTTTATTTAATAAAAAATGGATAACTCAGTTTTCACTCCTTAGACATGGGAATAATGTCTTCTTTTTATACCTCATTATTTTTTTTTTTTAAAGAAATCTTGTTGGATTCGGAATACGCTTGGTTGTGAAAGGAGCAGCGCCATGTGATTTGAGATAGGGGAAATCTGTATGTTTTTTTAATATGAAGTATAAAGAGGAATTTTTTTTTTCTAATGTCTGTGTTTACTTTGCATGTACTGGAGCATTTATTTCACTTATTAAAATGCACTGTTTCCCCAAAAGGGATGGGGGTGAAGAGGCTAGATGGAAAAAAACAGCAAGGTTAAGGAGAAAGTTCATCAGGAAAGAAAGATAAGATCATTTTCAAAAACATTCATCAAAAATATCTTTTCCATGATGAAAATATCTATAGGGTTCTTTCCTTCATAAGTAAGTGATGTGAGGATATATACAGAGAGAGAGACAGACAGAGATCTTTTTTTACTGTAAAGGAACTCCTAATTTACTCTTAAACAGAGGCTGTCAAGCTATATATAAGTTGAATTTCCAGAAAACTGCCATTTACACGCCTCCAATTGTCTCCTTAAGTCACATTTGACATGAATCTTCCCAAAATATACAATGTATTTCTACATCTTATTTTTAAAAGGCAGTAAACATTCATATTATATTGTACAGAAGTAAAATTCCTAGTCTCATTTTTATTTTCTTTCCTTCGGTTGATGCCAAGCAATCACTGATCACAGTGCCAGCTATCTCAAACAGTCCTTAGTCTGACTCAAACACTTCTGTCCTTACCCCTTTCACCACGCCAGGCAATGTGTAGTCAAACACAAAAGCTTGTAAAACAAAAGAGAACAAAACAAAAATTGTATTTAAAAGAATCAATAGGGTTGGGGCGCCTGGGTGGCTCAGCTGGTTAAGCGTCTGCCTTTGGCTCAGGTCATGATCTCAGGGTCCTGGGATCGAGCCCCATGTGCGGTTCCCTGCTTAGCAGGGAGCCTGCTTCTCCTCTCTCTCTCTCTCGCTATCTCTGTCTCTCTCTCAAGTAAAGAAATAAAATCTAGGGTCTTAGTGATGTCTAAGAAACAACGTGTCTGGGTTTGATGGCAGGGTACAGGGATAGACATTTAGAAAAATGATACTATTCACTCATTTCCTGATTTTTTTTTTTTTTTGGTAATTTTATTTCCTACAGAGCTGAGAAAGAGACAGTTCTCCAAAAAAGTGTGTGGTTAACTGAATTCAAAATTGTATTTATATTTAACTGACTAAAACTAATCTGGTATCTCCATATTTTACCTTTTAAAATAAATTGGGTTTTGATAAAACTTGTTTCATTTAACATTTTGCACAGATTTATTTCCATTTGTCATTATTCATTAATCTATTTGTCGTTACTCCTTAATCTATTTTGATCTTCTAGCTGTATGTAAATTTATAAGCACATTTTCTTCCCTCTCCTGTTTACAAAGCTTTACATGTTTTAATGTGTATTTCATCATTGCCTTTTACTAGACAGATAATTATTACTCTCACTACAGCAAAGATAGAGTTTGCACACTCTACAAGTTTCTCCTAAAAAAAAAAAAGAGAGAGAGAGAGAAGGAAAGCTGTATAATAACTATAAAATTTAGTTTATCCCTTGGCATCAAACAAATCCAGTGTTTTTAATAGCTGTTTTTATTAGGAAATTCCTCCTTGGGGCGCCTGGGTGGCACAGCGGTTAAGCGTCTGCCTTCGGCTCAGGGCGTGATCCCGGCGTTATGGGATCGAGCCCCGCATCAGGCTCCTCGGCTATGAGCCTGCTTCTTCCTCTCCCACTCCCCCTGCTTGTGTTCCCTCTCTTGCTGGCTGTCTCTATCTCTGTAGAATAAATAAATAAAATCTTAAAAAAAAAAAAAAAAAGGAAATGCCTCCTTGAATATCTATATTTCAAATACCTCTTACTCTCTTTGAGGAATGATTAAAGAAAGTATCAATCTTTGATAAATGATAAACTAAAACAAACGACCTCAGCCTTAACGCTTTCAAAAGACCCATTTTCAATTCACTGCCAAATTTCAATTTAATCACTTTCATTTTCTAATGACACTCAAAAATATGTCCTACAAAAAGCTTAATCAGTGAAAACCACAATATTAATTTGTGACTATTTAGGCAGGAGAAACCCCATTCTAAATTATCCAAGCCTGATGCATCTCTTCTTGACCCTAATTCTTGCTGGCCTAAGCAAGCATAAGTCTGGAGCAGGCCTGGAGCCTGGGCATACTAAAAAGATGGTATATCTGAGAATATGACTAGGAAACCAACCCCTGGTTCACTCAGTCTAGGAGTCAGCTTCATTGTTCTGGGGTTGTTTCTATTACATACATCTAGAGGGCAGGCATAGTGAGAAGGGCTATAACCTTGTAACAATGGCCAAAGAGAATTTCAGGAGGACTAGGATGTAAAGCCTGGCGAAGCTGGCTCACCACATCCTAACTTAGCCTCCTGTTCCAGATAGCCATCAATATGCAGTAAATTATATAATACCTTTTACTTAAAAGAACTAGCATTCTTTGCCTCCATCTGTTGTACTGGTCTTTCCATCATGCCTATCTTCAGTCCACTTTGACAGCTTCGTAAACTATTGGTCATCTCATAAGCTACACAGCCCCCCCAAAAAAGGAGTGGAACATTAAAAAATTTACCATATTGGGGCACATGGGTGGCTCAGTTGGTTAAGCATTCGACTTTGATTTCAGCTCAGCTCATGATCTCAGGGTTATGAGCTGGAGCCCTGCCCTGGGCTCCATGCTGGGTGTAGAGCCTGCTAAGATTCCCTCTCTCTCTCTCTCTCCCTCTGCCCCTTTCCCCCTGCCAACTCAGGCATGCACACACTCTCTCTCTAAAAAAATGAAATAAAATTCGTCCATATTTCTTCCCACTGAAAAATTTGTTTGTATTTTAAATTAATAATTATAATTATGAGATTAAAATGTCTGCAGATCCATTTGCATACAGTTGACGTATAAACACAAAAGATATTTCTTTTTTGTCAAGGCAAGAAATGGACTAGCACAAGTTCATATCTCAGTTCTGCCACTTATAAGTTGTGTCATCTTAATAAAAAACATAAATATCCATTCCACCCAATCCACTCATTAAAATGGAGATTGTAATATTTATTTCACAGAGTGGTTAAAGTAAGAAAATTATTAATAAAAAAAGAAAACTTCACTATTTCACTCACTAATCAGACTTTCATATACTACCAGCTCTTTCATATCCTAATTACAACTTTACTGGCTCTCTAACCTCACTGAAAAGACTGAGATTCTGAAGTAATTGGTGGGGGGTACGGCTCTGGCACCAGCATTTTTTCCAAGCTCTCCAGGTAACTGCTATGCAGCAAGGGTGAAGAATGTCGTCTTGCTCCCTGATCTCTCCATTTCCTTACACCCTCTCCTCTCTTCACAGGCTATACCCCCTTGGTAACCACCTGAACAAGTCTCTCAACAGCATCCTTCAATGCCCTGTCACGCTGTCGTTCCAAGACACTCACTCATTAAACCCAAACTCTGAGGGCAAGGCTGTCATGCACTGCACCCTGCTGTCATGCGTGGCTAAAGCCAGGCTAGAGCAAAGAATCGCACTGGTGACAACACAATTCTCGCTCTTCAACTTGAGATGAGTCCTCAACAATCTCTTCTTCTCTCTTGGACAGCTCTTTCTTTTATCCTCCCAGCTCACCTCCCACCAAACTAATCTAAACCGTGGTGAAGCAGGAAATATTATTCATTTTATTAAAATTCCACCCTTGAATGCCTATCTTTTTAATATTCTCTATGACAAAATGAGAAATACACACAAAGCATTCGCCCTGCATACAGAAGAACAAGGATTATCTCCAGGAAAAGCACTTGTGTGACTGAATGGCAAGATAAACAAGCTCAAGTCTTTTTTCAAGGAACACCATTTTCACCTGAAGGAATAACCGACAGAAAAACTACAGTTATTCAGACTTGGGCATTTGAGTGACATTCTCTCAAAAATGAACCGAGTGAATCTGTCGTTTCAAGGAAAACTGTCATATTTGTTGCCGATGATAAAGTATGAGCTTTCAAGTGAAAATTCCAATTTTGGAAAACTTGTATCTGTCACACGATCTCAAGAGTTTCCCCATACTCACAGTTCACAAACATGAGAACGGGTAAATAATGATAACATAATTTAAATAGCAACTTAAAACCTTGCTGTGTTTGGAAATGCACAAGGCAACATTTGATAAACTGTCCAAAAAACTACAGGGCTAAGAACTGCCTATATACAAGTTGTGAGGAAAGAAAGAAATTTACTTAGGGGCGCCTGGGTGGCTCAGTGGGTTAAGCGTCTGACTCTTGATTTCCGCTCAGGTTATGATCTCACAGTCATGAGATGGAGCCCCACATTGGGCTCTGCGCTCAGCGCAGAATCTGCTTGAGCTTCTCTCCATCTCCCTCTGTCCCTTCCCCCTCTCGCTCTCTAAATAAATAAGTAAATTAAATATTTAAAAAAGAAATTTACTTAGGTGGTGGCGACCAAGGAAAGCTCTATATAGAAATAATATCTCACCTGAGACTTGAATGAGTAGGATTTAGACTGATAGAAAAAAGTGAGATAGATGACTGATTGACTCATAGATAGATAGATGGATAGATAGATAGATACATAGATACATAGAGATAAATAGAAAAAATTTTAAAGAAAAATACTATCTTCAAGTATATTTTTACTATTTCATATGTGTGAATTCAAACTGTCAAGTGCTACTTTAAGATCCTGGAAGTTGGGAACCATATACTACAATTCTTTACTACCTACTTGGGAGACTACCTCAGGGTCAAATTTAATATGTTGATCTATGTGGTTGGAAAAATAAGATCTACACACAAGGAGGAGGCAGAAGAGTAATAATCTAAATTCTGAGTTAAATCCGAGCTCTGGCATTTGGCTGAGATGCCTTGGATAATTCAGTTAACCTCACTAATTCAAACTCAAATACACCTAATTTGAGGATCACCTTAAAATATTTTAACTAAAAATACCAAAGATAAGTAATAATCAGAGAAGAAATGAGAGTTTGTGTTGCTGGTTTTATGTCGACCTTATGATTTTTCATGTAATTTTGCAAACAAACAATTCATGCCATTTTTATTTTTCACTTTAGCAAAAGTAATTTATATACACAAGGAAGATGATACTTATTATACACAACTGTATTACTCAGAATTTCTCTTTAAAGTGGCAGGCAGATTTTTAAATATTTTCAGTAGAGTACACTGTTACTTATATTACTGAAATTCAATCCACAATGGCATTGTATTATCAGAAATAATTCCAATTTATTCTTCTTCAGATGTTCCAAAATACTGCATTCTCTTTCCTCCCATCTATTTACTTCACACATTTCTCCAGTCGCCCTGACACCATTTTCTCTCCTACACACACACACACACACACACACACACACACACACACTACCATTCTCTTTCTCCCTTTCTGTCTCTCTTTCCTCTCTTCTCTCTTCATTCTTCTCTTTTCTTCTTGAGGTGGCTCCAGCCACTAGAGGGCAATAAGTTCACAAAGACAGATGTCCTTATCTATAACGAATTGAGATTCACACACTAAGAAACCTAAAAACTCTACCATCACAAACCCTGAAGCAGAGGCAATTAGACTTGAATATGCAAGGCACATACTTCAAACTAAAAAAATTCATCCTGGAAAAAGGAGTTCATAGAAGTATATAATAATGTTCAAAAAAGGAATTCTATTTTCTCACTAAGCACCAACTGAAGAAATAAGATTCATTTGCCTACATATATGTAGCAATGTTAGAAGTCAGGCTTTTTAAATATTAGCTTCTGATGAGAGAAGAAAAAAAGGAAAACAAAAACACAGAAAAGTGGAATTTGCAGAGTGGGTAGAAAAGTGAAAATTGATTTTTTCCAAGGCCTCCATGGCGACACTGAGAAAATGATGGATAAATTGAAGAATACAATGACTTTACCAATCCTTTAGTCTACTGAAAAGCAAGTGGAAATTTTACAGGTATATTTTTGGGGGAGGAAAACAGTGACTTCAAAGAGAAATATAGTCTTCACTTCTTTTCTCACAATTGAGGATGTGGTTCGAGGAAAAAAGTTAATATCACTAACCTCTGACATAATTTTACTATTTTTTGCACAGAACCTAAGTTCAAATCAACTTCTTTAATTTACTTTGCATTTATTTATTTACACTGACATTACAAAACTGCAACTTGTATAACATCAACGTTTTTAGCAAACCATCATTTTCTTACCCTCATGGGATGTATATCAGCATAAGGAGGTTTTCCTTCAGCCATTTCTATAGAAGTAATGCCAAGGGACCAGATGTCAGCCACACAGTTATAGCCTATTTCTTGAATTACCTCAGGAGCCATCCAAAACGGAGTTCCTATCACAGTATTGCGTTTTGCCATTGTATCCTGCAAAAACATTACACTGACATAAATACTACTACAAAAACACTAAGGGACTCTGTTTGCCAACATATTCATTACACTGCACAGTGAAACCCTCAAATACTACAGATTATATCAAAAATTGACTATTTTCCTACAATTTCAACTGACATGACATATTTAGGAATTCTGAATTCTGTAAAAAGCAAGAGTCCACAAGTAACTTATCTCCACCTTCATTAAAGATAGTCATTAAAAATAGTACTGTAACAATAAAAGCTACAGAAATGGATCAATGTAGCTTTCTTTTTTTTTAAGCATTTCAATGACAATATTTTTCTTCCTATTAAATGTCTCTTAAATCGTAAATAAAAATAATAGATAATACTGAAATTATGGCTCCCTCTCCCCAAGAACAAGATAGTTATGTATTTCTTCCCATCACCCCTCCAAAAAGTTATCAATGTTCAGTCACGATCAGACCTGGACATATAGGCCACAAGTGTTTCCAAAATTATTACACTTACTGTTAACTGACCAGCCACTCCAAAATCGGCCAATTTTGCATGTCCTTCTGTATTGAGGAGAATATTTCCAGCTTTTATATCTCTGTGTATTTTTCTCATAAAGTGCAAATATTCTAGTCCTTTCAAAGTAGATTTAAGAATAGTTGCAATTTCATCTTCTGTTAACTGGAAAGAAATATTTTTAAAACTAGATTGAAAAACCATGCTAGATAAACTCTTACAAAAGAGCACCGGTAACAAACACTTCTTTCTAGTGACCACTAAACCTGTAGGAAAAGGCTAAAAAGATAACAAACTGGGAGCTTCTTTTTCCTCACAAATATTCTTTGTCACTTTTATGATACATTTTACTGATGAAAAAAAATTTCAGTATTAAATTTCTCCTTTCTCTAAAATTATCAATGTCATTCCTAACGCATATAACCTATCCCAAGAATCAACACGACCCTAACAAATCACTATTTCCCATATCTTCTGATGCTGAGGTAGCGATATCACAGCTATCCGTCCTGAAAGTAAATTCAGACGTTCTTCCCTGTGATGTCACTAATTCTTGATGAAAATGAAAATCAACAGTTCTACACAAAGGAAAGGAAACAAGGGTGGCTTGCCAAGAGTCTTCTGCATGGAGTGATTATGCCCATACCACACTTCCTCTTCTAGCCAGGTCATCCTAACCCACCCAAATCCTGGACTGCTGGCCCTAAGAATGAGAACTCAAAAATAAAAATTCCAGAGAAAGACTAGGAAAATGGAAACACAAACAAAGGTTGTCAGGGGAAGGAAAAGGGGGGAGGAGGGAGAAAAGGCAGCCAAGGCAAGAAGGAAAGGAAACATTCTTAGTAGCTATGGCAATAGAGCCAGTGTTATCTGCACCAGCGGTTGTGCTAATCATTTTGCATCATTTATCCTTACGACAACCCTACAAGAGGATACTGTTATTACCACCATCTGACAAATGAGAAAGTTACTGCATAGAGGTTCAATAAATTCCTCTGGTCACGCACAAGATGGAACCAAGATGTGGGTTCCGTCTTGTTGTAATCTATGCTTCTAACCACTGTTCTATACTGCCTCTCTTGACCAACCTTGTTCAAGTGCCATCTATGAAAGCTTCTGTTTTAATTGAGAACACCCTCTTAGCTTTTAAATGTATCCAAGTGATATCAGAAGTTCGTAACAATAAATCTACTTTTGCTCTAAGCACAACGAGCAAATATAACCCAAAGGTAAGCTGATGGAAGGGGAAAGTTCCAATTTATATAAAGAGGACACTACTCTGTATGAGAAGGAAAAAAAAAAAATTCAAATACCCAACAATGGGATAATACAAAGACACAGTAGAAAATAAAAATATAAAAAATATGATACTACAAAGCTATAGTAATCAAAACAGTAAAATAGTATGGTACTGGTGTAAAAACAGACACATATATCAATGGAACAGAACAGAAAGCCCAGGAATAAACCTAAATGTTTACGGTCAATTAATCTACAACCAAGAACTCGAGAATATACAACGGGAAAGAGACAGTATTTTCAACAAATGGTACTGGGGGAACTGAACAGTTACATGCAAAAGAATGAAACTGGACCATTTTCTTAAATTACACACAAAAATAAACTCAAAATAGATTAAAGACCTAAATGTGAGACCTGAAACCATAAAATTACTGGAAGAAAACAGAGGCAGTAATTTCTTTGACATCAGCCATAGAAACATTTTCCTAGATATGTCTCCTCTGGCAAGGGAAACAAAAGCAAATTCAACTATTAGGACACATCAAAATAAAAAGCTTTTACACAGAAAAGGAGACATCAACAAAACAAAAAGGCAACCTGAGTGGGAAAAGGTATTTGCAAATGATATATCCAATAAAGGGTTAATATCCAAAATATATAAAGAACTTATAAACTCAACACACACACAAAACAAATGATCCAATTAAAAATGGGCAGCACAGCTGAATAGACATTTTCCCAAAGACATACAGATGGCCAAAAGACACATGAAAAGATGCTCAACATCATTCATCATCAAGGAAATTCAAATTAAAACCACAATGAGACATCACTTTATACCTGTCAGAATGGCTAAAATCAAAAACACAAGAAATAACAAGTGTTGGTAATGATGTGAAGTAAAAGGAACCCTCATACACTGTTGGGGGGAATGCAAATTGGTGCAGCCACTGTGAAAAATCATATGGAGGGTCTTCAAAAAAATTATAAATAGAATTACCATATGATACAGTAATTCCATTACTGGGTATTTACCCAAAGAAAATGAAAACGCTAATTCAAAAAGATATATGAAGCCCTATGTTTATTGCAGCATCAAGTATCCATTCATCTACATGTTCACACACACAAACATACAGGAATATTATTCAGCCATAAAAAAGAATGAAATCTTTGCAACTGCAACAACATAGATGGACCTAAAGGGTATAATGCTAAGTGAAATAAGTCAGTTAGAGAAAGAAAACAACATATGATTTTACTCATGCATGGAATTTAAGAAACAAATGAACAGGCAAAGAAAAAAAGAGACAAACAAACCAGACTCTTAAATATAGAGAACAAACTGGTGGTTGTTAGAGGGGAGGTGGATTGGGGGGGGATGGGTGAAACAGATAAAGGGGATTAAGAGTACACTTATCTTGATCACCGAGAAATGTACAGAATTGTTGAATCATTATATTGCACACGTGAAACTGATATAACACTGTATGTTAATTATACTTGAATAATTATTCATATATATTTATACACACACACATATATAAGTACTATGAAGGGGCACCTGGGTGGCACAGTTGGTTGAGTGTCCAACTTTTGGTTTCAGCTCAGGTCGTGATCTCATGGGCATGAGATGGAGCCCTGAATCAGGCTCCGTACTCAGCATGGAGTCTGCTTAAGACTCTCTCCCACCCTGTCCCCCTCTGCATGTGCGCTGCCTCTAAAATCAATCTTTAAACAAACAAAAAACTGCTTTGAGACTGTAGAATGTGAAAGTAACTACTGGAAGACGTTTGTTTCAACTGCTGCCAATGCCACAGTGGTTCATGTCTCATTAAGAAACAACTTCAGGACAACTGCATATTCACATGCAAAAAAAAAAAAATGAAGTTGGACCCCTACCTCACACCATACATAAAAATTTACTCAAAATAGGTCAAGAACTTAAGTATGAGTTAAAACCATAAAACCATATGGGTAAATCTTCATGACTGTTGGTTTAGCAATGGATCATTAAGTACAATATCAAAAGTAAAGAAATAAGAGGAAAAATGATAGACTTCATCAAAATTAAAAATTTTGTTCATTAAAGAATATTATTAAGAAAGTGAAATGACAACCTACAAAATGGGAGAAAATATTTGCAAATCACACATCTGATAAGGGTCTAGTGTCCAGAATATATAAATAACTCTTACAGCTCAACAACAAAAAAACAACCCAATTTAAACATGGGCAAAGAACTTAAACAGGCATTTCTCAAAAAGGATATATAAATGGCCATATATGAAAAGACATGTTCAATGTCATCATCACTAGTCACTAAGAAATGCAAATTAAAACCACAATGAGGTACCACTTCACACTCACTAGTATGGCTATAATTAAAAAAAAAAAAAAGGAAACAACAGCATTGGCAAGGATGTGAAGAAATTGGAGCTCTTGGACTTTGATAGTGAGAATGTAAAATGGTGCAGCTTCTGTGGAAAAAAATATTTAGTTCCTCAAAAAGTTAAAAAAAAAAAAGCTTAAAGACAAAATTACCATATGACCCAGCAATTCCATTCCTAGGTATATATTCAAAATAACTGAAAACTAGTACTCAAACAAATATATATACAGGAATGTTCGTAATGATACTATTCACAACGGCCAAAAGGTTGAGACAACCCAAATGTCTATCAACAGATGAATGGAGAGCACCTGGGTGGCTCAGCTGGTTAAGCATCTGCCTTCAGCTCGGGTCATGATCCCGGGGGCCTGGGATCAAGCCTCCAGTCAAGTTCCCTGCTCAGTGGGGAGTCTGCTTCTTCCTCTGCCTCCCCCCTGCTCATGCTTCCTCTCCCTCTCTCTCTCTCTCTCAAATAAATAAAATCTTTAAAAAAACCTCAGATGAATGGATAAATAAAGTATGGTACATACATACAGTGGAATATTATTCAGCCATAAAAAATAAAGTACTGACACATGCTACAATGTGGATGCACTTCGAAAACACTAAGCTAAGTAAAAGAAGCCAGAACAAAAGGGCACATTTAAATGAAATATTCACAATAGATAAATCCTTAGAGAAAGAAAGCAGATTGGTGGTTGTCAGGGGCTGAAGCAGGATAGGGAAAACAAGCTGCAATTGCTTAATCGGTTTGGGGTGATGAAAACATTTTGAAACTAGACAAAGGTGGTGATTATATACAGTGAATACACTCAGACCACTGAATTGTTCACTTTAAAATGGCTAATTTTATGTTATATGAATTTCATCTCCATTAAAAAAAAAACCCTAACATGTTTAAATTGCTAAACAAATTGGAAGATGGTTTACATTTACATTTAACATTAATATATAACATCATAAATGTATTGTACATGTTTATTTGAATAATGTGTTGGCTTTGGATAAGTTTGCTTTCTTTATAAAAGAAAGAAGGAGAAGGGAGGGGAGAGGAGAGAAGAGAGGAGAGGAGACGGGACAGGAAAGGAAGAAAGGAAGAAAGAAAGAAGGAGGGAGGAAGGGAGAGGGAGGGAGGAAAGAAACTAACTAACAACCTGGACCTCCTTCTCCTAACCTCTGAAGTGTCAACTTCCCCTAATCCTTTCCAAATTAAAAGACCCTAAGACTACTCTAAACCGTCTTTCAGTCCTACACTCCTCAGTGATAATGTGAGGATCTGACTCACTTGATAAATCCACTCTAGTGCAAGATACCTGATCCAGAATGCCATTTATTCAGTCAATAAATATTTATCAAGCACCAACTACATGCCAGGAATTACACCAGTTCCTGGGGATACAATAATGAATAAAACGAGAAGCGTTCTTTCTCTCATGGAGTTTTATCCTACAAGGTAGGGATAATCTGATGATGATATAATAGAAAATAGGGTAACGCAAGAAAACCACTGCTATCCCGACAATAAAACAGAAAGCTATTGACCAAGAATGAGAAAGGCTCTTTAGAGTAGCCATCAAAGAAAGCCTGAGAGACATTTTTGCTGAAGTCTTAAATGAAAAAAAACAAAACAAAACAAAACAAAAAACTATGATTCAGGAAAAAAGTCTCCCATATTTGAGTTTAAGAAAGAAGGCTCAAGTTTCGTGAATCAGGAAAACACTAATTCTAGATGAGATCGGGGAGACATGCACGAACCGGATCACACAAGGCTTCACAGCCATGCATAAGGAGTCTAGATTATCTGAAAATTCTAGTACTACCAGGACTTATTCTCCAGACCAGACGGTCTGACTTGATGGTCCACAGAAAGCAAGCACTATGCTCTAAAGTTACACTGCCCAGGGGCGCCTGGGTGGCACAGCGGTTAAGCATCTGCCTTCGGCTCAGGGCGTGATCCCGGCGTTATGGGATCGAGCCCCACATCAGGCTCTTCCGCTATGAGCCTGCTTCTTCCTCTCCCACTCCCCCTGCTTGTGTTCCCTCTCTTGCTGGCTGTCTCTATCTCTATCGAATAAATAAATTTTAAAAAAAAGTAATAAATAAAGTTACACTGCCCAATACAGTGGCTCCCGAGCATGTGAAACATGGCTAGCCCGAACTGAGGTACGTTATAAATCTAAAATATACACCAAAGTTCAAAGCTTAGTACTAAGAAGAGAAGATAAAAGTATCTCATTAATAATTTGCAATTTGATTATACCTTTAAATAATATTTATATATTAATATTATAAAATTTATTGTTTAACATAAATTATGAATACTATTAAAATATTATTAGCTATATTATTTAATATATATTGGTGCTAAATATTAATATAGTTAATATATTATTAAAGGTGATTTCACCTATTACTTTTTTTCTTTTTTAATGTGGTTATCAGTAAATTTTAAATCACATTTGAGGATCATTTTGTGTTTCTATTGGACAGCACTGCACTGAGAAAGGGTCCACAAAAGGAGGGATGTTTGTCTGTCCACTGATATATCCACAATGCTTGGAACTCTGCCTGGCTATAGTTAGCACTTGATAAATAATAAATGAATAGAGCAGTTATGAAAAGAAAGTGATACCACATAACTGGGCAGTTTACAGCCAGGCGGGAGAGTGGGAGGCAAGCTCATTGTTGAGGGCCGCCACAATGCACCACTGTGGAAGGTGTGCAAGGTGCTGGTGCTGTCCTATGTGCCTGGGATTTTCCCCTCTCCCCGCTTCTGGCATAAAAATTAAAGAACTCGGGGGCGCCTGGGTGGCACAGCGGTTAAAGCGTCTGCCTCGGCTCAGGGCGTGATCCCAGCGTTATGGGATCGAGCCCCACATCAGGCTCCTCCACTATGAGCCTGCTTCTTCCTCTCCCACTCCCCCTGCTTGTGTTCCCTCTCTCGCTGGCTGTCTCTATCTCTGTCAAATAAATAAATAAAATCTTAAAAAAAAAAAATTAAAGAACTCGGGGGTGCTACAAAAGCAGCACCGGTCCGTAAAACTGTGTCACGTTTAATTACTTCAATGCTGACCTTTTCGGTTACCTAGACTTCAATTTTTACCTTCTTACCATTCCATTATTTCCAACCAACAAGTCACTCATCCTTCATTAACTCTTTGATTTGTTATATCTGCTTCCGTACCCTATATCACAGAGCTGCACTAGAGAAAGTTCAGGATTAAACAGACTTGCTATACTTCAGGGTCTCAAGATCTGTCTGACTACAATGCTGTAAAGAATTTGCCACTGGACAAATCCACAGCAAGACTAGAGATCTGCCAAAGATATTATACTGATTCATGAACTGTCTAGCTTTACTGGATGGTTTCAAAGGTTCATTCCAACTCTACGATTCTATATTTATGAAAGATCTTCATAGTCTTAACAGAAATAAATTCACACTAATTTGGACATCCATTTTTTTATTCTTTTGACAAATATCGACTTCACTGACTCATACAGATTCTGTTAAAGGTGCTGGGTGTTGAAGGTGAGGACATGGACAATCTCAGTCCTTATGAGCTTATAAGAATAATCAGGGCATGGCCTGTATTTGGCCCTGAATTTTTAAAGGTGAAGAGGGCAGACCTGAAGCAAACGTATAAAGTTTATAAAGCCCCTCTTTCATTATGCTTTTCTCCCTTAGTAATTAACTCCTCCCCTTACTTCAGGGGTCACCTCATACCCTGCCTAGTCAAAAAATGACACAACATTCAATCATTCATACTAGTACATGGATACATCTTAAAGTTATCTGTGATACAGTATTATTTTAACAATCCATTTGAATATTAAAGCTCGAATGAGGTATCTACACATCCTTTTAACTTCAATTATGAAATGAATGGTTTCTATCCCTCAATAAAATCATTTAAACAACAATAAACAGTAACATTTTCTAGAACAGAGATATAATGCAGTCTTAAATTTTTATACTACTTTATAGTTATAAGCAGTATTTTATGAGTCTCACAACAACTCAAGTAAACAAACACATCGTCCCTTTTTTAGATGAGGAAACAAATTCAGAGAAATAAAGTGGTCTGTCAAATATCATACAAACATTAAGTGGCAAAGCCCATGTCTTCCAGCTCTA
Source organism: Ursus americanus (assembly GCF_024610735.1). NCBI lineage: Eukaryota > Metazoa > Chordata > Mammalia > Carnivora > Ursidae > Ursus > Ursus americanus. The sequence continues at coordinate 36,902,458 of NC_142135.1, read as the reverse complement.
CACAAACGTGAATATATGAACTGGTCTCAATATACGAAAACACGGAATTGCGAGCCTTGCTCCAAGGATGATATTCAAAATATTTGACAATTAGTAAAGGCAATGTCTAATCAAGAGTTGCCAGCCACAATACCAGTGGTTAAATTAAGAATAGATACCAGCCATAAACAAGCAGTAAAACTGAATATCAGCCCAGAATACCTGCCTCATCCCAGCATTCAAATGTAGATTATTTTAAATGGTGTACCAGCCAAATAAAACAAGCATATGTTAATAAACTCTGCAAGTAAGCACAATCACTTGGCGTGAAAAGTAACCTTAACTGAGGACACTTTAAGTGGCTTAATTTTATTTTATTTTTTGTTTTATTGAAAATATATACTTAATATCACTAAAACAAACCTATAGATCAATGATTTAAACATTTTTAAAATGATTTAAACAAAAAGAGAAGAAAAGCAAAGTATCAAATCAGGCAGAAAAGAATAGTTTCTCATCAAAAAATGCAAACAAAAAATTACGAGAATTTATTAGCTTTGTCTACATAAAAACTATAAGCTTAGAAAACAGAAAAATACAGAAAATATAGTAATATACTTAGCGCATAGATCTAGAACATAAAGAGCTCATATAAATCCTTCAGAAAAACAATAAAACCCAACAAATAAATAGGCAAAGAAATGAATATACAATTCACAAATAAACAAAAACTAAAAATAAAGCTGGTTAACATGCACAGAAAATATTAAACTTCACTAATTATCAAAGAAAAGCAAATTAAAACAAAGAGGTATCAATTATAAAATTATCCCATATGGGTCACAATGTTACCAAGGATAAGAGCACATGTGTGGCAGACAGGAAGAATATAAAACATGTATGAAAGGGGTCTAAGAATGTAGAAGTATTTTCCAAAAAGCCCTAGATAACATTCATTCACTAAAAAAACATTTACTGAGCACCTGCTCTACACTGAATTTAAAAATCTTTTAACCCAACCTTATGTGGCTGCAATCTAGCATGAAAGACAGACTTAAAAACTCAGAAACTATTTAAAAAAAACACTTTTCAAAGTGAAATGTGACCACAGTGGAGAGCAATTAATTAGGGAAGAAAGTGGAAGTGGCATTAAAATTAGGCTCTGAATAAAAAAAGTAGTTCACCATTTAGAAAAAGTTAAGATATCAAAAGAGTAATTCAAATAATTAACTTAAGAATAGTATAATAGTTATGAAATGGCACTCAGAAATCAAGTAAGGCCTATTTTTTTCCTTTCTATTAAGAAGAGAAATGGTTAAAAAGAAAAAAAGCGATGGGCCAAATTTCAGCCTTCTAAGTACCAAAATGCAGGTAAATCTTAGCAAATTTGAAGGAATAAATGTTTGCCTGGCCTCTTTTAAATGTCAATGCTATCAAATGAACTATGGATAAAAGCAGTATTTATATCAACATTTTACAAGCATTTTGTGTCACTAACAGAAAATGAGATAGAAACTTGTGTTTATTGAATGGACACTATACAATAGACCTTGAACAAGATGTTTATTTCATGTCCTTTACGTACACTATTTTGTTATAAAGAAGGGAAAGAAGGAAGGCAGGAAGTCAGATACTTGACAGTCATTTTCTTAAATAGAGTTTTGTTCTCAAACAACCTTTAAATATAAGAAATTTCATTTATATATAAACATAGCCAGTTACCAAAGTGACTAGAATTCTATTTGGCAACAGAGGAACTATTTATTCCCATCACTATATAAAATTTAAAGTAGTACCGTTTTCATTTCTATAATTAAGACTTTACATCAGTTCAGATAGACCATATCCAGCTATTTCAAACTGGTCAGGTTTATTCTAAAAACACTTAAAACACACACACACAACCACACACACACGCACACACACACAGAGGAGAGAGGATCCTACTTTACATAGAAGGAGGTAACTAATGTAAGATTCCAGTTCTAAGACGGAAAACTCTCAGATCCATTCTCAAACCACAGCTAACACCTCATTTAGTGGTATCTGTCAAAATCCTTTTCAATGAAAAATTTTACCAACAGAGTACTTCATCTGTGGATTTAATTAGGTTATCTTTAATACAATACAGGTTTAATTTTACTTCTGTCACTATATAAATGGGGCAATGTCATTTTAAAATCATTTGAATCACATTTTATAGTCTATTTAAAGAAAATAAATAAAGGAAGGTGGGAGAGATATAATAAACCATGAATGAAATACTCAGTAATCAGGGATGGAAATAAGACTTTTATAGCTGAACTAATACGTTAAAAGACGGAAGTCTACATCTGGTTTCAATACTGGTATGAATTCACTGGCAAATTTAAAAAGAATCTCATTGTACAAAAACAAAAAGATGGTTTTGATAGGCTTTAGTCCTCTGGTTTACTTTTGTTTCTAGAGTCATATGATTAGTATAATAATATGATATATTTAATATGTCACTGTGTATATGGTTTTGATAAAAATGCACCCACCAAATTGTCTCAAGGGCACATGCACAAGCTGTTTTAAAATATACATACTGCCTTAATGTTTTTATGTCAGTAAAAACAAATTCAAATAAGCTTTTGTACGTTCAGACAAAATTAAGAATTTTAATTTTCTAAAAATGAATCTTGACAATCTTACCTAAATCCTACCTTTTTGACATAATTATTTATATAAAATAATGCATTAATTCTGTATTTAGTACCTACGATCATTAAGAAAATGAGAAAAGAATGAGACATAGTTCCCCCTTTCAAGGGCCATATAGACAGCTAACTATATTTGATTACAAAATTTTAAGCTTCAACTTTCACAGTGACTTTTCATAAAGTCTTGAACACTGTTTGACAAAAACTCACCAATGTAATCCTTACACAGTCTTTCAAGCCCTGGATCAAATCTCACCTCTTTCAAGAAATCACCTATATTCACCAAGTCAAGGTTTATCTATCCAGTGATGATACTGATAACATCAACAATAGCTTATATTTACTGAGATTTAAGTATGCCAGCCACATGACAGCTATCATTTCATTTAATACCCAAACATAACTTTAGCAAGTAAGTACTAACAGGAATTTACTAGAGGGCCTGTTACACTGCCCCTGCCTTCATGGTGCTCACAATTCAGTAGAAAGGGAAGGGCACAGGAACAAATAATTACCACATTAAGTAATGCCGGTAGCAAGAGGCTTAGCTCTAGGAGCAATCCAGGACAGCAGTTCCTAAAGTTGATTATGCATCACAACCAGTACTCTTAAAATAAAATCCAAACCATATAATTTAACCCTCAAGTCCTTGAACGATACAGTTCCTACCTGCCTTGACAATCTCACCACATCATTCTCCCTGCTCCAAGAAGCCTTCACAGAGGAGGTAACTTTTGAGCTGACTCTTCAAGAATGAACAAAGTTTGTCAGGTGACCAAAGAGGGAAGGAAATACTAGCTATGTGTAAAGGCAACGGGCATAAAAATATACGAAGTCCAGTACTAATGAACAGTTCTTTGTGTCTGAAGTAACGTGTACAGAAAAATAGTGCAAAATGCAAAGGTAGGTTAGGGCCAAACTCTGCTTTATATACCACAAATTTTTAAGTGGAAAGATGATATGAACATATCTGAACTTTCAGAAAGAAAACTCTGATGGCAGACTCTCAGCCTACCACTGTGGGAAGCTAATGTGGGGAAGATAAATAATAAAATCATTTATAATCGTCATAGCAACAGGGGCAGCAGCCATAGTAGCTAACAAGTACGCAACCTTGCTTTACAACTCCAATGGAGATTCCTGTGGTAGAATTAATAATGAACATCTCAAGCAAAATTAGACAAAAGTAGGGAAGATGAAGAAGAGCATGCAGGCAAGCAGGAAGGCACCGAAAGCAAAATCCATACTTCTTTTATAATCCAAGCTGAAATTGCCTCAGCACTAAAAAACACCATATATGACTTAGGTAGCAGCCTCTCAAAAACAAAAAAAAAAAAAACAAAAAACAAAACTCTTACGAAAAATGAACTTGCCCTCTAACCCAGTAATGCCATTTCTGAGAAAGTATCCAATGGACATAACAACATAAGTTTGCCAATACACAAATATAAAAGTTCCTGCAGCTTTGATTATAACAACAAGAACTAAAAAGCTGGAACTCATTTCATCCAAAGTACTGAAAAAAAATATATTTTGTTACATACACACGGACCTGTATATACCAGTACAGGAAGATCTCTAAGATATATCAGAAGTTAAAGGAAAAAAATAAAAAAGAAGGTATAGAACACCACATATACAGTATGAATCCCTTGTGTAAAATAAGATATGCATACATATGTGCTCAAAGGATCCACAAGAAACTATTAACTGACATTATCTCAAGGAAGTAAAATTGAGGGATGAGTAAAGAGACACGAAGTTCCTCTTCCATACTATTTGAAATGTTTATGATGTACTCATACTACTTATATTTTTTCCTTAATTTATATCATTAAAAGGGAGAGGGGCTCACACATTCTCGTTAAAAGTAGAGAGAACTGTGCTATATGATTTTAAAAGATCTCCATCTAAAATTGTTAAATTAGGGGTGCCTGGGTGGCTCAGTCGGTTAAGCATCTGCCTTCGGCTCAGGTCATGATCCTGGGGTCCTGGGATCAAGTCCCACATTGGGCTCCCTACTCAGTGGAGAATCTGCTTCTCCTTCTCCCTCTTCCCCTTCCTCCCCCCCTTCCTGCTCACTCACTCATTCTCTCTCTCTCTAGCGCCTGCGCACGAGCATGCACAGTCCCTCTCACTAATAAATAAAATCTTAAAAGAAAATAAAATTGTTAAAATTAGAGCTCTGCTACCTAAGGAGCTACATTCCCATTTTCTGGAAAATTAACTTACAAACATCTCTTGATTTCCTAAGATTAACCAAGACTTTACTGGGTAAGACACAATAATCTTTTAGCATATTTTTCTAATGCTAGAGAATATTCACTGTTTCAACAAATACCATAAAATTCTTAAATCATTAGTAATTAAAAATTATATACCATTTTTAAAGTTTTTGCCTTGGTAGTAATAAAACAGAAATTTAAGTTTGTGCAGAATTTTCCAGGTTACAGGGGCGCCTGGGTGGTTCAGTCATTAAGCGTCTGACTTTGGACCAGGGCGTGATCCCAGGGTTCTGGGATCGAGCCCCACATCAGGCTCCTCCCCTGGGAGCCTGCTTCTTCCTCTCCCACTCCCCCTGCTTGTGTTCCCTCTCTCGCTGGCTGTCTCTCTCTCTCTCTCTCTCTCTCTCTGTGTCAAATAAATAAATAAATAAATCTTTTTAAAAAAAAGAAGAAGAAGAAGAAGAATTTTCCAGGTTACAAAATGCTCTGACACTCATCCTTTTTGTTCCTCACAAGAAAACACTGAGGTAGGTAAGGAAAGTAATATGATATTAGGTGCATTTTAGGCTTAGGCATCTTAAGTTTAGAGAAGTTACACAATGTACCCCAGTCACAGAGCTACTAAGTAACAACACAGGAATCAATGCTGGGTCTGTCTGCTGGTTCCGTCCAAGAGTCCTTCCACTAAACCGTATCACTTCAAATAGCTATTGTCATGGTGTGCTCAGGCTCAGACTTAAGACAGGGAGGGAGGGCTCACGGTCCATCTGGCAGTGACAGGCAGTCCACTAGGCGAGGAATGTACCATATAAAAATAAAGTGTAAGAAGGTGGACCTGACTGATGAAAAGGAAACAGAACTGGGAGAAATGCCAAGAAGAATAGCAACTAAGGTGAAGACTGGGCGGTTTACCAATAAGGGCAGCCAAGGAAATACCTTTGTAAGGTTAATTTACTTAGTTAAGGTGGAAGAGAAAGTCTATTGGAGGAACTATATTGTAATGTGGAAAAATCATAAAGAAAAGTGTTTATAATCCAATCAAAAGATTTAGGAAAGATGTAATGGAGCGTAATGTGTATGAGGTATTTAATCAGAGATTAAGACCTGGCACATGATTGCTATGAAAAATTTGAAAGGTCTAATCCTACAGTGCATGGTCATGTTAATGCTGTGGCTTGGAACTTTAAATGGCATGTGTGAAATATACTTAGAACTCAGTTTCACCCTGTGGGATACACCAAATAAGGAGCAAGAATACTTTCCACACAAAAGGACTCATTCTCCTAAGATTCTAGTACAGCTCTGACCAGTAGTACCTGCTCAAGGTGAGAAAGTCCTTCTTAAGAAAAGGGGTCGTGGATACCAGAACTAACAGCAGGGTCAGTCCACCTGGTTTAATAAGGCACCACGGGTCTTTAATCCTGATGAACACACTTTCCAGGAGAAGTCTTAAGGCAAACATTCACTGCTGACACAGCAGAAACAGGTTCCCAGAGAAATATCAGCCTTTCCCTCCCTTACTGCGACAGAAGCAGAAAGGGCTGAAGACCCAACAGCTTCAACTTCCAATGTCAATAAATAATGCTTCTAACATTTAACATACATTTTAGGAGTTATTTAGAGGTGGGGTTTTTAAATTGTGCTTTACTCCTGATATATTTTGTTTTGTTTTGATTTTAGTTTTAGTAAATATATAGAATTATCCGGTATATTTTGCCATTCTAACACCCATTCACGCTTCTCCTGCTAACATACTCTGATTCCCCTTAGGAAATCACTACTTCCCCATCCTCAGAATATGTATTTCTGGTAGTCAGCTTCATCCTAGCTCCAGGTTAGACACAGACCAAGATCTAATCCAATTACCACATCACATTCATTGGCTACAATGATGAAGAAAGGCACATGACCCATTCAGAAGCAGTGAGGCACAAAACTGCTTGCTGGATTTCAACTAGAAGGTATAAAAAACCCAGTAGCTGCTGGCAGCCATCTTTTTTTTTTTTTTTTTTTTAAGATTTTTATTTATTTATTTGACAGAGAGAGACAGCCAGCGAAGAGAGGGAACACAAGCAGGGGGAGTGGGTGAGGAAGAAGCAGGCTCTTAGCAGAGGAACCTGATGTGGGGCCCGATCCCAGAACGCTGGGATCACGCCCTGAGCCAAAGGCAGACGCTTAACGACTGCGCCACCCCGGCGCCCGTGCTGGCAGCCATCTTGCAACTATGAGGCAAAAATCTGTGTGAGACTAGACTCAATACAGAGGTATCAAAATAAAAAGATGAATTCAAGTAAGTCCTTTCATCCTGAATCAGCCATGCATGAAACTAGCTCTGCAAAGATTTTTAGTTATGTGAGCAAATAAATTCCTATTTTGGCTTAAGTCAGTTTAGGCTGGGTTTTCCATAACTTACAACCAAGAGTTGAAACTGATACAGTAAGCCTTAAGTTGATACCAAAAAGTGGGGCAATCCCTAGAAAAAAGGTTTGTATAAAGCACAAACCACCGACCAACTCTAAAAATATTAAAGGTTATTCCAGATATTTAACGGCATGAGATCTCTGAAGTTGATTTCTATATTCTGCCCCCAAACAAAAGGAGTATGATATTGGGAGCAGGGAAAGTAGTATAAGAATGTTTTTTAAAAGGAACATGCAGGGTTTTTTAAGTCTCCTTTTTGCCTTCATTTCCTAGTATGACTTCCCCCAGCTAATAAATGCTTACTCCAAATCGTATTAATATTACATTTAGACTTCTCATTTTACAGAACTCCTTGAATGTTTCAGTGCCATTAGTTTTTATGGCATACATGATATAATCACATAAAATGGTGACCAAACACATTGCTAAAAATCAGTGGTTTAGAGAAAGCTGAAGAGTTAAGTAGCAATTTCTGAAATACCTAAATCTCAAAGGAAATACTTAAGCTTACATGTAAGACTTTATCTGAACATCCATCAAGCCTCAGATTCCAACTTCTTTACAATCAAAATTTCTCCCCCTCTTACTCCTTCTCTCTTGGGAAAAAGAATACATACATTTAATGGGGCTCTTAGGTATTCAACATGAGGAAAACACTGGGAAAAACAGCAGAGCAACTCAGTAACTCCCTCCCACCCCTCACCACTCTATCTCATCCCACCCAAAAAAAGAAGGGTTGAGGCTATAAAATAGCCACAGTTTTAAATAATAAAAAAATTTATGGGATTCTTCCAGAAAAACACAAATCTGCTCAACACAAAGTATATACATTAGAAAACATAACCAGAATATTTTAGCCATTATTATATACAAAAGGGCAGAGAGAGGCTGTCTTTCATGAAATCTGGATTGCAGATGTTTGGCAAAAAAAAAAAAAAAAGATTAATAATCTATCACAAAGTCCCACAACTAGTGATTCAAAATGAAAGCTTTCACTACTTACACCATATGTAAATATACATATATACACACTGCTTATAATCCCTTGATCTGAAGAGAAAGAGAACTGATACTCTACTGTGAAAATGGTCAGTGGGCAGACATTTTAAAATCCTTTCCCACATGAAAAGATTCCTGAAAAAGAGATCAGAAGACAACAGAAAAGCACTCAATATATATGGAGTTGTAAATCCTGTATGAACTAGTATCTATTACACAAAGGGGGAGCATGCAACAAAGTGATTAGGGAAGTCAAACATGAATTAGTTCAATAACACAGAGGCAAATATAAACCCCCGAAAAGCACTTTATGGAACAGAAATCCATACAAATGAAAAAGATGTCTATTATTAGCAATGAAATAATATTAAACTTGAAACTCCAAATAAATCTTAAATCAATAAGAAATTGGTATGCCTTCACCAAGAAAAAAAAAAATCTACTTGAAGTAATACAAAACACAAATCAAGGCAGAACATATATTTTTAAAATACAATAAATCAAATATCTACTAAAAAGACTATTAGGTACAAGGCATTAATTCAAAGGGTACTAAGAAAAATACCTTAGTATGTTGTGAATAGCCACTGTCTGATTCTATCAAAGAACCTTTCACTGTACCTAAAAATGTAGCTCTCTTACTCAGTCTATACCTCCCTCATTAACAAAGATAATTCAAAGTACCCATGGTGAATGCTAGGATTCAGTTCTTTGTTCCACAGTCCTCTGTATATTCTGCTCAAACACATCTGATTGCAAAGATGACAGGACGATGATGACAGTAGCAAGAGCAAATACATACAGGGCTTTTTATGTGCTAGGTGATGTTCCTCGTACTTCATATAGTTAATCTTCAGAACGACTCAATGAAGTAGGGTGGTCTTCTTATCCCATTTAGCAGATGAAGAAAATGAGTAACAGAGAAGTTAAGAAATTTGCCCAAGTTCACACAGCTAGTATGTAGCAGAACCAGAATTCAAACCCAGATAACTCTACCTCCAGAGTCTGTGTTCTTAACTACTATCATTCAATTCTAGCAATTAGATATAATTTCAATCCTCTCCTTCCCTCTAATCTATTTATCACTCTATGATTCAGTTTCCCATTTACAACATGGGTCAATAATCGTTCTTACCTCATACAGTTGTTTAATCCTTGTATGAAGATTAAATGCAAAAACATACACAATGTGTTTAGAATAGTGCTTGACACATACCAACACTATATAAATAACTACTCATAAAATATCTATCAAAAATCCGTCACTGGGGTTGAGAATAACAGTTATAAAACTAACAATCAGAATTTTACCAAGCAGAATGATCTTAATGTGCCCTTCACACTTCTAAAGAAGTGATGTCTAAATAAAACTTGGCTTTCCCAATTATTTCCATTATAAAACAACAAGCCCACCACAAGCCTTGAAGAAAACACATATACATAACTTAGGAGTTGCTTTCTTAAGTCTAGAACTCCCTTTCCATTATTTTTGTTCCCTCAATTGCTCCCCCACTCCCCATACACAATATCACAGAACTATATCTCTTCCAGGTAAACGTAAATACTAAAATTTCTCTTACATACCAAGATAAATGTTTATATACGTTTTAAGAACTCAAAATTTATTTGGTATTTTAATGTCATTCTCATCTGAACATCTGGATACTGGGTATTCTGAAAGGTTTCAGCCAGAATACTACTCTCCGAGTTTACCTTTCCCCAAGAGCTACAGAATTATGGAGACAGAAAGAACAACAGCGATCTTCTAGTCCAAGGTCTAGTGCTGATCAAGATTTAAATTTGCTTCTAATTTTCTGTTGTGACAACATTCTTGTCTATGTCTCACTGTACAATTGTGCTAGGATTTCTCTAAGTACAGATGAAAGAGGAGAACTGTTGGATGGATCCCAGGGTGTGTATGTATTCAACCTTATAAGGGATTATCAAATTACTCCTCAAAGTAGTTGGACTAAACATCTAAGAATATGAAAGTTATATAAAATATACATAAGGCGAGGGGGGAATATCACTGACTCAGGTTCAAAAGCCAACCTAAATTTTGTAATTAATTTTAGTTATTTGCCTCTCCTCCTCCTGGAACCTCATTAAGCTGATAGAGACTTTTAAAAAATAAATAAACTAATAACAAAAGAATCACCACAGGAGAGTATAATGAATTTGGAAGCATTCTATGGGAAGAGCCACAGCCAAGAGCAGGCAAAGAAGGGGTCTGCAACAAAAGGAGTGATTGCCAAGTAAACTCCAGGGGGCTACAGTTAGCACCACTGGGGAAGTGGGGGGCAGGAGTAAGAAGGGGACAGAAATGGTGGCTAGCTTTTCCATGGAAGCTGAAAAGAAGACAATGGAATAAGAAAAGAAAACAAGAACATGGAATCCCTACTCTACCCCTACCCCCATCCGCGTATACGCAGATGACATGCATTCTGGCACTGACACCCACATGGGGATGGAGGGGGAGTGGGTACTCTCTTAAAAAACTGAACAAATTGCCTCTGTAGGCCCTTCCCCTAAAAGCCAGCTCCCAGCCCATTCACCCTAAAATTATACCTTCCAGCCAAAAAGCATTGCCCAATTCTTCCAGTGAGAGTTGGTCAGCCTTCATGCTGGGCAGCCTTGCCATGGGCAAGACCAGAACAACGGAAACAAGTGAAACAACCACCCCAGAGGAAGTAGAGATGATTCTAGAAACAGAAAAAAACTTTTTAAAAGTTTATTTTTCTTAGAGTGATGAGAAAAACTTTTGCATCCCTGTCTCAGTATTAAAATGTTACAAAAAAGGAATAATCAAAAATGAAAGTGTTCTTGTAAATTAAAATATAACTCCTGAAATAAGAAGTTTAGTTAGAAGAATCAGAAAATAAAGTAGAAGAAACCACCCTACCCACTCCCCAAAAGGCAAAAAGACTTAAAAAAAAAATTTAGTAGGAAAAAAAGGATAAAATTCAGGAGATTCACCATTCAGTGAAGAAAACAGAGGAGGAGTTTATCAGAGAAAGTGTTCCAAAGCTGAAGAAAGACACAAGTATTTATCTGAAAAGAACTGAGTGATCAGCATAACTAATAGAAAAGACTCACACCTAGGCACATCCTTGTGAAAGCATCTTGTTCCTTGTGCAGTATCAGAGCCATCAGGATAAAAAGAAAAGCCTAAAAAGTTCCAGACTGGGGGGGGGGGGGTGGCAGGTAAAAAACCTACAAGTAAATAAGACTCTGAGAGGCATTAGCTATAACATTAGCAACACCGGATGCTAGAAGATAATATATGAAAGCTCTCAAAGCTCTGAGAGAAACTTATTTTCAATGTGAATTTCTACATAAGCTAACTATCAATCAACTGTGAAAGCAAAATAAAGACATTTTCAGACATGCAAGGATTCAAACCGTTGACCACTTATTCTTGTACCATGAAGAAGATAGTTTAGGAAGAATACAAAACAGGGTGAAAACAAAGGAAATAGGAAAAATACATGAAACTGATGGCACTAACCCAAAAGTCCAGTGAAAAGAAATTCCAAGGATGCAGCTGTACAGTAGACCTAAAAAGCAATGAGTCCACATTAGAACAAGAAATCAGGAAGCTCCAAAGAATGTCTTCTCAAAGAAGAATCACATAAATTCCAGGAAACAGATAAAATGAGTAAGAAGGTAGAAGACATTAGCAAAATGATAAAGATGGCATATGCTGCTTCCCTAAACATGAAGGGAAAAAATACCAAAGGGAACACCTCCAGGAAAACCAAAAAATTATACAGCAACATAATGATTCTAACAAAGATCCATCAAACTACAATGTGGCAATGATTCTGAGCAATTATGTGTGAGAAAAGTAAATCCATTTAAACCAGATGCTGGGAACTTTCTCCTTCAGATGACCTAGAAGTATGCCACTGAACTTGTAGAGAGGGAAATATAATTCTAGCATATCACTGTTTCCTCTTCCAAGATGTCCTTTGCCCTCTCTTCTCTGATTCATTCATTCATTCATTCATTCACTCATTCATTCATTCACCCATCTATGAATGCAACAAGTATTAACTGAGCACCCTGCATGCCAGGCATTGTGCTAGGAATGCAGATAAGCAGTGAACAAAGAAGATAAAACCCCGCCCTGGTGGAGACTGCATTCTAAGACGATGGCTCCTCCTCTTCCAAGAATCTGCTACAGGTTCTTATGTTCCATAGATGAGAGAAATCATATGATAATTGTCTTTCTCTGCTTATTTCACTTAGCATTATCTCCTCCAGTGCCGTCCATGTTGCAGCAAATGTTGAGAATTCGTTCTTTCTGATAGCTGAGTAATATTCCATTGTATATATGGACCACAACTTCTTAATCCAGTCACAAGAACTAGGAAGATAGGTAGGGAAAGAAAGGGATAAAGAAAGGGGGGTAATCAGAAGGGGGAATGAAGCATGAGAGACTATGGACTATGAGAAACAAACTGAAGGCCGCAGAGGGGAGGGGGGGGGGAATGGGATAGACCGGTGATGGGTAGTAAGGAGGGTACGTAGTACACGGTGCACTGGGTGTTATACGCAACTAATGAATCATCGAACTTTACATCGGAAACCGGGGATGTACTATATGGTGACTAACATAATATAATAAAAAAACATTTAAAAAAAAAAAAAAGAATCTGCTACAGGGGTTCTATCTCCTACGAAGCTTTCCCTGAACTTCCTTATTCAGCTAAGATCTTCTCCTTTAGTGCTCCTAAAGAATTCTAACTCTATTTCATAGAGTCGAATTCAGTTTTATATAGAGATTATCTCAACAATGCAACAACAGAAAATTTATTAGTTATTTGTACTTCTACTGCAAAGCACTGCGCCTAGATCAATAAATGTTTTGAACCTTTCCATTCAGCTGAAAGGTAAATAAAACTGCCAAATAAAATGTAAAGCAATATAGATGTTAACTATTATTTAACACACGAGGAAGCTAAACTTCCTGTCAGGTAAATGACTTGCTCAGATCATAAAACTCATCTGTGAAAGAGCTAAACTAAAATCCACAGCACCAGGTTAAATTAAAGTAAGTGGTCAAATCAAAAAATGGGCCCAAATGGGAGAGAATAACCTTAGGCCTTTATTTTCTTAGAACTTTTCCAAGCACACAACAAATGTCTAAGACATAGACTCTATTTCTTCTATATGTCAAGGTATAGCTTAACAATTACGAAAGTAATTGTGAAAGTTTCTAATCGAAATATAATCTACTTTGAAAAAGCTTTAATTTCAGAGTTGTGTATTTCTACTTTGCAGTATATAATACTTGTAACACATAAATGTTTAGATGTTAAATGACATTTGATATAAAATATATTCGTTTTTAAGTATTTCCTCACAAGGAATCTTCAAAATTATTCCCATAAATATATTTTACATATTCCCATAAATATTAGACTTTTTATTCTTTTTAAACTTCAAAACACTAAAAATAAATAAATAATGCTTACATGAACTTCCATTAATAACACCAAAAGGCAAGAGGTTTATCAGCCAGCTTTAACCCTATCAAGGTTAAAGTTATCAAGATACACATTTGCAAAATTAAGCAAAAACTTAAACTCACATACATATATAAGTTCTGTAAACATAAGGAAACAAATGTGATAGATGCTGTTATTTCACGCATTCCAAGGTTACTGGTAACCACACTTTCTATGGTCTTTCTTGGCTATATGAATATATCTGTTCAATAACCTGTAATATTAAAACTAAACAGAAGTAGCCATGCAAATTACAACTGAGGTACAAAAACATAACGCTGGATAGATGGAGAGAGTTGTTTTATATTCATAGGATAAGCAGCCAAGGAATTGATCCTGTTTCAGTTCAACAAACATCTATCAAATGCCAGCAGCTACTAGACGCCAGCAGTTACTCCAGGCACTTATAATATTTCCAAAATGAATACATAAAAATGTCTGTCCTTGAGTGGCTTACAGTAGGGAAAGGCAATTGCAACTATTCTTCTCCTAAACACTAGGAGCTGACCAATTAAATGTGATTTAGGTAGGTAACAGAAGGGTTACCTACACATAGGTTTCACCACACTTAAAAGATGGTTCAACACAATGTAATTATTTTGAAATATAGTCAATTACTAAAACATATGACATCATGACTCAAGCTGTATTTGTGAGTCTGATCACAGAAATCGGGAATTTAACTCACATATATTTACAGATCCCCCAACACTCAGAAGCTGAAAGAGTCAATGAATACTAAGTAGTGATTTTTACTTTAATGCAACCAGGAGACTCAGAGAAACTTTTATCACCCAGTGGAATACAGAGGGTTTCAACTTCATCCCATCTCTAGTAGCACTACCACTGATTACCACAATTACCATTCACTATCAGCTCAAATGCCAACTCTCCGATCTGTCTCATGTTAGGCAGCGAACTTTAAATAGATAAAATCCCAACCCTTTGCTGCTCAGCCTCAGTTCCAATCACTGAAATATGCCTAATTAATTCCTAAACCTAATTCTATGCCTTTTATCTTTTCCTAGATGTTTCCCAAAGAAAAAGTATAGGTCAAGGTAAAAGAGATATTTTGAAGCTCCTTCTTTATTATCTATTCTGACAATAAGATAATTGGTTTTATGACTTTTAAAATATATGAAGTGCTCATATAACTATTAGCAAACTGTCAGGCAATCCTGAAAACTGGTAAGAAAAATGCCGACAACAATAACAAAACAATAAGCACAAAAAGGAATAAAAGAGCCAATACACATATAAAAGGTGCAAAGTCTATCTACTGGTCAAAATATGTAAAAAAGTAATAATAATAGTAAAAATTATAACAATAATAGCAGTTAGAATTTATTATGCTCTTTCTTTATGTGTGAATATAAAGACTTACCAATTAATTAATCAACCAATTAGATAAAAAACTACCCAGGAAAACAGGAAAAGTTTCAAAGAGGACATGATAAGTGAGCTGGTCCCTCATGGATGCAAATTCACTAGGCAAAGCCTGGGGGTAAGGGCAACACTCAAAGGTGGAGAAGAGGACAAGGCAATAATAACATTTACAAAAACACCAAAATATGAATCCAGTTTCTATTCTACGAGCGGAACCATTTCTATTCTGAAGTGCATAATAGGGGCGCCTGGGTGGCGCAGTCGTTAAAGCGTCTGCCTTCGGCTCAGGGCGTGATCCTGGCGATCCGGGATCGAGTCCCACATCAGGCTCTTCCGCTGTGAGCCTGCTTCTTCCTCTCCCACTCCCCCTGCTGTGTTCCCTCTCTCGCTGGCTGTCTCTCTGTCACATAAATAAATAAAATCTTTAAAAAAAAAAATAAATAAATAAAGTGCATAATAAGGGGTGCCTGGGTGGCACAGTCATTGAGTGTCTGCCTTCGGCTCAGGGCGTGATCCCAGTGTTCTGGGATCGAGCCCCACATCAGGTTCCTCCGCTGGGAGCCTGCTTCTTCCTCCCCCACTCCCCCTGCTTGTGTTCTCTCTCTCTCTCTGGCTATCTCTGTCAAATAAATAAATAAAATCTTTAAAAATAAATAAATAAATAAAGTGCATAATAAAAGTGACAAGTTATGAAACTGTACAAAGAGGGAGGTAGACATAAACAGCATTACACTTCAAGCAAAACAGATTAAATGTTTTTTAAAAGGTATGTAACTTAATCAGATTTGTTTTTCCTGTACCTTTATTTTTCAAGGAAACATCTGATCAAAACCAGATAGCAACTGATAATTAAAAATCAGCAATACTTCATCCTTAATGAGATATCTTCCAAAGACAAGCACAATTCTACAAAAAGACATTACTTAGGTGGTCTTCCAAAAGTCATTCCTTTTAAATCAAAAATGAAAAGAAACTGCCAACCTAGAATTCTTTACCCAGTAATTACATCATTCAAAAAATGAAGTGAAATAACATTTTCACTTATGGCCATCGTACCCACATAAAAGCACTAAAGGACATGTTCTTCAAGCAACTGAGAAATGCAGAAAAGAATAAAGAACAATAAAAAGCATAAACACTGATAATATAAACAGTAAGAATATCTTGTGCTGTTTAAAATGTATTAAATAGGTGCATTAAATTAATAAGTTAAAAGAAACAACAAAGCATATAACAAAAAAGCAAAAGAGCATATAACTCTAAAAAAAAAAGGTCCCCAAACCCTTAGGAAAAAATTGATTGTTCTGTGACCATGAAAACAATTTATTACTAGAGTGAGTTTTAACAGATCAAGGACAACTGTTTCACTGGTCACATTTTTAAAAGCCAGCCAATTAATCGATAACAGCCACACCGCTGAAATTCACTCCAGTGATCATTCCTATAAAATGATCAAATATTTACAATGTCCAGGCATTTAAAAAAAAAAAAAAAGGAAAGACACATATCTTATATTGCTAATCCTCCCAACAGTGGTACTCTTTTCTGATAATACATAAATGAAAGAAAAGTAGGATACAAATATTCTTGAGATGTAACAAGAGCTGTTATCAAGGCAACATCCAGGGACTATACACCCACGGCTCCTGATCCTATCTAGTGCTGCTCTAAGTTCTTTTTCATATCTGGGAATTGGACTGTTCCACACTACCCCACACCCAAGGATAACTGTTCTGTGAGAATAACAAACTATTCCAAATGTGTGACTCCCCAGTATATTCAGTGGATTCTGTCTTCCAAAAAAAGAACGTGAATGGGGTAAAATATTCCCTTTGATAACGGGTAAAGGAGCTTCCTGAGGATAATGATTCATTCATATCCGTATTTTAGAACTACAGTATACCTTCACAGTTTGTAATTATTGGCAACAAGATAAAATGAAGTACTTCAATCAAGTATTTCCTATCTATTCACAAAGGTAACATTAACATCTAAAATCAAGAAAACAAGATTTTCCATTTCATACACTTTTACTTCGTATTTCTAATACTTGATAATTTTAAATACCAAATGCCCTGAGTTTAGCCCTGAAATGATTTTAAAACACTCCTCTAACTGGAGTATAATTATTTTCAATTAATGCGTTGTTCTGACACTCAAGAATCATCTGATTTACATAAATGCTAGTTAAGCACCATAGAAATCCTAAACTATATAATTAGAATGTCACAAATCACTTACTTCATTCTGTCAAAACAGGGATTATTTTAACTTCTATTTCACTTCTTTTGAAAGAAATCCTATTTACTTTATTTTCTCTAACAGAAAAAAAAATTAGTAGGATAAACTTACAACGTACTTCCCCAATCAAACTTTAAAATGATTCTGGTTAACCACAAATTGACTCAAGTAGTTAAGTATTTTTCTGAATGTATTTTACTGAAATATGTCTGACAACATAAAATAATGCCATATAGTAATTAGGTTACTATTCTACAGAATTACAAATTATTTCACTGATTCAGTCTTACTCATTCACAGATAAAAAGGTCACTTTTGTCCTTATAAATTATCCAAGTAAACTAGATGCACTTCTAGCATAAATTAAACAATTTTGTTAATAGCTCTTTTACTTAGGATTAAAGCATAACCATAAAAAGGTGTTATTAAATAACACATTTCACTAACTTAATCCGATTTGTTTAACACACACACACACACACACACACAAAATCATGAGCTAGCTTTATCATTTTCAAACATCCTGACAATACTTGGGAAAATAAAGGCAAAAATTGTTTTTCAATTATTTTTTAAAATTCAGAAACATAAAACTTCAATTGTTTACCAGCCATAGATTATAACACAGAAAACCTAAGGAAATATCATAAATATTATGAACTTTAAATAAAATTCTAGCCATAACTTACATACTGATTCCAAACGAAGAAGTGGAATACCATGGTAGATTCTCAGTGACTTACCAAAAATCTCCTAACAAATAAATTAAACAATCATATGACTCTTGAGTTTGCCACACAAAAATATATGGCTGATTCTCACACCTCATACTAGATCCTTTTACACTGTAAAACCTTTTCTTTTTTCACACTGATATTTTCTTTGTAACAAAATACTACCCAGTCAAATTCTAAAGTATGAATCTTTAGAAATGAGATTAGCAAAACAATTTAAAAATACTTACCGTCTTGTTTCGTAATCTAATTATGTCCGAGACAGAGCCAGCGCCACAGTACTCCATAACAATCCAGAGGTCTGTGTTCTTAAAATAACTGCCATAGTACTTTACAACATATGGGCTAAAGAAAAATATATAGACAATTAAACTTAGTTAATTCCCAAAGAAAATTATTTCTTAATCCCAATACAAAGTATTTTCAACATTTCATACTATTCCAATAAGTAAACTTAATGAGTAAATATCTATTATACATCAAATTGTCTATATGTAGGGTTCACCAACTGTGCATAATTAGGCTTTAATTCATGGATGAAATTTAACAGGATTACAAAGCAGAAGAGGCCCAAATGCTTTGAGTGATTCCCAAGAAAATAAGTCTTTGTTTTGGCAAAGGACTTAGTATATAACATAAGGAACAAATGAAAATATTTTAACTAAAGCATTTTAAATATAAATCTTTAAGGGAGCTTGCATTTAGTCAAATAATAATACTCAACTTTAAAATACTCTATAATTCAATGAAACCAAAAAAATTATTTTTAATTCTCTTTTATTTGGGCCTTTAAAATTCCAGAGATTAAAAAAGAAAATTCCAGAGATAAGTAATTACAACTATTTTTGCTTTAAATTCAGATAATTAAAATTAACAATTTAAAATATTTCTGAAGTTTTATGACTTCCAGAGCAGAATAAACTATGTTTATATCCTAATTGTTTTTAGGAAGACTTAGAAAGGGACAAATAGTCACATGTTTATTTATTTAATATTTAATATTTACTTAATATTTATAAAGGGCAAGCTGTATACACTGATATGTAAAACATCTTGCCCAACTCAAAGAGGAAGAGTATCCATATTCCCAGAATACATAAAAAATTAAAACAAGGTAGCATAAACTACATAGTAGACAGCTTAAATGCTACAAGAACTAAAATAAGGAAATGTTAGAGCCAGCAGAAAGAACTTGTAGAAAGGGAGGGATTTGAACTACGAAAGAAAGATTAAAACTTCAAAATACGGGTTGGAGGAGAAGAAGATTCTAGAAAAAAGAGGCCATGAGCAAAGGCACAAAATAGAAAGGAAAAAACCAAGAATGGCATGTTTAGAGGACAATTAGTTCAATAGACATTTTTATCCAGTAGCAGTTATCATGAAAAGTGGCAGCTATGTAAAATATAAAGACACAAGAACAAAATGAGCAAAAAATAATAATAAATGGAAAGTATTACAAAAGATGACATTAAGAGACCACCAAAACAAGAGGTCAAAAGAAGACAGTCAGGGAAGACTTCTCAGTAGAGCCTTTAATTTTAGCCAAGTCATCAAGTCAAGGGTAGAGCAGATTGGTTGAAACTTAAGGGCTTAAACTAAAAAGGAAGCTACAAGGCTAGAATCCAATCCTGTTTTATCCTTCTGCTCATTACCTCTGTACAGACTTGCTTCCTAACTGGCCTCCTTGTCATAGTTTTCTCCCCCATTCTAATCTACGTTTCATATAGTTGACAAGGTTACCTTTCTTTAAAACAAAAGTAAAAAACTGATCATATTGCTCTCCCATTAAAAACAAAAACAAAAACAAAAAAAACCTCCAGTGGCTCTCCATTATACCAAAAGGAAAAGATCTTAACTGCTTCATATCACATAAAAGACCTTCCCAAGTCTACCTTTCTACCCATATCTCTCGCTACTCCGCAACTCATACCTTAAATTTGCAGACATACTCAACTTTGGTAGGTGCTGAGAATGGGAAGTAAATATCAGGAGTTCCTAAGTGTTCACTGAACCACTGAAGAAAAGTGCTTGTTTACAAACAAATGAAACTAATCTACACACCCAAAACTTAAACTTATGGGAAACATAAAAAAACCCTTCTTTACATATACTTCTTTGGGGTATGAGTGCCTGTGTAGAAACCTTTACAGAGAGTACTGCTCTCACACATGGCTATGCATCAGAAACACTTGTGACCCAGGTCCCACACCTTAGGGGTTCTAATTCAGTAGGTCTTTTAAAAGCCCTATGGGTGACTCTGATATAGACCCACAGTTAAACCCCACTCCAGGAGAAGAGCCTTCAAAGAGCTTCTTTAAATATTAATGTTCTCCTTCAAAATTTTGAAAGTATTAAGTGACAATGATTTCAATTATATTCACTGAAAAGCACACAGAAAACATGTATTTTATCTTGCAATACACTGGAGTAATCAGCAGTTCTAAGGGTAGGATTGACAGCCCTTATGAAAATTAGGGACTCTAACTTGGGCAGCTACCTGGAAAAGCAACTGTCTCTCTCTTTAGGGGTGAGTAAGAGAACGACTTTGGGGACAGGTAAAATTCTCTTCAAAAAATACTTTGTGGTCCATTCTAATACACAATCAAGTACACGGATCAAGGTCCAACAGTTCTATATCATAAAACATGGCCTCGATAATTGTAACCTAGAAAAGTATTCAAGCAGATAGGGCTGAACAGTCACATTAAGGACACATACCTGAATATAGTTTCTGTCATTCATTCAACATTCATTCATTGACCCTCTGCTAACGCCAGATGTTCAATATGCAGTGGTAAACCACACAAACACAAGTCTGATTCTCAAAGAGCACACACCAGCATGAAATACACTGGTATTAGAGAAGTAAACCCACAGATAAATACAATTACTAACTGTGGTTTAAAAGGGGGGGGCACTGCCATGAGATAAACTGGCTGAGACTTTATTTTGTACTCATCATTTCTCCAATAAAATGTTCTTAGTTCATATGAAAAAATGGAATAACAGCCACATTCCATGGTAGTCCCTGACTTAGGAAGCACTAGAGTATATGGAAAAACTTTGAAAATAGACAGGGGTGAGCTTTAACAACAAAATATCCCCCCTCCATTGAATGGCTATAGATTACAATTTAGATTTGGAAAAGAAAAAATGCTTAACCACCAAGGTTTATATAGAATAGTGGCCTACAATTGGTCATCCTCTGATAGGTTCTACATCAATACTACTTTTACAATTTTAAAGCACTTACAATATCTTGTAATTACTTTGCCACTGACTTTTATCTGCCTCCCCCAGAAGAAAAGAAGCTTCATGAAGTTTGGTGCCAATCTGGCTTGCTCTCTATTTTATCCTCAGTACCTCCCTTCTTATATGTACAAAAGAAAGCAGTGAATAAGTTCATTCACTGAAGATTATTCAACAAATGAATAATCACAGAAAAATTAACAGAAGGGACCTAATGTAGGGCTTCCCAAAAGAATAACATTTAAGGTAAGATTCAAAGGTTGGCTAGAAGTTAACCAGATAAAGAGCATCCAGGCACCAACAACTTTCTGTGCAAAGGCCCTGAGGAGAGAAAGAGCAAATCATTCTCAAGAAATTGAAAGATGACTGTGCCTAGAATAAAGTGAGTGAAGACTGCAGTTGAATACAATGTAGCTGCAGCTGGAGGCAGGAGCCTGATAATGAAGTGCCTCAAAACCAAGGTAAGGAAATTGGGCTTTACTACATATGTAAAAGAAGACCTGAGAAGAATTTTAAGCAGAGCAATAACATGACCTAGTTTATACTTTTAAGATTTCTCTGGCTGCTGCATCAAAGCTAGATGGCAGGAAAACAAATACGGACACAGGTAGAACAATTAGAAGACCATGTTGATCTATACATGCTAGAGACTGTATTGAGCCTATCTTTTTATTTTCTGTACTTGTGATACTTTGACATCTGAGACCTGCTGACAAGGCCTCCACTGTCCCTCTCAGGATTAGCTCATTCCTAGAGATAGAACCTGTGAGTTCTATGCAATCAAACCAATCAGAAGTCCATACCCAATCAAACCAATCAAATCAGAAGTCCATACCCCCAACCACCTCCAGGGTCACTATTTGTATCTCATTCCTAGAGATAGAACCTGTGAGTTCTATGCAATCAAACCAATCAGAAGTCCATACCCAATCAAACCAATCAAATCAGAAGTCCATACCCCCAACCACCTCCAGGGTCACTATTTCCCTAACCTCATCAACCCAGAGCCAAACACCAGACAATGAGGGACTGCCCTACACCCCAGAGCCCACTGAAATTCGAACTAACCAATCCTAAACCTGTTTACCCTATCTCATCCATTCCTCCCCAGAGAACTACATTAAGGGCTCTTGTCCATATTTTCTGCTTTCTCCCTCTGCCTCCTAACTGACCCTGGAGCTTCCCTGTATAAGCCTTCCCTCCCCTTCTCACCCACTCTTGCATGGCAGGCTCGCATCTCTTGGGATCTGTAAGTATAACAATTTATTTCACCGTACCCAAACAATAATAAAACCTACATTTGTAAAAAAGAGATGTGGTGAATTGGAGTAGGAGTAAAAGAAATAGAAAAGAGAACAAATTCAAGAGATTTTGCAAGGTAAATTCAACAGAATTTGGTAATGATATAGACTGGCAAGCTAGGAGACAGTAAGCAAGTCTTCTGTGTTTTATTCACTGTGCTTCCCCTTCAACTGCACACTGAATATAAATTTAAGACTGGCAAATGAAGATTAAAATTTAAAGCTGTATTTTTAAAAAATTACATACACAAATACAAATATGCTCAGTGAGTACAAGACCTGGGATTGCTAACTCAGGCTGTTTCCACTGACATAGACATCATTCATTCAAATTCATTCATCATTCACTCATGTATCATTTTAAAATGATTGACGTTCACTGAATAACATATATGGCCTAATGGTAGAAGCTAGGGAGAAAAACAGGTGGACTTTAGCAACAAGAAAAGCCAGTTGAGGCAATGGGGAACCCTGAAGAAGTTTACGCAAGAAAATGATACAATCAAATAGCATTTAAAGAGGATTATCACATGCAAACTGTCAGGGGCCAAAGGTGACACTGTTCATTTCAACTGGCAAGTTAACTAACTGTACAGTTATTTAGATAGCCTAACATCTGTTTTTTAACCACATGTTGATTCTTAAACTCTAGAGAGGAGGCAGCATTTCCTTCAAGACCCAAGCTCTGTGTTATTTATATAATTTTAAGCAACACACAAAACTTTAATTCAGCCGTAATTCCTAAGAATCTTGACTAAGCTGCTATATGGACTTACAGGACATATGAGAACCCAGCAATTCTGTCTATTTTTGGCACTGCTAAGTAGTTCAATATGACTTAGGAAATTCCATTGGGTGGAGGGACAAGGAAGACACAAGTCAAATTACTGCACACAGCAGGAAGCAAAGGTGAAACTGGGGTGACAATCAAGAGCCATGTTCCACTCCTTTCTCCTGTGCCACCTTCCACCGCTTCCTTCTCCTGTCCCCTGTATTCATTTCCCTTCCCCTCTTCAACACCTTCAACCCAGTGAAACAACCTATCATCTTCTCCAACTTTTTTGAAGAGGAGGGGGTGCTCCCTCTCATTCCGTGCCTAATGACCACATCCTTTCCATTCCTGTCTCCTTTTCACACCTTTTCTACACCGTTTATCCTGCCAGTCTTTCGCCAGTATAGCAATTCAAGATAGAAACAGTATAAAATGAGAAGTGAGAAAAACCAGAGAGAAAAATGGAAGAAGCACTACAAACTCTCGTCTATTTGCACCTTATATAAACACTACTTGTGGTACAAATTATTTGCTGTGAATCGTTACATTTAAGCTTCTTATGGAAATTCAAATGTTAATTTTTACCGCCTAGAAGGTAATTAACATTTTTATACTATGTTGAATTTCATCTTAATTGAAGATAACCACGTATTACTAAAGGTATTTTTTAATATATTTTTAGAGGTTTAGGTTCACAGCAAAATGCGGTGAAAGATAGAGAGATTTCCCATATACTCCCTGCCCCCACACATGCATAGCATCCCCCTTCATAAACACCCACCTTCTGAGCGGTACATTTGAAACAACTGAGAACTCTAATCTATACTGACACATCATACACAGTAGTTTCACTACCCTAAAAATCCTCTGTGCTCCACCTATTCATCCTTCCCACCCTCCTAACCCCTAGAAACCACTGAGCCTTTTTTTGTCCCCATAGTTTTGTCTTTTCCAGAAAGTCATATAGTGGGAATCATACAGTATGTAGCCTTTTCTGATTGGCCTCTTTCACTTAGTAATATGCATTTAAGTTTCCTCTCTGTCCCTTCATGGTTTGATAGCTCATTTCCTTTCAGGGCTGAAAAGTATTCCGTTGTCTGGACGTACCACAGTTTATTTATGCACTCACCTACTGAAGGACATCTTGGTTGCTTCCAAGTTTTTGGTAATTATTAATAAAGTTGCTACAAACATCCATGTGCAGGTTTTTATGTGAACATAAGTTTTCAACTCCTTTGGGTAAACACCAAGAAGTATGACTGCTGGATCATATGGCTAAGAGTATGTTTAGTTTTACATGAAACCGACCAAACGGACTTCAAAACTGGCTGTACTATTCTGCATTGTCGCCAGCAATGAATGGAAGTTCCTTCTGCTCCACGTCCTCACCAGGGTTTGGTGTAGTCAGTGTTCCAGATTTGGGCCATTTGAATAGGTATGTAGTGGTATCTCACTGTTGTTTTAATCTGTATTTCTCTGATGACACAGGATGTGAAACATCTTTTCATGTGCTTATTTGCCATCTGCGAATCTTCACTGGTAAGGTCTCTCTTAAGGTCTTTGGCCCATTTTTTTAATTGGGTTGTTTGTATTCTTAAGTTTTAAGGATTCTTTGTATATTTTGGATAACGGTCCTTAACAGATACATCTTTTGCAAACATTTTTTAAGTCTTCCCATTATAAGCATGTGATAATTAAAATACTAAGAAATGGCTATTTTTCACTACATAAGTTTCATTAACATCCTTCTACCATCTTAATAGTGTTCTAAACTTAATGGAGTAACACAATCCTTTTACAAAGGCAATATGAATATTCTATGAAAACTGAACTGTTCCCAATATAAACCTAAATAACAGCAATTCATTTCTTGGCCCATCCAAAAATGAATACACATATACAAGAATTGATACAAATTGCCAAAATTCATCACAAATCCTTCAATATGGTGATTTTCAAACTTTTTGGGGGCCCTCACTTTTTGAAGGCCCTCACTAATAATGTTTAAATGGAATTTTACTCAGAAACATCAGCAAATAGAACAGGCAGGAGAGGGATGACACTGGTAGAAGCCTCTGAGCAGACCAGCTAAAAATGTGCTATTCCCAACACACGAATCCCCTCTCCTCTTTGCCTCCCCAAATCTAAGTCATCCAAAGTCACTCAGTTTGGGTATGACCTCCCTGGGGTAGCTTTCCCTGAATCTCCAATGGTGAGATGTTAGATATGTCTTCCAACCTACAGAGTTCCCCGTATTTACCTCATCACAGCTTTTACCACACTATTAAAGCAGCACGTCCAGTCATCTGCCTCTTCCATCTGACTGAAAGTCCCTCTAAAGTCTAAGACTCATTCATTGTTATATCTCCCATGAGCAACACATAAAGGCTGCCCTCGGCAGTATGTACTCTATATATATTAGCTGAATGAATAAATAAGTGAATAAATGTGTCCCTTGATGTATGTGGTAACAACACATTTCTCTTGGTTTATATATGAGAAGCTCCTTGAGGAGTGTAAGGACCAGGAATATAGCGGCTGTGTCAACCGTGGCTCCCTCGGATCCACGTTACCTAGCACACAGTATTCCCAAGTATTACTGACCAGTGCCTGCCTCCACCCCAAGCAATGCCTTGAGAGTGCTTCAGTTTGAACTTCTGGAATCTTTTCTGTAGATCTTACTTTCTTCAGCACTGGCCCTAGAGTCAGCAAATGTGGGTTCTTATAGCATCCCAGTCCCTAACTAGTTGTGTGATCCTGGACAATTCACATAATATCTCTAGATCTCATTTTCTGTACCTGTAAAATAGTTCCAAAACATGTTTTAGTACCAGGAGCCTTTTTCTCAAATAAAATTTTAGAATGAGTCCCAATATAGAAAAAAGATAAAAGCAATGACTGCAGTCTCTCATTCTGCTCAATTCTTCACTGTTTGAGGAAAATACCCCCACCTCCTTAGAGCAGAGTACATTTGCAAAACTCTAAACTAATAGAGATCTAGTCTAGCATTAACATTCTATGATTTATATACTCAACAAATATTTATTAAATGTCCACTCTGTGCCAAGCACTGGACTAGACACAAAAGATTCTATAATAAACAATGCAGATGGGCTTCCTCAAATATTTATGTCAAAACGCAGTATTAAACACATGTTTAATATTTACTAAAATGAACAAAAAAAATTTAAACACCGTCTGGTCTCTTTTTGGAGTATAGAAAGCAAGACAATTTGCCAAGTGCTCAACTAGCTGAATAGACTTTATTTCAATTTCAGAAATGCAAATCTCATTTTCTCTAACCAAATTCCACTGCTGTAAGTGGGAATTTTTCAATTTGTATTGTTTTCTTGCAAATCATTTTTATGTCAGTTTCCCAATAACACATCTACACTAACACTAGTAATTCATAGCTAAAATGTAACGCTTGTTCCCATCGTTTCCCAGTTTATTTTTCACTTGCCCTATCTTTTAGCACCTTTAGGATCTTTTATCCTACTAATTTTTCTGATCCTTCACTATTTCATATGAATAGTGAATCTGAAAGTGAAATCCAAAAGGCATGAGCCATTTTTTACCAGTAATTGTTTCACCCATCTATTTATTTGATTCAACAAATATTTGAGACATCCCCACTATGTACCAAGCATTCTGCTATAAAGCGTTACAACATTTCTAGAAACGTATTCACATTTTCTTCCCCTTTTATCCTTTCCTTTTCTTTCCCCTTAGTAGTTTAAAGTATATAACAACAACGACCAGATTTCCCTATGGCTTCCTTAACCTATAATGCCCTTTCATATTCCTTACACATACCATATCCATTCACATTCACTCAATAAAAAAAGTACAGTGCTAGGCATTGCATATATGGTAAGAGATATGATTCCTTTTCTCAGGGAATGAAGGGAAGGATAAAGATAGTGAAGACATTTCAGAAGGAGAATCTCTAAGACTGTGTCATCAGAAGTACCAGAAAAAGAAACAAAGACGTTTCTCAGTTTTGCTGTGTAAAGACTAAGTAGGTGATGATGCCATGAACAGAACAGGAATTTGAGAGGCTTCTCTGCAACAATTAAAAATTTGATCTAAGAATGTTAAATGTAAAGTTCCTTCTAGATATTGCCCAGCTGAGTTGCCCAGACAAGAATCAGTAATACTTGTATTTGAATAACCACTATGCGGCAAGGTCCAAGGGCACTATGTAAGACATAATCCCAAATTCACAGAATTTAAGTCAGCTGACAGAGAATGCAAGTAAACATGTGCTTAAAAGAGAAACACAGGTAAGAGAGAAGACTGGAAGCATAGGCATAAATATGAAGGATCTTATATGCCATCCTTAGGAGACTGGATCTATCCAGGCAATGGGACACTTAAGGTTTTAAACTGAGAATGGCTTGATTAGGTTTGCATTTTAGAATGATCACTCTAACTTCATGGCAGAAAATGAGTTGGAGGAGTCAAAAATGAAAGCCAAGTGAACCAACAAGAAGCCAAGAAAGAAATATGAGCAAGAGCTGATAGGTCCTAAGATGTACCAAGGTTAGAGGAAGATATGTATAATAGGTAATATCTGAGACCCTGCCTTTCCTAGAGCACACTCAATTAAAATCTCTAGAGGACAACACTAGTCCCTAAACTACATTTAACCATAATAATAAAGTAGTAATAGCAACACACAAGTATTAAGTACCTGATGGGCTCAACACTACTCTGTGCTCAATCTTTCCTTTTCTACATCAAACTGTGGGAACCACATTCTTATCAAATTACCAAATTAATAGCAAGGTCTGGGAAAACTTCGGAATTACATATTTTGATCTGGGAGCTGAGGAATGTATTATTTTTTTCCAAACCACTTGAATTTCCAGGTACACAGCCTTTATGAAAAATATATAATATATTCTAAATATATAGCATAAAATTTAAAAAAGCAAAACTAAATAGACTCAAGAAACAAAGTTCCTCTAGGATTATTCAGTCACCTCATTAGCCAAAGGACTTATAATATACGGATGTTATACGCTTTTGGAAGGGAACGTTTTTTTCATAGATCTCTTACTAACAGGGACCTGACTGGATAAGGGGTGACACTGTGTCCAGACTCCCCTAAGTCATCAGCTGTAAGACACCATGTGACTCAATCAATTTTGATGAATAAAACGTAAGCTGATGGTTTCTGGGAAAGCCCTTTTCTGCTTTTTCCCACTTCCTCCTGCCTGGAACATAAACATAAGGCTGGAGCAAGAGCAGCCCTCTTATAACCATGAGATAATAAGCATGCAGACAAAGAGCACATATTAAGGACAGCACAGTGTAAGAAAAGAAGCCTGAAACAACTGTCACTTTGTTGCTGCTACCTGTAGACTTTCTGTAAAAGGAGAGTAATAAAATCTCTTTCCAATTAAGTAACTATAGGCTAAACATAGTCCTAATTTATAAACTCTGCATCCCTGACTGGGCTATTTAATAGGGCATATAAGACCCTTCAGGATCAGCTCTACTTACCCATCCCAAATCATTTCATACCAATCTCTGTCTCAAACCTTCCACTCCAGTAATCCTAAACCTTGTCAGAACAGCACAAACCAGTGTATTGTTTCTCATGTCTCTACCTGTAATTCTCTTTACTCTCTCTTATCCCTCCATTTCTTCACCCAATTTTAATTAACTCTTCCTCAGCATGCCAAGACTTCGTAACTCCTGGCTGGGGGAGATGCCCTGCCTCCTAGCTCTCACATTACCCCCTGCAATAGTCAGTATAGTGACTGTGCTGTATCACAGCGATTTCTTTAAGGATCTGTCTTCCCAATGAGGCTACGGGCTCCTCAAGAAGAAAAACAGTATTTTAGTTCTCTTGGTATTCCTAGATCCTGGCACAGTATCTGGCCCACTGGGAATGCTCAGTAAATGTTTGCTGAATGAATTAGAGTTACTAAAACATGGCCGTTTTTAATTAGTAAAAACAATTATATAAAAAAGACTGTTAAATGATCCTCCTTAACATCAAATAATAATTTCCACCCATAAATTTGCCCCCAAAATGGGAAAACAGCTTGAGTGCTTTATATCACCACATACTGCTTAATAACATCACTTCTGCTTTAGAACTGTTAAGTCCTAAAGACAACCCTACAAAACTATCCTCATGTTCCCTGAAGTAATCGATTAGTCTCACTTCAGATTCAAAGTCAGAAAACTAACCAGATGACAAAAAAATATATTTTCGGGCCGCCTGGGTGGCGCAGTCGTTAAGCATCTGCCTTGGGCTCAGGGCGTGATCCCGGCGTTCTGGGATCAAGCCCCACATCAGGCTCCTCTCCTGGGAGCTGCTTCTTCCTCTCCCACTCCCCCTGCTTGTGTTCCCTCTCTCGCTGGCTGTCTCTCTCTCCCTCAATAAATAAATAAAATCTTAAAAATATATGTATATATTTTTATACATTATTAGCAAAATTCATCAAAATGAAGGTAAATAAAGAAATAAAATCTCTTCATACCTGTCACATTGTTGCATTATGGAAATTTCTTTGATTATTTCCTGAAGATCCGACTCAACAGGTACTTGTTTAATTGCCACGACTTGACCAGATTCCTTATGTATTGCTTTAAATACACTTCCATAAGACCTACAAGAAACCAAGACATTTATTTTTTTCCTTTCAAACATCATAAGTATTAGAGACAAATCTACAAGTTTTTGCATGTAGTCTTTTCCAATTTAAAACACTATTTAATGGTGATAAATCGAAGTAAACAAATAAAATTGAATTATACCTTAGCTTTAATGCTTCAATTACATACTTAAAATCTACTAAAATCATCAAGTTAATATAAAATGATTTGCTTTTTTCTTATGAATGAAAGAAAGAGACTTACAGTTTGTCAACTCAAACAAATGCAGCATTAAGAAGATATAAATGGAAATTAAAAGAATGAAATGTAGAATAAAAACAGCCAAAGTCTCAAGTTAGCAGAAAAGGCTTATCTCACCTTAAGCAAAATCATCCCCAGCATATCAAAGACCCATGCCTGTTCAGACTGTATAAAAACATGTGAAACCCTCAGCTGAGGACCACATCGTACGAAAGCTAGAGAAGCAAGGAATCTGGTTTCCCTTAAGTGACACATCCAAAGTCTCCTCAAACACCCCTCCTCCTCCCCAAGAGCAAGACCACACGCTGACAGGTAAATACCATGAGTAATAGGATCTAATTTCCACTAGCCCAAAAAGCATCTCTGCTACAACTCTCGAAACTTTGCCAAGTAAATATTTATGTGTTTTAAAAAGCAGAAACAATGAGAGAGAGAAGACATATATACTTTGGTATGAATTAGAAAACAAAGTAAACCCTGCTAGCACTTACTGTTCTGACTGTGAGCCAGGTACTAGGACTGGTGTTTCACATGCATTATCAAATTCAACCCTCTCAATCGTGAGGTAAAATACTACCATCACCATTTCCTAAGATGAGGAAACAGAGACTCCAACAGTGGCAACCAACAGGGACAGAATTTAAACATATAAGGATTCCAAAGATCCTATTCTTCTCACTATATCATTTCTACAGAAGAGAAAGAAGAGCAAGCCATTGAAGACATGGAATGTTTCCTAATATTAGAAAGCTATGCAAAATCACTTTCAAATTTATAATCTCTTAAAATAAGTAAAAAATAAGTGATGAAACAGCTACCTTAACACAAGGAATTTTATCCTATCCTATTTCTTTAAACTTTCCAAAGTAATTTAGTTTGATACTCAGAGACACTGTGTGTGTAGTCCTAATTTATACACATACACACACACACACACACACACACACACACACACACATCCCCTTAAAAGTCATGTATGTATGTATACATATATATGTATATAAACCTGCGTGTGTGTATATATATATTCCCTCAAAAGTCCATAAAGAATTCAGTGCTGGATTATCTACCATGAATTAAGCAACACCATCACTCCCTTTTAAAGTTTCATCACAGCAAAAGAGAAGCTGGGAACCACAAATTGTGGTTCCCAAAATTCCTTTCCCTGAATGGATCCCAGTTAAGAGTCTGACAATAAGAATATGCATGAAATCTGAATGGCAAAAAGTTAAGGAGAAACCACCATTCTTCAGATGTAGTTGTAGCAGATGAACCCCCAGGTATGACATATACAGCAGCCTCCTGCTGAGCTTTTGAGAACCACCACACTGCTCCTGCAGAATGAGATAGTTGGCGGGAGCTTCTCAAAGACTCTTAAGGATTCCAGCAGATCCCCAGTGAGCTTTTAAAGAAACAGCCACCTCAGTGTTTCAGGCTGAGATATTCAGTGTTGGCTTCTCTGACCTTCAGTAGCAGATCTGATGACCTTTGCATCTGTGGCCCTTCCATAAGTCATTTGAACTTCTAATTTTATAACAAACTCTCTATACCCAGAGTACATACAGTAGCTTTTCTTTTCTTGACCAAGCCCTGCTACAAATAGTTTTGGGTACAGGAAGTAGTTATAAGGGAAAGAATCTTAAAGATGAGAATCTTGAATTAGTTCTTTCTTAGATCTGAAGATAATAATGACTTCAATGCAAGTTAACAGAATATTGACAGTCTATGGCATTTAGTGGCAAAACAATTATTTATATTAATATCCTTAGCTGCCTGAATTCTACGTAACGCTTTAGAAGACCAAGTGCCTCTAACAGTAGAATGCCATGGCGAGGGGCGCCTGGGTGGCTCAGTTGGTTAAGCATCTGCCTTCAGCTCAGGTCATGATCCCAGGGTCCTGGGATCCAAGTCCTGCATCGAGCCTCACATTTAGCTCCGCATTGAGCCCCACATCAGGCTCCTCCCTCTCCCTCTCCCACTCCCCGTTTGTGCTTGTCCTCACTCACTCTCTGTCAAATAAATAAGTAAAATCTTTTTTAAAAATTTAAAAAAAAAAAGAATGCTATGGTGAAAATAAGAGTATAAATACTGTAGAACAGACTAGCTGCCCTGGCCTACACTGGAAAACTTATGTAACAAATACAACAACCTCAGAGCTTAAACTTACAGCTCAAGACTGAGAACCAGAAAACTTCTGAATGCCCCAAAAGAATTTCTTAATTCTTGTAGGCACAGGGCTGAGACTTCCAAAAACAAACTCAAGGTCTAATCCAACCTGGAAGCTGAATTACTAAATTCACAACATCACCCACTCTATTCTGTTCAAGTTAGGCTTTTAACCATAAAGAGAAGTACCCAGAGAACTGGTAATGGGATATTTAAGTAGATATTTATCTGAGTATCTTGAACCCCCCAAATCCTACCAAGCATCCCTTGCCAACAAAAGCAACCCTATTCCCCAGTCCAAGAAGATGAGACTCACAATGCCTAAAGACTCCATAATCACCTCACCTGAGGCAGTCACTTTTCAGGGGAATGTAAATAAATCCTCCTCCACCACCTGACATTGCTTCCAGTCCAATAACTACACTCAAATCCCCAGATACCAGGAGAATGAACAGAAAATCCGATGCAAGAGCACCTACTATTCATACCAAAAAAGTTACAAGATTTTGTCAGTTTCTAAATCAGCAGAATTCTAAAGAATATATGTGGGAATGGATTCCAAGATTTCCAGCAAGAAAGGAATTCACCGATATGGATGCAAGACCAGAAATTCCAGAGTCTCCAATGTGTTATCTCAAACAGTTGGGAATGTCCCTAACAGTATGCTCAGTTAGTTAACTGAAACCTGGACTCTACAGTGACCTACATAGAAATGCCAGCAATCCTCAGTATACATTAGAGGAAGGAGATTAAAGGTTCAAGTAGATTGAATACTGGAATGGATATATCATATGTGATTTGCTCACCCAACCCCTAACTATCTTCACTGAGAGGATCAAGAGGATACTCCCTTTACTAGCATCATCAGAAGCTCTATAGTGCAGGTCAGGGATGACAACAGTGAAATGGACTCCCCAGTTTTAATGAATGATAGGAACCATAACAAAGTGAAAAGAACTAGCAGCGTCTTTCCACCAGAGATAAGAGGGCACGGTAACCATTATGGGTAGGCAAGTAAGGCTGAATTTTCTTTTTTATACATCTAGGTCTGGATATCAAAGTTATTCTGGCCTCATAAAAATAACTGCAACTTAGCTGTTGTGTTGGTTTTTTTTAGTAAAATGCATATAACATAAAACTCACCATTTTAAACACTTTAAAGTATATTTTCAGTGGCATTTAGTGCATTTTCAATGTTGTATAACCATTACCTGTATCTAGTTCAAAATCATTTGGAATCTGCTTACTGATCTCTACGGATCTATCTATTCTGAATTCTTCATATAAATGGAATCATGTAATAATGTGACTTTCTCTATCTAGCTTCTTTCACTAAACAGAATGTTTTCAAGGTTCATCCATTCTGTAGTACGTGTCAGTACTTCATTCATTTAATGGCTACATAATATTCCATTGTACAGATATATCACACTTTATCCATTCACCAGTTGATGGACATTTCCACATTTGGCTCTTGTGAATACTGGTGCTATGAGCTGGTAGCTTTTTTTTTCCTAAGATTTACTTACTTATTTGAGAGAACGTGTGCGTACACACAAGCAGTGGGAGGGGCAGAGGGAGAGGATGAAAGAGAATCTCCAGCAGACTTCCCACTGAGAGCAGAGCCCAACACGGGGCTCAGTCTCATGACCCTGAAATCATGACCTGAGTTGAAATCAAGATCTAAGGACGCTTAACCAACTGTGCCACCAAGGCGCCCTGAGCTGCTATCTTTTTAATTCATAGACAGATATCTAACTGTCCTTCCATCTTTTCCATGGTAATTGATCTATTTAAGCTTTACCTTCTTCACGGGTCAATTTACACAATTTAAATTTTATTATGAAAGCATCAACTTTTCAATTAGTCAATGAGTTGTCATTAGAGCAGCATACAGTGGTCTCTTAATTCTTCAAATTTTTTTCTCTATCATTGGTTGCATCTTCTTTCTTATTCCAAATCTTCTATTTTTGCTCTTTTTTCTTTAGTCAAAGTCAAAAGAGGTTTAACTATTTTATTGATCTGCTCAAAGAAACTGCTTTTGTATTTATCATTTCTAAATTTTATTTTCTATTTCATTAATTTTAAAATTTTCTTTTATGAATTCTCTCTTCCTAATTTTGTGGTACAATTTATTATTTTTCTAAGTTCATTTATAAGCACTAAGTTCTTTTCTTTTGTTCTTTTTTAGTAATGAAGTTATTTAAGACTAAGTATTTTCCCCTAATTACAGCTTCTCTGGATTCCACAGATATTGGTATGATTTGTTTCTTTTTCATTTTCTAAATAATTGGTAATTTCCTCCTCAATCTATAGGTTACCTCAGATTATGTGTCCTAATTTCCATTAAGTATGGGTTTTATCATATTATAATTATTTTTCTCATTTTAGTAGACTATAATAAAAAATGAGACATGCAAAATCTTTTTTTAGAATTTGTTATTTTTAACCAATGCTCCATGAACATACCAAAAAAAGGAATGCCAAAATATATGCAGTCATTTACAGATATATAATCAAGTTTATTGATTATAATATTTACACCCTCTTTGTCCTTTTTTTCTGTTATTCTTATCCAATTCTGAAAGTGATATATGAGAATCTCCCATTTGAATAAACTTTTATTAGGTTCCCCTGACATTTCTAATAGCTTTCTTCACAAATTTAACTGACCTGGTGACTGACACATATACATTTTATATAAATTATCTTTAAAGTCATTACCTTATGTCCCTCTTCATTCTTTATTTCAATATTAACCCCTCTTTATTCATTCACCTGAGTTTTTTTTTTTTTTAAAGATTTTATTTATTTATGTGACAGAGAGACAGCCAGCGAGAGAGGTAACACAGCAGGGGGAGTGGGAGAGGAAGAAGCAGGCTCATAGCGGAGGAGCCCGATGTGGGACTCGATCCCCGTATGCCGGGATCACGCCCTGAGCCGAAGGCAGACGCTTTAACGACTGCGCTACCCAGGCGCCCCTCACCTGAGATCTTTTAACTTTAACTAATTCCCTGGATATAAATATTGCCACTCCTACTTCTTTTTATTTTTATTTGTATGATTATCTTTCTTATCTGGTATCTCTAATAGGAAATATCCCTACATTTCCACCCTTCGTATTACGCAGGCCTTTTATAAATAGCATATTGCTAGGTTTTGCATTTTAATTTTTATTTATTTATTTTTTTAAGATTTATCCACTTATTTGAGAGAGAGAGAGGGGAGGGGCAAAAGGAAAGGGAAAGAGAAACTCCAAGCAGACTCCTTGCTAAGCACAGAACCCTACACAGGGCCCGATCTCACCACCCTGAGATCCCAACCTGAGTTGAAACCAAGAGTCTGATGCCCAACCAACTGCATGATGCAGGTGCACCATAATGGGAGAACTGACATTAAGTGAAAAATATATTTCATTTTATTCCTTCTAACTTACATTTAGCTTATTACTTCACATTTTTGTTTCTTTTGTTCCTTTTCCTTGTTCTTGCTGGTTTACACCGTTTTAATTCCGTTTGTACCTTTTATTATTTTGAAAGTTCTTCTATACTCTGCCATTTTATTAAAAGTCCCTATATGCTAAAAATGAAACATTATTTTAAACTCAGATTCATAAATTATTTTAAAATCATATCAACTATTCCTCTGCCTGAGATACTCTATTTAAATCTATTATTCATTTTTCCCTAAGTAAAATGAGTCCCAATGTCCTGAAAGATGGCCTTATGTTCATTTGCCTAAAAAGCCAAAATCTTTCAAGCTTATTAATAAGAACACCATACAGAACAAACTAACAAAGTTCTTGCGTGTCACTTTACAACACATTTCCTGCCTTTCTCTTATATATATAAACCCTCCTTCTCTGAAATACAATATTACCAGATCTAAAACAATCCAGTCTTTATAAATCCATATTGATTACTACAAAGTATATTAATTACTACTACTATTCTTTTTTCTTTCTACTTTTACTGAGATAATCTGACATATAACATTTATTAGTTTAAGGTATACAACATAATGATTTATGTATATACTGTAAAATGATTACCATGAGTTTAGTTGACATCTACTAGCTCACAGTTAAAAAAAATTTTTTCTTATGATGAGAATTTTTAAGATCTACTCTCTTAGCAACATTAAAATGTTTAACATACTATTATTAACTAGTCACCATGCTATACATGTACATCCTTGGAACTTACTTATAAGTTTGTATCTTTTGACTACCTTCACCCATTTCCCCCACTTCCCATTATTTCCCCTCTGGCAACCACCAATTTATTCTGTTTCTGTGAGTTTGGCTTCTTAGATTCTACACATAAGTGAGATCATTAGTATTTTACTCTGACTTATTTCATTTTGTATAATACCCTTTTATGACTGAATAATATTCCACTGTATATACAGATCTTCCCTGACTTATAAGGCAGTTATGTCCTGATAAATCCATAGTAAGTCCAAAATATCACAAGAAGGAAATGCATTTAATATATTTAATCTACTGAACATGGTAGCTTAGCCTAGCCCATCTTAAATGTGCTCAGAACACTTAACGCCAGCCTACAGTTGGGTAAAATCATCTAACACAAAGCTCATTTTATAATAAAGTGTTGAATACCTCATGTAATTTGTTGAATACTGTGCTGAAAGGGAAAAACAGAACAGCGGTATAAGTATGAAATGGCTGTAAGTGTATCAACTGTTTACCTTCATTTGCATGGCTGAATAAGAGCTGTGGCTTACTTCTGCTGCCCACCGCCACAAGAAGAGTATCATACTATATAGATCATTAGCCCAGGAAGATTAAAATTCAACATTCAACATACGGTTTCTACTGAATGCATATCACTTTTGCACCATCATAAAGTTGAAAACTCATAAATCAAACCATGTAAGTTGGGACTATGTGTATATACCACATTTTCTTTATCCATTCAACCATCAATGGGACACTTACATTGTTTACGTGTAAATAATGGTGCAGTGAACACAGGTGCAAATATCTCTTCAAGACAGTGACTTTGTTTCATATATATATATATATATATATATATATATATATATATATATATATCCAGAAGTGAGACTGCTTGATCACATGGTAGTTCTATTTTTAATATTTTGAAGAACCTCCATACCGTCTTCCATACTGGCTGCACCAATGTTCATTCTCACCAACAGTGCACAGCAATTCCCTGTTCTCCACATGTTCACCAATACCTGTTATTTTTTGTCTTTTTGATTATTTTGATTATTATTCTAACGAGTGTGAGGTGATATCTCATCGTGGTTATGATTTACATTTCCCTGATGATTAATGATGTTCCATGTCCCTGTTCACCATCTGGATGTATCTTTGGAAAAACATCTATTCAGATCCTCTACCCATTTTTTTTTTTTTAAGATTTTATTTATTTATTCGACAGAGAGAGAGAGACAGCCAGCGAGAGAGGGAACACAAGCAGGGGGAGTGGGAGAGGAAGAAGAAGGCCCATAGCGGAGGAGCCTGATGTGGGGCTCAATCCCATAAGGCCGGGATCATGCCCTGAGCCGAAGGCAGATGCTCAACCACTGTGCCACCCAGGCACCCCCCTCTACCCATTTTTTAATTGAAATGTTAGGGTTTTTGCTATTAAGATGTATGAGTTCTTTATATGTCTTAGATATTAAACCCTTATCAGATATATCACTTGCAAATATTTTTCTCCCATTCAACAGGTTGCTTTTTCATTTTATTGATGGTTTTCTTCACTGTGCAGAAGCTTATTTAGTTTGATGTAGTCCCATTTGTTTGTTTTGGGTGTCAAATCCAAAAAGTCATGTCAAGACCAACGTCAAGGAGCTTACTGTCTATGTTTTCTTCTAGGAGTTTTAGGTTTTAGGTCTTACATTCAAGTCTTGAATCCATTTTTAGTTGATTTCTGCATGTGGTATAAAAGAGAGGCCCAGTTCTTTTGCATGTGGCTATCTACTTTTTCCAACATCATTTATTAAAGAAACTATCCTTTACCCATTGCATATTCTTGACACCTTTGTCCTAAATTAATTGGCTATATATGCATGAGTTTATTTCTGGGCTCTCTGTTATGTTTCATTAATCTATGTATCTGTTTTTATGCCAACACCATACTATTTTGATTACTACAATTTCATAATATAGTTTGAAATCAGGGAGCATAATACCACCAGCTTTATTCTTTATTCTCAAAATTGCTCTAGCTATTTGGGGTCTTCTGTGGTTCTAGACAAATTGTACAACTGTTTGTTCTACTTCCGTGAAAAATGCCATTGGTATTTTGTTAGGGATTACACTGAATCTGTAGATTGCTTTGGGTAACAGGGACATTTAATAATATGAATTCTCCCAATCTATGTGCACAGAATATCTTTCCATTTATTTGTGTCTTCAATTTCTTCATCAATGTCTTACAGTTTTCCATAAACAGATTTTTCACCTCCTTGGTTAAATTTTTCCTAGATACTTCCTTCTTTTTGATGTAACTGTAATTCATTTATTAATTATTTTATTAATTCTAACTTTCTGATAGATTGAGATTTTCTATATATAATTTCACGTCATCTGCAAATAGTGACAATTCATCTCTTCCTTTGTCATTTCAATATTTTTATTTCTTTTTCTTTCCTAATTGCTCCAGCTAGGATTTCCGATACTACGTTAAATAAAAGCAGTGAGAGTGTTCATCCATGTCATACACCTGGTCTTAGAAGAAAATCTTTCAGTTTTTCACCACTGAATGTGATGTTTGCCATTGACATGTCACATATGACTTTTACTGTGTTGAGGTGTGTTCCCTCCAAATGACTCCTATTCAGCTGAAGAAAATATACTCAAGTGAAAGATACTTTATAATTTTTTGTCATTACCTAAGGCTACTTTCATATTTTTTTACTTACCCTTCTCCAAGTTTCTCTAATACATCAAAAACTTCTTCAGGCTGCTTAGTCAAACTGTCTTCACTCAGCTTTTTTAGCTTACTGATGAGAAAAAAATAGAAAGAAAATATTTTTCTTAAGACCGTTTACAAAACTTTTAATTTTACTTTTAAGAGGCAATATGTTCACATAGTTCAAAAATCAAACAATATAAAAAACAATATAAAAAATATAAGGTATAAATAATCCCCTTCTAACCCCTCTTCTTAATCTGCCCAGAAACACCTCAAATAACTAGTTTTATGAGCTTCTTATAAAATCTTTATACAAATATGAATATATATTTTTTATTTCTCTCCCTTAACACACAAGACAGCATTTTATACACACTCTTCTCTATCCACACTATTAAATACTTTGATGTTTTCACTTAACAACATGTAGCCTTTGTTGGAGAGTTCTACAACACAAGTAGTAGAAAGCATCCTCATTCTTTCTTTCTTACATCTATATCCTATACTATTGCAAAGATGTAGCATCTCTTAGTCACCGGTTATTTACGGATATCTATTTTCCCTTTTGCTATTATAAACAACACGGCACTGGATAAATGTATACATAAGTCAGTTCACACATATGCCAGTATATCTGCAGGACAAAATCCCAGAAGTGAAACTGTGAGGTCCAGAGACCACAAATACACATACACACACACACACACACACACACAAATACAGAAACATATATGTTGATAAACAAGTATATATACTATAGGCATAATCATATATCATAACAAATAACACAATATAATAAAATCACTATAATAACTACATAGTAATTACTAAAGTTATTGATTACATTCTACATTTTATTTACTATAACTGTATGTTATATAAATATATACATATATTGATAGATATTAGCAAACTGCCCTCCAGGGGGCCTGTACCAATTTATTTCCTACCATTAGTACATGAGAGAGCCTCTTTTACAGTTCCACCAACAAAGTACTTAACTACGTATTTGGATTTCAGTCAGTATATGTTAGCTAAAACTTGTTACTCAGAATAGATTTAATCTGCATTTCTCTTATTATGAGTGAACCAGTATCTTTTAACATTGTTATGAAACTAGACCATCTATTCATTTCCTTTGCTCATTTTTCTACTGATTTTTTTGGTCTTTTTCTCAACTGTACACAAGGTAAATTAGCCTTTGTTTAAGCTGCAAATATTTTCACTTGTATTTTGACTTCATTTATGAGGTTTTAGTTTTATACTTTATCTGACTGTTTGCTGTAATGAAATGTGTTTTCATTTTGTTTTGCCTTCTTAAAAATCATCTACATGTATGGCATATGCAGATAACTGGAATCAAGAGGTGAGTTATGCATGGTGTATTTGATAGACCAAAATTAATTCAGTACAAATGAAACATCATGTATGAAGAATCAAAATAATTCAGTATGAATAAAGA
This sequence comes from Ursus americanus, assembly GCF_024610735.1. Classification (NCBI taxonomy): domain Eukaryota; kingdom Metazoa; phylum Chordata; class Mammalia; order Carnivora; family Ursidae; genus Ursus; species Ursus americanus. The sequence goes on along the minus strand of NC_142135.1, from coordinate 36,861,539 downwards.
AAAAGTGACCAGAATGTAGAGGTAAGCAGGGTCAGGTTTTAAAAAGGCTTTTTGTAAACCATGTTAAGGAGCTCTATTTAAAAACGATCATTTCCCATACAGAAAATCTGAACAGACCAATTGCTAGTAACAAAATTGAACTAGTAATCAAAATATTACCAAAAAAGAAGTCAAGGACCAGATGGCTTCACAGGTGAATTCTATCATTTAAAGAATAGTTAATACCTATTCTCCTCAAACTATCACAAGAAATAGAAGAGGAAGAAAAGCTTCCAAATACATTCCACAAGGTCAGCATGACCCTGATACCAAAACCAAAGACGATACAAAAAAAGAAAGCTATAGGCCAATTTCCTTGATGAACATAGATGTAAAAATCCTCAACAAAATATTAAACACATACAACAATACATTAAAAAGATATTCACCATGATCAAGTAGGATTTATTCCAGGGATGCAAGGATGATTCAATATTCACAAATCAATCAACATGATACACCAAATAAACAAAACAAAGGATAAAAATCATATGATCATCTTAATCAATGCAAAGAAAGCATGTGACAAAATTCACCACCCGCTCAAGATAAACTCTCAACAAAGTGGGCTTAGAAGGAAATAGCTCATTTATTTAAAACTGTTTAAACCAAAAATAACAACTAACAAGGAGTTAAATAACATATGTACAAGAAAAACACAGGACAGGGCGCCTGGGTGGCATAGTCGTTAAGCATCTGCCTTGGGCTCAGGGCGTGTTCCCAGCATTCTGGGATGGAGCCCCACATCAGGCTCCTCCGGTAGGAGCCTGCTTCTTCCTCTCCCACTCCCCCTGCTTGTGTTCCCTCTTTCGCTGGTTGTCTCTGTCAAATAAATAAATAAAATCTTAAAAAAAAAAAATAGGACAAAACAGCACAAAGGAAGGAAGATGAAAAACGGAAGTGTACTCTTACAAGGCCTCGTGTTATATGTGAAGGGATATAAAATTATTTGAAGAAAGATTTTTGATACATCATAAATTCATATTGTAAACCTTAGGGGAATCACTAAAAACAAAAAGCAATGAGGTTACACTAATACATCAATAGTGGAGATAAAATGAAATAAAAATTATTCTATTGATCCAAAAAGGCAAGGCTTGCAAAGAGGAACAAAAAACAGATTGTGATGAACAGAAAAAATGGCAAGACTGTAGATTTAAACTAAAATACATCAGGAAAACTCCCCACTTTGGGTTATGATAGTGTGAAGAGGCTGGCAAATGTTGTCAAACAAAAACACTGAACAACATCATCAAAATCAACCACTTAGGGATGCTGGGTGGCTCAGTGGTTAAGCGTCTGCCTTCGGATAAGGTCATAATCCCAGGTTCCCGGGATTATAACCTGGGATTGAGTCCCACATCAGGCTCCCTGCTCAGTGGGTAGCCTGCTTCTCCCCCGCCTGCAGCTCCCCCTGCTTGCGCACTCTATCTCTCTTTCCCTGACAAATAAAATCTTTAAAAAAAAAAAAAAAAAAAAACCATTTTGTGCCTCAAAAAAATTGATACAAAATCAGCCAACACATTGAAAAGTATTCATCCTTGAAACCCTCCAATGGCTCTGGATAATAACAGAAAGACGCCGCAGCCTTTCAGCCTAGGGCTATTACCATCACCCATCCCCCAATTCCACCAGTAGCAAGAACTGTACTTTTACCAGGACAAAGCTGACTATGAAAAATAGCAGCTTGGGGCACCTGGGTGGCACAGCGGTTGAGCGTCTGCCTTTGGCTCAGGGCGTGATCCCGGCGTTATGGGATCGAGCCCCACATCAGGCTCCTCTGCTATGAGCCTGCTTCTTCCTCTCCCACTCCCCCTGCTTGTGTTCCCTCTCTCGCTGGCTGTCTCTATCTCTGTCAAATAAATAAATAAAATCTTTAAAAAAAAAAATAGCAGCTTTGCAGCCAGAAAATATGGGCTCAGTTTGGGACAGGAATTGAAAACTGGCAATTTTGTCAACTAAAACTGGTAAGCCTAATAATAAATAAATTATCAAACCCATAGCTTTGACAGCCACGCTTGGGTAAGCAACAAACCAGCCAGAAATTAAACAGGGAAATTCAGAAAATGAGAGAGCCACAGAAAGGGTGAGATGAGCTCTCCACATATCAGTTACTGACTGAGAAAATATGCATATGAACACAGGAGACCCACAAAAACCCATGAAAAGTAAAGCCAAAAAAGACCTGAAAACTACCTACAGCTTTGAATGTGCTCTCCAACCCATACACACCTACATCAGCAGAGAGTACAAGTCATAAAGGTTCAAGGTATTTGAGCACAACCTCTGCCCAAATCATTGTTTGATCACTAAACTATACAGAAACAGAGGAAATCCCAAATAATCCTGGCTAGAAAATAAAAACAAAGCAACTGAGCAGAGGCATTAATAGCCGAATACTGCAAAAGGACAGATGACACACTAAGTCCAGGAAAGTTAAAAAAAAAAAAAAAAAAAGCCTGAGAGGAGAAAGGGGAGAAACCAGAGTGTCTATAGCACATTATTTTAAATGTCTAGTTTTAAATAAAACAAACAAAAAAGATTATGAAACATACAAAGAAACAGTAAAGTATGACCCATACTCAGGAGAGCAGTCAATAAAATTAAAGCAATCAACAGAAAAGAAAGCAGTCATAGAAAATGACTCACAGAAGACCTAGATATTGGATATATCAAAGGCTTCAAAGTGGCTGTTTTAAATATGTTTCAAAAGGTGAAACTATGTTCAAGAAATCAGAAAAAATACCATGAAAATGACTCAACAGAGAATCTCAATAGAGATATAGAAACTATTAAAGATTTAAGATTTAGGCTTGAAAAATATATCTTTCATGAAAAATACACTACAAGAACTCAACAGCATTGTGAGATAACAGATGAAAGAATCAACAGACTTTCAGATAGCTAAGTAAAACTACCTTCCAAAAAAAAAAAAAAAGAGTAAAGAAACAGTCTCAGAGACTGTGATACATACAACATAGCAATACACATGTAATGGGAGTCTCAGGAGAAAAGACAGAATAAAGGGCAGAAAAAATTATTTGAAAAAACAGTGGCTGAAAACCTCCCAAATTTGGGGGCGCCTGGGTGGCTCAGTCAGTTAAGCATCTGCCTTTGGCTCAGGTCATAATCCCATGATATGGGATCGAGCTCTATATTATCCCCCTGGCTCAGAGGGAAGACTGTTCCTCCCTCACCCACTGCCCCTCTCCCACCATGCGAGTGCATGCTCTCTCTCTCATAAATAAATGAAATCTTTAAAGAAACAAAAAACTTCCCAAATTTGACAGAAAGCATTAAGTTATATATCCAAGAAGGAAAATGAATCCCAAGTAAGATAAATACAAAAAGATCCACATCTAGACACACTGTATTCAAACTGCTAAAAGACAAAAAGTCCTGAAAGCAGCAAGAGAAAATGACTTATCATGAATAGTAGAACAAGAACATGATTAACAGCTGACTTCTCATCAGAAACCATGCAGCCCAAAGATAGTAAAAGGAAACACTCAAAGGGCTAAAAGAATAGTATCTTTAAGAATTCTAAATCCAGCAAATTTATCTTCTAAAAATGCAAGGGAAATAAGGACATTACCAGATAAACAAAACTGAAAAAATCTGTTGCTAGCAGAACTTCTTTATAAGAAATAATAAAAAAGAACTTCTGAATTAAAGGAAATGGTATTTACATAAGTATAAAAGATATATTTATCTTTGAAAACATAAGATTATTTGAATCAATAATTACAGTACTGTATTATTGAAATCATAACATACTTAGATATGATATATTTATATATATAAATATAAATACAGATAGATATAAATATAAACATGATATATTTATGTATATAATATAAATATAGATATAGATATAAAAGAAAGGGAAAAGAAATGGAGCTATATTGAAGCAAATTTGCTATATTTTACTGGAAATAAGTCAACCCAAAGTTGATTACAATAAAGATAAATACTATAATCCCTACAGCAACTACTAAGGAAAAACTGGAAAAAATGTAGTTAACAAAATTCTATTGGTTAATTACATTAAATACATATGGACCCAACCAACACCGAAGAAATATAAACAATTATAAGAACATATTATCAGCAACTATATGCCAACAAATCAGGCAATCTGGAAGAAATGGATGCATTCCTAGAGACATATAAACTGCTGAAACTGAACCAGGAAGAAACAGAAAACCTGAACAGACCCATAACCAGCAAGGAAACTGAAGCAGTAATCAAAAATGTCCCAACAAACAAGAGTCCAGGGCCAGATGGCTTCCCAGGGGAATTCTATCAAACATTTATAGAAGAATGAATACCTATTCTTCTGAAGCTGTTTCAAAAAATATAAATGGAAGGAAAACTTCCAAACCCTTTCTATGAAGCCAGGATTACCTCGATCTCAAAACCAAAATCAGAAAAAGAACCCACCAAAAAGGAGAATTACAGACCAATATCCCTGAGGAACATGGATGCAAAAGTTCTCACCAAGATACTAGCCAATACGACCCAACAGTACATTCAAAGGATAATTCACCATGACCAAGTGGGATTTATTCCTGGGCTGCAAGGGTGGTTCAACATACACAAATCAATCAACACCATACACTACATTCATAAAAAAAAAAAAGACAAGAACCATATGATCTTCTCAATAAATGCACAAAAAGCATCTGACAAAGTACAGCATCCTTTCTTGATTAAAACTCTTCACAGTGTAGGGATAAAGGGAACATATCATAAAAGCCATATACAAAAAGCCCACAGCAAATCTCATTCTCAATGGGGAAAAACAGAGGTTTTCCCCCAAGGTCAGGAACACAGCAGGGATGTCCACTCTCACCATTGTTGTTCAACGTAGTACTAGAAGTCCTAGCCCCAGCAATCAGACAACAAAAAGAAATAAAAGGCATCCAAATGGGCAAAGAAGTCAAACTCTCACTCTTCACAGATGACATAATACTCTATGTGGAAAACCCGAAAGACTCCACCTGAAAATTGCTAGAACTCATACAGGAATTCAGCAAAGTAGCAGGGTATAAAATCAATGCACAGAAATCAGTTGCATTTCTACACACTAACAAATGAGACAGAAGAAAAAGAAATTAAGGAGTTAATCCCATTTACAATTGCACCAAAAACCATACGATACCTAGGAATAGACCTAACCAAAGAGGCAAAGGATCTGTACTCAGAAAACTATAGAATACTCATGAAAGAAATTGAGGAAGACACAAAGAAATGGAAAAAAGTTCCATGCTCATAGACTGGAAGAACAAATATTGTTAAAATGTCTATGCTACCTAGAGCAATCTATACATTCAATGCAGTCCCTATTAAAATACCATCAACTCTTTTCACAGAGCTGGAACAAATAAACCTAAAATTTGTATGGAACCAAAAAACACCCCGAATGGCCAAAGGAATGTTGAAAAAGAAAACCAAAGCTGGTGGCATCACAATCCCAGACTTCAAGCTCTATTACAAAGCTGTGATCATCAAGACAGTATGGTACTAGCACAAAAACAGACACATAGATCAATGGAACAGAATAGAGAACCCAAAAATGGACCCTCAACTCTATGGTCAACTTATCTTCGACAAAGCAGGAAAGAATATCCAATGGAAAAAGGACAATATCTTCAACAAATGGTGTTGGGAAAATTGGACAGCCACATGCAGAAGAATGAAACTGGACTTTTCTTACACCATACACAAAAATAAGACTCAAAATGGATGACAGACCTAAACTAAGAATCCATCAAAATCCTAGAGGAGAACACAGGCAGCAACCTCTGTGACCTCGGCCGCAGCAACTTCTTGCTAGACATGTCTCCAAAGGCAAGGGAAACAAAAGCAAAAATGAACTATTGGGACTTCATCAAGATAAAAAGCTTTTGCACAACTAAGGAAACAGTCAATAAAACCAAAGACAACGATAGAATGGGAGAAAATATTTGCAAATGACATAGCAGATAAAGAGCTAGTATCCAAAATCTATAAAAAAAACTTATCAAACTCAACATCCAAAGAACAAATAATCCAATCAATAAATGGGTAGAAGACATGAACAGACATTTCTCCAAAGAAGACATACAAATGGCCAATAGACACATGAAAAAGTGCTCCACATCACCTGGCATCAGGGAACTCAAATCCACAATAAGATACCACCACATACCAGCCAGAACGGCTAAAATTAACCACTCAGGAAACGACAGATGTTGGTAAGGATTCAGAGAAAGGGGAACCCTCTTACACTCTTGGTAGAAATGCAAGCTGGTGCAGCCACTCTGGAAAACAGTATGAAACCTCCTCAAAAAGTTGAAAATAGAACTACCCTATGACCCAGGAATTGCACTGCTAGGGATTTACCCTAAAGATACAAATGTAGTTATCCAAAGGGGCGCCTGCACCCCAATGTTTATAGCAGCAATGTCCACAATAGCCAAACTATGGAAAGAGCCCTGGTGTCCATCAATAGATGAACGGATAAACAAGATGTGATGTGTATATATACAATGGAATACTACTCAGCCATCAAAAAAAATGAAATCTTGCCATTTGCAACAACGTGGATGGAACTAAAGGGTATTATGCTACGTGAAACAAGTCATAAAAGAAAGACAATTATCATTTGATCTCACTCATATGTGGAATTTAAGGAACAAAACAGAAAAATACATACCATGTGAAACTAATCAAAACAAAGCTGAAGTAGCTGTATTAATATCAGGCAAAGAAGACTGCAGAGAAATTAATGTCAGCAGAGATAAAGAGGGATATTTCATAATGATCAAAGGGTCAATTTACCAAGAAGACATAATAACCCTACACATGTAAGAACCCTACACAGCTTATAAAAACATGGAACAAAAACTGAAAGAATTGAAAGGAGAAAAGGACAAATCCAAAATAATCACTGGAGATTTCAACACTCCTCTCTCAATAACTGATACAGTAAGTTTACAAAAAATCAATAAGGATATAGAAGATAAAGAACACTATCAACCAATTGAAGTTCTTTGTTTATTTCATATCTTTTATTTCTAGCTTCTTTATTTATACTTTTTTTTTCAATAACTTCAACTGCTCTGGTAAATTCTCCTAACTCTTCACAGGTGTTGTCCACCTTTCACCAGATACTTTTAACATAGTAATCACTGTAACTTCACAGTCCCTGTATGATAGTTCCAGCATCTAGATCTTCTCTGGTTCTGGTTTGGTAGACTATTTCATCTTTTGACAAAGAATCATTTTTCTTGCTCTTGGACATGTTGTATTATTTTCACTTAAACCCAGACACCCCCCCCTCCACGACACACAAACACTGATACAGAATTACCTAGTCTAAGTGGTTCTGGGGGAACAAAAAAGGCACATATATGATACAGGAATTGTGTCCTAATATATAAAGAATTCTTATCAATAGTAAGACAAAAATAAAATAAAAATGGCAAAAAATACGAGCAGACATTTCACAAAAAATATACAAATGGCTAATAAGCACATGAAAAGAAAAAATATACCAACAAATGGCTAATAAGCACATTGTGTCATGAGGGAAATAAAAAATAAAACTACAATAAGATACCACCACCTACAAAAATGGCTAAAATTAAAAAGACAATACCAAGTATTGGTAAGGATGTGGAACAAGAGGATCTCTCATACACTGATACTGGAAATAAAAAGTTAAATAGTCACCTTAAAAAACAGGTTAGCAGTTCTTCTAAACTTGTAGGCACACACTTACACAATTCTACTTCTAGATATTTACCCAAGAAAAATAAGAACAAATGTCCATCCACCAAAGACTTGTACACAAATATTCATAGCAGCCTTATTCAAAACAACTAAACACTGGCAGGGGGGGGGGGGGATCCAAACGTCCATCAACTGGTGGATGAATAAACAAACTATGGTAAATCCATACACTAGAATACTGAAAGGGTTCTATTCAAAGCTCCCTCCCCTGCCAAGCTTATAGAGAAAACTCAAAAGTGTCTGCACTTGGCCCTAACTCTTTGCTGTTCCAGGTCATGGTGCCCCTCATTCTCAGGAAATGGACCACAACCCACATCCCAGATGAGCCACCGACAGAGCCCCCCCAGAAACCTGTCACCTCCTGCTCTACCTAGCCAAGAGCTGACCGACCACCTCCTCACACAACCTCCCTCAGGGGCACAGCTACAACCCTCTCATATCCTTAAAACCCCTTAAAAGCTCAGCCTAATAAAAATTTGGGGCTGACATATCTGTTGATGTCTGGCCTCTCTCCTCCCTTTGAGAATGAATAAACTCTGTCCTGCTTGTTGCTCTGCACTTTGTGTAATTCTTTGCCACCTGTGTCACTGGCCACCCTAACAAATACTTGGCAATAAAACCTAATGGCTACATTCAAGATCCTCAACAAATCTCAAAATGATTATTGCTGAGCAAAAAAAAAGAATTTTACTCTATGTAAATTACATCTTAATAACAATTACCCCCCCCCCCAAAAAAAAGTACCTAAATGTAGTTCTAAGGAGGGACGCCTGTGTGGCTCAGTCAGTTAAGCATCTGCCTTAGGCTCAGGCCATGATCCCAGAGTCCTGGGCTCCTTGATCAGCGGGGAGCCTGCTTCTCCCTCTCCCTCTGCCTGCCGCTCTCCCTGCTTGTGCTCTTTCTCTCTGACCAATAAATAAAATCTTTAAAAACAAAAAAAATTATAAATAAATAAATGTCATCGTAAGGAAATTATTCGTGATCATAGCAAGAGCAATTCAGTGGCATGATAAAGGGAGAAGCCAAACTACAATGGTATGAGACAATAGAATCCAGAATCTGGAAAGGAGAAGTGACTGGAGACATGAGTTTGAGAAAGAAGATAAAGCCAAACAAGCAAAAACCCACTGGAAATGCTTGAATAAGTGTAAATGCTGTTTTGAATGGACTCAGAAAATAAGGGAAAATTGAAAATACAAATGACAAGAAGAGATAACTCCTAAAGTATGTCCCTGAACAGGGTAGAAGGAATGAGATCCAAAGCACATGTGGACGGGGGGGAGAGGGGGGACACGGGACGGGGACACCTCTCTCATTGTAATAGGAGGAAAGGATGGGCAGACTTAAACAGTAGATTAATGGCAGAAAGTTAAGGGAGCTCTCATATATCGACTTCTATTTGCTTTAGGAAGTCGGGGGATATTCATCTACTGTGAGTGAGGAAGTTAAAATCTGAGATTTGAGAATACAGGACCATATTTGAGACAGCCAGAGTGGAGAACGAAAACAAAACAAAACAAAACGCCTCATGAAGTTTAAAAGGATTACTTGACAGCACTACAGGCCTTGTTGAGGCCTTGTTAGAGAACCATCCAGTTAAAATCGCAATATCTGAGGTTTTTTATTTTCTTCAGCACTGCTCACAAATCTTCAAGTACGTAAGAAAAAAGCGAACAGTGGAATCTGGCATTTTGCCAGACGCATGCTGCAGAATGACAATGAGACAAAGGAATTAAAGATATTGGTGAAAGAATGGCTAAGACATGGGCAAAAAAGAAAGAAAGAAAGAAAGAAAGAAAGAAAGAAAGAAAGAAAGAAAGAAAGAAAGAAAGAAAGAAAGAAAGAAAGAGAAGAAGGAAGGAAGGAAGGAAGGAAGGAAGGAAGGAAGGAAGGAAGGAAAGAAAGAAAAAGAAAGAAAGGGACTAATGAGCAGGGGGAAAGAGCAAAGTAGATACTATGAACCAAAGACTGTATGTATATCCCTACCAGAAAAAGAGTCGGTCTCTTAAATTTTCAAAAATATTCATTACTATGCCTCAGAAAGCAAAGGTGCTTCAGGTCCTTCACGGCTAAGGAAAAGTGACTCACAATGAGCCAAGCACATGATATAGCGAGGGAGACAGCCTTATACTAACAGATCTCTTTAATACTAAGCCAAAAGGTAATCCAACCACTACATACTTCTTCAGAAGTTACGAAAGTTTACTTCAAAGCAGGCTCATAATCTGGCTCGCTTTAAACAAACAAGTCATAGGTCCTCCAAGCGAATCCAGTAAACACTTAAGAATTTTCTATTAGTTCACATTTTCTCAACATGTTGTACAACGGAAATGTTACTAATGTAACTGAGGCAAAAAGATGGTCTCTGGGGCGTCTGTCAAGTGAAAACACATGATTTATTTTGGTAAACAATTCCTGTTTTATGTCGTTTGTCTTTATTTCCTCTTAATCATTTCAATTATAGTTTAATTTTAAATAATTTTTATATTATCGGCTTTGAAAACCCTTACAGCTAAAAAAAACTCAAAAGCCAATTTAAAATACATACACACAAACACATTTTCCTATTTTATTGCTTTGGCAAACACAATATAATGAGCATAATTTCACATGTACTTGACATTCTGTGGTTTTTAACACCTCGGAATTTCATCATAACCCTGTTTTTTAACCAGAGATCCAAAAAATTCCTAACTAGTGCCTTTAGAGCACACACTCTCCCAGGTGCTAGGGAATTTCGTGAAGAACAAATCATGAACAAGGTATTTCTCTTATGGAACTTGGTAGATAGAGTTTATTACATACGTAAGCAGACATACCCCCAGAACTATCTTTTTAAAACAAGTCAGTTGCAGTCATTTCCAGGGGGCATGGGACGGAGTGGTCAATGGCCCGCAGAGCAACATGCCTAAGCTTTATTGTGACTACTGTCACGCATACCTCACCCATGACTCTCTATGAGAAAGACACAATGCAGTGGCGGGAAACACAAAGATCATGTGAAAGACCACTATCAGAAATGGATGGAAGAGCAGGTTCAGAGCCTGATCGACAAAACCACCCCCGCATCTCAACAGGGAAAAATACCCCTGCTCCTCCTCCTGCAGGGACAATGATCCCACCTCCCCCCCCCCCATCTCCCAGGTCCTCCTTGCCCTGGTATGATGCCAGCACCCCATATGGGGGGCCCTCCTCCTTCTGGGATGATGCCAGTGGGAACTGCTCCTGGAATAGGCCACTTAAGGGAGGCCACGTGCCAATGACACCTAGGCCCCCAATGATGAGACCTCCTGCCCATCCCATGATGATGTCCACTCGGCCAGGAATGACTCGACCAGACAGATAAGGAGAGACAACAGATAAGGAGAGACAGGAACCTCCTTATAGCCATTTTATATTACTTGTTCTACTTCCCCAGGCAACTATGGTGCTGGGACTCTGGGTGTTTTCTAACAACGTGACAAGGAAAACTTGCTCCCCCTTCCTATCAAAGAAAGGATAGTTTTTGCAGGGGAGTAGTGGGACCAAAAAAAAAAGAAAGAAATTTTCATTTGTATTGTGAAATGTGAAAATAAAATTGGCGGCTGTTTTAGTTAAAAAACAAACAAACAAGTAAGTGGCTAATTGTGTCTTTCCTGTCATTTGACCTTCCATCTCATAAAGCAGGAGAGAACATAATCTATTATACTGCCATTGCTAATACTGTGAAGAAAAGCAGCCTTCTCCCACATTGTTTTCAGACATTAGAATTCCCCCCCCTTTTTTTAGCTACAACCAACTCTCTAGTAATTCAGTATTTAAATGCCCACTTCAACCTTACCCTCATCCATAAGCTTGTTTATCTCACTTCTGTGTTTCCTGTTCAGTGTAAGCATTTCTGTTAATATCTTTTCCAAGGTCCCAATACAAAGTTTTCTACACCTTCAATGGGAGGGTGGAGAATCATTCTATATAGACTAATCTCAGTGTTCTCCAAATTCTCAATATTTTATCATTCAAGAATAAGTTACAATTAAAAATTACACCTTGGATAAGGGTCTTATGGTGATATATTGTTTATATTCTTATCTTTTAGAGATGCCTACTGAAATAGTTAAGGTTATGAGGGGTGCCTGGGTGGCTCAGTCAGTTGAGCATCCTATGCATGATTTCAGCTCAAATCATGATCTCAGGGTCTTGGGACTGAGCCCCGTGTGGAGCTCTGTGCTCAATATGGATCATGCTTGTCCCTCTCCCTCTGCTCCTCCCTCAACACCTGCTCACATGCTAATAAAAAAAATAAATAAAATCTTTTAAAAAAAAGAATGCTAGGATATGATATCTGAGATTACCTGAGCTTATCAAAATATTAAAGGGTGGGGGACGTGTATGGAAATATAAATTATGCAAGATTGGCCAGACGTATTAAATTGTTCAAACTGGGTGATGGGTACACGGAGGTTTATTCTCTCTTCTTTACAAAGCTGTTTCAAGTTTTCCATTAAAAAAATTTTTTTTTGAAGAGTAAATGGTAGGAATTAAATGAACTGCGATTGGTCTAAGAAATAAAATATGTATATTCATTGTATATTATAACAAAATCTAGAAGAAAATTAAATGCCTAAACATACATTATTAATTAATTATAGAACATCTATTCATGTAGCCACTAAAAAATCATCCTGTAGAAAACCCACTGACATAAAACAAGTGAACAATATATTGCTAAAAGAAAAAAGGGCAGGTTACACAATAATGTGCACAGAATTAAATCATTTTCAGGTTTTCTTTTAAGCATAGGTGCATCTGCATATGTGCACACACAAACACACTGGCACCAAACTACTAGTTGACTCTGTTTTGTTCACTACTCAATCCCCAGCACCAAAAACTGGGAATTCAAATATTTGTTGCATGTAAACATTTTAAGATTCTAAGTACCAAGGTTTGATATGGGGGGTGGCTCTATCTTATGCTTTTGCTTCATAAGGTTTCTAAAATAAACATTCATTTTTTTATATAACTGGGGAAATTTTTTTAAATTGTATAAGAAAATTAAATTTTTTTCTGCATGACTCAATAATTGTTTCATGAAATGCATTTCCTAAAATCATTTTATACACTAAAAAGAAAGGCCTCTTTATAGGCTGAATTAATAAACTGACCAAGGCAATCAGAACTAGTAAAATCAGTATCTGTTAATCAGTCTTATTCTTGTGAGTGAATTTTGCAACTGCTTAGGAAATACTATCTTTACAAAACCTAACCTTTCTTTTTTTTTTTTTTTTTTTTTTGAGGTTTATTTATTTATTGGGATGCCTGGGTGGCTCAGTGGGTTGGACGTCTTGCTTTGGTTCAGGTCATAATCCAAAGGTTCTGGGATCAAGTCCAGCATAGGGCTCCCTGCTCAGCAAGGGGCCTGCTTCTCCCTCTGCCTGCCGCTCCCCATTTGTGCTCACTCTCTCTCTCTGTCAAACAAATCTTTTTTTAAAAAGATTTGTTTGACAGAGAGAGAGAGACACACACACGGCACGAGAGGGAGGGGCAGAGGGGGAAGGAGAGAGAATCTCAAGCAGACTCAGTACTCAGTGTGGAGCCTGACATGGGGCTCGACCTCACAAACCTGAGATCATGACCTGAGCTGAAACCAAGAGTCACTTTATCAACTGTGCCACCCAGGCGTCCCCAAAAACTAAACTTTCTAAAATGCACCTTCAACATGGGTACAAAAACTGACCAAACTGTATTTAAAAATTCATCCATTCATATTCATTTAATATATACTTACTGAATTTGTAGACAATAAGCTACATGCTGCGGTAATGCAAAGAAAGTTAAGTTATAGCCCTTGACAACCCAGAACTCCTAATAAAGCAGGAAAGACAGATACATAAGAGCAAAACAAAACGTAATAATAAAGGTAGTTACCATTTATTAGGGCTTTTATTGGCATTGTGCTGAGGACTTAGCAAGCATTTTCTCATTTATCTTTGTAACAAACTTTTTGGTAGCTACTAAAATATTCTCAGTTTTTAAGTAAGAAAACTAAGGGTTACTTCCCTAGTCACTTGGTTAATAAACAGCAAAACAAAATTAAACCAAGGTCTGTCCAAGATATGGTATGGAGCCTCTCACTGTTAGGAAGCTAGCAAATACCAAAGCACACTCATTAATTTCCATCTATTACTACACCAAGGATCAAACATCAGTCTCATTTTTAAGGGGGATATTTTTTGTAAGTGTACCCAGAAATTTCTCATCTTCAAATCAATTAGTTATTTCTACTCTGAAACGTACTATTGTAGACACTAAACTATAATCTCCTAGAACAGGATTTAGCAGCTTCTTTGTTTCTCCCAAAGCTATATTATGTACTCAAGAGATTAAACAGATAAACTTTTAGCTTGTTTTGTGCTTCTTAAATTCCAAATCACCATACCATATTATATGAGATGATAGATGGTCTAGGCAAATGCAACTTAAATTATGTTTTAGGAAATGTGGTATGGGGGAGCCAAAGAGATGAAGTTCTGAAGTACATTATGGTGATTATGGTAATGGTAGAATACTGCGAATTGGTTAAGATAAACAGCATACTCTTCTTCCAGAGATTTCCCTAACCTAAATGTCCTACAAGCCAAATTCCAGAATGGAGAAGGCAACTAAAAAACTGTAAAACTAGGGCATGGTTTTGTTTCTTACAACCCAGAAATGTGGTCACAAGGATCTGGGCTTACAAAGTTAACAACGGAAATGACAGGAAAGAACAAATTCAAGAGAAATTCTGAAAGAATCATCATTTCTCACTGCATACAAGATAAAAAGATGAAAGAGGAACGAACTGATCCTCTGAATCACCTAATTTCCATAACCTACACTCTAGCCACAGTGGGCTATTCCTTGAATGTCCTGAATTTTCACATCACACTTTTTTCAAAAATCACATGATCAGTGTACTATAAAGGGCAGATATTGTATCGTTCCTTGTACATGATGCGAGATATATAGGTAATACTTCTATATGTCCATGCTCTCTTACCTCATCTTGTCAGTTAACCACTTCTTTAAAGATACCCTCAAAAATCTTCTCTGGCACGTCTGAGATAACCTTCTGTCCTCTACCACCATCCTTACCCACCTACCCACCTAAACACCTGCTCAGCGGGGAGCCTGCTTCTCCCTCTTCCTCTGCCTCTCTCTCATGAATAAGTAAATAAAATCTTTAAAAAAAAAGAAAAAGGGAAGAAAGTGTAAATGCTACGTGAACAAAGATGACAAAGGTCATGGGAGCTCGTGTCATTCTTCCCAATGACTCTAAGCTGCTACTGCCTTTATTAATGGAGCCTATTCCACAAGCTAGTAGTAGAGACACTGAAGCTTATACAGAACAGCAGCCGACGAGGCGCCTTCCCATGCTACCCCAGGCACATTTCCTGCGTTAGTCTTGCAATAAAATTCTATTACTGAAGGTAATCTGTGTATCTCTCTTCCTTTTGGTCTTAAAGGACCTAAGGAACAGAGTAACTAATACAGGAAACCAAGGAGAAGGAAGACACACACACCAAATGCAAACTGCAAGAGTGACATCACTAATCAGTAGCGAGGTTAGATGGAAGGTAGGGATTTTGTTTTGAACATATCCCTTTTGAGGAGACAGCAAAGTAGTCAAATGTTATTTAGTAGATTGAAAATACTAAGACTGAGCACAAAGACTGATTCTCAAAAGTATGCATTTGTGGGTCATTTCGATCAAAGTTGAAGCTGTAAGGGTAGATAAACTCACCAAGGAAACAGCTACGTAAAAAAAGAAGAGGAAGACAGAAAACAGAAAATAAAAGGTCAGTGTCAATTATGAATTGGAAAGAAGAACACATAAAACAGAGAAACAGAATAGAAAAATCAGAAGGCCAGAGAAAATGAAAGCCTTAAGGAACAGAGACATAGGGGTGCCTGGGTAGCTCAGTCGGTCAAGTGTCTGTCTTCAGCTCAGTCATGATCTTGGAGTCCCTGGATCAAGCCCGAGTCTGAGCTCCCTGTTCAGTGGGGAGTCTGCTTCTGTCTCTCCTCCCCATCCCCCGCTCCTGCTCTCTGGCTCACTCACTCACTCACTCAAATAAATAAATAAAATCTTAAAAAAAAAAAAGGAAAGAAACAGAGATATAAGAGGGATAAGAACAGAAAAAAAGGTTTCTGATCTCCCCAAGCAATGTCTAAAAACCTGTTACCTTAAAGCAGTTTCATGAGCTAGACAAGGCCTGAGCATGTTTCAACAGAATGAAGCCTTACAAATAGAGATTTTCAAGATTCTAGAATTGGGGAACAAAAACGTGACTATAGGAATAAAGTTAGAAAAGTATAAGAGGGACGTGTACAAAGGTTACATGAAAGTTAGAAAGAGAGGAAAATGCCCTCTATCATACAAGCAAAAATTATGTAGGAACGATGATCAAATGAAATTAAGATGAACGTATATAAGGTAGTTTTTCTGCCTGCCAGTCTAGAATTTCAACCTTCTCTACAAACAGATGAAGTCATCTGTGTAATATTACATGAAAATATAAGGATAGGACAAAAAAATAAAGGGCAAATTTAGGGGACTGGAGCTCCAAAGCGAGGCAGGAGTTCCGGCTTTTTCCGTAGGTCTGTTAACACCAAACTAGCTCCATGCAAGAAAAGGGCCAGTCATAAAAGACTTAAGGTAGAAGAGAAAATGAAAGGACTGTATTTAATCCTCTTCCTTTCTTTCCCCTGTTTCCAGCTCTGGAGCAGCAGTTTACAAGTTTGTAGACAAGCTGTAACTTCTGCTCAGGAGGTCTCTTCAGCTTCGAAGACACTGAAATAAACTTCAGAAGAAAGAAGGCACAGCCAGCTGCTTCTAATGGGCTAAAGGTTTATTTTGTTTTGTTTTTTAGTTGTGGCAAAATATACATAACATAAAATCTACTATTTTAACAATGTTTTTAAAGATTTTATTTAGTTACTTATTTGAAAGAGAGTGCAAGCAGGGGGATGGACAAAAGGAGAGGGAAAGCGAGAATCTCAAGCAGACTCCACGGTGAGGTGAGCGTGGAGCCCAACCCAAGTCTGTCTCACGATCCTGAGATCACGAACCCAAGCTAAAACCAAGAGTCAGATGCTTAACTGCCTGAGCCACCCAGGCACCTCTACTATTTTAATTACTTTTAAGTGTACACTTAAGTGGCATTAAGTCCATTCACACTGTTATGCAACCATCACCACTATCCATCTCCAGGACTTTTCATTATCCCAAACTAAAACTCTTAATCCATTCAACAACTTCCCATTTTCCCCACCCCTAGTCCCAACTAACCACCATTCTACTTTCTGTCTTGATGAACTCGGCTACTCTAGGTACCTCATATAAGTGGAATCAGACAGTGTAAGTGTCTTGTGTCTGGCTTCTTTCATTTAGCATGTTTTTAAGATTCATCCATGTTATAAGTAGCATGCATTACAATTTCATTCCTTTCAAGGTTGAATAATATACCAGCATGTATATCCCACATTTTGCTTATCCATTCGTCTATCAGTGGACACTTGGGTTACTTCTACCTTTTAGCTATTGTGAATAATGCTGAAAATAAACGCTGGTGTACAGATACCTCTTTGAGTCTCTGCCTACAATTCTTTTGGATATATACCTAGAAAATGGAATTGCTGAATCATATGGTAATTGTATGTTTCATTTTTTGCAGAACCATCACACTGTTTTCCACTGTGACTACACTATTTTACATTCCAATGTACAAGTATTCCAATTGTATACATCCTAGACAATGCTTATTTTTTGGCTTTAAAGGAAAAGAAGCTGAGACAACACGTTTTCTAGAGATAGATAGAGATACAGATATAAATATATAGATACAGATATAGGTATGTAGATAATATAGCCATCCTAAACAGTATGACATGCTCTCATTGTGGTTTTGATTAGCATTTCCCTAATGATGAGTAATGTTAAGCTTCTTTTCACAGATTTATTGTCCATATCTTTTTGGGAGAAATGTCTATTCAAGTCCTTTGCCCATTTTTTACTTGGGATATGTGTTTTGGCCAAAGACTTTTAAAGAGAGACACAAATGAAGGCTTTCTACGTTGCTACTCCTACCTCCCTAGTCAAGAATAATTAGGATATGCCTTCTAGCTCTCTTGGAAAACTTATCATGGAGAGAAGGATCTGGTCGGAGTGCAAATCCCGCAGAAGAAAAGAACTTCCAACTCTGTAAGAACAGAGATTCCTTCTTCTTAAAGGTCCTTCCACCTCATTTCAGCTCTGTAATTTTCAATATGTTTTTCTTTTATGGCAAATTTCCCTATATTCTAGTACTCACACTATTGGTAGCTTTATTACTACGAACAGTAACTTTTATTAACATACTGTTATTGCTGCTGTATGCTAAGCACTATGTTGCATCTTACATGCAATATCTCATTTAAATTTAAGATCTCAGGGGCAACCTGGGTAGCTCAGTCAGTTAAGCATCTGCCTTCAGCTCAGGTCATGTCCCAGGGTCCCTGCTGAGCGGGGAGTCTGCTTCTCCCTCTCCCTCTGCCCCTCCCCAGCCGCCGCCCCCCACCCGTGGTCTCTCTCTCTCTCAAATAAATAAAATCTTTAAAAAAACAAAATTTAAGTTCTCCTCGGGGCGCCTGGATGGCGCAGTCAGTTAAGCACACCAACTCAGTTTTGGCTCAGGTCATGATCTCAGGGTCATGAGACTGAGTCCCATATGAGGCTCTGTGCTTAAGACTCTCTCTCCCTCTCCCTCTGCCACTCCCCCTGCCCCGCACACTCTCTTTCTCTCTCCCTCTTTCTAAAATAAATAAATCTTTAAAAAAAATTAAATTCTCCTCTTCAACCCTAATAGTCTCATCTTGAATACTATTAGAAAAGTAAAACATCTTCAAAACACATGAAAGGTTGTCATTCTTCAGTCTTTCAACATTCCATTATCAAGCAAGGTCAGTCTCAATATTAGCCTTAAATAGTATTCTTTTTATTTTATTTAATTTATTTACTTGAGAGAAAGAGAGACAGAGAGCATGTGCAAAAGAGCACAAGCAGGGGGAGCTGTAGAGGGAGAGGGAGAAGCTGACTTCCCTCTGAGCAGGGAGCCTGACGCAGGGCTGGATCCAGGACCCTGGTATCATGACCTGAGCCGAAGGCAGGCGCTTAACCAACTGAGCCACCCAGGCGCCCCTTAAATAGTATTTTCAAAATTATACAACAATGACTCTGTCTTGAATCCACAAAATCAAACATCTTTTCTACTTCAACCACAGAAAGTACATTACCTCAAACTAATAAAACTCGAGGATCATTTTTTTTCTGCTCCCTTCTGCTTTTTAAAGGCCAAACATTTTGTAAATATTTAGATGTTTAGCTCTAAAGTATTACAAGTGATTTTTTTTTTTTAACTCAACTAGAACATATGTATCCAAGTGAAAGCTGTCCTTTTATCTCTTTGGAAAGCTATGTGTTTCTTCAGATGTTGACAGTGACAGGTACATTTTTGAAACACTTTAGAAAATGTCTTCAGAGACAAATGGTTTACAATCACCATTTCTTCTAATCTTCACAAAACCCAAAGAAAAGGTACTATTACCACCTCCATTTTGCAAGTGAGTACACGGAGACTCAGAAAAGTTAACTTGCCCACCACTGCACTAAGTAAATGGCAGAGGAAGGACAAGAACCAAGTCTATCTGACTTTCAGCTCCAGCTTTTAATTGTTTCGCTGTAAGTATCACTGTTTTAATAGTAAAATAGATGTGATTTGATGATCTCATGGAGTATTTACTTCTTATAAAACTGTTTTAAAATGTATGAGGGTTTAGCTAATTACTGGCACTAGAATGAGATGAAATCCACCTAAGAAAACAGATGCTCTATAATAGATAGAAGACTTTTTAAAATTAAAGTCTTATTTTTCAGCTCTATCATACCATTTCCTCTCAAGTTGGGCTCCTTGCCCAAAAGTACTCTAAAATTATAATTTCCTGGCAAAGAGCTTTAAAGGAAAAGAAGTTGAGATTTTTCTCCTTCCTTCACCCTTTAGAGTCTTTCATTTTTATTTTCTAAGAATCTTTTCGCTTAACCTCAATTGGAAAGGGACAGGATTCCTTTTAATTTCTTGTAACAAACCTATTCAAAGTTAAGAAATGTTGCAACATACTCCCTAGCTTTAAAGACATGTTACTGCATTCACTTTCTTAATAAAGTCAATTATAAAAAAATAAAAAATAAAAAATCCAGAAAATGCAGACAACATAAAAAAGCACATTTGAAAATGCTCTGACATATTCATTTCCTGCCAAAATAAAAATTAAAAATAATCTTACAAGAAATATGCAGAGCTACAAATCTCATAACTTTTTTTTTTTTAAAGATTTTATTTATTCGACAGAGATAGAGACAGCCAGCGAGAGAGGGAACACAAGCAGGGGGAGTGGGAGAGGAAGAAGCAGGCTCATAGCGGAGGAGCCTGATGTGGGGCTCGATCCCATAACGCCGGGATCACGCCCTGAGCCGAAGGCAGATGCTTAACCGCTGTGCCACCCAGGCGCCCCCAAATTTCATAACTTTTAATCCAGGTCCTTACAAAGATTTTTAAATACTCAATAACCATACCTAGATCTGAGAACTAAAAATGAGAACAGAATCTTTAATTGATTAAAAATAAAAGAGGAAACTTGTCAAGGTCTACTCACATACCTGCCATACAGAAAAATCTACCATAATTTGTACCAAAGACACTACCTACACGTTAAAACTAGGTTTACTCATATATTTCATTCCTCACTTATTTCCCTACATCTCAAAATCTACAGATAAAATATGAGGATTTAGTCTCTGTACACTCACAATTCCTCGCTCCCACCCCCAGAATACTAGAATTAATTGCATTAATCCCAAACATAAACACAATAATTAAAAGTGTACCTACATTAATAAAAGTGTAATTTCAGGGAAACTTTAAACTGACATTAACATGTGTACCATTCAATGAGTTCTGTACTCTGACTTCTGCTTAATTTTTATAGGCTTTGATAAATAGAGATGGAGGCTGTGGAGACTGGCTGAGTTCAGCTATTTGCACAGATAGACACTATTTTGCTTGATTTCTCAGTACAGTTTTATTACACAGCAACAGCACATATGAAGCCATTTCTCAGTATTTCCCTGTGGTTCTTTGTAAACAAATCAAGAGGATTATGGCACTTTATGAAAATATTTTTTGCTTTTTTAAGTTGGGAGTATTTTTACCTGTTTGGTTTTGGTTTTTTTAGAAATAAAAATAAAATTTTTAATCCCAACTGTATCTAACAGAAAAAAAAAGTGATCATTATACGAAAGATAAATAGTTTAAATACTTTAACCATAGAAATTAAAAATAAATAACTGTAAGTGTAATGTTACTGTTTTTGCACAGGTATAACTCCAATTCACTTTGGTAATAATACCATGAGTCCTCAAAATCAAAGTAATATTCCAAAATGACAAATTTTTTCTTGGCTTGGGAATTCCATGGGCTTAAGGTAAAAATGCCCTTCCTTTTAATGCAAACACTTTAGCTGTTTTCATATTAAAACTTAGAAACTCAGGGAAGGTTGGAATAATTTCTTCTCCCCTTCACTGCATATAATGTTCCTCCTCTTCTCAAAAGATCATTTCAAGATGTACTATGAACCCAGAAGAGAAAAAGACCTCTGGTAAGCAAAAACTGACACAAAGAGCATGTACTTTACTTTCGGAAAGGAATAGCTACTGTCAGGTCAGGTAGTTATTTCTAAGTACCAGCTTAGAAAAGGACACAGTAATGAGCATGACAGGTAACAGTGAAAGACAAGACTAGGTTTAGGGAAAAAACAGCCACACGTATACAGCAACAAAGCTTCAAACGTATCAAAAAAGCACACCTGACTGTTTCTATCAACTAAAACTGTGAACAATTCTATATACTGTTTCTATGACTGTTTTCATGAACAAGAAAAGCAAGATCATTTGCTTTTTTTATCAGTTTCAGAAGACTAGGTCAAGTGCCTTCATCTTGGAATGATTTCCATTGAAACCAGCTGTATAAAAGTGTTTGCAAAATATTTTTAAAATATAATGCTTAAAGTGGTTTACTTCATTTATTTGGAAAATCCATTACATGGTATACCATACTTTCCAATGATGCTAAATATATAGTTATAACCATATCACTATTTTGGCAGGCTCTTCAAAATCACATGAGTTCTTTGTGAATATTAATTAAAGCTATCCAATCAAGTGCTGAGAGTCTATATAAAGGGAGGGGGGATCCCACTGTCTTATTTACTTAGTACTTGGATTCTCTTATGTAAGGAAAAAACAAACAAAAACAAAAACAAAACCTTGGAAGTATACAATGAGAAGCAAATTCATAGAAGGAAAATTCATTCTACCGAGGAAAGAAAATCATCAAAAAAATACTTTCTTCTCAAGAGTTTAATTTGTATATTTTTAATTTCCCCTGGAATTTTATGAGATTTCATTGTTAAATTTGACCCTAATTTCTTATAATTCTTAGAATTTACATGAACTATAAATTTTATTCAGAGCAATCATTTCTCTATGATCCAAACCTCTATGATACAAATTTCACTGATAACTAAAAATGGTTGAATAGCTGAATGTTGGAAAATGGCTACTGATTATTGTTTAACTGCAAGATGACAGACTAATTCACATATCAGCTTATAGGTGCAACCTAATGCAGTAATTAATAGAGTAAGTAAGTAGTAACACTAAAACTAATTCTTTCTAAAGTTACATAACATAGCATCAAATGTAAAGTCACGGAGACAAATACCTTAGCTTATTTATGCGGAAGTACAATAAAACTTAACAAGAGAGGCTAATATCAAAACTAAAGAGGAATAACATATGGCACTGAATATCTGGATATACTTCATTTTGCAATTCATCATACTGTAGTCATGGCTGAATTTATAAAGCAGCTTCAAGATGCCCTTGAATTTTGTTTGCGCACAGATACACTTTTATGTACGTAAGACAAAGCAGGCTAAAAGTTCTACCTTAAAAAAGAAAAAAAAAAGCCTGAAATCTAATCTTATCACTAGTGGTGTCTTTTGTCTTGGATTCATTTATTTTCTGTATCTATTTTGTTTAAAAAAAAACTGGGTCGGGGCGCCTGGGTGGCGCAGTCGTTGGGTGTCTGCCTTCGGCCCAGGGCGTGATCCTGGCGTTCCAGGATCGAGTCCCACATCGGGCTCCTCCGCTGGGAGCCTGCTTCTTCCTCTCCCACTCCCCCTGCTTGTGTTCCCTCTCTTGCTGGCTGTCTCTCTGTCACATAAATAAATAAAATCTTTAAAAAAAGAAAAAAGAAAAAACTGGGTCACCTGAAACATTCAGAGGTGAGGAAGAAGAGAGGCTGGATATTAGGATGACACTGGGTCAAAGGGTAACCAAAATAAGAGAGGCAGAATGTGAAGGTAAAAGTCCATTCCAAACAGCCTCTATCACAGACTTTGTCTATACATGCCCAATTTCTGATTTAAACTTAGAAACATAAAGGTATGGTAGAGATATCATCCAGAGGAAGAAAGGCAAAACTGCCAGTGCGATCACATTTTTTGACACAGTATCCCATAGTTGCACGAATGAGTCATGAAGAAATGCTATTTAAAATTAAAGTAGCATTAACCACATTAGCGCCCAGGTTAGGTTCCTGAAATACCATTTCTCATAAAAAGAAAGTAGTACTTCTAGGAGAAATGGTTGATTCCAGATCCAGAACAGGAAATGGACATGATGAGCCCTGAACATCTTATCACAGCAGAGAACAAGGAAGCTATGCGTCATGTTGTCTCTGAAGGGACTCCCACTGATCCAAGATGGGGGGACACTTTGAGCTTCAGCAACAGGAACTGCAATGGATTAAAATCCATCAAATATGTTTAAATCCATTAGCTCATAATGGCACTTAAAAAAAAAAAAAGAAAAGAACTGGTCCCCTTTGGAGAAAAATAGGAAACTAATTCATTCTCTTGAAAACAGGTAAAGGGGAAGAATGAAGCATTTACGCTGTCTTTCTTTTATAAATTGTACCATTGGGTAATCAAACAAAAGATGAGGGAGGTGACTCTCTATAAAAACATTCCAACTAATAAATGAAAACAAAATGATGTATTTAGAATTTCACCATTTTGCAACACCTAATGAATTAACAGAAATAAGCACTAACCATCAACAGCTGCTAACACCACAAAAAAAGAGAGACAACTACACACTAAGTGACTAATATAGTCTTGCCAAACACCACCTATAACAACGCCTAAGGAATTGAAATTGAGCCTGTCAGTGTCTGGATCCAGTTACTCATTGGCAGAAAATATGGAGGGCAAAAAGAACAGTAGCACTGCACCTTGGGTAAGCAATCAGAAAAATCCTGTGGGATTTTGGGATCCCTGTGGGAGCCTACAAACAACCTGTGGGAAACTACAAACAACCTGCAATCTTCAACAGGAAAAAAAGAAAAGGAATGGACGGCTAACGTAAAGATCAAAAGTGACATTCCCTATAAAAACTATTTTTTAATTGGCAAGACTAACCTAGAGTGTCTAGCAAAGCACATTTAGGTTATTACTCTTAAAGTCGGTATAAGGTACAGGGAAAGGCAGCTATGACTGGGATGGAACACTAAGAAGGAAGGGTGGCAGAGTTCTATTTCTTAACCTGACTGGTGATTACAAAGGTGTCTGCCTTATGGTAATCATCATGCCACCTGTCTGTTTCTTACTGACGTTTTATTTTGCAATAAAAAACGTCTTTTAATAGCAGGTTATCAGGACACCTGAACGTTGCAAAGACCTAACAAAGGCTTGGTATGATTCCCATTCTCTAGACTAATGCAGTGAAAATAATAGGTTAAAAAAAGAAGTCAGTGCCCATCATTTCCTCCTACCCACTTCCACTTCTAAGGGAACCACCTAATATCACATTTGGGGCCCAAAAGATTCACTTTCCTGGGCGTCGGGAAATTCTAAAAAAGACTATGAAAGACCCAAACCTGTTCCTCTCCCAGTCTTCCTCCAAACCTCAAGTTGCTCGAACACAGAACCTAGGAGCCAGAATTGCTTCTTTCTTCCTCAATTCCCATATCTAGTCTATCAGCAAGGCGTTCACTTTTAACTCCAAAATATAACTTACATCTGTCCACACTTCTTTCCATCTCCACTGACTCCACCATCTAACCATGAACTATTGTCATGGCCTCCCAACTTGTTCCCCTGCTTTTATTCTTAACCCTCTACAATCTGTTCTACCCAAAGCAACCCGAATGATCTTTTAAAAACATAAACTGTGTACAATTCTGCTTAAAACTATTTAATGGCAGCCCAGTGCACTCTCACATCCAAATTCCTTTCCATGGCCTGCATCACTGAATCCCTGCCCATCTCTCTGAACTCATCTCCAACCACTTTCTCCCATTTTATAATCCAGCCACAGTGGCCTCATTTCAATTCCTCCCACACACTATGCTCTTTCCCACCTCTAGGCCTTCTCACAGCTTTCCCTCTGCCAGGAATACTCTTTCCAGCTACTCACAAGGATAACTTCTCAACCCCATGTCACAGTATTACCTTCTCAGAGAAGCTCTGCCCAACTGCCCTATTAAACAGGTTCCACCATTTTTCTCTATCAGTAATGTGCTACTTCTATCCTTCATAGTTCAAGCTCCAACTAGAGTGTAAGTTCTCTGAGATCAAAATCCTGAACTGCTTCGTTCAACAATGTACCCAGACCTAGCATTTGAAAGGCAGTTAATTAATAATTATAGAATATATGAATAAATGAGCAAATGAATGAACTCAAGGTTGACATCTAATTTCTGGCATGAGTAATGATCAGTGAGTAAACAAAGCCAATTTTTTTTCTTCCAAGTTTTTATTTAAATTCTAGTTAGTAAACATAGTGTAATATTGGTTTCAGGAGTAGAATTTAGTGACTCATCACTTACATACAACACCCAGTACTCGACATAACAAGTGCTCTCCTTAATACCCATCACCCATTTAGCCCATCCCCCACACACCTCCCTCCATCAACCCTCAGTTTGTTCTCTATCATTAAGAGTCTCTTACGGTTTAGAAAGCCAGTTTTTTAAAAAGGAACAGGAGAATGGGGCAACTCAGCAGACTCAGGAAAGATCATCTGGCTCCAGAGAGAAAGAGTCAAGGAAATTAGCTGCCTATAATCTTTAATTCATGTTTTCCTCAAATATGTAAAAGGTTCAACCAAATTACAAAAATAATTTTAACTTGCATTCCTTTCCAACTATAGGACTCTAGGTCCCATGATTTCAGAAAATCAAAAATCCTAAAAATGAAAAATGATCTGGACAGAGAGTAACATTCCATATTTTGAAAATAAAAACTACCTCATCCTTGGAAACCCACATGCTCAACAATTTCCCCAATTTTCCAAGAAAGAAAGAGTGTGTGTGTGTGTGTGTGTGTGTGTGTGTGTGTGTGTGTATACACCAAGATACTAATATTTATATCAAGATTATCCGGAACTATCTGAAAATGTTACTCTATTGACCTCTTTACTAAGACGTCTGATATCATATAAAATTTTGTTTTGTTTCGTTTTGTTTAAAGATTTTATTTACTTATTTGAGAGAGAGAGAGATGGCAAGAAAGCACAAGTGGGGGGCAGGGAGAGATATAGGGAGAAGGAGACTCCTCACTGAGCAGGGAGCCCAATGAGAGGCTCAATCCCAGGACCCAGGAATCATGATCTCTGCCTAAGACAGACACTTAACCAACTGAGCCACCCAGGTGCCCCTGATATCATATAAAATTTATAGACTAATTCAGAACCCACATATATTATCACATGTACCCCTATATTAATTACCAGCAATATTAACAGTTTTCTGTAATTCTCTTTTTGGTATAAAGTCGTTTTGTAAGATATATCCTTTAGTATAGTTTTAAGAAGTTCAAGGTAATCCGTACCTTAATATTCATGGCATGCAAACAATGCACTTATTTTTAATATTCATACATGTCTATTTACATATTTGTTACTTTCATTTATTCAGTTTTAGACTCTGTTTGGAAAAAACAGTTGTAATAAGACATTTCAAATATAGAATCTGTTCCAAGAGCTAAAAATTGAAATTAGAATAATCCTAATATATGAGGCAATTCAAATAAAATCACAACAAAAAAGGGGCTTGGTACAAATAAAAAAGAAAGTTTCTATCAGATAGTATAAATTTTCTCTTCAGCAGAAAAACCTAGAGACCTCTGGTACTTAGAAAGGGTGGAGCTGGGAGGGAGTCAGAAGTGGAGGCAATCATAATTAGAGCTTTGCAGAGGGTCATTCTACACTAGAAGGCACATGTGCCTTTGCCTCATAGCAACCCTTTTAGTACATATTCTTTTGTGAACTCTGTCAGACATCATAGATCATCATTTTCCATTTTCCCATACTTCATTCGGGGCCTATGTACTGCCCTGATACTGTCAAAACACTGTCATTTTTAAATAAGAGCTTCCTTTCTTCCCTTCACCTCTATCCTATTGTATGTATAAGTGGGTAGGCTTACACTGTCTGGATACCCCTGGCAATGCCATCATCGAGCTTTTGAGTATTAGGACAGAGTTTGAAATGAAGTCAGTTTCTTGACTGTCACTACTACGTATGTCGACAATGTCTTTTCAAACTGCAGATCACAACCCATTAGTAGGTCATGAAAATAATTTGGTGCATCATGACCAGCAGTTTTTCAATGAAACAGAAGATAACAGAAAATAGAAAAATACCAAAAACATCCCACATAGTACATGGTGTGAAACTGCTGTTTTAATTTTATATGTATGTGGGTCTATACTGGGTTTTACCACCAATATTTCTTTTAATTTTCTGAGAGCCACTAATATATGATGGCTTGAGGCGACGGTACCTTTAGTTCAACACAGACTTCTTCGAAACCAGAAAAATTAAATTCAAAGCACTTTTCCCCCCTTACAATCCAAATAAGAAATACTCAATTTAAACCTTTTATTATTAAAGTTTTATTGATACACACTTCTGGAATGAGCATTTAACTTACTTCAAAAAACAAATTTCAACCTAGCTAACTGTGTTTAATATATGTTTACCTTTTTCTTTATATTTCTAACAAATTCTTTAGCACTAACATATGCTATATCTCAGTCCCTTAAAGAACAAAAGATAAATTAATCTTTGCCTCGGGTTGACTAAAGACCGAGTTTATCTCCTGTCTTAATGTGCAACTGAAGTTTGCTCACCTGGACCCACTCCAGATGTTACTGTCATCCCCCCAGTCTTCAGGAAGAGCCAACTGACCGTTCCCATCTAAAGGGCCTAAATTGGGGCGCCTGGGTGGCACAGCGGTTAAGCGTCTGCCTTCGGCTCAGGGCGTGATCCCAGTGTTATGGGATCGAGCCCCACATCAGGCTCCTCCACTATGAGCCTGCTTCTTCCTCTCCCACTCCCCCTGCTTGTGTTCCCTCTCTCGCTGGCTGTCTCTATCTCTGTCAAATAAATAAATAAATAAATAAATAAATAAATAAATAAATAAAATCTTTTTTAAAAAAATAAATAAAGGCCTAAATCAATTCTTTTTTTTTTTTTAAGATTTATTTATTTATTTATTTACTTATTTATTTTATTTGACAGAGAGAGACAGCCATCGAGAGAGAGAACACAAGCAGGGGGAGTGGGAGAGGAAGAAGCAGGCTCATAGTGGAGGAGCCTGATGTGGGGCTCGATCCCATAACGCCGGGATCACGCCTGAGCCGAAAGCAGACACTTAACGACTGCGCCACCCAGGCGCCCCTAAAGGGCCTAAATCAATTCTAAAGAAGTTGGTGCCACCCCCAATTAACCAAGAAAAGCCAAAAGGAGAACAGATGTGTTTTAGGGACCAAGTTAGTAATGCAAAAGGATGCTCCTGTTTGCTTGATTCTTTTCTTGCCCTTTGAAATACTTAGAACCTCCTCCCCTAGCCTGCCTCTGAAGTTGGGAGCTTCCCTCAGGGCCTACTATTACCTGAGCCTGCTGCCTTTGTTTTGTAACAGTCCTCAGGTCATCTTCTCAAAGAAAACTCTAGGTCCCCAAGTGTGAATCTCTCCAATAATAACCACAGAATTCTGATTCCAAGGGCATATGAATCAGGAATATAGACATAAAATAAAGCCCACACCTCTTCTCATTGCAATGTCTTCCTGATTTTCATCATACCCTACTATCTGCTTGTCTGGTTTGTTGCTTTGTCCCACACAACTCAATTCTAAGAGTTGATAGTTTCTGGCTGTCTGTTTATCTGCATTCCCAATTTCTGGTCTAAGGTCAGGGCTACTGATACTACAGGTTGATATGGGCTTTTCATGCTGAGGAATCTATAAATACCTTCTACTTTACCCTTCTATATCCTCATCCTTTTACTTTCACTTTTTCATTCCCTAATAATTTATCTTCTGACTGATAACTTCATTTGTTCATAGCAACACTTCCCCTAGGAAATAACTGTTTTCTTACCTTCACTTTTCATTTGCGTGAATGCACTTTGTAATCCTAACATGTTAACTTGAATCTTCAACTATACTTCCCCCAACTACCTTTTCACACTATAAAAAAAAGAAAAAAAATTGCAAAGAATCCAACCACGGCTTAAATCAAAGAACTTTCCTTATCTGTCTCAAGAATAAATTTCAGGAACTTATTCCCTTCTTATTATCCTTCCAGTGTTTTCACTGTTCCACATCAACTTTTTTCTCCAAGTATACCTTAATGAATTTTAATTTTAAATAACTATTAAACCTATAATCTAACTGAGGAACAAGGACTGTCTGGTAAAGTCTATCTCTTCAGCAATGATATTCTGGCCTCTCTTTAACAAATAATATCTATATAACTACCTATCTTCAAGCAACCAGATTTTTCATACTACCCACCACCTATTACAGAAACCCACCCCTTTATGAATGTTCCACTCAGTGAAGATCTCATGTTTTGATCATTTCCTCTTCCCTCTCTTAAAACTTACCTATTGTGTGGTCATTTTTCTTTCAGGTAGCAGTTCCGCTACAAAGAAATCTGAGAAACTCAACTTACCAAAACACTAATAATTAAGAACCATTTAATGGACTTCCATTCCCAGAAGGACTTCATTTTCATTAAGGACTTATGAAGACCTCTGTGACAAACCTGTTAAGGAAAGCTGGGGAATCTAAAAGCTATTCTGATACTGCAAGTCAGTGACTATAGGTGATCACATCTATTGCCTACATTTAACACAGCCTTTTGGTGAGACCAAATCAATGATGTGAGGTAGAAATGGTCTTCCAGATCCTATAGTCACTATTCTTAGATCTGGCTGCATAGTGGAATCTCCAACTTCCAGAGGACAAGAATGATACCAAAGAACAAAAGTAGGCACTAACACCCAAGCCTAACACTAGGTCAGATATATATGAACAACATGAAAAAATATAAAGACACATATGGTATGGAAATAACAAATACCCAATTCAGGACAGTGACAATCCTTTGGCGGATAGGGAGGGAATGCAACTGGAAAGAGATATACTTAGGGAAATTCAACTATATTCGCAATATTTTATTTCTAAAGCTGGGTAATGTGATACACAAGTACTAATTAGCCCCCATTATCTTTTGAATATCTAAAATTTTGTAACTGAAAAAAGAACAATATGAAGATGGCATATACTCAAACGGACATCATATTAGGAATACAGAGAAATACCTTAGGCTAGAAAGCACTCAAACAAGATACCTTACAAAGGAGGCCTTGAAGGAAGAATAAAACATAGATTACTAGCAAAAAACTAACACAAACTTCTCTAAAGGAAAAGCATGAACAAAGGCAAAGCTGGGAGTACCCATGACCTACAACCTAAATAAAAAACAAAAGGGAAACTTCAGGAGGACAGATTCATCTTGGAGAAGAGTAACAAAAGCCTGGGGATTAAATCTGAGACCAAGTGAGAGGGGTCTTGGGTACTAAGTAGTGTGCCCCAATCCAAAAAAAAAAAAAAAATTAAAGGAATAATAGCATGGTGGAAAGTGATGTTTTTAACAAACAAATCAGAAGTCATTTGCAGGTTGAACTAAAGCAAACAGTGTCCTATGGATCATTAGAAGGTTCTATAGGGCAGCAAAAGGGGAACAGGAGGTAAGGCACTGAGAACCAGGTCCTAGTGCCCTGCCAATACTGCAAACAGAGCCTTCTGCTGCTAAGTTTTTTGAAACCACTGCACTAAAGTACCTAGTTGGAAGACACTGCTGTAAATCAAGGATGAGGGTCATAAAACCCAGGAATGGGGTAATTGTATCAAAAATGAAAAAGGGAAAAGAAAATGAATCCAGACTTTTTGATGGAGAATAGGACTTAGTGACAAACTAGATGGAATAATGAAAGAGTAGATCTGCATGAAAAAATCAAATACACCAACTGAACAGGAGCTGCTGGTCATACTGACTTGAGCATCAGCAACATAAATGTGACCATGTAAAAATGTCTGAGCCCTAAGGAAGTGCTACTCAAAGCAGAAAAGCAAAGTGACATTCTTACACGGATTAGGAAAAGAACAAGCAGAGGGCCACAGGATTGTACAAAGAAATGACCATCACATCACGGAAGGCTAAGAAAGAGACTTTTTAAAAAGAGGTATCACTGTGTACAGTGTGAGAGGGTGCACAGCCTTTGCAGCCAATCCGACTCAGGGTTCTGGCATCTCCTCCACTTGACCAAATTACTGAACCTCTCTGAGTTTCACGGAATAAGCAAAGAATAAACTAACAACATTCAATATCACTGAACACGTTATAGAGCACTGTGCTAAGTGCTTTACACATGACCTATTTTAATCCTCACAACACACTTTACAGATGAAGAAATTAAATTTAGAACTAGCATAGTAAGCTGCAGAGCCAGAATTCCTGTTTCTTAGGACAATAAAATAAAGGAATATATATATATTCCTTTATTTTATTGATATATATATATTCCTTTATTTTATTGAGATATATATATATATATATATATATATATAGAGAGAGAGAGAGAGAGAGAGAGTTCCTGGCAAACAAAATGACCTCAAAAACAGCATCTATATTTTATCATTAGAAGGTAAGGATCAATAGGGAGAACACAAATCTCACTGTCAGTTATCCCTGTCACAGCCTTCCATGTGGCAAACTCTTTTAGTGTCCTCAGCTACAAAACAGGATTGATACCTGTGATCCAACCTACTTAATAGGGTTGCTATTATGAAAACGAAAATGCTATGAAAAAATTTTAAGTGATATTCGAACATATGGGGTTACTGTCATATATCTTGCTTTTCAGAAATGCCTTCCTGGATCAACATAAGTCTTTCTGAAGAGAACTAAAAATAAGCCTGCTGGATGTGCAAGCATCACTGTGAAAAGTATAAATGACATGGAATGATTAAATATACCATCCACGTCTCCCCCTGAGTCCTCTAGGTTTTCTAGAGTTCCTGCAAGGCCAAGGGGTCTCTTAAACACCTATAAAGAAACTCTGATAACTTAGAGCTAATGAACAGATAGCGCTTCTACTTCAATTTGGAGTTGTTCGAATTGGCCTTAGGGCATTATCTCAGAGGTGCCCCCTTATAGTCTTCCAAAATAGAAAAGAAAAAAAAGTTTCCAATTTTTTTCTATGGTATTAAAACTGGATGCCCACTCAATACTAGAATTCAACACAAAATACCAGATAAAAAAACTATCAAAGCTCTGTCTGTTAGCAGGTCTCTTTTGGAAACCCCTCCACAACCCCCCCCCCCCTTTTTTCACCTGAACAGATGGTTTCCAGGCCTCAAGGCTCACATGCCCAGTCACACAATTCACAACAGTTCACCTTTTTAATTCCTACCTTTTTAATTATCCTATGTTAATGAATATATCACCTTTCATCTGAAGATCTCAAAGTATCAGAACACTAGAACTCCTTAATCTTCACAACAGCACTCTCCGGGAGACAGATTAGTACTCTTATTTCATAAAAAATGAAAGACTGAGATTAAATGCTTTAAACACCAGTTAACTGATGTTGATTCATTCTCGGGAGAAAAAAATGCACATTATGAACTGGTATCTATGGACAGACTTGATTTAGCTTGACCATTTCAAACACTACTTTAAAAGCATCTACTGTGTACTCTTGCTCTTCCAATATATGAAAGATTAAATATAAACTAATAGCAAGTACCAAAACATCACTATTTTTATATGCTAAAAGAAAAACAAAAACTATATGGGGGAGGGGTTCTAATTTAAGATTCCTACTGTCTTGCATCCATAAATACTTTTGAACTTGAGGGGGGTCGGGGGAGGAACACCTGTCAGTGCAGTGTATCTACAAGTTTTACACACTGTGTAGCTATTAATATTGAATTCCTTAAGCTGTTAATAAATAACCCGCCTTCTCAAATAAAAGGCAGTATTATGAAAAACATCTGACAAGAACGCCTCCACGGCTGTAAGCAGCCTAATTAATTTCCCAGTTTTGCATCTCCGGGCTTCGTGAACTTGCCAGGAGGGAAAAGTCCGCCGGCCCGGGAGTCCGGCCGCGGGGAGCCCCGCACTGCCCGGAGACTTTCCACGCCGCCAGGCCCGGCTCGCGGGAGAGGCGAGGCTCGGCCTCCCCGCGGGCCCCCTCAGCCTGTGGACAGACGCGGCCCGGCGCTCGGAACTGCCTCCCGGCGCTCGGAACTGCCTCCCGACGCCCGGCGCGCCCGGCCCGGGCCCGACAGTCGCTGACGGGGGTCGCGGTCCGGCGGCCTAGCCGCCCCCACCGCCCCCGCCCGCGGCCGCCGGCGCCGCCTCCCTCCTTCTCCCGGCTCCCAGAGTTCGTTACCTCTTGGGCGCTGGCGGCTGCTCCATGGCGGCCGGGGACAGAAGGAGGGACGTGGTGGGTGGTGAAGGCCGGAGGGAGAAGAGGAGCCGGAGCACCGGCCGGCCGAGCCCCGGGAACCACAGGGGGAAACTCCAGGAACTCGGACCAACTTTCCCGTAACTCCGCGGCGGATCCCCCTCCCGCTCGGGAGCGCGGCTCCTCCCGGCCCGCCCCGCCCGTCGGCCGCCGGCTGCCGGCCGCAGTCCTGGGAGAGTGGGCGGAGCCCGCCGCGGCCTTGGCATAGTAGGCGGAGCCAGGCCCGGGTGGGGTGGGCGGAGTCGGGGGCGGAGGGAAGCGCCGGGCACAACGCAGGGAGTGGAAAAACGGCGCGGAGACTGGAAGAAGTAGAGGTTAGGGCCTAGTCAGGATTCAGAACCTGTCTATTCTGGCCAGGGGGTACCTTCCCTTGAGCCGGCCGAGAGCAGCCGCTCCACATTTGCCTCCATTGCTTTTGCCTCAATCCCGTTTGACTCATTTCTCTGGATTCCCCAAACATCCCAAGCATCTGGTGCAGCCTTTTGAAGTGTTACTAACTGCCCACGCTTCCCTCTCTAGTTGTTTATAATTATCGGCTGTTTTACACCCCCCCTCCCCCCGCCATTTGACGTTTGTAGCTACAGCACTAGGGATACTACTGGAAATTCTTGTTTGATGTTGGTTGTGGACAAGCTCCTCACTACATTTCACTATAATTACATCTAATTACAAAGAAAATAATTACTGCAGTGAGATCTCTCAGGGCACCAATTTCAGCGCGCTGTTGTCTTGTCAGCTGTTCACTTGGGTAACCTGGAAAACCTATCACAAATTATGGTGCATAGAAAAGCACTCAAGAAAAGTTTGTTTTTTTCCTTCTTGTCACCCTCTCTCCCACCAGTTCCCAAGGCCCTTACCTCATTGTGATTTGATCCCTTCCAGCATCCATCTTTTTTGTATACCATTTAACCTGAAATTCCGTATCTAAGTATCTTTCTTATGACCATATACAGGTGCTATGTAATGAATTTGCTTGCTTTCGTTAGAAATTATCAAGATGTAGAGTCATAGAGCTTTCCTGAAGATTAGAATGAAGTCTATGAAAAGAATGTTAAATAAAGGAACTTTATGAACGTTAACCCAAATCAGACTTATCTATTAACAGTTTTCCTCTTTTATGCATTATTTTAATGCAATACGTAATATGTATGTATAATGTAATATGTAATATTATGTAATATTCAATATGTAATAATGTAATATGTAATAAACTTACGTGACTTATTTTCAAAACACTATATTCCCCCCTTACATTTAGTTATGTTAAATTTAAGACCATTCATTGCTGAAACCTGAAGTCAAATTCTGCAAACAAGAGAGATTATTACACAATTTTATACTCAATTTCATTTATTAAAGATCTATAGTCTAATAGTTCAGAAGTAAAAAGACAACAAAAAGCTAAATTATTAAAATTAAAAGGTGGGGGAAAACTTAGAAATTATTTCATTCTATCCTTCACTGTCACCCTCACATCCATGCCCTAGCTCCATCTTATAGTTGATCAGAAAAATCTCTTTCAGAGAATGGCATTTCATCTTCTTAAAAAATTGTCATACTTTAAAATGGACTCTGAATTATTTTTCCAGTCTTAATCTTGAGAAAGCCTTTCCCAGTCAAGCCACCAGCACCACCACCCCCCACACACTATCTCTGACACTGTGCTGGCTTTTGTAGGATGCTTATTGCACTGAATTGAAGTTCTGTTTGTTTGACTATCATCCCAACCATGAGTCTACTGAGAATTAGACCTTGTCTTTACCCTCTCTATCCCCTGCAAAACAAGTACCTTGGATATAGTAAGGTTGGATAGCTTCCTTGGCCCCCCAGATCCACTCTCCATTCTTTCCCATCTGCCCTATGCCCTGGGGGCTGACTTATATGGCTGACATCATTGGGCTCACAGCTCTCTGGCTTACAATTGGGTCTGATGATAGGGAGACCCAGCAAGAGATCATCTGAGGGAGAAAAGATTATAAGTCTACTTATTCTCCTGGTTCCCTTCCTGTGAGGTCACCTGGGGCCCAGATCTCCTTTCCTTCCCCTCATCCCTTTGGGCCTACAAGGAGTGATTGCTCTGCTATTCCCTGGGTTCCTCCTGTATTCCTTATGTTCCCCTAGATCTCAACCCTCCTCAAATGATCCTAATTTGAGTTTCCTATTAGAACCCTGACTGAGATACCCATAAAGAAGATTTGTGGAAGGAAGAGGAATAATATCAGAAAATAAATCTCTGAGGCCTTCCCACAATTTGAAAAGGAAGAAGGCTGGCAATTGTTGTATGACTCTAACAGGATCAGAGGCTTGCCCTCCATTATCTCATTAAACACTTAAAAATACCACGTAAGTCGTTATATCCATTTATAAGTGAAGAAACTGAGGTTCAAAGGGGTGAAGGGAGCTCCCCCAGATCAAATAGAAAATTTGCATTCTAACCCAGGCCTTTCCAACTCCAAAGCCAAGCTTCATCTCACTGTAACTCAGTCAACAGATGTTTACTGAGCTCTTATGTATACCAGACACTATTCTAGGGGCTGGGAATTCCTCAGGGATTAAAAAAAAAAATAGACAATAATTCCTCTCTTCATGAGGTTTATATTCTGGTTGGGGAAACAAAATAAAATAAATAAGTACCTAATTAATAAGATTAGGTATTAGAAACTGGAAAGGAAGAAAAGTAAAGTGGGAGGAAGGGAAATAACGTGGAAGGGAAGGGATGAAATTTAGGTAGGGTGGCCAGGAAGGCGTCAGCAAGCGGGTGACTGAGGAAGTCAGGGGAGCACCATGCAGATGGCAAAGGGAAGCGAAACATGAGGCCAAGGGAACAGTAAGTGGTAAGGCCTGGAGGCGAGTGTGCCTGGTCTGTTATATTACTGAATAAAAAGAATTGTGTTTCTCCTGAATTACTCAGAAAACAAAACAAAACGAAAAATGCCTCAAGTCTCTATTTTAATTTGTCTATTGAAAGCCAACTGAAGATTCCAAGAAGGAAAGCATAGAAATTATCATTCAACCTGCAAATAAAAGGCAGAAGCCTTTATGAACAACTGTTAACTGTAGGAAATTTTGAGATGTAGCTAAGGGTCACTCAGCTTCACTTAATTATGAAAGTAGCATAATCTGTTTCTGTGTCCAACCATTCCAATTGGAATGGAGATTAAGGGCACACTTTAATTAAACTAGCAAACAGCTCACCAGAATTCTCAACTAAATGTCCTAATAGAAATGTAAGAGAAATCTGCAATCTGAGACCCAGTTCCTGGGAATAACAAAACTGTATTTGTGTCACCGAATATATACACCATAATGTTTTACGAGTAGAAAAATATTAACACAAAGAATTTTTTCCTTGTTATACTTGCTGCTTTTTATTGAAATGCATTTGTTACTCTTTTTTATCATTTTTATGTGTATTTGAAAAATAATACTAATTAACAACTGTTAATCTTTTTCACTGTTACCAGGAAGAGTTTGGGGCATAGAGAAAGCTCTGATCAAATATATTACATTATGTAATTTTTTATTTGCAGGGAAACTTGGAAGTATTTCCTTTCAAGAGGCAACTTAACAAACCATTTTCCCTTGATAATGTTTCTCTTTTCTAACCTAATTTTGTAGTGAGCTGCAACTAGCATGTTGCAGTTGAATTCAACTACTATCCTCTTTTATCATAGCAATCTTAAACTTTTATTTCACTTATTTGTTTCTCTGACCAAACCGTAAGCCTCTTGGGAGTAAGAACAGTATCTTATTTGCATATGTCATCTCAAAAGTCTGGCATAGCAGGTAAATACAAGAAACATCTTTCTTTTTTTTAAGGATTTTATTAATTTATTTTAGAGAGAAGTGGGGAGGGGGAGGGGAGAAGGAGAGAATCTCAAGGGGACTCCCAGCTGAGCATGGAACTGGATGTGGGGCTCGATCTCACAACCCTGAGATCATGACCTGAGCCGAAATCAAGAGTTGGACGATTAACTGACTGAGCTACCCAGGCGCCCCAACAAGAAACATCTTAAAATGAGTTTTAAAACAATAAGCCTAGAGGTAGGTGTTTCTAGGTTTGATTAATTCTTTCATTTACTTCTGTTTCCTGCTCTGCTGTGCATAACAGGCTCTCCCCCTCCCCTCAAACGATAGCTGCCAAAGTTCCAAGCATCACATGAAGACATGACAATGCCTAGCAGCAGGGAAAAAAACATTCTAGAAGCCCCTCTGCAGATTTCCCTTCATGTCCTATTGGCCAGAATTGTGTCACACAACCATTGCTAGCAAAGGAAATGGGACCATGAAAACCTATTCAGACCAACGGTGATTCACCCCATGGAGCTGGCTTTGTAGCTGAGACTGGGAATGGACTTCCCTGAAGCTTATGGCAAGGAGAAGCATGAGAGAAGAACAAAATTGGGATTCTATCATTGAGGGGAAAAACGGAGGAATGGTTAGTAGGCAATAGCCTACAATTTCTGCTTTTGTTTATAAGTTCGTAAAATATTATAGTGACTGAATAAACGTTTGTTGAATGAATGAGTGGATTTCCATACAACAAAAACATCAGGAATTTTAAGACACGTAGGTAGTTGATAAACTACATAGCAAGTGAAAGTTAAGTGTGCCATTTGTCATTTTATTTCCTCTCAGTTCCAAATTCATCCTTCATTGCCTGTTCTGTTAAAATGGAGCTAGGTTCTTTAAATCTTTTTCTTTATCAAATAGAATAATGTTAAGCTCCGTCAATAGAGAGCCATGGAGAGACATTGCAAAAGAGCTTTCTTCCCTGATTTGTATGTCTTCCGCTGGCCGACTGGGGACCGCTTCTCTGGGGCCTGCAAGGTGTGCTGCTTCTCCAGCAGTGGGCTCTCGCAGTACAAGGTCGCGGCAGCACTCAGCGGTCAACAGTCTCTCTCCCCACCCAGACTTGCTTCTCCCTTGAGCAGTTTTGGGACAGAGTGTCTCCAGTGAGAAACCTCACCATGAGCAGTTTTCCCCAGCAACCTAAGAGAAAGGTTTCTGGATAGTTCCAGAGGGCAGATTTTCAGCAAGTTCCACCAGCGTGGCACCACAGGAACTTCTCTGACATTCAGGGAGACATAATTGTGCCCTCTCTAATGAAGTCTATATCTCAACCACTGGGGACTTTTTTTTGGGTGCTGTGTCTCAGCCTCAGGTGGAGTAGTCCTGATTTCTGCTCTTCCTATATTCTTTAGTGTTCTCTTTGCCTCTCACTAGCCAATCCCTCGTTACTCCAATCCCCTATTATATTTAATAATTTTTTATATTAAACTTTATCCATTCAAA
Organism: Ursus americanus; assembly: GCF_024610735.1. Classification (NCBI taxonomy): domain Eukaryota; kingdom Metazoa; phylum Chordata; class Mammalia; order Carnivora; family Ursidae; genus Ursus; species Ursus americanus. The sequence continues at coordinate 36,822,423 of NC_142135.1, read as the reverse complement.
TAACCATGTGGTTTCTGTCTCTTATGGTTTCTGTATCAGACTGGACCTTGACCCATACAGAGAATAATAGCAAAGAATTTCAGGCCCAACGGTAAACTCAGGGAAAGAAATGATAAAAATTAGATTGATTCTATTTTCAGTTCAATACATAATTATCTACACCAGCAGTTCTCAAACTTTTTGGTCTTGGGACCACTTTACACTCTTAGAAACTATGGAGAACCTCAAAGAAGTTTTGTTTATGTAGATTACATCTACCTATATTAAGAAATTAAAACTCAGAAATTTTTAAAGCACAAGAGTATGCAAGTACACATTCCATTAGCCATCAGAGGAATGACATCACCACATGTCATGTAGCATCTGGAAAATTCTACCATACGCTCATGAGAGAATAAAGTGAAAAAGGCAAATAACATTTTAGCATTGTTATGTAAATAGTCTTGATTTTGTGAACCTCCTGAAATAGTCTTCAGTATCCCCAGAAGTACCCGGATCACACTTTAAGAAGCCACTGATTTACAGTGACTATATGTAAACACAATAACTAGGACCAATGGGGGAAAAGATATGGAAGATGCGGTCCTTGCTCTCTAAGAATGCAGTCCACTTGAAGATATAAAGTGTATATTCATACAAGAGTAAAACGATTTAAGCCTTACGTAGTAAACTATCAATAAATTCTGTCATTCGGAAAAGTGCTGTAGTTCAAATTAATATGGTCTAGAGTTCAGCCAAACAAAAATGCCTTCCATTTTACAATATCCACCCTCCTTATAACATCACTCTTAGGAAAAAGAAAGAAGTTTCTGTTATATACAAAGATAAGTTCCAGAACAAGCTGAAGATACCTCAAATCTTCACAGCAGTGATTGGTTAAGACACTGAACACGGAGACAGAACTAAGGAAAATAAAAGAACCAAAGCAAGAACCTGGCAATCTCCATCAGTTAAAGCCTTTCCATGGCTGGCCTTTGTCACATTAATATAAGGAACTTAAGCTCTAGAAACAGATCTGTTCCATGTGTTCATAATTTCTCTTTTTATATTTTTGGTTTTTTAAATTACTTTCTCTACTTGTCTATGGTCTCTGAATAATTTCTGGTCTTGACTGAACTAAGCAGAAAGAAGATGTGCTTACTTCCAGGCCAGGAAAGCTAAGAAAATAAGAATAGTCCTAGACATATAGTGGTGACAGCAGTTAACACTGCCAGGAAACTGGACAATGAGGCCCAGGGCAACAGGATAGAAGGAGAGATAGATATTGAAGAGTCAAAGAAGCTGCAGTAAAACTGAGCCATCCTTAAGCCAGTCTTGGCATGTGACACAGTCAAATCAAACTCAAATCCAACTCTCATGGAAATGAGAGGAAGGAAATATATGGCACATTCACACAGCACAACTTCCTAAAAACGATACCCATCTTTCTCCCTTTCTCCCATGTTTTCATGACAGCCATCCATTTTGCTTCTCCCTTGCTCACCAAACTTCTACAGTCCATCCCCCTACCCCACCCCACCCCATGCTCCCACTTCCTCTCCTTCTCTCCTGCAGTTTACCTCCCTTTGCTGTTACTTCAGGCCTTTTCCTACCAAGAATAATCTGACCTCCTTCTCTTCAATTCTGTAGCTCTTCTAGCTTACTCATCTTTGTCAGCACAACATAGTTCTAGGAGACAAGAAATGAAGGATTCCTCCTTAAAAGGGCAGGGGAAGCAAGAGAGAAAAAGACTGTGAATACTCAAACGTTAATATTTTTGTTCCTATCAAACATTCTTTGAATCAACATTTTTTTTATTAAGTTGCCAGGCACAGACAATGAGGTATGACCTTTACCCTGAAACTACGGGGTTTTCCTATTTACAAGCTTCCCCGTGCTCCTTTTTTTGGATTCTTTTCCAAGGGGAGTGATTACTTTACGAAAGGTAATTTTTTGCTTAATGAAGTGATTACTTTACAAAAATTAGCCATGGAAAACCTTTACATGGTTAATTTCCCTCAAGCATTTAAACTATGATTTCAATTTCAGTCTTCACTGAGAAAGAGGGTAAGATGACTGTGGTTTCTAAAATTTCTTTTGAAACAAAAAGTCTAAGGCATTAGAAAAAGTTATCTTAAGGGCACCTTATTAATAAGTCACTATTGACAGAGGACTGTTAGATTACCACTTTATATTAAGCCACAAATGAAGGGGAAGGAGAGTAATAGAGAAGATTCTAGACACCACAGGTTTATGCCTAGTAAAGTGAAATTATTTTTAAAAATGTAAATCAAGAGTAAGAGCGTTGAAAACATAGATAAACATAACATTAACTTTTATCTGTATTAGTTATCTATTGCTATATAACAAATTGCCCCCCAAAATACCAACTTAAAACAACGCACATTTATTATCTCCTAGTTTCTATAAGTCGGGAATTTGGGTGCAGCTTAGCAGGGCTCTCCAGCTCAGGATCTCTCAAAAGACTGCGGTCAGGGTGTTGATCAGGGCTAGTCACCTCTAGATTTAATCTGTAAATTTAATGTAATCCCAATTTGTTAAAAATCTCAAAAAAAAATTTTAATAGGATTTAAAAAGTGAACTGTCAAGCTCAAATAGAAGAGAAATTACATGAAAAGCACCCATAAGTTTTTGAAAGAAAGAATAATGAAAAGGTTTGCCTGCCAGATGGCAAAACACATGATAAAATCGTAGTAACTAGGTACATGAAAAGATGCTCGACATCACTAATCAACCATCAGTAAAATGCAAATCAAAACCACAGTGAGATACCACCTCACACCAGTTAGCATGGCTATTATCAAAAAAAAACAAGAAATAACAAGTGTTGGCAAGGATAGGGAGAAAAAGGATCCCTTGTGCACTGTTGGTGAGAAGGTAAATCAGGGCAGCCACTATGAAAATAGCATGGAGGTTTCTTAGAATATTAAAAATAGAACTGCCATATAATCCAGCAATTCCACTTTTGCATATTGAACCGAAGAAAACGAAAACAGTCACTCAAAAAGATATATGCACCCCCATGTTTATTGCAACATTATTTATAATAGTCAAGATGTGGAAAACCCTAAGTATCCACAGTGAATGAATGGAAAAGGAAATGTGGTATAAATACAATAGAATATTATTCAGCCATAAAAAAGAATGAAATCTTGCCATTTTCAACAACATGAATGGATCCTGACAGCATTATGCTAAGTGAAATAAGTCAGAGAAAGACAAATACCATACTATATAACTTCACTTACATGTGGAATCAAAAACAAACAAAGCAAAAACCAAGCTCATAGATACAGAGAACAGATCGGTGGTGGCCAGAGGTAGGGGGATGGGGAAGGAGATCAAAATATACAAGCTTTCAGTTATAAAATAAATAAGTCATGGGGATGTACAGTGCAGCGTGGTGACTACGGTTAATAATACTAAATTGCATATCTGAAAGTTGCTGAGGAAAAATCTTAAAAGTTCTCATCACAAGAGAAAACATTTTGTAATTATGCGTGTGGCAGAGAAACTAGACTTATTGCGGTGATCATTTCACAATACATAACAATATCGAATCATTAGGTTGTATACCTGAAACTAATATAATGTTATAGGTCAATTATATCACAATAAAATAACTGTGGTAATTAAAACAGTGTGGTATTAATTCAGACATAGATAAATGAATGTATGTAATGAATAATGAGCCCAGAACAGAGCCATTTTTATGTGGAAATATTGTTTATGATAAAATGACATTTTACATCACAGGGGAAAGAATTAATGCCTCAATAAACTTTATTGAGACAACTGACTATTTGAAAGAAAAAAAAGGAAATATATACATACATACATATCATTACATCTCTCTTTATATACCCCTATATCACGCTTCTTTATATTGCAATCAATTGAAGACCCAGCCCAAACTGCCTTGCTCAACAAAGGGCTCATTTAACTGGGTCTAGAGCAGACTGTAGGATTGTTTCATTTAATGGCTCAATACTGACACAAAAGACATTGAGGGTTTTGGTTTATTTGTTTTTCAATTTCTTTTTCTGTCTCCGGGTTCTGACTTCTGTAATGTTACCTTTGTCCCAAGGCTAAAGAGCTGCAGAAGTTCCCAGCTTCAAATCTAAACACCAGGCTTCCCCAAAGGAGAAACAGCACTGTCTTTTGGTATCTCCCATCAAAGAGGGAGAAACCTCCTTTCCCAGAATGCTTCTGCAACTTCCCTTCTTGTCGCATTGGCTCAAGCTGTCAGGTTGACCATTCCCTAACGTGCAATGATTTGGCTTGTGCTTGAACAAGTGATTGACTTATCTTACTAAATCAGTGTGGAAAGCCAGACAGAAATTCCCTGTTTTGGTCGAAAATAGCAGGGCCCTCTCTTAGAACTTGGAGTCAAATCAATTTCCACTATAACTGCCCCAAACGGAGGAAATGCCATTTGCACAAAAGAGGGAAAAAAGAAATAGCACAGTGTCCACTATGATATCATATCAGAATAAATTCCAGATGCGTTAGAGATCCAAATGGTTAAAAATAGGCAAATGGGATTCTCCACCCTCAAAGAAGTAGAGCAGAACTCCTCACGCCTTAAGTGTGGGCTATACATAGTGGCTTCCTTCCAAAGAATACAGTACGTTAAGGGCGGGGAACAAGTTACTTTTCAGTAGAGAAACAGAACCTCAGCCAGATGATCAAGGTCAACATCAAGAGTGATATGTCATATTGGTTGTACGTACCCTTGATCTGATGTGTTGTGAAGAATACTTTACCTCGGTGCTCTTTCTTCTAAAACCACAAAACCCACTCTCATTATGAGAAAAGCATCAAACGAATCCCAACTGAGGGATATTTTACAAAATATCTAACTGGTACTCTTCAAAACTGTTAAGACAATCATCAAAAACAATTAAAGTCTGAGAAAATGTCATAGGACAGATGAGGCTAAGAGACATAAATATTAAATGTAATGAGGTATCCTAAGTACATTGGGAGTCTTGCAACAGAAAAAGGACATTAAGTAAAAATCTAAGGAAATCTGAATAAAGGATAAACTTCTATTAATAATAACATCAATATTGGCTCACGAATTGTGACAAACATCCCATACTAATTAATGTAAGATGTTAGTAACAGGGAGATTGGGTTTGGGGTATATGGGAACTCTGTACTACTTTCACAACCTTTTTATAAATCTGAAATTATTCTAAGATTTTAAGTTTATTTTAAAAACATTTAAAAACACATTAAAGACCTCCAAGATATGTTTTAGAAGAGCACATGAGAGAATATTTTAATTCTTTAATTAATAACACAAGAAACAACAGGTGTTGGCAAGGATGCTGAGAAAGCGGAACACTCCCGCTCTGTTGGTAGGAATGCAAACTGGCTGCCACTCTGGAGAACAGTATGGAGTTGCCTCGAAAAGTTAAAAATAGAGCTACTCTACAACCCAGCAATTACACTAGTAGGTATTTACTCGAAGGATACAAAAATACAGATTTGAAAGGGTACATCGACCCTGATGTTTATAGCAGTGTTATCAATAATAGCCAAACTGTGGAGAGAGCCCAAATGTCTATCAACTGACGAATGGATAAAGAAGATGTGGCGTGTGTGTATAATATATCTCCACACAATGGAATATTACTCAGCCATCAAAAATAATGAAATCTTGCCATTTGCAATGACGTGGTTGGAGCTGTATTACACTAAGTGAAATAAGTCAGTCAGAGAAAGACAAATACCACTCATCTGTGGAATTTAAGAAGGAAATCAGATGAACGTATAGGAAGGGGAGAAAAGAAGAGAAAGGGAAACAAACTGTAAGAGACTTTTAATGATAGAGAAGAAACTGAGGGGTGATGGAGGGAGGTGCATGGTGGATGGACTAGATGAGTGATGGGTGTTAAACAGGGCACTCGTGATGAGCACTGGGTGTGGTATGTAAGTGAAGAATCACTGAATTCTACGCCAGAAACCAATATCGCACTGTATGTTAACTAAGTAAAATTAAAATTTTAAAAAGAGAATATTTTTATAATACCAAGCTAGAAGATCTGATACGAAAAATGTAAAACTCCGAAAGCAGAAAGGAAAAGCTGATCAGATTTGACTACATAAGAATTAAAAACATTCATAAGAAGAAAGGTAATAACCCAAGTGAGTAGATACCTAACAGAATGAAACAAAAGTATCTTCATACATATGAGATGAAGAGTTAACATCTAGAATACAATGAGATATAAAGAAACCAATTGGGGGACGACAGTCTAAACAGACAAATGGGCAAAACATCTCAATTTACAAAATCACAGAAGAAATTCAAATGGTTAGTAAACATGAAAAAATGCTCAACCCTACCAATTATCAGGAAAATGCAGATAAAGCAACAGTAATGCTTACAAGTCATCCGTTTGGGAAAGGAAAGGGCAGGGAGGGGGAAGTAGAAGGGGAAAGGGGGAACAGCAGTAGAGAAGGCTATGACGGACGTTGAGAGCAACTTCGCTTTATTAAAAGTGTAACATTAAAACATGCACAGCTGCTTCAAGACTTCAGGAAGCCAAGAAAAGACAAGCTGTAAACTGTGCTGCAAAGCTTAATACAGAGCTTAGTGAGGTAGAATGAAAACAATCACTACCTTTGTTTAGGGAAATATCTTGATAAGTTTCTTTGGTTTGGAAAGGTGGCACCCCAAGACTTGCTCTATAAGAGGCAATATGTAAACAAAGAGATCTGGAATCAGATTTGGAAATGTATATAAGTTCCAAATGTCTTTGGATTCCAAAGAAAGACTCAGTGAAGCACTAAAATAGAAACAGAATTAGATTTGACCGCCATGCTATTGAAATGTATTCAAGAAGACACTAAATGGTGTTAAGGTTAGGCATATTTTAAAAACTTATGTAGAATTTCATCTTTCCTGAAAACTTAAGAGCTGGTAATTAGTAACCAGTTAATATCAACTCTAACTTTGTGGAGTGATTATTTTTGCAGGAAAAATACAGCTGTGGAAAAGTGTAGGCTGTAAGCCTCAGTTGTCCACAGCTGGAGGAAGCCTAGTTTTTGGCATGCAGCCATGTCCAAGCTCAACCAGTTACCTGAGGGCACCAAATTCTAGGCATAGTGCCTAGAAGGAAATAAATAGCCTCATATGTTTTAATTTATAAAGTCATGGCAAGCATCAAATATATGGATATGGTTCATTTAAATTTACTCCACAAATACAAGAATATTAGCAAGAGAGGATGCCCCTTCCAGCTTCAAGAGGCAACGTTAATATTACTAAAGAAAGTGCAAATGTTTTATAACAGGAATTCACAAATCCATGCAATCATATAGGTTGAAATTATAAATAGATTTAAGAAAGATTTGAGTATTTTTATGGTTATAGTTATTTCTGGTATCATCACAGACTATGGATACATCATAAGATTTTTTTCTTTAAGGAGAAAGAAATCTCAGGCATGCTCCAAATATTTTGAAAGTGTCATAATGGAAAATAATCACTTTTTTTCACAAAGCCCCACTTTATTATTAAAGACTTCTCCATGGTCAGTATCACCACCCTTTATTGCCACCACCATCAGCATAAATACAGACTAAACACTTTCTTTATGATAAAAGCTTTACATGAGTTTTCTTATTTTTAAGTGTCAAATCCTATAAAATGCAAACACCTCCAGATGCTACTACTAGTTAACACAGTAGCAGTGATCAGAAAGCAAGATTCCTTGGGAATAGAAACCAAAATATAAAATTTGGGAGTTAAAGGTGGGAAAAAACCACAATTTTCCTTTCTTCACAATTTTGTTTAGGATGAGAACATATGTACTCATGAGCTAGGACAATTCCAAGATGTTTGTTATGCTGTATTTTTAGTTGGCTCCTTTTCATAAAATGCTTCAGGGTAAGTCATCAGAGAACCTATTGAATACCAACAGGTACAGAGCACTTTCTTAAGTGTTATGATTAAATATTTTTTACTTAGAAAAACATAATCTTCAATCAAGAAAGTCTGGGAAATAAACAGTATTAAGGTAGGATAAAAAAAAGAAGTAGTATCAATAGATATACATCCAAAGCACAATTGTTTTGAACATTTTGATTAAGCTTTTCATTTAATCTTGCAATTTTCAAGTAGCATTATACCATAAGCATTTTCCATGTTATTAAACAGTCTTTGTAATTATCGTTGTAATTGCTACACAGGGCTTTATAATAATTTACATGCTCCATTTTTAAAATTTAGGTTGTATCCAGTTTTTCACAGTTATGTATAATGTTACAATGCACATTTTTAAAGTTTATAATGAATTTAATTTATTTTTTAACTTAAATTCAATTAATTAACATGTAGTGTATTATTAGTTTCAGAGGTAGAGGTCAGTGATTCGTTAGTCTTAGATAACACCCAGGACTCATTACTTCACGTGCCCTCCTTAATGTCCATTACCCAGCTACCCCATCCCCCCACCCCCCTCCCCTCCAGCCACCCTCAGTTTGTTTCCTATGATTAAGAGTCTCTTATGGTTTGCCTCCCTCTCTCATTTCATCTTGTGTTATTTTCCCCCCCTTCCCCCATGAGCCTCTGTTTTGTTTCTTAAACTCCACATAGGAGTGAGATCATGTGGTAATTGTCTTTCTCTGATTGACTTACTTTGCTTATACAACGCACATTTTTTAAAAAATATGGATCACTTCACAAATTCGCACGTCACCCTTGTATAGGGGCCGTGCTAATCTTCTCTGTATCGTTCCAATTTTAGTATCTGTGCTGCCAATGCAAGCACAATGTTATAATGCACGTATTTGCATAGAATCTGTTTTGTTTTAGAACTATTTTCTGAGATAATGTCCACAAACAAAATTAATGGGACAAGAAGCATGAGCAGTTTAAGGCTTTTGGTGTATTACTATCAAAAAACTGCTTTCAAAAAAACATTTCCATTTACTCATTTGGAAATATAAATTATTAAAGACTTTTTGGAGAGTATCTTTAGAGATAAAAATGCATATATACTTTGAACCAGCAATCCCACTTCTAGGAATCTTTCCAACAAAAATAGTTGTACATATATTCAAAAACGGATGTACAGGGTTTCATTTTAGCATTGTTTAAATTAGGAAGAAAATTGGAAATAACCTAAAGGAAAAGGTCAAATAAATTGTGTTATGGATGTATTATGACAAATATAAAGCTGTTAAGAATTAAGTAGTTCTACATTTATTGACACGGAAAGATCTCTTAGAGAGTTAAGTGGAAAACAAAAGCTGATAGATAAACAATCAGAATGATTTCTTTTATTAAAAAATAAGTAATTATATATGTTTGAAGATTCATTCAAAAATCAATAGGGATTGATCGTTGTGTGACATTAGGAATGCATTTAATACCATTCAACTGTACATTTAAAAATGGCTAAGATGGGGTGCCCGGGTGGCTCAGTCTGTTAAGCGTCAGACTCTTGATTTTGGCTCAGGTCATGATCTCAGGGTTGTGGGATCAAGCCCCGCGCCTGGCTCCATGCTCAGCATGAAGTCTGCTTGTCCTTCTCTCTCTGCTCCTCCCCTGGCATGCTCTCTCTCTCTCAAATAAATAAATAAAAGCTTTTTGAAAATTCTAAGATGGTAAATTTTATGTTATGTGCATTTGACCCCAACTAAAAAAAAATCAGTAGGGATCATACACCTGTGGCTGAGACTGTTAGTTGTCCCACCAAATTCATTCTCCTCTTCTTATACAGCGATAGAATACCCAATCTAGCTAGACACATTTCCCAGCCTCCCCTGCAGTTATAATTGGCCAGGCAGCTAAATTCTGGCCAATAAGGTATAAGCAGAAGTATTTATGGCCCTTCCTGAGAATCTTCCTTAAGAAACCACTAATATATTTGTCATATTGTCATATTGTCAATAGCTTAAAACAGCCATTATTTGGTTTCGTGGATCTGTGGGGCAGCTGAGACAGCCATGCCCTGCATTCATTTAACCTGGGCCTGGGATGAAAGGGTAGCAGGTCTCTAGGGGAAGATTTTCACCTCTCAGCAGCGGGGGTACATCCGGACCAGGATTGCTGTGGAGGCTTCTTAAGGACTGGGCTTGAAACTGAAACACTGTTATTTCTACCTGCAGCCACTGACCAAGTCTTATGGCCAAGCCTAAAGCCAAGAGGAAAGGAAGTATACCCTGTCCATGATGAGGCCATGGCAAGGATATGAACGCAGGGGTAGGGGTAGGAGTGGGACAGTTAGGATCTGTAATGCATATTTTGCTTAAAGATATTAAGTTAATTACCTAAGATTTCATGCCTGGAATGTGTCAGAGCCAGGCATTCAAACCTAAGTTTACTGGATTCAAAGCCCGTGTTCTTTTCATCTCATCACTGTGCATTTTTACTCTAATAAATTCTGATAGGATAAAATACCCCACACTACTCAACTTTTTCATCTTTGTCTTTGCTATTACAGTGTGTTCATCATTCTAAATGAACTTTAAAATCACTTTATCAAATCCCAGAAGTCAAACAAATAAGAAAACGGCTGGAAATGAACCTATAAACAGACTTTGGCAAATGCCAACATCTTTAAAATGGTTAACTTTCCTCAAAGGGATATGGTGCATCCATTGCTATCAAATATATTCACGTAAGTCTATCTTGTTAACATAATTCACAATGCTTTTGGGTCTCCTAGATATTCAACCATTTTATATACAAATATTAATAACGTCACTTTCTAACATTTATAGTTTTTATTTTTGTTTTCTGCCTTTTTATGTTAGATAAAATTTCCAGAAGAGGTCCTTAGGGCTTTATTCACCAAAAAGTATGATCATGATGGTTTAAGAGATTGTTTTTAAATCACAGTAAAGAAGTGTCCTTCTCTGCCTTTGGCTCAGGTCATGATCCCAGGGTCCTGGGATCCAGCCCTGCGTTGGGCTCCCTGCTCAGCGGGGAGTCTGCTTCTCCCTCTCCCTCTGTTGCTCCCCCTGCTTGTGCTCTCTCCCGCGTCTCTCTCTCAAATAAATAAATAAATAAATAAATAAATAAATAAATAAATAAAATCTTAAAAAAAAAAAGAAGTGTCCTTCTATAATCTTTAAAGAAGTTTTTTTAGTTAAAGAAATTAGTATTATCAGATGCAATTCAACTACCATTAAGTGATCATTAAGTGATCTTTTTCCTTTATTATCCATAATGTATCCTAATAACTATCTAAATTTTGAAACACTTAGATTCCTGGATGAATTTTATTTGGTCAGTGTGGATTATTGTTTTAATATATAGTTAGAATTGATCTAACATTTATTCAGAATTTTCAAATCTAATCTTTAAAATCCAGAAAAGATTGTTTCAAATGCATACTGCATTGGGGAAGCAAAATTCTGCTTACAATTTCAACAAATTCCCAGGGAGACTTACAATCCCATGGTCTCCTCAAACTTCAAGTTCCTGCTTTCGTTCAATTCGATCAACTGATGGATGGGCCTAGCATGCTGTTTCTTGCTCCTTCTGTTCTGGACAGTTAACCCAAATGTGGAACTCAACCCATTTCTTATATTTCCACCAAAAACATTCATACGTGGCATGTATATGTAATATACTTAGCTAAAATGGAAGCAATATAAAATCCCAGGTTAGACATACGGACCTGAAAGTCCTTTAACAATGTTTGGATCTCTAGTCTCCTGCTTCATTGCTTAGCAGTCTGCTCTCTCCATTTTATTTCCCTGGCCAATTCCCCCTCCACCAGATAAAACAAAGCTTTTCTACTCTCTTAAACAAAGAAATTTAGCTCTCTCTAGTTCATACCCTGAATCTAAGCTTTGGTGTCACTTTACATATCTAATTAAACCCATCAAGGTGGTCACCACCCCCCTCAAAGAGAAGAAAGAAAAAAATCATTTCATGTATGTTAGTCAGGTTTCTGAAGCAACAAACAACTTGAATCTCTATAGCTTCCAAGAACAAGCATTTATATATTGTTCATGGTTTCTGCCAGGGGCTGCAACTCTGTTCTATGTGTCTTCTCATTCTACAAACCAGCCTAAAGGAGCAGCCTCTATTAAAAATATGCCATTCTTATGGCAGAGAGAAAAGCAAACGAGTTGCCAGAAACACAAACTGCCTCTTAAAGTTTCTGCTTAGAAGTAACACATTGTCACTTCCTCTCATCCTCCATTGACCCAAGTCACATAGCTAACTTAGAAAATGTGGTGGCAAATACACTCCATCTACTCTCTTACAGAGAAGACAATAGCTAGAAACATGAACACAATTTATCACAACGTAAGAAGAGTCACTCTCCTTATAATTAATTGTAAATAGCAACTCTATCCTTTTCCTTACACTATATTCATGACTAAGACTGGCCTGTAGTAGTGGTTCTGGGGGTCCTCAGTTGTAAGCGCGGGGCAGTGCCTATCAGAAAATCTAGAGAGCTTTTTTAATAAGCATGACCTCCCTACCCCAACCTCCGCCATCATTCTGATTCATCCCTGGAGGTAGGAGCAGATATGTACATTTTGCAAAGGATCCTTAAGTGATTTTAACACTTCTGACTCTCAAGTCTTTTGAGAACCACTGGAAATGCGTTTTGTGGGAATGCTCCTATCATATTTGTCCACACCATTCCTGGCACTTTAAATCCAATAAGTCCTCCAATTTTTAAGACTATACACAAAAATAAACTCAGAGTGGATTCGAGACCCAAATATGAGACCTAAAACCATAAAAATCCTAGAAAAGAACATAGGCAGTAATTTCTTTGACATTGGTGACAACAACATTTTTCTAGATATGTCTCCTCTGCCAAGGGAAACAAAAGAACAAAACAAAACAAAAAACTATTGGGACTACATCAAAATAAAAGGCTTTTATACAGCAAAGGAAATCATCAACAAACAACAAGGCAACCTACTGAATGGGAAAAGATATTTGCGAATGATATATCCAATAAAGGATTAATACCCCAAATATAAAAAGAACTTATACAATTCTACACCAAAACAAACAAACAAAAAAGAAACAAATAATCCAATTTAGAAAATGGGCAGAGGGCCTGAATAGACATGTTTCCAAAGAAGACATGCTAATAGACACATGAAAAGAGGTTCAACATCACTAATTATCAGTGAAATGCAAATCAAAACTACAATGAGATATCACTTTGCACCTGTCAGAATGGCTAAAATCGAAAAGACAAGAAATAATTTTTTTTAACTTTTTGAATTTTTCACTTAAAATGCATACTGTGTATTTAAGCTATGAGAAAAAGGAATTCTCCTGCATCATTCATTGGTGGGTATGTACCTCAGCACAGCCGCTGTGGAAAACAGTATGGGAGGTTCCTCAAAAAATTAAAAATACAAATATCATATGATCCAGTAATTCCACTATCTATTACTGGGTGTTTACCCAAAGAAAACAAGAACATCAATTCAAAAAGATATTTTCAGCCCTACACTTATTGCAGCATTATTCAGAATAGCCAATGTATGGAAGCAACCAAAGTATCCATTGACAGACATACGAATAAGGAAGATGTGGTACATATACCATATATGTATAATATAGTATATCCACGTATACATGGTGTATCTATGTGGCCTATATATATCTATAATATATGATATATATATGTGTGTGTGTGGTATATATACGTGCGATGCGTAGTGGAACATTATGTAGCCATAAAAAAGGATGCAATCATGCCATTTGTGACAACATGGATGGACCTAGAGGGTATAATGCTAAGTGAAATAAGTCAGACTACAAAAGACAAATACCATGTGATTTCATTCATGTGTGGAATCTAAAAATCAAAATAAATAAATAAATAGCAGAATCAGACCTATAAATACAGAGAATAAACTGATGGTTGCCAGAGGAAAGGGACGTTGGGGGATGAGCAAAGTAGGTGAAGAAGAGTGGGAGATACAGGCTTCCAGGTATGGAATGAATAAGTCCAGGAATAAAAGGCACAGCATAGGGAATATAGTCAAAAATATTGTCACAGCGTTGTATGGTGCCAGACGGTAGCTACACTGGTGGTGAGCAAAGCATTATATAGAGGTGTTCAATCACTACATTGTATTGCTGAAACTAATGTAACATTGTGTGTCAACTATACTCAAATTTAAAAATTCTTTAAATAATAAATACGGTGAGCCCTTCAATTAATGTTGCAGTGAGCACATAAGACACAAGAACAGGTAATAACATCTGCCTCATATAGCTGGTCAAGACTCTGCTTTTGCCAAGAGAAGGCTTTTGGATTGTAAGGATTGCAGAAGATTTGTTGCTTTTAAAAAAGAAACTACTGTTGAAACTTTTGTGGGAATATATTTTGAAAGCATTCAACCAAGAAGAGTGAAACGTAATTTTAGATTGGACTAAATTTGTCAATGTGGATGCACTTGTCAGAAGCGCTACATTCAAAGTGCTGGCTCAAGCAATTGGGTGTCTAAATGGGTTGGATAAAGCAAATCAGGCTCCAACACTGGCCCTCATTAAAGAAAGTGGAGATGCCAAAAATCCCTTGGCATATATACAGGAAGGAAATTAACGACTCCTTGAGATAGGAATGCTGGAGTAGATCCATTATGAGTGTCCTGCTTATATACCCATAAATGTTGCCCCAAGAAGGACTGGAATGACTATCCCTTCCCCGAAGCCTTGAGACCTGCACTGCCGAGGGAACTTCCAGTTTATTTATTTATTTATTTATTTATTTATTTATTTATTGCTTCACTATTTTCTGAAAGTTGGAAATTGTTAGTGGGAAATGTTGCAATTGAAATATGCTCTCTAGTTTCGTTTGGGAAGGGAGAATCTTGGGACTGCAGAAGTGAGATAGCCTCCATCAACAATCAGAGGCAAAGCGGGCATGATTACGATAGGCAGGAAGTCCAACTCGGTAATCAGAATGATTTCACTTTCAGAGATCTCTGGCTATGTCTCTTTGAGCATAGGGTTCTCACTAAATAAAGTCTTACTTGACTTGTGTAACCAAAATTCCCTAGGTAAGTTGAATACGGTCTTAGCTGAGCCAAGACAGTAGAGAGTCATGACTCCTCATCCAATTTCCACAGCTGAACCCAAAGATCCACAGCATCTCGCTTGAAGGGGAGACTAATAACCACAACAGCAAAAGTTGGTTCTTTGACTAGTACCCCCAGGTATTCCTAAAGGTCACTTAAGAGGATAACTATGTCCTGGGATGAGAGAAATAACGTAGGCTTTTGGAAACTTTCAGATACTCGCTCTGAGCTGATAGTAATTTCTGGCACACAGAAATTCACTGAGACCTATGCATCAGAGTAAGGATCTACCTGGGTGAGGTAAAATGAATGAAATTTGACACAAACTCTAAACCCATTCGTTCTGTGGATTTTTCTCCAGTTCCTGTGTTGAACAGAATATTCTTAACAACTGGCAAAAATCCCCAGATATTTTCCCTGTTATGGTAGGAAGAACAAAATGGAAGATACTAGAGTTTCCTCTCCCTATTAAAAGAGTAAATCAAAGGCAATACTATATCCCTGAGGGAATTTCAGATATTAATGCCACTGTTTGTGGCCTACCCAACAGCTGTTTTTACTTGCTCAACACAATGCCTTTTTTATTTTAAAGTTATAAGACAACCATGTGCCTTAAGGAGACTGAACTCCTCCCTAGTACCCGAGGGTGAATTTTAATTAGACTAAACCCAAATCTAAATAATTCCATTCTCCTTGCATTAATTGGTTTAGGAATGGGAATATGATGCCATTCTGACCAATGAGAAGTGGAGGAAAGCCTGCTAGAAGGTTGAAAGCATCCCCACAGTCTTGAAGAATGACAATGGCTGGCATGATTGGATGGTAATCTTAGTCGTAAATGCTGTTGTAAGCTCTGTTCCACATACATATGGGACAAAATACTACAGTCTCAGGCATTAGAACACAGTGACAGAACTAGGAAATGCTCTTTTCTACATTCTAAATAATCCGAGTAAACCAGAAGCACTTTGTTTTCACCTGAAGAAACCCAGTAATGGTTGTGGCACAGCATCCCAGCTACAATGACTTGAGATTGTCTATTAGTTTCTTCAGGATCCCTGGACTTGCTCTGATTCCTACCCTTTCTGAGACTTGCTGATTCTGTTTTCTGTTGTGATTGTGTGGCTACCCCACAGCCCTCTGATAAATTCCTGTCTTTGCTCAGAGTTCATTTCTACTGCTTGCAAAGAGGTCTAATTGATATACCTGCCCTTTAAAAAAAATCCAAATTTTCTTTACAATTGTTTTGGTTTTACACTCACTTTTATGATGTATTTATGAATTTTATTTTTATAGGTTTACTTGGTTTTGTTGTATGTCAGCAGGGTGGTTTTCTTTTTTTCTGCTATAAATTCTCAACTTTTTTATTCTTCAGTTTTGCTCTCTCTGCAAGAAAGCCCATGTTGAGGAATTTTTGAGACAGCACATATAAATGGTCTGCCTCTGCGATCTTTTACATCTGAGAATGCCATTTGTTTGACATTACACATAAGTGACAGCATCCCCACCCCCAAGTCTCTATGGATATTGTTGTATTGTTTCGTGGGATTTGGTGTTGTACAGAGGTCTGAGGCCAGTCTGCTGTTTTTTCCACTGAAAATACCATTTCCCTTGTTTATATACTTGAACGTTCTCTCTTAGTTTCGTTATTTCTGCTCCCTTGTTGTTTTTACCTTCGGAATTTCTACAAAGCTTCTCTGGACTTTCGCAGTTACTACTGACCGAAAATCAAATTTGTTGTTGTGGTCAGAGTTTCCCTGTAGAAAACAGAATTCACTCTAGCCGGTTTAAGGCAGGAGATCCTTACTCAAGACTATTCCTACAGAATGATCCAAAGCCCTGTAGAAGGCTGGACTTGCACGACCACCCCTGAAGCTACATCTGAAATCTGCCTTAGTGAGCGGCTACGTCGCTAACTTAAATGAGGACGGTGCTGCTCCTGTCCTGGTCACCAAAGCTGCCAGACCAGGAAATCGCTGCCATCCTTGCTGATCGCACGGAGCTGGGGACTGACAAGACACCAGGGCTTCAGTCCTAGCTGCTGCAGAAGTACCAGAATGCCTCCGCCACCGCTGCCAATAGAGCCCCTCGCGATCCTGAGTCTCCCCCTTTCAAATCTCATTCAGATGCATCTGTTTGGTGGGTACACAGCACATGCAGAAATCCTCGGTGAAAAGGCATCAGAGTCATGCAGACTCCGTTTTCTAGCCTCTGGTGTAACAGAAGTCATGCTAGTATGGACTTAGAGTCGTACTGCGTGAGCCAGGTTTCAATACCTGCCACATTAATTTAAAAAATAAAGAGAATTTGTTGACTGATGTACTTGGGAAGTTGAAGGGGTATGGTTGGCTGTAAACACAACTGGAACCAGAAATTCAAGCCAGGTTACCAGCATTCTCTCTCTCTCTCTTCCTGTTTTTCAGTTCTGATTTTATTCATTCAACAAACATTTACTGAGTAGTATGTACCAGACTCTGTTACTAGTGCCGGCAATGCCATGAAGAACAACACACGTATCAGTCTTTGCCTTCTTGCGTTTCTTCTCTATTAGTTTTGTTCTCTGGCGGATTCTTTGAAAATGGCAGCAAAAATAGCTCCCAGTAGCCTCAAGCTTATAGGCGACTCGAGATATCACAAGGAGAAAGATTTTTCTCCCCCAGAAAGCATATAAATTCTCCCAAAATAATTATTTTAATTGGCTTTAATATGTGATGCAGAGTATGGAGGGGCACATATCCTATGCCCACCAGATGTTGTTCAGGCTGTTCCACAATAGAAAAGATACCCTCCATCCCTAAACTACCCAGCATACTACACGTATATACACACACAACCTTATTTCTGTACATTCAATTTTTTTTTTTTTTTTAGAGAGAGGGAGGAGTGAGGAGAGGCAGAGGGAGAGGGAAAGAGAGAATCTCTTTTTAAAAGATTTTTAAAACTTTATTTTAGAGAGAGAGAGAGGGCAGGGTGGGGGGCAGAAGGAGAGGGACAGAGAGAAGGAGAGTATCCCAAGGAGACTCCACACTGAGCACAGAGCCTCATACAGGGTTTGATCCCATGACCCTGAGATCATGACCTGGGCCAAAACCAAGAGTCCGACACTCAATCGTCTGAGCTACCCAGGCACCCAGAGAGAGAGAATCTGAAGCAGGCTCTATGGCCAGTGTGGATTCTGATGTGGGGCTTCATCTCACGACCCTGAGATCATGACTGCAGCGGAAATCAAGAGTCAGACACTTCACCAACTGAGCCACCCAGGAGCCCATTCATTTTAAAAAGTGTTCCTCCTCCTTAAAAACACAAGTTCCTCTTCCACAAATGAATATACACTCTCTTCCTCCCCAAAAGAAGAAATGCCAAACCTCATCCAGTTACCACGTAATACTCTGAAGTCCAGGATTTCAGGTCCCGCTGACTCAACATTTAGCAACCTATGGATAAATAAGAAATATAACTTACCCCCAAAATATCCAGCATTTCAATACCAAAGGTAAAATAGGAAACGACAACAGAAACTCTTATTTGAAGATGGGAAACCAACTTCCAGCCCCCACTCTATGGCATTGACCTACACTGCTGGCAGAAAGAGCAAACACCCTGGTCTGCATTGTCAGCTCTAAGAATCAGTAACCAAAACCAGAGATCTGGCAGGATCATGATTCCTGAACCTAAACACCTAGCCCAGTGGCTTTGTCTGCCTGTCCCCCTAGTCCTTGGTTTAACTGTATTCCTCCAGCTTCTGTCCCTCCATGTGGCCCAATACCTCATGACCCATAATCTTTCTCCGGATTACATACAGTGGTTGTCTCTCAGCAGTGGAATTACCCTTGCTTTTGTCAGTCAGAAAAGTAACAGCAGGAAGCATCTGGGTGAGGCCCAGGGGTCCACCTTCTACCCTGGCCAATCCTATCTTCCACCACAATCCTCACCTCCCTGTTTTCACTTCCACTAATTTTAGCTTCCAGTAGAGAATAGTACTCTTAGACTTCTCCAAATGCATATGAGTAGCTGACTCTTGGGTATCTGAGATTGCAGGTTAGAGGCAGAAAAGGCCTCTCAGCAAAGCCATGTGATATCACCTTGCTGTTTGCTGTTGAGGCCAGAGCTAGCACTTTTTAAAAGAACTATAGGGATCTGAGTGTATATATCATATTGAGAATTCTATAATTGATCATGTGACAAAAAGAGCTATCTTTGAGATATCGTTTCCATACCATATAATTCACGCATTTCAAGTATATACACCAACAGCTTTTAGTATATTGACGGAGTCGTACATCCAACACCATAATCAATTTTAGAACACTATCATTACCCCAGAAGGAAACCCCACTCCCTCACCTCCCGATACTCCCATCCTCCCATCCCTGGAAACTGCTAATCTACTTTCTGTCTCCGTAGACTTCCCCGTTGTAGACATTTCATATAAATGGAATCATACGCTATGTGGTCCTTTGTGGTTGACTCCTTTCACTCAGCATAATATTCTCAAGGTTCATCCGTGTTATAGCATGCCTTAGTACCTCACTTCTTTTTATTGCTGAATAATATGTTTAACTCTATGTTTAACTGTTTGATGAAGGTGATTTTTTTCTTGATACAATTAAAAGCATCAAAAAGCATCAAAAAGTCATTAATGAACGCCAATATTTTGACATTTTCTGCAAGCCACTAAAACACTAGCTCCAGAAGGCATATGATCAGATTTCCAAACTACAACAGGTGACAGTCTAATTTGTGTCTATCTCATAACCCAGATGTTCAGTACTCAGGTGAGCACAGAATAATTCTCATTACACCTCAGCTCAGACAATTCTACATTTTAAAGCTTGACACTTGCTGTATTTTACTTCCAGTTACCAATCTTTGTCTTACAATTGCAAATGAATAAAAGCTTAGGTCTCATGGGGTACCTGGATGGTACAGTTGGTTGAGCGACTGACTCTTGGTTTTGGCTGGGATGGTGGTCTTCAGGTTGTGTGATTGAGCCCCATGTTAGTCTCTGTGCTCAACATGGAGTCTGCTTATCCCTCCCCTCCTCACTCAAATAAATAAATTTTTTTTTTAAAGTTAGGTCTCACATAATTGGGAGTTTGATTGTGAAATCTGATTTCAGATACTTCTAAATGCAATGGTCAAACTGTAAGTCAAATGCCATCTCTCTACTTTTCAACAATCCTTTTCCTACTTTGGCTTAATTCTCAGGTGGGCTTGCTTTCCTTGACGGCAGAAATGCCTCCTGGCAGCTCATGATTTGAGATTCCCCAAAAGGGACCCATATCAATCCCTTCATAAAAATGCTAATTGGCCCTACTGAGTTGGGGCAAAATCAGGGAGCCCATTCTTATTCCTGGTTCATTGGTTCCATTTCCAGATCTAAGGGAGCAGAGTGGTCAGCCTGAGTTACATGTCCATTCTCACAGAAGAGATGGGGGGTCATGATTGATAGCCATACTAGGTGTGGGATGAAAGATTTCTGAAAGGAAAAACAGACCTGGAAGACAAGAAACAACTGTCCAATATACTTTCTATGTCTATGATACTCAATTTTATCATTTTCACTTTTATCTCTTTATCAATTCTCTGTGTCCTATGAAATATTTTTCAAATTTGCCCCATACATTATTTATTTGGTTCTCTGAAAGATTGAGTCTGTAATTAGCCTCCTGGGCTTTGGGTTTCTGTATAGTTTTTAGATCATTTATGTTTTTAAAATATTTATTATGGATCTATTCTTCCCAGGATTTTATGCTAGGACAAGGACCCTGTCTTCAGAGAAATTACTCTCTACTAGAGGACACAAATAAACAGAAAATTACAATAAAGTAAAATAATTAAAGTAAGCTCAGGGTGCTTGGATGTGCCTAGTACAGACGCCCGACCCAGTCTGGGAGGATTCCTAAATTTTCTAAAGGAGACAGTGTATTTAAAGAATGAGTGTTCATTGGATAGGGAGTGGGGACCAAAAAAATGAAGGGAATTTCAGGTCAAGGCACAGTGTGTGTAAAGTCATGAAGATGCAAAAGGGCATGTCATGAGGGAGGAACACGGACTAGTTCAGTGTGATCAGTACGTGCAGTGCAAGGTGAGTGGCCAGAACGAGGCTGGTGAGGTACCTGGGGGCCAGGTCATAAATCACACTGCAGCGGTGTACCTGGGGTGTTGGATTTTGTCCTGGGGGTAATGGAAGGGTTTAAACAGGAGGGTGTCATGATCCAAGGTGCATATAAGAAAGGGCAGTTCTGGGGCACCTGGGTGGCACAGCGGTTAAGCGTCTGCCTTTGGCTCAGGGCGTGATCCCGGCGTTACGGGATCGAGCCCCACATCAGGCTCCTCAGCTAGGAGCCTGCTTCTTCCTCTCCCACTCCCCCTGCTTGTGTTCCCTCTCTCACTGGCTGTCTCTATCTCTGTCGAATAAATAAATAAAATCTTTAAAAAAAAAAAAAGGCAGTTCTAATGGTAATGTGGAGGGTGCCCCACAGAATACATATTGTTCAAGAGGTTACTGCAGCCACAATTATGAGAAATGATAAGGGTCTCAGTCATGGGTGTGTGGCAGGTATGGGACCTCACAGAAGAAGAAGAAGAAATCAGAGCCAAGAGATGGAAGGAGCAAGAAAGTGACGGGTAGCCTCCAGGTCCATCTCATCCCTTAGACTCTGCAACTAATGTGAACCAACTAGCGACCCTTGAAGTTAAGTTCATTCATGTTGGTTTTCCAGACTTTAAACTAAAAGAGTCCTGATTAATTTAATAACAAATCAAATCATCAGTCTATCTCTACATCTATCCGTTAATGTGGTGTTTACTTTAAGGAGATAGTTTACCAATTCACTGGTCTAATTCTTCTCTTTATCCTTTTCTCCTCTCTTAGGAGTTCTCGTCCTTTTCTTCAGATGCGAAAAGACCCAGAGGGTGGAAAAAACTTTGTAGGGGTGATTCTCACAGTTTATTTTTATTGTGTTTCTCTCAAATCTCCTTACATGTTTATGTTAGATACTACTGTGGGTCTCATGTTATCCACAAAATCTTAAAAGGGATTATTAGCATAGCTGTGGCTTTCTCTCTTTAAAATAAACCCCATCTTACTTGGAATTTGTATTCCTCAAGGGACTGTCTTTTTCCAGATACACAATACTAAATATTTTAATCAAATATGTGATCAGAAATATTTTCCATTTTACTTCTTTTATTTATTTAATGGACTCATGTTACCCATCCTTTTTGGAAGAGAATTATTTGGAATCAGGGATCAGCTTTTATATTCCAAAATATGAGAAAATAATTTCTTGTTTCTGGGACATATAAAATGTCAGTCTAATTATGCATTGTTTGGTATAGTCATGTATGGTTTAAGAAAGGATTTTAAATTATATATACTAATATTAAATTAAATCAATTGTTTTCTTTGGTAGTTCTCTGTCATAGTTAAGGGGTTGGGTTCTAGGATATGTTTTGAACAGGTTATATAGATCATTTTAGAATTCTCCCACTACTTCATTTCTCCTCGTCTTTCATTCCCCAATGTGGTCATATGGTCCCACATGTCTGCATCCTTGCATCCAGGGCACCAAGCTTAGGGAGAGGTTCCAGCCTTCACCACATGCTCAGAAAAGCTCCTGGGTTGTGGCTGAAGGTGGTGCAGGACCAGGCATTATCTCTCTTCTCACTGCTGGGCTCTGATCTCTCTGCCTAAACCTTGGTCTGCCTTTTCTTTTATTGCTCTTTTCCCTTCCCAGATTTGCATACCTTCTGGTTCTTATCCTCCCTCTGGGCTTTAGTGTCCTACTGGCTCTGTTTCATGGCTGGTCCTGACTTCCCTGCTAATGCACATTCTGGCCTCTTTTGATTCATAGGTTGTTGACCCCTGACTGATTTTTTTTTCTTTCCAAGTCTTGCAGCCAGCTACACTCATTGCGGTTCACAATCCTGGTGTAGATTTATCACATCTGCTGCCAACGTTTACAGACAATCAAGTGAGAAAGCTCAGGCAGAGAATCAGGAACCAAGAAAGACACATTCTACCGAAACTGACTCAAAAAGAAATAGAAAATTGGACTAGAACTATGACAAGGGAGGAGATCAAATCAGTAACTCCCCAAAATGTCCACAAAGTAGAACCAAGGCCCAGATGTCTTCACCACTGAATTCTACCAAACATTCAATGAAGAATAAATCCAAATTCTTCACAAATTCTTCCAAAAAACAGAAGAGGAGAGAACAGTCCCAAATCATTCCATGAGGTCAATATTACCCTGATAGCAAAAGCAGACAAACACATGAAAAGAAAAGTATAGAACAAAATATTGAGGAAACTAGGCAAGAAAAAGAAATAGAAGGCATCCAGATTGGAGAAGAATAAAGAAAACTATATTCACAGGTGACATATTCTTGTATAAAGAAAATCCTAAGGAACCCACTAAAAAATTATTAGAACTAATGAATGAATTCATGCATCAAGGTTGCAAGATACAAGATCAATATATAAAAATTAATTGTATCTCTATACTTGCAATGATCAACCTAAAAATGAAAATAAGAAGACAATCTATATAGGGGCGCCTGGGTGGCTCAGTCGTTAAGCGTCTGCCTTCGGCTTGGGGCGTGATCCTGACATGGGATCGAGCCCCACATCAGGCTCCTCCGCTGGGAGCCTGCTTCTTCCTCTCCCACTCCCCCTGCTTGTGTTCCCTCTCTCTCTCTGGCTGTCTCTCTCTCTCTCAAATAAACAAATAAAATCTTCAAAAAAACAAAAAAGAAGACAATCTGTTTATGATAGCATCTAAAGAATAACAACCTTAGGAATAAATTTAACAAAGTAGTGAAAAACTAATACTCTGAAAACTAAGCATATTCTTGAAAGAAATTAAATAAAAGCTAAATAAATGGGAAAACATTCCCATTTCCGTAGATCAGAAAACTTAACATTGTTAAGATGTAAATAATCCCCAAACTGATCTATAGATTTGATACAATTCCTAACAGAATTTCAGATGATTTCTTTTAGCAAGTTGACATGTTGATTATAAAATTCAAATAGAGTTGCAAGGGACCCACAAAAGCCAAAATGATTCTGAAAAGGAAAAATAAAATAGGACTTAAATTCTCAATTTCTTGACTTGGTACAAAGCAACAGTAATCAAGATAATGTGGTACGCTCACAAGGTGGACATAAATCAGTGGAATAGAATTACGAGTCCAGAAATAAGTGCGTACATCTATAGTCGACTGATTTTCAGCAAGGTTGTCAAAACCATTCAATGGGGAAAGAATAGTCTTTTCAACAAATGGTGTTGGGGACACCTGGATAGCCACATGCAAAAGAATGAAGATGGAGCCTTATTTTATGGCATATACAAAACTTAACTCATGATGGATAAAAGATAAACATAAGAGCAAAAACTATAAACTCTTAGAAGAAAATATATGGCATATCTTCACAACCTTAGATTTGGCAATGGTTTCTTAGATATGATGTCAAAGGCAAGAGCAACAACAACAAATTAAGTAAACTGTACAGCATCAAATTTAAAAACTTTCGTGTTATGGGACCTATATCTAAAATATATAATGAACTCTTACAATTCAATAATAAAAAAAACCCCTCAATATTGGGCAGAGGATCTGAATAGACATTTATGCAAAGAAAACATACAAATGGCCAATAAGCACAGGAAAAGATTCTCAACATCATTATTATCAGGGAAATACAAATCAAAGCCACAATGAGATACCACTTCACACCCACTAGGGTGACCAGAATCAAACTCAGATAACAACAAGCATTGGCAAGTAGATAAACAAAATAAGAGGGCTTGTACACTGCTAGTGAGAATGTATAATGGCACAATCACTTTGGAAAACAGTCTGGCACTTCCTCAAACGATTAAACATAGGATTACCACATGATAGGGCAATTTCACTCGTAAGTATATGCCTGAGAGAAATGGAAACATATATCCACAGAGAAAATTGTCCATAAATGTTATAGCAGCATAATTCTTTTTTTTTTAAAGATTTTATTTATTTATTCGACAGAGATAGAGACAGCCAGTGAGAGAGGGAACACAAGCAGGGGGAGTGGGAGAGGAAGAAGCAGGCTCATAGCGGAGGAGCCTGATGTGGGGCTCGATCCCACAACGCCAGGAGCTGAAGGCAGACGCCCAACGACTGCGCCACCCAGGCGCCCCTATAGCAGCATAATTCTTAACAGCCAAAAGGTGGAAAAAATCCAAATGCTCACCAAATGATTAGCAGGTAAATAAAATGTGGTACATCCATGCAATGGAATAGTATTGGCTGTAAAAAGGAGCAAGGTACTGGGGCGCCTGGGTGGCACAGTGGTTAAGCATCTGCCTTCAGCTCAGGGCGTGATCCCGGCGTTCTGGGATCGAGTCCCACATCAGGCTCCTCCGCTCTGAGCCTGCTTCTTCCTCTCCCACTCCCCCTGCTTGTGATCCCTCTCTCGCTGGCTGTCTCTATCTCTGTCGAATAAATAAATAAAATCTTTAAAATATAAAAAAAAATTTTAAAAAAAGGAGCAAGGTACTGATACATGCTACAACATAGCTGAACCTTGAGAGCATTATGCTAAGGGAAAGAAATCAGTCACAAAAGACCACCTACTCTATGACTCTATTTATATGAAAGCCTAGAATAGAGAAATCTAGAGAAACAAAAAGTACATTAGTGGTTGCTTACGGCAGGAAGTGGCATAAAGAGTGTATTGTATGGTACGTGAATTATATCTCAATATAAACGTTAAAGAAAAACAAACAAACAATAACCAAATCCACTCAAAGACTGTATTCGATGACTTCAAAACACTAAAAAGCTTTGAACATCTACTACGGATTCCTGAAGGTTTAGCTTCATAGATCTGTTTATTTTGCAATTAATGAAGGTTAAAGGAGCATTCTCTAAAATTGTCACTTGGAATCTTAGAGTTTCTAGTTGTGACTCTAAGCACAAGTACACCACCATCGTGTCTTTCAAAGGAGAATTTATTTGCCTTATTAACAAATCAAGAGTACTGGGTTTCTACCAAAGAGAGCAGAATAAAGGGAAAAGATTAAATGTTTTATTTGCTCAGATTGTTTAAAGAAGTATGCTGGAGAATAATAGATGGGTTTAAACTTCTTTTAGAGTTACTAGCATTTCAAGTTCTTAAAAAAGGAATAATGCACTAAAGTCCATTTAAAACTTGTAAGAGTGACATTGATGACCATAAAGTAGAGGCTACATGAGTATTTCAAGCTAAAATTAATTATTATCAACTACTGGCTGTAAGCAATGAAACTAAATACAGAGTTAGTGGGTTAGGGATGAAAGGGAAAAATATATATAAAGCCTAGGGAAGGAGCTGTAACAATATTTGGATGAAAGGATGATGACAGAATTAATTAGGAGGGAAATCTAGAGAAAAGAGAAAAGGAAAAGGAAATGAACCCCTGTGGGAACTCTTTCAATGGGTGCTGGAAAACATGATGGGTTGTTGTTTTTTAAAAAAAAAAAAAAAAAAAAAAAAAGGTAGTGGGAGAGGGAGAGAGAGAACCTGAAGCAGACTCCCTGCCGAGAGTGGACCCCAGCTGGGGACGCCATCTCACGACCCTGAAAGCATCACCTGAGCAGAAACTAAGAGTTGGTGGCTTAACGACTGAGCCCTGCAGGTGCCCTGAAAACATGGTGATTTTGATCAGATCATTTTTAACTAATTTTGCCACACGTTTACCAGTAGCTGAATGTGCACATGGACATCAATTTTTATTATATAGTCAAATGCAGCAGCCCCTGGCCAAGAGCTTATGCTAAGGATATAATAGGAAAATATGTTTGTGACCTTGCGGGCTTTAGGGTAAACGTCAGAGCCCAGCAGTTGGGAACGCCCAGCTCGCTCAGGGCAGAAGGCTGCCCCAACCGAAACTTGATTGCTCTTGACAATAGCCGGCAGGGTCCATAGAAACATGTTTAAGATAGGCCTCACTTGCGGAACGTTACATCACCTAATCCCGTGACCTTCCCCGTGACATACTACTATTCACTAAAATGTAATGCGGATTATTCCCTTGATTGTCTGTGATTGTTTGTTGCCAATAAATACGAGAGGTTGCAGCTGTTCAGGGCGATCGCACTCTTGGTGGTGGCACGTGCCACATTAGTGGAATCGTGAGTTAAAAATAGGATTACGGGGATACCTGGGTGCCTCAGTCAGTTAAGCTTCCAACACTTGAGTTCGGCTCAGGTTATGACCTCAGGGTCATGGGATTGAGGCTGCCTCGAGCTCTGTGCTGGGCGTGGACCCTGCTTGGGATTCTCTCTCTCCCTCTCCCTCTTCCCCTCCCCCTCCTCCTCCCCGCTTGCACATGCACTCTCTCTCTAGGAAGGAAGGAAGGAAAGAAAGAAGGAAGGAAGGAAGGAAGGAAGGAAGGAAGGAAGGAAGGAAGGAAGGAAGGAAGGAAAGAAGGAAGGAAGGAAGGAAGGAAAAGAAAAAATAGGATTACCAAATACTTGCCAATGTTAGAAAAACCAACTTGGCTTCTGTAGGAATAAATCATGCTTGACTGATCTATGAAATTCTTTCAGGAGGAAATAAATATATAGGGAAGGGGAATCATGAGTGTATTTTATTCTTGGAAAAATCTTTGAAATTTTTTCATACCAAGAGCTTAACTGACTTACCCTAGGATTCGGCAGAGGGTTTTATTATGGATAAAGAATAATATCAAGGTAATAGGGAAAGGACATTATTAAATGGGGTAATGTACATTGTGGTACTTCCCAAGGAGTCAATCCTAGGCCAATCTGATTTAATGATTTATTATGTTTTGGAAAAGAGAGTGCATAATAAAATCTCTAAATTTGAAAATGATACTGAATTTTTACAGGGAGTGATATGCCAAAATGAGAGGGATAAACTATGCAAAGTAAAAATGGCAGATGAATTTTGGCCTAAGTACAAGTTAACAAACACATTAGTGGAAAATAATCCAAGCTCCAGTTATAGATGGATTTGGTTGCTAAGTCACAGTGGAGCACAGGGTTCCAGGCGACACTGAGGTTGTTCTTTAAAGATATCCTGATGTGCTGTTGAGGTCCAAAATGTCAATACCAGATTATTGGAGACAAGACAATTGACATTGTTGATTACTCTATCCATGAGCAAATTACTTTCATGACTACTCTCGGCATGTTTCTAAGACCCAGAAGGGTGACTAGAAGGAGCTGGCCATGCAGGACACCTTTTCTACCTTGTGCAATGATTATCACACAGCATGAACATACTTACGCATAAAGACAGAATACCAGCTTGGTTGTATCATTGGTAAGAACCCAAATGGCATTTCTTAGGCTTCATTAGACATCAGAAAATGTAAGGAGTCACTTCAGACATTTACTGAGAAACTACAATGTGATAGGCACTCTACTGGGTGCTAGGGAAGATACACAGATAAATTTATGTCAGCTCTTAGTCTTCCCAGAGAAAGAAGACAACTGCAATACAGAGGATACAGTAATTTTGTTTTATGAAAGGTATGGATGTGAATGTCCAGAAGAAGGAGAATCCAAACTCCATCATACATTTTTTCATTCACTCAACTAACGTTTATTGAGTATGACTCTTCATTTATGTGTTGCATCAGTATTCATTTATTGCTTACTAAGTGCTAGCTGCAATTCTAGGTGGTAGGGGATAGTAGTAAACAAGACAAGGTCCCTGTTCTCTGCAGTTACAATAGATTTTTTTTTAAAGACCAAAATAAACCTGATAACATCAGATAGATAAGTACTATGAAGAAAACAAAACAAATGAATGTGATGGAGTAGCTGGAGGTTGGTGGCTTCTTTATATGGGATGACAGAAATTTTCTCCCAGAGAGGTGGCATCTGACTTGGGAGTTATGGATAAGAAGGAGCCTGACTTGTGAACAGCTCTCTAAGCAGAGGGGGTAGCAAGTGCAAAGGTCCTGAGGTGGAAAGAATCATGGTGTGTTTAAGAAACAGAAAAAAAGAGCAACTACAGCTCGGTGAGCCTGGAAAAGTTAGACAGACAAGGCTGGAGGAAGACCTGGTTCTCCCCTTAAAGGATCCCTCAAGCCCAGTGGAAGAAAGAGAACGCATAAGCAATTACATGATAATGCGAAGAATATGCAGATAGAGAAGAGACAGTTTTATTTTAAATGTGAAACAGGAGTTAAAGATGATTGGTTATGAATTATATTTTCAGGAAGAGCAAGGAGCATAAAGCTGCGGAAGAGGGACTGCAGACAAAGATGCTACAAACACACAAAAGTCCAGACCTTGAGCCAAGACGGACTGCCCTGCAGGGGTAGAAGCAGCAGCAAGGGTGGGCAACAGAGCTGCTGTCCAGGGCTGGGAGGCTAAACTTCTTACACAGTAGGATTGGAAGGACCCTGAAAGCTTAATAAAGCCCACCCACCCCCTTTTCCACTGAAAACCTCTCAGGACTCACTGAGGTCTCAGAGTTTCATTCACTTGACTTAAACTTTTGTCCAATTAAAATGCAAAGAGCCCCAGGAGGAGAAACGCATCATACTTAACTACCTTGCAGTGTATTATTAGTGCTTCATTTAATCTTCAAGAGCGCTCTGTTCAGGAGGGATGCAGCACCTTGGTAGGAATTTGTGTCGATGATTACAGCTCTTCCATCCCTATAATGAGGCGGGAGAGAGTAATGAGGCAGTTGCATCTCTTGGATCAGAACAAATTGGTGTTTTAGGGAGACAGGCGAGAAGGCCATATGAAACCGGGTTCAAAGTCCAGGGTCTGGCTTAACTGTGGGACCTGGGGAAAATTACTTAATTATTTGGAGTCCCAGTTGCCTTATCTGAAAGAATGCCAGACCTAGAGATTTGTTGTGGAGATTTAATTGGATAATTTAAGTGAAAGTGCCTGCCAGACTCGTAAATGTTTAATGGTCTTTCTTTCCCACTCAAGCCTGTGGCCCAAATTCAGGGGAATGGCTGGATGTTCAGGGAGGCCAGTCCAAGCGGGGTGAAAGAAACCCATAGACCCTGAAAAACAACGGAGAACAAGTCAGGGACCTGAGGACAATAAATAAATCTTAAAAAATTTTTTGTCTCCTTCTTTCTAGGCCGCAGAGAGAAGATACGTGAAAAATGAAATTTGGCCAAGTGCCAAAAAGGATCCCACGTGGAAAAACTGCAGAACCCCTGGAGTAATGAATTTTCTTCCTCCTGAATGCAGGAAGTTAACACAGATGTTGGTTTCAAGGGTGTTAAAATATAATAGGACTAAAATCATTCATTGCCAGGATCTTGATAACAAAATCCAAACATAAGAACCACCAACTCCACTTGCCAGAATCTAAACCAAGTTAACCTCAAATCAATCCACAGTACATCCAAAGAGGGAAAATATTTACGCGGCCTGACCTGGGATTCTAGCAAACAAACTCTAGCTCTGTCAATTCCTAGGCCTCTTTAATATCACATTAGTCTAGTTTCACATCAATTGTTTTTTGCAAGGAAAATGGGCTTTTAAAGGGGTTTCCATTTGGAGATGGCTCAATGCCAGACTGAACGTGGCCTTTTAGAGGCATTGGAACACTCAAATGTCACCAGTTACACTCAGTACAATTTCTGCTCATGAGATTTTATTTAACGCAATTACTTAAAGAAACAAGAAGGCAGACATCAGGATACTGGTATCAGAAGGACTGCAAAACCCACTGAAATGGCATCTACTGAAGGAGTCAGGTGACCTAGGTTAGGCTCTTAGTTCTATTAATAAGCTAAATGTAGGACTTAATTGGATAAAGTGACAGATGTCTAATATTTTTCATTCTTATGTACACGGAACAGGTTCAAACCAGCCTCGCATGGATTCAGGCACTCACCCTGTGGATTGGCCAATTTAGTTTGAGGCAAGGAGGCACTCCCAAACATACCAGACTCCTTGGAAATATGTTAAGTGGTATTGATGATGGCCAGAGCTGCCAGGGGTGTCAAATGCATTTAAAAGTAAGCAGAGCCCAGGCCTGCTGCCCCCTGGGTGGGTACACAGTCGACTTCAGGAGGGCATGGTTCTTTCTCAGTGGTGTGTGCAGACGGCCCCCAGTCAGCGATCTCACCCGGCACAGAGCACATCAAAATAATATGAGAGATGCTAGGGCTGTAGATCTTGTGTGTGTGGAAAATAGTGAGAACGGTACTGTCATCTTTAGCAGCATCCGGCTTGTGGTTTTATTCTCCTTGTTTAATCTCCTTGCAGGAGGGGCCGTACAACAGTGAGGTGAAGGACAGACTGTCAGGTAGATTCCCTGGGTTTGAGCACTGGCTCTAACACTCACTAAATGGATGACACTAGGCAAGTGACTTAACCTCCCTGTGCCTCAGTTTCCCCATATATATATATAACGAAGAGAACAGTAGCACCTACCTCAAAGATTTGTTTTGAGGAATTCATAAAATATAGACTATTTAGAGCAGGACTAGCATGTGGTAGATAATAAAGTTAGTTATTATTATATTTCTGTGTGGGTAATTAGAATAAATTATTTAATATAAAACAGTAGAAAAAAAATTTTTTAAGATTTATTTATTTTTAGAGAGAGGGTGAGTGGGGTGGGTTGTGTAGAGGGAGAAGGAGAGAGAGTCTTAAGCAGACCCCATGCCGAGTGCAGAGCCTGACATGGGCTCTAACTCATGACCTTGAGATCACGACCTGAATCGAAACCAAGAGCCAGTCGCATAGCCGACTATGCCACCCAGACACCCCCAAAACTTTTTTTAATGAAAAACACCCATTACCTTCCATATTCCCACTAACCACAGGCAATTTAAACATTTTAGGAAGGAAATTACAAGGTCATTGAGATAATTATTTCCCCATACAATATTTATTCTTCCCTTGTTCCTTGGTAACTGCACCTTGATTTTGTTGTAGATAACAAACTATATGTCCTAGCCTTCTTTGCAAATAAGATTCAGCATGTGACGAATTCATAGCCAATGAGATGAAAATGCTTCGTAACAGTAGAGTGGATAAATAAGTCGTGGAATGTAATACCATGCCGTGATGGGAATGGACGAACTGTAACCAAGTCAGCAACATGAATGAACCTCACAAGCATAATGTTGACAAAAGAAGATAGACACTACTGGGGCGCCTGGGTGGCACAGCGGTTAAGCGTCTGCCTTCAGCTCAGGGCGTGATCCCAGCGTTGTGGGATCGAGCCCCACATCAGGCTCCTCCGCTATGAGCCTGCTTCTTCCTCTCCCACTCCCCCTGCTTGTGTTCCCTCTCTCGCTGGCTGTCTCTCTCTCTGTCGAATGAATAAATAAAATCTTTAAAAAAAAAAAAAAAAGAAGATAGACACTACTGAATATATCCTGTATAATTCTGCTTATAGAAAGAACAAAAGCCAGGCAAAAAATCCGCTTTTAGAAATCAGGATAATGGTTAGTTTTGGAGGAGTATTGAGGTGGGATGAGAGACATGGGGGAGGCTTCTGGGATGCTGGTGATTTTCTGTTTCTTAATTTTAGTGACGACTACATAAGCATGTTCAGTTTGTGGAAACTCACTGAACCTTCTACTTACATATACATATCGGCAAATATATTATATTTCAATGAATCTAAAAACTCCACAAAGCTCTGATGATAAAATGCCCAGCATCAGCCACTAGCTAAAGAAGGACTGGCAAAACACCCGTTAAAGGGGCGTTGGGGGTTGCCACTTCCTCTAGGGAGGAGGTTGGTCATGCACACAGCACAGCTGAAGCTGGCTTATTCAGCAGTCCCGAGGAAAAGCTCTGCTAAGCAAATTTGCTTCAGAAGGTAACCAGGAATTCAAGAGGAAAGTGACATTTTTCCCGAAGAGAGAAACATCCCTATAAAGTCGGGAAGCCATAGAAATCCAGCAGAGAGTCACTGCACCCGATGGAGTCTAGCGAGCACTTTGTCAACTCTAAAGAAGGAATTTTACGTGTGTTATCTCATTGAATCTTCACAAAAGCTTTGGGAAGTAGATATTATTCCCTTCACTCTAGAGGTGAAGAGACTCCAATACATACGGGTCTTATTAATGCCAGTCCTTGAGAAATGATGGGTATTATTAATTCAGGACTCTGTTAGTCGCAAGTCACAATAACCCAATTCAAATGAACTTAAGAAAAAGGGGGGAAGGTTGTAGTCCCCATGCCTGGGAAGCACAAGGATATAGCTAATTTCTAGCATGACTGAATCCAGGGTCTCAGGTTCTTTGAAGTTTTGGTCTTACCAGCTCTTCGATAGGCCTACTTCATGTGGCAAGACGTTTTCCAGCATCCCCAGCTTTACATCCTACCAACCCAGCAATCTAGCAAAAAGCAACAGTCTGGAGAAGGCTCTGATTGACCCAAGTAAGGTCATTTGTTCATCCCCGGACCAATTGATGTGGTCAGTCAGGGCCAAGGAAAATTACGTGGCTAGAGGAGATAAGGGCATTGCCATGCAAATCACATGAAATGAATTTCCCACAGAGAAGACGGGTTCTGT
Organism: Ursus americanus; assembly: GCF_024610735.1. NCBI lineage: Eukaryota > Metazoa > Chordata > Mammalia > Carnivora > Ursidae > Ursus > Ursus americanus. Next base: position 36,788,864 of record NC_142135.1, on the reverse strand, counting down.
TCCCCAAAGAATGGGCAAAAACAACAGCCTTCCACTACTATGCCTAAGGAGGACTTCCTGAGCATCCAAAAATTGTTGACCAGTGACTGTTCAAACATCACTATTTGTCCGTGCGATGTAGGAACACCTTCCATCTGGGTAGTGTTTCACATCAAAGAGCTTTAAAATGAATGTTCTCATTTAAGCCTTACAATGAATAGGAAGAAAAATTGTTCTCATTTCACAGATGAAGGAATAGGCCCATGAGGTAAATAACTGATAAGGTTATACAGCTGGTAAGGGGACCCCAACTTGAAATCAGGTCCATCTTGCACCAGAGCATGTATTCTTTTCACTATACCTCTCAGCCTGCCAAGGTAGGTAATACTAAGTGGACTTTCTATACCACATTAGTTTTTTGGGTTTTTTAAAAAAAGATTTGCACTTATTTATTTATTTATTTATTTAGAGAAAGAGAGAGCAGAGGGAGGGGCAGAAGAGAGAGAGAATCTCAAGCTGACTCTACGTTGAGCACAGAGCAAAATGCAGGGCTTGATCTCATGATCTAAGCTAAAACCAAGAGCCGGACGCTCAACCAACTGAGCCATCCACACGCCCCCACATTAGTTTTTTTTTTAAGTTATTTTTATTCGTTATATTGAAATCATGAGCATAGGCCATTGCTCAGGGATACTCCCCAACAAAAGGATACCACAATGCCTTTAAAATAGCAGGCTAGTGCCATTGGCTTTAGAACATCTTTCTAGAAATCAAAGACAGTCTTCATATTACCTCTCAATACACTGGAGAATCAAGGCCTACCGTGACTCTGTTACTGCCCTGCAGTGACCACAGGGTAGAACATCCCACTGGCTTTTGTGCCAAGCCCAGAGGCTGCCCCCAGGACAAGGCACAGGGCTGCCTCAAATGGCTTCTCCCTCCTGGACACCCAGTCCCCAGCCTGGGATGGCCAAAGGCCCTACAAGCCATGTTCCCAGAGTGAGGGACCATGTGCTGCCAGCTGTGTGTTGCCGCTGTTCCCCTCTCTCTCTGTGCCCTGTAGCTGTTAGGCCATGCTGCTGAGATTTCTCAGGCATGTTGCTGATGGTGCAGAAATTCCAAATGTTGTGAAGTTCTCAAAGCCCTTACTGTTGAGAGAGTGTCTGTGTCTAGTTTGTGAATTCCATCTCTTTGGAATTCTGAAAACTGAGGGTACATTCTTCAGGGTCAGTAGCGGCCTTACATCATCAACAACAAACATTCACTGAAAGCCTTTTATGTGCCGGGCTGTAGGCAAGGACCCACATGGTGTAACTGGGTCCCCTCTAGAGTCAGGCTCACCCTCTGTCCGCTCAATGTGCCCAGGAGGTTACACACCTCCCATCCAGGTAAAAAAGAGACACCGACCCATGACTAACCAGCTTTTAACAAGATGCTCCTCTGTGGCATTGAGACATGGGATTGTTAAATTTTGATGAGACAGAGGTAGTCAGAGGCACAACAAGCTCTCAAGGCGTGAGGCATTGCTGTAGGACACACATGAGGTGAGGAGGAACCTTGGAAAGAATTGATCGAATGTGCACTGTGTGTCGGACGTTGTGTAAACATTGGTTGTTGTGGGTCAGGTTCCTCAGGAAACAGACTCTGGGGTGAAGGTGCACTGGGAAGTGATCTCAGCAGCAACATCTGAGAGGGATGAGGACGCGGGATAGGGCAGAGGAGGAAGTGGGGTGGTGATGTCAGCTCAGCGGAGGCCTCAGCCAGCCCGCCCCCACCCAGGAGCCTCTGGAGCTGGGATGGTCCCTCAGAGCTGCTCTAAATTGAGGCAAAGGGACAGCGGGCCTTTGTGCCCTGCCCCACACACAACAGAGAAGTCATGGGATGCCTTGACTAACTCTGGGGAGGCAGCATAATTGGGGAAGGCAGGTTCTGGAAGAGGCTCAGATGTGAACAGTCAACAGCAAGGGAGGGAGGGTCCTGAAGGGGTGGTCTGGGCAGAAGAGCTCAGCTGCCACCACACCATATTGTTTAATCCATATGACGATCCTGGGAAGCAGTTCTTATCATCATTTTTTTCAAACGAGGAAACAGCCTCAGAGAAGTTAGCCTGTCTAGGTTACATACCCAGGATTTAAACAGATCAGACTGCATAAAAAATATGTATACTTTTATTTAGGAAAAAAACAGATGGACATATGGAAAGGGAAAAAAAGAGAGAGAGCAAACCACAAGAGACTCTTAATGATAGAAAACAGACTAGGGGTTGCTGGAGGGGAGGTGGGTAAGAGATGGGCTACATGCATGATGGGTATTAATGAGGGCACTTGTTGGGATGAGCACTGAGTGTTGTATGTAAGTGATGAATCACGAATTCTACTCCTGAAACCAATATTACACTACATGTTAACTAACTAGAATTTAAATAAAAATTTGGAGAGAAAAAGAAATCTGTACACCTTCTGTCACACTATCCCACCTCAGAAAAGAAGCAAAAGGAAAAGCAGACGGGGATGGAGGAACACTGGAGATGTCCCACCCACTTCACAGTGCTGTGAGAAACAGATTAGGAGATGGGGATACAGTGATTAAGAAAGCAGTCTTTAGGGCACCTGGGTGGCTCAGTCAGTTGAATGTCTGCCTTCAGCTCAGGTCATGATCCCAGGGCTCTGCTCAACAGGGAGTCTGCTTCTCCCTCTCCCTCTGCACCTCACCCTTGCTCTCTCTCTCAAATGGATAAGTAAAATCTTAAAAAAAAAAAAAAGAACGCAGTCTTTAGAACTATCCCAGCTGGCCTTGAATACCAGCCGTGTGCTGCTTACCATTTAACTTCTCTGTGCCTCAGTTTCCTCCTTTGTAAAATGGAGATAATATTAGTATATATCTCAAGGGTTTTCATAAAGTTTAAGTAAAATAATAAATGTAGTCCTTGCCAAGGGCCTAGCACTGTGCCAGGCCTACAGTAAGCACCTAGTCAACATTACTACTACTACTCTTATAACTCTCCCATTTATGGTAACTTCTGACAGTGCAAGAAATGCTCTCTTCAGGATTCTGCCTCTCCCCGCATTGCACATACATGGTCTCATCACCGATGAAGGCTCTAGATCGCTAGATCCTGAATATTTTAAAAATGCAGTTTTTAGATGGTCAGGGTAACGCCGGAAATCTGGAAAGGAGCCAAGTGCTGACCACACCTAACCCTTAAATGCATAATTCTGGAGGCAGAATAAATAAAAGAGACTGTGAAAATAGCTCCTTCTTGTCTGCCAAACAAAATACCTTTTCCTGAAGTCAGCTTTTTAGAAACCTTGGACAGTGCATGAGTGGAGGGTGTTTCACTCTCAAAGAAGCCTCAACTGAGTTTTGTAATCCAAATCCCACAGCCTGGGGAGAGAGGTCATTAACCTTGCTGCTGTGATTTCACCACTACTTTCTCTGGACAGCAGAGCACAGGGAGCTAAGCTCTCAGTGCCTGTTTCCCAGGTGTGTGGCCAGTATTTCATGACCACACACCCCCCTGCAGCCACTCCGTGACTCCAAATGAGTTCTGCCTTCGGCTCTGTCTGCCCACCATGTAGCCAAAATAAAAAAGACCCAGAGAGTTAAGTCCACTACCCCTTTTTAAAAAAATAATCTTTAAGGAGAAAATCATTCATCCAAGTGTAGTGGGTTAAATGGAGGCCCTCAAAATGCTATGTTCACCTGGAACCTGCAAATGGAAGATTCGCCCTAGAGCTTCAGAGTGAGTGCAACCCTGCCAATACCTTGATTTCGGACTTCCGGCCTCCAGAACCATAAAAGAATAAACTTCTGTTGTTTCAAGCCACCAAGTTGGTGGTAACTTGTCACAGCAGCCACAAGAACTAATACACGAATTGTTTCCTATATAACCTGTACCTGTACCATCCATCAAGATGTTTATGATTCTTGGGATGCCTGGGTGGCTCAGTCAGTTAAGTCCCTGCCTTCAGTTCAGGTCATGCTCTCAGGATCCTGGGATCGAGTCCCGCATCAGACTCCCTAGGGAGCCTGTTTCTCCCTCTTCCTTTGCCTGACACTCCCCCTGCTTGTACTCTCTTTCTCCCTCTCTGTCAAATACATTAATAAAATCTTTTTTTAAAAAAAGATGTTTATGATTCTTTTATACATTCAGTAAATAGAAAATACCAGTTTAAACAATATGATCTAGTTGTTATTATAAAACAATACGTGACAACGATTCATTGGTCAATGAGTACACTATGTATTTTTCAGAGTAAAGATTTAGAAGGCTTTATACACATAAATGCACCTATGGATAGGCCCCAGATCCTGTCCTCTTGTCCAGATTTGAGGAAATCTCTTCTGGGACCGGGCTAGTCTCCCTCAAGGATCTGGAAATATCCAGTTCTTTTCCCTTCAATAGATCCAGACCAGAGATCAAAAATTCAAATGTCCAAAGGAGCCAGACAGGTATATTTTTCAATGCATTGGGCCTCCTAGAAAATATGCAGGCATATTGGGGATGGTGGCGCCCTGGGAAGAACATACTTGTCTCAAACTGGAACTCCTACTCAGCGCACTGATTGTTGTCATGGAGGAGACAGGCTGACTGTTAACAAATCTTGTTTTTCAAGAAATTTCAAAAAAATTTTACAAATTTTTTTTGTACAAGACCCCCTGTTTTTTAAATGTGGGCGTCTCATTCAAACTCTCTTAAAACATTTTTCAGGCCACACAGAGGCTCAGATCTTTAGGTTTCCACTTGCGATTTAGACCTTATAAAGTCATCTGACTCTTCCCAGAGGGTAAAAGAAATGTCGGCTTTAGAACACAATGCCTGGGTTCCTTTGTTGGAAGAGATATGGAAAAATTCCTCTCATTCTTTGCTGATAAGCCTACAGCCTTGAACACAAGATATAGTTAATTTTGTAATCAAGTTATTCTGCCACATGAAATTTTTCATAAATTGCCCTGCTAAGTAAGCATCGTGCCAAGGCACGTGGTAAAATTTCCGTGAATAGTAGGGATCATCTCTGATATGATTGGGTATGAGTTTTCTCCTCCTCCTTTGGATAGTCCAAGAGTAGGGATGGAGTAGGTTAAGTGATGCCCAGAAAAGGACGAAAGAGCCTCTATTACTCATTGACCAAGCCTGCAGGCCCTGCTCAGAGGCAAACAGTCCTATTCTGTCCATTACCCTCAATTTCAAGCAGAGCCGTAGGAAACTTCCACTGTGCACCAAAGTCAACAGCTCTTAGTGTTCACTCTGGTCCTCAGCACTGCGTTGCTACTCCCTATCCCCCTTAGAAGTCCAGTCTTTTGCGGTGCACATGTGAGCAGCTGGTCTACTTAGCCCCATTCAGCCCTTGGAGTCCCTCTGTCTCTTGAACAACTCAACTCCAACACCACCGGGAGCCTGGGGTTTGGGGAGTGGGTGAGGAAAAGGCTTTTAATAAGCTCCACCACCACCCAGGCTGCTTGGAGGATTAGATCAGGGACCAAGAGAAAGACATTTTCCCTTTTTCGTTACTGCAGAAAACATAACCTAATCTCAGTGGATCAAGCTACATTATCATATTAAGGAGAAATGCTCCTAAAATCCAGACTTTGGAGTCTGTGCAGGAATCAGAAATCACTGATCTCTGGGCTGCCATTAGCAAAGTAGTGCTCAAGAATGTCAACAATAGACCAAAAGCATAGGCAAGAGAGACAAGAAGGCATTTTTATTAGGAAGACCTATGGGAATATTCTCACCACACTGTATTTCTCAAACTTCTGGTCTCCTGGGTTAGGGGAAAGTCTCTTGAGCTAGGAAATAGAGCTTCCAGGCCCGGGACAATGACTTGCTCCCAGTGGGGCTCAGTCAAGTTCATGGCTAAATGGTCTCCAAGAATGTCTTTTTTTTTTCTTTTTTAAGATTTTATTTATTTATTTGAGAGAGAGTGAGCGACAGCGAGAGAAAGAGAGAGAGAGAGACAACAAACAGGGGGGAGGGGCAGAGGGAGAAGGAGAAGCTGACTCCCCACCGAGAAGGGAGCCCCATTTGGGGTTTGATCCCAGGATCCTGGGATCACGACCTGAGCTGAACGCAGATGCTTAACCAACTGAGGCACCCAGGCATCCCTAGATGGTCTCTAAGAAGACCATCTTCTTAGAGAAATGTGTGAATGGGAGAAAACCTTAATCTATCTGTTTTAGCTTCTTCTGTAAAATGTGACTAACATTAGCACCTCTGTCTGTTGCCAGAAACTGTTGTGTATACCAAGAGAAAAATATGTGCCCTTTTAAATGTAGGCAATTGGCTTGAAATTTTGCATTTTGAAAAGTTAGAAATGCCCTTGAGTAAACTGTCAACTCCTCACAGAACAGATAAAGGAACTTTTATTCTGCCTAGAACAAAAAGATCCTGGCTATTCCCTTAAAACTCTAACATAGCCTTGTAGTGTTATCTAAGAATTTGTTACACATTTCGTAAACTTTCTTAGCTAGGATGACTCTGATTAAAGAGACAAATGTGATTTAGGATTATGACATTTATTCCAAAAGGCTTTTGAAACAACATGTGCAACCATACATTATAACCAGAGGTTCAAAATAAATAGTTCCTTTAAAGTTCATATAGGTTATGTAATGACCCTGCTGCCCATAGTTAAATACAAAGAGGCATTTTGATAATGAAGCAGTATTAGTTCAGTGCTTATAGTGCAATTATAATTCTATCAACTGTGGGTCTGGAATTTAAAACAACGGCCACACTGACACCCTGCATGCTGCCTCTGTTAGAGCTCAGGAGACCGTATAGTCTACTTTTCAAATTTCAGAGCTTAAGATGTTAAAACAATGCTTTCAACTGATCTTTTAGACTTTCCATTTTAGGTTCACTTTTTAAAATTTAGCAATATTACCATGTTAAATTCAGTCATTCCATGTTTTATGGAAAAAAAATAACTTGAAAAGATATTGGCATAATTACTATGCCCTATTTGCTTAAGTGTTTTCCAGAACGTTTTAAGACACAATAATAAAACAAAAGAATTATAGAATTTGAGGGAATCTAAGAGAGCTAGTAGGTTCTCTGACTTTACAGATGAAGAAACTGGGCCCAGAGATCTGGGTGAACTGAGCTGCCCAAATTGGTGTAATTAAATCATAGTCAAAACTATTGCAAAAAGAGTCTATTGATAGAAAATTCTTTCAGAAAGATGGGTATTATCAATTAGCGTGTTTGTGCAAACACACTGCTCCTCTTACTGTGGATGGGTTATAGTAAGGTCTACACAATACGATTGAGGAATCGATACATTTTGAACCTGTAATAGGTGAACTTGAAGATCTCCTCCCTGAGTGTATAAAGTGAAACAAAGGGAATCTAATTAGAATGGGTCATAATGGAATATCCTGGAAATGGATGGAGCTGATCTAAAACCCAGTCTATGGTCATCCATATCAGAGTCACTTACAACGGTGGTATTCAAGGTTGGTCAGTCTGTCTGTCTTTGCTCACAATGCCCTAAAAGAATTTTTTATCATAAGTTTATGTAGTTGAAACAGATATAATCTGACGTATGTTAAATATAAACATTCTAAAATAAAATGAGGGGCGCCTGGGTGGCACAGCGGTTAAGCCTCTGCCTTCGGCTCAGGGCGTGATCCCGACGTTATGGGATCGAGCCCCACATCAGGCTCCCCCCCTGGGAGCCTGCTTCTTCCTCTCCCACTCCCCCTGCTTGTGTTCCCTGTTTCTATCTCTGTCAAATAAATAAATAAAATCTTTAAAAATAAATAAATAAATAAATAAAATGATCATATCAAATTTTAAATATATCTAAAACAATATAAGTGGTTAGTTACCATCACACATCATATATTAAAAACAAAACAAAAACAAAGCCGGAACAATCCCTTCTTTAGCATTTGAAGATTCTACATCTTTCTTTCCTTTCCTCCTAATTCCTACACAGAATTTCTATTGTAACCTTTTATTTCCTGTTTAAAATATTTTATTATCATATCATATTTCTTTATAACAAAAGTATTAGTACAAATTGAATTTGTAAATTCTTATCTTGTTTTCTGTGACAACTTTCTAGGTGTTAAAATTGTTCTTCTGATTTGATTCATTATTATAATTCCTATTAATATACAATAATATAATGCAATATCTGATTAAAAATCACTAACCATAAAAAGTAATTTTTAATAGAAATGTGTCTTTCTTAATGAGACTAATGAGGCTTTCTTTTTTCCATTAGTTCATGATCCATTGATTAATATGACTCATTGCTAGAACAAAATAGGGCTTTATATTCCTTATATATATTTTTTTAAGATTTTATTTATTTATTCGACAGAGATAGAGACAGCCAGTGAGAGAGGGAACACAAGCAGGGGGAGTGGGAGAGGAAGAAGCAGGCTCATAGCGGAGGAGCCTGATGTGGGGCTCGATCCCACAACGCCGGGACCACGCCCTGAGCCGAAGGCAGACGCTTAACAGCTGTGCCACCCAGGTGCCCCTATATTCCTTATATTTTTTAAATAAATGTAAATGCTGAGAAATCTTGTCATATTTTAAAAGCAGTTAATAACAAGGAGTTTTGCTACTGCAATGCTGATCAAGGTTTGAATTCCTTCTAAGTTCTATTTCAAAAATCATAAAATGATATGTCATCAAAACTAATGTTTAATGACCTATCAACTGGACTAGATTCTCCTTCAGACTTCAAGTTTTGAATTGGAAATCTCCTAATTTACAAAGGAATTTGTCACGTAGTCACTAGAGTCACTCACTTTCTCTGTTTCTGGAAAATCTACCAAAAAGACTTTACCACGGCTCATTAAAGAACCATTTATTATACTTGCTACTCTTTCACTTAAAGGCATCATGTTTTTAGAATTGCAGTTAGGAAACTTGTGTCGATCTTAATTTCATTGCATTTTAGCCAATTCATTTTTTTTCCAGTAAAGTGTTCTTAATCAACACATGCTTTAAACACATTTTTGTCACAACTTGAAGCTGCAGATATATCATGTTCGAGTTATGGAAAATATCTACCAAACAACCTAAAGAGCTAGTCCTCTTTGTCAAACCAATCAGCCTTTTTAAATTTCAGAAAAAGCCTGCCTTCGTGTTTCAATCCAAATTAAAATGTCAATTCATATTTCAAAAACATTGTAAAAACCACTGCGAAATGTCTTCAGGAAAGTACCATTTATGGTTACTTAAAAAGATTAAATTGATATAATTATAATTTAATTAATGTACCCATTTTATAACATGTTATAAATCATGATAAGCAAGATAAATCAATTTACTGTCTCTCATTTCTTGATTTGTAAAAAAGTAATATTATGTGTTACTAAATTTTTAAGTTACCTGTGAAGTGAATAGTATTGTAAAAGGCATAGTATTCCTCTGGTAAATCTATTTGTATTAAAGTCTCATGAAAACAACTGTGGACAAGTATTGACCAATACTGGTATGGAGCCAGCCTTTCACAGAAGAGACCTTCTGTTCCTAACAAATTTCAGGACAACCCTAGTAGAGCTGATGAAATAGTCGTTTTTAAAGTTGAAGGATGAGACATTCCGATAGTTCACAGAATAATCAAAGTTCATGAAAAAAATAACAAAGACATCAGGTTTCTGACTAAAGGAGATAATGATGACCCCGAACAGCCAGAGGAACATTGAAAAAGCAAACCAAAGCTGGTCGTGTCGCAATTCCGGACTTCAAGCTCTACTACAAATCTGTAATCATCAAGACAGTATGGTACTGGTACAAAAACAGACACATAGATCAGTGGAACAGAATAGGGAACCTAGAAATGGACCCTCAACTCTATGGTCAATTAATCTTGACAGAGCGGGAAAGAATATCCAATGGAAAAAGGACAATATCTTCAACAAATGGTGTTGGGAAAATTGGACACCCACATGTAGAAGAATGAAACTGGACCATTTTCTTATACCATACACAAAGCTAAACTCAAAATCAAAGAAAGACCTAAATGTGAGATAGGAATCCATCAAAATCCTAGAGGAGACCACAGGCAGCAACCTCTGTGACCTCGGCCGCAACAAGTTCTTGCTGGACACGTCTCCAAAGAAAGGGAAACAAAAGCAAAAACGAACCACTGGGACTTCATCAAGATAAAAAGCTTCTGAACAGCTTTTTTTTAATCCATAAAACACCTTTTTTAAACAGAATATTTTAAAGCAAATCCTAGATGTTATGCCATAAATACTTCAGTATGCATCAGTAGATAAGGACTTTTTTTTTTTAAGTTTTTTTTGGGGTTTTTTTTTTTTTTTTTTTTTTGGTAATCTCTACACCAACACGGGGCTCCAACTCAGGACGCAGAGATCAAAAGTCACATTGCTCTTCCAACTGAGCCAGCCAGGCACCCCAACAAGGACTTGTACATAACTATACACACCATTATTACATTAACAGTATTATCAATAATTCCATTTTTTAAAAAGATTTTATTTATTTATTTATTTATCAAAGAGAAAGAGAGAGAGCACAAGCAGGGAGAGTGGCATCAGAGGGAGAAGCAGGATCCCTACTGAACAGGGAGCTGATGCGGGACTCAATCCCAGGACCCTGGGATCATGACTTGAGCCGACGGCAGACACTTAACCGACTGAGCCACCCGGGTCCCTCCATAATTTCTTAATATCATGTAATACCCAGTCCAGGTTCATATTTCTCTGTTAATTTTTTAAATGTTTTTTTCACAACTGGCTTAAAGCTCAAAGCAGGATTCCATGAAGAACCATACTGCATTTGGTTAGTAGGTCCCTTAATTGACATTTCCTTCACCACCACCCCCTATTTCTGTTTATATCATTTAGTTGTTGAAGATTCTAGGGCCCATGTGTGACCTTCTAGTTTTCTTACCTCTCTCCAATTTCTCTTTGTCTCTTTTTTCCATAAATTTTTTATTTGTTTTTATTTAGATATAATTGACATATAATGTTACGTGTTTCACATGTATAATGCAAAATGATCACAAAATGATCACTGCAGTTTCATCTAATTCACATCCATCACCATACATTGCTACAGATTTTTTTCTTGTGATGAAAATTTTTAAGATCTATTCTCTTAGCAAATTTCAAATATATAATACAGTATTATTAACTGTAATTCTTTGTCTCTCAGTGTACTTGCTGGGAGATTTCCTCAACTTCCAATCTTTTCTATTGAATATATTTTTGGTAAAGAAATTTAAAATTCATGTTTTCTCAATCTTCGCTTATCACAGCAATATGTTCTTTTTTCATGATACACTATCTTATCTCTTCAAAGGTATTATTTACTAATTTTTAAATTATTTTTCTGCCCTTCTGCATTGCCCCTACTTTGTCTGTGTTTGTTTTTTTCTATTTATTTGCTTTTTTTAAAAGATTTTATTTATTTATTTGAGAGAGAGAGAGAATGAGTGATGAGGGGCCAAAGGAGAAGAAGGCTCTCTGCTGAGCAGGGACAACTTCGGGTTCAATCCCAGGACTCCAGGATCATGACCTGAGTTGAAGGCAGAGGCTTAACTGACTGAGCCACCCAGGTGCCCCCCTCATATTGCTTTTCTTAAAAAAAAAATTTTCATTTATTTTGAAATTTGTATGAAATATTTGTATCTATGAAATATAATTGACATACAATTTTATATTAGTTTAAGGTGTACAACATATTGATTTGACAATTCTTTGCTTACTTATTGATCCCTGAAAGTGTGGTCACCATCTGTCACCATGCAACATTATTACAGTATTATTGACTATATTCCCTATGTTGTACTTTTCATCTTTGTGACTTATTTATTTTATAACTGGAAATTTGTGCCTCTTAATCCCTTTTATTTATTTCACCCATCGCCCCACCCACCTCCCCTCTGGTAACCACACGTTTATTCTTGTATTTCAGAGTCAGTTTTTCTGTTTGTTTGTTCATTTGTTTTGTCTTGTAGATTTCACATATAAGGGAAATCATATGGTATTTGTCTTTTTCTGTCTGATTTATTTAACTTAGCATATACCCTCTAGCTCCATCCAAGCTGGCCTGGTCTTAGTTCAGTTAATTAGCCAGGGATTTTACACTCTTGGCAAGATCAGGCTCTGGTATATTATGAAAAGTTTGTTGAAGTCCCTAAGGTCATTCTCCATAATGATGTGGTCAGTTACAACTGCATTATAGGTGATTTGTTTAACACATTTCTCATTGTTAACAGGAGAGTTCAATTGTTTGAGATTTATTTAATCTCCTTTACAAGTCCATGCCCAACCTCACAGGGAACTTGGTAGATGGTATTGCAGTATTCTCTGTGGTTTTAGGCAAGAACAATTCTTTTAACAATTGTTCCCAATACAAACATAGTGATTCAAAGGGCCACATGCACCCCAGTGTTTATAGCAGCCATGTCCACAAGAGCCAAAATACGGAAAGAGCCCAGATGATTATCGACAGATGAAAGGATGAAGAAGATGTGCTGTGTATATACAATGGAATATTACTCAGCCATCAAAAAAATGAAATCTTGCCATTTGCAATGATGTGGATGGAACTAGAGAGGATTATGCTAAGCAAAATAAGTCAGAGAAAGACAAATATATGATTTCACTCATATGTGGCACTTAGGAAACAAAACAGATGAACATAGGGGAAGGGAGGGGAAAATAAGACAAAATCAGAGAGGGAGACAAACCATAAGACACTCTTAATCATAGGGAACAAACTGAGGGTTGCTGGAGGGGAGCTGGGTTGGGGGGGTGGGATAAGTGGGTAATGGGCATTAAGGAGGACACGTGATGTAATGAGCACGGGGTGTTATACGCAACTCATGAGTCGCTAAACTCTACCTCTGAAACATAAATAAATAAATAAATAAATAAATAAATAAATAAACAAACAAACAAACAAAATGTGGTACCAAAATAAACACTTTAAAGAAAAACAAACAAACAACAGTTCCCAGCATCACAAAACTTTTTGAAAGGATTCATTCATTCACTGAGGTCATAATATGTGCCAGATACTATCTCAGGTACTGAGAAAGTAATGGTGGCCCCCTCAAAGAAAGACACGGTTACCACCTTCACAACAAGTGAATCAAATAGTCACAGATAAATATGGAGTTAAAACCGGAACAAGTTCACAGGAGACGTGCACAGTGCTATGAAACTGCATAATGAGAGATTTGCTCGAGTTGCTGTAGGTTGCGGAAGGAGAAGGGAGGTCAGGGAAGGCTTGCCTATGAAAGTAAAAGTTGAGCTAAGATTCAAGCAATGAATGGGGTTTTATCAGTCAGGCATCAGATAGGAAGACAAAGCCCATACCAGGCCGCTCACTAGAGGAAATTTAGGTTAGTAGTTTAGGAGATGGGTTATGAGTTACTAGGGTGTGAAGAGCAAACAGGAGAGTGAAGTAACTCAGGGATTGGTAACGGCAGGAAGCTGCAGCCCCCTCAGGTCTTGGGGTGACATGGTACCGTGCCCAGGAACCAGGGCTAGTGCAGGGGCTGTCTGCAGCTGCTGGAACCATAGAGACAATACAGGCCCTGCTAAGAGATGCTTCACAAGCTGAGGAGGGAGGGGTTACCTGGCTTTTTCCCTTCCTTCTGCCCTCTAATTTTCTGCCGATGCTTTCCAGTGACCAAATACTGCTAGAAACCAATTGGAAAGGAAGCCTGGAAAATAGAGTTTGCCCAGGTCAGCCCCCTACAACACAGAGCAGAGGAGAGGGCGGAAGTAGATCTGGGCCAATAACCAACTGGGGCAAAGCCAGTGGGGGAAAGAGGCGGAGGGAGCAGGCAGGGGATAGCATTCTGGGCAGAGGGGTGACATGTGAGGCTCCACGGCTAGAGAGGACACCACACGATTGAGAAACATGACAGAAGGCAGAGAGCAAAATGAAGTTGACAGGAAGGAGGGCCAGACCAGGCAGGTACAGCAGGTCATCTTAAATTGTGGGCTTTAGATTTATTTATTTTTTTTTTGAGAAAGAAAGAAAACAAGCAGGGAGAGGGAGAAACAGACTCCCTGCAGAGTGGGGGCCCAATCCCAGAACCCCAGAATCATGGCCTGAGCCAAAGGCAGACATTTAACTGACTAAGCCACTCAGGCACTCCAAATTGTGGACTTTAATGGAAAAGTAATGAGATGCCAGTAGTGTTTTAAGCAAGGAGTCATTGTAACTAACAACTATACTTGCAATGAAAATAATAATTATCAGTTATTCTGCAGAGTTGAGTCTATATACCACCAGCGGAAAAATGTTATGAACACTGACTAGTAAGATAAAACAAAACTTCAATGAACCTCCTAATCTCTATGGTGGGACATCGGATCAAGCTAGATGTAGACAGAGAGTTGGGACCACAAAACATGATTCTCCATATCTAACTGAAGGCCTCTGCAACCGTAGTTTTGGCACTTTTGAGCGCCTACTATGTGCTGTGAAGGGGCTCAAGGAGAAGAGAAGAAAATCCATAATGGTCCTGTGAGAGAAGTGTCATCATCCCCAAGTTACAGATGAGCAATCAGAGGCTCAGGAGGAATGTTCGAGGTCACCAACTAGGAAGTGATGGAGTCGGGATAAGAACTCAAGTCCTCCTGATTTCAAAGTCTAACTTTTGGCTGTGACGCTTTCAGTTTCTTGGGTGCTCCATCGGTAGTTCTGAGGAACCATCCTTAATGCCATCCAGGTTGAGGTGATAAAATATGGCTTCCTGCAGGGAAGCTGTGCTTTCCGCTGTACTATTTCCTTGGGCCAGACACAGCAGGTGATAACAAACTGAAGCAGGACAGCCAAGTGGTCGCCAGTTCCTTATTTAAAATGGGACAACCACGAAACTGATGGGGACAAAACATTCTAAGGACCCAACGACTCAGTTCTGGTAGAAGACTGGCAATCAGCGTCTCTGAAAATGTAGCAGGAGAGACGAATCTGCAGCCAGCAGGGGTGACTCCATTCTGGACAACAGCACTAAGAACACCATATTATGTAGGCCTGAACAAATTACCACAAAGCCAAGTAGCTGTGAAGAATTTGTGGCTCAAGAGGCCTCCCTGTCTTTTTTTTTTTTTTTTTCAAGATTTATTTATTTATTTTAGAGAGAAATTGAGTGCACAAACAGAGGGAGAAGGAGAGGGGAAGCAGACTCCCCACTGAGCACAGAGCCTGACAACACAGGGCTGGATTCCAGGACCCCGAGACCATGACCCCAAGATGATGATCCGAACCAAAACCAAGAGTTGGATACATAACCAACTAGGCCATCCAGGTGCCCCAAGTCCTCCCTGTCTTTGAGTGAGGTTCTTGACAATCTGACAAAATGCCAGATGTTCGGAGATCAGAGTGAGACAGGGCAAGAGAATCGAGTAGAGGATCGAGTATTCACATGCACGGGGTGGCAGGGAGAGAGCGATGGCTGCATCGGGAGGTAGTGGTGGGTTTGATGTCTGAGCTGGTGGGCAAAAAGACAAGTGGAGATGACCAAAGTTGGTCTCCAGTACCTACAGTGTTAGAGGCTTGTTTTGTGGGATAGCAGGTAGACCAACTTGATGTATAGGGCAAGGGTGGCTGGACACTTCTAGTCTAAACCAGTGGTTGCCAAACTTTTTAAAGCAGTGAAACATTTTCTCCACCAGAAATCTTAAGTGGAAGTGTCAATAACCAAAAATAAATAAAGTGGAGCTGCTCTGGTGGAAGCTGGCAGTGGCGACCCCTGGTCCTGCCAGGTTAGACCTGCTTCTCCCCTCCCAGGCTTCCTGAGGGTCACACACCCCGACGTGGAAGCAAAGACGATTCATCCATGCAGTCATAATCTCTCCTGAGAAGTGAGATGAACCCAGTTCTTTTTCTTTTTATAATAATATTTTTTTTTAAAGATTTTATTTATTTATTTGACAGAGACAGAGACAGCCAGCGAGAGAGGGAACACAAGCAGGGGGAGTGGGAGAGGAAGAAGCAGGCTCATAGCGGAGGAGCCTGATGTGTGGCTTGATCCCACAACGCCGGGATCACGCCCTGAGCCGAAGGCAGGTGCTTAACCGCTGTGCCACCCAGGCGCCCCTATAATAATATTTTTTTATTATGTCAGTCACCATACAGTACATCCCCAGTTTTTGATGTAAAGTTCCATGATTCATTACTTGCGTATAACACCCAGTGCACCATGCAGTACGTGCCCTCCTTACTACCCATCACCAGCCTGTCCCATTCCCCCACCCTCCTCCCCTCAGAAGCCCTCAGTTTGTTTCCCAGATCTTAAGTACGCAAATTAACTAGAACTCTCAGGCCTCGGTTGGAGGGAATCCCAAAGGGAAAACTGAATTAGCACACCCATAATCCTTTTCGGCCTGCTCTCTCAGCAGCCTCCATTGCCCCTGTAATTTAGCTGGCTAAACCCTTTCCTCGGGGCCCAACAGCTAGTCTGGAGCCAGGTGGGCTTACACGCATGAACCAGTTCAGAGTTTACTATCCAAAGATGAAAGAGAGAAGCTTGCCAGCGTCTTCTGCTCATCCACACGAGGTTCCCAAGAGCAGAACCCAGACCTCCTTCCTTCACGCTCCAAATACACAGAGGAGAGGCCTGCCCCACAGGACTTCAAACAGAGCGCCCCTGCAGCCCTCTCAGACAGATTACACCGAAGCAAGCCAAAGCGAATGCAAGTTCTTTACCAGCTTCATAAAGGAATTGCCTGGGAACCATTCCTTTTCAGACCTAATTATAAAGTCAGTTTTAAATTACAGAACGGGATGGTATGAAAGCCAGTGTTCACCAAACAGAACAAACAAACACGCGAAGATAAAATGCAGTGGGCTTTTACCCGAGGGCTGCTGCCAGTGACAGCAGGAACGGCTCTCTTTCACCGAGTCTGGGGTGCCCTGGAAAACTTCATACCTTGCCAGGAGACAGTTCTCAAAGCCTCCCTGTACAAAGCACGCCATAATAAATAAATAAACTACACTTCCCAGAAGTCTCTTTGCTCAGGCCGGGGCTATTGTTTCAACCACCCTGTAATTGTCCAAAAAATAATAATAATAATAATAATAATGTTTCAATGGGACAACCTTTTGACATAGAGTTGACTCAGCTCATTTCAGATCTCATTTTATCACCAGTTCCCTCGGGCATGTTTTTAAAGATAAAAATGCCAAACTGTTAGACTATGCCAGGATCAGCAGCACTTAACAGAGCAGCAGCCCCGTGCTTTTTACTCTCAATGTACACATTACACTTCATTCAAACGTTAGCATGCATCAGAATCTCCTGAAGGCCTTGTTAAACACAGGTTGCTGGACCCCACCCCCTGATTCAGTGGGTTTGCAGGGGGTCCCAGGAATGGGAACCTAACAGGTTCCCAAGTGATGCCAGTGCTCCTGGTCCCCGATCACATTTTAAGAACCGCCGACGTAGATGACCTACATGGCCTACGTCAAGAGTTTGGGGGAAGTAGACACATTGTTACTGATTTCTACTTATTCTGATTTCTACAGGTTTTGATCTAGCAGCCTCTGTGGAAATGAGGACTCTAGCCTTCCCTAGCAGTGTTGGGAAGGGTAAAAAGCTAAGCAACAAGTTCAGGAAGATCCAGAAACTGACAGTGTCTGGATCGACGCTTTTCATTTTCCCACTAAGGAAATTCAGGCTTAGAGAGAATCTGTTTGTGCAAAGTCTCCCAGCGAGTCTGTGGTTGTGCTGGCACAAAGAACCCGATGTCATGCGTGGCTCCCTCTCCAGTGTTCTTGCCAGCGCTGGAGTGAAAGGAGACGAGAGGACCAGGCAAGGAACCAGGGAGCCACTGTGATTCTGATTCATACCAACTTCTCTGTTGGCCCCTACCTTGTCGCTGTCTCTGCCCTAGCAGAGGTAACAATCCCTCTGCTCAGATCCCCAACCCAGGAATTCCTACCCTCCCTTCCTTCTTTATTTAGCTCCTTTATAGCCTAAGGCGGGCAGTCAGGCAGCCAAATAACCACAACAGGCTTTAGTTACAATTTTTAGGGGGTGAATTAACAAATGTAGAGCCACTTATTTACGTTCATCTACTCTGTCTAAGCAACAGCAAGCAATGAGAGAAGCTTTGCGAACACCAGCCAGACATCAATCTGCTACTCTGTTATTGTAAAGAAATTAGCCTTTAAGAAAAATTGTTCACGTGCACCAATCACTCCCACCAGCCACCAGGGGTCACATAAATAGAAGTTTTCACTAGACCTTTCTAATTCACAAACCTACCCTCTTCCTCCCCAGTCCTTGGTCACAACACATAATTCAGCAGCTAGAATCCCTTGAAGAAGAAAAGAAAACACCTATAAAACTAGATTTTTTTCTTTTTTTCTTTCTTTTTTTTTAATTCCAGAGACATGAAACTGTTTGGGAGTTTAGGCCAGGGTTCACGACAATCCATTATCTGAAAACTTAGATATTCAGATAAACCTTTATTTTGGTAAAGATAAACACCACTCAGCTAGGCATTGTGTTTGTCCTTGAATTGAAGTACGATCCCATTTTATTGTCTTAGCCTTGAGCGCAGTCATCAATGCCCGTCACTGAGAGGCTTCATTTGAAAGACGACCATGCTGTCCAGCTTGCAAATGCCTTTATTCGGTGAACAGGGACTGTGGAAAGCACACGGGCTTCTACACTGTTGCACAAGCGAAAAACTTCCCAACACTTCTTAAAGGTACCAGCTAAGAGACTCTGGTCACTGGGCCAGGGCTGGGGCTGCAACCACAGCTGCGTCGTGCTGAGCCTTTTTGCAGCTCAGCGCCGTGTGGTGCAGCTGTTGTATTGGCCACAGAAAGCGCTGGCAGCCCCAGGAAAAACAGACTAATTCACTTACAGGAACTTTCCTGAAAGAGTCTTTTAAAAGTATTTAAGGCAGACCAGGTGCACTTATTTTCTTCTTAAATCTCATTGCTTTGTCAGGCATTCTCACTTACTGTGTTAATACTCTCCATGTGCAACATTAACTTTTCTTTGTTGCATTATAAATTATTATAATAGAAACCTATGAAACGTATTTAATTTAATGATAATTCATGGTTTCTGGATAGATTCCTTTAGATGTATAACATCTAATATCTGTGCTACAGTACTTAAATACATTTTTGGAGATATGTATAGATATTGCCATTTAGGTTGCCTGGAATTTTGTTACAGATTTTGTAAGCCACGCATACTTTTTTTTTTTTTTTTGCTACAGCCATTTGTGTGTGTGTGTGTGAGAGAGAGAGATAGAGAGATACACATTGCTCAGATATAAACAGTAATAATTGGTGAGTAATTGAATGGTAGTAACTGGTTCAATTCAGCATATCATGCTGTTAAAAGACTTCCAGCTGCCAACTGCCTCCATTATTAAAAAAAAAAAAAAAAGGAGGTGGGCGGATTGGGATCCAGAGGGAAAAGAAATTGCATTAAGGTGAAACTTCATAATGTGAGAGGCAGGAGGTTGGACTCAAGTCATCATTCAGATGAAAATTGCCAATAACTTGAATAATTCTAGGAAATACTCTGTAGTCCTTCCCCAGACTTTGAAAGCACTCAGGTCACAAACACAATCCTAGCACAAGGGACCTCCCTATGCCAACAAATTAAAATGAGTGCCAGAGCCATCCTTAAAGGTAAATATTGGGAGTAGGCAGCTGTTTGCATAATGTGATTTTAAGTGTGACAAGCATGCACCCCACCCAAAAAATAGCTATGCCACAGACCAACCCTGGTCATGGATGCCTGCAATTCTGCCATTAAGGAGTATTTCCATCCCAGTTGAAACTCAGGAATCATCCTTAACTCCCCTCGTTCTCTGACCCCATTCAATCAATCACAAATTCCTCCTACGTAGCTCTTGACTCTGCCCCTTTATCTTCATTCCCTCGGACAGTGTGATAGGTCAGAGTGACTGCATTGCCTCCTGACTTGTCTCTGCGCCTTCATTCTGTTCTCCACGCTGCAACTAATGTGATCTTTTAAGATGCAAATCTGATTATGACAATCCCCAGCTTAAAAGCATTAACTGGCTCCTCAGAGCCCTCAGGATGAAGTCCAGGTTCCTTAACAGGGTTTACAAGGCCCATGTGGTCTGGCCCTTGCTGACTGCTCCAGCCTCACCTCCTGCCACTGCCTCCCATCAGCACACTCACCCTTTCTAGTCCCTCCTTCTTGCCTCCAGGGCTTTGGACACAACATCCCCTTTGCTTAGAACACTCCCTCCCACTTTCTACTCTTCTTCTCAAAGACTACCTCACCCTAAATTTACCCCTATTTTAGCACTTTCTTACCACTTAAACCTTACCCATTTGACTGATTTTTTCCCAATTAGTGTATGTATTCCACGAACGCCGGAACTGTCTCTTATTTGCTACTGTACTTCCAGGACTCGGCACCATGTTGGTCACATACTAGTCAGTCAATAAATATTTGCTGAATAGATGAACAAATGAATTATATTAAAGGTCTTAGGTTCTATTAATATTCTAATTTGGGGAATTTACACTTCCATGTGATTTTCCTTACTCCAGCTCTCTGAAGATATGTTTGAGAGTGTTAATGAAATAAAAGCAGAACTGGCTCTGAAAAACCAGGGGACGATAAAAAGACAATGACTAGCCAAGAGGAAAAGGCACTAGCAAGGAAGGAAAGGACAGGTACTAGTGGAGAGGTTCAAAGCGCCCTTCATGGATATAAAGAAAATAGCAACCAAAACTTGAGTTTGGCCCTTGATTTCATCCCTGAGGCCACCTCTAATGAAAGGTTGGTTCCATGGGTGGGTTCACCATCAAAACCCCTGCACTTGGCCCAGTGGCTTCACTCAGGGTAGCCCAATGGCTATGCCCTATTGACGGAACTATACCATGGAGAAGCTACAAGGGCAAGGCACAGAGGACTGGACAGACAGATTTGTTTCATCTTGGCCAATTTGACTGAACTTGTCTACACAGAGATGGCTACTTTTTGCTTATCATGGCCATTCAAAGAAGTATTCAAGTTTCACCAACCCATACTTCATGTATTTCCTTCCCCAACCACACTCTTTTATCTCTGATCAGTGTAGAAGAGGATAGTATGTAACATTAGTTGGCTTATTTTCCCACTGACCTCAATCAATCACTCAGTGACGTTTCTGGGCAAGGGAAAAGATATCTTCCTCCCCCCACACCACTATTAGGAGCATTCTCCAAGCCTCAGCCATGAGCTCCTGACTTTTTCCCCTCTGGATTCTTTCCTTAGTGAATTACTTCTTTATCATAGCTCTCATTTTTGGAGTTGGGTACCATACTAAAGATTCCTAAGTCTAAAACATCTACCCTGATCTTATAAGCAGACTTCAGGTCCACATTCCTCATTGTCTATAGGACATTTTTCCTTGAATATCTTACCGAGAGCTCCATCTTAACTTGTCCATAATCTTGTCCCCTCAAACAAAAATTGATCCAAAGCTGCAATGTCCATATTTTCACCAGTGGTATCACCATTCTCCCAGTCACATGTCAGAATACTCCACTCCTGCCACTAACGCATCAACCGCCTCCTCCTCAATGAGCCCCACCTTGATTACTCCATTTAAAATTGCAACTCTCAGGGTGCCTGTGTGGCTCAGTTGGTCGGGTGGTTGCCTTCGGCTCAGGTCATGATCCTGGGATCCTGGAATCAAGCCCCAAGTTGGGCTCCCTGCTCGGGGGGGAGCCTTCTTCTCCCTTTCCCTCTGTCCCTCCTCCCCACTCATGCTTTCTCTCTCCCCCCCCTTCAAATAAATAAATAAAATCATAAAATAAAATTGCAGCTCTATAGCCCCAGGATTCTTGATTTCCCCCCTCACCTGCTCCATTTGCTTTATAGCACTTTATAGTCACTCTCTGCCATACCACACAATTATCTATTTACTATTTATCAGTCTCTCCCCAATGTTGACGAGAATGTAGGCATCACTGAAGATAGGAATCGTGTCTGTTTTTATTCACTGATGTCAACCTAGTGCCTAGAACAGTCCCTAACACACAGTAGTGCTCAATAAATATTTGTTGGGGGCACCTGGGTGGCTCAGTCAGTTGAACATCCGACTCTTGGTTTTGGCTCAGGTCATGATCTCAAGATTGTGGGATAGAGCCCCACATAGGGCTCTGTACCAGCAAGGAGCCTGCTTGAGATTCTCTCTCTCTCTCTCTCTCTCTCTCTCTCTCTCTCCCCCTCCCCGCTCGTGCTCTCTCTCAAATAAATAAATCTTCATTAAATAAATAAATAAATAAATACTTGTTGAATTAATTAATCCACTCCACGAGTATGTATAACAAAGAATATATTATAAAATATCTCTCCTATAAGTAGAACTTAAGTTCCATGAAGTACAGGATTTTGTTTCGTTCATCGTTGTGCCTTCAAAATCTAGATAATGCCAGGTATCATAGGTATTCAATAAAAATCTGTTGAATAGGGGCACCTAGGTGGC
Organism: Ursus americanus; assembly: GCF_024610735.1. Classification (NCBI taxonomy): domain Eukaryota; kingdom Metazoa; phylum Chordata; class Mammalia; order Carnivora; family Ursidae; genus Ursus; species Ursus americanus. Next base: position 36,766,445 of record NC_142135.1, on the reverse strand, counting down.
TCAGTCAGTTAAGCATCTGCCTTTGGCTCAGATCATGATCTCAGGGTCCTGGGATAGAGCCCCGAGTCAGACTCCCTGCTCAGCAGGGAGTCTACTTCTCCCTCTCCTTCTACCCCTCCCGCCTTGTCTCTGTCTCTCTCAAATAAATAAATAAAATCTTTTTAAAAAATAAAAATCTGTTGAATAAATGAATGAATGAGTAGGAACTCATTGAGTTCCAAGGACAAAGCTAGGTTCTTAGGGATTCAAGATAATTTAAACAATTAACTGTCATACCCTGGGAGGGAGATTCTTGATGGAAGTAGGAACAAAATGCCATGGAGTCTGAGGAGTAATAGCACTTAAGTAATTCTTCACACCTGGGTCTTGAAGACTTAGCTATTCATGTGCTCTATATGCCAGGAAAAGCCCTAGAAGGGATTAAAGTATATGGTAATGGACAATGCTTCTCAAATGTTACTTGCATACGAATCACCTGGGGAATCTTGCTAAAAGACAGATTCCAGTTCAGTAGACCTGAGGTGAGCCCTAAGATTTTACGTTTCTGACAAGGTCCCAGGTGAGGCTGGGACTGCTCGTACTCAACCTCACACTGAGTAACAAGTGTACTCAACCAACTCAGCACCCATTCTCCCTTATTTCTTTTTAGTGGACAGTTTTGTTCATGTATCTAACCGTCTCTCCCCCAGAACTCAGAGGAAGTGATCTTAGTGCCAGGCCAGGGTTAGACAGGATTGAGCTCGAAGCTTCTTCTGGCTGATTAGTGGGTGAGAAGAGAGATAGGAAATAAGGATTCATAGTCTATGTTTAGGGGAAAGGTTTCTCTTTCTCTTCTGCTTTCTTTAAACAAGGAAACATGTGGCTTGACCACTACAGGCGGCCACACTTCATAAAGAGCATCATCTTAAGAAAGAGCCAATGCCAAGAGCGCTGAGCGGAGAGAGGGGGAGGACTGGAGTTTTTAAGGATATCACTTAGCTGTTGACTGCGCTGAGCCTAAAAGTTACCCTACTTGTGATCTGATCTAATAAATGTTCTTACGGTTTAAGTCAACTTGAGGTCAAGACTTCTCTTATTTGCAGCAGCAATTATCCTAAGGGTTATATCTGACCTGTTTTTAAGGCAATAAATATTTATGGAACACCTACTGTGTCCCAGGCACCATCTTACGGAAACAAGACAGATATAATCCTTACCCTCATAAAATTTACAATCTAGAAGATAAGTTAATTCAATAGTCTGAGTTGATGAGATTAATATAATTTCATTTTATCTATTATTTATTTCCTTGGATGCAGATTACTTCTCCTTCCCTGGCTCTGCCTCTGAAATTGTTCTTATTAATCATCTATTGCCCTGAAACAACTGCCCTAATCTTAAATCAGAGCTTTGTCTCCTCACACTTGAAAATTGCAACAATACCCTGATACCCTCCTCAGATCTAATATACAAACTAGTACCGCATCAATTTTCCTAAACCATTAAATTCACAAGGCAAAAATCTCCAGAGACACTCTTTGCTTAAAGCAGAGATTTTTGAGCTCATTTTATTAAAGCAAGAAGTTATTTCTTCAAAGGCAAAAAGTTTCTTGCACAGAGTCTCAATGTGCAAAATGAATAAGCCAGTGTTACGCTGTGGAAGGAGGGAAGGGGCAGGGGCAGCCACAGTCTCCCCATCTCAACCACCCAGCAGTTTCACCCACCCAACACACCCAGCCCCCTGAGGACTCAAGAAGTTCAAGTGCTGCCTTCATTTCTCATGGTTTCATAAACACTGATCTTGTGGTAGGGTGAAATTTCATTTGATAATAATCTGCTCCTATGATCTGCCCCTGTTCTTATTTCACTTAGGTCAGTCTTCCCACAACACTTAAAACACACACACTCGTTCTCAAACTTTGCTCAGGTTATTTCTTGCATCAAGAACATTGTGTATCCACCTCTACGTACAACTGATCCACCTTCACAAGAAACCTGACAACACGATATGTGAGCTCCCAACACCCGCAGAGCAGGCATTACCCATCAATCCCGATGCATCAGGCATGCGTTCCTGAGTCTGGTAGCATCACAATCCTCTTCTGGGCATCACACCGGTCAACCACTGCCAACCCAAAAACAGCAAAAAGCAACAAAACAAAACAACAACAACAAAAAGTTAATTAAAAAAAAAAGAACTTTTTAATTAAAAAATTTTTTAAAGAAATGTCCTTTTAATCCCCTGTCACAACTATAGCTCTCATTCTGTCATTATAGGCTCGGATTATCACCAAACTATAAAATAGTTTGATGTGTGTGGCTCCTCACAAGATTATAAGTGGCTAGAGGGTAAAGACTCTATTTTCTCTTTCTTTCCCTTGAATTCCTAGCTCAGTTCTAGCTTCCTAGTAGGTTATTAAATGAATACATAGTTGGTGAATGAATATTAAAGTAAATATTAATTCATTCCTTCTAAAGCATGCTTATATGATGACCACAGAGCATCAACACGCGAGCTCGAAAAACTACATCAGGACTCAGGCAACGTGAGTTCCTCTCCCATGAGCACTACTAGGTAACCACGTGCCGTACTATCTCTGGGGCCTCAGTTTTTCTCATCTGTAAGAATGGATCTGATTACATTATTTCTGAGGAATGATGTGAGGGATGATCTTCAAGTCTGCTGGGAGAAGAAGCACTCAGATGACCAGGTTGCCAATTGGAAGTGGGGTCCACAATAGGCAAAGAAGATTTCACAAACCACAAAGAAGGATCTAGGGCATTCTCCATGTTGCTGGCTGTATTCTGGGTCCCTGGATTCCAAGCCAGGGCCATACGCCAGCCCTCACAGAGAACTGGAACAACAGCTCCTGACGCGGAGTGGGACTGACTACCCTTCTTTGTGTGAACTCATCATTGGTTTATCCCGATCCAACGGACTCTGCCGAGTCTCACAGCAAACACTGTCAAAGGCAGTTAACCGCACACATATCCAGCTTATACATGATTGTCTTCGGCTTGGACACCGGTCCCTGGTGTAATCAGCTGGGGCCAAGGTTTCAAGGTTGGTTTCACTCAGGGAATACTCTAGCAACTTGATGTAGGAAAGAACTGGTTTGGGCCACTTTTCAGAAGGGGGGTTGCAGGTATGGCACAAACTTTGTGCTCTTCTCTCTCCTTTTCCAAAATGTTTTATGTTGTTTGACCACACACTGCCAACCCTCATAAAAAGCATGAAGAAAAATGCATTATGATTATAGATTAGCAGAATGAAACTTAGCAGTAACTTAATCTCTCTGCTCAGTAGACAAGTATATAGAAGTAGAGCTAGAGAAGAGGGAAACTATGCAAATGCATAAAATCAACTCCCTTAAAAACCTTCTGGGATCCGAAGACCTCAAACATAAAACAGTATTCCGTCGGTATTAAAAAAAAAAATTACATTTTAAAGAGGACACAGGGTACAAAAGTGTTTTATAACGTTCTAATGTGTAGCTAATTCAAACACGGCCCGAAATGTATGCTAATTACAAATAGATGGAACATTCTTCTCTCCACCTCATTGTCATCGAGGCCTATAGCATGGTGATGAAAAGTTCGGACTCTGTGAGAGAGAAACCTAGAATCACCATCTTACCACCATGTGACTTTAGGAAACTTTCTTAGCTCTCTAAGCCTCTGTTTATTTATTTGTAAAATGGGAATAATGATTCCCGCATCATAGGATTATTGCAAGGATTAAGTGAGATAAAAAAAAATCAGTGAAGCCCCTATGCTTTTATTATTCACTATAAGCTTTTTTTTTTAAGATTTTATTTATTTATTCGACAGAGATAGAGACAGCGAGAGAGGGAACACAAGCAGGGGGGGGTGGGAGAGGAAGAAGCAGGCTCATAGCGGAGGAGCCTGATGTGGGGCTTGATCCCACAACGCCGGGATCACGCCCTGAGCCGAAGGCAGACGCCCAACCGCTGTGCCACCCAGGCGCCCCTCACTATAAGCTTTTATTACGACTATAACTGTTCTCAACTCTGAGCTTCCTCTCCCTCTCCATTCACATTTTCAGTTAATCAATGGCTTTACAGAAATATGCTTGGGGATTACATAGGTTTAAGAGAGAGAGAGGGAAGAGAAAGGGGAGAGAAATAGAGAGGAGAGAGCACAGTTGCTGGGAGGCCCTGCCAGGCCCTCGGACTCCACAGGGCTCCTGCCTCAGCCTCTCCTGCCCGCTCAGCAGGAGCGGCAGGGGTTCCCAGGCTGAAATTCCATTCCCAGGTAGCTCACAGGGCAGAGCTGGTGGCCGCTGGGACGTGTGGGCTGGGCCCACCTGCTCCCTCACGGCAGCCTCATTCCACGCTGGCTCCCTCGGGATGACCGAAGCTGCTGCGGCCTGGGAGGGAGGCAGCTGGGGAGGGCAGGGCAGCTTTGTGAGTTCTGGGAGAGCTTCTCAGTTGTCTGAAATCCTCAGCTTTTCAAAGTAGGGCTGATCCCACATAGAAATGTGAAACTGCTGTGACTCAAATAAATCATTAATAGGCAAGCTGGGAAAGAATGGGCAGTAAAGAGGACAAAGGGTCAATGCTGGGCCTTCTCAGGAGGATTGACTTCACATGTGCTGCTCTCCACTTCCTTATGCCATTCACCCTTCAACTCACAAGATGATTTTTGTTCTTCCAAGGAAGCGCCTGGGGCCGTGCCAGGAAAACTCCAGGAGCATTCCACCCAGTTGAGCACTCCCTGCTTCTTGAAACTCTATTCTCTTGGCTTCCACGATGACGTCATCCTCTCCTGGGCTTTCTCCTCCTTCTCCAGCTTTCCCTCCTTTGTCAGCCGTTTCTCCTCTACTTGACCTCTAAACGTCACAGTTCCTTGGGGCCTGGCTATGAGCCCTGTCCTCTTTCTGAGCCTTCCTGCTCCCTGGGTGACCTCATCCATTTTCGATTTGAGATATCCATCTGTATCCTGGTGACTCCTAAATCTTTATCTCCAGCTCAGACCACTCTTCTGATCTCCACCCCTGTAGATCCAATACCTGGACATACAAATCTCCACTTGTCTTCTGTAACTTAATACGTCCAAACCTAACTCTTCCAAAGGCCCCTTCCTCCAGTGTTCCTCTGTCAGTAAATCTCAGTCACACCCATATCTGCCCTGTGGTTCATGCATACCTGACACCTTGGGAGTCATCCTTGACACCCTCTTCCCACACCACCTCCATCCAATTTATCACAAATCCCTCTCAATGCCTCCTCAAAAATACTTCTTGCACCTTCCCACTGTCACCATCCTGGACCGAGCCTTCTCTTCTACTAACCTGCTAGCTAATCTCCCTGAGCCCTCCAATGTGGCAACCAGGGATCATTTAGAAACATAATAAATGGGATTGTGTCACTATCCTACACAAAAGACTTCAACAGCTGCACATTGCACTTAATAGTAACCAATGTATCAGGCGCTGTGCAAAGAACCCCACCTGCTTCATCTCAGTTAATCCTCACAGCCCTGCCCTTACCAGCCTCTTTCACAGATAAGGAAACTGAGGCCTTAAGAGATGAAGTAATTTTCCCCAAATAGGCAACTGGAATGAGTTAGGATTTGAGTTAGGATTTGAATTCAGTTAGTCTGACTGCAAAACCTAGGTTCTTTAATTACTGCTATCCTGCCTTTCACTTAATCCAAACTCTCGAACACAGCCTAAAAGGCCCTGTGTGACCACGACTCTACCCACCTCTCTAGCACCATCTCCTCCAACACCTCCATTGTTCTTTGTGTTGTAGTGATATCCTTCTTCTTTCAGTGACTCTAATACCCTGAGCTCTCTCCTGCCTCAGGGTCTTTGCCCATGTAGGTCCCTCTGTCTGCAATATCTGTCTCTGTGTATGGCCTAACTCCTCCTCGTCCTTCAGGATTCTGCTTAGCTGTCACTTTCTCACCAAGAGAACTTTTCCTAATTCCTTATTAAATTGTTTTCTTATATTATGTTTTCTTATTGCATCGTATATTTTTTATTTCATAGTCCTTACCAAAATATGTACACAATGTGTCATTGTGTAATATATAATATATACACAATATATAACTGTTTAATGTTTATCTCTCCCATAAACATAAGCTCCATGAGAATAGAGACTATGATCACTTTTTCATCCTGTATCCCCGGAGCTTAGCATGGTAGTAGATGCTTAATTAATAGTAGTTAAATATGTAAATTTATTTATCTTTTTGGGATAAATAATTTATGCCCATCAATAAGAAAAACACTACAGTCCCCAGTAGATAAACAGGTAAATGATACCAACTGACACTTAACAGAATTGGAATAAAACAAATAAATAGGGTGATGTTCGATCTTATTACATAATCAGATAGCCTGAAACAGAAATGAGATAAACTTTTTTCATCTCTTTCAATAGCTAAAATGAAAAAAATAAATATAACTTCTTAATGCTGATAGTGAAATTGGCCCATTAATGTTTTCATGGTGAAAGTGTTCATTGATTTTAAAAAAGAAAAAAAAAGAGGAGAATCTTACTAAAAAACAGTTTGGCAAGTAATATTTATATCCTTTATCCTATCATTCTACTTCAGGAACTTCTATTGTAAGAAAATAATATTAGGACAGAAATTGTTTCATACAAAAATACTTTGTCTCAGCATTATTTATAATAGTGAAAAACAAATTACAATCAAATGTCTAACAATAAACTCTAGTATACCCACAGTATTATGTGGCCATTAAAATTACGTTTATCACAACTTCATAAAGCCGGGGGGAATGACGAAGCTGCAACACTGAATGTTTGAAAGAAAATGCACAATTGCTTATATTATATATGCCTGAATATAAGGCAACTGTGAATACTACACCCCATTATCCTAATGAAAATTTTAAAACAACTGAAATTTAGGGACAGGGGGCAGAAAACTGGAATATGTAAACTTTTAGCAATGAAAATGAAATATTTAAAGATCTTCTTATAATATTTAATCTATTAATTTAGTTTGAAATATATATCCCAAATCACAAATATAGAAAATATACTGATAGGGCGCCTGGGTGGCTCAGTCAGTTAAGCGTCTGCCTTCGGCTCAGGTCATGATCCCGGGGTCCTGGGATCAAGTTCTGTATCAGGCTCCCTGCTCATTGGGCAGTGCGCTTCTCCTTCTACTCCTCCCCCCTGCTTGTGATCTCTCCTCTCTCTCTCTCACACTCTCACTCTCTCTCTCAAATAAATAAATAAATCTTAAAAAAAAAGAAGGAAGAAATTATACTGATAGAAAAATGTTTCCACCCTCATATTCAATGAAAAAATTTTATTCAAACTCTTCAGAGGCATATTTGACATCAATGTCTTCATCATCTGTAAAGAGGTTTCCATATTTTAAAGGTTTATTTAGAAATAAAACCAACATTTACAATTGTGTAGTCATGACCTCAGCGTATTAGGCTTCTCCAGAGAAACAGAACCAATAGGATATAAGAGGAGATTTATCTTAAGGAATTGGCTCCCATGATTGTGGAGGCTGAAAAGTCCTAGTATCTGCCATGTGCCGGAAGCTGGAGACCCAGAAAAACCAGTGATGTAATGCGAGTACAAAGGCCTGAGAACCTAGGGAGCTGGTGGTGTAAATCCCAATCTGGAGGCAGGAGAAGATGAGAGATGTCCCAGCTCAGGGAGAAAGGCAGGATAAAACGTGACAAATTCTTTCTTCCTCCACCTTTTGTTTTATTCAGGCCCTTAATGGATTGGATGATGCCAACCCACACTGGGGAGGGCAATCCACTGAGTCTACAGTTCAAATGCTAATCTTATCCTAGAAACACACCCTCACAGACATACCAGGAAACAATGCTTAATCTGGGCACCCCATGGCCAGCCAAGCCAACACATAAAATTAACCATCACACTCAGGAATGAATTATTAACTTCGTATGAAGTTCTTCACTAACTTAAAGATTTCAGCAGATGACTTCAATAAACGCAGAAAACTATCATTGACTGAAGTGATTTTTTTAAGCTAACATGTCTTTCCCCAAATAATATGTTGTTATTTAAAACAAAATAATTGAGGGAGGACACCTAGCACAGATTTTGTAACGACTTGAACATATGGTGACTCTCTTATCTGAAGAATACTTTTCAGGAAACCCTGTCTTTTATTGGATATATGTAGCACATACCTTACGACTATGTTTTTAAATGAAGTCTTATTCCTATACAGCCTGCAGTACTGGATGATCATCATCAGTCCCTGTCAGTTGTTGCTGGGTTGTAGGAGACTGCAGTGTTAAATGACACTGCACAGGAAGTGTTCCTGAGGTCTACGCCCTGCCTGGGAGGGTCTCCTTCTTCACCTCAGACTCAAGGAAATGAGTCTTTCCACCAAAAGATATTTAAGATGTCCTTCCCATGGTTATAATGCTCAAGAGAAATCCAACAGGACAGAGACAATGCAGCCCCAAGGAGAGCCCACCAGAAAGAGCTTAGTGGTCAGCCAGCGCACTCAGCAAGGGAAACGGAGCAGAAGCATCACAGGACTCCTGGTGGTGCCCAAACACAGCAAGGCAACAGGCAGCCAGAAATTTTGCAGACTGCTAGAAGGAGCATGCTCTAGAAAATACTGTCACTCATTCTTGGAAAGAAGGATTAGGGGCCAGAATTAGACGATGCTGTTCATTTTTTGGAGATTGTTGCATATAATCCAGTATGTAAACTCTAGTTCTCTTTTTTTTTTAGTTTTTACTTTTAATTCCAGTGTAGTTGACATACAGTGCTATTTTGGTTTCAGGTGTACAATATAGTGATTCAACAATTCTATACATTGCTCAGTGCTCATCATCTTTAATCTTTTGTTCTCTTCACAAAGAGTGAGTTTGGTCATTCTCAGAAAAATTATTTTGTTGATTCCCTGAAGTTGTAAGTTAAAGAAGCTCTCTTGGTGTAGACAAATTAGGTAGACCACAACTAATTATTAAGTCAAGATTCTGCCTTTGGAGTGATCAATAATAGACCAGCAGCCTCCTTTACAAAGTGACTAAGACACAGTTGTGTTACTTGTAGAATTTATTCATAAGGAAATATTCCAAAACATTGGTTTCAAACGTATATTTTGAGTGGCAGTCTTATAAGAGTAAGTATTCTAGTTTTTTCTAGTTTCCAAATTGTATTTAATGGGCATGTACTTGTTAATGAAAACTAATGAAATAAAAAATAAAAATAGAGAACAAAGTTTAATCCTAAATGATTCATAGTTGTTACAGTAGATAGCACTCCTATCTAGACTTGAAATACTGATTTTAAAAAATTACTCCTAGTTGTAGGAAAAAAATAAGAGTTTGCTTATACATCATATCTGTCAAAGTTTTAGAGAACTAAGCCGTTTTTTTCCCCTCCTGAGTTTAAAACCAACCAAGAGATAGACACAAGATCTGGACAGTTAAAGATCAAAACTTTTATCTCAATTAATGCTAAAAATGGATTGAAGAATGTGGACTCTAGGTCTATGACCACAGTGGACTTACCCACACTGTGCCCACAAAAAAACTTATCTGTCTGGTCACAGGAAGAGCTGGAGAACCAAAGGCTTTCCCGACAAGGATGAAACATGTCCCGCTAACAGTCCTACATGGAGAGCAGAACAGAGAACATGCTTTCTGCAGGCACCTGAGCCAAGAGGAGAGTGAAGTCCAAAAGGACTGAGCCATACATCTGTAGTCCTTACACCCCAACTTTATTTTTTTTTAGTTTTTTAAATTTTTTTTAATTTAAAAAAAAATTTTATTATGTTATGTTAGTCACCATACAGTACATCATTAGTTTTCGATGTAGTGTTCCATGATTCATTGTTTGTGTATAACACCCAGTGCTCCATGCAATATGTGCCCTCCTTGATACCCATCACCGACTTATCCCAATCCCTCACCCCCCTCCCCTCTGAAGCCCTCAGTTTGTTTCCCAGAGTCCATAGTCTCTCATGGTTCATTCCCCTTTCTCTTTATCCCCCCTTTGTTCTTCCCTTCCTTCTCCTACTGATCTCCCTGCTATTTCTTATGTTCCATAAATGAGTGAAACCATATGATAATTGTCTTTCTCTGCTTGACTTATTTCACTTAGCATAATCTCCTCCAGTCCCGTCCACGTTGCTGCAAATGTTGGGTACTCGTTCTTTCTGATGGCTGAGTAATATTCCATTGTATACATGGACCACATCTTCTTTATCCATTCGTCTGTTGAAGGGCATCTCAGCTCCCTCCACAATTTAGCTATTGTGGACAATGCTGCTATGAACATTGGGGTGCAGATGGCCCTTCTCTTCACTACATCTGTATCTTTGGGGTAAATACCCAGCAGTGTAATGGCTGGGTCATAAGGTAGCTCTATTTTTAACTTTTTGAGGGACCTCCACACTGTTTTCCAAAGTGGCTGTACCAACTTATATTCCCACCAACAATGTAAGAGGGATCCCCTTTCTCCACATCCTCTCCAACATTTGTTGTTTCTTGCCTTGTCAATTTTTGCCATTCTAACTGGCGTAAAGTGGTATCTCAATGTGGTTTTGATTTGAATTTCCCTGATGGCTAATGATTTTGAACACTTCTTCATATGTTTGTTAGCCATTTGTATGTCTTCATTGGAAAAGTGTCATTCATATCTTCTGCCCATGTTTTGATTTGATTATTTGTTTCTCGCGTATTGAGTTTGAGAAGTTCTTTATAGATCTTGGATACTAGCCTTTTATCTGTAGTGTCATTTGCAAATATCTTCTCCCATTTCGTGGGCTGCCTCTTAGTTTTGATGACTGTTTCCTTTGCTGTGCAGAAATTTTTATCTTTATGAAGTCCCAAAAGTTCATTTTTTCTTTTGTTTCTCTTGCCTTTGGAGATGTGTATGAAAGAAGTTGCTGTGGCCGATGTCAAAGAGATTACAGCCTATGCTCTCCTCTATGATTTTGATGGATTCCTGTCTCACATCGAGGTCTTTCATCCATTTGGAGTTTATCTTTGTGTATGGTGTGAGAGAGTGGTCAAGTTTCATTCTTTTGCGTGTAGATGTCCAATTTTCCCAGCACCATTTATTGAAGAGACTGTCTTTTTTCCACTGGATGTTTTTTCCTGCTTTGTCAAAGATTAGTTGCCCAAAGAGCCAAGGGTCCATTTCTGGGTTCTCGGTTCTGTTCCATTGGTCTATGTGTCTGTATTTGTGCCAGTACCATGCTGTCTTGGTGATCACAGCTTTGTAGTGTAGCTTGAAAGCAGGCAACGTGATGCCCCCAGGTTTGTTTTTCCTTTTCAACATTTCCTTGGCGATTCGGGGTCTTTTCTGGTTCCACACAAATTTTAGGCTTGTTTGTTCCAGCTCTTTGAAAAATGTCATTGGTATTTTGATTGGGATGGCATTGAAAGTGTAGATTGCTCTGGGTAGCATAGATATTTTAACTATGTTTATTCTTCCGATCCATGAGCATGGAATGCTTTTCCATCTTTTGTGTCTTCTTCAATGTCTTTCATGAGTGTTCTGTAGTTTCTAGAATATAGATCCTTTACCTCTCTGGTTAAGTTAATTGCAAGATATTGTATGATATTTGGTGCTATTGTTAATGGAATGGATTCCCTAATTTCTCTTTCTTCAGTGTCATTGTTTGTGTATAGAAATGCAATTGATTTCTGAGCATTGATTTTGTATCCTGCCACATTAGTGAATTGTTCTATGAGTTCTAGTAATTTGGGGGTGGAGTCTTTTGGATTTTCCAGATAAAGTATCATGTCATCTGCGAAGAGAGAGAGTTTGACTTCTTCTCTGCCAATTTGAATACCTTTTATTCCTTTTATTGTCTGATTGCTGTTGCAAGGACTTCTAGTACTATGTTGAACAATAATGGCAAGAGTGAGCATCCTTCTTACATCGAAAACCGGGGATGTACTGTATGGTGACTAACATAATATAATAAAAAATCATTATTAATAAAAAAAAAAAAGAGTGAGCATCCTTGTCGTGTTCCTGATCTTAAGGGAAAGGCTTCCAGCTTTTCCCCATTGAGAATGATATTTGCCGTAGGCTTTTCATAGACGGTTTTTATGAAATTGAAGAATGTACCTTCTATCCCTACACTCTGAAGGATTTTAATCGGGAAAGGATGCTGTATTTTGTCAAATGCTTTTTCTGCATCAATTGAAAGGATCATATGATTCTTGTCTCTTCTCTTATTAATGTGATCTATCACACTGATTGATTTGCCAATGTTGAACCACCCTTGCATCCCAAGGATGAATCCCACCTGGTCATGATGGATAATCCTTTTAATGTACTGTTGTCCTATTAGCTAGGATCTTGTTGAGAATTTTGGCATCCATATTCATCAAGGATATCGGTCTGTAACTCTCCTTTCTGATAGGGGTCTTTGCCTGGTTTGGGGATCAAGGTAATACTGGCCTCATAGAATGAGTTTGGTAGTTTTCCTTCTGTTTCTATTTTTTGAAACAGCTTCAGGAGAATAGGTATTATTTCTTCTTTGAATTTTGGTAGAATTCCCCAGGGAATCCGTCAGGCCCTGGACTCTTGTTTTGGGGAAGGTTTTTGATCACTGCTTCAATCTCTTCATAATTAATCGGTCTGTTTAAACAATCAATTTCTTCCTGTTTCAGATTTGATAGTTTATAGGTTTCCAGGAAGGCATCCATTTCTTCCAGGTTGTTTAATTTATTGGCATATAGTTGTTGATAATAGTTTCTAATGATTGTTTCTATTTCCCTGGCGTTGGTCATGATCTTTCATAATTTTATTAATTCGGGTCCTTTCTCTATTCTTTTGAATAAGTCTGGCCAGTGGCTTATCGATCTTATTTATTCTTTCAAAGAACCAGCTTCTAGTTCTGTTGATCTGCTCTATTGTGCTCCTGGTTTCTGATTGATTGATCTCTGCTCTAATCTTTATCAACTGACTTCTTGTGCGTGGGTTAGGCCTGTTCTTCTGTTCCAGCTCCAGCTTCTTGAGGTGAGAATATAAAAACTGCATTTTAGATTTTTCTATTCCTTTGAGCAAGGCTTGGATGGCTATGTATTTTCCCCTTAGGACCACCTTTGCCGTGTCCCATAAATTTTGGACCGATGTGTTTTCATTCTCATTGGTTTCCATAAATTGCTTCAGTTCTTCTTTAATTTCCTGGTTTACCCAATCATTCTTAAGCAGGATGGTTCCTAGTTTCCAAGTGTTTGAGTTTCTTCCAAATTTTTCCTTGTGATTGAGTTCCAGTTTCAAAGCATTGTGGTCTGAGAATATGCAGGGAATAATCTCAGTCTTTTGGTATCAGTTGAGACCTATTTCATGACCCAGTATATGGTCTATTCTGGAGAAAGTTCCATGTGCATTAAAAAAGAATGAGTATTCTGTTGTTCTGGGGTGTAGTGTTCTACATATATCTATAAAGTCCATCTGGTCCAGTATGTTATTCAAAGCTCTTGTTTCTTTGTTGATTTTCTGCTTAGGTGATCTGTCTATTGCTGAGAGCGGAGTGTTGAGGTCCCCTACTTTAATGTATTATTATCTATATGTCTCTTTATTCTGGTTAAGAGTTGGCTTGTGTATCTAGCTGCTCCCCTGTTGGGGGGATAGATATTTATAATTGTTATATCCACTTGTTGGATACATCCTTTACAAATAATATAGTGCCCTTCTTACATCCCAACTTTAGCCAGAGGTAGAGCAGTAGAGAGAGACTGGAAATATTACCTTAAGGAAAATCTTCTGCATGGGACTATGAGCCCAAGGGAAAAGAAGAATCCCAACCCACTTGCAGACATAATAAATGGGAAAAACTTCATTCAGATAACCAAGACTATGTGATCCTAAGAAACAGTTTTGACTATTTTTAAAACTAAATTAATAAAAATGTTGGTGTCCCAAAAAACCCATTAAACAGAAGAATCTCTTGTATTTTGAAAAACAAATACAAGCTTTCTTTAAAATGTGTGGAGATATATTTATTTGACTTACTCTTTTTTCATAATTCCACAAATTGAAAGTGTCTTGCCAATTAAATCTAAAATTAGAAAAACGTTGTTATGCCTAATAGAATTCTCTCTCTCTTCCCTAAACACTGCTTAGCCAGAAACAAAGAAATAGACACTTCTGGAAAAGAGAGTAGAGAAACGGTTGTTTGTTTTTAAAAAAGTCAGTCCAGTGTGTAAAGCTGGTAAGGAAAGCCCATCCTCTCAGCTAGAGTTGTGTAATCTTCAAAGAAGAGTCCCTGGAGAGTCATAACCAGGTATGTTGATTCAACACCCACACTTGCTGGGCAAGACTCAGGCCTTCATCCAGGTTCCTTGGGACAAGATGTCCACAGGAGTCCTGGTGCCACCAACGAGATGCCAGGTAAGAAGATTTTCACATAGGTATTTCAGTGTTCAAGCCTCTTACACCACACTTGTCTACTCAGGTATTAAACCAAATCCCTTTCCACACCACAATGTAACCAAACCAGGGGAAAGAATTCCACATCAGGCACAAATGAATATCTCCGCTAAGGGGGAAACCGAAGTCCGGGAATGGGAACAGAGTCTCCATGGCGACTGCCACTGGCAGCCGGGGGCTGTTACCTGGGGCCTCTCTTGACTGAAAGACTTTGAGACTCTTTCAGCTTCTATTTCCCTATCTCAAAAATATCAAGGTTGGATTTATCAGGCTGGAACTGCCTTAAAATTCTGATTCTTCAGCTTCTTTCTATCCGAATAGTCTTATGATAATATAGTACCTTAAGGTGAAAATTATTTTGGCGATTGTTCTCAGTTAATGCCAATTTTTTTAAAAGTCTGTAAGGCAGGCTTGTATGTGTGTGTGTTACACACACACATACCACTCACAAAGTAAGAAGTAAGAAGCTTGAATTATTTCAATTGTTTGTTCACACAGGCCCAGATTACTCAACCTTGCACTTCATGTTGCTGCTATTGACATATTAATTGTGCCAGGTTGTTTTTAGTCCTTTCAAACTGTCCTTATCTCTCTTTAAGTAGAATGGATTTCTAAATGTGGGTGCTCAAAATAGGATGGTTGAGCCAACACCACATGCTCGGGGATATGTAAGAGCTAAATGTACTGATATGCTGAACATGTTCTTGAAAGATGGATCTGTGACACTAGGAAAATAATAGTGGTTGACTGAAGGAAAATGTCCTGAAAAATTGAAGATGAACAAATCTTTCATTAAATGGAATCACATTTTATGTGTTGTAGGACAATTCCCCATTTAGGACCGCATTTTTTAAAGAACGCTGGATTTAGCTCCAAATTTATTTCTGCCACTTACCATGTAACTTTAGGCAAGGTCCTTAAACCCTCTCCCTGAGCTTTAGTTTCCCCTCAAATAGTGTAGACAAAACACACACCTCAAATGTTGGTTGTGAAGATTGAGTAAAAGGCTGTGTGTAAAAATGCCTGACAAAGCACCTAATAGACTCAAAAGTTATTTGGATGTTAAAATGTTTAGTTTATCATTTGAGAAATCCTTTTGAAATGCAAATAATAATCAGCACTGATTTTGTGTGTGTATGTGTGTGTGTGTGATTTTTAAAACAGGGTCTTATTTTAAAAATAAGGTAAGGAGGATTTGCCATTTTGTAAAAGGCACACCATAAGGAATACAGTCAATGATGCAGTAATAGCCATGCATGGGGACAGATGGTAGCTACGCTGTGGTGAACGTAGAACAGTGTATAAACTTGTCAAATTGCTATGTTGCATACTTGAAACTAAAGTAACATTTAACATTGTGTCAACTAAACTCAAATTTTATAAAGTATTTGTTCTCTCTTTCTCTATCTCTCTCTCTCTCTCAGATAAATAAATAAATCTTTAAAAATAAAATTAAAATTACAAAAGTATCTGTGAGGGTACCTGGGTGGCTCAGTCATTTAAATGTCTGCCCCGGGATCGAGTCCAGAATTGGGCTCCCTGCTCAGTGAGGAGTCTGCTTCTCCCTCTGACCTTCACCTCGCTCATGCTCTTTCTCTCAAATAAATAAATGTTAAATAAATTAACTAATTAATAATAATAAAATAAATTAAATTAAATTAAAAAAATAAAGTATCTGTCATTCTGTCCCATGGAGTGCCCACTACTCTGGGAGATAACATCCCCCACCCTCTACACACACAGCCAGTTCTTTGGCAAGGAGCAGTTCCCTCCCCCTCTCCTCCTCCACGGCCTCTACCTCCACTCCTTTATCCTTCACTGCCCCTCACCAAGGCCAACATGGAAGATCATATTTTGTTTACTAGTGATGTGAGGACACTCTTAATGTCCACACACTTAGTCAGACAGTTAGGTAGTCAGGTCCCGGGTCCCCAACAAGAAAACATGGAGTCAGAACAGCTAAGATAAAACGGCACTAACATCTCATTTTGCAGCTTAGACAGGAGCACACTAGCATTCTACTTTGCAACCCTTATAGAAATGACTTCTGCAAAACATCCTAAAATAAAACAATGAACCACAAGGCATTTGTCACCAACATGGGCAAGGGGCAGTTAAGACATAAGCCCCCAGATGTCAGCCAAAAGAAGACCATCAGCACATAGACATTAACCCAATAGGTAGAAAGATACGTGACCAAAGCCCTGATTGGCAAGACGCAGCGCACCTCGACTGCTGAAGATAGTTCTGCAAGGGGCACCTGGGGGGCTCAGACGCTTGAGCGCCTGCCTTCAGCTCAGGGCATGATCCTGGTGTCCTGGGATCGATCCCCGCATCTAGGGAGCCTGCTTCTCCCTCTCCCTCTGCCTGCAGCTCCCCCTGCTTGTGCTCTCTCTCTCTCTCTCTCTGTCAAATAAATAAATAAAATCTTTAAAAAAAAAAAAAGATAGTTCTGCAAAAGAACTCATAAAACCCCCTAAACTTAGAAACTCCAAGGGCAATCCTCTAGGGTCCCCTTCCTCTCCAGGAGCTTTATAGTCCTGCTCAATAAGCTTTGCTTTTCCCCACCACTCTCTGTCTGGTCTACCTCTTCATTCTTCGAAGCAGCGTGACCAAGAACCGTGGACACCAAAGGCAGAGAAATACTGCAAGAGTGACAGAAACAGAGGATTAAAGAGTCATTTTACCCCTCCTTCTACTTTAGGATAGCTTTTCCAGAAACATTAAAGGTAAAAGACAATCTTCCTGTTTCAGAGACCTACGGAGGAGCAGCAGATTCAATATTTCCTGCAGGAAGCTCTGCAAAGAGTCTTCTTTTACTGTTTCAAATGCACTTTTTTTTCCTTGCTGTGGCATGAGCCTGCACAAGCGCCAGAGGGCAAGTTTTCTGAAGATAAAGGAAGTGGTAAACCCCCAGCTTCCAGCCTCATACTGAACATGCAGGGAAGGATGCAAGAAATTTAAAAAGCTAAGTGGGACATAAGCACCAGGACTAGAGTCAGTCTCCACAACTGATACACAGTTTCTTTTTCTCTAACATAAGTATAATTGTCCTCCTTATCCCCCCTGGTTATTGGGAAGACCACATGACTATGTGTGGTAGCAAAACATTATCCAGATAGAATGTATTATTATTAACCATCATGCATGCAACAAATATTAATAGAGATGACTGTTCTAGGCTCCAAGGAAACAGCATTAAATTAGCAAACCATGATCTCTGCTCCTTGTGCAGCTTAGTAATTGTAAGACAATTTCTGTCAGGGCTTAGTAGCAGGTGGGAAATAAACAGGACAATGTAATTTTAAAAAATCAGAGGGGAGGGGCGCCTGGGTGGCTCAGTTGGTTAAGGGTCTGACTCTTGATTTTGGCTCAGGTCATAAACTCAGGGTCATGAGATCAAAACACGAGTGTGGCTATGGTGTCTGCTTGAGATTCTCTCTCTCCCTCTCCCTCTGCCCCTCCCCCCACTCATGTGCATGCACACCTGCACCTGTGTTCTCACTCTCAAATAAATAAATAAATAAATAAATAAATAAATAAAATCTTTAAAAAAATCAGAGGGGAGACAGGAGTGATTCTAGGTTAGTTAGCCATTCTTTGTGGTCAGAGACTGTTGTAGAGACCTGAGCATTGGGAAAGAGCCAGCCAAAAGTAGATCCTCGGGTCGAGCATTCCAGACTGAGAAGAGCAGCTACACAGGTCCTGAAATGGACATGAGCTTAATGTGTCAATGGAATAGGAAGACAGCCAATGTAGCTGGAGCATGGTGAACAAGTGGGAGAGAGAAGATGAAGTCAGAAAATAGGTGGCAGCCAGGGCATCTAAGTCATAGTAAGGATTGTTTCAGAGACCTGCTGAAATGCACACATTTCTGAGTACCTATTTAATTGCATCAACTCATAATAGGAACCCAATTAATATTTAGATTAATTGATTTCCTATACATCAAGCTTTGGATAAATCTGTGATTGATAGCCATCTAAATGGCCAGGACTCTGAGCAACTGGGAGATGGAGCAGCATAGCTTTTTCAAAGAGGCCAGCACTGCAGATTGCACTCCAGGAAGCAGAACCCAGAGGCGGGCTGCTCATCCATCTTGGCGGAAACCTTTCCTGTCCTGATGTAGATTCCAGATTCTAGCAAACCCTTGCCAAACACTAGGAATGAAACCCTTGGACCATGTCTTCTGGGCTGAAGACTCAGAAACCATCCCTGGGGTAGTAGAGCAGGGGAAAGACTTGGAGCTTAAGACCCCCTCCTTTGCTTCCTACTAGCTATGCAACCTTGAGTAACTTACCTAATAATACTAGAAGTAAATGTTCAGGTAGTGCTTTCTACGGGCCAGGCACTGTTCTAAGGACCTTACTTGCATTAACTCATTTAACCTCCAGTTCCACCATCTGTAGAGAGGGGATAATAACAGTGCTTATTTCATAGGCTGGGATGCCAAGTGTAAAATTGATATACAATAAATATTTCCTTCTCCTTTTCTTTTAAAGACTCTAAATGACTGCCTTTAAAAGCACTAGTAGAGATCAAGTATGTGAAGTGCTTGGCCCATAGTTGGTGCCCAACATATCACAGTTCTAATGATAGTAATGTTATCAAGTCTTCCCCAGTGAAGAAAAGCCCTAGGATCAAAGCCCCACTGAGTAACCTACAGAGGCCACCAATTTGGGGTATCTTACGGCTAACTTATCCAAGAAGCTGATTGAGAACCTGGCACATAATAGGTGTTCAATAAATAGTCTTTCCTCTCTACTGAGGCACAGTTTTACTGTCAAACCAGGAACTACATTAAAAGGTAGCTGTCTTACCTCAGTGATCACTGTTATCAATCAACTGTATCAAGGGTATTATAAACTGTAGGAAAAAATCTAAGTCTTTGATTTAAGTGGTGATCTCTACTGTTCAAATTCATGCCTCAGCAGAGAGGCTGACAACTGGGACACGAAGAGGGGAGCTGGAGCCTCTGTCAGCCGTGTCAGGACTGACTTCAGAATAAGAGGGTGTAGCAGCAGAAGGAAGGCTCGGAGGAGCTTGGCTCAGGATGGGCCCCAAACCATGAGAATAAACCCTGGTAATGAGAGAAGAAGTAGACAGAGTTCACAAGCAAAGATTTCTCAAGCAAGATGCGACTGTGTACAAATCCTCTATCCTCCCCTGGTTAGTACCATACACACAAGGCCCTACGGGTAAGAGTTGAGGGGCTTCTCCTATGTCTCCCCCACCCCAGCTGGCCATAAGACCTTACCTTGGAAGAGCAAGCCTTTGGATCTAATGTCTAATCTCCACGGACCTTTGTGGAACACCGAGATTTGACTTGAAAGGGGTAACACATCCATCCATTAGCACCTACCCATAGATGAGAGTGTATTGTCTCAGCAGATAAGCTGACTCTTATCTTAGGAAACTGAGTAGAGTTCAGAGATAGGACACAGATCAGAAACTCTTTGTCAGTTCTAATACAGGCGCGCGCGCGCGCGCACACACACACACACACACACACACACACACACACGCTTGAAAAATCAGAACAATGGTTGCCTGGGGGGACTGACCAAGGAAGTGCATGAGGGAACTTGCTGGAGATGTGAAAATTCTATACTGTGATGCAGTGTAAGTTACATGGGTGGTGTATCCATTTGTCAAACTTGTACAGCTAAGAGCTGTGCATTTCAATGTGCATGAATTTTGCCTTAAAAAACTATGAGAAAAATAAGAATGAAGTGGGGAGGGAAAATCAAAGTAGAGATGATATAGAAATGGCAGCATGTGATGGGTGCATTAGGGTTTATCGTCTATTCGATTTCCTTCAATATATATTTAGAATATAATTAAAAAAACAAAAGTCTTTGTCAGGAGCAACGGAAAGTACACCCAGGGGTCAGGAAGGGGCTATGTGGGTTGGGGACCCACACAGTCAAAAGACAGGGAAAATGGTGGGGAATGGACTAAGTACCGGGGGAGAGATCCCTTTGTCTCCCGCACATTTTGTGTCAAATTTAATTCTACACATTATTTGGGGGGGAGGGTTATTAATCTGATCCTTTTCCATTGGCTTTTCTAACTGTATAAGAGAGAGCTAATACTTTTATGTATTTGTGCAGCTACTGTTTTGATCGTTACAAAGACCCTAAAGGGAGGAGAAGGATAAGGGAAACCTGGTTTAAATGTGTCCTAGGCCAGTCCTGTTCATATCCAGTGAGACACTTCAGAGGAGAGGGACCCACAAGCCCAAACTCAAATTGCTTAAGAAACTTCCACTGGAAGATTGTTGTATTCCCAGAAATGACTCTCGTCAAACAAAAAATCGGGGGTGGGGATAGGTTAGTGGATAGCCTTCATGTGTGGATGGATCTCCCCACCAGAGATGGGGTTGACAGAACACGCCTGCAAACTCATGGAAATTAGCAGTAATGAGACATAAACAGTCAAACCTCAAAATAACATCTTTGGCCTTTAGAATCAACACAGCTCTCCTGTCAGCCTGCACCTGGCCTGTCCGGCTGGGTCCGGGAGCCAGTGGGGTTTTAGGCCCCTTTTAACAGCTGCCAAGAGCACATTACTCATGGCCGGGATGTCGGCCTTTTATGTTGCCACAAGTGGCCCAGCCGTTGTTGGGGCCTGGCGAAGTCCATTGACAGTTTTTTCCCAGGGCTGGGTCTTTGCTCTCTGATTTTTCCAGCAGCTCCAATTGGCTCAAATGTTACCAATGTACACTGAGTGAGCCCCCCAGGCTCCTGTGTTGGCTTGCAGCCATGCTTGCTTCCTGGCCACATCCTCTGGTCCCTGGAAAGATAGGGCAAGAGGCTGAAGTCAGAACAGCAAAGGGCTACAACGTTCCTGGACAAACTGTTTCATCTGCCTTGTCAGTGCCTGGATTCCTACCACAATGTAAATAGTTAGGAGGGGCCAGTTAAATACAGAAAGTCTACCAAGAGCATCCCTGTGAAACTGAAGAAAAGCGTAACTGTAATACTTGTGTTCGAAATACATCCTCAAAATGGGTTGGTCAGTTGCATGGATGGGTGGGTGGCTCACGTTAAAAGAGTCCCACCTACATCAAATTAATAAGGTCCCTCCTGGATCAGTGGGGCCTGACGAGACTGGATTTGGGGTTAAATCCTAATGGGGTCATTAGTATCCGATGATATAAACTCTTCGTATTTACCACAGTTATTTGTTTACCACTTGTTTTTCCTTCTAGACTTTACGTTATTCAAGGGCAGGAGTAGTGTCTTTTATTCACTGCTGTATTTTCAGGGTCTGGCCCAGAGAAACTGATCACAAAAGTCTTTACTGAATGAAGGAGTATGCTGAATGCTGAATCTGCAAGTTGCCACCACGTACGAGGGGCTGCAGGCGTTTCAGTCTGCGCTGGGTTCCTTGTTGACAGACGTTAGCGGGGTGTGCAGAAGTCACTCCCAGCCTCCTTCTCCCTTTCTCTCTCCCACTGTGGAGACTGGAAAGTCTCCCTTCTGGCTTTGGGTCTAGCCCATACAGCAGAAGTGGGACTCTGCTGAGCTAATTCCGGGACAGATTTTGCTTCCTGATTAAAAAAAAAAAAAAAAAAGTCAGACAAAAGAAGAGACGCTGCTGGTGTTGCCCTTCCTCCCTTCGTTTTGCTCTGAATGTAGACTGTGAAGCCAACACTGTGACAGTCATCTTGCAACTAGTAGTGACAAGCATGGGGAGGAAAATGCAACATCTAAGGATTATTGAACAGAAACACAAAAATAATCCTTGGGCTTCGCTGAGTCATGGAATCATCCCTGGAACCATCTGCCTCTAGCCTTCTTGTTAAGTGAGGTAATATAAACACTTACACTGTTTGAGCCACAGGTAGTCTTACTTCATTTTCTATCACCTACATTCAAATACTTGATAGCTGGTAACTTCTCTGACCTCCACCTTAGATAGCTAGGACAGAGACTGTGTTTTATTCAAGCACATAGTTCAGAACATTGTACAGAGCTCAATAATGAATGAATGAATGAATGAATGAATGAATGAACTAACAAATCAGGAAATGAATGAACAGTTATTCCAGAATTCATTTATTGAGCTTTTACTATAAACTAAGCATTACTGGTTGCTGAATGAGGGCTGTTGTTAGAATTTATTATTTAGCTGAATATTTTAGAACTCTATTATTTATATTTATAAGGTTTTGGATACAAACTATTGTGATTCTTGGTTCTTGCTCTCTGATTTATATAAATTATGGTTTATCAAGGCGCATGCTGTTTGCTTATGTTCTTAATGCATACATACTCCTTTGTTTTTAAAGCCTGAAGAAAACTAACTGCTCCCCCATAATGTTTATTAATGGAACCCTTTCTATAAAATATGGAAACTATTTTTCTTCTTTGAAATTAGCTACAATTGGTTCCACTGAGGATTGACCAATGCTGGCTGTTTGCTAACATCATTTCATTTAGAGCGCTAGGATATGTACCATCCATGGGTTTTCAAAATGTTTGATGTTTGGAGCTTCTAATTAAAAAAAAATGCAGAGCTTGATCAAATGGAAAGGTTTTAAATATATCTATTGCAAATTGTAATGAAGCAAAATTTATACTAGTTGACAACCAATGACCCATATTAGAAGTTCTAAAATAACAAAAAGAACAGAAAAAAATGCAAATATTATGTTAATAAGCCTGGGGATTCAGTTTGTGGGAATTATAATAAAATTTCTCTTTTCCTTTCGTGCTGTTCTCTAGCAAGGCCCAAGTAAAACAAGTGTCATAAATTTTCCATCAACAGGTAACAACATTGGTTTTTTAGAGTGGGCCTCAACTGCATTTCAGAACATATGCACTGATCGCCAACGAAGATGAATGTAGATTTTTTTTTTAAGCAACCATATCCAGACATGACATCCCCATGCCAACAAAGTAAGAACTACAGCAGAAGAAATCATAAAAACAACACACAAGCCTACAGCCCAGCACTACCTGCAAAAATAGCCTGAGAAACCCGATGGACATTTCCTCAAAGATGGATTCTCTCTGGGTGGAAACTACCTAGAGTCTGGAGGAAAGAGGATGAATGGTCATGCAGCCTGAGGCTGAAGAACAAGATGGAGTAGTCTACAGCCATTGAAACTCTGACGTCTAGAATAGCAGCCAAGACATGCAAACGGATACGTGGAGTAAAGTGAAAAAAGCAGAACAAGAAACTGCAGAAAACGCATGTGTGTATATTGACAGTGATGGGAGAGAATTTGGAGGCGTGTCAATGGTTTTATGCCAAGTCAGCCAGTTCTTCCCCCCCCCACTTTGGAATTTGTTTAGATTCATGATATAAGAGAAAAGGAGAACCCTAGCACTGAAACTGTCCGTGGTTCCCTGAAAGAGTTGTTAGGCCTTCTTAAGGGGTTCATGGAGGTTTGAGGGCCCAGAGAGTTCATGTCAGGAAAGTAAGGAAGCATGAACACAAGGATGTCATTGTTGCCCCTGAAAACTTTAAGGAGGGTGCCAAGGAAGGGGCAGGCCTCCCACCTCTTATTTCAGCCAACTGCAGTCTGGACAGCAGGGAGAACCCTTGTCTGTTTAATAAGTTTGTGAACAAAGGCTGATTGCTTCCCTTGTCAATAAACAAACATTATCTGCTTCTGTTTCTCTGCTAAATTGAATTTCTGCTTACCCTAACTGGTTATATAAAGACTTTATGTACACAGGAAAAAGAAATGACAAGGTTGTGTAAGCAGGCAGCCCTGGGGAGAGTTGTGAAGTCTGTACAGTTTATTTCTTGGGGATCCTTGCTTCTTTTTTATGTGTACTTTTCCCTCTTTTAAAGATCCAAGAAAGCTCACAAAGCCACTATTTCCATCGTGCACCAACCTACTAAGTGACCAATGGATTATTTCTGTCCAGGATTTTTTTATTTTTTTTTAAGATTTTATTTATTTATTTCAAAGAGACAGCCAGCGAGAGAGGGAACACAAGCAGGGGGAGTGGGAGAGGAAGAAGCAGGCTCACAGCAGAGGAGCCTGATGTGGGGCTCGATCCCAGAATGCCAGAATCACTCCCTGAGCCGAAGGCAGACGCTTTAACGACTGTGCCACCCAGGCACCCTGAGGATTTTTTTAATTAAAATTTAAAAAAAGAATCATGACAAAGGGTGCAGACCAAGGAATGAATCACTATAGACTGAATTTGGGGCATGGAGGTAGGGTTTATATTTGGGAATAAGAACTTTAAAACATACCGCATAGGCAACAGTCCTTAAGAAAGCCAGAACTGAGGGACAAAGAGGCTAATTTACTGGCTCGAGGTTGAACAACTGAAAAGAGGGAAAGTCAGGAGTGGAAGTCAGGTCTGCAGAAAGCAGTAGGTACAATGAGAGGCTGTGAGAGTTCCCAGCTCTCTCTTTCCATAGGTGAGTGGAATCAGGGACAATTCCCCCCCCCCACCCAAGGATGGGCCCTGTGGCCATAAAATGCGTTGGGGTTGTTGCTGGTGTGTGATACAGTAAGTAGGATGCAAATTAGAAGGAAGAAGACAGAGGTGCCTGGGTGGCTCTGTTGGTTATGCATCTGACTCTTGATTTTGGCTCAGGTCACGATCTCAGGGTCATGGGATCCAGCATGGAGCCTGCTTAGGATTCTCTCTCCCTCTGCCCCTCTCCTCCCCTCCCTGCAGGCATTCTTGTTCTCTCTCTCAAAAAAAAAAAAAAAAAAGGAGGAAGAGGACAAAAATCCTCTGATTTTGACATGGTGGGAAGGGTCAAGGGAGGAGATCAGGAGGAAAACTACTCATGCTATTTATGCAAAGCTAGACTCCCAGTGGAAGGTTGTCCTGTGATGAGAATAGTGTTGCCAAAGTCCAAACCCTTCCAGGGTAACTACAAGAAGCCCAGATTTCCTGAGCAGAGTGGGTGCTCTTCAAAGTCATCCCCAGAATCTGCATCTCCCTCTCTCTATGCATCAGGCTGCCAGAGCTCTCCTGACAACCCCTAAGGCAAGGTTGGCATCCAGTTTTGGGCTCAGTAATACTAATTTTCCTGGTAGCCTTAGGGTTAGCAGTCATTTGGTTCTCAATTAAAAATTACAAAATAAGGTATGAGACTTATAGTATCCCAAGGCATGAAAAGACACTCACTGAAATTTTAAAGAAAGGGGTCACCTGGGTGGCGAAGTTGGTAAAGTGTCCGACTCTTGGGTTAGGATCAGGTCGTGATCTCAGTTGTGATCTCAGGGTTGTGAGATTGAGCCCTCGCATCTGGCTTCACGCTCAGCGATGAGCCTGTTTGGGACTCTCCCTCTCCCTCTGCCCCCCCCCACCCCGCACTCTCTCTCTCTCTCTCTTTAAAATAAATAAAATAATCTTTTTAAAAAAATTTAAAGAGAGATACATGAACATTCCGCAAAAAATTCGTTAGCTCTTTCCAGGTCATAGAACAGATTGGCAGGAGAGCTGGAAAGGAAACTGTTTTCAGTACTGTATGATTCATTCACACGTTTATCTGAGGAACCAGGGTTTTTAGGAAACAGTGATACAAAAACCTTAGCACTTTATGGTATAGAAGGCAGCTCCATGTCAAAAATCTAAACTCATTCAGGGGCGCCTGAGTGGCTCAGTCATTGGGCGTCTGCCTTCGGCTCAGGGCGTGATCCCGGCGTTATGGGATCGAGCCCCACGTCAGGCTCCTCCACTGGGAGCCTGTTTCTTCCTCTCCCACTCCCCCTGCTTGTGTTCCCTCTCTCTCTGGCTGTCTCTATCTCTGTCAAATAAATAAATAAGATCTTTAAAAAAAAATCTAAACTCATTCAAACGCCTGTAATTTTAATTTTTTTCAGTCTCTCCATCTGAAATTTGTATTGTTGTTGGCTCAAACACCACTTTTTGATTGTCCTTGCTGCTTGCTGAGAATGCGAGCTCTAAAGCGCTCTGTTTAATCTTTGAATCAGCTCAGGAAGATGGAATTACCATCTCTGGAAAACTGCAGTTCAGTTTCAAGGAACTCACTGCGGCTGCAACAGGAAGATGGAAATGTGGCTGGTTTGGAGGAGGCGAGGATAAAGGTAGGGGATTAAAAAAGCCTTGCTTGCCCCAGTGAGTGGAATGATCACATAAATCACAGGCTAACCTTGGCTCCACTCGGCTCGTATTAAAGTATGTGGTGTCACTGCCTCCCCATAATTAGGATTTGTCATCTTCAGCATCAGGATGGGAGACACAGATGCCAAAGAGGGGCCAGAGAGAGAACAGAGACTGAGGAGGAAATGAATAATTTTGGTGACAGTGACTACTATTTTGATAGGAACCAGAAAGTCTGCAATATTTCAAGAACCTTGTATAAGGGCAAGAGCTGTTGGAAAAGTGCCTTCCAACTTCAAAATGTGCCTGACCATAAGAACGCTGATAAGCATGGGGGGAGAGCAGCTGGAACTCTGCGGGCTGCTTGTGTTTCCTTTCTGATATTTATGCCGGGATCACATTTGCAGCTGCTTTTATCTGCTCCTTAGAAGTTGTTGTATTTGAGGAATCATTAATTGTAAAATAAATACCTACTCACTGACATGGAAATGTAACTTATGAGCCAGCTATAGAACTGGCTATTACATATAGAGAGTATCTGGAACTTTCCACCCTACCCAAGATGCCATTTATGGAGGAGACTCAAGGATATCTCACCTCATGTTGTGTCCCTATTCGTGCCCTGGGCTAAGACATTAAAAATAATGCTCACTTCAAGAAAAAATAAATAAAAAGCTACATTACCCAGTAATATGGATGGGGACATGGGAAGAAGTTTTTGTTTTTTGTTTTTAAAGATTTCTATTTATTTATTTGACAGAGAGAGGCAGCGAGAGAGGGAACACAAGCAGGGGGAGTGGGAGAGGAAGAAGCAGGCTCATAGCGGAGCAGGGAGCCCAACACGGGGCTCGATCCCAGAACACTGGGATCATGACCTGAGCAGAAAGCAGACGCTTAACGACTGAGCCACCCAGGCGCCCCAGGAAGAAGTTTTTGAATAAGATCCAGATCCCTGAAAGAATGACCAGTAGGGAAGAGAGCGTTCAAATGCAGCTGTAGGAGCAAGGCTTTCGAGAAACAATGCAGAGCCTCCTCTTGTCAAAATAGGACCAACACGCATTGGGAGTTGGGGCAACACAAGAGGAAGTTAGGGTAGGGCAGAGGTGACACCATGAGAAAACTGACCCCAGGACATCTAAGACACAATGTGTTCCTATACAGCAAGCTTAGGTGTGGTCAGTATCAGCTGGTCCAAACCAGTAGGTAGGGTAAGATCCCAAGAGGTTTGCAGCAGCTGCAAATGGGTAGTGGGTAGTGGTGTGGGTGTCAGAACCACAGGGGTCATGAGACAAGAATCCAGAGCACGCTGTATAAGGGCCACCGCCAAGCAAAATGGAGCTCCCAGTGTGTCCCAGTTATATACAGGGTCAGGCGTTGGAGGCTGGGTCACCAAGCAGCTATCAAGCTGGAATCTAAACATCCAGTTGGGCCCAGTCCTGAGAGAGCGAGGAACAGGATGCTTCCATTTTAGGGATCCATTAAGCCCAGGGCTCAGCCTCTGAATGTGAGATTGTGCTGGCAATCCAGCTTCATTCCAAATCATAGTAGAGGGCAAGGCTGAGGCTGTTTCTTTCCCGTCCTGCTGAGGGTTGTAGCAGGTGTTGGCCCTGTAGTGGACATATGTTATCTGTCTGCCCAACAGCCCTTCCTTTGGGAATGATGTCTCTATGATTAACTATGATTTGGATATTGCCCCCACACACACACACAAAGGTGGGAATGTGACTCGAGTGCGGCCAATCAGATTACTTCACTCCCCCTCCCACAGCGATTTATCTGGAGATAGGCAAATGCACAAGCCCCACCAAATCTTCTATTCTTCTCCTACTTCCAGCATTTACTGAGTGCTTACCAAGTGCCAGGAACTGTTCTAAAAGCTTCAGATGCATTATCTTGCTTCATCCTCCTATCAATTCAATAAGGTAATGCTATTATTATCTTCCCTTTACGGATAAAGGAACTGAAACAAAGATAGAGTAATTTGTCTAAGATCAGACAGCTAGGTAGTAGAAATAGACCGTATAACTAAGCAGTTTTGTCCCAGGGCTTGGGCCATGGATGTGCAAGGAGAGATACACTCGCTTCCTCCAGGATTGTAAACTGTAAGGATCATGTAAACTGGATACAAACCACCGTCTCCCCTGGCCTCAGGGTGGGAGTTGTTTGCAGTAGAAGAGAATGAAGCTGTATATTGTGAAAAGGACAGGGAACGAGAGAGAGACCTTTATAATATGGCTTGGGTTCCTGGATCCAGATGTGCCTGAAGCTATTCAACCCATGGATTTGTCAGTTACATGAATCAGTAAACTGGCTTAAACTAGTCAGACTTGGGTTTTTGTCCTTTGCAAATAAGAGTCCTGACTAATACGGGCCTGTCTGTAGGATGCTTCAGCATGCACAGGGGAGGGGGGCAGTTGCAGAAGGTCAGAGCAGAAGAAATGAGTCAGAATGTCAAGAACAGGTTGGCATCCTATGACAGGCATACAACTGCCGTGCTGGTGCACAGCTCCAGTTGTCCTAACATTACCAGTGTGCCCGGCTTCCTACTCGGTGATGGTCTGGAGACGACATACTGACTATCCCTCTGCAGACACAGTCCACCGGCCCCTGCAGAGAAATCTAAAGATAAAGCAATGCAGGGCTATCACCTCACTCGGAGAAAATGTTTGATCTGCCTTATCAATAGCTGGGTTTATAGCACACTGCAAATAAGCTATAGAATGCTGGCTGAACACACACACACACACACACGCACACACACACACACGCACAACTTTGGAAGTCGTGAAAAGCAAGATAATTGCAATGCTTGTGCTTTGAAATACACCTTTTAAAAGATTGGGGGAATGAGGGATTGGTTGGTTGCTAGCTTGGTTGGTCCCTTAGGAATAGCTAGATAGAGTTAATATTTGTTCCACCTTTGACTAGTTAAAGTGGCCTTTGTAGATTCCTGCACTTACAGAGCAGTGCGGTTTGGTGTGGTTTGGCCTTGAGCGAATAACACAAGTGAAGCTCTTAGAACAGTGTCTGGCATGTACTAAGTACTCGTTAACCAAACACTATTCTTTTTTTTTCTCTTCTTGGTTTTCTAACAATTTTTCAATAACTGGTATTACTTTTCTAATTAACAGATTCTGTAGTGGGATGAATGGGGAAGGGTTTAATAACTGGATGAACTATTAGAGAAGAATCTCTAATCCATATTCCTGCACATGAACAAGTGATAGAATTAGAAAAGATTTTTAATTCAAACATCAAAATTGGAAAAGCTGAGGTTAAGGGAATACTCAGGGTCACACAGTTCATGAGTAACAGCACTGCAGTTAAGAAATCAGGCTGGGGGGGCGCCTGGGTGTCTCAGTCGGTTGGGCATCTGCCTTCGGCTTGGGTCATGATCCCGGGGTCCTGGGATCAAGCCCCATGTCAGGATCCCTGCTCAGTGGAGAGCCTGCTTCTCCCTCTCCCTCTGCCTCCTGTTCCCCTTGCTTGTGCTCTCTCTCTCTGTGTCAAAGGAATAAATAAAATCTTTTAAAAAATAAAAATAAAAGACCAGGTGGCTACAGTTAAATTATACCAGCCTTAGTTTGCATTGACAATGAGAATAATCAAATCCCTATATTTGTTGAGTGTGTTATAATCTAAGTGTGTATAAGTCTGAATTTATTATCACAATTTCCCCCATCATCAAATGAACTAGATTAAAAAGTTGAAAATGCTTGCTCGACAGGAACTTGTAGAACTTTGGAGCTGAAATGAACTTTAGAAATCAAGTAGAGGTGGGGAAGACCAGATTAAACAGATGTCTTTAACTGTAGGACTGACGTTCAGAGCTTTGGTTGTGCTAACGTGAGTTTTGATTCTCCACTAGGAGATCTAGCGTACAACTTATCTCAAGCATATGTGACACTGAAATCTTTTTTCCTCAGCAAAATTATTAAAATTGTGAGGTGTCCTGAACACCATCTAAGACATGGTGGAGTAAATCTCTTGAGTTCCTGTGTCAGCTCACATTTTATTCTCTAAATCCTAATTATTTTCCTGCTAGCTGAGGCCCAGAGTGACAGATCCTTCATTTTTCTTCCCAGTGCCCCTCCACTCCCCTCACTACTGGGGTTCCTTTGGGGGCCCCCGGGTCCCTGTTCTCTCTCCCGTGCCCTCAGCGTGTGAGAGAGAAGCCAGAAACTGCAGCTGCTGGCCCAGGCCCCCCAACTCCTCTCCCGCCACTGCGGTTCTAAATTCCCCCTGCGTGTAATTATAAAGTATGTGTTCAGTTATTTACTTTCCCTGTTCCATGCAGAGTGTGTAACTGAATAATACAGCTCACAAGTAAGCCCGGCTTTTCTGCTGCAAGGTCTGAATTAAAAAGATTACAACTCTCTATCATTCTAGCTTAAAAAGAAACCACTACTTATGTAGCTTTAAAAAAAAAAAAAGTGGAAACAATGATTCTCTGTCCTCTCAGAGATGCAAGAAAATTGTAGAATTAAGACGTTTACATGGGTTTTGTTGTTTCCAACGGCCCTAAACTGCCTCATTTAGAAAGGTAGAAAATAAAAATGTCTTAAGTTTCTTGAATTTCCAGGAACCAAGTCTGGCAGCTGGTTCACTGTTGTCTTTTAGAGTTTGAAGCAAGAAAAATTACAACCAAAGTGGTGTCAATTTGCTCTATTTATCTTGGGAATTAACTTTAAAGCTTAATTGTCAGAGACAGTGACCCCTATACTCTTGAAAATCCCCAGGGAATTACAAAAGCAGGCTTCTTGAGTGGAATGCGAATGTCATTCTGGGGTGAATCAGCCCGTGCATCGCCTGAAGGAAAACGCTCAGCCCAAGAAGGAAGGAGCTGACCCCACAAGTTTTTGTACTTCACATCTCGACACCCAGATCTGGTTCCTAACCCACTGCTTCTGTCTGACCCGGGCTTCTGCCGCCAAGCTGGTTACAGAATTGCCTCTGGATGTGCCTTTGCACAGAGAGACTGGGCAACTTGAAATGAGCTGAGCCTGGGTCCAACTATTGACCCCAGCTCCTGGAGGACCCCGAGGAGACGGTGCAATAGGTTGACAAAGTTCTGCTTGCTTAAGAAGGTTCCTGAGCAGGATTTTGCCTGGAAACTTCCCCTTACTCTGGCAGCATTTGGAACAAATGTTTGGCTAAAACCATATATGATCAAATTAATAGAACAATTGTAGGATAGAGAACAATAAGTCAGAAAACAAAAATGCAAGCATACGGCTCATAAAGTCTACTTGATGGAAGTAGCACAATGCTGAAAAAGTACACATTGTACTCAGTGGAATAACCACCCCCCTCCTGACCCTGCCCCAGCCTGCTCCATCTTGCATACGTTTAACTTAGGGAAAAAGATAGAGGAGGAGGAGGACAAAATCATTTGAGCAAATAACGCCCAGACCTCTGCTGTGGTCAGTGGTAAGCCCAGATACTCGGCAGATCACATCACCATTGTAATGAGGTAACAGTGAACAGACAGAGAGGCACTGGGTTTGGTAACAGTCTTTTCTAAATACAAAAAACTCTGTTGACTGGCCCTGCCCTAAATCATTGCCTTGTAAGAGAAGAACAAAACAGTAACACAGGAATAGATTACGTTCTAGCATACACAACAATCCCCTTTTCTGGAATCTGTCAGCATTCGTTCAGAGCTGGGAACTGTGGTTAAGTGCTTTCTTCTCTGCAAAATTTGGAACTCATTAATTGATTTAGCCTTGACTCACTCAGAGAACGTTTTCTTTTTGACCAAAGCACAACCTCGGAAGGAGCTTGAATGGAACGATGAGATAGGTGGAGACTTGCATTTAGCAAGCCAGATGAACCTCATCATTCCCAGCGATCACTGGAATATCAGATGAAGCAGCCAGAAGAACCAATGACTGGATCTCAGAATGGGCCTCCAGAATAATTCACTCCTATTAGTAATGATTTAACAAGGAAGCAGGAAAGGAAATTTGGGAGTCAGGCATCGTGGTCTTCTCAAATTGGGAGTAAGTGAGAAGTCAGTGAACGGGAAAGAAGAGAAAATATAGTCAGAAGGAAAACAGTTTTTATGATTTGGCATCTAAGAAAAATAAGGTAGCATGGATAAGTGCTTGCTGGTTTCCAAGGTTTTCCTGTTCTAAGTTACTCCAAAGCAACATTTTGACTCAATCATTCTCAGCCAATTTTAAGACCCATGAAGGCTAGTCACCTGGAAAGATCCTTAAATATCTAGATTCTCAGATCCATCTATAGAGAAAGTCTAGTATATGACCAGGGAAACTGTACAAGACTGGACCTTTAAAACATTTGCATAGAAACAGATAAGCAATAGGAAGTCATTATTGGTTCTTAAAGGATCAGAGGAAAATGATCAAACAGGTCTTTAAGGACACAATCTGGCAATAGAGACAGGGAGCAACTCTTCCCAAATTTAATCTACAGGGAAATCACCTAGGGATCTTGTTAAAATTCTCATTTAGTAGGTCAGGCTGCATTTCTAACCAGCTCCAGGTGAGGCCAAAGTGGTTGGTCCTCCAACCACCCTTGGAACAGCTAAGTCTGGAGGCTGGCTGAGGCTGGAGTTCCGGTACTCAGAGGCTCTTGATGTGGCAGAGCAGGCGGCTGGGATCAAGTCAACATTTTTTCCTTGGAGGGAAACTGCAATTCCAACGTAGATGAGACTATGAGGTAAAATAGAGAGCCCCTTCTGAAATCAGGAGTTCTAGCTCTGGGCCGTGGAAAAGTCACCTAGTTTGAGACAGTATCTTTCCTCCTGGGAGGAGGACCCTTACCTATGAGACCCCATAGGTAAAATGATGTTGTCTCTATAACAATTTCTCATCCCATGGTCCTAAATCCTCTAACCCCAGAACAAGATAGAATAGGGTCAAACCAACTTAGGTGGCCTTTCCTAAATCTGCAGGTTATTAGTAACTGTATTGTAAAGAATCAACACGAGTCTCTTACATCCTTTTGGTATGTTTGCTGTAACACATACATGTCCTTCCTATACATCAATTGTGTACATACTATTTAGACATGTAATTACACCCTAAAAAGGGGTAAATACGTTTGTATGTGGGGGGTTGATAAAAGAAAATGCTATTGTATACAGACCGAAAAACATTATACTTTATTTTTAAAATATCGTAAGGGCTGGTATAAACAAGTCATAGCTTACAGATGTGTGTAAAACTGCACGAACTGTGCACATTTACTATTTGGAGGGGGAAAAGAACCTTGGTTTTAAAAATTGTTTGGACTGTATGTTCTTTTCCTTTTTAGCAGGGTGGGGAGCCAACGGAATAGAATTACAGGGTAGAATATAAAATACCTCCTTTAAGGAAATAAATGTGTAATAGGAACTATCTAGCTAGTACTCTCAGGCATGGGAATCCCCTGAGGCTCGTGTAAATGTGTATAAGTATGTCCTCGGTGTCACTCCAGATGTTTCTGCAGGGAAAGAATCCTTCTCCCCACACATTGGCATTAATGCTCTGCATGTAACCTCCATCCACGCCCAGACTTGTCCCAAGTCAAGCAGCATCCTAAAGGGGGACCCCAGATGAGACTGGGGACCCACAGGCCCTTCCTGCTCCTCTCCCTCTATACCTGGAGAGTCATGGGTGTTGCTAAGTATTCTCCTAGGCTTGGAGGGGAGAATCAAGCCTGTAAGCATTACCACGGGATAAAGCTCAGAAGTGAAGTTTACCGAGGGGTGCCTGGGTGGCTCAGTGGTTAAGCATCTGCCTTCTGCTCAGGGCCTGGTCCCAGAGTCCTGGGATCAATTCCCTGCATTGGGCTCCCTGCTCTGCTGGGAGCCTGCTTCTTCTTCCCCCACTCCCCCTGCTTGTGTTCCCTCTCTCACTGGCTGTCTCTCTCTGTCAAATAAATAAATTAAAAAAAAAAAAGAAGAAGAAGAAGTAAAGTTTACCAGGCAGAAAGGTCAGGCTGGGACAATTTTAAATGCTAATTAAGTCTCTCCACACTTATCTTTGGAGATTGTCCTTGGGCTGTAGCTGTGCGGGAACCTCTCTGCTGTGTGGGGGGTCTGCCTGTAGTTTTCACTCTGCCCGGCAGGGCAGCTGAGCTACACATTTTTGCCTCTGGCTGCCCAGGCTGTTAAAAGGCAGATCCTGGCTTCTACAGCTGTTCCCCAAGCCTGCTTTACACAGTGATGAGGACAAGAAGGTTCCAAGCCTTCCACTTTTCCTCTAGTATGTCTGTCTCATTTCTTATCCCATGAGAAAAAAATGAACTACTGCCATAGAAGCCCCACTGGCGTGGCCTGCCTGACACCGCAGGGCCTGTCCTACAAAGGGCATGCTGCTATGGGGTCCCAGCGGTATTTGTCACAACCCACAGCAAGGTCATCCCCAGACAAGTCTTGATACCTTTTATCTCCCAATGTCACCCACAGGCTTTGTTCACACCTCCCCACTCTAAGCAGAAAGTCACACACCAGTAGCCACAATTGAGTAAGTAAGTAGTGACAACAGGCTGATTTGTTCCAAAACAGAATCCTGCCACCCCATACAGCGCTTTAAAACCAGAAAAGCAGCAAAGGGGATAGTGAACCCTGTCCAGAACCAATGACAGTATTTATGGTAATCAAATATCAGGCCTAGACATCCTGTGGCAGAGACTATTGGGCATCACCCAATATCCGTTCTCTACTTCTTTAGTAATAGAAGCCTGCATTTTAGCAGGGCATACAGCCATCCAGAGTAAAGACTTCATTTCCCAGCCTCCCTGGCAGCTGGGTTTGGCTGTGTGTCTCGGTTTTTGTTTCTGTAGAATCTCCTTAAAGAAGTGGTGGTTGACCTTCATGCCTTCCTCCTTACTCCTGGCTGGAATGCAATGATTTTGGACTATAAGGTGAAAGTTATTTCTTTAAGTTGCTGGAACAACAAGAGAGGTGTCCAAGTACCTGATAATTAAGGAGCTAGCCACCATATTGTCTCTGGCTTGCCTATGTTTACGTGAGAGATAAATTAACTTCTCTGTTGGTGGGGCACCTGGCTGGCTCAGTCATCAGAGCATGAGACTCTTGATTTTGGGGCTGTGAGTTCGAGCCCCATGTTGGGTGTAGAGATTACTTTAACATCTTTTTTTTTTTTTTTAAGATTTTCTTTCTTTCTTTGACAGAGAGAGAGAGCACAAGCAGGCAGAGCAGCAGGCAGAGGGAGAAACAAACTCCCTGCTGAGCAGAGAGCCCAATGTGGGGCTCCATCCCAGGACCTTGAGATCATGACCTGAGCCAAAGGCAGACACTTAACCGACTGAGCCACCCAGGTGTCCCCAAAATAAAATCTTTTTTAAAAATTTAACTTCTCTATTGTTTAAGCCTATGTTATTTTAGATTTTCTGATACCCATAGTTCCATGGTATTCTGATACCATTTCCTTCCCCTTAAGATTTCATATGTCAATGACATCCCAAATTAACTGCATCATTGCTTCACTAGAGAGAACATCCAAAATAATAGCTTTGAAGCCTAAAAAGTCTATTTCTCATAGATCTACTCCATGTATTCTCTAATTGCAATAAAACAAAACAACAGAGTACAACAAAATGTAATATACAGTATAGTACAGTATTCCTACTTTTCAGTGAACAGTGAAAATTTCTTTCAATAAAATCTTTCTGTCAAGACGGCTGACTTTTTCTCTAGAAATACTTGCTGCAGTGACTTAATTTTTGTACTCTTGACCACTAGGTACTAGGCACTGGGTCAAATTTCTTCCCCTTGGTCTCCTTTCCAAGTCATTGGAGGAGTATGAAGAATAATTTGGGGCTGATGAGGTCAGTTCATGTTAATGGATAAGAAAGAATCACAACTACTTATAGCACCGATATATATCCATGTCATTTAACCCTCAGAGTATTTTAATTAGCAGATTTAGAAACTGAGGCTCCAACAAGTGGCAGGACTTGGCCAAGATAATAGACTTTTAACTAGGGACCTCGGATCCAGGTTTTCTCATTCATACTGTATCACAATTACCTGCTTATTTGTCTGTCTCCCTACTAGACCATAGGCCCTTATTCCCTGATATACCCCTAGCACCAACCACAGGGCCTACTATACTGAATATCCCCAACAAATAAAACATGTTAAACGAATTAACAAATCTAAAATCCCACTCTGCCATTGCTCCCTTGCTCTGCACAGGTTCCACAAGCCAGTGCTCCTAATATATTCCAGGTCACTCCCAGGCCATATGGCCTGTCAAAAGAATGTGGTCAAGGCTGAGACAGAGGGGAGCAGAACTGGTGAACACACCCATATGACACACTCGTGTTCTCCTCCACACTCTCCTGGGCCTGGGCGGGCCCACCACGTAGGGCATTTGGATGTGTGCCTCATGGCCTGGGAGACAACTTGCACTTTGTGTACTTTTCCAGGGAAAGGAAAAGGCAACCGTGGTCTAACACATGTTAGAAATGCTGCTGCCTTGTGTCCTGACATCATAGCATCCACCCAGACTGACTCCTGGAGGCAGGCCCATTTGCCAGGCATGGCTGCGGACAACATGGGAAGAGGGGTTAGGCACTGTGACATGGAATATGTAGCTAAGATAGGCAGTGTGACCAGTCATTGTGACACGGTGTATGGGGGAAGAATAGAATGGAGCCTCTCCACTTCTCACATCCGTGTGTCTCCAGATCCATTGAAGTTGTCTATGTTTTGAGCTTAGAGGTGAGTATAATAGAGCTCATTGCTCCTTAAGAGACCTGGATTCTCTGAAGCCAGCTGGATCTGAGCTGATACCACTTTAAATTCTCCCAAGGAACAATGAGGTTGGGGCCAGCCTAGCTGTCTGCCACTTCCTTTACCCCTCCCTCCAGCGAAGGTGCCAGAGGAAGAAGTGTTTTTTTTTTTTCTTTCTGTGGCTGCTTACAGAGTTAGGATGTGAAAGCAGGCTTGAGTGAACCAATGGTCACCAATCATAAGGAATCTACAGCTGAATTATCACCTGATGGAAATAACATTATTGTAAAATGTTGTCATGATATTAAGGTCTTCCAATTGGAAAACCAAAAGTTAAGGCTGTGCTGGCATTCATTTTCCAATAAATGAGCTGGCTTAAATACTGACTTTCTCTCCTTGACTTGTAAAAATGATCTAAAAATGTAAGAAAGAGTTCAATAAATGTTTTAAAGATTGCTATTAAGTACAAATACTTTAACGATTTAACAAAATCAGAGGAAGCCAACCTTAAAATCCCACCTTTCTTGTCTTTGCCCCACCCGAAGTCAGGAGGAAATTCAGGGTCTCAAACAATAACACAACTGCCTAGAACCTGGCCCATAGTAGACGCTCAAAAATATTTGGTGACAAGGAATTCTATGTGCCCTTTGAGCTGGCACCTCACAGACTTTAGAGTTTGCTGACCTGGATTAGATTCAAAAATAGTGTATTAATCTTCTGGGGAATATTCACAGAAATAGCTACAAGGATATACACTTTCCTTTGTTAAAACTTGTATCTGCATTCAAATATTGGCCTTGGCATTTGCTAACTAAGTACTGGCTGCTTTGAATGTTACTGTGTCAAACCATCTGCACTGGAAAGCAAAATCCTGTTAAGAAATATGATCACAGGTTGTAAAGAGATTATCATGTTCCTGACCACTCTGCATTCTATACTTTGAAAATCCCTATAAGAAAAGGACATATAAATAGCAAACTTTGACACAATGGAGCTGAGTACTCTTACACAATTTATGACTAAGGCCAATATACTCATTTTTGTGTGCATTTTCAGTGGCTTCCTTGCACTGGCTCACTAAAATGAAACTTTTTTTTTTTCTGAGTCTAAAAATAGACAAGAGACTTCCAGTTAGACCAGGTTTTTTAGGCACCCGCCACTGCCTGTGAGGCAAAGTGCCTTCTACTGTTCTCACTGCCTACAACCAGAAAATCTCGCGGGAGAGGGTGGGGGGCTGGTGACGGGGGGTGGGGTGGGCTGGGGGGAGCGCGGTGCAGGAAGGTGCTGGGTAGCAAATGCTCCAGTGGAGGTGGCTCTTTGCCTGGCTAGGAACAGAAGTTCAAGTCAAGGTTCTAGGAGAAAGTGCAAAGGGAAAGTTTAAGGAAGGTTGATTTGGCATAAGAAAACTACAAACTGCCAGCTTCGTTTGGATTTTTAGATACACGGGGGTAGGGGGATAGATGATTCTTATGCTCCCAAGAGAAAGGTAATGGGATTTGACTCAGTCTTAAGGTGACAAATCCGCAGGTTGAGGATCACGCCGTCTACGCCCGGGTACACCTGCCCCCGGCAGCTGTGGACCCCAGGACGCAAGATGGCAGCTAGTGAGAGCGCGTGCGGAGTAGGTGCGCAGAACTTGCGCGTCTGTTTCAGCTGTCCTAAGAGCGTCCCGTGCAGCCTCGGGGAAATCCAAAGGCACAGAAACTTCCAGCCCAGGTCCAGACACGATCCCGCCGATTGTGACACTCCCTTTTCTCCGCCGGCTTCACGCACTCTGACCCAGTGCAGGGAGGACAGGGAGGGTGTCGGCAGTGTGTCAAGGCGTGAGAGGAAGTGTATGCCCCAGACTCACAGAATCACTAGGCAGTGATGAAAATAAGAAGAGAGGGGTGCCTGGGTGGCGCAGTCGTTAAGCGTCTGCCTTCGACTCAGGGCGTGATCCCAGAGTCCCACAATCGAGCCCCACATCAGGCTCCTCCGCTATGAGCCTGCTTCTTCCTCTCCCACTCCCCCTGCTTGTGTTCCCTCTCTCGCTGGCTGTCTCTCTGTTGAATAAATAAATAAAATCTTAAAAAAGAAAGAAAGAAAGAAAGAAAGAAAGAAAGAAAGAAAGAAAGAAAGAAAGAAAGAAAGAAAGAAAGAAAATAAGACGACAATAGTATCTCGAGAATACTGGGCGAGGGAAAGAGTGGGGAGTCCCAAAAGGTGAGAAACGAAAATGAGGTGCGATGCTCCTGGTCCCTAACCGGGACATTTCCTGAAATCGTATCAAGTCCAGTATTAGATTATAATCATAATAACAACAAAAACTGGCTGTGAAATGGGAAGATACCCGTATTACTTTCTCTCTCTCGTTTTGTCCGTGAATCCCGACCCAACTCCTTGAAGGGAGGGTTCGCGCCTAGATCACATGACTCCTCGAGTCTCCAAGGTCTTGGAAGGTACCTCTGGAAGTCAGATGAATGAGAGCCAATGAATGAGTGAATGAATGAGCGAATGAACGAATGAGCTGCCCTAGGCCAGTCTCTGGCGGAAAGGGAAATGAAGGCAAGGAGGGAGGGAGGAAGAGAGGGAAAGATAAATTCCCCACGCCTGCGATTCCCCCAAACGTCAATTTGATCTGAGTCAGTGGTTCTCAAACTTGGGCATGCATCAGAATTACCTGGTGGGCTTGTCCAAGCAGATCGTCGGGCCCCACTCCCAGAGTTTCTGACTCAGTAAGTGGGGCCAGAGAATCTGCATTCTAACAAGTTTCCAGAAGTTGCTGATGCTATTGGACCACACTTTACGAACTGCTGCTCTAGACAGTAACTCTGGACCGATCCCAGCATCCAGAGAAAAGACCTCGGCAACGAGCATTGGAAATTCTAAGGCAATCCGAGACATTTTACGAACAGACGACAGAGAAACGGGAGCACAGCTGCTAGGCTCCGGCTAGCTTATGGACGCATAGGAATCGGAAATCAAGATTTTCATTTGAATTTTCTCAATGTTAAAGAGTTGGCAGGTAAGTTTGTTTTTTAAGCGGAAAGCCTAACAAAAATAGGTTTGCATATTCTGTCCTAGTCCATTCTGAGGATCTTTTCGGACGGAGTGAGAGGGCTGGGACAGTCCCATTGTGGGCGGGTGGAGATGCCCCAGAGGGGCACCAGCGACAGGGTCCTCCCTCCTGGGAAGTTCCCGGGTCTTGTCCTCCGCTGCTTAGGTCCTCTTAGTCAAGGAGTCCAACGGGCTCTGTTAGAAAAGCACCTGGAATTCGAAGCTGTCCTTCGACGCGGGAGCGTACGACTTGACCTGGCTTTCTCTTTCGAGGCGAACTGCGGGAGATCCTCTTCCAGGGGACCAGGGGCAAGGGGAAGACGGCTGAAGCCGAGAGCGGAGCGCACCCAGTCCCCGCACCCCCTGGGAGCCCAAGCCCCTGTCTCGGGGCAGCCGAGCTCCACTCGCGCCCAGCACGTGCCAGAGCCAGCACGCGCTGCTGCCGGCTCCTACCCCCCCCCCCCCGCGCCATCCCGCCCGCGACACCTCTCGGGACTCTGCGCAGCCTGAAGGCGCGGAGCAGTTCTCGAGCGCCAGGGCCTTCGCAACACGACGTGACTCCAGAGCGGCTGCTGGATCGCGGGGAGGCCTGGACTCGGCGCTGGGCCTCGCTGCTTCGGCACTCGGTAAAGCCAAACACCGATGGGACCCAGGCTTCCAGGAGGGTCTGCCCCTCGGCTTGCCCACCCTGCTGTGGC
The DNA here is from genome assembly GCF_024610735.1 of Ursus americanus. Classification (NCBI taxonomy): domain Eukaryota; kingdom Metazoa; phylum Chordata; class Mammalia; order Carnivora; family Ursidae; genus Ursus; species Ursus americanus. The sequence goes on along the minus strand of NC_142135.1, from coordinate 36,725,557 downwards.
CCGGTGGCTAGCCTTCCGATCCAGTCTAAGGCCTTCGCAGGCAGCTCCCCTTTCCCGGTGACTCGGTGCCACTCAAGTTGGTGGCTGGATGGGCGCTGCCGCCTCCAGCTGAGCAAAGCTGAGCGAGGGCAGAGGCACCGGGAGAGTGCCAGTGAGCCCAACGCGCACCCCTCACCCTCCTGCCCCCAGGGGAGAGCGCTGGAGGCTGGGCTGGGCTCTGGTGCCTGAGGCTCACCGGCCTGGCCCCATTCAGGAGGTGGCTGGGCCCGAGGATTGGATGGCTGGAGGGGTCCTCAGGCCCCCCACCGCCCCGCCCCGGGAACGTTCGCGCGCGATCCGGGCGCCTCGCCACACGCCTCTTCCCGCTCTCTGGCTTAATGAGAGCACGGTCCGTCCAGGAGACCCATTCCTGACAGGGCTTCAAATGATGGGGTAGGAGGAAGCATAGGTCGTGGGGAGCGGGTCAGGCTTTCCTAATACAGTCCCCAGAGAAACCTCTCTTGCCTCTCCCACAGGGACAGTGTTCGAGGCCTTGGAATCTGAGCTAATGAATGCGGGACCGCCCGCAAACTCCCTGCGCTGGGGTCAGTACTGGGGTCTTTCCCTGCCCTGCGAAAGTCAGAGTCTCCTGGAGCGGCGCGTGAGTCCGAAAACTCAGAAAATCCGGCCAGGCGAGAAGTCGCTGGGGGACCATCGCGTGGGGCGCTCATCAAGGCCCCAGCGGTGGGGGGTAGAGGGGCTTGTTGGCCCTGACAGCAGGCCAGGGCCTTCTCTTCAGCATCCCTGCGGCGCACAGAACTCTACATCCGCCGCAAAGGGGCCCAGGTCGAGGTGAAAGGAATCCAGCTGCCGGCGGGGTAGTTGGCTGCGCACTCACACCCCGGACCCTGCTGCCTGTGACTGCCCCCGGCGCCTGCGCCGGGTAGTGCTCGGCACTTGCCTCCAGGGGGCGCTGCGGCTCTTCCCGCAGACTGCAGAGCTCTGCCCGCGGCCGCGCTTTCCCATCCCATCCCAGTGTAGAGCGCCGACTGGAACATACTTTTTTAAAAGATAAAATTCTTAGTCTTTTGGTCCCTGTTCCACACCCTCAGTTCTGAGCCCAGTGCCCGCGATCCTCCTCTAGGTTTTGGCGGGCCTCCTCACTACTCCGGGACTGCAACACACACGCCCAGATAATAGCTGGGCTTCTAGCTCCTCCGGGATCTGGGAAAAGCGGCAAACAGTGCGGGAAGTTCAAATGCGAAAGGTCCCCTCCCTAAAGAGGCTGAGGAAGGCTGGGGAAAAGGGAGGCAAGTCCTCAGAGATAATGGCAGCTGAAATCCCTGGAGAAAAAGACGGGGTTACCATAATTTGTGTCTTAAAGGGTAAACATTTTTAGCATAACCGCAGTGCGCGGTCGGAGTGGGAAAGGTTCGGAGTCAACTGCAAGAAGCCTGTTGTCTGACACCTGCTTGCTGCTTAACTGGCAGAGCCTCCTGGGTGGGCCGGGGCAGGGGGAGAGGGGACTACTCTGCCCGACCCCTCCTCCTCCAACTCTGTTTCCTCTCACCGCCTTCACCCGGTCCTCCGGGGCGTAAACTTTCGGCAGTTCGGGTTGAAGCAGCAACTGCTCGCGCGCCCCTAGTCGGTCTGTTAGCCATTTCCCTGGAAGCGTCCTTGGTGTCGAAAACCCAGAACCCAGAGCGAGGACAACAGATGACCGTGTCCGCGGAAATGTCAGAGTGAACAGGCGGCGCAGCTCCGGGGAGGGGGGGGGCGCGGAGGGAGTGGGACGGCTGCTCAGAGATTCAGATCCCCGGGAGCAGCTGGGCCGCTGCAGGCTCCAGGACTTCCCTCTCCACACACCCCGACCCCACAACTGCCGTGGGCCGGGTGGCCTATCTTCCCAGAGGAGCGTTGTCTCCGGAGGAGTCCAGCCCGTGAGGCTGCTCCTGGGTGGGCCCCCACAATGCGTGCGCTCTAGACGCTGGCGTGAGCAAGGGGCTCGCGGGAGCTGAGCCTGGGGAAACGCAAGGGCCCGCCCGGGGTGGGCGCGGAGGTGGCCCGGGAGAGCCCTGTGTGCAGTGCCGCGTGGCTCTCGGCCTCGGGCTCGCTCTCGGCCTGAGGCGCGCACCTGCCCGCAGCGGCGATGGGGCCTGGAGTGTGAAGAGGCACTGCCCGCCGCTCGGCTTCCCCAAAGCCCGGAACTCGTCGACTCTTCCCTACCTTTCAAGCAACAGCAGCCCTCGGGCCGTCGTAGCCCAGACTCCATTGTGGAATTTCGGAAGCTGGGGTGGGCGAGGTAAACACGTTTATGAAAAAACCTGGGCTCAGGAGGTTTGCGGAAAGAGGGCGCAGCTCGTGGGTGGTTGGAAATTCTGTCCGGCCCGCAGGAAAAGCAGGCGGTTCCTCGCACACACATATACAGGGTGGGAAGGTGTGAAGCCTGCCGCTGGGGAGTTGCCTCCACTTTAGAAGAGGAAATACGAAGCGTAGGAACACTCTTCAGGTCACCACCCCGGGAGTGTGTGTCCTGGGGGTCTGAAAGAAGAGAAAGTTCCCTCCAAATTTTCCAAATTGAGAAAAGCTGCGGAAGGAATGAGGTGGTTAGAGAGAGGGGACCACAGGCATCCCGGTAGTTGGAGCTTAGGACTGAGCGCTGAAATGAAAGCACCCCTATAGAACCCACTAGGGAAAACGTGTTTTTTAAAAACCCCTGAACTCTTAGGCATTCTGCTACTTCCACAGTTTCTCAAATCTACCTTAAGCAGTTAAATACGGAAGGATATTAAACACCGGGGTCTCCACTCCAAGCTCACTTTTTAACCTTCGAGAATTTAAATTGGAAAGAAAGGAAAAGAGGATCTACTATCCCTGGACTACATATTACCAAAGGAACGAAAAATTTCATCCATCTGGGCATAAGTAAAATAGAAGGAATTGTATCTTAATAAAATAATATCTCGTAGCTTCTGCCTGGCTCACCAATCTCTGGTTAACCTTTCGACAAGTTTAGTCTTCTGCTTGTATTTATCCACTACCCAGCACGATGAGATTATTTTAATTGTCCTTTGGGGTGGCACATCCAAAACCATCTTTTGACGGAACACTTTTGAATTGTACAGCATTTTGGCTGGAAGATTTGCGCCCCTCAAAGCGCGAACTTGCCAGGGGCTAACGCAAATCCCTTCTGGTGACTCGTCTGGGACGAAAGGAGTTTTGCTCAGTGTTGTTCACGCAGATCTCTTCTGGAATTGAGTGTGTCACTCCCTTTCTGTCACTCGATCACACTACTTACAGCATAGCTGAAGTGCGTTCTGCCATTAGATGCACACAGGACCAAACCTTTAGAAGAACCTGAAAAATTTATCACTACACCAAATTCGATTAAGTTTCCTGGAGACTGAACAATGAGTTGTGATTTTTTTTTTTTTTTTTTGGTCTGGGAGTGAATATGTACATGTTTTGAGAAGCCACAATAGTATTTTCCTAAGAATTTTAAATGATTGTTCTTCACCCATTCCAGATGGAGTCTTTATTGTTTGCCAATGGGTTGCATATGCCCACCCTTTAAACAAGTTGGTTTATTGCTTATAAAATGTACCTTGGCTGATTAAACCTTAAATATTGGAAGAAATTTCTTCTAGGACATTCCACATATGTCTTTGCAGTAATTGCGGAATTAGTCAATTGTCACCTCTAAAAACAAACTTCGTTTTGAAAACAGCAAGCAAAAGCAGACTACAGAAACAGTCATAATTGACAAAAAGTTTGTACAAAGCTGTATTTAAAATTGAGGAAAATGTGATATATATTGGAGAATACAGTCTAGAACTGATTGATTTTACTCTATGAAGAAGATGGTTAAATTAAACGTGTTAAGATGTGGAAATTAATCTGACGAGATCGCCAAGTAAAACTACAAAATGCCGTTTGTGTTTCTCTGCAGGGTCTTCAGGAAGCAGAGAGCCAGCTGTTGAGTTTCTAACAGTATAAGGAAAAGTGGCACCGAGAAGGAAAGGGGGTGGGCTTTGCTTATGTGTGAGTTTTGAACTGAGTCACCTTCGGCTCATCTCTGTAACAGGGAAACCTCGAGCAAACCTGTGCCTTTAAGACTCAGTTGCTATCCAAACACAAGTAAACAGAGTGGACCATTAGCGGGCGCCGGGCGCGGAGGCGGAGCCAGGCTCCGTGGGCCCCGCGCTGCAGCGGGACGCCCGCCCGAAGGGGAGGCGGGGCTGCTACTAAAGCCCGGGACTCCTGGCCGCGAGCAGCCTGGGGAGGGACGCGGGCGGGGACAGAGCTCGAAGCGCTCGCTGCTGGAGGGTGATGGCCCTGCGAGACTGCAGGCTCCGACCTTACCCGGAGTCGGCGGCGAGAGGCTTGCGGAGGCGCGGGGTTCCGGGCGAGCGCTGAGCGCCGGCTCTACCAACCCCCGGGCTTTACAAACTCCACGTCCACAGACCTGGACGAAGGCGAGGATCCGCTCTCGTTTTTGCTGCTCGTCGTCCTCTAGATCATGTCTGCGGCTCCCGGGATTCCGCTCGGAAAAAGAAGTTTGCCCCGCGTGGACCCAATGACCTTTCCGAGCTCTGCGCCTCACCACCTGGGCCGGGTCTGAGCGGCTCTGCCCAGGCGGACCTTTCTGAGGGAGGTGAGTGCCCGCTCTGGGAAGGAGCTGCAGCCGCCTTAAGGAAGGAAGGGTATAGGGGGTGCAGGGGACACTCATATTCTCGGTCTGGCGTGCCGCACGTTCAGAAATTGTGAAAAGAAATCATATGGATGCAATCTTTGGGACATTGTGTTTCTCACTTTATCGGATCCCGGGCACTCCACTCCCAGCTAACACTTAAGGACACACACTTTTTGTGCTGTTTTTAGTTTTGTTTAGCGACATTTAATCTGAGCATTCAGCAAGCCTTCTTATAAAAGCTGATGAACGTACGCTGAGATAAAACCCCATAATCCCGTGGTGTTTCTGATGGTGCCGTAGTATTCCTGCTCCACCCGTCCCGGGGCAGCCGCGGCAGCGCTGCGCGAACGCGCCGGGACTCACACTGCCTGCCTAGCCAGCGCGTTTCAAGAGGGAAGTAATCGTGCAGTCCTAGGTAATTCTCCAACCTTATGCTGGCCTTTTGATTTCCCTCCCACCCTCCAGTCCTGGGGGGTGGGGGGTGGGCAGTGCAGAAGGCAAATTCCCCTGGGGTTTAAACGCTTAGATTCTCGCGTTAGAGCTACAGAGAAAGGAGTGGCGGTTGCAGGAAGGAGGGAAGAAAGGTGTTTGTGGAGGGAGCGCTGGATCCTTCTCCCTACCTGTTAGCAGAGAACAAAAGAGGTTTGGCGTTTCCCGAAGCGAAACGGCGCAGACAGCTACTTTCTCTGCTAAACAAACTGCAGTTCTGAGCAGAACAAGAAAATTACTCACGCAGGGGGAGCGAGGGAGCAGAGAGAAACAGAACCCAGCTTATGCGGAAGGCATCTTAATTTAATTAACTCCTTGGGAAGGCAGAGGCGCTGCGAAGGGGCAGGAACTTAGCAGCCGTTTTCCTCCGTTCACCTGATCCAGGCTGGCCATCATTATTACTTTTTAAATGATCTCCTTATATCTACTAAGACTTTCGCTCTGATTTATGTAAAATTTCACTGTGGCTTGGGCTGAAATTCAGCGAGTCTATGGATCCACCAGTCATTTCTCTCACACCAACACACAGGTTTTAGCAGATGACCCCTGACTGTATATTATTTTTAGATAACTCAGTGTAATAACAGCATTACCAAAGAGCAAGACGCTATCAAATTACCACGTACCTTCTTTTCTCCAATGTTTTGAAATCTTCACTGAACTGAAATTAGGTATGTACACTTTTTTACTTGTTGACAACTAGGGAACTAAATTTTACAAAACTTCTGTACATGCCTGGAAATCCCTGTGAAGAAGACTGATGAAAGAAAACTAGCCTCAGCTCCACGGAAATATTAATGTCTTTTAATTGGTTCTTTCCTTGTAAAATTAAAAGTAATTTACCAATGGTCCGAAAAGGGGTAGACGAGAAATGACAGTAAGGATGATGATCGCTATTATTGCCTGAAACTCAGTGTGGGAATTACATGCTCAACTTTAGACAAAACGAAAGTACTTTAGATCTCTACATTGACTTAAAATATCTTTTGATATGTATTTCCAGCAACTCAGTGGGAGAGTGGAAATCTAAATTCCCTAATTATTTATGGCAAAGGTGTTTGGTGGATATTTAGGGTTGTTCTGTTTGTAAAAGGATGGAAGTCACCAATGGTTTGCTCTTCCTCTATGAAGAAACTATCTGTCCTGCAAATTAAAATGAAAACTTACTATGAAATACACGTTTGTGCCATTTTGGGGCTGAACTGGAATAGAGTTGCTAATTTTTGTGTTATAAACCATTTGAAGAAAAGGCAAGGAAGATGGCACTCAACTTTGTGCTGGCAGAATTAACATGTAGTGTTTAGGGCAGATTTCACTTTGTGCATGTGAAATGGAAATCACAACTGGTGATATTCCTTCAATTGACAACCTCTCCCTCCACCACCCCATAACAGTGGTAGGAGCTGTACTTTGCCTCCTGTATTTATTTCTAAGAAATCTAGTCTGGGAATACACTCAAATAATAATTTCAGTTTCCTCTCTATGGGGGAGATCACTTTTTAACATAGGGGGAAGATAATATTTTGAATCTCTGGAAAATCCTCATTACACAAAAAGAAGGAAATAAAAGTGTAACTTACTATTTTTAATGGAAGAGGAAATAATCAGATAGATTATCAGGGATATTAGTACCTTTTTTTCTGCCTTTCTAGGAGGGCTTGAGGGTTGCCACTGAACAAAAATGAATCGTGATTTGTGGTGGGAAAGTTTATTACTAATGGGGGTTTACAGTTTCGGTTGAATGGTCTGACTAAGACCCTTTGACTCTTACACACCTCTCATTAACTCCCAGTCTGAACTGCCAGACCAAATACTACCAAGCAGAGGCAGTGCATTAATAAATCCCTGTCTCTGAGCATTCCAGACAGAAGAGGAGGGAGAGAAGGTGTGGGCCTCACTGAGGCGACCATATTCTGCCTTGTCAGAGCGCTGTGTCATTAGCACGGTCCCCCAAGTCTGCCCTCGGAGCCCCGGGCAACACTTCACAGCACACCAGAGAAGATTCAGGCGTGTAAAAGGGTGGGTGATGAGGGGAAGGCTGGACAAACCTTCCCACCTTCCTGCTGGGTTCAAAAGCCAGACTTAAAGGTTGTTGGCTCTGACCGACCTGCCTGCCCCTCTCCAGGGAAGCACTTAGCTGGGAGTCCCGCACCTGGGGAGCTGCGCTCAGAGGCAAGGCCCAGGTCCGCGGAGCAGGCAGAACCGAGGCTAAAAGGCAGCTGGAAGTGGGAAAAGGTGGGCCCGCCCTGAATGCAGATGAGGTGTCCTGGGGAACCTGGGTCTGGAATCAGACCTCTCTATTGCTGTTTGGGGCGCAGAGAGATGCGAGTGCTTGCACCCTGCTTAGGCCCAGGCCGCACACGTCTCCCAGCAGATAACGAGCTTCTTCCAGGCCGGCAAAGCCGCTGTACCCGGCCCGCTGTGGCTCCCCGGCTACCCCTTCCCTATCCCTCCCCCAAGGAGCCCACTCTCCTCTTCCCTCCTCTCTGCTCTTCTCCCGAGGCCTCCCCGGTGTAGGAGCGGCTCCTGATGCCAGGCCGGGAAGCCGCTCCGGCCTCCCGAGAGCTTGGCGCTCGGTCTGGGAGAAGGGGTTCCGGCCTCAGGGAGTTTCTCCGTCCACCCAGCCCTATCCCACACCGCCGCACCGCACCCCCCGGGGAGCCTGAACCATCTGGAAGGGATCTTGGTGGGGGGTGGGAGGGGACGGCCCCTGGGAAGGAGGAGGGGGCGATTCCAGGCTGAACCCGGCCCCCGAGGTGTCACTTTTCTTTCCTGCGGCCCGTCACTGCTGATAAATGGGACTGAGGCAGAGGAAGGAAAAAGAAAACCTCCGAGGTCAGCGCGGGGCGAGACTGGCCCCTTCGAGGGCCCGAGGGCCCTGGAGCGCGAAGCGCACCCCGGCTGCGCTCCCGCACCGGGCGGCGTGGCCGGGGTAAGCGCGGGAAAGGCAACCGCGGGGCGGGGCGGCCGGCGGGGGGCGCCGCGCAAGCTGCAGCCGCTCGGCGGTTCGGACGGGCCCTCCGCGTCGTTCCCCGGGGAGCTCGGATGGGCCTCGGCGACAGAGACTCGGCTCTAGGCCTGCGGGTGCCGGCATCTCGGGACTTGGTGTTTGCCCGAGCTTCGCGGCACAGGGTGGGGTGGGTGGGCTGAAGTCGGCGCTGCCTCTGCTGAAGCACTGCCCCCCTCACACACACACCGCCCGCCTTTCTTTCTCCCGGCTCTTCCGTTCCTTGCGTGCCCGCAGTCCGACCTTTCTGTGGGCGCCCACAGAAGGGGCGCGGGGCGCCCCGCTCGCCAGAAGGCCACTTCCTGCCCCGCCTGACACCCTGGCCCGGGAGCCGAGCTCGGTGCGGACTCGCCTGGCAGGCGCGATGCGGTTCCCTCACCACTCCTTTTGAGGGCCCTGGAGGAGAGTGGGGAGGAGGACTTTGAAGGAAGGTGTGGTAACCCTCGCTGGCGCCAAACGGCAGGCCGAGCCGGCTTAGATAATAGTCACGACTCTCCCTCTCTCCCTCTGCCATTTTTAGGGTTTCTCTGCGTTCCGTTGTCTCTCTGGGTTTTCACCGGAGCCCCACGCCCACCTGCCTCTGAGTCCTGGAAGAAAGGGGCGGTACCCTCCGCCCCCCAGCACCCGGGAAAATGGGGAGCAAGGCCCTGCCGGCGCCCATCCCGCTCCACCCGTCGCTGCAGCTCACCAATTACTCCTTCCTGCAGGCGGTGAACACCTTCCCCGCCGCGGTGGACCACCTGCAGGGCCTGTACGGTCTCAGCGCCGTGCAGACCATGCACATGAACCACTGGACGCTGGGGTACCCCAACGTGCACGAGATCACCCGCTCCACCATCACCGAGATGGCGGCGGCGCAGGGCCTCGTGGACGCGCGATTTCCTTTCCCGGCTCTGCCCTTTACCACCCACCTCTTCCACCCCAAGCAGGGAGCCATTGCCCACGTCCTCCCAGCCCTGCACAAGGACCGGCCCCGTTTTGACTTTGCCAACTTGGCGGTGGCCGCCACGCAAGAGGATCCCCCTAAAATGGGAGACCTGACCAAGCTGAGCCCGGGGCTGGGTAGCCCCATGTCGGGGCTCAGTAAATTGACTCCGGACAGAAAGCCCTCCCGAGGGAGGTTGCCCTCCAAAACGAAAAAAGAGTTTATCTGCAAGTTTTGCGGCAGACACTTTACCAAATCCTACAACTTGCTCATCCACGAGAGGACCCACACGGATGAGAGGCCGTACACGTGTGACATCTGTCACAAGGCCTTCCGGAGGCAAGACCATCTGCGGGATCACAGGTGAGGTGGGGAAAGAGGTAGGCCCGGGAAGGGAAGGCGACTTAGTCCAGAGTACCCAGTACTGAGAGACATTCCAAGTGTCACTAAAATCCCCTCTGCGCTAGAATAGATCCCCAAAGGCCCTCCCTGGCCAGCTACAACTAACCCCCAACAATTACCTTTTTCCTCCGCCGTCTCCTGCTGCGTCCTTGTTTGGAATGCCGGAGGACCTTTCCTCATCCTTAGGCGGATGCAATCTGGTGGGTTGGCCTTGGTCCTCAGATCTGTTTCCAGTTTCCTCCCGGTCGCCGTTGAGGGGTGGGGTGGGTAAAGCCGAGGGTCCCCGAAGACTTTCCCGTGGTGGATACTAGTACGGGCTGCCGTCAGACCATTTCTAGAATTGTCCTAGTGCGCCTCTACTGGGTTCCCTCCCTGCGCTACTCCCCACCCCCAGGTGCACCCCAGAGCCTGCCAAGGCGATCTTTCTTTTATTTTATTTATGGGGGTCTTGAGATCACTGAATTTAAAAACGGCTCCCCACAACCCCTTCACCACCTTAAACTCTGCATTCATAAACGAATGAAAAAATACTATAACGTAAGTGTTTTCATCGGGTAAAAACTTCCCAGGAGGGGGGTTGGGGTGTCTTCTCTCTGCACTCTACCTGCAATTCCACAGGGTTAGGACTTCAGTTGGGCTCCTCCGTAGCTGTTTAGGGATTCGCTAAAATCCATTCCCCTGAATTCGACCTTGCCTAACATCCTGATTTGGCCAGTTTAAGTACCACGGAAAGCCGTAGAGACCAGGAAGGACTCATTCGGCGGGATTTTAAGCTCCAGAATACGCCAGAGAGGGCGATCAAGTGTAGATAAAGCCAGAGTCCGGTGAATGTTTTGAAGAATCTGTTAGTTGAGGTTAACCATAAACAGAATTACACAGGGGGGAAAAACAATCTAAAAATATAAATAATGGGAATCCCGTTTCTTTTGTCCTTTCACGACTTCCTTTTGAGTAGCTGTCAAAAGAAACTCCTCACCATGGTGGTAAAACCATTTCAATGAAACCTTATATTGATTTACAGGTATATCCATTCCAAAGAAAAACCTTTCAAATGTCAGGAATGTGGGAAAGGATTTTGTCAGTCTAGAACGCTAGCGGTTCACAAAACTTTACATATGCAGGTAAGTTTGTTTTCTTGTTTAAAGACAATGGCTGGTTTCGTTTTATCATTTTTGCTCCTTACAAAGGTGTTCAGTGGCCGGCTCTTTCTCTTAAAAGGCTCTGTCTAGATTTAGTTTTCTAGGTGGGGAAAACAGCACTCAACTTTTTTATACCAAAAAAAAAATTAATGTTCCTTAACACAAAACATTATTATATTTTTCTTAAAGAAAAGACCATTCTCTGTATTCTAAATCCTAATTTTAGAATTATTATTTTTCCCCCATCTGATCTGCCCTGCATTTAAAGCTTTCGTGTTTGGGAGGAAATAAAGGTAATTTTGATAATGGAGGCATGGCGAAATCCCATATGCTCTCTCTCCCAAAGGCCTCATAATTTGTAGTTTTCTGAACATTGAGGAATAGTTTAATTTTCCAGCAAAGAAGAGCCTTATTGCCTGGGAGAATGTCGTTCCTTAAGAGAGGATTAGAGTTTTTCCTTCCTCCTTTTCCTGCCTGTGACACGGTGATGAAATGTAAAGAGCTGGAAATCACAAAGCCCACCGCGGTGGCCACCGGCAGTTATCAGTGTAATCGGGGCCCCTCTGTGTGCCTGCGCGTGTGTTTTCGTGATTGGAGGATTAGGAGCCAGATTTGTTCCTGCAAGTCCCCTCTTTTGTTGTCGTGCGCGTGTTATGTTAACGGCTTGTGATACCGATAAGACAGAAACTATTGAGAAGGGTGCGGTGGTGGTGTGAAGGATTAATCCTTTGCTTGCTTCACATCTGAACAGGAATCTCCACACAAATGTCCCACATGTGGAAGAACCTTTAATCAGAGAAGTAATCTGAAAACTCACCTTCTCACCCATACAGACATCAAGCCCTACAGCTGCGAGCAGTGCGGCAAAGTGTTCAGGCGAAACTGTGATCTGCGGCGGCACAGCCTGACTCACACCCCGCGGCAGGACTTCTAGAGAAGCCCAGGATGTGTCCCATGCCGCCGCTGCTCCCCTCCCCAGACACCTCTCCACGCCTCCCACCCAGGGGTCGCACCCCCAACCCCTTACTGACCCCAGCTCTTCCCTTGCTGCAGCTGCACCTGCAGCTCCAGGGAGTTAACTCTTCTGCTCGAGGACTGAGAACTGTAGAAAGCCACACAAGTACATCCCTTCACAAAGAGCATATGATAGTTTCTTGTAGATATTCACAGCTCATTTTAGAGCTCTGTACATAATGTCGTGGGTCTTTGTTTTGCTGTTTTGTTTTGTTTGTTTTTGTATCTTGTTGGATGCACCTAGATATGGAAAATGGAAGCCAAATTTATCTTTAAAGAGTGTATTTTCAAAATAAAACTTCTTCTTGTTTGTTTCAACACTTCTGGAAAAGTATCTTGCTATTTAACTTCTGTGTTTTCTCTGGGTTCTGGAAGAGTAGGATGCCTCTAAAATACTCAATATCGAGGGTGTTCTTTATCCCTGCATTTTAAAAATAAGACTTCTCATGATTCTCTTACTGAAGCGTCAGCTCTTCCCTTTCTGTATTGTGGCATTTTGGAATTGGACAATTTGGAATTGGAATTTTTGTTTTTTGAAGATATTAAAATTGATACCATTAAGGTTTTATCCCCTTTTGTTTATTCTATTTCCTTGTGTATTATTCCTTCAGATAAAAGCAATATAATGATCATTATTAATAGCATGCAACTCCATGACTGCCCTCCCTGAAAGCACAAGGTGAGAAAAGTCCTTGACCTAATGTCAGAGTTTATGATGGACAACTTCTCTTACCATTAGACTTTGAACACTATGATTTAGCACTACAGACAGAGACTTTATCCTGGTTTCAGGAGAGAAGCCTAATCATCCTCCTAGAAGAGTGCAGGAAGGTGCAACCTTCAGAAGACAGCAGACAAGAGGAAAAACGAGAAGCTACTTAGCCGTGAATATATTTCTATCCTAGGGTGGAGATGCTTTCTTCTAGAAAATTCAGCTTTCTTTGCAAAGCAAACTGAGTCAGGTCGCTTGCAAAGTTTCCATCACTGGTTGGCCTTTTGTCCCTGGGAAAATGCCAGAAGTATAGGTACTCTGTATGGAGCTCATGGCAAGTATATAATAATCTTCTGAGGCATTTCAACCTTTTCCAGATGGTTCCTGGGGAATGTGACACTAATATCATGACAGACCACCTGTATAGGATCTAGGTGGAAGGCTTTGGATACAGATAAACTGTAGTACTAGGCGGAGGCTGGAAGGGAAATAACTGGATTTAAGGAGGGAACATCAGAGGAACCCATGGCCCCTAACCAAGGAGGTACTCACAGGCTTTAATACTGAACAAAAGGCTGAATTAGGTACTCTCAGATTTTTTTCATTTTTGTATTTGTGTTGGATGGCAGGTCTCATCTTTAGGGTGATACCAGGGAACACATCCTATGTTTGTACTTTAGAATTCTCCTTAACGGTGCATAGGGATTTAAGGACTAGATTCCAAATTTTTCACCAGTGCCTTGTTCAATACAACTTACAAAGAGGTTTCAAAGAGTGTTCCAGATTCAATGCTTACTCTGTTCTCAGGGGAGCTGGCTGGAAGTCACTTCTGCTTCTCATGAGAGATGAATTCTCTCCAACAAAGTGTCCACTCACCAAGCCTGTGTGTCTAATGCTCACACAAATGCATTTCCCAACATGGGATGGGCCCAAGCCTTCACTGAGGAGAGGGGGCAGGGATGAAGTGTGAGGGTGCATGTGTGTGTGGCATTTAGAAGACTGAAATTCTTGTTTGTTTTCTTGTGTTTGTACAGAATTAACTCAGTGACCTCCCTACCTCTACTCTCTTAAGATCCTGCCCACCTTGGCACAGAAGATTTAAATACTTTAGGGCAGGGTTACACATTGACTGTCCCTAGAGCTCCCCTAATCCTGCAGGCATTTTCCATGTAGTCAGTCTCGCTTCCCCACCCACCCCAACTGACTACAAACAGCAGAGTTCCATTGCACAGAGTTCAGTCCAATTATCAAAAAACGACCCTTGCTCGCTATCAAGCTCAGGCATATCCTTGAAATCCCTGTCACAAGGATGTTTAGATAGAAATAACCAGAATATGGTTCCTCTGCATTTATTTTAGTTGAAAAAATGGAAATCAGAAGAGAATGAGGAAAAAATAAAGTGGAGAAAGCCATTCCTCTTCTCGGATACACACTATTTCAAGTTAATATGAATTTATTTATACAGTCATTAACAAATACAAGTTTTGGAATCTTGACTACCTAGATAATTTAAAAATCAAGGGGTGCCTGGGTAGCTCAGTCAGTTAAGTGTCTGCCTTCAGCTCAGGTCAGGATCCCAGGGTCCTGGGATGGAGCCCCATTTGGGGCTCCCTGTTCAGCAGGGAATCTGCTTCTCCCTCTCCCTCTGTCCCTCCCCCCAATTTGTGGTCTCTCTCTTGCTCTCCCTCTCAAATAAATAAATAAAATCTTTTTAAAAATCTATAATAGGGTTTAATTTAATAGCTCCCTTCGATCTGCACTCTTAAAGCCAACATCCATCTAGACTTAGAATGTAATCTAGCCTCAAGAACACACTCTTTCCACACCTTGTGATCTCAGGGAAACTTTTGAACAGTGGGTTCCTGCCTCTTCAAATTCAGAGTTTTGTTTTCTTCTTCTTTAGAAGGTTCAAGTATGCAGGAAATGAATCTTATGTGAGAAAAATTTACAAGGTATCATAAGGAAAATGATATCTTGTAGCTTATGAAATTAATCTACTGAGGGTTTTTTTGTGGGTTGGTTTTTTTTTTTTTTTTGGTTTGTTTTGTTTTTTGGCTTTTTTTTTTTTTTTTTTTTTTTTGTTTAGAGAAGAGTCATTATTTGACTTTTAGATTAGCCTGTGTTTTCCTTACACCCTCTACCACAGTCAGCTCATGAATCAATACCCCTGGCCAGAGACCAGGAATGGGAAATATCACGAGTCATAACCACAGTGCTGAAGAACTTCATGTACAGCAGTTAAATATGGAGCTGTGACTTTAATCTTATTTTGCAATCCGTGCGTGAGATTTTAAAAATAATATCTAAAATTTAATTATATTTTAATCAATTATTAATGTAAAATTATGAATGTGTGTTAGGTGCACTTATTGATGCTAATATGGAAATGTAGGTCATCATAGCACCAGTGCTTTATAATTGCAGTAATTAAAATTGTTATTTTGCAAAGGCACATCCTCTTTTACATGAGGAAGCTTTCCAAAGTTTAACTTTAAGACAACTAAATATTTAAGAAGCAAACAAATCTAAAATTTCAAAATATAAATAGGCCTAATTACTACTAGTGATGAAATCAGAAGCATATACTGGGAGTTTCTTCTACTGTTCATTTGTCAGATGTCAGCATAGACATTTGAACCTCTTCACTTAAATCATGTTCCATCAAGTACCCTTGCCCTAGTTGTGATTCTGGAGGGGCAGCCTACCCCTGAAGGCACTTAGGATATTAGGTCTTGAATACTGTCAACATGATAGACTATGCGCATTTGGGTTAAACAGAATAGAAAGTACAGCAAATTTTAATACAAGAAGGGTATTACCATGGCATAATGGGCTACCTCTCCTATTTGCAAAGTAATTTTAATATAATAATAATAATAATGATAAAAGACAAAAGTTGATGAAACCATATCACACATTGCAAACAGGAATAATGTTTGTATTTTGGAGGATTATTTGTGTTCACCTTTATTAGTGTATTATATTGAGGCTGTATTTCCCAATTTTCCCTTCGGAAATGTAACTTTCCGCTGATAACCACTTCTGCTGACAGCAATGAGCAATAAAGGGAGTGGAGATTCAGAATGATTCAGCTTTGATGACCTAAGATACTTCAAGTTCATTCCTGTTTCTTTATTGCTTGTCCCCCCCAACACAAATTACATTATCATCGAAGCTATATAACTTTTTCTTTATAACTATCCAAGGCAAAAAATGATAGTGAAAAACTATAAGTAACACAAATAGCCTACAATAGGAAATTGCTGAATCAATTATAATGCTGTATCTGTTATGTATAGCATTATACTACATATATACTAGGTGTACACTCTACTAGTAGGTATAGTTTTCTACTGCAAACAGAAAAGCTGACTAAAAGGGGCTTACACAATAGGGGATTTATTTTCTGACATAACAAGAAGTCTCAAGGAAGGGTCCCGAGATGTATAATTAACTGGAGTGACAACATCATCCAGAGCGCAGTTCTTCTGACTTTTTTCTTCTCCCGTAGTTGCAACAACTCCAACCACCAGTTCTAGTGCTTCCTTCTCACACACATTTCATAGGCAGAAAAAGGATTTATCTGTTCCTTGTATCACTTTTTCAGAATTAAGGATCTTGAATAAATCCAACCCGTAGGGGCGCCTGGGTGGCTCAGTGGGTTAAGCATCTGCCTTCCACTCAGGTCATGATCTGGGAAACTAAGCCCCTTTCAGCTCCCACTCAGCGTGGGGGTGGGGGGGTGGGGGGTCTGGTTCTTCCTCTCCCTCTGCCCCTCCTCCTTGCTCATTCTCTCTCTCTCTCTCAAAATAAATAAATAAAATATTTTTAAAAAATCCAACCTGTAGACTTGTCCTCATATCTTACTGGTCAAAATTAGGTCAACCTGCTCCTTCCTCAGCCAATCACTAAGGACAATAGAATTATACCATGATTGCCTTAGACTAAATAAAGCTCATCATCTTTTTTTTTAATAATTTTTATTTTGTTATATTAGTCACCATACAGTACATCCCCAGTTTTTGATGCAATGTTTCATGATTCATTATTTGCGTATAACACCCAGTGCTCATGCAATACGTGCCCTCCTTAATACCCATCACCGGCCTATCCCAGTCCCCCACCCCCCTCCCCTCTGAAGCCCTCAGTCTGTTTCCCAGAGTCCACAGTCTCTCATGGTTCATTCCCCTTTCTGTTTACCCCCCTTCATTCTTCCTTTCCTTCTCCTACCGATCTTCCTATTTCTTATAAAACTCATCTTCTAAGCACCGAAATGGAGCCAGCCTGCCCTGAAGGCCTTGACGGCCTGAAAAAAACCTGAGTTCTGTTAGCAAGGAAGAATGGAGAATTGAGTATTGCGAATATTAAGCAGATGTTAAAAATGAAGTTTCTGTTAATGATCTTATGTTAGGAGATGCTTATGTTATAACAGAAGGATATTTAGGGGCATATACAATATTATCCAAACTACATAAACAAAACCTTGAAAAAACTAAGCAGAAGTAAAGACTAGCAGAAAACACACCAAATTGTTAATAGTGGTTATTCATGAGTAACAAACCAAGGGTGTACTTTTCTTCTTTTCTTATTTTCAAATCTCCTACAATAAGCATGTGTTACTTTTATAAAGGAAAGGGTAATAAACATTATTTTTAAAATTCAAGATAAGTTCTTAGTTTCCTCAATATTTTTTTCATCTTGCTTTATTGCCTCTGAACAGCCTTTGCTTGTCTCTTTTCACACACACACACACACACACACGCACACGCGCGTATACCCTCTTGCTTCCTCTAAACCATTTCTTTAATTTAGTTACATCCTTACTTTCTAGGTCCTTTTCTTTCTTCCTTGATTTCTATTCAAATCTCTTTTTCCTGTTGTTTCTCTTCTCTTCTCTAGGTTGCTGTACTCCGGTTCTTTGTTTTCTTCCTTGTAAGAGCTTTAATAATTCTGGTTCAGCCTTCCTCCAGGTGTGATCATTAGAATTATCCAGGGTACTTATTTCTGGGCTCTCCCTAATCCAGTGGGGGACTTGGAATGCCTGGTGATAAAGACTCAGGACTCTGTATTTTAAACAAACACTTCAGGTAGTTCTTATGTGTAATGCAGACTGAGAACTTCTGCCTTAGCCTTTGACACCATCATTCTCTTTATCTTATCCATCCGGCATTTACTCTGTGCCTACCGTAATAAACATAAAACAGATTTCAATCCACTTTTCTTTACTTATTTACTCACTGTCCTTGAAGTGGTGAAATTTTCCTCTGCTTTGATTCTTATTACTCTTCCATGGTCTCTCTATGCACTTTTCTATTGTTGCTGTCTCCAAATTAGATTTTTCTTTTTTGCATTAATAGACATCTTTGGCTTTGATAGTTTATTTCTTTGTTCTTCTTTGTTCTCTTAATCCACTCACTAGTTTAAAGAGGCAGGAGAATAAAGTGAATGTAATAATCGATTAAGATGAGAACATCACTGAGAGATAAAAATGATTCTCTTTTCCATTTGTAGATTGAAATATTGTCACCAAATGACTTGTTACTTCAACTTCTGTTCAAAAAACATGAATTTGCTATGAGTAATGTATTTCCTAAAGTGTGTGTGTGCTGGTTTTAAGATCAGAGCTAAACAAAATAGTTTTTTAGATTATTTATATTATTAAACTACAATTTCAGAGCAGGTGGCCATTTTATGATGGAAAGAGCTATGACATGAAGTCAGAAGATGGATTTAATCTTTTAAGGCCTGAAATTTTTTATGGACAAAACATTTAACATCTTTGAGACTCAGTTTCTCATCTGTAATATGAGAGTTTTCACTACATAATAAGGTCTTCTCCAGCTTGTAAGATTTATGGTTCTCATTGAGATAAACATAAATGCATTGATAGATAAGTATTGTTCACTTCACAAAAGCTAGAAAAATACCAAGAATCATATCACTTCTCTCCCATAAAATGTTATTAATTCAGTAAAAATAAATGTAGGTTTACAAATTAATTTCTACTTCAAGCTGTTATATCATCTGTTTTTCTAAAACTTCTGAAATTTTAGAGGCACTTTGGATGACTGTTGATTAAAAGTAAAGTTTTTTAAATGAAAAGGAAATGTATTTATCATTTTCAATTTACAAAAACAATCATGCTTATTGTAAAAAAAATTCTAACAATATAAAAGTGTAAAAAGTAGAAGTCTCTTATTTCCTCACCCCCACTAATGACCCTCTTAGTTCCATTCCCCAGAGGGAATTTTTGGTATGTCTTTCTGGACATTTTGCTGTAGATATGGAAAGGTAAGGGTACATGTAAAAACATACACACACAAATAGGATTATAGTATAGTACTATTTTGCAACTTTCCCCCCCACACACACACTTAACAATAAAACAATATTTTGGGGTCTTTTTTTCCCATATCAGCATAAACAGATATTCTGCTAAGGTAAAGAAAAAAAGTCTAAAGACTTCTAAGCTTGAGAATTAATTCTTTTCATTAGAATTTAACATAAGAAATAGGAAAATCATTCTGTTACTGAAATTACTTACAAAATGCTATCCTTAACTGCCAAACCTTTAGTCCCGTATCTTCATGACAGCAGCTGAGAGAGTGCCTGAGGGTTTTGAAGATTCTTCAAGGTGTGTCATATTATGGTTCACATCAGTGCACACTGATACACCTCCCTGGCAAGAACTGAAAGATACAGTTCTTAAATCCCCTGGTGACCCATTATCCATGGATCATTGACAAGATAGAATGTAATAGCTCCTGTCTTTTTACCAAGGTAAACTTCCCAGTGAAACTGTACTGGTCTCGCCCTGTGCCCTTTATTTAAAGAAACAAAAAAAATTAGTCTAGGAAAAAGAAACTACATTAAATAGATAACACAAATGCTCTCATATTCTTTAATGTGATGTTTATTGAATGAGGAAATATCTATTGAAATATAGTAGCTATTTAATAGTAAAGCCTGAGACAGAAGTTTTTCCCACAACTTAGCGTTCCAAACAGATCATCTGAAATTCAAGGTTAAATGAATTGCACAAAATCCAGCCTTTGGAACATCAAGTTAAACTAATAGATGTTTCGCCTATTCAGACATGTAAACAATAGTTCAATTGGTACTATGGACCAAAATTTAACATCTCCCATTATTTTGCCACGGTCTAAAAAGTCAGTACTTCTCTATCCAAAAAATTGTTTTACTTATGAACTGGGCCATCGTCCTAAGCTTTCAGGGACCCAATCACAGACCTCTTCAATGTTTACCATGTGTCACCATGTCTTTGCAACATCATGTATTGACAATGCTGTGTTGTAAATACCATAACGTGATGACAGGACATGGCCATGTTTTTATGTGGTTCTGATCTAGATCCGTCTGAAAGTTCCTTATTTTATGTTAATCTTCTTGACTTCTATAAGGATTCTTCCCTATTTCTATCGGTTTAGAGTTACAAAAGGTTAGAGATAGAAATATGATGCTCTTGTCAACGTGATCAACACTTTATTTTCCTGCCCAGGTCAAAGAAAAAAGGAAAAGGAAAAGAAAAAAAGCAATAACTTCACCAAAAAAGCAAGTTTCAGAATGGTAAGTATGTATCATTCATGTAAATTTTGAAGGCATGATCTATAGTTTATATAAATATAGTATAAGTATAAATTGTTCTTGGAAATAATACACATTAAATTCTGGAGAGTGGTTACCTTTGGGGAGAAAGACAAAAGAAATTAGGAAGGGGGACTTCAATTGTATTTATATGTTATTGTTTAAAGACGTCTGAAGCAAATATTGAAATAGTTAAGGCTTGACAAAGCTGGGTGATATGTGTAGGGGTTTATTCTATTAATCTCTATACTTTTCTATATGCTTAGAAAATTTCATAATAAGCCTTTTTTTTTTCCAAAAAGAATCTGATTTTAGAGCTGAAAAGGACTTTAGGAACTATCTAATATTGATATTTAATGAGCAGCTACTCTGTTGTGCTAGAAATACACTGGTATACCAGAGAAACAGTTCTTTAAACCCTTAGAGCTTATGTTCTACTTGGAAAGAGGCTACATTTTTTAAAAATGTGAATACACGAAAACAGATATTGTTAAGGACCCCATTTGAAGATGAGACAATTGAGGTAAAGAAAAGTTAAGTGATTTTCCTGAGGTTCAAGCCAGTTCTAGAGTCTTGCCTTCCCAAATACTTTTGTTTCCCCCTGGTTTCTCCCTAACTTAATGTTATTCTAATTACTGATGGTGTTAGGCACAAACACATTGACAATAGCTCACACTTGTTTTGTAACCATCTCCAATTAAGATACAAGATAGAAGTTACAAATTTGTCAAATGCTAAAACTTAACTGAATAAGCCTTAAAATTATTTGAATATTTTTGATATGACATTAAATTTACACAATTTCTTATTAAGTAGGTCAGCATTATCTTCATTGCATGGGTGAAGAAAGAGATGAATGGGGGAGTAGTCAAGGAGTGAAGTAAATTGCCCAGGGCTCTATAGGAAATACAAGTGACAGGTTCTGGATCAGAATTCACAAGTCTGACTAATCTAATGCAAAATCTTGAGTACCTTCCTTTCTGATCTTTCAGATTACTGTGCCTCACTTCCACACATTCCTGTAAAGCCAACACAACTCTTTTGAAAATTGTAAGAAAGGAGCCCATAACATTAATATCTTGTCAGACAAATTGAGTATTTTTTCACCTCAAAGTTGCAAATTCATTGATAAAAAATGTTTAACATAAGCTTTTGTGTCCATCTAAGTGTGCAAGCCCTTCTCTCCAGATGGTCTCAAAGAATGTTCAGGGAAATCATTTCCCAGACTGCAACTATTCTACTCAGAGCTTTGAAGACAAATTTCAGGTGAGCTTTTATCCACTGTTGGCAAACAAAGAGAGCTGAAGGACAGAATGATTGTGGTGAGCTAACCTACCTAGATGGTGTTATGATATCTATTCTACTTATAAAATCCTAGCATTTATAAAATTTCTATTAAAGCAATTGTCTTCATTTCTATTAAAATAATTGTTTTAATATTATGATAGGCAAAAATGATTGTTGCAGCTTCTTTCTGCATTCATTTTTTTAAAGCTGTCACTTGAAGAAATGAAGTCCTTATGGGAAAATTACTCTGAGCAGAATTTAAATATTCAACATCAGAAGGTAGTATGGTCTAACACTATTCCAGCCCAGGAATCCATCAGCAGACTTTACCCCTGTGCACTACATGCTTCCCTACAAAGGTGATTACAGGTTTATGTTGTGAGTGCTTGATATTGACTGGTACAGGAACACTCCAGAATTACTTATTATCTTCATTTTCCAATGAATTCTTTCTTCCCTTGGCTGATGTGTGAAGCTAGGCTTCTAAGGACTTCTTCAGTGTCCTTATTAAGAACATCTGTAAAGAGCATCAGAATGAAGTGTTGAATTTCACCCATTTGGATTTCATTAAAGTGTCTATAGTTGTCAAGCATTTAGAAAGTCAAGACACTAAGAGTTTGGGGTTTGACCCAAAGGAAATTGGTCCTCATTTTAAGGCTAAACAGGAGGGATAACTGAGCCAAAGTTTTTAGGGAGTTGGGTTTTTTTCGTTTTTTTTCTTTTCTTTTCTTTTCTTTTTTATCATTCCTTTCAAATACATGCCCCTAAAGAATGAACACTTAAACAGTCATCCTTTCTAATGGTAAGTTTTCTATCTTGCCAAAACAAAGTGTGGGTTTATTGCAGAGGTTCTTAACCCAGGGTTCATGGACTTCTAGTGGGCCCATAGGCAGACCTCAGAGAGTCCATAAACTTCATGATTGTAAGCAAAATTTCGTGTGCATATACACATCTTTTTTTTTTTTTTTTTTTTCTGGAAAGAAAGCTGTAGCTTTCGTCAGACTTTCGGGGACATTTGTGATTCAAAAAAGGTTAAGAAATTTTGGTTATTTTTATATGTATTTAGGTATCTTAAAAATGTCAAAGTACCTGAACAAGCAGAATTTTAAATTTCTCTTTTTACTAAGATTTCATAGTGTACATAAATGTACATAACTTATAAATGCTAATAAGGTAAACTAACTTTTCAATATTAACAAACGAACAGAATTTTTGTAATTTGTGAAATCTCAATTATGATTAACTTGCACATATACACTCTCTGATCTGATCAGGTTTAACAAAAGTAATCTGATTATTTGGAAAAAATAATATAAAAAGAGTAATTTGGTTGAAAAGTGAAAATACGTTGTATTGTCATTGTAATATCAAATTACAGAGTGGTAAAAAACAAGAGCTTGAAAATTTTCCACTACATTTAGTAGTAGTAGTAGTAGTAGTAGTAGTAGTAATAGTTGTTTAGTTAATTAATTATGCTCTAATTATAGTAAAGTGACATGAATTAATTTATATTGTGACTTAAATCCACTTTGAGTAAAAACAGCAACTTCATTTCGTAAAGAACATTAAGTGAAATAAATTCTGATGTGAAAAATCCCCTGGGGATTTTTAAGTTTTCTAACATTCAAAATGAATAGTAAATAATTGGATCATCATTACACTAATTCTAGCTACATTTATGCTTGGAACAGTTGGTAAAATTTAAGAGATCATATTTTAAGTTCAAATACAATACCACATTTCTTCTCTGCATGTGATTTTTAAGAGCATTACTTTAACTGGATCCTATAATTATATTTGTCTTTAAAAATAGATCATTTAGTATATGTTGAATGAGCAACCTTTTCTTAATGTGGTTTTTCTGGTGAATCATTCACTTCAGATTGGAATCAAAACACAGAATGCAGAAATACAGCATGAATCTGTGATTAATAGGGTATCTGCCATTTGTCTTTGTTTTATATCACAAGAATATATATAAGTTATTTTTCCCCTTGAGTTAAACTTTGGACACCAGTCTATTTTGATTTATCTTTGCTTCTTATGCAGAAAGCCTTCTTTGACCACCTTCTTAAATTACCTATCCTCTTAGACAATTCTTTAGCTTATTACATGTGAACCTGGCTTGTTTCCAAATTAACTTGGCTATGCTCTTAATCTTTCCTATCCTCTCTCAAAAGCCTGATCAGCCCTGTTGATATTCACCAAACCAAACTTACAGGCTTCACACTCTCATGTCTCCTCTGTACTCCCCTGATATATATATATCCCTTGATATATATATATATATATATATATATATATATACATATATATATAACATATATAACGTACTCTGTTACATATATATGTAATATATGTATTATATCATCAGTGTTTCTTTCTTTTATTATTTTTCAGATGCCTTTATTCTCTCCTTAAACTTTGTCTTTCTAACTTTGCCTCAAAATGTTTTCTTCTTTTCAATCTATCTCATGAACATGAATTTAAATATTAATGAAATATGGACTCTTGAAGAGTTGCTTATTTGTTTTAAAGTTAAGACTTTTTTGGACGCCTGGCTGGCTCAGTTGGTGGAACATGCAACTCTTGATCTTGGGGTTGTTAAGTTTGAACCCCAGGTTAGGTGTAGAGATTACTTAAAAAATAAAATCTTAAGGGGCATCTGGGTGACTCAGTCGGTTAAGCTCAGTCGGCTAAATTTGATTTCAGTTTGGGTCGTGATCTCAGGCCCAGCCCTGCTTTCAGTCCCACGTAAGGCTCTGTGCTAGGCTTGGAGCCTGCTTAAGATTCTCTCTCTCCTCCTCCCTCTGCCCCTCCCCAGACTTTCTCTCTCTCTCTAAAAAATAAATAAAATAAAATAAAATAAAATAAAATAAAATAAAATAAAATAATATCTTACAAAATAAAATTAAGACTTTTCTTTAGCATCAAGTTTATCTCTTACTATTTATAAAAGGTTAAGAATACGTAAAGGTTATAGTATATGAATTATATCTCAATTAAGCCATTATTTAAAAAAACAGACAATAGTGAAGTGGAGAAAAAAATTAATAAAGTAAAGGAATTTACTTGAGAGTGTTTTGAAAGATATAAACTACAATATGGACCCTAGATATTTATTGTTATTATAATTACTATTACATACATAATCTAGCTTTACAAATTCTCTGAAGTCTTCCTATAAACTAATAATTTAAACTCCTTTGGTAGCTCACTGCCTTAGAACTATTTACCCATATACAAATTATGAGAAAGCTTATAGCACAGTGGCTGGCGTAAAATAGTTATTCAATATATATTAAAAAACAAAAAACGTTAAAGTACAATTGATAAAGTCATATATTTAGTATAGGGTTTAAAAACTTGAAGAATTTAACCTATGCCTAAAGTAGTCAGGAATGAATTTAAAATTATAAAATATTGTTTTCTTTGATATTATCAATGATATATGCTGTGACAAAAGTAACAGGGCTGGAAAGCATCAGATTAAAATTCATTTTTTAGGCCTTTCTTAGAAGACTGTTATTAAAAGACTTAATAAGGCTGAAAATTAGCTTTTTGGAGTAATATAATTCCCAATCAGCTTTCTTCTCCTGATGGGGATTCCCACACCTCTAGTGACCAAAGAATATTTATTCCAACATGGTGCCTCCTTTTGGAAACAGAGAGCAACTTTTAAATTTTCTGTTAAAATATCCAACAGTGAATATGTATGAGTTCAAGAAATTTTAGTTGCTCAGGAGTTATGATGTTTTTTCTACATTTCAACCCCACCTCCCTCTCACATTCTCAGAACCAATGAAGAAGAAACATTACTTAACAAAGAAGATAAGAATCAGAGCTGATGGGACACTGGTTTTCTAGTCAAGACAGCCAGCCTATTTTCAAAGTTGTGCTCTTCATTATGCTTTAAGAATAGTAGTATCTCTGGATTGGAAGGAACTTTAGAAGTGTCTATGACCATCTTTCATACAGTATTAACTTGAGGAGCCCTCACCATTTTGTGAAGCCACAGGTTGCGTTGTTAGATAACTGAATGTTAGAAAAGTCTTAGGCTCAACCAAAACCCACCTAGCTGCTCCTTCCAGTGATGGATCCTAGGTCTGCTCTCTACTTTCTCTAAGCTGCAAACTTGGGAGAGGGGGAGGAGAGTTCTTCTTATATAAACATGAGATGTTTGAGTTGAACTTTGTAAAATGTTTAGAATTCTTAGGGAATGGTGTCACCATACCATCAGGTCTTTAGAAAAATACACTGCTTATTATTTCTTTCTTTTTCTTTTTCTTTTTTAGCTTTTATTTATTTATTTGAGAGAGAGAGAGAGAGAGGACAAGAGTGGGGGGAGGGGCAGAGGGAGAGGGACAAGCAGACTCCCCGCTGAGCAGGGAGCCTGTCCACATGGGGCTCCATCCCAGAACCTGGAGATCATGACTTGAGCCAAAGGCAGACGCTTAACCGACTGAGCCACCCAGGCCTCCTGCTTATTATTTCTTTATTCAGATTCTACACCAGGGCTTTTTCATCTCTCTCATCCAAATATGCCAGCGAATTTAGCAAATTTTCAGTCTTCCTGGGAGATCTGCCAACAATTATCAATGAATCAATGTTAGCACACCTTGTAGGAGGAGGGAGAAGGAATTAGAAACTTCATAGGTTTATTTCCTCCTCTGGTGGTATGGTAGGAAGGAGGATTAACTGGTTAGAGCTGAAGCCTTATTGGGCTTTTAAATCCCTGGCCCAGATTAACTGAATGATCCCAGCACTGAGCACACAGGTTGTCAGGAATACTTGTATCACACTGATTTGCCTAATAACTAATCTGTTTGCAATCTCCTCCACATTTAATGAGGAGGTTTCATTGTCCTCCTCTTGCAAGTTTTAACATGCTATATACCTATGTTGATTCTAAAGGACCTGAATTGCATGCTAGTATTTCAAGGTGCCAAAGGCCACAGCTTCTTCATTAAAAAAAAGGGGGGGGGGAGCAGCAGGACTCTCAGAGTCTACACCTGGCTGGCCCAGGTTTGGTTCTTCCTCATCTATTTATTCATCTGAATAAAAACTTCAAAAAAAAGTAAGAAAAAAAAATGAGTCACCCTGGTACTGAGCCTGAGATAATGTATATCAGCTTTGATCACATGCTCTGAGGTTTGGGAAAATGAATTACTATAAACTGGGTGTCATCCTCAGCTCTTCCCTGGAAACACTTTTCTTAAATGTTGCTTTTGATCATATTTTTAAGATGTAATTAAGGATTCCTTTCCCTAGTCATGTTTTCTTTCTTGAGCTAAAACCTTATGGAAACAATCCAATAGAATTATATAGCTATGGTTCCACTCACAGGAGCTCTTGGTAATGATTAAGGTTGCCTGGACAAAAGAATATGGAATAGGTGTTTGCCTAGTGGGTGTGTCAATGGTGGGGGTGGGGGGAGTCCTTTTTATCTTCCTACAACCTGAGGTCCTATGAGGAACCCTAAGGCATATCTGAAACAAAGAAATTACTCTGATTGAATTTATCTTTTTTTCCCATTACTTCTCACTCATTTCATAGCCATTCAACAAGTATTTGAGTATCTTCATGTGTTAGGCACTGTATTAATCTGTATAAGAGACAAATAAGGAAAAAGAAAAGCATTAATAAAGAAATAAATGTTATGATCCAGATATGTGTTGACTTCTACGTCAGTATGTAGGTTCCCTTGCCAGTGAGAGGGGCAGGGAGGGGATAAGGAGGA
The DNA here is from genome assembly GCF_024610735.1 of Ursus americanus. Lineage (NCBI taxonomy): Eukaryota > Metazoa > Chordata > Mammalia > Carnivora > Ursidae > Ursus > Ursus americanus. The sequence continues at coordinate 36,698,565 of NC_142135.1, read as the reverse complement.
CTCACTGGTGGAGGTGAATGGGATTTCAATGATGACAGTGCGTTCAAATGACTTTCTCCAATGGAAGTATGTTAGCCCAGTAATGGTCACGTGGTACTGGCAAACTGTAGTTTTCTTCAAAGCATAATCCATGAGACAAAAGTCTCCTTAGACCCTCTGAGACCAAAAGGATTTTGCAGTCAAATACATCTGAAACTTCGCAAAGCACATTAACAGTTAACATCTCTAACAATCGCAGTAGTAAAGAGACTTGATTAACAAAGTATCACCCAGCATTTCCCATATGACCCTGACCACAACTCTCTTTTTGTTGTTGTTGCTGTGGGGAGATGTACTGTTTCCTGACAGATGGCATTAAAATTCTTAACCTAAAGAGGATAATTTCCCATGAAAAAATGGATGCTGTGGGTCAATGAAATACATTTCAGCTTTTCTGAGTTTCACAGGTAACTATTACCATAAAAATGGTTATTGGCTATGGCTTTTAGAATGGACAAATAAGGCCACAACTTGGAGTCTCTTGCAGACTGAAGCTCTGTGCCTAGCCCTCCAAAAATCTGCGTAGAATCCTCACCTTAGAGGTAAACCAACTGGAGCCCTAGGGCAGAATATGTCTCTACATTCCTTGAAACAAGTGTGAAGAAACAAATAAAAGAACTGCCATTATGAATTGTACTAAAGCCATGATCAAAAGTCTCTATACTTTGAAATACCTAATCATATTACAGGATTAAAAACACATGAGTGAACACTAACCAATAATTTATTCATTTCTATATCTACTTACATCTTTTAATTTTGAAAACATAAATTTGTGGTTCTTTCTCAATTATACTGACAAAATCTTTCTCTTACTTTCAGTCTGGTAGGTCCCTTTTGCTATATGTCTTTTTGTTGTATTTGGACTATAGTAAGTTTCTGGCTTTATCCAAACTCACTTTTCAGAGTGTCTTTTGAGTAGAAGATGGCCTAAGGGTCATGAAAGAAGAGTTCATATAAAAAGTCTCACATTTTCTAAGAATTACAAAAAACATGTAACTTTTATATGAATGTGGGGCTTATTTTGTTGTGTTCTAGTAAAGCTCCACTGTTGAGGCCATAGTGTAAGGCCATACTCCTAGAGACAGGCATGCCTACTCTAAAGAAAGTGGCATCCCCCATATCAATCATCTGGAAGGGGATCCTCAGACAGGTAACAGGGTTTTTTGGAAGGTGGGTCCTGGACTTCAGTGAGAACGCTTGACTCCCTGTGGGATCACACACGTTTTGGACTTTGAACTATATTGATTTTTGACAATGCTCCCTGGTGTTTTGGGAAAGATGGCTTCCCCAAGGGGTTAGGCAGGAAGGTGCTACCTCTGTAGAAGATCCTAAAATGAAGTGATTTACTTTCAGTTTATCTAGCTTTCTATTGCTCTCTGTGTTCATTCCCATCTGGCTATGCCCAAACCTTTGTAAGGATTTATCCTAATACATTAGCCTGGGTCAGGTCTCAGCTGTGCACTATGGACGTTAGGTGAGAATTTGGAGTCCATGTTTAAGCCAAAGAACTAAAGAAGAAACAGTAGCCACTCAAGATAACATAGTGATAAGTGGTTAGAGTTATTTATAAGGATAATAACTATCAGGCATCAAGCACCCACTTTGTGCCAGGCATTTTACATATGCTATCTCATCTAATCTTCACACTAATCCTCAGAAGAAGGATTTTAGTTCTATTTTGTGGATGAGGAAATCAAGAGTCTGAGAAATTATTTATTTGCACATATCCCATAGCTATCGAGAGGTGGAATTTCAATCTAGTTTTCATCTGACTCCAGAAGCTAAACATACTCTAGTCAAATTACTTCTCAGCACTTGAGTTTTTCTATTTGAAAACACCTACCTTCTAGGGTTGCTGTAAAGATTCAATGAAATGATTTATATAAAGACCCCAGGCCATTGATTAGAGGATAATAGGTATCTCCAAAATGATGCTTATTGTTATGTTTTCCTTCTGCCTTTCTAGCCATCCCTTCTTAGTACCCTTCAAGGTTTTCTCTTCCTCTGATGGCCTGCTAAATTGGTGTTTCCTAGATTTGTTTTTTAACTAAGCACTTCTCTTGAGTAACTTCACCGAATCCAGGGCTTCATCTACAATTTTTATGCTGGTGACTTCTAAATCTTTACCCTCACCCCAGATCAATATGTAACTCCAGACCCAGATATCCATTCATCTGACATTCTGCCTGGACATCTCACAGATACAACAAAATCAACATGCCCCAAACTAATCACATCATCCTTCTGTTCCAATCTTAGCTTCTCTCTCAGTAGGTGGCATCATCAAATCTCTACATACCTAAGCTAGAAGCCTGGGAATCTTTCTCTATTCCTCATTTCTCACTCATCCCTCACACTCAATTAGTCATCAGATTCTCTCAAGTCCCCCTTTATTATCTCTTATATCTCTCCCTTCCTCTCCCTCTATTTCATTTTACAGCCACTGTCACTAAATTTAGACTCTCATCACTTTTATCGGCATTACTGCAATAGTCTCCTATCTGATTTCCCTATAATCTGCCCAACCCTCCTCTGCGTCCTCAACATTCCTGTCAAAATCATCTTTCTAAAATGCAAATTTTACCCTTTATTTCCCATTTAAAATCTTATAAGAGCCTCCTAGCTTTCAGGATAAAGTGCAAATTCAGCCCATAAAGTTCTTCAAGAACTTCTTGCCTGCTTCTTTAGCTATATTTCCCAATATTTCCAATATTCCTTTATTTTTCATTTTTACCATTTGATTTGTTTTAGAAGACCACTTGAACTTCTCTAAAGGAAGTCATGTCTAGCCTTGGGCCTTCAGGTATGTCCTCTGAATGCCTACCCATTGCCTCCACCCTACCCCCTTTCCCAACTGCTCCTCTCCTTAAACTCCTTCCTTAAAGTTCAGCTTAAGAGGCGCTCCTCTGCAGAGCTTTTCCTTGATCTTGACTCTGGTGTTCTTCTAAATGCTCCCCTGATACCCGTGTATCAATAGGTAACAGCACTTTTCATACTACCCATTTCTCTCACTAGCCTGTAAACTGGACCCCAAAGTTAGTTCAATACAGGGTCCCCAGCACCCAACCCGTATGCCTAGCTCATAACAGATACAGACTGTTTCTTGATGAAAGAGTAAATTCAGGAAGAGAGTTTTTAACCCTTGGATATGCTGTTGTAAACTGCAGAAGCCAAAGGCAGGGCTTTGAGTTAAGGTGGCGTGTTGTTGGAGATGCCTTAAACCACACTTCTCCCTTCTGCATCCAGTCCTCTCTTCTCCATTTTTGACCAGGTTCCACCACTCACCCTAAGCAGAGTAAGACAGAATAGCTTTTAGACACACCCGATGAAACAAGCAATTAATATGTAGAGTATTCCATTTAGCAGCCCTAGGGAGATGAGAATGTGACTGGGACCTATGAAGCCAATGCACACCCTGCCCTCTGCAAACTTGAGCTTCAGTGTTCCTTTGTAATTCTGAACCAGAGGCTGAGCTCCAAAAGGATCTGTTTAGTTTTATTTTCATTGGGGAAATTGGATATGTTTTTTAAAAATTACATTAATTGATCACTTTCTTTGTCTTTCTCCATTTTTTCCAGACTCCTCTGAATGCTTTCTCCTTTTCAAACTTAGCTGTTTCTCAACTTTCCTTCTCTGAATGTAATAACAATAAAAAGGGTTAAAAAGAAGAAAAGCAAAACCAACTAATTCAAAAGCTAATCAGATTTTTTTAAAAGCCTCTTTGTGGGGGAGATTCTCTAGGTTGAAAAGAACCCCACACGTATCACATAGCTTACTCAACAACTCTTATTAGTAAAGGATGATAGGAAGGGAAAGAGGGAGTTAATGACTTGCCCAAAGCCACTTAACCAGTTGTATTGTGTCCCTAAGTCCCTTCTGTTTCAGTCTTGGCGATCTCTTCTTTCTGGAAGACTCTCTCCACTTGTGCCCACGGCTAATACATTTCTGTTTACGCAATCAATCCCAGGTAATCGGTAAGGAATATATTTATTACATACAATGTATATTATACATAATTTTTAAACAAATAAGGTCAACACACTAACAGAACAGAGAGAAGCCACGTGAGCGACGCTCAGGGCTCTCTGTAACTTGCCCCTGAGAGAGTAAGAAAGATTGCCTAGGGACTCCAGGCTCTCGGACACCACGAGCCTCGGGTTGGACAGAGACACTGTTTCTCTCCTGTCTTTCTCCAAAGAATGAGTTGTCGCGTAGTGGGAAACCCTGGGCCGCGTGCGCGGGCGCTGCCCAATGGTTCGAGTAACCCGGAGGCGTGCCCTGTTCGGTGCCTCGTGCGAGACCACTTCCAGGCACAGGTCTGGACCAAGAGTCTGCGGGGAGCTAGGCTGGCCTCACGGTCCCGCGCCCGGGCTCCGCCGGGGCCCTGGGCGCAGGGGGCCCGCCTGCGCGCCCCGCTCATGGCTGGGGCGTTTCACGAGCCGCGATCCCTGCAACCAGGTTCTCGCCGTCCCGCGCGCCACTCACAAGAAGCAGCCCAGCCCTGTGGGTCTCCGGAGCCTAGGCAGTGCCCGGGTCAGAGATGAAACGAACAGACGGTCTGGTCCTACAACCAGGGTAGAACTCTCCGGTAAAACCCTTGCCTGTGGGGATCTGTTTCCTTTTCCTCTTATGAGTTAGATATTTATGCCGCTCCCCTTGTATACCAGTAACTGTATTATGTAACGTAGGTTTAAAAGATGAAATTAGTCTCATATCCAGGGACAGTTTATTTCCACGTAAATTAGGAAACAAGTTATGAGGTGGTGAGCAATCAAATAGACCCAAGTAGAGAATGCGGGGTGGGGGGTGGGGCAGGGGTTAGGGAAGGGTAGATGCAGGCGAGAGGGGAGAGGGAGAGCGAGCGAGCAAAGGGGAAGAAAGAGGGAAGAGGGTAGGAGAGGAGTGGGTCCGAGAGGGGAGAGTGGGCAGGGGATAAGGTGAGAAGAGGAAAGAGGAAGGAGAGACTGGAGGGAGGACGAGAAGGAAAACAGGGCGGAGTGGGGGAAAGACAAGAGAGGGGGCCTCGGAGACTGGCGGGCCGGGGGAAGGTGGGCGGGCGTAAGAAAGGGAGCGAGAGGCCTAGTTTGTGTCCTACAGGCCTTCGCTCATCGCCCTCTTCCGTGAGAAAAGTCTCATGAGCCCCCAAATACGTCACCGGGCAGCCTTCTAGCCTCTCTGAGCGCCGTCTGGCACCTCACCCCTCGGCCTCGGAGACCGGCGGCGCGCACGCCCTCACGCTCGCCGGGCCACGCGGACTCTGGGAGCCAGACGGCCTCGTGCGTGTACCAAACGGCCCTCCCCGACCGCCCTGCTCCCGACGCGGAGGCCAGAAGCCAGGTGGGCGCGACGGGAGCGAGGCCCGGCGCATCCGCGCGAACGCTCGTGCCCGCGCCTCCGGCGCCGCTTACAGTGGGCCGGGGGAAAGGATTCTCTGCGGCGACGCTGGGCGCAGGCCCAGAACTTGGGGAAATGCTCCAGCCCTGCGGACAGGCCCGGAGCTGACGGGGCCGGGAGCTGGTGTCTCCTCAGTTAACACTATTTTGGGCTACTTCGGTCTGTTTACTCCTTGATAAGCGCATTGGGGGATTCAAAAGGGAACGGGACCGGCGGTGCCCCCCAGGAGGTGGCAGGAAAGTAGAGATACGACTCCAACGGGACTGTCGCTGCTCCAGACAGCTAGGGCTGGCGCCGCACGCGGAAGCAGGCTGTGGCGCGCGGGAGCCGGGGGCCGGGGCAGCGCCCCTCAGGCTCGGCCTTAGCGACTGGCCCGGGAGCCGGGGGCACAGGAGCGAGGCGGGACGCCGGCCCACGGCAGGGTCGCCGAGCTGGGTGGGAGCGCAGGGCCGACCGCGGACGGCCAGCACGAGCGGATAGACCGCGGAGCGCCCCCGGCGAGGCGTTCGGTGTGGACTACCCGGGTAGGAGCGGCCCTGGGAGACGGCCTGACGTTGGTGGGCTACACCGAGGCCACTGCATCCTCGACCCTTGCCCTAGACGGAGCGGAGGCCTCACGGGATAAATGGGGCTCAGACAGGCGTTTAGGGCCCCTGCTCCTTCTCTAGGTAGGACCCGGCCGCGCGTCCCTTCGTCGGGCGCAGGCTCCCAGCGCTGGGCGGCCGTGGCCGCTGGCGTTTTCCCGCCTTGCGCGCGCAGCCCAGGGGTGAGCGCGCCGTGCCGCCGGCTGGAGGACGGCAGCATGGAGGCTGGTGGCCGAGTCCTGGCGGCCGCTCTTCCCGGCGCCCGGCATACCCGCGGCCAGCCGCAGTCCTCAGGCCCGGCAGGAGGCGCTGTGCGGACGAATTAGAACAGAATACAAAGGTTTTAGGGATGGCGTTTTTGCGTCCTGGGACGGGAGCACTTTCGTTGAGTGACCCTATTCAGACCTCCTTCTCCACCTCCTCCCTCTCTTGTGTGTGTGTGTGTGTGTGTGCGTGTGTGTGTGTGTCTGTGTGTGTCTGTGTGTGTCTGTGTTGGGTGAGTCAGAAGAATGAAATGTAAGCGAAAGAGATTGAAAAATATAGTCTTAAAATTTCAGGTTCGCTGACCGCTTTAAAAGGAAGATGTAAGGCAGATATTCTAGTTAATGACTATAAAGGGCTCGTTTATCACTGCCATTTGTTAAAGATCCTACTCGATTTGAAGGTTTGGGTTCAAATTCTTTTACTGAAATACAGATTTATACAAGACTATTTCTGCTTATTGCTATCTGAAAGATCACATCAGTAACAGTAACAAGACGTAATTCCAATATATAATTGAAATTATAATATAATTATTAACAATATGTTTGTGATGCCTTTTTCAAACTATAAAAATCCCATTACTTATGAATATTTAGTGGTTTGTGAATCATGAGTGAATCCACTGGAACTGGGGCAGTTATGCAAAAATGAAATGTATTATTTATTGTCCTACTTGAGTGTAGGATTAATTCATACCGTGAGTGATCTTATGAAAACTCTGATCAGAAATAAAGGGGGAAAGAAAAGGAAAGGGAAATCCCTGAACCCATTGTATATGTGGGCAATGTAGACGCTGGAGTTCTGTGTAAATGGTGGAGCTATGAAGGGATTAAATGGTGCTGCCTCCATTTTATATGTGTTCTTAGCCTCAAAGAGATCTGCCTTAGATTGGCCTCCTAGTAGAAGCTAGCACTCCTGGACTTCTGTTTTGCAAATTGATTTATGTCATTTTGGAAATTATTCAGCAGTAATTATAAATGCAAATTACTAAAATGCATGGCATGTAAAGAGACATTTTATTCTGTTAATAATTAGTCTAATATGTGGAAGAATTAATTTCCAAACAATGCTTCCATTTTAAAAAAGCTATCATTTTATGGTAGTGTGATTTGGAAGTGATGCTGTTGTATCTAACAAGTAAATATTTCAGGACCTCAGGATATTAAAGTTAAAATCAACATGAAGTTTTAGTCAGAGGAAGAGTTTATGGTGTAGGCAGGTGCTGATTGTACCTGGATAGACAGTCCACGGTGTTGTTCAAATACAGTGCTTCAATCTGATGTGCAAGTTTCTGATAGTGTGATTCTACCTCTTCTTTGAGCGGGTTAACCCCAAAATAGGTATAAAGTAAACCCTGGTTAAATGAAATGGTTCTCTCTCTCTCTCTCTCTTTTTTTTTTTTAAAGATTAGGTTAGGTAGTAAAATTACATAAGAAGTTAAATATGTAACATTACCTTGCCTTTATGTAGCATTTTGTAACTTATGAAGTGCTTTAAGATATATTTATCTCACTTTATTGTCACAATAAAGTTTTTTAAAATTTAAGTTAAATTAGCCAACATATAGTACATCACTAGTTTTTGATGTGTTCAGTGATTCATTAGTTGCGTACAACTCTCAGTGCTCATCACATCACTCTCCCAATAAACTTTTTGACGTAGATACCATTTTGTTGGTTTTATAATTGCAGAAACAGGCTCCTAGTGGTGGCCTCAAGTTCATGTAGCTAGTTTGTAGCAGAGCTAGGACTCAAACCCCAGATATTGGGAGACATTTCTTTTTTTATATTTTTTATATTCTTTCTCTATATTTTTCTCTATATTCTTTCTCTATATTTTTATATTCTTTATATTCTTTTTTTTTTACCTTTTAAATGGTACATTTTAAACACGTGTTTTTAAATTTCCTGATCAAAGTTTCTTTCAAATGACTCAACCTAGATTATTGGATGATCTATTTTTTTTTTTTAAGATTTTATTTATTTATGTGACAGAGAGACAGCCAGCGAGAGAGGGAACACAGCAGGCGAGTGAGAGGAAGAAGCAGGCTCCCAGCGGAGGAGCCCGATGTGGGACTCGATCCCGGAACACCGGGATCACGCCCTGAGCCGAAGGCAGACGCTTTAACGACTGCGCTACCCAGGCGCCCCTGGATGATCTATTTTACCTCACTAACAACATGGAGGTGTGAATGATTGAAATGTAGCAAAATTTCAGATTCAAACAGTTGAGTTAACCAACACTTAAATACCCTGTATATTAAATAGGCATAAATCTCCAATACCTCTCCTACTTTTGTGTTTTGTTGATTTTATAGATGTTAAAATATTATTTTGTTTATTATTTGGAATATATATCCCAGTGGACTATGGATTCCATGAGTACAGAAAATATTTGTCCATCTTGTTAATAGATGTATCCTCAGGGGCGCCTGGGTGGCACAGTCATTAAGTGTCTGCCTTCGGCTCAGAGTGTGATCTCGGAGTTCTGGGATCGAGCCCCACATCAGGCTCCTCCACTGGGAGCCTGCTTCTTCCTCTCCCACTCCCCCTGCTTGTGTTCCCTCTCTCACTGGCTGTCTCTCTCTGTCTAATAAATAAATAAATAAATAAATAAATAAATAAATAAATAAATCTTAAAAAAAAATAGATGTATCCTCAGTACCTTACATGTTTGGAAATTAGTGGGTATAATAAGTACATGACAAATACCTGATGCTCATACGCTCCTCCACCTCATCTCTTTGGAAATTCTACCCACACTTCAAAGCCTGACTCAAATGCTACATCCTTTGTGAAGTTCTTTGATCTCTTCCACCTGTAAATTCTTGAGGCACTTTGTGCATCTCTCATTTTCAGCATTCATCTATTCCAGTTGCTTCTTATTTGTATACATGTTTTCTTCTTGCCTCCTAGACTGTAAGCTTCTTGTTGGGTAGGGGCACCTTACCTAGCATAATGTCTTGTACTATGTATTCCATTAATGCTAAGTAAGTGAATAAAGCAAAACTGTCTACATGTACCATTCAATATGAATTTATATAACTGATTATAAGTAATAAATAAGATATAAATTTGCCCTAGCAAAATAAGTTACATGCTCAATATTGGTCATAATTATTTTCATTAGAGGTTGTCTACCATTTTTTACTTCATGATACAAAACTGGCATTTAGCATTATATTTACTGCAACTTTTAATGTAAGGCATATATCTACAGCAAAAGTTGTAGAGATTTTTGGTACTTTTTATGAATAATACAATTCATTTACCAAAATACATACCACTACTTCTCCAGCCTAGAAATAAAAAGAGATGTATGCTATACAATACCATTGCATATTATTTTCAGAGGTAGAGGACTGATAAACATTTGGTGTTATTACAGTAGTGTTCTTTTTTTTTTTTTTTACTCTAGAAAAAATTCAAGCAGTTAAATAGCCAATTTTTTTTTAAACTGAGTCATAAACAACTTTTTTTTTTTTACCCCAGAATAAAATTTGAGATAAAAGAAGATTCTTAGCTTTGTTTATTCTTCTTTGAAAGTTGGGAATGATTTGGTCTCAATGGGAAGATATGATTTGGTCTCACTGAAAAATTCTTACTTTTCACAGCAGTGATTTTACAGATACATTACTACCAGAACTGTACAGGGGATATATATATTTACTAAGTGAAATTTATTCCATAGCTTTGCAGAATGAGCATTACAAGCCTGTTCTTTGGAACTGTGTTCTACAGACAGTTTTTTGGGACGTTTGCTTCTTACATTTAATTCAATTAACTCTGCTATGCAAGTGGAGTAACCAGCAACCACTAATATCTTGATTTTCAAATTGCATGGAAAATCTGGTGTTCCTGAACCAAATGAATGGATTTTGAGCTAGAGAATACAGCACTGAAGTTGTGACATAGTTTTGAAATGAGTGTGTGTGGTGGTGGGGTAGATGGTGTTTCTAATATAAGGTTTAATATATAAAAGTACAAATTGTGAATCCTTAAAAAGCGGAAGTGTGATAGGTTTACAGTTAAAATGATACTTCTTTCTTAAAGAGAAAAAAAAACTGTGCAGCTCAACATTTAAAGTCACAATCCTAAAGTGTCTTTTTTGGTTAATTTAACTAAAGAAAGCAACCTCTAACAGTTATTTCCTTAAACTTTGAAATGTAATATATTTCAGCCAGGTGACTAGAAATAGAAAACAGATAAAGATGACTTACTGGTTAGTGAAACACTAGTCTGAAACAGACAGCTTACTTTTTTTTCCTCTTCATTTCCCCTGGACCAGCTGTTAATGTTTAACCTTCATTTACTACTTCAAGAGTCATATTTACACTTCTCCAGCAACACTTTATCCATATGTTCCTTGGCCTTATACATTATATAAGGCTCTTTTAGGGCAACTTCCTAATCTTCTCATTAAGAAAATGTCACACTCACCCAAATAACCCTATAGAAGATGTCAGATGATATCACCACTAAAATAACCCCATAGAAGATGTCATCTGATATCACTTATAGGCGTCCTTTCATTTTTGCCTGTAATAGCCTTTGCCAGGTTGTTCTTCCCATTTAGACAACTAGGATGTTTCCTTTCCTTTATTCAATTGATAGGGGAAAAATCTAAAAATACTTCACAATTCACTTGATATCAGATAATGAATTCAGCTTCCTTTAGAGGAGCATAATGCAAAGATATTTTTTCTTTGTTAATAATCAGTTGTCTTACCTAAAACAAGTGATCGTCATTTGGCTCATAAGTTTCATACTGGAATGTTACTGCTTTAAGACTATGTAAAGGATATGACAAAACAAAGAACAGAATGGACTTTACCTCTGTCTGATAACTTGCTTATTCCTAGTTCTGTTTTAGGTTCCAGAGGTTGAACGAATTGACAAGTAAGGCTTAGGAAGTGTTTTTATGAACAAATCAATCTCATTTTTACTTCCTTAACTTCCTATCAGGTAGTTATATAAATAGGGGAAAAGGTCAATGAATTTTCAAATCGATTTGTCTAGGTTTGATTATTGTTAGTGGTTAATTCCGTGGAGTTAAGATTCTTGTATTTAAAACTTATTATAATGTGCTGATTATGTAATTGACCTTTAGCCATGTAATATCACTGGGTTCAAGGTTTTCATCTGTAAAATAGATATACTCCTATTTATCACCTTTAAGGAATATTTTTGGCATAAGAGAGTCCAGATAAGCTCTATCATAATAATACATTTAATATATTACAACCAATTGTTAGAACTCTTACATCTTTAAAATTGCTTAGTGATTTACAAATAATGTGTGATCTGAGTGAATGTGTCTTATACCCTTCTGATTTTTCTTGGCTCAAGAAGATTCTTTTACCAGAATCTATCACTCCTTTCAAAGTAGGCCCAATTGACAGAAAATGGAATTGAAACTTAATTTTGTCAAAAATAATTTCCTTTTTGGACAGAATTTGGTTGTCTCATCTAGGGCACTTCTGTGCAGTGGTATGGTGCTGATTCTCCACGGTCTTAGACTCTTTCATTTTTAAGTCTGTGGGGTCGTCCCTATGAGTGTCCATTTCTGGAATCAGGGTGAATGAAACTCTGCCTGAAAATCTGTGTGTGTAAAGCAAAAGTTATAGTGATTTTTCTGTATAACCTTTTGTGACTAATAGAATTATCTTAGCAAATTACACACTACTTCCTCTCCAGATTATAAATCATTATGTCAACTTTGACAGTTGCAAGATATTAACAGCTCTTGTTAAACTAGATTACGATTTTCACATGTAAACTCACTACTCCCATTTCTGACATCCTTCTTGCCGGAATCAGTAATTTTGGCACTTAATCACAGACTTATATTTTAACATTTGTTTTATGCTTTGTTCTTTTTGAGACTGTAATGCCCTTGAGGGCAGGTTCTATGTGTTGTAAGATTTTGTTTTTAATGCCTCACAACTCCTGAGTAAAGTTTTGGCATATGGTATGTACTCAGTGAAGAATTCTTCAAATAAACATGAACTGTTTTTATTGAGTGTTGTGCACAGCACTTTTTTAGAAATATGGAGAATTAAAATACATGATCTCTGTCCCTGGGATACATGTAGTCATACTAAGTTCCACACAATTTATTAGATCTATAATCTTTTATGTGTAATTATGAAGTCCAAAAATCCCAGAAAACTTATATTGTTATGTTTTTGGTAATATATGGCAGTAAAATCTAACACAAGAGTAATTCATTTGGCAGAAAAACATGAGTTGAACTGATATGAAGCTATTTATAGTATTCATTTAGTCCACTTAAGAAGAATATTCAAATGTTTCACTTCAGAAATAATTGATCCTTTAATTATGGTGGTATTGGTTTACTTGGTATATGTATATATTACCTTTTGAAATCTGAAAAATTCTGACTTCTGAAATACATCCAACCTCAAGAGTTTTAGGGATTGTAGATTTGTATGACATACAAAAAGTTAAATGGTAAATAGTCAAATAACTAATGTAATAATGGTAGAAATATCCCAAGCCAATCTTAGTAAGTTGCGTAAAGTGTCATGGTGTCTCTGCTGGGTGTTCCTGCAAATGGGCATGTACTCAGTCTTGGATCCCAGGGACCAGAGGCAGATGACGTGGGAATATTTTCCTGACATGTTCAGGCATACAAAGAGCCAAACTAAGTCTTTTAGAGAGCACGGAGGATCAAAACCAGGGAAACCAAGTTCAGTCATCCAGGAGTAAGAGATGGCCTGAAAAGGACCCAGAGAGACACCGGAATAGAAGGAGGAATTAGGGGTAAGTTGAGAGTCCTGGAAAGTTGCCACAACCATGGATGATAGATCTGCAACCCTATGCTGCATAAGTGGTTGGCTCTGGTGTAAAGTATAGAGTTGGAACAGGCTGGTACAGATATTGTTGCTTGCATTTGAAAGGGACCCTTAATACAATAATTTACGCCTGTGCCCTCTCCCTGTTTAAGAATGAGTGATCTGGAGTTCCATAATTATTTTTCAAACATCTAGTTAGTGGTTGATCCACAACACAAATCCAGGTTTTATGTTGCCTATCCAGTGCTTTTTCTAGTACCATAGGGAACTAGTATTTCAGTCTGGAGTAATCATGAATGACTTTTCAGAAGTTTGAATTGCATTACAGTTGTTTGCCAAAACTTGAATTATTTGAATTGAATTATTGTTTGACAACACTTAAATCTCCATAAATCTCTGACTATACTTTTATAGATATTTGTGCATTTTTAAGTACCTTGGCATCAAGGATTGTCTTAAATTTTCAAATCCCTAGAGTACCTAAGAAGTGTTTTGCACATAGTATAGAATGAGAAAAAAAGGGTTGAAGTGGAAGCAGACCAAAAAATAAGTGTGCATTATAGTAGAAAGAATACCACTGGGAATTATAAGACCCGAGTTCTATTCTAGCCCTGCACAGATTATCTGGATAACCTTGTGCAAATCACTGAACCTCTCTGAGATTCAATTTCCATCTAAAAAAAGGCTGTCAAATGACCTTTAAACTCTTTTATTCTGTGTTTTAGTTTTATGTCTATGTTTGGTTGAATAACATAATTACCGTTAACGCTTACTGGATTTAATTGTTTAGGTATTACAAAAGCATAGGTCATTAGATTTTCCAGGGCCCCTCTCCATAGAGATCTCTGAATATATCTGGAATATTAAGGTATTTTGGTAAAATAAAAATACAAAATAAATTGATATCAACAATGCATTCAACAGTAATTATTTCACACATTGAATAGGATGTGTTCCGACTTCAGGTTGTTTAGGATTTAGGAAGAATTTACTTCAAATAGTTAAAAATGTAAGTAAGTAAACAAAACAAGCTCTATGGAACTTTGATATGTTTAGCTGGAATGAATCAGCCTCTAAAAGTCTGGTATGACTGGCTATTCAACCTTTCGTTGGGACTGTTTAAATTATTTAGCATTTCATAATATAAATATTTTGATACTGTGCACTCCTTAATTAACATGAAAGTGGCTTATCATCTTTGAAGAAAATTGTAATCCTTACAAATCAACTCAGAGTATAATGTTTCTAATTGAATATCATCTGGGATAATATAACTAAATTCCCAAAGCCCCTTTTCTGAGTCCCAAACGTGTTAGAGAAGTATCATATTCATTTCACTTTATGTTGTATTAACTAATGGCAAAAATATTTGGTTGGAACTACATAGCATTGTGATTGACTGGTGAACATTTTAATAGAGGAGATCTAAATAAAGATAACATTTTTCAAAAGAAGGACATTGCTGGTGCTTGACTACCTGTTCTGTAACACATTCATTCAGTCTTGGCAGTTAATTTAGATTAGAACATTTAAAGTTTCCAGCCTGTGGCCATCTTTATAGAATAAACCATTTCATGAAAATTTCTTATAGGTATTTTCTCAAACAAGGTTTTTTGTATTTTTTTTCAAACTTTTGACTGTTATCCACGGTATAAAATAAATGTTCATTGTGACCTGGTACCCACATACATATATAGGTAACTGAAACAAACTTTCATGAAATAATACTTACCTTACTTTGTGTGATGCACAATGAGTTTTTATTGTGTTCTTATTTATTTTATTCTTTTGAAGTAGTTTGTCAGAAACCCACAAAAGTGATTCCTAACTCTCTCAAAGTTCATGACCTATAGTTTGAAAAGCTTCAGCTAAGTCCTTTTTCAAGGGCAGTTAATATTTTCTATTTAATTTTATTCCGCTGTGCCTAGATCGGTGCTTAGCAAATAGATGGTACTCAGGTGATGTTTCTTGAGTGATTTGTTCTTGATCTGGTTTCAGAAATATTAAAGTATCACTGACACTTATCTATACCAGTTGCACGAAGCTGTTGAAAGAGATTAGGAGAAAATTATTAGTAATTAGAAGGTGAAGGTAAAACATATATGAGAAGAAGCAAAAGTCACCATACACTTAAAAAAAAACGACCCACAATAACAATGTGTTGGTTCTCTAAGAAGTTATAGAATCAAGTGCTGACTTGTATTTTTTTCGAATGCCACTATTTTAAACTCGGTATTCATTTTCCTAATAATTTTATCTTAAAACTATTACCTCACAACCACAGAATGACTTTCTCCTAACTGCTGCTTGTGTGTGATTGTGTGCGTGTGTGTGTGTGTGTGTGTGTGTATGAAGCTTAACTTTGATTAGGTGTTATTTTTCTAAAAAAGTAAGATTTATATCTTGTAAACTTAAACTTTATTACTATTCTTTAAACAGTGTTCTGAGCCAAATGCTATTTGTGGGTAAATCACATATGTTTTTTCTTTTTTACCCTTCTAATCGTATAAATTTTCCCCCCTATAGTAATGTCTGCTTAATTTTTATTTTAAGTATGGTCATTAGTAACTTAAGCTTTTCCATTTATACTCATTAATAACTTTTTGGGGGAGGTTTTGACAAATATTTTGGTTCCTTATAAGGTCAACTCAAATAAAATTCTATTATAACAAATATATTAGAACAGAAATTTCTAAAAGATTGCCTGGTATTTTATAGCTGTTGACTTTTTCCTTTGTAGCAATAATTTGTGTACTAGAGTTTCTGTTTAGCAAAGAATTATGCTACTTCAGTGAAATTTTCTGGGATGTGATTAACCCAAATAAATAGAAGATACATATTTTATTACCATCAGATTTGAGCAGGGTAACATCAATAGATCAGGGAGTTTTCCCTATTTTATGCTTAGTGGTATTTTATAATTATTCTAAAAGTTAATGTTTTCTTCTCAGATACTAAATTCTTCAATAGAATTTAATCTTTTCCTTCCTTCATTTTTCCAATTTTTCCTTTTTTTCCTACTTCTTTTTGTATGACACAAATACTTCTGTGCTTTATTCAATTTAGAAACTCATTGAATGCTTGCTGATTAAGTTATTCCCTAAAACATTTAGGATCACTAGGGCTCTCTAATATTAATGTTATCTAGTAGATAGTGAATTGGGGTTAGAAGTTAGAGAACTAAGTACATAATTGTGTTTTTTTATTAACTCAGTGATTTAATCTCTATGTCCTTTTATTTTTTAATCTATATTTTATATAGGGCTAATAATTGCCTTTGCCTTTTGTCTATTTCATAGCATAATGTGAAGATCATGAGATAGTTATAGGGATGTTATTTTTGAAAATTTAAAAGCATTCTACATGTATAAATGTTTAGTGAGGCCCCTGATACATGGTTGTGATTAAATGAGAAAATGTACATAAAATAACTAGCACAGTGCTTAACACAGAGTAAGCACTTAATAATGGTGGCTGCTGTTAATATTATTTAACTTGCAGATGTGCTTATAAATTTCAGTTACTTTATATTTCATATTTTAAAATGGAATAGAGTCTAATAATACTTAATTTTTGTAAAATTGCTTTTCATGCTTCTCATTTTATATGGTTTTCTTAATTGGAATCCTCTACCCTACCCAAAATCTGGTCTTTTTAAAAATATGTATTTGCTATTTTGTAAGTTTTTACATATAAATAGTTAGAATTTATAATTGGATAGTTGAAAATAAAAATTATAATTAATTCTATGCAATTGAATATTTTGAATTATGACAATTTGAATTATTATATAGCCATGTAATAAGGCATCTGGTTATTTGAGTAACAGCAGTTGCTTTGAATTATATAATTTCAATTAATTACATTTTGTCCTATATCAGATAAGTAAAATTTGTATTGCATTGTTTTTTATATACAACAGAAATTTTATCCACAAGGAGCAATTTTAGCCAGTTGAAGATAAAAGAGTTCAAAATCAATTTAAACTTAACAATTTAGATCTCATACAGGTAGTTATTTTTTACCTATTTATAATTTACTATAGCTCTATTCATATTTTTTTTCAAATATGTTTTATTGTTTTCCCTACCAAAAAAAGTGACCCCATTATAGTGACTGGAGCCTTCCTTCTGTAAACATTAAAGATACTTCATGCTTTTCAAATTAGAATTATTTAAATGGAAGTAATTCAAGTGGTTTATCACCTCTTCCTAAAGAGGAAAAAAAAGTGTGTTCCTCGGGGGTGTGTGTGTGTGTGTGCACGCGCACACGCATGTGTGTGCATGCACTTGTGACTTAATTAAATTAAGATTTCTTTTTTTCCTTTCAGGAACATTTCCCAAAATGTTAGAAGAAGGATAGAAAAACATTTGCAACTTTTCTTTCACTTGGTGAGCGAGTCAGGAACTGTTTGTGCACAATAATCCAACATCAGTTTAAGATTTTTGGCTGTGTTTTCTCAAGAGCAAGAAAAGATTTTGCTTCCAATTCCTGCACATTATTTTTTTATTGGTTGGATTTCCTATTCAGCACCACTTTACTTTCATTCTTTTGGTTATTAATCTGTTCATTTTGGAAGAATAAGTAACTAAAACAGTTTTGAAAAGGTTTGTGTGTGCGTGTGTGATGTTTTGTTGGAGTATCTACAAAAGCAGTAAAAATTCTGGTCCAGATCCTCAAGATGCAGGTGGTGTCATGAACGTTTTGAAGGCAGGAAACCATACAGTCCTATTTTAAGAAATTCTATTTATTTTTAAGTCAAATAAAAATTTTCCCTGCTCTTTAAAGTACCTGACTGGCAAGAGAACTTTTATGGCATCCATTTACAGAAAAAAAAAAAAAAAAAGAAGAAGACTACACAATTCTTTTAGTAGATTAAGGTTTGAATACTACAGCTCTTGGAGACCTAGAGATCTAGACATTAATTTGGAGTTAATTTATGTTTCACCTACTTACTTGTCTTCTTAAATATGTTAATTTTTCATCTGCTCTTCCTTTTTTCTTTTTCAGTATAATTACACCAGCTTCATAACCAGAGAATTGCTGTCTGCTCCTCAGCTCTGTATCACTAATGAAGATCTTTGTCTGTTGGGTTTCCTTAGTACAGGTTAGTACTTGACTTTTAGTTTGCTCAGACTCATTATCAGGATTTTTCTGACTGTACTATCAGTGCTTTCTTTCTTTCTTTTTCATGTGATAATTTCTTTCCTAAAATTTTTGTATTGTACTTTCCCATTTCTGTTGCCTACTTTACCTTTCATAGAGGTTCTAATAAAAACCGAGCAACCAACGAATCAAACAAAACAAACGAAAAGACCCTCCTGCTGCCTGAAAATCTTGACTCTCTCCATATTTAGTTTCCCTTTTCTTTCATTCCTTAATTATTACTACTTTTGGAAATTACTTGGTACCTCTTTTAATGCCACTAGGTTATACTCTCTTCCTAACTCTTCTCAAAACTGCCGCTTCTGTATCAGTGTTGTTACGGTTTCCAGAGTCTAACAAAGTGGTCCTTTGTTAAAACACAAATATGAACAGATCACTTATCCTAAGAAGCCATTTAATAACTCCCCATTACTTACAGAAGAAAATTAATCTTAGTGTGGAATACAATGATCTAGCTCCTGCCTACCTTCCTGACACTTATTTTGGCAATATGAGATTTCATGTAATCCCCAGAACGTACTATTGCTGTTTCTCACCTCTGTACCTTGGCTTGTGTTTTTCCTTGCCTAAAACTTTTTCTTACCCTTTCTTTGCCTAGCTAGGAAGGAAGGCTTTTATATTTCAAGACTCTGTTTGGATATCATGACTTCCAGGAAATCTTACTGGCTGGGCATGTGACCCTGTCTCCTCACAGCCTTTCCTTACCTCTCCTAGCTCTCATTTATCTATTCCTATCATTCACTAGAGAATGAGCTCCTTGAGGGCAGGGGCCAAATTGCAGTTGGTTTTGTGACTGAAAGGATTGTAAAAAAATACCTGTTGAACTGAACTTTTCTCAATTCTGTGTAAAAAAGTTGAAAGTTCTGTGAAAAGTGCTAATAAAACACTGTGCCAAACAAAAGCACATTATAGGTTTCTGATAGCTTTATTGATAGAAAGCAACTGATCCAATAGCCTAATTTCTAACTTTTTCCTATTCGGAATCCATTCATAATGAGGAGTGAGCCACAGCATTACACCCTGAAAATTCTGGATCAAGGCAGTTTTCTCTGTTTCCTTTGTGGAACTGTCCGACTTGGACAGTTTTTGGCATGAGTAATACACTCTCAGATTATTTTAGAAATGATGAGCTCTGTGTAGCAGGTGTATTTCCCAGTGTATGCTGACAACAGTAAGAAAAATACAGCTAACCGATTCCAGGTCCAGACAACCTCAGTCTGTAGTCATTCTCCAAAATCCTTTGGCAGGAGATATATTGGAATGCTCTGACTGTCCATGTTCTTGGATAGATGGCAATAGGAAAAAAGTTGCTTTCATCAGGCCAATTTTCTTCATTTCTACAGTTCAAGAAGTTTAACCTCTCAAAGAATGTTTAAAAGACAACATAACTTTAAACATATCCAAGAAACTACATTAATGTTAGTCTCTGCTTCCACCCATTCTCATAGAACTTAACTTATTAGTTCCCAGATATTTTGGGGAGATGAATTTCCCTAGAATTCATGGGAAGTAAGCATTTTAAAACGAACGATGCTTGCTGTGATGAACACTGGGTGTTATATGTAAGTGATGAATCTAAATTCTACTAAATTCTACACCTGAAACCAATTTTACCATATATGTTAACTAACCAGAAATTAAATAATAACTTGAAAAGAAAAACAAAAATGAGGCTCGTATACATTTTGAAAGCTACACATGCACTTGTCACTTATTAACAGAAAGGATGAAAGTAAAAAATGTTCTATGGTTCATGTGAGTTCATTGAAAGAGTTCTCCATTGCATTTTTGCTAAATTGTTCAATTAATACTATTTTTTGGCCAATTAATTAGGATCATATGAAATCATAATATCATGTTATAAAAGATAGAAAAATAATCACCTTTTTAGATATGGTTAAAACTTATTTAGGGTTGGCTAAGTATACTCATTACTATTTGATGCTATATGTAATTTTTCTACACCAGTGTTGTCTAATATAACTTTTTGCAATGACATAAATATTCTATCTGTGCTGTCCAGTAGGATACCTAATAGCTACACGTAACTATTGAGCATTTGAAATGTGGCTAGTTTGACTGAGGAACTGAATTTATAATTTTATTTAATTTTAATTAAAATTTAAATTTAAATAACCACATATGGCTGGTGGCTACCATGTTGGACAGTGCAGATCTAGGCTATACAATGCCAGCAGTAAAGTTTTTTTTTAATAAAACACTTGGGTGTAAGAAAAGTATCATCCATAATCAGATGATTCATTCTCTCCAATGCTGATTATATGTCTTCCTCTTAGTTCCCTAATACAAATTTTTGTGTCAAAAATATATCATGGCCTGAAAAACTCTTTTAAAAATATTTTATTTAAAATCCAGTTAGTTAACATATAGTTTACATTTCAGGCATATAATATAGTGATTCAACACTTCCATACATCACCTGGTGCTCATCACAACAAGTGTACTCCTTAATCTCCATCACCTATTTAACCTGTACCCCCCTTACCTCTCCTCTGGTAACCATCAGTTTGTTCTCTATAGTTAAGAGTCTGTTTCTTGGTTTGCCTCTCTCTTTCTCTTTTTGCCCCTTTGCTCATTTGTTTTGTTTCTTAAATTCCACATAAGAATTAAATCATATGGTATTTGTCTTGCTCTGACTAACTTACTTCACTTAGCATAATACTCTGTAGCTCCATCCATGTTATTGCAAATGGTAAGATTTCAATCTTTTTTATGGCCGAGTAGTATTCCATGGTGTATATATACCACATCTTCTTTATCTATTCATCAGTCCGTGGACACTTGGGCTCTCTCTATAATTTGGCTATTGTAGATAATGCTGCTATAAACATCACGGTGATGTATGCCTTTGAATTAGTATTTTTGTATTCTTTGGGTCAATACCTAGTAGTGTGACTGCTGGATGTACTTGATATATTTAAGACAGCTGGACATTTTAAAAGGATACCGGCATTGTTCTCAATGGATCTATAACTTGGGTATAGAAAAGACCATGAATAGTGCTAGCTTTGAATTAAGAATTTTAGTATAGACTAACTGGCACCTTTTGTAAGTTTCTTTCATTATATTTGCAAAGAATCTCTAAGACCTGGTTGACATTTTGGGAAAACTGAGAGCCAGAAATTTTATATACAAATCATCATCTAAGAATTTCACCATTATGATGATGTAGTCAAACAAAGTTGCTCAACTGAAGCCTGCACATTGGGCTTAAAAGGTAGAGGGAATTCCCAAAGGGAGAAAGTTAAAGGGCAAGGGCAAAAAAAGGAATGAGGTAAATAAACTCATTTGACTTGGGAACTCTGACATGATCTAGAATATGTGCACAGATTTTTTTTTTTAAATGATTTTTTATTATATTATGTTAGTCACCATACAGTACATCCCCGATTTCCGATGTAAGGCTCGATGATTCATTAGTTGTGTATAACACCCAGTGCACCATGATGTGCACAGATTTTTAACTAGTCTCTGTTGTGATCCCTGACTGCTTCAGAGTTCTGGAAAGATGGATATTAGGAAAATGAGGAGACAAGGAAAAATTGCTTGGAAGAAATTGTTGCTGAGTGGGAAGAAATGAGATTGATGGATAGCTAGAGCAGTCCATCACCGTCATCATTACCATCACCATCATCATCATCGTTAGAAATATGGTCTCACTTAGTGCTTCTGTTGGATTGGAATTAAAATCACCTTTAATTGCTACTCATTCTTTATGTCAACTGGTTCTTTATTATCCCATTTTGTAGAAGACTACTGTTTTCAATGGAAGTATATAGTACATTTGCTATACAACATTTTAATGTTTCTTGTTTGGTGCCTGAAGAAATTTTGCTATGTGAAAAGTCACTATCACCCTTATCTGTAGCATTCTCCTCTAACAGCAGTCAAATAAGGAAACCAATTACGGTGAATTTTCTACCACACATAGAAGTGAGAGTTCCGTCAATCTGAAACTAAGTTAGCCATTCCAAACAGTAGGAATGCATTATTGCAGAGTAAATAAAAAGTGATTCAAGTCTTTACCCTTAATTAAAATAAAACTCATTTAAGTGACAAAAGCATAGGGAATATAGTCAATAACATTTCAGTAACTTTGTATGGTGACAGATGGTAACTAGACTTATTGTAGGGATCATTTCATAATGTATAAAAATTTTGAATCACTATGATGTACTCCTGAAACTAATAGGATATGGTGTGCTAATTATACTTCCATTGGAAAAAAAAAGGATTTGATTCACTTTCTCTTTGAGTCATACTAAATTTTTAGTGATGTGCATGCACCTCTAGGCGGGCAGGTTCTATTTCAATTCTCAAGTAAAAAAGCCAAATAAAATGTCTTAAGACATTCTTGGAACAGTTAGAAGCATGAAGTGCCAAAAAATTTCATGAGAAAAAAACCTGTTTTCTCAAGATTTCTAGTCCAGCTAGGGAAATTCAAGAAAGAGGAGATTCTTAACTTCTAACATTATCTTTAAAGAGTTTGTGGAAGAGAAAACAAAGACCAGAAGTTAAGTAACAGAAAGCAGAGCGGTAAAATGTTGCCACCTGCTTCTTTGCCTGATAGAAGAGAAAGATAAAGTGTGTGCATGTGTGCATGAGTGCTGGAGCACAGATATAAAGTGCAGGCCTTCCAGGGCTCAGGGTCAAAATAATGAGTATGGAAGCTGGTTTGCTTCCAATGTCTAATTCGTTTCCAGTTTTTAAAATGGCTGAAACTATTCCAAATCATAATCTTCTTTGTATTCATCAACATCTTTTTATATGTCTTTTCTTCAAACCATACGGGGACTTTATTAAGCAGCAATACATAGACAAAAACATCCTTTGCAAATAGTTTGAGTCAACATTTGATTTTTAAAGATCTGTCATTCTTTTTTTTTATCACATATTAATTCATTTTTCTCCTCTCGTAAGCAAATTTTCATTCTTCTCACGCCAACACTTATCTGTGGTTTCTTTCTTTTCTCCATTTCATCATTAATGTTACATCAGAACTTTATACAAAAGTGGCAATTTGTGAAATAAATTTAATTTTCTTTAAGTTGTGTTTTTCCATATATTCAATTATTTATTTTTTCATTTCCCTTTTATCCTCCCTCTGCCTCTCCCCACTTTTTATCCCATTTCTTTAGAAGAAAACACACATTTATTATGTGCCTACTATTTGCCAAGCTCTTTGCTTTTCCCATTTGCAGATAAGAAAGTGGGGGCTTAGAGAAATTATGTAACTTACCTAAGGTCACATAGATAATTAATGGATGACTTATTTGAAGTCTTCATCTGCCGGACTCTAAAACCTTTTCTCTGCAGTATGCCTTGTTGTATCCACTGTAGGTATTCTGCAACGCTATTCATGCTTTCCACTTTTATTCCCTTCTCTTCTCTCTTCCTTGGCGCCATTTTTTTTCTATGAGTTTTACTTTTTTGTGCCTGCCCAGCTTTCTCTTGTTACCACTCAAATTCTTTTCATTTTCTCCTAAATCAGTTTCGTTTTTCTTCTAGTGAGAAAGCAGCATTTTTAGATTGAATGCTTAAAATTGTTTATGTCTCCTGGCCTTGTAATTCTAAATTTATTCTGAAGAAATCACCAGAGATGTATGCAAAATGTATACACGAAGAAAAAAATCCAAGCATTATTTGTAGTTTTGAAAATTAGAATAATTTAAGTGGTAAACAGGGGGTTAAACATAGGTTAAATAAATCCTAGAAGATATATTAAATAATTGACTATTACAGAGTTAAGTAAGGTAACAGATGCATTTAATGACAGAGAAATGTTCATCGTATATTATTTAAAAATTCATTTGTTATGAAAACTCATTTATGATAGTTATTCTTCACATAAAAGGACGTTAAACTACATATTTAACTTAAAGAAAAATGAATACCTATGTATCTACCACCCACTTATTAAAATGAACAGTACCCCCCAAAAATGAACATTACCAGTTTCTTTAAATCTCCTTATACGACACCATATAATGCTAAGTGCAAGAAACAAAAAAGCATCTTAGAATATCATAAAAATGATAGTGGTATCTTCAGTATAACTTAATTCAGTGAAAAAACAGTTGTGGAGTAGAAGACTGGAGATTTATATACTAAAATGTTAGCATTTTTTACCTCAGGTTGATGGCTTTGAGGGTGAAATTAATTTTCTAATTTCTAATTTATGCTCCATTCTTTTGCAATGAACATTTCTTAGATTTGTAGTAAAATACATAACAAATGTTTTATATATAAATGTAACTTTATTATTATCTTCAGTGAAAAGGGTAGATTGAAAAGTCAAGAAAATCCTTTTTTTTTCTTGGAGGCTGGGAAGACTATCATCAGAGGCTGGAAAAGGGTTGTTCATGATTCACCATCAAGCAAAAGGTCTTTATCATTCTTAATCAGTATAACAATATTATCCTTTTTGGCACAAGCTCTATACTAGGTGAATGGTGCAAAAGAACCCTAAGTGTGTACGTGTCCTGGGTATTCAGATTAGACAGAGGAGATTCTCTCTAGTTGCAACGGTCAAATAGCTTATCAAGGAGGAAGTCTTTGATTTGGACTTTAAAGGATATAGAAGATTTAGATCAGCATTGTCAAACTCTTTGGCCTTAGGACTCTTTTAAAATACTCTTCAAAATTATTGAAGACCCCAAAGAGTTTTTGCTTATGTGGGTTATAGCTCTTTGTATTTATCATATTAAAGTCAAGAAAATAAAAGACGAGTATCTATTAATTTATTTTAAAATAAATTACATGTTAACATAAATAATATATTCTTATGAAAAATAACTGTATTTTTTCAAAACAATACCAGTTAGTGAAAAAAATGCTTATTGTTTTACATTTTGTATTTAAATATACGGCTTAATAGAAGACAGCTGGATTCTCATATCTGCTTCTGTTGTGATATTACACCTCATATAGCTTCTGGAAAATTCCACCGTATACTTGCAAAAGAATGAGAGCAAAAAGGCAAACAGCATCTTAGTGTTATTATGAACATAGTGTTGATATTGTGAGCGCCCTGAAAACCACTTTGAGAATTACTGATTAAAATAGACTGGAAGCAAAAGGGATGGCATAATCTCAGTGCTGGGAAAGCATAATGTATATCAGAGAAAGTGAGAAGACCAGTCTGGTAGTTGTGAAAGATTTATATAGGGGAGTGTGGGAAAGATAGGGTAGAAATGTGGGTTTTGGGGAATCATATTATGTCAATTAAAACAAACCAGCTTCCTTATTTATGACTATAGTCACAGATCTCTACTTTTGGCTGCAGAAATTTCCAGGGCAAGAATGATAGGAGAGAAATGTACACTTAGTTCCAGGCAATACTAATGTATGTGGCTGGCAGTTACTGATTTTTTGATTGTTTTATTCATTCAATTTATTTGGTGTCTACTACACCCCAAGCATTAAGTAAGAACTAGCGATACAAAGATGATAATGACATAATCCCTACCCTATAGCAGCTCTCAAATAAGTGGGAGATTCAGATATTAAAAGATAAGTGATACATTCCTTAAACTGGAGGATCACAGAGCAGAGGGCAGCTAACTCTGGGAGGCATGGTGGACAGGTTGTGGGGGGATAGAAAGTCTTAAAGGTGGAAGTCCCAAATACCAGCCAACCAGTCATATCCAACCCTGGTGAGAAATATACTAGAAGTATAGAGATGACAATTACAGTATCAGAGTTAATACAGTAGATCTGGGGTAATGCTCAGTACTACAGAATAATTTCTTGAATATATATTCTCTTTTTGAAAGTAGAAATGTACAAAGTCTCTCCCCTGAATGTCCTACAGAATCTTTTCACTGGCAGGTATGGGTGACACCACCAATTACTTTAGTGTCTCTCTTCACTTGCATCACCTTTTTCAGTGTTTTGGCTCTCTTCTGTGACTCAGTAACTGGAGTGAAGGGTAGGAAGAAATGTAATCACAACAGCTTTAAACCAGGTACTGAGAACACCTTTACCAGCCCAGATGCTTATGAATAAGTAAATAAACAAAGAACCTGTCTCCCAGCACCACCTGCAGGGGATGAAGAAGTCTGCAGCAGAATTTAATACTTCTCTGCCAAAGTATCTTTAACCCAACATTCCTTTACTGAGCATCTGCTAAGAGACTGGGGGATTTTTGTAGTGATTAGAGTAGCTTGGAAGGAGCTGATTAAATCTAAGAGATCAGGTGTCTTTTGTGCAGATTGAATAATAAAGCAAATACTTCATTGCCTTTTTACATCTTCCATTGCTAGAAACCAAGAACATAGGTGATTTCACAGTTTTAAGTAGTGAACTAATGAAGTCTGCTTTTGAGACTTCAAGTGTTTTGAGCTTACAACACAATGAGAAAGACCTGTGTTGCATACTAATTTATGTGGGTCAGTTAAGGTTGCTCTTTTCCTAATTTAAGGCTATCCCCAAACAGATGTCTTATGGGATAGCTCCTGCTGGCTATAAGAGGGATTGGCTTAGTATAAATCCATAAGTACCTATTTGAAATAAACTCAAAGTATATTCTAGTAAGACCCTTTTACTTTCCTTATCAAATCATATCCTAGGAGCCAGGAAGAAAAAGATTTCCAAAAGTTCCTAGAGTTTTATAGACTTGCAAACAAGTATGAAATATTTTTTCTGATTTCTAGCATTTAAAATAGAAGGAGAATGTACCAGGTATATGAAAATCAAAATAAATGAAATGAGCATTGGTAATAACACCCTTAGAGCACAGAAAAACTTCTGCTTGGCGTATGATAAAGAATATGAATAAAGCTGATTTGCAGGATGGCTTTCAATGATTTTCTTTGTCTAGATTCAGAGTCTTCTTATATAGACAGGCAGGGTTTTTACTGGGAACAGCCGGTCAGCTATTACCCTTAGCACCCATCCCACAACCCCAGACAACGTGTACGTGACTTTAAGTAGTCATATTCTTATGATTCCAGTCTTTTTAACTAAGGCATTTGAACTTCTTAATGCAGATTAAGTCTTGAATCAACACTCCCAATTAGACATCTTTCCAAAACCATGCCATACGTTATAAAAGCAATGACGTGGACTGATAAGTAAAATAATACACTGTTAGAAGAGGATCTTAGATATTATATAGTCTATTATTCTCAAAGTGTGGGTCCTCTATTTGCAGGAGAATTTCTTGTCTCATTACAGATGCAGACTCTTGGGCTAGACATCAACCCTAGTCAATTTCAATCCCTAGGGGTGGCATCCAAAACCTGCATTGCTAACCAACTCCTTAAACTGATGTGAACGTTAAGGTTTAAGAACCACTCATCTCCATGTCACTGCATATTACAGATGAGGAATAATATCAGAGAAGTCAAGTGATTTGGCCAAAGTGACGCAACCAGTCAGAGGCAGGAACTAGACTCAAAATCTTTTGATTCCCAGATTCGAATTTTTTTCACCTATAAATAGTTTGTATTTATTTGTAAATTCCCAATAGATTTCAATGAAAAAGAAATTTGAGTTCTTTGTTCTTTGACATTCCCCCCCAATTTAATACTAATAGCTTAATCATTAGTAAGTTTCCAATACTTGCTGAGGAAGCTGTTGCCTTGAAATTTAGGGAATATCAACTATAGAAGCTTGTGGACAAAAGTGTTTTGTTATCTTGTTACTGTCCCATTCCCCACCACAATGAGAGAAGCAAGATCATTTATCAACAAGAACAAATATTCGTTTTTCTTAAATCGCAAGAGAACAATAAAATGTCAACAGAAAAACCCTGCTACCAGTGTTAAACAAGAATATCCCACCCTTTATAACAACATACCATATGGTATTTCCCTACCTTGTTCAGTATTTAACCTAACAATTTATTGCTGGGTGTCTTGGCAGCAAGCTGTGCAAGTCGAAGTGGAATCTGACTGAGGTGAGTTAATTAATGTGGTGGCAGCTTGGAATGTTGTCCAGCTGCCAGTGAGAATTATGTTTGTTTGCCTTTGGCCCAAGTGTGAAATGGCTGGCTGTTGATTTCAGAAGTGTGAGTGTACATTTTTATATCTCACACGAATGAATACATTTTTTGTATCCTACACATTTGGGGAAATGCTAAAATTTATTGGGTAATGTTATTTACCACTTGTGTGGCAGAAAGAGAAAAGTGGAATTTTGCCCCAGAGGTTGACTTTGCATCTGTAGAAGAAGCAGAAGCAGGTGGCATATAAATCTATGCACAGGTAAATAAGCCGTCTGAAATTAGGCCATCTGGGCGAATGTTTTCAGGAGTAACTTTAAAAAGGAGGTAAGCAAGATTTGAACCAGGAAAGAATAACTCTTGTAATGATAAAAGGATTCTGAAAGTAGAAAACATAATTTTAAATTTCTCTTGAAAGGAATGGCTTTTGGATTTACTATGTAGTTATGTTTAAAATTTTTATTTTCTTTTCGCCAAACACAACCCTCTATTGAAGACATCATCTCTCTGTGCAATTCTCCTTTCTATCAACAAAGATGAGTGATTTCCTGTGAAGCGTTTTTGATGTAAAGGTACCATATAGTTTGGGCCATCGTTACTGATATCAGCAGGGGTTCTCCACGTCTAGTAGTCAATACCTGACACAAAACCAACACAGTTCAAAGTACACTCGCTGGGCGTCAGGTATTACTGTTCCCTTACTATTTTTCCTATGTAAAATACCAGTAAGATAAAACGACTTGACAAAAGTTTACTTTAATACACATTTCTTTCTTTTATTCCATCATTATGAAGAAATTTAAAATATACTAAAACTAAAGGAAATGGCAGGCGGGAGATACAAGAGCAAATAAGATGAAGAAACATTTGCAAACCTAACAAAACAAGTATTACCAGAATGCCTGTTTTGAAGTTTTGATGTTGCCATGAGAATATTAATAAAACAAAGTAGAAGTGTTTACACTTTGGAAGATACTAAACAAAATTAGTTTGTCAAGGAAAACACTAGCAAAGATAGTATTTTAAATGTCGAAAGTGTAGAAGTGTATAGAAAAAAACACAATGCAGTTCTCACCTCCTTTAATCTAAGAAAATACGGTGATAGCTCTAAAACTTTAGGTGAGTGTTACTTTGAGGTTTAGATTTCATTTTACTGAAAGTTAAGGAAAGGTGATTTTTTTGGTCACATGCTAAATAATAGAATATTATTTAGATATTATTATTATTATTATTATTATTATTATTATTATTATTATTATTATAATAGATATTTCCTTTTTCACTGAGGGTATTTGCTATAGTATTATTCATGATGCTTTTTCCGTGCTAACAATTTTTAGTAGTAGAAGGGATTATTGTGATTCTATATATAACTACAGTTAGCTACTGGTTACTTTATTATTTTTCTTTATTTGATATAGCAATTTAAAATATGAGAGACATTTTGTGCCTCCCTTTCACATAAAAAGTAAAGAAAAAAATCTTGGTAAATATTATTGCACTTTTCACATTATAGTGTTATATCCTTGAACTTTCAGGCCAAAGTAAGCCTCTGAGTCTTGTTTTAGATTATATTACTGTCAGAGTGAAAAAGAAATCACACATTTTAATCTAATGTACACCCTATGGGCATCTCATAAGGTGAGACTTATCACAGCTAGCTGACCAGAGAATGAATTTTTATAAATTATTTAGTTGCTGTTAAACTTTTTAAAATTTAATCTGGTGTGGATATATTAGACAAAATATTTCCCCTTAAACTTTCCTGATGTTTATGGTATGTTTACAAGTATGTAATAACTATGGAGGATACCCTTACCCCAAATTTGATCGTTGCTCTCATATAAACTTTACACTAACAAATTTAATGTATTAAATGCTTTTGGTGAAATGCTAAGCTTAAAAAAGGTAAGTTTTGTTTTGAAAAATTAGGGCCAACTAATATTAAAGAAAGATACTCAAATAATTCTACATTCCAACACTACATTATCAGTTTTCAAAATACAATGAAAAAATTGTGTACTTTTTTTTAAAAGATTTTATTTATTTGAGAGAGAGCTCTCATGAGTGGGGTGGGGGGGCCGGGTCAGAGGGAGAGGCAGACTCCCTGTCCAGCAGGAACCCCAACCCAGGGCTTGATCCCAGAATCCTGGGAACATGACCTGAGCCAAAATCAAGTCGGGCATTCAACTGACTGAGCCATCCAAGCACCCCCAAGATTATACACTTTCTATATACAAAGTGTTATATCAATGAGGAATGATATAAACTTAAATAAAGTCAGTTTGTGGCAGAGGTAATTTATAAGAAGTTTTCCCTACCTTTAGTATTGAGTTTTGCCTGCACTTTCTGCAGCCTCCTAAATTCTGTGCGGTAACATTTGAATTGTTATAATGAAATGTTAAAATTATTGAAATTTAAAAATTATTCTCATTTTAGTGAACTTGAAGGTTTGTTAAGCATTAAGAAGTAATTTGAATGCTTCTTCTTTTTTCTATGTCCTCTTTTCAGATATAGCTGGATTAATGAAGGAATTAGAACCATGGATTCATAGACCTTTAGACATTAAAGAGACTTCAGGTTTCTCAGTCTGTGAAATGTAAGGTGAGTAAACCAATGTCTAAGATTTAAAGTGAATCATGGGTGGAGTCAGGTTTGGGACTCAGATCTGTAAGTCCAGTGTGCTTTCCATCTGCATTAAATATTTCCTTAATAACAATATATTTTATTTTTTAGAACAGTTTTATGTTTATAGGAAAATTCTGAAGACAGATAACCCACACCCAGTCCCCCTTATAATATACATTATACATTAATATGGTACATTTGTTACCATCCATGAACCCATACGTTTTCAGATTTCCTTACTCTTTACCTAATGCTCTTTTTCTGTTCTAAGATCCCATCCCTGATCCCACTTACATTTGATTTTCATGTCTCCTTATGCTCCTCTTGGTTGTGACAGTTTCTCAGACTTCTCTTTTCTTATTTTCTATGACCTTGACAGTTTTGAGAAGTCCTGTCAAGTATTTTGCAGACTGTCCCTCATTTGAGATTTGCCTGACATTTTTCTCATGATTGGATTTGTTCTGGGTTTTTAGGAGAAAACCAACAGAGATAAAGTGCCATTATTATCAATCATATCAAGGATATAGACTATAAAATATGACTTATCACTTTTGGTGTTGACCTTAATTGGATGGTAGTGTCTGTCAGGTTTTTCCACTGTAGAGTTACTCCCCCCTGCCCTCTTCTAAATTTTGTACTATACACTTTGGAAGAATTCACTGTGTGCAGCTCACACTTAGGGAGTGAGGCATTACGCTCCTACTCCTTGATGGTGGTGTATTTGCATAAATTATTTAGAATTCTTCTGCAAAGGAGATTTGTCTCTTCTCCCTCATTCATTTATTAATTTATTCAATTTATTAAACTCAATATAGACTCAAGGATATTTATTTTACGTTCTGAGTTATAATCCAATGTAAGTATCGCCCACTTTTTGAAAGTTCACATTACACCACTTGTTTTTACAAGAGACCTATGTTAGTACATTTTTTTTGCTAACTGAAAGAAATCCGAAGAGGATTTTCACTTTTACAAAAAAAGGCAAAAAACTAAAATAGCATTCAGTGTTTGTTTTGCAAAGAGCTGTCATAGAGACAGCGCAAACCTGAGCAGTAGGAGTAACACTGTCAAGCTCCTAACCCCGGGAACTACACTCCGCATCTCAGCATCAAGCCACCACAGCTTTGACATGTGTCCGTGAGCCTCTGTGCTTTATCTCAATTTATTTTGTGCATTTGTTAGCAAGATGTGCCCTAAGATATCAGAGAAGCTGAAGAGAGGCTATTTTTGGGGATGGAGAACTCAGAGATTTTTTCCACATAAATTAATGGTATTTGCTTCTTCACTTTTTACCATTTTGGCTTACAAAAGATTTCATGGGAACACTATTTTTGTATAGCAGGGGAAACCTGTACTACTCAGAGACTAATTGACCACATAATTGTGGGTTTATTTCTAGGTTTTCTATTCTGTTCTATTGATCTATGTGTCTATTTTTATGCCAGCAGCATACTGTTTTAGTGACTACTGCTTTGTAATATAACTTCAAGTGGGGAATTGTGATACCTCCAGTTTTTTTTTTTCTTTCAAGATTGCTTTGGCTATTTGGGGTCTTTTGTGGTTCCATACAAATTTTAGGGTTGTTTGTTCTAGTTCTATGAAAAATGCTTGGGCATTTTGATAGGGATTGCATTAAATGTATAGATTGCTTTGGGTAACATAGAAATCTTAACAATATTTGTTCTTCCAACCCATGAGCATGGAATGTCTTTACATTTCTTTGTGTTATCTTCAATTTCTTCCATCAGTGTTTTATAGTTTTCAGAATACAGATCTTTCGTCTCTTTGGTTAAGTTTATTCCTGGAAATTTTATGGTTTTTGGTGCAATTGTAAATGGGATTGTTTTCTTAATTTCTCTTTCTGCTGCTTTATTTAGTATATAGGAATGCAAGATTTCTATATATTGGTTTTGTATCCTGCAACTTCACTGAATTCATTTATGAGTTCTAGGAGTTTTTTTGGTGGAATCTTCAGGGTTTTCTGCATATAGTATCATGTCATCTGCAAATAGGGATAGATTCACTTCATCCTTACTGATTTGGATGCCTTTTATTTCTTTATGTTGTCTAGTTGCTGTAGCTAGGACTTCCAGTACTATGTTGAACAACAGTGGTGAGAGTGGACATCCCTATCTCGTTCCTGATCTTAGGGGAAAAGCTCTCAGTTTTTCCCCATTGAGTATGATGTTGGCTGTGGGTTTTTCATATAAGCCCTTATTTTATTAAGGTATGTTCCCTCTAGGCCTACTTTGCAGAGAGTTTCTATCATGAATGGATGATATACTTTGTTGAATACTTTTTCTGCATCTATTAAAATGATCATCTGGTTTTTATCCTTTCTTTCTTTTCTTATTGATATGACACATGACACTGATTATTTTATGACTATTGAGACATGTTTGCATCCCAGGAATATATCCCACTTGATTGTGGTGTATGACTTTTTACTGTATTGTTGGGTTCAATTTGCTACTGTTTTGTTGAGGATATTTTCATCTATATTTTTGAGAGATATTGGTTTGTAGTTCTCTGTTTTTTGTGGTGTCTTTATCTGATTTGATATCACTGTGACCCAATAGAATGAATTTGGAAGTTTTCCTTTCTTTTCTAGTATTTGGAATAGTTTGAAAAGAATAGGCATTAATTCTTCTTTAAATGTTTTGTAGAATTCACCTGTGAAACTGGTCCTGGATTTTTGTTTTGGGGGAGTTTTTTTTTTTTTTTTTTTTTTTTTTACTGATTCAATTTCATTGCTGGTAATTGGTCCATTCGAATTTTCTATTTCTTCCAGCTTTAGTTTTGGTAGGTTATGTGTTTCTAGGAGTTTATCCATTTCTTCTAGGTTGTTCAATTTGTTGGCATTAGGTTTTCATAATATTCTGTTACAATTGTTCGTATTTCTGTAGTGTTGGTTGTTATTTCTCCTCTTTCATTAGTGATTGTGTGAATTTGGGTTCTCTCTCTCTTTCTCTTTATGGGTCTGGCTAGAGATTTATCTATTTTGTTGATCTTTCCAAAGAATCAGTTCTTGTTTTCATTGATCTGTTCTATTATTTTTAATTTTTTTAAGTTTCTATATCATTTATTTCTGCTCTAATCTTTATTATTTCCTTCCTTACTTTTACGGGCTTCGGGTTTTATTTGTTCTTCTCTTTCTAGCTCCTTTAGTTTTAAGTTTAGGTTGTTTAGGTGAGATTCTTCTTGCTTCCTGAGGTAGGCCTCTATTGCCATAAACTTCCCTTTTAGAACCACTTTTGCTGCATCCCAGAGGTCCCGGACAATTGTGTTTTCATTTTTATTTGTTTCCATGTAATTTTTTATTTCTTCTTTGATTTCTTGCTTGACCACTCATTGTTTAGTGGCTTGTTATTCAACCTCCATGTATTTGTGCTTTTTCCAGATTTTTTCTTATTGATTTCTAGTTTCATAGTGTTGTAGTCAGAAAAGATGTATGGTATGACTTCGATTTTTTTTAATTTGTTGAGGCTTGTTTTGTGGCCTAATGTATGATCTGTTCCAGAGAATGTTCCTTGTGCACTTGAAATAATGTGTATTCTGCTGCTTTAGGATGGAATATTCTGAATATGTCTGTTAAACCCATCTGGTCCAGTGTGTCATTCAAAGCCACTGTTTCCTCTTTGATTTTATGTTTAAATGATCTGTCCATTAATGTAAGTTCAGAGTTAAAGTCCCCTACTGTTATCGTATTATTATCATTTAGTTCCTTTATGTTTGTTATTAACTGTTTTATATATGTGTGTGATTCCATGTTGGGTGAATAAATATTTACAATTGTTAGATCTTCTTGTTGAATTGTCCCCTTTATTAATATAGAATGTCCTTCTTTGTCTCTTGTCTTTGTTTTAAAGTCTATTTTGTCCAATGTAAGTATTGCTATCCCAGCTTTCTTTTGACATCCATTTGCATGATAAATGTTTCTCCATTCCTTCACTTTCAATCTGCATGTGCCTTTTGGGGTGAAATGAGGCCCTTGTAGGCAGTATATAAATGGGTCTTTTTTTTTTTTTTAATCCATTCTGACACCCTATGTCTTTTGATTGGATGTATAGTCCATTTACATTCAAAGTAATTATTAATAGATATGTACTTATTGCCATTTTTAAACTTGTTTTGTGGTTGTTTCTATAGATTTTCTCTGAACCTTTTCTTCTCTTGCTCTTTTCATGGTTTGTTGACTTTCTTAAGTGGTATACTTGAATTCTTTTTCTTTATCCTTTGCATATCTGTTACTGGTTTTTGATTTGTGGTTACTGTTAGGTTAGTATATAACATCTTTTGCATATAGCAGTGCATATTAAGTTGATGGTCACTTAAGTTTGAACTCATTCTTTACTATTCTGCCCTCCATGTTTTAGGTATACGGTGTCATGTTATACATCCTTTAATTTTATGAATCCCTTGACTGATTTTTACAGAAATACTTATTTTTATGCTTTTGTGCTTTTTACTTTTCATACTCTCACTTATTTTTTTTAAAGATTTTATTTATTTATTTGACAGAGATAGAGGCAGCCAGCGAGAGAGGTAACACAAGCAGGGGAAGTGGGAGAGGAAGAAGCAGGCTCCCAGCGGAGGAGCCTGACATGGGGCTCGATCCCAGAACTCCGGGATCACGCCCTGAGCCGAAGGCAGACGGTTAACGACTGAGCCACCCAGGCACCCCCCTCTCACTTATGATCTATCCTTTCCACTCTGAGTCCCCTTTAATATTTCTTGTAAGGCTGGTTTAGTGGCCTTGAGCTGTTTTACTTTTTCTTTGAGAAACTCTTGATCTTTCCTTCTATTCTGAATAATAGTCTTTCTGGATAGAGGATTCTTGGTTGCAGATTTTTCCCTTTCAGCACTTTGAATATATCATGCCACTTCTTTCTGGCCTGCAAAGTTTCTGCTGAAGAATTTGTTGATGGCCTTGTGAGTTTTCTCTTGTATGTAACTGTCTTTCTTTTCTCTTGCTGCTTTTAATGTGTTTTCTTTATCACTACTTTTTGCCATTTTAATTACTATGTGTCTTGGCATGGACCTCCTTGGGTTGAATTTTTGAGGGGATTCCTGTGCCTCCTGGATCTGGATATCTTTTTCCTTCCCCAGATTAGGGAAGTTTTGAGCTATTTTTTTCATCAAATAAATTTTCTGACCCCTTTATCTCTCTTCTTCTTCTGAGGTCCCTATAATGCAAATGTTATAATGCTTGATGGAGTCACTGATTCGCTAAGATTATTCTCAGTTTGCATAATTTTCTTTCCTCTTCTTTGCTCAGCTTGGTTACTTTTCATTACTCTGCCTTCCAGCTCCTTAATTTGTTCCTCTGCTTCATCTAGACTGCTATCGATTCCATAAAGTATATTTTCAGTTTCAATTATTGTGTTCTTGATCTCTGATGGTTCTTTTTTTTATCTCTGTGTAAAGGTTCTCACTGATGTCCTCACTCTTTTCTCAAATCCCATGAGTATATTTATGATCATTACTTTAATACATTTAATACATTCTTTTTTAAAAGATGTATTTATTTATTTGAGAGAGAGAGAGTGAGAGCATGTGACTTGGGGGAGGGGCTGAGGGAGAGACTCTTCAAGCAGACTCCCTGCTGAGCATGGAACTTTATGTGGGGCTTGATCTCACAACATATGAGATCATGACCTGAGCTGAAACCAAGAGTCGGACACCTAACTGACTGAGCCCACCAGGTGCTCCTTTATGATCATTACTTCAAATTCTCTGTCAGGCATATTACTTAAAATCCATTTTGCTTGGGTCCTTTGCTGTTGTTTTGTCCTGCTATTTCATGTGGGACATATTTCTCTGTGTCTTCATTTTGTCTAACTCTCTATGTCTGTTTATCTGTGTTAGGAAAGTCAGCTACTTCTCTTGCTCTTAATGATAATAGTTTACAAAGAAGAGGTCCTGTAGTGCCCTGCAGTGCAGTGACCCCTGTTCCCTAGGATCTGGTGGTTCACATGAGTGTCTCCTATGCATGTTGCATGTGCTCTGCTGTTGAGTCTTGGCCTCTTTTTCCTTCAGTCCGTTGGTGTGCAGAGGCTCTCTTTGCATATTGTGGGCAGTGTTTGGTCCCCAACAGGGATGGGGCACGTTTTAACAAGGTGTGCAGTAGTCTGCTTTAAAATGAGACCTTCCCCCACCACAGTTGGAACTGAGGTCCTGCATACATGTGGGTGGGGGGCATGTGGTGTTGGCAGGATTTGCACCAGTCTTCTGGGGGAGGGGCCTGCAGCACTGAGACTGACGCTAGAGTGACTGGGAAGGGCAGATCCATGAAGTGAGTGGGCAGAGGAGGAGAGGACAGGGCTTGGTGTAAGCAAGTTAGTTAAAGAATGTTGGCACACTGTTGGTTCCCACAGGTGACTGTTGTTTATGCTGGGGGAGGGGCAGGAGAAGGAAATGGCACATACCAACTCCTTTGTTCCTGGAGGGGTCTCCTCATGATCCCTGTCTCTCTAGCCACACTCTGAGATGAGCAAATCACTCATTGTCCCATCTGCCCCCAGTGTTTTTCAAACTACTTCTTCTATGCTGTATGTGCAATAGTTGTTTGTTTGTCTGCTGTATCTCTAAGGGTGGGTCTCCTCTTTCTAATGCCCTCCAGGTTTCCCCAGAGCTAAGCTGCAGATTTTTTAAATTCCAGGCTTTAAGTCCTACTGGTTGATAAGAACTCAAGAAATTCAGTCCTTCTCACTTTCAAGGGCAAATATTATGGGTATTTGTCCTCCCCATTTGTGGGCTCCCTGTTGTGAAAGTCTTTTTTTCCACTCTTCTCCATGCCACTGGCTCCCTCCCAATGTGGATGGTCCTGGTCCATTTCACTCCCAAACACTGTCTTCCCCCTTCCTATCCTCTTTGATGGTTTCTTCTCTACCTTTAGTTGTGAAGTTTGTTCTGCCAGTCTTTAGATCATTTTCTGGGTTATTTACACTGATGTGAGTGTCATCTAGTTGTATCCATGTGAGGAGGCAAGTGTAGGGCCCTCCAACTCCACCATCTTTCTTCTTTAGATCTTTGAGTATATCTAACACAGTTAATTTAAAGTCTCTGCCCCCCAAAAAATAGAAAATAAAAAAAAATAAAGTCTTTGCCTAATATGTCCAATGTCTAGGCTTCTTCAGGGATGTTTTCTGTCACTTTAGTCCTGTGAATGGGCCACACTTTACTGTTTCTTTGTATCCCTTCTGATTTTTTGTCAAAAACCGGACATTTTGAATATTGTAACTCTGGAAATCAGACACTTCCCCCTCCCCAGAGTTTGCTGTTGTTGCTTGTTGAGGGCTGTAGTCATTCATATTTTTAGTGACTTTCCCATACTATTTTTGTAAAGACTGTATTTCTTATTCATGTGTGATTACCTAAGTCTCTGTTATATTATCTCAGTGGTCAGCCAGAGACCTGACAGAGATTTCCTTAAATGCCTGGAGCTTAAAAGGGGAAAAAAAAATACTCTCCTTATTTTTGCATATTAGCATTGAGCAGAGGCAATCCTTCAATGCTTGGACAGGTCACCTGTAATTCTGATTGAGCTTTTACTCCTGCTCATGTGGACCCTAAAGATCAGCCAGAGATAGAAGCTTGTAGGGTTCACTTAGGTCTTTTCTGAGTTGCACTGAGCTCTGGGCATGCGTGTTGCTTGCATGTGTCAATACCTTATCACTTTTATTGCTAAATAGTATTCTATTGTATGTTATACCATATTTTATTTATCCATCCATCAGTTGATGGACATTTGGATTATTTCCACTTTTCGGCTCTTATAAATAATGTTCTATGGCATTGTGGACTCGTTTCTATTTTAAAAATGGACTGATTTAGATAAGTTGATACACAATGAACAGAATATATCCAAAATTAATAATTAAATGAATTTTGAAATATATATAAATCTGTGAATTCATCACCATAATTAAGAACAGAAGCATTTTTGTCACCTTCAAAAGTTTCTATATGGCCCTTTGTAATCCAATGCAACTCTGAAACCCTGTCTGCCTGCACTCACTGATCTACTTTCCGTTACTAAACGTTTTCTAGAATTGTATATTAGTGGAATAACATTTTATTGCTCTTTTTATCTGGTTCCTTTCACTCAGCATAATCATTTTTATTTCCTTTCATGTTGTTTCATGTATCAATAGTTCCTTACTTTATTATTAAACAGTATTCTCATTGCATGTCTATATCACATCTTATTTATTCATTTGTGTATTGAATATTTGGATTTTTTTCTACCTTTTAAGCTATTGCAAATGATCCTGTTTGAATGTTTTTCAAATCTTTTTGCAGACTTATTCTTTCATTTCTCTATGGTAAATACCTTGGAGTAGAATGG
The DNA here is from genome assembly GCF_024610735.1 of Ursus americanus. Taxonomy (NCBI): domain Eukaryota; kingdom Metazoa; phylum Chordata; class Mammalia; order Carnivora; family Ursidae; genus Ursus; species Ursus americanus. Next base: position 36,659,353 of record NC_142135.1, on the reverse strand, counting down.
CTGGTTTGTATGGTAGATGTATGTTTAACTTTTTAGGAAACTGTCAAACTGGTTTCCAACAATGAAAAACAATGACCTTTCCCACAATAGCCAACTATTGTATCATTTTACATTCCTATCAACAGTATATGAAAGTTCCAGTTGCTCTATGTCCTCACCAACACTTCGTATGGTCAGTCTTTTACATTTTAGCCATTTTAGTGTGTATAGCAGTATCTTATTGTGGTTTTATATTACATTTTACTAATGACAAATAATGTTGAGCATCTTTTGATGTACTCATTTGCCATACATACATTTTCCTTGGTGAAGTGCATGTTCAAATCCTTTGTCCACTTTTTAATTGTTTTTTTTTTATTATTATTGAGATTGAGGGGTGTGAGTTCTCAATATATTCTGAATAAGAGTCATTTGTTGGATATATATTTTTTAAATATTTCAGGTTGTGGCTTGACTTTTCATTTTCTTAGCAGTACATTTATCAAATTAAAGGCCTGCATGTAGATAAAGTAGGAAGCTTTTGTATGGCCACAGTTCATGTGGAAGACAAGTGAATTTTAGTTGATCATGGTGTTAAAGCAAGGTAAGGGTGTGATGTGGCTAATGAGCTCAGGTTTCACTTATGAGTACATCTTGTAGATAATGAGAATTAATACTCTTATGGTACTTTGTACTGATCATATCACATTATTATTTTCAATTCTGGGACGAAGTGCTAAATGGAACATTGTCAAACTTAAGTACATTCAGAGGAAGTAGATTAGGATAGTAAGAAGACCGAAAGAGCAAAGGTTAAAGGAAATTGGGGTAGTCTAGAAATGAAAGGACTAAAAGGAGACAGAAGTTTTAAAAAATTTGAAGGTCTTGCAGAGTAAAGAATAGTTAAGAGCATGAGATATATATTCAAAGAGACATGGATTCCAATACTGGCTACTCCTCTTAATAGCTATGAGCTATTAGGCATGGTTCTTTAAAGGTTCTCTAAGTTTTCTTACTGTTAAAATTCACAGGACATGTTAAATACTCAACAAATAATATTATTCTTAAGCTCACTATGTGACAGTAGTGATGTTATGAATCATTTATTACATTGTTATTTATTAATAACTTCTAGTAAATCAAAGGATAATTGGAACATTCATTATATTAGGGCATCCTTAACAAAGATGGCACTTCATTTGTAAGGTGCATCAGTGTATTAGTTACTGCGTAAGAAATTGCCCCCAAATCTAGCAGATTAAAATAATCAATACTTATTCACTCAAAATTTCTGCTGTGGTTTAGGAATTCAGGAGCAGCTCACCCGGGTGGTTCTGGCTCAGGGTCTCTCGTGAGGCTGCAGTTAAGAAGCCAGGGCTGCAGTCATTTTAAGTCTGACTGCTGACAGAAAACTCCAGTTCCCTCTTTGCTGTTGGAAGGAGGCCTCAGTTTCTTGCCATGTGGACTTTTCCCTAGTGCAGCTTGACTGTTCTCATGTCATGGCAGCTTGCTTCTCCCAGAGCAAGTAATCCCAGTGAAAGAGCAAGGAAGAAGCCACAATGCTTTTTATGTTCTCATTTCAGAAATCACATTGTCACTTTGGCCTCCTTGTATCTCTCAAAAGTGAGTTACTAAATACAACCCATATTCAAAGGGAGGGCAATTAGTTTCCACTTTTTAAAAGAGGTACTATTAAAGGATATGTGCACATATTTCAAAATGCCTGCAACCAATGAAATTTGTGCAGAAAAAGAGTTTAAGGATATTTCTGATGTTGCTGGTTTAGGAAAGAAAAGTGTTTAGACTAGTCTCCCTAACCAGGTTTCTGGATACAGATTTCCTATAAAATCACCCCAACAAATCTATTTGCCTCCGTTTTCTTCCTAAAATATTGGGTCTACCGCAGGTAAATAAATGTTTCAATGATTTAATTACCATAAAATCCTGACCTCATGGAGAAATATCCAGACTTTCCCTGTAAAAGAGTCCCATTGGGTTTCTCTCTTTAGTCTCTTGACCACTCAAGATAAGAATCTTAATTTGTATTCTTCTGCTAGCTCAGGATTAATTTTCATGTTATAGGAAGGACATCTCCTTGCAATCTGACTTAGTGTATTAGTTTACTGTGGCTGCTGTAACAAATTGCTACAAATCAGGCAGGTTAAAACAACAAAATTTATTCTCTTGTAGTTCTGGAGGCCAGAAGTCTGTAATCAAAGTGTCAGCAAGGTTGCACTTCCTCTAGGGGCTGTAGGGGAATGTTCTATTTCTGCCTCTTCCAGCTTCTGGTGGCTCTTGGCATTCCTTGATATATAGCTCCATCACTCTAGTCTTTGCCTCCATGGTCACATTGCCTCCTTTTCTGTGTTATTTTCCTTTGTCTCATTAAAAAAAAAAACTTCATCTTCGAAGTTTCAGAATTTTGGTTATAAATGTGCAGAATTTCATCCAAGGTTGTCACCAGTTTCATCCAAGTTTCCACCAAGAGCTCAAGATATTAAGGCCTCTGGAATTATCAAGGCCTAACAACTATTTTTAGACTTAATGCTTACAATGCATGAATAGGTAACGTTGGCCCATTACACATTTCAATTTTTAGTCAATTGATCTCATTTGATTATTACGAGCCATTTATAGAAAATTTAGTTCAACCAGGTATTTGCATAAGGTAATGGAGACAAAGACTTTGAAAACTATGCAAATTTTAGGGTAGTCAACACTGCACTTTATTTTTCTACTATTTTTTTCCATTAGCCTCTTTTTAAAAATTGAATTTTAGGGGCACCTGGGTGGCGCGGTCGTTAAGCGTCTGCCTTCGGCTCAGGGCATGATCCCGGTGTTCCGGGATCGAGTCCCACATCGGGCTCCTGCGCTGGGAGCTTGCTTCTTCCTCTCCCACTCCCCTGCTGTGTTCCCTCTCTCGCTGGCTGTCTCTCTGTGACATAAATAAATAAAATCTTTAAAAAAATTGAATTTTAAATTTTTTATAAGTGACAGACAATATCCTATTAAGTTTCAGGTATATATCATGGTGATTCAGTATTTTTATACATTAGGAGATGATCCCCATGATAAGTCCGATTGCCACCTGTCCCCATATAAACTTCTTATAATATTATTGACTATATTGCCTATGCTGTACATTGACTTATTTTATAATTGGAAGTTTGTACTTCTTAATCCTCTTCACCTATTTCACCCCTCCCCACAGTAGCTGTCAGTTTGTTTCCTGTATTTATGAATCTGTTTCTGTTTTGTTTGTTCATTTGTTTTTTAGATTCCACATATAAGTGAAATCATATGATATTTGTCTTTGCCTGACTTATTTCACTTACCACAACATGCTTTAGGTTCATTCATGTTGTTGCAAAAGGCAAGATTTCATTCTTTTTATGTTTGAGTAATATCCATTGTATATATGTACCCTATCTCCTTTATCCATTCACCTATTAATGGACACTTGGGTTGCTTTCATATCTTGGCTATTGTAAATAATGCTGCAGTGAACATAGGGGTGCATTTATCCCTTCAGATAGGTGTTTTAATTTTATATGGATAAGTACCCCAAAGTGGAATAGCTGGATTATAAGGTAGTTCCATTTTTAATTTTTTGTGTTACTCTTATCCCTGGATTTAAGGCCTACTTGGAAAATCCAGGAGAAACTCTTCTCAAAATTCTTAATCATGTATTTTGCTATATAAGGGAATTTTCAGTCTTTTGCCATATGAGGTAATATTCATAGGTTCTGAGGATTAGAATATTGCCATGTCATTTTGCAGGGCCACCATTCAGCCCATGACACCTAGTCACTATTAATTATCCTGGCAAAATGGAGATCCTTAAAATAGCCCCTACGATGTGACTAAAACTTTCTTCTAAAACTTACTGTAAATGATTAAGATAATCAAATGTCTATAAACATATAAATGACTTCTTAGAAAAAGTGGGATTTATGATTCTTTGAAGGTGTGATGTAAAGTTGAGAACTATTGGTCTAATTGATTTTTCATCAAGTATTTTGTACATATATAAAAACACAAAAATACCTATATACCTACTACTTAACTTTATCAAATATTAATATTTTGACTTACTTTAGAAGAAATGAAACATTAAAGATACAGTTGAAGTACTCTGTATTCCCTTTCCCCTGTTTAAATTATCTTGAATTTGTTATTTTTGTCATGAAAGTATCTAACACTATTTTGAAATTTATATGTAGCTATGACAATATATAGCATTTCTAGGAATGCCATATATATGTATGTGTGTGTATATATATATATATACACAGACACAATTGAATATATAGCAAATGTATACTATATACGTGATATGTTGTACTTTGCTACTTATTTTTTCTCAATGTTATATTTTTCAGATTTATTAAGGTTGATTAATATGTGACTTTGTTCAGGGTTTTTTCAGACTGTTACAAACCATTTGTAGCTCACAGTATCAATTTAGTAGGTCCTGAACTAATTTAGAAAAAAAAAGAAGAAATAGAACAGAATGCATCACATGGACTCAGTTTGAGTATAGTTTTGTGAGAGTTCTCAGTGCATATAAATGTGTACTGATCATGGTGTAAACTATATTTCCAACTCTAGGTAATATATTTGAAAGTCATAGCCCTAATTCATTCATTTTCACTACTGTATGTTTCATTATATGAATATACCACAGTTTAACCATTTTTCCTATTGATATTTCAATTGTTTCTACTGTTTTATTACTACAAACCATGCTTCAAAATACTGTTAAACATGTTTCCTTGTGCACTTGTTCAAGAGTTTCTCTATACTCACAAGTGGAATTGCTAGAGTACATGCATCTTCAACTCTGCTTGGATATTGCTAAATTTTTCTCCATTGTGGAGTTTTCACTAGCATTGTAGTCATTCCAGTCATTACGTATCATTGACATCAGACATTGAAAATGTTGTTAATTTGATGAGTATGAAATAGGAGTTCATTGTTGTTTTAAATTGTGTCCGTCTAAATATTAGTGAAGTTGAGCATGGTTTCTTGTGATTATTAGACATTTGGGGTTCCTCTTTTATGGATTGCCCATTTTTCTCTTGGATTGTTTTTAACTCAATTTCTAGCTTGTTATAAAACCTGTGTTCTAATCTTTTTTAACTAATATACATTGCAGTATTCTTCATCCAGCCTGTGACTTGTATTTTACTTTACCATGTTCTTTGGTAAACTTATTTAATTTTAATGTATAAAACTTGTTAAGCTTTTTAAAACAGTTTGTCCTCTTTATGTATTTTTGTCTTATTTTAAAAAATCCTTCCTCTCTGAGGAATGACAATTTTTCTCCTACACAATTTTTATAAATTAAAAAAAATTCTTTTCACATTTTGCTTTTAATTCATCTGGAATTTATTTTTTTTTAAAGTTTTATTTATTTATTTGGGGAGGGTAGGGAGAGAGGGAGAGAGAAACTTAGGCAGACTCTGCACTGACTGTGGAGCCTGAGGTGGGGCTCAATCTCATGACCCTGAGATCAGGGCCTGAGCTGAAACCAAGAGTCCCCTGAGCCAAAACCAAGAGTTGGACTGTGCCACCCAGGCGCCCTGAAATATATTTTTGTGTTTGTTGTAAGCAGAGGTAGATTCACCTTGAAATGCATGAAGCTTAAGCTTCAGGGACTGTTACTTGCACAAGCCCTTTCTAAGTGCCTAGAAGAAGCCCAAGTAACATGCTCAATATGGGTTGTATGTTTTTATAAAATTTGCAAAAGTAAAATATTTTGCTATTTTTTTTTTAAAAGATTTTATTTATTTATTTGACAGAGAGACAGCCAGCGAGAGAGGGAACACAAGCAGGGGAAGTGGGAGAGGAAGAAGCAGGCTCCCAGTGGAGAAGCCTGACGTGGGGCTCGATCCCAGATCGCCGGGATCATGCCCTGAGCCAAGGCAGACGCCTAACAACTGCGCTACCCAGGCGCCCCTATTTTTTTTTTTAAATGGGGATCTCCAAATTATAAGTTTCAGGCCCTATAAAACTTGAAGTTCATCCTAGGTCTGAGGTAGGAGTCTAATTTAAGTTTTTTCCATATGGATTGTAATTGCTCAAGTAGCAATTATTGATATTTGCAAAAACTTTGCCATTGATTTGTAATGCTACTTCTGTCATAGATCAAGATTCCATAAATGAGGAGCTTTATTTCTGGCCTCTTTATTCAGTCCTGTTGGTATACTTGACTATCCTCCAGTTTATTTTGATCTAGTAGACGTTTGTAGGACTGTTTCTGCCTCAGGTCTTAAATTAGGTTAGTTCACTTGTGGTAGTGTCCTTTTATTTCGGTGAGAATGACAAACAGGAAGTTGGGCTTATGTCAGGGGAAGCAGTATATTGTTTTGCGATTAGGTAGAAGTTGAACTCTGCCTACTTCTCCTAGCCTCTGACTAGTAGTGTGAGGAGTATCATACTACTTTAATAGGAAGTAACATGAAAAAGTCATCTGTAGCTGATAACTCCTCTCTTAAGCCTTGACTGATTTTCTCATATAGTTCTAAATTATTTTTTCCACATCCCACAGCACTTTGTACATATTTCACTTAATTATATATTAGTCATTTATCTCTGTGATCTCAATGAAACTGAGATCCTACCATGCAGCCATGCCTTAGTGCCTAGCATGGTGTATGCCACATAGTAGGCATTCAAAAAATGTTTTTGAGTTCTGAGTAAATTCAGAATACCAAACTAATCTATTTAAATAATTTGAAGCAACCATTATTATTGATTTCCTACCAATTGGACTTCTTACGAACTATTCTGTGCCCAGCTTTCAAGGGGGATAACACCTACATGACTTGGACAGATGCTTGTTTACGGTTCACTCTGAGGCTACATTAAAATCTTTATATGCTATAACTCTTTAGGAAGCTAAAGCTCGTCAGAAGTGCCTTCTGCAACTACTTAATATGTAGTTACTCTCAACCCAGGAAACTTCATCTTTATTATTATTATAGTAATTAATGTTTTTTTCTTTTCTGCTTCTTTCCTTCTCAAAAAGGAAGTAATGGAGACTTGAAGTCATAAGAATTGGGTTGATTGGCTGTGACCATAGGTAGTTCACTTAAGCTTTCTGTGTCTGAGCTTCCTCATCTTGCCATACCTTTGTTATAAAAGGAACAAGGTATAACATGTAAAGAGTATTCAGTAAGTCAGTGATTGTCTAGGTAAGTATATTTTAAAATTTAATTATATAATTACAACTTCATGAGTAAATCAAGTTACAATTTTAATGTTCCTGAAGTAACAAAATTGAGTAGATTAAGTTCATCTCATGTCTGTTATTTTTTAACTTTTGTGTTACTTAACACTTCCTGCTATAACAGATAAACCCCCAAATCTTAGTGATATAAACAGTAGTTTATTTCTCAATCATGCAAAATCCTAATGGATGCTACTCAGCAGCACTTTGTGTTCCTCTAGGCAATGATTCACAGACTTGGTCTGCTATTTTTTTTGTCTCAGCATCTCTGTGGACCTTGGGAGTCCTGTGTGGCATTCTATTTATCTAGCTTGGTGGGGGAAAGAGAAGGCTGTTGCGTGGAAGGCTTTTATGAGCCAGGCCTATACCTTCATCACTTCTATCCACCTTCAGGTGATTAGAACTCAATTATTTCACAACACTTGACTGCAAGAGAGTCTGAATCATCATCTTACTGTGTGCACAGGAGGAAAAAGAATATAGATTTACTGAACAATTGTTAAAGTCAATCACTGCCACATCCAACTACCACAGAATATGCAAAGTGCTAGGAATACAAGTCCCTGTACTTGAAGATCTCAAAATATGCTACACATAATAGAAAAATAGTAATAAAATAGGGGCACTCATATGGCTCAGTCAGTTAAGTGTCTGTCTTTGGCTCAGGTCATGATCCCGGGGTCCTGGGATGGAGCTCCATGTCGGGCTCCCTGCTCTGCAGGGAGTCTCTTTCTCCTTCTGCCCTTTACCCCACTCATGTGTGTGCCTTCTCTCACTCAAATAAATAAAATCTTTAAAAAAATAATAAAATAGAAAAAATAAAACCAAAAGCAGCTTAGAAGTTGCCATTCCATTTTAACAAGTAAAGAGCAGAACAAACTGAAATATCACTAACTTTTCTTAGATATGTCAAAGAAGTGAGGTCATAGGGCAAACCACTGCTCCCCAAACTGGAGAGACAGATGAATAGAGAGAATCGGAACTTACTGCAGCAGAAACCTATGAGCAGAAACATCCTAGGCATACAGTGTCAGCATAGGAAAACCTAAATGGCTATTGACAAATGGCTGAAGGCTCAGTGTGGACAAGTCTGAGAGTTAAAAACCTCAGGTGGGGGGCGCCTGGGTGGCACAGAGGTTAAGCGTCTGCCTTCGGCTCAGGGCGTGATCCTGGCGTTGTGGGATCGAGCCCCACATCAGGCTCCTCTGCTGTGAGCCTGCTTCTTTCTCTCCCACTCCCCCTGCTTGTGTTCCCTGTCTCGCTGGCTGTCTCTCTCTCTGTCAAATGAATAAAATCTTAAAAAACAAAACAAAACAAAACAAAAAAACAAACAAACCTCAGGCGGACCCAGTCATAGGGAGGTCCCCACATTTTTGTGAGATTTATCTCAAAGAGCTCTTTCAGGTTCTCATAGTGAAGATCAGAGAAAAATTCCCTTCTGTCTCTAGCAGAGGGAGAACAAAAGAAGTCGTTTTGAAATACACTAGAGCATTTTGTTCTTCTTAACAAGGCCTACCCTAAGGAGAAATGATTATAGTTTCCTATTTACCAGAACCTAAACCACTGGGGTTTTATCAGAACTTAACCTACCGAGGCAATGGGAAATACACAACTCCAGCTCCCTCTTAGCCTTCCTGTAGGGGAAAGGAATACCCAACTCCAGACCCCTCTACAGTGGATCAAAAAACAAGTATAAGTTGACAACAAGAAACCAATTTTAAATAGATTAAAAGTATATGGATAGAGATATAGATTAAAAGTGTATGGATATAGGTTAAAAGTATATGGATAGAGAAAAACATGCCATGCTAATATTGATCAAAAGAAAGCAGGGACAGCTATATTAATTTCAAGACTTCAAAGACAAAGTAATCAGGGATGAAAAAGGGCATTACATAATAATGAAGAGTCAGTTCTCCAAGAAGACAACAAATCTTAATGTGTATGCACCTAAAAACAGTATCAAACTACGTGAGACAAAACCTAATAGAATTGTAAGGAGAAATAGATGCACATAAACATAGTCAACTGATTTTTGAAAAAGGAGCCAAGGCAATACTGTGGAGCAAAGATAATCTTTTCAACAAATGGTGCTGAAGCAACTGGACATCCACATGCAAAAAATAAATCTAGACACAGGCCTTATACTAGTCACAAACATTAAACCAAATTGGATTCAAAACCCAAATGTAAAACACAAAACAATAAAACCCCTAGAAGATAACAGAAAAAAACCTAGGTGACATTGGTTATGGTGAAGACTTTTAGATACAACACAAAGACATGATTCATGAAAAAAAAATTGACAAGCTAGAATTCATTAAAATTAAAAACTGCTCTGCAAAAGAAAAATCTCAAGAGAATGTGGAGACAAACCACAGACTAGGAGAAAATATCAGATGATGAAACGTACAAAGAACTCAACACTCAACAAGAAAACAAACAACCTGATTAAAAAATGGACAAAAGCACAAATGGACAACTCACCAAAGAAGATACACAGATGGCACATAAGCATATGAAAAGATGTTATATGTCATTAGGGAATTGCAAATTAAAACAATAAGATGCCACTATACATCTGTTAGAATGTCCACAATCTGGAACACTGACAACACAAAATGCTGGCAAGGATGTGGAGCAACAGGAACTCTCCTTTATTGTTGGTAGGAATGCAAAATGGTATACTTTGGAGGATAGTTTGGCAGTTTCTTACAAAACTAAACATACTCTTACCATGTGATTCAGCAATGGGGCTTGTTAGCATTTATCCAAAGGAGTTGAGAACTTACCCACACAAAAATGTCCACACATGGATGTTTATAGCAGCTTTATTCATAATTGCCCAAACTTGGAAGCAACCAAGATGCCCTTCAAAAGGTAAATGGATAAACTGTGATACATCATTACAATGGAATATTATTGCTCTGTGCTGAAAAGAGCTATCAAGCCATGAAAAGACATGTGGAAATGTGAGAGCATATTACTAAGTGAAAGAAGCCAAACTGAAAAGGCTCACATAATGTGATTCCAACTATATGGTATTCTGGAAAAGGCAAAACTACAGAGACTGTAAAAAGTTCAGTGGTTGCCAGAGGTTGGGGGAGGGAGAGATGAACAGGCATAGAAGATATTTAGGGCAGTGACACTATTCTGTGTATTGTGGATACATGTCATTATACATTTGTCAAAATCCATAGAATGTATAACAGCAAGAGTGAACCCTACTGTAAATTACGGAGTTTGGGTGATATGTCAATGTAGGTTCATTGACTGTAATAAATATACCACTATGAGGGGGGGAGTCCATAGTCAGGACAGTTGTGTGTGTGAAGGAACAGGGAATATATGGGAATTCTGTACATTTAGTTCAATTTTTCTGTGAACCTACAACTGCTCTAAAAAGAGTTTATTAAGACAAGCAAAAACATCACCTGACTCTGGAGAAGTATTGCCTATATAACCAACCTGCCTCAAAGCCTTCTTGAGAAAATTTTAAAAATTATTTTCTTGGGGAAAAAATCTTACAATAAAGACATAATTGGAGATTTGGGAAAGGTTGTTCATTTGACATTAAAAGAAAACCATGAGCAATGAATGAAACATGTTAGGGAAAAGTAATTAAATTTATTTTGAGGAGGATCTAAGATGATAATGTAGAAGGACCCTAGGTTTGTCTCATACCTTGAACACAACTAGCTAACTATCAAATCATTCTGAATACCTAAGAAATTGACCTGAGGACTGACAGAAGAAACTGCACAACTAAAGGGAGAGAAGAGGCCACATCAAGAAGGTAGGAAGTGCTGAGATGTGGTTTGGGGGAGAAACAGATTGCAGGTGCTGTGGAGAGGAGGGAGCCCTAGTTGCAGAGAATACCAGAGAGAGTGGAGCACACAGGGATACGCACAAGAACACTTCCCCAAAGCCACTGGCTGGGACAACGGTGATTTTTGTGTTTTCAGGTGATTTTTTGTGTTTTTGCAACCAGCAGGGGCTCAAAGATTGGAGTTTAAAAGGTCAGTGGGCTTAGCTGGGATGGAGCCCTGAGGCAGCTGCCTTACTCCTGGAGAAGGCAGGCAAACAATCTGTGATCTGAGGATCGCCTAAGGCACACAGAGAGAACTGTTCACTCATCATGACGCGCATCTGTGAGAGGTGGCATTCACAGAGATGCCTCACCAGGGACAAGAGTCTGCAGGCACCATTTCCCTCTCCTGCCCCTGAGCATAGATGCAGAGACAACTGCTGAGGGTGGCTAATCCAGACACTGGCTGTTTAGCCTGCTTTGCTCTAAATCCCACCCCCTGTGCTTTGGGGCGACTGCCCTTCTCAGTCAAACCTGCATCCGCCCAAGTGCAGGGAGACACTCCCCCAGAAGACCAGCGCAGGCCCCCATCACACCAGGTACCCAAAATCAGGAGTATTTTTTATTTTACTTCTTATTTTTATTATGTTAGTCACCATACAGTACATTAGTTTTTGATGTAGTGTTCCATGGTTCATTGTTTGCGTATAACACCCAGTGCTCCTTACAATACGTGCCCTCCTTAATACCCATCACTGGGCTAACCCATCACCCCATCTCCCTCCCCTCTGAAACCCTCAGTTTGTTTCCTGGAGTCCATAGTCTCTCATGGTTCATCTCCCCCTCTGATTTCCCCTTCATTTTTCCCTTCCTTTTCCTTGAAGTTTGGAGTTTTAAAAGTCAGCAGGCTTGGCTGGGATATAGCCCTAAGGGCACTGTGCTGCTCCAGGAAGGTAGGCAAAGACATAGGGTGTCACAATGGATTAAAAAAAAAAAAAAAACCCCTTTATATGTTGCCTACAGAGACTCATTTTAGGCCTAAGGACAACTGCAGATTGAAAGTGAGGGGATGGAGAAACATTTATCATGCAAACGAAAGTCAAAAGAAAGGTAGTAGCTCTAGTTATATCAGACAAACTAGATTTTAAACCAAAGATGGTAATGAGATAAAGAAGGACACTATGTCATAATAAAAGGGTCTATCCAACAAGAAGATCTAACAATTATAAATATTTATGCCCCCAACATGGGAGCACCCAAATATATAAAACAATAACAAATATAAAGAAACTCATCAATAATAATACAATAATAGTAGGGGATGTTAACACCCTAGTTACATCAATGGACAGATCATTAAGCAGAAGATCAAAAAGGAAACAAGGGCTTTGAATGAGACACTGGACCAGTGGACTTAACAGATATATTCAGAACATTTCATTCTAAAGCAACAGAAAACACATTCTTTTCAAGTGCACATGGGACATTCTCCAGAATAGATCACACACTAGGTCACAAATCAGGCCTCAACAAGTACAAAAAGACTGAAATCACACCATGCATATTTTCTGACCACAATGCTATGAAACTTGAAGTCAACCTCAAGAAAAAATTTGGAAAGACCACAACTACATGGAAGTTAAACAGCATGCTACTAAACAATGAATAGGTCAACTAGGAAATCAAAGAAGAAATTAAAAAATAAAATGAAAATGAAAACACAATGGTCCCAAAACCTTTGGGATGTAGCAAAAGTGATCCTAAGAGGGAAGTATATAGCAATACAGGCCTACCTCAAGAAGCAAGAAAAATCTTAAGTAAACAACCTAACCTTACACCTAAAGGAGCCAGAAAAAGAACAAATGAAGCCTAAAGCCAGAAGAAGAAGAGAAATAATAAAGATTAGAGCAGAAATAAATGATATAGAAACTAAAAAAACCAGAACAGACCAATGAAACCAGGAGCTGGTGCTTTGAAAAAATTAATAAAATAATAAACCCTCAGGGAGACTTATTAAAAAGGAAAGAGAAAGGACCCAAATAAAAACACAAATGAGAAGGGAGAAATAATAACACCACAGAAGTAGAAACAATTACGAGAATATTATGAAAAATTATATGCCAACAAATTGGACAATCTGGAAGAAATGAATAAATGCCTAGGAAACATATAAACTACCAAAAACTGAAACTTTAGAAAGAAATAGAAAACGTGAACAGACTGATAACCAGCAAAGAAATTGAATCAGTAATCAAACATCTCCCAAAAAACAAAAGTGCAGGGCCAGATGGCTTCACAAGGGAATTCTACCAAACATTTAAAGAAGAGTTAATACTTATTCTTCTCAAACTATTCCAAAAAATAGAAATGGAAGGAAAATGCCAAATTCATCCTATGAGGCCAGCATTACCGTGAGTCTAAAACCAAAGACTTCACTAAAAAAGAGAACTATAGGCCAATCTCGCTGATGAACATGGATGCAAAATACCTGCAAATCAAATCCAATAGTACATTCAAAGAATCATTCACCACAATCAAGTGGGATTTATTCCTGGGCTGCAAGGGTGGTTCAATATTCACAAATCAATCAACATGATGTACCACATTAATACAAGAAAGGATAAAAACCATACGACCCTTTCAATAGATGCAGAAAAGCATTTGACAAAGTACAGTATCCATTCATGATAAAACCCTCAACAAAGCAGGGAGAGAGGGAACAAACCTCAACATAATAAAGGCCATCTATGAAAAACTCGGAGCAAATATAATCCTCAATGGGGAAAAACTGAGAGCTTTTCCTCTACAGTCAGGAACAAGATAGGGATATTCACTCTCACTACTGTTATTTAACATAGCACTGGAAGTCCTAGCCTCAGCAATCAGACAACAGTAAGAAATAAAAGGCATCCAAATTGGCAAGGAAGAAGTCAAACTTTCACTATTTGCAGATGACATTATACTATATATAGAAAACCCCAAAGATTCCACCAAAAAATTGCTAGCACTGATACATGAATTCAATAGTCACAGGATACAAAATCAACGTACAGACATCTGTTGCATTTCGATACACCAATAATGAACCAGCAGAAACAGCAATCAAGGAACCTATCCCATTTACAATTGCACCAAAAACTATAAGATACATAGGAATAAACCTAAACAAAGAGGTAAACAATCCATACTCTGAAAACTACAGAACACTTACGAAAGAAATTGAAGATGACACAAAGAAATGGAAAGACATTCCACACTAGTGTATTGGAAGAACAATATTGTTAAAATGTTTATACTACCCAAGGCAATCTACACATGTAATGGAGTCCCTATCAAAAACCACCAGCATTTTTCACAGAGCTAGAATAAACAACCCTAAAATTTGTATGGAACCACAAAAGACCCCAAGTAGCCAAAGCAATCTTGAAAAAGAAATACAAAACTGGAGGCATCATAATTCTGGACTTCAGGTTGTATTAGAAAGCTATAGTGATCAAGACAGTGTGGTACTGGCACAAAAAGAGACACATAGATCAATGGAACAGAATAGAAAACCCAGAAATGAACCCACAACTATATGGTCAATCCTCAACAAAGTAGGAAAGAATATCCAATGGAAAAAAGACAGTTTCTTCAATAAATGGTGTTAGGAAAACTGGACAGTAACATGCAAAAGAATGAAATCGGACCACTTTCTTATACCATACACAAAAACAAATTCAAAACGGATTAAAGACCTAAATGTGAGACAGGACACCATCAAAATCCAAGCGGGGAACACAGGTGGTAACCTCTTTGACATCAGCCAAAGCAACTTCTTACTAGATATATCTCCTGAGACAAAGGAAACAAAAGCGAAAATAAACTATTGGGACTTCATCAAAATAAAAGGTGTCTGCACAGTGAAGGAAACCATCCACAAAACTACAAGGCAACCTATGGAATAGGAGAAGATATTTGCAAATGACATATCTGATAAACGGTTAGTATCCAAAAAATATAAAGAACTTATAAAACTTCAACACCCCCAAAACAAATAATCCAATTTAGAAAATGGGCAGAAGACATGCACAGACATTTTTCCAAAGAAGACATACAGATGGCCAACAGACACATGAAAGGATGCTCAACATCACTCATCATTAGGGAAATACAAATCAAAACTACAGTGAGGTATCACCTCACACCTGTCAGAATGGCTAAATTCAAGAACACAAGAAATAGCAGGTGTTGGTGAGGATGTGGAGACAGGGGACCCCTTGTGTACTGTTGGTGGGAATGCAAACTGGTGCAGTCACTTTGGAAAACAGTATGAAGATTCCTAAAAAAGTTAAAAATAGAACTACTTTATGATCCAGGTGTTAGAGATTCTCAGCAAATATGAGAGACTCTTACAAAGCATGCTAGTCTATACTAAAATTCTTAATTCAGAGCTAGCACCATTGTCTTTTTTGTACCCAAGTTATAGATCCCTTGAGAACAATGCCAGTATCCTTTTAAAATGTGCAGTTCTCTTAAATATATCAAATACATGCAGCGATCACACTACTAGGTATTTACCCAAAGGATGCAAAAATACGAATTCAAAGGGATACAACCACCCTGATGTTTATAGCAGCATTATCTACAATAGTCAGATTAGGGAAGGAGCCCAAGTGTCCATGGACTGATGAGTAAAAAAGATGTGATATGTATATAAAATGGAATATTACTCAGCCAAAAAAAAAAAAGAATGAAATCTTGCCACTTGCAATGGCATGGATGGAGACAGACAGTATTATGCTAAGGGAAATCAGTCAGAGAAAGACACCATGATTTCACTCATATGTGGAATTTAAGAAACAAAACAAATAAACATAGTGGGGAACAGGAGAGGCAAAACAAGAAACAGACTACTAAACATAGAGAACAAACAGGGTTACTGGTGGGAAGTGGGGGGATGGGTTAAATACTTGATGGGTTTTAGGAATGCGCCTGTTGTGATTAGGACTGGGTGTTGTACGTAAGTGATCATTAAATTCTACACCTGAAACTAACATTACACTGTTAACTAACTGGAATTTAAATAAAAATTCGGAGAAAAACAATTGTTTTGACTGCTTACAGAACACGGTGTGAGAGAACACAGGTTGAAAACTACTACTTTTGATTCTTAAAACCAAGCAAAAAAAAATCAATGACCAAATAATTTTCCCAAGGCAGGAATTTGGCAGTTATTTTTGTTAGCCCCAAGAGAAAAATGGCATAGAACAAAAAAATATACCATGATTATTTCATTTATACGGCATAGTAAAACAAATCTAAATTTATATTAGTACTCTGCTCTTTTACATTAAATTGAGACCTGTTGGAATGGCTAAAATCAACAACAGAAGAAACAACAGGTGTTGGTGACAATGTGGGACTAGGCCCCTTTTCTCTAGAAGAATAACAAGACTTGTAGTTCTAGAATGGTAGGGCTTTCATACAATTAGTGGAATCATTTTTCTATGTTAAGATTTCGGAGTCATGGCTTCAACCTGTTTACTTTCCAAGTGAAATAGGTAACTAAGAAATTCTTGGTTTACTCGGCTAATTCAGTGTGTTTTAATAAGACCTAGATTATTTGGGTTATTCATCAAGGCTTTTTGTGAGGGGACAGTTGCTCTGAATTAGCCATTAGCTGCTTTTTTCTTTTGAAACTTATTTTCATTAACATAATAAATCTAAGTACCTTGGCATCCTCACTCATGTCTCTTTTCTATTGCATTTTCTAACACTCTTTCAAGAAATCGTAACTTGAATTCCAGTAAGGAGCTTTAAAAATTTAGGAATACTTATTACATATTTTCAATTAAATGCAACAGTATGGGTGGTTATTTTATTTTTTAAGTAATTCCCATACTCAATGTGGGGCTCAAACTCACAACAATCATTTCGTAACGAAGGTCTATTTTCAAAACGCAGTGGTAGTTGTTTTCTGCAGACTTTACTGGTAAAAAATCAGGGAGCAAGTCCTATGCTACTCCTTTAAGCCGAGGGTATTTTTCCGAGTTAGGTGTTGGGAGTTTCTCGATTTTGTTAGCTTGCCAAGTATTGAAGGGAATGTAGTATTTTATACATTCATTTCAGCCTAAGAAAACCAACACTGCCTCTTAGAACTCTTGAATTCATTCTTTATCAGCTATTTCTTCTCACTTTATCTCTAGGAGTCTTATAACGTCCCTTCTGATATTCCCACAGCTGTTAAGTCCCACATCAGACTGCAATCTAAGGATTCTTCACTATTTTCTCTTTGGCCATTCCTTCACCGCCCCTCTATCAGCACATTTAGGACACTTAACCACTCCTTGGCCAAAGAACGCGAGAGCTTGTCTGCACGTTTGATCCAAATGCAGTCCCCTAAATTACACATCTTAATTCCTTCAATTTCTCCACTACTCGGACCTTTGCTCCAGCAAACGAACCTCGGATCTAAATTTAAACGGCCCCCGCCTCCAACCTCCCTGCGGCCTTAAGGCTGTTGCCCTGCCCACTGAAACCAAGTTCCTCTCCCCAGACCTCCCGTTTCCCAAGAAAAACAACAGCCGCTTGTTTTTCAGGGCTTTAAACACTAGTACCCACTTTCTTCCTCCTTATCCCACCCGCGGGCCCTCGGCAGTTCCCCACCCCGTCACGACCTCCACCACCTACAGCCGCTTTTCTTCTCAGCGCCACTTCCGGCTCGCCGGTGTCTCCGCTTTACCGGTCCGCCCACCTCCCCCGCGCATTTCCTAGAGCTTAGTCTTAAAGCACTGGCGGGGTCGGAGCGGGGACGCAGGCCAGCCCGGCACGAGAGGTCTCCTAGAAGGCGCTCTGAGTGGCTGCTCCAGCTTGGGAACTCCCGCCCCGCTGCGGAGTCGAGGGGTGGCGGTGGAGGGACAGTTTGTTTTGAGCACCGAAGGGGGTAACACCCGGAAGTGGCTCCGTACCGGAGCTGCGCCGCCGCCGGAGGCGGCTGCCGGGTACCGGGAGGTGGAGAGGAAGCCACGGCACTCTTTGGCGTAAGTGTCAGCCGAGGGTGCAGTACCGCCAGGGGCGGGAGCTGGCCTGGTTCTAGCCCAGGTTCTACCGTGGTAGATCCGGCTGGGTTCCGGGAGGCGAGGGCCTCGTGGGGAGACAGGTCTGGTGAAGGGTTGCGGCGGCCGAAGGGGATCCGGCTCCCTTCTTTCTCCCATTCCAGGGCATCTGCTCTCTTCATTCCATCAGCTTATTCCTCCCACCCTTCGTCAGGCGACTTGAGGGGAGTTTTACTAGTGAGGAAGTGGCAGCTGGAGCAGAGAATCCACTTGTGTTTTCGGCTTCTGGGAGGAGGCGAGCGGCTGCTTTGGTGGGGACTGTTGCTTTTCGGCCTCTTCAACCCCTCCTGACAAATGCTTTTTCCTTCGCTGCTCTACCGACTCAGTTACTTCTCATGTTTGTCTTTACCCCCTTTAGCTTCTGACTTGGCCTCCTCTGCACGTTAAAAGATGCTGGAGTCATATGTGACTCCAATTTTAATGAGCTACGTGAATCGCTACATCAAGAATTTAAAGCCATCAGATCTACAGCTTTCACTATGGGGTGGAGACGTGGTTCTCAGCAAGCTCGAGTTAAAGTTGGATGTGCTGGAACAGGTAAGTTGTGTAGTTGTCATTAACTGGAAACATTTTCAGCTAGTTTAGTAATGCTCCGTTGTTTCCTGCACTTCGGTTTTATGCTTTAAAAACTTCACTTTTCTGTTAAAGTATTTTGGACTACCCTGAAATTACCTACAGACCTTCCTTTACAGAACTTTTTTTCCCCATGGTTTGTTACTAATGATGGTTTATTAGAATTGGATTCCCAAAAGGTGCCTCAGCAGATAGGGAGGCAGTTTCATTGTTCTTGTCAGAATTGTTCAGTCTGCTTACTCAATTCGGAAGCATTACCAGATATGCTAAGATTTCTGAATGAAGCTGGAAAATATTATATTCCCATTCTCCTTTTTGGGGAATGGAAGGGTCTGAAAGACAGCAAGAACGTTCTCTTAGCAGGAAAGAGGACTTTACCATGACATCCTCCGAGAATTGAGCAGACACAGATTGAGAATGCCAGCAAAATTGAAAACTTATTTCTTATTCACTTTTTAGGTTTTTTCTTTTAACTTGAGAATGGTCTGATGTAAATGAACTGTAATTTTAAAGTTCACATATTTATTAATCCACTGAGTACATTTATTACTAACATATGCCAGGCAACTCTGCTAGGCATAAAGATATAAAAATTATCTGTGGAAACTCAGAAGATCAGAACAACTGCTTTCAGGAGATAAGGGAAGTCTTAATCTAATGGTGAAAGTTAATAATTTTTATATTCTCCGTTTATTATTGGATAGAGTTACCACTAAGAAATACTACTCTTGGTTCCTACCCCTTCTCTCCAAGGTTAATTATCTTAATATTTTCATTTTTAAAAAATGACCACAAGTCCTAAGTATACAGCTCAGTTTTTATGTATACACGTGTGTAACCATTGTGGAGATGAAATAGAATATTTCTGCACCTTAAATGGCTCCCTTTGCAAATCAGTATCCCCACCCCCTAAAACAGGTGACTATTATTCTGACTTTTATCAACATAAAGAAGTTTTACTTGTTCTTGGACCTTAATTGGAATCACTTGTGTCTGGCTGTTTATGGCTAAGATTTACCCATGTTGTTGCAGGAGCTGTACTACTTCGTATTGCCTTGTAGTATTCCATTGGCTAAAGATTCAGTTTGTTTTCCCATTGATGTACATTTGGGTGGTTTCTACTGTTGGCTGTTAGGAAGAAAGTTCTTGTGAACATGCTTGTTCGTGTATATTGGTGGACGTAGGCATTAGCTTCTCTTAGGTGTATCCTTAGGTTTGTATATGTTTAGCTTTCATGGATACTGCCAAAAGTTTTCCAAAGTGGTTGTATCAATTTACATTCTTACTAACGGTGTATGAGAGGTCTAGTTACTTCAAATTTTTGCTATTACTTAGCATATTTGTTATTTTAATTTTAGCCTTTCTGGTGGGTGTGTAGTGGTGTCTCAGTTTAAATTTACATTTCCTAAATGGCCATAGTGTTGAACACATTTTCGCGTGCTGCTTATTGGCTTTTTGAATATTCTCTTTTGTAAAGTCTCTAATTCTTTTGCTTTTTTAACAAATTGGGTATTCTTTTTTTTTTTTTTTTAATGTGGAGGGGTTCTTTACATATTTTGGAAATGAGTCCTTTGCCAGATACATTTTGCAGTATCTTCTCCCAGTCTGTGGCTTGGCTTTTTACTCTCTTAAAATTATCTTTTGATGAACAGAAGTTCATAATTTCATTGAGGTCCAAGTTGTCAGTCTTCTGTTTTAAGAAATTTTTGTTTATTCCAGGGACATGAAGATATTTTGTTTTGGTTTTTATTTTAATTACCCCATGCTCATCATAAGTGCACTCCTTAATACCCATCACCTGTTTAACCCATCCTCCCACCCCGGAATTCTGGTAACCATTGGTTTATTCTCTATAGTTAAGAGTCTGTTAATTGATTTGCCTTCCTCTCTTTTGCCCCCCTTTACTCATTTGTTTTGTTTCTTAAATTCCACGTATTGGTGAAATCATATGGTATTTGTCTTTCTCTGACTTATTTCACTTAGCGTTATACACTCTAGCTCCATCCATGTTGCTGCAAATGGCAAGATTTTACTCTTTTTTTATGGCTGAATAATATTCCATCATATCTATATATAGATATAAATACCTATATCTATCTCCTTTATCCATTCATCAGTCGATGGAAATTGGGCTCTTTCCATAATTTGGCTGTTGTAGATAATGCTTCTGTAAACATGGGGGTGCATGTATCCCTTCAAATTAGTTTTTTGTATCCTTTGGGTAGATACCCAGTAGTACAATTGCTGGATTGTAGAGTACTCAGTGAATTATTACAACTTCTATACTGTTTTCCAGAGTGGCTACACCAGTTTGCATTCCCAGCAACGGTGCAAGAAGGTTCCCCTTTCTCCACATCCTCAGTAACACCTGTTGTTTCTTGTGGTGTTGATTTTAGTCATTCTGACAGCTGTGAGGTGGTATCTCCTTGTAGTTTTGACTCATTTGCATTTCCCTGATGGTGAGTGATGTTGAGCATCTTTTCAAGTGTCTGTTGGCCTTCTGTAGGTCTTTTTGGAGAAATGTCTGTGTCTTTTGCCCATTTTAATGAGATTATTTGTTTTTTGGAGTGTTGGTTTTTATAAGTTCTTTACATACTTTGGATACTAACCCTTTATCAGATATGCCATTTGCAAATATCTTCTTCTATTCCGTAGGTTGCCTTTTAATTTTGTTAATGGTTTCCTTTGTTATGCGGAAGCTTTTATTTTGATGAAGTCCCAGTAGTTTCCCTTGCCTCTGGACATGTGTCTAGTTGTTATGGCCAGGGTCAAAGAGGTTGCTGCCTGTGTTCTCCTGGGATTTTGATGGTTCCCTGTCTCACATTTAGGTCTTCTGAATTTATTTCTGCGTATGGTGTAAGAAAGTGGTCCAGCTTCATTCTTTTGCATATTGCTGTCCATCTCTTCTTTTAGAAGTTTTATTGTTTTCTTTGCTTTATCTAAAAAATTTCTGCAGGTGTGAAGTAGAGGTCAAGATGCACTTTTTTTTTCCTTTGATACTCAGTTGATCTACAGCATTTGTTGAACCATTCTTTTTCTACTGAATTGCAGTAAGTCTTATTGCAAATCAGGTTGTCATATGTGTGTGGATTTATTTCTGAACTCTGTATCTGCTCAGTAGTCTATTTGTCTATTCTTGTGTCATTACCGTACTTTTACAGTACGTTTTGATATCTCATAGTGTAATTTGTGTAACTTTGTTCTTTTTTCCTTGTTGTAACTATTGTAGGTCCTTTGCATTTTCACATACATTTTAATTTCAATCTGTAAATTTTAGAATTTCCCCCTAAAGGGGAAACCCACTGACATTTTTATTGGGGTTACATGAAATCAATAGATTAATAGATTAATATTGTGTTAACATAGTATCGAGCTTTTTAATCCCAGTATAGAACATTGCTTTCTGTATTTTTAATCTTCAATTTTTCTCAGTAATGATTTGAAGTTTTCAAGAGAGGCCTTGCACATATTTCGTTAAATATGATCTTTTTTTGTTATAAGGAGCATTATTTCTTGAAAATTTCATTTTCTAAGTACATTACCAGTACGCAGAAATACAGTTGTTGTAGTACATTGGCCTTCCATTCAGTGTCTTTTCTAACTTGTGTAGTATGATTTGGTGTTTTCTTTTAGATTGTCTGTACACAATCATGTCGTTTGCAGATAGTGACAGTTTTACATCTTCCGGTGCTTGT
Organism: Ursus americanus; assembly: GCF_024610735.1. Lineage (NCBI taxonomy): Eukaryota > Metazoa > Chordata > Mammalia > Carnivora > Ursidae > Ursus > Ursus americanus. The sequence goes on along the minus strand of NC_142135.1, from coordinate 36,636,967 downwards.
ACCTTTTATTTCTTTATTGCAGTGTGGAGTAGACATCTTGAAAATATTTTTTTTTGTTCCCACCTTCAGTGTGAAGGTGCGCAATATTTTACTATTAAGCATGTTGCTAGCTGTAAATATTCTTTATTGGGTAAGGAAATGTTCTTCCGTTCCTCCTTTTGCAAGTTTTTAAAAATCATGAATGGGTTTGAATTTTATCAGATATTACATTTAATGAGTTTATCTGATTTTTTCTTTTATTCTGTTAATGTAGTGAATTACATTGAATTTTTAGATGGAGTTTGAATTCCTGACATAAACCCATACTTACTACATATTAACCTTTTTATGTGTTGGCTTTGATTTGCTAAATTTTTGTTTAGTTTTGTAGCAGCTATGTTTATAGGTGATTCTGGTCTCTGATCTCTCTTGTAATGTCCTTATCAAGGTTGGATTATCATAGATATGTTGGCTTCATTAAATTATTAAGTATTTTCTTTTTTTATAAATGAGTTTAAGATTGATATTAGTTATTTTGGTAAAATATACATACCAAAATTTACCATTTTTGCCATTTTTTATTGTATAGTTCTGTGACATTGATAACATTTACATTGTGCAACCATTACCATCCATCTCCAGAACTTTTTTAGTTTCCCAGACTGAACCTCTTTATGCATTGATCCACTAACTCGCTGTTCTCTCTTACCAACCCCTGGCAATCAGTATTCTACTTTGTTTTTATGAATTTGACTACTCTTACACCTCACAAGTGGAAACCTACAATATTTATCATTTTGTGACTGGCTTATTTAACTCATTAGCACAGTGTCTTCAAGGTTCATTCATATTGTGGCATGTATCACAGTTTCCTTTTTAAGGCTGAATAATATCCCATTGTATATGCTATGTTTTGTTCATTTGTTCATTGATGCACAATGGGTTGTTTCTACCTTTTGGCTATTGTGAGTAGTGCTGCTGCAAACATGGATGTACAAATATCTGTTTTGAGTCCCTGCTTTCAGTTGTTTTGGGTATATACCCACAAGTGGAATTGCTAGATTGCATAATAATTCTGTTTAAATTTTTGAGGAATTGCCATACTGTCTTCCACAGTGGCTACACCATATTTTGTTTTTACCAGCAATGTACAAATTTTCCAGTTGCTCCACGTCTTCACCATGCTTGGTATTTTCTGATTTTTATTTTTATTTTTTTGATTATAGCCATTTTAATGGGTGTGACATGGTATCCCACAGAGGTTTTGATTTGTATTTTCATAATGTATTTTCATAATGCAATCATTATGTTGAGCAACTTTTCAGGTGCTTATTGGCCATGTGTATATTTTTGGAGAAATGTCTATTCAAGTCCTCTACCCTTTTTTAAAATTGCATTGGTTTTTTTTTTTTTTTGAGTTGTAGGAATTATTTATAATCCTGATTATCAATCCCTTATCGGATACACGATTTGCAAATATTTTCTCCCATTGTGAGATGTCTTTGAGTCTTTTGTGTCTTTTGATGAAAAGTTTTAAATTTTGAAGTCCAACTTACCAATTTTTTCTTTGATGCCTGGGCTTTTGGTGTCCTATACAAGAAATTATTGCCAAATACAGTGTCATGAAGCTTTTTCTTTGTTTTCTTAGAGCTTTATATTTTTCACCCTTACTTTTAGGTCTTTGATTCATTTTGAGTTAATTTTTGTGTATGGTGTAGTATCCTACAGTATAGGATCCAACTTCATTTGTTTTTATAAGCGGGTGTCTACTTTTCCAACAAAATTTTTTGAAGACCGTCCTTTCCCCTTTGAATGGTCATGGTACCCTTTTTGAAAATCACTTGGCCACAGATGTGAGGGTTTATTTCTGGGCTCTCAGTACAGTTCCCTTGGTGGTTTATAGGTCTGCCATCAGTATCACTTTGTTTTGAATACCATAACTTTGTAGTAAGTTTTGAAATCAAGATGTGTGTAATCTCCAACTTTGTTCTTTTAACTGGTTTTTTAAATGTTAGGAAAAACGAATCCTGGAGTCCTGTGGGTCAGGAGTTTTCTTAGTTGAAAAGTTTTAAATTCCTGATTTAATTTTTTTAAAAAGGTGTTATTTATTTTGGGGGGGGAGAGAGAGGGGAAGGGAGATGGACAAGCAGACTCCGACCTGAGCGTGGAGCCCAACTTGGGGCTCCATCTCACGACCCTGAGATCATGACCCGAACCGAAACCAAGAGTTGATGCTTAACTGAGTGGGCCACCCAGGCACACTCGTGATTTAATTTCTTTAGGAGATATAGGACTATTTCTTTAGGAGATATAGGACTATTTAGATTTTAGCTCTCCTTTTGTTAGTTTTGGTTAGTTATGTTTTCATTGAATTTCTCCATTTCTTCAAAACCATTAATCAGCAAACAATGGCTTGGGCCTACTTTTATAAATAAAATTTTATTGGAGCACAGCTATCTTCATTTGTTTATGTATTGTCTGGCAGCTTTTGAAAACTAAAATGGCAGAGTTGAGTAGCAGGGACAGAGAGTGCATGGCTTGCAAAAGCCTTAAATATATACTGTCTGGCCCTTACTGAAAAATTTCCTGCCCCTGCTCTGAATTGTCTATATGTAAAGCCATAAAGTTGGGTTTTTTGGTCCAGTTCAAAGTTGACTTATTTAAAAAAAAAATCTGATATTTTTTGCTTACTGATATTAGTGATTTGTATCTTCTTCATCATTATTGTTAGGGTTTTATTAATTTTATTTGCAAGGAACTGATTTTTTCTGATTCCCCCCTCCCCCATTCTACTTTTCTTGGATTTGATTGGCTGTTTTCTCTAGTTTCCTGAGGCGGAAGCTTCTGTCATTTATTTTTTCCTCCTACCTTTTTCTATAGAAATATATGCATTAATGCTATAACTTTTTTTTTTTTGCCCTCTACTTAGCTTTATGTCACAGAATTTCATGTTTTTTCATTATTTTGTTCAGAAAAATATTAATATCCATTTTTATTTTTTTTTAATTCATTTGTGTCGAAGTGTGTGCTTGATTTCCAAACCTTTGAGGAATTGCTCATTAGCTTTCTGTTACTGATTTTTAATTTAATTCCGCTGTGGTCACCATAGTCTGTATTATTTTAATCCATTTTAATTTATGAATCAATATATGGTCTATTTTTGTAAATGTTCTATATGCAATTGATAAAAAGTGTGTATTCTGCGGTTGTTGCTGTATGCTTCCATAAATATAATTTACTTCATATTAATAGAGTTCTTAAAATCTGGTATATCATGTGGATTTTCATGTCTGCTGTTCTGTCAATTACTACAATTAAGATTACTTGTCTACTTTTTAATTTTGCCAACTTATCCTTATAATATATCAAGAAATTGTTATTAGGTGTACACAAATTTAAGTGTTATCTTATTATTCAGCATACTTACAAATCATCCTTAAATGTGTCCCTCTTTCACTCTAGTAATTCTTCTTGCTTTAAAGTTTTTTTTTTTTTAATGTTTTAAAAATTGCTTCAGTTGCTGACCCTAAAGGCTACGGAATGCATATTTGACTTACTAGAGTCTAACTTAGTAGTTTTACCATTTCCTGAACAATCTTACAACAGTTTGACTACATATACCCTCCCACTTCTCTGCATTTTGTTAGTATTGTGGTCCTTCTTTTTGCTTGTTCAGTTTGGATTAGGTTTTTTTTTTTTTTTACCATTTCAGGTAGAAGTTTAGGTTATTGATTTTTTGGGAGATTTCTTCTATTATAGGCATTTAAACAGCTACAGATATCTTCCCATAAATTTTGATATGTTGTATTTTCATTTTCATTCAGTTCAGATGCTTTCTGATTTTTCCTTGATGAATGTATATTTTTGCATTTGTTGAATGTAGTGGTTTATAGATTTCAGGTTTAATTGGTTGATAGTGTTCAGGTCTTCCATATTTTGGTTGATTTTTCTCTCTATATATTGTGATATTACAGTCTCTATGATTGAACTATCTTTTTACTTTTTCAGTTTTTGCTTTATGTATTTTGGGGTTCTGTTGCTATGCTCACATGTTTTTATATTTTCATGAATAAACCCTTCAATTGTTATAAAGTATCCTATGTTATCTTTAATAACATTTTTTTCCTTAAAGTCTCTTTTCTTAATAGTGTACTCCAGCTCTTCTGTGGTTGCTGTTTGCATTATACATATATATATTTTTTCTCAGTACACTGTCTTTGATTGTCTTAAACTTTTGTGTTGTATTTCTTCATGCCTAGTACCATCTCTGAAAGTTTTACTGGCATGTTATTTAGCTTTAACTATCTCTTTTCATCTTGTTCATTGTAATTTCATCCCATGACTGGGATAAATTATTCGTTTTGGAAAACAGTCATGAAAAACAGGAATGGGGCACCTGAGTGGCTCAGTCGGTTGTGTCTGACTCTTGATTTCAGCTCAGGTCGTGATCTCAGGGTCATGAGATTAAGCCCTGTGTCGGGCTCCATGCTGGGTGTGGAGCCTGCTTTAGATTCTCTCTCTCCCTCACCCCCTCCCCCTGCCTCCCTCTCAAAACAAGCCAAAGAAAACAGGAGGAAGGAAACTGCTGGAAATTAATATCATAGAAATGAAAATTCCCTATGTGCCTAAAAGAGAATCTATACCGTTTAAATAGCAAGAAAATGTTGTATTTCAGTATTCCAGACAAGAAACTGGGTCACATGACTTCCTTGGAGTCTCATTTACTGCTTTTTAATTGACATATAATTGATGTAAAAGTATAATATTAGGTGAACTACATAATTTGATATTTTTTTATGTTGCAAAAAGATTGATTCTCACAATAAGTAGTTAACATCTGTCACCCTGCGTAGTTAACAAGTTTTTTTTTTTTTTTTTTGGTAATGAGAACTTGCAAGGTTTACTCTCTCAGCAATGTTCAGATATGCAGTTCAGTATCATTAAAGTTCTTATGCTGTACATTACATCCCATGACTTATTTTACATTTGGAAGTTTGTACCTTTTGACCCCTTTCAGCCGTTTTGCCCACCCTCAACCCCACGCCCCTAGCAACCACCAATCTATTCTTTATATCTATAAAAAAATTATCTTTTAAAAGTGTTTTTAAGATTTATTTTCAACCTATTTGTTTTTGAATATAAAGTATGTCTCTTGAGGAGAGCATATAGTTTGATCTTTCTTTAAAATCCAGTCTTGGGGTGCCCGTTGGCTCATTCATTTATGTGTCCTCTTGATTTTTGGCTCAGGTCATGATCTCAGTGTTGTAGGATCGAGCCCTGCATTGGGCTGCGTGCTGGGTGTGGAGCCTGCTTAAGATTTTCTTTCTCCCTCTCCGCCTACACCCACTTAAAAAAAAAAAATCAGTCTGACAATCTTTGCCTTTTTTTTTTGTTAAGATTTTATATATTTATTTGACAGAGCACAAGCATGGGGAGCAGCAGGCAGAGGGAGGGGGAGAAGCAGGCTCCCTGCTGAGCGGGGAGCCCATTGCAGGGCTTGATTCCAGGACCCTGGGATCATGTGACCTGAGCTGAAGGCAGATGCTTTACCGACTGAGCCCCCAATCTTTGCCTTTTGACTGGAGTATTTAATCCCTCCACATTTAATGTTTTTAATCATATGGTTGGATTTCCATCTACCATTTTCTATTTTCAACGTTTCTTATATCTTTTTTGTTTTTCTCATAATCCTTTACTACTTTTTTACATTAAGTAAATGTTTTTTAACGTTTCATTTTAATTCCTTTAATTTTCACATTCATTACCTTTGTTCTTAGCGGTTGCTCAAAGGCTTACAATATGCATCCAATTTTTTATAGTCTATTTCAGATTAATGCTAAATTTGTTACATTAAAATACAGAAACTTTCTCTGCTGTAGCTCCATTACTTTCCCCTTCTTTGTGCTATTGTCATATGTATTGCATCTTTGTGTTGTAAGTCTGACAGTACAATTTGATAATTATGTTCTAGGTAATGGCTTTTTAAATCAGAAAAAATACATTTATATTGTCCTTTAATGGTTATATAATTACATTCATTGGTGCTTTTTTTGTGAATTTGAGTTACTGTCTGGTGTTCCTTTCAGTCTGGTGAACTTTTAGTATTCTGGTAACAGTGAATTATCTGAGTCTTTATTTGGGTGTTCCTTTATTTTGTCATTTTTGAAGGATATTGGCTGGGTATAGAATTTTTGGTTGAGAGTTATTATTTTTGAATGTCATCTCATTACCTTCTTTCTTTCTCTCTTTTCTTTCTTTTTTTTTTTTTTTAATATTTACTTGAGAGAGAGTGATCAAGAGTGAGTACAAGCTGGGGGAGGGGCAGAGGGCGAGGGAAGAGCAGACTCCCCGTCGAGCAGGGAACCTGATGTGGGGCTCTACCCCAGGACCCGGGGATCATGAACCGAGCTGAAGGCAGACACTTAACGAACTGAGCCACTCAGTTGGTCATCTCATTACCTTCTTGCCATTATTGTTTGTAATGAGAAGTTAGTGATTTTTCTGTTTCTAATTTTAAAATTTTCTTTTTGTTCCTGGCTTTTCACTGTGATGTGTCAGGGTGTGGATTTACTGATTCTTTTGCCAGTTGATGTTGAATTCTGTTAGTGGATTTTTAATTTAATTTACTGTACTTTTTGTTCTTTAATTTCCATTTGGTTCTTGGCAGTTTGTCTCATTGATATTTTCCGTTTGATGAATCATTGTCCTATATTCTTTGAATTATATAAATATGGTTTCTTTTATTTCTTTGAACATAATTGTAATAGATATTATGAAGTCTTTGTGAACTAAGTCATACAGGTGAGCACCCTCAGAGATACTTTTTGTTTACCTTGTATACTTTCCATGTTTCACAATTTTTTGTCGAAAACTGGACATTTTATAGATAGTAATTGTAGCAACTCTGAATTCTGATTTCCTCTATCCAGGGGATGGTTGTTGTTGCTGTTGGTTTATTTATTTCTTTAGTGACTTGCCTGAAGCACATTTGTCGTGTTTCCCCTGTAGTGTGTGGCCTCTAATGGTGGTGCTCTTCACCCCCACCCCTCCTTTTCTTTGTGTGTTCAGCTCTGGCTTTCTAAGGATTACCCTGGATCACTATAACTTAGTCATCAGCCATTGATTGGCTAGAGGCTATTTAAACCACTGAACCATTAAGTCTTCCACTCTTTACATACACTTTCTACCATTACTACACATATATTAGATAATGCTCACAATTTAGGGAGCTTATAAATCTGATCCTGCCCTCCCCCCCCCCTTTTTTTAACTTACTGGGTTTATAAGGTCTCTTGGTTAACCATGAATAAGTAGCTTGTTAGTTCCCTCTCCTCTAAGTAAGCACAACCTGGCAAATGCATATAGCTTTCCAGACTATCAGGGATATGTGAAATAGCAAGGTCATCTTTGGCTGTTTTATTCTCTTGATCTTTCTGTTAATTTTCTGGCCAGTCTGCTGTTTTGTTGCTTTTAACAACAAATATTGTGACCTGAGGTAGACTTCCCTTTTGTCCCTGATTTTTCTGTCATTTTTGACAACTTTGTCTGGTTTTGTCGTTGGTTTTCGGAAAGAGGATTTGCCAGCTTCTTAACTCAGAATTCTTAAAGTCCTGTCCTGTATTCATTTTTACTTTGTAGTAAAAAGCATGTAACACAAAATTTACCATCTTAACCATTTTGAAGTATACACTAGTGTTAACTGTATGCATATTGTTATTGAATAGATCTGTAGAACTTCTTTATTTTTCAAAAATTAAAACTCTGTGACCTTTTAACAACTTCCTTTTTCCTCCTCCCCCACCCCCAGTACTTGGCAACCACCGTTTTACTTTGTTTCTAAGAATTTGACTACTTTTAGATACCTTATATGTGTAGAATCATACAATGTTTGTTTTTTTGTGACTGGTTTATTTCACTTAGCATAATGTCTTCAACATGTTTATTCATGTTGTAGCATAAGACAGAACTTCCTCTTTTTAGAAGAGGGTATATATTTGTATATACCACATCTTCTTTATCCACTTATCTTTCAGTGGACATTTAGGCTGCTTCCACCTCTTGACTGTTGTGTATAATGCTGCAGTGAACATGGTTGTGCAAATATCTTTTTGAGATCCTGTTTTTGGTTCTTTCTGTTTCATACTCAAAACTGATTTCATATAGCGATTCTATTAATTTTTTGAGGAACTTCCATAATGCTTTCTTTAGTGGCTGCATCATTTTATGTTTTCACCAACAACACACAAAGGTTCCAATTTCTCCACATACCTGCCAGCACTTGTTACTTTTTTGTTTGATAGTGGCCATTCCAACAGGTGTGAGATGGTAGGTCGTTGTGGTTTTGATTTGCATTTCCTTGATTAGTGATGATGAACATCTTTTCGTATAATTGCTGGCAATTTGTATGTATTCTTTTGAGAAATCTCTATTCAGTCATTTATCCACTTTTAAATTGGATAACCCCTTATCAGATAAATGATTTGTAAATATTTTTTCCCATTACATAGGTTGCCTTTTTGCTCTCTTGAATTTTTTTTTTCCTGCATGAAGGTTTTTAGGTTTGTCTGTTTGCTTTTGTTACTCGTTAAATTTAGTTTTAAAGTATGCCTGTTTTCTGTTAGAATATTTTGTTATAGCCTACATAGAATTAGGTTTTTGAGAAGTACTTAACCCCCTTCTTAAATTCCTTTTTACTAATATTTTTGTGCAGTCGTAGATGTTCTGGTTTTAGGAATGCGTTTTTCACAATGTATTTCTGAATAGTTACAAGTGAATAAAGGATTTTAATACAGTGTATCTTGAAGTAAAAGGAATGAAAATTGTTTTTATAGTTATATTAAGGATGGTCTGTCTACTATAACCACATTTGTGTTTTGTCTTTTACAAGGCATAAATGTATTCTCATTTATCACAACTCTGAGGAAATGGAAATGATCTTGCTTACAGTCAGATGATTTTTTTTTTTTTTAAAGATTTTATTTATTTATGTGACAGAGAGACAGCCAGCGAGAGAGGGAACACAGCAGGGGGAGTGGGAGAGGAAGAAGCAGGCCCATAGCGGAAGAGCCTGATGTGGGACTCGATCCCGGATCACCAGGATCACGCCCTGAGCCGAAGGCAGACGCTTTAACGACTGCGCCACCCAGGCGCCCCTGCTTACAGTCAGATGATTAATAAGTGTTGAACTTCAAGTGGATTTCAGTATGGTTGATATGGTTCAAAATTCCACGTTCAAATATACAATGCTGCCTCTTGTATGTTTAGGTAGTAGTAAAGTTGATTAGCAGCATTCTGATGATACCAAGGTTTTGAGTTTGATTCATGTGCTTTTAATGTCTTCCTGCAAAAATCCAATTTGTACCCATAAATTTCAACTTTGATAGGCATTTCACAAATGTCTCATTGTTACACAAGTCAGGAAGTGGTAGAGACGGCAGTATTGGCTCATTGCCCCAATAGATGCATAACCAATGGAAAGGTATTAAGTGCTCATAATGGAAGTATAGATGCAGTATAGTTGTGGTGAAGAGCGAGAGTTCTGGCATATTTTCCAGTTTTGAGTCCTGGTTTTCCAAGAAGTGTCATTTTGAGAGGTTACTTGACTTTTCCATGCCTCAGATTCTTCATCTGTAGAATGGGTAGAAAGTAGTATTTACCTTATCAGGCTCTTATAAGGATTAAATAATTGTATACAGGTAAAGTGCCTGGTACATAGTAAGTGCTCAGTAAACATTGTTTTTGTTATAGATACTGATGAAAATATAATCTGTGCCAGTTGATTTATACTTCAAATTAATCTTTAAAATTAATAATGGCAAATACTTAAAATGTGACACTCCATTAGAATAATAGTAGAAATAGATTTTAAGTATTCTGCCCTTACAGGAAAAAAATCTTATGAAGACATGCATGATGCCCATACATTTGTAAGCATAGTTAGCATTTTTATAACAATTCTTCATAGAGGAAGATAAAATGCTAAGCACTTTATATAAATTCATTTAATCCTCAGTGATACTACTGTTATCCAGATTTTGCAGATACACTGAGACAGGTACATTAAACAAGTTTCCCAGGGGTTTGCCATATTGCCTATATTTAGCTATATTGCTGTGTTGCTAACCTAAGTAGGTGGGCAGTTGTTGGATGAATAAGTTTAATGTTTATCTTTTTTTAATAATATTTTTTTATTATATTAGTCACCGTACAGTACATTCCTAATTTTTGATATAAAGTTCCATGATTCATTACTTGCGTATAACACCCAGTGCACCATGCAATACGTGCCCTCCTTAATATCCATCACCAGCCTATCCCATTCCCCCACCTCCCTCCCCTCTGAAGCCCTCAGTTTGTTTCCCAGAGCCCATAGGGGTTCATTCCCCCTTCTGTTTACCCCCCGTTTCTTCTTCCCATTCTTCTCCTACCGATCTTCCTACTTCTATATTCCATAAATGAGTGAAACCGTATGATAATTGTCTTTCTCTGCTTGACTTATTTCGCTTAGCATTATCTCCTCCAGTCCCGTCCATGTTGCAGCAAATGTTGAGAAATCATTCCTTTTTTTTTTTTTTTTTAAAGATTTTATTTATTTATTCGACAGAGATAGAGACAGCCAGCGAGAGAGGGAACACAAGCAGGGGGAGTGGGAGAGGAAGAAGCAGGCTCCTAGCAGAGGAGCCTGATGTGGGGCTTGATCCCATAACGCCGGGATCACGCCGTGAGCCGAAGGCAGATGCTTAACCGCTGTGCCACCCAGGCGCCCCGAGAAATCATTCCTTTTGATGGCTGAGTAATATTCCATTGTATATGCGGACCACATCTTTTTTTTTTTTTTTTTTTAAAGATTTTATTTATTTATTTGACAGAGAGAGACAGCCAGCAAGAGAGGGAACACAAGCAGGGGGAGTGGGAGAGGAAGAAGCAGGCTCATAGCAGAGGAGCCTGACGTGGGGCTCGATCCCATAACGCCGGGATCACGCCCTGAGCCGAAGGCAGACGCTTAACCGCTGTGCCACCCAGGCGCCCCAGACCACATCTTCTTAATCCAGTCATCTGTTGAAGGGCGTTTTGGCTTCTTCCACGATTTAGGTATTGTGGACAATGCTGCTATGAACATTGGGGTGCATATGGCCCTTCTCTTCACTACGTCTGTATCTTTGGGGTAAACACCCAGTAGTGCAATTGCTGGATCATAGGCTAGCTCAATTTTTAACTTTTTAAGGGACCTCCACACTGTTTTCCAAAGTGGCTATACAAACTTGCATTCCCACCAACAATGAAAGAGGGATCCCCTTTCTCCACATCCTCTCCAACGTTTGTTGTTTCCTGCCTTGTCAATTTTTGCCATTCTAACTGGCATAAGGTGGTCTCTCAATGTGGTTTTGATTTGAATTTCCCTGATGGCTAATGATTTTGAACATTTTTTTCATGTGTCTGTTAGCCATTTGTATGTCTTCATTGGAAAAGTGTCATTCATATCTTCTGCCCATTTTTTGATTTGATTATTTGTTTCCCGTGTATTGAGTTTGAGAAGTTCTTTGTGGATCTTGGATACCAGTCTTTTATCTGTAGTGTCATTTGCAAATATCTTCTCCCATTTCGTGGGCTGCCTCTTAGTTTTTTTGACTGTTTCCTTGGCTGTGCAGAAGCTTTTTATCTTGATGAAGTCCCACAAGTTCATTTTTTCTTTTGTTTCTCTTGCCTTTGGAGATGTGTCATGAAAAGAGTTGCTGTGGCCGATGTCGTAGAGGTTGCTGCCTGTGTTCTCTAGGATTTTGATGGATTCCTGTCTCCTATCGAGGTCTTTCATCCATTTGGAGTTTCTCTTTGTGTATGGTGTGAGAGAGTGGTTAAGTTTCAGTCTTTTGTGTGTAGATGTCCAATTTTCCCAGCACCATTTATTGAAGAGACTTTTTTCCACTGGATGTTTTTTTCTGCTTTGTCAAAGATTAGTTGCCCAAAGAGCCGAGGGTCTGTTTCTGGGTTCTCTGTTCTGTTCCATTGGTCTATGTGTCTGTTTTTGTGCCAGTACCATGCTGTCTTTGTGATCACAGCTTTGTAGTATAGCTTGAAATCCGGCAACGTGATGCCCCCAGCTTTGTTTTTCCTTTTCAGCAATTCCTTGGCGATTTGGGGCCTTTCCTGGTTCCACACAAATTTAAGGGCTGTTTGTTCCAGTTCTTTGAAAAATGTCATGGGTATTTTGATCGGGATGGCATTGAAAGTGTAGATTGCTCTGGGTAGCATAGACGTTTTAACTATGTTAATTCTTCCGATCCAGGAGCATGGAATGTTTTTCCATCTTTTTGTGTCTTCCTCAATGTCTTTCAAGAGTGATTCGTAGTTTCTAGAATATAGTTCCTTTACGTCTCTGGTTAAGTTAATTCCGAGATAACGTATGATTTTTGGTGCTATTGGAATGGATTCCCTAATTTCTCTTTCTTCAGTCTCATTATTCGTGTATAGAAATGCAACTGATTTCTGAGCATTGATTTTGTATCCCGCCACATTACTGAATTTCTCTATGACTTCTAGTAGTTGGGTAGTGGATTCTTTTGGGTTTTCCATATAGAGTATCATGTCATCTGCGAAGAGAGACAGTTTGACTTCTTCTTTGCCGATTTGGATACCTTTTATTCTTTTTTGTTGTCTGTTTGCTGTTGCAAGGACTTCTAGTACTATGTTGAATAATAGTGGCGAGAGTGGGCATCCTTGTCGTGTTCCTGATCTTAAGGGAAAGGCTTCCAGCTTTTCCCCATTAAGAATGATATTTGCCGTAGGCTTTTCATAGATGGTTTTTTATGAAATTGGGGAATGTACCTTCTATCCCTGCACTCTGAAGTGTTTTAATCAGGAAAGGATGCTGTATTTTGTCAGATACTTTTCTGCATCAGTTGAGAAGATCATATGGTTCTTGACTCTTTTCTTGTTGATATGATCTATCACATTGATCGATTTGCGAATGTTGAACCCTTGCATCCAGGGATGAATCCCACTTGGTCATGATGGATAATCCTTTTAACGTATTGTTGGATCCTATTAGCTAGGATCTTGTTGAGAATTTTGGTGTCCATATTCATCAGTGATATCGGTCTGTAATTCTCCTTTTTGATGGGGTCTTTGCCTGGTTTGGGGATCAAGGTAATACTGGCCTTATAGAATGTGTTTGGTAGTTTTCCTTCTGTTTCTATTTTTTGAAACAGCTTCAGGAGAATAGGTATTATTTCTTCTTTGAATGTTTGGTAGAATTCCCCGGGGAATCTGTCAGGCCCTGGACTCTTGTTTTCTGGGAGGTTTTCGATCACTGCTTCAATCTCTTCATAATTAATCAGTCTGTTTAAAAAATCAGTTTCTTCCTGTTTCAGTCTTGGTAGTTTATAGGGTTCCAGGAAGGCATCCATTTCTTCCAGGTTGTTTAATTTATTGGCATAAAGCTGTTGATAAAAGTTTCTAATGATCCTTCCTATTTCATTGGTGTTGGTTGTGACCTCTCCCCTTTCATTCATAATTTCATTAGTTTGGGTCCTTTCTCTATTCTTTTGAATAAGTCTTGCCAGTGGCTTATTTATTCTTTCAAAGAACCAGCTTCTAGTTCTATTGATCTGCTCTACTGTGCTCCTGGTTTCTAATTCATTGATCTCTGCTCTAATCTTGATCAACTGCTTTCTCTTGCGTGGGTTAGGCCTTCTGTTCTTCTGTTCCAGCTCCTGCTGCTTGAGGTGAGAATATAAAAACTGCATTTTAGATTTTTCTGTTCTTTTGAGTGACTCTTGGATGGCTATGTATTTTCCCCTTAGGACCGCCTTTGCGGTGTCCCACAGGTTTTGGTCCGTTGTGTTTTCATTCTCGTTGGTCTCCATAAATTGTTTAAATTGATTTTTAATTTCCTGGTTTATCCAATCATTCTTGAGCAGGATGGTTCTTAGTTTCCAAGTGTTTGAATTTCTTCCAAATTGTTCCTTGTGGTTGAGTTCCAATTTAAAGCATTGTGGTCTGAGAATATGCAGGGAATAATTTCAGTCTTTTGGTATCGGTTGAGACCTGTTTTGTGACCCAGCGTATGGTCTATTCTCGAGAAAGTTCCATGTGCATTCGAAAAGAATGAGTATTCTGTTGTTCTGGGGTGTAGTGTTCTGTATATATCTGTGAGGTCAATATTGGTCTAGTATGTCATTCAAAGCTCTTGTTTCTTTGTTGATTTTCTGCTTAGGTGATCGATCTATTGCTGATAGTGGAGTGTTGAGGTCCCCTACTATTAATGTAGTTTTATCTATATGTCTCTTTATTCTGGTTAAGAGTCGGCTTGTGTATCTTGCTGCTCCCCTGTTGGCGTTGATATTTATAATTGTCATATCCACTTGTTGGAGACATCCTTTAAGAATAATATAGTGTCCTTCTGTATCTCTAACTACAGTCTTTAGTTTAAAATCTAATATGTCTGATATACGAATTGCTACCCCAGCTTTCTTTTGTGGTGCATTGGCATGAAAAATGGTTTTCCATCCCTTCACTTTCAGTCTGGATGTATCTTTAGGTTCAAGATGAGTCTCTTGTAGACAGCAAATGGATGGGTCATGTCTTTTTATCCAGTCTGCAACCCTGTGGCGTTTTATGGGAGCATTTAGGCCATTCACATTGAGAGTGATTATTGAGAGATATGATTTTAATGATGTCATGTTGCCTGTAAAGTCTTTGTTTCTATAGATTGTAAATTTCTGTTCTGTATCACTCTTGGGGCCTTTTTACTTTTATGGAACCCCCCTTAATATCTCCTGTAGGGCTGGTTCGTGGTTACGAATTTGGTCAGTGTCTGGTGATCCTGGAAGGTCCTTATCTCTCCATCAATTCTGAATGACAGCCTTGCTGGATAAGGGATCCTTGGCTGCATGTTTTTTCTTGGATAGAGCTTTAAAAATACCCTGCCAACCTTTCCTCTCATTCCAGGTCTGTGTAGACAGGTCTGACGTAATTCTGATATTTTTGCCTCTGTACGTGAGAAATTTCTTTGCCCTGGCCGCTTTCAATACTGTATCCTTGGATCTAATATTTGTGAATTGCACTATGACGTGATGCGGCGTAGGTTTGTCTTGGTTGTCCTTGGGAGGGGTCCTCTCTGCCTCTTGGACACGAATGTTTGTTTCCTTTGCTAGATTAGGGAAGTTTTCAGGTACAATTTGTTCAAATATCTCTTCTAGACCTCTCTTTCTCCACCCCCTTGGGGATGCCGATGATTCTGACATTGGAACGTTTCATTGTGTCTGTCATCTCCCGTAATCTACATTCTTGAGTTTGATTTTTTTGAGCCAAGTTTCTGTTTTAACTTTCTCTTCTACCATCCCATCCTCCAATTCACTAATTTATTCTTCTGCCTCATTTACCCTGGCCGTCAGAGCATCTAGTTTTGACTGCATTTGATTCATAGCATTTTTAGTTTCTATCATATTCGCTCTCATTTTTAGATATTCTATATTCTCGTTAATATTTTCGTTAATAATGTTTTCAAGTCTACACATCATCTTGACCATTGTTACTCTGAACACCATTTCTGATAATTTGGTTATATGCATATCCATATCCATCAGTTTCATGGCAGAGGCCACAGAATCATTATCTTTTCTTTGCTGCGGGGGATTTCTCCTTCTAGTCATTCCAGTGAGGAGAGGTTGTGGGGTTGCCCAGAGCCCAGGACCCAGGCAGTGTGCACTTGTTTTATAGGGACCTTAGGGATGTGGGCTTCTTGGTTTTTCAGCCTGCCTTCTGAGGGAGGGGCCTGCTGCGCGGATATTCAGGCAATCTGTTTGGGTAGAGTCTCCCTGTCCCCTGTGAGGGGGGATGGGGATGGGCATAATGTGAGCTGGTATTTCCAGGCTTTTGTTCTCTGGCGGCTTTCCCTGGTGGTTTGCTGTGGCTCTTCTGAAAGTCAGAGCAGCAATGGCCGAATCCCAGCCTCTGTCTCAGAACAGAGAGATCGCAGTCCGCTCTCCACTGAGCTCTCTTGGCCTCTTTAACTCTGTTTCTGTCGGTGCTGGTAAAAACCCTACAGTGTCCCAGGTTGTGCACCCCACAGCTGGTGTCCCAGCCCTCACTTCCTTTGTGTATCTAACACCGCCAGCGGCCCCCGTTCCCGCACGCGCTCCCAAGCTCTCTGTTTCAGTGTGGTTCGCTCACTCCGGAGTGCCGGTGTTCAGTCAGGTCGTGCGTGCGCTCGCGCTTCCGAGCTCCCAGTATCATTCTGGTTCTAATGGGTACTCCGGGGGTCTGGTTTTCCGTCAGGTCGAGCAGGTGTTCCCGAGCCCTCGGTTTTAGTCTAGTTTGAGTGTGCTCTCCGGAGCTCTGGTTTTCAGTCTGCTCTCTCGCGGGTGCCGTCCGTGAGTCCAGCCCACTCCCCAGTGCAGGTGGCTACCGCTTCCCCCTATCTGAGCGCGGAGGCTCCCTCCCCCTTCCGTTTATCTTCTGTCGTGCCTGGATTCATGGCTCCCTGCTTCATACCTCAATACTCAGCACTGGAGATGTTCATTTGTAGAGATGCAGATGTATCTTGCTGCATCTCAGGCTGATTCCGTGGGTTTTCAGGATGGTCTGATACCTATCCAGCTGGACTCAGGGGACTGGAAAAGGGGAAAGGGGACCCCTACTCCTCTGCCATCTTAACTCTTCTCTGGTTACTGCTGCTCAGTTTAATGTATATCTTAACTTTCACAAATAGTTAAAATGTGATTGAAGTATAATCTATATGCCATTTTTTTCCTTCGTTGATTTGTAACAAAAATTTTGTCAGTGAAACAAGTTACTAATATAAAGTGATTATGGTGACATGTTTTCATTTCTTATTTCTAATAATACTGGAAATTAGTCAGAACACATATAAATTTTATGAGGAGATAGTATCCAGGTACAGTCTTTAATTAGGTAAAGCTCAATACTTTTATTTTTCCAGGATGGTCAATTTTTATTTTGTTGTGTCACTCTCCTATCTCTTAACTCTGCTCTCCCCATACCCTTTTAACTTGCCCTACAATCCTCTTCTGTTAGTTCAAAACACATTTTATTTTATTTTATTTTTAAAGATTTTATTTATTTATTTGACAGAGAGAGACAGCCAGCAAGAGAGGGAACACAAGCAGGGGGAGTGGGAGAGGAAGAAGCAGGCTCATAGCGGAGGAGCCTGATGTGGGGCTCGATCCCATAACGCCAGGATCACGCCCTGAGCCGAAGGCAGACACTTAACCGCTGTGCCACCCAGGTGCCCCTCAAAACACATTTTAAATACATGTTTTTGAATGGAGATTTTAAACAATATGCCATTCAGTTATCTCAGTGCTGCTGTCTACTGTGATTATTACAACCACTATCATATATGAACCTTTGTTATGTACCATGTATTTTAAATTATATCCATTCAACAGAAAAAGAAATGGAGACCTAGGCTTATTAAAAGTAACTTGTACAATAAGTTTTTGTGGTTGATAATTACCCATAGTTTAACAAGTTATTTGCTACTTTTTGATGAACAGTATTTCTTAAAATATTTTTGTTTTAGAAATTTCATTTCTCTTTTCAGGAAGTAATTTGTATATTATAGTGAAAAAATTAAGCACTTAACTAACTTTTAATATTTTGTTTTAAGGAATTGAAATTACCATTCACTTTCTTAAGTGGACATATTCATGAGTTGAGGATCCATGTACCATGGACAAAACTGGGTTCAGAACCAGTGGTAATTACCATCAATACAATGGAATGCATTTTGAAACTTAAAGATGGAATACAGGTAAGAAGTTATTGAACCTGGTTGTTTATGTTAACCTATTTTAATAATTATTGGTGTTATTTCTTTAACTTTGGGATATGTCACCTTTTACACAAAATTTATATACACTTAATGTTTCTCACATGCCTATGAAAGTAACATAATTGCAAAAGGGTATTCTTATATTTGGATAAAACATTCTAATGGTTATTTTCATACTACTTTTCCTAACCTAATCACAGCCATCATAGGGATCATGTAGATGGCTTATTATCTGTGTCTACTAGAAGTAGGACCTGATTGTGTCCAGTTTTTAGGTGAAGGTTTTGAATTTTTGCAAAAGACCTGTATGATTTTTGTATTTACATGACATTTTTAAATGAGATGAAAATTTCTCATTTTTTGAGATGAAAATATGTTGAATTTACCTTCACATCGAATTTAAAGTTTTATTTTAATTCGAGTTAACATACAGTGTTATAGTAATTTCAGGTATAGGATATAGTAATTTAACACTTCTATACAACAGCTGGTACTCATCACAAGTGCACTCCTTAATTCCCATCACCTATTTCACCTATCCCCACACCCACCTCCACGCTGGTAACCATCAGTTTGTTCGCTATAGTTAAGAGTTTCTTGGTTTGTCTCCTTTTTTCCTCTTTGCTGGTTTGAAGGATAAAGAAGCCGTGGTGTGTGTGTGTGTGTGTGTGTGTGTGTGTATATGTATATATATATATAATGGAATATTACTCTGCCGTAAAAAAGAATGAAATCTTGCCATTTCCAATGACGTGATGGAGCTAGAGAGTATTATGCTAAGCGGAATAAGTCAGAGAAAGACAAATACCATATGATTTTATTCATATGTGGAATTTAAGAAACCTATTAAATTTCATTGTGTTTTTGAAGTTTTGGCATTGACTTAATCTTTTCTTTGACCATCTTACATTTTTCTTTAGTGTTTATTTTTCTCTTTTTTGTAAAGGTGCATTACTGATTTTTTTTTTAAAGCAGTTTCTAGCAAAAATCATTTAATCTAGGAAGCAAATAGGTCTGATAGCAGTGTATCATAAATTTTTCCATTTTCATCTTAGAGAAAAATAGTGTCTTTCATTTTTATTACTTTTTCCTTAGCCCATGTTTAACTTGCAGTTTAGAAAATACTTTCTAGAACCAAATGAGTTGATAAGTATTAATAATTAAATTTAACAATTTAATAATTTATTAAATGTTAAGGCAATTTTAGCATATCCTAAATATAACTTAAGTCTGTGAAATTAAGGTTATTTATGATAAAATAATATCCTATTTTAAGAATATACTTTGTCATATTAACCCACTGGGCTCATCTTTTTTTCTTTTTATAAAATTTTTGATTCTGAACCTTTATTATCTAATTTAACTGATGTAGTTTTTGGAAGTAAGGAGACCAATGCTATAGTTCCATGAGAATTTATTTTGTACATAAAATACATGGGAGATAGATTTAGAAATCTGTGAGATAGTTATATTACAACAGAGTTTTACTTTACATTTATTTTAGGTAATACTTAAATGGTCTTAATCATCATCTGTTCCTGAATTTAAATTTTTTTTTTAAAGTCTGGACTTGGTTATACCACCCATGGAGTGCTCCATATTAAAACAGAAAAAAAAAATCCAAACACTAAGTATTTTTTTCAATGGGAAGGTGGAAGTTTCAAGGCCAGATGTCCCATAAGAAACACATTTTAAAAGAGGCAAATTACAACTAATTATAGAGGCTGCAGAAAAAGATTTGTAACACATGACTTAGTGCAGCCTAGAACTAATATTTGATATTGGACCATGCAGATGGCTACTGCAGGAATGATCATGTTTCCTGCTTGCATGGTATTTGAGACTTGAATTTTGTGGTGTGTACAGCAAAAGGTCAAGTGTCATGATGTAAACTACTCTCAAAACAAGTATTTTTTGCAGATGTTTAAAATTTTGAGGTAGAAAGGATTTTTGAAAATTGCAGTTGACATTTGGACAAATTATTCAGCAGTGTCCATCCCTGGAGAGTAATACTTAGGTTAGTGATTGGAATTAATTTTTCAGTAAGACATTATAGATGAAACACATTTTTAAACAGTTTATTTTCCTATTTTAAGCTTTGATTAGTGTAGTAGGAAATTAAGTTAAAAAGTTACACATGTACTAGTAAAACTGAATAGGCCCATATTTAATTTAAATTATTTCAAATTACATTGTACAATCACATGAAGAAAATACTTATTTCATAAATTAGTGTGGGATGGTTGGTTAAATGAAGGGATCATTTAGAGTTGTAGATATGAATCTGTTAAAAATACTACTGTTGATATTTGACAATGTAATAAATACAACTTAAAAGAAATTTGAAGTCTAATTCAGAAAAGGTCATTACAAAAATATAATATTGCTAAATGCCTTGATAAGGCATGTCTAGTTTGTAAAGTTCAATTTAATTCTACCAACATTTGTTGATTTCCTGCTCTTCAGTGCACTGAATAGCATTGCCAAGTTATTTATATAATCTTCTAAGGAGACTTAGAGAAAGAGATTTATGATGATTGAGGGTGACTCTAGTGATAGTATTTCGATATACTGCCTTAGCGTGTCTGTGTAACTAGTTTTTTTTTTTTTTAAGACTTATTTATTTTAGCAAGTTCATGTGCATGAGCTGGGGGGAGGGGAGAGGGAGAGGGAGAGAATCTCAAGCAGACTTCTGCTGAGTGTGGATCTCCATTTTTTTTCACCCTGAGATCATGACCTGAGCTGAAACCAAGAGTATGTAGCTCAACTGACCAAGCCACCCAGGCACCCCTGTAATTAGTTTTATAGAGATTTTTTTGATGAGAAGGTAACCCAAGTTGTTGTGTTAGGTCAAATAAAGGCCATTTCGATGTTCACACTGAATTATTTTTAATACATTTAATACATTTAATACATATTTTAATAGCTGTTTACTCTGGGAGACCTATCCTCATACCCACCTTTAGATCCTTCAGATTTTACTTGTGAGGTTTGTTTTGTTTTGTTTTTTTTACTTCAGTTACAGAATTTGATTCATGACACATCATCGGTGGTTCAGGTCTGACTTATTTGTTTATTTAACTAGTTCACTCAAATAAATACATTGGATCCAGCACATAGCTCAGTAACTTACATTTCATTATGTGCTCCTCTCCTTTTGCATATTCTTGCTTTTCAGCCTCTGTGGGCCTCATCTGTAAAACAGGGCAAGACTTGATACATAGTTCTTATTCTATGGTTGTATATGCTTTCTTTGCTCATTGTATTCCTAAGTCTTGCAAAAAACCTTCTTCAAACTAGAGTAGTAGTAAATTTGTTTCTAAAGAACTATTATCCGAGCCTTTGTATCACCTAGAACGTTTAAAAAACAACAAAAACACCCCCCCCCCCAAAAAAACCCTATAAAATCTTTTGACTTGATAAATGTGACTATTAGCAAGGCTCTTTATAGAACACTCACTGTTCATTAACAAAAAAAAATAAAAAACCCGAAAATCTTTTGTACCTAAACCAAAACTTAAAATTATCTGTAAAAACGGGGGATAAACAAACAGCTTTTTTTTTTTTTTTTTTTTTTAAGATTTCATTTATTTATTCAACAGAGATAGAGACAGCCAGCGAGAGAGGGAACACAGCAGGGGGAGTGGGAGATGAAGAAGCAGGCTCATAGCAGAGGAGCCTGATATGGGGCTCTATCCCATAACACTGGGATCACGCCCTGAGCCGAAGGCAGACGCTTAACTGCTGTGCCACCCAGGCACCCCCCAACAAACAGCTTTTTATTAATGTATGTATGTACTTTTAATCCCTGGTTAGTGCTTGGAGTTACCAGTCAATCTTGCTGTCCTTTCTCCTTGCATGTTTTGGTGCTGTGGAAATCCATTATTTGTTTAGGTAGTCTTGAAGAGGGAAGTATCCTTTCTTGTCCTTGAAGCTTGAGCACTATGCTGGAGGAAGTGTTGGTAAGGCTATTAACAATATTTATATGGCCTTTTAAAAAAAAACACTTTAATTCTCTTAAATGAGGTGGGATTAATTTGAATGACTGCTACTTTAGTAGTCATTTGAATGTGTCCTCTTCTGCTTCCCCCACTCCTGCCAAGATTCATATATTGAAATTCTCCCCAAAGATGATGGTATTAGGAGTTAGGATCTTTGGGAAATGCTTAAGCCATGAGCCCTTATAGATGGGATTAGTGCCCTATAAAAGAGGCTCCAGAGAGATGCCTCTTTTGCCATGTGAAGACACAGTGAAAAGGTACCAGCTGTGAACCGGGAAGAGCGCCCTGAAACCAGACCATGTTGGCACCTTGATCTTGGACTTCCCAGTCTCCAGAACTGTGAGAAATAAGTTTCTGTTGCTGTTATAAGCTACCAAGCTACCCAGTCTGTGGTATTTTTTATAGCAGCCCAAATGGACTAAGACAGCTACCTTTTCGGAAATTTAACAGGATTCAGAAATGCTGACTTAGGCTGTGGAATTTATTGTACTGTTATTGATTTCCTCCCTTGCACTGCTGTAGGTTAATGATGGTGGTGATGATAATAGCAGATAATGTAGTCTAGATTCTGTCTGTAGCTTACTTCTATAAAAAAGTGAGAAAGAGTTTCCTATAAATTGTGGGTAGTGTCTTTAATCTCACATGAGGGAACCCCTTTTATATTGTGAAGGAGATGAATACTCTGGTATATCTTCCTGTGTAACAGTTCAGAAAAGCTACATAATTGTTAATAAAATGAATTATAATAACTTCGTATCATTTTGATCTAGTGAAGAATTTTGTAAATAGAGTATGTAGCTAAATAATTTCCAGTCTTTGGCTCTATCTGCTGCCTACAAACTTCAGACCTTTGGTTTGAATTCTTGTTTCTGGTGTTGTAACTGGAATGGTGAAATAAGACTGGAAAGTGAGGCATTGACCTTTTGTGTAAAGAAAGTGAATGGAAGATTCAACAGAAGAGAATCCAGAAGTCTCTGACAGTGATTCCTAAGTAATCTGCCCCGGTGGCGGGCCACATGAAAGAGTGGAGAAATTGTATAATTCGAAACCAAGTAATATGTAGAGGAGGCATAGTAGTAGTTGTAAATGTCCCTTCACATTCTCAGCTGAGAGAAGAATAAGCCAAATCACCATTTCTTTAAGATACACATAAAATTATGTATTTTGCTGAAGAAATTTTATTTATTTATTTATATTATTTTTTAAAAATAAGCCATTTCTTTTTCTTTTTTTTTAAGATTTTATTTATTTATTCGACAGGATAGAGACAGCCAGCGAGAGGGGGAACACAGGCAGGGGAAGTGGGAGAGGAAGAAGCAGGCTCCTAGCGGAGGAGCCTGATGTGGGGCTCGATCCCATAACGCCGGGATCACGCCCTGAGCCGAAGGCAGACGCTTAACCGCTGTGCCACCCAGGCGCCCCTGCTGAAGAAATTTTAAATACATGATCTGATCCTGAATTTACTTACACTTAATTAGAGGTATACCAAATTCTTCCAGTAAGTGAGGTATTCAGTTTAGTCAGGTACAATGAGCCTTAAGGTGGTTCCTATTCTCTTCTGTATATCTTGAATCTTCTAAAATTAATACCTGAGATTATATTCTAAGTCTGTTTTGAGATGTTGTAAAGATATACTTTTGAGTTTCACACTGGGTGGAATCCTTTATGTATTTATATATTTTGGTTATTGGTTGTGTTTTTTCACTTTTAGTCCTGTTTTATGAAGATGTAATTGACAAAATGCATTTATTTAATGTGTACAATGTGATGATGTAAGTATACATTGTGAAAGGATTCATACCATCAAGTTAATACCTCCTTTATCTCACAGTTAACTTTTTTCTTTTTTTAACCTTTTTTATTTTTATTTTTTTGATGAGAATACTTAAGATCTACTCTTAGCAAATTTCAAGTATACAATATAGTAGTATCAACTGTAGTCACCAAGCTGTACATTAGAATCTTAAATCTTGTTTAGCTTTATAACCGAAAGTTGTACCCTTTGACTAATATTGCCCATTTCATTCAGGACCTGTCAAACATTATTATTCTGTTTCTATGACTTTTGACACTTTTTTTTTTTTTTAATTCCACATAGTATTTGTCTTTGGCTTATTTCATTTACCACAATGCCTTTTAGTTTCTTCTGTGTTGTTACAAATGGCAGGATTTCTTTATTTTTCACAGCTAAATAATGTGCGCACGTGCGTGTGTGTGTGTGTGTGTGTGTATTCACTCCCCCACTGATGGACACTTAGGTTATTTCCATTCATGGCTGTTGTGAGTAATGCTGAAGTGAACATGAGAGTACAGATGTCTCTTTGAAATAATATTGTTTTCTTTTCATATATACCCAGAAGTGGGGTTGCCAGAAGTGGATAATGTGGTAGTTCTATTTTTGAATTTTTGAGGACTCTCTGTACCATTTTCCATAATGACAATACCAATTTACATTAGCACCAACGTTGTACAAAGGTTCCCTACTTTCACTATTCGTTATTTCTCGTCTATTTGATAATAGCCATCCTAAGAGGTTTGGGGTGATATTTCATTGTGGTTTTGATTTGTATTTTTCTGATGTTTGTTGATGTTCAGCACCTTTTCAGGTATCTGTTGGCCATTTGCGTAACTTCTTTAGAAAAATGTTTATTCAGTTCCTTTGCTCATTTTTAATTGGATTGGTTTTTGCTATTGTAGAAGTTCATTTTTTATAGTTTAGGTATTAACCCCTTATGAGATATATGGTTTGCATATATATTCTCCCATACCAGAGGTTGACTTTTCAATTTGTTGATAGTTTCCTTGGCTGTGCAGAAGCTTTTTAATATGATGTAGTCTCACTTTCTCTTTTCTTTTCTGTTTTGTTTGTTTGTTTGTTTGTTTTTGTTTTTGTTGTGCTTTTGGTGTTGTATCCAAAAATCATTGCTATGACTGATGTCAAGGAACTTTTTCCATTATGTTTTCTTTTAGTAGTTGTACAGTTTCAGGTCTTATATTTAACTCTTTTATCCATTCTGAGTTAATTTGTGTGAATGGTATAAGATCAAGTCCATTTTCATTTTATTGTTTTGTACCTGGATATCCAGTTTTCCCAGCACGATTTATTGACGAGACTGTCCTTTCTCCATTGTGTGTTCTTGGTGCCTTTGTCAAGGATTAGTTTGACTGTATATGTATTGGGTTTTTTTCTGGGCTCTCAGTTCTGTTTCATTGATATGTGTCAGTTTTTATTGCCAGTACCATACTGTTTTGATTACTGTTGCTTTGTAATATATTTGAAATCAGGAAGTGTGACACCTCCAGCTTTGTTCTTCTTTCTCAAGATTGCTTTGGCTATTTGAGATCATTTTTGTGGTTACATATGAATTTTGGAATTGTTTTTCCTATATATGTGAAAAAAATGCCATTAGAATTTTGATAGGGATAGCATTGAATCTGTAGATCACTTTAGATACAGTATTTTGTTTTTTGATGCTGTTGTAAACAAGAATGTTTTTAAAATTTCTCTAATAGCTCATTGATAGCATATAGAAACACTGATTTTTAATATATTTACTTTGTATCCTGTAACTTTACTGAATCTATTTTAATTTTTTGTAGGATTCCGTAAGTTTTCTATATGTAAGATAATGTTATCTGGAAACATAATTTTAATGCTCACTTTCCAGCTTGGATGCCTTTTATTTCTCTTTATTTCCTAGTTGCTCTGCTTAGGATTTCCAGAATTATGTTGAGTAAAAGTGGTGGGAGTGGGCATCTTTGTCTTGTTCCTATTCTTAATGGAAAAGCTTTCAGCTTTTCACCATTGAGTATGATGTTAGCTGTCATGGTGTCATATATGGCTCTTATTATGTTGAAGTACATTCCTTCTATACCGAATTTGTTGAGAGCTTTTATCATGAAAGGATGTTGAGTACTGTCGGATGCTTTTTATGCATCTAATGAGATATGATTTTTATCCTTCATTTGTTAATGTGATGTATTACATTTATTTATTTGCATATGTTGAACCATCCTGGCATCCCAGGGATAAATCCCACTTGATCATGCTCTATGACTTTTTTTTAATGTGCTGTTGAACTCAGTTTGCTAATACCTTATTGAGAATTTTTACATATATATTCATCAGGGATATGGCCAGTAATTGTTCTATAGTGTCCTTGTCTGGGTTTGGTATCAGTAATGTTGGACTCAAAAAGTGAGTTTGGAAGTATTCCATCTTATTCAATTTTCTGGAAGTTTGAAAAGAAGTGGCATAAATTCTTCTGTATATATTCGGTATAATTCACCAGTGAACCCTTTCTTGGGTTTTTCTTCATAGGGAGTTTAAGTTTTTATTTTAATTACCCAGTGCTTATCACAAGTGCACTCATTAATCCCTGTCACCTATTTCACCCGTTCCCCTACCCATCTCCCCTCTGGTAACCAGGAGTTAAGAGTCTGTTTCTTGATTTATCCCTCTTTCCCCCACCCTTTGCTTGTTTTGTTTCTTAAATTCCACATGAGTGAAATCAGGGTATTTGTCTTTCCCTGACTGACTTGTTTTACTTAGCATTATACTCTTTAGCTCCATCCATGTTGTTGCAAGTGGCAAGATTTCATTATATTTTATGGCTGAATAATATTCCATTGTATATGTATATACCGCATCTTCTTTATCGATTCATCAATCAGTGGATACTTCGGCTGTTTTGATAATTTGGGCATGTAGGTAATGCTGCTGTAAACACTGTGGTGCATGTATCCCTTTGAATTAGTGTTTTTGTATTCTTTGTGTAAATACCTAGTAGTCTATTTGCTGGGTCATACGGTAGTTCTATTTTTAACTTTTTGAGGAACTTCTGTACTGTATTCCACAGTGGCTGCAGTGGTTTGCATTCCCACCAACAGTGCAAGAGCGTTCCCCTTTTTTCATATCCCTGACAACGTCTATTTCTTGTGTTGTGATTTTAGCCATTCTGACAGGTGTGAGGTGATAGCCCTCTGTAATTTTGATATGCTCACCCTGATGAGTGATGTTGAGCATCTTTTCATGTGTCTGTTGGCCATCTGTATGTCTTCTTTGGAAAAATGTCTATTTATGTGTTCTAAATAAATTGGGCAGATTGTTTTTTGGGTTTTGAGTTTGATAAGTTCTCTATAGATTTTGGATACTAACCCTCTATCAAGGTTATGTCAAATATGTCATTTGTAAATATCTTCTCCCATTCTGTAGGTTGCCTTTTAATTTTGTTGTTTCCTTTGCTGTGTAGAAACTTTTTATTTTGATGAAGTCCCAATAGTTTATTTTTCCTTTTTTTCCCCTTGCCTGAGGAGATCTACCTAGAGAAAAGTTGCATGATTAATGTCCGAGAAATTACAGCCTGTGCTTTCTTATCGTTTCCTGTCTCACATTTAGGTCTTTAATCGTTTTGAATATATTTTTGTGTATGGTGTAAGAAAGTGGTCCAGTTTCATTTTTTTTGCATGTTACTGTCCAATTTTCCCAGTACCATTTGTTGAATAGACTTTTTCCTATTGGATATTCTTTCCTGCTTTGTTGAAGATTAATTGACCATATATTTGTGGGTTCATTTCTAGGTTTTCTATTCTGTTCCATTGATCTGTGTGTGTGCTTTTATGCCAGTAGCATACTGTTTTGATCACTACAGCTTTGTAATATAACTTGAAGTCTGGAATTGTGATGCCTCCAGCTTTGCTTTTCTTTTGAAGATTGCTTTGGCTATTTGGGGTCCTTTGTAGTTCCATACAAATTTTAGGATTGTTTCAGCTCTGTGAAAAATGCTGGTGGTATTTTGATAGGGATTGTATTAAATGTGTAGTTGCTTTAGGTCATATAGAGAATTTAACAATATTTGTTCTTCTGGTCCAGTAGCGTGAAGTGTCTTTCCATTTCTTTGTGTCATCTTTGATTTCTTTCATAAGCGTTCTGTAGTTTTCAGAGTACAGATCAATTACCTTTTGTTTAGGTTTATTCCTAGGTGTCTTATGTTTTTTGGTGCAATTATAAATGGGATTGTTTTCATAATTTGTCTTTCTGCTGGTTCATTATTGGTGTATCATTATTGGTGTATCAAAATGCAACAGATGTCTGTATGTTGATTTTTGTATCCTGTGACTTCACTGAATTTGTATATCCGTTCTAGCAGTTTTTTGGTGGTCTTTTGGATTTTCTATGTAGAGTATTATATCATCTGCAAATAGTGTTTTACTTCTTCCTTAACAATTTGGATGTCTTTTATTTTTGTTGTTTGATTGCTGTGGCTAGGACTTCCAGTACTATGTTGAATAAAAGGGATGTATGCGGACATCCTTGTCTTGTTTCTGATCTGAGGGGAAAGGTTCTTAGTTTTTCCACATTGTGGATGATACTTGCTGTTGGTTGTTTATGTATGGCCTTTATTATGTTGAGGTATGTTCGCTCTATACCTACTTTATTGAAGTTTCTGTTATCAGTGGTGGTGTACTTTTTCTGCATCTATTAAAATGATCATATGTTTCTTATCCTTTCTATTATTGATATGATGTATCATGTTGATTTGTGAGTATTGAACCGCACTTGCAGCCCAGGAATAAATCCCACTTGATCATGTTGAATGATTATTAAAAATTTTTCTAACGTATTG
The DNA here is from genome assembly GCF_024610735.1 of Ursus americanus. Lineage (NCBI taxonomy): Eukaryota > Metazoa > Chordata > Mammalia > Carnivora > Ursidae > Ursus > Ursus americanus. The sequence continues at coordinate 36,608,567 of NC_142135.1, read as the reverse complement.
TTGGATTTGGTTTGCTAGTATTTTGTTGAGGATTTTTGCATCTGTGTTCATCAGAGATATTGGCCAGTAGGGTGGTGGTGTTTTTTTGTTTGTTTGTTTTTTTGTGGTGTCTTTATCTGGTTTTGGTATCAGTGTAATGCTGGTGTCATAGAATGAATTTGGAAGTTTTCCTTCCCTTTCTGTGTGTGTGTGTGTGTGTGTGTGTGTGTGTGTGTTTTTGAGTAGTTTGAGAATTAATACCAATTCTTCCTTAAATGGTATAATTCTTCTGTGAAGCTATATGGTCCTGGACTTTTGTTTGGGAGTTTTTTGATTACGGATTTAGTTTCTTTGCCGGTTATCAGTCTGTTCAAATTTTCTATTTCTTCCTATTTTAGTTTCAGTATTTGGTAAGTATATATGTTTCTAGGCATTTATCGGTTTCTTCTAGGTTGTCTAGTTTGTTGGCATATAGTTTTTCATAATACTCTCTTATAATTGTATTTCTGTAGTATTTGTTATTTCTCCTCTCTCATTTGGGCTCCTTCTCTTTTTTTTCTTGATAAGTTTGTATAGAGGTTTATTAATTTTACTGATTTCTCCCCCCCCCCCCAAAGAACCAGCTCCTGGTTTCATTGATCTGTTCTGTTGTGTTTTTAGTTTCTATATCGTTTATTTCTGCCCTCAACTTTATTATATTTTCTTCCTTCTGCTGGTTTTTAGCTTTGATTGTTGTTCTTTTTCTGTCTCCTTTAGGTATAAGATTAAGTTGTTTATTTAAGTTTTTCTTGCTTCTTGAGGTAGGCCTGTATTGCTATAAACTTTCCTCTTAGAATTGCTTTTGCTGTGTTTCAGAGGTTTTGAACCATTGTGTTTTCATTTGTTTCAGTGTACTTATTTTATTCCTCATTGACCCATTTATTGTTCAATAGCATGTTATTTAACCTCCGTGTATTTGTGGTCTTTCCAGACTTTTTGTTGTGGTTGACTTCTAATTTCATAGTGTTGTGGTCAGGAAAGATGCATGGAATGACTTTGATCTATTTGAATTTGTTGAGGCTTGTTTTGTGGCGTAATATGTGATCTGTTCTGGAGAATGTTCCATACGCACTTGAAAAGAATGTGTATTCTGCTGTTTCAGGATGGAATGTTCTCAGTCTGTTAAATCTATCTGGTCCAGTTGTCATTTAAAGCCATTGTTTCCTTGTTGATTTTTCTGTTTAGATGATCTTTCCATTGGTGTAAGCGGGGTGTTAAAATTCCCTACTATTATTGTATTTTTATCGATTAATTCCTTTGTTTGTTATTAACTGTTTTAGGTATATGTGTGCTTCTATGTTGGGTGAATAAATATTTAGAATTGTTAATCTTGTTGGATTGTCCCTTTTATTATTATCTAGTGCCCTTTGTCCCTTGTTACAGTCTTTGTTTTATTTCTTTTTTTAAAAGATTTTATTTATTTGTCAGAACAAGCAGGGGAGTGGGCAGAGGGAGAAGCAGGGATCAGGACCCTGGGATCATGAGCTGAGTTGAAGGCAGACGCTTAACTGACTGAGCCACACAGGCATCCCGACAGTCTTTATTTTAAAGTCTATTTTGTCCTATACAATTACTGCTTACTCAGGCTTTCTTTCTTTTCTTTCTTTTTTTAAAAAAAATATTTGTTCACTTGAGAGAGAGAGAGTGAGAGCATGCACAGTGGAGGAGGGGAGGGGGGAGGGGGAGGAAGGGGAGGAGGAGGAAGTATTTCCAGCAGACAGGCCTCTGAGTGAGGGGCCTGATGCAGGGCTCCATCTCATGACCTTGAGATTATGACCTGAGCTGAAATCAAGAGTTGGACACCCAGTTGACTGAGCCACTCAGGCTTCCTGTACTCCGGATTTCTTTTGACATGGGTTTGCATGATAAATGTTTCTTCATTTCTTCACTTTCAATCTGCAGGTGTGTTTAGGTCTGAAATGAATCTCTTGTAGGCAGCATATAAATGAGTCTTGTTTTTTTGTCCATTCTGTCACCCTGGGTCTTTTGATTGGCCTGTTTATTTCATTTACAAAGTAATGATATGTATTGCTGTTTTATTACTTGTGTAGTGGCTGTTTCTGAAGATTTTCTCTGATCCTTTCTTGTCTTTCTCTCTTTCATGGTTTGCTAGTTTTCCTTAGTAATATATTTGGATTTCTTTTTCTTTATTCTTTGTATATTTATTAGTTGTTTTTGGTTTGTGGTTATCATTAGATTTATGTATAACATTATCTGCATATAGCAGTCAACATTAAGTTAATGGCTGTTTAAGTTTGAACCCATTCTTTACTCCTCCTCATGTTTTAGGTATATGGTGTCATATTTTACATCCTTTCATTTTGTGAGTTTGACTTTTTTTTTTTCTTAAATATTCCTTTTTACTGCTTTTGTGTTTTCTACCTTCATGCTGTCAGTTTTGGCCTTTCCACTTGAAGTCCCCTTTAATATTTCTTGTAGGGCTGGTTTAGTTGTCATGAACTCCTTTTAGTTTTTGTCTGAGATAGTCTTCCTTTCTTCTATTCTGAATGATAGCGTTGCTGAATAGAGTGCTTTTGGCTGCAGGATTTTCCCATTCAGCGCTTTGAATATATCTTGCCATTCCTTTCTGGTGTGGAAAATTTTTCCTAAAAAATCTGCAGATAGTGTTATGGAGTTCCCTTTGAATGTAATTTTCTTCTTTTGTCTTGCTGTTTTTTGTTTTAAGTGTTTTATTGTTGTTCTTTTAGAGTTTCTTTTTTTATTTTTGAAGTCTGCTCTAGGCCCAATGTGGGGCTTGAACTCATGACTACTCCAAGATCAAGAGATCTCTCCAAGATCATGCTCTACGGACTGAGCCAGCCAGGTGCCCCTTTGTCTTGATCCCTTTAATAGTATTTATCACTGTATTTTGCCGTCTTAACTACAATATGTCTTGATTGATTTTGTTGATTTTTGTTCAGTATTTTCTCTGCCTCCTTGATCTGTGTCTTTCTTGCTTCCCTGGATTAAGGAAGTATTCAGGTATTATTTCTTCAAATAAATTCTCTGCTCCCTTTTGTTTCTCTTCTTCTGGGATTCTTATAATATGAATGTTGTTATGTTCAATGGAATCACTGAGTTCCCTAAGTCTTTGCTCATTTTACATAATTATTTTTTCTCTCTTTCAAAAAGCTTGATTGCTTTCCATTACTATCTTTTGGTCACTAACTCATTTCTTTGCTTCTAGACTGCTTTCATTCCATCAAGTGTTTCTCATTTTGTTTATTGTACCCTTTCTCTTTGTTGTGTCATTCCTTATCCCTGTTTTAATGGTCTCACTAACGTCCCCCACTCTTTTCTCAAGTCCAGTAAGTATTCTTTATGATCATTGCTTTGAATACTCCATCAGGCGTTACTTTTATCTGTTTTGCTTAATCTCCAGCTGTGTTCTTGTTTTGTGTTTTGATTTGGGACGAATTCCTTGGGCTTTTCATTTTGTCTAAGTCTTTGTGCCTGTTTTTTTGTATTAGGAAAGGCAGCTATAATTCCTGTTTTTTTTTTGGTGTGTGTTTATTTATTTATTTATTAGAGAGTGAGCACAAAGCAGGGGGAGTGGCAGGCAGAGGGAGAGGTAGAAGCAGACTTAAGTAGTTACCTATTGCTGTAAACTGCCCTCTTAGGATTGCTGTAGCTGCATTCATAAGTTTTGGTATGTTGTGTTTGCATTTTTGTCTCAGGATATTTTTTTTTCATTTTTGAAGTCTTGTTTTAACACATTGTTCAGAAGTGTGCTGTGTAATTTTCATGTATTTGTGAATTTTTAACTTTTCCTCATGTTCTTGATTTCTAGTTTCATTGTGGTTGGAAAAGGTACTTGGTATTATTTCAGTCTTCTTAAATTTGTAAAGACTTGTTTTGTGATCTAACAATACGTTCTTTCCTGGAAGGTGTTTCATTGGTGCAGAAGAATGTGTATTCTGCTGTTGGGTAAAATGTTCTGTGTATATTTGTAAGTTCCATTTGGTATAAAGTATAGTTCAAGTTCAGTGTTTTCTTATTGGTTTTCTCTCTGGATAAACTATCTGTTGTTGAAAGTGAGGTATTGATGTTTCCTACTAATATCATGTTGCTGTATAATTCTGCCTTCAGAATTGTTGATATATTTGGGTGTTTTAATATTGGGTGCATGTGTATTTACAGTGATTATATTCTCTTGATGAATTGACTTCTTTATCAGTGTCTCTTGTTATAGCTTTTGAGTTAAAGTTCATTTTGTCTAATTGTAATTATAATTATAGCTACCCTTGCTGTGTTTTGGTTTCCACTTGCTTGGAATATCTTTTTCCATCCCTTCATTTTGAGCCTATGTGTGCCTTTAAAGCTGAAGTGAGTCTCTTCTAGGTAGCATGTAGTTGGGCCTCCCCCCCCCCTTTTTCATCCATTTAGTCCGTCCATTTCTTTTGACTGGACAATTTATTTGATTTGCCTTTAGTAATTAGGGACAAGTATGGACTTATTGCCATCTGTAGTTAATCTGGTTGTTTTGCATTTCCTTTGTCCCTTTATTTCTCTCTCACTTTTTCTTTGAGATTTGATGATTTTCTGTAGTGGCATGCCTTGATTCCTTTCTCTCCCATTTGTTAAAGATTTATTTATTTGAGAGAGAGAGAGTACATGCGTGTGTGGGATGGGCAGAGGGAGAGGGAGAGAAAATCTCCAGCAGACTCCCCACTGAGTGAGGGGCCCAACATGGGGCTCAATCCCACAACCCTGAGATCATGACCTGAGCTAAAATCAAAGTCAGATGCTTAACTGACTGAGCCACCCAGGCGCCCCTTGATTCCTTTCTCTTTATCTTTGTGTATATACTATATGTTTTTATTTTATGTGATCATGAAGCTTATCTAAAACATCTTAGTTATAATCCATTTTAAGCTGATAACAGCTTAACTTCTTTTTATTTATTATTTTAAATTTATTAATTTTTTTAAAGCTCCATGATTTATTACTTGCATATAACATCCAGTGCACCATGTGATATGTGCCCTCCTTAATACCCATCACCAGCATATCCTATTCCACCCCCCCCCCCAAGCCCTCAGTTTGTTTCCCAGAGTCCATAGTCTCTCATGGTTCCTTCCTCCTTCTGTTTACCCCCCCTTTCTTCTTCACTTTCTTCTCCTACCGATCTAACTACTTTCTTATGTTCCATAAATGAGTGAAACTATATGATAATTGTCTTTCTCTGCTTGACTTATTTCGCTTAGCATTATCTCCTCCAGTTCCGTCCATGTTGCAGCAAATGTTGAGAAATCGTTCTTTTTGATGGCTGAGTAATATTCCATTGTATATATGGACCACATCTTCTTAATCCAGTCAATGTTGAAGGGCATCTCGGCTCCTTCCATGAAACAGCTTAACTTCTATCACATCCAAAAATGTTACTCTTTCATTACTGCTCCCTCATATTTTGTTTTTGATGTCACAGTTGACATTTTTTATATTGTGTATCCACTAACAAATTACTGTAGCTATATTTTTAATACTTTTGTCTTTTTTTAAAAAAAGATTTTATTGATTTTATTTGAGAGAGAGAGAGAGAGAGCGAGAGCAGAAGGGAGATGGAGGGAGAACCTGAAGCAGACTTTGCACTGAGTGCAGAGCCTGATGCATGGCTCCATCCCATGACTGCATGATCATGATTTGAGCCGAAACCAAGAATTGGATGCTTAACTGACTGAGCCACCCAGGTTCCCCAATAATTTTGTCTTTTAAACTTCATAGTAAAGTGATTTGTATGCACAACCATTATAGTATTAAAGTATTCTGGATTTAACTATATACTGTTTATATAGTTACCTGTTTAATCTCCTTTCATTTCATCTTGAAGAATTCCTTTTAACATTTCTTATAATGTAGGCCTAGTGATGAACTCCCTTGGCTTTTTTTTTTAATTTTAATTTTTTATTAATTTTTTATTTTTTTTCTGGACAAATCTTGACCTCCCTTTCATTTCTGAATGATAGCCTTGCCTGGTAAAGTATTACCAAACAAGATATATTCAGCACTTTGAATATATCATCCTGCTCTCTTCTGGCTGAGAAATCAGCTGATAGCCTTATTGTTTTTTTTGTGTGTTTATGAGATTAATTTCTTTTCTCTAGCTGCTTTCAAAATTTTCTCTTTGTCTTTAACTTTTGACAGTTTTATTATAGTATGCCTTGCCTGAAGCCCTTTTCAGGTTATCTGTATGGAGACCTAGGAGTTTCATGTTCATGGAAGTCCATATTCTTAAATTTGGAAAGTTTTTCTGTTATTTCTTTAAGCTTTCTGCCCCTTTTCCTTCTTCTGGCACTTCAGTAATGTAAATATTGTTTTGCTTTATGGTATCTTGTAATTCACATAGTTTTCTTCACTCCTCTAAATTCTTTGCTTTTCTCCCCTGAATGGACAATTTCAAATGATTTGTTTTTGAGTTCACAGATTCTTCTGCTTGATCAAGTCTGATGTTGATATTCTGTATTGAATTTTTAAATTTAAGTTTTCAACTCCAGAATTTGTTCTTTTTTTACGATTTCTTTCTCTTGAACTCATTTTGATCACCTTTTGTTTTCCTGATTCCATTGAGTTGTCTGTCTTCTTTTGTAGTTCACTGAACTTCCTTAAAACAATTCTTTTAAATTTTTTTGTCTGACAGTTTGTAGATCTCAATTTCTTTGGCATCGGTTACTGGAAAATTGTGTTCTGTTGATGGTGTCATGTTTCCTTGGTGGTGGTGGTGGTGGTGGTGGTGGTGGTGTGTGTAAGTGTGATAGCCTTGCATTGATGTCTGCATATTTGGTGCAGTCCCCTCTTCCACACTTTACAGAATGGTTTTGGTGGGTCAGACCTTCACCTGTGGGTGGGCACAAGGGCTCTGGCTGGGTGAAATTAGGTAGTTTTGGTCTGTGGTAGGCTCAGTAGTGTAGTCTGTGCATGTGCAGCTCCATCAGCTGAGGTCAGCGTCGGTAGAGATTGCAGGAGGCCTCAGTGGCATATTACTGTAATGTCAGCAGGTGGCAAAGGCTGTTGGGCTGTCCAGAGGTGAATGATTTTGGGGACCTCTGATTGTCTTTTCGTCCTATGGGGGATGTCCTGGTTGAGAGCATCCCATTTGGTGCCAGGTTGCTGGTGGGTCCCCTTGCAGTAGTAGTTGTACTGTGTGTCTGATGGAAGGGTGCCTGTGGAGTAGCCTCAGAGGTGGGGTCCAGAGCTTTGGGAATCCTGGATTGGTGGTGGCTTTGAAATTGGAGATGTGGGCATGCAGTGAATATTATGGAGCTGAGGTCTCAAGCACTGGTTTGTGAGGAAAGATGCTGGTTTAGGATGCTGGTTTTGGGGTCCTAGGTGCTGACTAGCCTGCAGTGGTGCTGGCTCCAATACCTGAGACGTAGGTACACGTGGAGCAGCTGTGGTACCAGGGTCTTGAGTGGCAGCATGTTTGGAGCTGGGGTTGGATGTATAGACATATATGGAGCAGATATGGCTCTGGCATCTGAGGTGTTCTTTGGTTGGGGGGGTGCCATTGCAGCCCCGGTCTTGGGACAGCACAATAGGGGCTCCATCGGGGGGAGTGCAACAGTGTCTTCTCTCAGGGGTCTGTGGTTCTGACAGCCGTTGGTCAGTGGCAAAAGGCTGCTGGAGTCTGCCAACGAATAATAAGGAGTTCTCAACTGCAAAAACTTTGGGACAGTCAGTCTGTGGGTGTCCTGAGGGCCCTTGAGGTCCTAGTTCCAGAGTCTGAGGGCATCCACATTGTGGCTGATACTGAAAGCTGCTGCCCCCCCCCCCCTTTTTTTATTTTTTTAGCTGTCTGCAGACCTCTCCGCTAAATACCTAGTAGTGCAATTGCTGGGTCATAGAGTAGTTCTGTTTTTAACTTCTTGAGGAACCTCCATACTGTTTTCTAGAGTGGCTGCACCCGTTTGCATTCCTACCAATAGTGTAAGAGGGTTCCCCCTTTCCTGCATCCTTGTCAACATCTATTGTTTCCTGTGTTAATTTTAACCAGTCTGACACATGTGAAGTATCTCTTCGTGGTTTTAATTTGTATTTCCCTGATGAGTGATGTCGAGCATCTTTTCATGTGTCTGTTGGCCATTTACATGTGTTCTTTGGAGAAATGTCTGTTCATGTCTTCTGCCCATTTCTTGTCTGGATTTTTTGGTTTTTTTGGGTGTTGAGTTTGATAAGTTCTTAATAGATTTTGGATACTAACCCTTTCTCACATAGGTCATTTGCAAATATCTTCTCCCATTCTGTAGGCTGCCTTTCAGTTTTGTTATTTCCTTTGCTGTGCAGAAGCTTTTTATCTTGATGAAGACCGATAGTTCATTTTTTGCTTTTTCCCCCTGCCTCCGGAGATGTATCTAGTAAGAAGTTGCTATGGCCAAGGTCAGAGAGGTTGCTGCTGTGTTCTCATCTAGGATTTTGATAGATTCTTGTCTTACATTTAGGTCTTTCATCCATTTGAATTTATTTTTGTGTATGGTATAAGAAAGTGGTCTAGTTTCATTCTTTTGCACATTGCTGTCCAGTTTTCCCAACACCATTTATTGAAGACACTGTCTTCTTTCCATTGGGTATTCTTTCCTGCTTTGTCAAAGATTAGTTGACCATAAAGTTGTGGGTTCATTTCTGGGTTTTTAATTCTGTTCCATTGATCTGTGTGTCTTTTTTTGTGCCAGTACCATATGGTCTTGATGACTAGAGCTTTGTAATATAGCTTGAAGTCTGGAATTGTGATGCTGCCAAGTTTGCTTTTCTTTTTCAAGATTGCTTTGGCTATTGGGGGTCATTTGTGGTTCTCTACAAATTTTAGGATTGTTTGTCCTAGCTCTGTGAAAAATGCTGGTGGTATTTTGATAGGGATTCCATTAAATGTGTAGATTGCCTTGGGTAGTATAGACATTTTAACAATATTTGTTCTTCCAATACAGTAGTGTAGAATGTCTTTCCATTTCTTTGTGTCATCTTTGATTTCTTTCATAAGTGTTCTGTAGTTTTCAGAGTACAGATCATTTACCTCTTTGTTTAGGTTTATTCCTAGGTATCTTACGGTTTTGATGCAGTTGTAAATGGGATTATTTTCATAATTGTCTTTCTGCTGGTTCATTATTGGTGTATCGAAATGCAACAGATGTCTGTACATTGATTTTGTATCCTGCGACTTTGCTGTATTCATGTGTCAGTGCTAGCAATTTTTTGGTGGAATCTTTAGGGTTTTCTATATATAGTATAATGTCATCTGCAAATAGTGAAAGTTTGACTTCTTCCTTACTGATTTGGATACCTTTTATTTTGTTTTGTTGTCTGATTGCTGAGGCTAGGACTTCCTATTCTTTATTTATCTCTGCTCTAATCTTTATTCCTTCCTGGTTTTGGGTTTACTTTTCTTTTTGTAGTTCCATAGTATATAAATTAGGTTGTTGATTGAGATCATTCTTCTTTTAAAATGCGTGTTTTTACAGCTATAAATATTCTAGGTATTGCTCTAGCTGCATCCATTTGTTTTGATATGTTTTGTTTTCATTCATCTTATTTTGTAATTTTCCTAGTGATTTGTTTTTCCACCCATTGGATGTTTACATAGTTTATAATTTCCCTTCTGTTACTTATTTATAGTTTTGTTCCATTGTAGTCAGAGTAGGTACCTTGTATGATTTTGAACTTCTGAAATTTATTTAACTCTATTATGGCCTGACAGATAATCTGTCATGGAGAGTGTTCCTTGTGTACTTGAAAGAGACAGAGCTGTTTATATTCTTTTCTTCCTTCCGTTTTATTTTATATATATGTATACACACACACACACACACACACACACACACACACACACACACACACATTTTTAGGTAATCTCTATACCAAGCATAGAGCTTGAATCCACAACCCCTAAGTAGCAGTCACATACTGTACCGACTGAGCCAGCCAGGCACCCATCTTACCTCCCATTTAAAAAAAAAAAAAAAAAAAAAAAAGCGAATCTATAAATATTTCAAGATAAACACAAGAAGTTGCAAAGAAAAAGAGAGCTCTCTTACATCCCTTAACTCAGCTTCCTCTAATGTTAACATCTTGCATAACTAGTATAATACCAAAAAAAAAAAAAAAAAGAAATTTACATTGGCACAATTAATCCAGTTAATTCAGATTCACTCTATATGTACACGTGTGTGTGTGTGTATGTATGAGTGTATGGAGCTCTGTGTGTTTTTTCATACTTGTACCTTTGTGAAACTACTACCACAATCAAGATAGAAAACTGTACCACCACTGCAAGGCCTCCTTGTGCTACTCCTTATAACTGCCATCAATGTCCTCACCTTCTAACTCTGGCAACCATTACTCTCTTCTCATTCTCTGTAATTTTATTTCAAGGATAGCACATACAAATGGAATCATACAGTATATAATTTTTTGAGGTTAGCTTTTTTTTTACTTAGTATAAATCCCCTGAGATTCATCAAATTACTGTGTTTAACAGTGGTTTGTTGTGTGTATCATTGAGTAGTATTCTGCCACATCTCTGATGTACTACAGATTGTTTATAACCATTCATCCACTGAACAACTTTTTGGTAGCTTCTCATTTTTGATATTACAAATAAAACTGCTCTGAACATTTGTGTACAAATTTCTTTCTTTTTTTTTTTTTTTAAAGATTTTTTATTTATTTATTCGACAGGATAGAGACAGCCAGTGAGAGAGGGAACACAAGCAGGGGGAGTGGGAGAGGAAGAAGCAGGCTCCTAGCGGAGGAGCCTGATGTGGGGCTCGATCCCATAACGCCGGGATCACGCCCTGAACCGAAGGCAGACACTTAACCGCTGTGCCACCCAGGCGCCCCTTGTGTACAAATTTCTATGCTTATATAAGTTTTCACTTCTCTGGGATATATGCCCAAGGTCACTATTGTTATATCCTATGGGAAGTCCATTTTTATTAAAAGAAACTGCTAAATTGATTTCCAGAATGGATATACCTACTATACATTCCCATGAGTAGTATAGGAGTGATCCAGTTTCTCTATGTCCTCGTTAGCATTTGTTACTAACACTACTTTTATTTAGCTATTCTGATAAGTATGCAGTGATATCTCATTGTGTGTTAATTTGCATTTGCTTAAGATAATTATGTCCAATACTACTTATATGCTTATTTGCCATATGTATTAGTGAAGTTGTGTATTCATGTTTTTTATTCACTTTCTAATTTGAATGTTTTCTTAATGTTGAGTTTTGAGAGTTCTTTTCTATATTCTAGAAACAAGTTTTATGTCAGGTATATGCTTTGCAAATACTTCCTACTGTGTAATTTGTCCTCTAATCCTCATAATAGGGCCTTTTGGAGAACCAAAGGTTTCAAATTTGATTAGGTCCAATTTATCAGTTTTTTCTTTTATGCATATGTGCTTTTGATGTCAACTCTAATAACTCTTTGCCTAGCCCAAGATAGCAAAGATTTTCTTGTACTTTTTTCCCTAAGAGTTTGTAGTTGTACATTTAAGTCTGTAATGCAGTTTGAGTTAATATAAGGTGTGAAGTTGAGTTTGAAGCTTTTTGCTTATGGATGACCACTTTTTCAGCACTGGTTTTTGGAAAGGTTGCCTCTATTTCATTGAATTGCTTTTGTACTTTTATCAAAAATCAATTTGACATATTTACATGGGTTTATTTCTGGGTTCTCTATTCTTTTCCATTGATTAGTACCACACTGACTTGAGTACTGTAGTTATATAGTAAGTCTTGCGCTGGGAATTGTGTATCCTCCTACCTGATTCTTCTTTTTCAACATTCTGGCTATTTGAAATCGAACCTCTTCCCAAATTTTAAAATGAGCTTGTTGATGTCTAGGAAAACCTTGTTGGGATTTGGCAGGAATTGCCTTAATATATAGATGAATTTGGGAGGAATTGCCCTCTTTTCTATGTTGTCTTCTAATTGATGAACACAGTATGTTTCACCAGTCATTTAGCTTTTTCTTTGATTTCTTTCACTAGCATTTTGTTTTTTCAGCGTATAGATACTGTATGTGTTTGGTTAGATTTATATCTACTAAATATTTGATTTTCTTGGAGTGTTGGTAAATGTTACTGTGTTCTTGATTTTGGTTTCCAGTTAGTTATTTATCTTTACATTATGCAGTTGATTTTTGTATGTTGATCTATGTCCTGTGACTTTGCTTCAGTTATTTACTCTAGGAGTCATTTTTGTTTTTGGTAGATTTCTACAAATAGAGAAAATTTTATTCACTTTCAATAAGTATATGCCTTTCCACCCTTTTTAAAATTACAAGTTAATATTCTTTTCTGAATATGCCTCCATGATGCCACTGTAAACACTTCAGCAACGGTCAGTAGTGACATCACTGTTGCAAAAGCCAGTGGACACTTGTCATTTACATTTTAATCCTCACTCAACTGTGATAGTTGATAATTTTGATCTCCTTCTGAAAACTTCATTTTCTGTGGCTCCTCTGATTGTTTCCCTATCTCTTGGCACCAATCTGGCTTCTCTTGTGACTTCTTTCTGCCATCCATCCCAAAATTTAAATTGAGTTTCCTAGGCTTTCAATATTATAATCCTGTCCTTGGATAATTTTATTTTCTGTGGATTTAGTTATTATATGTTAATTAATAAAATACTTAGAGTCCAGTCGCATTTTCTGAGCTCCAACATCACGAGCAAAATGGATCTTCGCTTATGTGACCCGTAGAATGTTCCGAATTGAATTAATCTTAAACCTCAAATCCTTCCCTCCTTTTATAGTTCCTATTTCAGTGAACAATTCCATTATTTACCTTCAGTCCAGAAACCGTGAAGTCATCCTTAACTGTTTACACTACTTTTATTCAGTTATTCATCCATTTCTGGATTCCACTGCTATACTGTGTCTTGAATATAGGTCTTTCAGTGATCATTGGTACTTCTCTCCAAATGTTTTTCACACTGCCTCCGGGAATGATATTCCTCAACTGTAGACCTGATTGCTTAACTCTTGTGCTTAAAATTTATTAATGGTCACCTTCCTGTTGATTCTGTAGTTCTTCTCAGTCTTTTTAGCCTGGCTTTCTGGATCACTTTCTCTTCTCTCGTGTTTCAGGTTCTCTAAATCATTTGTAGTTCATCACACTGACACTGTATTGATTACTGTAGAACCTAAAGAAATATAGTATGTAAAATATAATCTGTTCATTTATGGACATTGATAATAGATGAAAATGATTTATTTGAGTAAATTTTCATAGCCTGATCAATAAAGTCCAGATGCTTCAATTCCAATTAATATATTGGCAAATTGGAATACCCTTACTTCAAGTTTAGTGTAAACAGTATCTTAAGATGTCTTTTGTCCTTATAAAAATCCATTGAAAAAATTCTATTCTTCACTATTTATATAATTTATTTGATGGATGAATTTCACAAAATTTATGTTTTACCCCTGGCTTTCCAATACTCTCCAGAGAGCTTTGATTAATTTAAATATCAGTATAAGAAAATCTGTTAGTAGAGGCAAATCTATAAAAATTAAATACAAGTAATAAAATTTTTTGAAGATTTACTCTTTTATTAGAGAGAGCAGGTATGCACAAGCAGGGGGAGTGGTAGAGGGAGAAGGAGAATCAGGCCCCCCTGCTGAGCAGGAAGCCCGAATTGGGGCTCAGTCCCAGGACCCTGGGATCATGACCTGAACTGAAGATAGATGCTTAACTTATTGAGCCACCCAGGAGCCCCACAAATAATAAAAAATACAGATCCTTTTAGTTTTCCATTGTATTACAACACTGCTGTTTTCTTCCACTGGCATATAGATTATTATGAATTGTATGTAACAGTTGTGTATTCTTCTCTATGGCAACATGGAATTTTACTTGTATTACATATGAAAAGGTAGAAAGAGAATAGTGTATTTAACTGCATTTGCTTTATTATTGTTTGCAATTGACAGTAATAAAAATCTCCCAAGATATACAAAATTAGGTATTTTAGTTTATGTATAGTTTGACATTTTCTTTTTCTTTTTTTTTGAGATTTTATTTATTTTAGAGAGGGTGTATGTGTGTGAGTGGAATGGGGGGAAGACAGGGCAGAGGGAGAGAGAGAGTCTAAAGCAGATTCTGCGCTGAGCACGGAGCCTGTCTGGGACTTGATCTCATGACCCTGAGATCTTGACCTAAGCGAAAACAGAATTGACACTTAACCAGGTGAGCCACCCAGGTGCCCCTACTTTTTTTTTTTAATTTAAAGATTTATTTATTAGAGAGAGACAGCCAGTGAGAGAAGGGAACACAAGCAGGGGGAGTGGGAGAGGAAGAAGCAGGCTCCTAGTAGAGGAGCCTGATGTGGGGCTCGATCCCAGAAGGCCAGGATCATGCCCTGAGCCGAAGGCAGACGCTCAACGACTGCGCCACCCAGGCACCCCAACCCTACTTTTACTTTAATAAACTTTTCTTTTTCTTTTCTTTTATAATAATTTTATTATGTTATTCACCATACAGTACATTCCTAATTTTTGATATAAAGTTCCATGATTCATTACTTGTGTATAACACCCAGTGCACTATGCAATACATGCCCTCCTTACTACCCATCACCGGCCTATCACATTCACCCACCTCCCTCCCCTCTGAAGCCCTCAGTTTGTTTCCCAGAGCCCATAGTCTCTCATGGTTCATTCCCCCTTCTGTTTACCCCGTTTCTTCTTCCCATTCTTCTCCTACCGATCTTCCTACTTCTATATTCCATAAATGAGTGAAACCATATGATAATTGTCTTTCTCTGCTTGACATATTTGGCTTAGCATTATCTCCTCCAGTCCTGTCCATGTTGCAGCAAATGTTGAGAAATCGTTCTTTTTAATGGCTGAGTAATATTCCGTTGTGTATGTGGACCACATCTTCTCAATCCAATCATCTGTTGAAGGGCGTTTTGGCTTCTTCCACTATTTAGCTATTGTGGACAATGCTGCTATGAACATTGGGGTGCATATGGCCCTTCTCTTCACTACATCTGTATCTTTGGGGTAAACACCCAGTAGTGCAATTGCTGGATCATAGGCTAGCTCAATTTTTAACTTTTTAAGGGACCTCCACACTGTTTTCCAAAGTGGCTATACAAACTTGCATTCCCACCAACAATGAAAGAGGGATCCCCTTTCTCCACATCCTCTCCAACGTTTGTTGTTTCCTGCCTTGTCAATTTTTGCCATTCTAACTGGCATAAGGTGGTCTCTCAATGTGGTTTTGATTTGAATTTCCCTGATGGCTAATGATTTTGAACATTTTTTTCATGTGTCTGTTAGCCATTTGTATGTCTTCATTGGAAAAGTGTCATTCATATCTTCTGCCCATTTTTTGATTTATTTGTTTCCCGTGTATTGAGTTTGAGAAGTTCTTTGTAGATCTTGGATACCAGTCTTTTATCTGTAGTGTCATTTGCAAATATCTTCTCCCATTTCGTGGGCTGCCTCTTAGTTTTTTTGACTGTTTCCTTGGCTGTGCAGAAGCTTTTTATCTTGATGAAGTCCCACAAGTTCATTTTACCTTTTGTTTCTCTTGCCTTTGGAGATGTGTCATGAAAAGAGTTGCTGTGGCCGATGTCGTAGAGGTTGCTGCCTATGTTCTCTAGGATTTTGTTGGATTCCTGTCTCATATCGAGGTCTTTCATCCATTTGGAGTTTCTCTTTGTGTATGGTGTGAGAGAGTGGTCAAGTTTCAGTCTTTTGTGTGTAGATGTCCAATTTTCCCAGCACCATTTATTGAAGAGACTTTTTTCCACTGGATGTTTTTTTCTGCTTTGTCAAAGATTAGTTGCCCAAAGAGCCAAGGGTCCGTTTCTGGGTTCTCTGTTCTGTTCCATTGGTCTATGTGTCTGTTTTTGTGCCAGTACCATGCTGTCTTTGTGATCACAGCTTTGTAGTATAGCTTGAAATCCGGCAACGTGATGCCCCCAGCTTTGTTTTTCCTTTTCAGCAATTCCTTGGCGATTTGGGGCCTTTCCTGGTTCCACACAAATTTAAGGGCTGTTTGTTCCAGTTCTTTGAAAAATGTCATGGGTATTTTGATCGGGATGGCATTGAAAGTGTAGATTGCTCTGGGTAGCATAGACGTTTTAACTATGTTAATTCTTCCGATCCAGGAGCATGGAATGTTTTTCCATCTTTTTGTGTCTTCCTCAATGTCTTTCAAGAGTGATTTGTAGTTTCTAGAATATAGATCCTTTACGTCTCTGGTTAAGTTAATTCCAAGATAACGTATGATTTTTGGTGCTATTGGAATGGATTCCCTAATTTCTCTTTCTTCAGTCTCATTGTTCGTGTATAGAAATGCAACTGATTTCTGAGCATTGATTTTGCATCCCGCCAAATTACTGAATTGCTCTATAACTTCTAATAGTTTGGGAGTGGATTCTTTTGGGTTTTCCATATACAGTATCATATTATCTGCGAAGAGAAAGAGTTTGACTTCTTCTTTGCTGATTTGGATACCTTTTATCCCTTTGTGTTGTCTGTTTGCTGTTGCGAGGACTTCTAGTACTATGTTGAATAATAGTGGCGAGAGTGGGCATCCTTGTCGTGTTCCTGATCTTAAGGGAAAGGCTTCCAGCTTTTCCCCATTGAGAATAATATTTGCTGTAGGCTTTTCATAGATGGTTTTTATGAGATTGAGAAATGTACCCTCTATCCCTACACTCTGAAGGGTGCTGTATTTTGTCAGAAATCAGGAAAGGATGCTGTATTTTGTCAAATGCTTTTTCTGCATCAATTGAGAGGATCATATGGTTCCTGAGTCTTTTCTTGTTGATATGATGTATCACGCTGATCGATTTGTGAATGTTGAACCACGCTTGCATCCCAGGGATGAATCCCACTTGGTCATGATGGATAATCCTTTTAATGTACTGTTGGATTCTATTAACCAGGATCTTGAGGATTTTGACGTCCATATTCATTAGGGAAATCGGTCTGTAATTCTCCTTTTTGATGGGGTCTTTGCCTGGTTTGGGGATCAAGGTAATATTGGCCTCCTAGTATGAGTTTGGTAGCTTTCCTTCTGTTTCTGTTTTTTGAAATAGCTTTAGGAGAATAGGTATTATTTCTTCTTTGAATGCTTGGTAGAATTCCCCAGGAAAACCGTCTGGGCCTGGAGTTTTGTTATTTGGAAGGTTGTTTATCACTGACTCAATCTCTTCATAATTAATTGGCCTGTTTAAGAAATCAATTTCTTCCTTTTTCAATCTTGGTAGTTTATAGGTTTCCAGGAAGGATTCCATCTCTTCCAGATTGCTTAGTTTATTGGCATATAGCTGTTGATAAAAATTTCTAATAATCCTTCCAATTTCAATGGTGTTCGTCGTGACCTCTCCTTTTTCATTCATAATTTTAATAATCTGGGTCCTTTCTCTTTTCTTTTGGATAAGTCTTGCCAGTGGTCTGTCAATTTTATTGATTCTCTCCAAGAACCAGCTTCTAGTCCTGTTGATCTGCTCTACTGTACTTCTGGTTTCTGCTTGATTGATTTCAGCTCTAATTTTGGTCAACTGCTTCCTTGTGCGTGGATTAGGCCTGTCCCTCTGTTGCTGTTCCAGCTTCTTGAGGTGAGAATATAAAAACTGCATTTTAGATTTTTCTATTCTTTTGAGTGAGGCTTGGATGGCTATGTATTTCCGCCTTAGGACTGCCTTTGCAGTATCCCATAGGTTTTGGACTGTTGTATTTTCATTCTCATTGGTCTCCATAAATTGTTTAATTTGATTTTTGATTTCCTGGTTTATCGAGTCATTCCTGAGCAGGATGGTTCTTAGTCTCCAAGTGTTTGAGTTTCTTCCAAATTTTTCCTTGTGGTTGAGTTCCAATTTCAGAGCGTTGTGTTCTGAGAATATGCAGGGGATAATTTCAATCTTTTGGTATCGGCTGAGACCTGTTTTGTGTCCCAGAACATGGTCTATTCTTGAAAATGTTCCATGGGCATTAGAATAGAATGAGTATTCTTTGGTTCTGGGGTGTAGTGTTCTATATATATCTAAGAGGTCCAACTCGTCGAGTATGGCATTCAAAGCCTTTGATTCTTTGCTTAGTTTTTGCCAGGGTGTTCTGTCTATTTCTGAGAGTGGAGTGTTGAGGTCCCCTACTATTAATGTATTTTTATCTATATGTCTCTTTATTCTGGTTAAGAGTTGGCTTGTGTATCTTGCTGCTCCCCTGTTGGGGGCATATATATTTATAATTGTCATATCCACTTGTTGAATACTTCCCTTAAGAATAATATAGTGCCCTTCTGCGTCTCTAACTATAGTCTGTAGTTTAAAATCCAATTTATCTGATATGAGAATTGCTACCCCAGCTTTCTTTTGAGGTCCATTTGCGTGAAAGATGGTACTCCATCCCCTTACTCTCAGTCTGAATGCATCTTTGGGTTCGAAATGAGTCTCTTGTAGACAGGAAATGGATGGGTCATTTCTTTTTATCCAATCTGCAACCCTGTGGCGTTTGAAACCAGAATTTAAACCATTAATGTTCAGGCTGAGTACTGAGAGATATGCTTTTAATTCTGCCATGTTGTCAGTAAAGTCTTTGTTTGTATTGGCTGTGACTTTCTGTTTTGTATCACTCTTGGGGCCTTTTTACTTTTATAGAACCCCCCGTAATACATCCTGTAGGGCTGGTTTCGTGGTTACGAAATTGGCTAGTGACTGTCGATTCTGAAATGTCTTTATTTCTCCATCAATTCTGAATGACAGCCTTGCTGGATAAAGGATCCTTGGCTGCATGTTTTTCTCTGAAAGAGCTTTAAAAATGCTCCCCCAACCCTTTCTCTCATTCCAGGTCTGTGTAGACAGGTCTGCTGTAATTCTGATGCCTTTGCCTTGGTACGTGAGAAATTTCTTTGCCCTGGCCGCTTTCAATACTGTTTCCTTGGATCTCATATTTGCGAATTGCACTATGACGTGACGTGGTGTAGGTCTGTCATGGTTGAGTTTGGGAGGGGTCCTCTCTGCCTCTTGGACACGAATTTTTGTTTCCCTTGCTAGATTAGGGAAGTTTTCAGCTACAATTTGTTCAAATATCTCTTCTAGACCTCTGTTTTTCTCCACCCCCTCGGGGATGCCGATGATTCTAACATTGGATCGTTTCGTTGAGTCAGTAATCTCCCGTAGCCAACATTCGTGGGCGTGGATTTTTTTAAGACCATCTTCTATTTTTATTTTTTCCTCTATTAACCCATCCTCCAATTCACTAACCCTTTCCTCCGCTTCCGTGACCCTGGCCGTCAGAGCCTCTAGTTTTGCCTGCATTTGGCTCATAGAATTTTTAATTTCTGTCAAATTCGCTCTCATTCCCGCCCTTAGGGATTGTATATTCTCAGTAATATTTTCCTGAATACTTTTTTCAAGTCTACTCATTATCTTGACCATTGTTACTCTGAATTCCATTTCTGATAATTTGGTTACATCCATATCCGTTACTTCTGTGGCAGAGGCCACTGACTCACTGTCTTTTCTTTGCTGGGGGGGGCTTCTCCTTCTTGTCATTCTGATGAAGAGAGGTTGCGGGGTTTCCAGAGCCCAAAATTATTGACTGGGTCACAGGCCGTGCCCCTTGTTTTATAGGGATCTTAGAGATGTGGGCTTCTTCTTTAAAGATTTTATTTATTTACTTATCTGAGAGAGGGAGACAGACAGTCAGCAAGAACGAAACAGAAGCAGGGGAGTGAGAGAGGAAGAAGCAGGCTCCCAGCGGAGGAGCCCGATGAGGGACTCCTTTCCGGAACGCCGGGATCACGCCCTAAGCCGGAGACAGGCGCTCAATGACGGCGCCACCCAGGCGCCTCGGGTTGTGGGCTTCTTGATTTTTCAGCCTGCCTTCTGTGTTCTGGGGGAGGGGCCTGCCGCGCCGATACTCAGGCAACCCTGTTTGGTTAGAGTCTCCGTGTCCCCTGCGAGGGAGGATGGGGATGGGCACTCTCTGGGCCGGTATTTCCAGGCTTTTGTTCTCTGGCGGCTTTCCCTGGCGGCCGGCTATGCCTCTTCTGAGGGTCAGAGCAGCAGAGGCTGCATTGTCGCAGAACAGAGGGATTGCGGCCCGTTCTCCACTGATGTTCTGGCCACTTTAACTCTGTTACTGTTGGTGCTGCTCAACCCTGTGGCGTCCCGGGATGTGCGCACCAACTCGGCGACCCTGCCCTCACTTCCAGGGCCGGCGCGTCTCTGTCCTTTGTGTTTCTAATGCCGCCAGCCACCGGCCGCCCCGTCTCTGTCCTTTGTGTTTCTAATGCCGCCAGCCACTGGCCCGCGCGTCTCTGTCCTTTGTGTTTCTAATGCCGCCAGCCACCGGCCGCCCCGCGCGCTCCCGGGTCTCCCGGTCTCAGTCTATGCCCGGTGAGCACACCTCGATTCCGGAGTTTCATGAGAAGCCTGGTGGCGCGCGCACCCGGTTCAGGGTCTCCGTCTGCTGTTTCGCGGGTGCCGACCGCGAATCCGCCCGCTACCCCGTGCAGGTGGCCCGCCAGCCGCCAGCCGCCCCGCGCACGCTCCGGGAGTTCCCGGTCTCAGTCTGGATCCCGTGAGCACACCGGGATTCTGGTGTTCCGGGAGATGCCTGGTGGGGTGCGCGTTCACGGCTCAGCGGTCTCAGTCCGCTCTCTCGCAGGTGCCCTCTGTGTGTCCGCCCGCTCCCCTGTGCAGGTGGCTGCCGCTTCCCGGCGCCCAAACGCGGCGGCTCCCTCCCCCTTCCGTTTATCTTCCGATATCCGTGCACGGTTTACAGCTCCCCTCTTGGTACCTCAATACTCAGCGCTGGAGATGTTCATTTGTAGAGATCCAGATGCATCATCCTGCGTCTCAGGCTGATTCCGTGGTTATTTAGGCTGGTCTGGTACCTATCCAGCTCGACTCAGGGGACCGGCTGAAAAAGGGGTCCCCTACTCCTCCGCCATCTTAACCTGAACTCCAGAGCCCAAATTATTGACCGGGATCCAGGCCGTGCGCCCTTGTTTTATAGGGATCTTAGGGATGTGGGCTTTTTTTTTTTTTTTAAGATTTTATTTATTTATGTGGCAGAGAGACAGCCAGCGAGAGAGGGAACACAAGCAGGGGAGTGGGAGAAGAAGCAGCAAGCTCCCAGCGGAGGAGCCCGATACGGGACTCGATTCCGAAACGCCGGGATCATGCCGTGAGCCGAAGACAGACGCTTAAGGAGTGCGTCTCCGAGGCGCCCCGGGTTGTGGGCTTCTTGATTTTTTCAGCCTGCCTTCTGGGGGAGGGCCCTGCCGCACCGATACTCAGGCAACCCTGTTTGGGTAGAGTCTCCGTGTCCCCTGTGAGGGGTGATGGGGATGGGCACGCTGTGAGCCAGTATTTCCAGGCTTTTGTTCTCTGGTGGCTTTCCCTGGCGGTTTGCTGTGCCTCTTCTGAGAGTCAGAGCAGCAGCGGCCGAATCTCAGCCTCTGTCTTAGAACAGATGGATCGCGGACCATTCTCCCTTGAAGTTCTGACCACTTTAACTCTGTTTCTGTTGGTGCTGCTCAACCCTGCAGCGTCCCGGGATGTGCGCACCACATCCAGCGTCCGAGCCCTCACTTCCAGGGCCGCCGCGTCTCTGTCCTTTGTGTTTCTAATACTGCCAGCTGCCCCCTTGTGCTCCGAAGCTCCGGCCCTCAGTCTGGTCGCGTGCGTTCCTGGCTCACGGTCTCAGTCTGCTCTCTCGCGGGTGCTGGTCCGGGAGCCTGCCCGCTCCCCCGTGCAGGTGGCTACCTCTTCCCGGCGCCCAAACGCGGCGGCTCCCTCCCCCTTCCGTTTATCTTCCGATATCTGCGCGGTTTCACTGCTCCCCGCTTCTTACCACAATACTCAGCGCTGGAGATGTTCATTTGTAGAGATCCGGATGTATCTTCCTGCGTCTCAGGCTGATTCCGTGGATGTTCAGGATGGTCTGGTACCTATCCAGCTCGACTCAGGGGACTGGCTGACAAAGGGGTCCCCTTACTCCTCCGCCATCTTAACTCCCTCTGTGGCTCTTCTGAGAGTCAGAGCAGCAATGGCCGAATCCCAGCCTCTGTCTCAGAACAGAGAGATCGTAGCCCGCTCTCCACTGAGCATTCCTGGCCTCTTTAACTATGTTTATGTCGGTGCTGCCAAAAACCCTGCAGCATCCTGGGTTCTGCCCCCCCCATCTGGTATCCTAGCCCTCATTTCCAGGGTCCGCATGTCTCTGTCCTTTGTGTATCTAACACCGCCAGGTGCCCCGGTTCCCGCGCGCTCAGGAGCTCTCTGTTTCAGTGTGGTTCGAGTGTGTTCCGGAGTGCCGGTTTTCAGTCAGGTTGTGTGCGCGCTCCCGAGCTCCTGGATTTAGTTCAGTTCCAGTGAGCGCTCGGGAGCTCCGGTTTTCAGTCTGGTCGCGTGCACGTTCCTGGGCTCATGTTCTCAATCTGCTCTCTCAAGGGTGCCGGTCCCCAAGTCCGGCTTGCTCCCCAGTACATGTGGGTACCGCTTCCCAGTGCTCGAGCGTGTTGGCTCCCTCCCCCTTCTGTTTATCTTCCGATATCTGTGCGCGGATTCACGGCTCCCTGCTTCGTACCTCAATACTCAGCGCTGGAGATGTTCATTTGTAGAGATCCAGATGTATCTTCCTGCGTCTCAGGCTGATTCCGTGGGTTTTCAAGATGGTCCGGTACATATCCAGCTCGACTCAGGGGACCAGCTGATAAAGGGGACCCCTACGCCTCCTCCATCTTTTTAGGACTCTAAACTTCTTTCTTCTTGCTTAAAAAAAATACATCTACTTATTTAAATCATAGACTCTTTTATGATGGTATGTATAAGCTTAAAATATATGCCATATGAAAACTGAACTTGGCATAAACTGGATTTTTCGTTTAAAAAAACATTAAACTTACTGAGGAAATTTTAATTCTTTTTTGCCATATTGGATGTTTTTGAGGGTCCTATTGTATTTGTTTTATCCTTGGAAAGTTTTTCCCTTTTATTCTTTAGAGCTGAAAATGGTATTTTCATTCTCTCATATCTCTTCTGTCTTAGGAAGAAGAAAAGTCACATTTGGATTCAAACAAGTAATGAAGTCTTTTATTTTTATGAAGGACTTTCTAAGAATGTTATGAATGAATGAAAATACGGGGTTGTAAAAGAAGTGCCAGTGCATCCTTAATTATAGTGTTCAGTGCTGTGGACACTATTATTTATGTTAAATGCTACAAACAGAAATCAATGCTGGTTTGAGACTTTGCAGCTTGGTTGTGGTTGTATGTTCTCTTTTCCCTTTTAGCCTTAAGCCATCTCAATGTGTTGTCTGGCATTAACAGTAATGAAGAACACAGACTGCAGCTTCTAGTTTTTTACTTCTCTTTGGTTCACAAGCTAGTTTATAGGTTCCTTTTCAATTCATAAAATGCAACTGTTCTCTGATTTTCCTTCTGATGATTAGATACTGCTAATTTTCTTTTTTTCTTGATGTTTTTAATTTTGTCTTTTTTTTTTTTTTTTTGAAACTCTGGGTATCTCGTACTTAGAAACTACTGAGTCTATACCTGAACTGAGTTTTCTGTAAACAGATTAGAGTTGGGTTTTACTAGTCTGACAGTTTCTGCTTATTAATTGGAGTGTTTTAGATTATTTATATTTTATGTGGCTTTTAGTAAGATTGGTCTTATGTCAAATGTCTTTTTGTTTTCTATTTGTCCCATCTAATTCTTATTCCTTTTTTCTTTTTCTGCCATTTTTGGATTAGCTGAGTATATTTGAGCATTCCTTTTTTCTTTGTTATTGCTTTATTTGTTAACTCTCTTCATTTTTTGGTGGTTGCTCTAGGGTTAACAATATGCATGTTTAACTTACATCATCTACTTTCAAATAATAATATACCACTTCATTGGTTATGTAAATATTATTCTTTACTTTAGCATGCTTACAACAGTATGCTTCTCTTTATCCCTTGCCATCACTTGTGCTAATGTTGTTATAACTCTTCTATATATATTATAAATCTGCAATATGTTGTTGTTATGATTGTTTTGAACAGTCTGTGTTTTAAGAAATGGAAAAATAAGAACATAGTTACTTCTGGCATTCTTAATTTCTTCATATAGATCAAAGTTTTCATCTAGCAGCATTTTATTAAGCTTGAAGAACTGCCTTGAATATTTTTTGTAGTGGATTTCATCTTGCAGATTCTTCAGCTTTTGTTTGTTTGGCAAAGTCTTTGCTGCTTTCTTTGCTTAACAATTCTGATTTCTAGATTTAACCTTTGGGTTAACTTCTGCTTATCTACTTATGCCAGGCATTTTTTTTTTTTAAAGATTTTATTTATTCGACAGAGATAGAGACAGCCAGCGAGAGAGGGAACACAAGCAGGGGGAGTGGGAGAGGAAGAAGCAGGCTCCTAGCGGAGGAGCCTGATGTGGGGCTCGATCCCATAACGCCGGGATCACGCCCTGAGCCGAAGGCAGACGCTTAACCGCTGTGCCACCCAGCCGCCCCTATGCCAGGCATTTCTAATAACAGCTCTATCTACTTTCTGTTCAAAAGAGTACAGCAAGAATTGGAATGAGAGAAAAATGGCTAACTCTGAGATGAAAGGATTTTAGTGAGCGTAATAGAAACAGCTTAAAGTAATTTCTTCCTTTTTTGAACTCAAAATTTCAAGACTTTAACAAACTCTCTAATATTTGTCAAAAGTTTCCACTTTTGATAAACTATTTATCCTTATGAACTTTAATTTCCTCATTTGTTAGATGACAGTATCATATAGGATGTTTGTGATTATGAACAATGAATATAAAGCTTCTTGCATTGTTTGTACCCATAATACTTAGAATATTATTTTACAGTATGACTTGTCTGTTTAATAAATTCCTTTGTAAATAATGTTCTGTCGTGGAGGACTCTTTTTTCCCACTTATCAGCTGGTGGTATCTCCTGCATACCATTGTGTCGAGTACCCTAAATATGATCCGCTACCACCTCCATTCTGTTTTACTATCTTCAGGCTCTTTATTATGTCTAGACTTCATGGAGTCTTTTCCTGTACCAATTTACACAACAACCACTTACTCTTTAACCCACTGTAATCTGGCTTCTTCCCTTACTACTCTAATAGAACTACTCTTCAAACTTCTGTAATGATCTGTACTATTACTAGTAAGTTAATTTTTGTCCTTATAATTTGAGATGTTTATAAATACTGTAATATTCAGATTCGGTATCTTTTTGGTGGGGAATTAAATTTGTCCACACTGTCCAAAGATGGAGTGATTTTGAGAGAATCTTGTTTAGTGTCGATGGTTATTTTGTGCATCCGCATACACAGAGAGGTGCTGCTTCTGATCAGTATTCAGTTAGGTGTTGAGATCTTCCCGAAGTCTAGGCTCACACCCGTGTAACAGTGCACTCTTTAACTCTCCTGGCAGTTTTATTGTTTGCCTCGACTTGTCTAAATGCAGACATCCCTGCAAATTAGATCTGATTCTCAATTTTAGTATCATATTAATTAACACTATTATTTGCCTCTGAATTGCATTTGTTTTATGGGGAAAATAAGAAAAATCATTGAGTATTTATAAAATTATTCTAATATCTACAAGGCAAACAGCAATGTCATAGAAGGGGAAAATGTTATTTAGGATTTTCTGTATTAAGTTCATGTTAACAGAAAATTTTCATGTATCAGAGAGAAACCAATAAGAGATTGGATACACCTTTATGAAATAAAAAATTATCATTATTCCTCTTTTTCAAATGAGAAAAACTTTAGAGTATGAGCTCTGAAAAACAAGTTTATTAGTTATATAAATTATAATTTTTTAATAAAGAGTACATTGTTTTCTTGTAACAGTTAAAGATATTTACGTCTTTTCTAACCATTGTTTAAAGCATGAGTATAAATGGACACTCAAATATAGAATAGATGTTAGGGGGTTTCAAATACAAAATAAACAAGTGTTTCTTATTGAAACAGGAATATGGTAAACATCATAGCTGTTGAGTTTTTCCTTTATTCTCCCCCCCCCCCTTTTTTTTTTAAAACAGCATACTTAATATTACACCACTTCTTTAGGAGTACAAGTCCCTTTCATAGTTAAAGCAAAAGGAGTCATTATAATCTGAATATTTAAGAATTTGTGAATTTTGTACTTGCTAATGTTATAGTATACAATTAAATACTTCTTAATCTTTATGTCATTCCTTTAAAACCTTTAAACTTCTTTAAAATCTCAGTTGGCTTTAGTAGTACTATTGAGAATGTACTCATGGTACTATTGGGAAAATTCTGTGCTTCAGTGAAAATTTATCTGAAATGCATATTTTCATATTAGAATATTAGGATATTCTGGGGTTTTTCCCCTTTTAGAATTACATATGATGATTGCAGTTTTTTTCACCCATGCTTTTTCCCAGGTTACTTTTAGATCTTATTTTACCATGTTGGCAACATTATAACTTTTACACTTACATGTATTTAGCATATGTTGTTTTGATAATATGCTGTAGTTACATATATTATTTCCTTGCAGAAATGTTTATATATTTCTATATATTTCTATTTCTGCTAGACACTTAAGCCTATTTTATTACTGCCACTTGCTTTCCTCTTTTTAAACCGTCACCCTTTTGTTAGAAGTTAGCCAAAGTGATAACAGGAGAAACTCCTTGTCGTCGTCGTCTTTTTTTTTTTTATTTTAATGTTTTGTTATTATGTTAGTCACCATACAGTACATCCCCGGTTTCCGATGTAAAGTTCGATGATTCATTAGTTGCGTATAACACCGAGCGCACCATGCAATACGTGCTCTCCTTACTACCCATCACCAGTCTATCCCAATCCCCCACCCCCTCCTCTCTGAGGCCCTCAGTTTTTCCATAGTCTCTCATGCTTCATTCCCCCTTCCGATTACCCCCCCTTTCTTTATCCCTTTCTTCCCCTACCGATCTTCCTAGTTCTTATGTTCCATAGATGAGAGAAATCATATGATAATTGTCTTTCTCTGCTTTACTTATTTCACTTAGCATTATCTCCTCCAGTGCCGTCCATGTTGCAGCAAATGTTGAGAATTCGTTCTTTCTGATAGCTGAGTAATATTCCATTGTATATATGGACCACAACTTCTTAATCCAGTCATCTGTTGAAGGGCATCTCGGCTCCTTCCACGATTTAGCTATTGTGGACAATGCTGCTATGACCATTGGGGTGCATATGGCCCTTCTCTTCACTACGTCTGTATCTTTGGGGTAGATACCCAGTAGTGCAATGGCTGGGTCATAGGGTAGCTCAATTTTTAACTTTTTAAGGGACCTCCACACTGTTTTCCAGAGTGGCTGTAGCAACTTGCATTCCCACCAGCAATGTAGAAGGGATCTCCTTTTTCCACATCCTCTCCAACAATTGTTGTTTCTTGCCTTGTCTATTTTTGCCATTCTGACTGGCATAAGGTGGTATCTCAGTGTGGTTTTGATTTGAATTTCCCTGATGGCTAATGATTTTGAACATTTTTTCATGTGTCTGTTAGCCACTTGTATGTCATCATTGGAAAAGTGTCTGTTCATATCTTCTGCCCATTTTTTGGTTTGTTTATTTGTTTCTCGTGTATGGAGTTTGAGAAGTTCTTTGTAGATCTTGGATACCAGTCTTTTATCTGTAGTGTCATTTGCAAATATATTCTCCTATTCCGTGGGCTGCCTCTTAGTTTTTTTGACTGTTTCCCTGGCTGTGCAGAAGCTTTTTATCTTGATGAAGTCCCACAAGTTCATTTTATCTTTTGTTTCTCTTGCCTTTGGAGATGTGTCATGAAAAAGGTTGCTTTGGCTGATGTCGTAGAGGTTGCTGCCTATGTTCTCCTCTAGGATTTTGATGAATTCCTGTCTCACATCGAGGTCTTTCATCCATTTGGAGTTTATTTTTGTGTATGGTGTGAGAGAGTGGTAAAGTTTCATTCTTTTGCATGTAGCTGTACTTTTGCCAAGCAAAAATTCTGTGCTTTTTCCTCCCTAGCTGTGGAGGTGGTCTGAATTTTTTGCCTTACATGATGAAAACACTGGGTTATAATGCATTTTCAAGTTGGATAAATGTTAATCCTGTACATTTTTATTAGGACAAATGTTTTAAAGCAGAGGCCATCAAACTACGGTCTATTTATTTTGATAAATGTTTTTTTGAAACACAGCCAGTCTTATTTGTTTACATATTGTCTATGGCTGTTTTCATTTTTCAGCGGACAATGGCAGAATTGTATAGTTGCAACAGACTATATATATAGATTGCAAACCTAAATTTTTATTGTCTGGACCCTTATAGAAAATGTCTGCCTATGCTTGTTTTAAAGTATGTGACCATCCCAAAATTGACATTTAATTCCATTAAAAGAGCGTAAATACTATATATTATTTTTTCTAGATTGATATGATAGGAATTAACATGTTTGTGATTACTCCAAATTTAGAGAGCCCGCAGACATTTATGTTGACATTTTCAGTGTGGACAGTATAGTTTTGTGTATATTTATATTATCTTTATGTAGGAATAGATAATTTGGAAAGGTAAAGTATTATTTGGTGTGAAATTATCAGGTACCCAGATACCTTGCTTAAGCAAAACCCAAATAATTTGAGCCCTTAAATTAAGTAATTTTCTTTATTTGGAAATAGGAAGAAAACAAGTTAATGCTGAGTAGTTAGAAATTAAATTATTAGAATATATATGTGTATTTGTGTGTGTGTGTGTGTGTGTTTTGACGTGTAGTGTAAGGCAGGAATATGGCTAACTGGTTCTTGTACGATTTGAATAATTTTTCTTCCCCCCTGATTTATAATGGTACCTCTGTCATATTCCAAATATTCCTATCTATCTGGATCTATTTCAGGGCTCTCTTTTGTTCTGTTGGTTTGTTTAAATTTAATATAGTTCTATAATAATAATGCTGTAGGAGGGGCCATCTCTCGACTTTTTGTGTGTGTGTGGGGGGTGTGTGTGTATGTATAGATATTATTCGTTCATATCACTCTGTGAGGATTTTAATACATTTATTTTTAAAACTTCTAAGTCTGTTCTAGAAGATTAATATTACTGTGAGTGAATGTCATTGTTTTCTTTAGCTGTCTTGGCATTGGATTGCTTTGTGTGTTTTAGAATAGTGGTTTGTAAAGTTATTTTGAATAGGGTCACTATCTGTTTTACCACCTTTTCTCCCTCATGCCCTTTTGCTTGTCCCTTCTTGTCTAGAAGTTTTACAGTTGTTCTGGCTTCTCCTCTGGAGCCAAGTCTTACTTTGGCAGTTCAGGGCTCCTGGGTGTTGATATTGGGTGATAAAAAGTTACTTTTGTCAGTTCTTATTTGTGAGGTTTGTTTCCTCTGACTCCCTTGCCATGCAGCTTCTTGTTAAGTTCTAGGCAGCAGTTGGCAGTAGCTCTTTTTGACCTCTTTTCAAGAGTTGGATGTTTTACTACATTATGGTTTCAAGTGTTGAGCCTGGTAATGGTCTACTGCCATATTTGGACCAATTTGAGTCTTCTTTATTCCTCACCTGCCTCAGTCAGCTCTTATACCTTGAGCATAACTGTGTCTCTTCCTCAGTCTGACTCACTGCTTAGAACCTGGCTAAAAGTTTCTTTTTCTTTTCTTTTTTTTTACTTTATTGTTAGCATCCCTCAGCCCCAAATGTTTCCACTTATCTGGTCTGCCATATTTTAGGAGCATTAATCCTTATCTTTCTTTTTATTGGAAATCTAGTAGCTTCAAATATTGCTTCTATTTGGATGAACCCCAAATCTTTAACTCTGATTGCTGTTTTGATCTTGATTTGTACCTGTTCAGTTCCCTTGTGGACGTACATATTGGTGTATTGATGTGCCTTCATCAGAAATGCTACATATCCAAAAAGGAGTCTACTATTTAGTATAAAATTAGATTTAAAAAATCAGATGGTTATTTCCTGGATAGTCTGGAGCTTAGCAGTGGCATCCTGTATGGTTCATGGTTAAGCATCACTCTGCACTGAAAATTTTAAAGCTCATTAGCATCATTTTACAAAGTTAGAGTAGAGATCTAAAAGTTCATGTTTCACTTTCTTAGACTGAAAAGATGGTAGTTTTGTTGACTGAATTTGGATGTAAAGGACAGAGGATTTTTTTTTTTTTTTAATGGGGGTAAGGGAAAAGGAACAGTCATTTGCAGAGTTTTTTAATTCTATACATGTTGACTCTTAAGTGCAAGCATTTAAAAACATTCTTATTACTACTTCCCACATCATCTAATTTCTAAACTTTAATAATAATCTGTAAATTGTTGGTATCTCTGCTTTTGCTTTCTGTCATATAACCAGAAGATTCTTCTTCCTGAGTCAAGTACTTCATTTTGTTAATCTTCCACTCCTAATTTTCATTGACCGATGGGTAGAATAAAGCTTAAATTCCTGGAAGGAAGATATTCACGGTAGAGATCATTTACTGTAGCTTTCTATAGCCTCATGTTTCATTGTTCTCTACTTTAATTAAATTGGACTACTTATTCTCTTCAATAGGACACATGATTTCTTCCTTCTTACCTTTCTTGGTTCAATCCCCCCCCCCCTTTTTTTTGTCCTGGAAGGCGCAGGCTTTTCAAACCTCATGTTCTTCGTGACATTTTCCTAAAGCTCACCGAGATCAGTCCTTCCTCCAAATATATTGTCTCAGTACTGCGCTGTTTAGGTGGCCTTTTCTCATAGGGAGGAAGTAGAGCACTGTGGTTAGGATTATGTGATTTAATACCAGTGTGATTTTGAACCATTTAATCTCTCTATGCCTTAATTTCCTCAACTTTAAATGGAGATACTTTTGCATGGGGGATAGTGTCTAATTCATAGGCTTGTTAAGAGGATTAGGAGGATGAGTGTAATGTCATTAGCAGTAGGTGACACATTGGAAGTGCCATAAATAAAAAAAATTTTTTTCTATTTCTTTTTCCTCCCTCTCTGCCTTTCTTCTTTCTCTTTTTCCCTGCTTTTTGGTCTTTCTTTCAAGTTTAGGAAAGGGCTTATAATAAGGAGGAGCTTTTCAGCCAGACAGAGCTGGGTTGTTTATCCCAGCTCAGTCACTTCCTATCTTTTTGACCTTGGGATCTCTTAAGCTCTAATTTCCTCATCCTTAAAATACTTGAGGCCTGGCCTGGCTCATATAAGTATTCAATAAAGGTCATTATTGTTTCTTTGTGACATATATGATTGCTGACTAACCTACATTGCTCTTAACCTTTTTATGCATAAAAGGATTGTTCCTCAAGTAGGTACCCTTATTTGCACTAATTTTCTCTCTAGATGTCTAACACAATACATACACATTGATCAGGTCTTTCTTGCTGAAGGAAGTTATATGTAAGAGAAGTACAGTTTTATTAATCTAATCAAGCACCCAATCCCTCCGTACCCCTTTGTGAATTCTGGGAAAAATTAGATAGTAGATTGTTTTGGCAGAATGCCTCTGTATATGCTTTTGTTGTTTCCTCTGTTAATTTCTGCCTGTTTCACCTTCCAAATATGAGTGGGTCTAACCAGTGCAATCCAGTGGCCTAAAAAAGAAGGAGGAGAGTTTGGCAATATGATATATGCCTTGTGATACGAGGGAAGGGGATGTCCTAGGCAATAATATAGGACAGATTTTCCTTAAATGTGTTGCTGTGCAGTTTTCTGGCTGGGCCAGTATCTTAGGTCAGGTGGCTGTGTGTGTGTGAAAAGAAGTCAGGAGAGAGATGGCTAATCTGGGGTAAATGGCTCTGGTCCTGTTACTGGAGTAGCATGGATCTCAAAGATAGAAGACAAGCCCCACCACAGTTTACAGTTAGTGGTGATGTCTTTCATTATTAAAATGTGGCCTAATAAATGGTCAGCTTTGACCTGTCAGATTAGCTATTCCTCCTTGAGAGGAGCAAGCAAAGGAATGTAAGGGGCATCAACTTTCTTCTCTTCTTGCTCTGCCCAACTAGTTATTCTCACCCTTGAGAGAAAAGATGGAAGCAGCCTCTTCTGTGGGTAAAGTTGATGTGTGAAGAGATTGAGGGCATATATCCCTTCTTAAATGTGCTAGCTTTTTTTTTTTTTTTTAAATGACTAAAATTAAGTTGAGTAATATTGCTGTCAGGGTAGAGGTGAGCCAGAGATTCCCATTTTTACCATGAAGGTTAGTGAATGTGTTTTCCCTGGCTCTTTCTGGTGTTCTCCAAGTATACCCTGGCTTTGGTGACTTTATTTGGCTGAGTCTCTGAAGTCAGGTTTACTCTTAGAGATTCTTTATTGCATTCGACAATTGCCAGTGTACTTGCTACTGCAGAGGATAAAGGTGCGTGTCCCTACGAGTTCTGTAGTAGTTCATTTGCAAGGCCCTCACTCTGTATTTCAGTAGTTTTTGGTGACCAGAGCCTCCACGTAAGCCTTAGTCCTTTTCTGCTTGTCTGCATGCCACAAGGCTGAAGAGTGTAAAGCATATCACTTCTTAATTCTACCTTTCAATTTTTTTTTCTTTAATCCTTTTCTTACATTTTAACCTCTTTGTCTGTTTTTAAACAAGGAGTTGGAGTGATTCAGCCACCTGTTTTAAGTCATGTCCTCAGTCTTATTCATACCATTGTGAATGTGGGAGTTGATGGGTTTCAAGTTTTAATTGAGTCCCCCTTAAGAGGGCTAAGGTGAAAAGTATGCGACCTGATCCTATGATCTGTCAGTATGAAAGTAATGGATCTATTTACCTACAGTGTTCACCACATTTTCCCTCTGTTAGAAACTTTTGTAAGGAAATGACATTCTTACTTGTTTCATGAGGAGCAAAGGGCAGTATTTTCAGAAATAGCTATGTGGTCCCCAAGAGAAAACATTCTTTTGCCATGAAATATACTTACCAGACATTTTGAGAAAAATTGCAACCTAAATAAGAAAGATACAACTGTAATGTGTTTGGGGTTAAAAATTATCTCAAAACATTTTAGCTGGTATTTTTGAGAACAGTGTTTCTTTTATTAGAAATTGGAGACTTTCAATGAAGTAAAATGTGTCCAAAGTGATGTATACTGGTGAGAAGCAGATGGTGAACTCATAGTGATGGAAGTAATTCCAGTTTTAATGGTAAATATTGTAATTTTTGTTTTGTTTTATTTTTATTTAATGTAGTTGGGTTAGGATTTGGATGGAAGCTGACTTATAATTGATACAATTAAAATGTAATTGAAATGAAAACAAGTTGAAGTTATCAAAAGGATTACTCTCTAATTATATATGCAACCCTTATTTCCTAACCATAACTAAGAATTATTTGCATTTGCACATTAGGTAGTGTTTGTTTTATAGTATATATTCCTGTGAGTACCATCATTAATGGTCATTTTTAAAGCACACTAAAATTTCAGGTTTATTATAAATTTTGTTTAAACAAATTATTTAGTTTTTTCTTTTGAATAATAAAATGTGTAGTTTGTAGGGAAGTTTTATTCACTGTTTTTTTTTTTTTTTAACTATTTGAAATCTTCTGTTTAGTCTATGCACTTTACCCTTTTTTGCTAATAACTTTTAAAAAATAAAAACTTGTTCTTTTGCTTTAAAATGTTTGTCATCTCATGTATGCCAGATTTATTGGACTGCAGTAGTTTTAGTGCATTTTGGCTGGAATGTTTATTATGACATCACTGTAATCTATATACAGTATGTGATTTCAGATGGTTTCAGTGTTAAATATTTTCATAATTATGCTAGTTTTGGCAGTTCACTTGGAACTTTTTCACATTTCTTTAATGAACATGTTTTACTTCTGGGCTTTTGAGACAACCATATGTTTCAAAAATTAATAGTGTGCTTTTAATGTTAACGTTGTGCAGAAGTGTATGACTACAGACATTTTTAAGGATGTAAGCTGAACTAAAGTAATTACAGTAAGGTTTTATTCACAGTAGTAGTCTTTTAGTATTTAGAGACGATAACATCCCCCAAAATAACAGAAGAGGTCATTATAAAGATTGAATAGTGAAGTTGTTTTGTGGAATGAAACACTGTGAAGTTTGTTTTGCATTAACTTAAAATGAACATAAGTTCATGTGAGAATTTTTTTTCTTTATGATAGCAGATCTTTTACTTTCTGCTTGTATTGAAGCTTCAAACATTAATTTTTTCTTTTGCTAATATATCACTAGCATCTGAAGCCATGTTATCTTGTAAAAGATTCATCTTATATAATTGTTTTATTCTCTTAGTATGGTATTGAATAAGAATTTTTGTTGTCTAAATGTCTTATTGTTCTTATTCTAGTGTCCTATTAGATTGGTAAATTTAGTGATTTTCCTTTTTAATCTTGAAATTTTGTCTTCAAATATATAAAATAGAAAAACAATTCCTTACCATTCTTGTGTTATAGAATAGTTTTATTATTGATTAATGAATTGAGGCACAGTACACCATTGGTTATCCTTTGTAATGAAAAATTTTTTTTAAGAGGGGGGAGGGAGGGGGAGGGACAAACGGAGAGGGAGAGAGAGAATCTTAAGCAGCCTCCATCTCCAGCGTGGAAACCAATTCGGGATTTGATCTCACGACCCTGAGATCATGACCTGAGCCAAAATCAAGAGTCAGACACTTAACTGACTGAGCCACCCAGGTGCCCATATATTTTTACCTTTGATCTTTCCTCATATTTCTTTCCTTTAGGCAGAATGTGCTCTTTTATCCCAAAGATAGGAATAAGAAGATGACAGATTTTGAAAGAGCAATCTATGTTTGTTTCCATTTCAATTTCTTTTTCACTCTTTGAACTATTCATTTACTGCTCCCACTCCTCTCTCTCTACTAATACTACTAAATCTCCTTTCTTATATGTTACTGGCATCCTAATTACCAAATCTTGAAACATGGCAACTAGAATGAAGACTGAGAACATCTTTATAGTTCTTAATGTTACCCCATTTTTATTGAACTGGTTCATGCCTTTAGCTTCTGGTATGGTTCTTTCATCTTAAACATTGTACACATTGGCTTTATTTGACTAATCATTATTCCTTGTACATGCTACATACATATATTCTGTTTTGCTTTTGCTTATGGTTTCACTCCATTTAGCCTCCAGTCTTAACCTAGAACATTCCTATACTCATTTTTATGATCCTGACCTCTCTAGTTCTTGCAAATAAAATGATTCTCTTTCTGTTGCTAACTTAAACAAAAAGTACTCTGTAGAACTGGTTATATATGTTTTCAATAGATCCTGAAATCCTTGAGAACAGGTATTAAATCTGATTTGTCCTTGTACATCCAACAATTAGCACATAAGAGCATTATATAAACTTTTGTTGAATCAGGGCAGGAAAAGAGTACTGTCTGCATTGTGTAAATAAGGGAATACATTTCAAAAATGTGTTTTGTTGAAGTTTTCTTACTCATATCAAAGCCTAATGAAACCTTATATCTAATGTGGATAAAAATTCAGTAAACATAATTAAATAGGATGCAAAGGAGTCTAAGGATGACTAAGATTAATCATTAAGATGATTAAGAACCCAAGCTGTCTTCTTAAATTTAACACACAAAATACTGAGGGCCTTAACATATAAACAAAATATGGGGGAAAATTAAGATCCTTTTTTTTATTTATTTATTTATTTATTTATTTATTTATTAATTATTATTATTATTATTATTATTATTGGTGGGCACCAAAGCAAGGTTTATTGAGTGATAGCAAAGTGATAGTGCAAAGCTCCCAAGGAGGGAGGGGACCGGAGAGGGTTGCCACCAGAGTTTCTAAGTCTAGGGGGTTTTGTGGGCTTGTCGGCAGGCTGTTTTAATCTGATTAACCCTCCCTGCACCTGTCATCCAATCAGATTTTTTTCACTTATCTATCATATAGGAAAGGGTGGAGGGCTCCTTCCAGGGTGGCACAGAATCCTTTTAAGGGTGGTTTCCTCTTAGGGTGGGGGTGCCTTGTCTCTGCCTGCCTGCCTTCCAACTATCCATCATTACCCCCTCTGAAGAGGTAACCCCAACTGCTGTTAGGGAAGAAGGGCAAAGACAGGTCGTAGCTTCTTCCTACTGGTGGGGGGTGTTGGATGGGGTGGCAGTCAGGGTTCCTCTCATCCCGATCTATCAAGGGGTCCCCCGTAGATGTCTGGTTTGACCACCATGTGAGGCTCCATCTGAACCACTATTTGGAGTTTGAGGACCTTATTGGTTAGTTGTCCTTAATGATGGTGGAGATCCCTGAGGAGCTCCCATAAGTGTTAACAGGATTTTTTTCTCCATCGGTGCCCACAGTTCTTGGAAGAATGAAAAGATAGATCAGTCAGAGTGGTGGGCAGCAAAAGCAAAGTGATAGTACAAAGCTTCTGAGGAGGGACGGGACCCTAGAGGGTTGCCCCCTTTCCCTTTATTTTGTATTCAGGTGGAAAGCGTTTAAAAACTTACGTTAAATAGTCTTCTTTTGTGAAAGCCATATGTAAGAATTTTTTTTTTTTAATCAAGCGGTTTGTTTAGATACCAACTCAAGAAAGGAAGAATTTGTGATTTAAACTACTACTTTTTTTTAATAATAATTTTTTATTATGTTAGTCACCATATAGTACATCCCTAGTTTTTGATGTAAAGTTCCATGATTCATTACTTGCGTATAACACCCAGTGCACCATGCAATACATGCCCTCCTTAATACCCATCACCATGAGCCATGAGAGACTATGGACTCTGGGAAACAAACTGAGGGCTTCAGAGGGGCGGGGGGTGGGGGAATGGGATAGGCTGGTGATGGGTATTAAACTACTAGCTACTTTTTATATATATATATATATTTTTTATTTTAATGTTTTTTTATTATGTTAGTCACCATACAGTACATCCCCGGTTTCCGATATAAAGTTCGATGATTCATTAGTTGTGTATAACACCCAGTGCACCATGCAATACGTGCCCTCCTTACTATCTATCACCAGTCTATCCCATTCCCCCACCCCCCTTCCCTCTGAGGCCCTCAGTTTGTTTCTCATAGTCCATAGTCTCTCATGCTTCATTCCCCCTTCCGATTACCCCCCCCTTTCTTTATCCCTTTCTTCCCCTACCGATCTTCCTAGTTCTTATGTTCCATAGATGAGAGAAATCATATGATAATTGTCTTTCTCTGCTTGACTTATTTCACTTAGCATTATCTCCTCCAGTGCCGTCCATGTTGCAGCAAATGTTGAGAATTCGTTCTTTCTGATAGCTGAGTAATATTCCATTGTATATATGGACCACAACTTCTTAATCCAGTCGTCTGTTGAAGGGCATCTCAGTTCCTTCCACGATTTAGCTATTGTGGACAATGCTGCTATGAACATTGGGGTGCATATGGCCCTTCTCTTCACTACGTCTGTGTCTTTGGGGTAAACACCCAGTAGTGCAATGGCTGGGTCATAGGGTAGCTCAATTTTTAACTTTTTAAGGGACCTCCACACTGTTTTCCAGAGTAGCAGTACCAACTTGCATTCCCACTAACAGTGTAGGAGGGATCCCCTTTCTCCACATCCTCTCCAGCAATTGTTGTTTCTTGCCTGTCAATTTTTGCCATTCTAACTGGCGTAAGGTGGTATCTTAGTGTGATTTTGATTTGAATTTCCCTGATGGCTAATGATTTTGAACATTTTTTCATGTGTCTGTTAGCCATTGGTATGTCATCATTGGAAAAGTGTCTGTTCATATCTTCTGCCCATTTTATGATTTATTTGTTTCTTGCGTATTGAGTTTGAGAAGTTCTTTGTAGATCTTGGATACCAGTCTTTTATCTGTAGTGTCATTTGCAAATATATTCTCCTATTCCGTGGGCTGCCTCTTAGTTTTTTGACTGTTTCCCTGGCTGTGCAGAAGCTTTTTATCTTGATGAAGTCCCACAAGTTCATTTTATCTTTTGTTTCTCTTGCCGTTGGAGATGTGTCATGAATAAGGTTGCTTTGGCCAATGTCGTAGAGGTTGCTGCCTATGTTCTCCTCTAGGATTTTGATGGATTCCTGTCTCACATCGAGGTCTTTCATCCATTTGGAATTTATTTTTGTGTATGGTGTGAGAGAGTGGTAAAGTTTCATTCTTTTGCATGTAGCTGTCCAATTTTCCCAGCACCATTTATTGAAGAGACTGTCTTAAACCACTAGTTACTTTTAAATGCTGTTTGAGAATGCAAATTATAAGAATTGTTTGGTTATACAGATTTTTTAGAGCTAAAAAATTAGAGTCTAGCTAATCAAATTTAGTACATAAATTGTATATATTCAACTGTAAAACCTTTCCTAATTCTTGAATGGTGGTTGATACTTTTCTTTTCTTTAAAATAAAAATAGGATGACCATGAAAGCTGTGGTTCTAATTCTACCAATCGTAGTACTACTGAGAACACGAAATCATCAGTAAAACCCCGAAGAATTCAGCAGGCTGCTCCCACAGATCCTGATTTACCACCAGGTAACTTCTAATGAGCTTGGTAAAACCAAAACTTCACTTGTTATTAATCGTTGTTGTAACCTGTTATGGAATGTATACTTTCAGTGTTTAGTGTCATAGAAAACTTAGGCTATATGTGTATGTGCATTTGTTTCATGACATCAGAACAGATTGAGTCCAGAGCCCTCAAAAATGTGTTTCATTCAAATTTTGATGCTCTTTTGCTGCAGGGTTATTCCTTAAGTTTCTTTAACATCCTGCCTCTGCTTTCTCAGTCACTCACTCTCACTTTCCTGCCTAACCTAACAGGAGGACTAGTACCCTCTTTGTTACCCTTGCTTCTTGATAAGCAGTTCTAAGACACTAGATAGTTCTGAGTTTCAGGAAACTATGGAATTCACCAACAGGATCACAGAATTTTGTAACCATCTCTTTCATTTCCTGAAATTTTTATTTACCTGGAATAGTAGTGGCTTACAAATAACAGTTCCTTAGTAACTATTTAATGAAGAAGAATAACATGTTCATGACGTGTCAGCTCTGTGGCTAGAATGCATTGCTGCCTTTTTACTGTTAGGAGTTGTTTTTATCAGTTACTTCTCTTTTGATTTTATT
Organism: Ursus americanus; assembly: GCF_024610735.1. Taxonomy (NCBI): domain Eukaryota; kingdom Metazoa; phylum Chordata; class Mammalia; order Carnivora; family Ursidae; genus Ursus; species Ursus americanus. The sequence goes on along the minus strand of NC_142135.1, from coordinate 36,569,546 downwards.
CATCATTTTTTTCCTGAGAGGTATAGTTGACATTGGTACATATTTGTTTTCTGTGCCAAAAGTTTTTAGGCTTTCTGTTGGTTTTAACCTAGTTAATTTTTAACAGTCTTCTGGTACCATCTACTAAGAGGCTGGAGTTAGATACATCATTTCATAGCCGTTTTCCCTCAGATATGTTCTAAGGTACATTTGAATTGACCATTTTAAACTAGCATTGTAGTGATATTATTGCTGATGCTTTGTATTCTTCTGAACTTAACAAGTCTTGGTAATCACTCTGGCTTTAAATAGATTAATTGCTATAGCTGGAGAAGGTGCCAGAAGAAGATATTTTACTTCTGAATGTTTCCAGTTCTCCTTGGAGTGGTGTGATTGTTCCAGAACTTACTAAATTTTTTCTTACTACTTAAGTCCTTAGGAAAAGTCCTTGGTGAATGAAAGTATAAATTAAACTGCAGCTTGTTCTTATTTATTAAATGGGCAACCCCTTTACCTTTCCAAATTTCTGACTGCATATCCCCTCAAAACTTCCTGTATCAGCTCTTTGTATTGAATTCTCTCCATCAATATCCTGGCAAAGAATAATCAGTTTTAGGTTTAACTGTTGAGTCTTGTAACATTTCTTTTTCTTTTAAGAAAGAACTTGTTTTGGGGCGCCTGGGTGGCTCAGTTGTTAAGTGTCTGCCTTCGGCTCAGGGCGTAATCCCAGGGTCCTGGGATTGAGCCCTGCATCGGGCTCCCTGCTCTGCTGGGAGCCTGCATCTTCCTCTCCCACTCCTCCTGCTTATTTTCCCCTCTCTCGCTGGCTGTCTCTCTCTCCCTATCAAATAAATAAATAAAATCTTTAAAAAAGAAAAAAAAAGAACTTGTTTAAGATAAATTTAAAGCTTTTGTTAGTTGTTGATTTCACAGGTAAAAATCTGTTGGCTAACCTGCATGTACTCAAAACAGGTCCCAGACTTTTAAAAGATTCTTTAGAGCCTTTATTAGAATTTACACTAATAATCAGAATTGGGAAAATTGGTCTATTTTTAGGAGCATAAAGTATCAAACATAAATAAACATAACTGAAAAAATCCTATTTTTCGAGGCATGAAACAGAACTGTATTCTTAACTACTTGAGGTAGCGTTTGGATTTACATGTGCTTTCCTGCCTTACCTAACAGGAGGACTAGTATCCTCTTTTATGCCGACATAAATCACAGTGAAGGAGTTGATTTAGGAAGTAACTGAACATGTTGGGCAATTACTGGGAGGCAGAGCAGTTAAAGTTAATCTTGCCAAAGGGGAAAAAAAGGGATAATTTGAGAATCCAGCTGGATAATGGTAAATCATTTTATTTAAAGGTTGACTCATACGGTTATTTGAGGACTCCTTTCTGGCAATCTTATCCTGCCTGGGAACCATGTTAAGATTCTTCCATGGTAGAGCTGAATTTCTGGTCTCAAAATTTTCTAGGGCAAAGATATGGCTGTGGTTACAGTTTTGGAGTTTGAGCATTTACATAGATCCTGAGATGCTTTTTGAGAACAGTTTTGGTGTTGCCAGTGGTCATTTGTTCTACACACTTGAAGGATGGGTGGCTTTTGAATATGAAAAGAATATAAGTCAATATCTAACATCCTCTTTGCAATTTCTTTTCTTGCTATCTAGAACAGTCTTTTATCAAATTATGGATCCTGACCAATTAGTGCATTTGGAAGAGCAATTTAGTGGGTCATAGCAAGCACTTAAAATATATGGCAAAGAATAGAAAACCTCATAGCATGAAGGCATATAGTAAAGTTATTAGTAAAGAAACTTGTGCATATGTGTGTGCTTGTGCTGGGTTATAATGTAATACTTCTTCCTGGGGGAGAGGGTTCAGAAGATTTTGAATGTGACTGATTTGAAGTATACATGTTCTTTCAGTCAGTGATCTATAGGCTAGGACCTATGATTAGTGCTAATAACAGTTTTGAATTGTAAGCTTAGCATATCCTGTAAAATATGCTGATAATTCCTACTTAGAAAGTTTGAGGATGTTTTATTTATTCATGCTGTCCTTTGTATTCTCTGCATTTTATCTCTGTAAAGTGAGACTACTTCTAAGTTAGACAGCTGGATTATTCAATTCTGTGCTGAAGCATACAGCCTTTGGCTCTTATTGAAGGTCATTTTATCTAAAATGGCTTTAAATGATATTGTCCTTTAATTTACTCAGGGTGTTTTAATTAAATGTGTTTTTTTCTTATTAAATAGTTACTCATTAAAAATTCTATTCGTTTGTTAGGAAGCTCAGCAGTAAACTTTGTCTTCCATTGCATAGCTTCCTCTTTCTTGGTTTTGTCATATAATTATCTCTTTCCTTTTCTTTTTACCTTTTTACTCAGAATATATGTATATGTATATACATATATACACACACAGTTTAATAGAAATATTTAGGATGTAGAAAAACTTTAAAAACCATGTTGCCTACTGGGTCTGAAGTTATGATTTAACCATCTTTGATCATCATCTAGTAAAGAGGACAGCAGATCTGTTCTGTGAAGGGCCAGTTATTAAATATTTTAGGATTTGCAAGCCATGTATTTTCTGTTGCAGCTATTCCATTCTTCTGATTTTGCATGAAATCAACCATAAATGATAAACTAACGTATTGTGCCTGTCTTGGCACAGACCTCAGTTTGCCAGCCCCTGATCTAAACAATGTCTGGTTGGTAATAGGCATTTATATGTTTACTACACCGCACAGAAACTGAACTGCGCAAAATCACAGTGTTTTCCTCAGACTTCAAAAATCAGAGAATGTGAAATAAGAAGCTACTTCAAGGTTTTCTGCTCTAGCAGTCTATCTTTTTTGGGACATGGGCCCTTGAAAATCTTTTGAAAAAGTTGTAGACCCATGTATGCACATTTGAAACCGTACATAACTTCAGGTATTCACATTCTTGCTGAAGTCCATCTCTAGGCTCCTGCTAAGCCTGTGATCTAGCCCACATTTTGTGGAAAGAAAATGGAAATTCAGATATTTTGATATACATGAGAAGAGCTAGTACTTAGTCATTCAGTCAAAATTTTTTTCTGCAGAAGATACTGAATATGAAATGGAAGATACAGTTTGTGGTGTATGTTTACATTCGAATGCTTGCCACGTTAGACTGTTAAGGCTTGTTTTTCTGAAAAATTTCTTCAAAGGGAGTTTAATAATAATTGGAGAGTATATGAGATAATTTAGGGATATTTGTAATGTATCATCTGTTGAAGAACCTAAGCCAAGAATGGCAATGTCTTATTACAGAAGATAGCATGATCATTTCCTTTCTGCCTGTGTGTGGGGGTCCACAAGATTTTAAAGCTATCTAATCACTGTTCCTGGAACATCTAAGAGTAGAGAAGATCTATGATAAATGAAAAAGAAATGCATTTCACATCTTCTATTTTTTATGTTTTTATTGTTTTAATATCTTCCATTAACATTTTCAGGAAAAGCTTACCCCCCCCCCCCAATAACAGTGACACATTGTGTAAATTGTGTTAATCCACTGGTTAAGTTCTCAGCAGTTAGCATTAACCTAACAAAAGTGTTGTTTTCTTTATGTACCAGTACAAAGACTGTGTTCGAATAGAAGCCTAGTCTTCTTTTTTTTAGAGTAGGCTCTATGCTCAACGTGGAGCCCAACACGGGGCTCAAACTCATGACCCCAAGATCAAGACCTGAGCTGATATCAAGAGTCAGACACTTAATTGACTGAGCCACCCGGGTGCCCCTAGGCTTCTTTTATTTGGAGGCTCTGCTGTGCCCTAGGCCAGACTTTGAATTCTACTGCTTTCAGCCTTTCCAAGAGGACAGTCTGGAGAGGACCTTTCTACATCTTAATCCTCTGATGTTGGAAGTGATACTTATTCTGCTCAGATTTCACTTAGGAAAACTGTTTGCATGGACATTATGTGTGGCTTAGGAGTCCTTTTCTCAGTAATAATTCTACAATCTGGAAGGGTAAGCACAAGATACTCATGGATAGTCCATTATTTCTGATATCCAGGTGTTCTTTAATATATTTAATTACCCTTTTAAAAGTAGGTCATGCTTAAAACTATTATGTCAATAACCTTCAAGATACCTAATGTTTATATTTTGTTTATTACAGAAAAGGTGATAATCGGAGAGTTTTTATTTCCTTCTAATTTGATTGAAATTCAAAGTATTGCTTGGTGGCAGGCTGTCCAATTCCCCAAATCTTTCTGTGTGAATGAGAGCATGCTAGAGCAGCTCATTGAAGGCTATATTTGCCGTTAAAGAATAAACTGCTTAATCCAGGAGTTTGTAAAATACTAACTACATTGCAAAGCCAAAGCCAAGGGGAGCTCTAAGGAAGCACAAATGATATTTTTTGGATCCTGAAAGGAAGGAGTAGTTACGTCCAGGTGTGTGTGGCTTCCAAAACACACAGGTATCATGGGCAGGCAGGAAAGATTGAAAATGAAAGGATGGGAAATAGCATACAGACAGATAGTATAAAAAAAATACAGCATAAAAACCAGGCAAAATGAACCTTAAGGAAAAAGCGTTAATTGATAAATGTAATAGATACTAAATTATAACAGGTACAGTTTTCCCCAAAATATGTGATGACTTTGTATCTCACAACTTGGCTATGAAATGTGATAGATCAAGAAAACAAAAAATCCCCAACTATATAATTGAATATCAAAATCGACAAGATTATTTTAGTAGGTACATGTAAAACTCTGCACTCAGATAAGACAGTGTACATTCTTTTAATGCACACCTTAAATATCTACAGACATTGTAAAAGACTTGGTCAAAAAGGAAGTCTTGACAAATTTCAAAGAATAAAGAATAAAGACCATCCTTTCTGGCCTTAGCACAATTAAACTGTAATTACTGATAAGGTTGAATTTACCTCTACCATTTTATTGTTATATCTTTGTAAGCTCTGATTTTCATTCTTCAATTTCCCCTCACATGCTTACTGTTTATGTTCAGAGTTCAAAAATAGTTGCTCCATACATTCTTTCCAGGTTTCTATGGCTACATTCAGTGGGACAGACAGAGAGGAGTATGCTTACTTCATCTCACCCAGAACTGGAACCTGTTAATATTTTGACATACAACCTTTTAGAGACTGTGTGTGTGCGCTCACCTGCATGCATGTGTGCATACAAATACACACATTTTTCTTTTTGTAACTGATATTTTTAAATGTTATGTTAGGATCTTGTTTCCAGGGCATTACTGTTTTTACATTATTATTTCAATCATTGGCATGTATTGTAGAGTGTAACTTTTCCCTAGTTTATTTAACCAATCCCTTTTTGTTTGATATTTAGGTTAATTGTTTAGATTATGTTAGTCACCATACAGTACTTCATTAGTTTTTGATGTAGTGTTCCATGATTCATTATTTGCATATAACACCCAGTGTTCATTGCACTTCATGTCCTCCTTAATACCCATCACTGGGCTAATCCCCCTCCCCCGCTCCCCTCTTAAACCCTCAGTTTGTTTCCCATAGTCCATTGTCTCTCATGGTTCGTCTCCCCCTCTGATTTCCCCCTCTTCAGTTTTCCCTTCCTTCTCCTAATGTCCTCCACGCTATTCCTTATGTTCCACATATGAATGAAACCATATGATAATTGTCTTTCTCTGCTTGACTTATTTCACTTAACATAATCTCCTCCAGTTCCAGCCATGTCAATGCAAATGGTGGGTATTCATCCTTTTTTTGATGGCTGAGTAATATTCCATTGTATATATGAACCACATCTTCCTTATCCATTCTGTTGAAGGGCATCTCCGCTCCTTGCACAGTTTGGCTATTGTGGACATTGCTGCTATGAATATTGGGGTGCGTGTGCCCCGTCTTTTCACTACATCTGTAACTTTGGTGTAAATACCCAGTAGTGCAATTGCTGGGTCATAGGGTAGCTGTTTTTAATGTCTTGAGGGACCTCCATACTGTTTTCCAAAGTGACTGTTCCCCCTAGGTGCTTTCAGGATTGTTTCCTTGGATCCAAGATTTGCAAGTTGTACTATTATATGTTGGGGTGTTGGTCTGTTCTCATTGATCTTGGGAGGGGTCCTCTCTGCCTCTTGGACACGAATGCTTGTTTCCTTCCCCAGGTTAGGGAAGTTCTCAGTTACAATTTGCTTAAATATATCTTCTAGACCTGTCTCTCTCTCTCTCTCTCTCTCTCTCTCTCTCTCTCTCTCTCTCTACCTCTCTACCCTTTCAGGGATCCAAACAATTCTGACATTGAAACATTTCGTGGCATCATTAATCTCTCTCAGTCTGATGTCTTGGGCTTTAAGCTGTTTTTCCCAGCCCTCCTTGGTTTCCTTCTTTTCTGTCATCTTATCTTCTAGCTCACTAATTTATTCTCCTGCCTCGTTTACCCTGGCAGTCAGAGTATCCAGTTTAGACTGCATTTCATTCATAGCATTTTTAAGTTCGGCCTGATTAGATGTCATTTCTGCCCTTAGAGATTCTGTATTGTCACTAATATTTTTCTCAAGCCTAGGTATTGACTTCATAATTGTTACTCTGATGCCTGTCTCTGATATCTTGCTTATGTCTATATCCTTGCTTGTATCTTGCTTATATCATATGATCTGTGGCAGAGGCCATAGTGTCTGATTCTTTACTTTGTTAGGGGTTCCTCCTCTCTGTCATTCTTTTGGGGGGTGGTTGAGGGAATGTACAGAGTCCAAAGTATTAACCATGAATCAAGCAAGATGCACCTGTTTTATAGGGACCTTAGGGTTGTTGTTCTTTTGTTCTTCCAGCCTGTCTTCTGGGGGAGGGGCCTGTTGCACTGTTACTCAGGCAACCCTGCTTGGGCAGCCTTGCCCTGCTCCCTGTCGGGGGTGGGCTCAGTAAAAACTGGTTTTTTGGGCTTTTATTCTCTGGCGTCTTTCGCTGGCAGCTTTCTGTGTCTGTTCCGAGAGTCAAAGCAGAAGTGACCACATCCAAACCTCTGTCTCAGAACAGAAATCGCAGTCTGTTCTTCACTGAGCTCTTCAGGATACACAGTCTCTGTTTTCTGTCTGTGCTGCTAAAAACTGCAGCCCTCCTGGTTGTGCATCCCACAGCAACTCTCCAGAGGTCTCTACCCTTGGTGCTTCTAAAACCGCCGGCCGGCCTGTTCACATGGGCATACCCACAGCTCCTGCATCCTGTCCGGGGGCTGGACTAAAGTTCTCTCCCTGCCGCTTCCAGTCTGCGAGTCTGTGCTTGGTCCCCAGCACTGGTCCCCAGTGTGGGAGGCTTTTGTGCTCCAATGTTATATCACCTTCTTGGCACCAGCTTATGGCGGCTCCCTTCCCTTTCTGTTTATCTTCCGATATCTACCCACAGAATCACAGCTCCATCCTTCATACCTTGAGACCACTGGAGATTGTCTCCTCGTAGAGATCCACATATATCTTCTTACATCTCAGGCTGATTTCATGGGTGTTGAGAATGATTTGGTAGATATCCAGCTAAATTCAGGAGACCGGTTGAAATAGGGTCACCTACTCCTGCGCCATCTTCCTCAAGAGATAAGCTACCAATTTTTCCTAGGTTAATTTTTATTTTCAGTTTTGTAAAATGCTTTAACAAACATTGTTACACCTCTATTTCTTTAGGGGAAATTCCCATCAATCTATAGAATCAAAATTTGTGAGTAATTTTAAGGTTTTGGCAATATAGCCAAATTGCCCTGTACAAAGTTTGTTAATAGTATTTTCTTTCAAGCACATTTTTGGTCTAATGCAATCTTTTGTTATTAAACATTTCTCTGAAAGTTTCATGGATGGAAAATGCTATCATACATTTTATTGTTAATTGGGATTATCATTTTTAAAAAAGTTTGTATTTAAATTCCAGTTAGTTCACATACAGTATACTGTTAGTATCAGGTGTGCAGTTCAGTGATTCAGCACATCACCTGGTTCTCATTACAACAAGTGTGCTCCTTCATTCCCATCACTTATTTAACCATCCACCCACCTCCCCTCTGGTAACCGTATTTGTTCTCTGTAGTTAAGAGTCTCTTTCTTGGTTTGCCTCTTTCTCTTTTCCGCTATGGTGGTCCTTTTTTTTTTTTTTCCTAAGGATTTTATTCTCTTTTCATCACTTTGTTTTATAGAAAAGCTTAATTTTTACTCTTTTTTAGCTGATCAGTATTCAGTTGTATCTTTTGAATATTTTATATAAGAAATAGTCATCTTTGTGTAATAGTAATTTTTCGTCCTTCCCTGTCAGTACTTAAACTTCTTTACCTTTATTTAGTAGTTTGAAGATTCTGTGACCATTGAAATAATAATACTAATGGTATTGTCCACTCACTGCAGTTTTTCTTAGCTCCCACAGTAACTGCCTTAATTTATCTTCTAGTTATTACCAAACTTGATGGATGCTTTTAATTCATGTTTTATTGAATCTCTCTACTGCACTGACAATAAAGAATCCTTGCTCTTAATCTTTTAAAAAAAATTATTTTGAAATAGTTTCAACTTTTCAAAAACAACAGCGTTACGAAGAGCTTCACTTTTAACTATTTGAGCATAATTTGCCCATATGATGTTGCATAGCCCTCAAATTTACACCAAAACTACACTAAAATGTTTTTAGGTATGATAACCAAGTCATCAACCATGGAATTTGATTTTGAGTGACTTGGCTTCCCAGTGCCATTAGGATAAACAGATTGTAGATGTTGTCTCTTTGTAACCAAAATTGGTACACGCCATTTCATTTAAGAATATGAGGGCGCCTGGCTGGCTCAGTCGTTAAGCATCTGCCTTCGGCCCAGGACGTGATCCCAGGTTCCTGGGATCGAGCCCCGCATCCAGCTCCCTGTGCGGCTGGGAGCCTGCCTTTTCCTCTCCCACACCCCCTGCTTGTGTTACCTCTCTTGCTGGCTGTTTCTGTCAAATAAATAAATAAAATCTTTAAAAAAAAAAAAGAATATGAGGGAAATAAATAAGTTCTCGTCTTTGCCCTCTAGCATTTCATAGTTTAACAGGGAAAATAATTCTATGTAAACATAGACAAATGGCAGAAGTAACATAAGCCCAAGGAAAGTGGTAGATACCATCTTCTTAATGTTGTGTAGGTTGGAGGACATTGGAGAAGAGGCCATAGTGGAGAAGACATTTATGCTGGGCCTGTAACAAGAAAGGAGAATGGACAAGGAGTACCCAAAACGAAGGAAGAGTATGAGCAAAGTCCATGAAAGTTCATAGTGTTTTATCTGGCCCTGTGGGCATAGATGATATGTCTGGAAGAATGGGGTTTATTGGTGGGAGAGAGTTCGATAATGATAGGAATCCTTGGAAAGTTTGGTTAGTAACAGACTATTGTTTTAGAGCTATCTAGTATGACATCTTCTAGGTTCTTACCCCAGAGTGACCTTGCAATTTCAGATGCTTAGGGAATAGACCTGGATTACTGTTATGTCATCTGAACAGATATACCCTCCGGGACTATCTAAATATTTAGTGACGGGAGCTAGTAGATCTGCTGTTTGACACTCTTCTACAGCTTACTTAGAAGTAAGTTATTATGGAGGATTGGGGAGATAGTGTATCATTTTTTCTATTGGTTAGTTACTGTTACTTTGGTATTGCATTTTTAATAAGGAAATGTAGTCTATGGGAGTAGTTCTTTTTAGATATTGTGTTCTTTAGTATTTTAGTCTTTGGTGAATTGGCTTATTCATTTCAACTTGTATGCTAGTTTTATAATGAGAGACTGAGGGGCACCTCGGTGGTGCAGTCGTTAAGCGTCTGCCTTCGGCTCAGGGCGTGATCCCGGCGTTCTGGGATCGAGCCCCACGTCGGGCTCCTCCGCTGGGAGCCTGCTTCTTCCTCTCCCACTCCCCCTGCTTGTGTTCCCTCTCTCACTGGCTGTCTCTCTCTCTCTGTCAAATAAATAAATAAAATCTTAAAAAAAAAATAATGAGAAACTGAGGGAAAATATTAAAAAATAGATAAAAAAATCCATTAGTGTTCTCTTGGTTAAAATACATTTACAGTATTATGTTTCTATTGCTTTGCATTAAATATTTTCTCCAGTTCTATCTTTGAGAGTTTAATTTTTCTCTTGAAGGTAATAAAAAGTCATGAACTCTTGAGAGGTTTTTATGAATTCCTAAATGATGACACGTTTTTGAGAAATAGGAAAACCAATATTAGTCATGCTTCTTGACTTCTTAGAAACAGGATGTCTATTTTTATTTTTAACATCTGTGTTGAGTAGTAATAGCATGGGGGAATATACATTCCAAGATTGAAACTTCTGATTTTTAAAATTTCTTTTGGAAGCTTAATTTGTTAAGCATTATTTTAGTGTCTACTCTCATAAAAGAGTATTTAGTACCTTAAATTTATTGATATTTTGTGTGTTAATTTTGTAGCATGTGATTGCACTCTAAAAGCTGCTAATAATTTCCACATATGAGAAAAATTTGAATTGTTTTACATTTCTTTCCTATTTGTATCCATTGGGAGTGAATGAAGGAATTGGTTTTTGCAAAGTTTTTATGGTTGACTGGATTTAAATAGGCTTTCTCTCATCCGGCTTTAGTGTAGGTGTTAACAGTGTCAGTTGCTGACAGAAGTTGATTCTGTTTTGCCCAGTTAAGTTCTGAATACAAGCAGGATAGTTCATGAAATAGCTAAAATTTTAATTAGTCTTTAAATAAATTTTATAGTGGGAAATGCATTTTAATCAAGTGACATTTTTCATCTTTTTTCCCTGTGTTTTCTTAAAATGCTGTTTGTTTTTTTATTTATATTTTCAGTTAAATTCCTTACTAATGTATCTGTATACACATTTATTGTGTGAGAAGCTTCTGAGAGTGTGGAGTATCCCATAGTAGCATAAAATTAAAAGAAAATTTTGGAGATTTTAGGCAAGCTATGGCAAAAAAGAATGTTCACTAGTTACTTCTGTTGTTTTTTTTTTAAAGTGCTATTTGTTTATTGTTCTTATTTCCCTGTGTTCGCATTATGCTTTTCTTGATTCTTCTCTACTTTTCTTTTTTCTTTCTTTTCATTGTGTTCTTTGTCTCTGTCTCTAAATTCTGTCTATATTTTCTTCCTCATTCTTATTCTCTCCTCTACCCTGCTTCAATATTATTTATTAGTAAGCTGAAATACTTGAATCCATTATGCTGATCATGTTTCTCCTACCTTTCTTCCTCCCAGCCTAACTTTTGCATATTTTTATGGCTAATTAAAGTAGGAAGAGAAGATGGCTCATAAAGAAACTTAAAGAAGCAACTCTTCTTCTAATATGTTGTATAATCAGCATATAGTAACATTGTTTCATTTGGGAAAATGTTTCTAGAATAGGCAGAAACTGGACAAAGTACTGATATAAGATTATCATTGCCTGGGATCTAGTATTATGTTATTAAAAAGGTATAGTCTCTGTGATTTCTCTTAGTACATGAACACTTCCTTATATAGAACTTCTTGGTAATGGGGTTTTTGGGGGTAGATCTGCTACTTATTAGCTGTGTCAGTTTTGCCAGCCTGTATACCTGTTTCCTCTTTGCAATATATGCTGAATGATACCCACCTATCATATACGTTAAATTCAATAACATTTTAAGAATAATTCTTTATTGACAGACTTAAGGCTAATTGAATCCTTTTTTTTTTCTATTTTATAGGTTATGTGCAGAGTCTGATTAGACGAGTTGTAAATAATGTAAATATTGTTATAAATAATCTCATACTAAAATATGTTGAAGATGATATTGTTCTTTCAGTCAATATCACTTCTGCAGAGTGCTATACAGTAGGTGAATTATGGGATCGTGCATTCATGGATATTTCTGGTGAGTAAATATTAAGAAAAGTCTAGATTTTTCCATTATTGAAATAGTTGTCTTGGTTTCTAAACATTTTTTGGGCCAATTGGCTTTTTGATAAATTTGATGAAAGCTTTATACCTCAGCCTAGAAAAATGAATATATATAGAATTTAGCATACAAGGGCATCTAGATGGCTTAGTCTGTCTAGCGTCTGCGTTTGGCTTAAGTCATGATCCTGGAGTCTAGGGATTGAGTCCCACATTGGACTCCCTGCTCAGCGGGGAGTCTCCTTCTCCCTCTGCCCCTCACTCTGCTCTTGTGCTCTCTCTCTCATTTCTCTCTCTCTCAAATAAATAAAATCTTAAAAAATTAGCATACAATATAGGGGGCTTAATAGATACTCAGATTAAGAAATCCCAAACTCTATTTTTAATATTCTTAATAATTATTCTTTCTTACCTACTACATGCATGTTTCAAGTGTATTATATAACATTTGCAGTGCAATGGGTTTGTAGTAATAAGAATAGTTAAAATTTTTGATGTGTTCGGGGGAGGAAAAGGAACACGTTGCTTTTGTATTGCTTGGTAGTGGCAAAACAATGTATCTGACTGATTTTATGTTTTAGGTTTGTATATTCCAGAGCATTTTTTGGACTTCTGGATAATCCTAAAGCCTCTTTTGACTTTCACATGCTGTAATCTCCTTCTGCTTATATTAAAAGAACTATTAAGTAATATAATTTTAATAACTACCATTTATTACTATTTTATTATGTTTTACGTGGTATACACTGCTAAGCATTGAAAATACAGCTGTGAAAGAGATACTACTTTTGTCAGAAGAGGTATTAATAAATCATAATATTTGTTGATTAAATATTCTGATAGAGTAAGGAGTGGACATTTTTTGAAAATATAGTGTGGAGGTGCGCCTGGGTGGCTCATTCGGTTAAGCGTCTGCCTTTGGCTCAGGTCATGATCCCAGGGTGCTTGGATCGAACCCCCTCATTGGGCTCCTTGCTCAGCGGGGAGCATGCTTCTCCTCTCCTGCTCCCCCTGCTTGTGCTCTCTCTGTTAACTAACTAAATAAAATCTTAAAAAAAAAAGAAAAGAAAAGAAAAGAAAATATAGTGAGGAGACTATTGCGAGCATCTTTTATCTGTGACTTGCCAGGGTATCTGTTTGTTAACCAGTGTTGGCACTAAAGTTAGACAACCTGAGTTTGGATCCTGGCTGTCCCATTTAGTAGAGCTATGACCTTAGGTGAGTTACTTGACAATTTCTTAGTTTCTTCATTTGCAAAATGGGGGTAAAAATAGGAGCTTCCTTATAGAGTTACTTTATTAAATACATTAATGCACTGAAAGCACTTATAAAAGTGTCTTGTACATAGTGCTCAGAAAATGAGCTGTTAAAATTTACATTTTTTCCCTCAAATTCTCATAACTCCATAAAGTGATATCTTTTCTCATTCTTTTACTTATATATTCACTTATCTTAAGTCCTACTTAAAGGAAAGCAAAAGGAAATTTAGTCTCAAGGTTACTTGCCTAGTTTAGGCATACAACTAGGAACTAGCAGAATTTGATACAGTCTCGTTTTTGTGTGTTCTTCAAGCTTCAGTCTTTCCTTTTTTTTTTTTTTTTTTTTTAAGTAGGCTCCACACCCAGTGTGGGGCTCGAACTCCTGACCCTGAGATTAAGAGTCATATGCTCTACTGACTGAGCCTGCCCAGGTGCCCTTAGTCATTACATTTTAAAATGAAGAGTAATTGTGATCTCACAGTTTTGTTGTGAAGCATTAATCAGTGCATATGCAAAGTCCCAAGCATTGTTTCTGAGACATTGTTAATGCCTCCCTCTCATCCTCTGTGGGAAAAGTATTCCAAACAAAGGCCACAAGGAAACATTAAGGAAAATGGAAAACAAGCAGAACTGGATAATGCAGGATTGAATGAATGTGTTGACATTTTATAAGAAGAAATTTCATTTATAGTTTTAATATACAAATAATGCAAATATTACTTTGGGAAATTATAGTGAATTAGAGTCTTGGGTTGGGAGTTAGGTCATCTTGGTTTGAGTTTTCCTTCCACCACTAACTTAATATAACCTTGGGTGAGTCATTTGTAAAATGTGAATTATCATTATTACCAATGTGCTAATGTATGTAAGAAAATCAGGTATCATACCACATGAAAGTTCATGATGAGGGTGTTGATAAAAACAGCAAAAATAGTATCTTTCACTTGTTGGGTTCTTGTTAACTGCTGGGCCTGGTGCTATGCTTTTTTATATTATCTGGTTTTAATCTTAACCTTCTGTGATAGTTACTGTAATTTCCCATTTATTTTTAATGCAACATTTGATATTTACAAGTATTTAGGTCACATATTTGTAAAACAAGTTGTAAAACAGTATAATGAGCACCTCTCCCCTAAGAATCTAGAACATACACAGTTTTCCCCCACCAATGTGTTTTTCCCTATCTCATCCCCTTCCTCCTAGAGTTAACTGCTGTATTAAATTTTATCATTTAATTGCTTAAAAAGACTTTTGCTATAAAAGGGAATGAAGTAATGATATATGCTACAATGTGGATGAACCTTGAAGACATTCTAAGTGAAAAAAGAGAGACAGAGAAGTTGTATATTGTAGGATTCCACTTCCATGAACTGCACAGAATAGCCAAATCTATATAGACAGAAAGTAGATTAGGACTGTTTTAGGATTGGGGAGTAGGAAAGGCAATGAGGGGATTGGAGGGATGATAACTCAAGGGTACAGAGTTTCTTTTCTAATGTGTTGAAGAAGTTTTAAAATTGATTGTGGTGATGGATGCATAATATTGTTAGTATACCAAATGCCACTCTGTTGTACCCTTTATATTAATTTTTTAAAACTTTTATTTGAGAGAGAGTGAGAGAGAGAGAAAGGGAGAGAACGAACATGGAGAGGGACAAATGGAGAAGCAGACTCCCTGCAGAGCAGGGAGCCTGATGTGGGGCTTGATCCCAGGACCCTGGGATCCATGACCTGATTGAAGGCAGATACTCAACTGACTGAGCCACCCAGGTGCCCCTAAATTTCTTATGTGAGTTTTACCTCAATAAAAAGTATCAGATGTGGATTATACATAAATAATATATTACATAGATTATTGAGCTTTGTAAAAAATAGTATGCTCTATGTTGGGAATTTGAGGTTTGAGTAAAACCTCAAAGGTTTCTTGTTTTCAATCAATGTCATGCTTTTAATATTTTTCCGTATTGGTTGCATGTAATTATAGATCACTTATTTTTACTTGTAAATAATATTCTACTGTTTAAGTTGCCAAAACTTAATTGTTCTGATGGTGGGCATTTGGGATGTTTCCTGATGTTTGCTATTACAAACAGTGTTCTTAGGAATCTTTTTACATTACCTTTTGATGCATATGTGTAAGCATTTCTTAAGGACATACAATTAGGAGTGGGTTTATTAGATAGCAAGGAGGATAGCAAATGTTCACATTTTCAAAATAATGCCAAATCATTTTCCAGAGTGCTCCAGAGTTGGGTAGACATAATTATTATCCCCATCTTACAGATTAAATTGCAGCACATTATCTAAAGTAAGTACCAGAACTAGAATTCATTTCAAAAGTTTTTAAAAGGTAGTTGTTATATTTTCAAAGCTTTAATAATTTCCTTTGTCAGTGAATAATAATTTTCTAGAATACCCTCAAAATATAGACCACTTTATGTTCTTACAGCATAATAGATAAAAACATGAACTCTTAAGTAAGGTTGCCAGAGTTTGACCGCTCTGTCCTTTATAAACTAACATTAAACTATTTCCCCTTACTGTGACTCAGTTTTCACATCTTTTAAACAGAGGGATGTAAATATTAAAAGACAGCAGAGGGAAAAGACTTAGTGTATTATCTGATAGCGAACACTTAGTAAATTATTATCATAAAGAGAGGGAAGGAAGTATCTAGAGGGCTTCTTTCATTTCTAGTTCTATTGTTATTACATACATGTACACAAAGAAATGTATCAGTAACTAAATCATTTATTTATATACTGAGTAAATTGTAGTAGATTTGGGCCTATTATTTACCTAGGAATTGCTTATTAGTTAGGAATAAAACTTCTCATTTGCTAAAGGTTTCATTTTCTAGTTTGGTGCCTTACCAGCAGTTGTCTCATTTTTATTCCCTTGAAAACAAACTGTATACCGTTATTGGTGATGTGGTAATTTCTTCATCAATTGCTTAGAGCAGTGATGTCCACTAGAATTTTCTGTGATGATGGAAATGTTTTATATTTTTACAGTCTAGTACTGTAGCTGCTAGCCACATGTGGCTATTGAGGACTTGAAATGTCTCTAATGTAACCAAGAAACTGAAATTTTATTTTTAATTATTTTTAACTTATATATAAATTTAAATAGTCACATATTGCTGGTGGCTACCATACTGGAGAGTACAGGTTTAGAGAAGCTGTGAGTTTTTTAGTGTAAGATATTAAATGAATGACTATTGCTCAGGATGTTGTTTTTAATGTGGTTTCTCAAGAATTACATTTAAGTTATTTGGTATCTCATTGCAGATAGCAAAATGTAGCAAAATTTTTCATACGTTTTGTCTTAAATTTGTAGTTAGGTACCAAGCAAATTGGGGACAAGCGATTTCATTTCTTTGTTCTTTGATTCTTCATACTTGGAATGGGGATTTTTGTGCCTATTTCATAAGGTTGTTGGAGGATTTAAATAATGAGAAATTCTTTGCATAGATTCTGGCATCATTTAGCAAATGCTCCATTAATCTTACTATTTGTACTAATAAAAATGGTAGCCTTTTTTCTCTAATTTTCCTTTTTACTTAAAATGTTTTTTTTTTCTTTTAGCAACTGACCTGGTGCTGAGAAAGGTTATCAATTTTTCCGACTGTACAGTTTGTCTTGATAAACGAAATGCTAGTGGTAAAATAGAATTTTACCAGGATCCTTTATTATATAAATGTTCCTTCAGAACTCGTCTGCATTTCACATATGATAACCTGAATTCCAAGATGCCATCTGTTATTAAAGTAGGTGTTTCTTTTTCTAGTGGTTGAGTTGCATGTCCCCATTTTGTTTATTGGTTCTTGCGGTGCTATTAAAGAAGAAATTAACCTCATAAAAATATATACCATTAGTTTTTGTAAGAGTTTTATTTCTATTTATAATTTTAGGTTATATTGTTTATTATATATTAAAACTTCTACATTGTGTGTTTTACTAGAGAGATTTTGGGGACTTTTTTTTCTCCCTGTGACCTTAGTTCCCTTTATAGTTTGTCCAGCTGTTTATTTATGTTTTTTCTTTTTATGTGGATAGAGGAAATCCTATAAAAAGTGTAATTGTATGCATAGTGGACTGAATATCAATGTATATTTCAATCCTTATAATTTATTTAACATGATCTGATAACACTAGTTATTGTCCGTCTTTCTTAGATAACTTTTTAAGGATTAATATGCTGACCTAATATCTTAGTTTATTGGTTCAGGAAATTTTAGCTTTTGATCTATGGATTCAGAATGTAATTAAAATCTTAGCATATAGGAATGTTTTAGGTAATGTGAAAGCTTGTTCCCCAAGATATTGGAATATATTTTCAATGTGTATAGTTAGTCTCTTAATGTAAATCTTATGTTCTTTCCTTTATAACAGTTTTCTAAAACTCTATCCATATATCAGTTTTTGAAGAAGAATTTACACAGTAGCTTGTGATCTTATTAATAACTAAGTTTTAATGTGAAATATATATTATGAAATATATATTATGAAATATATTTATTGTTGAATTTCATGCTTTTGAATACTAAAGTACTATAATGGAAAAGCTGTCCTTGAGTCTGAACACGGGTATTGACTACTGTACCTGGTTGTACATGGATGTATAACTTATTTTTTAATACTGTCTTTTTAAAAAGTATGTAACACTTTCTCTTTTATGTAGCTTTACTGTGTATTCATGAAATCCACCTGTTTTTCTTTGGTAGTGCTTCAGTCATCAGTGTTCTGTTTCTCTCCCCATTGTATACAGTTTGGCACATCAATTTATTGAAATTCTGTTACTTTTTCCTTCTACTTTTGAATTTGCTTTTTTGCCAAAGATAAGCGTAGAAAAATATTAATTCAATGGTATTGATGCCTCTGTCTCAGGATAATGGGCTTACTTTCCTTCTTTCACTTTGAACCTACTAATAATATTGGGGAACGTAAAGGGTAAATTCAAGATACATTTTCGAAAGCAAGTAATGGATGCGTGTATGCCTTATAGTATAAAATAAACTTATTGATCATTAGTAAAAATATACATTCTAAAATGTGGCTGTATTAGAGGAAAGTAAAAATAAATGAATTTGAGGGACACTTAGTGTTGGGATATAAGTTTGTGTTCTCAAAATTGATTAGCCATGTTATATCATCCTAAAAAGCATCTTAATATTAAGTAAGTTTGTTGACATGGGGTTTTTGACTCTGGTAACAAATATGAGGTACCATTATGCTCAGCTGAAATAAAATTGAGTTTTTTATTAATACCATTGTTGTGTAAGATTTGCCATTTTGAGTTAGACCTATCATTCTTCTAACTCCTAGTCCTAGGAAGTATATATTAAAAGCACATATTTAACCTCATTGACCAAAGAGATGGGATTTCCCAGAATATTCCAGATACTGTAATTATTCATTTAAGCCTCTCACATGTATTTAGGTGGTTTTTGAATTTATCTATATTTTGGGTTGGCTTTTTATAATTTTCTATATGTTGGGACAAATATGTCCTAAGGTTTTGTCATTTGAGATATAGATTATATGGGTACATAACTTATGTAAGATTTCCCCTATTTTTAAAAATTTACTTAAAAAAAATTTTTTTTAGAGCAATGAAAGTCTGACCTTAATCTTTGACCACTTTCTGATTAATTCCTTCAGAAAGATTTTGGTAATTTCAAATTTCTTCTTAATGGGCTTAAATTTTTTTAAGGCCTGTGTTCTGTATTGCAAAATTGTTTCCAGAAAAATTTAACCAGTGTATATGTTCATGAACATTAAGGAGGATTCCTATCCATAAATAAGATCATGTTAAAAAAAATTGACAACTTGTTAAAATATATTTTAATTAACATTTGTTAGTGAAGTTAGATTTTTTAAAAAAATATGTTCATTGGCCATTTGTTCTTTGAAAAATCCATTGAGAATCTTTGTCCATTTTTCTATTAGGTATTAATCTTACTGATTTTAAAGATATGTTGATCTATCTACCATATATAAAATATCTTATATATTTAAATGTATATGTTTGTGTATATTATATGTATATATAAAATATGTATATAAAGGGTTTATTCTTGTTTGTTACTGGTTCAGCTAAGATGGCCTTTCACTGGTGCTATTGGTACCATACAATATTTTAAAAGGATGTGGTAGAGGAATATCAAATTAAGAAGAGCGTGGCAGTCCCGCACTGCACACTCTCCCCTTCTCCTACCAACCTTTTTCTTAGCTTTCATGGTCTATTCAGTGTATGATTTTTAAGTCAGTTTTAAGAAACTTGTACTCATAATTAAATATAGCCCTTTGCAACTTCCCGTTCAAATACAAATTTTTGTGCCTTTAACCCTAAAAATATGATTTTTACTTTTTCATGTGTCATAGACCCTCAGATACCTTCCAAGAGGCTTGGAAGTCAAACCTTCCAAGAGACTTGACTTTATGGCTTAATTGGTTTTATTCCATGTTTATATAACAGCAGGTAACATTACACTGAGACTATGTTTATATTCCATTAATGTCTGTCTTTCTATAAGGATAACTTTGACTGCTATATCCTATTTGTTAGTAGTTAATCTTGTTTCTTTCTTATAACTGATTCATGTTACAAATTTTATGTCCTATTTGAATCTCTTAAAACTTGTTTGGAGAACTTTTCTGAACATGTATGTTACCTGGTTTTCTATATTTGACAACATTTTATTACATTCATACTTCTGTAGTTGTAATGTTAGTAATTTTCCCACTTAGGCTTTTAGGATGTGTATGTATTCTTTTTGGTTAATAAAGCTGGAAAGGGTGATTAAGGTTTTACTAAAATGACATTACAAAACTTTTATTCTTGGTGTGACAGAAATCTTTCTGATTTTGGGGGTAGTGCTCTCATATTCTTCATACTATGGAGTTGATATTTTGGTTCCATAACTTTATTTCTGGAAAAGTTATCTAGAAGTCTAGTGTGACTGTATCTTTTCATCATCATTTCTATTTGTACTTATATAATTTGGCTTAGTCCAGGTTCTATCTAAAGTTGTTGGTCATTGTAGCAAATTTAATTCCTAAGATACTAGAGTAAATTATTTTGGCTTACATATTGGAAATGTTTAGGACATTACTTTCTCTTACGGTTTTCTGTATTTTAGGACTTTTAACATTTGTTTATTTATGCTAAAAGGTACTTCCTTTGAACATGCTTTTGTTGATGTGTTTGTTTTTTCAAATACAGATTCATACTTTAGTAGAGAGTTTGAAACTTTCTATCACAGATCAACAACTGCCTATGTTTATCCGTATAATGCAACTTGGGATTGCTCTTTACTACGGGGAAATAGGCAATTTTAAAGATGGAGAAACAGAAGATCCTACCTGTCACAATAAAGATATGTTAGGAAACATTACAGGTAAATATAACAAAAACTTTATTTTTGAACTATTGTTTGTATAGCGTTTTCACCATTGTGAAACTTTAAAAAATAAAACATTAGATTGAATTTTGCAGTGTTCTAATATGATGGGATGATTTTATTTTGGTTGTTTGACACTGCTTGATTTTTTTTTCCTTTACATGCTGGATATTACTGTGATTTTCTTTTTACATTCTAAAAATAACTTTAATATTTCTAATAGGTATAAATGTTCAGAATGTATGTTATATAAAAGTTAAGGTAATGCAACATCAACATTTCCTGATAAATTTGGTATTCGTAATTTCTTGAGAAGGTTTACCAAGAGTTATAATGGAGTTAGATATACTTATTATATATAATTATATCTAACAACTGTAGTTATACTTAATTAACTATGTGCTTCATTGGAGGATAATTAATTAATTGGAGCATTATTAATGGTGTATATATTTCATTGAAGGGTACTAGTGGGTTAACCTCAGTTATTCAGTTCATTATACTTTTACTAAAGTCTGTTGAATGTATTGAACATTGGTAATGTGGAAAAACACAGAGATAAAAAGATTTGTTCTCTTCCCTTAAAACCACAGTGAAACAGCACTTCAAGGCCACTGGCATGACTGTAGTCAAAAGACACAAAATGACAAGTGTTGGCAAGATTGTAGAGAAGTTGTAACCTTTATATTGATTGTAGGAATGTAAAATGGTATAGCTATTTTGGAAAACAGTCTAGTTCCTTAAAAAATTGAACATAGAATTACCATATGACCCAGCAAGTCGGCTCCTGGGTATATGTGCAAAAGAATTGATAACATGTCCATATAAAAACTCACATATGAATGTTAAAATGGCAGCATTATTCATGATAACCAAAAAGTGAAACAACCTGAATGTCCATCACCTGATGAATGAATTAACAATTGTGATATATCCATACTCTAGACTATTATTCAGTCTTACAAAAGAATGGAAAATTGATACATGCTAAAACATGATGAACTTTGAAAATATCTTAAGTGAAAGCAGCCAGTCAGAAAGGAACATATTGTATGATTCCATTTATATGAAATGTCCATAATAGCCAATTCCATAGAAGCAGAAAGTAGATTAGTAACCAGGGCCTGGGGGCAGAAGGAAATGGGGAGTGACTGCTAATGGGTAGAGGTGTTCTTTTTAGAGTGATGAAAATGTTCTAAAATTGGATAGTGATATGGTTGCACAGCTTTGTGATTATACTAAAAACACTGAATTGTACACTTCCAAAGGTGAAATTTTATGTTTAAATTATAGCTTATGAAAAACTTATCACCTTAAAAGCTTAGGGAATAACATTAATAAGTATATGTAGATATAAAATACACCTTTATTTCACACTGGACAGTGAATTCCTGTTAGACAATGAACTCCTGAAACAGGAATAATATCTAACCTCTAGAACAAAACCTTGCACCAGAAGGTACTGAATTTTTTCCCAACTGGCTGTTATGACAAATGTCAAATATGTGGAAAAGTAGGAAGTGTATTATCCAGTGGACACCCATGTACACATTATCTAGAGTCTATACTTAATGTTTTAAATTTGCTTTATCACATAGCTGTTCATCTAACTTCTCTCTTCATCAGTTCAACCAATGTTTTTGATGGCTTTCAAAGTAGGTTGGACATCAGTACATTTCACCCCTAGGCTTCAGTAGCATATTGTTAGCTAGAGACTGTATTTATTAATGGTTCTTTTTATCTTTTTGAGGGTGTAATTTACAAAGTGAATTGCACAAATCTTAAGTATACTATTCAAGGTTTGAAAAATGCAAATGCCTGTGTGATGTACAACACCCAAAGTGTGATACAGATACAGATTTATCAGTAGTTCCAAAAACTTCTCACTTCTCTTGTCCCCTTTCTAATCATCCCCCACTTCCACTCAGGAAAACACTGTTCTGAATTAAAAAAAAAAGTTGATTCTAGAATTTCATATAAATCAAATCATACAGTATGAACTCTTTTGAAAGGATTCTTAAGCATAATATTTTTACTTTTAATTATTTTTACTTAAAACTTTATTTTTTTTTGAGCAGTTTTCATTTCACAGCAAAATTGAACAGTAGGTACAGAGATTTCCCATATACTCCCTGCCCTAATGCATGCATCGCCTTCTCCATTATCTACACCCTGTCTGGGGTGTAGTACATAACACGTATATTACAAGTGATGCAACTACATTGACACATCATTGTCACCCAGGGTCCAAAGTTTACATTATGGTTCATTCTTGGTATTTGACCTTTTATCAGTTTTGCCAAATGTATAATGACATATGTCCATCATTATGGTTTTATACAGAGTATTTTCACTTCCCTGAAGGTATAATATTTTGGGGATTCATCTGTTGTCACATATATCAGTAGTTCTTTCCTTTTTATTGCTGGATACATTGTATGAATATACCATAGTTTATTTTAGCCATTTTCCTGTTGATGGATATCTGTGTTGTTTCCAGTTTTGGCTATTATAAATAAAGCTGTCCTGGACATTCTTCTACAAGTCTCTTTTAGACCTGTCCTGTACTTACTGTTGGGTAGATGCCTAACCATGGAATTTTATGTAGAGGTTGTTCAAGTGTGCTGTTTTACATTCCCACAACCTTGTAGGACAGTTCCAGTTCCACATCTTTGTCAGCATTTGGCGTTATCTTTCTTTTTTCACTTTTTGCCATTAGGATGGATGCGTTGTGGTATCTCATTGTGGTTTTAATTTGCATTTCATTGATGAGCAGCTATTTTGAAGTTTTTCATGTGGTTACTGACCATTAATATATTTACCTTTGTGAAGCATACATTCAATATTGGCTTATTTTCAAGTGTTTGTTGAGTTTCATTACTGATTCATAACTTTTCAATATATTCTGAATTCAAGTCCTTTGTCATATACATGTTTTGGGAATATTTTTTGCCGGCTTGTGACTCGACTAATTCATTTTTTAATAGGTGTCTCAAGCAGAGTTTTAACTTCTGATTAAATGTGGATTTCAAATTTTTCCTTTATAACTGTTTTGTTCTGTTCTCTAAGAAGTGACTAGGTTTTTCTTCTACGTTAAAAAAGGGAGAAAGCAACTCTATTTGCTTGCAAAGTAGTCGGAATTAATTTTCTCATCTGACTAAAGCAGGGATCCTTTTATTGTGGGTACTGTGGACATTCTGGTGTCCTTTGACATTCTGGTCAAGCCTGTGAACCCCTTCTCAGAAGGCTTTAAGCATCTTGATTTTGATATGCCATGGTATCCTTTCTTCATGTTACTTGTGTTTGGAATATATTAAGGTTTTTAGGTCTGTGTGTTTGTGGTTTTCATATATATTTAGAAAATTCGTGGGCGTTTTTTTTTTTTAATTTTTTATTATGTGATGTTAGTCACCGTACCGTACATCATTAGTTTTTGATGTAGTGTTCCATGATTCATTGTTTGCGTATAACACCCAGTACTCCATGCAATACGTGCCCTCCTTAATACCCATCACCGGCCTATCCCAATCCCCCACCCACCTCCCCTCTGAAGCCCTCAGTTTGTGGGCATTATTTCTTGAACTGATTTTCAGTTCTTCTCTCCCTTTGGAGACTAATTACATGTATAGTAGGCTTCTTGAAGTTCAGCAGAGCTTTCTGATGCTTTTGTTCATTTTTGTTCTTTTTCTTTTTTGTTTGATTGTTGAGAGTTTCTGTTTCTGTTCTTGTTCACTAATCTTCTGTATCTAATCTGTTAATCACAACTAGTTCATATTTCATCTCAGATACTGTATTTTTCATCTCTAGAAGTTGTTTGGATTGTTAAAAAATATCTTATTCCTCCTCGTTTATACTTTCTTAAATACCTCATTTTATTTATATAGCTGTTTTAATGTCTGTGTTTACTAATGCTAAACAGTATCATTCCTAGATCTTTTTGTATTGACTTTTTTCCTTATCTGTGTTATGTATATTTTCTTCTTCGCATGCCTGATAATTTTCAATTTGATGCCAGATGTTGTGAATTTTATCTTGTTGGGTGCTGGGTATATTTGTATATAGCAAAAAGTTGTTACTTGGAAATAATTTAATTCACTTGTCTTGCTTTAAATACTTTTTAGTTGGGATCAGAGCTGCCATTAGCTTAAGGCCAGTTTTGTCTCACTACTGACAGCCTTTTGAGTACTTTCTTGATGCCTATGGATTAAAGATTTTTTTTTTTTTCTTTCTGTTGAGATCACAAACTAGTCCCAGTTTTGTGTAACTCTTGGGGGTTGTTTTCTTGGCTTTCCCTGGTGGTTCTTTTAGTGGCCTCAGTAGTTTCCTTGCATGAAATTGAGTAATACTTAGCTGAGGCCTGGAGTGGGGCCCTCTGCAGATATGAGGAGCTCTCTCTGAACAGGTCTTTCTTGTTCAGAGATGAATGAACACATATTTTGATATTTTGAGATAGCTTCACAACTGATGTTTGATCTGATTTTTGTAGGTTTTACAGTTGATGGTGATGCAACTGTGATTTGTTACTTATATTTATAATTAAACTATGCAACTGCAATTTGTTACCTACATTCGTGAAGGTGCTGCATTTAAAATCCTTAATATATATTATTCCATTGAAATTCATGAAGTTCCTAAATTCTGTCGAAGGGCCCCAGATTAAGATGCACTTTTCTGAAGGGAAAGAATATTTTAGGCAATTCTAGCCAGAGATTACAGAGATGCTTTTTTCTTTTCAAGGCTCTAATTCATTCTTTCTGCAAGGCAATGAGCAAAGATTTGAAACTTCAGAAGCATCTTTCATCAAAATCCCTCCTAATTTTTAATTAATATTAAGTATAAATTATAGTGGCCAGTTTTTAGTGATGTTTCAAGATCAAGCAGTGGAAACTTCTTTTGTTTTAATGGTTTAGACAACTGAGGTCAAGAGTCCAGCTCTTTGGTCACTGCTTCCCTGGCTGGAGGTAGCCTAACTTGTTTTAGAACCGAGATGATCATTGATGATGTCCAATTTGAGGTCTTACTGGGGGCAGTTGATAACAGGCTTTATTTATTCCCCAGTAGAAACTGATAAAATCTTTATGGTTAAACAGCAAGATACAAGGATTATACAAAATATTTTTTGGATTTGTGATTTTTATAATTTATTTTGAAGTAAAATGGCTAAAGTTTCTTAGTACTGTATGTTAGGTTCTTTAGTTACTGCTTACCAAGTCTTTTCCTTCCCAGATGAACTCAGGTAAATGGCCGTGTTTCATAAACTATACATTTAGGATATTCCAAGAGTCTCCTGTCATATGGATTTAAAAAGTTATGAAGCTTTTTCTAGCCAGAAATCCAGCTTTGAATGAAGATGATATATAATGGAGTGTATGTATTATAGATTTATCACTGAAGAGTAGATATGCTTGAATCTGCTGGAGGCTGCTTTCACCATGAATTTTCTAAAAAGTAATTTTTTTTCTAAATTCTGTGATAAGCTTTTTTTTGTTTGTATTGTTAGGATAATGTTAACAGACTTTTATGCAGTTTGTCTTTACGAAGGTGGAATGAGTTGGAGTGGTTGGAATCTGAACTTTGCCAGTTTCTAACCAAGTGAAAGTAATTTGCTATAGTTTTTTCATATGTATAATAGGAAAGTTACTAATTTATGTTCCTACTAATAAGAATCATCAACTATTTTTTTTAGTTTCATATAATAATACTATTATAATATTTACTTTCATCTTTAGGGATAGTTCTTTTTTTTGGGGGGGTGTATTTTACCTAGGCGTGCCTGACATTTTCTTTATTGGGTGCATCAGGAAATAACTTTCTTGGATATTTCTGACAAAACTCGGTTTTCCAGCACTTTAGCCTTATTTTGGGGAGGAAGTTTTTAATTAGTGGAATGCTAAAGAATGAATTTATTCTTTGTATTTAGCAAATACATTTAGAATTACATTATAAACTATGCCCTACAACTTTAATTGTGGGCTATGAAAGGAGATTAGCATAGTACAACATATAGAAACTTGAAAGTAGTAGGGTGCCTGGGTGGCTCAGTCAGTTAAGTGTCTGCCTTTGGCTCAGCTCATGATGCCAGGGTCCTGGGATTGAGCTCCACTTCGGGTTTCCTGCTTAGTGGGGAGCCTGCTTTTCCCTCTCCCTGTGCTGCTCCCCCTGCCTGTGTTCTTCGTGTGTGCTCTTTCTTTCTCTGTCAAGTAAATAAAAAAAAAAATCTTTAAAAAAACCCCAAAACAACAACTTCAAAGTAGTAATGCTGTATTATTGGCTTCAAATAATAACCATTGTATAACTTGTTTGTAATTTATATGTGGAAAGAAGGATGTGGGAGAAACATTTTTATAGAATTTACATTTCTTATTTTCCTTTTAGTTAAATCCTCTTGATTTATTTAAAATGACTGTATTTTGTTAGGTGCTGAAGATGAAACAAGAATAGATATGCAGTATCCTGCTCAGTACAAAGGCCAAGAGCTGTATTCGCAGCAAGAGGATGAACAGCCACAGGGATGGGTATCGTGGGCCTGGTCGTTTGTGCCTGCAATTGTGAGTTATGATGATGGTGAGGAAGACTTCCTTGGGAATGATCCTACATCAACTGCGCATCAACCAAAAGCACAGACTTTGAGAGATCCTATTGTGTCTATAGGATTTTATTGTACTAAGGCAACTGTGACTTTCAAAGTACGTTTCCTCTTTTTTGCTGTTCATATTTTTTTCAACTTTAATGCATAAATTTTGATTTCTGGGAAGGATCTAGTTTAAAGTTTGTTTTACACTTAGTAGATGTAAGATAGTCTAGCAATCATCATAAAATTATGTTCCCTCATCTGACTCTGAATTTTGATCTTTTTCTATCTTCTTAAAGCCTTTTCTACTTTATTATTATTTTTTTTTTTATCAGTTTCATGGAAAGTTTCTCTTCCCACTGAATCGTTAAATTGGCAGACAAAGATGCCTTTATATTTCCATTAAAGAATTGCAATAAAACCTCTCCCATGAATTCATATATACCTCCAGTTACTGTTTGATCTCTGGCTCCCTTTCATTACAGAATTTCTTTAAAGGGCTGTTTACATAAAATTTCACTTTTTCCTCACCTCTTCTACTCTTTGAGATAGTCCTATTTCTTTTCTCGGTCCTTATTTAACTTGGTTTTTCAGCAGCGTTTTACATACTTTGACTACTTTCTCCATTGACAAATACATGTAGAGTATATAGTCAAAAGGGACTATATAATAGATATTTTCTGGTTAAAGAATAGTAGAGTGAACGCTTTAATTTTTTTTATATTAAGTTTTTAAGTCCAGTTAACATACAGTGTTATATTAGTTTCAGGTGTACAGTATAGTGATTCAGCCATTCCATACATCACTCAATGCTCATCACAAGTGCACTCCTTAATCCCCATCACCTGTCTCACCCATTTCTCCATCCACCTCTCCTCTGGTAACCATCTGGTGTTCTCCATAGTCAAGAGTCTGTTTCTTCTTTCGTCTCTCATCTTTTTTCCTCCCTTTGCTTGCTTGTTTACTCATATGTAGCTTAAAATCCACACAAGTGAAATCTCTGTCTGGCTTATTTCGCTTAGCATTTTACCCTCTAGTTCTGTTCATGTCTTTGCAGATGGCACGATTTCATTCTTTTTTATGGCTGAATACTCCATTGCATACACACACACACACACACACACACACACACACACAAAACCCACATCTTCATCTTTTCATCATTTGATGGGCACTTGAGCTGCTTTCATAATTTGACTATTGTAAATAATGCTGCCAGGCACTGTTTTGTCTTTAAAGATACCCAGTGAACAGATGAGATATATATCCCTGTCTCTTAAAATAGAAATTGTCATTATAAGCAAATAAGCTATTTAGTATACCCATTTATGATAAGGGTTATGTAGAAAAAGAGGAAAGAGGAATAGTGAATGTGTCCATTAGATAGGAAGGGATTATGCAACTTACAATTGGGTAATCAGGGAAGGCCTTAATGAGAAGGAGATCTTTAAGCAAAGACTCATGAAAGAAAAAGCTTTGTAGATACATAGGAATGAACATTCTAAGTATAGTAAATGTGAAGACCCCAAAAGTTCAAGGAATAGTAAGAAAGCCAGTGGGGCCAGAGCAGAGTGGGCTAAAATGGAAGTAGTATAAAATAGGTCAGAGAGGTGATGGGGTTGGGGAGAGATCCATAAATTGTAAAACTGTGTAGGTCATTTTAGGTTAGGGACTTTGTCATTAATCCTGAGTGAGATAGGAAGTTTTTGGACAATTTTTAGCATAGTAGTTACAGGATGATCTGAGTTATGTTTTAAACTGCATCACTCTGGTAGCTGTGTGGAGAATAGATTATAGGGAGCAAAAGCAGAAATAAGATCAGACAGGATAGGAATTTGCAAGCAGAAGATAATGATTGCTGGGCTTGGATGATAATGATAGCAAGGGGAGATGTTGAAATGTAACTGGATTTTGGATGTGGTTTGTAGGTCAACAGGACAGAACTTCCTGATAGGTTTTATTGTGAGACATAAATGAAGAGGATCCAAGGATGGTTCCTGAGCAACTACAAGAATTGAGTTTGTATTTTTTGTCGTAAGGAAGACTGAGAGGATTAGGTTTGAGGTAAAATCAGGAATTTGGTTTTGGACAAGTTTAAGATGCCCACTCTATATTCAAGTACAGCTGTCAGGTTGGATTAATAAATCTAGAGTTCAGATTAAAAGTTTGGTCTGGGTATATAAGCTTGATAGTCAGGATTTTATTAAGACTGGAATCAGTACACACACACACACACACACACACACACACACACACACACACACACTAAGGAGAGGTTCTAGGGCCAAGCTCTGGGGCACTGTGATGTTAATTATTGGGAAACAGAAGGCAGAAATAGCGTGGGAAACTGAAAATAAGTTAGGCAGAAAACCAAGAGTGTCTATCTGGAAGCTGAGTGCCGTAAATGTTTTAAAGTTGATAAAGAAGGTCATTTGTGAGAATGGATTATTGGAGTTGGCATTGTGGGAATTGTTGGTGAACTTGACTAGAGCAGTGATTGGACAATGGTGGGATCTTAGTTGGAGTTGTTTAAAAGCAAATGGGAGCACTGGTGGGAATTAAAATGGTGCAGTCACTGTGGAAAACAGTTTGGTGGTTCCTTGAAACATTAAACGTAGAATCATATGACCCAGCAGTTCCACTTGTAGGTGCATACTCAAAAGAATTAAACTGTGCTCAGACAAGTAGATGTACACGAATGTTCATAAAAGCACTATTTACAATGGCCAAAAAGGTTGAAACAACCTGGGGTGCCTGGCTGGCTCAGTTGGTAGAGCATGCGACTCTTCTGAATTCTTCTATGGAACAAAATATTTTTATTATAACTTTCATAATTGAAATTCATTAGCTTTGATGAAAAGAATATCAGTCTGTAAAATTAAAAATAATAAAATCTTTAAAATATATAACAGAAAACTGGGGCGTCTGGGTGGCAAGATCGGTTGAGCATCTGACTCTTGGTTTTGGTTCAGGTCATGATCTCAGGGTCCTGGGATGAAGCTGTATGGTGGGCTCCACGCTCAGTGGTGGAGTCTGCCTGAGATTCTCTCTCCCTCTGCCCCTCCCGCTTGTGCTCTTTCTCTCTCTCAAATAAAATCCTAAAAAAAAATAAAATATATAATAAAGCCAGCCATTGGCAACTATTATCACATATATTGTCAATTTTATTTTTTAAATTTATTAAAAGTTTTTTTTTCATGGTATTTTCTCTGCATTTAATAGACGTTTTTGGCAATAATTTTAATTACATTAATTGTAAGTATAAGTATTCAGCTTAAGTTCTAAAAGATATAAACGTAGCAGCATGAATTAACATTTTGTTTGAGAACTTAAATTATACTTAAAACTTGGTGTAATTTTTTAGTGTAGTTGACACGCAATGTTACATTAGTTTCAGCTCTACAGCATAGTAATTCCGTATCTCTATACCTTATGGTATGCTCACCACAAGTGTAGCTACCATCTGTTACCATACAATGCTATTACGATGTCATTGACTATATTCCGTATGCTGTGCCTTTTATATTCCCCTGACTTGTTCATTCAATAAGGGAAGCCAAGCCCATATATCCTATTCTTCTTCATCCATTTTGCCCATCTCCCACACCCCTCCCCTCTTATAACCATCAGTTTGTTCTCTGTGTTTATTGGTCTGATGATTCTTTTTGTTGATTTGTTCATTTGTTTTGTTTTTTAGGTTCCACATATGAGTTAAATCATATGTTATATTGTCAGTTTTAGATGATCCAAAAGAGGTCATTTTTAATATAAGTTTGTGAAGGAATTTAAGGATTGCTAGTAAAGTTCTGTCTTTTCTGGTGATTTTTTGCATATTTATGTTCAATTAGAAATTACTCTGGTATAGTTCTCTTCATTGATGAGAAGAATTGTATTAAACTGAGTCAGAATAGTTTGTATTTATATATAAAACTTTAATAGATTTTTAGGGTAGTACTTGTCATTAGTTAATAACATCTTTTAAAAAAATTTAGAACATTTATGTTTCTAAGGTTTCTCCAAGGGAAATATGTTGAGATTTAGGAGGAAAACATTAGAATTCATTGTTCAGCTTGGATTTAAAGAATGTATGGAATTAATTTGTGGTTCATTTTTTGGTCAGAAAATAAGGTCATGTTTCTACATTTGCATTCTGAACAGTTGATATCAATCCAACAAAAATCATGCCAAATTAATTTAAAAAATCATGTTGAAGATTGTTCTTGTAATGTTTGAGTCCTTTTAATCAATTAATTGCTTTTTCTCTACAATAATTGTAGACAGCTGAAGGGTGATCAAGTTTAAAATACTGAATTTTACTTGAGCATTTTATAGAATTGTACTTGAAAATAACAACATTGTGTATACCAGTTCTAGAAGCATCTCAGAAATAAGGGCATATATATAAACATTTTGTTACAAGAAATGAGAATAATTAGTTGATTTTAAGTATAAAGAAGCTATCATGCTTAAAATTACAACTTTTTGGTTTAATTTTTATTTGACCTAGGTTAAATACTGTTTTTTTTTTTTTAATGTGATCTTTGACTTTGCTGTAATGTTTGAATAATACATCCATTAGTGAACATGGGCAGAATACCTTTGAAAAAATAAAAACTTTATTTTGGAACCATTTTGGATTAGCAGAAAACTTGCAACGTACAGAGAGTTCACACAGACTCCTTACTCATTTTCTCTATTGTTAACATCTTATGCTATCATAATACATTTGTCAAAACCAAGAAGCCAACACTGGTGCATTTCTGTTAAATTCCAGACTTCAACTGAATTTTATAATGTTTTCTGTAACATGATCCAAACCAGGATACCACATTGCATTTAGAAAGTACCTCTTAAAAATAATTTAAGTTTGTCTAGATACAACATGTAATGTGTTGTAAGCTTCAGGGGTGCAAGGGTGGTTGTTGTGGTGGTTGTTTTGGCAGCATCTAGATTAGCACTTGTTATCTAGCTGTCACTCATTAAATATTTGCATGATTGAATGAGTCTGAGACACATACTTTGAAAGTAAACACCCAAGAACCTATTGCCCTCATAGAGCTAGATGGTTTATTGAATTTGTGTTTTTTCATAGTTTCCTTTTGATGAAAAATTTGGGAGAAATTTTGGAAATGATTGAATAAGTTCTTGTTGGGTGTGTATAGAATATAAAATGAATTGAGGTTAAAATATATGTAAATTTTTGGCAGAATATATGAACCATTATATGAGACTCTTATCGCTATATAGCTTTTACCTTTTTAAGCAATATTGTTAAGATAAAGAAGTTAAATAAGAAAAAGTTGGTATTTAACTTCTCTATTTGAGCTTAGACTAGCATATTCAACCTTTATACCATGGATAATCTGTTACAGCTGTTTTTGTTGCACCTGTTTTCCTGCTTAATAATTAAATTTCCCGAATCTTAAAATTGGCCCTGTTTCCATCAATTCATCATAATAATGACAGTTTATTGCTATCTAATACTAATTTTACTTACTTAATATTTCTATATTGTTTCTTAGCTCACTGAAATGCAAGCTGAGAGTAGTTATTATAGCCCTCAGAAAGTAAAATCCAAAGAAGTATTGTGTTGGGAACAAGAAGGAACTACAGTTGAGGTAATCTTTCAACGCTGAACATGTATATCTAAAACTTTTTTGAATGGTCCTTAAAGTTAATATTTAATAAATGTAGGCTTTTATCGTAGTGGTGTGTTTAAAATATATTCGTGGTTTTTTCTATTTTAGTCATCAGTAGTAGTGGTTGAAATAACAAAGATTCCACTATAACCTGCAACATTAATTCTTTCATTTTTTTCATTTAATTTGTTTGAGCTCATATGTATGTGAGGATTAATGTTCATAAGGTGCCAGTCATTGGGGATACAAAGATTTGAGAATACAGAGATAAGTAAGATGTTTCTTAATTTAATAGGGTTTATGATCTGAGGAGAATAAATTTGGAAAGGCCATAATCCTAAAGAAGTAGTTCTACACGGAAAGCCTGTAACTTTTATTTTTTTTAAGCCTGTAATATTTTTATGAAATTCAAATTCTTTTTTTTTTTTTTTTTTAAAGATTTTATTTATTTATGTGACAGAGAGACAGCCAGCGAGAGAGGGAACACAGCAGGGGGAGTGGGAGAGGAAGAAGCAGGCTCATAGCGGAAGAGCCTGATGTGGGACTCGATCCCAGATCACCAGGATCACGCCCTGAGCCGAAGGCAGACGCTTTAACGACTGCGCTACCCAGGCGCCCCTGAAATTCAAATTCTTAATTCTAATGTCCTTCCCTCTTATAGGCCCTTATGATGGGAGAGCCTTTCTTCGATTGCCAGATTGGTTTTGTAGGTTGCAGAGCCTTGTGCCTTAAAGGAATTATGGGTGTTAAAGATTTTGAAGAGAATGTGAATAGAAGTGAAACTGTAAGTCAAATTCTCCCCCTCTCTCCCCTTTTTGGATAGAATGCAGGTATAATGAAGTGCTTATTGAAGTGTTTAACCATACCAAAAAATCTGTTAGACTACATATATCTTTGGCTTAAGAGAGGAACTTTACTGTTTTCCCCTGTAAGAAATTATAGAGCTCAGGGGAGTTTAGAAAGTTGGTAGCACTTAACACCTGGACAGTAGTTCCAAATACTTTCCAATTCATGAATGTTTCTTCTTTCTTGTTTATGGCAGCTACTTGGAGTTCCTTTTTGGTTTGTTAAAATGTTCTTTGCCAAGATAGGCAGTGAAAATGGAGACAGCATTCCTTGTCTTTTTATAGGACTTCAAGTTGTAGTGATTTCTATTGACTACTGAATGGGTGTTATAAAACCCCAAGGTTTTATTTTCTTTAACAGTTTAATGATTTTTCCTCCTGTTCAGAAATTTTGCATTTATTTTCAGGAAGCCTGTTTCTTCATTTGTGGTGAAAATTTGAGTATGAAAGGTTTGACCTATCTTACAAATTCATTGTTTGATTACCGAAGCCCAGAAAATAATGGTACTCGTGCAGAATTTATCTTGGATGCAGCTCATCATAAGGTCAGAGACTATATATGTGAGCCAATATCTAGGCTGTGTTTGTGTGGACATTTTGTGTGAATACTTGTGCTTGCCATTTTTTTCCTCAAGTAATACATTCTGAATGCTAGCTGTTTATTGAAGCATTTAGAATATTTTTGTCTGGCTTCTACATCTAGAGAAGTTTGAAGATTGCACAAAGGTCTCTACTTCTGTATACTATGTAGGCAGTTAATTTGTTTATCCATTCCCTACTGTTAAATAGTCTTGGAGGAAACTTGTAGAATCATCTTTTAATTACAGTTACTTTTAGATATGGAATTAATGGGAAGAGATGAAGAATTTCACATTTTACTATGTATGTGTTTTAGTGTTTGAATTTTTCATATAAAATTAATGTACTTTTAGGGAATAAATTTAAAAATTCAAAAAAGGTTACCTGAAGATCAGTATGAAAGGATAAATAATACATATTAAGCCTTTTTACTACATTTACTTTTATAAAGAATTTAATTTTAATCTGCATATTTACATATCTTTTTAACATTTTAGTATATCTTTAGTATTTGAGTTTCATATAAGTATACTGGAATATTTAAGGATTAAATATATTTGAGAGTATATATTCGACAGTTTTGTGATGGTAATAAAGGAATGGAATATCCTATTCCATTATAGGTATTCATTAACCAGACATTATTGATAAAGTGGTCAAAATGTCTAGTAGAATTATGGATGACCTTGTGTGTTGTCTGTAGTAGAGTTAACATTACCTTTCTTAGAAGTTAATTCTTTGGATAGCCTCTGTTCTTTTGTTTTAGTAATCCTTTGAGTTGATACACGTTCTTTGTAAGGATGTATGTTTGATTCTTGACCTATCACGTTTTACTCTGAAGTCTATTCTGTACAACGTGTGTTCTGTTTGCTTTTCTTTGTTGGCAGGAGACATACACTGAGATAGCTGGAATGCAAAGGTTCGGGGCTTTTTACATGGATTACCTTTATACGATGGAGAACATCAGTGGCAAAGGTACTAGTTTCTTTCCTTTATGTTTGCTTTTCCTTGGACAACAGAAACAAAAGATTCTTCAGAATCAGTTGGTCCTTGACTGGTTGTAATCTGTTACATCAGATTTACCTTCTCTTACTTTGGGGAATGATGTAATTTTAAAATCATGTTATAATTTTCTTAGACACTTAGATTTTTAATCCTTTCTTTGTGTAGTTGATTGAGAGGCCATTTTATATAACCGCCAGATTTAGTTTAGTTTATATAACCAACCAATATTAAAATTTTGGTACATTAAATTTCATGTTGCATCAAGTTGTCAAAAAGCATAAACATTTCCTTTTCTGTGCTAAATACATTTTGAAGGTTATATACATCTTTTTATTAAAAAACTGTTTCAAGCAAAATAGTGGAAATAAATTCTTCTGGAGTTTCTGGAAACAGTCTTTTATTATGTTTTATAAGCAATCATATGATGTTTTTAAAAATTTAGCTGATACTTTATGTGCTTATCAGTATGCTATATTGTGCTTATTCTCATCTTCATATTGAAAACTTAGTGAAAATAGATTTATCCTTTTTTGTTAATTTTTCATATATTAGTGATTTCTGTGTGTTAGACAATGAGTTGATATAGTGAATGCCAGGAAGACCAAAGCATTTCTCAAGAAACTAATAGGTAGTGTTTATATACTTAAATAAATGATTATAATATAGCACATGAAGAACAGCAGTATAAATAGAGAGCTAAGACAGGTCTAGCCAGAAAGTGACTACTTCTACTGGCAGGGTTAGACTTCACAGAGGAGTTGATCGTGAAAGATCATTACGTTTTGTTAGATGAAAACAGAAGGAAAGAACAGTACTTTTCTGCTTCCTCTTTTCATAATGGATTTCTAAATGTTGGTGTTCTCATTGATTAAACCTTTGGTTTACATTTTACCCTAAACTCTTTCCTGACATTCTCTCATTCTTTTCCATTGATTTAGTACCTTCAATATGTTGATGCACATATTTATAATTTTAGTCCAAACTTCCTCAAGTTTAGGATTAAACATCCAATGCATACTTGACATTTTTACTTCTTTATGTGTCTCACAAATATTTCAAAACTGAATATGTTCAAATGGAATTAAAATCCTTATGACTGTCTACTGCCTATTGCTTTTACCTTAGTTTCAATATTCTTGTCTTGGAAAATTGTTCTTCTGTATTCTGGTTGCTCAAGCCAGAAACCTAGGAATCATCATGACACACTTCTCCTCTCCTAGCTTCCAGCCCATCAACACATTTTTGTCAAATTCCATCTACGAAATCTATTTTAAATTCATTGACTTCTCGTAAACTCCACTGTTACCACTCTCATCCAATCTACTGTCCTCTCTACATTTTAATATTTTTTTACTTCCTGCTTCCCACCCTTTCAGATTGGTTTAATTTTGTGCTTAAAACCCTCACTCACTGCCTTTGCATTATTTAAAAATAAAATTTAAATTTTATTAGATTTTTGTCTTGAATTACTTGGAGGATAGTGATAACCACTAAGGAAGATAGAAACAAGAAAGGATTTTTGGAGGAAAAGATGTGTTTTGACATAACCTGTGGACATTGAGGTAGAGATATTCAGTAACAAATTATATATAGGAAAGGGCAACTAAGAGCTTTACAAATTGTTAGAGTGTTGTGGTTACCAATTGTAAGATGGTAGGTTTCTTCTGGTTCAGTATGATGTCTTCTGCATGTGTTGTGGATTCCATATCTTGTGAGGAGGTGGAGTATCAAGTGGTTGTCCTTCAAGTGAAGGAACCCAAGCCCTGAAAATTTTATTTGTACATATGCTGCCTCTACACTTTCTAAAAGATATTAAAGCATAGTTTAATATCTTTTGTTTGTTAGGGTGCTTGTATATGTTCAGTGTGAGAAATTGGTAGTTTGTTAACTTTTAAATTTTTCATATTTTCCATTTCCAAGAATAGGATACAGTGTTATAAATACCTTAGTCCTGGGGCGCCTGGGTGGCTCAGTCGTTAAATGTCTGCCTTCTGCTCAGGGCATGATCCCGGAGTCCTGGGATCGAGCCCCGCATCGGGCTCCTCCGCTGGGAGCCTGCTTCTTCCTCTCGCACTCCCTCTGCTTGTGTTCCCTATCTCGCTGGCTGTCTCTCTCTGTCAAATAAATAAACAAAATCTTAAAAAAAAAAAAAAAATCTTAGTCCTTAACTTTTTTTTTTCAACAAACTATTGGATCATAATGGACAAACAGAAAAGTTCTATACATTTATGTACAGAATAGCAAAGAATTATAATGGAAATACCTGCGTGTAATAAATTATTTTTTGTCTATGGTTCTGAGACTAAAGATTTTTTTTTATAATTTTTATTTTGTTATATTAGTCACCATACAGTACATCCCCAGTTTTTGATGCAGTGTTCCATGATTCATTATTTGTAACACCCAGTGCACCATGCAATATGTGCGCTCCTTTTTTTTTTTTTTTTTTAAAGATTTTATTTATTTATTCGACAGAGATAGAGACAGCCAGCGAGAGAGGGAACACAAGCAGGAGGAGTGGGAGAGGAAGAAGCAGGCTCATAGTGGAGGAGCCTGATGTGGGGCTCGATCCCATAACGCCGGGATCACGCCTTGAGCCGAAGGCAGACGCTTAACCGCTGTGCCAGCCAGGTGCCCCAATATGTGCCCTCCTTAATACCCATCACCGGCCTATCCCGATTCCCCACCTCCCTCCCCTCTGAAGCCCTCAGTTTGTTTCCCAGAGTCTACAGTCTCTAATGGTTCATTCCCCCTTCTGATTACCCCCCCCTTCATCCTTCCCTTCCTTCTCCTACCAATATTCCTATATCTTACATTCCATAAGTGAGTGAAACCATATGATAATTGTCTTTCTCTGCTTGACTTATTTCACTTAGCATAATCTCCTCCACTCCCATCTATGTTGCTGCAAATGTTCTGAGACTAAAGATTGAACTGAAATCCTTTGTTTGAAATTACAGAAATATATTTTTGAAAAAGTTATTAGAAAGTGTGGATACAGAACTTTTGTGTTTAATTGGGCCTTCCTAGATTCTAAAGGTATTAAGTGCCTTACTTTTCTATTTCTGTTCGAATAAACAAAATGGCTTACGAATTAGAAATTATTGGGCTGAGAAGTCCAAGATGGTGGAGGAGTAGGAGACCTTAGTTTTGTCTGGTCCCAGGAATTCAGCTTAGGTAGCTATTAAGTAATTCTGAACACCTGCAAACTTAACCCAAGAGCTAGGAAAAGAATAGCTGCAACTCTACAAATAGAAAAGCAAACACTTTCTGCAAGAATGGCAAGATGGAAAACCACCTCAAAGAAGAGAACAAGAGGGAGTACTGACTGCCAGGGACCTAATCAGTGTGGATAAAAGTAAGATGTTGGAACTAGAGTTCAGAATAATGATTATAAAGATACTAGCTGGGCTTGAGAAAAGCATAGAACACACTAAAGAATCCCTTTCTGGAGAAATAAAAG
The DNA here is from genome assembly GCF_024610735.1 of Ursus americanus. Classification (NCBI taxonomy): domain Eukaryota; kingdom Metazoa; phylum Chordata; class Mammalia; order Carnivora; family Ursidae; genus Ursus; species Ursus americanus. The sequence goes on along the minus strand of NC_142135.1, from coordinate 36,530,915 downwards.
AACTAAAATCTAATCAAGTCAAAATAAAAAGGGCTATTAATGAGATGTAATAAAAAATGGAAGCTCTAACTGCTAGGATAAATGAGGCAGAAGAGAGAATTAGTGATATAAAAGACCAAATAATCGAGAATAAAGCAGCTCTGAGGGACGCCTGGGTGGCTCAGTCAGGTAAGCGTCTGCCTTCGGCTCAGGTTGTGATCCCAGGGTCCTGGGATCAAGTCCTGCATTGTGCTCCTTGCTCAATGGGGAGCGTGATCTCCCTTCCTGCTGCTCCCCCTGCTTGTTCTCTCTCTCTTTCTCTCTGACAAATAAATAAAATCTTCAAAAAAAAAAAAAAAAAAACTGAGAAAAAGACGAACAACTACTGGTTCATGAGGAGAGAATTCAAGAGATAAGTGATAGCATAGAAGAAAACAATATTAGAATGATTGGGACCCCAGAAGAAGAGGGAAGAGAGAGTGGGTCAGAAGGTGTATTGGAGCCAATTATAGTGGAGAACTCCCTAACATGGGGAAGGAAAGGCATTCAAGTCCAGGAGACACAGAGAACCCCTCTCAAAATCAGTAAAAATAGGTCAACACCTTGACATATAATAGTGAAACTTGCAAATCTCAGAGACAAAGAGAAAATCCTGAAAGCAGCTTGGGACAAGAGGTCCATAACCTACAAGGGTGGAAACATTAGTCTGGCAGCAGACTGATCTACAGAGACCTCACAGGCCAGAAAGGACTGACATGATATATTCAGGGTGCTAAATGAGAAAAATACACAGCCAAGAATACTTTATCCAGCAAGGAGGTCATTGAAAATAAAAGGAGAGATAAAAAGCTTACAGGACAAACAGAAACTAAAAGAATTTATGATTACTAAACCAGCCCTGCAAGAAATATTAAAGGGGATCCTTTAAGTGAAGAGAGAGCCCAAAAGTAACAGACCAGAAAGGAACAGAGACAATATACAAAAACAGTGACTTTACAGGTAATACAATGGCACGAAATTCTTATCTCTTAATAGTTACTCTGAATGTAAATGGGCTAAATGCCCCAGTCAGAAGACACAAGGCATCAGATTGGATAAAAAAGCAAGGCCCATCGATACGCTGTCTGGAAAAGACTCATTTTAGACCCAAAGACATCTCCAGGTTGAAAGTGAGGGGGTAGAAAGCCATTTAGCATGCTAGTGGACATCAAAATAAAGCTGGAATGGCAATCCTTATATCAGACAAATTAGATTTTGAACCAAAGACTGTAAAAAAGATGAGGAAGGACACTATATCATAATTAAAGGGTCTATCCAACAAGATCTAAAAATTATGCCCCTAACGTGGGAGCAGCCAATTACATAAACCAATTAATAACAAAATTAAAAAAAAACACATTGATAATAATACAATAATAGTGGGGGACTTTAACAGCCCACTCACTGCAATGGACAGATCATGTAAGCAGAAGATCAAGGAAACAAGGGATTTGAATGATGCACTGGACCAGATGGACTTCACAGATGGGTTCAGAGCATTGCATCCTAAAGCAACAGAATACACATTCTTCTTGAGTGCACATGGAACATTCTCCAGTATAGATCACATCCTGGGTCACAAATCAGGTCTCAACTGGTACCAAAAGACTGGGATCATTCCCTGCATATTTTCAGTCACAATGCTTTGAAACTTGAGCTCAATCACAAGAGGACATTTGAAAAGAACTCAAATACATGGAGTCTAAAAAACATCCTGCTAAAGAATGGGTCAACCAGGAAATTAAAGAAGAATTAAAAATATTCATGGAAACAAATGAAAATGAAAACACAACTGTTCCAAACCTTTGGGATACAGCGAAGGTGGTCCTAAGGGAGAAGTATATAGCAATACAAGCCTTTCTCAAGAAACAAGAAAGGCCTAAATTAAAGAACCTAACCTTACACCTAGTGGAGCTGGAGAAAGAACTGCAAATAAAGCCTAAACCCAGCAAGGGAAGAGAACTAATAAAGATTAGAGCAGAAATCAATGAAATGGAAACCGAAAGAACAGAACAGATCAACAAAACTAGGAGCTGATTCCTCGAAAGAATTAATAAGATTGGTAACCCCCTGGCCAGACTTATCAAAAAGAAAAGAGAAAGGACCCAAATAAATAAAATCATGCATGAAAGAGGAGAGGTCACAAGAAACACCAAACAAATATAAATAATTGTAAGAACATATTATCAGCAACTATATGCCAACAAATTAGGCAATCTGGAAGAAATGGATGCATTCCTAGAGACGTGTAAACTACCAAAACTGAAATGGGAAGTAGAAAACCTATACAGACCCATAACCAGCAAGAAAACTGAAGCAATAATCAACAATCTCCCAACAAACAAGAGCCCAGGGCCGAAAGGCTTCCCGGGGGAATTCTACCAAACATTTCAATAATACCTGTTCTTCTGAAGGTGTTTCAAAAAATAGAAATGGAAGGAAAACTTTCAAACTCTTTCTGTGAGGCCAGCATTACCTTGATATCAAAACCAGACAAAGACCCTACCAAGACAGAGAATTACAGACCAATATCCCTGATGAACGTGGATGCAAAAATTCTCACCAAGATACTAGCCAATAGGACCCAACAGTACATTCAAAGGTTATTCACCACGACCAGGTAGAATTTATTCCTGGGCTGTAAGGATGGTTCAACATCTGCAAGTCAATCAGTCTGATAAACTACATTAATAAAAGAAAGGACAAGAACCATGTAGTCTCTCAGTAGATGCAGATAAAGCATTTGACAAAGTACAGCATCCTTTTCTTGATTAAAACTGTTCATAGTGTAGGGATAGAGGTAACATACCTCAATATCATATAAGCCATATACAGCAGATATCACTCTTAGCTCTCAGCTTTTCCCCTAAGATCAGGAACACAGTAGGGATGTCCATTCTCACTACTGTTTTTCAACTAGAAGATTAGAGTTGAGGGTCCATTTCTGGGTTCTCTATTCTGTTCTTTTGACCTATGTGTCTGTTTTTGTGCCAGCACCATACTGTCTTGATGATTACAGCTTTGTAGCAGAGCTTGAAGTCCTAGCCTTAGCGATCAGACAACAAAAAGAAATAAAAGACATCCAAATTGGCAAAGTCTCATTCTTCACAGATGACATGATACTCTATGTAGAAAATCCAAAAGACCACCCCCAAATTGCTAGAACTCATACAGGAATTCAGCAAAGTGTAGGATATAAAATCAATGCACAGAAGTCAGTTGTGTTTCTATACACTAACAATGAGAGAGAAGAAAGAGAAATTAAGGAGTCGATCCCATTTACAATTGTACCAAAAACCGTAAGATACCTAGGAATAAACCTAACCAATGAGGCAAAGGACCCGTACTCAAAACTATAGAACACTCATGAAAGAAATTGAGGAAGACACGAAGCAATGGAAAAACGTTCCATGCTCATGGATTGGAGAAACAAATATTGTCAAAATGTCTGTGCTACCTAGAGCAATCTTTACATTCAGTGCAATCCCTATCAAAATGCCGTCAGCTTTTTTCACAGAGCTGGATGGAATCCTAAAATTTTTATGGAACCAGAAAAGACCCTGAATAGTTGAAGGAATGTTGAAAAAGAAAACCAGAGCCGGTGGCATCACAATTCTGGACTTCAAGCTGTATTACAAAGCTGTAATCACCAAGACAGCATGGTACTGGCACAAAAACACACACATAGATCAGTGGAACAGACTAGAGAACCCAGAAGACGACCTTCAACTCTGTGGTCAACTAATCCTCGACAAAGCAGGAAAGAATATCCAATGGAAAAAGGACAGTCTCTTGAACAAATGGTGTTGGGAAAATTGGACAGCCACATGCAGAAGAATGAAACTGGACTTTCCTTAGGCCATACACAAAAATGGTCTCAAAATGGATGAAAATCCTAAATGTGAGACAGGAATCCATCAAAATCCTGGAGGAGAACACGGGCAGCAACCTCTGTGACCTTAGCTGCATCAACTTCTCGCTAGACATTTCTCCAAAGACAAGGGAAACAAAGGCAAAAATGAACTGTTGGGACTCCATCAAGATAAAAGCTTCTGCACAGCAAAGGAAACAGTCGACAAAACCAAAAGACAACCGACAGAATGGGAGATATTTGCAAATGTCTTATCTGATAAAGGACTAGTATCCAAAATCTATAAAGAACTTATCAAACTCCACACCCTAAGAACAAATAATCTAATCAAAATGGGTAGAAGACATGAACAGACATTTCTCCAAAGAAGACCTACAAATGGCCAATGGACACGTTAAAAAATGCTCCACATCACTTGGCATCAGGGAAATACAAATCAAAACCACAATGAGATACCACCTCACACCGGTCAGAATGGCTAAAATTAACAAGTCAGGAAACAACAGATGTTGGTGAGGATGTGGAGAAAAGGGAACCCTCTTATATTGGTGGGAATGCAGGCAGTTATAAGCACTCTGGAAAACAGTTTGTAGGTGCTTCAAAAAGTTGAAAATAGAGCTCTATGACCCAGCAATTGCACTATTAGGGATTTACCCCAAATATACAAAAGTAGTGATCCGAAGGGCCACCCGCACCCCATTGTTAATAGCAGCAATGTCCACAATAGCCAAACTATGGAAACAGCTGAGATGTCCATCAACAGACGAATGGATAAAGAAGATGTAGTGTACATATATACACAATGGAATATTACTCAGTGATCAAAAAAATGAAATCTTGCCATGTGCAAGGATGTGGATGGAACTAGAGGGTATTATGCTAAGCGAAATAAGTCAATCAGAGAAAGACATTTATCATAGGATTTTATTCATATATGGCCTTTAAGAAACAAAACAGAGGATCATAGGGGAAGAGAGGGAAAAACAAGATGCAGTCAGAGAGGGAGACAAACCGTAAGAGACTCTTAATCGTAGGAAACAAACTGAAGGTTGCTGGGGAGGGAGATTGGGGGAGTGGGGTACTTGGTGACACAATGTTACTATGTCAGATGTATCTCAATAAAGCTGAAAAAAATTTAGAAATTACCATATGTTGTCACTTAAAACAGTGGATTTATGTATTAAGGGCAAATCTTTAGCATAAGGAGTATACATATTAGATAAGGAGAAATACACATAGGTAGAGCCGATATTTTTCTTAGAAGGTAGCCTTTGCTTTCCTCTTCAATATATGGGCAGATAAGGGATTGAAGAATTTGGGTTCTGTACCATGAAGCATGGCATAATAATTTTGTTCTGGAAAAACTTTAAAGCAGGTAAAGCCTATTGTTCTCTTCCATGGTCACTATACAACTGTCACAGCACCCTGTGAACATTTTTTCAGTGAAACTTATAAAATAGTAAAATGCACCTTCCTCTACTCACCCTTCCTGGTCAACATCATAGTATTGTGTATAGAATTACTGGATATTAGCCAGTTAGGTTTAAGAGACTAATTTTCTGGGGCGCCTGGGTGGTGCAGTCGTTGAGCGTCTGCCTTCAGCTCAGGGCGTGATCCCGGCGTTATGGGATCGAGCCCCACATCAGGCTCCTCCGTTATGAGCCTGCTTCCTCCTCTCCCACTCCCCCCGCTTGTATTCCCTCTCTCGCTGGCTGTCTCTATCTCTGTCAAATAAATAAAAATAAAATCTTTAAAAAAAAAAAGACTGATTTTCTAAGAATGGCCATTTCAATTTTATTGCACTTCTTATAACATTAAATAGATTATGGGAGTAATTGTTATTAGAATCAATATTTTTTGTTAATAATAACCATCTCATTTGTGTAGAGAAAAATTTGGTTTGGCAGTGTTCTGTGTATTCAGCCAGTGGAGAATTGCTTGTAAGGCATTAAGCTATAAGCTAAAGAGATGAGTAATATTACAATTGGTATATCTGATTTCATAAAATATAAGATGTCGTTTCTTGTAGGTTCTGCAAATCAACAAGACTTTTCTTCAGGAAAAAGTGAAGATATGGGAACAGTTCAGGAGAAATCTACGAAAAGCCTTGTTATAGGTCCTCTTGATTTTCGTTTGGATAGCAGTGCAGTACATAGAATTTTGAAAATGATTGTTTGTGCCTTGGAACATGAATATGAACCATATACTGGGCTAAAACCAGGTTTGTTTTTGGCTTCATTTTGAATCTCTTGCTAGTTAATTCGAATGGTTATATAATCCAATTTGTTGTATTTTGCTAAATTAAACTTTTTTGTATAGTTTGCCTATCTGATTTTCACGTATTTAGTTGTATGTAGAAGTTATTGAAGAGGTCAGGATTTGGAAATTATTTACATAAGTTCTTTACTTGCCATTATTTGTTAGCATTTTATTACCACACTTTCTGATACTTTTCCTAGTGTAAATTCCTGAAATATGATCATTTTCGCACCTTAGGGGTTTCTGATGAGCAGACATGAGGATGGACTCTAAGCATACAAACTTCATATTCAAGGAGACTTAGGTCTTACTAGTAAAAAAAGAATTTGTTGTACACCTCATTTTTTCTACGTGTCATGGTTTCCTAAGATATTCTGTTTTTATGCAATAAAGTGTTCTAGAGTAGGAACTGCTTCTTTGTCTCCCACTCCCCCTGCTTGTGTTCCCTCTCTCGCTGCCTCTCTCTCTGTCAAATAAATGAATAAAATCTTTAAAAAAAATAAAAAATTAAAAAAATTAAAAACTAAACCTGCAACTACCATATAGCCCAGCAGCTGTACTCTTGAGCATTTATCTCAGAGAAATGAACATTTAGGTTCACACAAAAATCAATAGCTAATCTGTTTTTCTCATGTGAAAATCCAAGCTGATATGTGCTCTAGGGGATTAGGGTAACTGTTCCTTGAGGTTGTCTTTAGACCCAGAATTCTTTCTGTCTGGTTATTCTATTCTTTGAGATATACCTCATCTACATGGTCAATGTTGGCCCACTATTACAATAGCTAATTTGAATCAACAGGGAAGGGGGAGCAAGAGAAAATGGTAGGTATGTGGTTTCATTTAATAACATGGCTCTGTCATCCCATTTACCAAAACTTAGTAACTTGTCCCTATGCCTAGCAGCAGGGAGACTGGAAAGTACAATCTCTGGGAGCCCCAGTACCAGACTCAAGTTCAGAGGGTTTTATTGTTAAGAGGAAGATAGTAATTAGCAGTCTGACAGTGGAATGGTACCCCCCCCCCACACACACTATAAACTGCTGTTATCTCACTTTAGTTTAATACAGACAGTTCTCACTTTGCATGGTAATTAGGAACCATAAAAATGTGCCCACTGAAATCATGGGAAGTGATCATAATCAGTGGGACAAATTGAAATTGTTACACACTTTTGGATATTTTTGTCAAAACACTAAAAACTCTCTTACTATTGGTATGAATGTATATAGAAATGATAAGTAAAATCTTTAAAAAAAAGAAATGAAAAAAAATAGTAAAGGGAATAGTAAAGTAAGAGTTTTATTTCTTAAAAAAACAAACTTAAGAGTAGTTTAAATGGTGCTTATGTCCTTGTCCTAAGTAACTTACAATATAGAGTGACTTTCTTTCCTATGCTTTGGCAGATTGTTAGACTTCTAAGTTTGGATCAGATTCCCATACACTTTCAGTGTTGTGAAAACCTCTGAGAGTTCCTTTATTGGGAAGTATTTTGTTTGCATCACTTCCTCTGGGACATCTTCAGACATCTTCATTTCTTTTTATCACAACCACTTTCCTCGTCAACATTGATAAGTCTGTCTTCACTAATTCCCCTAGCTGCATATCAAGAGTCTCTCCAAGGCTACAGTGTTGATATTCCCACAGTCAGCTGTCTTCTGTAACTCCTTGTATGTTATCAGTCTTTGTTTCTTTGCTGCTCTTTCATCTTTGATTGCCAGTTCTGTTTTAATTATCCATTTTTGTAAAGTGTCATATGGGTTTATCACTGGTAAACAAGGGGGCAGTACAACTACATGCTTTGCTATCTTTGTATGAGTTAAATAATAGATATGAGATACCAGTAACCAAACCTGACTGCCTTTGAAAGAAGTGACATGATTGGTCACACCGATCATTATGCACATCTTTTGTCTATGTTATGATTTGTGGATTCAAGAACTTGCAGTAAGGTTTGTACTTTATGCACTTATTGTATTGTGGTAACTGATATTTGAACGGTTTTTTGGGAGCTGGCGTTTTTAATCTAAAATAAGATTGCATACCAGAACTGTGCAAAGTGAGAGCTGCTTCTACATACATATGTGTATGTAAATGAGTACATATGTATTACATCTTCAGTACTTAGTTCTCCACTTTTTAAAAGCTATTTATTGAGGTGTAATATACATATTGGGAAGAACAAAACCTAAGGGCATAATTCTGTGAATTTTGCAAACTTAACCACATCTATGTAACTGTTCAAGAAATGAAACCTTGGCAGCAATTCCAGAAGTCCCCTTTGTGCTCTCCTCTCTTTACTTCTCTGACCCCAAGGGGAACTGCTCTCCCTACTTCTAATATCATGGATTTAGTTTTTGCTTAGCTTATAATTCATGTGAATGGAATCACACAGTATGAATCTCTTGTCTCTGGCTTTAGCTTGTTTATGAGATTCATTTCATTTTTATATGGTATGTCATATATACCTCTGAATATATGGATATTATATATCCATATACCATCATATATGAATGAAATGAAATATTGATGATTTTCTATGGGACTCTCTTACCATAACCAGATACAAATGCCTTCTCTATATTTTTAAGTATGTCCTAGATTTCAAAAAATGCATATTTACTGTAAAATTATTTTTGAATATACCATCACTTATCCATTTTACTGTTGATGAGTATGTTCTAGTTTTTGGTTAATTGTGGTAGTGATGCCACCAACATTCTAATACATGCCTTTTGGTAAACGTTTCCTTTCTATTGGGCATGTATGAGTGGAATCACTCAGGTAAAAGGATTGCATATGTTCACTTGTAGTAGATATTTCCAAACTGTTTTCCCAAGTGGTTGAACCACTTTACATTCTTATCACTGGTTTGGAGAGTTTTAATTGCCAGCACTGGCAAGCTATGACTTACTGCCTCTTTTTGTGCAGCACATGAGCTGATAATGGGTTTTGTGTTTTAAATAGTTAGAAAAAAAATAAAAGAATCATATATTATGACCCATGAAAACGATATGAAATTTAATTTTCAGTTTCCACAGGTTGTTTTATTGGGACATAATCATGCTCGTACAGTTCGGTATTGTCTGTGTCTGCTTTTGTGTTATAGTGGCAGAGTTGAGTAGTTGTGACAGACTGTATGACCCACTAAAATAGTTTCTGAATGGCTCTTTATGTAAAAGGTTTGCTGATGTTTGATTTGCATGCTTGCCAATGCTTAGTATTAGTCTTTTTCTTTTTAACCATTTGAGTGGGTTTGTAATGCTGTCACGTGACTTTATTTGCATATATCTGTTGCCTAATGATGTTATCTAGCTTTCCATAGAATTTTTGGCCATTTAGAAATACTATCCTTTGCTTGTTCAAGGCTTTGTTGCCGTTTTTCTGTTCAGTTGTTTATTGGTTTTTAAAAGGTTTTACATTTAAAAATTTTTAGTATGCTGTGGGTCCTTTGTACAGATATATAAATCCATCTGTCTCTCTATGGCAAATATCTTCTGCCAGTTTGTGGCTTGCTTTTGCATCATCTTAATGGTATTTTTATGAATAGAAGCTGTTATTCTTTTAACAAAAGAGGTTAAGAATTTTAAAAAAATATTTAAAAAATAATTTAAAATCAAATATGTAAATTTTTATATAGCAAAGACATACATTTATGTTCTACAATAGTATAACTTCTGTTTGTTAAAGGTAACACGTTATTTTGCAATTGCTTCATTGTTGAAGAAAAATACAATTTGACCTTAAAAATTGGGAACCAATTAATTCAGTTATTCAAAAATAATTTTTAATTAAATTTTCATTATTTCATTTTAGATATTAAGGATGAAAATGAAATAATACTGAATCCTGAAGAAGTGGCATCTTTGGAGGAATATATTCCTACTCGACATACTAGTGTTACTCTGCTCAAATGTACCTGCACTATTTTCATGGCTGAATTCAACTTGTTGGATCATTTGCTGCCTGTCATTATGGGAGAAAAGGTGTATTTTCAGTTCACTACTTTTTTTTCTCCTGCATGCATATTTGCAAATCCTATGATATTGTAAGAGGAAGGTGATAGAGTAAAAGAATATATGCTTATATAGTTATCCATGGTGATGTTAAAGCAATGTAACTATGATTGTTAATTCTTAGATGTGTGTGTATGTGTGTACACATATATAATATATGTAAATAACCTCAAGCTAAGGCTGTACCAAGAAATGTTGATGGGAGCGTGGGCCTAGAAGTCAGTCCATATACGGACTATGACACCTTGCTTGTATCTCTAAACCTGTTCCTGAAAAACAACAAAAAAAATATTCTTCCAGTGAACTGACAGATTCAGCTGGTAAAGAAGCAGTAAGCCTAGATGGATTCAGATAGTTCATTACTTCATATAAACAGTAAAAGCAAATCAGTGATGTCGGCTTGCCGTGTTCCTTTCAGGACAACCTTGAAACCAGAGGGCCACAATGACTGGCAACACACACATGCAGCACACTGTTAAGTAGGGTACCCTTTTGTCAAAGATTCAATTCCACATTTCATCTAAGCATACATAGATTACAGCTATACATTGAGAATAGTAAGTGGAAACCCCATATCTCACCTGAATGTAGGATGCTGATGAGAAAATGTTTCATAGCAGTCTCCCGTAAGAGAAGAAGGTGAGAAGCAGCCTTTTAGAAGCTCTTTGCAAGACCCCTATTTTCTCATGTTGTGAGAGTCATGGGATGTTCTCCCAAGGCTTAGGTCTGCTATGGTTGCATCTTGCCCCTATGGTCTACATGGATTTGTGTAAGATTTGTCAGGGTGCTGGCACAGAGCTGTTCCCTTACAGTATCTACATCTTAGAATTGTTTTTAATATTAGATGAGATAACACACATAAACCATTTTGTACATATTAGGAACACAGTAATTACTACTTTATTGTTAATGAGGACTTATTAGATGCTTCACTTGATTTAGGCCATATGTAATATATTGTTTTCTGAGTTTGCCATGTACATAATAAGGTGTTATTTGTTATCTTTAGGTTTTTTGGGTTATATTTCTTTTGATATCTACATAATGATGATTATAGAAGTAAAAACTGTCCTAACTTTAAGAACTTGTGGAAGTATGTCAGGGAATTGACTATGATACGATAGTTTCATTTTGTGTTTTTGCTCCGTATTATCCACTTAAAATTGTTGTGTTGCTGGGTAAAGAGATCATCTGGGGAAAACTTCATCGGAGAAAAAGTATTAGATATTAACTTCAAAGCAGTTATGAGTAATGAGTTTAAGAAAGAGACAAAAATGTAGAAGGTTTCGAAAGAGACCTCAAAGTATAAAAAACAGAACAAAACAAAAAAGAACCAAATCACATTCTGGAACTGAAAACTGTAACACAAATTAGAAATAAAAGAATGGAAAATGATTTAAATGCAAATCACAGAAAATACAGTGTGGCTGTTTTAATACCAGAAAATGTGAGCTTAAGACAAGAAATATTATTAGAAATACCTGCTTTGTAATAATAAGTGTTAACTCCATGAATGGAACAACATAGATAATTCTTACAGATGGCATGTTGAATTAAAGCAGGCAGTCATGAGCATGTACTGTATGATTCTGTAAAGTTCAAGAACAGGCGAGATTAGTTTATGGTGAATGCGGTGAGAATATGGCTACCTCTGGCGGCGATCTGATCTATTGCCTGAGAAGGAATATATTGTAGAGTGCTTGAAATGCGTGGTGGTTACGGATTTAAAATTTTATTGAGCTCTCCACTTAAGATTTGTGTGCTTTACCATATGTTATACCTTAATAATCCAAAATAAAGTTGCTTAAAAGAGTAATTGCTCAGTAAGTGGTGGTTTAAAAATTATTAATAAAAAATTTAAAAAGCATGTTCAAGCAAATATATTCAATTTTAGGCACAGTGTTTTGCAATAAATGCACTGGTGGCTTTTTGTACTAGGGAAGTATTGTGTAGCATTTACTGTCTTTAGCCAATCCCTGCTAAATGCTAGTACTACTCCTCAATTATTGTGACAATGAAAGACCGACAAAACAGTGAAACCTCTCTTCCATGGATTTTCACGTACGTCTAAGGTTATACTCTTTCTCATTGAGAGTGACTGTATGGCATTTTAAAGAGAGTAAGTTAGTTTTAGAACCAGAAGGGATTGCTTTGCTAATCAGGGTTCATGCTCTGGACATCTTGATACCTACTTGCAGTTATTTGGAAGGTTCTGTAACACTGGAAGTAGCAGGCCTAACTTGAGATTCTTAGGATTTTATGAGCCTTTAACATGTGTATTGTTAGTAGATATGATATGGGTCAGAAGTTATTCCTCCTTGCAAATTTTGCTTCTTGTGCTTTTGAAACTGTCTGGAGTAGTCTTCTTAGTCCCTTCATCATCTAAATGTGAATAAAGGGCAAGAATACAAATGGTGAGTGGCTCTGGGATATCTAGGTCTGTATTTGGAATGGTTGAGCTTAAGAAAATACCATTAAATGTACTGAGGAGCACATAGTGAACTATTCTAGTTGATTGAAAAATAAACAGTTTAGCTAAATGGTCAGTAATAATTTTACAGTAAATATGCATTTTTTGAAATCTAGGACATACTTAAAAATATATAGAAGGCATTTGTATCTGGTTATGGTAAGAGAGTCCCATAGAAAATCACCATTTCTAGATTGATTTGATACCATTGCAAAATGTACCGGTCTGAGGCTAGCATGGGGGCATTGCACGTCAGTCACTGTTTTCCTGAATATAAAGTGAACTCTGTTATTTTCCAGAACTCAAGTAACTTCCTGAATGCTATAAACTTCCAGTCTCTTCGGCCTTTGCCATCCATTCAGATATTGGTGGATAAAATTAATCTGGAACATTCTGTGCCAATGTATGCTGAACAGTTGGTGCATGTGGTCAGCAGCCTTACTCAGCCTTCTGATAATCTGCTTCATTATTGTTATGCACACTGCTATCTTAAGGTAGGAAAAGTGAATATTCTTGTTTATTAGTATCTGTTTGGCTTTGGGAGAATTAAATATCTGTTTTCTTGGAGTTGTAACTTCATAGAATTAGTACCCCCATAAGATGAGATTTAAATGATACATAACAGATATATTCATTATTCAACATAATTAAATGAAAGTGTACCTATTTTAAAGTTACTCAATTCTTTGGGATTGATAGCTTGATGTTTATAAGATAATGTTAATTATGGTTTTTGAAGATTTTTTAAAAAATATTTATTTTAGAGGTGAGGGGAGGGGGCAGAGGGAGGGAATCTTCAAACTGACTCCTCTGAGCATGGAGCCCAATGTAGGCTCAGTCTCATGACCCATGAGATCATAACTTGAGCTGAAAACAAGAGCTGGTCACTCAGAGGACTGAGCTACCCAAGCGCCCCGGTTTTTGGAGATTTTATATGTCATTGATGATAATTATAAGTAGTGTGAAGTAACACTTAGTTTTGTAAGAGTGTTTTAAAGACTCTTGATTTCTTTGAGGGGAACATTTATGTGAGACAATGCTTTATAAAGAAAGTTTAGCACTTTTTTTTTAAGTTACTTTCCTCTTAACTGAATTCATGTTAATTTCTTGATACAAAGGGAGAACTCTTAATGGTTTAAATTGAGTTATATAATGTTAATTATTGGAGGCTTTACTCAGCCCTTCCCTATTTTCTTGGTAAATAATACATCCCAGGGGTGCCTGGGTGGCTCAGTTGGTTAGGCATCATACTCTCAATTTCTGCTCAGATCATGACCTCAGGATTGTGAGATCCAGCTCTGCATTGGGCTCTGCGCTGAGCGTGGAGCCTGCTTAAGATTCTTTCTTCCTCTCTCTGCCCCTCTCTGTGCCCCCCCTGCCCCGTTGCACGTGCACAGGTTCTCTCTCTTAAAAAACAACAAAAACATCCCATTATAGGTACGTAAAGATAAACTCAGATGTTGAGTAATAAGTGTTTTTGCAAAGCAAACACAGATGTATAGTCTAAGTAGAGATAGCATTTATCTAATCAAATTCTTTTATGGATTGAAGAAAACTTTACAAACTTATATTCAAGAATAAGAACTAAAAATGCACTAAATTTCATGTAAAGGACTCGAAAATTAGAGGACTCCAAAAGTAGATTTTATTGGTTCATGCTTCATTGTTCCATGTTTCAAAGTTCTTAAATACTTGCGTATTTGTAGAATAAAAAGAAACCAATGTAAATATGTTTTACATCACCTCTAGTTTAAGATGGTGAAATTTATTTTCAAACCATGTAGAGTAGAAGAACATGTTTTCCTAGAAGTCCATGCAAAGCCCATTTTTAAGAGGATGGAGGAGACTCTGCTCCCTTGATGAGAGAGTGACACTGTCATGTGGCAAAGGGGTGTAGACACAGGAAAGTATGATTTGTTAGGGCCATTATTAAAATTATCTATCACAGTGTTTTATGTCATGTGGTGAGTAGCAGAAGTAATTTTGAAAGCTAGATATATAGGTAATATTTTATACTTGTGCCTTTTTATTCTCATAATTAATACAGTGAGGTGTATTTTTAAAAATTGGTATGACTTTAATATCAGATTACAGTGTTGAGAATATTTGCCTTGTTTTATTGAAAAAAGACTGATTTTAGGCAGTTCACTAATCTTTCTGAGATATTCTACTTAGGTAGAATTCATCAATTTGGAAAATATTAGGTTCTTTACATACTGCAGACACTCAGCATTGAAGATGAATAAGGCATGCCCTGTCCTTAAGGAGAATGGTCACCATAGCCGTTGGTTACCAGTGTGGCTGTCCTCCGTACTGACATAAAAGTTACTGGGATAGTTGTTTACTACTACTATTGTTATTGTGTTAAAAGCTCACTTAAATTTCCAGGGTAATATAGGTGACTCAGTCAGTTGAGTGTCTGACTCTTGATTTTGGCTCGGGTCATGATCTCAGGGTTGTGAGATTGAATCTCGTGTCCGTCTCTGTGCTCAGCTTGGAGTCTGCTTAGGATTCTCTCTCTCTTTACCCCTGCCCCTCCCCCAGCTCATGCTCTCTCACTCTCTCTTTCTGTCTCTTAAATAATAAATAAATAAGATCTTAAAAAAAAATTTCCAGGGCAGTGTAAAAGTTAGTTACAGTGCAATCCAGATAAAGTTATGCTTTGGGAAAAGGTCTTTTGCTTTTATGCATACCATTTAGTTGTCTTTTATATTTTGGTTATTTTGACTAGAGCTGTGTATAATGGATAAGCTAAATGTTCTAGGAGGTTTGGTGTTGGGCAGAGCAGGAATATTATATGTAGAAAAACTTGTCATTGATAATAAGAATGTTGAGTGTTTTGGGGTCCTTGGGTGGCTCAGTTGGCTAAGTGGCTGCCTTCGGCTCAGGTTATGAGCCCTGGGTCCTGGGATTGAGCCCTGAGTCAGGCTCTCCACTCAGTGGGGAGCCTGCTTCTCCCTGTCCCTGCCCCCCTGCCCCCTCTGATGCTCTCTTGTGCTCACTCTCTCTCAAATAAATAAAATCTTGAAAATAAGAATATTGAATATCTTAAAAAAAATAAATCTTGAGTCTTGAATATATCATTGTATTTTTGATGCTTTTTCAGTGGCCTGGTACTTTTTTTTTTTTTAAGAATTTTTATTTTAGAGAGCACGTGGGCAGGGGGAGGGTCAGGGGGAGAATAGGGAGAGAAACAGACTCGCTGCTGAGCTAGGAGCCTGCCTCAGGGAGTAGGGGGGCAAGGGGCTGGAGTGGGGAGCTTGAACCCAAGACCTGAGAGATAATGACCTGAGCTGAAATCAAGAGTCAGGTGGGGAGATGAACCATGAGAGACTATGGACTCCGAGAAACAAATTTAGGATTTTAGAGGGGAGGGGTGTGGGGGGTTGGGCTAGACCAGTGAAGGGTATTAAGGTGGGCACGTATTACACGAAGCATTGGGTGTTATACGCAAACAATGAATCATGGAACACTACATCAAAGCTAATGATGTACTGTATGGTGACTAACATATCATTAAAAAAAAAAAAAGGTAAAAAAAGATGCTTAACCAACTGAGCCACCCAGGCACTGCTAGCCTGGTACATTTTTTTTTTTTTTTTTTAAGATTTTATTTATTTGTCTCAGCGAGAGAGAGAGAGAGCTCGCACACACACACAAGTGGGAGCAGCAGGCAGAGGGAGAAGCAGACTCCCTGCTGAGCAAGGAGCCTATTGCAGGACTCCATCCTAGGACCATGGGATCATGACCTGAGCCAAAGGCAGTTGCTTAACCGACTGAGCCACCCAGGTGTCCCTGGCCTGGTACATTTTTAAATGTTCAGGATTTGGCAGAGAGTTTTAGTTTATATTTGTACTACTTGGAACTGATTTGTCGTAAAGTTTATAGCAGTTCATGTTACTTGGCATAATTACTCTGACTTTTGAGGAGGTTTACAAAGATTAATTTTCTTATTGTGTTAAAATACTACAATAGAGGATTTAAATGTTTATTTCATGTGTGTGGCATTTTAGACCCTAAGTAATTTTCAGTTAAATACTGAAACAGAAGCTCAAGTTTTAATTTTGTATACCTAAGTTTGACTGTATTGACTATATTATGAAATGGTATGTAGCACCTATTTCATGTAATGAAATTTATTAATTGGGAGAGTTGGCATGGATGTGTGAAGAAAACCCACAGATGGAACTTTCATATGTCTTTCCAAGTCCTCTTTATTTAACTGCTAAACCCATCCTTTGAATATATATGGCATCAAGTAGCTAAGTCATTGCAAAGCATCTGGTGTTTGAAACATGAATAAGTTCGTGAAAGCACCCTATAAACTATAGAATAATATATAAATTTAAGGCCTTCTTACTCATAAGAATCAGCTATGGCAGATGCTTCAGAGAGATCAAGAAGATTATAGTAGAATCAAAATTCTTTGGATTTTTTAGATTTGGTATTTTTCAACCTCAAGAAAATAATTTTCTCTGGGTATTTGGAGAAATGGTGCTTTCATACATGGTCGGTGTGTGTATAAATTGGTATCATTTGGACAGTGCTTTTGCAGGATCTAACAAATTTGAAAGCAAATTTACCTTATACCCATCCATTCCAGTGTTCACTGTATATCCTACAGCAGGGGTCAACAAACTTTTCTTTAAATATTTTAGGCTTTGTGGGCCAGGAGGCAAAATTTAGGATGTCGTATAGGTACTTAAATATAAGAGAACAAATTTCCACAAATTTTGAGTTGATAAAATTAAAAATGTAATAGAGTACTCTTTTTTTTTTTTCATAATACAGTTTTAATATTGAGAAGAATGGAATTCTTTTTCTTGGGATAACATTTCACCTCTTTGGGGTTCCTGCTTAGTGTTCCCTATCACCAAATGGATTATAAATGTTCATATGTAAAAATTAATCTTAGCTTGTAGGCAATACAAAAACAGGCATTGGGTGAAATTTGACTTGTGGTTTGCTGACCCCTGCCCCAGAGAAACTTTTACATATGGAGATAAATACAACTGGAGATCCATATATGCTGACATGGATAACTTTCTACAATGTAATTTTTTGTGGGAATACCAGGAAGCATAATGGTGTATATATACAAGTATGATGCTATTTATGTAAATAAAGAAAACACAATAATGCTAAAGATTGCTTACAGATATAAAAGGGTCTATGAAGGTAAAGCAATGGGCAAGGTACATCCCAAATTCTTGAAAGTAGGTTTAAGTGGTTTAGGGGTATTGTGGGGACCAGTGATACTAGTATGAGTGTCATGGTTAGAGTAGACTTTAGCTATGTTTTAAGGTTTTTTATTTTTTTAATAATGACTATTGATACAATTCAAATACCTAAATTCACTTTTTTAAAAGAACAGAAATTAGTAATTTTTAGTGTTTTCAGAATTAATGCATCTGTCACCTCTATCTAATTTCAGAACATTTTCATCAATCCAAAAAGAAACCCTCTGCCTATTAGCATTCACTCCCAATTTAACTCCTCCCCTCCTACCCCTTGTAACCACCAACGTACTTTCTGTTTCTATGTATTTGCCTATTCTGGACATTTCATGTAAATGAAATCATACAACACATAATCTTTTGTGACTTCTTTCACTTAGCATAATGTTTTCAAGGTTCATGCATATCATAGCATGTATCAGGATTTTATTCCTTTTTTATGGCTGAATAATATTCCATTATATGGATATACTGTATTTTGTTTATCCATTTATCTGTTGATGGGCATTTGTGTTTCAAAATGGGCATTTTTGGGGCACCTGGACAGCTCAGTTGGTTGAGCGTATGACTGCTGATTTCGGCTCAGGTAATGATCTCAGGGTCATGGGATCAAGCCCCGCCTCGGGCTCCTTGCTCAGCGGGGAGTCGGCTTGGGATTCTCTCTCCCTCTTCTTCCCCCTGCTAGCAGGCACGCATGCTCGTGCATGCTTTCTCTCAAGTAAATTTAAAAAATGGGCATTTTTGTCTATTATTAATAACGTAGTTACAAACATCCATGTATAGGTTTTTGTGTGATAACAGGTTTTCATTTCTTTTGGGTATATACCTAGGGATGGAGTTGTGTGGTCAAATGGTAACTCTATTTTTAACATTTTTAGGAACTACCAAACATTTTCCCCCAAAGGGATTGTTAAATTGTTTTCCTGTCCTACTACCATTGCATTTTTTATTTCTTCACAACTTCTCTAATGTTTGTTACTGTGTTTTTTATTTTAGTCATCTTAGTGGTTGTAAAGTGGCAACAAAAAAAAATAATTTATTTCCTCAGTTGAATTGTTAGTGGAAGAAGTCAAGAGAAAATATTTAATTTCTCTTCATAAGAAAAGTACATAATTATCAGTTTCACTCTAGAGTTTCTTTTTGTTTTAGTAGATACATGAACAGAAACTAGATTTAGAGGATTTAAAGAATGAGTAGGCAACGAAAAAAAATGTAGCGTTCTCTAGGCTTCTTTCAATATACTTACTGATTAAAGGTGAGAAATGGAATTTTGCTGGTGGTTGGAGGAGAGATGGTGGTGAGAAAATTTGTTTTTTTCTTTAAGAGTAAGTGGAGAATCAAGCATACTTTTCTGGCGAGGGGAAGGAGAAAATGGAGGGAGGAAGCAAGGCAGAGTGAAATTATGAGCTAATAGATGAGCTAAATCAAATGAAGCAGCATATTGCTGTTCCAGCAATATGGAATTTTGAAGAAGTCCTTTATCCCTTTATCCTTTTTGGACTTCATTTTCCCCATATGTGAAATGAAGTGATTTATTTAATCTCTAAGCAGTTTTAGCTTTGAAGTTCTAATTTTTAATCTGCTAGATCTGATTCCACCTTTTTCTCTTGAAGGCTTTTTCTTCCTAAAATGTTCATTATTCTGAATGCAGAATTCTCATTATAATCATTCTTTCTTTAGTTTTTGCATGTTCCGATGTATTACTGTATGTGGATTAACTACTCTTTTTAAAAACTGTTTTGCTTTTTTTATTTTTGTAAAATACATTTGACGTAAAAATTACCATTGAAACAATTTTTCAGTGTACAGTTCAGGAAGAGTAACTACATTCATAATTGTGTAACTGTCATTACTCTCCATCTCCAGAATCTTCTCATCAACCCAAATTGAATCTCTATTAAAGAATAATTCCAGGGGCGCCTGGGTGACTCAGTCGTTAAGCGTCTGCCTTCGGCTCAGGGCGTGATCCCAGCGTTCTGGGATCGAGTCCCACATCAGGCTCTTCTGCTGAGAGCCTGCTTCTTCCTCTCCCACTCCCCCTGCTTGTGTTCCCTCTCTCACTGGCTGTCTCTCTCTCTGTCGAATGAATAAATAAAATCTTTAAAAAAAAAAAAAAGAATAATTCCAAATTCTCTCTCCTCTGTCCTTGGGTAGCCACCATTCTTCACTCAGTGTCTATGAATTTGACTCAGATTAGTGGAATCACACAGTGTATGTCCATTTAACTGTTGTATTTCATTAGGATACGGTGTCTAAGATTCATCCATGTTATAGCATACTTTAAAGCTTGCTTATAGTTTGAGTCTGATTAATACTACATCCTGTGTATATACCACATTTTGTTAATCCATTCATATTGATGCACACTTGGGTTGTACCCACATTTTGGGTAATATGTATAATGGTGGTATAAACGTGGTATGTGAATACCTGTTAACTTCACGGATTTATTTTCTGTATATAGCTTGAAATGGAATGCTGAATAATACTGTGATTTAATGTTTATTTTTTAAAACACAGCATAGAATTATGCACAGCAGCTACACTATTTTATATATATATTATATATATTTTCTTTTTTTTCATTTTTAAAACTAAAAAAAACCTTTTGATTTAAATTCCAGTTAGTTAACATACAGTGTAATATTAGTTTCGGGTGTACAATATAGTGATTCAACACTTCCATACAACACCCAGTACTCATCACAGCAAGTATACTCTTTAATACCCATTACCTATTTTCTATTTCACCCATTCCCTCATGCATCTCCCCTCTGATAACCATCAGTCTGTTCTCTATAGTTAAGAGTCTGTTTCTTGGTTTGCCTCTTTTTTTTTCCCCTTTGCTCATTTGTCTTGTTTCTTAAATTCCACATATGAACGAAATCATGGGTGTTTGTGTTTCTCTGACCGACTTACTTTGTTTAGCATAATACCCTCTAGGTCCATCCATGTTGTTGCAGATGGCAAGAGTTCATTTTTTAATGGTTGAGTAATATTCCATTGTGTGTGTGTGTGTGTATGTATGTGTATGTACATGACACCTTTATCCATTCATCAGTGGATGGACCTTTGGGCTATTTCCATAATTTGGCTGTTTCAGATAATGCATCAGGGTGCATGTATACCTTCGAATTAGTATTTTTTATATTCTTTGGGTAAATACCTAGTAGTGCAGTTGCTGGATTGTAGGGTACTTCTA
The DNA here is from genome assembly GCF_024610735.1 of Ursus americanus. Classification (NCBI taxonomy): domain Eukaryota; kingdom Metazoa; phylum Chordata; class Mammalia; order Carnivora; family Ursidae; genus Ursus; species Ursus americanus. The sequence continues at coordinate 36,509,845 of NC_142135.1, read as the reverse complement.
TTTTTAACTTTTTGAGGAACCTCCATATTGTCTTCTACAGTGGCTGCACCAGGTTCCATTCCCACCGACAGGGCAAGAGCATTCCCCTTTCTCTGTTGTTTCTTGTGTTACTGATTTTAGCCATTCTGACAGGTGTGAGGTGATAGCTCGTTGTAGTTTTGATTTGTATTTCCCTGATGATGAGCAATTTTGAGCATCTTTCCATATGTCTGTTGGCCATCTGTATGTCTCCTTTGGAAAAATGTGTATTCATGTCTTCTGCCCAGTTTTAAATTGGGTTATTCATTTTTTGGGTGTTGTGTTGTGTAAGTTCTTTGTATATATTTTGGATACTAACCCTTAATTGGATATGTCATTTGAAAATATCTTCTCCCATTCTGTGGGTTTCCTTTTAGCTTTGTTGATTGTTTCCTTTGCTCTGCAAAGGCTTTTTATTTTGATAGAGTCCCAAAAGTTTACTTTTGCTTTTGTTTCTCTTGCCTCAGGAGACATATCTAGAAAGAAGTTGCTATGGCCAGTGTCAGAGAAAGTATTGTCTGTGCTCTTCTCTTGGATTTTTATGGTTTCAGATCTCACATTTAGGTCTTGCATCCATTTTGAACTTACTTTTGTGTATGGTATAAGAAAGTGGTCCAGTTTCATTCTTTTGCATGTTGCTGTGCAGTTTTTTCAACACCATTTGTTGAATAGACTTTTTTTTCCATTGGATATTCTTTCCTACTTTGTCAAATACTAATTGACCATATTGTTTTGGGTTCATTTCTGGGTTTTCTGTTCTGTTCCATTGATCTATGTGTCTGTTTTTGTGCCGGTAACATAGTGTTTTGATCCCTACAGCTTTGTAATATAGCTTGAAGTCTGGAATTGTGATACCTCCAGCTTTTCTTTTCAAGATTGCTTTGGCTATTCAGGGTCTTCTGTGGTTCCATACAAATTTTAGTATTGTTTATTCTAGATCTGTGAAAAATTATTTTGATGGGGATTACATTAAACATGTAGATTACTTTGGGTAGTATAGACATTTTAACAATATTTGTTCTTCCAGTCCATGAACATGGAATGTTTTTCCTTTTCTTTATGTCCTATTCAATTTCTTTCATTAGTGTTTTATAGTTTTCAGAGTATGTGTCTTTGACTTCTTTGGTTAGGTTTATTCCTAGGCATCTTATGGTTTTTGGTGCAATTGTAAATGGGATTGATCTTTAGTTTCTCTTTCTGCTTCTTCATCATTGGTGATAGAAGTGCAACAGATTTATGGATTATTTTTGTCATGAAGGTAATGCTTAATTTTTATTTTTTTGTTGGTCCCCTTAAGAAAGGAACTGGCTATACTATTAGGATGCTGGCTATACTATTACACTGAGTGTCTTATGATGAGAACAGCATAAAAATGATTTGTTTTACATCACAATTAACTATGTTTTCCTTGTCATTTACAGTTAGTGTGTGATTTTTATAGTTTTTGCCTTTTATCATTGCAAATCCTAATTTAGCATACCAATTTTTATTAAAAATTTACTAGGAGTTTTTTATATTTCTAAATCTACAGTTTCTTCTATTTATGTTAATTCAAGAACATTGCAAAGTGTTAAAATGTAGATGATATTGTTTTTTATTTTCTGTTTGGATTTTTTAAAAAGATGGCACAGCATGTTGAATTGTTCATTTAGTGTGATGTGTAAGTCATCTTATTCAAGTTGATATTTCCTTCAGCTAAAATTTTGATTGGTGTTACAGTTATCGCTTTATACATTCTTACTGTTAAGATTATTAGTTTGCAATGTTCATTGCTTTTATTCTGTTTATGAATATATGAACTATCTTTGGTGAAAGCAACCTCAACTCCTCTTGTGTTGGTTTTTCTTTGCCTAGATAAAGTATTGTAATCTTGGTCAAGAGCTGTTGACAAGTTAGTAGGTCATGTAGGTATTGTAAATCTGTGTATCTCTTTACTGTAATTTAAAGGAGAGTTAGAAGTTGGTTATTTTGAAGTAATTATTTTTGATGTGGTAGATAGGCACTCTTCCATTTTAATTTATATTTGCCTGAATGTTCCCTTAGAAGCATCTCTGGATAGCATGTAAATTTAGTAAAAGTTTAAAAAACATTATAGAATAAGATACAGTTTCCCCAGAGTCCTTTGCAGTTCTGCAAACATCCAGCAGGGATCTCCTCTACACCCAGTTTCCATCAGAGTACACTTAATGATAGTGTCTGTGATTATACTGTTGGGGCATTTCATAGAATATTAGAAAGTGGCTTGAGAAAGTTCTTAGTGGAACATAGATAATCTAATATGATAAAATATTACCCTTATTCATACTCTAGGAATATTTGGAGGTTGGGTGTTATTTTAAAAATGTTTTATATCAAGTGGTGTTAATAATTGTAAACTTTAGAATCCTTTAAGTGGTCCTTTTAGAGGATAAGAAACTCTGAGATTGCACAGTGCCTGGAAATTCTTGGTATACAGTGTTGTTCAGAACAAGTCTTCAAAGATAATGTATGTGAATAACTTAAATTTTAAGGTTGATCATTTAAGTATTAGAATAATTTTTTTTTTCTTTCTCAGTTCTGTATTTCTTGTCACTTGGTTGATAGTAGTACTTATAGGATAGTAGGTGTATCACTTTCATTTTCCTTGATAGTAATTAGGTAAAGTAGGTCCTTTGAAATGCAGTTTTCTCTAAAAATATGTAATTCTCATTTCCAAAAAGTTGTTTTGTTCACTTAGAACTGACTGTAGAGCAAATGATTTGACATTGTCAGTTTGATGAATGATAGGGACATATAGCATTTTGAAACCATTTGGAAGTAGTTTAATAATACTTTTTAAGAAATTAGTCATTAGTTTATAAGTTCATTAAATGAAAGCATTTTGTTTTGAAAATTAGTGATTGGAAAATCTTAAACATGTTTCACTGTAGAACTTATCAGTTAATATAAAAGAGATAGGAAAATCGGTGCTTTATGAACCTAAGGAATAAAAAATAATAAAGTTAAGTGTTAGGCTTAAGCTACTTCTGTATGTTGTTGGAAAACAGTAACTCTGTTTTGTATCCCTGTGTGTTAGTGTTTCCCGTTTGAGATGTTTATCTTTTACCTTATTGGAAGTAATTGGAGCAGAAATATAGTAAGTTCTCTGTAGTGTTTCATATATAATGTGATATTATATTGATTCTTCCTATTAAAGCAAGTATACTGTTCAGGAATTTCAAGGAATGCTTATAAAGTTTTTGAGTGTGATCTGCTCGTTTTAAGTATAAACATATGAAGAGTAATTTATGCCATGTACCAAATTTCTGGGGGTGAAAAACCTCAGCCCTACAATTTTCACAGAAGAAAGGGAAAAGATGTAATATTTTAGGATATATTTGGATATCCTAAATGTGCATAATGTAAGTTTAAGGCAAATACATTTTTATGACTGTTTTGTTGTAATTAATGTTCTTTTAGGCATTAAATGATATTAACAGCAATTTATTAATTTTTACAATGTGCACAATACAGGCAGTTTATGTTAATAGCAAGTATGTGCATTTTAGCAGACAGTAAAACACTAAATGAGAATTATGTTTAGAAACAAAATGTGAAACTTTAAGTTAGTAAGAAGTAGTGATCTTTCAGGGATGTGAAAGAAATACTATATATTTAAATCTGTTAATTCGGATTTAGTCAATGTTAAATTGAATAAAGGAAAATGTTGATGTTTGGGAAGTGGAAAAAGACATTGGAACATATTTAGTGTGCAGCTGTTGTAGAGCAAATTGAAACTGACGTATTTCATCCTGTGCTTATTAAAACTTTGTCTCTGTGAACATTTGGATCTTTTCTTTTTGTTTCAGATATTTGGTTTCCAGGCAGGACTGACGTCTTTGGATTGTAGGGGATCCTACTGCTTACCTGTACCAATTATTCCCTCTTTCAGCACTGCTCTTTATGGTAAACTTCTGAAACTACCCACATGCTGGTAAGTATTATGCTAAAATGTGGTTTATGGTAATTTTCATTTATTATGAAGGGGAAAAACCCAATTGTGTCTGTCTTATGCAAGTGTGCTAGTTTTATACAAAACCTTAGAAAGATATCTGAAGTTACACTGTCTTTTACTGAGGCACTAGAAATCTCTCTTTAATGCCTGAAGTGTGCTAGATCATAGTATCTTTTGTGGTAGTGTTAAATGTTGATGGGATACTAACTGTTAATCCGTGTTGGAACTATAGTTAAACTGTTGCTGCTTCATACTGTACTAGGAACTGCAAAGGCAAATATCTTACTTTTGCCTTTTTGAGAGAGGATACAAAGATCTTAAAAATTGCAAATTAATATCAAGACCTAAGTATTTATCACCTAAATAACAATTACATGTGTATTCCTAGCCACTAAGAAAAGCATACCCATAACATAGCTTTGGAGTGTTTGATATGTCTATAATTGCTGCATTTTGAAAGAAACTGATTTTAGGCCTCATTTTCATTTGATTTTGTGTTACTTTATTTGGAGGTCCTGTTTCCTTAAATTGAAAGAGGTTTAGAGAAAGAAAGCCAATATTACTAGTCATACTTTTTTTTTTTTTAGTTGAAAGCAAACTTTAATATATTAAAAACAAAACTGTTTGAAGATATGAAATAATTATTGGTTTTAAACACATGAAATTAAATTCTAGTGAAATATTTCTACATTTTAAAATTAGGTTACTTTTACTATTTAGAATACATGTTTGCTTTCCTAACCTGATTAGTAAGCTTATTTTTATAGGATTTATTTTTTTGTTATTTATGAAAAGCAACATAAATTCTCGAAAATATTCTTTAAAGTCCTTCATTTGTTAAAAATTATATTTCTTTAATAATATATAACTTTTAAAATGAAATTTACAAATTAAATGCTCACATCTTGAAAAAAATTTGCCTATTGATCCAGAAAATTAAAAAAATATAGAAGTTGCAGTTAAGTCTTAAAATCAGTTCTTGTATAAAATGAAACCATTTTAAGTGATCATTGTTAATCTCTCTTGATAAGTTTAATTTTATCCTTAGTCATCCATATTCCACATGTCATTTATTATGTTTTATAGAGATTCACTTTTTAACTTTTTATTTGTATATACATAGCATGTTGCATTTGAGCCAGGTTTTATATTCTGATCTACTAGGAAACACCATGGGATATGTCCCAGTGGTATGGCAATATCAAATTTAATAAATGTTTGTGAGCACTGTTATCTCAGTTATATGCTGATTTATTTATCATTCATAACACTGAGATTTTTAGAAAAACAGTGCAATTTACTATAGAAAATACTTAGCTTTTTTAGGAAATAAGAAGCCAAAATTTTCAAAATGAATTATAACCTTTATATGAAAAAAAATTGAATATTTAAATAGGCAAGGTTTATTTTAGGGATATGTAGGGCTTACTTTAAATATTGTCAAATGCGATTTAAAATAAGTCTGCTGACACCTAAAAGAAAATATTCCATTTAAATACTAAAACCCATTAGCTCACACAGTGCTTGTATTTGGATCTGACTTGCTTTTTTGTATTTAAGACCATTTCTGTATTATTTGAGAGTGATATTTTTCTGTGCTTTACATGAGTATAGTGCTTTGCAATAGTTTCTTTACATTATTTTCCTTAATTAGTAAGCCATAAACCATAATTTGTTCTTAGCGACTCTAAATTGAAAGTAATACATATAAAACTCATTAAATTGAGATGTATATTAGTTAAATGAAATGAATAAGATACCAGATAAAATACATCATATAGTGCTTGAATTAAATCAAAATCATGTGAAAACTGAGAATTTTATTTAACTCATGTAGTGAGTGAAATTATTTTAGTAAGGACCCTGGTTGTATCATTGTCAACTCTGTTCCCAATATGGTATCTCCCTTCCTCAAATTACACAAGTTGTTTCATCTGGATTTTTAAAAATCACATTCCAGTTTCTTAAAGCACATGTGTGATGCTATTTATATCCAAATCTATATATTTTTTCAATAATGAGAAGAGCATATTTACTATAGATCATAGCTTTTGAAACACATATGCCACATTGAAAAAAAATTTTAGTTGGTATGTTTGAGTTAGCAATGGAAATCTAGATTTTATGTAAAACAACAACATAGTTCATATTTCTTGTTTAAAAATTGATACTAATTATATATGAAATTTCAAACTAACACTTATTTTAATCAGGTTTGCTAATTTAAAAAAATATGTGGCTTAAGTAACATTGAAAATAAGTTATTTTTCTCCCATTTGAATGTTCATGTTAATATATTTTAGCTTAATGAGCAAGTGAATACTAAACTCCAGTTTCTTAGGATTTATTTTTTTCAAAATATTTTGGTCATATTTTATCTTTCATTGTGTATTGCACACTTTCCAACATAAAAATATAAACATTTCAAAACTTTTTTTCTTCATTGCTTTGTATCAGGTTAACTTACTCTTTTAATCCCTTAGAACAGGACTGAAATATGTAGGGTATAATGGGAAAGACACAGTGATAATATTATTTAATGATAGAGATCTTGAGCAATTAATTCAAATTTTAATTTTCCTCCTTTTTTAGTAAGGGGATGTTTAAAAGTGGGCAATAAAGCATTAGTTAAAGGGCAATAAAGTATAACTTTGTTATTACTAGTAGGAATAAAGCTTGGTCTCCTGTAGGCAGTTTTCAAAAAATTTCTACAGTGTAATGCTTTTAGGTTTCTAGATACATTCTTGGGGTAACTTTTTTTTCCCCCCCAGAACAGAGAAAGTATAATAAATATATCTATTAATAGTTCAATAAACTTTTTAATTGGAATATTAATATTTTATAGAAAAGTACATATATTATGGTATTTCATAAGTGAATTGAACCTTTGGAACTACCAGAAAGATTAAGAAACAATAATATCAGCATCTCAAAAGCCTCTCTTACTTACCCTCCTTCAATGTTAACCATTATCCTGATATCTTTAACATAGATTACTTTTGTCTGTTCTTGGACTTAAATAGAATCATCCATAGTCTCCTTTTTGACTCGCTTCTGTCACACAACACATTTGTGATATTCATTCATATGGTAGAATGTAGTTTTTATATTGTTTGCTTTTGTCACTGTACAGTACTGTATTACATGAACATTGATCATTTGCACATTCTTGATCTGCAGTTTTATTTTTTTAAAAGATTTTATTTATTTGAGAGAGAGAGAGTGCATTTACAAGCAGGGAGAGTAGCAGAGGGAGTGGGAGAAGCAGGCTCTTCAATGAGCAGAGAGCCCGACATGGGGCTTGATCCCAGACCCTGGGATCATGACCTGAGCTGAAGGTAGACACTTAACTGACTGAGCCACCCAGACACCCCTTGTTCTGCAATTTTAATTGAAAAATAAGTACCTAAAGTATGTGTTAATTTATTTTTTATTCCTGTGCCATTTTCCCTTTTCCTTAAGAAGCTTCAGTTATGTTAGAGGAGATTAGATGTCATTCATAAATATTTTTTCATTTTCTTTGTTTCGATAGGCATTGTGCTACATGTTGGGATTGGGAAAAGAATACAGTAGAATGCAGTGAGGTTAAGAGATATCCCGTGAGGATGACAACTTACAGTCTAGTGGGAGAGAACACCAGACACATAAAAAAACGGTTGTCTTTAAATGGCAAAATTGTGGCTTAAGCAAAATGTCCTGTTAGTTTAAAGAAAGTAGAAAATTTCCCTGGGATGTCATGGTTGGCTTCATAGAAGTGGCAGTAGAATTGGGTTTTACTGGTTGGGTAGATATCCAGACATGAGGAGGTTGGTTTTGGGGTGTTGAGGCTTCTAGAGGGATAATACTGTCTCAACAAAGTCAAGGTTGCTGTATTGGATCTGTGAATGGATACTATGGGTGAGGAATTTGGAAGGCTACTTTTGGGCCTAGACTTTTACATAATTAAGAATGTCTGAGTTTAATATGAACACTCGAAAGTTAAACCAGGTAATCAAATATTCATTAACCTAATTTCTTCTTCATCAGGCTTGTAATACTGCATTTAACTATAATCTCAAATTCACTTTTTCCTATAATTGAGGGTTCAAAAAATGTGATCTAGTTTGTAGAGAGACAATGCAACATACTTTGGAAGTACAGAGAAAAATTACTTTGGCTTAGAAATCCTGGAGAACATGAAGACAGTAACTTGTAAGGTTATTAAAGAATGCATAGGATTTGAAAGAAAATACTTTTTAATGCAGTATTAGGTATTTGGTTTAATAAAGTTTTTGTAACAATCCTGTGAGCTAAGATGATAGATATTCTCTTATAAAACTAAAATTCAGGGAGGTTACATAAATTGTCCAAAGTCACACAGAGGCTGGGCAAGGATTCTCATGGAAGGTTATCTGATTCTAAAGTCTTTGATCCCTTTTTTACCTGAAGGACTGAAGATGTACATTATCTTTTGTTAATCATCTTCAAAGGCTCAGCGTGCTTTTTGCCTTGTAGTTAAAGTGGATTTCCATGTATTGGGAGGGTAGTTGAGATAGTACAGCTAATAAATCTGAACTCTCCTAGTATCTCTTAGTATATAGGTAACAGCATATAGATATTACCGTGATGATCTCAAAGAATTGTAGTTAATAGGGTTAGGTGGAATCTTAGGCATTGTCTTAGTTTATGAGTCTATGACACAGCTTTGATTTATAGTTGTCTGTCATGGGTTGAACATTTTATTCAGAGGGACTTAGCTAGTTTGTGAGGTAAACAGATTCTTTGTTGGGCAGTGCTTGAGTTCTTTCTTTTATTGAGGTAAAATCTGCTTTCATGCTTCTTCTCTTTTCTAATTATTGGTTATATATGTCATGAGTCATTTTTATAGTCAAAGGAATATGGGAAAACACATTTATTTACAAGATTGAGGAATCCCTCTAAGTGACCATTCCTTACTTAGCACGGTAACAGATGGATTGGTTTTGATTAATGAAGTTATTGAGCAGTTCATTTGTTTGAGGAAGATGTTTCTGTGGAATCCATGTTTGAGTTCATTGTTAATTAGGAAATACAGGATTTGGTGGTAGTGGGCTCATGGTAATTGATATGGTGTCTAAAGGAGAAGTGATCCTTTTGTCTCTCTGAAATGGAAACTGAAGCAGCCATTTTCCTCTGCTAGCTCAGAATAACACTACAGTAACTTTAATGGAAGCTAGGCCCTTCAAGTCTAAAAAAATGCCAATATTTATTTATCAGCAAACACGGAGAATAAGTAACCCACCCCACAGGGTTCAAAAGGAGGTTTGCTCAACTGCCTTGTCCTTTATAATACCACAGTTTGAGAACATAGAGTTGAGTGTTTTTAATGCCCCTGGAGATAGAGCTTTTTAATTTCCTTTTTTCCAGAGCTATGATTATTTTCATCTGTATGCTTTTGTGATAAACATTTTTTTTAACAGACTGTCTTAAAACTGGTAAGACTTAACCTGGATGCTAATTCTCTTATCTTCACTTGAGTGGCAGCAGCCTGATTGTCAGCTTTGGTTCTTGCATCTGGAATGTGCTTTCATGGAATGTTTTGAACTGAAAAGAAACACTTTCATCATCTCTTAAAATCTTTTCATTTCAAAGATGAAAAAACTGAGTCCCAGAGAGTTCAAATTACTTAACCTAAGAGCACAGAGTTAATATCAATACCTCAATTTGATCATCATTTTCTTTTTTTTTTTTTTAATCCTCATTTTCTTGGTTCAGGGCTCCTTCAACTGTACCACCCTGCTTAGAAATTATTACTACTATTTAATTTTTTCATGGTAAAAGACGCAAAACATAACATTTGTAATTTTAACCATTTTTAAGTGTATAATTCAGTGAC